>NC_141286.1:19895391-22362891 GCF_037954325.1 Fistularia commersonii
TTTTTTTGTGTGCTTTCAGTTTTTGTTTTTGTTCTACTTACAAGCCTTAAAGTTCTATTAGATTGCTTGCCCCGCTCCTCTCATCCAACAAAAAGAATGGCTGATTGCTTTGGGGCAGACAAAGTCCCACAGAGTAGCTCAGTTATTGACTTTGCTAAGTCAACCTTTAACGTACAAATCCTGCTCAGACTCTTGTCCTTGCGGTGGCCGAGGGCTCACTGAAGGCATGCATTCTGCTCACAGTCCAGCAGACATTAATTCCTCTCAATCTTCACACTCAATTTAGTCTTGAATGTTCCTGCCAATATGGCTGAGCCTTGGAATTAGAAGTGGTAAATTATACAAATAACCCCTTAATAGCATGCAGTGCCCGAATCAAGTGAACCCGCCAACATGACAGTGATTTCCAGCGTGGCTCGCAAAATAGAAGGGCAAGTCCAATCATGTACGTACATGTGCTCAGCGAGAAGACTACAGTTGGCTAATGAAGATGGGTGCAAATATTACTCAAGCATCTAAAGCGTCTTCTTTTGGTCATTACAGCTTCAAAAAGGAAACATCTACCAAATTTTTTCCAGTAAGTTAAACAGATTAAACTTTTTATGCCAAACACTGCTTCTGTTTGACCCACGACGAGACACAAGTGATGGAAGATCCAGCATAAAAGGACAGTTTTATCAAGACAGGAAATCTGGTTCAAGGTCCTGGTTTGACCCATTAATTTCAGATATGATTATGATATGAGGTGGATATTAGGAAACCAACTGCACTGAGGGTTTCTTATTTGTGACAGAAGTATGAGGAGAATATATTATATACTGTCCATCTCTGTATAGTTTATTGTAATTATGTGCTGTTTGCAATTAAGGTATCAGTTTTTTTAACAACAAAATATTCATGTTATCTGAGACATCAGACACTTTAAGGGTGGTCATATAAGATAAAATGACTCCACCTTGTTGACCTCATCCTTATTTCACCATATGCTAATTAACCTGATAAAGGCAAATAAAGTAGAAAGACAGAAAAAGGGCAGCTCCCTGAGCTGTTTGTAAAACCATCAACATATTTTAACCATCACCCGTTTCAATAATACACGTCAGGTTAAATAATAAACAATGTCCCCTCATGGAGCTCCTTTTGAGACCTGCAAGGTCTTTATGAGGTCAGATCTGGGGATAGTGATGAAGAGAACTTTGTACTTGCAAGCACACTTCAAAGAACTGTTATAATATGACCCAAATCTCTCAAGTCCTCTGAACAATGCAGCAGTTTTCTGCCAACATCTTTACTATGGCCAACAACAAGGTGCATGCGGGGAGGGACAAGAAATGCTATGACTGTTGTGATTTCATAAACAATTACAAAATGTTGATATTTCCTGTCTGCATGCAGTGGAGCTTTTGCACTTTTAATTCACATGCAGTTTATTTCCCCTCTCCGATTACACTATTTGTACTATTTGTGCCCTTTCATTAAGAACCAAGTATTACATAGATGTTTAACACACCAATGAATAAATAAATATAAATTGCCCGGGATATTCATTAAAACTCAGGTGAATACGCACAAAAGCACCTTTGGGGATAATTTTTAAAGGCTGTTATGGTTATGGAAATTTCCAGTCTTTCTCATAAAAACTTTGATAAACTACTTCAAAACGTGTGAAATTTAAACTGTTTGACGGATGGATGGATTGATTTAACACACTGAAAACAGTTTCAGATGTTGATACCACTATGTTGATCACTAAATCAGCTGATCAAAAAAAAACATCAAAAGACTTGTTCATTTTTAATGGAGGAGTACTGATTAACAGCGATCCATCCATTATCTACCGGGGGATGCCGGAGCCTATCCCAGCTGAGGAGAAAACCCAACCAGACTTGGGGATCACATGCAAACTCCATACAGAGAGTTCCCATGTCAGAATCGAACCAGGGTCCTTGGTGCTGTGAGGCAGAGGCGCTAACCACTGCATCAATGTGCCTCCCCATTGATTAACATAATAGTCAAAAATGAAACAGGATCCAGCTGCTCTTTCTTTTTAAATGTATTCATTTGTGGCAGAGGCATCTGTGGATCTGGTTTTCAACAATATTATTTCAGTTTCTGTTTCTTTCTTCTCCCTTTTTTAATTATCCCAGAAATTGTGAAATGGCTATTCATTATTCAGACAACCCCTAGTTGTGCTGTAATTGCCTTTTCTAATGGTTTTTAATCTCATTCATGACCTTGACAATGTAGAAACTGCCCTACTAATGATGAAGATGACATGGCTGTATTTGTAACAGGAACTATGGTGGTCAGAAAAGTAAGTACGCAGATGAAACGAGTCTTTAAAATAGTATTTAAAGCTAATGGGATAAATGCACTGTAGTGCTGTCATACTGCTTCATGATCTATGATGAGTAGCGTTTTTTTTTTTTTTTTTTACAGTCACAATTAATGAAAATGAATGAATAAATTAATGATTTAAAGAAAATATTGGGGATATTTCACAAGCTCTAGGTGTTGAAATCCTGCTAAGAATATTAAGGACAGAAACTGTTGTGAGGCAGTTTTTGTGCTACTTAAAAGTGTATCAATAGTGCCACCATATGGAAAGCCCACAAAGTTTCCCTAAAAATGCAGGGATTTCTTCTCTTTATCTTAGTGAACTATGTGGGCTGAAAATGCAAAATAAAAAGTTTACCCTTTTATTTTCAAAATGGAAAAGGCCAACCCAGATAGAAATCGTACTGTATTTTATGCAATGAATTCAAAATCAGCAACAAACAATATCAAGATAGTTGCTAAATGTACAAGGCACATTTAATGCTTTAGAAATTGCCACAGACAAGGCATACTTCATGTGGACATTGGAAAAACAACGACTTTTTTTGCCATCAAGTAGCTCACTAAAAGCCCTCGGTCACAGTTATTCAGTCAGCACATCAATCCACAAAAACTGATGACCTCCCATGACCGACGGCCATCAAACACAGAGGATTTCTATGAAGTCAGTTCAGTCTGATCCATATCATAATAGCCATCAGGAAGTCTCCAAGGTGATTGTAGCGAAGCCAGATAAATCAAAAATGCAGCGACCATGCTAGATCTCTCCACAAAATTGCTCATCTGGTACTTCTCCTTAAGCTCTCTACAGTTTGCAGGAAGGTGCGGTAGGCCTGGTCTTCTTCCAAAGTGGAGTAATCCTCCTCCTCCTCCTCAATGATGCCACACTGCACACAGCGGAGGCGGGGCTCACGTTGCCCAGCCCTGCAGACACAAGCTGTGGCCAGAGACTGGGGGAACTCCTCCATCACCAAAGGCAGCAGATGGGCAGGGAGCGTGTCCATGCTGGTTGCCATGGTCAATGATGGCCCAAATTTGTGGATGACAAGTGATGCAGTTTAGATGGAAGTCTTTTGATGGCAGCAAAAAAATGGACAGAATTCTCCAGTCAGGTGCTGCAATAAAAGATGCAAAACAGTTGAAAATCAATAAAAGTTGAGCTGATTAATATTCAGTCCTGAGTGTTCTGCTTGATTAGAGATGATTCTTGAGATCCTGTTAAGCTCCTTTTTCAATCTGATCTTCGCCTTGAAAATCTGCCGTGAAACCACAGAGCGAGTGCCTGTGAGTGTCTGAACACCACTGAGCTCCTCTTTATATACATCTCTGCAATCCACTCACTTCTTCCTTTGGGCATCCCTCCACACACTATCCCTCCTACATTCTCAGTGATGACACATTTCCGGCAGCTTCCATTCCAGTACACCGGAAAAATCTCCCAAACTGTTGGCATGGGAACCAGACACAGAACATGAGCACATAAAATTCCAATGTTAAAAGGAACATATCAGAGCATTAGAATTTGTGGATACATCTAGTGCATGGATGTTGCCGAGGTTAAATACTGTATATTACTGGTAAAGTTGAGACTTTAACACATGTTAATGATAATAAAATCTTGAGTCTGAAATTGAGAAGCTAAACAGCATGGCACTTCCTCTACTTCATTCCTTTGTAATGAAAAACAAAGAATAAATGGGAAAAAAACACTCAGGTAAAAAAAGGGGGACATTTTAGAACATAATGCCACAGACAGCTGATGGAATTAATTTGAGATTTGATTTATTAACAAGAAAAAACAAAAAAAACGACAGTCTTGTTTTTTTTCCATCCTTTTAATCAGTTAACAGTGCCTTTGGTGTAATGTTATTCAGTAGAATATTGGCTCAATAAGAAGCCACTTTGTCTATGAGATGTTTCATCCAAGAGTGTTCTTACTAAAATGAAAAGTGAAAATCCATGTTTTTATACATCAACAAACAAAAACAACTTGGACAGGTTAAGAAGTGGATATCATTTTGATTTGGCTAAGAAGAGTAAACTTTTCTGAGATGCTGCATTCTCGCTAACTGTAAATGGACCGTTCTGCAAAATTATTTTTTTCATGCAGTGATCTACTTGCCCCCACTAATCTGTGAACACAAACAGAAATTCCAGAACAGGAAAAAACAAGTATTTCCATGTAGAGACCTCTCCCCTCCCACACACACATCCAAATTTCTCTGTATTTGTTAATCCTGAGGTGCATTTGACTTTCAACAGTTTTAAGCAGATAATGTTAATTCTGGGAGTTTGTAGTGTTTACAGGCCAGCCTACAATTTATTAAAGCTGTTCCCTCAAACGAAGCAACTTTTTTTTTCATCATTTCACACATAACAGTTCAGATACTGTCACTAGACCACTGCTTAACATCATTCAGATGGAGAGAAACTGCAATGTTATCCAGAAACAGTCATGTCTTCGCTTAGTGGTCCTGGAGGATGATGATAGTCAGATAAGACACTCATACATCTGGTCCCCTCCTGCCTCTCTCAGCCACTGCTCGTCTATCCCTGCTTCTGCTTCTTGAGGAAACGAGCGCGTTGGGACAGACCCGTCTTTATCAAAAAGGTGGTGAGGATCTTGGCAGGGAGCAGGACACTCACATAGCCCTACAGAGGGGAAATTACATGGTCAGCTGGTGGCCTTTACAATAACAGATTAGCATTCATTATTAATTTACAACCAACAGGGGTAGCAACTGTTGTGAATAGCAAAACAAAGCCATATCCAAACCATTCGAACTGTTTTTATCACCAAGGTCTTCTAAATAAGGACTGAAATAGCTGAGATCTTGACAACTTTTAAAACCACAACTCTGTGTTATTAACTGAAAACTTCTAAAACAAATCAGTTTTTGGTTTTGCAGGGAAGAAAAGACCGCAGCCCTCGCACAGTGATTTTGTGTGAGGGCTTGTAAAGTGGATAAAATGGAACAATTTTACAACCACTGCTATTAATCTGCACTGGAGCTATAAATTCTAGAGAAAACAAGTCAGTTCGTAGTCTCCCACCTTAAGTTTCACTTATAATCATTGAGTGAATTTGATTTAAAATGTATTCTTTGTCATTTGCTCTCACCAGTACATACCAGAATGGCATGTGGTAGGTAGCCATTTGTTTGGGCCTGCAACCCCACGGTGTTGAGTTCAGCTGCAACATAACACTCTGGAGTTGGTTTGTCCAGGGTGGCCCGCCTGATTTTACTTAGTTTGCTCACAACGTAGAACGGCAGAACACTCTGGAAAAGACAAGAAAACCTGAAAGATTACAAAAATGTCAGCTTTTTGGTGGACAAATTCAGTGAACAAATTCATGTTTCATTCACTCATATACGAATAATACCGTGCTTAACATTTTCTTTGACATCCAATTTGTAATGATCACATCACAAATGCAAAGTACCAAAAATACATACAATTCAATATCTTTCTTAACCACACAGGACTTTTGGTATGAACTGGGTTTCTGGTTTCTTACACACACACACACACACACACACACACACACACACACACACACACACACACACACACACACACACACACACACACACACACACACACACACACACACACACACACACACACACACACATATATATACATATATAGATATAGATAAATATAATCACACACACACACACACACACACAGACAGTGTGTATATATATCACACAGACAGTGATAGGTTTTACCTGGATGATGATCCCCTTGCTCTTATATTCAGCTTGCAGGCCGCGGGAAAAGAAGTCTACAAATCCCTGTATAAAATTAATAAATAGCTTTTAAATCCAAATCTTTGCTTGGTGCTTTGATTTAAATCATTTGAAACAGTTTGCATGCACTCACAGGGTGTTTGTAAACATTTTACTGTTGTCATGTTAAAGGAAGTTATGGTGAACTTAAGTGTGTGTCTGTGGCAAAAGGCAAGCTACTCAGCTAAAAGTAAAATATTAAGCATGTTTTAATGTGAATGTATATTTCGACCAGTCTAAACTTAATAACCTCCTTACTCACACCATCACCTATACATCAAATGTGTGTAGAGGTAATTGATTAATTGAATGGGATTTGGTGGAAGTGTTCATAATATTTTTAAAGTGCTTAAATTATTCTCAAATTATTTAACTGTTTTTTTGAAAGTGGGAAATTATATACCTTGGATGCAGAGTACACAGTAAGGAGAGGAACTGGGTACATCCCACTGGCAGAGGAAATATTAAGGATGGCTCCCTTCTTTCTATAAACCCAGAAAATATGAGCAGCTGTCATTTTGTCTTCAGAAAAAGAACAAATGATGAGACAAGTTGCAATACTTCTACCTGGGAAAAAAAAGTGGTTGTTTTGGTACCTAAAGCCCTAAATGGTCACAAGATGGTGATCTTGTGCACTTCTGTTTGATGACTTTATTAAAAAAATATTATAGATTCTAGATTAAAATAGAATGTTAGAGAGAGGGATAGAGAGAGACAGAAAGAGAGGGATAGAGAGAGAGAGAAAAATAACTAGTCCTAATTAAGTAATGATTGATTGCAAATAATGCTCTGGTGCCTTCAATTTGTGAATGCACCTATTATTCTGCTGTTACATTGTTTATTCAACCTAATGATTTACCTTCTATTCAAACATTTTGTCTATATAATTTATTGAGAAATACCAAGGGCTATGAAGCCGCCTGTCCATTAAAAATCCAATTAATTTGAAACCTCTGGAATGCAGGTGTTACATACAAAAATAGCGAGAACTTCTCAAATGTAAAACCACTGTTTTTATCCAAGTTTTTGAATAAGAGCAGAACTCCACATCAGTCAGCTTATGCTTGTCACAACAATGTGGTTTTGAACATGGGGAAAATGACAAAAAAAAGAAATTTCCACAACGATACCTATGAACTTAACAGAAACAAATGAAAATGTATATATTCATGGATGAATGTTGTGAAAATCACTATTTTCATATCATCCAGCCATGTTTGCCAGGTGGAATCAAGGGCTACCTGAAGTGACATCAAATCTGTATTTTGACATTTACTCCCTGATCTTTCTTTCATTTTTTTTCCATTTAATCCTACAGAACAAGTATTTACGGTAAAATTTATAATCCCTATTTACAGTGAGCTTTATGTTCAGTGTTATTTCATTACTCATGTCAGTAATCTGACCACTAAACTGAAATTTTCCATATACTGTAATACATAAACAAGAACATGCCTAACAACTACTGCATGCAATAATTTTTTGTAAATTAAAGTTTGTTTGTACTTTTATCTTATATATAATTCAATTTCTCACCTGGTTATGTTACAAAATGCATTTGTGCAAAAAGTAATTATGAAAAGTGCATCTTTTATATTGCAAGAAATCATGTGCATGTGCTCATGTTAGAAAAGCTCACCTCTCTACCATCTGGGGCAAAACGAGACGTGTCATCTGGCAACAGGATAGGGGAGAGGAGTGTAAAATCAGCTTGAATTAAGGCAGTCAAAAGCATGTGGGGGTTTGGAGTGTGTGTGGGTGATGTGAGGAAAGTTGCTCATGGAGAGAAGACAAAAAGACTAAAGTGATAATAATGATAGCAGAGGCAGCAATTTAAGGAACTACTGAATGACATAAATTAAGTGTTGAGAGAGTGGGTGGACTTCAGATGTTGCTCTGGGAACTGCCAAACATTGAGAAAAGAGACACGGAAGTGACTTTGTGTTGTCACTGTATGTCTGTCTAGGAGCGTCTGTAGTTGTTTATTTGTTTTTTCAAACAAACAAATATATGACTTAAAGACACATACAGTGTATTGATGCTGGTATAACCAGGCTACCTGATACATTGGTCAGCCTCTGTGTAGACCCACACAGACAACAGGACACATACACTCAATTATTCATAGCCTTTAAAATGGATAAAAGTACAAACTACATACTGGACATGACTACAAGCATGAAATGCAATGTTCTCAGGTAAGCTGCGCTTAGTAATAATTAAAATTCAGAGCTCTATCAACTGACTTGCATTATCACAACACAGCAGGCACTCCCTCCTTAACACAGAAGTTTAAGGGTCCTATACACAGTGCTGGCAGATGAATCATACTAATTTCTGTTCACTTAAATTCTGTGAGTCTTGTTTTAATACTCACCTGGCAAACTGATGTTATGTTGATGTTGATTATGTTGTCAATTGTCTGAAAGACATAAAATAAGGCATTGGTATGTATGTAGTTTTTACATTTATTATTCAATTTATTTAATAGGGTAACTATAGATGTCTCTTGACAATTTATGTTATGTCACTTCTACTATACTTAATAAAATTACAAATTAAAAACAATACATAAGTGTGGCACATAAACACCTGCATATGCTGAATAGGGACTATTTTCGTTTAAGACAATATTTAGGAATTAAACGATTAACTTACAGAGTCAAGATTGGGAATACTGAGGAAGAATTCAGGATATCCATAGGATATCCCAACATTGTTCACTGTGGGCAAGACAAAAAAGCTCACAAATGTGTCACAAATCAAACAATCTACAGTATTCTGATGGGAAGATAATATTTCTGAATATATAGACCTTGGACTGCAATTCCTTTCTAAAATCTTAGGAGGGCAGCAAAGGGCTAAAGAATCCAGCATAAATTAACCTTCACCAACAAAGGAAAAATGCACATATCACTGTTTGTTTCAGACACATAGTGCCTGATTTCAGTAAATTCCTCCATTATATATGAGTAATGAATTGCATTTTTAACAAAATATAAGTAAAGAAGTGGCCAAAGCACCACTTGCAATCTTACCCAGTACTCCAATCTCGAGTCCTGCAAGTCCATCTTCAATCCTAGAGTAAATATCTATAGCACTGAAGTCTACTGCAATGGTTTTGGTGTCCACACCAAATTTACTCCCTAAAAAAAAAAGATGCTTTAAGACTTTGCTAAATAGATGTATGATGAATGACAAAAAATGCTAGATATCATTACTCTTTCAGAAACATTCCAAGAAATAGAGAAAATGTTTTTGTGTAGTGTAAGTATATGATCAAAGATGACATTTGACAAATACAGTGACTGGTAAATAATATATGTAAATATCTACTAATGACCACAAACTTGACAAGACAAGAAGATTCCTAATTAGAAAATATTAATTTATTGTAATACTTTTTGAGGAACAATTTAGGCACGACATCCAAGTAGAAAAACAGTGGTTAACCAATGTAACCTTTCAATTTTCAAATGATATTGCATGGACTAATGTTGATTTTGCGTGACTATAAAATGTGCGATTGGTCACACTCATTATATCGTGAAATTTTACAAAGCATATTGTGCTTTTATCTAACATTTTAGCTTGCAGAGAAAAAGTCATTCAACTTTGCCTTTTTGCATCTACACCAATTAATTCAGCCTGAAATGTAGAAATATTAATAATTTTAGAAAAAAAAACTGAACACGTTTTAACTATGTGAGGATCTTACCAATCACTTTGGAGACATCATCAAGCTTCTCCTGGGATCGACTTATCAGCACAATGCAGAAGCCTCTGCGCGCAAGCTAGACAGTGTAAAAGGCAGAGCATATTAATATAGATTGCCTTA
Organism: Fistularia commersonii; assembly: GCF_037954325.1. Lineage (NCBI taxonomy): Eukaryota > Metazoa > Chordata > Actinopteri > Syngnathiformes > Fistulariidae > Fistularia > Fistularia commersonii. The sequence goes on from NC_141286.1 coordinate 19,905,364, forward strand.
TTAATTACTGATTTAGAACAAACAATTTGTAAATAAATTCAAAGGGAAAAAGAATATCTGAATGTGTCTGGTTAATGTTCTGGTTGAGTTTGCTTTTTCTTTCAAGAGAGCATACCTCCTCTGCATAGGCTTTGCCAATTCCATCTGTGGCTCCTGTGACAACTAAAGAGAAAAATTAAGAAGACTGAGTCAACACATTGAATTAACTAATGTAAGCAATTTCCATATGCATTTGAAAATGCCCATTACACTCCAGAACATGAATTGTCAGTTGCCTTCTCAGCAAAATTGGCATGTAATTGGCAAAGAATGTAATCATTGTCTTTTTATCTAATACTTTGAAAATTGATTAAAAAAACAGAAAAAACTCTGATAACCCTATACAATTAAGTTTACAGACTGGCTACTTATGAAATTCAGTAATATTCCAAAGCATAAATAGGCTTTGTTTCCAGACAGAGGCATTTCTAATATCACCAAATTATCTGATGGTCATTTTCAATTTCGAGGTGTGGTTTCGTCACATTCCTTCATTTGGAAGGGGGATGAAGCCATAAGGTGATAATGGATGGCTCGAATGAGAATAGAGAGGTCCTACAGTCAAGGTCCTTCACAGAGGAAACCTCCACAAACTCGAACTCAGTAATACCTCAGTATCTTGAAAACCTGCAGCAAATAATGGAAGTGATCGCTCTAATAGAAAAAGAACCCAGACTCCAACACCGCAGGATATATAATCCATGAAAAGTAGTGTAATGCAGAACCACAAATTATTCCAGACACACCATCCAGATCTTAAAGGGAATAAATTCAGCCAGATGTATGTGGGTAACTATGTCCTCAGATGAAGGAGAAGAAAGGAGAGGAGGAGAAACAATGAGTAAAACAAGGAAAGTGAGGTTTTCTCTGTCATTTATGGCAGCTGAGCAGATGCCCTGGAACTGCCTGGCACAAACAGTGGCAAACAGCTATTTTCGTCACGTCCCGTCTTTCAGAACAAACTATTCATTATACCTCTGGCTAAATTTAACATGGGAGAAGACTTGACAGAGGACGCTTGCAATATTCTATATCAGTGCCCAATGAAAGAGAATGGCTAATTGAGCAGTAGCGATTCTTTTTTAAAATAAACTTTGTCATAAAAGTGCTTCTACAAATGGTAATTGTTTTGGGTTTGTATAGCAAGACAGAATTCACAGACTAAGGTAGCCCCAAATGTATGTGATTCAGATGCGATTCAGATTCAGATTCAGATGAAATTTACAACTCCAAAATGGGAGGACATGCAAAAGAGGGTATGACCCAGTCAACCACTCAGGGTGGTTGATCTTTAAACCTACCACTACGATATTTTATTGAACATTTCCATGCACTTGTAAGCCCTTCTCAAACTATTCTGAATCCTAAACTCTTCACTGACTACTTCCACTACTACTGCCCTAAGTCTCAAGTAACTCATCTGCCCTAAAAGAAAGCTGCTTTGCTAAACAGGTCTGAATCTTCCACCTGATGGCATATTTCACTGTCACAGATCACCATAACTTGACCATAGTGACTTAATTACATAAACTGAGGGAGGTGAAGACTTTTAAGACTTATCATGGACGCTGTCTTTATTTGAGTCTCTCAGTACATGTAACTGTTACAAAGGTTCTTAATACCAGGCAAGTCCAAACAAGAGCCAACATGTTGGGCCTCTTCTTGCACTGAGGCAATTTGCTTAGGTAAAATGGGGCAGAACAAACTGTTTGTGGCTTCAAAAATAAACAGTACCAATAGGAGACTAGGTACATACTGGACAGGATACAGATTTTGCCATGAATGTTTTTCTTTCTTTGAACAGGTAAATGACTGTCCCAAAACATCAAGGAAAAAAAAGTTTAAAAGTGTACAGAGATGACTATCAGTAAGTTAAGTTTAAAAGAGACTGTAGGTAAGTGCACCGTAGAGAGGAGGAAACACTTCTGTGAAACACACATCGTGCATCACAAACAGATTAATAGAGATTCGATGTCCATCTGTTACAGGATTTTCACAACTGGAGACAGCACATTTTGAAAAATGTTTAGTCCAGTGGTCCCCAACCTTTTTTGTACCAGGGACCAGTTTTAACTATGAAAATGTTTTTGGAACTGTTAGAGGTGCGGCACATTAAATAATAAAAACTTTGGTTAGTTCACACTGTTTAATCTGAATGCATGGATTACACTTTATATCAAGCCATTACAATATTAAGTGTGGCACCATGGCAAAGGCAGAAACAGTAATTTTTCAAAATAATATCCTGAGGGTCTCAAAAAATTATATTTTGTACCAAGAAAATTTTTCTTTGCAGACTGGTATGAAATGATTGGTCTGTAGACCAGGGTTGGGGACCTCTGGTCTAGACCACTACCACTACAATATATTATTGAACATTTCCATGAAATAGTATTAGGTAGGTGAGTAGATAACTGCTCCACCATAATTTGTGCACCTTAACAAAGGCAGGATAATTTGGAAGACCAAATATTCCATATCACTTCTAAATATCCAATATTCAGAGGCCAGTTTTCAATAATCCCTAATTTGACAACAGCATTTCTGGTGCGCTGTTTTAAAAATGTTATGTTTCGTACCCCATTTTGTTGAGATAAAATTAGCTGGATCAGGCAGAAATCTTAACTACACATCACAATTTTAAATGACTAAAAAAGACAAGATACTTTTTAAAATGTTTGATAATGATAGACAGATATACAGACAGATAAAGATGACTATTGAGTCCTAATTTAATATAGAGAAAATATAGGCAATATTTCACTTCACTGACAGTATCTATTCAATCTTTTTTTCAGCCATTCACTCTTAGTTGTACTGATTTCCACTTATACAGATGATACTGGGTAGCCGAGCATCCTCCAGGGCTGCAGCACAGCCAAGCACATGAGAGTTGGAGAAGAAAGAGTGAAAATGACAAACATGAACACGGGGGATCCGAGGGCCGACTAAAAATAGCACACAGAAGAGGAGTGGGAGAGAGTCTGCAGGCACAATGAGGGAAATATAACCAGGGTTATTTTTAGTCATTTTAAGAATGAACTGTTCTGCAGTCAGAAAAAAGGAGATTTTACAGCTGAGTGCATGTTTCCTTTACTCAAATAAAACAAGGTCTATTTTAAGAACTGCTGTGTTCCATAAATATAGGTTAGACCGCCTTGTGCTTGGATGTTAGGGTTACTGTTGCTGCCATTGCCAGCATCATTTGAACAATATGAATAATTAAATGCATCTAAAATACAAAAATAAATAATTAAATTTGAACAGCTATGCAGTAGTTAGCACTCCAACAAGGTTCCTGGTTCAATTTCAATGGCCCACTGGGACCTTTCTATGAGGAATTTGCATGTTCTCCCTTGAGCCTGCATGTTTGGCCTGAGAACCAGTAGTTCTGTTGAAACGATAAATACCTGTAAGGTGTGAATGGCTTTGGGATATTTGAACATTTCTAAATGAGGTTTTTGAGAGCCACTGGCAACTGGTTCAAGGTGAACCCAACCTCTGAACCAATGTAAACCAAGACTGGCTCAGGCTCCATCAAATGATATTCATGGCACTTTAAGAAATCTTTTCATCTGATTAATTTGTAAAATTCCTCTCAGGTAGATAGAATTTAAATATGCACCAGTTTCTAAGCAACAAATGCTTTACCGTCCTAATACTATCATAGTAGAGCTCATGTATCCGTTCTTGTCTGTTCCTCAGTGGTAGAAGACTTCTGAGACTAAACTTGATCTAATCCTAAGCCCTTTCCAAACTGTTCTAAATCCCAAACTCTTCCCTGACTACTTCTACTATAACTGCCCTAAAGTCTCAAGTGACTCATGACTGTCCCAAAACACCAAAGAAAAAAAAGGTTAAAAGTATACAGAGATGATTATCCTTAGTTGGATGTTTGTGATTTTAAAAGAGACTGTAGGTAAGCGCACCGTAGAGAGGAGAAATCATTCCTGTCACACACAAATCATGCATCATAAACAAGTTAATAGCGATTCAATGTCTATCTGTCCCAGGATTTTCACTTGTGGAGACAGCACATTTTGAAAAATGTATAGTCCAGTGGTCCCCAACCTTTTTTGTGCCAGTTTTATGAATGAAAAATGTTTCCAGAATGGTCAGAGGTACGGCAGTCATTTTTCAAAATAAGATCCGAAAGGTCTAATAAAAAACTATAATTTGTACCAAGAAAAATTTTCTTTCCAGACCAGTAGCAAATGATCGGCCCATGGAACGGGGATTGTGGGACCACTTATCTAGACCATGATCCTCTGTTTTACAAATTAAACTCTTTTAAAGACTAGGGGATTAGAGACAAATATTGCAAGTCCAAGCAACACTTTTGACAGTTAGGAAGGAAAGAGCTCAGAGCACACACATGACCCTTTGATTCCATTAGTTAGATAGTTGTATAAAATGCATTACTATGTGAAGATTGCACATGCTTTATACAATACTGTGCTGCTTCACAGTGACAGCAAACATATGAAGACACAAGAGAAGAAAAATCTTCTTAACGGGTCTTGAATTTCTTCACTTGAAGACATTTCACCCTCATCCGAGGGTTCTTCAGTTATGAATTAAACTGATGAAGTCCCTGTCTACCCATTTGCCACGAAAGATTTCAACAAGAATTTACCATGACCTGGATGGCTGTGAACCTCTACAGCGATGCACGTTCTTTATTTTTCTTATGGTAGTGGATTGTCTTAATTCATATCCTTGGGAAATTTAAACTATGTTGCTACCTCATGCATGATAATTTGAATTACATGTGAATCTGGACAATTATTGGATGATGTCTTACTTGTGCATTTGATTCATTGTGTATACATTTAGTTTTTATGTCTACTCTTCTGAACTGTGTGTGTGTGTGTGTGTGTGTGTGTGTGTGTATGTGTGTGTGCGCATGTGTGTGCATGTGTGTGCGTGTGTGTGCGTCTTTGCACTTGCTCGCAAATGAGAGCAGTGTGCATGTGGAGTGTGTGCATGTATGAGAGAAATACATTAGAGATGCACCTGAATTTCGTTCTTTTGCAATTAGGGCTTTACAATGATAAAAAGCTTTTCTATGATAAGAAATTAGGAATATGAAAAATAAAGAGGGAAAAAAAGCTTGGGAGTTATGGGGTTATGATGGAGGCCTCATCAGTCATTTTTTTAATTTCATATGGCTTATGGTAGTGTCATCCTCCAGCTGTTTGTCTCTGTAATTAGCTGCTAACTCAGCCCCTTCCTACACTATGGCCTCACCACTTTATTTTCTCCAAGTTGTGGCAAATATACAAATAACTAAAAATGGAAATGTCCAGCACATGACAATTAAAATATTGTACGTTTTCCTTTTTTTTTCCTTTTATATAGATGACAATGATATATACAAAGACAGGAGGCAGAGCTCGAGTTTGCTGAGATAAAGATGCTAAGGTTCTCTTTGGGAATGACCAGGATGAATAGGATCAGGAATGAATCTATCAGAGGAACAGCACATGTTATGTTTTGGAGAGAAGGTCAGAGAAGCCGGACTGAGATGGTTGTCATACAGAGGAGGGATAGTGAATATTTGGTAGACAGACGCTGGAATTGCAGCTGCCAGGCAGGAGGTCTAGAGGAAGACCACAGAGAAGATGTATGGACATAGTGAGAGAGGATATGAAGGTAGTTGGTGTGAGAGAGAAGGATTCAGAGAATAGGGTTACGGTAGAAGGAGAAGGTTTATTCACTGTGGCGACCCCTAAGGGGAAAAGCTGAAAGGAGAAGAGGATTTACAAGAAAATAGTTTGTGTATTATCTGCTCAACACAGATAACACAGCAGGGACATGCCATATAAATAAGGATAGGACTTCAAATTCGTTATGTAACACTGCTAAACACACAAACTCTTTTCTTTTGCTCTCACTCACTCACTCACTCACTCACTCACTCACTCACTCACTCACTCATAGAGCAAGTGAACCAGAAACTCGAGGATCCAGGGTCTTATCTGAAAATTCATGAATGGCTGTATTCCGGTTACATAATCAGTCTATCCACTCAATTACATCTACTTCTGTCAAACAAAGTTTGTGAATGAAAAGGAGAGGGAGGGAGGCTAACGGGCTCCTTTGCCTCACTTTGGATGTGTAAATAAAAAATTACATGCCCAAAGAACAGGGGTTTGGCAGCATAGAAAATGGAACTCTGGCTGCAGAGTATGACAAATATGATTTAACTATTTCATTAAAATCACAATTTTAATGTGGAAAAATATTTGAAGATACAGTTTTGTATTATTTTTTCCTCTGTTTTCTGGTGTGTGTGTGTCTGTGTGTATCACTATTGACTTACAGTGACATGAGATACAGGTGTATACATAAGACTACTGACTAATTGACAAAATAAATCCACTTCCCTGGTTTAAATTGTTGTACAGGGTTTAAGGGATTAAAATTTTCAAATTTTAAACTTATATGTGACATCTTTCTGTTGTTAATTTGACCCCCAGCATCAGCAGGGTTGTTAAAGCCATTCTAACAATCACACGTTGCAACAACCAGCTATTAAAAGTTATTGGATGGTCTCCTTGGAATTTTCCCTGGCCATCAAGGAATTCATATATTCACCCTGTATTCTTCAGAGTATTCTTATTTTCTTCAGCTTTAAAACATATATATAGATCACTGATATCTATACAATGGGAACCTCCAAATACCCTTAACAAAAGGATGAACGTGATCATATTACTCCCCCCCCCGATAACAGACTTTAGCATTATCAGAGCCTTGAACATGAGTCTTGGTGATAACAAAGCAATCCTTTCAACCTGTTCAAAGCTCATTCTGAATCCAGCCCTAACAGATGGACCGTATTCAATCTGATTCAGTAATCCCATCGCACCATAATCCATCCCTGACGTTTTCTACAGTTTACACATAGAAACAATGGGCTGAAATAGATCATTCTATGTCCAACCCTCATGTCTGTATGATGCTACCTTAATTAAACGTGAACCTTTCAACAAGGTTACAATAATAAAGGCTTACAACCATCTGTTTGACTCAATTAAATATTTGAAATATGACGCATTTAAAAGTCAAAGAAACGCTATTACGTAACACACAAGATGACCAAAATATTTGATAAAACTACTTAATTTGAAAACTTATGGTTTCACGATATATATACACATATATCTATATCTATATATATATATAGATATAGATATATGTGTGTGTGTGTGTGTGTGTGTGTGTGCGTGTGCGTGTCTATATATTCATTGCGTTTGTCTTGTTTTTTTTTAGGATTAGTTGACAATTTTTGGTATTGCGGGGAGTTATACGAGATTATAGTGAGTTATTACTCTGTTGGAAGGATTTAAAGTATATAAACCACTTTAAGTCTATTAAAATACATTTGATGTACATTTTTATAGCAATAGGGTTTCCAGTAACAATTATGCATAATACTGCATAATACTGTTATGCAGAAAATGTGTTCATCTGGGGGTCCTTTGAAGTGCCACAGTAAACGTTGTAGCGATTCAACATTCGGCTGTGTCTGAGCACACCTTTGCAGTTTCATGATCGATATTTAGACAAATTCCATAATCAAATTAAATATGACTGGAGTTTTAAAGTTAAAACTCATCTAAGGCTCTATCAAATGTTGGGGCTGGGGGGAAAGGACAATATGCCCATTATTCAACGGGTATCAATGGCTCAACTTTTCAACAAATCTGACCGTCGATTTCTTCAGTAAAACCACTAAAATTGGCTGCCCCATTCAACGAAATAGGCAAAATGCATTTAAGTTAAGATAGTCGTTTGCCTCTGCATACTCTCACCTGCCCACTTTCCGAGATTCGTGGGTGACACGAGTCGTCCATTCCCCAGAACCCACACCCTGAAGCCGCAGAGTAGCTGGTACAGGGTTCGCAACGTCAGCCAGGCCGCGGTCACAGCTCCGAGCCAGAATAGCGGCCTCTCCAGAATCTGAAGAACTGCTCCGCTGGACGACATAACTGTTTAAATGAACCTTCTTTATTACGCGATAAAAGATGAAACCGAACTTTCCACTGTGGATAATACACAACTGTCACCGCCAGGGTGTATGCGTCAGAATTTATGTTCGATGTTCTACTTCCGCGTTGAAGTAGATTGGCTCACGCTGATTGGCTCGATTCTTCTTCTGCTTATAATTTTAAAGTCACCCCGCAACTAACCGTAGCAATATTGTCACCCACTGTTACTCCTCGACCACCGAAAATTGGGTCCGGTATTAAAAAAAATAATAATATTTTTCACCATTTTCTATAATTTACATTTAAATCTAGCACATGAAAAATATATATTAAAAATCACTCAATCTTCTTTGCTTTTGTTTTTGTTAAATATCACTCACTGAACGAGGCAAACATTTTTGGTTTTGCTTGTTTCCCATGCAACAGTAATAAACTATTGTCCATGTATGCACATTAACCTCAAGCTGGCGTGTTACAAGCATTATTTGTTTTTAACTTACTTTAATCTTTATAAGATATTTGTAATTAAAAAAGATTAAGATTAAAAATAGTTATTGCTATATGTTGCTTCATGATTGATATTATAACCCACGGCCGCAGTTGTAACTGTTGAACAATATTACATAGAGGAGACTAACATCTTAGTTCTGTAAAGAATATAAAATATTCAACATTAAATAATATGTGACAAATAAACCTAAGTTTCACAGTGGCTTTCCTCTGGGAACTGGACATTTCTTTAGAATTTTGTGATAATTTTTCAGCACATACCACAACCATGTATTACCATTACATTACCATGTAATGTATTGTGTACTTTTGAAAAAAAAAAAGTGAACCGTGTAGTGGAAGAAAACTCATTTGTAAATCATCCACTATGTATATCCATTTCACATTAATAACAAAACAAATATTGACGAATATGTGAATATTTTCTCTCTTTATTTCATAAATATTCTGGACATGCTGAGAGTGAGTACTCCCCATTTCTCCATCGTTGTGCTTACCTTGTCTTCAAAATAAGTGTCTAAGTGGACAGATGTAGATGTAGTTCTGTGTGGAGAAACACCAGACTGCTCTGCGGCCGTAAGGATTCTCAGTTATCCAGGTCGTACGCAACCATTGTCAAATATGTTTAACATCGATAAGCCAGCCATGCTCTTTATTACCCTTCATCAACTACTGAAATTAAGTGTTCTGAACAGTTAATTATGGAAAAAAGTAAACTATATCAACTCATATGATCCCCAACCACAGTGTGTTTTGAGTTTTGAATAGAATGGAACATATCACAACAAAGAATTCAGTAAGAGCTATGAAAGAAATTCACAATAATGAAGTGAAAAGTATCGAACTGTGTTTTCTTTGTATATAACATGTTCAGAACAGGTTTATGAGTGTTCTGTTCAATTTCTTGTCACATTTCCAAGGAAGATGAAGCAATACTATTGAGATTTCGAGCTTATGTTTTTATTATGTATTTTACAATACTGTAGATACAGTAGGGCACTGGGAATCTTTTTTTTTTTTTAGAAATTGGAGAAAGTAAAACATTCATAAATTGACCAGATCTCATCTATTCTGTGTATTCAAAGTACATTGTTTGCAAGATTTTGTTTTTGCTGTAAATGATAAAAGTCATGAAATTGATTTTGAACTCTAACACACACGCACATGCACACACATGCACACACACACACACACACACACACACACACACACACACACACACACACACACACACACACACACACACACACACACACATACATACACAGTTCAGCCAAGTTGAATACACAGCAGTGGTCCATCATGTGAGAATAAGCGTTACGTAAGAGCATTGCATCTAAAAATAGAAATGCAGCAATGGTACACAGGAGTCTAAACTGTTAGCTCGGAGGTTTCAAAGGAGCATGAATGAAATTTAGATTAAAGCACCATCTCGGCCATAAATGGACTAGCTGCTGATCATGTCTGGAAGGACTACAGTGGTCCACGTGGCTAAGTGTCATTAACTGTGAGCATTTAGTGAGAACTCAAAAATGAGTTGTCTTGGACAAGAACATGTAGCTTATTTAGTTGTTGTGCCAAATGTGTATACATTTTTCATTCAGAAAGTCAGTAAGCACTTGTTGACTGGCTATTTTTCATAATGTTATTATTTTGGTGTCAGAAATTATTTGACTCAGTCTAAAAGACGGAACATCAGACATTTAAAATTGGTGCATGGTGCAAAAACCTACATATGATAAATAAACCCAGAGGACACTGTGTTGGGGATGATTCCCTGTTTCCTGATGCAAGACACAAAATATTCTGATCTCATGAAACTACACACAGGTATAATTGTGCCATTTTGTCTTTATTTCAAATGTAAATAATATGAAATGCATTTCTGTGAATGAGTTGCACTGTAAAATTGCACACATACAGAACACACATACCTAAATACATTTTTCAAACATATGCGTCCATTGAGAGGCTCATATACAGACATAGACATCTGAGGATTCCTTATTAATTTCATTTTGTGGACAAAACATTTGTAATAAACATAGTAGATCATAACAATGGAAATAGAGGGTTTAGTTTAGTTTAGTTTAGTTTAGTTTAGTTTAGTTTAGTTTAGTTTTGTTTTGTTTTGTTTTGTTTTGTTTTGTTTTGTTTTGTTTTGTTTTGTTTTGTTTTGTTTTGTTTTGTTTTGTTTTGTTTTGTTTTGTTTTGTTTTGTTTTGTTTTGTTTTGTTTTGTTTTGCGCAGTCAATTAGTAACCTGGTAACCTAAGGCCAAAAAAGATTCAAGAGATGAAAATAACTGAATGTTCAAATAAATATAAATCTATTTGTCAATGATTTATTTTATGTAATTGTGTATCTTGTTTGAATTTTATTCAAGACAGCTTAATATGAACCAGTATGGTGTGAGAATGCATGACAGCAGATGCGACATACATAATACTATATTCAGTCTTATTTTGATATTTCTTTTTTTAATGTTTTTATTTAATCCTTTCCTTTATTCAACCAGGTGAGATAAATAACAACACTGGTTTTAGTGATGCTGATGTTGAAATACCAACGATCTTGTTTGTGATGTGAACAAAAATGCTCTATTTTTAAAACAAATTTTATGTTTTGAAACAACTATGGTGTTTGTTGTCTAAATATGTGAGTATTTTTCAAGCTGTTTTGTTTTATGGATTGTATTGTCTTGAATTTTTCTATAATTTTTCATAATGCCATAATTTGTATTCCGGACTCCTCGAAGTAATGCTATACATAAGAGTATCTTTTCCATCTTTCAAATAATTATCACAGTCAACTTTATTTAGGTTTGGTGGTTCCAGACATCCAATTGAAATAAAAGAGAGCTTATTAGTAACTAATTACTAAGTCACACATAAAAATGATCAGCAATTCTGAAAAATTGCAGTAAGTTTTGGAACCAAGGATCACAATTTATCAAATAAAATGCATCTTTCAACAAATAGAGGGAGTGTATACATTTGGTAATTATTGATATTTTCTTTCATTAAAATTTTTGTTTTACTGCTTGTTTCTAGACAGTGAATATGTGCATTAGAATGTAGATTTCACATTGTCGAAATGTAACTTCCTAATGCTCCGTCTTTGACACACAACCATTCGTAGGTCTTCAAAAATGAGAGCAACACATATACTCACGCAACTCCACTCTCTGGTCTTTTAAATAAGTACACGCATTTCAACTTTTTTACAAATATCCCTCCACATGATTTGTTTGGAATTTGACAATAACTCATTCACCCTGTCACTGAACATTCATGGCATTTTTCATATGGCGGTGGTTTCCCATGTTTGAATTTAGCTGAGGACATTTGTTGTCCCGTCTCAGTCTCTGCATGCATCTCTTCTTCATTTCTACTATTTCAGAGAAAAATGTAAAAACAAAAATTAAAATGAAAAATAAATTATATAGGACCTGCATTTTAGAATTGTGCTGTTTTTGCACTCACACAAGCAAATGGAAAATACAATGCTCTTTAGAAAACAAGCCCATGTCCCTCAGAAGTAATTCTGAAATCACGTGCTGTTTTCTTTCCATAGAGAAAGAAAATAATCAAGATTTATAATTTTCTCTGTGCACATCTTGACAGCCTCAAATAGCAAAGACCCTCTGTCCTGTCCACAGTGTGTTTTCTGCCATACATCACTGCAACTGCCACTCATTTAAGCAGGTAAGCTGACCTAAAAGATGAGTAGGGGACATTGCATGGGGAGCTGAAAATAAACACTCACTTTTGACTGTTGAAAGTGCCAAGCTGTATCATTTAAGAAAGAGAATTTAGTTCTCAAGAGGTGATGGGCTATTTTGTACCGGAGTCTCAAATGCAAATGTAAAAGAACCTTTTTTCTTACTTTCTTTCTTTATCTTTCAGTGTTAGTCCAGTTTAATTAAATATGTTACTTATTGCAGGAAACAATTCTTGTTTCATATTTCAGGTCTCTGGATCCGCTCAAACACAACAACTTATTGTGGAGGCATTTTGGCAACACCCCATGCAAAAGCAGCTCTCTGCTTTGAGATGACACATACATTTGACATTACAAATGATAATCTTTGATTGAAGCAAGTTGTGAAGATTATATGACTTGTATTTTTTGTTTGCTCTCTGTTAGGACTTTTGAGATACTGAAAACACAAAGTGTGGTTTAAATCCTCAAAAGTCATTGGGCAAAAGAAATGAAAAGCTGCAGGTGGTGGAAAGGTGGCAATTTCAACCAGTTTGTTGGGATATTAAACAGGTTTTCGGTGAAAATGATGGAAATAAGGGTTGCTTACGTTTCTTTCCTATGGCATGGTGGATCCACTGTCCTCCTTGTTAGTCAGCATCTTCAACTGTCCCTCATAATGTGTTTGCGATCTAGGAATCTGTGAATTTTATTAACACAAACACTTTACTGTGCTGTAAATGATAAGTATAAAAGACCACCAAAAAATGAAGAAAAACATTAATGATGCCGTTGAGAAAATGAGAAAATCTTGCGTATTCAAATGTGACTTTGTTTATTTTTTCACAAAAGCTGAGTGAGAAAGAAAATGAATGTGTACTGATACTAATATTGGCTTGCATCATGTTTTTCCAGGGGTTCGAGTGATCTGATGCAGGAAAATTCCAAACCATGGAATTCTGGTGTGGATTATCTTCAAAATTATCAGATCGGTGCCACTGAATAGCTTCATTATTTTTTCTCAATACACGTCAGTAAAATATAACACCCTTTATCAGCTTGGTCTCCTCCCTGACACCTGCGTCTGTAATTTAATCAACAGAAAGAATGAATGGAGATTATATATATTTATACGTACACATATGTATGTATATATACATACATAAATATATACATATATGTTTACACACACACACACACCTGTGTGTGTGTGTGTGTGTGTGTGTGTATGTGTGTGTACACTAATGCAGTGTTGTCATTGATGCAATCATTTTAAAGATGATTTAGGCGTTGAAATACCCCACCCCACGCCTTCCCCCCACCTGTTCCTTTGACGACCTTTTTATTTATAGCACAAATGTAACAAACACTGTGTAGAATTTGTCTGGTCACAGTCAAATGCCAATCAGTGCAAGGGCAGATGACCGAGAGTGAGGTTGAGAAGGTGGAGTGTATTTAGTAATGCAAGATATCAACGCTCCTTGTGTTTTCTCCCCTTCGTGACCGGTGGCCTCTGTCACTTGGTGTTGCACTACAGCTACAGATGCGATGAATATCCATCCGTATCGCTCATGCTATTACAACTGTGCGTGCGTGAGTGCATGCGTGCACAAGCATGGGTCGCACTGTATGCACTTTGCGAGTCCAGGCGAGCCGCTGAGTGTGCGGTGACAGCGGTGGTGTGACTTCTCAATCCAGATCCAAAACAAGGGCGAGCGACGTTGGTATCCTCCACAAATGCTTTTTGGGGTAAGGGCTTCCCGTTTTCATGTGCACAGCAAGCCCAGACCGCAAAAAGATTCGTGACGGACAACACCTTCCTAAACCCCGGATCCACTCCAGTCCACGACTCTTCGGGTTCCTCATCATCACAGTGTTTTCTGAAAACACCTCCATGTGCAGAAAGGCGTGTGTGCACCACCTAACACAGCTCCCCAACAGTGAAATCCAGTGGATTGCCATTGCTTTTGCAGCAACACGCAGCCTTGTTATTAAAAAGAGCGGCGATGAGGAGAGGCGGCATCTCATTGCCGTTATAGACTTTAACGCGCAGCAGAGGGAATGCTGCGATCTGATTGGACAGCATGGCTTGCCATCTTCCAATAGCAACCGGAAACCAAAGGGTACCTAAGCAGGAGGCTACAGCACCTGACACTTTATTTACGCCCCCCACCCCTTACACAGTGTGACTTGAGAGCAAAGCAACACAAGATGAGGATACACGAGACCGCAATCGTGCGTGGCCGTGGTGTCGGTTTGGCATCGAGGGGGGAGCGAGAAACCTCCAGTGTCGTTAAACGTGCAGCCGAAGTTTTTTTTTTTTTTTTTTTTTTTTACATCACCAAAGGGTTAAAGTCGGCTCCGAACCTCCAGCGGGCCCCACCCTCGCTCAGTTTCCACCGGGGCCGTCAGGGAGTTTTCATGCGTGGACGCGTCTCCCAGCCGATCACGATTCCCCCAACTGTCTCGAGTGCAACGGAGCCAGACGCCACTGACGCAGCACGCGCCTTACTCACTTTGAGCAGTCACGACTCAGGAGCCGTCGTGCACAAAAAGCGCAGAAATGGCCAAACAGGAGTGGAGTTCGTGAGTGTGAAGCTGAGCTGGCTTTTAGTAGGGCTCATAAAAAAATAAACTCATGTATGTCTTTAAAACATCCAAAAAGATTCACTTGACATTTGAGGTTTTGCACAAAAAAACCTACAATAATCACCCCTTGCTGTCGATGCTTGTATTCTTAAAATCCCCAGTGCGACGTGTGAGGACGTTCCGTGTAAAGAGCAATGTCTTAAAACACTTCAGCACCACAATGGGAGGACAGCTCCCCACTCGTGACAAAAAAAAAAAAAAAAATCCCTGCAGCACCCAAACACGTTTTCTTTCATTTTCCCAAAGAATCAGACGAGTGGAGCCATAATCGTTCACAGAAGACCTCCATCATCCACCCTTTTTAATTTACGTTGGTGATTCCCTTCCAGCTGCAGAAACCTACTCATCCTATTACCTTTCTTTATGCATACATCCCAATCAAACAATTGCCACTGAACCTGCTGCGCAGTGACACGACTATAAGGCGTAGAAATATGAGGGCAGAGGAAGAAAAGAAAAAAAGGAACTCGAAGGGAAGAATGAGAGCGAAGTGGAGCAAGAGAAAGGTTTTCTACAACTCACCATCCGCAGCAGCGAAGCCTCCGTGCAAAACACCTTCCTCTACCCTAACCCCCCAACCCCCCCACCCCAGACATACACAAAAAAAGTGCCACCTAAAAATGAGAAGAAAAAAAAAAATCAGGACGAGCTCGCCGGATAAAACATGTTCTGGCTTTTTCGGCGCTTCAAACTGCACACACTGTACTCTTGAATGGTGAGCCTTTTTATAGGAGTGATGCCCCCTATCTATTTCTGGATCACGATCCAACCCCGTTTCTATTTTTAGCGGCGCGCTGATGAAAAAAGAAAAAGCTCGCAGAGGTTCCTTGGAGGAATGTCGAGCGTGCCGTGTTCACTCCGCTTCCCCCCCCCACACACCACACACACACACACACACACACACACACACACACACACTACATCCCCTTCACATGCACGCGCAAGGTAAACGCGTGTGCACGACAGCACCCCCCCCCCCCCACTACCCCAGCAGTGATGCATGGGGGAAAAAAACGCACGTTTGTCTGTGTCGTTTTTATCGAGCGATTGGAGAGCGCGGGGTTTTTTTTCATTTTTTTTATTTATATTTATTATTAATTCATGCTGTGCACGGTGGCTCCCCGGTGCACGCGAACGCACGCACACACACACACACACACACACACACACACACACACACACACACACACATCAAATTATAAGAACGTGACTGAAGTGCGGACACGCAAACGAAGCAAATAATTATGAGGCTCATTGGCAGGAGACATTATCTCGTTAATTGTTTTTATTTTATTTTTTTTCAAGCTGGGTTGTTTAATATTTAACGTCAAAAGACAAATAATACGGATCTCGACGCTGCGTCAGTATTGACGTCAGGCGGAGAATCTCCCACTTTGAAGGTGGGAGCAGGAGCGTCCATTGCTCTACTATGGCAGAATTATCTCAGCGCTCAACCAGTGTGGGATTGTGCGTGGAGGAAAGACATAATAAAACCTAAAAGGGTGAAACATCTTCCTCCTCATCATCACTGGTATCGCATCTCTTCCGCTTGTCACAAAACAAACATACATTGATAGATAGGCGATCGTGATTCGTCTGCGAATGGATCATGTTGAATCCACCAGGCCCGCACAGGTGATGCAATCTCTCCAGGTTCTGTTCCCCCCCCCCCTCCCCCTTGAGCAGAACCAGGACTCCAAAACCGGTTCCCGGTGTGAAGATCCAGATGCAGGGAAACGGAGGAGAGAGGGGTGGATTACAAGCTGCGCTCTCCGTCCTGCAGACTCTCCCTGCACAGGGCAGAATGCTAAAACGCGTAGTAACGGAGCGCCGCTTGGCCGACCCATGATGCTATTTTTAACTCCCCATATTCAACATGCCCGGCGCTGCAGGTTTTTCTGCTCAAGGTGGCCTACTACTGTATGAGGCCAAACGTAATCGCGGGGCTCCTTTTCGGGTGGAGCTCAAATTAAAAAAAACCGTCAGATTGTGTCATTAGTTTGCACACGCCTGTTCATTTAACCTCCAACCTGTAGGATTTTTCTAGGCAATGCTTTCAAAATATGACACGATTGAATGAGGCAGAATTAATCCAAGTATTATATGCAACTGAAAACGCTTTTTTTCAGTATAACTTAAATCTTTTTCTTAAATATCTGTGTTTTGGATAAGCAGGGTGAGAGTCCATAATGTTATGTCCTCATATTCATGATTGCAAGTTAAACTGGTCTGAGATTGGTGAGAAACAGATTTCAAGGGGATGAATCTGTTGGCGTGATCAGAAGAGAAAAGAAGACAGCACCATAAACCTGAGACAGGAGATATATTGTGTCCACCAGTTTGACTTGGGAAAAAGCAAAAAAATGGAAATCAACAATTAGGAATGAATGTGACATTTCTTGGACTCCAAGGTCAATTTCAATTTCGTCCTGCAAACCTCTAAAGGCACGATTGATATAGTATTTATATTGGTGAATTTGTTTGACTTAAGTCGTAGGAGGGAAGTGTCTATATTATCATTCAGTACATGAATTATCTTTTGATTTGATATTTATAAAATGTACTATGTGTATATATAAAAAAATCCCTTCCTCACCCAAACTGCATGGTGTTATGTCTCCTTCAAGCTCAGGTACCCAGCCAGTGGCCTGGTAGCTTGAAGGTTCTTCACGGCTGTTCCCCAGGACTCCACTCTTCTGGACAGGGATCTCAGATGGTCTTGGGGACCTGATCTCTACTGGGACCAGTTTGGCCTTCATGCCCCACATATTCTCCAACTCCCCCTTGAGAACTACCCCCCCACACCCCCACCCTCGTGACACAGACATGCAGACACACAGACACACACATACAGAGGGGCAGCACATGTAGATGCTTAGGTTTAGATAAAGTCAGAGAACACACTGAGATGGGACAGTGAAAATCTTCGGGATAAGGATGCTGACGTTTGCCAGGTAGACAGGTTGTACAGATGTTGTGAAAGAGGATATGAAATCATTTGGTGTGGGAGAAGAGGATGAAGAGAAGAGGGTTAAATGGAGGAAAATGATCTGCTGGGGCAATTCCTGAAGGAATCAGCCAAAAGGAAAGATGACGTGTTTGAATCTGGGTTCACCTCGGACTTCGACGCACAGAAGCACTTTGGCTTGACCTGGACTATTTGTGGGATTGTTGCACTGAAGAAGGGGCTAAGAGACAGACATTGCTGTTCTGTCCATGGATAAATCTAAATAAAATTTCTGAAATTATAGAAGTATACCAGCCTTCACAACAACATGTAATGCTTAGTGAGGCATTCATTTGCATGTGGCAAATGATATGGCCTATATTGTCATGAGTAAGAGAAGTGAAAAACCAAATACATGACTCAGTAACAACTGAACAATTTCTAAATGCAAGGGAAAATGTTTCACAATAAAGAGCACTGACCAGATTCATAGGGATAAAAATAAAAAGAAATTTCAACAAACCTGGGAGGGAGATCACATACCATATACATGCACACGGAAATGGGAACAAATGGACAGAATCAACACTAAACTGGGAAGGAGCAACAGGTGTGGACAATTCACAACGTCCTGGTCCTAACTTGTGGCTTACTATGAACAAATGAGATGGTTGATGCTGATTTGTTTGCAACTTTAAATCTAAAATAATTTGCATAAAAACACAAAATAACAATCAAACAGCTTGGTGCCTAATGACATAGTTCTCCTGTCTTCACTTTCAATCAATTCTTCTTAGGGTTATGCTCTCCTTTTGCCCATGATCTGCTGTCTAGCAACTGTTTTTAGCATGCCTTTTAATTCATTGTAACTTGATTTAAGAACTAAAATTAGAATCCTTTCCTAAATTTCCATCCAGTGTGTGTTCTTTAAAGGGAACTGAGCAGATTCCCCACCTTGATAAAATAAGAAGACAAAGGTTCACTATCACCACAATATCAAATTGGTCAAGACAAAATAAAGAATAAGAATATCCTTAAAATTGATTATCTGAATACTTTTATCTTAGATATAATAATCCAAATGTTAACATAGCAACTCTAGCAAGCTGTTAGCAAACTCATGAATGGTGGAGCTGTCCATGGTGCCAAAGACTCCTCCAAGCCTGACTTTGAGTGGCTCCCCTAAAAACAAGTCCTACTGCAGTAGAGATACATATACCCAAACACATTGAATACAGGGGGCCAAAGCTGGGGCTAATTCCTCACATTGATATGCCAGAAAAAACCTTCAGATAATTTTGTAGTTTATTTATTTATTTATTTACTTTTGTTTCCTTTTTCTGGGAAATATTTCACTGTATGAAATAGTGGTTGTTGCCCCCACCTTCCAGGAAGAAGGCTCCTGAATTCCAACTGGGGCCCTCCATTTGGACTTTGCTATTCATACAGACCTCCACTCAGTGCGTTGACAATAAATCTGTTAATCAAAACCACTGGTTCCAGTTACCAACTTTTTTAGCTTTTGTTGTCCTGACGTCCTACTCTACATTGTTCTTGGACATCCAGGTCTGCACTTTTCCTTTTGGTTTCCAATAAAGAGTAATTCACAATCATGGGCTTGAGTCCCCTGCTCTTGATCTCTTGGATAACAGTTACTTTTGATATTTTTGCATTTGTGATCTTGTTTGACCAAAAGATTTGACAGATCCTTCTCAGATACTGGTTGACACATGCAACTCTCTGAATGTCTCTTAACAATACTCTAACATTCAGACCCATACAGCAAAGCACTTTTGACACTGCGATTGTAGATCTTCACATTGACTCTGATGAAAAACTGTTTGGAGTTCCAAAAATTCTTGAGTTTGAGTTTGAAAAAGGCATTTTGGCCTTTGGACTGTCTGGATCTAATGTCTTTGTTGGTACCCTGTTTTTTTTTCTTATGGCATTACCCAGGTAGACAAAGTCATCCCTTTCCTCATGCTGTTAATTGTTGACCATGATCTAGTTTTGGAGGCTTGATAAACACAACATTTGTTGATAAACATTAGACATGAACAACATTAGAACAAAAAAAAGAAAGAGGCAATGTGTTTCAAACAGAAGATATGAGTTGATATGAAGACAAAAGAGACTGCTACTAATAGTGGTGAAAACTGTTGTCCCTGCTAATCAGGAAATTTGTTTCTCTAGAAATTATACAGAACTGTTAAGGAAAGCCGAGGATCTCTTGTGGATAAAAAAATCATAAAACCCAGTATGTGTGTGCTTTATGAATGTTCAGTTGACCCAAACGGTATTTAGGTAAAATCTGGTAGAAACAACATTTTTTACTACCACATATCTTTACTACACTGTAAGTAAAATGTTATCTGTGTATGCTCATGTACAAAACCTACTTAAAAAAAATTTTGATACATAATTAAAATCTCATTGCCATTGCACGGTGGCGCAGTGGTGAGCGCTTCCACTACACAGCAAAAAGCTTCCTGGTTTGATTCCAAATGGGGGCCTTCGTGTGTAGAGTTGTCATCTTCTACCTATGTCTACTTGGGCTTTCACCAGATTCTACAGTTTCCTCCTGCAGTCCAAAATCCTTCAGTAGATTAAGTGAAGAGTTCTTCCCCTTAATCTTCTGCCCAAATGTATGAATAGGAGAATGGATGATTATATAAATTAATGAATACCATCTGCCTTGGTGCCAATGTCAACTGTAAAAACTCAGAATATCAGATAAAATAATACTTTCTTGATCCCCATAGGGGAAATTTGTTTGTCACAGCAGCGCAGCAATAATAATATCAATAAAATTGAATATAAATAAATCTATAGAAGATACATATAAATAGAAGAGACAAGTGACAACAACAGCGAGGATAAAAATAGATAACAGAAAGACAACAACACAGATAAAAATAGATAACAGAGAGACAACAATACAGATAAGAATAGATAACAGAAAGACTACACAGATACAAATACCGGTAGATAACAGAATAACAATATCACAGATAAATGTAGACAACAGAACAACAACAACAGGGATAAAAATACACAACCAAAATGACAACGTCAATATACCCTTCTACATTTTTGTTAAAACAGTAGTATTAGAAATCCGTCTCATTTAGGTGGCAATTATTTCAAAAGCTACAGGCAACATTTCATTTTCTCTTTCTAATTGCTTTAAATTTTTGGTATTTGGTACTCCCTCTTTCAAATCCGCTTCAGAATAATTTTACTGCAGCAACTAAAAAGCCACTAAGACTCCCTTATGTAATATCTTGCAGCAACATCAATTCAGTGTTACTATATTCAGTGGTGCTGAGCCAAAAATATCTAGATATTGGGATGTGAAATAATTCATTTTAACATAGAAACAGATGAGAAAACAGTTATGCATCGGTGCAAATGCAAATCTGAGAACACTGGGTCTTTCCTCTAGCTGTCTTTAAAAAATGAGATCAAAGTAATAGGTTTGGACACATAATACTGACATAAATCTCAAGGATTAAACACTGACTTAGGCAATTCTGTCCTCAGAAAAACAGAGAAAAATCAATGCATTTTAGCCAAATGATCTTGTTTTTGAGCTTTCATGCCACACAATACAAATAACACCAACTTCATATTATCAGACCTGAAAAAACTACATTCACATTGAATTAACTCGGAAACAGATGTACATTAATACTTCAAGTTGATATTTATAATAGAGACAAATTATCAGTGTCTTATTTGTATTAACCCAGAGATGAAGATGCTAAGGTTCTCTTTGGGAGTGACGAGGATGGATAAGATCAGGAATGAATCCATCAGAGGAACAGCACATGTTGGATGTTTTGGAGAGAAGGTCAGAGAAGACGGACTGAGATGGTTCGGTCATGTACAGCAGAGGGATAGTGAATATATTGGTAGATGGATGCTGGAATTGGAGCTGCCAGGCAGGAGGTTCAGAGGAAAGAGAAGATTTATGGATGTAATGAGAGAGGATATGTAGGTAGTTGGTGTGAGAGAGGATACAGAGACTAGGGTTAGATGGAGGTGGTTGATTCGCTGTGGCGACCCCTGAAGGGAAAAGTCGAAAGGATGAGATCTTACTTGTATTAACCACTGATTACTCATAGACAGTCAGACATGTAAATATAAAGTACACACATTATTTGTATAAAAGGTTCATGTAAGTTATTGTTTAGTGAGTGCAGTAACAAAATTAGCTGTCTCAGATGCGGCAGACTTAACAAAGCACTCCCAGTGAGGATACTATCACTCTGAAAACACTCAATGGGTACAGAGTCTCACACCCGCTCATTCAAAGCAGTGTCTCTGTGGTGTGCCAAGTCACATGCCTATTACATAACAGGGCTCCTACTCCCAGGCCTAACGTCCCTGACAAATCCATCCACGCTTTGCTGCACATGAGCTATTTATACACTGCACCCAAGACGAGGCCGGTCAAAAAATAAAACTCCAGTCAATTATTCATTGAGAAATATTCCAAAACAGAGCGGGCAGTGGGTTCAGTTACAAAGGAATGGGTCGAGGGGCTAACAATAATTAAGGCTTGTTTGCAATGCTCTAATAGCTTGGTTGTCATCAGTGGTGCCCATCTAAAGGGACCGGGAACATGTCGCAAATTTTGCCCTCATGCATGCCTTTATTTATATACACTTCTCTGCAGCCTACTGTTCCTTTACTAGCATCTAAAAATAGCTGGCTGCGCTGTGCTTGTGCCATTTTTAGATTTGAGATTTAAAGGTAAGAACAAAAAGGCATTAAAAGAAACAAAAGGAGGGGCTAGCTCATACTGATGCTGTGCAGATGCAATACGATGTGAATGAGCACACTGTAACATTAAGATGTGCTGTGTTTAAGACTGTTTTAAATGTCGTCTTTTCATTGTTTGGAGATGTAATTGGTTCACAAGACCTGAATTTGGAGGTACAGTTGTTAGGACTCTTACAGCGCAGGGCAGCATAGAAGTATTAACCAAGTTCAGAATTGAGCCTTTCAATATATAAGCAGTATATATTAAAAAAAAAACATTACTTTGACTGCTTTGCACAATCACAGTATATGCTCATACTGTATGCATACCTACAGTGTGTCAGTATGTTCTAAAATCATTCTCAAAAGAAAATATGAGATGGAGGTATATTTCATAGGACCTTCAGATGTGTGAGGCAATGTGAGCTTGATATCTTTCGTCATCATATTCTAAAACTGTATAAATTTCATTATATTTATATCATTATATTTCACTAAATTTTCATTACTTAAATCAACCAAATTTATTTTTCAAGTTTGTTTTCTTTCGTTACCGTGTGTATTACATTTGTGTAATATCTACACAGCAGTTTGGGCTGCATTGAACAGTGGTATACAGTAAGGTCTGTTGTTATATGTATGTAATGAAAACTACATTATTGCTGTTTAGACTGGCATGCTGTGCTCCTATCCTCAATCAAGAACAGGGTCGGCACTTCTAGAGGATGTCCCTCTTTCAGACTGATAACTTGTTCCAACAGCTCCTGCATGAAAGGATTTTAGCAACAGCAAAAAGACAATGTTCTGAGGGCAAACTACATATGTATTTCTATTAATTGAATTGTATTATGAAAGTTGGAGGGATTTATAGGCCCCTTAGAGAATGGATACCACTGGGAGCTGGTCCGAGCAGCAAATATTGAATTCCATTCTTGCTTGAAAGTAAATGCAAAACTGTATTTTAATTTTCATCACAGATGGATAATTGATGGCAGTTATCAAGAGAGGGTCAAGCGCTTGAATTCAGCTTTTCTTAAGAGTGGAAAGACAGAAACTGTTAAACAGGTAAATACTTCAAGTGAATTCTGAAAAGGATATAGACCAATTGAAAAAGAAATAAATTTTCGTGGCAGAGTACATATGAGGTAGGCCGCCTTATTAACAGGATTCTTTGAACGCGTTATCTTAAGAAGCAAGACTTATTTCTCTGAGAATGCGAACCGAATAAAACTTTTTTGCCAGTTCAATTAAGAATTGTATGATTCCAGTATGTAAAGTTCCAAACAAAAAGTACGGATATGGTCAAAATCGAATGGAGTAGTTTTTTATAAAATTCTGTTCTTAAGTATTTGTCAGACCGATAGCTAGTCAGTGAGCAGTTGATATGATGGCTGGACAAAGCTCCAAATAAAGAGTTTTATATCCATCCATTTTCTACCTCTTACCCTACACGAAGAGTTGCAGGGATTGCTTGAACCTATCTCGTTTTATTTTTCAAATGAAAACTTGTCAATGAATGATTAAATAATAGTGAACATAAAATGTTCAACATTGAGTCCAGTGGCTCAGTACTGCTATTGTTGAGACACAAAAAACCTGACAAGACACAGATGCAATCCACACACTGCCTTTAATACTGTACATTTAATACAGATTCCAGTTTGAGTTTTATGGGTGGTCAATGGCAATTTATTTTTCTGCCTGATGCCTTCAATAAGTTAAGAAGCAAACTGTGATATATTTTGGTTTCTGTATTTCTTTATTAAATTAGCTTGGAGGAAAATCAGTCTGTAGGTCCCATATTAACAGGAATGATATAGAAAAAAGTGCAAAAACTAAGATTTTCCATTCATCTTACAAAGCGCAAATAATGAGGCCATGGATAATTTGATTTGAATGTACTGAAACGCTGTGTTGAAAAACACATTCTTATTGATATTGAATTACAACCAATTGCACAGAATCAAATTCTTTTTGAAGAAAACAGCACCATCTGCAGGCCAAGAGACCAAAACTAGAATTCCCTTTTTCTTAAAGCCACCTCTTGCAAGCAATTAGTTAAAACCATCCAGCCCCCCACCCCCCCATCTATTTTTCCTTTTTTTGCATATGCAGTTAAGCAATTCTAGAAAAATCTGAGCTTTGACAATTGTAATGTCTTGACTTAATACAAAATCCTGCGTCTCTCATTTTGTCGGGCAATAATATCTACAGTTGTATTCTTTTAAATGTTACTGTTTGGGGCAATCAGAACTTTAAAACAGAATTCAAACAAAAAAAAAAAACAGGTTCTACAGGATGAGATTAAGTTGTTCTGTGGTCTACAAATGAGTGAGAATCTGCGAGTAAGTGTATATGTGTGTGTTTTAATCCATCATGTGCATGGTTGCCAGTTATTTAGAGGATCAAAATGGTTGAATGCTTTAGGGCTGGCGACGTTCCCTCTTGTTAAGCAGGTAACACTGAATAGTTCTCAGTCGGTCTTTGGCTGGGGCAAATTCTGGCTGCAGCTTCAAAGTGGACTCGTACCAGCGCATGGCTTTCTCAAACTCCTCCTGTGACCACAAAATAGTCACCACAACCATTAGGAACCCATGCACTTCAATTTCTAGTGGACTCAATATAGAACCAATGGTTAAATAACATGTAGGTTAACAAATGATGATGATGATAGAATTGTATTTGACGGTTACCATTGCTATGTAGACATTGGCAAGGGTGAAGTGGTTTACAACAAAGTGCGGGGCAATTTCTACAGCCATCCGAGCGACTGTAAGCGCGTCCTCCCAAAGCCGAGCATTCTGGAAGATGTTAGCCAGGCTGATGAGGGGAACGTCCTAGTTCATACAGCAAAAGTAACACAACAAAGACATTATTGCAGTCAAAATAATCTTTATAACACCAAAACCACATAACACTTTTGGTCCAAAGTTGGAGGAATTTATCTGTGGTAAATGTACTTGCCTTCATGTGATGGGGGGCATAGTTAAGGGCCTGTCGCAAGCAGTCAATGGCTCTTTTACCTTGACCTTTCACCCTCCAGTAAAGGGCCGCCATACTGGAGAGAACCCATGATGTCTGGTTCTGTAGATTTAGCGAAAATTATAGTAAAATTACAATATCTTGTTTGTGCTCATGCAGGAGATTTTAAGTCACAGTTAAGTTGACCTTTTGTAATGAAACGGTCATAATTTTCTGAACATGTCCCATTAGATATCTGTGTGAAATATTATATGAGTATATGAAGTCAAACTCGTGCTTTTTATGAAAAAGCCTCAGTTATTTCTGAGATTCCTTGTTCCTTATGACAGATGGACAACATGACACATAATGCCTCTGGCTTATTTCTGCTAAATTATTCTAAATATTTTAGGGAGAAACAGCCAAGTTAATTTTTCTTTTAAGGCCTATACAGGAAAACTTCACAGAGAACACATCTGAAGGGAATACAAAATATTTAGTGCTTAGTTAATAGCAACCAGTGATATTGCAATTGGAAAGTTAACATATGAGAAATGTTACTTTTATTACATGGTGCCTGAGGTAAGCTTTTTAAGCATTTCCATGCAGGTTATATCAAGCCACAATTCAAGGAAAGGCTTCATCTGGCCCTTTTAATTGAAGAAAAACAATGATGACATTATAGAATACTGTACCTATATTATGAGATGGAAATGTTCAGACAACACATATACCTGGTATTAACTGTGTAGTAAAAATTTAGACTAATCATATATCCTTGCACAGAACTGCTCAGTTTGATCAGTTTAAGTCATTTGGTTACCCATCCATACTGGTTTACCTGTTAACAGATATTGCAAAAACAGTCCCCTGCAACTCCTTCTACATCTGTCTCATTCAGCTGACATTTACTCAAAAATGTGTCTGTCAGACTACAACCAGAACTAGTTGTATGTAAGCTGTTTGCTGGGATAAACTTCGTAAATACTTTATTTTGATCATGCTACTATAAAAGGTTTGTTTATACTGGCATAAAAAAAATGACAACATATTACATTTCTGTTGGTTTGACCTTTACTGTGTTTGCGCAATTCCCAAATCTCTTTTTTTTTCCTTTTTCATTTTTGGGTGTCTTTAGAGTTTGGGAATTTGGCGTTATAGTGGTGTAATGATCAGAGTTAGTTACATTTCTGCAGAGCATTATAACTCACAATGAAAAAAACAAAAACAAAGAAGTCCTTACCTTCTCCAAGACTTTAGCAATGCGAGTGCCCACCTGCTCAAAGGACTGTGGGGAGAACTTTTCTTTACCAAGGTTCTGCAGGACCTGAGGGTTGAGTTCAGTAAGCCTATCAATACCAGAATTCCATAGAAGACACCCACCGGGTAAAACTGATTACATCACAGTGACTAATTATGAGTAAACGCACTGATAATTCTTGGCCAAAATGACATTCCTTACGATAATGAAAAGACATGGTCAATGTCATGGGGAAACCTTTGCCGTAGCCTACCTCACGCAGCTGGCTCTCTCCTGTGTAGTGGATAGCAGCTCGATTGGCCACACCTGCCAGGTGGTCAAGGGTGTGCATACTGGCAGGGAGGTTGGCATTGCATAAAGGCTCAGTAGCTGGCTCCTGAATTGGAGTGGCAAAGTCTATATGTTCTGTAATGCTGAAGAGGACAGTGAGGGGAAAAAAAATTGAAAGAACCCCTTAAACTTTTTGTAACATATTGCTTGAGGCACAGACCTAATTGAAATGTTACATTTATCTGTTTGTACAAAAATGTCACTCCATTCACTGCGCAGAGTATAGCTTACTTACTCTATGTTCTTGGCAGAAACGGCCAACCAGGTGCTAGCTACAGTAGTGAGGTCAACTCTTCGTGTCCGCTGGCACTCCTCTGGGCCAGGCCAGCCAAGACTTGTATAATCCTTCCAGCGACCTGCCCAAAGAGCAATTAAGAAACAATTCTTTCAGTTGATTCAAGTTTCTCCTTGAGGTTTTTCTTCATCCATGCAAATTTAATAAAATTAAGATGAGGTACCTGAGGGACCTGGTGATGGGATAGTTGGTCCACTGATCTCTAAGACAGAGTGTCCTCCAAGTGAAGCCTCTCCATTGTCAGCTACAGTCTCAGCACCATCCATTTTGGCTTTCCGGACCCGCTTCACTTGGAACGTGATCTGATGACCAATGGAGCAAAAGATTAGATATTTCAGTAATAAATCATCCTATCAGGACAACAATGCTATATTTCAACTGGTTCCTATGTGTTGAAAGGTGTGCGAATAGTTTGTTACCCATTCTGCTCCCTCGTCATCCTCACAATTTCCAAAACAGGGCCCTCCACCAGCACGTGCCCCCATGACACGATCGTTCTTCAACACTCGGATACCTCGTAGATCTCCTCGTTTGCCACCAACATCTAGGGCCCCTTCAAAAGCTCCCATAAGGTCTTCCTTCAGCTGCCACTCTTCTTCCTCTCCTTCAATGTCAACACCTCCAAATGATGATGCCATTTTAGCTGTTCCTGAGGATGAGTGGGAACTCTGCTGCTGTCCAGCTGCCTCACCTGACCCGTTTGTGTCCAAGACGAGCTCTGTGATAAAAGAAAAAGGTAAACTAGAATAGTGACGACCTGAAGTATTTTTGATTAACTGAGAGCATTGGATCTATTTTGTAAAAATAATTTTGTTCAATTCTCATAGATGGAAATTTTACATTGAAATACGTTCTTGTTGTCACCAACAGATTAGAGTTTGGGTAAGACATTTTACCAACTACCATCTTTCGTTTATGGAGCAAGTTCATGACTAAATTTATTTTTTTTAAGAACAACCATAGTCTTGGGACTTTCTTCTTTAAATTTGTTTTATATGTTATCACAAAATCACACAAACACAAAAAATCTAACAAAGTAAATATGTAATAATTATGATTTTTATAATTGCGTAGCCATCAAAAATATTATTACATATTTATAAGTATTTAAGATCTCTTACATTTTGTAGGGTCAATACCTATGTATTCATTTAGAACAAAGTAACTTAGTCAAGTTTGCTAATTCTATGACATCAGCTTACAGGATGTTTGTTTCATTTGATTCGTTTGCATCTGTTATAACACTCGGTTTTATACTTGGCTATAACATTTCCATCAGTTTCAAAATAATACACACAACCGTTACACCATAGCTGTCAAAATGGAAACACTTGTTTGGCCCCTGAAGGGAACCAAACTCAAGAAAAATCTTTACCAAAAATCAGTGTCATTCATGAATGACAGCAAGCCAATCTTCATAATTAATGACACCAACAGATATATATTAGCTATGGTCCCAGAAGACTTCTCCAATAAAGCTCTTTGAAAACTGAGTCATCCACAACAGAATCCACCCATAGTACAAGGTTGTTTCCAGTCATCTTTATAATTCCCCCAACTCCTTTTGGAGTTGTTCCTCAAAATGGTGTGCAAAAGATGTGTCACAACTACTGTGTACTGTGCACTGCTTGCTTGGGGATATCTGACCGAAAAATGTGATCAGCTTTTCAACATATTAACACATCAATAACTGATGAATGATTCCATGGAGTCCTAATGCCACAAGCATCTGTTCATTTTGACTTTTATACTGGACAACATCCTGCTTTGTATGCTTGAAGTATATGCTGGTGTACAGACCTCTGGTCCATGTTCCATATGCAACATAACAATGCTTTCAATGCAGATCTGTTTCATGACTCTGTTCTCTAGACTTGTTTCAAAATCAAACAAACAATGTTGCTTCATCACGCTTTAGTTTCGGGTCATACTGTTTGTACTGTACTGTTTGATGAGCTCTTTGAGTTTCTTATTGTACTTCACATTTCTAGTATTGCAGTGAAATGGGAAAATGGGAAAATACTTCTCTAGAATCTAGCTTGGTAGAGTAAAATTCTTTGTCTTTTGTGAGAACTTCTGGAGAAACATATTTAATTAATCTGCGAAAGAAAGAAGTGTTGAAGGGCCGGGTTTTTGAATAAGCTTACTGACAACATATTTTTTCTCAATCTTAGGTTTTAGGAATTCCACATTGTTCTCTTTTGAAACACCTAGTTTCTGATCCCGTTCCCTCTTGCTATATAATGTTAAAAGCTTTGATTTCAATGGAATATATTACCAGTTTTCTTTAATCATCTGCATTAGATTGCATATATCAAGCTGGCTTTCATGTAATCTGATTGAATGGACAATCAGAGAGGCAAATAATATCACTATGAAGAGGAAAATCTTCCCAAAAAATAACGGACTCCTCAATTAGCCACCTGAGTTTATTAATGACATGCTTTAATAATACTAGATGTCAAAAAGCGAACACATTGTAAGCAACTACAAAGTAAGACTGTGTTGCTGATGATACAGTTTTTCAATCTATTTTAACCATAAATAGTCTATATATTCAAATAACTGTAATGGTTTTTTTTTTGTATTGTTGTGTATATTTTTTCCAGATGACAGCTATGTGGAAATTAGGCTAACATTCCACTCACTGAACTAAAAAACAAACGGGAAAAAATATCACGGGGCTAACCGCATTAAAAATACCATTAATTTTGAGTAAAAGATTTTTTTCCAGGTCACATGTTTCACAATTCAAAAACTGGTAATTCCAGGAGATTACTTTAAATGTTTTACTACTTCCAGTTCTTACTTTCAAAGAGCAAGGAGTCTTCCATGGATGGAATTGCTGATGGGTCCTGCTTGTCTTCAATGGTCTCCCATTCTTCCAACTGCACACCGAGGTCCTCCTCAGCCATGCAGGCTGCACCTTCTGGATCAACACATGTTAAAGCTATATTCATTACTCAAAACCTTGGCAGATCAATGAATCTACAGAATTAAGCTATCAAGTGGCACTGAGAATAATAATGAATGATCAGTGATGTGACAAGCGCAGAGGTAAACATTTCCAAAAACTAACCTGTGTACTTTGCATTTAAGACTAATATTTATTTGATGGTGGAGATATAAATCTCTGATGTGGGAGGAACGACAACCTCCATTAAAGAAGAATTTAATGATAGATTTTCTGTATTTTCAACCTTTGCCTTAGTTGTAGGTGGGTGTGTGTGTGAGCTTACAAGTTCCTGTGCTACCACAAGTACTCTGTGTGCTTTATGGGAGCAATATTTAGCTTTAGAGCGCAAATAAAGACCCTTCTAAATTTGGCATCAGCTATTTTCTGCTGCTTAAATTATTGAGTGGCAAAATGTCTCCACTTCAAAGCACTTTTCACTTCACTCCCACAGATATGAATAAAATAGTAGGGTGCTCTGTCTCTGTTCACATCAGAACCACAACATACCACTTGCACTTGACAGATGTAATTCTAAATTGATTTTTACAATTACCTAACTTGTACGATGTAAGAAATCAAAATCTTTGTCAGCCCTCAATTTCAAAATTAGTCAAAGGTCATTTAGCCTCTGTGTTTCACTAAATATTCAGTTTTAATGCATGCAGCTAATTTAAACAGAGGTTTAGTCTATTATACTGTATAAAGTAAAAGAATTATCAGCAAATGAATGCAGTAACAAAATACAGCGATTGGAGGCAAGGTTCCCTGAAAAATGCTGGTATAATGTACAGCTAACAAACATAAAATTTCCTTGTTTGCAGTTTTATTTGAGAAACACATCTGATTACATATGTCCACACAACACGCTTATTTTGGATATCTTTGCACTTCCAGTGCATAGTCGCACTTGGTGCAACTAAAAATGTGGTTGCGGGTACATGCTGAATGAAGGAAACAAAATGACAGAATTTGCTTCTGACAGGTGTTTCTTGCAGTCCTCAGGTTTCTGTGAGTTGTATTGGTATAATCAAATTGCTGTTGGTAGCATTGAATTTAATTTGTTCTATCAAAATTAAAATTTCAGGCATTTTAGTTGTAAGATTTGGTGAGAAGTCAGTGTTTGACAAGTTTTGGTTTTATTAGACTATCAAATTCTCGGATGTACATAATTTGCTCTCTATCAACATCTTGGAGCATCACATTTCAGATGCATGCAAAGATAACATTTTAAACTGGAGTACTGAAAGATATACTTCTAATACAAACCTACTAGCAGTACCTTTTGCTTGCTCTAAGCGATCTCAGGCAAAACTGTTCTCAGTTCTACTACCTCAGTGGTGGAACAAACTTCCAGAAGCAACAAGACTAGCATCATCTATCTCAACCTTCAAGAGACAGGTAAAAACTGCCCCAGATCAGGTTAGGCAGCAAGTTAGGCTATGCAGTGTGTGTGTGTACGTCTGTGTATGTCTTTGTCAAAAAAGAAAAAAAAGAAAACCTCACTAACCTAAGCTTACTGTTCTGTATATTTCCTGTGCATCGTGTATTTGCAAGTGTATTTGCAGTCCCTATGTCCTCTATTGTAAGTCGCTTTGGATAAAAGCGTCTGCCAAATGCAATGTAATGTAATGTAATATATACTAATATCAAGTAAGTTACTCACGAGAGCAGGATGGTCGGTGTGAAAGATTGTACAGGAAGGGGTAAAATTGCAGACAACGCAGCAGTGGTATGCTGTTGCGACACTGATCACAGCCAGACAGGGAGGAGAAGGAAGCAGAAGAGGAAACAGCAGTCATCAGGATGTGGCGGAACAAGGCCAAGGCACCTGTCACATTGCCTTGGGCCAACTGCAAGCTCACCAGGCTCAGCAGGGTATGGGGCTAAAGCAAGACGAAAAAAAAGGGATAACTGTACTGTGATAACTGTATAAGTGAAATATCATTTCACTCATTCATTTCAGTGCATACACAAGTTGTAATAGTTAATAAGACTACAAAAAGGCTACCATATCATTACCTCTGATGCATTGAGAGCCAAGGATTGGTCTATCAAGGTCTGTGAGTAGATGGTTAAGCCATGGTGGAGAAGAAGATTAGCAGAGTTGGTAAGGGGCAGCTGATGGTAGGAGGGTGGGGCTGAGATCAAAACTTGGCGCAGGCACTGCAGGGCATGGCTGCCATTGCCTTTGGCCCGCCAGAATAAAGATGCCTCATTGTAGACTTGCCAGTTGGGGACAGATGCCTCCAA
Source organism: Fistularia commersonii (assembly GCF_037954325.1). Classification (NCBI taxonomy): domain Eukaryota; kingdom Metazoa; phylum Chordata; class Actinopteri; order Syngnathiformes; family Fistulariidae; genus Fistularia; species Fistularia commersonii. The sequence continues at coordinate 19,938,026 of NC_141286.1, forward strand.
ATACAAATAAATTCCTGTTAGATTAGTTCATGATGGAATCTGACTGACACATCCACCAATTGTGTGTGTGCGTGTGGGGTGGGGTGGGTTGGGGGCTTTGCATGTATTGTGCTGTTTCAAATCCCAGAGAAACATATGTATAGCAAAATGGCAATCAAACTATGTGATACTGTATTGATAACATTGCAATATTATGCCGCATGAACAGCAGAAACATTAAGTAGTTGATGATGATGATCATAATAATAATAAGTAAGAACTCACTTGTTTCATAGCTTGAGCTATTCTGGAACCGATTTCATCCAAAGTCCATCCTCCACTGCGTACCCGCAGTATCTGCACACATAAAGGCATGTTTAGGTTTGGGTAAACCTACATAGCCACAGTCATTTCTCATAAAGATTTTACAACTTCTTACTCTTGCACATACTTGAATTATAAAAAGCACTCAAAATGACAGGCAAATACCTGTGCAGCGAAGGGGTCTGGAAGCTCCTTTTCTTCAAGTTTCCAGTCTAGTGATGGAGGCAGGAGGGCTGGGTGTGGCTGGGGTACAAGTCCACAATCTGGAAGGCTAACTGTCTGGGGAGGGCTGCTACTCTCATAAAGGAGAGCTGCCACTGAGCTGAGTACAGATAATTAGATTACTGTCAATACAATTCGTTTTCTGGTAACGTGAAGGCACATGCCCATCTCATCTTAGCTTCAAAACAGTTTCAGAGGAGTTTTGTCAATCTGGGGAATTTTGTCACCACGTGAAAAGTTTTTATACTTCAACAATGTATTAGCGCTATATCACCATTCAGGAATAATAATTACCTGAGGCCCTGCATTTCAGGTGAAAGGTAGTATGTTGGCAACAGGTGTGCAGGTGGAATACTTGGATACTCATTGGCACAGTCATTCCTCTGAGGCCACAACATCCTTTGCATGTCCTACAGCGAAATGAAAAAGGAAAAAAAACAAACGAAAAAAAACAAACTTATTTTCTAAAAAGAATCCCCCTTCAAAAAATACCATTATGACAAATATCAAATTTCACTCTTGAAAAAAAGGTTTGTGGATTACTTAATACTTATAAATCAATGTCCATATTTTTCACAAAACTCTGCAGAACTATTAACAATACCTATCTCCTAATTTTTGAGGTTTCCCTTCTAAAAAAACAACTGAATCAGGAATTTTACCGAAGTAGAATTAATTAGTTTGACCAGTGTGGTCATAAAAATGGACACAGCATGCATTAGTACTTCAGAGATGTCCACTCATTCTAGATTGAACTATGCACCATGCATTCATCAACGTGCCTTCAAAATAAGGTTTTCATCAATTGTAGTTCTCAGTCTTGCCTGTGTGTAATCATGATTGGTGCCCCACAGGGCAGTGACAGGGTCTTTGTCTCCAGACACAGAAGGGTGGATTTGAGGATTCTCTGTTGTCAGGTTTGAATTGCGTTCTGAAACCAGTGCCACGCTGGATGCAACTGATACCTCTTCCCCAAACTGTAAAAGGTAAAACAAGATATTTGAGTCTACAGAATATGTCGAAATGAATATGATTAAGAATTGCTGAAAATATCAAATGCCTTTTATTTGACCCCACTAAGGTATTGTCATCGCTATACAGGTGTCTGTGAAGGTTTTTAGTCACCTGACCATTGTAAAGTCTCTTCCTAGCAAATGGACTTTCTATTTGGGAAGTTTCAAATATTTAACTGCTAGAGATGGGGTACTCTGGGTCAATTATGGTTTGTTATGATAACGTGTATATTGTTGGGAAACAAAAAATTGTACAGGTCATCTGATTAAGGATATGAATGCTAAGGGTTTGCTAAGGGTTTGTATGCTAATATGAACATACTGGGACTGGCACTGGTCATTTTCATGCTAAGATACTTGGGATTTAGATACCGTGGCTGCCTTTAACTTTATATATTTGCAAAAAAGCCATGAAAAATACCACCTAGGCCCTGATAAACATCAGTGACAATGTCATATCTACAAGACTTACTTGGACATAGTGGACATGTTCAAAGAGATCACCACGGTGATAACGCACCGGGAGATCAAAGGGGCAGTAAAGGCTGCGCTGCTGTTGGCCCAGAAGACACATCTGATGGTTTCCTGAAGTGCACATGGCACACAATATTCAGTGTTTCTTAATATAATAAGCAAGAGTATTAATGCCAGATGATCCTGTCTAAAGTGTATTCAAAAATATAATAAGTAATGTAATAAGCTTATTACACAAATCTATTCCAGCATGGCAACGAAAGGCCAATGCAGATTGATTGAACTTTATAATTATAGCTACACGTTATACATACAGAAGACGAAATAATAAAGAAATAGATATTGAGACACCAAAATTATGATTGTATGGCATTTTACCAAGTTGGGCTTCCTTGGCCATCTGTGTTTCATGGATAATGTTGCGCAGGATCTGCTCTTCCTGCAGCAGTTTGTGTTTTTCCAGTGCCTCCTGCTGGCGAAGGTAGTGGTCATGTTGCTTCTGGTATTCTTTCAATTCATTCAGGGTCCGCTGCAGGGATCTACGTAAAAGGGAAAATGAAAAAGGAAAACTACATGACAGCTCCAAGAGACCAATAGTAGGGTAACACAGCCAGCCATTAAAAACAATGACAATTCCTGTTTGCAACAGGTAGTGGGAATTTTCAGACAGAGCCTTATACTCATTTCAGCCAAAGCCTTTTGTAAAGAAAAATAAAATACACAATCATAATAAAAATAGTCAAAAACTAGTTTAGAAGCCTTGATAGAACACAATATTCAATAATTTAGATGTAATAAGCTGAAATGTGAAAGCGAAAAATAGCAGAAGAAAAGCATAACTGTTTTTTAAAAGCTCAACTTATGGCATTCGGTGAACCACTCTGAGGAGTGGCCCAGCAATTCCTCAGACCTAAATCCAAGAGAACTCTTTGGATGGAGCTGTAGCTCTGTGTTGCTCATCGACAGCCCTGAAACCTGAGAGATCTAGAAAAGATCTGTATGGAGGAGTGGGGCAAAATCCCTGCTGCAGTGCGTGGAAATCTGATGAAAACCTACAAGAACTGTTTGGCCTCTGTCATTGTTAACAAAGGCTCCTGTACCAAATATTAAAATTATTTGACACAAGGGATCAAATACTTATTTGACCCTGTAATTTACAAATAAACTATTTAAAATAATCATACGTGTTTGTTTTTTTTTTACATTTTTTTTTAGATATGTATATTTATGTATGTATGTATACACACACACATGTATATATACACATACATTTATATGTATATATAAGTGTATATACACACACACACACACACATATATATATATATATATGTAAATATACACACACATATGTAGAGATAGAGAGACAGAGAGAGAAGGTTTTTTTTTGTCAATAAAAATCCCTTTATCTTTAGAATGTTGGGTTTTGTATAAATGTGGATGTGGGAGCAACAAAACAAAATGACTGCGGAGGCAGACAAATGTTTGTCTACCTGTGCTGGGCTTCTAGACGCTGCTCGAGCTTCTGCTGACAGAGCACAGCGTGCTTCCTCCTCAGGGCCTGCTCAAAACCTGGATGAGCCTGTAGTGCCTGCTCATAGCACAACACAGAGTGGTTGTATTCCCCAAGCATCTGGTCGGGAAAAGAGGAGAAACAAAAAGACCATGACAACAATGGGTTGATGACTTTCAAAATATGTGAATATCATTAAATTAACATTCAATGCTACAAATTTCAAATACAGTAATTAATTTTTGAGTACTTTAATAGTATTACTAAATTTGCATTAAAATACCAACTGTGATGGGGCTTATATTATAAATTAAAACTGTCCTTACAGTTCATCATTTGTCTCAACTGGACAAACTGATGATTTGCACCGACAATCAAAGACAAGGAATACTGAATGAAACAGATATGTAACAAAAAAGTTAAAATGAACGCATCCCCCCTTCTGATAAATTTGTGTTGATACATGTGTGCATATTTGCAAATCAGGCTCAGCAAACTTTTGATCAAGGTATGATTTAAAGCAAAGATGTTAAGTTTTAATGGAAATGGTTCTGAAGAAGCACAAATATTGGTTCATTTTATAGCCTTTTATTTTCAGCAGCTTGCTTTGTGGCTATCTGAAAGGGGAAAGAGCACCAAAACAATACTTTTAGCAATAAACTGGTGTTATGATAAAATTATATCTTATGTTTTACATGTTGTTTTCCTTTTTCCCCCCATAGATATGATTAGATCTGCTTAACAATTTCTTTTGAACTTACAGCATAAATGTTGCCGAGAGTATAATGGCTGGTAAAGAGATCAGACGTAAGGTCCAGGGCAGCATGGGCTAGAATAGCAGCATCTGCTGAGAAATGGGCACGGTGAAGGATGTTGGCCATGTTAACCAGTGCTACATCCTTGTGCTCCCTATAGTGTGAGAAACAGGACAAAAGACGGAATGATTGTAGGAGTCTCGACAAAAAAAAAAATCTCATCAAATAAATAGTACGCAATTGCATTGACCTTCTGATCAGTACCTTGGGGAGAAGTGCAAGGCACGCACCACACAGTCAACAGCTCTTTGAGGTTCATTTTTCATGCGCCAATAAAAAGAAGCCATATTGTACAGCACCCAGGATGAAGAATTCTGGCACGCACGCGTGTGCACACGCGCACACGCACACACACACACACACACACACACACACACACACACAATTAGTGGGATAATAGCCAATTATCAAAGGCATACATGTATATATTATAAACAATTAATTTGTCTAATTATACACAGAAAGCATAAATATAATCATTTAATCACTCTTCACAGCTGTATTACATTAGCTTTTCAACAAACCTAGTATTGGCCAAAGACATATCTGCAGAAATTGAATGAATTGATTTTAAGGCTCTTGATAAATTGACAAAAAAAGGTGAATATTTGTTTCTTTCTTTCTTCATTTACTTGAATGTTGCTCCAAATATTTCTTGTAGTATCTCCCCACTAAGATGTATTTTATTGATTTTCTCTATTACTGCCAAACATTGTTATTGTATTGGTATTATTTGTATTGGTAACCTAACAATGTTAGGAGCTGCAAAATAGATATAATTGTGGTGTCATTAATGACTGACAAAAGTTAATACAAGTATTTGTAGGAAAAACATGCATGTGCTCAAACTCACAAATTAATAATGCATGCCTGCTTCCAGAAAGACAGAATTAGAAAAAAAAACAGTTGACTAAAAAATTGACTAAAAAAATGTCATTAAATTTTCCATTACAATTAGATTTCACTTTACCTTTTTTTTCAAGGGAAACCAAATGATGTTAGAAAAAGAACTAAAGAAAATCCAGAGAACATACCTTCAGCAATCCTTCATGGATGCGATGTCCGACCACATCAATGCTGCGGCCAAGTTTATGAGACAATGAACTAAAAATGGGGTCCTCCTTGGATAACAGTGGAGAGGTAAGGTTTGCCCTCTCTTGCACTCCCTGAGAACAACATAGCCAAAATGCTTATTTGTATTTTCAACTAATATTAATGGACTTCTGGGTAATAAAAAATTTTTAAAATACATTAGAGACAATTAAAAACTTCTGATTTACAGATGGAATTGTCTGAAAAACCAAATTAAAATAATCTCAAGTTCTTGTGGCCACAAACTTGTAAAGTTCTATACTAGTGGTTGATGACGACTTAATAATGTTTTGAGTGAAAATGAATGCTGACGAGCATTTGTACAAGACACAAAAGAACCATGATTAGGCATGCCTAAACAATTAAACAATGGGATGTAAGGCACTTTGGGTCTAGTTGCTATCAACAAAACAATGCCAGCTGATATCTTGAGAGTAAATGTAGGAAATATAATCCTCAAGCTTTTGGTTGACACAGATATTAACACCTGTAAAATTTAGATGATGGTATCTCTGAAGTACTTGACTTACCCTGAGATGTTGGAAGGCATGGATACTATATGGTAATTCAAAAACTCTGGTGCATTCAGGCTTTTCTAGATCTGGCGGCAGAGCTGACAGAGAATCCACATAGTCTTCAGGGCTGCAAAACCACAGGAAAAATAGGTTGTATGTTCATGACTAAATTATAATTGCAAATAATCACAAGCAGAAAAGTGTGATGTAAAAAAAAAAAAAACAAAACCTCTGAATTTCAAACAATTAATTGAAATGTTAGTCTAACACATTTGATCCTTCGGTTGGAATCGATAAACAAAACCAAGAGTATCCTCTTTTAAGCCGCAAAATTATTTTGGTCGGAATGGCCCTGTAATCAATTGAAACATTTAATTTTGTGTAATCATCAAGCTTAGCAAGCAGTGAGAGCTAAGGAATTCTGAAAGTCACAATGTCACCTCTCAAGAAGCAAACGACATTGGACTTTAGCAACCTTTCACAGTTATGAATGGAAAAAGAAACAATATTATCTCCATACATTTCAATTGCTGCGAAGATGGCACCCACTGCCATTTCTGTCAAACTAGCAGCTAAGTGTGTTTATAAACATATCTTTCATGGTATTAGGGACATACAGAGAGAAAGCTAAAATATTCCAGTGACACTTTTTCCCTGCTGATACCTTGGAAGTAAAGAATAAAGAAAAATGACATGAATAAGAACACTAAGGAACAATAAGTCAAACATATATGCTTTATGGTAAATAAGACACCACTACTTCAATTATACTAGATTATTATATCAGTCCTTGCAAAATCCTACTTACATGTTGGACAAGGACGGAGAGAACATGACATTACTTTGACAGAAACACATGCGGTGAGGCAATTTGCTTTTCTATATTCCAATAATTACCTTATGTCTTTACTTTCTAAAGAGATATAAGTGCTATCATACAGGTCCAAATCACCCAGGGGGACCTTAGCCATGACACAATCTGCATCCTCTTTGTAGTGTCGCTGCTCCAGTCCTGTGTCCCTGTCTTCATTCTCTTCGATGTGTATTTTCTGTGCCACTAGCTGCTTCTGTGCAACAATTATTGAGAACAACACATCAGTGTGGTTGGATAGGCACAAGCAGTGGGAAGTTATCAGAATAACAATGGGATATTACATTGCCATGAAGATTACATTAGCATACACAAGATGTTAAAAAATGCAAGAAGTGATGGAAGGAAAGAAAACATATCCTTTATGTCAGAAAACCAAGATAAATCTTTCATGAAAAAATTAGCTTGGACTTAAGAGAATGAGACTATCATTTTGAGGACCATGATCAGGTTTAATAATAGGAAATATTTACAGACAATACTGTCGAAGTAAAGGTCACACACCTCCAATTTCTTGAGGTAGTTAACGCGAGTCTCTTGCCTCATAAAAATCACCACGTCATGTGGATGTTTCAGGTTCAAAGGTGAATCAACCTGAAAAAAGGGATAGCAGAGATCGCACATACGGGAAAACGAACAGAGGCATCTTCATAAAAACAAAGCTCAATAAATAGACACACACATTTTTGAATTTTAACCGTAAATGCGAAGTCAGTTGTTAAGTTCAATTACAGATGTGCAAACTCACTCAACCATTCGGCCTGTCACATGCAAATAAGATTTGTCCTTCAAATGACGTTTAATGACATTTGGTGCCAACAAACACAATTGCTATAGGCAAGGATCCAGTGACATTGACCCAGAGTGTTTTGGTTATCATGACCTCGAAAACTAACGTTTTCCTCGATGCATGTGTTAAGTGAGCAGCCGTAAGCTAATGCTTAGCAAAATTTAACGAATTTAAATGCGTTATATTTCTATGTATACCCGTTCCGACACGCTAATGTCTGTCAGGGAGTGCACGAAACCTAATACAATCCCAATTTCACCCCTTACGGCAAAATGTTACCGTGAATTAGAGGAAAATAGCATGCAAGCTAGCCACCTAATGGAATCGTTAGCGACTCAATGAGCTAACTGTCATACTTGTTGTTGAATTTTCCCGTCCTCTGTGACAACCCAGTGTGTCGTGGCTCCCCCGGAGTCAACTAATAGTATGCAGAGAATGATGAAAAGCTTCCCCTGAAATGACGTTCTTCTTGAGCAGTTGACGCGACAAGGCAAAGACTCCGGACAGATTTTCCTGATGTCCGCCATTTTTTATTTTTTTCTGTTTTTTGTCTTTTGCTCTGTGGCAATATGAAGTATCCTCCGACCAGGCGGGGGCGCTAATGCTCAAACAAGCAGAAGAACTCAACAGGTTGTAGTTGGTGACGTATGGAAAGAAATAGAGGAAATTCCGTCGAAACGAAAGGTCCGAGAAGTTTAGTAACGTAATCGTTCCTTCTCGCAATCGTTGATTACATTAAGACACACAAATACAACGTGTTGCGGAGTTTTGTTGGAGTGGGCTGTGATTAACGCCAGCTGTTTCATTGTAAGTAAATTTCTCCATATCTCGTTGAATACTGTCAGGTATGAAGTTGCAGTTCCGCATCCAGGTATATTGCGAATCTAAACTCTTGTCTGTGACAATAAGCATCGACATCGTTGAAAATGACTGATGCTTACTTGTTTTAACTAAAAAGAATTTGGCAATATTTCATGTCAGCCACAAGACAGAAACCAGTATCATTCAGGCATTCTTTAGGTATGCTTGTGCAAGCTAATGACACCCGCGTTACCCTTACTTCCGATGCATGTACAGTTTAGCCAGGATTTGAGGACCTTTTCACGTTCTTCTTCTTCTCCGCTCGGCTTTTACCTTCAGGGGTCGCCACAGCAAATCAATCCTCTTCATTTAACCCTGTTCTCTGTGTCATCCTCTCTCACACCATCTCCCTTCATATCCTCTCTCACTACGTCCATAGATCTTCTCCCTGGTCTTCCTCGAGACCTTCTGGCTGGCAGCTCCAATTCCAGCATCCGTCTACCAATATATTCACTCTCCCTCCTCGGTACATGACCGAACCATCTTAGTTTGGCTTCTCTGACCTTCTTTCCAAAACATCTAACAGAAGACGTCCCTCTAATAGACTCATTCTTGATCCTATCCATCCTGGTCACTCCCAAAGAGAACCTCATCTCTGGGACCTCTAGCTCTGCTTCCTGCTCTTTTGTCATGGAACTTTTTCTAGGCCATACAGCATTGCTGGTCTCACCACTGTCTTGTACACCTTTCCTTTTATCCTGGCTGATAGTCTTTTATCGCATAGTACCCCTGACACTTTTCTCCAACTATCCCAACCTGCTTGAAACTGTCTCTTCACCTCTTTTCTACATTCTCCGTTGGTCTGGACTGTTGACCCCAAGTACCTAAAATCCTCCAACTTCTTGATCTTCACTCCCTTTAGCCCCACTGTTCCCCCTGAGTTCCTCTCCCTCAAACACATATACTCTGCAACTCTTGCTGTGACTAACTCTCATTTCTCTCCTTTCCGGTGGATAACTCAACCTCTCTAGATTTTCCTCTACCTGTTCGCTGTTTTCACTGCAGATCAAAATGTTGTCTGCAAACATCATGGTCCATTGAGATTCCTGTCTAACCTCATCTATCAGCCTGTCCATCACTACTGCAAACAAGAACGGGCTCAGAGCTGATCCCTGATGGATCCCTACCTCCACCTTGAACTTCTCTGTTACCCCTACAGCACACTGTCTCACAGCTAGCATACATGTCCTGCACCAGCCTAACATACTTCTCTGCCACTCCAGATTTCCTCAAACAATACCAGAGTTCCTCTCTTGGCACCCTGTCACATGCTTTTTGTAGGTCTACAAAAACACAAGGTAGCTCCCTCTGGCTTTCTCAGTACTTCTCTGTTAGCATTCTCAAATCACATACTGCATCTGTAGTACTCTTTCTAGGCATGAAGCCATTCTGCTGTTCACAAATGCTGACTTCATCTTTCCGTCTAGTTTCCACTACTCCCATAACCCATAACTTCATTTTATGGCTCATCAACTTTATCCCTTTATCCCCTTATTCTTAAAAATGGACACCATCGCACTTTTATCTCCATTCTTCAGGCATCTTCTCACTCTCTAAGATCATGTTGTATAAACTAGTCAGAAACTCGCTGTCTCTCCTAGACACTTCCATACCTCCACAGTTAAATCATCAGGACCAACTGTCTTTCTTCTCTTCATCCTCTTCAATGCCTTCCTTGCTTCACTTTTACAAATCTCTTCTTCTTTGTGGTCTACAATAGTCACCTCTTCTACCCTTGCCTCTCTTTCATGTTCCATATTCATCAGCTCTTCAAAGTACTCTTTCTATCTCCTTCACTCCTCTAGCATCTGTCAATACATTTCCCTCTCTATCCTCAATCACCTGGACCTGTTGTACGTACACACCTTTTAACATTATTTCTAAAATTTGCATTTTACATCTGTAATCTTTGCGTATTCCGAAAAATACAGAAGCCACCATATCAAATGATCTTTCTTTTTCATTATTTTCTTCTTTTTGTTCTACATTGTTAGATGGCGTGCTTTCAAAGTAACAAGGGTAGTTTGGAGGATGACAGTTGTGAGGGAGCTGTTGGGGAGCTGTCCAGCTGTGCCTTGGCAGTGCTTGAAAAGGAACAAGAATCCATGCTCAGTCCCTCAGAGTCCCCAGGCACCCTCAGCAGCAGCAACCCCAGCAGTCTTCAATATGCAGCCCCTGTCCAGGGCTACGACGTGGAGTTTGACCCACCTCTAGAGAGAAAGTACGAGTGCCCTATCTGCCTCATGGCCTTGAGGAATGCCATTCAAACACCCTGTGGTCACCGTTTCTGCAAGAACTGCATTGAGAAGTCCATTCGGTATGCTATTGCTTTGCTTTCTTCTCAATGGGAAGACGTAATTTTGTGTTAAAATAAGTTTATTAAAAATGCCATTGTCCATTATAGAAGCAGACTGACTATTTATTGGAATGTAGATGTTTTTAAAGCAGACTGGCTGATTAGATAAAGATTGTGCAATATTGTGATTGCAGTAGGCTCTGCTGTCCTATTTCAGGGAAGATAACTAAATCATTTTTTTTTTCTTTCCTTTTTTGTTAATTCAGAGATACTGGACAAAGATGCCCAGTGGACAATGAAATTCTTTCAAAAGACCAGCTGTTTCCTGATAACTTTGCGAAAAGAGAAATTCTTTCTCTAACTGTTCGCTGTCCAAACATCGGGTGTAATGAAAAAATGGAGCTCCGTCATCTTGAAGTAAGAATTGTAAACTGAATTCAAAGATTTGTTTAAGTAGATTTTAACTTCTCTTGTCTTTCTTGTCCTTCATTTAGGTGCTGGGGTAAAAAATGCACTGATTGTGTACTGTGCTAAGATAGATGCAAAAGTTAGTCTGAAGTTAAAATATATGAGCGATTTGCATATATTGACAATAGTCAATGAACTGTATTGGGGGACCACTTTTCCTCAACCCTAACTAAACTATAAATAAGTACAGTCGATAGTCATGTTGATAAATCGCTGAAAATTAACATTTTATTTTATTTGATGATTTAAAAACTTTGGTTAAATGACAGGCACAGATACTCGGAACAGACTGCATGACCACATCTTACTCTATTTAAAAATCAACAGCATTGTCGAATGCATTATTTTCCCTCCAGAATCATTCAGAAAAGTGTCAGTTTGCAACTGCACCTTGCCCACAATGCCACCAGTCTGTGATAAAAATCTATCTGGAGGATCACAAAACCATTGACTGCCCAAGAAGACCCATGTCTTGTCCAGATTGCGTAGCATGCTTTGTCTATGAGGAGCGGGAGGTACTGTAAATACAATTGATCTTCTTTTTTGGCAATGATATTGGTTACTTTTTGTGCCTTAAAGACTATCAGTTTGCTTATAACTGGCTTTGGTTGGTGTTTCAGCTACATGAGCAGCAGTGTCCCTTTGCTAGCGTCAAGTGCCAGTACTGTGAGATGGATCTCATCAGAGACCAGGTTTGTCTTGTTGTTTTTTTTTTTTTTGTTTGTTTTTTTTTGGAACTATACAGAACAATTCCACACACAGTCATAAATATCTGTCTGTGAGGCACTGAGTCCAAATGATGGTTGAATGGAATTTTGTATGAGCTGGTACTTTAAAGCTTCTCTTCTTTATTATTGTTATTATTATCATTATTATTACTCTTGTTTTTTTTCAATTATTTTGTTTTAGATGGAGTCTCACTGTGATAGTGATTGTCCCAAAGCCCCAATTGCTTGCACCTTCAGCACCTTTGGATGTAAGGAAAGGGTAAATGATCTTATTAACTTTCCTTGAGAACATGCTTTTTTTGTACAAACTAAAGGGTATTGAGTTAACTGGGTTGTCCTCTTTGCAGATGCAGCGTCACAACCTGGCTCAGCACATGCAAGAGTTTACACAGATGCATATGCACTACATGGCAGAGTTTCTGCGTGGCCTCAGCCTTAATGGCACCCCCGCTAAATCTTTTCGAGCACTTGGACCCTCTATTTCTACTGAGGATCAAGGAGCTGTAGCCTCTGTATCTTCCTCAAGGGGACCTATGATCTGCATGAGCAACTGTGGCCCAAGTCAGCCTAATGAAGAGATGCAGATGATCCGGGATATGGATGGTAGACTGGTAAAACAGGATCACCAGCTGCGCGAACTCATCATCTTAAAAGACACACGGGTATGGAATTTTTTTCAGCCTCAGAGGACTTATATCTGTGTGTAGTTTAAAATCAGAGAATCAAGCATTGCAACTGCTGCCTTTTATCTCTTCCTTATACATCAGACAGTGCAGAAGTACAGGTTGCATGCAGATCATTTAATCTGTAGTAATGGGTTGAGCTAATACAAGCATAGACCATTACTTCTAAGTAGGCAGATAATAGTTTCCAATAAATCTGCTCATAAGAGTATTCATTTATCTTGACTACATAAGCCTCATCTTGTTAAATATTGTGGATTTCATCACTGCCTTCAAGTTTCCCTTTGACAGCACAAACATTCCTGTCACTTTCTCAGGCAAACCAGCTCGCAGAACTACAGCAAAGAGTGTCTGTGTTGGAGGACACCGTTAGGGAGCTGGAAGCTCAACAGTGTCATGGAATCTTTATCTGGCACCTCAGAGGATTCTCTGCTCATCTACGGAATCAAGAAGCTGGCCAGCCTGTAGTTGAGCATAGCCCAGGCTTCTATACCGGCCGCCCAGGCTACAAATTGTGCCTGCGCTTACATCTGCAGGCCCCAAATGCCCCTCGGTGCTCCAACTTCATCTCCCTCTTCGTTCACACCATGCAGGGTGCTTTTGATGGACAGCTGAGCTGGCCTTTCCAGGGCACCATACGACTTGCAATCCTAGACCAGGGCCCCGAGGGTCAGCACCACATGGAGGTGATGGAGACAAATCCAGACCTACAAGCCTTCCAGAGGCCAACCATTCCGCGCAACCCCAAAGGGTTTGGCTATGTGACCTTTCTGCATTTACACATGTTACATCAAAGAGCATTTGTTAAAGACGACACTCTTCTTATTCGATGTGAAGTCACACCACGTTTTGATAATATACACTCACGTGAGGGGCCAGCAGTGCAAGCCAGAGGGCCAGAGGCCTCAGTTTTACGGGACTAAAATCCAACTGATATGAATGTGATGCTATATCTGGTTGGTACGTACATTCCATTGCCATTCCTGCATGACAGTTTCCTAATAGTGGACGTTAAGGCAGAGGAAAACTAGTTAATAGAGTAATTTTAATTAGAAACGAGGCGGTCTTATAGTAATGTTTCTTGAATATTTTCTATGTTAGATTTCTGATTTTCTTTTTCTTTTTTTTTGTAATACAAAGCCATCCCAGAGGCCTCCAGAAATACAATCACTACTGAACGTAATATTATTTTTACAATTATCATTTTTTTGTATTTGTTTTTTTCTTTAACAAAACCTCTTTAAAAGTATTCCAGATAGGAGCTGCAAAACATCTGACAAGCCAGACGAAAAAAATAAATATTCTTTATCGTCTCAGAAGATGCCTCTAAAGCAACCATTTCATTAAGGGATTTCCTCTAGAATTTGCTGAATTTGCTTGTCAGATTATTACAGCTTGTAAAGCAACAAAGTAACCATGTAAATATCAAAGAATGTGATATACTGTACAATCCAAGCAAGTGAAAGGCCCGTAGTCAAAGATTATCTTGAGTGCAGGGCAGCACGAGGAGTCAAGAATGATTTATTAATTTGGAAACTCAGTACGAGTGAAGTGCAAAGTCTGACACAATTATATTATCACTTTTTATATTATTTACAGATGAAGAGTGAAAAACAGCCATCAGGCAAATGGTTTTATTTGTCATCAAGATTTGCTTTTATCCAACATGTTGAATTTTCTTTTGAAAATGGATAATTAATTTTCAATTTCTTTCAGGAAAAAGGAAAACATGTTACATATGCAGTCATTTCATTTCAGACATTTTAACATTACCTATTATATCTGAATATGTTCAACTTGTTTAAATCAATAATGCTATACAATACAAAAACATAACAAAACCCCACACAAGGACGCACACACACACACGAACCTCTTTATACTTAAATATTACATATCAAATAACTGCAAAGCACTGAAGAAACTTTCTTTTACTTCATGTTCTATAAAATCTGTTGTTGTTGTTGTTAAGAGCTATTTTTCTCTCAGCATTCTGTGTTTGGCTCACTCTTGCGTGTTTGTCAGCTTCACCAACAGCCGGAATGTTCATGTGTTGTGCTAATGACAGAGGAGCCAAAGGAATTAAGTGATTGCCAGATTCTCAAGATATCTGGGATGGAGCCATTAAGTTTAGGAAGTTAAACTTAAAAGGGTAAAGTAGAACAGTTGGACATGGGGAAGTCAACTGGCAAATGATAAAGCATAGGGGAAGAAACTTAAATAATGGAGTGTGCACATTTCAGTCTTCTGGCTGTTTCAAAACTGAGTATCTCAATGTCTGTTTTATGACACAAGATTTTCCAGCTCAAAACTCAAAATTAAGATTTGCTTTTCAAATTTGGTAGCTCATGCATTATTTCTGACTGTATGGTGGTACTCATCAGCAGAAATGGCTTTTTTGTTCATACTGTAGGCTTTCTGATTTTATGAATATGATGAAAATGTGCAGTTTTGATTTTTGTTTTTAAAATAAATTTGCATTCAATTGCAAAATTTAATAGTACCGTTTTGACAAGCTCCCGCTTAATGTGATTGTCTTTTTTTTGACCGCAATATCAGTCAGTGCCTACTCAATGCTGTTTGTCAAGCTTTCATAAAGTTTTTTTGTTTCTAAATATTTATAAATGGTATTGCCTTGCTATATCATCGTATGTATTATTATTATTATATCATTTGCAGTGCTTCATTGTGTGAACTATAATTAAAGTAAATATTGAAAATCATTAAATGTTTGTAAATGATGAATCAATTGACAATAATTGTTCTTTAAATACCACTTAATAGCTATTGTCACAGTATTCAACTGGACTATCACCAGAGTGCAATTTATAACTGCCACATTTCAGTGTTTTCCAGACACAGTATTTCAGTAAAGGAAAAGTGGAAACCAACTGATCTTATTTCACTTTTTAAATTCAACCAGGATGTTCAGGGCAAATTCCATTACATGCACCAGTCTCTCTTAAAATGCTTGTAAAATGTATGTTTAATTTTTTTTTTTTTTCTTTTTGCTTGTGTTTTTACTGACACTTTACAAATGCATTTTTTGTGTCACTGCTTATCTTGGCCAGGACTATCTTGAAAAATAGGCTCTTAATCCCGATGGGATTTTCCTAGAGAAATAAATTTAAATTATATACTTTTCGAAATCCTGATAAAATCTCATAATTTTCTCTTCAGAGTATTGAGTAGTATAAATGCATTAGTTTTTAATGCATGAAGAATTGTGCATGAATATGTATGATCTATGCAGAGATGCAACAGCATGAATCCAGGAGACATCTACCCATGCATTATCAAATTATATTCTCATCATCACATTTAACAATAGTCTGAGCCATCATCGCCTCATAGTCAAGCACATTTCTGCTACAGCTACAGTCACTGACATTATTTGAATTATATCTCGAATTTCCCCAATTGGGATCAATAAAATATGTGTCTCATCTATTCATAACTGAAGGGGACTTTTTCATGGGTTCCATGTTCTTGGTGACTTTCTCTTTTTTGTGGTTTCCCTTGATTGTTGTCTTTCTTTGGGTGCTTGTAAGGGACATCGTGACTTTTGCTACATGCCTTCCAGCCTGCTGAGGATGATAACATTTCATTGCACATTAATTCATATAGCTGAAATATAAAGATACAATCATATGACCGTACAAAAACATTCTTTATTACAACAATTACTTGTTAAATCTGACTGCTGTTGTTACTTGACTCACGTGGAGCTCTTGGAGCCTCTTTTCCACATTTCAGTGTGCTCTGAGCAAAGCACTCTGCCATCCAGGACAACACCTCTCCACAGTATCTTACCTGGACACATATACAATATTAATTGGTCATTTTATCCATTAATCCATCTTCTGCCGCTTATCCTCCACTCAGGGTCATGGCTGTTATCAGCCTATCCCAGCTGTCATTGGGCAAGAGGTGGGGTACGCCCTGGACTGATGGCCAGTCAATTGCAGCAATTGAATCGACAAACAACCATTTACTTAGGGCAATTTTCCAAATTTTTTCCAATTAACCTACATGTTTTTGGACTGTGGAGGAAACCCACACAGACAACATGCAAACACCACACAGAAAGGTCCCCTTGTTGGAATAGAACCAGGGTCCTTCATGTTAGGAGGCTGAAGCGTTAACCACTGTGCCACCGTGTCTAAAAAGTCTAAAATGATGGGAATTCTTTTCAAACTTCACCTCGGCCTCCATGGATACCAGTCGCTTCTCTTGGGCCTTAAACCCACCAATGATCCTCAGCAAACTCTGGACCCTTAATCAGGAATGAAGGGACTAAAGTCAAAAGTTTAGAATAACATTATATTTACATAACCAGGGTTGATTTGCTGAAAAAGCATATACTATATTATTATATTACTATATTATTATATATGTTACTACATATAGCAACTAGACTGAATTACCTACAACATACTGTATAAGTAATGACAGGGAAACTATCAGCAGGGCTGAAAATCAATTCTAAAGGAACTAGATAATATAGAAAATTCATCAAATATTGAAAAGAAACTTCACGAATTCCAAAGTCCTTTTTTAAAAAGGTCAAATCACTTAATTAGTCAAATTATGTCAAAATTTGAGGAAAACAAATAATCTGCAAAATAAAATCTTGGAAAAAAAAGTCCCCCATTGATAATGATAATCATCTACAGTACAGGTCATTATTCGCCCTTTGTTTTGCCTTTGCTACCTCTATCTTTACCTTACATTGTATCTCCGTGTACTCCCGTCTGTTCTCGTAAGTCCTCTCAGTAGCCTACTTCTTCTTTGCTAACTGCTTTCTCTGTATGCGCTTCCGCATTCAACCAACAAGTCTCCTTATCCACTTTTCTTCCAGATGACACACCAAGTAGTCTCCTACCTGTCTCCCTGATAGCACAAGCTGTAGGTGTCCAATCATCTGCTCTTAAAAGTTACCCTAAATTCCTGTCTTTTCTGGGAAAAAAAGTGTTCACTACAGCCATTTCCATCCTTTTTGCAAAATCTACCACCATCTGTCCTTCTGCGATCCTATCCTTTATACCTAATCTGTCCATTACTTCTTCATCCCCTCCATTGCGTGCACCAACATGCCCATTGAAGTCTGCACCAATTACCACTCTATCTCTGGGGATATTCTGCATCACCTCATCTAGCTCATTCCAGAACATCTCTTTCTCCTCGAACTCACATCCCACCTGCGGGGGAATAGCTACTAACAACATTGAGCATTACACGTTTAATTTCCAATTTCAGACTCATAAGTCTATCTAACATTCTTTTCACCTCTGGAACATTCCTAACAAACTCCTCCTTCAACAACCATGATGTAAAGTCATGGCCAAAAGTTTTGAGAATGAAACTTTCTCAAACTCTGTTCCTTCAGGGTTTTTAGGTGTTTGCCAGATGTTTCTATGGTTGTCATTCTCAAAACTTTTGGCCATGACAGCACAACTTAAAGCCTGCTCCTAACCTTCTAGCCTTACTATCTTTCCACCTGGTCTATTTTCCTGTCATAGTCCTAATATTCAAAGTCCCTACTGTCAGTCCCTGACTCTTGCCTTTCCCTTTCTCTGTCTCCTTCCAAACACGCCTTCCTCCTCTCCTTCTTTGACCTACAGTAGCCCAGTTTCCATTGGTTCCCTGTAGTTCACTGGTACCAATGGCAGTTGTTGTTAACCTGGGCCTCAACCAATCCAGTATGATCTGGTTACAAGGTTTGATTCGCATGTCTGGTTTTGGCAAAAGTTTTACGCCGGATTCCCTCCCTGATGCAACCATCTGCATTTATCCGGGCTTTGGACCGGCTCAGGGAGACACTGGCCCGTGCTCCCCTTGTGGCACATAATAATAATCGTTATTATAGCTATCATCCTCAAAAGCCTCCCCTGAATAACAAAAAAAAATGATAAAAGTAAGTACATCAAATAAAAAATAAATATATGATAAATTTAAGAGAAAATGCCCCTGAAATTTTGCTTGGAGGATTTTTTTCAATTATTTATTATAATACGCCAGGTGGGAGGAGTGGGGTACTTGAATTGCTGCCATCCTTGTGAATGGCACCGTGTTAATCTGGGCCTACATAGAGATTGCGTGAGCAGGGGTATTCAGAATGTTCTCCATGTACCAGAGAGAAAGGGACAATAAAATAAAGTAACTATTACTTTGAGGAGGTGCTTTTGAGTCGCTCCTCACTGCTTTCCCCTTGTTGGTGTTCAATTTTAGCAAGATAGTTTTCTTTTTGTACCGTTTCCCATGTTATCAGTCTCTGGTCAAGTCCTGCTGGCAGCTCTCTTTCTGGTGACACACAAATACATGCACCACGCGCACACACACACACACGCACACACACAGTAAAAAAAGTAATTAACTAAAGTGCAATTTCATTGAATACAGCTGGTAAAGTACAGATAAGCACACTATTGAGTTTAAATTGAGAGTAAAGTGGTTAAATATTACTTGAATTGAAAACTACTGAACTAAAACAGAACTGTAATAATACCAAGATGCTCCTGTTTCCGGCTTCCGGATTCTGGCTTTTTGATGAGGCTGAGGAGAAGCTGAGAAAGGTGGCTCATGATAATGAAAGGTGGAGCGAGTGCTGGTCGGCTGTGGTACTCCACTATCAGGTTGTATCTCTGAAACTTCCAGAATATATCTGTGTTGCCCTGAACAACCTGGAAGGTATAACTACAAATTGCACAAGAGGATAAAAGATTGAATTGATTAGATTGTAAGAGTTAAAAAAAGGCCTCCTACAGCTTATCTACGGGTCATCTTGACTTGTAGATAAACTTACCTAAACATCGCAATGAGAAGATTAAGCAGCAGGACGTTTGTGACAAGAAGAAAGATGACCAGAAGCAGAATGACAAGCCAGTTGGCATAAACATTGGGACATGGTGGTCGTAAGCCCATGATAATTTCCTCAGAGTCATTGGTGCAATTTATTTCAGGCATTCTGGCAGCTGTTTTATTAACGAGAAAAGACACTGAATATATTAAGCCAATAGAAATCTAATGCATATATATAGATCACAGACTGTCAATCATAGCTTAACGGAAACTTATGGTATTAATGACAAATAAAAAAACATAGTTATCACCTCTATTAGATGATGAGATGAGATGTATTTTAATGATCCCATGCTTGGGATATTGTTTATGGTAACTTACCATCTATTTCCTCCAGAGGTATCTGGCCAAAAATGTGCAGATATGGGCGATACAGGGCTCTACGAAACACCCAATCAATCCTTGGGTCATTGGGGTGGAGGAGAGCCTGAGTGGCCACACCATATGCAATAAGCCAAACACTCAGGAAGAAGAGGAAGAAGAACACATCTTTCATCTGGGAAAAACAAAAAAAAAACCTCAAACTGATCTGTTTTCATCTTTTTATAGATGACATTATAAAACATAAGTATGGTTTAGAGTGTATCAAAGATTCACTCACCATTCTTTCAACAATGATAATCTTTGGCCCCAACTGCTTATGAATGGCAAAGATGTGGATTAAACGTAGAGTGAAAACCATGAAGTCTATTGCCAGAATTGTCCTTCCTGCCTCATAGGTGCCATCAATCATTCTGCAAAACCAAAGGACAGAGACAGCGTCTGATATTTGTTAATTATTCTCTAGTTCTTCTTCTGTTAATATTTAACATTTCAATATGAAAAAAACTGCAGTTTAAGTTTCAAATGGCATTATCAAATGTTAATTACCGGCATGATACTCCAACAACAAAGAGTGAAATTGCAACCATGTCACACTTGTTCCAGTTGTCCTCCACATATAGCTTGAACTTTTTCAAGATGTTCATCTCTTCATCTGTAAAGAAGCTCTGTGGTATGATAGATAATGAAATAATTGCAATCAATAAATAGGATGGTTGATTTGGGGAAAAAATGTTGGCTAATACCACGCTCCGGAGTTAGCTGTGTGAATATGTAATATGGATGCTTCCTGCATGTCCTCTCCTATGCCATATATTCAAGCAAGCGTTACACATCTGCGTAGAGACAATAGGCTGAGAAACCAAATTCCAACCACAATGCCTATTGTATCTAAGATAGAAATTTTGCCTTCTCATAAAAGCATTAATGACAAATTCTAGATTCCTGGCTCAATGTCAAAATCAAATAAGTTCAAAGCCATTTGAGACCACAAGGAGTTGTCGGAATGCACTGGATCTCTTAATAATAAATGTTTTAGTTGAAACTATTAATCACTGCAACTTTTAATTCTAAAACAGAACAGAACAGTACTCTCCCCTCTCCTCGTTCACAGTAGTGCTGCTGATGGTGTCTGACCTTGTGTAGGAAAAAAATGATGTGGATGAGGATAATGGATATTATAGTACAATTACATAAACAAGAACATGATTTTGACGCAAAATGGGTTTTTAGTCAAGTTTAACTAAATAGTCTAACCCAGCACATGAAGACCTATGAGGTTTGTTGAAATATAAACCCACCGGGGCAGCCATGTTGACTCACGTACTAACATATTGGTTGCTAAAGCTGCAGAAGCCTATACATCAGACCAAATTTCTTTTAAATCTCACGCCTCTTACCCTCCTATTTACCACATGGCAAGGAGTTTTCCTAAAACTGGTGATGCCCCCCCATCCAAAGAAATTTGATTTGTTTAGGATACTGAAGCACTGCTCAAAATATAGTTTGGATTTGTATTGTATTGTATTTTGAATTATTTCTCATATGAAATATTTTGAAAAACGATGCCCCTCCTCCATTCTGCTTTCACATGTGCTCAAACGAAATTAAAGCGAGACAGAGGTAAAGCTTTTACACTGGGAGTGAAAATTTCGGCCCCCTGCATTATAATTACATTTATTTACTAGACGATCGAGATTCCTCTGAAAAACAATATCAATAGCAATATACAGTGCGGACCATGTCCACAAATGAAATTTGATCGCCGCAATGTGTTTTATTATATAATCCAAACTTCTCCCACGGTATACTGGTCTGGATCTGGATCAGAAAGCCTCAACTTCAACAGAAAAAAAAAGAGAGGAGAAGGCTGTCGAAGAGAGGATCACAGTGGCAATGCATGTGTCTGTGAAAGGAATGACATGAAGGAGGGGACAGAGAATTGAGACATACCTGTCAATTTATGGTCTGATCTCCGCAAAGTTCAAAAGTTGAGTTTCGTAACAAAAACCACACGCTTACTGAGGCAAGACAAATTATTCCGTCGTAGAGGGACTGGGTTAAGCCAAAGACATAATGTGAGGGATAGCTTATTTTCTCTGCTTTAGTTATCAAATATGCCTTTTGAGGTATATAGTAGAATTAGTGTACTGTAAAGATTAATGTCAGATTTATATATATGTATACCAGGCTTTAACACTGTCATGCAAACAAAGCTAAAAAAAAGGCAGTTACCTCAAAATGAGTATGGGCTGGATATGCTGTCTGTATATCATCAGAATATATGTATCAAAACCAAAACAGCATGGACAACAACAAAACCAACAAAGAAAAGGACAACTTGGAATATATCTGGATGTGAATAACAAGAGACTGTAAGCAAATGGAATGAGAGTGACCTGTCGAATTTCCTCCAGCACCAATGTGAAGACCCAAAAGTAGAGCATGATTTCAGCAGCTCCTGGACCAAAGGGTGGAGGTCGGCGGAAGTCGAGCAGCAGTACATAAGTGAAAAGGCATAGAAAGGCAAAGTACATGATGACATTGCCTAAGAACACAGTTACAGGAGCACTCCAGAAACAATGCCATCGACGCAGTAAGAAACGCCAGGCACAGCTCTGGGCTTCTTGGCCTCCAGGTGGAGATTCTCTGAAACATAAAGATGAGAAGGAGTCATGTGATGACTGATTTGCAAAGCAGCTAACATCAGCGTATAAAAAGTGTGCATCCCCTTTGGAAAAGTTGCTGATAATTGATGTCATTTTAGTCAAAGGGCTGGGTCACATCAAGTTTCAACATTTTTACAAGTCCAAGTCAATGAGATGAATTGGGAGCTGAACATAATCTATATTGTCAGTAAAAATGGCCTGTGAGAAACGAAATAAATACTAAATACGGTACATTAGAGCAATATTGTATATTAGTTTTTCAAATGTTTTTATGTAGTTGTTTCCTACATTAGATTAACAATAACAGCATAATTTGTCGGCCAACGTACAGAGGGTCAACGTCATCATCATCCACCGTTAGAAGTCGTGCCTTTTCTGTATCCAGACTGTCCAGCTTGACAAACTGCTCTCGGCCATTACGACTATCCAATTCTTCATCACTAAAAAACATGCAGAGTAGCATGAGTGCACAGAGCAAAAATACATAATCAGTATATCCATATGGTGAGGAAAAATCACCTGAACTTTATGAGGTTGGTCCAAATGAGAGGTGGACAGAAGAAAGATACAACTAGTTTGGAAATGGCTGTATCTGTCGTCATTGCTCCCCACCAAATCTTTGTGAGGAGAGCCTGTAATGACCAGAAGATGGCAGCATGAGGTTTTGAATCAATCTGCCATACATTGTGGTGATTGTCTTAATATGGATATTGCAAGCTTATTACTTAGAAAAAATGTTCTAATGATTGGTACATGGGTCCATCATATTTTCAATTAAATACTTAAAATATACACTATTGCTTGTCAGTCAAGGGTTTGCAGCATGCTAAGTTTCCCTGCTGACATTGAATACCAATGAATGCTGTGGTTACTTTGTAATGACATGAACTTATGTTGAGCAGATATTGGAACACTCAAAGCACTCCAGGGAAATAAGCACCAATAACTTATACTGTCATGGGATTTTTGATTGATATAGAAGTACAGCATTTTATTTCCACATAAATCTGAAGTCAGTACTTTGTTTTTCATCAAAGTCAAATCCTTTTTTTAACTGTTGAACTGTGACACAAATATCTGGTCTGGAGCCAACTGGGCATATGGATATGTCTCCTTCTTACCTGAACTCCATCATGGGCAAAAAAAGATTTGGCATCTGCCTCAGTTGCCAAATTCAGGACAGTAGATTTGCTCCAGCAATGTGTTCTCCTTACTAACAATGCATATGCCCTGTCTTCACTATTGGAGTAACATTCTCCAAAGACATCTGTCATGATAACAACAGTAGGTGTTCAGTGTCAACCACGGTGCCGCAATCATATTGTACTTCATTCCTAAACGATCAGTCATTGTCATTCAAAGAAACTTCTGATTAGAGGTCGTGAATGAACATTTAAATCATTTGTTTAGACTGACTTTGCAACACATTATCAGTTTGTGCCATGTACTCACCAAGGGCAAACTGCTCATATTTTGCCTCCTTCATGCTGCGTGCAGATTCCGCCTCAGATTCTAGGCGTGCCATTTCTTTTAGAATCTTACAACCTGCTAGCGCAGCTGCAACAGCCTCTGTGCCCTGAGGATTAAACGAATGCTGGATCTAAGAAATCTGCCAATAGGAAGGGTCTGAGAAATCTAGATTTGAATTTTCGACAGATCCATATTTTCCATAAAAATGTAGTGAACTGTTTGTCTCTGCCTGCAGTAAATTCATTACCCATGTTCCATTTTATGACTTTGCTACATAACATTGATTTAACTGGTCCAATTATTCTTCTATAAACCATACCATATTGATCAGTAACCATTAGGGCAAAGAAGCGGAGTAATTTTTGGTCATTTGGAGAATTACCCTTGGTGTAAGTTATTTGGCTTGACCTAAACCATATCCACACTCCAGCTTTTTACTATAAAATCAAATAAAATACAAGGTATTGATTCTCTGTTTTCACATATAGCAAGTGGGTGAATAAATGTATTGCCCAAACTGTTTCTGTACAAAAGATCCTGTACATAACACATTATTTAATGTCAGTCACATAAAAACAGTGACAGAAATACGAGTGTTAAAAGGATCAAGACAGTTGGAGAATATCAAATGTGGTCTTTTAGGGCGAGTCTTTCTAATTGGTGT
Source organism: Fistularia commersonii (assembly GCF_037954325.1). Taxonomy (NCBI): domain Eukaryota; kingdom Metazoa; phylum Chordata; class Actinopteri; order Syngnathiformes; family Fistulariidae; genus Fistularia; species Fistularia commersonii. The sequence continues at coordinate 19,962,654 of NC_141286.1, forward strand.
TCTATAATGATTAGGGAAAAAACAAGAAACAAAACTGCATGTGCTTGGTAGCAAAATGATTTTTTGTTCCACTGTGAGAAAAGTTTACAAAAACAGTAATAAAATCATATGGAATTCTCTGCTTGAAGTTTTTATCGGTATTGCAGTTGAATACATCGCCATTTAGGCCATCAAAGATTTTATACCTATACTCTATAGTGTTATTCCCACGGTCCAATGTATCTATTAAATATGAACTATTTTGTTAGCCTAGGCCAAGCTGCAAGGATAATTGTGAAGCCTGTACTGTGAGAGATACTTCAAACAATCAAATTATGAATAAAGATACCCCAGCTGGCGCCTGAATAGTATAATGATTTGCACTTGGAAGATGTACATACACTGAATGTAATTACCATAATTTTAGATAATGTTTGAAATAAGACGCAGGAAAGGAACACATCAGGGTGACCGCTTGAGAGATTACAGTAATTGGTTCCCTTAGTGTGACTGAGGGCAATAATGAAATGAAAAGTGCCTTGAAAAGATGTTGAAAACAGAAAGCAATTACCATTGATTGGTGTCATTTAAACTATTCATAAATCATCAATCCCATGTCAGGGTATCATTAACTTCATCGTAAATTTAGATATGCCTGCATAACGTTGCTACTCGCTGAAAATGCAGCCCCAGCATGTTCTTTGCTTGAATAATCCAACAGATAAGGCAGCTTTTTAGTTCACTTCTGTTTTGATAAATATGCTGTGCGCTTCGGTCTTTCATCTAGAGTGACATTTTCATATGGCAGAACTGACCTGCACCTGCACTCTGCTGGCCCTCATCCCTCTTGTTAACACCGGGAGCAGAATACAAACTACAGCTCACCTTATTTTGATTTTAGTAGGTTTTGCCAATGCCAGACACATTTAGTCCTTTATTGATTGAACCAATGAGCCGGACCTGAAATGACTAAAGAAATTGACAAGACTGACCATGGCCCAAAAGTAGTTAGCCATCTGCTGTCGGTTCTGAAGGACGGCCCAGAGGAAGAGATCCCTCCAGGGATATTCGCAGCTCTCCTCTAACTCGGCCAGGTTCTTCTGGTTGTGGAATAATCGTCCTTTTGCAGTCTTTTCCTAAAGCACACAAACATTCAAAAGATGATAACAGAATAAAAAACAGCTATCCATGCTTATCACAATGTCATGTCTTGTTGGACAAATGGGAGCGAGTCATTATTTCAGTTCCTCTGGAAAGAAAGTGATGCCTTTGGTTCTTAGAATATATTGTTAACCAATAAGTGAAGACGTTCTGTCGTAACATATTGGCAATGAGGACAGTATAAGAATCCAACATTATGATCTGGACGTTTTAAATAATAATGATAATAATGTTAATTATGATCTATGGTACTAACTGAGGTTATTACATTGGATTAGCTTTGCACTGTTTTATAAAACACTGCCTTCAGGAGACTTAATACTTGAAATTCTGTTCTAACCAGACAGGGCCAAATCAAGATGAGCTTTGACTCCAAGGAAGATTTTAGGAATCACAGTAGAGGGAAAAAAAAGTTGTGGATCATATATTACATTTTCTTGTTTTATTTTTCACGAAAACTGATTTTAATTCACAATTAAGTTTGTCCAACTAAATTTCACTTACTGATGGAGAAAAAAAAGCTCTGGTCAAAAACACTGAATTTATTCAAATGACAGATGTTTACAGGTTAAACTGAACCATGGTTTCATAGAAATGGTTCATACACGCAAAAAGATTAGTTTCCATTCCTAAGGCAATTCAAATAAGACTCTGCTCATTAGCTGCAATTACTGTTTAATTGGTGCAGTGTTTGCAAGGACAATGCCACTCACTGTGGTAAGCTTTTGGTAAAAGCCTTTGCAAGAGTCATGGAGAAAATCCTTGAGAACTTTTGCAACCTCATACAGAGTAAAGCGAGGTTTCCGGTCACCCAGTTCAGACAGGTGGTGCCCGGGAGGGCCAGGAGATCTTGCAGCAGTGAGCAGCAGTTGCTTCTCCTCATACTTTTTAAGGAGAAGATTGTGGAGGAGGCTCTTTTCAGACACAGACCAGTAAAGCTCTTGCAGACGACCATAGGTAAGGAACTTGCCAAGGTTCACACCGTTGTCAACAAAGAGGCGCACAAAGTCAGGTTTGTCATTGATCAATGCATCCATCATCACCTCTTCAAGGTCACATGCCTGTAGAAAACATAAATTGAAATTACGATGGCCACTAACAATGTCAGATGGACCAGGATCCTGATGCAACAGTAGCAATGCAACAGTCTTGTGTGGGGCCAACCTCTGTATAATGCTTGTGAAGTGCCAGTAATAACCATACAATGCATTTAAACATGACAATTTTGGGGGATTGGCAGTACAGTCTTCTTCATATATTAGTCATGCCAGGATTGAATGACATTGCTAAAAAAATTATAGAATGATGCATCACAGTCTAATTCACATTAATTAGCGGGATTTGCTAATGTGGCTCACCTTCCACTCTACATCACCATTAAAGATATCACTCTTGGCAATATCCACTCGATTCCATGCAACAGCAAGTTTCAATTCATCAAGGAAGTCTTGAGGTTCCTGACTTTGGCTCTTACAAGCTGATATTCGCACAAACACACAACTTATTAAATTCCATCTATGTTTATATATAAATTCATGTAAATAATATACACAGCACCTTAAAAGCTTAAGTACCTTTGACTAGAGCTTTGAGAATGACTGTATCCAACTCAGAGCTCTCCTGCTCTGGGTCATGGACAGTAAGTAGATGTCCGTGATCCAGAATCCTCCGGATCTGATCAAAATGTAGACCGATATTTAAATCCGTCTTATTCTTTTTTAAAACTAACAGTGACTAAAACATACATTTCGTCTTAAACCCAAAATCCCTTCACTGCATGTGTCAGCTGGAAAAACTTATTTGTCTCTTTCCCGTCTTATTCAAATTCTTAATCAGGTTATCATAAATACATTTCTATGATAATGATGATATTCCCTCTTTGGTTTTACTCACACTGTTTCCCTGGCTGCCCCATTTTTCTCACACTGTTCAAATCAAGTGATGTGTGTATGTGCCTCCATTCATGCTATGCACATTTCTCTCACCAGCTTGACCCAGTTACTGATGTCTGGGCTGTAGTGGACATTTGGAAAAGTGTCCAGTAGCAACTCATGGACACTGTCTGTGTCCCAGCATCCCCTGTTCATCAACCTCACAAGGATGTCAGCCACACCTCCTGAGCCTGCCAATATCAGCCAAGGCGTCGAACTGACAATACCTTTATATATCCGCTATGAGAAGAAATATGAACTCACTTATAGTCAAATAAATATAAATAAAATGCATATTGTTCACATGTAGAACTGTTCCACGTTTTCTTTAAATGTGTTCGTATTCATGCAAAAAAAGGATTGCTTTGCCAGTCTAGCCTGCCAAAGAGATTATTTTTGGGCAGCAGAACAACAGAGAGAAACAATGTGTTTCTCATTCAGGCTTGGCCTGGTGCCCCAAGAGGTGAAAATTTGATTCGGAACATAATATCCAATTCTTATCCAATCATCAAACCCAAATTTTGCAGTATTATGAGGCTAAAAACAGACCATCACGATGTTTTTCTGCAGCAATGTCTGTGCAACTCATCAAGCTCAGTGAAATGAGACTAACCTTTAAGATTCTGGGTTCTCCGTGAACCAAAAGACACAGGACAGGAATCTCAAAACTCCCTGTACCTACAAGCAACAAAGCAAAGTTACATTTCCTTCCACCAGAGCTGCTAGAATACGATGGCTCTTTTATTTCCTGCTGTCACATAATTGCCTAAAAATCTACAATTTGATCTACAAAAAAAAACAGCTATCTGAACAAACTGATCATATTTTCTAGCTCCTTTTTATATTCATAGGTGTTGGAGATTTCAACCTTGGAAAGGCACATATATTCTTGTTCAATCAGTTGTAGACTACTACTCATCTGCTTAAGTACTGTCTATGTGTCAGTTCTCGCCCTCTTTTATATATATCACATATATTTTTTCCTCGTCAAAATTTGTTCTCCTGCCTGAGCAAATTCTCTTAAGGTTTTCCCACAGACGCTGTATATACTATGTCTAATTGTACATACGTTTTCCATACTTGTACATAATTGTACACGCTTTGTCCATAATGTATATTGTATATAGTATGTGTATTACCACGCTTATTTATACCCTTTTGCTTCTTTTTTGATACATACTCCAAGCCAGGAGCTCTCAAGAACATTTCATTATGCTTGCATAATGACAATTAAAAGTCTTGAGACCAAAAATATGTATTAGGTTAAATGAAGGATATAAATTGTCATTTTTTCTGAATGAAAACAAATGAATGCTTGTTTGTTTCTACTGTATGTGAACCTGTGGTTCAGAATTAAGCCTCAAAGACTCCATGTCTTGACACATCCTTCAGAAAGATGTATGATTTACATTAAGATTTCATATGAGCCATATGCAAGGTTGTAAAATATGAATTATCCCCTTTTCTCCAACATTTTCTCAAAATTTTTGAAGAACTATAAATGCCATTCTATTGCCATCATTCTCAGCAATAGCTTGAAGGCCTTTACCTCCATAACCAGTTCGCTGAAGGGAGATGTGCTTTAGCAGCTTCACCCTCATTTCATTGGTGGCTCCTGATTGGTTTGGATCCTTTTCCACTAGAACAAAATGGGAGTGGTGGCTGTCCAAGGAATACATTGTCCCATGAGGCAAGTCTTGGGGCTTGTACACTGCAGGCTCATCTACCTTTATGAAATAAACAAGCAAAGAAATATTATTAATTATTTTAGCTGCCAGCAATTTATAGATAAGTATTTGTTGTATATGTACACAAACTTTGGCAGCAAGTAAGGCCTCTTGGTTGTGGATCATGTTCCAGGAGGCGATGCCAATGGCCACTACACGAACTTTAGAGGATGTGCTGGCCAAGGAGTGATCTCTCACTGCTTGGCCCAAGTGTTTGGTGATACCAAAACGGAGACCATTAGTCAAAATCCATGCCCCTGTAGTGCAGATAAACATTGCCAGCTTCATGACATCTAAATTAATATCACTACAGCTCATAAGATTTTTTCAATACATACATTTTTGTTCTTGTTTTAAATCATTTAAATTCATGCTTTCTGTGTTGTCAATTATTACCTATTAGGGTAATAACTCCAACTACTGTTGGGTCAAGCCATATGCAGTGAACATTGCTTTTTTGTGCTATAATTTAGTCAGATAGATCCATCATTTGAGCCATTTGTCAGAAACTATTTTTTTTATTTTTTTATTAGGGAATAGAACTTCCTTATTTACATTTATACATATGTATTTGCAATTCAAATATTGTCCTTGGTTAAATCAATAAATGTGGAATTTGTGATTTATGACAAATAAATATCAAATTAAAAAAAATAAGATTTTGAAAAATACACAAGACATTTGCAAGAAATTGATAGCAAAAATTGCAAAAAAAAAGTAAGTTTGAAGGTTTGTAGCAAATTACCAAAAAATATCTTAAAACAACCTCCCCCACAAACCGCTCCCATAAAAGATTTATCAGTTACTAATATGACATAGTTGAGCATTAGATCAATCATCCTGTGTTTCACTTATTTTGTTAGAATGTTGTTCAATGTCATTTTAATGTAGCATTGGAAGGAACATTGGAACATTGGAATGTTCTACAAGCCTCGCATGTTATCAAATCAACTTTTTTTCAATGTTCTCTTCTGTAGTCCAAAAACATTTGTACAAACTGATGCTATTCAGGTTGTGTTCTCTGTGTTTTTTTGCACATCCACGTAGGCGACACAGAGAACTTGTCTTTGTTGATGATGTGCTGAAGCTGAGGCTGTCTTTCTCACCTGTGCTTTGGGCTGCTTTTACAAGTCCTTTTCTGAGGGTGTCCCTGAGCCAAGGCTTCATCTGAGCCATCTCATCCCCTCCTACCAGAGCCACGACAAGGTGCGGTGCAGCAAGACCCCAGTCTTCTGTCAGCATTTGGAAAATCTGTGCTGGGTCTGTGTTGCTACGGACCCTCACAAACTGGATTGAAGAAGAGAAGATTACACAACATCCAGAGTGCACCACCTTCAGTGCTTATCGTAATATACTACCTTCCCTCGGGTCTTTGTTGTACCAATGAAGTCAATATCACCCACTCTTCCTGCTGCCCAGTGACTCTGCTCTGTCTTGGCTCTGCTGGCCAGGCCTCTGGCTATGTGCTCTAGACTGCTGTCCATTGTCGAACAGCAGGAGCAGCCCAGGAGGGCACTGACAGCAAAAGCAAATGTATGAAGGTGCAAACTAGTCATACTATTAACTGTTCCTTTCATTCACTACACAAAAACATCATCGATTACCGAAGAAGTATAGATTCCCAATAATTATTTTTAGATGAATTTTAGTCATTTGGCGTATCAAACTTACGGGAATATTGTGTCTTATTAGGGGCTTATTTTTATTTTTTCCAGTTTTACTTCTATGCCACTAATTAATTTTATCATGACTGTTTTCAAAATCTTTATCATCAGATAATAAATTCTGTTTCACACCATGAATAATAAAAATACCACTGCTTATTTGAAATTAGCCACAGCTTGCTCCTCCTGTTTAAATACTGTATCATTTTTTTTCTCCCCTGCAGTTGATCTGGTTGTGACATCTTAAACAAGTGTAAAGACTGACAGTGTTCTCAAAAGTTTCAGAGAAATACCACTGCCAAATGCCATGATTGTGCTGTTTATCTCTGCCTACTTGTATTTTCTTTACAGACACACAGGCACTTAAGCACACAAGCACATACTCACACACCTGTGATCCTCTGACCACCCCAGTACATCCCCACATTGCAGGCATTGTGTCTGATGCGTCCCCTGTAAAAAGAAAAAGAAAAACAAAAAGAAAACATAACACAACAAAAACAAATATGGATCCACTTCACTCTAAACCCATTATGACTCACTCTTTTTCAGAGCCTGGAAGGTGCTTAGAAGTGCTTGTGGTCAAAGCTAAATTGGCAGAATTTTCATCCTCGCTTCATATGCAAAGTGCTTCCTGACTTATGTTTGAACTAGAAATGCACAAAGCACTGCCACTCATGTACATGAAACCCAGTAAACTAGGCCACAATGCTGTGGGCTCCACCAGGATGTTTAAATTCAATTCCTCTGATACTAAATCAAATGAGAAGAAAATATATTTATTTTTTATTATGTGCCACTGTTTTAAGAAGTGCCATTTATTACAATGTGACTTTGCTTGTGTAGTAATTGCTTTTTAGACAAAAAAATCATTTTTTAAAATCTAGAATGACTCTTACAAACAGAGTTATGAGAAATGTAACATTGATATGATTATCAATTTGCTTGAGTAAATATAGACTCTTTTTAACACTGGCACTTACTGGGCTGAGGATGATAATTAAGACAAATGATCACTGGGTGCCCTGAATAAAGTGTTCTAACTGATATAATGGAGGATATAGAGACTAGGAGTCAATTTGTGTTTAACCATCTGTTTTAATGGCAACTTGTTGTTGATTCCTTCATCTAACAACAGGTTAAGGCCAGGAGGGGAATGAGTTGAGCATGCAAAAGGGGTAATTTGCATTCGAAGGTAGAGAAAAAAAAAAAAAAAAAAAAAGAGTACCAGGCTTTGTGAGTGTGTGCTTGTGTCAGACACACACTCTCCCATCCATTCTTTTTTTTTTTTAAATGAGCAACTGATTAATATTTTCCATTTCAGTCTGTACACTTTTTTTCAGTCAACACTTCACAAAAGTGTAAAACAGCATAGATAAATCCCTTATAATGTAACTCCATTTACATACCTGTATGCATCTCTGCACTTGAAACCCAAGGAAGCCCAAAAAAGCAATACTAGCAAATCTGAGTAAAAACTGTGGGTAATGCCATGGGAACGTATCCTGACAATGACAAAGAAGTAAGGGGACTTCTTTAGTTTTCCTACACATCTAACCAAAAGCCGCATTTTGGTGTTCCAGAGTTTCTCCTGGGAAAAAAAAAAATATCCATAAAACTCACTAATAACAAAGAAAGGTGTTGCCTATTGCTGATCCAAGAGAGTCTTAATGGGTTAAATAGTCCGGTGAAGTCCCTAAAAGTTTATTCTTGTGTACTTGATTACTCTCCAATCGTGCCTGTCAAAGAAGCCCCTCAGAAAAAACTACACCTCTATTTGGGGAGGGATATGCATAAAATAGGACTTCAACTTAAATCAATCCAAATACTAATGGGAATTTAATCTAAAACTGACAAATGAAAACCTGTTTTCTCACATTGCACTTAGAATTTTCAACAACAGCACATGCACAAAGTTCTATTCCCTGTTGACAGCTATATTTGTTAATTTAATTTATTCTTTTTTCATCTTTTTGGAAAGCGAAACTTTTTGTTTCAATATTTTTAGGAGGAATTTTATCATTTAATATCAGTCAATAGACTTTAAACTGGATTAGTAAATGCTACAGTGACTAAATCATGTGGATTGTGACCTTGGAAAAAAACAACAAATTAACAAAAGTGGTAAAAATAAAAATCAAAGAAGTTTTTGCCAGAAACAAAAAAGAAAAACAGCAGCTTAGATAGCAGGGTTATTGCGCATTATTTATGTAACTCCGTTGCTTCACTCACCACAAGTGGTCCTTGTCTGTCTTGCATGGCGGAAATGAAGGCCCCTAATTTTCACTGCACCTATGGGATCTAAAAGGCTTACGTGACAAGTTCCTTGCACATGAGCATCTGGGCCGTGAGTGGGAGGCACAGGAGACTAGTTCTATGACCAATCCCAGATGCTGCAACACATCTTTATTTTGCATGCTGGTCAGCCATTGCACATTATTGTCGTCATAACCACACACACTCTTTCTGCCTAATGAAACACTTTCAAATGAGGTGGAAATTACATTGTCAACTGTGTCCTCACATCAGTGCAGTGGATTTTTATTGTCCCTTTTGTTTAAATGTTTTTGACCCAAAATACATTTGTTGGATTATCAAGCGTCAACGAGCATGAAGAACGGGAGAACTTACATGTTTCTTTAAATCCTTCAACTCATCTTTATCTTATACTCATAAGGTCTATTCGAGGTTCTAGTGCTCTTGGAAAGCTGTTTAATACCAGACTGAATCAAACAGAAAGTGCATTTTTCTTTGTGTAGAGCATAAAGGCCACTATGTAGAAGAATTCAGGCCCAAATGTGTTTATTGTTAAGCTCTGGCTACAGATGTATCATCTGTGTCGAGAAAAATGTTTCCGTGGGTCAAAAGAGAAGTGTCAATTCAGTCACATTATCAATAAATATTATATGTCTGTTTAATATAGGTCTAAAAAGTATGTGCTCTTGCGTTGGAGTGAGACAATTTTAAAATATGTTAAATAAATTCAGTGGATCACTCCATCTGCAATGAAATGAAGTAGAAAATGTAGGTATAAAGCAGTATGAAACGGGAATCCACTAAAGTAAAATTACCAATTCAAGAAATAATATAAATAAGGGAGTTTCCATCACTGATCTGATCTGAATTAAGGAAAATCAATTATTATTACGATCAGAAATTTAAATGATTTTTTTTTCTAGGCTGGAAAGGTATCCCTTTCAGGCGAGTGAAACTACATAGGAAAAACAGTTGTTCTTACTGACATCACATTATTTTCAATTTCTAATTAAATCGTTAAATCGTTGGTCATGCATTGTTTGGTAAAAACTTGATATAGGTTTTTTGATGGCTTTTATGGGGATGGTCTTCCATTGCAGCGTAGGCGGGAGGGATGTAACCACTACACCATATATTATGCTATTTTAATAATAGTTAAACGATTATCACACCAATATCTACTCACCATGATGCAGAATCAGTGGGAGCCCTGAGCGTGTTTGCATGCAACTAGCCGGTCCCATCTGGGGGAAATGACACACAAGGACACTCGAAGTGTGTTTCGATGTCCAGTCTACTCCGATATCTTGTTTTGGCCCTCAATAAATGCTTTTGTTATTCATGTTCAGCTTTCTTTCTTTGGGAAAAAAAAAAATCAAAGGCCTCGTCTTCAAATGTGCGGAGCTCGTTATCTATTTTGTTTTGGGTATCATTAGCTAGCCGGTCGCCACATACTATGCAGAGCCGGCACGGAGCGTATGAATCACCTGTCGTGATGAATCCGTACTTTATATATGACTCTTGGAAATTTTCTTTTAATTTAGCTTCCCTTTTTGCTGGGACTCTGAGACCCTTCAGGTGTCTGACTGTTGTCTCTTTTCCATTGACAAAAAAGCTATCCAGTAACATTTGTTTGCGGGACATGTTAATGAGGGTTAGCATGCCGACCCACTGATACATGGAAAAACCAATGGCTGAGTCACGTGCAGAAGACAGACGAAGGCGGAAATTGATTTTTTTTTCAAAATAAAATAGCCGGAAGACTGATGAAAATAAAATACATATAATTTTTAAAAGTTGTATTGTTGTACTATTGTTGTACTGTTGTAAGTTGTTTAAAACATTTCTTTGTGACTTCATACCAAGTGATCAACTGATCCATAATCTATTCACATGGAACAGACGCATGTACACGCACACCCAACCGCGCGCACGCGCACACACACACAGATACACTACCACACACACACACACACACACACACACACTACCACACACATACACACATACACACACGTACACGCACATATACACATACACATATACACACATACACGCACACGGCAGCAGCAACGACCAATCGGCTGCCACCTCTTATTGTGCACAAACAGAGTATGTCGGCGCCCTGCAGGCTTTAAATCCCCCCGTCTGCAGTTCCTCATGACCTGCGCGGACCTGAAGGACACACAGAAAGCTCCCTCAATTTTTTTTTTTTTTACTTCCAAAGAAGGGCAATCAGAAAGATGGACTCCATCAGGAGCGGGGAGTCCGTTTGCAGGTGTCTATTTGGTCCCGTGGACCACGACCAACTGCGCCGGGACTTGAAGCAGAAGCTGAGGGAAGTTACAGAACAGGCCAGTCGCCGCTGGAACTTCAACTTTCACACCGACACGCCGCTGCCTGGCCGTTTCCAGTGGGAGGAAGTACCAGCGAACCGCGCCGCCGTCTTCTACCAAGACTCGGCGACAGTAGCCGATGCCGTCTGCGCCGAGGAGGGCTGTGAGGAGATCCCCGCCACCAACCAGGAGAACATCTCTAGTGTCTCCAACACGCCCAAGTGTCCCGCTGAAGTCACACCCGCTCGGAGGAGAAAGAGAAAGCTTAGTTCTTCGTCCAAACCCAACAATGCAAGAATTACCGGTAGGGGACACAGATCGACCGTGTTTGGACGTTTTTCGTGATGTTTGCATTTTCACCGGCTCCAGTGAAGTAACTGTATTGCTTTGTATTTCTCGGCAGATTTTTTCGTAAAGAGAAAGACGTCAGAAAGAAGATGCTCTAAAGCTCGTCTCCTCCCAGTTTCCAGTGAGGCAGCTCCGTGCAGAACGATAAGATGAACTTTTCTAAGGAGTCGCTATTTCCACGTGTACAAACCTCTCATTGTCTATGCTGCACCAATTTGTGTTTATTTTATCTTTTTATTTTCACTATTTGTGCTTGACATGAAAATCTGTCATTGTTGTTTATTTATTTTATTTATAGACACTTTTATTTAATGCGATTGGAATAAAATAAGCTTAATTTGTTATAATTGTTATTTTATTTTTGTTGTTTTGTTTTACATATAATTAAATTCTGTTTCTGTTAAATTCTTTCATTGAGATGCAGCTCAAGTGAAACTGTATGTATTTAAAAGTGAAATAAATAGTTGTATAGCCAACAGTAACTGAAAGTCTGACTGATTATTCCTTTTTATAATTGAGGAAACGCTTACTTATGACAATTAGCACTGCAAATATATTGAAATGCATACAATATAATGCATGACAATCTTTTTGGTTAAACTTGTTTTTCCAAGATTTATTTTCATCCATGATGCAAATCACAGTTTAACCGCTAGTGAAATCTGACTACTTAAACTACACAAATCTCCAACTCACGCAGACCATATACCTGTTGTCCATTGATAGACAAAAATTCAGAACTATAGTATATGTATATTTATATGTATATGTATATGTAATGGGAAAAGTATGGCATAAATTACTGACATCAAAAAACTTTATAAATGTATAGTAAATGGGTAGTAGGCTAAATGATTTCCACCTGACTTCCATCTATTGCAGTTGAGTATGGTTAACTATTCCTTTGTTTGAGGAAAACAATTAAATCCAATATTTGTGGAAGGAAACAATTAAAATAGTAAAGTGAATTATATTATTTGCTGACTTGAGTTACAAGATGTTCCATTTTCACACTTATAAGACTCTGCTGTTATACTTTAAATTTTAACCTCAAGTCAGAGCTTGAACTGCCAAATTAGCCATTTGAAAGGTCGACTCCTGGAGAGACACACACACGCTCCTGCAGAGTTGAGCTTTCAAATATTCGTAATTTCAAGAGGCCATCTGGCCAGAGAGCAGGACAATAGACATATAGCAGAGTGTGCCATCTCTTTCACCTGCAAATCAGTCTTTACAGCTCCTCAACCCCCCAGGCCTTCCCCCAACTTTTTTTTTCCTTTTCACTTGGTCCCTTTTCATAGTCACAGGACACTTTATCATTGTCATATCCCTCAACCCATTCTACTAATGTTTATTCCCAGTTTGGCCATCATTTACTTACATACCTCCTTTATGAGGTTTGTGTGTTGATATTTATATATCTGCATAAAAGGAAGAACAAACATTTACATTTAAGGAAGAAGAAGGGAAATCCTTTATTTTGTCTTATTCAGTTACAGACCGAGCCAAGCATCAGCAAAATTTGTATTCTGCAATTTGCCTATCATGGATCAGTGTCTTGCTTAACAACACCTTGACTGTGCTAAGACAAGTTCAGGATCCCACCAGGAATTTATGGTTCCAAGAACACTGCTCATACCACTTGAGCCATGATCATTAAATATAGCCGTTTCTGAACAATAGGTAAACATAATGTTATCTTGTCTTCTTGAAGTTTTGCTTTATTTGACCTATAATGATTGTTTCTCATTTTTTAATTGTTTCTCCTTCATACTTTTCCTATTCTCGGTTTGCTCATTCTTGCAAACGTAAACCAGGTTAGCTGATTAGCAGTAAATGTTTGCATGACCTCCTTCTCCAATTCTGCATTAGCTAATATTACAATTTTTTTAGTCAGGGAAAAAAGAATAGATATATAAGTGGGTCCATTTAACCCATTTTACCAATCTATCTTTAACAGCAAAAATAATGATTCCATAAGTGTGAAGTGAACAATGAAAAAATATATGTTTATACTGTAGAGTGGCCTGCCCCTAATTTTGTTACATTAAAGAAAACATCAATAAGACATAACATTCAAAAGTAAAAGACAGATAAAAAGAATTTACTCCAGCATAGTGTAAAAAACAGCAGCTACCTAAGCACACCGAAAGTGAAGTGCTATCCAACATGTAATTTTTCAGTATAAAGGTTTGATTAGATTCATAAAGTTCATACACATCATACAGTTTGGATGTTGCAGGGACTGTAATCATTGATTTCATTGATTTGACGTGATTTGTGTTGCAGCGCCAAATATGAAGCTAAAGAAAGTATTTATTTAAAAAGAACATTTCTGTTGTTTTTTTGAATGTTTTGACCACAAACTTCCTGTCGCAATAACGCAAATAGCACTAATTACCCAGTTTTCAAGTCTCCACACCCTCCTTCTTTTTTGACCCCCTGTTCTGCACAAAGCAAGCCACAATCAGCACACTTTAAGAGGGTGGGGCCAATTGTTGTGGACACCAGAGGCAGATGGTCATTTGGGCCTTTCTCCACATGGCCTCTTGTGTGAAGGAATGCCTGGACACCCCACGGATGGCCAGTGAGAAAAAGGTCACCATCTGCCGCCCAAAGGTCATCTGCGGAAAGACGATGGAATTAGACATGCTTTTGGTAAATTCCATGTATCAGTGAGGGCGTATACTACTCCCATTGTCCCAGTGTGACAAAGGAAACTCTACCATCAATACAAGTGGTATATGATTCATGAGCATATAAACACCTGAATGCTGCAGGTCACACAAAAAATGAAGACTCTGATTGATGACTGAGTGGAAATAAAGAGTACTAAAAAAACATACATCTTACAGGGATGACAACGGATGCTTAAGTAGTTGAAACATAAACTAGAGAAATTTAGAATGGTCATACAATCAACAAAGGTGGTCATGAATCTTCAACAGTGGTCACTGGTGTATTAGGAAGAACAAAATAGATATATTCTGTCAAACATCACGAGACTAATATTCAGTGCAAGGTCACATATCACTGGAATGGTGATACATGGTGATGATGGTAAACTGCTGGGAACAATATTGTTCATCTCACCCATAGATCTATAACTACAATAGATGTGGTGCAAAATGAATTGGGAGGCTATCTTCAGGCTGTAACTGCACTCTTACTTTTATGGTTCGGAGAATGTGCAGATGCATGCTGCAATATTTGCTGAAAACAGTAACAATGTCAAAATCTGATATAAACAGTTGTTATCTCCCTTACATTGACCTCAGTGCATTATGTACCGCTATATCATTGTTCTGTGATTATTCAGATTATACAGAGATACACAGTGTCCTGCATTCTTTTTTACAAGAATACATGAACAGCAAATCAGTGCATCTCAATCAGATATTGAAGGTCGGGTAACCAAATTGAAATCCATGACCTAGTGCTTCATGTCATTTGAAACCTGGCCAGTGGGGATGCTGTTTATAGACTTTTGTAGTATACCTCTTCCCTTAATATTTACAATGACAGGTAGCTCTTTCTTACTTCCCATACTGCTCAATCTTGTTGTCAAGCCTGGCTGGGTAGTCAGAGAAGAGGCTGCATCTAAAATATGGAAGCAGCACAGGTTATAAATCCTTCTCTCTAAAACCCCAGTCTCTCACCCAGCAGCCCACATTGCATAATATATAGCGCTTCTTCACAAGCATAATGTATTCCAATGCCTCACATACATGCACTCCTTCACAAACAAGACATATCTCATAAACTCTGATTTGGAATTAGCCCATCTGAATCAATCTTAGCTCTTTTTACCACAGGTTTTGCAACAAATCAGGATTCATTGGTTAACTGATCTCTTGCATGATCTCCACTAAGACAGTTATCAAAGTTCACCCAGTGATTAGTTTCTGTCTTTGAAAATGTGATCTGGATCAGACTTCTCTTCACACATGGCTCATCTTGAAGCAGTTTTATGTCAAACATGTGGAGTCCATCTATTAATGAATGACGCATTAACTCTGCAGTGAAACATTTTAATGAATCATGATGAGTAACATCCTATTATGTCTGCTGACACTAAACCATAGGTAAGTTGAAACCTACCGTATATAGGAAGTTTATCTTTAAACACGTTGATACAATTCCAGACTCTTAAACAGCTGACACTCGTTCTATTTTTTTTCTGCACTTTACATGCAGCAAAGTCAGCGCTGCACACATCTCCACATATAATTACTGGCTATTTAAACCACACTCATCCTTGCACCTGCACTTTGTGAGTTGCACACTAAGCTGCACTCAGAGGTTTTCTGCACTGCAAACACTGTTCATATTTAAAATAATGTTTACACTATCATTATGTCTTATCAATACATATCTAAACGAGGATGCAATATCATGCAGAGATGTACATATAAATTTGTTCAACAAATGATACTATTTATACAGGGGGAGGATGCGAAATGCTGTTTTCTTCCTGGGGGGCGTAACAGAAAATTGAGAGGCAGTGCACTAAACGCCTTGAATTTCTGTAATCTTGAATTTGATAGAGTATGAAACAGTTTATTACTGCAAAAACCTTTCAAAGTGTAGTGACATGGATTGGCTATTGATGTCCAGGAATGTAAACTCTAGGAGACTCAAATTTTATCTCCATTCAACAGCCACTTGATCAAACTTGAGACTAATGTACTGGAATCGATCCACCACCAATTCTTGGGACCTAAATTGAAAAACTTGACCATCTGGAATCTGAAGAGAAATATTGTGTAATGGGCCGTGGGCTTTTGGTCTCTGGAAGTAACAAGAGAGGACTATTGCTCAGACAGCCTTTCATTTTGAATGCAGGAAAAACTCACTCATGGTTTCAACTCTGCTTTGGCCAATCACATCCCAGAAGATGCGTCTGGGGTGCCACAATAGGTTGAAACCCAATACTGCAGTTCTATCCTGTGCAATTTGGGCAACGTCTTTGCTTCTCAGAACCTTTTCATTTGTTCTGACAATGTGATGCTGTTTGGAGTGAGATATGCTTCTGGTTTTCAAACACTAATGAACCATGCGGTTACTGCAATGGAAAGCTGTACTGCATTATTTGGCTATTGTTAGCAGCACATGAATGGATCGTGTGTGGCGGATAATAGTAATAATTTATCCTTTATTAATCCCTCATGGGGAAATTTGTTCTCTGCAATTAACCCATCATGGATGAACCATGAGCAGTAGGTGCTGTCCATCAGCGCCAGGGGAGCAATTAGGGGTTCAGCGTCCTGCTCAACAATACTTCGACACACTAGGAGGGGATAATAGATATTCTGTGTGTGCACTTTATGTGGATCCTTAAGACAACAAATATGGCAAGGGGGGATTTTCTAGAGGCCACTGTGACCTGCTTAGTATGTTTGTTGGGAATTTCTGTTGTTATGGGTTGAGCCGCTTCTCATAAGGAAACTCATCATAAAAGCTTGTAATGGTACACTGAGATGAGCAATGCAGGAGCTAATACATTTCTCAGTAGTCTAACACAGATGGAGTTAACCAACCTTTTTTCTTAAGAAAATTCAAATCTCACTCATGCAACTATTGAAACATGGGAGATGAGGTTTGATTCTTATTTGAAATCGGAATCATTTTGAAATTGCTGGTGCTAAACCTGTCGTCGTATTTAGGGCTCACAATCCCCTCCCATTTCAAATAATTGTCTCATTGAATAACATACTTGATCTGTCATATTAGTAAACTTTTGACAAGCACAGTGCATTGTAGAAAATCTTCAGTTTTCATTTATTATTTTGTTAAAAATTGGTTGTGGTATGACTTTTGTGGCATAGGAAAAAAAAAATCATGACAACAAACTGGTTTTACTTTTAACTTCTTTCAATCTTTTCCAGTGTGATAGATTTGATATATTGTTAGATTATTTATTTTACTCCATTGGACTTTAGAAAGAATACAAGACACCTTGTGGAGAGATTGCATTAACTGAAAGATTTTACTGCAAATGGACAACTGTGGAAATAAACAAAGAAAAAAAACAATAAAATAATCAAACATACATTGAAACACCAAAATAATCAGGGAACTAATTTTTCATGTAAAATCTTCTCTGCTGCACAGAAAATGCAATTACAATAAATATTATTCATCCCAGTACATAATACAATTTAATTAGCAATACCCTGAAAAAAATAAACAAAAAAAACAAACCGAAAAACAAAAAGGATCCGCAATCATTATACAAGGCAGCCAACAAATCATATGAGAAAAAAGAAAATGTTTTAAGAGACTACATATATATTATTGGAGGCGGCGTTGCGCAGGAGGTAGAGCAACCATCTCTGGAACAGTTCTGGTTCAATTCCTGGTTCCTTCTCGTGTGTCACAAGGTTGTTGAGCAAGACACTGAACCCCTGGCGCTGATTGACAGCATCCTTCTGCTCATGATTCATCCATGATGGGTTAATAAAGTAGTCGTTATTTTAATATCACGTGGCAACATCCATGAAAATAATAGTGGCTTTGTGTGTGGATAGATAGAAAGATGAATGGATAGATACAGTATATACGGTCAGTTTCAGCTACTGTCTTCTTGACTGGCGGAAGGATTAAGAGTGTCGGCACAAGCTGCACTGTTTCCCATGTTGGAAGAGAAAGATGAGGGTGATGAGGACAGCTGGTCATAGCTTGGAAGGCTGTCCTGACTGGGGAGGATATTGAAGGTCCGTCCGAGCCGTATTCTCAGCTTGCCTCCACCTTCGGGGCCACCAGCATCTCTTTGGTCAAGCAGAATTGTAAGGGAATCTGCTATACGGCCCATCATCTGGTCCATGTGTGTAATCTGTTTGAATTTAATCAAATATTAATCGGATAGAAATTTAAATTGTTGACTAGATTTAGGAGCACAAGACATAGTGCTTTTTTTTTTTTTACATTCAAAATAAATAAAGTACAGTCAAATTATTATTTATGTTAATTGTGTTTTTCATCAAAAGTGGGAATTTTTTTTTATTGTTTTATGGAAAATGAGTAATTTTTCAAGCAAAATAAAATGCATGGGTGAGAAGAAGAATATGGTTAAAATCCATAGGAGTTCTTCAAGCAGTGTATGAGATCTAAGCGAATTAATTTGAAAAGACAAACAAAAACAAATATTCTTAAGAGCCAAAATTGTGCTCTTACGAGGACCAGACCATGACTTACAAAATATAACTTGTATGAATGTATGGCTTGAGTCAGGCAAAACCCAGGCAGTGCTTGAGGCAATGACTACAGGTATTTGCCACAACACTTTTCCATATTTTACATGCAATTACTCTCTAAAACAGATTATAGAATTGATAGTGGGAGTTTTTACATGGTGATTTGAGATAAATGTTTGTGGAAAAAATGTTTGTTTGAAAAAAGACTAGGGAGTTCTCAGTCATCCAGCTCATGATTGATCCTTGTCGAAATCTTTTCATGGCAACTGGACTTGATTTTTTTTTTTTCCCCTTGAAGACGTTCATCTCTTAACCGAGAGGCTTCTTCGGTTCGGTGCCAAGCTCGAAAGCACAAATGGTCCCTGTCATTTCCTGTTTTAATAGCTAAGGATTAACATTGAGCCAGTAAGGGTTTTGCTCCTGGCAACACAATAAATGTGCATTGATTCATTATCTACACCACTTGTACTGCACTCCGAGTTGCAAGGGTGCTGGAGCCTATCCCAGCTGTCATTGGGCGAGAGACTAGGTTCCCTGGACCAGCTGACAGTTCGATCACAGAGCCATATATAGACAGAACTATTCACTTCCTCATTCACATATCTTGGCAATTTTGGGTCTCAAATGGGTCTACTGCACATGTCTGGAATGGCTTACCACTGCGTCCCAGTAGAGTTTGGAAAAAATCTGCACACTGAAAATATGCTCCAAAAAGGAGCATATTTTTGATCCTGCACCCATTCGTGACTGGGTGTGGATGTGCGTGTGTTTTTCTTTTCTTACCACCGCGTCCCCCCAGATACATGTGTATTTTGGTAATATTTTAAAATAAAACAGAGACAACGCACGTTGTTTATTTTAAACGTTGAGGGGATGCTGGACTACGTTCCTTAGCTTTTCTCTCTGAATAAATGCAATAAACTGCACATACAGAATCAAACTCTTTCAAAACTTGAGGCAATGACATTACACAGGAAAAATTGAAGTTCTGTCTTGTCTTTTTAACTCTCTTTGACGAGGCTTATCCCTGTTTGACACACCTCATATCAACCATCTAGAGACTGTCTTTGTCAATTCTGATAACCATAATATGACGACTTGTGGAGACAGAGACGTAAATTGATTTAGCATATTCTGAAAAATATAAAGTGACAGTATTCTGAATTGACCATGGGCTGCGGTGATGAAATGTTTTCTCACACCTCAGTTGACGTGCCGAGAAAGTTTCAGCTCTTTCAGGCGTCTGAGGGGATGTTTAAAATGGTTTAAATTCTGAGGTCCCCTCCGTGAGCTGCCACTTTATGATAGTGGAGGGTTTTGCATGTCCCAGTGATCCGGGGAGCTATGTTGTAAGGGGCTTTATGCCCCTGGAAGGGTTACCCAAGGCAAACAGGTCCCAGGTGAGGGACCAGACAAAATGTGGCTCAGAAGATCCTCACGAAGAAGAAAATCATTGGACCCAGTTTTCCCTTGCCCGGACGCAGGTCACCGGGGCCCCCCCAGAGCAAGGCCCAGGGACAGGGCTTGGCGGCGAGTGCCTGGTGGCCGGAAGGGACGCCATGAGTCCCTCTTCCCCTGGGCTCACCACCCACAGGAAGGACCAAGGAGGTTGGGTGCAGTGTGAACCTCTGGTAGGGAAGAAGCCCGAGCTGGTGCACGAGCTGAGAGATTCCGACTAGATATAGTCAAACTCACCTCGATGCCCAGCGTGGCGTCTGGAACCAGGCCTCTCAAGAGGGGCTGGACTCTTTTTACACCCCCAGTGAGAGGTGCTGGGCAAGTGTGGGGATATTGATTGCTCCACGTCTTGGTACCTGCACGCTGGGATTCAACCCGGTGGATGAGACCCATCCCTCCGCCTTCAGCTGGGGGGATGAGTTCTGACTGTTTGTGGCTATGCACCCAACAACAGTTCAGTTTACCCACCCGTCTTGGAATCCATCAAGGGGCTGCTAGAGAGTGCTCCAACCTGGGACTCCCTCGTTAAACTGGGAGACTTCAAGGCTCACGTGGGCAACGCCAGTGCGGCTTGGAAGGGTGTGATTGGAAGGAAATGGTCTCCCTGATCTGAACCCGAGCGGTGTTGTGTTATTGTACTTCTGTGCTCGTCACGGACTGTCCATAATGAACACCATGTTCAGGCATAAAGGTGTCCATATGTGCACTTGGCACCAACGCACCTTAGGCCACAGTTCTTTGATCGACCTTGCGGTTGTATCGTTGGACTTGCAGCCGCATATCCTGGACACTAGGGTGAAGAGAAGGGCAGAGCTGTCACCTGATCACCACCTAGTGATGAGCAACCAGCAGAACTACGTCCTGAGGGAGGCGGGAGACATTGAGCCCGAATGGTCCTTGTTCCATGCTTCCATTGTCGAGGTGGCAGACCGGAGCTGCGGTCGGCAGCAGTCGGTGCGGCAACCCTCGAACTCGCTGGTGGACTCCAGCGGTGAGGGATACTGTCAAACTGAAGAGGGAGTTCTATTGGGCCATTCTGGTCTGTGGGGTTCCAGAGGCAACTGACAGATACCGGCAGGCCAAGTGACATGCGGCTTTGGTGGTTGCTGACGCAAAAATTTGGGCATGGGAGGAGCTCGGGGAGACCATGGAAAAGGACTTCCAGTGGGTGTCAAGGAGATTCTGGTCCACCATCTGGCGGCTCAGGAGGGGAAAGCAGTGCTCTGTCATAACTGTGTACAGTGGAAGCAGGGCGCTGCTGACCTCAACTCCAACGTTGTGGATCAGTGGAAGGAATACTTACGAGACCTCCTCAACCCTGTTGAAACGCCTTCCAATGAGAGTGCAGGGTGGGGGAACTCTGGAATGGACATACTTATTTCCGGGGCTGAAGTTGCTGAAGCAGTCAAAAAGCTCCTCAGTAGCTGAGTTCTGGGGATGGATGAGGTCCGCCCCATGTTCTTCAAGCCTGGGAATGCCTTGGGGTCCCACTAGAGGAGCTGGACCATGTGGCGGAGGACAGGGAGGTCTGGGCCTCCCTGCTCCGGCTGCTCCGGTTGCTGCCCCTGCAACCCGGATAAGCGGGAGAAGATGGGCGGATGGATAAATTCTGGGGTTCATTCTGTGTTGATTTTGCATGTTCTCCTCGTGTCTGCATTGGTGTTCTCCGGCTTCTCCTGTTTCCTCCCACAGCCCAAAAAACATGTAGTAGGGAAATTTGAGACCCTGAATTGCCCAGATATGTGGATAGTCTTTTTTTCTCCTTCCCCTATTCTCCATGGTGTTAATTCAAAAATGGTACAGTAACATACGTACTGTCATCCAGCCGTTAACTGTGCAGATGTTTGGACAGTGGATTTGACAAACAGTTTTAGAGATATGAATCAGAGCCAAAATTTTCATCATCAAGATGTAAAATGGAAACAATACAAAGGAAATTGGTACTGTGAATTAGTATTGATTAGGCACATTATTTCCAAGTTCACAATGACATTCTCTTTTTACCTCAAAAAACAGGATGAAACTTTCATATCGTTCACAACATCCAATGATTGACCACTATTGGCAAGGCACATTTTACTTGCAAGCTTCATGCAGGAATTTGAGAACACAAGGTTTTCTAATTTGTCTATTTTGCAAGAAATGTATTCAAAGATAGTTTTGGCCTTCCATCAGATTTGGCTCACTTAATTTGTTAAGTACAAATAAGCCTCACTGTTGTTCAAAGCTGTATGTGGCTGCTGGTACTGGTGCTGCTTTGCATTATCTTTCCCAGACTACTTGGGCTCATACCTTTATTAATGATGGTAAGAAAAAAAAGAGAAGGATTCCAAGGTCTGCTGCTGAAACCCTTAGGCAAACACAGTATTGGTTTCCGTTATTGCTTAGATTAATTTCAACACAAAAAAGTGTTTCTGTTTTAATACAGTAGAAGTGGCACAAAGTTTTGTTCATTTCTGAATCACCAGTTAATGTCATGACATTTTTGTTGTTATTTTTACATAATCTATCCTCCAAGGTGGAATCGTTTTTGTTGAGCGAAACCAAACGCACAATCAAATTCTTCCTAAGATAAAAACTTATCTTCAAGTTTGACAAGTACAGGAATTCACGCAAATCCCACCTTCTCCTCCATTCTGTTTAGTCTGGATCCTATAGAGTTGTTGCCTTTGTCTTTGGCTCGATCTTAAAAAGACAAGAGTAAACAGTGAGATGCCATGATAAGAACTGCGGTTCCTACAATTGTTAATATAGTTTAAGAAAACCGTGGATCGATTAGATACCCGTGCCCGACTGGAACAAAGTTATCTTCCCTAAAGACTGGTCTAGTCTGTGGATAGAAAAGTAGCATATATCACAACACTCTCCATTTATCTCTATAGCATTTCAAATGACTTCGTAACCTTTTGGAGACCATGTATTCAGAAGTCAATTGGTGGATCCAGCTCATGTGACACAGTGTTTACCTCCTCTGGAGCTCCTTGATTCGCACCATGAGGTTGAGATGACCCTGGGAGTATTGTTCAATCACATCGCGAACATCGTATGGCTTACGAGCTTGCTATTAAAACAAAGATACAAAGAACCAAATGTGTGAATACTTCTGGGAAATATGAAACCAAAAGTGCTAATCTCAAGATGCGCTTAAGTGTGTTTTTTCACCTCATCTTTTCTGCTTAATCATTTATAGTGTATATTGTTTCCTAGGGTTAGTTTGGTCCTCATACTATGTTTACTTAAATATATAACACTCATTTAAAACTATAACAATAATAATAATTTAATTCTATTTCAAATGTCTTCGAAAATACCAGAAAACATTCAATGATTAAAAGAACGGGACCACCAAAACAAACATAGACTTCCTGTTAATTCTGCCATCAGCAGTGTCAGGGGCACAAGCTTTCAAAATTGACTATTGCTACTGGTGATACTGTTGCTACTGGTTACACTGCAACATCCTGCTGTGGCTCCGCATCTTAGGCTTGCTCCAACAAGATGTGTTAAAGTCCCATTTCAGCTGCTAACCATGATTTAGCTGTAGGAGAGTAGCTTAGGGACCAAATAATTTGCAATTGATAACATGCATTAAAATATACTGTAATTTGAGAGAGAGCATTGTAAGAGAATGACGTGAAAATAGTAGCATGGAGTGAGACCAAAGACAAACATTCAATTTTGAAATATCACATTTGCTAGCTTTTTCTCAGAATAGAAATGTCTGAAATTGTAAATGTCACCAAACCATGTAATTAAAAGAATCATTACTTCAAAATGCGCCTTACTAACCTGGAATTTTCTTTTTGCCACAAAATAGCGCAGTCTCTGGATCACACGGATTGCTTGTCGGTGAGACTCTGTGAATCTGTGAAAGGGTTTCATTTGACTCATATGACTGTACAGTATACCTGACTTGTATAAGTAAGTTATTATAAAGTTTGACACTTTAAAATCCTACTTGTAAAAGGCCTTTAACCTAAACAGTGTTTCACTGTGACAGACGATGAGGTCATGTTCATCTTGCAACACTGTTTTATCAGTTTACGATCAACTAATAATGCTCTATATGGGTTCCCACGATGCCCTACATCAAACTTCTCAGTGACAGACATAGGTTTTTTTTTAAATCATTATAGTTTTAAGCCTGGAAACAAGCCTGCAAGGCAATAAATGACTAACCACTATAAAAACCCTGAATATTAGGAAATTGTGATATTATTTGTTTTTGTTTTAGAATCAAAGGGTACAAGGATTTATGGATGAATACTTAAAAGCTCAACTTAATGGCTCAAAATTATATAAGGGTGCTCAAAAATGAATGCGTTTAATGTGGTTCAAAGCTTTTATTTCAAATGTCTTACTCCTCGTACTCGCCAGTTTCTTCTCCATGCTACGTGTTGACTGCAAGCCCTTTTCCTAGAACATATCACTTTAAAAAATGTCACTTTTGCTGTGATTTTCTCCCACTCTGCTCTGTGCCTTACAGGGATATTTGCAGATGTTCAATCTTTCTTCCACTTTTCTTGGGTTGAATGGCAGGGAGATATAGCTTGTATACCACTTTCTTTTCATAATTTTCATCACTTCATAGGATTGTGAGTATTGGATAGCTTTTGTGTAATCCATGCAGACTTACAGGCCTACAATCTCAGGCATCTTTTTATTTTGCCAATTTACTATCTGTTCGTCTGTGGAATTGACAACATGTTTCTTATTTTCAATTGTGGCTTATTCCCCTTTTAGTGTGTAATCAAGACGAGGTGCAGTATGAAGAGGGGAGATTTTCAGGGTCTGTTAGTTCCTGTGAAAATCATTAGGAAAAAAAACTGATTATAATGTATTCCGCCTCTGTGTTGTGGAGTTTATTAAGAAGCTATTACTCACCAAGGTCCATTACCCTTGGAAAGCAAAGCTTTCAATGAACAGTGAGGTTTTTGTCTCGTCCAGTTTGGTTTGAAATGATAGAAGCACAAGGTCTTTGTATCTCATAATGGATCCATGCTGTCAGCTGATTTTTCATAATGTTTTGTCAAATTAGCACTGGGTCTTTATCGTGAATTGTGAATTCTGGGCTCAGCGTGCAACTATAGAAATCCATTTTACACCACAAAAGGATTATACAGTGATGATTTAATGACAACCAGACATTGGGTTGAATAAGTTTGCATTTTTTCCACTCTCAGGAAGAAGCCAAATTATAATGAATAAAATGGGATAATGAAAAGGGCTCAAACATTAAACCACATGCAAATGTTAACATGATTATAGGAGTTAAGATCCTTGTAAGGAATGTTGTAATTGTCAGAAAATACTTTTTTCCCTAGATTTGTTTTGGCCTGGATTATAAATTTGACTTGTCAATTTCTTCATTTAGCTTCAAGAATGGGAGCAGAGAGTCTCTTCCTTAATGTGAGCAGCTAATGTAGCAGTCAAAACCAATAATAATGGGAGTTCATTTACTCATTCAATATGCATTTGAACAAGCAGATGAGACAGTAGACATGTCATTTTTCAGCAATGACATTACAGTTAGGTCACATAAAAATTACTGTACCCATCGGTTGTGTTTCATTAAATTCTTAATTTTTTTTCCTCTCATTGCAGTTTGTTATCCATTGTGAAAGCTGTCAAGAAGTTTAAAATATTGTTACCATCAAGGGCATGAACCAAATAGAGTAAAGTGCTTATATCATTAAAGCCTGACATTTGATACATAATAGGCAAAGTAGACACCAATATGATCCTTTGTTGGGTAACTGAATGCTATTGGGGAAAATGGCGCTTAAATACTGATATTGTTATTCTCTAGATACAAAATTTCATTTAAAATAATGGAATTGGATTGGTGGAGAATGACTGACGGGATTTCCGTTTGACCTGCGTTTAACCTATATGATAGATTTTTTTTTTGCTCCAATTTCAAAATGTTCTACAGTTTAAACAAACCCAATGGTAAGGCCACGTTAAAAGCAAATTTCCATCAGGAAAGTGGTTTTAAAACTTTTGTATTTATAAATTAATTCTGGACCTTGAGAGTGCTTGCAAACCACTCGGACACACGGGGATAACAACATCAAGGAACGTTGTCTGACACATACCATATTTGTCAATATCTGAAACCAGAATGATGGATCTTGAGATCACCAAGGAGATGAGAAGCCAACTTTCTGAATGCTGTATGGACAACTTGGATTCCCATCAGTAACTCAAATATAAATTTGGAATGTTTGACAGATATTTGACAGACCAGATGAATAAAAAAATTCAAAGGTTGCATAAACTCAATTTTCTCTTGTTATGGATCTGCAAAGAAAATCACTTAACAATGGCTAAATTATGCATGGAATTTAATGTGGCATTGCTCTATACGAACAGCTGGTTTCGTATTTTGGATCTAGCAGAACACCGAGTTAACTTTGCCAACAATACTGCCAAACAACAATTCCCACTTTGCATCATTACCCTGCTGCCTAGAAAGAAAGTCCCGTGGGTCACAATTGTTGCTCCATTTGTTTAGCTTACTGTGCACTTATACACAACAGTTACTTAACACTCATTTCATCATAGCAAACTCTTGTGGTGCCTCAGCCAGAATGAGTTCTGCTTGTTCCGAATGGAGAATCATTTTTACTGCAGAAAGAGAAATGCTCTCGGGCTTGAAAGGTTAATTACAAATAGTAAAAACATTCAACGCCCTCTCATGTACTAATTAAAGCAAACTTGTGCAAATGCGCAACATGATTGCCACGGCAGAGAGGCTGTAATCACACTTACTGTGACACTGAGCTAACTGGAACAAGCTCACTGTATCGCTCCCCGTCCTGTTCCAGGTCCTCTGCAAAACTGCAGTTCCTACGGAGGGGGCCGGGAGACTGGACGTCCAAAACTTCAAGGCTTTTTTTCACTGCAAATTCATCGAGAGGTAATATATCCTTGCTTTGACTGTCTGAAGTCTAAATCATCTCTTAAAATGTGATTCTGTTTGCAAAACAAGGCAAAAATCTATAAATAGTAAATGTTTCTAGCGTTCAATCCAAATATAATTCTGCATTAGAAAAACACCACCTTTCTGTAAAATACAAAAATCAACTATCAGTTGAATATTATGGCAAAGAAAAGAATACATACTTTCTATGTATTGTGAGACACTTGATATTTATATTTAAAACACATTTAAAAGATGATATCCTTGGGTAGTGATTGTGTGTATCTTGTTTGTGTTCTCATATGTTTCTGTAATGACTCAAAGATGGAAGATTGTTTTTGAGAAAAGCTCTCCCTCCAAACTCCCCATATCTCCTCCTTTGCCTCGTATTTTCTATAAGCGGCAAGGATGATGGACACTGAGATTTGATGCTCTTAGAAAACAACACACACACACACACACACACACACACACACACACACACACACACACACACACACACACACACACACACACACACACACACACACACACACACACACACACACACACACTTCAAAATGATATTAAATCCAGATTTTCCCTAACAATAAAAATCCTTGAAGCTTAAATTGTGTTAAACAACATGTTAAAACATTCATATCAATACATGATCTCACCTATTGGCGTTGCACTAAATTGGAGAGAAGACAAAGATGTCCAAGACTGCTGTCCTTCTGCATCATATAAAAGAAGACATGGACATTCATGAGTTATGGTGCAAACAGGCATCGCAACAGGGTGACTAACATGCTGATGGGGGGGATGGGATGGAGTGACTGATTATGATGTTATAAAAAGGATCTTAAGGGAGGAAAGTGATTGTAAAGCAGACAAGTGCAAGATGAGACACTAACAGCAGCTCACCACATCCTAGCAGATGATGGGATGAAGCTGTAAAAACAACATTGAGAAAGGAAAAGGTACAAGTGGGGAAATTAGCATTGAAGTTGGATTCAAAAGCAGAATTTTAGAAACTCAGAATACTAAGGCAGTATCTTGGTGAAAAGTCTTTCCTACTGTCAAATATGTCTTTTACTTTTTTGTTCCTTCAGCTGGATGTCTTTCCCCACGTAAAATGACAGACAGAGTTTGACACTTTATAAGACAGTTTTCATCTGCTAAAGGAGGAATGTTTCTTTGCGCTAAAATCTGAAATTAAATGCAAGTGCTTTTAAGGATGACATCTGAAACAACCTGTCTATTTTCAATATGCAACCTGGAGTCCACTGAGATTTGAAGGTTTCAAAACACACACACACACACATACACACACACACACACACACACACACACACACACACACACACACACATACACACACACACACACACACACACACACACACACAAAACTATATGCAACCTTTTTGGTAGTTTTGGAATGTAAATATCTACATCTTTTTAGATAATTGATGAGAGAAGGCAAGTATGATGAGGACTTTGTGGCTGTTCTATTTTGGGAAAAACAGTTTTTCATTCAAGGGGGACTATATTTATGTTACAAAGCATATCCGATGATCCTTAAATAATGGCCAGACACTAAAATACACTGGATTTAAAAGACACAGGTTGCATTTTCTGAAAATCCACTTGGGCAATAGAGTTAGTCTGATAATACTATAAGACGCTGAGCCTCTGAGCCACTGCCACAGTGTGTAGATCCACTCCTTAAATACACGCACACACACACGCACGCACGCACGCGCGCACGCGCACATATGTATGTGTGTCTGCATGCTCACATACACACACACACACACACACCAGATGGCAAGGAGAAAATTCAGCAAAATGATTCATACTTTAAAACAGCATGTACTTCATATGCAAGCAAAACCAGAAAAGTCAAATTATCTTGAAATAATAGATATTTTCCACAACTAATCATTGTAATCTGCCGAACATGAACAATCAAATTTTACTCTTGTTCTGCTGTAATATTTTGGCAATATTAAAATAACAATAGAAAAGAAATGATCATTGTAACAAAGAATACTGAAACTCCATACAAATCTGATGCTATTCGGCGTTTTTTACAAATACAATTACTATGACTCACTCAAGCAGTAAATCTTTGGTAAACTGAATAGATGCCAAATTTAACCCAATCTAATTACCTTTTTTCCAGAATCGTTTGGTGTCAGGTTAATAAAATTTTAAAGCTAAATGATACACCTTTCATTTTCCTTAGACATCATATTGGAATTGTGCAAGTCATTGATTGCCATGGAGTGTATAGTCATGTGACCTCCTAATTACACTCTATGGCCAAAAGTATTGGCTCACCAGCTTTGACACACATATGAACTTAAGTGACATCCCATTCCTAATCCATAGGGTTCAATATGATGTTGGTCCACCTTTTGCAGCTATAACAGCTTCAATTCTTCTGGGACAGCTGTCTATAAGGTTCAGGAGTGTGTTTATGGGAATTTTTGACCATTCTTCCAGAAGTGCATTTTTGAGGTCATGCATTGAGGTTGCATGAGAAGGCCTGGCTCTCAGTCCCCAGGCTGAGATCAGGACTGTGCAGGCCAGTCAAGTTCATCCACACCAGACTCTGTCATCCATGTCTTTATGGGCCTTGCTTTGTGCACTGGTACACAGTCATGTTGGGAAGGGAATGGGCCAGCTCCAAACTGAACCCACAAAGTTGGGAGCATGGAATTGTCCAAAAAAAGTCTCAGAAGCTTTCAGAGTTCTTTCACTGGAACTAAGGGGCCAAGCACAGATCTAGAAAAACAACCCTACACTATAATCCCCCCTTCATCAACCTTCACAATTTGCACAATGCAGTCAGATAAGTGCCATTCTGACAACTGCCAGAACCTAGAATTGTCCATCAGATTGCCAGATGGAGGAATCCAGTCATCACTCCAGAGAACGCACCTCAACTGCTCTAGAGTCCAGTGGTGGTGTGCTTTACACCACTGCAGTCGACGCTTTGCATTGCACTTGATGAAGAGTGGCTCGGATGCAGCAGCAACTCATTCAATGAAGCTCCTTGTGCATCATTCTTGAGCTAATCTGAAGGCCACATGAAGGTTGGAGTTCTGTAGCGATTGACTCGGCAGAAAGTTGGCGAACGCACAATCTCAGCGGATGCTGAGATTATGCATCTCAGCATCCGCTGACCCCGCCCCGTCAGTTTGCTTTGCCTAACGCTGTTGTTCCCAATCACTGCCATGCTCTTATAATACAGCTGACAGTTGACTGGAGTATTTAGGAGCAAGGACATTTCATGACTGGATTTGTCCTGAAATCCTATCATAGTACCATGCTGGAATTCACTGAGCTCCTTTGAGAGACCTATTCCTTCACATATGTTTGTAAAAACAGTCTGCATGCCTAGGTGCTTGATTATAAACACTTGTAGCCAAGGAAGCGATTGGAACACCTGATTTTGGTTATTTGGATGGGTGAGCGAATACTTTTGGCCATATAGTGTACCGGTATATTCAATTCAGGCAATTTCTTTCCAAACATTTCTCCAGTCTGAACTACAGAGTGTGATTCCCGATAGTTTGAGGAAAAAAAAGGGGACTCTTGGTATCATCTGCAAGAAAAGCTGTGTTATCATCAGCATGCATGGAGGTTTACACCTTTCAAGTAAATATATTATCATATATTGTCGATACAGGTCTTTTTTGCACACAATTTAATTTTGCACCTATGTCATGATTAACTTAACCTGAATATGTCAACAGTTTTGTGAGTGTTTCTGTAAAAAAAAATGTGCCCCTCTCCTTGTCATGCATACACAATCAAATAATGCATCAACAATGGAAATTTTTGATTTGCAACATTTTTGCTTGTTTTCTATTACAAGCCAATTTTCTTTTGTTTCTCCCAACATTTGCTCTTAATTCTGTATGTGATTTATGTTGACTGAAAAATGAAAAAAAAAACAAAAAAAAAACTTCATTTGAATAATGCTGTCACCCCAATATTTGTTGCTGTATGTATTTACATTAGCATTTTTTACTTTATATAAAACAAAATCATAATAACCAAAAAAACTCTTCGACTGAAATCGACTGAAACACTTTAGTTTAGATGTCAGTGAATCCCACCCTTAATTTTGATCCTTGATCAGTTAGGACTTTTTTTTCTTTCTATCACTCGAATAGTCAGGTCCTGCTTTAATTTGAATTGCTTTTTTCTAGGTTTCTCCTTTGCTTGAATTTATTTTTTCTATTCACTAGTACAGTCAACTGTCTCCTGACAGTTTATTTAGTCTTCCTCAGCTCTGCTTGTTCCTCTGCCTCACTACTCACTACCATCATGTATTACCACTCATTGCTCACTGTCTCATTAGTCAATGGCCTGATGTTTTCTTCCATTTAATCGTTTTTTCAGTCTGAAGTGTCAGATGTCTGTTCTGTGTTTTGTTAGTTCTTTATGGTGATGGCCAACATTGAATTCTTGAGTTCTTTCCTGCCTCTGTATTTAATATTAGGAGCATATTAATTAATATTCAGAATTAAGCAATGGTTAACTCTTAAAGGAACTCTGATTTGCTACATCCAACAATCACTCAAATGTTTAAGACATCATTTGCCCACATGAAGACAAATAAATTAACAGGAATATTTGGTGTACAATCTCACACTAAAAATTTATTCAGAAATAGTATGTTGTTTGTTTCCTGTTGTAATCAGCCCCATTTATGAATCATGTTATATTAGATCCACCTTTTTACACAGGCTTAAAACTTTAGAGTCGATTATTTTAAGTGTAATCTTGTCACCAGGTGGCGTATACATTTTTCACCATCATATAGTTCAGTGTTAATATTTCTCAAAATATTTACAACAGTAAACTAAAATGACAAGAACACACACATAAACATACATACATACATACATACATACATACATATATACATCTTAAAACTGAGCTCATATATATATATATATGAGCTCAGTTTTAAGATGAGCCTGACAGGATTGCTCTTCACATCTTTGGAAGCACTTTCAAATCTAGGTAAAATACTAATTAAACACTGTTTTGAATGGTTTTATTTAATATATAAATGTGTTTTATTTCAGATCATCAGTTCAAAGTTCCTAATATCACATCCTGCTGCATCTGCATTGAGTGTAATATGGAAATGCACAAGTGGAGTTTGCGCCTGTCAGTTCAATTAACTTTATATTTAAATCATGCAATATGCTCATCCATATTTAATGTTTTGCAGTATTTATAGGTGGTTCCTATAGTTATGATTTAAGAGCCTAAATAGAAAATAAACCATTTTCCTTTCCACAAAATGCATGTGGTCTGCAAAAGTTAGAATTATTCATCTTATCCATGCCTGTACAGTTATGATACATAATCTACATTTTCTAATCAAATGCAGAAACCCTCATCGGTATTCTGACAGACACATTTGTGACATCATTAACAACAAATGCAGCTTTAGGTATCCAATAAGTGACAGTTGCAGCTGATGATTAAAGTGTTGTACCTGTGCCAAGAGTGCTGTACTGATCCGAGCTTACTTCCTTCCCATTATCAAACACTGTGTCGTAGGTGATGGTGGGGATTGTGTGGGAAGTAACGCCAGTATCCTTTACAGTGCTGTTCAGCTTCCTCTTTATCTTCACCTGGTCAAAGAATGCAGAAATCTTAGTGGAGCAAATTGTTGCAGTTCAAGACATAGCACAGTTCAAGAATGTTCATGATACCACTTTCTTGATTTATTCATATGTATGTTTGTTTGTTTTAAGTACATTTTCAAGAAATTTGACAGCTCCTGAATATATCTTAAGTGCTGGAATTTGCACAAAGAAGGAATACCTCAGGCATTTCTGTAATGTCAATTACAGAAATGCAATTCTTGTTTTTGATGCGAACTTAAGACTGGATAAAATCAGACCATGACCCATAGTCAGCAGTAACAAAAGGAAGACCTTGAAAGGGCTGTCAGCACTGACATATGACATGTAGCATAAATATGATTACTCACTGATTTTTTGGCCTTTGGGGTAGACAGGGAAGAAGCCGTAATGTTGGATCTCTTTTTCAAAAACTGTTTAAATGTGGCAGAATCAAGATTTTCCACAGCAAAACACCTCCATGATGTCTGGAGGGACAGGAAAAATTCATATGTTGGTTGTAAAGACCACACTTCATGCCATTCTGGCTATTGGGCAAGAAAAAGCAAGGGTTACAAGAAAGGATGACCTCATTAGTGAGACTGAAGCCTAAAGACATTTTGGGCCCTTGGCGGTGTTGTGGTTTGGCCCTATTATTTCTTGGTCAAATACCTGGATGAGACACGCAGCTGCTGGGATCTGTCTGTTGAAATGTTTCTGCCGTTGTTTCTGTTGCACTTTCAGAGCAAAGCCTGAGCCCAGGATTCCCTGACAATAGAAAGCACTGCTCATTATTCCATAACACAAACACAGGCAGGGGCATGATCGAAAGACAGAGTTAAACTATAAAATCAAGCAAATTAGTGAACAATATTCTGAAAAAGCTCATTATTAGAGAGCTAATGGACCCCTCTTTTGATTAAATTGCAAAAATAAATCATGTTTATAAAGACACGCAAAAAAAAATTATCTAAGGAAATCATGTACGATTGACGAGAAAAGGCCTGTGAGATTAAGAAAGAAGATCTCGATTTCATCCCTGCATTCTTGGAAGTGCGTTGTGCAAGGGACCTCGATTCTATATTTCTCTCCTCAAAGGTGAATTTGTAGAATGTGTTGTGAAACACACTCATTCATGGTTCTTTGAAGAAATACACAATGCCTTTTATAACTGTTTCCCTTATCATCATGGTTCTTTTGCCTCCCCCATGTGGCATCACAGTTTCTCATGTAACCTCTGAGCACACACTGTCAAATTTGAGTTGCTTGATGTTAAGCACAAAAACTGAACTGTAAATTTAGATGGTCTAATTCTATCCATATAGAGAATAAGCAGTGAGAAAGCATACAGATCCAAGGTTCCTCCAAAAGGCTAAAAAGGGCTGTCGTTGAGAACTCTAGCTATTGAGTGGAGCAAGACACAATAATATCTGATTGTTTGAGTGCACATGGAGTTCAGGTATTAATTTAATGACATTAGAAGCGATTGAACAGGCTGCGGTACCAAATTATTCTGCAGATATTTCATTCAAAAGTTCATGGAATTAGAATCGGAAAACTGAACGGTAAGGTATTGCTTGTCGACTAATGATATACTCAACAAATGGGAAGTGAGACTTTCTTTCTTATTGAGGCTCCAGGACACTGGGAATGAAAGAGCTGAATAATTGGTAAATCAACGTGCTGAAATAAATGGGAAAATGTCACTTGGTTAGCGGTTGGTAAAGAGAGAGGTGGAAAACCATGGAGAAAAATGCAAAGAACAAGAAATAATGTCCATTGCAGAAATATAACAACTTATTACAGGAAATTTTCAATCAGGTAATCATAATCACTGTGCTCTCATAGGAATAGTGAAACTAATGTATTGTAATGTTTTAGTCAGGAAACACTGAGTTGACAGTGAAATGTCTTTTTAATGAGCAATAGCTGTTGTTGACCACAGACGGGCCACACGAGCCTGCTATACAACTAACTGTCAGGTACAAAACCCCCATAATTCCTTGCATCCCGAACCACACCCACATAATTCCATCCAGCATCAACATAAACCCCAACAATCGTGACTCGCCACAATATGAAAAAAAAATCATAATGACGAAACTCAGCCGAACAGGGACAGTGGAAGGAAGTGTCAGACATACAATATACTGGTGTATGAAGTCAGTACAGAACGTATGAAATGCATATAAGTTTTTCAGGGACAATAAGAAATGAGGAAGGGGAATAGAATTAATGTTGGGATTTTGCATTGTGCGCAATGCATTAATGAAAAACTAGGCCAATGAGATATGATGCTGTTCTACATAGAGAATGCATTAACGGGACTTGGGGAAACTTGGACAGCAATAGTTTTTGACTTCATGTCATGATCCTTTTGACTGTGCATCCTGCTTTATAGAAAAAGAAAATCTACTGAAATAAGAGAAAGTCTTTGGACGCTCTGGATCAACTCTCTGGCTGCTAACAGCTATAAAACTCACCAGTCATCCTTCCTCAATGTTGTCTGTAAGTGTATCACTTACAATGCAGTATGTTCCCCTGATAAGGAGAAAGAAACCATCCCCCAAATGTACATTAGATGATATTACTCTTGAAAAATTTATCATTATTTTCATGAAAGCCCTGCGTCAAAAGCTTTTAGAATATTCTTAAATTCTAAAGCAAACCATTTCATAGCTTGGAAAGGTTTTATTGTGGTAAAAGTCTAAAATTACAAGTGCATAAACCTCTTAGCGTTTATAAGTATTTCTGTTGATTCTGTGCAGTGGAGGGTATGACATGACAGATGGACCTTATGTGATGAAGCAAAGACTTCCATGTGCGGTACAATGTGGATATAGAAAAAGGTAATTAATCAAAAAAGTAATTGCTTTAAAACACCTTTATGCTTTATTTGCCAATGCACTGCAGCATACAAAGCAGTGTGAGCTTGTGGTAGTCATATGAACATAAAAGGTGTCTTGTTTCAGAAGTACATCGTCTTATTCCACTTACTGCAGGAAGTGCAAAGAAGGAAATGGCAAACACAGAGAAACAAGAGGCAATGGTCTTTCCGATCCAGGTCTGAGGTACTTTGTCTCCATAGCCAATGGTTGTCACTGTTACCTGGAGCAAACACATGGAAAGGAAGAACCTGACTATTTCCTGAATGCATCACAATAGTATTCTTTCCAAACTCTTTCATGTAGTACACAAGGCGTTTGAAACAGGTTATGATGTTAATCAAACGTTCCTGAATTGAAAATGGCTCAGTATCAAGAGATATGGCATTCTTAAAATGTTTAAACAAATCAAAAAACAAGTAAATGATTAATGGCTTGAACCATATTTAACTTTTGTAAACTATGACATGATTTTCTTTTTACACATACATTTGCTTAAAACTGAAACGCTGGCTCTGCTGTTCCTGCTTGGCAATTACCAACTCATAATAAAATAATCTATTACTCAAAAAATGCAACATCAGATCAAGCACCAAATAAACTTTTCTTTTTTTTTGTACCAGCACTGTACATGAACTAGATTTTTCTTTGATAAGATTTATTCAAGCCACACTCACAGTACATAGCCTACAATTTTGTCATTTTGCAATTATATAATTTAATGCTTCCAGCTTTTGAAGTTTCTGAAGTCTTTGATTTAATTTTCTTTTGTTTCTTAACACATAAATAAAAGCTTCACATTTAACAAGCAAGCAGAATTGAGTTTGTATCAACCACAAGCCTGAAACAATGCAGATACCTACAGCAATTACAGCTGATTATTGAATTTTAAAAATGAATCCTCAAATCAAAATGCAGTAAATGGTAAAAAATAATCACATTATAAATTATACTTATGGTTACAGCAGCAACATATCACAATCTCAACAAACAATAATCTTAAAACCAATAACAGTTTTAGTGTAGTACTATTATGACAACTGTTATTACTACGAATAATAACTAATTATTTTACAAACTGGATTCAGTAGAAACAGATTTATTTTGCTTCACGAGCAATGAACGTTACAGATTCTTACCACTCCCCACCACAGAGCATCGGCATAGTTTCCAAACTCTGTGGATCCACTACCATCAATAGCATCTTTCTCTGCCAGGTAGACAAAGTATGATGAGAAGATCAGGCTGAGAAAGCCAATGTACAATGTTGTGATCAGCTCCTGCAACGCATAGGCACAAATGGATGACATACTTAGTTAAAAACTTGTAAGATCATATCAAAACATAATCATGAGCTTAATTTCTGCCTTATGTGTCTTTCTTTTTCTAAAATATGCTTGAAGGTTCATCTCTCCACTGAGCCACTGCCAAGCAGGCTGGTCAGGGTAGTCTGTAGGTTCTCTGTGCCTCCAAATAATAAGGCATATGGATGTGAATATTCATGCAAATGTGCTCTTAACATCTTTTTTCTTTTTAAAGTTTGCTCACAATGGAAGATTTTGGCATCCATGAATAAATGTTTTTATTAATGTTGAGTGAATCATTTAATTTCCTATTGTTGGATCTTATCTGTGACTATATAAAGATATAAATCTCTGAGAGCTTAGATCATACATAGACATTTACAATAAAAAAAAAAAAAAGAAATAAAAAATGTTTGGGTACAAGTACAATATTTATTATTTTATGTATTCCCTCTGCCATTATACATCCCAGACATAGACGACTGCTGAATTTGAGCCTCATATAGTCTACCAATCAAAAAACAACACAGACATTTAGGATACTCTTATTCTTAAATACCTATCATAGAAATTGTCTGTGATATTCATGGTCCCAGAAGGTACTTCTTGTTCTATAACCAAATTATAGGTGATTGGTGTAAACAGCTAGGCTCATATTCTATTGCAGTGGAGGGTATATACATGCATCTTATGAAAATATCTAAACTGGATCTTCCGCAGAGTCTCTGCATTATGTTATAGTCAAGTCATGTTATTCAAAATGGTGTAATCTGCATTAACCTACTACCTAGCCATCAGAATTGGTATGCAGGCTTCGCGCCAAGAAGAAATAACGCAGACCAACACAAAAAAAAAAAAGGTTTGAAAAATAAATGATTTTCCATTTAGACTCATTCATATGTATTTATTTTACGAATGCAAAGATTCACATACTTGTGATTTGTGTTCTTGCTTTGATTTGTGCGTTTACGTGACTGATTTTCCATAACCAATCCAGGGAGATTAAAGGAAAAAAAACAATCTGCAACACAAATTGTATTCTTCATTTCATGCAAGTAGTCACTGCTAAGGTTCTTGATTTTTCTATTCGGGCGTTCACAGGTATGATAATGGCATGTCTTTTCAGACTATGAATTGAACTCCGTAAATTGCTAGTGAGGCTTAATTGGACTTGGCTCCTATCAAAGTATAATTGGGCTACTGCTTTTAAAAGTGCACAGTAGATACACTTTTTCGCACGCACCTACTGCATGATTTAAATAGTGCTCAATCACTGGAAATTTTTGAGTTTCTGCTTTTCTAGAATGCATAAGTAGAACATTTTGGCACTATAATTCCCTCCCCTGAAATATCCTTGGGTAACTAAAACAATTATGGTCCATAATTACTCATTCTTCCTGTCTTCATGTGGTTCCTATATAGGCTACTCTTGAAGGTTTCTTGGCATCACATCTTTGTTAGTGGCTGTAAGAGTGTGTAACACGGACACCGGCGTCTCTGCTTGCAACTTCTATTACTTGATATCTGGCAAACACATCCATGAGTCACTTGTACCCATCTGCTACTTACTAAGGCAAGTGCCCCGATGCCAATGTTTACAAGCCACAGGCAAAAGATTGTCAAGTATTCATTTATAACTGCTGGACTCAAGTTCCACTCAATCATGAAGTCCAGCTGTCAACAAAGAAGTTGTGCTGTTTCAGTTACGTCATCAGAACAGTTGAGTGGGGGCGTTACAATACATCTGTATCAAGATGGTTAAATGAAATGTAATGACAGCTTTCATTTATTTATTTTTTCCTAATAATTTGCTTTCGTGTCAGAGCTTGTCTGATTGTTGGGCACTCTACTCAAGAAAATATTTTTTACTTTTTGAAAACCATACTGAATGTAATTGGTGAAATTGGCTTTTCTGAAAGTAGAACAATTTTCAGAGGGGAAATCTAAGTTGATGAGCCAATTGCTTTAACCACTTGAAATATCTTACGGGCTGAGAGACGTCGATGTGAAATGGTATTTATTTAAATTTAGGGTTCCAATTGACTTCTAGAAGCTGCTTTTCAAGCATCAGTGTGATTTCATTTGATTTGTTTCATTATTCTATCAGTTACATTTTCCCATATTTATTCTTTTGTATGGGTCTTTTTTTCTTATCTATTTGTCTTTGCTTGTTATTTTGCAAAGTGCTTTCATGCTTATAGCCTGTCGTACCTTATTGTTTCATTGCAATCTTGATGTCCTTGAAAAAAGGAAATCCGCCTCCCTTCACATACAAGGATTTGATTTAACAAATAACAACACAACCCTACAAACGACCTTGTGAAGGTCCTTAGATGATTTTCATTAATATACCTCACTCTATCATACCTTAAAAGCTCAGGCAGAATTTCCCTATGTGTGTATAAATATATCATCTATATCATTACAATGCCTCATACTTTATGGCATTATACATATATATACGCACATGTATATATGGCATAATAAATGAAATTTCCCTGTTGTGGGACGATTAAAGGCTATTCCAAAATATATTTGGATTAATTTATGCAATCCCCTGCATACAGGTTTGTGGCCAACTAAGGACTCAAGGCTGATTTAACTCTGGTTATTCATTAAGAAAAGCAATCATTTTTTGCTGTACCAGGAGCCTGATTACAGGGTAATACAGTTTGTATTCAGTATACTTACTTCTTGTGGACTCCCCTTTCCTGCCATGACAGTGTTTTATACAGAGTAACACTGTTGCAACAGTGGCTGGTTGGCAGGCCTCAGTTTGGGAAAGTGTCCCAATATCACACTGCACCAAGCTGCACAAAATGTCCCTCTGCTACATCTGAGATCAATGGCTGTTGATCATGAGCCGCAGCAAGGAGCAGAGCTGTCATCAGCTATGGCCAATACAAGAAGCACTTTATGTTGTCAGACGTGAGAAACATCCCGGAGTTTCGATAGACTGACTGAGCACAACTACTACGGCCACTGAAGGTAATAATGACCACCCCTCAGCTGAAGGATACTCCAGAGAAAACTGAACCCTCTTTTTTTTCCAAAAGAGTCTATTAGTGCTACAGCACCACTATTCTTGCTTCAGCCAACATGATCTTTGTTGTAATTTGTAAATCCACATACATTATCAATTTGATCTAAATGCTAAAAAATATCCAACGAGCAAAGAAAATTGGAAACCCTGATAATTCTGGATTTGAATTACACTCTATAACTGATGATTTACCTGACGATGGATGAAGACCACAGAGCCAAGAAGACGCCAAGTTCCTCCCTGCCTGTCTACATGGAGCATACGCAGTATTTGCAGGAATCGTACCCCTCTAGAAGAAAAAATGTCGTTATGAAGAAGTGACGTTAAGTATAACATAAATATATTTTTGCTCTTTCGTAGGCGCAGAATAAGCACAGAAAAATTTCTCATACAAATATTATAACCCTGCTAGAAATTGTTGCATCTAGCATGTTATTATTATAGCATTGCTATTCTGTGAGAGCAAAATAGGCATAATGTATAGAGTTCATCGTTATTAAATACAATGAAAACAAACAGCTTGCCATTGCTATACACAATATTCATTCTATTACATTCTCACCTGAAATGTTTCATATCATGTTTTGATAAGGAACATACCTAATTTCTGACAAGAAAAACTGCATGTAACAACAACGTGAAAAAAAAACAAGCTGTGACTAAGAAAAGTGCATCACATAAAGCCAAAACCCGGGTCTTGAAAAGCCATCAACTAAACCATTACATCATGTACAGTACACACACAACAACTCACATTGAGAATTAAATCCCAGAAATAAAGTTCAGTGGCTAAATCTTCACTTTATGACAGTTATAGAAAAATTAAACAACAATTCACAGTCTCACTGGTTACACAGTATCCATCTTGAATGCAGCTGACACAGTGTATTCAGGGAGGCTTCAGTTTCCCAACAGGTAATATGCAAGAAATTGCACTAACTCTTGAGAGTTTTACTCATGCTTCCCCCTATTCAGCTGACTATTTTAGTCATTGTGTGTGAATGCTTATATCATTCTTACCTCATAACAAATCTTATCATGTCTAATCCTGAGCATTAAATACTAAATAGGTTGACAGGAGTTAGGATATTCAATATTCATTAGAGTACACCAGCAGAGTTATTTTGTTTTATTTCAATGCACTTTTATATACATTCGGGCATATACTGTAAACATAGCACAGAGCACAAAACATTGTCTCAAAATTCTACTTTGTATTGGGATACTGATCCGTCTCCTGCTTTGGCACCAACTTACATCTATGAACTACAGTAATCAATAGTTTTTGATACATTTTAGAGTAGGTCTGAACAGATTTGCTCTCATTTCTTTTCAGGGTCAATTAAAGTTTACAATTAATATTTGATAAATAAGACTTGGCATTTCAAGTTTTCAAAGCTGCTGAGCCATAGCTCTATGCATGCCACTCAATTATATTCTTCAGCAAACTCAGAAAACATATTTTACCCTGATTGACCTGGGACCATGCATAAAAGGTAATTATAATTTCCTGCAAGATATTCCCAGTGCTGGAGCCAAGGCTTAACCATGAAAGACATCCCCTAGAGTTCATTTTGTAAAATGTAGTCTATTCAGATAAAGTACTTAATCTTACCTTACAGCAGAGGTGGCAAACACCTGGCCTTTGGAGCCAACTGACAGGACAACTATTGAGGCGATGACAACAATCAGGTCTGCATTGACAGAGAATAAGAGAATTTAATCACACTCACATATATATAAACAAGTATCCATGATAGTGGTAAAATGTTCTGATGTTGAAAGTAAAAGGTACATTGAGAAACTGAAAAACATGACATCATGAGATCAGTATCTAAATTAAGTGCTAGAATGAGTGGTGGGGGTCACACTTAATCCCAACTGTAATACTCATTGCCTGACTATAAATACACACCTGTCATTGGCAGTTTTGAGAAAAAGCTGATGTTAGAGAAACAAATTGCAATGGCAGTTTTAATTTCATGCTTTCCAGTATTTTACACATGATGCTTGATTACTGTCTGTGAGGGCTGGAAGTCATAGGTCTTTTATGTGTATAGATGGGCTTGTGTCAGTGTGTGTGTGTGTATTTTATGTGTGTTTGTGTGTGTCAGGGCCCCACCTATAATAGATATTGGCTTCCTGGCAAAGCGTAGTCGTCCCCAGATGCCAACATATTTACTGCGGCAACCTGCTGACCACAGGCGGACAAAATATTCCACACCAAAGAACACCACAAGGACAATCTCCTGGAAGATAAATGAGTGGGAAAACATCAGTGAAAACACACTCACACACACAAATATATAGTTATATACGTGATAATCAGTTTTCACATTGATGTATGAAATAATTGCATCTTATCATAATTAAAATTTAATTATCAAAGTATTCTTCTTCTCCCCCCTCATATTATTAGTGCTTTTGTTGTTATCATTGTTGTTGTTATTATTATTATCATTATTATTATTATTACATTTTGGAGGAAGAGGATGTCATTATCAAGGATCTGTAATTACATTTTTTCTCAAAATATCTGTTTGAAAAACAACAAGAGTGCAACTAGCCTTAGTTTTTAATTTTCCACGTGATAGACCATTTTTATTTCCATCACAGCTGAATACAAACATGAGCTTCTGTTATTTGGCAGAATGAATGATGACTTTGTCAGCCACAGCAGTGATTGTAAAATAATGATTTAATCAGCAATATGTAGCAGCCGCACAGATAATGTTGCTGACAGCAGATAGTTTAGGGAGTGTGATTAAAACCCTATTTCACATGTGCTGCACTGTCTAATGTCAGAAACACAGAGATGTGCAAATAAAACAAGCAATTCATAAAATATTGTCGCTTTCTAGCAATGCAGAAGAGATTCCACATCTTTTATGTTGTAACCTAAATGTGCAGCAAAGGACTGACAGTCACACAGGAAATGCAAAATTAAACAAAGAAAGATGATGTCATTGGGAATGAGAGCGTGAGTAACTCTTATGTCGATCTGTAATTTTAAGTGTCTATTTGATTGCCTCATTGAAAAATATAGAGCCTTGTGTGTGAACAAGAGGAACACGGGTGGAGCGGTGAGGCTACAGGGAGTGGAGATCAAGAAGCTGGAGGATTTCAGGTACTTAGAGTCAACAGTCCAGAGCAACGGAGAGTGCGGAAAAGAGGTGAAGAGACGGGTCCAAGCCGGTTGGAATGGGTGGAGAAAAGTGTCAGGGGTACTATGTGATAGAAGACTTTCAGCCAGAATAAAAGGAAAGGTGTACAAGACAGTGGTGAGACCAGCGATGATGTATGGACTAGAAACTGTTACAATGACCAAAATACAGCAGGCAGAACTAGAGGTTGCAGAGATGAAGATGTTGAGGTTCTCTTTGGGAGTGACCAGGATGGATAGGATCAGGAATGAGTCTATCAGAGGGACGGCACATATTCGATGTTTTGGAGAGAAGGTCAGAGAAGCCAGACTGAGATGGTTCGGTCATGTACAGAGAAGAGATAGTGAATATATTGGTAGACGGATGCTGGAATTGGAGCTGCCAGGCAAGAGGTCTCGAGGAAGACCAAAGAGAAGATTTATGGACATAGTGAGAGAGGATATGAAGGTAGTTGGTGTGAGAGAGGAAGATACAGAGAATAGGGTTAGATGGAGAAAGTTGACTTGCTGTGGCGACCCCTGACGGGAAAAGCCGAAAGAAGAAGAAGAAGATTGAAAAATATAGAGCCTGAAATAAAAACAAAAAAAAAGTTTTTGTATTTATTCATTGATTCAGGGAAAAACCCTCATCTCAAACTTTAATCAATA
This sequence comes from Fistularia commersonii, assembly GCF_037954325.1. Classification (NCBI taxonomy): domain Eukaryota; kingdom Metazoa; phylum Chordata; class Actinopteri; order Syngnathiformes; family Fistulariidae; genus Fistularia; species Fistularia commersonii. The sequence continues at coordinate 20,006,319 of NC_141286.1, forward strand.
TTTCTGAAATTATCATTAATTAATTAATTTATTAATTTATTAATGATAATCTCATTAGATTGTAATGCTATGTTTATAAGAGAACAGAACACTGTATTTATGTGAATTACTTGATGAGGTAACTTGCTGGATTTAGTGCTTGTTTGCTAGACTTGATCACCACATTAACAGAATTTCAAGCACATTAAAACATGTGCAACATGTTTTTTTAAAAATCCCTTTACTGAGTTATGCAAATTACTGATGGTATAACAGCTTTAGAAATGTTGATTTTGCTGGCAGAAACACACAGCTGCTTCCTCTGTACACTTGTATTCATTTGACCAAGATAACATTCACTCTTAACATATCTTTTGTTGATGTTCTTTTTCAACATTCCCCAAACTGTTTTATTTCATGGACTGGAGGGGTGATAAACCCCACACTGTGACATGAAACATGTTAAATGGAAAGGCCATACAATCCAAATGGACAAAAGGAAGACAAACAGAGCACATACAGTATCACGAGGAAAGTAATGAACTGGTGTAAATAAGAATAACACTACCTCTACACCTCCTATAATCCTTAAAAAGCATTTTGATGAAGACCCCTGAAATCACATTGATAGTCTGAAATTTTGAATGGTGCAATGATCCTTGAGCAGTGAAAGACTGGAAAGACAAACAAGTGGAGACTTAGGATACAGAAATGCTTGTGATTTGTGTTTGTTTTTCTTCAGTGATTATACATGTTAGTGAATACAAAGTACCATAAAACTAGATTTCTTAATAAGCTGAACTGTGTTTTTGGAAGCCAGCACATTGAATGCTTAGTTATTTGCAGAACATTCCCACTCCAAGGTTCAAAACATGAAAAAGCAACAAGGTTACATTAACAAGCAAAAAGTAAGCAGTAATGGTCAAAGAGCAGAATCAGAACAATTTTAGTGAAACTTTCCAATTTATTCAGATTTTTAAAATAGCTGTAAACAAAACAAAATAAATAAATAAATACATACAAGACGCACTCACTTTGTCAAGAGCTTTTGACTACATAACATCAATAACACAGGCTACTGTCAACAAACTACATATTTGCCTTCAGTGTTTGGTTTGTTACTGATCTTGAAACAGTTCAGGAAATCAGGATGATGTGATTGAGGGGAGAAGTCAGAATAGTTTGGGAATTATTGAGTGTCCAGAAGGTAATCTTCTTACTATTCATATTTTTGAACACTTTTCCCCCATTTTTATCTCAAGTGATAAAGAGGATTTACCTCCAGTGCCATAGTTACAACTTGAAATAGAAGTCTTATCAAGACGGACTTAATAAAATTTTCACTGATTAGAATATTTTTAGTGGTCGTTTTAATGTCCTGGATTGATCCATTATTTATGAAACAGTTTCATTCAGTTTAATAGTTGTTTAAAGTCAGTAATTGTGAGACCAGGATTATCCTGAAGTCTTTCTGTTTTGGTGTCTTTGACTGAAACTCCACTTCCGGTGCAACAATCTGCTCTGTGGATTGCAAAGGAAAAACTAGAATGTAGGGCTAAAATTCTATTTACAAACACAAATAATAGGGGACACAGAGCCAAAGCAATGTGGACTGTTTATTTCTCCCCTGTTACATTCAGAGTGAGTGTAATAGAGGAACAGAAAACATCCCAACATATTTTATGGGAATAATTCTGAGAATATACACTGACATCTAGGCCATCTGATTCTCCGCCAACATTTTTGGCTGTTTTGCATTCCAATGCTTAAAACACATTGGGTGGGTACAAAACTCCCTCTTTCTCAAATGGGTGTCAGGTGTACAGTTTTATACTGCAATGCTAAACCAGGCTTGTGATATTATGTGGTGCTAATTTGTCACCAGGTGACTAGAGGACTGTTGATACGTCGGGAGGCATGGACCCCATGGATCACCTTCTGTGACATTTGACTAGTTTTGTCGGATGCCCGTTTGACAATAACAAAAATTACTGGCACTGTTGCAAAAACCATCAAAGCATATTGAGCATATCGATGTGAAACTGCTATCATTATACTATTATTTTTTGGGAAATGAAATCCAGGCTGGAAAATGCATGCAGTCTACGCAATGCAGGGGGTATGAAGTACAGAAGGCACCTGGAATACTCCATAAACATAACCTTTATCTTGTTATATGCTGAGTTGAGAAATAATATGCATATTTATTTCTGTAAAGTACTTCTCAATAAAAAATGTTATAGCCAACAGTGAGCACTTCCCTCAGTTACAGACTTCCCGTTAGCTTTAATCGTTATCAAGTTCCTGCCTGCCCCCTTTATCCACCCACCTAAGGTTGCAATTCCAGCAAAATAATTTGCATTGGTTTATGACATAACGGATTATGCTGTTGGAAATGGTTGATGTGTTTACCTATTTGCATAAGGAACAAAAATGTTAAACAAAGGGATGCCTACTTTGGATCCAAAACAAATAAATACATCATGTTGCAGAATACATGTGTTGAATGTCCAAAATGACAGCTGCACAGTGAAAAAAAAAATCAAAATAAAAAAAAGGTTCTAAGGGTTGAGACAAAAAAACAAAAAACAAAAAAAAGAGCTAAAAACAACTGTGGAGTTAACAAACCTCAAAAAACTATGGAGCAGAAATAAGAGGAAGAGAAAGATTTTGCACTGGACTTTATAATGCAGTGGTGCTTATTAGAATAAGTAATCTGAATGCTGAATGTACTGTATATGTACATGAATACTACAGCACAAAATTAGGTGATTAACATTAAACTATTACTGGTTACATAGATAGGTGACATTTAATTTAAAAGCAGTTCTTTAAATTTTTAGGAATATACAGTATCAACTGAAACACAGCCATGTATATAATTCAATTTTCATGTATTTTTTTTTTCTTCCATTGCATTTACACACATAATTTTCAATGCATATACCTGATTGTCAGACTGTACCCTCAGCTATTTTTCATGAATTATGAAATCCAATGCTGGCATCATCATTATCTGAATTCAATGTAAGGAAAATGGGCCGAGGTAAAACATGATGTTGCAGACCTCATTTTCAATTGCTAATTGAATCAGGAGGTGCTTTTTTTGTGTACCGCTGGATGACACTAGTGGAGAAAAAATGTTTCTCTGGACGGAAAATGAAATCTTGGTCATTACTGGTAAACAGCTACAGATTTTCCAGCATGTTTGAAAGCTTCAGATATGTGGTACTTAGAGAGGATATGCTGCAAAGTAATGTTGTCCTGGATTATTGAATGGTGTTTACATTGTTTATAGGACCTGCTAGACTACTTATTTAGCTGTAAATACACCGGTAGCTGTTAGCATTACTCTGTTCCACAACAAAAAATAAACCTGCAAGCTTCATCAACCCACTGAACCTGTCGATATACAGTAATAATGTAGAAAGTGCCTTAGTAATAAGTAAAATAATGCAAAATAAATAACTTCCATTTTTCATATTTTCTATAAAATATGATAAATACAAAAGCAAGGAGGGGTTTTTTATGGACCAAAAGTACTGAACATTTTAACATTTGAGCAATTTAACATTTGCTCTTCCAAAGAATGGTTTACAAAGCTTTATTTAAGGGTAGGGGGAATTTTCTTTTACTAGCATGTATATTATATCTGATATTTAATATGTGTCTGACACTTATTGAATATTACTATGTTTGGCAACGTTGTATTTTTCACAACACAGCTCTTGTTTCCTTTGTTCATACAGATGTGAGTCAAACACAGGAGCCTCTGGCTGCAAGCAGATTCTCTATGAACCTGGAGGATTTGAGATTCTGATGTGCCAGAAACACTAGAACCATTTCATCCCATTATCCTCAGGCCAAGGTGAACTTGTCGCATATGGTACGCTTCAATCCTCCTCAAAGAAAATCCTCCAGTCCTATTAATCCTTTCAAAGGGTTTTCTTTTGTCTGAGCTGCAGTGATTCACCTATCACCCAAACAGTTCCTTTTCTCAGGAGCTGGCATCACAGGTTAAGATTATTCAATCTGGTGCTGATTTTAAAAAGAGTAACCTTTGACCTCTCTATCCAGGTGAACATGTTACATTACTAGTATAAGGTGCTTATATATAAACAATTTCAAAGAACATGGTGATATCTAAATGTCAGCTGATTATGTAACCATACGTTATTCGCATCCTCTGATTTATTCTAATGGGGTGTTTCACATGGAAAAATATAGAAAAATCTTTTTTCCAAAAGACACAATACATTGGAATTAAGCCTCTGACCAAATTGCAGCCAACAAACACATGGCAGAAGTGCTGAACGGATTGCAAGATCATATCAGGATACAGTTGAAGAAAGAAAGCCTACAGGCTCTATCTCCAAAGTAAACAGTGCTGTTACAGAAAAAAGGTGCACCTTCCCTCTGAGATGCTTCAAAAGACCCATCAAATCTTCTTTCAGACACATCTTGCTTGCAGACTAGTGATTAAGATTAGAGGATCTGTATCTTCACTCAACAAAACTGAAATTTCATGGCTTGAAAGACACGAGAAAACCGACCTTCAAAATAAAATACGTATAATGTATTCTTAGACAGTTATTTTTTAAAACCTAGGTTATTTAAATCATAGGACTATTTTTTTCTTTTTGTACAAGTGCATCACTACATATAATGGGGTTCATGTCCCATCATAGCCTGGGAAGTAGACAAATCTGCCGAGCAAATCTCCAAACTCCTCTCCTCATAAGCCCCCAAAACATCATCATGATCATGTTAACTGAACCAACCCATATCAGGTTATCTTGTGAGGGACAGGTTTGATATGAGGAAATGAAGAAAAATGGGAACGTTCAACCCTGCTGAGGCATTTTTTGTCAACAAAAGATGCCTTCTGAAAGCAAAGTGGAAGCTTCTTCTAAATTTATCAAACATATATCACTGTTGAACAGCCAGTACTTCATCATAGAATGAGAAAATAATGTATTTGCTAGACTTCCACTTCTATTCGTTTAACTGAGTGGCTTGGGTGATTTTTACTGGTATCTACTGCATGCCCTCTGGAACAGTGAATTTGAAGGAAGACCCTACCTGGCAAATTAGTTGGCATTATGTATTCATTTATATTTTTGTAATACACTACGTCACAGCACTGCAGGTCTTCACAATTGTATTGTTTGACCTGCAGTGGTCATTAATGTCTCCTTGGAAACTAGGAATACTAACACAACGCCCGATTTGCTAAAAAGATAACTCAATAATAAAAACTTGTATTTTTATATGATCAGTCATTCATTTTTTCAAATGAATAGTGTGATTTCATGACTTAATGTGAATGGTGATGTCTGCTGGAAGGGAACTGCATTTTGCCTCAAGATCAGTCTGTTCCTAACTAGTTTGCGTTGACCTCAACCTTGCTATGATACATTTTAACAATGTTTCAGTCAGGTGTGGTTTAAACATGGCACTACAACGTTAAGTATGCTGGACTTGTCGGTCTTTCACTTTTGGAAATATTGGCAAGGTATTACAGGAAAAGGTCTATCAGATGATTTTTGATGAGTGTTTGATTCACAAATGATGGAAAATGTTTGATGAGAATAAACTGGTGTAAACACTTACCACCCAGAAGAGAGTTGTGTGAGCCAGCGCCTGGTACTGCTCAATGGTTGAGAGAACGCTTAGAATCAGACAAGAAAGGACTATGAGGAACCTGAAAGAAGAGAATAGAGTATTTTATAAAATTACATTATTATGTTGTGATCATTTGATGCACATATTTGGTAATTATGTTAAGTTAACAAAGGATATAAAGTCACCTATGGGGCCATATCTTTTCCTGGAGGTTTAACAGTAACTTTTGAATGTCAGTACAATTTTATCTTTTGCAGAACATTTCTCATGAGTATCTTTTATGACTGTATTTTTTATTATGTAATGGTTCACAATAAAATTAAAAGTAGATGTGTGATGTATGAGAACATAGAACACACGTACACTACAGAATATGGCCAAAAGTATTCACTCATCCGTCAAAATAATTGCAATCAGGTTTTCCAATCACTTACACGGTGAAAAAAAAAAAATGAACCAAGGCATGCAGAACTGTTTTTTACAAACATTTGTGAAAGAATGAGTCGCTCTCAGGAGCTCAGTGAATTCCATCATGGAACTGTCATAGGATGCCACCCGTGCAACAAATCCAGTTGTGAAATTTCCTCGCTCCTAAATATTCCACAGTCAACTGTCTGTTGTATTATAAGAACATGGAAGTATTTGGGGAATGACAGCAACTCATAATCTGATGGAGCGGGGTCAGCAGATGCTGAGGCGCATGGTGTGAAGAGGTCGCCAACTTTCTACAGAGTCATCACTACAGACTTCAAAACTTCATGTGGCCTTCAGATTAGCTCAAGAACAGTATGCAGAGAGCTTCATAAAATGGGTTTTTATGGTCAAGCAGCTGCATCCTGGCCACATATTACCAAGTGCAATGCAAAGCGTCGGATACAGTGGTGTAAATCATGCCACCACTGGATGCTGGAAACGCATTCTCTGGAGTGATGAATTGCACTTCTCTATCTGTCAATCTGATGGATAAGTCTGGGTTTGGCAGTTGCCACGAAAATGGTACTTGTCTGACTGCAATTTCAGACTATCGATGCGATTTCGGGGGGCTTCATGCAAAATACATGCATTGACTGCATGTATTTTATGTTTTGTTTTTTTTGACAGGACCTGGTTCGTTGTTTATGCTTAGTTTAGGTGAGCCAATTGAGATTAGATGGGGGAATAGTCAAGACTCAACACTGAATTATTTAAGATTTAGTTGTTTACAGGTTCTAAATACTTGTAATACATATAATTTCATATCAGTCAAATATCATTGCAAAGTCCTACTTCAGCTGACAAATTCTTCATTGGTGTATTCTTGAAGCACAACATTTAGAGCAGTATCTTTCCTTCTCTTTAGGGGTTTCCCGTGTAAATATTCTGACAGCCTTTTTTCAAAGTTTAATTTATAGCTGCCATTTCCATTTGTTTTATGTATACCCAAAGTAATACTGATAACCATAATCATTTTGGTAATTATCTCTGTGAAAATAAATTTTCACACCCTTTCATCTTTGATGGAAATGATGAATTGTTCAAGTTATAGTTTCTATTCAGTGTTTGCACCGTGAAGACTCTTATCGCCTCGCTCTACAGCCTGGGTTTATTGAAGACTCGCCAGGAATCCAAATACACGGGCTTTGCATGCATGCCACATGTCAACACAGATAAAAACCATGGGACAGCATCTCTGGGACAATGGGATACTGCGTAAGACAGCTAACAAAGTGGTTACTGTCTCAAGGAACAAAAGACCATGTAACAAACCAGTTCAATAGGGTGGTACCTGAGTTTTTCCTGCAAAATTACAGCTACATTATGCTCTGGATTTGTCTGTCAATTAGGACAGCGGCTAAGTTAGGGAGACAGCAAGTCATTTATCAGATCTTATATTCAAATGTGACAGAGGCAGTTAAAAAGATGATTGGGGAAGGGGGGGGGTAGAATGCCACATTTTCATGACCTAACATTCTCGAATGCTAATAGATGTAATTTGTCAGCCAAGTGCTGCTTTAATAATTTTGGAGCTTTGAAATTTCGAGTAAACATACACACTCAGTCTGCTGAGCGTTCATTTTCAAATGCATCTAGGGCTCTGACTCAACAGCTGCTCTATTACTGCGCCTCCGTATTTCACTTCTCTCACCTTGAGTTCTATGGATAATACAGGCGCTCTGTCACTGGCATAAAATAGGCTTGGTATAAGAACAGACAACAAAACATTGGCTCAGCAACATAGGCGCCACTGAACTTTTAACAAAAGCTCAAAGCACCCCTCCTATTTATTATTGATGGGCAGATTCGCTTGCATTTTCTTGTGCAGTGAGTTTAGATACACAGAAGTGTTACTAATGAAGTTGCTGACCATTTCACTTGCTGTAAACATCAAACTTTCAGTCTGGGGCAAAAAAATAAATAAAAATCAGCCATGCTCAGACCATATTTTTTTTTTATCTTTGTTGAGACACATTCTCGCTTGATTAAGGGAGAAGTATTGTAACCTTGTTTGTTTCATACTTTGATTTATTGATTTGGTGACTGGAGGCAAATCGGTAGGGTACTTGTGTACATTTAATGTGTATTCGTCCTGAGAACTTCCAATTGATACTACTTTATACTTTATACTTCCGTTCCACAGATTTAATTAATTTCAGGAAATACCATATTTTACTATAATATGATAAAACTTTGTGTAGACAACTATACATATAAGGTGAACCCATCAGACATATGATAGTCTTAAAACAATATGACAATGTTATTTTGCTCAATATTACACAATAAACTAGAACACTTTGCATTTTTTACATCCATATGCAGTATATTGGCTTCTGAGACACTGAACAGATTGTACTGATTGAACTTTTGCAAAATAACTGAAGATCTTTGCATCTCATTAATTGGACTCTTTTTTTAAGAGGACATTTTTCAACATTTCTTAACCGAAGTTTTCATGACTATATTTATGTTAGTCATTAACAAGCAAATTCTTAGGCTTTTATGGGAGTTTGCAGGAATGGTACCACTGCATTATCTAAGAGCTGAAGTCATTATTTCTGTCATTGTTTTATGATTATTTATGGAACATTATGAATTCATTCATTATCTATATCACTTGTTCTGCACTCAGGGTCACAGCCGGTGGGGGTGTGGGGAGACTGGAGCCTATCCCAGCTGTCTTGGGGCAAGAGTTGGGATACACCCTGGACAGGTCGCCTGTCCATCAGCCACATATTGTACAGAGACATGCTCGCTCATTCAAACTTCTGGGCAATTTAGGGTCTCCAATGAACCCACTGTATGTTTTTAGACTATGGGAGGAAAACCCATGCAGACACTGGAAGAGTACGAATACTCCATACAGAAAGGTCAAAGGTAGATTGGAATTTAACCAGGGACCCTCTAGTTGTGGGTTGGATGTTCTAACAACTGCCCTGTTATTGTTTGACAGGGGAAAATAACAGTAGAGGAAAGGTATTACATGAAAAAAAGCACAGAGATTGCAATTGTTATAACTTGATATGTGTGATATAACCCAATTATTTTCTAGGAATACTGATGAACAGAACTCATCAAGAATGCAGTCACAAAATCCCCCAAAAAATTCAAACAAAATCAGAGAAATATGCAACCATTTACCTGGATATAGTACAGTGATTGTTGAGACATAGTATGTTTAATATTATGATGTTATATAAAATGTGGTCAACCTTTGAGGGAGTATACACTGAGTAAAAAGCTGCGGTTTCTGCCCAAGATTACCAATGGCAAATTTGAGAAAAAAAGTGGTATTTTTTGAAGTGGTTGGTGACAATAAGCCCAAATAATATTGAAATAATAGGTTTAACCAAAGTAAAACATTTAAAGCCCCATCACCCCTTTTCTTTAAAACTAGAGCCAATGGGAACCAGTGTGAGGTTAATAGGTCAGAAATAATTTTCTCCAGCGTCTGCTCCAGTGAATATCTGATCCTTTATTTTGTTTTACTAATGCATGAGCAGTGAGATGGTTATACTAAAAGGAAAACATAAAGGGCATGATTATCTCCGCCCTACTTACTTAAATATATGATACAATTTAGAGAGTTGGAGCTGACACTATTGCCAAATTACAAAGAAAAAAACCTCTTCACTTTTGTTTGGCTAAACACTTGGCCTTTGTGTCTGAATTTACTTTCCCCAGCTTAATTGAATATATAATTCAGTTTAATGGAAAAAAAAAAACAAGCTAACAAAAAAACCTCGAGTTGCTTTTAATTTGCCTGTCTGACTCCTAAATTCAACGCATCGTAGATGAAGCTATTCTGCTCCACAGCCAGATATTGCGGTTGAAGCAAGTACATTCTCTGTAGTTGGAGCAATGAATAAAACTTTTGTATCTTTTTAAATCCTTTTTATGTGTTTATCACAGGCTCGTGAGATATACTTGTACTTCAGGGAAATGTATGCCACGTTATTCTTCGACAGAAGTGATGTTAGTGTCTTTCAAAAGACCTAAGTCTATGTAAGCATATTGTTTAAGGACGCCCCATTCTCACATACAATGCATATGTAAAAACGTACACATGTGGGCGTATGATAAGAAATTCAGTTACTCTGACGTCAAGTAAGTGATAAGGCCATGCTTGCTCTTTGCTGCTGATATATCCCCCCTCAAACAAATGCAAACAAGGGAACAACATGACCCCTATAAAACCTGCAGCAAAGGTTAGACATCCCGACTACAAGCCATCACAACAAGGCCCCTGCTTTAAAAAATAACCGACTCAAATAAAGATACTTTAAAATATTTCACTGGCAAAAAAAAAAAAAGTGGTTTTAAAATGATCTATTATGTTTTACTCATTGGCTATACTACAAAGCCAAGTAAATTATGTGTCCTGAGAGTGGGCAGACATGTACAGCATGAGACTTACATGAAGGAAGTCCATATGTTGCATCCCAAAGATTTAATTTATTTCATTGTCTTAATTAGCTTTTAATTCATTTTTATTATGTTGTTTAAACCTACTCAAGAGGCTGGCTCACTTAACAATAAGCTAACCTCCAATATTTAGTGATATTTAGTTGACCATCAAGGTCATGGTGAATTATTGTTGAAATTTTTTTAAAGAAATTCAAGTCCAGGTGCCACAACAAGAATCATGTATCATTCACTTGTGTGGTTGATAGAAGTTTAATATATTGTGCGTAATATATGTTATTGTTTTTTCAACAATGTTTAACATATTGTATGCAATATATATTATTGATTTTTCAACAAAGGGTCTTTTAAGTAAAGTTACAAAGGTCTCCATAATACTCCCTTCACTTAAATAAAACCATATTTTTGTTCAGCCAAGCCCAGGAAGTAAAATAACCCACTGAAACCCCAACCTGTGCGAAACAATACTGACTCTGTATCATAAAAGCGTGCAAATTTGTGATAGCTCAAGAAACATTCGTATTCTTCACATAGTAACATACTATTGAAATTTTTTTTTTTTCAACCAACAGTATTATAGTAATCATAACAGGTGCTTCCTTCTCGGTTTGTATTAATGTATTCATGCTCTTTACTGTATTTGTTTTAAGAGTGCGCTGACATTCTAATGTGCCTGCGCTGCAGAGTGTAATGTTCGCTTTGAGTCACGGAGACTCTAACCTGCCCTGACAGCCTGCGTTCCCTTCAATACCACAGGGTCACAGGGTGGCAGCACCAGACAGGGCTGCTCCCTCCTCCACAGAGCACACACCCTGCCAAGCTGCACTGCCCACTGTCAGTGCCAGCAAGTGGGGACAGACAACACACATATGTGGCCAAGCTGAAAGATAATGTCCCACATTCCAAAACCTCTGACCGACTGCTGTCCTGATCAAGAGATCGCTATTCCAACAATTCATGGAACCGTATAGCATGCTTGTGGAGCCAGTTGGGATCTATTATCACAATTTCATCAGTCAAATGTCAAATAAGACATCAGATAAGGTAGCCCATTCCTGTCAAATTACTGTTAGAGAGGACAAAATGCAAATGTAGAGGTTCTGACCTTTCTGTTCTGATTTGTAAATACATGGACAACAGATTTGTGATGCGTCCCGACAGTTTTGTTGTCATTGTTGCATTTATTCACACAATTCGGGTGCTCTGAATTTGTTTCATTGATCATTTCAATTTCTCTGTAAATATCAAATACATGGACGACTTGGGTTTTTTGATAATCTGCAAATTGTGGGGTTATCAATTTTATTATTTGGGATTTAACAGATGGTTAAAACCACAATTTATGGAGTTTCGTGATTCAACAGTGTGGTTTAAAGGGAAGAGGGGGTTATCTTTTTTTTTTTTTACATAATAGTCATTTCTGAAATTCCCCTAACCCCTTCATCTATGTCTGGATTATTTTCCCAAAGCACTCATTGTTAGAGTTGAAGACACTTTTTAATCTCCTGCTAGAGAATCTGTGACGTTGCAGTCATCCTTTAGTAGTCTTTTGAGAAAAAAAAATCGCTGACATCCTCTTGTCTGATATTAATTATATGGTATTTAAAAATCTGCTGTGGCTCAACTAATATGCCCCTGTAATATTTAGAAAGGACCTCCAGCTGAGCTGCGGAATCTGCGAAGCATCTTTCGGAAATTCGTTGGATTATAAATTCTTTGTAGCGAGGGCTTCCAAGGCTGTGCATGCGCAATTAACTCCCTGTTTAATTAGGATCTTAGAGTCGCAATTATACCCTTGAATACACTGGGGATTGGTGTGATTATGGAAATAAAAGCACTCACACTGTAAAGTGATACACGAAGCATTTCCAGCCAGAGGGCCTTTCCAAAAAGTTATACACGCGTCCTTGGATGTAGGTGCGGGTGAGGACCGGCCGGACCCCGGTGCTGTACACCGACATCCGGACGGACATCCGGGGATGAGACAAGTACGGGTGGAGGTGAACTTGGGGTAACGCCGTGGGTCGGTTAGGGTCCTCCGGCATTTTGTCGCCCATGCGATACGTATCGTTGCCCAAAGTTGTCCCGGGCTCAGGCGTTCTGAAGTGGATTTCTGACAGCTCCATATCCGGGGGTCGGTTTCCATGTGCCAAACCGGAGGGCCTCCGCGTTTCCCCCGCACCGAGGGCCGGATCAGACATGGTGAGTTCTCGGCGTCCTCCTGCAGCTCGGTCCACTTTCACAACTTCTCTCAAGTTTTTTTTTTTAATGCAAACGGAACGACGATTGCGCTGTTGAGCTCACCTTTTGTTGGTGCTGATCGCACCGCGAAAAATGCGGCATAAACTGTCTTATTAAGGCTCCAAACCACGTGGATGGTTTCTTTGTTTTGGCTTCACAGCTCTCGGGGTTGTTGAGGATATGGATATATTCGCTGAGTCCTCCCCCAACTCTCGTTGAATTTATCAGCTTGGAGAGCCGTGGGCGCCAGGAGGTGCGCTCTTAGTTGCCAGCTGTTAAATTCTTATGTTTAAAAAATAAAATAAAAATTAAATTTCACCGCAAAACAACAAAACACTCATTGGCCTTGAATGTGACAGTGCTGTGTACCATTTTCTTCTATTTCATTTTTTAAAATGAACTGTTTACATTGGATTTAAACACAAAACACGTGCTCAAAACCTATCGGAAGGCTTTTGACAATAACAATGAAAATAATACATTTTATTTAAGTTGCCTTACTTGACGCTTAAGGCCACCGTACGGAAATATTCATCCACACAAAATACTGATTTAAAATAATAAAAGTGAATTCAGCGCAAAATGTAACAGCGAGCCATTGGATGGCAACACACGCACAAGAAACAAATAGGACCAAAAAATTCACAATTCAATAAATAGATAAAGAAAATAAATAGATACTTTAAAATAAACATACACAGTAATTAAAATTTAAAAAACATAATTTACAATGATATGTATAAAAAGGTTGAAGCTGTATTGACATAATGTAGCAGATGGGGAGACTGGCTGGCAGAATTCTTTGTGAGCGATGATGATGACTGTTGGGAGCTTCTCATGGTTCTGTGTAAGAGAACTCCATTGTTGAATAGCTGTACAATGTTGTGGTTGATCTATGAAACTAACCCGAACCATTAGTTGTCGTAATGGGGAGTGCACCCTCGGCCGAATTGTCGTGCTGAGAGAGACCCCCCTTGGGTTTCCACTATTTGTTGACTATTAAATTAAAACCATTTCTTTAAAGAGAATAATCCATGTAATCCAAAGTAAACTATGTTACTTTGCTTAGCCCCAGCTCACCACAATATTGTGCATTATACATACATATATTTTACATTTATGTACCCATTAATTTTCAACTAAATCAAAAACCTTACTGGTCCATAATGTATTAGCAACCATTCATTTCTTTATGCTGCTTTAAACGTGCACATGCATCCTAATCATTTTATCATTGACCACGAGGAAATAAAAACACAGCCCTGACCCAAATGCTATCAAAAAGGTGACCCCAATCAACAAACTCAAACAGGAGAGACCTGATATGACTCCTGCATTGATTTACAGGTGTGTCAACAGAATACAACTGAAGTTCAGTCTCTGTTTTCTAGTGGTGTTTACTTCAGTACTATGTCTTATTTCTAATCTCTTTTTCAACATGTTCAAAGTTAATTAAAGGAATCAAAAGTGAGATTCAGTGGCAAAATAGCATACAAAAAAGTTGCTGAGCAAAGACAGACAGGATATTGGCAATTTTGCATGGGAAATGAAAATCCTTTTATTTTAATAACACTGCTATTTTCAGGAATTGTTTAAAAATGTTTGCTTTGTGCTATGAAAGAGCTTTTCTAGTTACCTGAAGTGACCATTTTTTGAAAAAATGCTTTTACCTTATCATTTGCCCTGGATTTTCTTTATAGTCTAGAGAACGTTTGGTCAAGAGAAAGCATTGAGTGCAGGTTTAACAAGGTTTCCCCTCATTTTTTATTGGATGGCTGAAGCAATCAAAGTCTGTCACAATGAGCAGTAAGTTTCAAATGACATAACTGAAACAATGTCTCTAAAACATTACACACACACACATTACTGTTATTATTAGTATTAGCATTGTTATTTATTATCATTCTCAATTATATTACTATTAATGGTCCTCCTAATAACAATATGTTCTTTTTAAGAACTAGTCAAAGTAACCTATGTAATTCGCAAAATATTCCATTCGTATCCCCATCATTCCAACTAGATAAACAATGTGTCGACAGCCATGAATAATGATTCTGAAATATGTAGCGATGCTGTCTAATCGTATAGTAAGTACTGTAAAACATGGAAAAAGAAGAAGTTCACAAATGCATTAAAAATCACTTATCCAGTACATTTCCGCTTGAATTACCATTTTGGTTGACAGTGGTGTGATTTATTAGTGTATGAAAGTAACATAATCCACCCTGGAGTGAGTGTAAATTAAAATCTCAGGGGAAACATGCAGCTTAGTTAGACAAGGTCACCCTGCAGATTTTTTTTTCTTTTGCTGCGACCTTGGGCCGGCCACTCTCACAGTGCGGAAAATTGTCAGCTGCAGCAGATTTTAATAAGAATCAAATGACATCCTTGTGATGACAGATTCTGTTGCCAAGCAGATATTTACAACAACTCTTCCTTCATGCTGTTTCTTTATTAAAGTTTTTCCTATCTGAATCTAATTATATTCAAGGTCACCCATGTGCTGATTGAATAGATTTTGCAAGAGAAACTAAAAATCGGGTTTCAAAGAATATATTCAATTTTAAATGGAAATAATGACAACAGAGGAAACAACATGTATCAGATGTGTTTTCAAGGCAAATTTGGTGAAGTGGGTTAATCAAATGTGGTCCCTTTTCTCATCCTTGACTTTGAAATGTTGAAATATATACAAATTCACAATAGTTTTGATAGATGTACTTACTTTTCAGACGATGGATTTGCATCAAATAACAATTTATCATATTTGTGAACGGTCTTTGTAGAGACTTATGCTCTGTGGTTTAAAATACCGGTAGTTTAAGAGGTCTCTCAAGTGGTTTGGGGTGATAAGTGGGGACTGGTGATGACACTGACAAGACACAGCTCAACGAAATGTTTCTGACTTGATATGCTTGGGAACTTGCAGTGAATCCTTGTTGCAACCTGTGTTTCTTTCCTGAAAAATAAGTAAAAATAGATATTTTAATATTTTTTTTTTCATAGTTATTAAATCACAATATTTCCATTTCAACTTTCACATTAGTTTTTGCTGGTCCCTGGAGCTCTTCCTATCTAGAAATATTGTCCTGACAATTTGCTTTAGAACCTCACAAGCATGTTTAATGGTTTACCCGTGTGAATCTGCCTAAATGTGAACATCAGTTGTACTCAGTACATCGGGATGCAAATGAATGCATCAGCAGAACACATAAGTGTGGCCACATAATTGGATTGTGTGGGGGCTGTTTTACTTTTGCTCTTTTGCCCTTTGCTTGTATTGAGAATACCAGCAATTGTCACAGTTATGGGGTAAATACACTCTTGACAGTATCAATTTCTGTCCCCCCCCCTTTTTTTTGTTGTGGTAATGAATGTGGGGCGAAACATGAATACCAGGATGCTATTGTGGCTCCTCTTTTAACAAAAAAAGCAAGCAAGAAGTGGACTTCTGCTCTATGTTCTTTTGAAAAAATATATACATACAGTATGGTACATACAAACACACATATCTCAGATTATATCACATCTGATTCCAATTTGCACAGATGAAACATGTCTCCTTTTTAATATTTAGTGTGCCTCGTATCTGTTGTTAAATACTTTCTGAAAAAAATCACTGATTGTCAAATGAGTATGTTATGTTCTTGTACATAGACCTCCATCTTAAGTGTCAACATCAAAATCAGATTTCTCTGAGAATATTCTTGAATTAGACTGTTTCTTCAGTTGTGGATAAGGATGTTTATAGTACCACAACATTTTGTGAATTTTGCTTTAAGAATGACTCTAAAGATAACTACAATGATAATTAACTTTTGAGGGGAGCGTTATTTCAAAAATGTTTTTTCATAAAAATCACCTTTCTACTCCTATATTTGTTAGATCCTTGATTAAGATCAGACTTTTTGACCAAATTCACAGGGCTGTCTTGCTACTGCAGCACAACCTAGAATATTGGGAAACCATCTAAAGGACTAAGTAGGTCGTTATTGCCGAGTGGTGGAGGACAATAATTATTTCACAGTTAACCAGCAAGTCAGTTCTTGCATATGGCTTGAAAGCTAACCTTAGTGCTACCATCTCTTCTTCTGAAGTTCACATCCATGGCTGGTTACAAACAAACCACTCAGGTCTTGATCTGAGCTGCGAAGTAAACATTAAATAAACTGGAATTTGAGAAGCTCATTTCGATGGGTATACAATGTCCTGCAAAATGAACAATTAGCCATTTTCCTTCAACTGAAAACATGGTAAAAGCTTAGTCTGCTGTTAAACCACACTAAATCAGGAGTAATCAATTGCACTGTTCTATATTCTATAAAGACAAACTACTCATTTCTGCTGGCTCTGGAATTGCATCCTCTTATTTATATAAGATAGACTTTATTGATCCCTAGAGGGGAAATTCTTCTGTCACAGCAGCGTAACAGTATCATCCACAAATAAATAGACAGCAAAGAGCACATCAGCATCCGCAACAACATCAAGGAGAAGAATGAACAACAGAATGGGGACCGTAAAGGTGGAAATAAACAACCAAAACTAAACAGCAACATAAACAGAGCGAAAATAACGATAACAAGAAGAAAAATAAATAAACAAAAATAGGCAGAATGCAAGTGGGCTGAGCCTAGCAGGGATAAAAAAAAACAAAAAACAGAGTTAGGACAAGACATGACACATGAATGGGTGAGGGAGTGAGGTTGTGGTAGCACAGATGCACTTCAGTAGCACAGATGCACCTCACCTATATATGTATATACATACATTAATATATATAAATATGTATGTATATGTATATATAAAACACACACAATGCAGCCTCAGGGTGGCACTGGCCAGTGTCTCCCCGAGCCAGCCTTGGGAGGGGGCATGGGCCAATGTCTCCCTGATCCGGTCCCAACCTTGGATAAATGCAGAGGGTTGCGTCAGGAAGGGCATCCGCTGTAAAACTTTTCCCTAAACCAACTTTGCGAATCAATCATAATAACAAGGCCAAATCGGATTGGTCGAGGCCCTTGGTACTGCCATTGGTACTGATGACCTACAGCGAACCAATGGAAAATGGGCTACCGTAGGTAAAAGAAGGACTATGACAGGAAAAGGTAGAGAGTTGGTCGACATGATGCAGAGAAGGAAAATGGATGTACTGTGTGTCCAGGACACCATGTGGAAAGGTAGAAAGGCCAGATGCATAGGAGCAGGCTTTGAATTGTACTATCATGGCACTGACAAGACAATAAATGGAGTAGGAGTTGTCTTGAAGGAGGAGTTTGTTAGGAATGTTCTGGAGGTGAAAAGAATGTCAGATAGACTTTTGAGTCTGAAACTGGAAAATGAAGGTGTGATGCTCAATGTTGTTCATGGCTATGCCCTGCAGGTGGGATGTGAGTTTGAGGAGAAGGAGAAGTTCTGGGATGAGCTAGATGACGTGATGCAGAATATCCCCAGAGATGAGAGAGTGGTAATCGGAGCAGACTGGTGCAGGCAATAGAGGGGATGAAGAAGTGATGGGCTGATTTGGTATACAGGATAGTAACGTGGAAGGAAAGATGTTGGAGAGTAATTCCAATTCATGCTGGTCTAAGTTGAAGCCTGTAAAGAGGAGACTGGGGTTATCATAAGAAATAACACAGACAAGTGACTATTCTTTTCAGCTCTGCAGAGGGGGAGACTTAGCGCGCTCTTTGGAGGCAAGATCCAGAGAATCCCACCGAGTTCATCCTTGCTCTGTTTTTTATTGTGTGAATGTATTTATTTACATAACAACATTCATTGGATAGTATAGTTCATGCATATACTATGTTGTCCAGGATAATATACAGGGGAGGGCAGGTTTCTGTCTGAAAATGTTTATGCCAATTAGAATTTACATTCAGGGTGACAAGGAAGATCAAGAGGACTAAGGCAGAGCAGAGGACAAAGTGGTGGAAGCTGAAAAGGGAGGAGTGTTGTATGGTTTTCAGGGAGGTGTTGAGAAAGGCTCTGGGTGGTCAGGGAGAGCTTCCAGAAGATTGGATAACTACAGTAGTGCTATCAGGGAGACAAGTAGTAGAGTTCTTGGTGTGTCATTTGGAAGGAAAGTAGATAAGGGGACTTGGTGGTGAAATGAGGAAGCTAAGGAGAAAGCGGTTAGCAAAGAAGAAGTGGGACACTGACAGGACTAAAGTGAACAGACAAGAGTACTGGGAGATACAGCGTAAGGTAAAGATAGAGGTAGCAAGGCAAAACAAAGGGTGTACCATGACTCTTATGCTCGGTTTGACACCAAGGAGGTAGAGAATGATCTATACAGGTTGGCGAAACAGAAAAATAATGATGGAAAGGATGTACAACAGGTCTGGGTGACTAAGGATAGAGAGGGAAATGTATTGCTAGAAGAGTGATGGGAAGATGGAAAGAGCACTTTGAAGAGCTGATGAATGTGGAAAATGAAAGAGGGGCAAGGGTAGAAGAGGTGACTATTGTAGACCACAAAGTAGCAGAGATTAGTAAATGTGAAGTTAGGAAGGCATTGAAGAGGATGAAGAGTGGACAGGCAGTTGGTCCCGATGATTTACCTTTGGTGGTGTGGAAGTCTCTAGGAGAGGCAGCAGTAGAGTTTATGACTAGTTTATTCAACAGGATCTTAGAGAGTGTGAAGATACCTGAAGAATGGAGATGCAGTGTGATGTCGCCAATTTTTAAGAGTAAGGGGGACGTGCAGAATTGTGGCAATTAAGGGATAAAGTTGATAAGCCATGCAATGAAGTTATGGGAAAGAGTAGTGGAAACTAGACTTGAGAGCAGAAACCAGCATTTGTGAGAAGCAGTATGGCTTCATGCCTAGAAAGAGTACTACAGATGAAGTATTTGCTTTGAGAGTGCTACTAGAGATGTACAAAGAAGGCCAGAGGGAGCTGCATGGTGTTTTTGTAGACCTAGGAAAAGCATATGACAGGGTGCCAAGAGGGGAACTCTGGCATTGTATGAGGAAACCTTTAATCTTGAGAACAGGTTTAGGAAAATCTAGAGAGGTGCAGGTATGCGCTGGAAAGGACAGAGTACATGTGTGAATGAGAGGAACCAGGGTGGAACGGTGAGGATACAGGGAGTGGAGATCAAGACATTGGAGGATTTCAGGTACTTGGGGTCAACAGTCCAGAGAAAGGGAGAGTGTGGAAAAGAGCTGAAGAGACAGGTTCAAGGAGGTTGGAATGGATGGAGAAAAGTGTCAGGGGCACTATGCGTTAGAAGAATATCAGCCAGAATGAAATGAAAGGTGTACAAGACAGTGGTGAGACCAGTGATGCTGTAAGGCCTAGAAACACTTGCAATGACGAAAAGACAGGAGGCAGAGCTGGAGGTCGCAGAGATGAAGATGTTCTCTTCATCTCTCTTTAGGAGTGACCAGGATGGATAGGATCAGGAATGAGTCTGCCAGAGGGATGGCTCATATTAGATGTTTTGGAGTCAGAGAAGGTCAGAGAAGCCAGACTGAGATGGTGCGGACATGTACAGAGGAGGAATAGTGAATATATTGGTAGACAGATGCTGGAATTGGAGCTGCCAGGCAGGAGGTCTCAAGGAAGACCAAAGAGAAGATTTATGGCCATAGTGAGAGAGGATATGACGGTAGTTAGAAGAAGAAGTGAGAAGAAGAAGATTATATATTACACACATATATTATATTGCTTTAATGTTTTCATCGATATCTTGTTACTGCAAGACCCCAATTGCTGTTTGTTGTTAGCATTATCATCAGATAATGACCCTAACCCTAACCTTATCATCAGTTGTATTGATTTTAAATGCCTTAAAATGCCACGTCATTTTGGGCTGTAACATGAACCGTTGTTTAAAGTTGCCACAACTAGTGTTGTACTTTACCTTTCTAAATGTAGTGTGGACTTTCAGTTTACAAGGAGTGTGAAAAAGTAAAAACATCTGCTTCTTAGAAATTTGGTCTTTTATCAATGGTTTTGAAACTTGTTAAATATTGTGGTGGCAACCAGACATGTCTTTTTTTTCCAGAAGACTTTTCAGCTGTCTTCATCTGTTCTACTGGACAGTGGGGAGTTTCGGATATGCCGCTGGCGGGATTGGGGTTGGTCCAAGTTAAGGTGTCACATTATGTGAATGAGTGAGTTACTTTGCAGAAGCTATGGCACTTTCTACATACTGAAGGGTAAGAATTCTGTTGTAAGAAACATTTCCATACTGTGCATATGAGAATGAATATTTTTTTCAATCCTTAAATTTTGGGGAACAAAGGTACAAATCCTTGAACTCACCTGAGTTGGAATCTGAATAGGCAATTGTAAGGCTGATGTGTGAGTCGGGGTGGCACGATGGCGTTCTTCGGCCTACAGCATATGAGTTTGCTTCTTCTAGTTTGCATGTTCTCGTGGGTTTCCTCCCACAGTCCTAAAACATACAAGTTAATTGGGAAAATTGCCCAATGAGAGACTTGGTAGTTGTCCTTCTGTATAAGCGACCCTGTGATTGACTGATGACCAGTTTGTACAGCTTTTCCATGTGTACCCTGCCTTTCGCCCGATTGCAGCCTGGATAGCCTCAGCACCCTATGAAGGATAAGTGTTGCCAGATCACTGAGGTCCACGCAGGTCATGAGGTCTGGCTTTGGTGTTGGATCGCGCTGGGTGATTTGCAGGGTGCTGATGGATATTTGCATGTCCGTGTTGATATGTCCTGGTACGAATCTCAGCATGGCCTTGTATATTGATGAAAGGTTGGATCCAAGATCCCCTCTGTTCCGTGATGGCATTTCGAGTTTGACAAAGGTGGCCTCTTTGACTCATTTCTCAAACCATCTGTCTTTCCTGGCTGTTTTTCTCAATCTCTGTGCCTGTATTGGCATACCACAAGTGAAAAAAAGGTTTACTTTATAGCTGAGGGCAGTGAGAACGACTTCACAGGCCACTGTCACTCACCACAAAAATGTTTCAAGATGCAGACATATCCATTTCCTCATAAAATGTAAAATGATCAGGCAGTGTAATGTTAGTAGCCTGGGTTGGTCTAGATTCCAGATGGTAACCATCAACCCTCGAGTTCTGTGCAGAGAGGCAGACCAGTATGAATGAAAAATAAATTAACTGATGATTTCTAGTAGAAGAAAGTGAAGGACCGTGAACAGACATTATAATTACACATCTTAAATGTTGCCAGTTCCTTCGATTAAATCACAGACACAACAGACTATGAATGCGATGAAGTCTTTGGCGGTTTTGTGCAGTTAAAGTGTGTGTGCAGGGTTCCTTGTGCTCAGCCCTTCCAGTGTTCAGGGCCAGTCAGCCAAAATTAGTCACGGGATCTCAGACTGTTTTGTCCTCCATATTTATGAGTAATAGAAACACATAAGGGAATATGAGCTATCCCTTGATGGCCTCAAAAACAAATTATCAGTGACTAAGCCTATTCATGTAAAGACATGGCGGATCAAACCATTGCATTTAATGTGTTGAGACGGGTGAAGGGTTTGCATTTTATGTGATATAACCCAATTAACAATGATGAAGTGTCTCTGGAGGCTGAGAGCACACATGTTGTCCACCGTGTGTCACTGAGCCAACGCTGTTGTACGCAGATTCACTGTGGCCCAGTTCAAGGCCAGCCTCCTTTTGAAGTCTGTGTTTCTAGACCAAATATGACAAGGCTGTCCTCCTGCAAAGGCTCATCTTAAGGCAGCCTAAAAATCAATTTCACTTTGCTTGAATTTAAAGCACACAATGAGTATATACCTTGCTTCTGTTATTTAGGGGCTGAAAAAAAGAATATTGTGGTAATTTTATCAATAATTTATTTAATTTTATCAATACTAACAATACAAACAAAGACAGCTAACACAGCTAAATACTAACAAAGACAGCAAAAATATAGACATGTTTATCGAGATTTTCTAACCTCACTCAGAATAGAGGACATTCAAGAACAACCTGCAGGTTTAATCTCTTTGCACTATCACATTTACCGCTTTTGCTCATTTGGTATAGAACTTGATTAAATATATACATATAGATATGTATATATACTTACATATATAAATTATATTATTGTATTGTGAAAACATCCTGTCAACCAGTTTTTGTTGTCCTTCATGTAATGTAAGTGAAAACCGGAGCCAGTTTCTTGTATGTGCGAACTTACAACAAAGACTATTCTGATTCTGGTCTGGCAAGGAACATTATCATACCCCAAAATCTTTACACACTGGGATGAGGAAATCCAAATATAGCAGCAACTCTTTTATGCGTCTTCATATTTTTCAAAATTCTTTTTAGCAGCTTGATAATCCAAATGTTATAGTCTTCTTTTCCTGGCAGATAACTTTTCTTACTTCACTCAGAATAGAGGACATTCAAGAACAACCTGCAGGTTTAATACTGGAACTTTAGCTTGTATTTCCTGAGGGACTGTTACAGAAAGACATTCTCATAATAAACAGTGAATATGCTTGTTTTTTTTACAACCATGGGTTTTTAGTTGGTTGATTTGGTATGTCTCAGATATTAATATTTATCGCAAATACTTGTGTGGCTGCTGGCTGCAGAAAGGAGGAGCACAAGGATATCTTTCTGTCTAGTATGCGAGTTCTTTGGAGAGGCTGTCAGGTTTATATATACAAGACAGCGACCCTTGCATCATCAAGGTTTATACTGTTCCTTTAAATCATAGCTGGTTTTATCTCCGAGCCACTTGATGATCCACGCTCTGCCACCTGGCAATATCAACAGGTTTAACTCCTGCTGAGAATAAAGGAATATGCTGAAGGGGAATCGATGGAATCGATGTTCTTCTCTTGAGCCTTTCATGAACTAATTTAGGAATGCCTATAGGAGAAATTTTCTGCTGGATTGCCAATTTTTGTTGGGGGTTTTGGATAAAAACCTACGAGAAACCAGAGATATTTTAAAGTTGATATCAGATACGACTCATCCCCCCCAGCAGTTTTATAGTGCCAGGCAAATTATAGTTTATGTAACCCTGTGAAATTTGGCATTATAGAATGAATAACATTGACTAATATGTGGCACGCAGAGCATGCTCTTGTGATGTAACATCACTTTTTCGACAGATCATGCGTAACCCCATACTAATTTTAACAAATGGTACCAAATCTAACTAAACGTTAAGGGTAGCATCGGTCCAAATTAATCGAAAATGTTCTGTTAAGAGCTTTCTCTATTAGCAAAATAAAACGGATCAACAAATTCAATTGAAGCGGAAATAATCACAATAAATCCATTTGCATAATTTTTATAGGTAAAGCTTATGTATTGTTTGACTGCTTTTTTAGTATCACTTGTACATGTGAACATTTTATCTAAAAAAACCTTCTTATTCCATGTTATTGATTTTTCCGCTTTTATGCACACACACACACACACACACACAAACACACACACACACACACACACACACACACACAAATACCGTATAATCCGAACTTCTAATTCTGAAATCAGATGTAAAGACCTGCCCACAGTTCTGGAGCAGGAAAACAGTTGTACAACTATGGTTTGGGCAGATATACTGTATTATGTAGTTTAGAGGCTAGTCCTCAGAAAACAAAACCGAGTCCTCATTTGTTCAAGCTCTGTTATAAAATGCGAATTTCCTCGTCAAAATAGTACCGGTAGCTCAACTCGTCTGTTGAGTTGGCTCCCTGATATTCCCCTCAGGCAAACATTTTGGCACTCAGCAGTCTTCTGTGCTACAGGTTATTTCTGAATCTGTTTTGTTGTCACTCAAACACCAAGAGCTAAGTGTAATTCCTGCTGTTGTGCCTGCAGGGTATTAGTGTACCCCATGCAAAATCAGGCGGTGTGGCTTGTAGTGAGGGAAAGAGGGCAGCCTGGGTTTCCTAGGGTGTCAAGAAAGAGACATCAGCTGCACAAGCATATTGTTACAGCTGATTTTGATCTAAATAAACAAACTCAAAGGCAAGGCTCAAACACATGGAAAATTGTTGAGTGTCTATCCTGTGAAAAGGTATTGGTCAGTGGTGACTTATTTTGCTTTGTTTAATACAAAACTTTGGTTACATAACAACATATTGATTCAGATTACTCTGTGCTAACATGATTGCAGTTATTAAGGTTTTATCAATTTTGGAGAGATGACAATGCATTACTACAACCACAGCTGCCGTTATTTCAAAACTTTCCTCAAGTTCGGTGCAAACCTTGAATCTAATCCTTTTTTACTGTACTTGGCAATGACAAAGTTTTAGCTGGGCCTTGCTAGTGATTTATGCCTTTTTGGTCACAAAATATAAAAGCAGGAAAGGCAAAGCAGGGCCCAAACAAAAGAGATTAACAATTATCATTTATTTGGGACTAAGCCTTCAATTCATGCAAATCATCAATACCCGAAATCTGTCAGTCGTCATTAGATTGCCCTTGTGCAACATGCACATTTTTATTCCATAGTTAGGAACAGCTTTATGTTTTGCATGTCATGTTTAATGGAAAAGGGAACTAAAACAAAACATATACGGCATGAGCAGACAAAGGAGACATGGAGTAAATTTTTTCCACTTGGCTATATTTATTTACTCTTGAGAGAGGATTTTTTTTGGATATCTTGTGCAACACTCATGGTATCAAAATTTCTGATAAATGTCATGCTTTACTCTGATTCATGTCCAATTAATTGAACATTGTCTGGAGATTTCAAAAAGCACACAGCCTCCTCCAAAAAAACCTAAATGACACAGAAAAAAATACAAGATATTCATTTGAGTTAAATCAGTTCATATTTTGACTGCTCAGAAATATTTTGAAATCACACTGAATTCAAACAAAGAATACAATGATTCAGCAAATTCACTGATGTTTTATTTCCCTTTTACTGGGGAGCAGTCAAACATCAGATTCAGATGAAATAAAGGCATTACCCCTGCCTTTAAAAGACACGGTGAATCTAATCAATACCAAATCATCAGAATAATAGAATGATCTCTATGTCAATTAGCCTTTCAGTCTGTTGGTCAAAGCAAAACATGATTAAGTTCCCAAATGGGGCATGACCAGGCAGTGGGGTAAAGGTTTAAGGATGTGGCCTTGCAAGCATCTTTTATATTTAGTAAAATGCTCTGCAGGGTTATGGGATATGATTGATGGCTCTGAAGATTCTTTATCATATAGGTCATAAGTATCCCAGGAGGTTTGAATCAAGGCCAAGTGGACTTGGTTTGTGATATTTGAGGATGTCTTGCCTCTTACCCAATGAGGCTCTTCAGTTGTAAATGACTAGAGGGCAGTCTTTAGTTATTTAGCCTCTGCAGGGTCAATATCAATGTCATTTATAGTAGCTGGTTTGTTAGTGTGTCATCTTAGAGTTACCTGAGGCCCACTGTAAGCAGGAGGCATTGTAGTGTTTTGAGTCACATAGTATATAACAGGTTAATTACATTACTGGTGGGAGCTTATTCATTTTGGGTAAACTGCTGGATCTTGGCCCGAAGGGTCAGTCCTCTTTGGTCGGGTGACTGTTAATGTTAGTTTAGATTTTAACATTTGACAAATGTAGGGCAGAAACAAAGCTATGCAAAAGTGTCATGATATTACTTTTTTTCTGTCATTACTACACAGTATTCAGTATCTTATATTCTAGTGGACTATTCTTAGACTATTCTTAGTTTTAAAGATGTTTAGTGAATTTTTTAGATCGAAAGTTTGCTATATTCCACTCCCAAGTTATTCATAAAATGTGATATCTGTGACGCTCTGAACGACTTAGAATTATCATATAAAACGTATAAAATGGCTGTACTTGAATGCAGAGTAGGAATAAGTATGCAGTCCCTTTGCACAAGACTTGTAACAGCAATGTCCAGTGGGAATAGGATGTTCCAAAAATGTTTTTGTTTCTTAAGGGGAAGGAGTTTACAGACACAAAAAAGCAAACAAAAACAATTTGGAAAAACAAACTGGACTATTGAAAACTACTGAGTACAACAAAACGAAACAAATTAACACGTTTGAAAAGTAAGAGACTCCTTTTGTCTGAGGGAACAGAACAAATGCTTAAATGCATCGAAATACAGATACCAGCAAGAGCTGCAGCATCTAAATGAAAGCAAATTGCTGCTGCAGCTAATATGAAAAAAGCTTTGTACTAGGAGGAACTATTGGAAAATATACTGGAC
Organism: Fistularia commersonii; assembly: GCF_037954325.1. Taxonomy (NCBI): domain Eukaryota; kingdom Metazoa; phylum Chordata; class Actinopteri; order Syngnathiformes; family Fistulariidae; genus Fistularia; species Fistularia commersonii. The sequence continues at coordinate 20,033,227 of NC_141286.1, forward strand.
TGGGACCTCTAACCGTTATACAGCTCTGTCACCAAATTGTAGAGGGAAATAACAATCCAGCTTGACCGTACACAGCAATCTTCAGCATCTGTGAATGGTTACAATATAAACATTTGCATTGAATCAAATATCTAACCTTTGATGCAAGGCCTGTGTGGCTATTTGAAAATAATTTAGATCTTGTACCGGTAGTTATTATTGAAGGACCAAGAGAAAGACCCTTATAAATTGATTAATTTTCTTTTTTTTTTTTTTTTTTTAATAATGTTGTATGTATGTCTTAATCTAATGCTACTTACATATTGCAATGACAGTTCTATTTATTTATTGTAACATTGTCTGTTACTCATAATATTCCAAAAGCATTAGATCACAATATTGCTGGCTTCAGTGAATAAAGTAATATTGAATAAATAGTAATTCAAAGAGGCCGTTAAAACAAGGATCATAGGGAATATGGAACCGCCAATAGAAACACTCACGGCCAGTCCATGGAATGTGGGGAATCACTGTCTTGTTTTGGCTGACTTCCCTGTTATAAAAGAAATTTGATTAGATGCATAGAAACTCTTTCCCAAGCATTTTGAGAATTCCACCAGCTCTTATTATGCAGCCACTTATATATTTCTAGGTCATTTCACTCAGTCAGAATCCTTCCCAAGCTAAATGACCATTCAACCGCAGCCACAGTGACAGCAAGACAGCTCTCCCACAGAAGAGGCCAAGAGCAAGTCAGTGGGTATAATATCCCTCCATAAGAACACACTCCCAGCTCTAAAACTCCCTCAACAAAATGTTCTTCTATACGACTCAAATTGCAGCCATTGCCAAGCTAGTTGGTATTTTTGTTCTTGTTGGGAGGCTGTTTGAAAAAGCATTACATGTGGTGTAACCAGGAGTCTTCTGCCTCTGTATTTTCCTCAGCGATTACCACATCTGATGGGATATTGAATAAATTTTTCTTACTTCAGTCATACCCAAAACAAAAAAACAGCATTTTTTTGTTGAGGGAAAAATTGCCGAAGGGCTAGAAGACTTTTTAAGACTGATCTTGTAACTTAGCAACATTATGGGGTTCAAATATCTGAAAATGAGATTGGGCAATCTGCAATCACAAAATATAATTCTTACCACTATCCCCACCCCCACCACTACTACTACTATTATTACTACCACAAGTCTTACTGCTTCTGCAATTGCATATGATAATAATGTTAGTTATTATCGTGGTTGTGATTATCATTATTATTACATTATTATTACTATTTTTACTTGCGTGAGATAGGAGTCCTAGGTCTTTTGTTTGTTAATCATTCCCCCTCCAAAGGAAATAAAGGCCTGCCGAGGAACTGAAATTTTGTTTGGCATGGGTACTGTGACCTCTGATATTATTTTTGGCAACAACATTGTTTGCCTCATAGGGCTCTAATGTTGTGTACCGTGATCCACTGCGAAAGTGTATCTTGTTATGTTTGAAAATACGCTTTTATCCCATCACCCTTGTAGCTTGGCAGGCTGCGTCTGCATGTATCACGATCTGACTCTACTGCAGATACCAGGATTTCAATCCAGGTGAGAACTTAGCAACTTATCTTTCTATTGAGCCCTTTCTTGTCTCCTCAGTACAATTAAAAATATAAGTGAGAGGTTAAAATACTGAATAGAATTCCCAAACCAGTGTTTTGCAGTTGTTTAAAAGGAAATGAAATCTAAATTGAGGTCTTTTTTTTTTTGCTTTGTTTTGACCCTGGGTAATGCTTGTACAAGTGTAAAAAAATCTCCAGGAACTCAGTAAGAGACTGCTGTCCTCATTTGCTGTGAGCAGCTGGAAAATCCTAATTAAGGCATGTTGCTTTAACAGATGCTTTAAACACATCTCTGGACATCATGTCCAATCTCAGCGTGTCACCGATTTCCTTTTATGTCTCTTTGCAAGACAGAAAATGAAGGAAACAATGGCTCAGCTGCTTGGCATTGCTCAATGTAAGACTCTGGGCCTTTGCCTAGTGAAAGGAGAGTCAACAGGCTCAGCAGTCTGAGATGTGTCATGAGTGGGTTTTGTCTTGTCTTGTGCTATGGAGCAGAAATAGTCCATTTCTATCCTGACATCACCCAACACTGTCCTGTGGTGGGAGATGAGCAATTCCAGGAAGGGAAGTGAGAGCTAGATAGTAGAGCAACAACACTAAAAATAAATAATAAATACATGAATGGGGAGAATGGTGTATAATGAAGAGTAAAATAGATGGAAAAAATTATGTAGTATTTTTTTTTTCTAAGCAGAGAAGACAAGTGAATAGCAAGAACAGTGATTGTTTATATGAGATAGCTACGGGGGGAAACTGCAGTAAAAGAACAGGATACTGAGTGAAGCAATATGACTCACTGTGTTTTATTGAGATCCAGTTATTCCACGCAGCTAAACTAATTGGATCAGTCTATAAGTAGATCACAGGCCAAACCTGGATGAAATCTCTGATAATTCAACATCGTGCTGTAATATGTCTGGAATATTTTCAAGTTTGATGGTATCCAATGATGTGGTTGGTTGATCATTTATTCTCTGAAACAGGGCTTAGGGAAAATGCAAAGAGAATGAAAATTTGTCTAACATGGGTGTTTGGGTTAAGACAGATGTATGTCTTTTCAAGTAGCTTAAATAAAATATGCAAGCAATACATCTCTGGTTGGGATGGACATATTGATTAATTTATGTATATATTTTGATTGTCATTGTGTTCATCTCTACATGAAAAAATTGGAAAATAATCATCTGCATTACCTTCCAATCCGCAACCATATACAGTAAGTGGTCCCCAATTCACAGACTTGAGTGCCCTTTAAAATGTGCCATTTTGCCTGCATAATGAAGTGTCGTGAGTGAACATTTACATAGCCCACCAGGCAGGATTTTGTGAGGATTAAAGGTGTTTCTGTACTCTTGTCAGCTGTCACTGGGTTTTCAGGAAACTATTCCCTCTTCCTTTTATAAGTGGCTGCCTGTGGATTGAAAAGGTCAGTCAATGGGAATTGAAAATTGTCTTCAAATTTTAAGAAGGGTAACATTCAAATCCTCATCCATGCTGTCAACTCTGTCAGTGCACTATTTGATGTGACACGTCTTACCAGTTCCCTTTGGGATTTTGTCATCATGTTTGTGTGTGAGGCCTAAATTAATTTTAGAAAGGTTTGATTTGATGCTTAAGGCAACCAAAATCATATTGACTGAGAATAAAGGATTAAGCCATTTAACATTCATCATGAAGATATTCTTCAACCATCTTTGTTTTTCTGTCCAATGTTTCACCATCCACAAGATACATCTGTAAAAGAACTACACTTTCTCCGGTCATCTCTTGGAAACCCTAATAAAGTACAGACAGATTCACCTCTCTGACATATTCACTCTGTTGTAGGAAAGAGGGGAAAATGTTGTATAAAAGGAATATGTCAAGTACTGGGTTATATTTGGTTGTAATAGAAGTATGAAATTGTGTGCCTCATCACAGTTATGATGTCGATCAATGAATTAGCTGTCTTTATAGGACTCAGAATCTTACTGTTCACTGTAAGGATGACCTTTGGATTTGCATAGTTCTACATATATAGTAAATGCAGTGGAGGCTCCAAACAAAATTATCGGGGCTGGGGGGCAACTTTTGCAAAGAGGACGAAGATGACCCATTAAATCTGTAAATTAACAGGTGATTAGACAATTGTCACAATCTACATTTGTCTTTCCAAAAATTACATAGCAGTGCAACTTGTAATCAATAGGTGGTGAGATGAACGCAAATAGGACCCATCTCGCTAAATAAGCTTGAAGAAAGGTAAATTTAAGATTGTTCGTGAGTGAAATTATTTACATTTACCATAGTGGATTGAAAATATATGCAAGCCCTCCTGGAGCAATATCTTGTAGCGCCTGTTTTCTGGAAAATAAATAAATGAATGAATAAATAAATAAAAAGATTTCACGCGAGAGTCTATTAGAAAACTCGGGGTGATTTATCACCCAAACAATGGCGGTTCCCCATGGAGCGCTACTACACACTGATTGGACATTACATTCAGAGGCAGCTACAATGATCCAAACTGCGATATCGATGGTAGAATGTGATCTTAAAAATCCCCTCCTTATCCACGCTTTGGTGCGGCGTTGCCCAGATCACCCTTACGAACAAACCACCCATGGGTAAATGTATAATGCGGTGTGAAGCGCATGCCTTGTTTTTGGTCTTAATATAATCTCATACCCTCACTTTCTTCTCTTAGTTCATATATTTTGCTGAGAAAATACAGTTCACCTGAAAACAGTTAACCATCATGTTATAACCATTGAGTAATGTAAGCCAAATCTAGTCATCCTTGAGGAAATATATGATCCTCAAGGATGGGTGTTTTGCCTCTTATTTCAGAGGCTTCTTCGGTTCGAATGGACTGTAGGGAGCTTCCAAGATTGGGGGGGACGATTTAGGTTGAGATCGCTTGCTATGCAAATGTGAGAGTTGTTTTGCAGAAACTAGGTCAAAAGGGGTTGTTGTGTTAATGGGGTGTCATTAGATGGGAATACAGGTACAACTTCTGGGGATTTATCTGGATTAAAATTTGAAAAGGTGCTGCCAAAATTCTCTGTGTGAAGCAAAGGTGAGAAACACGTATGATCACATGGACTCAGGCTCATTTGGTGGATTTTTCTGGTTGGTTTGGTTGGTTCACATAGGTCTGGTCTGTGTGGGTTAATCTGTTTTGGGATGGATACCAGTACGGTGTTGTGTGTTGGCAAAAGGTTGTGCCTCAGGCCTCCTACTCTGTTCTGTGCAGTTTTCTATTTAGACATCAATGACTTGTTTGACTTCTCTCTACCCTCTGGCAAGAATGTAGATGTCTTGGAAGGAATGTCCCTTGTCATTCAGGTGTAGATGGATTGCTGAATCCTGTCCGGAAATTTTGGCTCTCCTGTGTTTAGCCATCCATTTATGCAGAATTTGTTTTGTATAGACATGAATATAGACATTGTCACGATCCTCACTGCAGATGACAACATACACCACATTTTCAATCTTGTGTCTTGGTGTTTCGTCCTTGGGGTGCAATAGTCCTTATATTCAGTGTTTGTTGAACACCCTTCTGGGTTTTTCTAAAATGCCAGCAACATTCGGTATAGGGTATAGGATACTCCATTTATTGTCCTCCTCCGCTTCCTTGCTCTTGGTTTGATTTCAAATTTGGCATCCTAATATGTTGAATCTCAATTTTTCTGCCCTTGGTAGTTAATGGGATTTTTTTTTCCCAATGGTGTAGAGTTCTGATAACCTCTAGTTAGTGTCGAAGGGGGTGAGTCAAAGAGCAAATATTGGTAATTTTGTGTTGGTTTCCTATAGATCTTGGTATCCGGGCTCCTGTTGTGTTGAATGTGAACACAACTGTCCAAGAAGGGAAAGTTGTCTTTAGGGATATTTAGTGAAAATTGTTGCATTGAATTTGGTGTTCGTGTTGATCGTGTTGATGTGTGCAGTGAATGCTTCCACCTCTGTCTTCTTAATCGTGACCCGTCTCTTCTTCTTCCCCTTTTGGCTTTTCCCTTCAGGGGTCGCCACAATAAATCAACCCTCTCCATCTAATCTTATTCTCTGTATCCTCCTCTCTCATACCAACCACCTTAATATCCTCTGTCACTATGTCCATATATCTTCTCCTTAGTCTTCCTCGAGACCTCCTGCCTGGCAGCTCCAATTCCATTATCCATCTACCAATATATTCACTACCCCTCCTCTGTACATGACCAAACCATCTCAGTCTGGCTTCTCTGACCTTCTTTCCAAAACATCTAACATGTGACTAATTCCTGATCCTATCCATCCTGGTCACTCCCAAAGAGAACCTTAGTATCTTCATCTCTGCAACCTCTAGCTGTCCCTCCCGTCTTTTCATCATTGTAACTGTTTCTAGGCCTTACAACATCGCTGGTCTCACCACTGTCTTGTATACCTTTCCTTTCATTCTGGCTGTTAGTCTTCTATCCCACAGTACCCCTGACACTTTTTCTCCACCCATTCCAACGTCCTTGAACCTGTCTCTTCTCTTTTCCACACACTCCACTACACTGGACTGCTGACCCCAAGTACCTGAAATCCTCCAACTTCTTGATCTCCAGTCCCTGTATCCTCACCGTTCCACCTGGGTTCCTCTTATTTACTAACATATACTCTGTCTTACTGCGTCTAACCTTCATCCCTCCCCTTTCCAGTGCATGCCTCCACCTCTCTAGATTTTCCTCAACCTGTTCTCTGCTCTCACTACAGATAACAGTGCCATCTGCAAACATCATGGTCCTTGGAGATTCCTGTCTAACCTCATCTGTCAGCCTGTCCATCACTACTGCAAACAAGAAGGGGCTCAGAGCTGATCCCTGATGGAGTCCCACCTCCACCTTGAACTTCTCTGTTACCCCTATAGCACACCGCACCACTGTCTCACAGCTAGCATACATGTCCTGCACCAGTCTAACATACTTCTCTGCCACTCTAGATTCCCTCATACAATACCAGAGTGCCTATCTTGGCACACTGTCACATGCTTTTTGTAGGTTTACAAAAACATACATACCCTTTTTCTTTACACATACCATTGTAGGAAGGTTATTGGACATGGGCTTCAAATGTCTTAAAACATTTTTCTGCTAATATCTAACATGAGCGATGGAGGATATGAACTGGGATCTGAGTCTGTTTCAACAGAGGCAAAGACAAGTGAACCATTCATCATTGGAATACATTTGGTAATTAGATATGCATTTTCTTCAAGGGTCAAATATGGACTCAAAATAGTAAACATTATATAAATAATGTGACTCTAGAAAAAAAAGACAATGTATGACATAGTGCTTTTCATTTGTACCATTATCTTTTTCCAGAAAGTCAGGATTGTGTCTATTAAGTTCTTCTATTTTAAGAGTCAGAGACACAGTCATGCCAAATTAAAGTCACATACATCAAAAAAGCCAAAATAGTTGAAAATGAAAAAATCAGTAATCGTGAAAATGGTGTATGATATTCAATATAGTCCAATTTGTTATTTCAAATATAAGAGGCTATCATAAGACTGAGTTGAGATTGCTAGGAACAAAACCAAAGTGACTAAAATTAGAAATCATAAGTGTACCAATAAGGATTATGTAGCCAAATAAATCTAAATATCTTGTGTTTCTCTATGATAAATCCATGTGTGTGCACATCTATATAGATTAGATAAATAAATACATAAATATTCTGAAAAATATACAAATATAAATATTTGCCTGTGTGTGCATTGAGACAGATTTCAAGATACACCAAGAAATCTGTTGTTAAATCCCCTGTCCATTCCAATAAATTCACTCTAGCACATTGAAAAGATACAGATAATCATGTCTGTGTAAATCCCTACTGGAGATAACTAATCATTTTTATTTCAACCCTTCTATATCTTTCTCTCTTTCTAATGTATGTCTTCTTCTAGATATGTTTAAAAGCCATCACCATGTTGTGCAGTCGGGCATTGTTACTTTATAGCTGCAGCTGTGCTCCTGCTGACAGATTATGATCTACTGTTATATTGTGATGAAAAGAGCAATGCTTGAATTTCAAGTTACTGGAGGCTTTAAAGAGTGCCAGCTCAGCTTTTCCCCTGCTGTGAATCCTGTTTTTATCTCAGTACAAACGGGACAAATTCATTAGGGTCATTGCCTGTACAGGAGTTTCGACATGTTCCTGTTCACTGTGCTGCTAATGAGTGTAAACCAGAGAAGTGACACTTTAGACTGTAAGGCTTGTTGATTCTGAAAGCAGTGTAGCCTGTTGGCAGCGGAAGGAAAAAGGTCAAAGTAGGTTCATCAGTTTTAAATGTGGCTTTGCTGAGCATGGATGCATAATTTATGAACAATCTGACTACATTTTGGAGTTGTCTTGGCTTGACAGCTAAGCATAAGGGAAAACAAATTACACACGTCTGATCCAAAGACAGATTTTATTCTATTTAGGCTGCCCTTTCATGATTTAATTTTCAACTACATGGCCTTTTGTGTTGTCAGGCACAATATTCACAGAAGTGTGGTTTTAAGTCAAAAGTTTCGGTAAACAACAAACATTACATTCAAGGAGCAGATCTTGAAATGTATTGTAAAAGACACTGATAGGAGGTTGAGTGGGAGAGTTCAACATCTCTGCTCTAAATCCATTGTGTTAGTATACTAATATGAGATCACTTATGCTGGATCTTTTTCTTTGGTTGCATGTTTTCTACAGGCAACATGCAGTATTATATCCAAACCAGGTGCAGTACATTGCAAGATTCATTGCTGCAACTTTAGTCAAAGCTCCATCTTTATTTTGAGTGTAAACCCTCACATGGGTATCTGACTTAGATCACGTTCCTCTGCCAAGATACATCCTGTGTTTGAATTATAACCCTCAATACCAAAAGTGGCAATCTCCAAAATCATTTTTCTGAAGAATCATATGAACCACAAGAGCTATAGAAATTCAAGCCACCCCCACATTGTCTTGGATGAGCTTTCCAATGACCCCACCCCCAAGTTGGTCCAACTTTCGGTTTGAGAGTTACAGTTACTATCAGGGATAGGATTGACGCTGGAGCAAGGGTTAGGGTTAGGGTTCTGGTAAATGTGGGCTTTTTATTGGTGCCGGTACCAAGTGTATGCTGCATTAAGTAGATGACTGACACTAGGTTTGAAGGATTTAACAAAAACCAAAAAGAAGACAAGGGGGTTATAACCGCATCACAGAGTTTTGATCCTCAAAATTAATCTGATTAACTAGACACGATAGAGTGATGGAAATTGGGAATTGGACATACCCCGACATTGTCCTGAGTGTGTTGTGCAACTATTCCCAAACTTGTCTGACTTCTAGTTGGAGAGTACAGTTCAGTGTTAGGTTTAGGATCAGGGTTAGGATTATGTTTCTAGTAAATTTGGGGTTTCTATTTGTATTGATACCAAGTTTGTACTGCATTAACTAGAGAATTGATTCTATTTTCTGTCATGGTTCCGCCTGCATCCACAGACCTAAGGTTAACCTTTACCAAAGTTAGGTAAGAGGGTTATACCAGGAATCACAATGTCAAAATCCTCAAAATCGATTATCTGAAGAACCTTATCAGATAGAACAATGGAAATTGGAATAACCCCCACATGTAATTTGTTGGGCTTTACAATGCCATCACTCCCAAGCTGGTCCAACTTTTGGTTTGAAAATTAGGGGTCAAAGTTAGGATTATGGTTAGGCCCTGGTTTATGTAAGCGTTCCATTGGTACCGGCATCGAGTTTGTGCTCCATTCAATAGATGAGTGACACAAGGTTTGAAAAATAAAAAAAAAATACAAAACAAAACAGGGTCAATGCCAGGTTATAAGGTTACAATCATCATCAACAGCATGATGCTCAAAGCTGTTCCACCGTGGAACCGTATGAGAACCCTGATGGAAACGTGACCCACCCCAACATTATCTTGGGTTGGCGTTCCAAAGGCTCCACTCCCAAGCTTGTCCAACTTTTGGTTGACAGTCAGGTTTAGCCAAAGAGTTAGGGTTAAGGCCGGAACAAGGATTAGGGTTAGGATTAGGGTTAGAGCTCCAGTAAAAGTAGGCTTTTCAATGGTATTGGTACCAATTTTATGTTCCCCTCAACTACAGGAGTGACACTAGTTTTAAAGGATTCAACAGAAAAAGAAAAATCATGGTCGTTAAGGTTGGTAAGGGGGCAATGACCGCCATCACAGTGCTGTAATCATCAAAATCGTTTCTCTGAAGAACCTTATCAGATATCGCAACAGAAATAGTCTTGGATGGGCTTGTAGATTTTTGAAGTATTGTAGCCTGTTGGCAGCTGTGAGGAAAGGTCAAAGCAGGTTAGTCTGTTTTAACATTGGCTTTCCTGAGCATAGATGCATATTTTATGAACAATCTGTCTACAATTTGTAGATGTCTTGGCTTGGTAGCTCTGCATAAGAGAAAGGAAATTACACATACCTGATCCAAACACAGATTTTATAACTATTTATGCTGCTCTTTCATTATTTAATTTTCAACCTCTATGGTCCTCAATGGTTGGTCCTCACACGACAGCTACTGTAGTGTGAAAATTTCGGAAAACGACACCACGGTGAAGAAGCATTTCTTGAAACCTAAAATGAAAGAGATGGATGAGAGGTTGAGTTGAAGAGTTCTACATCTCTTCTTACTTTGGTTGCAAGATCTCTATTAGCCAGATACAGTACTAGCAGGACTCAGCAGCTGTAAGTTTATTTTAGACAGTAAACCCTTACTTGAGTGTCTGATTGATATCTCGTTCCTCTGACAAGACACATTCTGTTTCTTTATCTTATCTAATCTAATTCAGATATTTCGCCAGCATTATGTGAATTAATGAAGGCAATTCAAAAAAGAAAAAAAAGACTCAATGCTTTTGGTGTGGAGGCTTTTTTACCTATGCTTTAAAATATGAGGAGAAAATTATACCCCTGCCAATTCCATTTGGTATACTTGTTTAAACATTGTTGGATCCTTAATACAGGTAGAATTATATATTTTTTTATTTAAAAAATATAAAAGCATGAAACTTATCTTTACCTGATGAAAAGTTGAGTAAAAAATTGTCTAAAGAATTTGCATGGAGTTAAACATCACCTAAATCCATCTTTTAGAACTAACGTGATCAGTGCAATGTGCTTCATTACACTGTAAATGTTTCTGCTCTCATTATGAATTTACCCAAACACATACAATGATGGTAATGGAACCTAATAATACCTGAAGGATTTGTGTGACCACTGCCCAATACCCTGAAGTTGCTAAAATATCTTAGATAATTGAGTTTTCTTCAGCCCTGAGCATTGTCATTACAGAGGATTACCAGACAGAGTAACCTCTTCTAAGGATCTGGTCAGAAGTGTAGCAAAGTAAGTAGATACGATTGTTCTTTTAAATCAATAAAGAGCATTGATGGGGGTGGTGCAGTCATTGTAAATAATAGCATCCCCAGAAGAGGACTTCCCAAAAAGTTAGCAGTTTAGATTCCAAGTCTTATGGCCACCAGCATGCTATAAATATTCATCCCAGAGTAAGACTCTGTCATGGAAAAACACACTGAAAAAGAAACTGCCAGCCCTAACTGCTGAGGAATCATATTGTTGTTGCAGTGCAGGAAAATATAAACACATTTAAATGAAACATTTTTTCAAATATAGATCATACTGTGCATTATTGCTGCATGTAATATTTAGAGTGTTCTTCAACCTTCAATCCACAACTTTTTCATTAAAATGTGCAGGGATTTATTCCCAGAAGGGCTACAGTCAAGCATCTTGGAACCATGCCTGCCAGCACTAACTATGCAGCTTTCTGCTGGGTGAGGGATGTCATGCCCAGGCAGACCTGGGATCAGACATTACAGCTTTGCAAGGAATCTTATTCAGTTTGTAGGAATATCAAGAAATCTGCATCAAGCTCACATTTCCTGCTTAGTGTGGGAAAAGGAAATAACTGGGGATGATGTTTGCAACCACAAATGGCATCAGGTCAAAGGGGAGGAAATATTCCAAGTGAAAGGTTAGTAATAAGAGTAATATGAATCTCACATATATTTTTTGTGACCTTGTTTGACCTTTCTGTCAGCATATAATAAACCAAAAATTAATCCATGAACCTTTTTCAGCCAAGATACAATTAGTCCAGTATGATAGTGTTCTGACCCTGACCCCTTTATGGAGTGGCTAGACAGAACTGTACTGCAGTGCACACCATGATTTGAGACTGAAGACAAGGAAATCAGATAATCTAGGCATGAGTCCTTGTAAGATTTAAATTGTATAATAATTATATTATCCTGTCACAGCATAATTGATGGAACATAAAATGAAAAATGAATTATTTTCAGGGAAATATATTCTTTCCCTCTGCCCACCTCCCACCATCAGTTTTTGGTCAAAAGCACACACACACAAAGTCATCTGAGTGCACATAGCAGGAGTTGGCTCTTTATTTTCCCTCAACAGTTTTAAGGAGGCTTCTATGGTCATTATGAAATACTAGACACTTCAACGCTAAATTTCAAATAATGACTTCTTGGCTCTGTGGTGTTTTGCTTTTAATAAGCTGATATGATTAACCCATACAACACTCCCCCCCCCCCCCCCCCCCCCCCCCCCCGGTTTTTAATGTTCTTTCACAGATGTTGCACTGAAGATGTTGAATTTTGAACATGCGTGGTGTTTCAAATGTCATATAAAATCTTAATGAGCATACTGCATCTCTTGGCAGTCAGTGTTTGTTGTGACTTGTTTTGCATACTGGGGACTCACCGTTCTTTAAATCATGTTTTTTTTTACATATCCCACTTATCATTCTTTCTTAATAGGAAGGGGAGGATTGATGGGTTGGAACCATGTGACCTGCAAGAATTGGCCCTATTATGCTAGTTATCCTGTTATAAGATAGTAATGAGGTATCAAATCTTTAATTGACATGCCACACCCTCCTAATTATATCTGAGCTATTAAACCGCGGTTCAGCGCTTTTGGGTCATATCTGCTTGGCCACTGTTTTTGAGAAAATTGGGCAATTTTAATGAAAAATATGTTAAAATTCCGCAAAGGTGGCCTTTGTGTTAGTGCACTGTTCATTAATGGACAAATTAATACTTGTGGCTTCAGCATCTTCTTCCTTTATGGTTTGCCACTTCCCAACTATTCTTCTCACAAACTTTTGAAATAGTAATAGAGCTGCACATTTTATTGGTAACATGGGGTTTTCAGAGGTTTCAAAATTTGTGCAATACATGTTTTTAATTGTTTTGAAAATTATTTGTTTTCAGTAAAAGCAAAATATCAGAGCATCACTCAAAACATTCCTACTGTGGGGAATGACTTCCTCTTAAGACAATTTTGCACCAAGTATCTTCGTGTTATATGCATGTGTGTGTGTGTGCACTTGTGTGCACGTGTGTATGCACAATTGGTCTTGATACTGCATAGACTCATGCCCAATCGGAGGGTTGAACATCTGATAATGATGCAAGTTGCCTTTTTCCTATTATTGATGTTAATTTAACAGATGGTGTGTAAACTGCTGCTGAGGATTTTTGCTGCTGCGTTAGCATCCCTTTCTGTGACTGTTTGTATGCAACAGATCATTATGCCAAATTAGTTTTCTCCACCATGCGCCTGCAGGAGTTTGTGGATATGAAAAAAAAGGCAAGATAGATCACAAAATGGTGGCATTGCTCCTGAAACAGGACCATACTGAAATCTTTTCATACATAGAGGAGGGTTGAGGAAGCACAATCCATATCCATCCACCTTTTTTTGCTATATTGATGGAGACATGGTTTCTTCTGCACATATATTCTGACATATTTTCTCTCCACTGCCATCCTATGTTTACCTTGTCTCTCCTGTTCATCACAACCCTGTCACAGTGATCATGCCTTAATTGTTTTGCAGTTAAAATTATTTTTGCAGCACTTTAATCCCTCAGTATGTGTGACCCGATTGAATTTCTTTTTGTTTTATAATACCACAAGTGTTGTCAGCAATGCATTACAAAGAGTGCCTTTTTTGCAGCAATCTATGATGTAATCGTTGTTATGACAATTTAACTTACCACCCCAAAAATAACTCATGACAACTTTAGTCTTGTTGCCAGCTGTCCATTGGCAGGACATCAAACAAATCAGTCGTACTGACCTTTGTTATATGTCTATAAGCAGTAAACAACTTCGGGTAAAGGACCCACTTATTTAAGTAACTGGACATAATCCTATTACTTTGTTTTTGTTATGAGGTGCAGATGACAAAAGGACTGTTTTATGAAATGTAGTGTAAATATAAGCAGGGGTGTTCTTGTACATGATTCCTGAAAACATAACCTATGATATCACAACCGTATAATGATCACATAACTATGCCCAGACAAAGACAAAATATCTCATTTGCGAGTCAATTTGTAACCCTGCCAATGATATTCATCAATTCATATGCTTCAGAAAAATAGCCATAAGCAATTTTTACTTTACATTGCAGTCATGTAGCTGTGCAAAGTCTGGATTTAAGAGATAGGATACGCCTATTTCTCAAGTTTAAACATAGGTTGGGAGCAGTGTGAAAGGACATATTTTAAATAACTCAACACTTGACAGATCTTGTACCCAGGTGTTTTTCTGCTTCTGGAGCCCATCTGCTTTGAGGTTCAATGAGTTGTGCATTCAAATATGACACTGTGTGCTCCTGATATCATGATCTTTTCCTTGTGTCTGCCTTACAACAGCCTGAACATTTTGAGCTCATGTCACACTTCAAGATGTTCTTTGATGTTTTTTGAGTCCCTAAACACATAGCTACACACCCTCTTGCACACACTCCCACACACACATACGCACACACACACACAGATAAACAAAAGGGCACAAACACACTAGCTCTCATGCATATGCGGTGAACACACAGATATTATCACCAACAATATGCCCTGAGCAATTTAAATGGTATGCGATTCCTAAAGTATAAGTAGTTTAGGGGGAGAAAAAAAAAACACAAGAAACATTGTAGGTATCCTGTGTTTAGAGGAATAACTGAAACACTTTATGTCAACATCACAAAGGGGAATTCTCTGCCTGCCTGCTTTTTTTTTTTTTTGAACATGCTATAGCAAGTGTAGCTCAACTGGCAAGGGGTAAAGATGCCGTAACCCGTCAAGCTGGCATCATTGCTGTTTGGCTGTCTGCTTTCAACAATGCCAAAGAGGTGCTGACTATGCTTGAGAGTGCTGTTTCAGCCTAGCCTTGCCAAATCTACTTGTTTTTGATGACTCTTCTTATGGGGTAAGGGGAGATTTATCTTTTCCATTATGGGAGGGAGGGAGGGAAGCAAAAGTGAGTCACTATTCTCTATTAGCATAAGAAACACTTATATTTGTGCCAGGAAACTCCATCCGTAATTTGACGTAGGAAAATGTACACACAATACATGCAGACAACTGACCTCTTGTCCTTGCTCCCCACACCAGGAGCACTCCCGGATCCCCCCTGCCACACAGTTTGGTTGTCGTAATGTCAGCTGTCCGTACAACACTAAAAATTGCAATATTTGTGGATATCTGCAGTGTTTGAATGGGAGGTAGCAGACCAACTGTTTTATCTGAGCAAATATCGAAGGTGACCCAAGTAGACCTATAAATATATGCATTGATAAACATCCCTGTCAACAGTGTGGTTGTGATACTAGTCTTAAGTCCTACCTTGGGATCAGTGACATGCGGTGAGGTTCATGGGTGGTGAGGCAATGGCATCATCACAGCCAGATTTACAAACATAGGAACTCTATAGAGTAGTTTATTCACCATTTTATTGGGGTGTTTTTTTTTCAAATATTACATCAGCATTCTTCGCATATACAAACTGTAGCATAGAAAAAAAAACACATACCTTACCTTTACTTATTAATGAAGTCCATGCGTCGCTCCTTGTGAAGAAAAGCATCGATAACTTGCTTGTAGAAGTCTTCCTTATCTTTCTTCAGTTTTAAAATTCTCTCTGTCTCAATGGAAATCACTGCCAGTGACGACATCCCAAGTTGGGATGTTGTCTGAAATGTCATCACACCAAAATATGTTGGTGGGGTTCATGCATCCAATTGAAAATCACTACTTTTGAAGGCCAAACACGTGGAAAAACAACAACTAATCAAAGAGTCTCAATGGAAATCACTGCTAGTGAAGACATCCCAAGTTGGGATGTGGTCTGAAATGTCATCAAATCAAAATGTGTTGGTGTGTTTCATGCATTCAACAAAAACAATCACTCCTTTTGAAAGCCAAACACATAAAAAAACAACTAAAGAGAATGA
Organism: Fistularia commersonii; assembly: GCF_037954325.1. Classification (NCBI taxonomy): domain Eukaryota; kingdom Metazoa; phylum Chordata; class Actinopteri; order Syngnathiformes; family Fistulariidae; genus Fistularia; species Fistularia commersonii. The sequence continues at coordinate 20,049,127 of NC_141286.1, forward strand.
GCAAACATTTTTGTCTTGCTAAAAAGTCACAGGCAATCTTCCTCAAGTAGATGAGCCATTTAATTAAAAAAAAATATACACTACCACAATAACTGCAAAAGTGAGCATTGACTGATCCTGAGACCGGCAGAAGAAAAAAATGTTTCTTCTGAGGAGTACTGGTGTCTACATAAAGTCAGTTATGACAGGTTTTTTCAGACAATGACAATTTCATTGAAGAAAACTAAAGTAAAAAGAAGCTCACAGCAGACACTCTAAAACTTTTTTTTCCACACTTCATGTGCAATAATGCATAAACCTGCTGAGTTTTAATGCTCTAGAGAGATCTGTGGAGTCCACATGACCTCCTAAATGCCCCTTGATCACTGGCTTTCTTCAACATTGGAAGGGTATGCTGTTATTGCGCGGTGAACAACTAGCTGGAGAGAGGGTCTTTACCTCAATAATGATCTCAATTACCCTTGAGATAGCTAAGCAGAAGTGCAGAACTGTAATTCTTCAAAACTGGGCCTCCTATATTGTCCATATTGCTGACAGTGCTCGGAAAAAGTCACATGGATTATCTCCTGAGGCTGCCTCTTGTACAGTAGATGCCATACCTGCTTCTGTAGTGCAGCTGAAAGTTTCATTTTAATATATGACTATGGTAGAGCTATGATGTATGCCCATGTGTTCACCCTTGTCTGGATTTTGGAATTTTGAAGCTCAGACGTTAAATTACAATGATGATTTCCAAATTAAGACTGGTAGCCACCTGGGCACTTGAACCTCTAGCCTAGGCAATTAAGTAAAACTGATACTAAGAATACAGAATAATTCCCATGATTGCAGTCAGGGGATGAAGCAGTTTCTTCTTAATCTTCAAGCAATGGTTCCCTTTCTGAAACTCTCTCCAAGTACAAAGGGAGTTTCAGCCATGTAAAGAGGTCCAAGTATGTATGTATTCATTTGTAGCTCTCACCCATTGTAACACGCTTTTGGCCATGAGGATCAAAAGCAAGCTCTTAGATTTTAGAGACTGGTGGCTTTTTCAAATGGGAGCTGGGCAAGGTCTTATATATTCTACATCTTGGACCCACTGGTTCTTTCTACTAATTAAGATCAGCTGAAATGGCTTGAAGATTTAGTTAATTGTTTATGAACGCTGTCAGTTGTAGGAGTTCCCGAAATGTATGAGATGATGTAATGGTATGAAGCCCTGCGGTCTATCCAGAACTCATTAGAGGGTGTACACCAGGGGTGGGCAAACTTTTTGGCTCAGGGGCCGCTTTGACTTTTAAAATTTGACAGACGGGCCGGGTCAGCACAAGATACGATATGTAGAAAAAAAAACCAACGCATTTTTTAACAGTACATATCTGACTCATCTGACACTTGCTTTGAAAATAAAACCAGCTTGGTTTTGAAGGCTCTGACGTTTGCTTGCATTTCGTGCACAAACTGGTTTTTCCCTTGTAGCTTCACGTCCAGCTCATTCATGTGTGTCAGTATGTCCACTCTAAAGGCTAAATCACAAACCCAATCTGTGTCATTCAGCTCTTGGAAATTCTCAAGTGTTCTCAAGTAGCTCCAAAAATGAAATAATCTCCTGTTTGAGCTCCAACATTCATTGATCCAATCATTCAGATCGAGTATAAATTTTGTACCATTCTTTGGTGGGCCGGATTAAAAAGACCAACGGGCCGGATGTGGCACGTGGGCCGTAGTTTGCCCACTCCTGGTGTACACTGTATTTATTTGTTTAGTCCGAGTTACACCAAAGGTGCTAGAGTATGTTGCTGAGGACAGGAATACTAGGTATAAGTTTAATTCATGAACTTTCAGCTAACATTGGTGGGGATTGTTAATGAGTACTCTGTAGTCCGAGGGCTCTTCAAGAACACTCACCTGACAGCTGGCTCAGGATACAAAATAAAAAAGACTTCAAAAATGACTATTAAAGGAAGAAACTTTCCAGCAAACCACAGGCCACTCTTTGTGTTGGAATATGCAATGGTTGACTTTCTTGGATCATTCACCCTTTCTCTAATCACTCTTTTCTTCTGACAGTGTTACCATGGTAACAAAAATGTTTAGATTAGACAACCTATTATAAGATAGGGTAAAATCTATTTTTAATCTTTTAAACATACAAAAGATCATTCACATTTCCTCACAAAATAATGTGCTCCAAAGATCGTTCTGCGTTCTGACTCTATATAAAATGTTCCTCAATTGTTTACACAGGAACAGACTTGGGGCCATGATTGGTTCACTGTGAAAGGTGTCACATTTTAAGAGTGTGCAATAGATATATCCAGCTTACTTCATTTATTTTAATTACTGAGTGCTCTCATCATGAACTTGAACAAAAGAAACTCAAATGAAATAAATGTCATTCCTTCAAAGGGGTCTGAAACCCTGAAGCCTCATTGTTCCTCAGCAGGTGGAATTATTAGAAGTGTGTCATAGTAGAAGGTTTTTACAATTCCTTGGTTGAAATAGAAAGTTTGATTGTTCCTTAGGATGGACATGGAGCTACAGTAACATTTCACCGTGAAGTGCCTGTTCCAAACATCACCAGGAATGCAGCCTTAACCTATCATTTATCAGGAGTGAAGGTTTTGCTGTCCTTTTTTTCACTGTAATTATCTCCCCTTGCAGCCCTTTTGATACCTAAGGGGTGCCGCACTCTCCGGCGTTGGGTGAGGTGGCCCGAAGATTTACTGCTCATTGGAAGAGCTACAGTAAATGTTAAATCTAAAAGCCAAAAGAAACAAAGAAACAGAGATATATGAAATATAAAGAAATATGTATGTGTTTTTTTCACAAACCTTCCTGTCTTTACCTGAGCAGCAGGTAGAAAGCATGTTTACACACCTGAATGGAATTGTTGTCCATTGTGCTGTGCACTTTTCTTTTTAAAATGTTAAACTTTAAAACCATACAGTGTCGGAATTTTTATGATTTCAGATATGATTTGCTGCAGTGGTAGATATATCCCAAACTCAAAATAATGGAAAATGGTACTGCTAATAGCTGTAATTTTGCTCCTTCATGTGTTACTTTTCAAATAACTTATTAGTAGGTAGTTGGAAAAATTGCACACAAGTCTAAATCTTTTATCCGTGTATGATTTTTGTTGGGGCATTTCCTTATGCTAATTGGACCAAGTCTTGCATTCAGTATAAGCTCAAAGTAATTTACCAACATTCTCTGGAGGGTGAAATGTAGATTAGCACATTAGGCCATGTTTCATGGATTCCAGATTGGATTTCTTCTACTGTTTGTAAGGAGAAAGTAATCATACAGAGGATCCATTATGTCATCTAATTTTCCATGAGCTATATTCCTATCTATGTTCATCTGAAAAATTGGACAATAAAGTCTTTTCTGTTGGTATAATGTATTATAGAAAAAAAAAAAAAAACTAAAACATGGACAATTCACTACCTGTACAGTTTATCCTGCATGCAGAGTTTCAGGGAGGTTGGAGCCTATCCTAGCCATAACTGGGGGACATGGAGATGTTGTGCAGTTGTTAGCAGTTCCACCTCACAGCAAGAAGGTTCCTGGTTCCAATCCTACATGTTTGCCCCTCTCTGTAATTGATGACTTTAAATTGATTTCTATATAAAAGAGAGTGCATGGTTGCATAGTCTGTATATGTGGCGCTGTGATCGTCGTGACCAGTCCAGGGTGAACCCCGCCTCTTGCACAGTGACAGCCGGGATAGGCTCCAGTGGCCTTGTGTGCAGAAAAAGAAGTACCCGGTATAGATATTCATAAATGAATGAATAAAAGGCACAATACAAGATCCCATTTTTTCATTTTTCCATGCAAACCAGTTGGAAGAATTGATATTAATACTCTCAGCTATTAGTCACATCTCCAAATCCCCTTTAATCAAATTCTATAATAATACTAAAACAAATACTACAAGTGCTACTACTAATAATGATGATAATAAAGTTGTTAAAAAGGGGAAAAAGCTAATCTTGATGATATCTTATTTATTACATTACATTTATTTATTACAGGGTAAAATCTCTGGTAAATATTGTTGAAATGTTAGAATTTAGATGCCTAGGTACATATTTATAATTGTGACCGTTTGCTCTCTGTGGTACTTCTTTTTGGCAGATTCAGCTGTCTTAAAGCTACTGGGCATCTAAAAATCTCTGGGTTAGGGTTAACCATTAATTCAATGAATTTTGGTTAATGAGCCTCCTGACTCCTGCCAAATCCTTAACAAAATACCCGGGGACTTGTAGTCAGGGGTTGCAAATAACTTTTCAGCACTTCTTTGGCCTACTTAAAAAGCAGGATTTGTTATTTTAAGACGGTTGGTTATGTTATTTAATTTAGAAAAGAACAGTGAGGGCACTTTGTCAGATCTTCTTATGAACAGAAATGAATTAATAAATAAACGGTTTGTCAAGGTTTAATACACAGTACCATCTGTTGTCAAGATTACAGATAATGTTAAGGCTTGTTTCCTGATGAATCCTGCTTTTCTGCTAATCGTGATCCATGGCATTTAGCATTAGTGCAAAATAACAAAAGTATTAAAAAAACATGTATAATTATATGATTGTAAGCAATAACATGAAAGCCTCCATTGAAGTGACAGCAGTTACATTGTGGTGCTTCAGTGATGAAATACTGGCGGAGACGTGGAGGAGTTTGAATCTTTAATTTCAAAACACCAATAAGCGACTCAAACTTGAACACCTGGGATCGCCCATATATACCCGGCTTAACCATGCCCCCCAGCCCTTAGCCTGTGGAGTGAGTGGCCACACCCTTTCCTGTCTGCCACACAGTCCCCACCCTGAATGCCCAAAAGGGACCCTGGGAACAAAACTAGCCCCACATGGGAGTCCTGATGAGCCTGCCAAAACGGCTGTGGCGTCTCTCAGTCATGACAACAGGAGGTGCCGGGCACTGGAGGTGCTGCTGAAGGCCTGGACAAAGGGTGGCCATGGCGGGGCATCTCGAAAGGGGGCACATCTTCGCCTGCCTGTGTGCCGGCTTCAACGAATGCGCCGTGACACGCTCCGCCCACGTCCAACACGAAACTCTTAGGGCCTACCTCAAGCACCCAGAACAGTCCATTGTACGGGGACTGCAGAGGCGAGCGTCATGCCTGACAAACACGTAAAAAGCTGACATGAGCTCAGCAGGCACGAAAGACCGTGGGAAACAGTGGTGGACGGGGCCCAGAAAACGTGAGCCTAAGGGGCGCAAACATCCGGGAAGGTGGAGCAAACCCCTCAGGCAAAAATTCCCCTGGAACATGTAATGGTTGACCAAGCTGTCCACACTGATATCCACTCTAATTCATCCCAAAGGTGTTCTATCAGGTTGAGGTGCAGGCCAGTCAAGTTCATCCGTGCCAGACTCTGTCATCCAATGTCTCTATGGCCCTTGCTTTGTGCACTGCTACACAGTCATGTTGGAAAATGAAGGGGCCAGCTCCAAAGTTGGGAACATGGAAAATGTATTGGTATGCTGAAGCTTTCAGAGTTCCTTTCACTGGAATTGAGGGGCCAAGCCCAGCTCCATAAAACCAACCCCACACCATAATCCCCTCCCCACCAAACTTCACACTTGGCACAATGCAGTCAGACAAGTACTGTTCTCCTGGTAACTGCCAAGCCCAGACTTGTCCATCAGATTGCCAGATGGCGAAGCGTAATTACCCACTCTAGAGAATGTGTCTTCACTGCTCTAGAGTATAGTGGCGGCTTGCTGTACACCACTTCATCCAACTCTTTGCATTGCATTTGGTAATATGTGGCTTGGATGCAGCTGGTTGACCATGGTAACCCATTCTATGAAGCTTTCTGCGCACTTTTTTTCTGAGCTAATCTGAAGGCTGGATGAAAATTTGGAGGTCTGTAGTGATTGACAGAAAGTTGGCGACCTCTTCGCACTATGTGTCTCAGCATCTGCTGACCCCGCTCCGTTAGTTTACATGGCCTACCACTTGTAGAGTTGAGGAAAGATGAGGCTGCAGAGTTGTTGTCGTATCAAAACTCTTCCATGTTCTTTTTATACAGCTGACAGTTGACTGTGGACCATTTAGGAAGGGTGAATTTCACAACTGGACAGGTGGTTGCACAGGTGGCATCCTATCACGTTCCACGCTGGAATTCACTGAGCTCCTGAGAGTGATCCAATTCTTTCACAAATGTTTGTAAAAACAGTGCTTGATTTATACACCTGTGGGCATGGAAGGGATTGGAACACCTGATTCCAATAATTTGGATGGGTGAGTGAATACTTTTGGCCATTTAGTGTATTTTGACTTGTAAGAAATGATTTTATTGTATTTGTGGAATACTGCTGGATCTGACACATACTCTATAGGACACTATAGTAAACATTCTAAAATATATTCTGTGTTTCATTGTAAAGTAATTATTAAATTGCTAAAAGTTTCTAAATTAAATTCGGTAACATGTATAATGAGTACAATATTCAGTTATTTCTTAAATGGCTGCTCAATTAGATCAAAGTAAATTTGGTTGATCCTTAATTGTATATAACCTTAAATTTGACTTAACATTAATTGTATATAACCTATTGTTGAAAGTGTTGTGTGGACATTATGTGGTCTCTCTGCCCCACTTTGTTCGTATCGAACACTCTAGTACTCTGATAAATCACATTACTATGTCAAGTAGACTTCAGAATTGCCCCCTGCTTCCCCAGACCTAGAACTTTTTGGAAGCTGTTATTCAACCTCATATTACTGGGCATGATGCTAAAGATCATCTATGTCACCAAGACAAAAAAGGTACGTGGAAGGGGTGCACAGCTAACCTGTGAACATAATTTTGGTGAATATCACTGCCTTTGGTCAAAGTCAACACTGTCTGAAAGTTTGTTGAAGTTCAGAAACTTGTTAGCCAGAAGTTGAAATCTGTCAAAAATATTCACACTGCCCTTTGGACTGCTGCATCGCGTTACATTTTGTACCTGTAAAAACTTTGAACATTTCTCTTTTTCATGTTTGGCTTCTATTGTCGATCCACAATCAAGAGGTTTTCAGTCTGATGCAAGAATTTCAAGAGAATGTCAGACTCACACAGCTTGACTTATTTTTATCTCAGAAATTAGCCATTCAATGCCTCAAATTTCTTTTATGCCTCTGTTACTACATGTAACCATGGGAACATGTCTTGAGCCAAATCTGTATTGAAAATAGGTGGCAGAATTTCCCAGACAGTGTCTGTCTGTCACTTTTGTCCAACAATGACATCATAAACAGCCTGCCGATGTCTGACCCACACCCAGCATGCTCGCTGTGATTGCTGTAAATTATAAGGTTTGTACCGAAAAAAAAAGGTCTCTCACCTGTTTTATACTTCATTACATCAAGGTCTATAGTAATTGAATATTTGACTGGCGCAAGACATAGCTGTGAGAGACAGTGATGAGGTGTGCTGTAGGGGTAATAGATAAGTTCAAGGTGGAGGTGGGACTCCATCAGGGATTAGCTATGAACCCCTTCTTGTTTGCAGTGGTGATGGACAGGCTGACAAATGAGGTTTGACAGGAATCTCCATGGACCATGATGTTTGCAGATGACATTGTGATCTATAGTGAGAGCAGAGAACACGTTGAGGAAAATCTAGAGGGGTGGAGGTATGTGCTGGAAAGGAGAGGAATGAAGGTTAGTCACAGCAAGACAGAATATATGTGTGTGGATGAGAGGAACCCGGTTGGAACAGTGAGGCTACGAGGAGTGGAGATCAAGAAGTTGGAGTATTTCAGGTAGGGGTACAGGTTGTGGACAGTTGGTACTAGTCCCATATTTATAAGGTTTGCACGAGCACATTTACACCAGTTTTTGAAGGTTTTTAATAAAATGTCCATCCATCCATCCATCCATCCATCCATCCATCCATCCATCCATCCATCCATCCATCTTCCCTTTCTTTCTTTCTTTCTCTCTCTTTCTTTCTTTCTTTCTTTCTTTCTTTCTTTCTTTCTTTCTTTCTTTCTTTCTTTCTTTCTTTCTTTCTTTCTTTCTTTCTTTCTTTCTTTCTTTCTTTCTTTCTTTCTTTCTTTCTTTCTTTCTTTCTTTCTTTCTTTCTTTCTTTCTTTCTTTCTTTCTTTCTTTCTTTCTTTCTTTCTTTCTTCCTTCCTTCCTTCCTTCCTTCCTGGAACTAGGTAGTGTGGATCTGTTACATTAATTGTCTTAATTTCCATGGAAAGCCTGTTGTTTTTTCATCTGTTTGTTTTGTATTCTTTTTACAGCCTTGGCCAGTAGTTCAGCATTCTCAGAATCGATTGCTTCAGTAACATGATGTAACTGGACATATTTCATTTTATTGGTGGCCACACTGCTGAGACACCAAACAAAATATTGATTCTCTGCAATGGTGATTCATGCAGAAATGAGCTCATTAGTGGGGGGATGGTGTAAATGTTTTTTAGGGAGTAAATGTTGGGATTGTGGCTCTGCAAACATGTACACAATACACATGCGTTTGTGGTCTATTTGTACACACACAAAAAATGATTTAACATAGAATTTTATACATCTGGCAAATGGAGTGTGGAGTCTGAAATTGTTTGGAGCACAGGGTTAATTTGTAATGTTTGTTATTTTTTTCCCACTCTCCCTTTTCAAAATACTGTCCTCGGTTGTTCCAAGTCCCAGATATGTCTGTGTACCTGGTAACTCTAACCCCCTGGGGCTGCAAATGAATGTAAGATTCAACTGCACATTTTATGTGGTTGTCATTTGTTTTTCTTCAAAAATGGTTGAAATAGGTGCTCAGATAACCACATCAGGATAGTGATACTATGAACAAAGATACATTGTGATGTCTACATATAAATGGCAAACCAAGAATGCTTGTTTATTTGAATTTCACTGTGGATTTGAAATTCTTTTCTTGATCAGTCACTGTTGCCGTGACCCATTTCTGTTCCCTTGCCACTTTAATCTCCTTCTGAATTATCTTCCTGTGTTATTTCTACAGTTGTTTACATGATGATCAGTTAGCCATATTTTTCTGATCAGCCTTTGTAAATTAGAAGACACATGTATTGCTGGTAAAAGCATTTAGTACCAAAAATACTTCATTCAATTAGCTAATGTGAAAACAGAACTGAATGATGCCGATTTGTCTTTGATATGCTATTTGTATACATTAGACACACACATATTTGGGGAGGACGTGAAGTGCAGGATTTTCAGATTTTTTTTTGTTCTGAGTTAATGTACATAATTTTGCAAAAACTTGCAAAATACATATTTTATTGCCTGTTTATATATTGTATAGTTATTTTATTGCCTATCTGTATATTTTATTTATTGTCTATTTTATACAGTTTTATATTTGTATTGTCCAGGAGTACAGATGGAAATTAGCTATGAGCTATAATCTGGTACAAACATCTCTGCCTCTGTGCTTAATGTATTTGTACACCGTCCTCATAAACTTCTAAACAAACAAACAAACAAACAAACATATGCAAAATGAATCAACTACACTCTACTTGGCTATCAAGATCTTATTAAATGAATATAGACAAGTATGCACTATTTACAATAGAGTTCTAAATATTATTTTCAATATCTCTTCAGAGATATTGAAATATGGCATTTGTATTTTCTAATATATGCACACTGGTACTTTCATGACTTGAACATCGCTTTCAAATACCGACAAGGCTTTGTGTGTTAGCTTTCAGAATGTATTGATTATGATACTTGGGAAGTCAAACTTATTTGAAATCATATTGCACCTTCCCTGCACAAATGTCTGTAATTATTCACTAAATATGAAATGTCATCACAAGTTTTAGCAACTGTCATTAACTTATGACACAGGATGATATTGTGTCGGCCAATTGGAGTCTTAATTGGCCAGGTTTGACTTGGTTTGACAGTGTACAATGTACTGTAAGTCAGATTTTAGGGCAGATTCCCCAACCACCTTCAACCTGATGCAACACTGTCAGCCAAGGCCACAGTGGTTCTTACATGAAGAGATATGTGAGAGTTAAGCATTCTGTAGAATATTTGATACCTTTCGCCATCTCCAACTTTAATATAAAAGGTGAATCTATTTTTTTTTTAGTATTTCAACTTAGCTCTGTGGACCAAAGTGAGTTTATGTTGTGGGATATGATTTTAATTTTGTAATTGTGTTTGATTAGAAATCACCTCATGATTGATCAATAAATGTCTGTAATTGAAGTCTTTTCAGGGGTAGAATTTGTATTTGAGTGACAGTTAATGACTAAATATAATTGTCATGGATTTTCTACCTTGACCGTCAATATGAAATATGAAACAGAAGATAAATCAAAAAAACTAAACTTATACATGGATCAAATTTAAATACCATCATTTTTCAGTCACAACAACAGGGTATTTTAGGATACAAAAAGCACAGAATTTATTTCCTATCTTGGCAGAGGATTAGAGCAGTGGGCGATCAACTGCAACACTGGAGTGAAGAGACGATGGCCCACTATCATTTTCATGAAGTTACTGAGTAGCGTCTGCTTAAATATCATCTGGTTTGATAGCAAAGATCTTTCATAGCACTTTTTTTCTGACTCAACTCTTCTTTACTTGGTCTTGCCTACCCACAATCCTCCTGTATTGCACCTGCCTGCTGACTGACCACCATCTGCTTCCTTGATATACCAGCACATAAATATAAAACTCATCATCAGCCATTTTAACACTGCTCAGTGTTAGTTTTACAATGCTATTCAGGCAAAACTGTAGCGCTAATGAGTTCAATTTGCAATCAATTAGTGTATGAATATGGTTGATTTTACCTGCTTTCCTGTCCCTAATACTGACACTGTGAATGAAATATATTTACACTCCATCTCAGACACACAGTAACTTTTAACCCCTACACACAAGATACAATCTTATTCGCAGAAATAAAATATACTAAACCAGGTAAACAGATGCATGTATTGTCGCATTGAATTGAAATGTTAGTGATCCAGCCATGCAGAGAAGAGATTCATCTTGTGATTTCCGTGATTTTAGTGATGTCTGAAAATATATGTGTGAACATGGGAAATGTATTGTTGTGTACTTCTATTACTTCTATTCTAGTAATTCCATTTGTATCATATGTTTGCCGCTCTTTTATTTTTCATTTCTTTTTTGTGGGGGGGAGACAACTCTGCTCTATTTCCCTGTAAGGTGTACTATGGATATAGGTACGGAGAGCCACAGAGATGATGTTTTCAAGTAAAATTGAGTCACTGCCCTAGGTGTTTCTAATTTAACATACAAGCTGGAGCCTTTTTGACATGGATGAGAGATGTATGAACAAACTTATTTTCATCGATCTATCTACGGTCTCAGCAATAACTGTAGAATCTCCAAATGTCCAGCTCAGATCCCGTGTAATCGGGCCATAACCTGAGAGACTTGTAAAAGAAAAATAACTAGACATATTCCCATGTCATAACAGATGAGTCCACGCACACAGCTCGACCCTTAAACTCCCACACACCCTGCTTCTCTCAGATCTAATTTTTATTCCCTGGCTTCTTCTATCCAATGCATATGTGTTTTGGGGATTTTTTTTAGGTTTCAAGCAGTTTTGCCGTAGGTTTATTTCCAGCTAATTTCTAGCATGCTACGTTTTCAACTCTGTGTAGGCTATCCAAAACTGTAACTAACATATTTAGTTGAATTCCGAGTAGCAGTGGAGCTGGACCGAGAAAAAATAAGTTGTCTATGTAAAATAATTTGAATACACAATCCGCAGATTAAAAAAAGGCATTTTGAGATATGATTAATGCATCAAATATGCTTAACTATGGTATTATGTGTTCAGAGACACAGGATTGTGTGTTTGTTATCTGCTGATGCTGTCCAAGTTTGCCTTTTAAACAATTTCAAATGAATACATTTAATGGTATGGTAAATGTGTATTTAATTAGACCGTTAAAAAAAGTATTCACAGATATGAGGGAATTATGTATGTTCTAGTAGCCATGATCAGTTGATAATTTTTGTGTATTAAGTTGTGTAAAGTGTAGTCAGTAAAACCTATTCAAAGTATCAAAAGAAAACTCTTTTTATATGGACTCAAATTCAATCCTACTGTTAGCACACAAACACAAGTGTACCTATAATTAGTTACACATCTGAGGGTACAAAATGAACATATGGGCCACTTCAGAAGTCAATTATGGGGCCGGCTCTGTAGAAAACCCTCTCGCACGTAGCAGATTTTATTGTCCTAATTTTTGTGAATTGCAGTCAAGTGAATGTAATTTTGATGTAAAATCCTCATACAGGGACACAGAATAAATATATTGCTGAAATTAAAAAATCAGCTTTACAGCTAAATTCAACAATTAATATTGGAGTTATGGAGGAAGATTTTTTATCACAGTCTGCAATTTCCACAACTGTATAAAATAACTGATACTCTAACATCAAGGATGCAAGGTCTGAAAATATTTTTTCATGCATTTCTCTTTTATAGCTTGACAGGTGTAAATGTGTAACTCACATATCTCTTTACATTTGATCAGACAGCAGATGCAATCATCCACCAATGCTTGTGAAGTCTTTGCCATGACTGAGAACATGGAGCAGATCATTGCACTACTGAGATATATATATATACTGGAGTCCTGTCTATGAAGTGATTCATTAAAAAGTTCTGTGCTGGTTTATAAAGCACCAACTAGTTTAATAAGCACTGACCGGTAATTTTACCGCTATACAGCTGAATAGTCTGTAACGACCTGCTACACATATTTATAGATGTGACGCGTGAGAGGGATTAATTTACTGTGAGAAAAAATGTTGGTTTAACAACAATGCTATGGCAGAGCTTTGGATTAGTTAAAGGTATTGTATCAAGACTGCAGGAGGCAGGGTCAGTGTTGACCCCTAGCTGGTGGTGACTCAGATTCATTAGCTGCAGGGAAAAACACCTCTGGGGGGGTTGAATTTTACCTTTTATTTTTGCCTGTCTTCTAGGAGACCCTGAAAGCAAACCTTTGTGAATAAGTAACCCGAGGGACATTCAGTCTTTTCACTACACCCCTATTAATTGTTGGAGCGCACAACTCAGAATAAACCACATATTTTTTTGTATTATAAGTGGACTGACTGGACCAAGTGAGTAGTGACAGAAAGATGTGTATATCTGAAATGTCTTCATTTAATATCCTGATAACACAGAGTAAATGGCGATATACTGTATATTTCCCATTTTGAAATGTTTGGTATTAGATGTCCTAACAGTGATATCATAATCCAATCCAAAACACATTGATCAGATATTTAGAACATAATATTTTGAGCAGTAACATATTGTCTTACATGCTCATTATTCTATTGATAATGAATCAAAACCACATACTTTGGACTGAAATATTTGCTGTGATATTTATAGATATTAATACTGACACTGAGGCATACTGATAAGTTGTTCTGAGAAGCATGACATTTCGGTATCCTATATATCTGAACTATATAGAAAAGTTTCTGGACAGTTTTCTGGTTTGAGTGCTGTCCATGGTGCTGAGAGCATGCCCAAGGCCTCAACAGCAGTCCAACCATTTATACACCAGATGAAACATTACTAAGGTTACTCAGTGCAATACATTCCAGCTCCTCAGACAACCAGAGAAGATGGGTATCACAAGTTTTTCCAACTAAATAGTCAAAGTTTTGTTTGCCAGTCTAACTAGGTCAGTAACTTATTTTTACCAGAATGAGAATTTACTTTGCCGCTAAGCAAAATCTAAAAAAATGCTTCTTGCATCATAGAAAAGGTAACAATTTATGCCCAAGTTAATCAATCTGCTGGACAGACTGCTGAGATAAATGAATTTATGGCCTATACGCAAAGCAGCCAGCTGGCCACTCCAACTCCAGATGGCCAGTTACCAGACTCTAACATGTAGGTACAAACACACACTTGTGCATGTGTATGTGCACGTGCGTGCACACAAACACAAACACACACACACACACACACACACAAACACAACTTTGACAACATTTGCATTGCCTGTTCCTAGCTCTGAAAAATATATGCCTCACAGTCAGTTATCAAATCTACTCATTTGCATTCACATGAGAAAAATATTTATCTTGCCATTATATGGCATGAGCAGCATGTAACACACAAGCAAAATTAAATCTCAAGGTATCTCAAGTAACATGGATTTATTACTGACGTGCTACACATCCACTTAGACCATGAGGCTGTAATGAAACAGAAGCAGAACAACCACAAGATATTCCATGTCTTAGGCTACTGTTTAACAAGGAAATTTCAAAGAATGTCATTGTCACACACATTTTCATACACATAGGTTTATGTTACTTTTGACCCAATTTAGCATTGTAATGACAGAGGTTTATATAAGAAAATATAGTCCTTATTACAAACAATTATTAGTATGTGCGGGTGGATATGAACTTTAATTACAAGTAAATTGTGTCATGATAATTTTTAACATTTAATTTTCAAAATTTACTGTTTATCCAACCTCATGCCGTTGTCCGTTGCCTCTTAGCTGCATAATCAATGTCTTCTTTCCCGAGCATATAAAGGTTGCACATTCAAGGGCAATCTTAAAAAAAGAAACAAAAGACCTCCCAAGACTTTATTCGGCATTACACAGTAATTTTATCTACATAGTGAAATGACTGGAATGTAATAAATCAGTGTGCGTATAAAGATGATGTATTTATCTCATCAGTAAGCAAAATTCAAATGATTTTATGTCTAAAATGTAAAAGTAGCATCCACTAGACAGAACATTGCCTTTCTTATCTGTAAAAAATATGTTTGTCATCTATGTCATGCTTTTCAGCAGTTGATCACCTGAATTAACCCTGTATAAAATCAGTATTTATTATAATTCTATTTTATTTTCACTGCAGTATGCTGCAGATATACTGCAGTCCCTTCTTACCTGTGATTGTGAAAGTGTTTATTCCTGGGGCATGCATATTACTCCTGGCTCATTATATACTTGTGTGTGTTAAATTTTCTCCCCTCAGGTTATTTCTTGGCAATTAATCTTAATTTCCTCTCCAACAAGCAGAGTGAAAAGTGTTTCCTCACTTTCTTTCACTTCAACTTGTCCTGATGACTACAAAATAAGTCTTGACAGTTGTTTAACAACTCCTCGATTATTTCTCAAGGTGGTCTAAATGAATCCGTGTTTTAAATCTATTGCATTTTAATCAGACTCAGGATAATGAAGAAATACAGTAAAACGCTGATTTTCAAGATATTTGTTCTTCTGATTTCTGATTCGTCATCTGTATGATGCATCACATTACCAACTCATAATTTCTGTTGGTGATTTATGGCTTATTATTAGTAAATGCTTTTTAAAATAAACATATACCCTCTGAAGCTGTTATTTGATTTGCAAGAAACATAGTTTATTCTGCAAACTAGCGATCTAGCTGCTTACAGCTAAAGTGCTAGTTTGTATTGTGTTGTATAAAGTTCACACTGCGAACATCTGAACATTCATAGCAGGTCCTGAAAGCTGTCATATTTCTAATAAGCATTAATGAAGATAGACTGGGGACAATACAGTAATCAATCATTGTTTATTGTTTTGGAAACAGTGCTGATAAATTAAATAGGCTTTTTTTCCTTTTTTCTTTAATTAATGTAGCACTTTTCTTGTCAGCAAACTCATTTTCTTCAGAACGCAAGGTTTATATTTGTAATGCATACAAACCTTTGTTCTGATGACTGACTGAATTATGAAAGTGTAAAATATGTATGCTATAGAAAAACGTCTATAGTTTAGAGGGTTTTTTTTTTATATTGAACACATACCGTAGTAAATGCTTTTATGCTTAAAACACACATTGCTATATTTTTGATCAGATGATACTTCAAGACATGGCTGCAGTTTATGACACTGAAGGTTATTCGCATCAGGCTTCTGTTTGAGAGTTGTATTTGATATAAATAAATTGTGAAACAAAAGCCAACATTTGGTCAACGTACTTATACAACAGTATACAGTTTACTGCTGTATTGATACAACCTTAACATTGATTAAAACGATAATAATGAGAATAAAAAAATAACATTCAGTAGAAGAAAAATGTTACCTGTCCATATCTATGCATTAATTTTTTAAAGAGAGTAGTGACAGTAAATTATTAAATAAAGAAAAGACAGAAAAAGGAAAACAAATAAATAAAAAGAACAGCAATGCAGTCCTCTTACCTTTTGTCACGAACCCACCATGTTCTATCTGTAGCAGTTGCTGTTGCCAAGGAATATTACACTTCATAGCACCAGCTTGATGAGGCGGAAAGCGCCTTGGTCACACAATACCACAGGCAGTTAACTGATGCCAAGGTTTTCAGATGGTGACATTTTTTGAGCATCTGGCTTCAACTGAATGTATGTTATAATTGCCTTGGTGAAACAGGTGCTTCATCCTGTGAGGGCCAACGCAGGACACAAAGATGCACAGTGGGATACTAATCACCCATTTAATTAGGGAACTGTCCACTTATTACATTCTTTCTTGATTTGTGTGTGTTTCTAAATGCATATATGTTCATAAATTGATTCTCTAATCAAATAAGTAATTATCATAAAACACTATACTTACAGGTGCATCTGTGCGACTGTAACTGAATGGAGTGTAGACTTTTACAAGTGAGCAATAGGCAAACCATTACCACTACAGGAGAGCTCTATGCAGACCGGTACTAATGGAAAAGAAATCTAATGAGTTATTTTCCTGAGTTAACCAACCCAAAATAATGTCAAATTTCCATGCCCTATGACTGGAAAAGACTATTGTGATCCAGTCAAAGAGAAATAGAAGTGACTCTCATGAGTCTCTTGGCTCATTCATGGCCATGAGGCCTTAGGTAGGTGTTTTAAAAGCGTCAAATGAAGTTTGAAGTGAGAATCTGTTGTTTTGAAAATACTCTTGGCATTCATTTATTTATGTATTGAATGGCACTCCTTTTGCTGGATACCCTTGTCTAGCATGGTCTCTTTCTTATATCTTCAAGATTTATGGTCAGCGAGTCCAAAACCTCCATTGTTTGTTCCATGCAGTAGCTTTTTTGTGTCTTCAGTATAAATTCAAAACACACGTTTAGTCGTGGTTTAAATGTGAAGAGAAAAGATGTGTGTCTCCTGCAGTATTCTCAGTGGAGACAAAAGGAATTGCAGTCATTGCCTGTAGACTATAGTAGACAATTTGAGGTCTTGGTTTAATTCCCTAGAAATGCAGAATGAGGAGATTCACACACACACACACACACACACACACACACACACACACACACAGCTAAGGTTTATAGCTCAAATGCACTTGACCAAGGCTAACGCCCAAAATGCTTGGAGGCATGGCTGCTTATTCTTCCTGCTGTCTGGGAACTTAAAATAATTCACCTTGGAAGAGGAAAACAGCTGGCCTTGAACAAGGGGTAAATTCTTTGTATCAGATGTTCAAAACTTCATCTTCACCATAAGGTTGTGACCACAGCCCCTGCCAGAATTGAATTACATGGCACTGGAAGAGGACAATGTATCAGATCTGGCGCATAACAACATGCCATAGTGGTCTTTGGTCTTCTGCCCTTGAGGCTGGCTTTTCTGAGTTTCTGACAAACCACTTTTCTAGATAATGGTCCAGAAAAATCCAGCAGGGAAATGGGACATCTTGGAACTTATTTGTGCTACACTCTGTGCTCACCACATGGACGATCACTTAGGTGAGTGTTACCTATGTGTGGACTTGAATTTGCCAAATAACTGCTTTGAAAGCAAGATAGGTGTCATTTTTCTTTTTATGGTAGGTAATAATGTTTTCATCACTACTGCAGTATACGGGTTGGAAATGGGTCAGAGAGGACCCCAGATGTCCCAGAAGCCATGGATGGGACATCAACCGAGGACAAAAGCTCATTGGAACAATGAGTTTAAAACTGCAAATACTAGTTGATCTTTATGAAGGCTGCAAGCAGCCACATTGATCTGTATGCACTGCAGTCAATCATTTCACATATACAGAATATTTACAGTATAAACACATTCAAATATATGTATATACTTGCAACTACAACTCTTTGCCCCCCTGGGGTGGCATGGTGCAGGGGGCCTGAGCGGTCGTCCTTCGAACTGCATATTCCTTGTTCGATTTCTGGTTCCCCTAGCGCTGTTCCTTAGCTCATAGTTCATCCATGATGGGTTAAATGCAGTGGTCAAATTTTGTTGATGTGCTCAATGTATAACTTTATGTGACAATAAAGGCATTTCTTCTTCTGGATCCTCTGTCTTTGTGTTTAATATATTTTAGTTCTGCTAATGGCAGAGGTTAAAAGTTTCATAACTGGAAGAGTATAATCAAACCCTTTTTTGTTTCCTCCCTCACACCAAAAAGTCAAGGTTGCTTTATTAGTCTGCCTTGATCAGTTTTTGATTAAGTATTGTTTCGAGATTTCCTGCAGAACAATATATCTTTCTTGGTTTTATATTTTGGTTTTTTGTACTATTTTGGACCTAATTTTGCAGATCACTCCATTTTCAACAAACGAGTAAAATAAAACTAACCCCTAAAGAAGTTCCACCTCAGTCTCTGACAAAGTTTCTATTGAATTTTCTGTCATTCTAAATTCTGTTTACCAGAATGCTAGCGGACACTCCCAGTGTTATACTGGACTCAAGGAGCCTGAACAGGACATTTAGAAATGACTTGGTATTTTTATTCAAGAAAGGTAATTCCAATATTTGCTAATTTAATGAGTGCTCTTTATGTTTTCTAATAACCAAGTTGCTGGATGTTGTTGCTTGTTGAATGTTTGGTACTGAGACAACCGAGAATTATTCATGCTAGCGTTGTTATCAACATCATACGAATTAAAGCCTTGTTATGCAATGTCATTTATTTATTTGTTATCTACACTTATGTTTAGGTCATGTGTGCACTGGAGCCCTGGAGCTGAATTGGTGCGGTTACACTCTGAGCCAGTAGCCATTTGATCAGATGGCCAAATATAAGGATGACCTTATATTCCTGTTATTCAATTTAGAATTTTCAATTAACCAATCACATGTTTTGGAACTGAGGGAGGGAACCTGGAGAAAACTACAACATGCATAGAGGGAACGTGGAAACGCCAGACAGGAAAAGCAGTGTTGACAACAGGAACCAAACCGTCCTTTCTGGTTTGGTTCCATTTGCCAGTTGGAGGGGAGAGGAGGTGCTAATCACCTCCAACAGGTGCTTTCAAGTGTGAGTGTAAGCCATTTTTTTCTTATAATTGTAGTTTGGATATTTCTGTTTCAAGGGTTAGGGTTAGGGTTAATATAATTTGACATTTTTGCAATACTAATGTGATTAAAATTGTTTTCCAAAATCAACCTGCCAGCATAATTATAAATCAGTATTTTGTTTTGTGTTTTTTTTCTGTTTGTTTCAAAACACTTTCAGCATTGCCTAAAATCAAACATTTTTATTGCACCAATAGCAATAAAACTACAGTGATTCAACTCTATACAATATGATTATCGGCCGAGTCACTCATTCCAGAGAACACATTACCACAACATTGGATTTGTTATATTATGGCCTTTCGTTAAATTATTGGTGGAGCGTCTGAGGTGACCTTCCAAAGTCAATGTCATCGTAATAGTCAGACGTTGGGATCAGTGAAACCCAAGATGTTGCTGTCCCTGAATGTTTTGAACAATGCTTTGCAAAATGATAAATGACATAAAATTCCTTTAAATCCATGTATTTGCACATGCATAATATGTAAGCTGATGCTGTTGTGCCAAGCTGCTGTAAAGAAGAGCTGGAGGACTAGCAGGGCGGCATCAACAAAACACTAACAGTACGCAAAAGGATTGGCATATGGTACAACATTATCTGACTTTGGCATGCTATTGTGGTTCCCTGCATATTATTATCTCCCTCAAACAATGGACTTTAGAAATATGGATAAAACATTAGGTCAGGATGTAATATATAATTTTAGAGCCACACGCACATACATTCAAATCCTCCCGTAAGATGATTCATGTAAGGGGTAGTCATTATATGAAATGCACTTTGCTCCTATACTGCACACGAAATCACATCTTGGGGATGAAAAAAAAACCCTTTAAATTCATCGTTCTATTTATTTTGAACAAAATGAGCACCCAAAGAATAAAACTTTGTTTATTTAACACAATTTCCATTTGATTGTTGTCTTAAAATATGTATTTTTAAGAGATATTGATCACATTTTCATTTTCATTTTTAGAATCGACTCAGACTAGGAAAATAATTAGACAACATATCCTCATGAGGCCTAAAACTCCCTTTTACTGATATTTACTGGGTATTGCTCAGTTGAAAGCTGAACAGCGTTACTTAAGGCAACAAATTATAAATGTTACCCTTTTTTGAGATGTACTAGTGACAATGTGACCTGGTACAACATGTTCATGCTTATCCAGCTACCAAATAATGACAAACTGTTGTTCAGAGACTCCAAAGTCTTCCTTTTGGTTGAGTTAATTTCCAAAAATGTGTTTGCGAAATTCTTCAGCTGCTCTTTCATTTATAATATGTTCAAAATCCACAGCCATGATAAGCATTACCATAGTGCCATAGCATACAAGAAAAACAGGAAAATTCAGGAAAACAATATAAATAGCTTAATGGGTAAGTACATTTAATGAGAAAAATTCTTTGATGGCAGAAAGCAGCACATACTGTAGAACTGTCTTATTTTTCTTATTCAGTGTGTTAACATGCACACTTTTCATGTAATTGACAGATTTAGGAGTAAGTTAAAATTATTATAAACCTATTACATTTCACATTAGAATAAACAAATCTTAATTATCCTGTGCCAAAACCAAAGAGAATGATGTTTCTGGCTAAATATTGGCTAAACCAGTCATCCATGGTCAAGTGGCATAGGAAATATAAAATAATATTGTAATAAAAGACACATCTAACTAAAAAGTTAGTCTGGCTCAGGTCAACATTAAAACTTCTGTCTTTGCAAATGTCTTGGTCTTAATATTACATTATTGAATTAAAATTATGCTTTATGTATGTTTGTTTTTTGTCATATCTTTCATCTATTTTTTTCATTTCACATCTTGCAACAATTGCAAAGGACTTATGATGATACAAAGAAAAGGCTGAGCATTATCTCAGCAACCTTTTTAAGGAACAGGAAAGAATACATTCCAAAATTGGGTTATTGTGCTTTTTAAACCTATAAAAGCAAGACAGTGAAAGTAGTAAATCTTCTATCATCTCTCAATTTTTTCACTCATACAAAAATATTCACGTGAGATCAACCATCACTTGTCTTAACTGCAATCAATCTGCTATTGTAAACATATCCATTTTAGGAAATCTTCATTGTGACCTCATACAGGCAGTAATGATATTGTTATGTGCATGTTAACATACTGATTGACTATTGCAAATACACATTTACAGGAATCTGAAATTCAACACTTTTAAAGATTCAGTTCCTGGAGTTTAAAAAAAGGATGAAAAAAAGATAAAAAGAAAAACTGTTGGGTGTTTTGTCAAGATGCATTTGCTGTTTTGCAATTTCTATCACTCATAAAATGAGTACATACAGCATCTGAAGCATGGATAGTATGCATCCTGACAGGAGTCTGTAAGCTTACATGGCCACATTGCAAGGTTCACATGATTTTCATGTTAAATTGTATGGGTGCCTCAGTTGGACTGGTTTCCTCAGTTTCCTCTTTACGTGGCACATACTCAACCTCTATACTTGACTTTGTGTTGTCTTTCCCTCTGCTCCAGAGAAAGAGAATAACAAGACAGAAGAGGACAACTCCGAGGAAAGAGATAAATCCCATGGTGGTTGCAATAATAAGTGTCTTTACATCAAATGGAAATGGAGCGGTGGCCCGGGTCACATTAGCCCCTTCATCACTGGGCTGGTTGGAAATGAAAGCAAATGTTTTGTTTGGTTGATGGGGCCAATTTGGGGAATAGCTATGTACAAAAAGGTGAGCAACTTTGGTGTCATTGCCTGCTGCATTGCCAGCAATGCACAAATAAGTGCCGTTGTCTTGAATTTGGGCGTAACGAACTTCTAGTGTGCCTTCAATGGACACTGAAAGTCTTGACCCCACAGTTTTAGTCGTGATATATTCTTTCTTGGGGGAAAGCCACATTATGACTGGGACTGGATCACCCTCAGCTTGGCAGGCAAAATGGACAGTTGTTCCTTCATCCACATGGCTTTCAAGAACCTTGTTTTCCATAATCTTTGATTTCTGGCATATGAAGTACTCAGAGGTGAGAACATCGGGGAAGTCTTTGAATTCCTTTTGCTGTACAACCTCAGGTGAAGCACAAATAGGCTGCTGTCTGTTAAAGTTAAGCCTCCATCGACGACGGAAAACCCAGAGCAGTCGACAGTCACAGGCCAAGGGGTTGTCATACAAAGCCAGGGTTTCCAGATTTCCCACGGAATGAAAGACAGACTCCTCCAGAGTGCTCAAACTATTGCCAGAAACATTGAGAACATGGAGATGGTTGATGCCCCGAAAAGAATAGGGCTCAATGACAGTTAATTTTCCACCGGCCAAATGAAATGCCTGCAATTTCTGCAAGTTGGATAATTGGTTCCCTTCAATAGTATAAATTGGATTGAAGGACAGGTTCAGAAACCTAAGATATCTTAGGTGGCTGATGGCTTGGTAGGGAATAACAGTAAGATTGCAGTTTGTAATAGACAGGGAGGTCAGGTTTAGTCCAAACAAACATTTTGGAGTCATGGTATCAAGGGCGGGCATATGTGAAATCTCCAGCATTCTAAGCCTGTACAGCCTCTTAAAGGAATAATCTCTTATAATGGTGACGTTGAGATATCGTAATCGAAGAGACAAAAGGTTGTGCAGATGACTCAGGGCATCGGTGGGCACGGAGGCCAGCTTGGAGCCCTCTATGTTGAGGCTTTCAAGATTGCTGAGGCCATGAAATGATCGTGGTGAGATGAATACAAGGTCGTTGTCACCAACTTCCAGAGCTCTCAGGTTGTACAACTCTTGGAACATATAGTCAAGTAGAATGACAATTTTGTTCTCACTAATATCCAGCTGGGTTAGGTTGGTCAGGCCGGTGAACACCCCCAGCTGAATGAGCTTCAGCTGGTTGTGGCGCAAACCCAGAGTTCGCAGATACATAAGGTTGCTGAAAGCCCCGGACTCAATGGATGAAATAATATTTTCGTTAAGTTGGAGTTCCTCCAGCTGTGGGTAATTAATGAATTCCTCAGGCCCCACATTTTTGAGTCGATTCTTGCTGAGGTCCAGTAGTCTTGTTTCAGTTGGGATGCCCTCAGGAAGATTGGCCAGTTTTCGTCGATGACACACGACTGAACGCTCCTGTGCATTGCAGTCACATCGGGAGGGGCAGCCGGTGGTTGAGCCAGAAAGGACGGTGCCCAGCATCAGGATCAGGATGGGCTGCCAGCATGCCACCAAGTAGCTGTGTCCTCCTGCCTCCCCAGTCACCATCCTTCTGCTTACCTGTGAACACATGAAGGGGGCGGGGGGGGGCTATGAATAGGTACACAAAATATTTAAATAGACTGGAAAATAACAAGAATAGAACTTGATATACATCTTGACATTAGCTACTGGCCGTATATCTGAGTATACAGTGATACCAAGTATTGTTTTTTTTCGGGACTTGATGTTTTTTAGCACCTGTGTTGTCTTATCACTTACTGTCAAACTCCATTGTTCTTTTCCTAGCAATAATTACCACACCTGTTTCTGCCTCTGTGTCACACCCATTCTCTTTCAAATTGCCATTGATACAACCTTGTACCTTGCTGTCTTGTGTTTCTTTTTGTTGTCAGCAAGGGAATGATTTCTTTCTGCTCATCGGTATTTTTGGAGCTTTAACATTCGACCACTTTCACGAGAATAAGGCTACTGGCAAACTTCCATAAGAATTTTGGAACTCAGACTCAACTATGGAAGTGTTCTCCAAGTGATTGAGTCTCCTCTAAGCAAACACCTATCTGTGTGTGTGTGTGTGTGTGTGTGCGTGTGTGTGCCTATGTTTAATTTGTGAAATCCTTTTAGCAACCCAATCACAGTTTTTTGAACTTTTTCTGCACAGTTGCTTTAAAGGCAAACCTTTACATCTCTATATACGATCTTGTAAAAACATGCTTGAATATGATCTGAATATATTGCTATCTCGGAATTGATCAGCTAAACTCAGAATCCCACATTAAACCAAACCAGGGATTTACTTATGTTTAATCTATGGCACTGTTTTCTGCATTGTGAACTGTATCATTGCACCCCAAATGCAAAATGTTCATTTGCAAGAAAGGATTGTTTTTATACATATTTTTTCATTCTAATTTCATCTCACAAACATATGAAAATCCACAGAATGTTGAAACTAGGTGTTTGTGATCTCTGCCCAGGCGATCAGTATTAGGTTGCCCTTTTTCCACATTTGCCATTTGAAGCTATCATAGCCTTAACCCTGTCTGATATTTTTTTAACTTGGCATCGAAAGGTGAGAATATGGACAGAGATGAGAGGTTTTTAGGACAGTTGGCACAGGACTTGCTGACCATTCTGCATACTAAAATTGGTGGTTATGCATTATTAATATTGTGGTTTACTTTACCTTATGAATACAAATTCCCCTGCTCTATCTTTCATATAATATATAACATATACACTAATTGATCAAAACAGCTTTTCTTGAAACGAGACAATCTATTCAGAATTTTAGGGCAAAAACAATATTTCAATGGACATAAAATGCCAGTAACAGCATGATACAAGTTGAGAGAAGAAACTCACTGCTGTGTTAGTGGTGTTTTTTTCATTGCTATTGCACTAACACCACTGATTGTCCATCAAGTAGCCAGCAGGGCTCATCTCTGCAGACCTTGGATCCTTACATGCTTTACTGTCGGATTTAGTGGCTCATGCAATTTCAATTTCTGATTATTACCCTCACTGGCCATATTTGCGAAGATATGGAAATACACCTTGCATGTTATGAATTTTCTGAGAAAGTTTTGGGGTCGTTCAGTCATATAAAGAGCTTCATTTATGTCTTGCCATTGTTTTTTACCTCATCTAAATGACTTGTGTGGGGATTACACTATAGTTACATCTTCTTGTCAAATCTAAACAAAATCTCAAGTCATAATGCCTGCAACATTGCTGAGTTTATACAGCCAAACAAATTAAATGTTTTCAACACCGAGGCAGACTTTACAATTATATAGTAGTAACATTCTGATTGCATGGAAACCTGCAATCTTGCTTAATTTAATGAAAAATGTGGTGAGGGTGGTGAAATGAATTGAATTGCCTAAATGCCAATGGTCTAATTTCAATTACTGATCAAAATGCATTTGATTAAGCTTCTGATTCCATAAACACTTGCAAACTCAACACATCCAATGCCACTGCAGTGCTGTTGACTTTGCAGTCATATAAAACAGCAACTGTTGCCAGAATGATGATAAATGGACAGAAAATAAAGGACTTTAAACTCCTATTTGATTTCAAAACAGGAGCAGTTTTACCCGACTGTAAACCTTGTACTGCATCTTCTCACAGTTATCTTGTGATTTATGTCACATCTAAACATGCAGCATATTGCTTGAAAACAGAAGTTGT
The DNA here is from genome assembly GCF_037954325.1 of Fistularia commersonii. Lineage (NCBI taxonomy): Eukaryota > Metazoa > Chordata > Actinopteri > Syngnathiformes > Fistulariidae > Fistularia > Fistularia commersonii. The sequence goes on from NC_141286.1 coordinate 20,074,806, forward strand.
TAGAAAAAAAAAGAAGTAGAAGTGTTTTTTTTTAGCATATAATATGTCTAAATTACCTGGAAAAATTCTCGACCAATAGTAACAAGTTAAAGTAGACTGCATTTGGAAGACATGCATTTTTTTATCAATAATGTCATGCTTTATTTATATATTTAAAGGTAAGAGTGCTTAGAGATTTTAGGCACTGTCTCTAGCCTGTACCTTAACAGGTAATTGTACCTGATAATGAAGATTAGTATGGGGTCTCTGGTTTTAGCACCAACACAAAGCAGCACATCACTCGCAGTGAGTGAGGAAGCTTAGATTGTGGTCTTGGTAGTTCCACTGAAAGAGTAATTGCAGCCTCTATTTTCTGTCCGTACCGAAATGTGTGATTCTGCTCTCTTCGTATGTCAGACACTGTGGGCTTGGTTGAAATAGGACAAAACGAAAAAAATATGAATCTTTACAACATTTATGTTCTCCCAAGTTTTTGCCATAAACTAATGATGTAAAACCGCAATCAATATCAATGGTTTTCCAATAGGGCGGTGAGAATGAAAATACATATCATGTCCTGAAAAGAGGTGTTAATTTTAATTCTTTAGCTAAAAATGTGATTTTACCTTGAATGCCAGTTATATGGCCAGGAAAAAGACCACTGCTGCCATCACGAATCAAGGCAAGCAAACAAACATTGTGGCTCTGGTCTTAGTCAAGTACCATGCATGATTTATGATTCAGGCTCTTGTCAAGGCAAAGGTACTATCAGTGTAATTTACTATTGGACTACAAATCTACTATGCATCAATGCTTTCTTTTGACCTTGAGGTAAAAGTTAAGAAAAAAATAAATGACTGAAAAATAAATGGTGTAAGCCAATGACCTCTCGCTTACAAGCTGAACATTTTATATATTCAGGTTTGCTGCTGCCAGGCCACATGTTAAAATAGGATTGTCTTATGGCTTGGTAATAATGTCATAAGGAGGGAGGGTTTTAGGCCTTGTTTCTGGCGTATTGTACCTCCAATGTCAACTTGGAGGTACAATTTTCCTTCCTATTGTGTAAGAGAAGAATGAAAGTGGACAAACATTTTCCTCCTTCACTCCACTGCTTGCTTTCTCTTTCTCTCGGTGTCTCCTGTCACTGTCCACTCTGAAAAAGCTTGTTTATATGAATACGTAAATAATCTCCCGTATGAAGTATGTATGTCATGGCTTATTGTGTTGCATTTTGGTGTCTTTTTTTTTTAGAAAAAGGGATAATTTGGTAGATAAAATGGTTGGAATAATTCCTGACCCTGCCCTTATCCAGACAAAATAATTTATGTCTCTGAATATGAAGCCAAATAAAGTGTGCTGACTTCAGTTCTCTTAAATGAAGTCATAAAGATTGTGCTCATTTGCAGACATCTATATTAAAGAGGTTTTTATTTTGAACTTGTGTAAGAACAACTCCAAATCATTCCCCAACTGTTGTGAAAGCGCAACAAGGCTTGGGTTACATAAGCTATTGCTCTAAATGGTCAGAGGCTACAATAGATAGATATTGTTTCCACACGTATCTTGTGCTCGACTAATACATCAAAAAGCAAACATTTAAAAGCCAGAAACCAACCAAAAAGAGAATATTTGTGGGCAGCAAAGGAGTGAATATTTGTGCAGATCCCTGTAGAAAAGTATCTTACTTTGTCAACATCTTTTATCTGGGGACTTCAATGTATGTACAAATTTACTGTATGGTCATTACTAATGTGACAATATTTGGTTAGATGTTCCATCTAATTCATGTACTAATTTAGTGGCTTAGCATTACAATTGCTTAACATTGCAGCACTAATTATATTGCCTTATTGCAAATATATAATGACCTGACCTACAACAACAATTATGTCAAAAGATGCTCTCTGATAATGCATAATAACTCATTAGTGGTTAATCAGCCAAAGCTACCCATTGCAAGAGCAGCTTAGCAGACATTAACACTTCAGAACTGTAAAGCAGCAACTCTTCTGTTTAACATAGCACATAGCAACGAACTGTTCTATTCTCTCTGTGGAATTCCATAAAAAATAACCTTCCAATGAAGCATTTGCAGAAGTGAACAATCTCGGAAAATTTATGACATACTGCATGGTCTGTTAATCCACTGGATTAAATGCCCTAAGACTGACAGAATTCTTAGAAATGCAGTAACATAACTGGATGAGGTCAATCATCTTTCTTTTGTAAAATAGAATTCTCTGTAGTGTGGCTCTCAAACAGAGATATACCCATTTGTGGCAACAAAATTTACTCCTGTCAATACTCAGTCAGAGTAGTTGGTGTCAAGAGATGTCGGATTTAGACTTTTTTGTGGGGAATGTTCAATAAAATAACAAAATTGTCCTGAAGATTTTTTTATGTGACCTTGTATGTCTTCAAAATGCTCAATGGATAGCAGACCGGTATTGTTACTTTCAGGAAAATGATTTCACAACAATGGGCTTCTGGCAGTAATGGTCTAAAGTTTCAACAACACATTTACTATGCCTCTACTATAGTAGCACTGTGTGCCCCATTATTCAGTATAATAAGGAGTGAAATACCAAAGTTTTTGCACAAATAAGCTTCTCAGAGGTATTTTTCCTCAAATTTCCTTCTGTGGTCACTATGCCGAAACTGTTTTGGGCTCTGTATAATACAGTTCAAAGAGGAATTATGGAAACATGTTGTATAAGAATGAACAATTAGAAAAACAAAAATGCAATTTTATTCACCAATTTATTTTAAACAAAAAAAAGAAAAAATAAGTCCCCAGTTAAGTTGGAGACAGAACTTATTTCACTGAAATGTTTACCTTTGTCCATGTCACTTCCCTAAAAAAGGCTTTTAATAAAATCAAAATGGATTGAAACGATCGTGTCCTTTTGGTTGGTTACCCCTGCGCCCGAAGCTAAGATAGGCCCAAAGACACGTCTCTTACATCAAAACAAAAACTGCTGTGCAAGATGACACATAAAAGTATTTATGTCTACTGTAGATCTAGTAAAGTTTTAGGCAACACCAAAGCATAAGCTATTTAGTAATACACATAACTGCAGGTTATTCGATATAATGCTCCTGTAATTGGACAGTCAGAAATGTGCTTAGGTTAGATAAATATTTTATAATGAAAGCCTTCTCTCCTTAATCCAAATTTAGGGTGAAGGGAAGCAAACAGTGCTATGTGGCCAGATGGCCTTCTGACTGACTTAAACCACCTTAAATATGTTCTGACATTAATCCAGGCTTGTCGGGGGTATTATGCGTTGATGCTAGCAAAATGTGTTATTGTCTTTTTAATTGTATGTGCTATGTATCCAAACCCACCTATTATTTTTCAAAACACTAAAACTGCAATAATCTTGAGGCCTTGACAGTGAGCCAAAAAAATAGCACTCTTCTGCTCAAATTGCCACACAAGCTCTTTTGAAATAGTATGGTTCATCTTGTTTTTTATGCTTTTTTTTTTGTTTGTTGTTTTTCTTTCCTGAAGGAGTGTAAATCCTCACACCTCCATGAGAGCAGTGCCTCGTGGGTATTGGCCAAAAGAACATCAGTGAGAATTGCATTGGTTTTACAAGCTTATTTCTGTTTCTAATTTGGACGCAAGTAACTTCATGTAAAGAAAGCATATTATTCATATAAGTGCCCCCATGGAATGATTGATCTTTTGCACTGCGTCAAACCGGTTTTAATGACCATTTTTTATCAGCCCAGGGAGCATCCTTACATCTGATATAAATGACAACCATGCAACACAGAACATTTATAAAAAAAAGCTGTCATAAAGAGTCAGTTAATTTTATAAAGTTCATTTTACTCACAATGTTGCTTGATTATATCATTTCTTAGAGGAAACATTTATAAGAAATAATGAACGTATTCATTACTAAAATGTATTATCTTTCAATTATTTGTTTTTGTTTCACAAAATTGAATGTCAATATTAAGATGTTCACACTCCCAAATGTCTTGCAAATAGAGCTCTACCTGATTCACAGAACTTTGCATTAGGCTCCGATTTAGTCATGTAAGATTTACATGTAAGGATACATTTTTGGCGGGCACGGCGCTGTGAAACAGCGATGTAAAGCAAAGACCCCGGTTCGATTCCGACAGCGGACCTTTCTGCTTGGAGTTTGCTTGTTCTCCCTGTGTGCGTGGGTTTTCCTCTGGGTTCTCTAGTTTCCTCCCACAGTCCAGAAACATGCGGTGGGTTAATTAGAAAAAAATGGGAAAATTGCCCAGATGTGTGAATGGGTGTGAATGCTTGTTTGCTCTTATATGTAACCCTGCGATTGACTGGTGGCCAGTCCAGGGTGAACCTCGTCTCTCACCAGATGGAAGCTGTGATAGGCTCCAGCATTCCCCGTGACCCTAAGTAAGATAAATGGTAGATAATGGATGTATTATTTTTTTTGCTACCTGTCTATATTATTAAATAAGTCAGTTTCAAGGAAATAAATCTGATAAAATACATATCCCCTCCAAAAGACACCAATTTGTAGCAAATGATACAAGATCACAGACTCAAGATAAAAACGTATTTCATGCATTACTTTTCCCATTCTGTGAAAATGGACTGCTCAAATCTGTTAACACAATTGCCTTTTGAGATGATCCTATTAATTAATTCCATTTCAATAAAACTTGAGTTTACCAAACAGTTTAAACTACATTATAATGACAACTATATTGCTTATTATAATGCAGTCATTCAAAGAATGAATGCTTGACAAAAACAGCACTATTATCCCAAATGACGATTCAGCGACCCACTGAATAATACTGAAACTGTTCAGTATAATTTAACTAAAAGGACTATTTATTTTTGCTTGAGGAAAATACTTGCAGGGACTTGCAAAGAGACATTAAAAGTCTCCCTCAAAAGACTTTTCCTATTGTTGAATGAGCAGAGGGCTTTAGATATGAGCCACAGCCAATGAGTTGGCCAAACAATCATGACATGATAACTGACAGTTGGTTAGTCATTTAATATAAGCCAGAGAGACGATATTTGGAACTATACTGGATGTTCTTTGCAGTTTTATGTGAAATGGCCAGATCATCATCATTTAAGCCATTCTTTGGTTCGTGAGCTTCAGAAGAAAAATCGCTGTCATTAGTGTCTTTTCAAATTCTAGTGATTCTACTGTTATAACCAGGGGCTTTACTATTAAAACTACTGGCTCCCTCTGTAAAAAACTTGGTAGGTCGAGGACAATCATTATGGGATCTTGTGTGCAGGAACGTCTTAAGCTGTCTATGGTTTTATATGGGGGGGTCAGCAGGAGCCAGTAGAAATCAAGTAGACCAAATGGTTTTCATGATCTTGACTTGAGAACTTTCTTACATTAGCTCTTCTTTTTCAATACTCGTCCTTTCGATTTTCTTACCACATCAATTGTATTGCAACTAATTATATCTGCTCAACTACAGGACTGAAAATATTTGAATCATATTGAAATCCCCCCTGAATTTAAATGAAAGACAATAGTCTGATGGAGGATATTCAAGAAGCTTAATCATTCCATTTCACACAATGATTTTTGAAATAGAATGAGGCTTATAAAATAGGAATAGTCCGTGCACCAATAGCAGTACAGATCTTTTGTTTATTTTTATTTTTGGTTTACTGACAAAATAATATGATAACAGAGGTCCCAGTCTCAATTAACACACATTTCTCTTGAAAGTCAAGCTGGATGAAGTGGAAATTACACAAGCCTTTATTTCCTACATATAAATGCTATATTAAATGTTTTGAAAAGAGGTTGAAAAGAATGCAGCCAAATTCCATCCTGGAGGCAATTTACCTCAGACAAGCCTCTTATAGCTCCTCAAAGAAGGTACAAAGACAGATTTTGAGAGATTTTCATACTGAATATCTGTCTGCGGCAGCAGCAGTTAACATATAAAGTTGTCATTTTATAGTGGGGTAATGACACAGAGGAATTTTGAAATAGGTGTTGTGAATAGCTAAGTGTCTATTGTTTTACTGTTTCTGATGACAGTGTCTGCAACATTTAGTAAAGTAAATTCTAAGAACTGTCTGATTGTATTTTAAACCTTAATCAGCATTAATGTCAATCCTTAACATTATGCCAATATTAAAAATATTATACACAGTGCAATAACAGCTTACAATTTCCAATTATATAAATGGATGATAATGTGTGCTTTATTTTGATTCAGAATAAAACTGTGTGGGAGAGTGAACGTGAAGCAACCTCAGTCCGCCATCTAACCCCAAGCCTCTGACTTTCATATTTTGCATAAAGCTGTTATTATTAAATTTAAATGAGGAAGGCTGCTGCAGAGCCGCAATGCTGTGACCTTCTGAATACATTTGTAGAACGTAAATTTGAGTATCCTGTGACAGATCTGCTTCCGTCTGTCACCTCACCAATCAGCAGACAGAGAATATGCACATGGCAGGTTTCTTCACAATCACACTCACCATTTCCCTCTCAAGGAGGCTAATGTTACACAATATATAGCAAATCCAATCCAGATGGATTTTCATTCAGAAATACCTTATTGGTATATTTTTTAAGATGCCTTCTTGTGGTTTTTATTAGCTCCTGTAATTGTTGTTTGGCACAATATGTTGTCTTTTCATCAGGCTTAAAATCGCACGCAGCATTCTCTTCTGCAGAATCATGTCAGCCCTTGATTGCTCTCAAACAATTCCTACCAAATTCCTACAATTTAATACGATTTTTTCCAGCTATTAATCCTCACAAAATAATAAACCTTGGCGCTAATACATGTACCACTGCCAATTGACAAACACATGTGACATGCACAATGTCAGACAGAATTAAAAAAAAAAAAACGTAGAGCTTCAATCATTTATGTTTCCTTTATGTATTTACTGGGCAGCAATATTTTTATGTGATTACAAAAAAAAAACCCTCTATAAAGTTATAGCTTTGGCTTCATGAGCCATTACATCCTGTTTTGGTTTAAAAAGTCAGGTGGCAAGCTTATCATGAATTTTAAGAGTGTACTTGATCACAAGACGAACCACTTAAAAAAGTAGAGCACTTTGACTAAAAGTATTATGATTGTGTAATATGTAGGCTTACAAAGTCACCAAGATTTTCTGCTTTATACCCCGGGATGTCATACAGGAGTAAGTTCATTGTCCAATAAGTGTATTAGTATCCTAATCTATCCTTAGCTTTGTTAACTTTTACAAGCCTTTTTTGAGATCATTGCCCATTTGAGTGTTTGGAGAATAGGTCCCGGTTTCCAGTGGGAGCATGTCAGAAGATCATCTCAAACTTTGTTTACCATTTAATCCAATTGGCCTTCTGTCAGTCTCATGAATGCTGCTGCCATGCAATATACAGCTCCCTTTTTCAAGCTACTTCAAACAGTGAACTGATTCTGCACAACTTTACAAGCCCAAAATACTCTCACATGATTCACTATTTGGGGCATGAATGACAAATTGTGGTAATATAGCAATATATTATTGCACTGGCACAACCACATTTGGATGCTATTTATAACATCTAAAAGCAAAAACAAACTTTTGTGCAATTCTTATATCCACGGTTTTTATTTAATTATATATTTATATATTTATGTTATCTTTATATATCTGTACTGTGTGAACCTTTACACAGTGAACCATAAGCAATCATTCCACTTCTATGTCCATGTTTTCAGTTACAGATGTATGTAATAATGGTCTCGCATAAATAACTACAGAAATCATTCAAATCCACTATTGATTGGAAACCTTGAGTTAAAGCAAGACCCTTTATTCAAGGATCACAAAAGTTGTTCTTGCAATATTGAGATCCAAAAGGCAGGATGCCCTCATAACTGTTTTCCTAGTGGAATATTGCAGCCATGGCTATGATTATGCAAATAGAACAGGCAATAGAAATTAAACTATGAGATATCACTCATTTGGGCGGCATAAATAATCACAAATTCTTGCATCTACGCCGACACCACCTATCATTGTGACCTAAGGCAAACAAGACACCTGCAAAGGTTTCCTCGTCAGCGCAGAGAATTACCTACAGTAAAAGAAAGTGACAAATAAATATCTCCAATTCTGGATGAGTTTACTGGCATTTGCAGGAACACGAATGTTAATGAGATGGTAGCCTGGGACTCAACAACAGACCTTGGCACAATACTCACAGAGAAGCACAAAACAGACACTCTCCTGCTCATCTTCACTCCTTCAACTGTGATTTTTTTCAAAAAACAAGAAATGGGTTTGTTTCCGTGAGTTAATGTATACAGGATAATATTAATAAGCCTGTGATTGCAGAGACAGCATGGGATGTCTTAAAGATGAATATTTGATATACTCACTTCACATGCAGAGACCACACATGTGTGTGTTCTTTATACAGATAAATGGCATATTATATAGCGCAAAGATGAAACCCATCTGGATGACAAAGCACAAATAAGACCTGGAGCCTCCGTGAGTGAATGATTCTTATTCTTGCCATCCCAGCAGTTGCCTCCGATACAATTTTATTCCTGAGATTAATTTGGACCCTGGCTATCCTATGGCCCCACCACTGCACCACAATAAATCAGATCCAACGCCTCAGTGCCCAAAGCCCACCATAGAGACAGAGTACTTACCAGGACTGTCATGCAGAGAATTCTAATTCAGGCAGCTCCATGTTGCCAAGGAAATTCAAAATGCCTCTGAAAGCATGGAGACAGGGATGATAGGCTAGAGATAGGCTAAATTCAGATGGGGAAGAGGGATATATAGACTGGTGAGAATCCCTTGTCAGTCAGGCATCTGAGAAATGCCTCCGTCCTCTCCAGATGCGCTAAATCCAGCAGCACTGATAGGCTGACATGTAAACACACAAGCAGCTTGGCTGGCTCACACACGCTCACATACATGCTGCACCTAGCAGAGACAGAAGGGAAGAGGGAGGGGTAGCCGATGAGAGTGGAAGGAGGAGCTGCATTGCACTGGAAGAATGAAAGGCACAGAGACAGCAAGGAGAGCACTGAAGAAATGCAGAAAAACATTTTCTGATTGCTCTCACAGCAGTATTATCTTATACTTGTGTATTGAAGTTTTCCCAGTTATGACAGGAGTGGTGTGATATTCTGAAATGGTGTGCGGTGTATGTGAACGGGATGTCAGACTGGTGCGCGGTGACAGCGTAAAGGAGGTTAGAAAGAGAGAAGTGTGAATGCACAAATAAAGGAGAAGGACGAGGTTAAGTAAAAAGAATATGAAAGGAAGATGTGAGAGTTGAGGTTATGATGAAACTACAGGGATTTACAGCATATGAAATTGAATTTATGCAGTTTTCAAGCATATGCTGGTAATGGCAGGCAACTTAGGACTCTCATGAATAAGAACAGATCAGTATTTTTCCTGTGTGTGTTTTTTAAGGATTTCTTGCCAGAGTAGAGGATTAACACCATCCATAATACAGAGTAAGGTAATCATCAGACACTCACATTTGCTCTGTAGAGTGGGGGTGGGGGGTGAGAAGCTGAGGCTTAACGATGCTAATGGGTGTATAGGGCTGGCACACACATGCTGGCAGTGCCAAGGAAGCTCCACAGTCAGGGAGTGTTTATGGGAGATTAGGGGGCCGAGGATTTAGTGGAGTGGTGGTGAACAAGTAGGGCTTCTGGCCACTGAATAAACCGTGTGATGGTGTTGATGAAAGCTTTAGAAATTAAGGTATGATTGATTTTGAAGGCGATTTGTCATTTCAATCATAATACTTCCTCAAAGTCTCCATTCAGAATGCATCGTACGATTCCGATGCATGAAAACCTATTGTTTAATGCTGAGTCTGTATTGATTGACCGGCAGTATTACCCAACTCTGCAGCTCCCCTTGGCTCTGGTGATAATGAGTGTTAGCCATGTGTGTGTGTATGCATGCGTGTGTGTGTGTGTTTTAATTCATTTATTTATGTGTTTATTCATCTATATATTTATTCTGATAGACAAGGAAAACAGAAGAAGGCTTAAATTATCCTTTTCAATCCAAAACCAATATGAAAGCATGTTCAACTTAGATAAACCATTCACCCAACATAGTCTTAATTTGTCACACAGCTGAGTTTTAAGTTGTTGAACAAGTCATTTCTATCATATTCATTTTATTTGGAATGTGCAAAAAAAAAAAAAAACGGCATGCTTACAGACTTCAACGCTACTAAATTTCAGAATACATCAATTGTATAATAAAAAATACAACCGCTGAGATATGTATCCTCGTAGTTAAGAAAATTGGAAGCTCTCATCATTAACGTGACATTAAATACAGTCCGATGGCCAACTGGAGGATAATCTTAAAGCAATGAGTCAGGGTCAATGTGAAAAATTAAACACCAGATGAAAGGTGCACTCTGAAAATAAAACGTGTATTTGATGGCCTGGAGCATAAGATGTATCCCCCAATTGGAACGGGCAATAGTCTTCGCATTCATACACTTTGAATGATACAATACTGCTGTCCCACATATATTTGACCGTTGAGTAATCACATTCACCTGTACACTAATAGAGCACGCAGAGGATGATGGTAGGTGATTGAAAACATAGAAAAAACAAAGAAAAGTCCATTATGTAACTAACTTTTTTTGTTCATAATTGCATCTACTGAACGTCAGTGATCTGATAAACAGTAATGGGTGGTTTTGCCAACTATATGAATGAATTATCTGCTCTTTTTCTTTGAGGATAGTCAGCGATAACACAGTTCGAAATAACTAAATAAGGTAATTGAGATTTTATTTTCCAGGTGAGCAAATGTTGCAGTGAGCTATAAATGACTGCCAATATGATACTCTCTTGGGGTGAGATTGCATTACATTACATTACATTACAGTCATTTGGCAAACGCTTTTATCCAAAGCGACATACAAAAACTGCAATTCAGTCACCGAAAGTCCGAAGCACCAGTAGTCGGAAGTCAGAAGTGACCACTCTACCAAATAGCCATCTCAGAACCATATCCATACATACATTCATATCTTTGTTTTTTTTTTTTTTCCAGGGGGTGTTGGGTGTAGTGTGCGATTAGTGGGGCAGTGCTTGGTGAAGAGGTATGTTTTCAGCCCACGGCAAAGGATTGGCAGCGACCCTGCTGTTCTGACCTTTTCGTGAGTTCGTTCCACCACTGAGGAGCCAAGACTGAGAAGAGCCGAGACCGGTTCGATCGGCAGCCAGGGGCTCTGAGTGATGGGGTGGACTGTTGCCGAGAGGTGGCAGATCGGAGGGGACGGGTAGGGACATGTGGCTTGACCATATCCTGGAGATAAGACGGGGATGTCCCATTCACTGCCCGGTAGGCGAGCACCAGGGTCTTGAACTTGATGCGGTCGGCTACTGGGAGCCAGTGTAGGGACATAAGAAGGGGAGTTGTGTGTTTGGACGGTTGTACACTAGGTGGGCTGCCGCTTTCTGAATAAGCTCCAGAGGCCTGATGGTCGGCAAGGAGGGAGTTGCAGTAGTCCAGACGAGAGATGACTAGAGCCTGGATGAGTATCTGCGCTGCACTTTTATTTATCTGCCTATTGAAATTTTCGATAGAAAATCTTGAGATAAATTTTCTGTCACTGGCAGGGTATAGAAATCTGAAGTTTCAAAAAGTAGTTTTTTAATGCCTATGAGTAATTGTGTCAACAAATACCGGACTGTGCGGCTTGTGATGAGTGATCGGTCCCTGCCCTCTTCAGCTCACAGTGCCTTCCCATTGATCCTGTTTCTAGGGTGCTGTCAAAATGAAAACTTTTTAAGTGTGTTAAGATGATATAGTCATTTCATATGTTTCTGCAAGGACAGCTTGAATTGCACAAATTGAATACAATTATTCAGAAAGAAACATGGCAAGACAAGCTGATAAAGACTGTCCTCTCAAGATACTTCAGAATTTTATCCTTGTACTTTTATTTTATAATGTATGAATCCATAATATGACTTTGGTATGGGAGAGTTCTATTCAATGCCTGTCGCCAAGCACAAGTTAGAATACCTGATGTGAAGGACATTGCAGCAGATAACACATTCTCTTCAGTTAAAATCACGCTTGCCAGACTAAGGTTCAAGGTTAACATAGTTGTCCATTTCCTTTTCTTTTTTCCTGTTTTTTTCTTTTTTAATAACCCCAACATTACCATGGATGCCAAAATTGACTGAAGATATTTTTTGTTGCTGCTCTTGGTTTGTATCTAGAAAAAAATATTGTATCACTATTCAATGACAGGTAATTCAAGGTAAATAATATGTTTACATATATATAATGCTGGTTAAAATATTGCAAACAAGGTAATACATTTACAAAGATTTTGAAAAAAAAAATGAAAATGACTTGAAAATGATTCACACCTGTTATAATGAAGTTTTTATTTTTTTATTTTTTTTAATTTTAAATTTAAATATAATTTTAAAAAAACAATTCAATGAATGATGCCACCAGGTGTGTCATGTGCTTTTGCAGATGTTCCATTACAATATAAATATATATGAACTTATTTGGCCCCACTCTTTCAAGGGACAGACTGCTAAAACTTACATTGTCTATGACAGAAAAATAGCTTGCTTTGTCTGGAAATGGGACATCATTTTTCTAGTCTCACCAAAATAAAGTCAGAGGAGATCACAAGGCCCTTGATGGAGAGCCTCAAGCCTTACAGTAACACAAAGGGTCACATTACATAGGATTATTTCATCAGTACACAAATATTAATCATTTTCATCAAGACATCAAGAAGATGTGACAAACTGCAGAGGCTCACCAGACTGTGTCTCTTATTCAAGAACCATTTGTTGCAACAACTTGATGGGCTGGTTATCACTGTAGACTTTTACCACTACCTCCAGGTGCTACACTTTGGGCAACTCCTACCAATTCAAGGGAATTTGTAAAGACATGAACATATAGAGCATATATACAATTTTTATTTGTCTAGTAACATGCTCTAAATATGAATAAATAAATGGGATGTGGTTATCTTTTTATATTGCACATTTCGAAGTGTGAAAAGTATTCCCAGTACCAACATGCTTTGTGAATGGGTACAATGTCAATGAGTACTAGGCCATGATTCCTGACATATTGTAGAGCAATAGTTTCCTCAGCTTTCAGTTTTTCCGATTCACTCAAAGTGAAGGTGAAGTTTGAAATATCTCAAGGTGGAAAGTGATGTTCTGATCTCTTTGTAATGAATCCTGGTTATCTATACCATCCAAACGTTGAAAAAAAAATCAAGGATTTTTGTTCACAAAACTGTTGAATGATTGTATGAAAAGAGCTGCTGAGCTTGTACACGGGTTGTCTCCTTGGAGCACCTACAATAATATCAAATATTTTTCTCAGTTTACTTAATAGTAAAATTTTGGTCAAATGTAATATTACAAAAACAAATTAAGCTCTTCTCATGAGCAGATATCTAAAGATCTATTGATAAACAAAAGAGTAAACAAGGACATGGCTGAGAAAACAAAGCGATTACTGATGTGTCAAAAGGAACACCCAAAGAATGAGGGTGGAAACCAGTGAACTGTACAGTTATAAAAACAAAACAAAACATACACATATAGGAAATGAGGAAAACCAAAACTTAGAGATCATAAGCTGTAAGAAAATAACAAAAAAAATTATATTAGCTTCACTATTCCCACAAATCAACATGTGTGATTACAGTGGTTCATTTTTTGGAAGACCAGATTTAGTTTTTTACACTCCCTCATTAGATATTGGAAAAAAAAAATATAGAAAGAAACATAACAGTTTTTTCTTAGCTTAGATGCTGTATGCAAGCAGCATTAACGTGAAAGCTGTTCCTTTGAAAGTATATATGTTCATTCATTACGATATATGTATCTGGATGAGTCACAAATCATTGCCTGGAGACTCATAATTATCCCATGAACCATCTCTACATGGTCCGGTTAATGCAAAGGCTTTCCTTATTTTTGCTTTATTGTTTTAAGGTAACTGTTTTCCATTCAGCTTGATCACTGTTAACGTGATGACTAAACTCGTACTATGTTGCTATATTAAACTTATTCCCCTCTCAACGGCCAACATGTGGTAAAGTGCTCCCAAAAAAATCAGTTTATATGATAAATATAAACTGCTTAAGTCGGATGAAGAACCAAGTTGTTCGCAAACAGTATGACCTGCTTCTTGTGGGCGTCACTCTCCACTACACGTAAAAAGCCTGAAGGGCCTCAAGAGTAATTTGACTCATTCACGTCATGTTCAATCATGATGACAAGCAAGAGGTAGCCCAAGAGTTAATGTGGAGCATGTGTGTCTGTGTGTGTGTGTGTGTATGTATACAGAAAGCTAAAACAAACATGAAAGATGTGCTTATGAAAAATAAACAAGTACACTTAGAGAAGTGCGTGATGTTGATTTACCCCCATTACCAACCAACGAAACCATCTCATGAACATTAAAGACTTGTGAGTTTCACTTAAGCCATTGTCAAGATTGTGCCAAAATGAGTCATCTTATCATTTATAGAGATGTTCTACTTAAATTATTTGGCAGAAATTGTCCTAGCCATTTGAGGACAAATCAACCTCCACTAATGTATGGAAACCCATCTTTAATTTATTACCCTCTTAGTGAATTGTCCTGTAATGGCTGATACGTGTACACATTTTGCTTTAAAGGCTGTTAGCACATATTTCTATGTTCTTTCACCTAATGAATAAACGAAACTTCTTCTGACAGACAGAAACAATTACCATTTACAATTATGTCTGTTTTTGATAGGCTGAGTAACAAACTCAATTATCAGTCACATTTTGCAATGTAACAGCAAATGTTCAAGTGAACTAATATTAAGTGAAAATAGGATTAATAATTTTACATTCCTATTTCAGGTTGTACTTGTTAATTGAATATGTTGGCTTCCATTAATCATGTATTCATATTTTCACAACAGAAACAACCAGGTTGGCTAATTAGGTCAACTCCAGAAATAGACTACTTGGAAACAAAATGCCTTGTGAAAATCAGTCACTTGTGCCAACTGTCAAAAACAAAAACTTGAAAAAACGAAGTGGTGCTGTAAGTGTGAAATTGAAACGCAGGAGGTAATTCTGAAGCTTGTATGTTTATTACACTGAAATGAGCTTAATCAACATTTAAAAAAGGCAAAAGCCAACATTTACATTTCAAGATTGATTAATTATGAATTAATTTCATAAATATTAGTGATTTAGAATTGATGAGAAATGGCCACAGAGTACAAAAAATGTGATCAATGGCAGATCATATATAGGGCACAATGATACTAATTATTGTAAGTAAAATAATCCCTCATAGCACCATCACCACCGGTGCTAATATTGTCTTTTATCAATGTTAAAATCTCAAAAATGTATCTGCGACATGACCCCCACGACCATGGCAAGCTTTAGATTTATATTGGAGTGCTTTGACTCACAAAGAATGCTGTGACTTATCTTTAATTCCTTGACGCCTTTTGATGAATTATAAAATGGTTAGAATAAATACATGTAAATAATGAGAAAAGCTTGGGGACAGAGTGGATCACACAAATTATGAACTTTCAGATCTGGCATAGACCTTTCCAATGTAATGTTTAAAATCCTGAATATTTCAATCTTTTTCCTTTATTCTAATAAATCTTCTATTAACTAATACATTGAATCAAAAGCACAAAAGCAACAAACAGAAAATACATATTTTTTTGTGTGACCACATCAATAAAATTTATACCTGTGTAATAAACTAACCAAATCTTTAGAAGTTAGGGAAATGAGAGCAGTGCCTTAAAGTCATCTTGAAGTCCAAAACATGAACTAAGGACACCATCTTGTGGAAAATCACAGCACAGCAACAATAGCATGCCTTTTACTCATGTCTTGTGTCCATTACGTAAATAAATGTTTTGCACTGTATAATAATTTCTTTGGTTTAGCAATGCCAAATTTAAAAGGACAATGAATGCATATATATATATATATATGTATATATACATACATATATATTTATAGACACACTCAGTTATTGTTGCAAACAAACCCAGAACACAGATGAAACTGAAATCCACCACTAACTGATTGAATTACTGAATATTAAACAAATGCTCTATGTGTTTTATTGCAATCCCATCATCAATTCAAAGTGATAATGTTGAAGAAAGAAACCCTGATATATTACAAACTTCATAGTAAAGATCAGTCAAGTCGCTGTGGAGCCACACATTGGTTCGATTGGTTTTCTGAATTGAAATAAGAAAACAAACCTCCCTACTCATATTCATAAGTCATGAAATACGATTACTTTTGAATTTTTAGAATAAATTTATACATTGTTTATTATTGAAATTTCAATCATTAAAACATGAAATTTAAGCATTTTTACTCTTTAGTTTACTGAATTTGAAACAAAGGAGGAAGGTGATTTGCTTTGGCAATCCCTAAATGGAGTAGCTGAGAGAAAAGAAGTAGTTTGCTCAATTTGAAACAATCCTGAATTATGAAATGAACTGTAGCATAGTTTGTGAGTTATCATGGAAGTTTCTATTTCTTTATTATCTTTGGATTTCTTCTTCTCCTTTCGGCTTTTACCTTCAGGGGTCGCCACAGTGAATCAACCCTCTCCATCTAGCCCTATTCTCTGTATTTTCCTCTCTCACACCATCTACCTTCATATCCTCTCTCACTACATCCATAAATATTCTCTTTGGTCTTCCCCGAGACCTCCTGCCTGGCAGCTCCAATTCCAGTATTCGTCTACCAATATATTCAGTGTCCCTCCTTTGTACATGACCAAACTATCTAAGTCTGGCTTCTCTGACCTTCTCTCCGAAACATGTAACATGTGCTGTTCCTCTGATAGACTCATTCCTGATCCTATCCATCCTGGTCACTCCCAAAGAGAACCTCAGCATCTTCACCACTGCGACCTGTTGCTCTGCCCTCTGTCTTTTCCTCAATGTAACTGTTTCTAGGCCATACAGCATTGATGGTCTCACCACTGTCTTGTACACCTTTCCTTTTATTCTGTTTGATAGTCTTCTATCACAGTAGTGATCGAACCAACCTGCTTGAACCTAACTCTTCACCTCTTTTCCACACTCTTTGCTGCTCTGGACCGTTGACCCCAAATTACCTGAAATCCTCCAACGTCTTAATCTCCACTCCCTGTAGCCCCACCATTCCACCCAGGCTCCTCTCATTCACACACATACAGTATACTCTGTTGTGCCGTGACTAACCTTCATTCCTCTCCTCTCCAGAGCATACCTCCCCCTCTCTAGATTTTCCTCAACCTGTTCTTTGCTCTCACTGCAGATCACAATGTCATCTGCAAACATCATGGTCCATGGAGATTCCTGTCTAAACTCATCTGTAAGCCTGCCCATCACCATATCAAACAAGAAGGGGCTTGGAGCTGATCCCTATTGGAGTTTCACCTCCATCTTGATCTTCTCAGTTACCCCTACAGCACACCGCACCACTGTCTCACAGCAAGCATACATGTCCCGCACCAGTCTAACATACATTTAATGCTCCTACCTCTGCTCTTATAAGTGACCCTATGTTCCTGTCTCTTCTGGAAAAAAGTATTGACCTCAGCCATTTCCATCCTTTTACAAAGTCTACCACTTTCCCTTTTCTACCACTGTCCCTCTGCATTCCTATCCTGTATACCAAATCTGCCCATCACTCCTTATCCCCTCTATTGCTGCACCAACACACCCATTGAAGTCTGCACCAATTACCACTCTCATCTCTGGGGATAAACACGGGTAATGTATCTCCTTCAATTAAACTCCCCCCTAAAAAATAATCAAGTTTTCCCATGAGACCATCAACTAGATTAGTTCCTCAATTTCATTAAAGGTAGTGCCCTTGTGATTTATCCCGTTATAAATGCAATGTATTTTTTCAGATTAACTTCCAATGTATGTTATAGTTTGATGTAAAAAAAAAGACATTCACCATTGTACTACATCATGAAAAGATCACTTTCTCCTGTTTTCTGGTGTTTAAGACAAATTATTTTCTTTGAATTTGCTCAGTGTACCAAACCCTTTATAAGTGGTTTAGCTCAGTTTTTTAAAGGTTTCCATTGTTACCTAAAGTGTTCTAGTGTTTGTCGTTGGGTTTATAAAGCTCAACTGGCAGGTTCAGTTGGCTCCAATTTATATGAAGACCCAGCGGTCAATTTTTATTATGGTTCAATTTTTAGTCGAGTTTTATTAAAGAACTCATTACTGCAGCATAAACAGATTGCTAGTATCCACATAGCATATATTTGTTTGGAGAAGGAGAATTATACATTCAATTTAGCAGCAGTAATTACATTCCACCTCCTTGTGATATAACCTCATACGACTGAGACATTTTTGCAAGGACATGCACAGATTCTGAGAACAATCTTTTAAAGGAGCAAAAACAGACAGCTTCTTCTAGCATGATGCTGACTGCGAAAGGAGCATGTCAAAGAACAGCCTTCTCTGCCCTACTTGAGTGTGACTTATCTGCTGAAGATGTTTTTTCTTCTTTTCATTTTTGTTTTCCACAGCAGTCAGAAAATATTGGGGGGAAGAACACCTGTCCCATATTTGTTGAGAAAGCCACTGAGTATAGAACTGATTGTTTTCAAAGTGTGTATAACTGTGTTTGCTGTGAGCGATAACCTTGTTCTCTTTTACAATTACATGACCCTGGTGACCATAATAGAACTGAAAGTTTTGATTTGCATGTATTTCAGATTATGCTTTTGACTCTATTTGGTTTGATTTGTACTTTTTTTTTTTTATATTTATTGCTCTAAATATATATTTATTTATTTGTCAAATCTCAAGCAGAAGCACTGCATCATATATGAGGGTGCCTTTCGTATATGAGAGTGCTTTTTCATCGAGTGACCCAGTGATGCTGACACAGTTGTTTTTTGTTCCACAGTTCTAGTTAATTTCTTTGGGTCCAAAACATTTAAAGTACAGAGGGATGGGCAATCTACAGCATGTGGGCCAATGAGGCCTGAGGATCTTTTTAATCTGGCCTGCCAAAGTGTACAGCGTTGTCAAAATCAAATCATATAATATTATATAAATATTAATATTTATATAATATTATATAATATATCTCATTGTGTCCTGCAATGACAATAAAAGATATTCAGATTTCGATGATTAAACCATATTCTTTTGACATTGTCCTGTAATGCCTGGCTGTCATGACAGTGACAACTTTACACAACATTAGTTTTATTACACACATTAGTGTGTCGAGGGTCATCAAGAGGGACATGCTACCTTGGAGTATGCTCGCCAATGTTAAATTTATTTACGCTTTTATTCTATTGTACTTTATTAATCCCTTTTGGGAATGTTTGGTTCCAAGGGCAATTGTTCTACCTCCTGCACCATGCTGCCCCCTCATGGATAAAATGTCAGATTGCTCAAAACAATACAGGAGAGGGTGAAGGAGGACAACCCTGAATAAGAGGTCATTCTCTTATATTGCATAATGTTCGAAGCACCATATTGAAGCTTGACCCCCTGGTGAAGCCAGTTGGGAAACTCATTCACTTCATTTGAGTGAGGGGTCTTCAACATTGTCAGTTTAAGGTTTGGAAGAAACCAACGCTGGTCACTGGGAGTTGGTTTACCACTCCAATGTCTAGTGGTTAAATTCTGGGAAAGTATGTCAACAAGCGTGGAAGAAGAAGATCACCTAATTTACTTGCGTGACTTGAGAGAGCTGATGAATGATGCAGATTAGTTTTATGATTTGATAAATTAATTCATCCTTTAATAATCCCCATGGGGAAATTCGTTCTCTGTAATTAAACCATCATGGATGAAGCAGTAGGCTGCCGTTGTCCAGCCCCAGGGGAGCAGCCAGGGGTTCAGTGTCTTGCTCAACAACACTTCGACACTCTAGGAGGAGCACGGAATCGAACCAGGAATGTTTGGTTCCAAACATTGCTCACACTGCAGGAGGTAGACTTAAAAAAACAAGCTAGCTTGATTCTCAAAGCAGTCATTTCCACAAAGTGGCTCAACTGAAAGAAGCCCTTTGACATGAAAAAATACAGGAAATCACTGGTTGACCCGCATGCAGAATTCTGCCGTTGGTTCTCGACAGCATAAACAGCACCATAAGAATTGCAGTTGGAACTAATTGATTTCCAATGAGATACTGTCTTAAAAAAGAAGTTCCACTTTCTTAAAATGAATTTTATGCTTCATTACATGCAGCCAAATTGTTAAACATCCAGAAGAAAGCACAGAGGGTGTTAGTGTTTTTGGCTCTATGTATGTGTGTGAACAGACTTTTAGTGTGATGCTCACCATCAATATACCCCACAGATCTCAGCTGAGAATTGCCACAAACAAAACAAGCACCAGACTTGATGATTAACAACACTGTTGCCACTAAAAGTGAATAGAAGTATTAACACTTGAATAAAAGTATTAACACTTGCCTTTTCTATGTTTACTTATGTATGTATGATTCTGGCGCCGGTCTGTCATATTTTCAAAGTTAGTGTGGGCAAAGTTTTTTGCCTACCCCTGATTTACGTAAGTATGTGTTTATCTATTTAATGTGTGCGTGTGTGTGTGTGTGTTTTTCAAAAGTCCTTCCTCATTTCTGTTCAAGGGGGTCTGGATCAAACTGTTCCTTCACAAATATGTTATCAACAGTAGAAAGGTCTCTTAACTTAACCTACACTGAGCAATATAGAAGGACCACTTCTCTTCATTGCCAAAGCTTATCTGCTGAAAACATGCAATAACGGTAAAAACAATTGCCCCAAAGACATTGGCACCATAACTAAACATGCACATGTTCTAGTGTGCCATGCTCCCATCATGCGTAAGGATCTTTCATCGGTGGCTGCAGCCTGTCACTTTTGATGTTATCAGAAACTTCACCATCTGTGGCAATGGCAGGTAGGGCATATGCATCCCAGCTTGGGTAAACATGAACTTGCCTTTCAGAGCCAATGACTGTGCAATGACAATCAGACCTCTTCTGACACCCCTAAACGTGTCACTCAACATCTGTTTCCACAAGTGCCGGAACAGTTTATGGAGCATCCCAGCCACCTTTCACATTTCGATTTGATCGCTTACTGAAATTGTGCATTACTGATGGTGAAGTATCAGCTGCATCAGATTGAAGGCTCTCTGCAGGACAAGTTGCAAACTCAGAGTTTGAATCTGCCGACACAAGTACTAGTGCTATCATTCATTTCCATTGAAATAGCTATCTTTGGCCCTTTTGAGATGGCCTCCCTATGGGCTTTTCTTGACACAGCGGAGGAGGAGGCTATGCACTGCAAATCGTGTCAAAAATTGCCCTACAGTATGCTGCATAAAGTGGCAATGCCTGCTATCTATGAATACATGGATGTCAAAGCTCATTTCAAGAGGCTAAGTGTTCCAGCTCATTCGCCAGTCCTCCCACACAGTTCTGTTGTGCGGTAGAAACAATCAAGGCAGAACAAGCTCTGCTGTAGTTTGTGCAGGCAAAAAATTATATTCCACATAGTTCCCAATGAAGGCAATATTTTCATTTTCATTATTGGCCACCTAAGGAAATTAAAGTGCTTATACTGGAACGGTTTTGTGAAAGAGGAACTTTCTTAACAAACAAACATCCAAAATATACAATCACATTGCATATATGGACAACAACATATTTCTTTGACTGTCTTTCCCAGAGATATAGTCATCTTTTTTAACTGAGGAAATGTATATTTAATTATACTTGTCATACTGAAAAGTATAATACTATACTTTTCTTTCAGTGGCATGTAATATGAGAAAGAAGGAGGTTTGGCTTTTGACTGTAATGCAGTCCAATAGAAGGCCATTATCGGAGAAGCCTTTAGAAGGTTATTGAAATTGGATATTTAATCTTAATGGGTGGCTGTCTGGAGGAAACTCCAGCCCTAACCGTGAGGGTATTGTTGGGATGTCTTGTACAAATGCAAAATGATGAAAGAGATGGAAAAGCCTTTCATCATATATATATAGGTATATGTATGTATGTATATAAAAATTACATATATATGAATTACATCATATAAATTACGTTCTAGACAAGACATCCATCGCATTTTCTTCAGTCCAGTTCTTCTTTCTGATAAACATGTTTAGCTTGGCTGTCATGTGGATCATTATGAGTAACCAATATTCATACAAGAGTGATGGAGCAGGCTGATATAGGTTGGACCTTTCCATTACACAAAGTTAAATAGATCTTTAAGTGCTTTATATTTGCATTATTGTGTGATGTAAATTAAACCTTTGTTGACTACTTCAATGAAACTGAGTGTTGGGGCTCAAGATCTAATAAAGTTTGAGCCAGAGCACCTTCTGGTCACTTTGGGATCACTACTGCCAAGTGACCGGGAGATTTTCTGGCTCAAATTTTAAAAATTCGGTCTGCGATTTGAAAGGTGGGAGTGGTGTACCTGTAAAACCGGCTATGACCAAGGACTGGTCTCACCTTTCTGTGGCAACTACATTAATAATAACATTTTAACTCACCTTGAACCTTACTCATGTAAAAAGAGTTGCCCTCTCCCTTGTGTTTGGTATGATTATTGGTCAGACTTACTGAAGATGTTAGCTAATACATTCAGTGTTTCACAAACAGGACTGTCTCAGAAAATTAGAATATTGTGATAAAGTTCTTTATCTTCTGTAATGCAATTAAAAAAACAAAAATTACCTTTTCATGATATTCTAATATATTGAGATAGGATTTTTGAGTTTTCTTACGATGTAAGCCATAATCAGCAATATTAGAATAATAAAAGGTTTGCAATATTTCAGTAGATTTGTAATGAATCCAGAATGTATGATGTTTTTGTTTTTGTAATTGGATAACAGAAGATAAAGAACTTTATCACAATATTCAAATTTTCTGAGACGGTCCTGTATTTGTCTCTACTTGACAAACAGTAATTTCAGTTCAGCTGTTCTTGTTTTGAATCTGAATTGCACTTTCGTTGCATCTAACATAAAATAAACAGTGTGCACAGCCTGACTTTTTATCTGTCACTCCCTACACTGGCAATTGCTCATGCATTCCGATCAGATAGATCTTTCAGTTTCATTTGGGTGATATAATAATATAATATAATTGAACAATAGCTTCAACATTTTTACCAATTGAAATCAACAATCTCTTCCTCTCTGTCTCTCCCTCTGTCTCTCTTTCTCTTTCTCTATCAATGTGTCTACCTACCTATAGAATATGAGTAAACCTGGAAAAGCATAGCATTTTAATACTCTTTCTGAAATAACATAACAGGAAATTAATGTTAATATCTATTTTTCACAGAACTCTGGAATAAGGTTCCTGGATTTTGTTCCTGAAATAACCAAAATCCAAAGTAATTACTGTTCAGGTTTTTTCTCCCTTTGCACAATATTTGTAGCTACATCCAGCAGTATAATGTGCCATGGTTGTTGTTATTGGCTTGTTCAGCTTGACCTACATTTGATTTACTCCCTCGTGGCTGTCCAGCCAAGTCCAGAGAGTCCAGTTACAACTGCAAAGCCCAAATGTACCAACACACATATTGTGAATACGAGTAAAAATTAATGTCTCTTTTTGATATAAACACCAACCTCTTTTTATTTGATAAAACAAATTGGCATGCATGAAATGTTGTTCAGTCTGTGCTGTGCTTGCGATAACCCAACCTGGTATGCAAAGTCTTATCTTTGATAAAATAATGTGTAGGTCATGTCTTATTCATTCACAGAAGAGACAGATCCTCCTCTTTTGCTCCACTTCAGAGAGCTCAGTTGATACTATTTGTTCAGATCTGCAGTCTGAAGTAAAACACATATTTTCTGGAGAGTTCTTACTTGAGTATAAGGAGAACATGACATTCATTAGTATTCAAAGAAACTCTACAAGAGGAGACTGACACAGTTCTATTGAAGCTTCATGGTTTTTTGGTTACTTTTTTCCCATCTGGTCAAGCCTGCCAAAAGAAAATGAGTGATCTTGACTATTTCTGTGTGCAGAACAGAATTGCATCAATGATGGAGAAATTATACAGCGATCTTCAGTGCGAGACATAGGAAGGAACACCACACTAATCTCAAAATATATTACTGAGCGGTCAGGCTGCCAATTATCATTTCACGTTTGATATTTATGTGGTTTGATTCAAAATTATGCAAAAACCAAAAATAAACAAAAAACAACACAATCAGTAAATAAACTTATTATCAATAATTGCTTGGTAAGGAAGCATTTGCCTGTTTTATGTGTATGCTATATCACTGCTTAAAATAGTTTCTTGTCCCGCAGGACTTGTGCCAAGTTGTTTTGGGATGTAAATCCTGCCCAAAATAAACACACATATTAAGGAATCAATGGGATAGAATAACCCTTAAAAAAAATGACATGATATATTATTTGATGGATGTTGGAAAATATCCAAGGCCTATTCTAATAATAATGTAATTTAATTATAATAAAAATAATATTCTATCCTCATTAATCACATTTTACTACTCATATAATTATAATAATCAATCATTAATTATAATAATCATTAATGATCATTATTGACAATGATAATTGATAAACTGTTAATGCAAATGATACCATATGTTGTATATAATTGAATTCAATCTCTTAGATAATTAGCAAACACAGTAGTTGACTGGAAATGAGTGTTTACTCATATAATATGGGCAAGATTAATATACAGTATCTCTTGTATGTTTGCGTTGTGCTCCTTGATATGTTTTCATTAGCATCAAGTAAAAGTATATTTAAATCAATTCCCTGACACCAAGACACAAAAGGAATGGAAAAAGGGGAACACTGCCCATCTTGTCTACTACTAATATCATTAACATCTGTCATTTTAATGTGCTTTGACCAAAAAGGCAGCCATACAGAATAAACTGAAAAGTATACAAAATCTAAAGTTAAATATAGAATTTGCTCAGGTATCTTCCCCATGTGTGTTGTAACCATCATAATCTGTTTTTCTTTATTTCTTCTACCCCTTGTTTTTTTTTTCATTTATTTATTTAAAATGGAAAATGAACATGATTCTTTCTTACTTCGCTTTATCAATTTCGCTCAAACTCTTATACAACCACCCAGTGTTTTTTTGATGTACAGGTTATCTTAGTTGGCCCTTGGGTTAATGAAATTGCTTTTATAAATATAACACATTGCTGTGTTACATTACAGCAGTCATTTATTTTCTGCACAAACTGGCCCCGATACAAACTCTCTATTCTCCATTTAACGTCACTGAATGAATTAAATATACCCTACTATTGAAAGATTGAAATATTCTCTCTGTCAGAATATCTAACACAATAATCTGTATTTCATATCAGAGAAAGTCAGCAAACCTTCCAGCTGTCAGCAGGACTGCAACAATTCTTATCTTTGCCACACAAGATGTTGTCACGGTTCCGTCGACTCAGCTCACACCTGGCGCTCAGCACCGTCACCGGACTCTCGGCTGACACTCATTACTGGAATCACGGATGTGGCACATTGCAGGCAATCAGAGCCTGGTAGAAACCTACTGGTTACCAGGTCATCTTCTTCTTATTCTGAATGCATTGTTGGCACTGGGTCTTGGTGATGCATTTGGGTCCATATCCCCACCCGTCACAGATGAAATGCATTGAGTCACTGACAGAGAAAAAAACCAACACATGAAAAAAAAAATTTGTTATCAGGAGCCAGTGACCCAAAAAAATTTATTTGGGATGAACAATCACAACACATCCGGGCTTGTAACCAGCTCAGGCAGACACTGGCTCGTGCCACTCCTGGGGCTGCATTAGTCAGTATGTAGTTCACACAACTATGAAACTTCATACTTTCCATTGAAACTAACATTACAACCCCATTTTGCTTTATCCAGTACAAATTGTGTGGTCTTAATTGACCTGATTATGATGAGTTGACTGATCAACACAATTCTCTGTTTCATTTGAACCGCAACCAGGACTGTCATAGATAACTCCTACATCAGTTTCTGCAAGCCCAGTGTTGACTTGTGCTCCGCATGGAAAAAAATGTCCCTAACAAACCGAAAAGAGCTGACTTAACACAGGATTTGGAATATTGAATGTTATGATAATATGGGCAGGACTTTTGATTTCCTCTATTCTGCCTATACAGTCAGGACACTCCTCATCACTCAGAAAATAGACACACACTCAGCCATTAAAATCTAATGACAGCTGAATTTCACTTCAACTGTTCTAGGCCTCTTGCTTGGTCTCCAGCTTAAGACATTCCTGTGACTATCATCGGGAGCTGTAGTAGAGACATACCTGCCTTCATAACAATTCAGTTGTGTTGGACCCTGCAGTGCCAAGTCTAGGAATTGCTCTGGCCTCTCAGTATCAAACAGTTGCAGGTTTTCAGGATACCCTGAGTTATATTGGAAGGTCCTCCATATATTTCTTTATTGGGAATTTCAGTTTCCTGCCTATGGTGCGATACATAATTAAATTGGGTAAGGATATCATAAAGAAACTAGTACGACCTTATTTTAATAAACATTAATTTCAAATTAATTCAATTAACATTAGCTGGCATTGTTGTTTGTTGAAGGTGTAAATCATAGTCTAGAGCTGGCCAAGATGAAGTTCTTTTTTTATGTTATGATAATACAATCATTTCTTCTTTTTCAAGGGAAAACCTTAATTGACTTTTTTCAAGAAGCACCACACTTACATTTTTTATTCAGAATCTTACATTCCATGTCACACTCCTTTACAAATTAATGTATTGCTTTTCCTAAACCCTTGTCCTGCTTTCTAAAAGGAAAAACATAAACATGTTAGGGGTGTAATTAGAACTGAATGCATTAAGATGGAACCACAATCTTCCTCAGAAAACACATTATCACAGTAGTGTGCTGTTGTACATTTCGCCCCATAACTAAACAATTCAGATAAATTTATTGACCAAACATGAATGCAGTGCTGTGGTCCAGGGATATGGCGACAATGATCCACCAGCAAGGTATGGGAGATTCACCAGAACCAGGTCAATTAACAGATGACTCTGGACCTTAGAAACCTTGGACTCAAATAAATAAACAAGAGACTACAGATTATAACATAAGGACAAATAAATTTTGATAACAGTGTTTTATCTTAAAAGTTCCACACTTGACACTGGCCCCAGGATTCTAGTGACCAGAAGAACTTTGAAAATTTCTCCTTGGTCACACTGATCACAGATCAAGTTCTTTTAGATCTTTGTTTGCATTGATATGGAAACACATCTAAACTGGAATGTTTTAAATGCGTCTGAGAAATGAAGAGGTACATTGGGAAACATTCACTTGTGAAAAGGATGAAGGGCAAAATATTCATTTTTACTTTGATTGATTTTAACATGCAGCAGAATGCATCTAGGCAGAGACCCTCTCGAAAAGTCCACGATTTATGAGTACACGGATCAAGGTCCTGTGTCTTCATTTACTGGCCAGTTGAGGAGGGCTATCTTTGTTCAATTCAAAGCTAAAGTCTACAACTAAAATTCTTGCACAAATGTTGATTCCCATTAATGTGCAATGCAGATAGCATTGACATCCTCTGTAGATGAACTTGTCTGCTGGGCACACTGGTACTTACATAAAGTTGAATTATTGTTCTAATATGTGAATGCACTAGTTTGTTGAAGCTATCGGTACAGGGTGCATTTCAGGAAATGGACTGGAGCGAGGGACATGATGTACGTTAGCACAGCAGTATATTATAGTGTTTTTTCTGATGTTTGAAAATACATTAACGAGAGGATCACCACATGCTTTTAGAATTTTGTCGAGAATTTTGCCTCGCTTATATTAATTCTCCACCGGACAACTGGTGTTGGTGATGTTATGTAGATTCATTATTAAGTGAGTTGATGAGTGTCACCCTCCCTGCAAGAGCGAAAAAAAACAAAAACAAAGTAGTGGTATGGGACTTCAAACAGCAGTCAGTTGCCAGTATCTGCATGGCCCGTTGACATACCACATTCTGTAGGGTGTGTCACGTTGATTTTCTTTTCACTATTTTACTGTGCTTAAAATTAATGTTCTCCAGAGTTTCCCCTGCACCTCATGACCCAAAGGGGTCCCCTTACATTACTGCAGATATTGAACTATATATTTTGGTGAGGAAACACCTTTGTTTTCTTCCTTGATGTGGATATTCTTTGAAAATGATTGAACTACAAGCCTAAATCAGTTTATTCTTTTAAGTCCCTACATTTGCAAACAACTTCAAGGCTGTGTTGCAAATATAACATTAAGTATTAAGCATTAAAAATGATTCATCGGAAGGATAATGTATGATTATGTGCAAAATTTTATACCAAAATCAACAATATCTGAATTTTTATCTGAATTCCTGATACAACTCCTACAAGGAATTTTCGTGACTGCAAGTTAACTGTTACAATGTAAGCATGCAACAAAATATGCCCTTTTGTTGAGTAGTGCCTCAAAGAAATAATGGTTTGATTAATGGCATTAATGGACAAGAGAGATTCATGACATGAAGACATGCGTTAGGGAAAAGAAGTTCCGTTGCACTTTCAGTTTATTGATACAGAAATCAAAAAGGTAAGTTTCCAGAAATCCAACCGCAGTTCATTTAATTAAAAAAAATATATAATTTGATAAAAATGAACTATGAGGTTCTGGAATTGGCTAATATAAGTGAACTGCATCATCATGCATGTTATTCAACAAAAATATGGCCACTGCAGAGACCATTGGGTTACTGTCAACAAATATTGAATGTATCTCTAAGAATAAATGTTCAATTATACTTGAAGAGGATGAGAAGTGGAAAGGCAGTTGGTCTTGATGATATACCTGTAGAGGTGTGGAAGTCTCTAGGAGAGGCAGCGGTAGAGTTTCTGACAAAATTATTCTACAGGATCTTAGAGAGTAAAAGATGCCTGAAGAATGGAGACAAAGTGTGATGGTGCCCATTTTTATGAATAAGGGGGATGTGCAGATTTGCGACAACAATAGAGGGATAAAGTTGATGAGCCATACAATGAAGTTATGGGAAAGAATAGTGGAAACTAGACTGAGAGCAGAAGTCAGCATTTGTGAACAGCATAATGGCTTCATGCTGAGAAAGAGTACTACAGATGCAGTATTTGCTTTGAGAATACTACATGTAATAGAGAAGTACAGAGAAGACCAGAGGGAGCTGCATTGTGTTTTTGTAGACCTAGAAAAAGCATACGACCGGTTTGCCAAGAGAGGAACTCTTGTATTTTATGAGGAAATCTGGAGCTGCAAAGAAGTGTGTTAGACTGGTACAAGACATGTATGCTAGCTATGAGACAGTGGAGTGGTGTGCTGTAGGGGTTACAGAGAAGTTCAAGGTGGAGGTGGGACTCCATCAGCTATGATCAGCTTTGAACCCCTTCATGTTTGCAGTGGTGAAGGACAGGCTGACAGATGAGTTTAGACAGGAATCTCCATTGACCATGATGTTTGCAGATGACATTGTGATCTGTAGTGAGAGCAGGGAGCAGATTCAGGTAAATCTTGAGAGGTGGAGGTATGCACTGGAAAAGAGAGGAATGAAGGTTAGTTGCGGCAAGACAGAGTATAGGTGTGTGAACGAGAGGAACTCGAGTGGAACACTGAGGCTCCAGGGGGTGGAGATCAAGACATTGAAGGATTTCAGGCACTCAGGGTCAACAGTCCAGAGCAAGGAGAGTGTGGAAAAGAGGTGAAGAGGCGGCTTCAAGCAGGTTGGAATGGGTGGAGAAGTGTGTCAGGGTACTACCTGATAGAGGACTATCAGCCAGAACAAAAGGAAAGGAGTACAAAACAGTAGTGAAGCCAGCGATGCTGTATGGCCTAGAAACAGTTACAATGACAAAAAGACAGGAGGACATATTGAAAGAGTATATATGAAGGTAGTTGGTGTGAGAGAGGAGGATACGGGGAATAGGGTTAGATGGAGAAGGTTGATTCGCCGTGGTGACCCCTGAAGGGGAAAGCCGATAGGAGAAGAAGAGTGCTGTAAGAAAATGTTAGAATGTTATGTTCCCCGGAAACGTGAAGGGCCCAGTATGGTTGTCAAGCACAAGAAGCTTTACATGTGATGGTCATCACTGAGGAAACCGCTCAACTAGTCCTTACATTACATGATGAATTGTGAAAACAAGGAATTACAGTATACCCTTGTTTTTCGCGGGAGTTACGTTCCAAAAAGAACCCGTGATAGGCAAAATCCGTGAAGTAGAAACCTTTTTTTTTTTTTTTTACAATTATTATACAATTAAATACTCTATTATACATTGCTGCTGTCGTCCTTACGTTTTTTTCTTCCTTCTTTATGGAACGAACGGAAGATTCATTAATTCCGGAATGATGACCTACAGCCGCATAGCTTTTACCTTTCCTTAGCATGTCCAGAAGTTTAACTTTATCTGCAATAGATAGCATCTTCCGCTGCCTTTTGGGCCCTGCTGCGGGTGCTTTTGTCAGTCCAGAGCGTTTTGTCAACATTATGGGTTTTAGAGAAACTCGAAATTGCAAGAGTATTTGCACGTACGTAATGTAAATTTGGCAAGCTGTTTTATGTACGTGTACATATTAAACTGCAACGTTATTGACGCACGGGTAGAGAAGAAGCTGACTGACTTTTTAGCCAATCAGAATGCAGAACACAATGCACAATGCAAATCCGTGAAGTAGCGAAACCATGAAAAGTAAACCACGTTATAGCGATCACTGTACTTCTATAGTATTTAATGTGGCAACTGATCATTCTTTACTTAAGCTACGGTCAGAAATCACCTGGGACAAAAGACATCAGTTTAGCCACAAGCTGCTTTCAAAGGTATCCGTGATGTTGTGTCCTTGTCAAGATGAGCCCAGGTGATGCAACAGGAACCACAAGTTCAAGGGAAATCCTCTCCACAGCAATCATGGACCTTTAATGGACCACAAATAACTCTTTGGTGAAGTTCATATTGCTGCCAGGGAATTTTGAATTGACCCTGATATCTGATGCACCTGGCTGCAGATTAAAAGACGACTAAATTTGGCCGAGACCCAAATGTAATGAGACAGGGTTCACGCTGAGATACCTAATATACATTTAAAAGACCTAGATAACATACAGACCTGTACCCCCTTACTGACAGCCACATTTATTTTACTGACCAGTATTTGCAATTGCATTTACAATTAAAGTGTAATCCTACTTTACGCGTTTAAGAGGGGTAGGCTGAGGTGTGGATGGGTCTGCAAATGCTATGATTTTCAAGACAGTAATTGAAGCAAAACTGTTGCTAAACTAGGTTTGTCAATTCACTTCCACAGTTTGAGTCAGTTGGGGCTCTGGCTGCAGACTGTATAGGAGAAATCCTAGCAAAGGCACTGACCTTGCAGCCAACCCAAATCTGCATGTATTATATCCAGTTGTTTCCAGCAAAGTGAAAAGATGGTAAGAGTTTGATACCAACAAAATGATCTTGACAGTGTGACCACTGCAGAATTCTGGTGACATTGTAAAGTTATGGAGCACAGATTAAAACTGTTATCTCTGAGAGGGTTCTGAAAGCTTCTCTCCTGAATGAAAAATAATACAAACACTTAAAATGCTTCTGAGTTCGGTGACAAAGCCAGGTCTGTCTAATTAAAGGCTCTGTGAAGAGGGGATAAAGACGGCCATACCTTGTTGCAATCCAGCTAACTAAAACAGAGAACAGAGCACCGGGTTTACTAAAATCAATATGTTCGAGACTGATATCAAAATCACCTCAGAGATTAAATAATGTTTGGACAATTGTTGCACAAGGTACAAAAGGGAAAGAAAGCTGCAGAGGAACAGAGTCTCCTGAGAGAAAAAATGTGAAAAAAGCAAGACAACACATGTACAGAGACTCAAAAATTAGAAATTGAAGTTGTATCTCGGCGAAGAAGGAGAAATAGTAGTTGGGTCGGTTGCTGGGTGGGAATATCCTTTATCATCCCAAGGGTAAATCACAGTTCCAGCAGTATCTATTGATATCCTGTAAAAATCAAAAATGAAGCATACAATAAGCATGCAATGCGACCCAATAAGACATTTTATGCACAAGTACAGCGTTTAGTCCACCAATCATGACAAAACTGAGCAAAACAGCATGGAGTTTCACGTCAACATTTTCTAGCCTTTATGACGTTTAAGAGCTGCATTGCGTGGGGGAATCCATCAGTGGAGCAGGACAGCAGGCGATCACTGAAGCGGCTCCTCTGCCTGTATATGGTGCTGTGCAATGGCTGGTGCAGTGTAAATCTTATCTTTATTTTAAAATTTTCATGGTTATTTAAGGTTCTGACTTTCTTTATTTAGATTGAAATGAGTTTCAAATAATTGCAGCTGCAAAAGTAGGTATCTCATTACAATTGAATTGTTCTGTGATGATGACTCTTGAAATTGTTTAACCAATGACCAAAAACCAGAGGAGCAATAGTTAATGGAACAGTAACTGGCAGTGCACTCCCACTGTAAATGGCAAGGACAATGTATCTGAATGTCTGAAGAGAGGAACCCCAGTAACAAAATAGTAATGATAATAATAATAATCTTTATAATTATAATGATTATATGTGGCTTCTGCCTCACAGCATGAATATCCGTGGTTCCACCCAACAGGGGGCCTTTCTCTATGGACTCTCCATATTTTCCCAGTGCTTGTATGGGCTTCCTCTGGGTTCTTTGGTTTCCTCCCGTAGACCAAAACATCCAAGAGTTTCATTGGGAATCTGTGAATCCCCCTGACATGTGAATGACTGATTGAATGGTTGTGTCTCTGTACATAGCCCTGTGATTGATGGCGTATGATCCAGGGTGCGCTCTGCTTCTCAACAAATGGCAGCTGGAATAGACTCCAGCTTCCTGCGACCCTGAGTACAGGATATGCGGGATGGATTATCGAATATGGTGGGACAGCAGCTGATCATTATTATTATCCATCCATCCAGCCATTACCCACTGCTCATCCTGCACCCGGGGTCATGGGCATGCTGGAGCCTATCCCAGCTATTAGTTGGCGAGAGGCAGGGCACACCCTGGACCGGTTGCCAGTCAATTGCAGAGCCCAGATAGAGACGAACAACCATTTACACATCTGGGCAATTTTGCCAATTCATTCCAATTAACTTCCTGTGTGTTTTTGGACTTTGGAAGGAAAGCGAAGAACCCGGGGGAAACCCATGGGACAGACATGGGGAGAACATGCAAACTTCTCACAGAAAGGGCCCCTATGGGAATTGGATCTAGTTCCCTCAAGGTATGCTGTGAAACAGAAGCGCTAACCATTGCACTACCACCCTTTATTGTTATCCATCCATCCAACGTCTGCTGCTTTTTCTGCACTCAGGGTTGCAGGGGATACTGAAGCCTATCCCAGCTGTTGTTGGGCGAGAGGTGGGGTACACCCTGAACTGGTCACCTGTTAATCACAGGGCCACATGTCTATACAAACAGACAACTATTAATTCACTAATTTGGGGCAATTTTTCCAAATTCTCTTTTTCCAATCAACCTGCTACATGTTTTTGGATTGTGGGAGGAAACCAGAGAACCCAGAGGAAACCCACGCAGAAAGGTTATTGTTATTTTTATTGTTGTTGTGTTTGTTATTATTATAACTACTATCCCATCTTTTGTTTAAAAAAAAACATTGAAATTAAATCTTATATTTCAAGTCTTGCATGTTTGCTCTTGGAAAAAGTTATATTTTAATCAGTGAATTGCTGCTGCAGTAAAAAAAAAAAAAAAGCTAAATCAGGCAGTTTGAGGCAACTCAAGGGTCCTGCGGACACGGGGACGCGCCTATCCACTTGGCGTGCGTCGTGCGTGACGCGCAAAGGTGATCCACGTTTCCCTGAATATCCAGGTGAGCCCATGTTGCGAGGAGATGTTTTAGAGAAACACCTGCAACTCGCAGGGATTTGGCTGGTGTCTGAGAACAGGTTATTGTGAGCTGAGGATTTTGGATCATAGTTTGTGTTAAATCTTACGTTTTTGTAATTATGACCGCGGTGCGTGCGTGATCAGCATGAGTCGCTCAGTCAGCGGGCACAGGGGCGCTGTTTGCGTGCACGCTGGAACGCTTGGATCCCTTCATTTCCAGGTTAAAAACAAAACAAAACATAGATTTGTAATGGGTGTGTTTATATAAGTCTTTGACTCTGTAATGCAACAGAAATGCTCATATTTTAATATCCTTTTACATTGATTGAACTATTTGAGGTTTTATACGAGGGAATGAGGACCCTTTAAAAGGAAAACAGTATCGTACCTAAAGTATTCACCTTTTTTGATTTTTTTAATCAATATTATCGAACGAAACAGTAGTATTTCTTCAAAAGTGAACTGCGAATATTTTTGTTTGGACAGCCTACGCATTATAAATGGAGAACCGATTTAAGCTCTAGCCTCACTTCTTATTTGAGATGACTCACCCGTTTCAATATATTAACAAACAAGCTTCAACAAATTATAGTTCAACGCATAACAAAAGGAATTTTAGGGTTAAACATATTTTATTTATTCATAATATTCTCTTTGATATATTGGTGCTTTAATCTGTTGCAGTTCATTGCATTGCCTGAGGGTGGTAGTAAAAATCCACCATTAAATAATAATAAAAAAAAAGGTCTGTCTAGATTATGAGCGTTGTTTTTTTCCTCACAGCACCATGCAATTCAGTTTTTATTCTTGGAGCACATCAACGTTCCCTCTACTTTTTATTAGTGCATTAAGGACACCTATCCATGTGGTGGCACAGCAGTATGTAGATGCTATGGCAATTACTTGGAGAAGATGGAAAAAGTCCAATTTGCATTCTGAAGTTCAATCTTGCACGATTCTCCCATCTATTTTCTCACATTCTGAAGTTAGAAATAAATGTTAATGTGGTAAAGTATAAAGTGAAAAGTGGGCATCCATAGGATACAAAATTCCAGGTTATGCATTTTGAAACATCTACTGCATAAATAGATACTTTAACAAAAGAAAATATTCACCGACAAGGCTCTATGACATTTATTTTGTGCTAGAATATCACACATATTGCGATAATGGTTTGTGGTCACACTTTTATGTGCTTCACACATGCCCTTATTGATTTTTCCCTCGTGGCAGGACTGACATGCATTTGAGAACAATAGTGTTCAGAAACAGTAATTCACCTCCCTAGACTTCTTTGTCTTGGTAGGATCATACAGTAAAGACCTATGTCTCCTCAAGAGAGAGCGGGAGATTAGATACCCGGTTCCGGAAATTATTGTCCACTGCATGTCAAAGATGGACAGCAAACATACAGTAAATCCTGGCAACCCCACAAAAAAAGGATGGAGTCAATAAATGAATAGATCTGCAATTAGTTTGCTATGATATTATTATATCTTATAATGCAGCGTTATATAAAGCCACTTGCTGCAGAAAAAGGCCATTGCTGCATTTCTGACTGTTGTTTGAAAGCCTGGTTATTGAGCTCTCTGTTTTTATGCCTCCAGATGTACTAAAAGGTCAGGTAATAGTGTTTGTGCTATATGTGTAAATAAACATTTGCCGGTTTTGCAAAGATTGAATAACATTGTGGAGGCTAATTTTTGAGACTCACACACAACTCAACATGCTATGAGAATTCTAGCTGACCTTGTGACCTGTGAAACATATCGATTATATCAGGCTTGTCCTTTCAGACCTCCTGCACTTTGTGTTCGTCCTATAGTTGTGTCATTTCCTCCCAAGCGCTCTACTTTTTCATTCGAAACAACACCCTTTTTTTCGTCCCTGGGCCTCGATTGCACATGTTAATGGACTTCACTGCCAGGCCAGAGCTTAAATATTTGATGCATGCATTGTAATGGTGCTTGTTCTGTTAAATGTTTGTCTAAGCAAAGTTAAGCAGCATTGAAATATACTTAACTATGTGTAATTAACTTAATCAAGAAGTCATTGTTTTGATAGTAAAATGTGTGGAAAAGCCATTTGGCAGTTTTTTTTTCCTCTTACTCAAAGGATAGAGGCTAAGTAGCTCACTGGCTAAATACCCAAGGAAATCACAATAGACTGAGACACAATCCCCCACAAATGCTCTTCTCTCGTGGCAGCATTGGGATGGTTCAAGGCCAATGCTCTGCTCTGGGGGTCTTGCTGCAACATCCCAGTGTATTTCAGTGAACAAAGCTGGACAACAGTCAATAAGATTTTTCTTTTTTTTTATGACATGTACAGTATTATTACCATCCTACAAATCCTATAGCTTCTGTGACCCAGTCCTGGGTGTTCTGCTGCAGGAAATTTGTGATATACATCTGTTCAAGACTTGTTGGTATCAGTTTAATGTTTGTCCAAGTCTTGCAACTGGCTTTGTTCGGTGTTTGGTTGTGAGTTTTGGTGGCTGAGTTTCACTTTTAGCCAATTATCTTAAGCGGAACATTACATTCTAGTGTAATTTATTTAATTGAACACATTTTCATTTAACTGGCAATTAAAAAACACATTTGTATTTTAGAATGGAGCCTTTGGGGAAGAAATGATTAACTTGAATTCATTTTTACTGGATACGTTTATCTGACCTGAATTACTCTTAAAGAGCTAATGCAGTTAATGATACAAAATGATCACATATATAATTTATTCTTCTCTTACAAAATGATCACATATATAATTTATTCTTCTCTTACTATCTCAGGACACCTTAAAAAGGTATGTTTAAACCATTTCAAAATATACTGCATCAAGATGGACTATATATCATTCCTATATCCTTCTCTTATGACGTTGCAGTGTTCTGCTTTTTTTTATCTCAGAGATGTGCTAATTTATTTGAGCAATATTTTGGAAGCGGTCATTTGCACATCATACAGAGATATTTTGCAATATTAAGTCATAAGTAATATTTTGTCAAATAAAATTCATAAAAATATTCAAAATAATCGTTAGACATTCAGTTTGTTTACTTGGTCCCTGTGAGGAGTTGTTCTGCAATTCAGAAAAGGGAACTTCTAAAGTCGTCTGCTATGCATATTCTGTGCTCAATACTGACCGTCGTCTTCTCTTTTTTTTTTTTTTTTTTTTTTTTTTTTTCCAATGACATGGATGCAGTTGCTGATTTATCATTCTGGCTGCTGACCAGCATCAGTAGCCTGGATATTTGCATTGACAATGAATATTAATGGCATATTTCCAGGATTTCAATTGATTTGCTCTGAGCACATGTTAACAAAAATAAACATTTCAGACATGATGTTTCGAGCTGTTTTCTTCACCAGTTCAGTGAAAGCACATTTCCATACTCCTGCTCTGAGAGAATGAAACAACTGACAGGGAACTGCCTTAAGCTTTTGCCTCACTGCCAGACTTATCGCTTTTTTGTTTTCTCTTTCCTTTTTCCACACAAAATTT
The DNA here is from genome assembly GCF_037954325.1 of Fistularia commersonii. NCBI lineage: Eukaryota > Metazoa > Chordata > Actinopteri > Syngnathiformes > Fistulariidae > Fistularia > Fistularia commersonii. Next base: position 20,112,239 of record NC_141286.1, read on the forward strand.
AGAATGGCACGTTGATACCGAGAATGTAAATTTATGCAAGGGATGCTGGATACTTCCCCTTCTTTTTCGGAAGTCTCTGTAAACATACAGTACACAATAGACAGTGGTCATTTGAATACTTGCTATAGTCTTGATGTAAATATTCATGGCGGGGGTGCAGAAAACGAGAGGGAGGCATCTTTGCCGAAAGCACACAGTAAAATCAGCAATGCTGCTGACAGGCCATTATTTTAGCTTGCTCTGAATGTAGATATCTTGATTTACTCAGGCAACTGTCAGTCAATATTGCTTGTCTTGGATATCTTATTACAGACAAGCTAAAACGATGCCTGCTGTCAGCTTGAAGATAAAGATCGGGGCTTATGACCAGAAGGGTAAAAAAAGAAGCGCTTCTGTCATACTGTGTGATCCCACAGAAATAAATGTGTGTGTTATATAGCATGGCTCTTGACACAAAAAAAAAGGGAGTCATTTAAAACGTCTAGGTTCTGAGGTGAGACACACAGATACATACAGATGCTTGTGCAAAGGCTCATACCGGTTAAAGATTTTTAACAAAATTAATTTTAAGGCACTTACTTTGATTGCATGAGGTATCATAGTGATGCATAAGCCCTTCCTATTTTTGTATATTTTGAGCATTTATTTGAGTAACAGCCAGTGATGCCTTTTGTTAGTTGCTGGCCAACTCAACTGGAACAGTGATATTTGTAATTTTGCCAGACAAGGTGAGGCAATGTAAGTGGCTCAGTCTTGTTTGGCCTCAGCTTGAAGGTCTGTATTATTGTGTGTGTGTGTGTGTGTGCGTGTGTGTGTTGTTTTTTTCTCCATTCTGACAGAATTGCATGAGAACAGTTAATGGGCAAACAGAAAAAGAAACAATCAATGACTATAGATGGCCAACTGAATCCTTCGGCAGAGATGCAGTTGCTGCTTAAGGCACTGCTGGAGAGAATATAATTTTTATTTAAAAGATTGCATTAATAACCGTACTCCAAATCTTGATACATCTAAAGAGTAAACACCCAACTGCCTTTTATAAAGTAAAAGCCAGCTAAAATATGTATTGAAATTCATAGTAAATATTTCTAAAGCCTGGCTAAGAGTGAAGGAAGAAGATATAGAGCAAACCCAGAAATTAATGCATGGAAAGCACTAAATAGGTGTCTAGCAACCACAGAATCAACACATTCCAGAATAGTCACCTCTCCTCATTTCCATACCGAGGGCGTTAGATGATTGTCTTTCATTTGACTTTAAGTACAGGAGTGCTGCTTAAGTCAAACATTCATCATTTTAGCTGCACCAAACAGTTTTTTAACCCCATAGCCAAAATATAGTAAATTACTTAAGTAAGAGTTTTATTGCATCAGTTCTTGCATGTTTATGTCTTTGACTTTGCTTACAGGCATTAAGAAATGATTGGATGAAGTGCCCAAGAAATATGTGCACTTGTTATTTTTATATGCCTAGCAGTACTTTGCTGCTGTCTTTAATTTTTTAGCTAATGCCACATGCTCAGCTAGATCGCTGCGATTCAAAGAGGCCCAAGAAGAAACCGGAATTACTTGAATTTAGTGTTCATTTGGTACATCTTTGAAATATGAAGATGTGGATCAGGAACATTTTAGGGTTCATGAAACATTAAGAAAACCAAATAAAAATGATCTTGTAAATATTTCAGTTTAATTGACTTTAGTATTACAGCTATCCAGTGAAAAAACAATGACCTCACCGATATTATGATTGGGTTTATTTTGTTAACACAAAGATATAAACCTGGCTCTAATAATTCAAAATTAAAGATGAATCTATTGCAGTTAAATTATTGAGCACTGCATTATATAAATCAAGTGATTATAATTTTCAGAACATGATATTTGTCATCAAAATCCAGCTCTCTATGTTCATTTATGATAACTCTTCATAATGATTCTCTGCAGGTCGGCTGAAAGAACCAGGTCTGCGACTTTCTGGTTGATGAAAAACATGATTTAGATGGATGACGAAGGTCCACTGAGGCTCCTCTTCCAAGAAGCTAAGGTAAGCTGTGATCTGACACACTCATTATGCTGGATCACAACGGGTTTCCATGCATGAACTTCTAATTAGGGCAAATAAATTACTAGGAATCTTTCAATATCTAGTATAGGATATTAGCATGGAAAATAGACTAAAAATTCCAGTTGTGCTTTAATGAAAACCATTCATCATGGTGACGGTATGTGAAGTCCACTTTTTGTTTAGAAAATTTTACCTGCACTAGATGCAATGTGGTTTTGGAAGGTCCACTTTGCTATTACCATTTTGCAGCAATGCACTGTCTCACTTGCATTGCTTTCCATTGTCCAAGGAAACATGCTGGATGGCTGACTTTAACTTGGGAATACAATTACAAAAAACAAAAGCTAAGAGGCGATCAACCGGAAACTGCAAACCAGGAAACCATGATAATTGCATGCAATTATTGAAATGAATAAGACTAAAATAGTTTATCATTTGAAAAGAATACTGCTGCTGCAAGTAAAATGCCTGAGTGATTTATAGATGAAAATGAAAGAGTGATATCAACAGTCATGTAATAAAACAAAACAAAATAAATAAAATAAATAGATAAATAAAACTCTGCTTGACTCACATTGTATCTGAATAGAATTTAATTTGCAGGACCACGGGATATTTTGTCTTTATTACAGCCTTAGCATAAAGTTAAATATATTTTTCCAAGTACACTTCACCGACATTTTTCATGTGTGAACAATATCTATTATCACATATTTTGCGCTGCCAATGGAGTCGTGACTTTTTTCATTTAACCGTGTTATCGATATCGTTCTCTTGAGGCTCATTTCTTAAACCCTATTATGAGGAAATAAAATGTGTGAGTAGATTCTTTTCATGTCATTAGTACAGAAAAAAACTTGCATTTACCACAGGATCACTTGAGTCAAAAATGTTTTTTTTATTCTTATTCGTGGGGAAAAATGCTCAAGCTTTACTTTGTCGAAAAAAACAAGTCCATTTTCAGTTGGGTTTGAAGAGTTTTTAAATATTCATTGGCAAAAGCGTAAATGTTGCTGTAAAACGAAAGATTTGCAGCACCGCATATACTTGGAAGCCAGTCCCGATTCAATATACAGCAGAAGCAAAAAATGAAATCCCCAAGTCGCAAACACTGACAATGGACTTTACTTTGAAAAAGAGGATATTTCGTGACCAAAATGATTTTTTTTTTATGTATCCCTCCCCCCTTAGATTGGAGCAGGACTAAATTCAGTTTGAAGGATTTCCATCTATTGTAACCTATTATGTCGGTGTATGTCCTTCAAAACTACTGCCCGAGTAATAACAAGTGTAAAAATGTAAAAAATACACTCAAAAATAGACAGAGCAAGCTATCATGACCTTTCATCTGGCAGTTTGTCCTTGATATAAGAATACCAGATAGCTTTCCTTTTTTACCATACATCTTTTCATAACCGCTCTTTTTAAAGTAAATTCCATTGTCACAATTTTAGCTCTTGTTTATAACACACGTATGTCTGAAAGAATGTAAAAAAAAAAAGTCTGTCACTTTTTTTACTTTTTTATTCAGACAGTGTAGTGAATTAGCAAATACGTTTGGTTTTAGCGTTTTTGAATTATTCATCTTTTACAGTGATATAGTGTGTCATAGATTAGTTGCCTTTCAAAATGTCAATTGTGGTATTAGTCTCAGGGGGAAAGATTGTGACTCATTCTCAAATGCATTTATTGGAATATTTTTTAGCATCTGAAAACACCCTTAGAGGGTTGCGCTAAATTGCGCCTTGGAAAGTACTCAATCTTGCTCTGTTTGGAATTTTTGATTTTATGTGTGTGGTTACTATTGTTACTGATTCTCATGATTGCAGTGTGAATTTACATATTCAGTGTGGATAATTGCACACTTAGACATGCGCCAGTGGTTTTTGGAAAGAAACAGAGAAGCTCAAAGAAAATGCTTGCGTTCTCATCATTAATACCTGGCATGTTGTCATCATTTAGTCTTTTTCCTCATCTGAATTTTTATATATGTATATATATATGCATGTATTTTTTTTATTTGTAAGACTCATTCACTAAATGCCATAGCTATCAAGAGTCTCCTGAGTGATCACGCCCATCACACTCCATCTATTAGTGTCTTGCCTCAGCTGAACTCTTACTTTGCTCTTAGGGAATGTTACCCACTTGAGTGTTCGCTCACTCTGATCAGCACTGTTACTCTTTTCCTTCCTAGTGCATCGCTATCGAACTGCAGGTGGTAAAGCAGGCGGGGATGGGAACGGAATTGGGCATTGTTGAAACAGCAACCGGCACCAAACAATGGCAAGAAATGCCTCACACCAATAGCTGGAGCAGCACGGGTGCTGACACCATATCACTCGCACATCTCCCTCTCTTTATTTCTGCCCCACCCGCTCCTTTCCATTAGCAAGTCGGTCCGTGTCCCTGTGTTATTTAAAGCCAGAGATCCTCCCTCTCACCGCGCCACTGTGTTGCATCTGTCTGCCTCGTTGCATGTGTGTCTGGGCGTGCGTGTGTGTCTGTGTGTGCATGCGCGCGTGTATGCGAGTGAGTGTGAGAGTGCGCTAAAAAACCTAAGCAGCCAGTGGGAGAGCTAGAGAGCGAGGAGAGGCACACAAGGGGAAGGCAAACAGCATCTGAGACGGGAGACGGAACGGGAGTGTGTGTGTGATAACAGCTATGAAATTCATCCAAGCTATTTGCTTCCTGCTTCTCTGTCCTGCTTTGAGCCTTAACACCAGGTAAGTGATGACTGACAGGAGATGTTTATTTTTCTCTTTTTTTATTTTGTTTATTATAATTTATCTCTTTCCTGCCTCTCAGTTTTTAGTTCCACCCCGCCAGAGACTCTGAAATCGAAAAAGGGGGAAGAGATTGAAATAATACAATTAAATGACTATTCTGGAGGTCTGTAGAATCCTGTGGAACACGAGCGGCTTAATTCTTTTTGGCAGGGTCTCTGTGTACCAAGAATGTTGCTTCATACAACTGAAAGACTTTAAGGAGGACAGACGAGATAATCTTTTCAACTGGGCTATTATCTCTCTCAGTTCTGGGGCAGGCTGAGAGACACTTGTTCTATTGTGGCTGTAAAATTCACTGGATGTGACGCCTCCCAATGCCTCCCAGTGACATTGCTTTTTGGGACTTTTTGTCGGCTGGTCCGGGAGGGAGCAAGTTGAAGTCTGGGGAATAGAAAGAACAAGGCTACTTGTGTTGCAGTGTCGGAGAAAAAGAGCAGGTGTGTGTCTCCATCAATGCGCGTGTGCGCGTGAGATTATAAGGCATCGGAGTCAGCCGGCAGAGGAGTGATGGGCAAGAAGAATGAATAGGAGAGATATGTGTGGAGAAGGAGAGTTTTGATGATTAATTAAATCATTGATAAAATCATCCTTTTCTGCCAGTGCCTGACACCACTGCCTTAATGAGAGCCGTGAGAGAAAATTCAAGGCTTTGACTATACCATGGAGACATCATGCGCAGGAAGGCATGCATTATAAAACTTGCCTTTTCTCTTTCTTCTCAGTGTCTTAAACATTTTGAGGGTGATATCATCTTTTCGCAGCAAATCACAAAATACCTGAATGCTGGAGAGATGTAACGGGACAAAGGGGGGCTTTGAACTTGAGGTTTTGTGGATGTTGACTAAATAGATTTATATTTCTTATAACTGAATACCTTATGAATGATTTATAACACTGTATATTTCAAAGGAAAGGAGGTTAATGTAATGCCCGTGTCAGCAATGTCAGTACTTTGGGATGTATGACTCGCAAACTGGGGCTGTATTGATGAATTAACCCCTAACGTTTATATCATAATTTTAACCAGTCACACTTTTAAAGACGTCCACACTTTCAGAAAATATATTCTAAACAATTCAATCTTTTCCCATGGGTTAACCCCCACCTCCACCTCCACACACACACACACACACACACACACACACACACACACACACACACACACACGCACGGATTATTGAAAGATTATTGAAAGTTATGTCTGATTGCTCATTGTGAAACATTGATTACCATTGGTATTGGAGCTCATCTTTTGGTGGTAATTGGACAGTGACGTATTATGTTGGTAATTTCACAGATCAGCACTGATTAAATGCTCTGTCTTTGTGAGAGAAACTCACAAAAAGTAATGAGTTTAACACAGGGATATTATAATCAATTCATCATTTTGTTTTAAAAAAGCGTTTTGGGAAAAAAAAACAAAAAACTAATTTTCTGCAGAAAATGCTTGAAATCTCTCAAAGGAGGTGCCGTTAAGAGGAAAAGTCTGTATGATGACATTTATAAGATGGTGCTTAATGGCCATGATTATTGATTAGAATAACCAAAAACTTTTGCAAACATTTGGAGGAAGGGAGGCACGGTCGCATAACCCACCCTTAAAAAAGCAATGGCGTTTTCCTCATCAGAATATGATTAATGACGGTATAAGCCACAGCCTTAATACACTGCTAGTGATAATGTTAAACCGTAAAACTCCGGCAGATGGCAAACAAACAGAAAGCATTAGCTCGGTCCATTAAGGACTGTGCTAACTTGATTGTTCACTATACCATTATCCTCCTTATTCATACAATGCTGCAAAAATCTGTCATGGGAAAAGTTGGAAAAACTGTTGCATGATCTTAACATTTTTTTTTTTTTTTTTTTGGCAAGAACAAGAATTTTTGAAGTTTGTTTCTATTTGATTATTTTTTATTTCATTTTGTACTTTTGGTAGTGGCACAAACAACATATACAGCCCAGACACCTTCACAGTAAAACTGTATCTAAACTGTATCTCACATTCGTTTGCCCTTCTAGATGCTTTAAATCTGCCAGCGTCAAGGTCCTATGTCAGAATTCTATGCTTAGGACATTCAGATCAGAAATTGAATCACATAACCAATCAGGTAAAGAAGACAACAAAGGGGCAGCAACGTTAAAGGAAATGAGGCTTGATGTTTGGTGTTGGGGTATTTAGAGGGGAAATCAGTGTTTTGTTTTTCAGCAATATTGTGAAGTAAGATTACTAGTATCTGCAATCATGCAGTAATGCTGTACTGCAGAGGACAATTTTGTTGATGTGTTAAACTTAAGAAAAGTGATTTTAAATAATTCAACAGTTTCACAAGTGCATGAATGAGTTAAAAAAAAAAAAATCCACTTAAAATTCCACACCGAATGGGGGGAAAAAATCCTTTGTTTCTGACCTTTTTTTATTTGAGTGCTTTCCCACATCAGGTTTGAGAGATTGTTTCACCAAAGAAAACGAAATACATTTTCCGTAATTTAAAAAGGCAAAGCGAAGTAGTGAAAAAAACTCTTCATCATATTTCTTTGTGGACTTATTTGTGTAAGTAGTCCTCTTATTAGTTTGATTTTATGTCATTACCCAGCTAACAATGTGAGCAATTCAGACGACGCTAATAAGTTTCAGCTGGAGAAAGCGACAATCAGATGCCACTTAGGAGAGAATGGAAAGAAAATGGCTTAGAAATTGCAAAAAGTTGAAAAAAAAAAGGAAAACGTGTGTGTTTGTGTATGCGTGCGTGCGTGTGCTTGTTTTTAAAGTTATTGTATTTGTTGTTGGTGAACTTACCTCAATCATTTACATCACAGATCAAGTTTCCCCACTGGCGGTTAGTCCCCAGCCCAGCCCAACCCACCCTGATTAGATTTTCCTCTGAAGCTGACTCTGAAAAGGGAAGCCTATCTTCAAGGAAAGCTACAAGGACAGCTAGATGTCATCTTCCTCCAGTCTCTGCTGCAAGCATCCAATTACACACTCAGACAAATGTCAACATTGAACAGGGAAACTGGTTGATCCATAACACCTCTGCTATGACTATCTGCTTCATCATTGCTTCCCACCCACAGTGGTTGACACTGTCTATTAGACCTGTCAAATACACTGAATTAACTAAGCTTTTAATAGCCTGCACTAATTAGCTAGCATATCATCCCGCTACCTCTTTGATCTGATGTGGCCTAAAAGTGGGTGCATGTAGATATTTTAAATGGCAGCGCAGAACATATATTGAAATATATTTAAAAAATTATGAATAAAGACAGATTTTGACATATGTTTTTTAATGCATTCTATCTTGACATTCTTTATTTTATGTAAATACCATTATGAAACTGAAGTTACCTTTTTGACACATATTTGGAAATATTTACCAAGAGCTGTTTGTTAATATGAAAGACATATTTTGTGTTGCCGAAGTAGATCATTTGGAAAAGCCATTCATTTGTAAACTGCACTCTCTGACCAGATAGAAAAAAATCGAAGACCAGATTGATTTATAAAGGGAACGATAATTAATGAAATGTAGAAGTAATTGAATTTTTTATGGAGAATAGGACATTTTAAATGCTTCGATCGATGCTTAATTCTTTTTTTATAGCTATAAAATGTGAACTTTCTTCCAGGGGGCGTTTGCATTGGTACACCTGCTTTAGAAGAGCTACAGTATTTCACTTCACTTGTTATTTTGCATTATCTATAATAGTTTTGATAATAATGTGTTTCAAATGAGATCCTGATTAAAGTGATTTGATGTTGATGAATTAAGTGGGCTACTGAGGCCAAAGACTGGTTGTGCAGGGCTATGTGTCATTGCAGAAATCAATTGGTACTTAGGCAGAACACAAGGCTGCATTGACACTGGCCCCGTGAGATATGACTGCCCACCTCTGGGTCAGGGTTGCAAGGCTACTACAGTAAATGCCACTGCATTTGGCTTGTTATTTTCCTCCCCCATCTCTACAGATCAGGCAGGGACACCCTTTTTCAAATATTTCCTTCCAGGCCGTTTCTTGAATCATATTTGATGTTTTTTTTTTTTTCTTCTTCATGACTGAGTCCATCAAGGTGACACCACATATTAGATGTTTTGAAGATAAAGTCAGAGAGGCCAGAATGAGATGGTTTGGTCAGGTACAGAGGAGGGACGGTGAATATATTGGTAGAAGGAGGTTGCTGAGGTTGGAACTTCCAGGCAGGAGGCCTGGAGGAATACCAAAGAGAAGATTTATGGATGTAGTGAAAGAGGACAAGAAGTTATTTGGTGCAAGAAGATACAGAGAATAGAGTTAGGTGGAGGAGGTTGATTCGCTGTGGCGACCCCTGAAGGGAGCAGCCGAAAGGAGAAGGGGGAGAATATTTGACATATTTTCCCGATGCTATGCTTTGATGTATTTTACTTTAAAAGACTCTTCTTGGAAACAGTTGCATCTGGTGGGATCTCCACAATAACCAAGTTTTTGGGAAGTATTCTGAATGCCAGTTAAAACGACGAGGGAGACCTGCATTGCGTGGGCAGCTGCATTGCAGAAATATTGCTACAATCTGTTATACCTTTCTTTGAATCTCTAATGACACGGAATAATTCAGATAGCGATATATAATATAATATGGCACACTCCTTCTGTGCCTTTTAGAGGTTTTCAGAGTTTTTCTAAAAGACATTCCATCACCATCATTGACATGTACGTTATTTTACACCTGACAATGGTTAATCTCAGTGAATGATCATATGGAACTTATTTTCCTTTGCTTCTTAAAGGCCTATTAATCTTGAGATGAAATGGTCATGTTGTTCTGAAACTGAAAAGAAGTGTGGAGCAGGTAAAATAAGACCAAAAGATGAACTAGAGACTCGCAATCACAGTGGTTTGCATGAATAATAAATAAGTGGAAGTAATTTCCCTCTATTCTTTCTATACATTTATGTGGAACTGGGTACCAAACACAATTAAACAACTATCATTTAGAAAACATTTCAGAAATATTTGCGAGAATGGCTAGTGAACACATTTACATGCACACACTAAAGCCCGTCCTCTTTCATGGTAAATTTGACCGCTCACTGTATATTTTGCAAATATTATATTTTATTTGTCATATTTGTGTTGGTGTTGTGTCCAACGATATATGCCTTTGTCCATTTTATTGCCATTTTGACATCATGGCTGGGGGACTAAAGATGAAAAATAGCCTCTCTGGCTAATTCTGGCTTTTTTACTCATGTTTTATTCATGTGTTTTATGAAATTGCATTTTCCCCTTTAGAAATAAACTAATTTAATTTAATTAATTTAATGTTGCATATGGGCGATACATTTATGGTGAACACATACAAGTATTGCAAGCAAAGATCACATATTTTGAGGGGTGCTTGGATGTCTTGGTATTTGGCTAAACTGTTATCGAGTGAAAGCTCTATTGTTATTCAAATTACATTCTTGTTTTTTCGGGCGTTTATACTGACAGACACTGTGGAAACTTGGCAAGTTTGAATACCCCTTTGCAAACACAGGGACGCTTGCAGAGAAGCAGCAGGTTGGTGAGAAGTGGTTAAATGTCTGACAGGGAAAACTTACAAAAAGGGTCATGTGTTTAATTGAAGTGTAAACACAAAATCAGCGTCACTAATCTATGGTGGATTTTGTAACTTACATACTTATATGTGTGGAAACGACTGAAAAGCATGGTTTTCTTTCTTTTGTGATTCTAAAGTTGAGACATCATTATAGATAGGACTATAATGATGAGCATTTGGACCTTCGAATTGAGAGAAAGCGATGTTTCTGCAGCCTGGAAATGTGCTCAGCCCAAATCAGAGTGTGAAATGATAATTGAAATTCAAAGGGCATGGTGTAATGGTCACAGCATGGAAACCACATTGGCCACATGAAAGTAATGAAGTGGACTACAACAAACAGAACCTTGGGTGACTCATACAAATGAGAAAGTAATTACAAAGACCAAAACCAGTGCAGGGTGAGGGGTTGAATGATGCTTGTTATTCAAGCCGCATTTCAGGTACTGTGCTCTTGCTCCGATGGCTCCCTGACAGTATTCAATAGGGCAGCAGTGTTAATCGTCAAACATGAAGTTATAGGACAAATTGTTGATGAAATCAAGACAGATGTAGGGTTAATATGAAGGCCAGATGAATAACCAGAAAAGGATCATATATTACCAGTTCTACATTCTAATGCAAAATTTAAACCATTTCCATGGTCATATAGATTTTGGACAAATTGAACAGCGGTTATGATATTGCCTCAACTTCAAGTCCCTGTAGTTACGGTTTAGTTATGGTCAGTTTTCAACTGACACATTTTACAGCTTCTTTTAAAGAACCCACATCATTTAGGTTGAAATGTACTGTAGATGGAGAGTGCAAAGTTAATACAGTGGAAAAAGTAAAGCATCAACATAAAATACAAAAAACACATTTCACGTATCCTGTTATATTAAGTATCTATAATTGAGGAATAATTTTCGTTTCCGAAGGTTCGGTCTGAGGTAGATTTTTGTTCAACCCTCATGTTATTTAATCCTAAACAACATTTAGTGTGGTGTTTTTTTTTTCCTTTTTCAAAGTTTAACTTCAATTTTGCAACTTTAATTAAACCTGTGAATTTGAAGTAATTGGAAAGCACTTAATTTCTCACTCCCTGTAAACATGATGCTTGTGTTTTTTCGTTGATGAGTCATTACTCTGGGGCTTGACTCTGTGTTATAGTGAAATGACCATCACTTGTCAGAATGGCAATGCATATAAAATGCCTCAGTTGTTTACACTGTGTGTATATATATATACACACACGCAGACATTTTTTTTTAAATAAAATTTAAAACTCTTTGAACATGTATTATCCATTCCAAACTCCTGACAAAAATGACATTGACAAATGACAAATTGTATTTTATTTGACGAGATATATTAGTCATTTCCATAATTAACTTGCATTGATGGTCAGGCAGTTGATGTTTGGCTGACCATAATCCTCATTTTAAGATCCTGATCAAATTTTCTAAAAAAAAAAAAAAAAATGCCGCAGGATAAAATTATATATTTTATATATTCTCATTCCAAAGTTAGACTCTGGATGCCTTCAAAGAATTCTTTGAAGCTTATTCTGGTTATAACAGGCAGATATTAATTCCAGTTCTTTGTACAAAAATTAAATAATTAGGTTTAAAGAAGAAAAACAAAAAAAAGCTTTCAGTTGACTTATAAAACAAATAAATGAGTGCATTGTTTATAAAACTATTCAACTACTCTCCTATGGAAGTCTGTAGAATGCCTCGGAGATTTTGATATATCCATCTGACTGAGGAATGAAAACATTACATATTGATATTGTTTTCATTTCTTGCCCCGTAGCTTTCTTATGTTTCCACTTTCATTTATTATGTGAAATGGTATGTCACAGTGTTTGAAACATGTTTCAAATTCATAAAGTTACACTTCTTCGTCCCCTTGGGGAGCTGCCCTTCACAGATCACATGGTCTACTTCTGAACAGCGGCTCTAAGGCAGCCAGTGTTCTGCTTGCAGACTACCTTCACAGTATTTATCAATACATGGGGGTGGTTGTTACACACTCACATCCCTGTCATGATATTTACAGCTTCTCTAATCATCCTCTTCCTACTAACTATCTAACCATTCATTATTTTAGTTATGCTTTTTAAATTGTTCACTGTGGGACGAACGGAAGAAGTCAGAGGCATGACTCGCACAATATTAGACATCAAAACATGTGGAGCCAATGGTTTTGGCACAAACTAAAGAGAGGGGTTATAAATAATACAGCTCTAAACAAAATGGTTAAATTTGAGGTAGACTGCCTTTTTCTTCTTTTTCACTATATTGTTGTGCTGCAGCATTTATCTTCTCATTGGTTCTGCTGTTTGTTGAGATATATTTTCCAAATGCTGTCGCTAATTGCTGTTCATCATCATTTTCCCAAACATTCAAATAAATGTATTTTGTATTCTCATTTATAGCCCGAAAGCCACCGCGCTATTTCTAAAATGTCAGTTGCTCAGTCAGATCCTTCTTTTATTCTTAATGATGAATCATGCTTATGCCAAGCAATTTTCAGCCGAGTCTATTAACTAAAGGTTAACATAAATGAAATGCTTGGCCGTATACTTAATTAATGTTTCAGGTGAGATTGAAGATTTGATGTATAAGTATTCAGTTATTTCTTTCCATAACAGCTGAAGAGTGAAAAGTTGCTATGTAAATAGATGGAAATATAAGGGGACTATACCAAAGGAAATAGACTGAAATGCATTTAATATTTTAATATTTCTCTGCTCTGGGTTAATGGCCTGAGACCTTTGTCATCCATCAGAATTTAAGTCAACATCTTCAGGTAAGATTAGGTTGACCTTTGTCATTGGTTTCAATTTTATGTGTTTCGATGCAATAATGTATTGTATTCATTATTATCTCAAATAGTTTAACTACAGTGAGCCAAAGTGCTACAGGGTACAATACAGTGACATTTAGGTCTGCACAGACCATTTATTCTGGCTACAAACACTATAGAAGAATAATGCGGCGCACAAAAATGGAGAAGTGAAGGTAATGGTATTTTAACCTGACACTAATTTTACATTCTACCGAAAAAAACAAACATACTTAAAACGTAACACAGACACTTAGCCTCTTTCCTGGCTCACACTGTCGGGTGATCCCAAACTATATTTTATCCATTTACTGTTGATATGGTATTCTTGTTTGAGTGCTTGAATATAATTCTCTGAATATACATGTCAGGAACCCTCAACTAGGCCCTTGTTTAACAGCATGGCAGTATATTGTGAAATACAGCAAGATATTCAGTCAATATTCAAGGACAAACAAAACAGACCTACAGTGAAGAGCCGAACTGCAATTGATTTTCAAAGATATCAAATAAAGCTGCTAAACTGGTGCTGTGTTTTCATTTCTTGTCTTTTATTAACCCCTCCTCATTGTTCTGTGCTTGGAACTGGGCATACTGTACGGCAAGCCCTTATGAGACATTTTTCATGAAACATGATATCAGCTTCTTTGGGTGAAGGCAACATAAATCTGAATCCTTTATCAGCCGCCAGCACACCTCCTCGAAGACGCCTGGGTGGATTCTGTTATTTTTATCTAATCATTTCCTGAGCATTTTCTGGTGTCAGGATCCATCTTAGCTGACAACTGCTGGTTCCATTAGAATCTACTATCACCCTGTTTTTCCAGTGTTTTGCCATGACACCTGACTGATAAGTACGATGTTCAGTGTGTATGTAGAAGAGTAGTGACACATGGTCCTTAGCAAGGGGAGGGGAACGGCTCCATAGTGCCCATGATGGCATTTCATATAATAAATGTTGTCATTATGTATTTTGATTGAGCATGTAATGTGCAGGCATTTTGAATGTCCTGCTCTAAGAGTCCTTTTTGGGCCGGCTCTATTTAGATGACCCAAATATGCACCATCTTAACATTTCTAGGGAGTAAATACCATGTTTTGTATATTTTTCAATATTTAGAATATTTATTGATTGAATAGCTTTATTAAATTATTTGTATGCTTTCATAGACCAGCCATTCTCCAATGGCACCATAAGCATATCTAATGGCATAGCATTAAATAAATTCAAACTGTAAACATCCCTTCCCGCACTGTGTTTTAGTGACCCAGAAATGGTACTCTTCAGATGATTCCTGCAAGGTTCTGAGAGTATTGTCACTTGCCAATCAATTCCAGTGTCAGGTGTACCATTTGGCAACAAATGGAAACCTACTCATGCAGCTCAGCTTATTGTTGATTGCATCTCTGATCAATCTGTCTGTGCCTGATTGTTGCCTCACTTACTATTTTTTTTTTTTTTTTTTTTTAATTTATTTTTTTTATGTTTGCCAGTGACAAATGCATACTTCGAAAGAGCAGAGGCATCAGTTCAGGTTACAAAACAAGGCCTTTTTTTTTCTTTTCTGTGTGTATGTATGTGCACTGAACCTCACCAGTGGGCATAGAGAGGGCAGTGAGAGGGTGTTATGTTGCTGAAGTCCACCACTCCCGTTTGCCTGTCTGTCAGATGTCTTGCTTGGCTGAGCTCCACACAGTGATGGTGTTGACAAAATGACAGGATGGGTGCACACTCCAGTGAATGTCAATTTGGCTGGAAACCATTGCTTCCCCAGGAGCGCTGAAGCTCCCACACAACCAACAGAAAAGAGAGAAATCTGTAGTTTATAAAAGGCAAGCCCCACAGATTTTGATATTTACATAAAGCCTGCAGCGGCACATGCATGCATATAAACCTGCACAGGCCTTGTTGTTTTACACCCAATGTGTACTGAGAGTCAAATTACATTTTGGCAATTATTGGGTTGGCAAAAGAATTTTGTCAGTACATGACAGTGATGTTGAAGGTCTCAACACAGATTCGGTGTCATTCATTCACAAATATCGTGCATTCTCATAGCTTTGCCAAGACTTGCTTACTGTCCTGGCATGACTGCCGGGATTAGAGATGCATTCTGATGTGTCTCTAATCTTATAATCTGTCTGACATGCACATTTACACTGCTGCCATTTAATGGGTAAACAGAGATTGATTTGGAGGAATCTAAAGGTTATTGTGGGGCAATTAGTATAGATATTTATCTATAAGCTTGATTCTAGAATTCCTTGGGTGTTCCCATGTGCATGTGCAAGACTCATCTCAAATGTTAAATAAATTATACCAAACTGTATATTTTAGAAATTAGCATTTGATGACAGGTGTTTGGATTAACGCTGATTTAATGAGCTTTATGAAAGTCCCTGGAGGATGAATGTGAGGTTTTGGGATTACTGACTTCCAGGATAATGTAAGAGACAGGAAAATAGAAAATCCCTACTCCATTTAAATGCATCCACATCCTTATCTGTTCAAACCTACCAGGAAAACATCTTACTAGGCTTTCACTGATGAGCAACTGGAATGGACATCTTGATCTTAGATATACAAACCTTATGTTATGTGTTGCATATTGATGGCTCTTAATAACATGAAATTGGAAATGCATAGGCAGAGTTGTTTACAAGGGTGCAATCTCTAAGGATGCACATTGATTTGAAGGCAGCAGAATAGTGCCTTTCACTTCTCTCTCATATTGATTAATATATCATGAACTAGTAGTTATAAAGCTTGAAGTTAGGATTTTTGCAACCTGAGAGAGCTTTCAAAAACAATGTAAATTCATTCATTGTGCTCTGCTTATGAACTTCTGAATGCAGCCCCCCTAGAGACCATAATTAGACTCATCACAAAGTTGTGGGTGTTCGCATACAGTGAGGTATGTGTCAGAGGTTGCTGCCAATCTGCACTACAAAGCAGTGTGCGTCTGCCCACCTGCAGGCTTCGTGAATAATTTGTCAGGAGTGTTTTCATGTGTTTTTGCTCAGTGGATCATCCGTGCTTGATGTGCGGACCTTGAAGAACAGGTCAGTATTACTTTCACAAATAACTTGGAAAAAGAGAAGTCTCCCTGTCAAACTGTTCAGTATTGAATATTAGATCCATTGGAAAAAATTATATTCTCAGTGTGCAAGTGTTATTACATGGAGATATTTTCGAATTGGGGAGTCGTTGAAAACTTAGACAGGATTAAAAAGACGTAAGCAAATGTCATTTAGGTGGAAAACAATCCGTCAAGCATACAAGCTTTCTAGCCTTCTCCCTCTCGGCCAGCTGGGTAGAAAAAAGGGTCAGTCATGCCACATGCTGTTAGCATTGACCGTAACTGTTGCTACTCCCTGTATGCCCGCCTGTCTTTGAATGTCAAATGACACTTGAAGGACTGATCCCTTAAATTCTTATTTGTGTCTAGACTGAGACTCAAGCGAGGTTTTAATCAAATTTCCCGTAAAGGTTATATGGTTGCAACCTTCAAAATTCAAAATCATCAGATAAATTAAATTCTGTCAATACAACCAACATCACCATCCAGAGCATTCAGTTAAGTGTCATAAAATATTATGACAATGTTAAATATCTCTCTTCATCTCAAAAGTCCAAGCTTGTGCAAGGTGTTATGCAACTTACATTAATCTGACACCTTTCAACCTGCATTGACAACAGGTACCTCTGAATATGGCACATCTCTGCAAAGCGGGTAGAATCCCATTACCTAAATGGATGGGACTAATAATAAAATATTACCTCCATTCTAAACGGATTAACAGTGATCTTGTGCTCTTTAGGAGTTGTTGAGCTGCCTCTGTACATCTAAACCTTATTATATATATATATGCATACGTATATTTGTATATATATACGTATGCATATATACACACATACATATGTATGTATGTATACGTGTATGTATGTATATATATGTATATATGATAAAGCTTTTAATTTAAAGTTCATTCCAATTTACCATTCAGCTCAAATGTGTTGAAGAAACAATAATAAATTAATGTTGAACAAACAAGGACGGTGAAACAGAGGGCTTTTTAAGGTCTATTTTTGTGCTTACTGCTGCAGTTCACTGTAGCTGAATTACTGCCAATACAAGTTAGGCCAGCTAGGGATTACTAAGATTGGAAAAATACAAGGAGGTTTGTTGACTTTACAGAAAATGCAGATGAAAGAAAGGGTACTGCACTCTGAATCAACAACTGGAATACCGAAATACTCAAAGGCACATGTCTCTGACCTTGTTCAGCTGTTTTGTAGCGTTTCCCCCAACTACAGCAAATCAGAGAATTCCTAACTATTTGATTTTCAGACCAGGGACCAAATTTGACATGTCTTAATACTATTGCTGTTATGTGGTAATAGAGAGGCTGAGTACTAACTTTATTGATTTGTACAGCTATTTATGAGGGCCATAACATGCTAAAAACATCCTAAGGCAACATTCTGTCAAATCATCAAGATTTTCAACCACTAATATCATGACACATAGTTTCTAGGCTGTTTTAATGTAATGTAATGAATAATGAAGTAATTAATCTGATTAATTTACTATTAATGACCATTGCAAAAATCAACATTTGGTTCCTTGAGTATCCTTTGCATCCTGAAGGAAATTAAACAAGGCTAATTGGATACATAAGTACCGGTAATCCTTAATTTTTTGTTTTTGTTTTATTTGAGTGTATGTGCGGCATGAGTAGCAATGTAAATATTTTATCTCACTGATTGTGAAATTACTAAATTTGCTAATCTCAAACAGGATTGTACAATATATGGGATTTTCATTTATGCCCCAAAAAATCATACCCCGTTACATGTGTGCTTAGACTAGAAGTTTTGACCTCCTCTTAATCCCACTGGCACTGTTGATATATTTATTTATTTTTTTCCTGGCATAAATATCAGGACTTGCTTACACTATACAACATATATTCATGATTGATTGTATAAAACTATAACTGGCTCTATCACTGAACCTATTACCTTGGGATTTTAGAAATACTGGCTGTATTATGATGTTACTTTTTGAAGAACGCGTTCTTCTTTTCTGTGTGGTTTCACTGTGTATATTTTTGAGTGCAGTGTGGGGGCACAGTTTCCATCAAAAGTATACTCTTGTGTCCCTTTGTCAGGGTTTGTCAATGTAAGAATCCTTGTAACTACTGTTTTGCGACCAAGTCAAGTCTTCGTTTAAGAATAAATAAAACAGAATGGAATACAACAGCCAGTGTTGGGAAATCTAATGTAATACATTTGTATAGCTGTGTCTGAAGCAAAACCTTTAGCTTTGAACCATTACTTTTTACCCAGTCACCCCACTAAAAATCATTTTTAAAAGCATACATACAATCCATCAATCAAACTGATCAATTTAATTTATGAAATGATAGAAGTTGGATATTACTGCTAATATTATGGTGGTATCAGAGATCTCATTAATTTAAATATCACGGTGATTCAGTAGTAATGCTATTTTCATCACAAAGATTTTTATAGAGGCATACTTGCTAAATAATATGTTTGGACGATACTGAAAAGTAATCCAGAGCTAATGATTAATGTTTAATTTCCAAAATAGCATTAGTCAGTAATCAATTCACAGAAAATAATGATTAATCACATTGAGCAGTTTCTAGATCCCAAACAATGATCCTATTTTTGTGACATAATACAGACAATAAAAATGAAGCTTAATTGTGAACTGGACTGAATAGTTGAAATGGGGGCCGGTGAATTCTGTTGAATGATAGATCCAAGAATATCTTAGTGCATGTTGGTGTTTGAAAAAGGCTGACACTGAACAGTTTGGTAACATAATAACAGTTTTGAAGAGGTCAAGAGGTTAAATGGATTGGGGTTTGTAATATTTTTTGATCCTGACCAAGTCAAGACCTACAAGAGAGGAACATTTTGTTATGCTATCTGTGAAGGTTACAGGTGACGACAGCGTATCATCTACTGCATAGGTGTCAAACTCTGGCCTGCGGGCCATATTTGGCCCATCCTGTAATTATATTTAGCCCGCGATGCCATTAAGATTGACTATTAGAGCTGCCACGCTGGGATAGTCTACAGTGCATGTACCGCTAATTCTACAAGTCCCAGAATTTTTGCTGGTGTTTTGGCTGTAAAATCACAACAAGACTCATAAACGCCCTCTCCTATGTTGACAGTAGTCATAGCGACCTTATGCTAGTACTGCCAACCTGCTGCTTAGGGAGAAAACAGGATTTTGCATGTGTGCAATATTAAGTTATATATTGTATAATATTAAGCTATGCTTGTTCCTTCCTTAGTTTTTAAGCAAAACTTGTTTGGGTCCATATGAAAAGGTTCATTGTTTTATCACTAAATTTCAATGTTGGCCCATGACTTTGTCCCAGTTTTGAATTTTGTCCCACCATGAATTTGAGTTTGACACCCCTGATCTACTGGAATAGTGAACTGAGGATTTGGTCACCCAAGATCCTCTTGTTGATATTTCTTCCCATGTTCAGTGGAGACGCATCTATCCAGGATTATGCCTCAGGTACCACTGGTATTGTTAACTGCTTGTCATTTATTCAGTCAACAATGTCTCACTTGGTTTAATTTCCAACAGGGATTATGCTCTAACTCCTAGATGTGATACATTTGATACATTTAAAACAGCTTGCTCGCAGTTCTAAATTATGAAAAACAGCTTGCTCCAAAATATAGAAAACAATATTTTCCTGTAGCTGCAACCAATTTGTTGGTGATCACATCCTGTGGGCATGTCTGCCGTCATTTCACTAACTGTAATGGTAATCCATCATTGATAGAACCAACATCCTTCCCTCACATGGGATATCATTGATAAAACATAGTAGAATTAAATGTTCCTAAAATTAAATGTATCTAATATACTTCCAATAATGTGCAGTACTTTAAATGTTGCTTTGCCACCAGGTCTCTCTTTATCAATAGCCTGTGGCCTAGCATGGCTTTTCCTTTTGCAGTGACAGGTGATATTGAATAGTAATGTTAAGCACTGGCCTGCATGGTTGCATGTGCCTCCTTTGTCAGTATAGCAGTTTCAGTTGATTATAAGGTGAATGTTCTGTTGTGTTGCCTCAGTATACTTCACTTGTCAACCAGGCTGATGGAACGAGAGCCTTTAGTCAGCAAGACAGGTAGAACATATTCAGCCATTTGGAAACACATCCTTTTTTGATGTGGAACAACAAAACATGATGTTGGGTTGATTGAATGCAGACAGGTGCACCACAGAAAAATAGTCCTCTTTTTTTAACCCTGTTTATCATTGTGAAATCCTTATCAATTTTTGCAACAATTTAAATCAACGTTACAGGTAAAGGTATTGCAGTGGCGTGCGGTAAATAGAGAAAACAGGGAAGCGTGGAGAGACAGGCTGACGAAACACAGAGGTGAGGCGAGCCCCATGAAGTATGAAATACATTCAAACATGGAGAGTGGAAGGAAATGACAAGTCTATCAAATATGTATCCATCCAAAAGCAAAATTATGTCCAAAGAAGCTGGAAGAAAGTACACTGAAAAGGAAAGGGAATGCGCCAGATTTTTGCAGAGATTTGATAAGGTTGAAGAAAGAGGCAGGGGAGACTTATCAACCAGTGAGGGGTACTGGTGCTGTCACAAGCTTAAAGAACAGCAGAACTCACATTTCCCTGATGAATCACTGTTATTTTTCTCTTATAAACAAAAGAATGTGCATCAC
This sequence comes from Fistularia commersonii, assembly GCF_037954325.1. Classification (NCBI taxonomy): domain Eukaryota; kingdom Metazoa; phylum Chordata; class Actinopteri; order Syngnathiformes; family Fistulariidae; genus Fistularia; species Fistularia commersonii. Next base: position 20,133,270 of record NC_141286.1, read on the forward strand.
CTGCATTTATAACTTGAAGTAAACCTAAAATGAATCATTAACCATAATTAATGGATCATGGCATGTCATCCAGTCCAGTACACATGATATATCGAATTGTATGAAAGCTTACCACTTCCATAGCAAGACAGATTTATTTATTATTTTTTCCCCTCAGGGTTTTCTCTGATTTCTCAGAAGCAATGTTGATATACTGGGTTTTCTTGGCACTCTTCCACTAATTGGGCTTTACCATTTATTAGAATGAAATACCTGACATCTCTCCTTTTTCTGTGACACCCACTATGCCTTGGAGTTAACCTTATAATGGGCTGATGTTTGCTTTGTAATGATATGTCAATGCAGGGAATGGTTCGCCTAAATTGGCAACACAGACTAGACTGACATGCAGGAGGCACTCAGAATAATGAGCTGGTAATTCATCACACTCCCGCTTCAAAACAAAAATGCTTTAGTATTTTATCTTAATGTGTTTAATTTTTTTATTTTTCTGTCTGTACTATTGTCAAAATCTTAAGTCAAGCTGAGCAGAATCCGAGATGTATTTGAATTAAATTATAATTCCATGGGGTTCATAACAAGAGCCTTTATCAGTATCACCTGTTTTAACACCTTATTGTAATTTTATTTTACAATAATTAATTAATTGTATTTGATTTTTTTCATCATAGAAAAGTTTTTACATTTAAAATGCTTATAGCTTTCAAAAAAGGCTTCTTTGACAATAAATTGTTTTTAAAACATTTTACAATTTTTGATTTTTTAGTCTTTGCAAAATCTTACTCATGAATGGACCAACAGATTATTATTATTGTTATTATTAGTCATCCTTTTCCCCTTAATTTAAAATCAAATGAGCAGTCTTTCTGGTATTTTTTTAGGAAGATGCCTGGTTGGATGGGCTGTACTGCTGCAAATAAGACAGTGAAATCTTCTGCTTACAGTAACTGATCAATCTTGTGAAGTGCTTTTTGTATAATCGCATGCTGTCACACCAGGATGCAAACACATTGTCAGAGAGCCAAAACGATGAAGGTGCATTTTTGTCCTGCTCATGAATGTGTCAGACGGCAGAGTGTGATATTGTCATTTTAGTTTTTTGTGCGTCTCGCGAGAACAATTTAAAAAGTCCACAAAAACAGACATTTGAGACCATCTTATATGCTTGATCATAACCATATACTAATATGACTGATCTGCAAATATGTCTATTAATTTATTGAGACTATAATGGAAAAGATCCAGGCTGGAAATTATGTAATGCATCATCAGCAATACGAAAGCATCTCGAAGTCACAAATGTCAACTGGCTTGTTCCAGATCACAAAGAGTAGCAAATATGAATCCTGAGTTATGAGGCTTTTGACTCACAACACACACAAACTGAGAGAGCTGCTGGGTACTTTGTGACAAAATAATCACAAAATAATCAATCATGAAGGACTTGCAAGGCAGAGAGTTTTATCTTGTCTTGCTGCATCTCTACCAAGTAGGTAGTAATCTTTTTATAAAGCCTAAGTCTGTTATTGAGTCGCAGTTATTAAATCTTCAGCTGGGCATGAAAAACTCATTTCATGTGATATGCGTGTACTGAAGTTCATTGAACAATCTAATGTGCTTCATATGACACTGCAGAACTCCTTCTAATTTAATTTTTGGTGGAGGTGGATGCAAACCCATGCTTTACAATATGCTACAGAGGAATATTGAATTCCCGAATAATGTTGGAGTTTTAATACATGTTGAAATTTGATCTGTTTTTTTTCAAGCAAATCTTTTTGCATAAATCATACAATACCCAAATCAAATGGCACTTGGAGAACTTTTTATTTTTGTTTGTACTCTGAATTTCATTTTTGTCTATTCTTGCTTGTGTGTGTGTGTGTATTAGTGCTTAGGAATATATATATATATATATATATATATATATATTTGTTCTCTCTCTCTGGTTGAATGTATGTATGTGTTCGATTCTGACAAGGGGACGTCTGTGTGGAGTTTGCATGTTCTCGTCATGTCTGCGCGGGTTTCTTCTGGGTTCTGGATGGATAGATTACTATCCTGTAACACTACAATCCAAACAGGATTTCCTTATCTTAATAAGGAGAAAGTACAATAGAAATTCATAAAGACTGCAGAGAGGTCCCTGTGCAAAAGATTCAATGATAAAATTTTGTATTTATTTGAACTTTATATAATAGTTGTTTTGTCCTGCAGGCTTCCTAAAAGACTAAGGCAGAGGGAAAAAAAAGGAAAAAAAAAGACATATGTGATCCTCCCAGGGTGCCGGAATGATTTCTTTTGAGCCAGTTTCAAGCCCATCAGGACCCAAACCTACCAAATGATATTGGAGACTGCAGGATAGTGGCACTGCCAGTAAATGATGGAATAATCTAAAACACAGCGACCAGTACTCTGGTCTGATGAGTATTTTTCTACAGGGGGTATCTTCATTCCGTCTGTTTCATCTTAGCAAGCACATATGGTGCACTGTTGCAGGTACCACCAACAGGAATGTCTCATTTCTAGAGGGTGGCCGCCATTTATAAATACATTTTTGCTCACATCATTGTTCAAGTTTCATTTTTGCATTAAAAAAATGCTGAAAAGCTGATAGTTCCTCAACATGTCATGTTGATTGTATATGCAATCTGTGTTTTCAATAGTGTTTTCGATAGTTACAACTCAAGCATAAAATGAAAACTCAAACCATATTTTACACTCCTATATGCTTTATCTAAAAAAAACATCCTGCTGAAAATCATATTTAAAAAAAATTTCTGTCAGCAAAGTGAGGTCTGACAACCTACTGCGAGCCTTTAACCCAGGGGTTGGCATACTACGGCCCGCGGGCCACATCCAGCCCGTTGGTCTTTTTTATCCGGCCCGCCAAAGATTGGTACAGAATTCATACTTGATGTGAATGATTGGATAAATCAATGTGGGAGCCAAAAGAGAAGATTATTTCATTTTTGGAGCTACTTGAGAACAATTGAGGATTTTCCTGAGCTGAATGACACAGATTGGCGTTGTGATTTAGCCTTTACTGTGGACATACTGACACACATGAATGAACTGGACGTGAAGCTACAAGGGAAAAAACGGTGTGTGCAAGAAATGCAAGGAAACGCCAGAGCCTACAAACCCAAGCTAGTTTTATTTTCAAAGCAAATGTCAGGCAATGTTCAGACTAATGTCAACAAAGTCTTGTCTTGTGCTGGCCCGTCTGTCAAATTTTAAAAGTCATGGTGGCCCCTGATCTAAAAAGTCCCCCCCCCCCCGCTTTAGCCCCATCTCCTCAGGTGTAGTAAGGCAGGTAATTAGGACAGTCAAGTCCCAAAAATACATGCACTTCCAATCCATAGTCAATGAATATGGTTGTTTAAACATGTTGCACATCTCTGTTGAAAATGTACAAAAGTTTGCTTCCATTCACAATGTTATTGCCTCAACTGCAACATTTGCAAGGGGTGAAATGGCTCCGGTGGTAAAAGCAATTGTCAGTTTGATCCCTGATCTCCCCCGAGCCCAGGGGTCGGCAACCCGCGGCTCCAGAGCCGCATGTGGCTCTTTTGATTCTTCTTATGTGGCTCCCTGTGGCTTTTGAAAAACAATAATAAAATAATAATTTTGTTTTAGTTTGCTCATTTTTAAAATGTCATTTTAAATGTAATTTATGGCGATCCTGTAACGTATAAATAAAACTTGTTAAATATTTTTGTCGCTCTTAGTAAGCAACTGCATGCGCCGGTAAAAGGATGACACAGCACACAGAGAGAGGACAGTATTTTTGGTTTGCTGTCAGTGGATAATTTAAGTTTGGCTTTTTTTTCATCAATAAAAGAAGGACTCAAATAGACATTTAGTATTTTGCTTAAAAGTAACCTTCAAGCTAACAGCTTTTTTTTTTTTCTTTTGAGTGCAAAATGCTTTGCTGCATGCAGAAATGTAATTTTATTTTCTCTGCAGTTGTTCATTGATAAAAAAAAAAAAAGTAACACATATTTTGTTATACATAGCATACATAAAGGGAAAAAAAAATAATGCTATATGCTGTGTTAATTCATTTTAAATTTCAAAAGGGTTGTGTGGCTCCTGATGTTTTCTTTACTGTGGGTTTGGAAACTGGTCCAAATGGCTCTTTGAGTGGTAAGGGTTGCCTGCCCTAATCTGTTGAAGTGTTGGTGAGCAAGACACATCTCAAGTGACTGCCCACTGGTCATGGGTCATCTGAGGGTTTAAAATGCAGAAAATTATTTCCCAAAGTATTCAAAAAAAAAAGAAAAATCACATGTTATTTGCAAACAGGATTGACTTCTTCATGCCAGTTAAGGTCGGTATCACACGAAACGCTTACTTCTCGAGGAGGCACCTAAGCATCTCATATACACTTGCACTTTGGATCTTATGCATTTTCAATTGATCACCAGAAAAGGAGACTGAACTGTGGTCATAAGTTGTCAAAAACTAAACTCGTACAACAAAAACTATTACAGGATATGAGTCAGAAAACCAGCTCTGAAAATATAATAATTCAGTTATGATTTGTTCATGCACTCGTTTTTTCTTGATTTGTCCAAGTGAATCCTATTGTGCATATCTGGAAGGTAATGAAGCATGTTTATTTCTTGTTTATTTGTTTTTTGTTTTCAATGTTGTGTAGCCGAGTGTGTTCACATCAAAACCTAGCGATAGATTCAGTTCCTTATTTAGAAGTTTTTTTTTAAGTTTGAATTACACCACATTTAATGGAAATCCACCTAAAATTTTGCAACCAATCTTCTCAATGGGTGACTACCTTCTCATCTTTGGAAAGCAATAACTCCTTAGCCTATGTGAGCCTCTGCACTTCATTCACTTAAGTACGCTTTCACCTCTACATCCAAAGTGGCAGTCAATCCCAAGGGGGCATTGATTGCAATGACCTCTATGGGACTAAGGGGTACATATTTATGTTGCAGTTGACAGCTGTCCTTAGGAATAATGTAATACAGGACCACCAAGGCAGACCTTAACAGTGACCTGTTTCGTGGTTTTGAACTTGTGTATCCTCACGTTTCATCCGAAAGATTTTATGTTCATTTTTGAATTAGTTATCAGCTTGACCCCCTTGTCCACAGCAGGTTATCCTTGTGTCCTCAATCTATTAAATTCCATAATGGCCTGTTTATTCGGAACAAGACTTTTGAAAATGCCTGGGTGGAATGTATTTCTGAAGAGTAAATCATTTCAAAAGATCATAGTCCGAGATGACAACTTGTACCTTTTTTGTATTTTTTGTGATGGTAATAAATGGCTGTAATAAACTGACATTACTATGGTACAGCATTTGAGATGCAGTCAGCTGCTCCCTCATACTTAAAAGTGTTCCTTGGGTAATAGAATGTTGCACAAAACCCTGAGATCATCCTATACTGTATATTTCAAAGAGAACAAAATGTAGTTCTTGAAGTCTTTAAGTTATGTTTGTCAATATTATTTACATATTTCAGGAAACTCATGTTCTACCTCCATGTTGAAAATATTAGTGGTTGCAACTAAAACCATCCATCCATCCAGCCATCGTCTGCCGCTTGTCCTGCACTCTGGGTCACGGGGGATGCTGGAGCCTATCCCAGCTGTTATTGGGCGAGGCGGGGTACACCCTGAACTGGTCGCCGGCCAATCGCAGGGCTACATGTACATACAAATAACCATTCACTCATTCATTTGGCACAATTTTACCCCTTTTTTTCCAATTATCCTGCTGCATGTTTTTTGGACTGTGGGAAGAAACCGGAGAACCTTGAGGAAACCCATGCAGACACGGAGAGAACATACAAGCTCAACACACAATCCCCTTTTCAGAATGGAAATAGGGTCCTTCGTACTGCGAGGCGAAAGTGCTAACCACTGGCCCTGCATCTGAAACCATTTTCCTTAAACATTAATAAATTAGAATAAATAAATAAATAAAAATCCCATTTTACCAGTATGACCACATCTCTTGTGCCAGCAATGGGATGACACATCTAATTACCGTGACAGGCAAATAGAAATCATTGTGCATGTCGTGCCTGCTGTGAGTCTTTGTTTTGATTGATACCACGGTGCTGAAAGCCTTTTTAATAGGTATTATGTGGCTGGAGGCAGGATGAATCTGTAGCAGTATCCAATCTTTTAACAGAATGGCACTGCCTCTGGTATCTCTATGAGACAGAGTTTGACTAGTGATAATTTACCACCCCAAGTTATGTGATGGAAGTTCACCATGGTGCAGCTCCATGAAGGAGGTAAAATGTTTCTAGAATTCAGCAGATAATTTTAACATTTACTGCATCATTAGAGAGTGAAACAGTTGGAAGTACATCTTTTCCAGCTATTCACCCTGTAGTTCTCTTCATGCATTAGATAGCTATTCAAACTCTATAACACTGTGATTGACATGTCAATAAGCACCACAAATATTGCTCTCAATAAACTTTTTTTGGTTCAGTTTATGTTACTTTTAGTGTGCCTAAACTCCTCGTTCTCAGTTTACATGTTTGAGAAGTAAGTCAGTAGTCTGTCTCTTTTTTGTATAACATTTTTGTTGCAATGGATGATCTAAGACGCCAATCTGTAACTTCTACATTCTGCTTTTGGGAGCCTTCATTTCTTAAATCACCTTACAGAAAGTCATTTTTGACCTCAGTACCATCCAAGTATATTTTCTAGACTACTTAGATAACACAGAAGTGATGGCAATGGTTTATATAAATGGGTCAATAGTGTACAACCAAAAATAAAGTAATTAATGATTAATTATTTGGTCATTTGAGAACATCAATGGTGTTGGATAATTGCTGAAAAGGATTCTCAGCCATTTGTAACCTCTGGTCACATTTCCCCCGGCTACATGCACAGAAAAATACACGCACACAAATACCATGAAACATGATTTTATGATATTAAATAAAGCTTATAGAGGAGTTTCAGGACTCCTGCTGAGTTGTTTTGCCCAAAGAGCTGCAACCACTTAAACACTGTCTTGCAACAGCATGATGAAACACATTTCTGACAGTGTGATTCTACATACACACCAGGCACACAAGACCAGTGTACACAAACTGAACCTCCACAGTTCAAGACTTCAATAATTCGTATTAAAACAGCATGATGCCCTAAGCGCCTACATTTTATAGAATTATTGATTTTCATGATTATTCATGTAACTATTGTAAGGTCAATGGTCCTATGACACACTGTCAGTTATATACCTTTTCAAAGGAGATGACAGACAGTTTGATAAATTGGTACTGTAGCTATTTCTTCATGTCTCGCTGTACTCTTTTGGGAAACAAAACAAAAAATAAACAACAAAAAATTTAGCTTAGAAGTGCACTACCACTATTTTATTCGCACTCTATCTTTACTGTAGTATGTTACCATAAAAAGATAACTTCCCGGTGAAAGATTTTGTTTGTACTGGTCCGTCAAACTATATTGAACTTTCCCTCTGAGTCATTATTGTCAAATCTTGTCGTAGCAAATAGATGACAGATGAAATGTCTTTGAAAAACATTAAACAAGTTCAGTTGCTGTGACAAGTTTTGTTGAGAACCATGACCTGGATGACAAAACCTCCACAGTCATATTTATTTTGTGAGGAGTATTAACTGTCAGTGGCCCTGATGTTCTTTGATATTTACATCCAGTGGAACAAACATCACATTTTCACTTCTACATCAGATTTCATTGACTTGGTTGTAGGGCTATTAAGTGGAACAATGCTTACAGTAAAATGAGCTGCTGAAACCCATTGTTGCGTTGGTTCATGTAGTTATACAATGATTTTTAGCAAAATTGCATCATAAATATCTAACATAGATGTGTATTGTGTTTAATGAATAGCAGTGTGCATGCCCTGCGTTAATTCAAAGCAATTGGAGTGAATTAATTTTGATTGAATTTAGCATTTTGTTTGGACTTTATTTATTACCTTTTAAAATTCAAAATGAATATTAATATGTCATTTATATGTAGGATGACAAACCTAATGGGTCTCTAAAATTAAGTTTTAAAAGATTCTTTTGCAACTGGTGCTTCCAGTTTAAACTAGACAACACTAAATATGTAGTGACACATATATCTCACTATTCTAATATTACCATGTTTAATTTTTCCTGCATCTGATATCAATGTGAGATGTGAAGTCCATGCACAGTCAATGTCAACAGAGCTTTATCTCAATTAAAAGCTTTTACTTTTTAGCTGACTCCTTGTGAATGAAACACAGTTGATTTTCACTTTTGCCGAAAAAATGGGAAACTCATAGGTTGACTGTCATAAAACATCTAATCTGTCGTGTCCCAGGCTGCTACCTGGGAACTTCCTTACGTGCCTTTCACATCCTCCGGCATGACCGTTCTGCCACGTCGATGGAGGATTTTCATTCAGATTAATTATTGCTCAGATTTTTTGCATGGGGGGCTGCTTGACTCTGAGCAATCTGGAAAACATGAATGTATGTATGTATGCATGTACAGCATCTACGTATATGTATTCACACATATACATGTGCTTGTGCAAATGTGCGCATGTGATTTACACTGGCAGGCTTGGGAGCGAAGAAAATGTTCTGATAATAGCATTAGGCAGACTAGGAGAGACTTACAGCTCTTAAAACTGCAATGCAGACCAATCCAGTGGACTCTTTCTTCTCTTGGTAAATCTTGTTTTTAAGCTTTTGGACCACAAATGTGATCGAATACAGGAAATACATTTCTCAGGGCCTGGGATCACAATAGTCAATATGGAAAAGTAAATTATGTGAATTATAAGAAATAATGCTGGGCTTTTGGAGGGAGCCCTGTTACAATCAATCTATTCAGTCGATTCAGGGAAGTAGTATAAGACTCAATACTCTGTAAGCTTCTATCATAGTAGTGTAGATTAGACTTACTAGCACAAGAAATGCAAGCCTTTAAATCCAATTACATATATTTTACATCATGTCATTTTATAAATTCTGCTGAATCTGTAAAGAAGACCCATGAAGTGTGTTTTTATATGACTTAGGGAAAGTCTCTTATGCTGTTCTTTTCAATTGAATACATCTAAAACAGTTTTTTTAGATAGCAGCCCGAGCAGTGACGCTCAGACCTTCCTCTCCTCCGCTACATGGTCCAGCTCCTCTGGGGGGACCCAAGGCATTCCCAGGCCAGTCTAGAGACATGGTCTCTCCAATGTGTCCTGGGTCTTCCCATGGTCTCCTCGCAGGGGGACATGTTCGGAATATCTCCCCCGGGAGGTATCCAGGAGGCATCCCGACCAGATGCTCGAGCCCCCTCATCTGACTCCTCTCTATGCGGAGGAGCAGCGGCTTTATTCCGAGTTCGCCCTGGATGATCGAACTTCTCACCCTATCTCTCAGGGACAGTCTGCCCACCCTACGGAGAAAACTCTTCTCGGTCACTTGTATCTGCAATCTCATTCTTTCGGTCACTACCCACAGCCCTTGACCATAGGTGAGGGTGGGAACGCAGATCGACCGGTAAATTGAGATCTTCACCTCCCGGCATCTCCCACTTCTCAATGACAGGCCGATACAGAGTCCACATCACTGCAGACGCCTCACTGATCTACCTGTTGATCTCTCGCTCCATCCTTCACTCACTCGTGAACAAGACCCCAAGATACTTGAACTCCTCTACTTGGGGCAGGACCTCTTCCCTGACCTGGAGTGGGCATTCCACCGTGTCCGGTCTCAGATTTTGTGGCACGGATCGGTGGAGGGTGTTCCTCCCAATCACACCCTTCCAAGTCGCACTGTCATTGCACATGTGAGTGTTGAAGTGAGTGTTGAAGAACGAGGGAGTCCCTGGTAGGATCGCTCTCTAGAAACCCCTCTAAGGATCCCAAGAAGGGTGAGTAAACTGAACTATTGTTGGGTGTATAGACACAAACAACAGTCAGAGCCCGTCCCCCCACCCGAAGGCGGATAGAGGCTACCCTCTCGTCCACCAGGTTGAACCCCAACATACAGGCGCCGAGTCGGGTGGCAATCAATATTCCCAACCTGCCCAGTGCCTCTCACTGGGGGCAACTCCAGAGTTAAAATGAGTCCAGCCCCCAAGCTGTGGATCAAGGTGAGTCCAACTTCTCAGCCTGAGTCTCTCAGCCTCATGCACCAGTTTGGGCTCCTTCGCTGCCAGAGAGGTGACATTCCATGTCCCAAGAGTGAGCTTCTGCAGCTGAGGATCGGACCGCCAAGGTTCCCCCGCTCCGGCCACCACCCAGCTCACACTACCTCTGACCCCCATGGCCCTTCCTGTGGGTGGTGAGCCCAGGGCATGAGGAACCCATGTCAATCTTTTGGTCTGTACCCAGCTGAGCCCCATGGGTGAAGGCCTGGCCACCAGGCACTTGCCATTGAGCCCCGGCCCTGGGCCTGGCTACATTGAGGGGTGCCCCAGTGACCCATTTCCAGGCAAGAGAAAACCAGACCCAAGATTTATGTTCCTCATGAGGGTCTTCTGAGCCGCGCTTTGTCTGGTCCCTCAAATGGGACCTGTTTGCCTTGGGTGACCCTTCCAGGGGGATCAAGCCCCCAACAACAAAGCTCCTAGGATCACGGGGACGTGCAAACCCCTCCACCAGAGTAAGGGGACAGCTCATGGAGGGCATGTACGCATATTGTGATAATGAAAGCCAACACAAATAGTGCAGATAGCACACAATAGATAGCACACCATATATTTAATTATTTTTCTGGTATTTGATTGGGTGTTTAGGATTATCCTGTGTCTCCTTCTTATTTCTGTCTCCACGTCCCTGTCCTCCTTCACTACTGTTGTGTGTTTATCCTCTCCCTCCTTGTATCTTCTACTGATTACTTTTTCCTAATTGGAAAAGCGAGTTAATTATCCCCCACTCTGTACTTAGCACATAATCTGGACCTCTCTAGAGAAGCTTAAACCCCTGACAGAAACCTACACTGGGGTTGAAGATGGGGTACTAAAGGAGCATTTTGACCTGAATTGTACCCAAAGATTGGTCCTATAGATTGGGAGCAAAAATAAAATCAAAGACATCCATTATAGGAGCAAGAACTTGGAAAGATTTTATAGGGCTAATTTAGAAAAGCCTGCACTAACTTCATCATTTTGCTCCCCACTGGGCTAGAGCAAATGCCAGAGAGAGCAAACCAGTTGTTTTTAATTCAAGCTTGTTGCTTGATGCCATGGGATGAGAAGCGATCGACAAAACCTAGCAACGTTAGCAGCATCTATAGTGATAGTGATTGAGAATATTTTTTTTTGCACATTGCACTATTTAGATTTAATAACCATCTTCCAATATGTGGTGCAAATGTATGTAATAAATATAAAAATATTGATGTTTTAATAATTAAGTATTGGATTGTTTGAACCCAATTTACTGAGGATGTTTAAGAGATTTCTATCAGTAGTATTTATGCATAGTATATGCAATGATATCCAATGTTTTGGTGATATAATTGCTATCATATCGATTAAAAATAACAAAGCTGACATTATCCTGTAGTGTTATTAAAATACACTTGTTAATTAATATTTCAGAAGCAGGAAACACAGAATAACCAATACTTTGTAAACCAGTCCAAATGTGACATTATTGGTGTTACAAGAATACAAGGAAGGGTAGAACATCAATGGATTGATTGTGTTACAGCTTCTCAAGGGATGAATTGTATTCAATTTACCCAGCAGAGCTGACATTATACATTTTATATTAAAAATGATGGTCTTTAAAACATCACCCAAAAGATTTAGGAAAATTGATAGCTGCAATGTGTGCAACATTGCTTCTGAAAAATAGAGTATATGTAATTGTTACCCTTATAAGGTGCATCTATAGCTTTTGAGGGGCTAAAAATTGCTCCATACACAAGGATGACCTACAATTTTAATCAAATACAGAATTATTTGTAATATGACATTTCCTGGGAAGATAAAGTATTTACTCATGAAGGTTATGCTGCCATTCACACATGTTTAAGGTTTTGAGACATTTTTGCCAGTTATCTTCCCCAATACAGTTTGGGTAGTACTGCAACATCTAGAACGTCAATAGATATGGAACAAAAGCATACCTCGTATTGCAACAAGCAATTGATCAAGACTCATCTAATGTCAGAGTGCAGCACAATGATGCTTTCTCGTAGGAAATTGCATAAGCAGCAATCTGACAGCAAACAAAAACCTTGTCTGGCATTTCAACATTCAGGATGGTAAACCAATTGTCACCGTAATTTTTGTATTTCATCGCTGTCTGTTTTGTACTTAAAATAAATAATAAATACATTGTAATGAAATCCATTGTGTCATCCCTCAAACTGGGATTTTTACATCATTTAGTTCCTCTTGTTAATGGTTATCAAAATGTTAGCAATGAACATGCATGACCAAACGTTTGTACTTCCACATCCTCAAAATGTATCCAGAATCCCTTAAATAAAATGTTTTGTGCCCTTCTCCCCAAAGAAAAAAAAAAGATTTATAAATATCTGTCCATCAATCTTCTACCACTTAATCTTGCACTCAGGGTCGCAAGGGATGCGAGAGCCTATCCCAGCTGTCATTGGGTGAGAGGTGGGGTACATCCTGGACTGGCTGTCAGTCAATCGCAGGGCTACATACAATAACAGGCAACATTCACTCATTCAGGGCAACTTTTTCAATTTTTCTAATTAACCTGCCGCATGTTTTTTTTTTAAATATGGGAGGACCCCACGCAGACAACATAGGTCCCCTTGTTGGAATCGAAACAGGTTCCTTTGTGTTGTGATGCTGAGGCACTAACCACTGCACCGCCCTTTAGATTTAAGAATAGATTTTAAAAAATGAATAAATTCCACACAAAGGGCACTTTGGTGTCACACCCAGGCCTCCACACTGAAGGCACTACTTGATCCTGTGTCAACATGTCATAAGGGAATATATTACCTAAAGGTTGAGGTTTTCTTCATGATACATAAGTGCTGATTCAGCTCAGTTAATTTTATGTGTTATATATCTACTGGATATATATATTAACTTGTCCCCTCTCATAAAAAATATTTTGCAATTTTAAATTTTAGACAAAAGTTAAGATTGAACATGACAATATTCTGGGGCAGAATTTGTTTTACTGACTTTGTATTTACTGCCCATGGTAAGATGTACATTTCAACTGTGCTGAAGAAAGACTAAAAAGAAGAAGGTAGCTTATGATATCAATATGATTTTAGATTTGAAATTGAGGAATGGGTTTCATTTTCTTTGTAAGGGTTGGAGTCGTTTTGCTGTTCATCTTGTTCAACTGTGTTTAGGGACCAGTTTCTCGCAAAATGTGTATTGCCAGAGGGGAGTATGTCTTTTGACTATCTCCAAAGCACCAATGAAATCACATGCTTCAACCTAGTTAAGAACCCTGGAGTGACCATTTCTTAATGGAGGAGTCCTGTTCAAGGATCTAGAAAGATGCAACAAAGGAGATACTTGATAGAGAGGCTCCTTTGAAAAACTAATGAGAAAGAAGAGATGCCATGAATGTGATCCAAATACTAACTCACAGACTAAGTCTCTTGGTCATTGGCAGATTTGTGGGAAAATTGGAACCTTGTAAGCTGCCTGACCGAGTGATTGAGGTCTTGAATGAGCAACGGCTCACATCTGTAACTCATGCACATCCACTATGTTATCGTGCATGGTGATACGGCCAGCTATGAATACCAAGTCCAATCCACTACAAACCTAAACACTCACCTAAGAACTGCTTTACCAAGGTGAATTGTCCACAGTTCTGACCTCAAAAAAACCTCACAAATCAATCTGCCACAGACAGGGCAAAGATATTTTACTGGTGAGAGTCTAATCAAAGCACTGCTGGTAACTTCCTCCAGGTCTGCTTTTCCTGACCTTTTCTGTCATAATCACAGAGTATTTACTTTGTATTCTGCAGATGTTTTTATTTATTTATTTATTTATTTATTTATTTATTTTTTTCATCATTCGATAATTCTTGGACACAATAATTTATTCAACAATAGATTATGATTGGAATTTCAGGTGGCTACGGGAAGGGTGACTAACTAATTACTGTTTTTCACAATTTGAGTCCTGTAATTGTTCATTGTTGAGTTGTCATGGGACAATTCTTTTAAATCACAATTTTGCATTATCACAATAACTTTTTTTTTTTTTGCTCTTTTCTACATTTTTCTTTCACAAATCTATAATCTATGAAAATTGTAATTTTAATGGCTCAGAAACCACACAGCTAACATCCATGACACTATCCAGAGGTACATTAAAGGGACAGAGTTCAATGCTATGATTTTTTTCTGACACACACACACACACACACACACACACACACACACACACACACACACACACACACACACACACACACACACACACACACACACACACATCTATAAAGAAATCATACATAACAGTTATGTTTGCTTTCATATGTATGTATGCTTTAACACACAGTATATCATTTTGCTTTAACCATCTCTTTCATGCCCAACCATCATCTGAATGACAGACTGTGATTAGGTTCCATGTTTGTAACATTAAGTACTTTATATTACGATGGTAGATATTTCTTTTAGCCAAGGGGGTTTTATACGCAGGACATGACAGATAATTTGATTTGCCTCGTCCTTCTACTGTCTGTACATGCTTTCGTAGCTCACCCTCAACATCCCAATACCAAAATACACGCGCCTGTGTTTTGAATGCTAATTTTTTTTTTTCAGCTGCTTCGGTGCGCAGCTTCACCGTCACATTGAAGAAGTGGAAGGTTGACTGCTCAATAATCATTATTGACCTAGTGTTTCCAAGAGGCCCAACATGTCCCGTATTGTACAACTGATAAAGTAAACAATGATGTATAAGATAATTTGAAAGCATTCTTTTAAAATTAAACAGATTGATCACAGTTCCTCAGCTCCTTTGGCTTAGCATGATTTGGTTTTAAACCCACAGTCACATCTCTTGATTAGATTTCTTTATTGATTCTGCAGGTGCAGTAAAGGTCAGACTATTGCACAACTCGTACAGATTGACCTTCAAGGGAACTCTAGCACAGACAGTTGTCTCATTTTATTTTGTCGGGAGTACCTTCAAGAATAGATGTTTCTTAGCTTTGGTTCTGATTGTCTTTGCATCCATCACAAACAAATGTAAAAACAAACATGTATGTATGTATGTATGCATGTATGTATGTATGAAACAGCTATGATGCAGGTTTCAGTTAAATAATTACATTGAGTTCCAATCCAGATATTTAAGTGCCTTTGTGATGTCATCAGTGGCCTTTTGAGTGATCCTTTCCGAGAAATTACCTCTGCAAGCTGCAATTCTTACAAGAGCTTGGAGAGCAACAATTTACATTAGGATTGAACATTTTTTTCACTAGTCCTGTTACATTAGCCTTAATGTAGATAACCTATTGTTGCGTGGCAACCTATCACGTTACTGTTCATCATTTTGCATGACAATCTCAACACCCTCTAAGTTTTTCTTATTTAAAGGTTGTCAGAATAAAAAGTAAATGTTTTATAAAAAAATATTTCATAGCTAATAGATCCTCCCTATCGACCTCAAAAATTCAAAGTAATTTGTCCTTTAAACTGGTTAACTTCTCAATGTACCACAGCCCTTCCATACCAAACTTTGAAGACACAACTATTCCCATTCCCAGTCTGAAAGCATGTCTCGAAAATTATCCCAAAGTCAATCTTCGTTTCAAGGTTAATAGCTAATCACAGTCTGGGATTTAGGCAACAGGGGTGGAATTTGTCTATTATCATACTCTAGAAGACATTATAGGAGATTATAGCACTAGAAGCTATTACAATACCCCTCCTTGTAACTGGTCTCAACACAAAAGTCTGCTATGATGCACACCAGTGTTGCCTTCCTGATGCTCTCTGAGAGGTTACACTTGGCCTTAGATATGATTAAGCACAGGTTAATCAATTAAAGCCAATAATTAAATGAAAGTACGATCTTGTTTCCACTATCAGCTTTCATAAATCTCATATAAATAAACATGCTCCGCCTGCATTTCACCCTTGTATAATCAATTTCTTCAGTGTGCTCACACCACCGAGCAGATCAGTTCAAAATCATCTTTACCTGTTGGTCATGCTTACAGGCAGAAAACACAACACCCATCATAAAATGGCATGATAGAAAATAGAAAATGCAGTAAAATATCTGCAAGAAAGACATTATGGAACAGGACAATCACAGGAGGAGAAGAAAGTGAGTGAGCTTGTCCAGTGGACAGCTGTGACATGGCCTGGCTTGATATAACAATTGGTACAGAGTGACAAACTGAAATTGCCAGCATGTACTTGGAATACTGCTAGATGGTGGAATGCAGACAGAAAGTGGGAATCACAAAAAATACAATGGTATTCCTATGAAACGGTACATCAATGATGTTGATTTTAGTTTCTTGTTTGAAAGGTACCTAATTAATTTACTTCAAGAAAATCTATAATAAATAAACCCTTCAGTGAAATTAAATTGCATCCTAAAAGGAATGAATTTAATATCTGGCAGAATTTTTACTTGGCTTTGCAATTTTCTATAGCAGTTACGGCAACTTCTTTGACTAATAACGCCCATGATAATAACTTTTTTTTGGAAGGTTCTTATGCATAATTTGGATAAGAAAGTTATCTTTTAAATCAATACTCTGCATAGAAAAAAAAAAAAACAATAAAAATGTTCAATTTATTTGTAAATGAAATGTAAAACTGTTCATGATGGAGTGATTCAACAATTCAAATAAGTTGATGAGATTTTGTGATGTACATAGACTAATCTGAGCGGTACATCCTAAAATGTAATTTCATTTACCCATTAAGGATTATTCATACTGAAATTCAGATTCATTCTTGGTAGTTAACGGCCAATATACATTTTTCAAATGTCTAATCATTTTTCTTGTTGGAGCTTGATATAATAAACATTCAGTTGATTGGAACCCAAAGGAAACCGCCAGATATCTGTTAAAAAGGAGAACCAGTATGAGAAACAGCAGATCAAATTGTCATGTAATGTTGTAGACGATAGATCGTACAGTGTTTGTTCCTACATGTCTGACTGAAATGGTCTAATGTCACGGGGGGCTATTTGTTGAAAAAAGATAGCCAAAGTACCTCAGGGCCTCTCTTCAGGAGCAACACATGATCTTTTTAGATCATGGCTGAAAGCCTAAAATTGTTGCACTGAAGAAGCATGCGGCACAGCTCTTTTTTCTAATGCATCTATTTGATATTTGAATTACTTTAGACATTACTCATATTCTTCATGCACTCAGACTATGTAGAAACCAGCTGATGGCCAGCATCAGAAAAAGGGGGGGGAAAAATAGCATCAGCAGCACAACTGACACAGAGATGTAAAATCAATACACAGTGCATTTGTGATATGCCACGTAATCGTCTTTTTCTACACCACAGATGATATTTTCTCCCACTGTTTTTCAACCATGTTATGTATATATGTTATACAGACAGTAGTGACTCAATTTGCATAAGTTCAGTCTTTTCATATCACACGTCTTCACATTTTAACTGTCTATGTTAGAATGAGTAAGGATTTCCTTTTTTTTCCAGCACAATACATTGCTAGTTATCTTTTCAAGATTCTTGAATTCACCTTAGATACACAGAGGTGTCATACTTGAAGACAATCAATTTTGAGTGTATCAATACAGTGCCTGCCACCACAGACTGTCAAAATGGTTTCAGATGCTTTAATCCCCTCCTTTTTAGAGCATTATTGTGCATTGGTAAGGCTGATTCAATTTTCTTGAGGTGGGGAAGTGGGGTAAATGAAAGGGAAAAAAAAAAGAAGAAAAATATATGTCTCCTTTCTTTTTTACTAGACGTCAACAACTACCTTTATTGTGTAACGCCTCTCGGTCTTGATGTATGTTTCAAAGAATTATCAGTTCTAGTTCACACAAGAATATTACAAAAACCCCTGCCCTGGAAAGAGAAGGGTCAGGGTTGACGTAAGAATTAATTGTCTGAGGTTTGGTATGTGGAAAGTGCAGTCAAATATGTCAGTCCAGAATCTCCTACAGGTGATTGATTGGGTTGAGTTCTATTGTGTGTGAAGAGCATAGAGTGTACATCACATCTTTGTCATCCTGGAAGACAACCGTGCATCTTCATGGACGAAAAGTGGTCATACAGATCAGAAATGAAATTATGTCTAGTTCCCTGTTTCTGGACATCAAAATCCCCAAAAAGCATTTAAATGATCATTTTTTTGTTGGGGTTCAGATTTTCAATATTGTGGGATTCTTTCGGCACAAAGTTCTATGTACTATATTTTAACACTTGATGGAAATATTGTTTCACAAAATTACTGTTTCTCAAAAATGTCTGCATGACACTGTTTAATTTGAATAGCGCTAAACTTTCAAATGTGCATTCATCTTTGTTATAATGTGGTTAAAAGCACCACAACCCTTCACACATTACGCTTGATGGCAGTCTGACTGTAGTATTCATTTACTTAACCTCTCTTCAAATATCATGCAGTGCACTTCATTGTCAAAATGTTTCCTTTTTTCTTGATTCCTCTCAAGTTAGTGCTTACAGAGGTGAAAAAAATGGCGGTGACAACAAACCACTCCCGAAAAACATAAAAGCATAAACTTCCATCTCTGCTATCATATTCAAAAAAGATTGCAGTTGGACAAATTAGATGAAATATCAATTCATAACCAAACAAAGACCATTACTTGATCTCAGTCAATCTTAACCTCAGCATAGTCAAAGCATTATAACATTATGTTACATTACATTATATAACAAACATTATATTACGGAGCAAAGATGGTTGTTTGGATTTCAAGATTTTTCTGTCACTCTCACTGAAGCTCCCGCCATCTGAGTCTCAGATTCCGATCTTGGCATCTTGGGTCAAGGTTTAAAAACCAACTGGACCCACTTAGCCCTTCCAAACAAATGCATCTGTTCAATGCATCTGCATTCATTATTACTCTGTACTCCTTTTTTTTTTTTTTTTTCCTTAACATTGGCCTATCATGTAGGAAAGTTCTGACTTTAATTTTCAGTACTGAGACCAAGGTCAAGAGTTCACACTTTCAATACTCAAAACATCTCATATCAGTTAGGACAGTAAATCAGTTTTTGCAGAGTGGTTGCCCTTTAGTCATTACTTACTGAAATAAAAAAAATGGAAAAACAAGGGAAAATCCAAACTGAACTGAATTGACTTGTGATGGAAATGTTCATGTTTTCGAGCCTTATTCAATAATAGAATGAGTTAGACTAACTCCATTCTTCAGTCATGAATACAATTACTGATAATATCTGGCATCCCCTCACTGAAATCAGCGGTCAAAAAAGGAACTCGGAGAGTTTCAGCATACCAACATTTCGGATAATTCCGCGCTCCCAAATTTGTGGGAACAGTTTGGAGCAGGCCCCTTCCTTTTCCAACATGACTGCGCACCTGTGCACAAAGCAAGGTCCATAAAGACATGGATGACAGAGTCTGGCATGGATGAAATTGACTGGCCTGCACAGAGTCCTGACCTGAACCCGATAGAACACCTTTGGGCTGAATTAGAGCAGGGACTGAGTACGAGGCCTTCTTGTCCTACATCGATGTGTGACATCACAAATGGGCTTCTGGAAGAATGGTCAAAAATTGCCACAAACACACTCCTGTACTTTGTGGACAGCCTTCCTAGAGGAATTGAAGCTGTTATGGCTGCAAAGAGTGGACTGACGTCATATTGAACCCTATGGATTAAGAATGGGATGTCACTTAAGTTCATATGCGAGTCAAGGAAGGTGAGCGAATTCTTTATGCCATATAGTGGTGTGTGTGTGTGTGTGTGTGTGTGTGTGTGTGTGTGTGTGTGTGTGTGTGTGTGTGTGTGTGTGTGTGTGTGTGTGTGTGTGTGTGTGTGTGTGTGTCACCCTCAAATAGTAACAGCCACCCTTTTCAGCAATGCCTCATAATGAATTTGAATGAAATACAAGTGCATAAAAAATACATTTTCTTATCTGGGTTTGTCTCGGCTAAATATCTTTGGGATTTATAATTCTTTCTTCAACTTGGAAACTCAGGATTGTGACGGACTGTTAATAATATGCGAACATTCAGTGTTGTGATCTTCTGACAGAGTCCAAGCAAGATTCCAGAATGACTAATAGGCTACCAGTTGCTTGAATTCATTTTTGACATTTCCATATTTATTTTTCGGTAGCAACATCACACATCTGGAGGAAGTCAGGGTGGTACTGTATATAAAATTGCACAAATGGTAGGTTGTCGACACTTGGTCCCCTCACTCACTCTCTCTCTTACCAGTACTTTTCTTTATCCAGAAGGATTAAAGAGCCCTCACTCTTGTCACCACTTAGCTGCGGTTCTCTTTCTTTTATACTTTTTCAATTTTTGTGAGAGAATCAGACAAGGTGGATAAAGATGGTAAAAGGAGTAAAATCTATTCTTCTGTGGCCTCGAAAGAGTCATAAGAGTTATGTTATCTCACAATGAAAATAAGGATTCGTCTGAACAAAAACAGGGACGATGAAAGAAATCAGCTCCTTGTGAGTTTTTGCTTCCTTTGGTGCATGAAGACAAGTTGGGTCATCTTTTATTAGACCACCGTCTGATGTTACCAATATGACGAAGAAAAAAAACAATATTACTTGTGATCATATTTTGGAATTTGCATAAACCATTGAATATTGCTATGGTTTCAATCTGATACAATCTATTTACTGTGTATATATTACATTTTAAATGCTATATATGACACAACGCAACTGCGGGAGAGAAAGACAACAAGTCGTCTGCTTTTTCTTAACCGGAATAAGATTTTTGCTTTACTTAGAGTGAGATGTTGCTAGAGCTGTCTTTCATGAAAAAATCTTTTGTGCAAATGCAAATGATTGATTCAAGTTTTGTTTAATCACAAAACCGTTCGGTAATATTACATGTTTAAAGTTATAGAACAATAGCTTTTAAAAACGGTCTTGACTCACAGCTAAAAGGGAATATAAGTGTCTTCTGCTTCACCATCTGTCAGACAGCACTCTTTACTTGCTCCTGGCAGTTTGGAAATGGACAGTTTCCTGCTATATTTTCAGCCTTAAAAGCACCAGCTCCATCTACCTGTCTTATTGCGAGATGAATGGAAAATCAGCTTCCATCTGACATCATTTGATTTCCTTCTTTGTAGAGTGACCGCTATTGTTTTGGCAACTACATGGTCTTGTTCTATTAAACACCTGATGTTAAGCTGGGTCATTTTTGCAGGTTGCATTAATGGCCTATTTTCTGTACGGGTGCAATCAGTTAAATGAGTAACGAGGTATATGACCACTTATGCAAAGGGTCACTAATTGAGGTGGTTTTCTTCAGACCTTTTTGTGATATTGCAGCGATATTTCATTGAATGAACTATTTGCTACATCATGTGCTATACTCTAATAGTGCAGTTACAGTGTTCTATTTGCCTTTAAGTGACATCAAATGATTTAATGTTGAACATGGGTACATATCAACATCTCTTAACAGGCATATTTTTAAGGTGGGGGATAGTGCTTCATAAAGACAATCTATAAACATTCTCTTTCAATATCTATTTATTCAAAGTTTCAACTGAATTACAGGTATTTGTAATGGATAGATGAACAGAATGTGCTTTGTTGGGTCCCAAACTGGGAAATTGTGAGGGTAGCAGCAGCACAAAGAGCATTTTATATATGTAAAAATAGAAAAGGGAGTTACTTAGCAAAAACACTATAAATTCTCAAAAAGAAATATAACATTCCAATTATAATTAGGCTTTATATTCTTATAGCTTTGGGAGTGACCAGGATGGATAGGATTAGGAATGAGTCTATCAAAGGAACAGCACATGTTAGATGTATTGGAGAGAAGGTCAGAGAAGCCAGACTGAGATGGTTCGGTCATGTACAAAGGACAGATAGTGAGTATATTGGTAGACAGATGCTAGAATTGGAGCTGGCAGGCAAGAGGTCTCGAGGACGACCAAAGATTTATGGACGTTGTGAGAGAGGATATGAAGGTAGTTTGTGGATAGAGAAGAGGATACAGAGAATAGGGTTGGATGGAGAAAGTTGATTTGCTGTGGCGACCCCTGAAGGGAAAAGCCGAAAGAAGAAGAAGATACAAATAGCACATGGGAAATAGCCCTCAGGTTCAGATGCAATACCTCTTTTCACCTACCCCACATTTGGTAAATGTTCACACATCTTTGGTCTTTTTTCAATTTTAGTACAGGATTATAGTTTCTTTCGAAGACTGTTGAGCAAAAAATGTTGGTTTTGTTATTTTTTTACATTTATATTTATCTATATTTTGTGATTTGTATTTTTTCTTAAAATTTTTTAATATAATCCGTTTAACAAACCAGGAAATATTCCCTTGTGGAACTTCGTATGCTGAATATTGCAATGAATTCAGTTACTCCCAGTTCTCCGTACGGCTGGCGGGCACGACCGTCCTCTCCTGAGTGGACCTGGTGCGTGGTTATCACCAGGTGCCACTGTACGCAGAGGACATGCCCAAGACAATTATGATTACCCCATTTGGGCTTTTGGGCTTTTTGGGCTTTTTTGGGCTGCACATGCTTTTCAGCTTGAAAGGAGCTGCTCAAACCTTTCAGAGGCTCATGGTCTCAGTGCTGCATGACCTTGCTTTCATGTTTGTCTAGCTTGATGACATAATGAGCAGCCCGTCGGCTGATAAGCACCTGGAGCATCTGACACAGGTTTTCTGTCCATTGGACGAGCATAGCCTCATAGTCAACCCGGCTTTTTGTCTGTTTATCTGTTTGTCTGTGATTGACTTTTTGAGTCATCGCATTTCACCACAAGGCACGGTCCCATTGCCTTCTACGGTGCAAGCAGTAGCTGATTTTTCTTGTCCAGGCTCTGTCAAGGCATTGCATGAGTTCTTGGACATGGTGAACTTATACAACCGCTTCCTACCAAACGCTGCCTTAAGTCACTGTATGTGGGCTTTGTGGCTTACAAAGGCGGAAAGGCGCTTTGAACATGACCATGTTGACCGATTTGGCCCTTTACCTCCTTCGCAGGATTTTACATTCCCGCTCACTATGGTTGATTGAACCACTAGGTAGCCACTAGGTACAGGCGTTTCTTTCTTTCTTCCTGGGTAGGCCGTTTCGGCACCCCGTTAGACATCATTTTGGACAGGCGTCCACAGTTCATGTCGATGCTCTGCTCGTCACTGGTGGGGTCATTGGGGTTGAAGGTGCATTGTACTACAGCGTAGCACCCTCAGGCTAACGGCTTGTGTGAACGGTTTCACCAATCCTGTAAAGGAAAATTTTTTTTTTGATCTACTGCTGAATTATTTGTATTGCTCGTTTGAATATCTTCCCTCATGACATGTGTGCTGGAAAATTATTTACTGCCGAACTGCTGAATTATTTGACTTTTTGATGTGCAACGTGTGTTTTGAAAGATCCTGTACCCAGTGATAGACAAGACAATGTCACAGCGACCTGACTAACAGGTCGTGCCCAGGGGGAGGAGGGGGGCTGCTCCCTCTCCATCCTTGACCCAAAATGACTCGACCGTCTGGAGAACGAAGTCAACTCCATAGAAGGAGAAACTAATGTGATTGGCAGGAGAACAATGCCTCCTCGGTCACCCGAATCTGAAGATATCAAAGAACTTAAAATGAGTGATCCGCCCACGTACGGTGGGTGGGTGGGGGGGGTTGGTACAGACTTCCCTAAAAAACTCTATATTATGCCTTTTCCCCTCTTGCATGCAAGATAAAAGCAGCTTTTCTCTATTATTGGGTGTCCTGACTCTTCTGTTATTTAAGAACCTTTCCGCATGGGAAAGATTTTTACAAAGATCCCTCAAGGCAGCACTGCATCGGATGGCAACTGGGTGGACTGTTTACCATGGGTTAACCTGGGGTTGCATTCACCCCCTAAAGGCAACCTCAACGCTTTGCCCACCAAATTAGTTCTTGGTCAGCTGCTACGAGTCTCAGGGAAATTTTTGCCTAAGAGATCTACACCCCCCCCGGTCTGGCTATGCATCCCTTCTTGCCCAGCAGCTCTCAGGTTCTAGGCCCCATTCACCACTGTTTTTGGTGCCTACAGAGCTCGACTCGGTTTGTGTTTGTGCGACATGGTGCTCACCACTCGCCTCTTCAACCCCAAATTATGGGCATTTCCGGGTTCTTGAGACAGGCTTAAAATGTTCTGTGCTAGATATGGGCAGGTTTGCGGAGCGGGTAACGCTGGATCGGCTGAAACCAGCACATAGGATGGCTTGCTAAATTGTGTTTCCTTTCCAGACTGAGGGTTGATGCAGTCATTATGGCAGGCTCCCTTAAGCCTCCAGTGATCCAGTGTTCGGTTCCTGTATGATCAGTTTCTGAGCATGGATCTTCATGGCCAGTTTTTGGATTTGTTTCTGGTGAGGGTTGGACCCCACTTGGACTGCCCTTTGTCAGCAATTTGTTCATAACTTTTACTGACAGAGTTGTAGACACTGCCTGTTGAGGTTTGGTGGCCTCAGGATCGAGTTGCTGCTTTTTGCATATAATGTGGTTTTGTTGACCTCATCGCACAGTTATCTCCAACTCTTGGTGAAATGCTCCCCAGCCAAATGTAACAGAGCTGGGATGAGGATCAGCACCTCAAAATCCAAGACAATGGTTGTCAGGCAGGAAGAGGTGGAGTGCCCACTCTGGGTTGGGGTAGAGGTCCTACCCCAACAAGAGGAGTTCAAATATCTTTGGGTCTCGTCCACGAGTGATGGAAGGATAGAGCGGCAGATTATCAGCCAGATCAGTTTCACGTAGCAGTGATGCCGACTCTGTGCCAGTCTGTCGCGGTGAAGAAGGAGCTAAGCTTATAGATGAATTTACTTGTCGATCTATGTTCCTACCATGTCTTATGAGCTGTGAGTTGTGACTGAAAGAACAAAGTGGCAAAATTAGTTGGTCCGTCCGTGAATGGCTCAGACTAGAGTTGTTGCTCCTCCCATTGGAGAGGAGTAAGGAAGTGGCTTGGGCATCTGGTTAGGATGCCTCTGCTTTGCTTGCTGCCCCTGCAACCTGGATTTTCGGTAGAAGAATGGATGGATGGCTTGCTGAATGACGTTGATGTCTTTTACCTCATGCTTACATTAGACACTGGAACTGGGCTGTTGTCTGGCAAAATCTACTGAAAGCTTATGATTGCCACGGCTTCTGGGGTAGAACAAAATCTAACAAATCATCACGGTACATTCTGCAACTCATTATAGGATTTTTTGTGTTTTATCCTGATAAGCACTACTGACTGTTGAACTTGCCAATGTGGTTTTAAATAAGCACTAATCGTGAGTGTTGTTTTGTTCTGTCTTTCAATTTCCCAGCCTCCGCTGTGGCTCCTTTACAAATTGCTGGGCTGGTGAGTTGGTAGAATACTGCTCTCATTCTTTGAAGAGAAGTCAATAGATTTAGCACAGAGTGGTATCATTTAAAGTTTATTTGTGCTGCATAAAGAAGACTGGGGCTACCATTACCTCCCCAGTTAAATCACTTGTCTTTATACCATGGTACTGATGGAGCATTCTTTAGAGTTTTTTTTTTTTTTAAGTTTTCCAGGTAAAATTATATAGTAATATTTTACATTTTCTCAATAGAAACATTATTGTTACTATAGGTGGTTCAGAACACCTACTATTCTTCCAGCTAATTTTAAAGTTGTGTTTTTTTTTAAGCATTAAGTATTAGTTCACAGTAGTAAAGTAATAAATAATTCCTCGATGGGCTATAAAATAGTGAAGTAAAAGGGAGCAGTATAAACACCAAGAAACAAAGAAACTATGGCTAAAGACTTAAAAAAAGGGAAATAAATCCACTCAGGTTGAATCACACATGTTAGCTATAAAACCTAAAAGGCACTGTTACGTGCAAACACAGGGATATTTTTATTTATTTATTTTTTCTTCATGGTTCCAAAGGCCATGTTTAACAAAGTCAAATTTGACCACATATGCGACAACTGAAATTAGAGCTTATAAGTTTTTTTTTATATTATCACTATTTGGGAATTGGCAAACTGCATGCTGATGAATTTTGAAGCATAGCCTCATCATGTAAATGTAGAGTTAAAAAAAAAAATATATATATATATATAGTATATATATATTTATATCCAATAAATGTGTATATTTATTTATTTTTAACAAGTCAAGAATCATTCAAGTCCATAATTCCAATGTTATAATGCTGAGTATCAAGAAGAAGAAGAAGATTAGTCCTGTAATTCTCATTTTCACCTCTTCCAGTCTCCTCAATAGTCTAGATTGTATGAGTAGTTGCTCAGTAGGATTCCAAAAACTGGTATGGCAAGGTGATGACAAGTTGGTTGGTGATAGACGGAGTTGCCAAGGTCAACCTCATATCCTTGGGCATTCTGGCAATGGGCCTGTAATGTTATTTGCAGAATGTGGAATTTTAGAGATTTATGACTTTTAGGGATAAAAATATTAATATTGCTGGAAAAATGCAAATATTTATGACCTTGTTAATACCTGGAAAATGAATGTATAGAAAAGGCATCCTAATTCCATGTGGCCCCACTTTTACCCACCCAGCATGAGAACATAGTGTACATTGTGAGTTGCATTTACAGTGATGTAACAGTAGCACAACATGGTGACTTCAAATGATAAGTATGAAAAGATGTGAAAAGTTAGTATTTCAAAGATACAGGCATGGACTGTGTCAATTGCTTAATGCACAAGGGATATGGGCCTGTCGTGTAGAGTATAGAGGCTGTAGGCTGAGTGGAGAAAGAAAACAGATTCTCGGGGTTGTGTGCAGTGACAGAATGGCGAAACTCCATTAATGTACTATGACTTGTGCCATCATCATTAATACACCGTGGCTTGTGCCATCAATAAGTCATTAAGCAGTTTCATGATTTTAAAGCAACCAGAACTGCTAAAAGGCTTCCTCAGAACAATGCCATGATGTAGTTTTTTTTTTTTTTTGTTCAAACTCATGTATAGTAAATTGAAATGTTGCGGTAATATGTTAAACCGTGACAGTATGATTGTTGTTATTGTTATTATCCATCCATCCATCCATCCATCCATCCATCCATCCATCCATCCATCCATCCATCCATCCATCTATAAATTATCTACTGCTTATCCCACTGAGGGTTGAGGGGAGCCCACCTACCATCAAGTGAGAAGCGGGGTACACCATGGACGGGTCACCAGTCAATTGCAAGGCCAAACAGAAACAGAAAACCTATTGTTATTTATTTTTTTTATTTTTTTTATTTTTTTTTTCTCTGGTATATATTAAGACAGAGCAGAACTATTTTTCTATGATTCAGTGGTGGTCAGATAGCTAACACTTAACAAGTCCTTTTCATTGCAAATCATCAATATGAATTCCAATTGTTTTTTTTTTTTGAATCATTCAAAATGCATTTATACATAATTTGTATAAAAAATGTAAATGTATACAAAATGTACAATATCCAATGCAGCCTCAGGGCAGCACAGGCCAGTTTCTCCCTGAGCCAGCCTCAGGGGGGCATGGACCAGTGTCTCCCTGAGCTGGTCCCAAGCCCGGATTAATGCAGAGGGTTGCATCAGGAAGGGCATCCGGCATAAAACTTTTGCCAAAACCAAACATGCAAATCAAACCAAATAATCTTTTACCTGATCGGTCGAGGCGTGGGTTAACAATAACCGGCATTGATGCTAATGACCTACAGTGTACCAATGGAAACTGGGCTACTGTTGGTCAATGAAGGAGAGGAGGAAGGCATCTTTGGAAGCAGACAGAGAGAAGGAAAGGCAAGAGTCTGGCTGAGAGTAGCAACTTTGACTGACTATGACAGGAAGGAGGGAGAGAATGATCTATACAGGTTGGCGAAACAGAGAAAAAGCGATGGAGAGGATGTACAACAGGTCCGGGTGATTAAGGATAGAAAGGGAACTGTATTGACAGATGCTAGAAGAGTGTTGGGAAGATGGAAAGAGAGATTTGAAGAACTGATCAATGAGGAAAATAAGGTAAGGGTAGAAGAGGCGACTTTTGTGGAACCGCAAAGTAGCAGAGATTAGTAAAAGTGAAGTGAGGAAGGCATTGAAGAGGATGAAGAGTGTAAAAGAAGTTGGTCCTGATGATATACTGTACCTGTGGAGGTGTGGGAGTGTCGAGGAGAGGCAGCGGTAGAATTTTTGACAGGATTATTCAACAGGATCTTAGAGAGGAAGAGGATGCCGGAGGAATGGAGACAAAGTGTGATGGCGACTCCTGAAAGGAAAAGCCAAATGAGAAGAAGAAGATACAAAATGTATAAAATCCAATTAAAGTGACTACAAGATGTAACAACAGTGCATGGCTGAATCATACCTGCACAGCTTCCTTTAATTAAAAGGAAGCCTGGGCATTTGCAGCAAGACCTACATCAGAGGAGTGGAGTCACATACACAGCAAAAAAAAAACAAAAAAAAAAAACGAATAAATCAGCATAGACTCAATCATGAGAGAAGTGCATGTAGTTTTGAGTTGGGGGGAAAATTAGTGTGTTAGACTAAGGCGAAATCAGGAGTCTGTGAGTGAAACCTGTTGTCTTGCTTAATAAATGAATAAATGTGAAAAAGATGCAAATATATATATATTTTTTATTTCAACTGCCATAAACCTCACTGACTTTTATTGTATTATTGTGGAAAACAAATGGGAGTTAATTATTTTTTGTCTCATATATATTATAAATGATTTCAACTTCTATAGCACCTTGAAAACGCAAGGTTTTTAAAGCTCTTTACACTACATCACATTTACCCATTTACGCTAATGCAGGGCCATAAACAGTTCGTTGGGAGCAACAAGAGATTCACCGCCTTGCCCAGGGGCACTTTTGGCCCCAATTTGTGGGACGCTCACTCTACCAGCTCAGCCAAATCTGACTCCATGCATATGGACCGTTGTAGTCAATATTTGAAGAACTGCAAATTGGACTTGAGGCTTGTGACAAACCATCCTTGACCCTGAATCCAAATTGAGTCCCACAAAATCATGTCTTATATGAAATGAGATTTTAAATGACAATGGAAAGAGGTGAGGTGTTAAAGTTTTCGGTAAGACACGACATCACTATTCGTCAAGGTTGATTGGATAATACGAGCATACAACCTTTTTCTTACATGGGATGGTCAGTGGAGTATTTCTCTTTGCATACTATTTCTGTCTGACAAACAAAGGGCTGTTCTGCCTTTGTTATCGTCACTTTAGATGTTACTGTAGGGTAAAAAAAGCATTTAGTCAGCCACCAATTGTGCAAGTTCTCCCACTTCTGAGAGAGGCTTGTCATTTTCATCATAGATACACTGCAACTATGAGAGACAGAATGGGGGGAAAGAATCCAGGAAATCACATTTTTTAATGAATTATTTGGTAGATTCCTCGATAAAATAAGTATTTGGTCATTGACAAACAAACAATATTTCTGTCTCTCACAGACCTGTAACTAATTTTGTAAGAGGCGCCTTAGTCCTCCATACGGTACCTGTATCAATGGCACCTGTTTGAACTGGTTATCAATATAAAAGAAACCTGTCCACAACCTCAGTCACACTCAAAATTCCACTATGCCCAAGACCAAAGAGCTGTCAAAAGACACCAGAAACAAAATTGTAGACCTGCAATAGACTGGGAAGATTGAATCTGCTATAGGTAAGCAGCTTGGTGTGAAGAAATGAACTGTTGGAGCAATTATTAGAAAATAGAAGACATACAAGACCACTAATAATCTCCCTCAATCTAGGGCTTCACGTAAAATCTCACCACAAGGGGTCAAAATGATCACAAGAATCGTGAGCAACAATCCCAGAACCATACGGGGGACCTAGTGAATGACCTGCAGAGGGCTGGGACCAAAAAACAAAGGCTACCATCAGTAACACAATATGCCGTAGGGAGCTCAAATCCTGCAGTACCAGACGTGTCTCCCTGCTTAAGCCAGTAAATGTCCAGGCCTGTCTGAAGTTTGCTAGAGAGCATTTGGATGTTCCGGAAGAGGATTGGGAAAGTGTCCTATGGTCAGATGAAACCAAAATAGAATTTTTTGGTTAAAACCTGTTGTGTTTGAGTAGAAAGAATCATGAGTTGGTTGGTAGCGGTTGGTAGAACAAATACTTATGTCATGCAATAATAAGAAAATTAATCACTTAAAAATCATACAATGTGTTTTTCTGGATTTTTGTTTTAGATTCCATCACTCACAGTTGAAGAGTACCCATAATGCAAATTACAGACCTCTTGCTTTCCAAGTGGAAAAAGCTGAAAAATCAGCAGTGTGTCAATACTTGTTCTCCCCACCATGTATACATAGCATTTCTTTTATTCAGTAACTTTACGAGATAAGTCACCTGTGGGTCCAAATACTGATCAAAATTGTCTGTCCACCTGTGGAAACATCAGGGCCAATGACCTTTAAGTAATCCAGAGATTGAGCACCGAGTATGAAAACTTCATCTTTAAGATTATAACCATCTTCTTTTTGTTAATGGACAGTTCTTGAGTATCCTTCTTATTGTCTCACACAACAAATTTGCAGTGCTCTTGGGCAATGAATTAACATCCACTGCATTGAATGATTTTCTATCAACCAGAGGACCAACACAAGACAGTCCATTTCAAAACTGGATCCATTTGCTTGCTATAGGTAAACTGTAGAATGTTTAAACATCAATGAATGAGGCCATACCTGCATAGATTAAGCTCACTAGCACTGGCCATCACCAGAAAGACCATGAAAATAAGCAACTTTTGTATGTTGCTCATTTTTTTTCAATTCCATTAATCATACTATATCACTCAATATATAGATGGCTAAATTTGGAGCTCGCCACACATGAACGACTTCTTAAGGATACCTCTGAGGTGCCAGTATGTTTTGTTTTCAACAGAAAAGTATTTGGTATCCTTATAAGGCTGAGACTTTTTATTTTGGCTCAAAGCTGAGACTTCTGCCACTTTGCTAAAACTTGGAAAAATTAGATGGCATTACTGTTTGCTAAATCTTTCCCAGACAACCCCTTATTTCAAATAAAAATATTAATCTTGACAGCCAAAAACTCCCGGGGATAGTTTTCTATTCAAAAAAAGACCTGCTGCAAATGAAACCTGTATAAAGTAAACCAGTGTTTACCAATTGTGTGCAGCTTTTCAACCTAAACTGCTTAGATTTAGTCCTTTGAATTCAGTCCCCTCACTTTGATAAAACTTAGGGAGCCAGATTCTGTACTTGAAGTTAGAACTTTGCTTAATGGCCGAGTCTCATTGTGCTGATGACTGTCTGTTCCAAGATCACAGTGGATTTGGATAATTTATGACTGTTTATTTTTAGCCAAAGGTTTGTGAAAGAAATATTGAGCACTGTTAATTTTTCTTACCCTAAATCCCCTCAGGTAGCCATCTTTGGTACACCTCTTTTCAGAATTTATACAACTATCCAAACTTATGTTGTTGCATTCAGCTCCATTATTACTTGCAGGACGATTCCCCTACAAATGCGAATTGGGAGTGCTTCATTAAAATTTGGAGTTTTTAAAACCCTCTCATTAAAATAAGCAAATAGATAGCTGACTCGATGAGTATATAAACAAATAGATAATCACAGCTACCAATCAGCCTCCATAGCAGTCGGGGTCCCCATCCATACTTTACATGAAAGCTCGGCATTTGTGGTATTACGTATGCTATCTCCAAGACTGTCCTTTGGGTGTAAACTTCTAATTGATGATTACATATTTTCTGTAACTTTTATTCACCAGGGTCTCTAATTTGCATCTACAAGTTGGAGTTTTTTTTAACTTTGTTTCATTTCAAGATATGAGTTTCTCATCAATGCTCAGAGGAAAATCATGATATTTGCATCTTTGTTGCTGTAGCTACAGGTGTGTTTTTATGCCACATCGATTAGAACTAAAATTAATTTACACAAATATAGACAGAGAGGGGGGGTATAGATATTGATATTGGAGCCATCTATGGTGTTGCATTGATAAGATCTTATTGATATTAGACCATGGGAAGTTGTTAGAATGACAAATTCAGCTTAATTACTCTACAAATAAACAACAAGGATTCGTTTGGAACCTGCATAATGATTTTGTTTCTCTGCAGGGAAATATGCCATTTTGCGTTCTTTTATCTCTCCATCAGCGTTTTCTGCATCAGTCAGCCTATTATTCCACCCCCCACACCTATTTCCAAGAAACCCAGAAACAATTTATCAGCGTATAAAGAATTTTGCACCACGGCCTACATTAGAGGCATTCTTAAAATGCTGTCCTAAATATTTAATTGAACAATTATCCAGCAAAATAAAATTAAATAATAAAACAGCAAAGGCCTGATGAGCTGAAGATAATGCTTTCTGGCTTATCTTTAATCTTAAAGGTCATGAATGAACTGGGGACCCAGGGCAAACAAGAATGGAGAGATTCTCCAGACATTGACACTCACATAAAGAGACATAAGAGCCAAGGGGATTGAGAAAGACCCAAGACAACACGCTCTGCTCTGTATTTGTGAGAATACAGAGACACCATATAGTGTTCACTGTACAAAACATGCTAAGTGAACAAAGGAATGCATTTTAGACCGCATATAAACATATAATAGTCATCTAGTCTGGTGGGAAAACGAGTGTCAGTGTTGTCACAGTTGTTTTCCCAGCCAGGAGCTGATTGGCCAACCATCTCCCTCATCTCTTCGCTGGTCAGACAGGTCCTGTGGGAATAGTAACACTATAACTGCACATATCACGGCTAATAACACACGACATATTCAAATTACATGGTCTTATTATGTAAATGTATGCAGCAACAGAAGAAGAGGTCACTGATGGGCAACATTCCAGGTGCTTAAAATTTTAGATCAGCATTAATTTATGTGTATCTACAAGTAACATCTATACATATCCTACTTTGTGACTACACTGTAAAACAGTGTGCCTTCATATCTTATTGAGGAAGAACATTTCTTATTATTATCATTACTTTTCACACTTTTAATTTACTTAAGAATAATTTTTCAGATGACTTAAGGAGTTATTTAAAAACATGTCCATGTTAATATCTTTGCATTCCCGTAATTCCAACACCAAAGACATGAACTTTACAGTGATAAATTCTTAATCAATAAATCATGATTATTTGACATTTTTGTTTTTGAAAATACTTTGATTGATTTTAATGACTTTTAATTGTCAAAGTTGTCTGATTCTTTGATAATTTACAACAGAGAATATTGAATTACAACAATAATAATGGCAGCTCATAATTATTATCATAAGATACATAATTATTTAATATTTATGGGTTGCAAGTGCTGTAGTAGTTCATATTTTTAAATCACATGTGATATATTTGGTTTGATTCCTATTTAATATAATTCATTCCAAGACAGCCTGGCCAGAGGTCTATTTCTGGCCTTATTCAAATTGAAATATGCAGATGAGACATCATTAAAGACTTGGCCATGATGAAATTGCCCAGCGAGCTCTTCTTCCTTCATTTGTCCAATTTAGGTAGAAAAGTGGGGCTCATCAAACCTATCTTGCATTTATTACTGTTGAAGCATATTGCACCATTCTCTAAAGTAATACGACATTTTCAAGACCGTTACCGATTGACTCTTTTACACTCCGATATCACTGTGTCTGATATAATATTTCAGTACCGCAGTCTTCCAGTTTCAAATTCAAAATGTGAAAATAGCTTACAACTGAACGGTTTCTGTTGGAATTTTCCCATCAAAAGTAACCATCTGCATATGCAAGCCTTTGTGACATTACTTTATCAGATGCTAATACAAAATGGATAATCTGCCTTAATGACAGAAAATGTTTAGTTGTCAGACCGTTCCTCAGACTAAAAATTTTGGCAAGAAATCAATGCAAGACATTTTGGGCTGTTCTTTCACAAATCACACTTCCCATAAGATGCCTCTCATCCCTTTTAGCTGAACTTGTTCAGTCCAAGTTCAGCGGATTAGCTACTGCCAATACAATTTCAAAGTTTTCCCATCTTCTTCAGTTGCTATCAATTATAAAAAAAAAAAAAAAGTCAGATATCAGAGACATTTCAGTCAGGTTTGTGCAAATTAGAAATGTAGAAAAAAAAACTATAACAGATTGTTTTCAACAATTGCTTCAACTGATTGTCCTTTCCTAGAGCTATTTTCAGCTGAATAATTATTGTACAACATTATAGATTAAAAATACAGAAAAAAAGAGAAAAATACTGAAGACAACAAACTAATAACATTAATTTAAAAGCAATCAGAAGGAAAAAAAAAGGAATGGGATATTGCTTCTATTCAGACAAAACTAGCCTCATGTCTTTCTTGATTTAATTTGAGGAAAGCAAAAAGGCTATGCTGGATGGGAAAAATAATGCAAATATTGAATTATGTTATGTTTGACAGTGCCCTCTTCTGCTGTGGCAGTGGCAACTGCATTGTGAGTTCGTGCCAGCAGTGCATGTCGAAAGACTTAACCTCATCCTTATCAAGAGGTATTTATTTGTAACTGTGTTGGGGAGATAAAAAAGGCCTGTATTTGTATACCTTCCCCATGTACACACCAATGGTATTTTTGCTCTTGTATCTAAATATTTCTAATCAACGGTGCCTTGATGGATGGGGAAATCAAGGAAACTGTTTCTGTAATCGTCAGTTTGCCCCAAATGTTAGATAAGCATAATAATTAAGTTATTATCAGTGGTTCAAATATGAGGTTAGAGGGAGGAAGGTTATGGGGAGGAGAAATAAAGACGGTTGAGGATTAAAAATATTTAAGGTCAACGCTCCAGAGCAATGGAGAGGGTGGAGAAGAGGTAAAAAAACATGTTCAAGCAGGTTGGAAAAGGTAATAGGGGTGCATTAACAAAGTATAGCAGTGAAAGGTACGATGATAGAAAGAAATGAGAGTTAGAGAAGACGTTGGCGAGACCAGCAATGTGGTATGGCTTAGAGACAAGACAGGCGGCTAGTTTGAAGAAAAGACAGCCAGAGCTGGAGCAAGCGGAGATGAACATGTTGAGGTTCTCTTTTGGAGTGACCAGGATGGATAGGATCCTGAATGAGTCCTTCAGCGGTACAGCATATGTTAAATGTTTTGGAGATACAATCAGACTGCGATGGTATGGACATGTGGATGGGAGGGATAGTGAATATTTGGGTGAAAAGATGTTGTGGTTTGAAGTACCAGTGAGGAGACTTGGACAAAGACTGAAGAGATTTACACATGAAGTGAAGGAGGACATATAGTTAGTTGGTGTGAGAGAAGACGAGGCAAAGAATAGGATTAGATGGAGGAAGAGATTTTGCAATGGTGACTCCTGAAGGGAGCAGCCGAAAGGAAAAGAAGACAACTTAGGGGCTAAATCGCAGCCAACTTGTTCACATCCTCTATTGTAAAATGAATCCGAAAAGTAGCTCCGCTTAAGGAGTGGCTGCTATATAATCTTCTTCTTCGTCTTCTTCCCCTTTCGGCTTTTCCCTTTAGGGGTCACCACAGCCAATAAACCTGGTCCATCTACCCCTATTCTCTGGATCCTCCTCTCTCACACCAAAAACCTTTATATCCTGAAGGCTGTATTATACGGATCATTTTTTTTCCATCAGTGAACAGGTTTTGTTAAGCAGCGTGCATGCAGACAGGGATTTTTGTCTGTCTGCTATGTCTTAAGAGTTTTTTTTTTATTTTTGACACATCAAACCATTTACAATGACAAAAGGTTAAGGCTCTGACTTAAGGGCGGCTCCTCCTAGTCGAAGTTTTGTTGAGCAAGACACTGAACCCTTAACTACTTCCCTGCCGCTGTTCCTTACTTGCCTTCTGCTCATGGTTCCTCCATGATGGGTTAAATGCAGCGGTCAAATTTCACTGACATTGTGCTCTACGTATGAATAACTGTATGTGACAATAAAAGCATTTTTTCTTAAGCAGGAAAATTTTTTTGTCACAAGAATTTGATGTCATCTTCTGTTGTGACACAATAAGGCATGACCAATGCTTGTACATGACTGTCTCAGAAAATTAGAATATTGTGATAGAGTTCTTTATCTTCTGTAATGCAATTACATTACAAATCAACTGAAATTTTGCAAGCCTTTTATTATTTTAATATTGCTGATTATGGCTTATATCTTAAGAAAACTCAGAATTCTCAAAATATTAGAATATCATGAAAAAGTAATTTTTGTTTTTTTTTCTGCATTACAGAAGATAAAGAACTTTATCACAATATTCTAATTTTCCAAGACAGTCTTGTAGATTACATCTCCAAGACCAATGAGGTGGTTGTGGACTTCCGAAAGAATCGGAGGAGACAGTTATCAATCACCATCCAGGGTGAAGTGGTGGAGATAGTGGATTCCTAGGGGGTCCATATCAACAATAAATTGGACTGGTCACACAACACTGATGCACTCCACAGGAAGGGTCAGAGCAGGACGTTCTTCCTGAGGAGACCGAGGTTGTTTGGCGTCTGTAGGGGGCTCCTAAAGACCCTCTACCAGTCGATGGTAGCCGGCGCATTCTTCTTTCGGTATAGTATGCTGGTGGGGCGGTGCCAGGACTGGTGAGGTCAGTAGTTTTGACAAGATGGTGAAGACAGCTCGCTCAGTGGTGGGATTGAACCTGGACCATCTTCAATTGGTGGCAGTGGGGAGGGTGAAGGACAAGTTAAGAGCTATCCTGGACAATCCTTTCAACCCCCTGCACGACGAGCTGCGGCTGATGGGCAGCTCCTTCATCCAACAGTTCATCCCAACCCGGTGCAGAACCGAACGCTTCAGACGCTCCTTTGTGCCCACGGCCATCAGACTGTATAACAGTAGTCTGGACGGCACACAACTCTGATCAGCCTGAGGTGAATCTGTGCTGCTGCTCCCACAACCTCACTACCTTACCTCACCCATTCACGTCATGCCCTAATTCTGCTCTCTTTCTTATCGTTGTTGGTCCCAGCCTACACGTATCCTGACGATTTTTATTTATTTTATTTTTTGTCGTTGCTATTGTCATTCTATTTATATTGTCGTTCAGTTCTGGTTGTGTATTTTTCACTCTTACTGTTCCATGAGATTGTCCATTATCCGTGGTCTATTTATTTGTTGACGTCTTGCTAACTTCTGCCTTCTAATGTCTCCTTATTTATATTCATATTCATATTCATAATCATTTTATTTTTTTCTAATTTCTGACATAACTGTTACGCTACGACAAAGGAATTTTCCCTATGGGGATCAATAAAGTTTATCTGTTAACATACTTGTTCATTTTACATTGCACAATTCCAATAATCAATTATTATTATAATGATTGGACCCTTTCAGAGAACAGTACACTTTTTGAAAATACAACTATTATGTCCCAGTTTTGCCCCTTCCCCTTTCAGAGCCTGTACACAAAACTGCCAAGCTCCATGTTTATGCAGATACATTAATACATTATTCATCTTGCCTGTAATTATTTTTCAATCCTTTCATGACTTTGTGAACACAGGATCGTTGAATAAGAGCCATGCCTTAAAGTCATTTTGGAGCCCTTCTTATAGGAATGATTTTAATTTATTCCCAAAACATATCTTCCTATCAAAGAATAAAAATAGCCATCTCTGTAAGAGCTGGAGGACATATGTTCTTCAGGTATATTCTTAGGATTCCAATTTTTTATAAAACATTGGCAGGGTTTGATGGGTAGAGATTAGTCTGAGTTGGTCTCCATGAGCTGGTTTAGCACTATATATGCCACTCTCTTACATCAGTGTGTGTGTGTGTGTGTGTGAATGGGATGAATTTGGCAACTGTATTAACTGGCCTGTATGTGACTCCAGGGTCTGTGATTGGTTTGTATATTTAGTGCTGTGTCTATTAATCACGAATGCCTGCAGTGTATTTTAGTTTTCTAGTTCCTTGGTCAGTTACCTCAAAGATCCCCAAGAACTTACCTTTGTTTGAATGATGGTTGCTGAAACCTAAAGGGCTAATCAGTGACTTAGCCTTTTAAAATAAAGTCTCCGGTGGCATTAGTGGGCTTAGGGTTGAGCACCCGTGAGACAGACTAGTAAGAGAGTGATCAAACATAGACTTCCTTAATGGGATTTGTTGGCATTTAGGTAAATAAGCAGTGATACAATAAGGTCATGAAAATAATTCTTCTCCATTGGAGATTGAAAATCAGAGTACATATGAGGTCCATGTCTTACCTTATGCAAATGGACAATTAAATGCGTTTTAATTAGCCTTGAGTTGCAAAATGTATCTTGCTCATTTTATTAATATTCATGAACAACCGTGCTTATTGCTAAGACTTGAGAAATGAATTATGATCTAATTTAAAAATGTCCTGTGCCTCGGGGTAAAAAGGCTTCCCCAATATAAATAATCAAGTAGTAGTTTACAGTCTAGACAAGTAATTTGAGGAGAAAAAAAAACAGCAGCTTTATTCAAGTGAAAAAATATACTGAACCAGCTAAACACAATGTAAAGAGATTGATGGTTTTCCAATCCAGGACCGTGTTTTTCAACAGGATCAACCAGAGCGAGAATCATGACATTGAATGCTTGAAATCTTGAAGGCCATTTTCTGAAAGTCTCAGCAGTACCAGATTTGATTATTTGACTTAAGTATTTTGATGAACAGGAGCTAAGGTTTTCCAGGATATCATAAGATATGTGCCTTGCACCGAAGGGTTGTTAAAGACACAATGAGCTTCGTGTCAGAGCTCATGTCGGATGAATCGGAAAACCTGAAAAAAAAAAAAGGAACTGAAGTCCAAAGCATAAACAGAGATCTAATCATGTAAAAACAACAGCAGCAACAAGTAAAATATGTAATGTGATTGTTAGTCCTTGTGGGATTAGTAATACTCAATTAATTAAAAGTGAATATTTTTTGCCTACGCTTTTTCAAGTTTTTCCTAACATGACACTGGTGTGTGTGCGTGTATGCGGGCACTCCAGTGCTTGTTGTAATGCCTGATTTGTTGGATCATTAAAAAAAAAATTTTAGCATTCACCTAATGGTGATAGTCATTTAGTCACTGACAGCTGACGAATGGAGAAGCATTAAGTGTGGTTCTTGGATAATAATCTAAGTAAGACTGAAATAGAATATTTTTTCTAATAGTCTTTTGTACTATTAGATGTTAAGAATTAATTGACTACTGGCTAAAAATGCATGGTCTGACCTTCATTCTTGCTGAAGTGGATGCCTACTACTTCGCAGTCAGCTCCATAAGCTGTGACTAATGCCACACAGAGAAATTCAGTTATATGCTGGTCTACGACAATTGGTTAACCCTACCCAGGAGGTGCTGCACACCTAAAATCTAAGCCTTTCATTTTGTGGTCAGACCCTCTTTTACAAAGGGTTTGGCCTGAAAGAGGTTGTCCAACAATGATGCAATATATCAAATCAATAACTTCACAAATTGTAAAGGAATAATAACAATAGCGATACAAAAAAACAACAACAATATATAGATATTGGAAATGAAAAGGCTGACTTCCAATGTCTAATCCTTTCCCTGTCAAATCAAGCAATGTTACAGCTGCCCACATTTATTCCCATCCAAAGTGGGTGAAGACCTCTATTAACCTTGGGTGATCTGAGTTCTTTAGATCTGTAGTATTTGTGAGTCCGATAGATAATTTAAGAAGTGCTTCATAAAAAGCAATGCGAAAAGCCTGCTGATGAGGACTGAATTTTGCACTTAATATGCTAATAAGCATAATTATAAACTTGCTATGAAATCATTGAGTGCAGATTAAGGAGACAATCTTTGCCTTGTCTGATTAGTAAGACATTTGATGTCTGGCTTTCTTATTCGAGGGACATTTTGTAGCTTGTGATGGAATTTCTCTGAACCTTTGTGCAGACTGATATTCAATAGACCAAACCTGGCAGCGTTTGCGTTTGTGCCATATGCAATTGTATTTTTACCTTTTTGAAAGTGCATGCATGATTGGATCTGCTTACAGGGATATTGTGTCTATTGAAGCCGAAGATGTTTGGTTGCTGTTGTTTATTTGCTTCCGTTAAAGTTGTTTTGACAAGAATGCTTCTCACTACTATGTAACTAATACTTTATATCACTTATTAAACAGAAATTCCTCCTCGCAATTTGACCAGACTGCATGTTTGTAACATCTGTCTTGTGTGTACTCATTTAACTGCACAGACTCCAATGAGTATTGCTAAAGAGAAACACTCAATGACCAGGCCATACAGTAAAAATGTAACCCTTTGGAAGGAATATCAGACTGTGTTCCCTCATCGCCAATTTAAAATGGGATGACAACTGGACGAATTAATCCCTCTAATCATGCCAGACCATTATTGCTTCATTCTGAGCCAAAAGGTTTAAAAGATGCTGACCCACCACTGTCATTTAAAAGTCGGGAAACTGAAACAAATAATTGACAAATTAGCTTATCACAGTATACTTGGCAAAAAATATAAGCCTAGCAATATGTCATATTTATGGATGAGTGACAGTTCAAAAGTTGGCCATAAATTATAATAATATGGTGCTTGATAATCATTGGCAGTAGTTTGATGTCAAAGAAACTGATTAGATATTTTCTGAAGCCAGTATAGGCTTCACAACTACAACATTATGTCCGCTAACCACAAGCCGCGCTAATGCAAGAAATTACAAACCACACCTCCTAGGGTTGGGTAATCAGCTTTAGCTGTATCAAAAATAAATGAATAAATATATTAATTAATAAAATAATGTATCTTACATTTTCATTTTAACAACCGTGCTTTTTTTTCGTGATTATGACAAAGATATTATAATCTGCAAGATTACAAACTGGCATGGCCTCAGCAGTGTTGGACATCAGGAAGATTTCCAAGTTGGATAAAGGAACAGATAGACAAAGCTTGAAGCCAAGTTTTGAGGAAAAATGATTTCACGTCCCTCGGATTGTATCATTAAAATGTTTTTGTTCGTTTTTTACAAAGCGCCGCGCTTACTTAGTGAGATCTTTGCAAAGCCTTGCTGCAGCAAAGACAATAAGTACCGCAAGCCTTGTTTAGAACATGTCCACTTGGTGTCCACCTGGCAGTCAGCTCACTTGATGCAAGCGTATAGTATATGCAATAGTTAAAATTTCCAATGCATGATGGAACAATTTAGTTTTTAAAATATATTAAGTTAAAATTACTACTTTATTTTACAAAAGGGTTGTACAGTGGCAGACACCAAGGGGCGTAGCCTCTCCCCACACGGTACTAGGGGATTCCGGCCACATACATGTCAACCTGGTAGGCGCTCTGTCTTCTTTGCAGGGTTTTGCAAACCTGCTCACCCTGATCGATTAGAACACCAGGTAGCCGGAGGTCTTCCCGTTGTCCTCCACGACAACCTTGAACGTGGCGATGGCGTTTCTTTCTTCCTTGGTCGCCCGTTTTGACATCCATCTGACATCACTTTGAACGCCGAGCTGGTTCTTGGTCAGCAACTCAGGGTCTCAGAAGAGTTTTTGCCTGAGAAATCTGCTCTCCGTACGTCCGAAGCTCCTGTCGGACCCCTTGACCCTCTTTT
The DNA here is from genome assembly GCF_037954325.1 of Fistularia commersonii. Classification (NCBI taxonomy): domain Eukaryota; kingdom Metazoa; phylum Chordata; class Actinopteri; order Syngnathiformes; family Fistulariidae; genus Fistularia; species Fistularia commersonii. The sequence goes on from NC_141286.1 coordinate 20,174,950, forward strand.
TGCAGTGCTTGCTAAATGTTTGGATATTTTAAAATGTATATGAGCTCTATATCACCCACGCACAAATTTGCAAGTTAATCTGTAATCTTTGGCACTTGGAACAAGGTCTGTTGTGTACGTTGGCCCTAATGATTTTGAAATATGGACTTTCTCCAGCCCATCGTGCATGATATCGAGAGAAGAAAATGCTTGTGTGTTGATTTAGTATACAGAATGCATTAACAAAGCCTGAAAGTAATAGTTGTAACTGTAACCTTTTGGTAAATCAATTATAAATAATAATTAACCTATTACCCTCTATTCCTGTATAGCATACAATGAACAACACACTCTTCCTTTTGGATGTAACTGAGGGATGAATGTACACTTGGAGTAGAATTTTAACTTAAATGAACACTCAAGCCACACTAGTTTTCCTAAAATTGAGATTTCTTTACTGAAGCTCTACAGTCTGTTTATTTGTTTTCCACTCACACAGAATTCAAATTTGTTATGCTCTTATTGTAATTCCACTTTCTTTCCAGAGTCTGAATGATTGACAAATACAAGAGTGTGACTGTGAATCTTACCAGACGTAAAAAGGGGTAACATGAACAATCCCCACAAACAAATAGATTATCAGTTACAGAAAATGCTACATTTGCTTTATTTGATTTAAATTTTCGTATTAAAGCTTGGATGGCTGAACAATATAAATAAATAAATGCATATTTATAATTCAGCATCCTCGGTGAAATGCCTGTGAACTGAGGCAATGTCAAATCTGTTGTTGAGGTCAGAAAATTGCTGCCTGTAAGAGTGTAGACAATTATGGTCCTACAACGTGTGTGTGGGCGGATTCTTTGCCTGCGGCTGATTTCTGAAAATCCACCAACAACATCAGAGAACACATAGACAAATGAATATACAGCGGAGACACTGGTGCTTCTTCAAGTTCATAAAATGACAATTTAATAGGATTTGTAAGCAATGTGAAATGAAAGTGCAATACTTACTGTTTAAGAAAGACGTCTGGGGGAGACAAGATTATACTCTTAACATCTTATTTTAACAAATGCTTGTGTTTCAGATTATGAATGCAGAAATGCATGTAATAAAATATTTCCTTATTTTCACAATTCTTACACCGCTCGTGGATCATTCCCAGTTATGAAGTTGTTTCACAAGACAGCCAGAATGAAACGTGAAGTCCCTGCAGAAGTCATATTGAATGGGCTCCTATACTTCACCATACTGCAGCTCCGCAGTATCTTTTCTCCTTTTTTTTCCCCTCTGTTAAGTATTTATATATCCCATATTTCAAACACCACATCTCAGATGCAGATTCCCTATCCGTTCCAAAGATTAGACTGCTTAGCCAAGCTAAAACCGGTTTAATTAAATACCTTTTTTTCCTTCATATTTTAGACTAACCCTCACTCTTGCTACTCTGCTTTATTCCTCTTGACTGGTGAGCTTTTACGAGGTAAATCACTCATCCAGTTCAATATGTCGAAGCTGTATTTTTCAGGGATGTATCATAGAATAGGACACAGTTGTATAAAATCAAAACTTAACCAAATGGTCGGGTGGATCTGCAAAGTGCTGTGGCATTTAAATATCTCATCGCACAAATTTGTATGGGGTTAGTGTTAATTTCCGTTCTGATCATTGGGATACCTGCTCATGTTCATCCATGGTAGGTTTTATATTTTATACACAAATATTGGAGCAGCGGCATATATTTTAGGGTTTTACATGAAATACTTTGTGTCACGGTTTGTCAAACATTCTGTGGCATAAAAGTCCATGCCTATCTTAAATTCAGTTTCAATGTACAAATGTGTGATTTTCAAGCTGATCCACATCTTTTCTTGTCATTCTCCTTTCAAAATTGGATTTTACTTTGCATGTCATCATGCCAGTCTGAACTGTGGCCAGAGGGTGTGAGTGTATGTGCAAGCGAGTAGGCGCGTGGGTGTGTGTGTGTGTGTGTGTGTGTGTGTGTGTGTGGGTGGGTTTGGACGAGTGGGTGAGTGAGTGAGTATGACAGTAAGAGTGCAAGAGAGAGAATCTGAACACTTTGGCAGGTGCATCTCATTCAATATATCGACAAAGCACTGATAAATTTGATGAAAAGCCGGATAGGAAATTTTATTAAACAGTTGGTGAGCTGTCAAATAGCTTTGGCCTGAGCCAGGGAGCCCATCAATCAAGACAAGGGCCCCGTAAAGCCAATCTGTTTTGCATGAAACAATACATTTGAATATAATCTTGGCTTTTCCAAATTAATAATCCAGCCATTGGTAGATTTTTCATTTTGGTCCGAGTGGTGGAACAGCAGGGTACTTAAAATAATCAAGTCGTATTTCGTCACCCAATTACAGACCCCTCTCTCTCCCCACACACACATTTCCCACTTCCTTGCTTAATTTTTCACCAGTCAGAGTTCGTCCTGAATGGCAAAGCGAATAAGCAAATATGCAGTTCTTCACTTTAGCGTCAACACAACAGTTTCTTTAGTAGACGGACATCAGCTCACCTTAAAAGAACTTTAGATATATTGTCCTTCACTATCTTTTGGTATCTGTGACCTTAAGACCTCAAGTTTCCAAAGCAAACATTGTTACTGAAGATGTAACATGATTCAGTGTCCCACATTGGTCATGATGCTCAACTTGTATATTGATTCGCTGCTTAAAATTTGATTAGTTTTAAATGACAATCAATGAATTGGGATTGTCGTTCTACATAGTAACAAATGTTTGGAGCATGAAGGGGAAAGGAGCCTTGAGAATTTCTTATGTTGTCTTTTTTGTTTTTTCCAATGAAAGCCATTATTGGTGGAAGCTCTAGTTACCACATGTTGATAAAATCACCAATCACCAATGTAACTGTAATTTAATACTGAATTCATAACACATTTAGAAACTAATGGCTTGGTGAAGTGGAGATAAAACTCTCCTCTAGTGCTTAGCTGCATTTAGTTTGATAATTCCCATGTGCCAAATTAATGAACTGCTAACCATGATGGTTGTTGACTGTGCTGAAGTCAGTATAAAGTTTATACTCTCCATCTGGCCTGCGTTTGATTCATGGTGAATGAGTGTAACCACATACAGGGGCATTTCAAAGAACTGTTACATGTCTATGAATTGCCACCCCATTGCTAATCATTCTCCCTTGGGGAAATCCTGTAGATCCATTTGATTCTAAAATATTTCAGATCAGGCTCATGCTTTCAGTGTAATAAGATTTGGGTGCCCATGGGAAATATTGTAATAGGGTGATTTTGGTCCGAGTGGTGCAACAGCAGGGTACTTTTCAAAGAGCAAAGGGGATCCTCTTTTCTGCCCATGTATCCAGTTATACCACCACACTGCAAGTCCCTTACATTAGTCCATTGTGCAACTTTCTTCATGGAGAACTATAACTACATAAATATTGACATTCAATAACACTTCAGGCTTGAATGTGAACCTGTATCACATCAAATTTACCGTTCAATAAAGCTGGTATTCGTCTTGACTTGTTCATAGAAGTTGCAGTTTCTCATCTTCTTCTTTGCAGACAGTTTCTTTGCTGTTTCTCCTGCAAATTAACACAGGCAATTCAGCAACAACTGATTTTCAAACTCGAGTTTTAATGTCCTCAGGATGTTGCCTGTGGTGCAAAACGTCTCCTTTCTGGCAATGTTTTCTGACATCATTGAAAACAAAGCTGTATTACTGGTTGTTGAAAAAATTCTCACAGCAGCAATAAGCATCCATTCTGAGAAAAGACAGCTCGCCCAAAAAACAACAAACAAAAAAAAAGGCACAATTACTGAAGTTTCAATCCTAGGCATTATCTCTTAAAAAAGCCTAGATGGATAAAATTACTCTCATCGTTCACGTCTCGGTTTTAATTGAGGCTTGCGATCCCCAGATGTTCCTCGAGCCTTTAAAAGAAATGCCGTTGCTGTAAAACTGGATCCCTTGGATTAGTTGCATCAATGCATGTGATGCAAGTATTTCTCACTGAAAAATTATGTATCAATGGACAGTGTCAATAAATTTCCAGATGAGGGTTATGTTGATCTGTTTAATTTCGTATTAAAGGCAACTTCCAGGCACATTTTGTGAGTTCATGCCACCGTGAAAATGACTTGGGTCGTACGTGACAGAGTACATTTACTGATAAGCTCAAATCATGCAGAAAATAGAGGAATCTTCACGAGATTGACTTTCCTCTTCGTTTATGACAGAAGGTAAAACTGAGCTTGAGACCAAGCTTGTGTGGAATCTCAATATTAATCAGCTTTTACTTTAACGACATGCTTGTCATGCTTTCCTTTGATTAGGGCTGGATAATCTTGTCCAAAAATAGATCTTGATATAATATTGTAAGCATTGTATGTTTTTCATGGTATTTCATGCATTCTTTCTTAAAATTTCAATGTGTATTACTTTGAAAAGTTGGTCAAGGACAGCTATCAGATTTGCATTAAGTGAACTCTTTACTATTAACTATTTCAGTTGAATGCATTTTACATATTTAAGATTTTTCAGAACATATTCTAGAAAATTTTATTGGAAAAATACAAATAAAGTTAAAGGTTTTTCAATGGACTCGGGGTCATTCTTGACAAATGGAGCTGCTTAAGGGTCCTAAAGATGTATTTCTCACCTAGAAGCCTTTTGGACTCGAGTCCTCTTAAAAGTTTTCGGTAGTTGCCAGGACCAAGATGACTAGAAATCTTCACAAAGCCTTTGTCTTGGAGCTGCCATAGGTAAAACCTTAGCAAACATGACCTATGATTACAGAAACCATTATTTTCTTTCCACCGCTGCTCGTCTGTTCACTTGACATTTTGGAAGGTGTATGCCTTCTTTTGCCTTCATCATACTCTGGATTGTGCTTTGCTTTGACATGATTGAAAAGATTGCCTGTATTGCTGCCGTTTGTAAACACTGCCACATAACTTGCAGATTTTCTTTTCTGCTAGATTTATTCTTCTACTTTTATCTTTTTCTCTTTTTTTACCTCCACCTCTTACTCCTCTTCCTGCTCCTCTTTTGTGTTGTGGGTAGTCACTGCAACCATTATTATTGCCAGCCTTCTCATCGCTTCCACACAAATAATATGTTTCCCCAATGGTATGCAAATATTTGCTCATGTAAGAAGTAGACAAAAGCAAAGGTCAGAATGTAGTTAAAAATACCAATATACCGTTCTGGTGAAAACCATCCACTGCCTAGTTGAAATCTGTGTGGAGTTTGCATGTTCTTCCCGTGTCTGTGTGGGTTTCCTCCCACAGTCCAAAAACGTGCAGCAGGTTAACTGGAAAAAATGGGAAAACTGCCCAAATGTGTGAATGAGACTGAATGGTTGTCTGTTTGTATATTTGGTATATTTTACTGGCAACCAGTCCAGGCTGTTTTTCCACTTTTTCACATTTTTAACATTTCATATTTCTGTTGTGACAGTTGCATTTCTATTTGATGGCTATAAGATACCCGTCTGTCTTGAACCATTTTTTCTAACCAAGTACATGTAGGAATGATGGAGTGCTAAATGTGGAGGGGATGTAATTGGCATCTACTTATGCATGAAAATGCCTGCAAGTAGCCATTGAATTATTCATTTAATATGCTAAGTATTTCTATTTCAATGCTTTAACCCTCCCTTGGTGGAAGATTATATAACTTAAGTGATGAACAAAGTAAAGGAACTTACTTTTCAAGAATCTTATCATTTACAAATCTCAGGTTAATCACCAAAACTCTATGTTGCTATCGACTGCTGAACTGTGAACTATGATTTTTAATGAAACAGGAGCTGAGTATCTTATACAGTTCCCCAGGTCAAACGATAGTGACAATCATACTGATTCATACACACTCAGCTGAATAATTCAGCTGAATTATTGAATTAATGCATTTTATTTCGATCCACTAATTCTACACAGTTTTAGGGATTCAGGTCACCTGCATGCATTCCCCAATCGTGGAATTGGATTACACTACTTTTATTTAATCTGTATCCATATTTAAAAACCTACAAAAAGTAGGTTGTTAAACAACTGAATACCAGCTTTGCAAATGTTTTTGTAAGGTCAGTCACTTGTCATAAAGGTTAGTTGTTTTCTTCTTCTTTTAAAGAGAGAGTATTTGAAATTGATCATGCAGTTGATGATTATTGTTTTCAATATTTTCAAGTGTTGTTATTTTCATCTTGTGCTTTACCAATCCCAGAAAATATACTATTTCCTGTATGTGTCAACCACGTGTCAGAGATAGATTCCGGATCATTGTTTGGAACATTGGGAAGAGTTGATCAGTCTTAAGAATTCACATCGACAAATCAACAAATATTGGTCGCATTTTACCTACAGTTTTTTCAGTTTAGAATTTTCATGCTTTAGTCATTTCTTTGCCAACCATGAACCTCTACCTGGGGAACGGCAGCAGCATACAATGAGTGCACAGCGAGAGTGGATGTGGGTAGGTAGGTAGGTAGACAAGTTTTACAGGCTTACTATGACCACAGACATGAGAATCTTTCTGTATTTTTTCTTTCTCCCTCAGAGCAATTTGTTAATGCCTGTCTGGGTATGGAGAGAGCGAGACAAAACCTGAAAAAAAATGTTTCCAAAGAACAACTTCTGCTGTACCACTAAATATAGTCAGTTCGATGTTTTGACTTTATCAGAGATCAGCATATGCCACATTACTAATTCAGTTATCCATCCATCCATCCATCCATCCATCCATCCATCCATCCATCCATCCATCCATCCATCCATCCATCCATCCATCCATCCATTGAAAGTAAACATCAGGGTTGAAGACAGACTGTTATTATGGTGTAAATTATATGTAAAAATCAATGAATACAGCCATATATATTTATGGTACTACCCAAAAGATCAATTTGTGGAGCGTTCGGGGGAGGATGTGAGAAGATATAGGAGTCTTGGAAATCAGTTACCATACTCAATATCGTTTTGGGATGGTAAAAATGTCAAATAAGCATAACTTAACAAAGGAATTTGAACAGACAGATTATACCACAAAAACTTTATACACAGATCAGTGTAAATCATCTAATACGGCTTGTTTTTTCTGCTGTTGAATTTAAGCGCGTGGCATCTGGAAAGCTGCGTGACAGTTATGGCCAGTGATAGGCTACATGTATACATTAGCAGAGGCAAACACATATAAATTGAAACAAACAACTAACAGGTGAGCCAGAGTGGAAAATGTCATTAATTCTTTTTGCTAAAATAAATATTAAATAGTCAAAAAATTTTTGCATCATTTGACGTTGCATCATTTAAATTTATTGACAATGCCAAATTGTCCTCAGCATGAGTCATTTTCAAATCTGTTCACTGAACAATTAAATAAGATTAATGTCCAGCATCCCCTGACATGCCTGTAATTAATATTCAGTGCCTTCAACTGTGTTTACAAGAGAAGGTAAACATGACTCTCTCTTGCTGCATGTGTTGGACAGTGGTCATGCTCTGCTAAGGAATGTATAATTTCCATGACAACCCCAAGGCAGTCTGTCTTTTATTGAAATTATTTATTTGCTTCTGCCTAATGACATAATTAATCTTGCCTGAAATTGGAAATAACACATAAACTGGTGTTTGCCTATAATCTGCATGACTGCAAATAAACTCTTCCCATGCCCAGCAGCAATTACTTTGTGACTTTAACTCCTTCATAAAGGGTAACTGTGCAGCATATAAGCACGCTCAGCACTGGAAGTTTTACAAGTCATGCTCAATACAAAGTTATTATTCATACCCACTTTCATCAGATAAACATATTAGTGATAGAGAAAAAATATTTATGGCTATATCAGACCTACATTGCAAAAAGGAATGATTTTCTGAGAATTTGTGTTTGATATTTGTCACTCAATCTCCTGATATAAGCTTGATATGCTATACTGCATACTTGTTACAGTCTTTCCTGTCCATCAACTGAGCTAATATATGAAATAACAGAGTTGGTGGTTTCAGGGTTTCCTTAGACACTTTGCCCAGGAGACACCTTTAATTTGTCCTTGTTTTACCATCTGTTGTTATCGTTGTTTTTTTTTTTGTTATTTTTTTTGTTTTTTTGCTTTTCAAAGCATCCCCAGCAAATGTTTCTAAAAATAGCACTCAAAGTTCATGAAAAGGGGACATCCGATTTTTCAGCTGGGGAACACAGTGTTCCACAGGGATTATTTTGCAATACTAATTACAAGGCAAATGATGGTGGGTGATATCCTTCTTGTCAGATGACGTTTTATGGGCTCTGAAAAAAAAAAAAAATCCATCTTTTAGTCACCCTTATCGACTCTTTTTACGCTGCTCCTGCTGCCAACCTTGGCTGGAGGCCTCATGTTACAGGTTTTGAATCTTTTATTCCGCATAAGCACTAATGGAATTTCTCAAATTTTGACCCAAACATCCACTTTGATGCAAAAATGACCCTATTAGAACATCCTAGAATGCCTCAAAGATCAATGTTTTTCATGTGTATCCCATTGTTATTAACATGATCCCTTATGGATACAGGGAATGGATAACATTATATCTACAAAAATATCCAATTACACTCAATGATGTACTGATTTTGAATTATGATGCCACAGGTCAAATTCACTGTGATCTATCATATCGTGTTTTTCAGTATTACTCAAACTTTTGTCTCTAGATGTGACAGAATTTTAAACAATTGCCTGTAGGACAAGACATTTAATATTCAAAGGGTCAAAGATCAACTTCACTGGGATATAAAATTCTTCAAAAAAAATTCTCTGGCTATGATTAAAACAAATGAACTGATTTATGAGTTTTGGAGGAAGAGATGTAAAATGTCCTCGGCAGAGGAGAACAGCTGCATTTCTTTGTATTGTTTATTCAGTATGCAAACAATGCATGCGTTTCCAAGAACCAAAAAACTATTACCTATATTTCAGATCAAACCTACACCTGGTACGACACTGCAAGTCAGGCTTCTTCAGTATGCTTTGTTTGATTAAACAAAAAAGGTGTCCCATAAATTGACCAATGTCAAAGTTTCAAAATGCCACATTGTAGTGTTATCTGAGCCTGATTTCACCGCCACAAATTACTTTAAATACATAAATATTGGATATAAACTTCCTAAAAATACTTGCAATTGCATATTTTCTTCATTACGCCTCCATCTCCAAGATATTAATGTTTATTTACGCTGTGGTTTTGTTTTGAAAATCGCTTTTGGCTAAAGTTATCGAAAAAATTGCTGCGTTCACCAAAAAAACATGTTTGGGCTCTATATGAAACTAGACTGTGCAGAATTCAAACTGCAAGTCAACATAATTTCCTTTTCCTTTTTTTTTTTTTTTCCATCTCAGATTCATTGATATAATTTGTTGAATACACAAAATATAAATGGCATCTTTTGCATATTTCATATAAGCTCCACAGGGACTCTGGTGCAAATTGATGTGGAAATATATGCTCCAGTTAAACAATGCGATACTGAATTATAACAGCTCCATGCTTGTGTTCCGGATGTCTGTAAAGATACATTTCCTTTTTTGGCTGTGTTAGCCCTTTAATCACATTTATAGGCATGCCTTGTCATCAGAGTAAAGGGCATCTCTGCAGTTCTTTTTCTTTGTAGGTAAATGTCATAACCTTGACTTACTTTATAGAGCCATAGCTTGAATGTTGACTACTATCTTCCTTGGAGTTCCTCTTAGTCCCTGCAGTCCTTTCCTCTGCAGTTTGAGCCTCCCAGAACTCCAGACCTGATCTCACCCCAAGGGCAAAGAAATGTTTGTCCTCAATAATAGGATCCAATAAACGGTGTCTCAGGAGTTTGTTGATTTTCATGAAGCCATCCAAGGAATGATCAAAAGCTGCAGATGCCTAAAATAGAAGGTTTCACTATTTCATCCCGACAACTTCATGCTCCTATGCCTGGTGATGCCATTTCAGGTTTTTAGAGTCATTACCTGGCATTCCAGTCCTTATAATGGCTGTACCCTGCCCTGAAAAGGAGGATCATTAATGTGGAGAAAACCAGTACAAAACTAGACTCCTAGGATATAACGTTGTTATAATGCATCTGTTCCGAGCCAATTAATACTGGATCACCGAAAAATCTATTCAGCTTCACCCAAGGATTTTTTGATGTATGTTTTTTATTTTATTTTTTATTTTTTTTGTTTTTTTGTCCCGGGCGTAAAATTATGACTCTTATTAATATCACAAAATCCCCAGGGCCTATTTCACTGGGTCATGAATAATATGGTAGACAGGGAGGAATCTCTCAACCCATCTTCTCCTTTTGCGTGAACTGGCAATAAATTTCCAGCTAATGCCATATGGTGGCAACTCATGTGTGGGGATTCAGTATGCTGTGTTATTTATTTATGACCCAGGTGTTGCTTTTCTATTAGTAATTTACGCGTTGTCGTGAATGATCTGTGGCTGGAATCAATGGCACTGAGAGTGTAGGTTCCTCTGGAAAACTGCTTCGGCAGAAACCAAGCCATGGATTTAGTGTTATTTTTCAGACAACGTTCACCTCTTATTGTCAGTAAATGTTTGAGTTTCAAGTCTGGGAAGCTATTGATGGTTAATGGTAAAGGGAATAAGAGATCACATAGCAGGTTTTTCATTACAGACTCAAACCTTTTTAATTATAGGTGTGGATGAAGAGTCAGCTATTTATATAATATTAATGTCAGCTCTGGCGGCACAGTGGTTAGCATTTACGGCTCACAGCACAAAGGTTCCCCGGTTCAGGACAGTGTGGTGTTTGCATGCCCTCCCCGTGTGTGCGTGGGTTTATTCTAGGTTTTCCGGTATTCTCCCACGGCCCAAAAAAATGCTGCAGATTCGACCATAAAGTAGAAGTAGAGAAGAGTAGAGTAGAACTGGGTCCCTAAATTGCCCAGACATGTGAACGAGAGAGTGAATGGTTGTGTCTCTAAATATGACCCTGTTATCGACTGGCGACTGGTCCATGGTGAATCCCGCCTCTCGCCCAATGTCTGTTGGGACGGATTCCAAACCCCTGCAACCCTGACTGCAGGATAAGTGGCATAGATAATGAATAAATAAAGTCAGCCTCAACTTGAAGAAGATAGTTGGATTTCTGAAGATATGGCAATTCTGACCTTTTAAATCTTCTAGACACTAGGACTTTTAGGTGTGTGACCTGAAAATTGTGATATGGAAAACGAAATGTGATCACAACAGCAGACGCAGGTCCTTCAAAACACATTTTTCAACTCTATTTGTTTCGCTTGAAACAAGGAAAATATTTGTCCCTGAAATGTTTGCAGTGTTGAATATTTACCGTACTTACTTTCACACTTGATTTTGGTTAGTTAACAGAAATGTATTCTAAAGGGAACAAGATTAAGATTTCCCTTTTGATTTATTAAAAGACTACATTAAAAACTACTATTGAGGTCATCCTTAAGAGGAATCCTCTCAAGGTATCATGTAAATTACTTGAGATTTTGAAATATTGCAGTAGCAAAAAATTGTGTGTGTGTGTCTGAGTTTTTTTTACTAAAAAGAGTTTCAATTTATCTATTTATTGTGTCCTTTAATGAAAAATTGAATGAGTTGAAATAGGAGAGGAAATCTTTTTTTTTTCTTTTTTTCCTGATTAACAGTTATTTTGAGGAAAACAAACAGGTCAGTTCCTATTTTTCCCACCCGCAACTTCTGAGGACATTATACCCTCTATATTTGTTCACTCAATTTGATTTTCTAAGGTCATTGAAAGTTTCTTGATGTTACTAAGTCATTGTCCTGCCTTGTTCTTTGGCAGAACAATGGAGTTTGAGGTACTTTTACAACTTTATAGGATATTGAAAGAGGCTCTGATTCGGCCATGGTCTATTCTTCCAGAAATTCAGGTTTGCTAAAAGATGAGCAGCATTTAAAAGGAGAAAAAGAAAATCCTTCTTATTTTCTTCTTTTAAGTGTTGAATGGGGGTATATACATGTTTAAAGGGAAATACTGAAGCTTATCTCATGTTTGAAAAAATAAATACAATCCCAAAATAAGTGGGGAAAAAGGGCCAACACTGCCATTACTAAATTGGTTGATTGAAAAGAATAGGTTGCTTTTTCCTTTTCTTTTCTGCATCCAGGATTATGTTGAGGAGATAATAGTTTCCTCCACCATCACTCGACCCTTTAGCTCTGGCAATTGTGGTTTTATTCCAATTTAAAACTCCTCGTTTTCCCACGGGTTACAATGAAGATTGAATTCTCATAGCCATTGGTGGGCATTGAATAACGAAATATCACTCTTTCATTCCCTCTAAAGACAAAGCTATGGTGGGCTGGAAAAGAAGCTAAAGGAAGTCTTCAGTGAACGAAGCAGCATCTTGCACCAACTGTCCAAGACATCCAAGGAACTGGACAGCATAAAAGACAACCTACAGGTTAGTAAATCCACTAATCTCTTTTAAAGATAATGCAATGTTAAGGCTTTGTCGGCCATGAGCTCCAGCCCTGGGGAAATTTACCGGCCCCTATTTTTTAGTCATCAAATGGGAATTAATGACTCCCATTACTCTTCACAGTTATTTTTAAGTCATCCCGCTGTCTGCCAACTAATTCCAAGATGTTCGGATGCTGTGTCACATGCAGATCAGACAGAGATTGTTTCGTGAGCTTTGGTATTGGAAAATTATACGTATAGTTTTGTATGTTGATCCCAACAAAACTCCAAATGCCAACATCACTGGTGGCCTAGCGTTTGTGTTCATGCCCATGGCATCACTTACAAAACACATTCAGCTGATATCATAACAGTGTGGCTTTTGAAGTACTGTAACCCAGTGAAAATTTTTGGCACATCATGAAGCTCAACGCTGGCTAATGCATATCTCAAAATGTTTACTTAGAGGAGTTATATATCAAACAAGCATCAGGAAGAAATAAATAAACATTTCAAATAATTCATTGTCCATCCTGCTCATTCTGGATTCAGAAATGTGGAGGGGATGGATCTCGACCATTTACCATCACTGTGGGCTACATGTCACACAATAACTTTGAAGCTTTTACCTGTGTTGTCCACATAGACAACATCACTTCTGCACCACAGCCAACACCAGATGTGGTGTTTTACCCCTGATAATTTTGATCCATTCCGTAATTTGGTCTTTTTCTTTTAAATTAAATTGCTATGCATTGCTATGAAAAATCACCTGAGCATGAAGCGGGACAATCATGGCCTTCTGGTGTACCAAAAAATGACTGCGTCTGTTTGTCTAACGATTAAACATTCGGTTTCATGTCAACTGTCTTTGAATAGTCGAGATCTTGTGAAAAATTAAACAAGAGCTCTAATCTCCAGACGACTTCCTGTTGAAACAACACATACATTGCATTGGTAAATATATGTTTTATTGACCAGGCACGCTGGGTATTTCTTTCCCTTCATTCACACTTTTACCGATAATACTCTTATCCAGAAACCCATAGTTTCAGTACCTCAGTAACATTATGCAAAGGGTGCTTTCAACACAGATTATTGTTAATATTGTTTTCCCAAGCCTGTGTGTTTATGTTCTTAAAACAGCAGGCTTAACCTTTGTAAAAAAAAGCAAACAAAAAAAAAACACAAAAAGCCAACATTTGCAGGCAAAATAATTATTATTTTTATGCTGTTCAACTGTTGGCAGCCAGGAGAAAAGTTTTTACTCTCTCTCTGCTGCTGTTGCTGTCAGTGCTGCTGCTAGTTACTGTGATCATGTGTCAGATATCAATGTGGAAAGACACTGGTTACCCAGGTAACTGCACCGTGTTCAAACAGTCTCATTCTATCTGCGATGAATTTCTTTACGGATCAAATGACAATACAAAGGCTGCATCCATGAAATGGATGCACATTTCACATTCAACAGCAAAGGTAATGAATGGGATATTCATGATATTTGTTGTTTGTAATGAATAATAAAAAGAAAAAACACAATTATCTGATGGGTCTATACTCATCAGGTCAGTGGATTTATTTGATAGATAAAGTACATCAATACTTTGATAATACTTAATACATAATACATAATACAATAATAATAATAATAATACAATACTTTGATCCATGTAGTATAGATAATGACATCAAAAAATAGCTATTATTACTTTCTTTTGAAAAATGAATGAATAAAGAATAAATAAGCCTCAATGAAAATAATGCATGTCGCTTCAATCCCATCAGTTCTTGGCCAGTCTCATTACAGTTACTGGTGGAAAACACACTTGACCCTGACTAGGCCTGACCCAGTCAGGAACAGGAAATCAGAAATCCAGAAAATTGTTGTTGATTGTTTGCTTTTTTTGATTTTGTTATGGTTCGTGTTCTGTACACCTGTGTGTAATTACAAACTCTTCTGAAATAGGTTTCATTTTCCCAACAATGACCATCAATCTCAGGGGGATAAACACTCTCGTATCATCCCTCTGTTAAGTGTGCCATTATCACATCACTGTGCCCAGACTCTTCCCTCTTATGGGGCATAGGAGCTGACCTTTAGATTGATCTACCTCTGTGCCGTCCAAAACACAGCAGGTATCACATCCATTAATTAAAATGGGGACTGAGGGTTACCCCTTTCGGCTATCTGCCGGGCAAAGGGGTTTGACACTGTGCCATCAAACTAGCTGCAAGTGTTTTGTTATACCTGATATTGATGAAAACCCATCTAGCCCAGAGCTTAAGATGATGTTCTTCAGACCACCAAAACAGCATCCTTAGTTTCGATAAACACTACGGCTCAGAGTTGAACGGAAAGTCCTTGCAGACCCTGGCCCTGTAGGTTGTATTTGATGATCTAAAGCGAATGCTCAAACGGGTTTGCACCACAACCAAAGAAAACCCCTTTAAGAACAGCCAGATGGACCTTGAGCTGGGCCTTATCCACAGGCAGCTTCCATAGAAATTGTAAAAGTGTCTTTTTTTTTTTTTTTCATTTTGTTTTTCCTGATTAACGGATTTAAAAAAAAAAAAACAAAAAAAAAGCAGCCTTTCAGTAACATGCTATATTAATTATAAACTCATTATACACTGCCATCTAGTCAAATTGGATGTGAAGCAGGACAATTAGACAGTGCCACCTCCTACACGTGCAAGTCAAGCAACAATGACTACTTGTTTGTGATTGAGGAACAAACTGTCAAACTGAGTGAAATGGCTCCACATAAATCTTCAATCATTTGAAGATTCTTCCTCTCTGTTCTTCCTCTCTGTTTCTGATTTTTATTTTTATTTTTATATTTCATTCAGGACAATCACCAGACTGGATGCTTTTAATTTGCTTTTGTATATTTTAGTTTTTATTTGTGTAGATAGTCTGTTAGTAACTAATGCATCTCCACTGTAAAGATAGGTTGTACAAAGGGCTTCCAACAGGACTTGGCATATTTAGCTGGAATTGGGGGATTTTTATTCTCTTGGTGAAACTCAGGGTGAATCCTCTTGATTAAACAATTTCATATTTCCAAGACGTTGGTTCAAGTAAGCCTTGCAAATGTCATCTCATTTTCATAAATGTTTTTTAAAACATGAAATTAAAAAACCACAGGAGAGGAAAAAAAATGATTAAAATTCAAAATATAAGAACACATTTTTTTACAACTATTGAAAAGATTTGCTCTCTTGTTCCTTTTGAGTCTTTTGTGACTGAAGCAGCAACTTGTCTGCCAGGTTTCTTTATGTTGTAGCAAATATCACATTGTCAAAGAATAAGGTTGGTATCTTCCATAAAGGTACCACAACAAATACAGTGTATTGAAAAAAAAGGGTTTGAAGACAAGGAAAAAAACAGAACATTGAACACATTCAGTGTCTTATCCATGTCAAAACAGGTAAAGTTGAATAAAATTCATTTCTACACCGTTCAATTAATAAGGGAATAAAGGTCAATAACGGCTGCTGTCGATGAAAGACACCTCTCTTCCCAATTGGCTAACAGTAATAAGTAATTTGCTTTCCGCTCATCAAGAATGTATGCTATGGGTTTATTTTTTTCTAATTAAAGGGAGCCTTGGAGTGCACAGATTTACATGACTAATGTGACACTAGACATCCACCCTCCCATCCCTGACCATCCCAATTTGAAAAGGTCTGGACCCTTTATCACTGAAAGACTCTTGAGTGTTTTTAGCTCTTTTTTTGGTCATACAAAGGGAAAACTGGATTTTGATAAACATTTATAAACCAGCTTTTCAGTATTCCTTAATATAAATAAAAATCATTTCCTATCAATTTCTTTTTTGCTTACATACCCCTTAGAACTTCCAAACCGATGCCACGCACAGCGTGCTATTTTAGGATGCTTGCGTTTTGCTGCTTTCGGGGAAAATTTAACTATCCGTGAATCAAGGATCAATCAGAGTATATGAACACTTGTCAGTTGTGTAAGATTTAAAGAGATGTCCCATCTGCCCAGGTTGAATGTCATACACTCCCAGCCATTATCAACCAAAGGGCAGAGTTTTGATGTTCCTTCACTTCAGGCTAACAGGGCTGGTGTTCTTTGCCCAGGGCCCTGTGCCAGCATACTGGGCAAGGCATCTTTGGTGTGCTATGGAAATGATCTCCTCTTCAGGGTAGGAACCTAATCTGCATAGAAATAAAAACTGTTCATGTAGGATCAAGTCATCGGGGACAGGCATGGAGTATTTTTGCCGAGCTGTGATGGAGCAAGTGTTTATAGTTTTAACAAGTTGCCCTGCAGGTGCAGGACAGCATCCCTAATTATCAAACTTTTGTGTGATACAGACATTTATTCTTGACAATGGCTTTCGGGGAAGGCTCTGAGTTTTATTTAGCCCGGGTACCTGGTTGTGTGCTTTTGCACTGACGTATTTGATTTATAAGATGTGTACATAAATAATTCCTGATAGATTAAAAAAAAATGGTTTTGTATTATGATATCAAACCTTAGAGGATTTAACCATATTGAGGATGAAAGCTCTATGATACACTTGAGGCAATTTTTCTCCAAAAAATAAACTAAGTGACTGGAAAAAAATGAGTAAGGACCGGGTTTAGACATTACAAACATACAGGAAAAAGAGGACAAAGATAATTCTCTTTTTCTGTCAAGATCCTTTTCGGTTTTATAGCCCTGATGTAATCTTGAATGCATTTAAAGGAATGTCAACTTGTCAATTCCCAAATAAATACATAAATAAATATAGTAAATACAGCAAAGCAATAAGATGTCACAAAAAATATCTAGGAATTGTGAAATGCTCTATATTTTAAATGAGTGATGGATAAGCAATCGGCAGTGCAAACATATCAGCATCTTTAGTAAAACAGAAAAAAAATGCATCCCAGACTGGTTGTACTTGACATAACTTCCATTTCCTTCTGATGGAATCATTTATCTTGTCATCTCATGAAAACAAACTTTCATTTTGTCAAATGATCAAACTCGCACCGCGCCAAACCATAGGCTACATTGATAGTGTATCTGAGAAATCAAAAGTGTTAATAAAAGGCCAGATTGTCAGGGCTGTCTTTCCCCTGCAATTTTCACTGTCACAAGTTCCTCAGATGATTCATAATATTTGCATGGTTTTGTGTTCCATCTGAAAGCCTTACAACAGATTGCATTTCAAATGTTGTTTCGGTATGGTATGTTCTAACTTGAGGTGTTTTTTAGTGAAAAGGAAAGAATTTGGTTTGGACTACATATCGCACTCTGAAAAAAGCATTCTATCACCTTACAAAACTTTTTTTTTTTTTTTTTAATAAAAAGGGGTTGCTGTTTATTTTCTATTCCCACTCATTGCTAAGGTCATATTAATGACACAAAAAGGACATTTTAAGAAAATCCAAACTCCAATTAGCTGTGAATCAGTCAATTTTTTATTGATTATTGGTGTTACTGTAGTGTTGTTTATAGAATCTTTAAAGCTTGAGCATTGTATTTTGGTCAAACAGATCATATCATGCATCCATAGCCTGCTTGCTCGGCGGATATCTGCAAAAATTTGTTGTCTTTGTTGAAAATGAAACATACAAAATGCTAAGTCAGATGGCAAGGGGCTGGTGCTACATAAAAATATTTTAAGATTTTGTTGCCACAGTGACAAATAATTTTTTGGTTTAGTTTTTTAAGTTGTACTGACCGAGAATGTTAGCATAGGAATTTTGCTCCCGTTGGCCGTTACGTCTCTTTCTGACATGGGGCTCTACAATGATTGGACAAGAACTTTATATGTAAAAGAAATTAAAAAGTGCACAGAGCAATGTCTCTTTGAGTGATAAGGTAATAATCCACATGAGTAATGTGATAAGTGAGGCAGCACCAACATGATGCAACTCGATAAATGAAATACTAAATAAAGTCATGATTAGGTACAGATGTTATCGCTTTTGCATGACACTTTGTAAGATGCAATTGGGGTTTAGGCATTTAACAACATGATGCCTTTTGGGAAAAAGCTGTTTCTGCATCTGGTAGTGCTAGCATACAGTGACGATGTACCTCCTACCCATTGGGAGAATGGAGAATAGGTAATGTATGAGTTGAAACGGGTTTGTAGTGCTGTTTATTGCCCGGTTCCTAACTCTGGAAGGGTTAAGGTCCTGAATGGAAGGCAGTTTGATACCTTTTATTTTTTTCTGCAGTCCTAATTGTCCGCTCCAATCCATACGTGACCATTTAAGGACCTGGTTGATGTTGGATTCTCAGAACCTGTAGGTTTTCTGTTTGCCAGCGCAGTCAGGCTCCTCCTGAAGTCCACCATCATCTCAACAAAGATTTTTAATTCATTTTTAGCTGTGATCTTATACACAGGCAATAGTAAATTGGTTTGGCATTGTTAAAATATCCTTTTCATGGGATGCATTGGCTTCAGCTCAATATGTTACAGTTTTTAGAAAAATCTTACCATGACATTTTGAGTAGTATTTCATTAACTTTCAAAGTATATTACTATTAATAAGGAGTGATTGGGAAAGTTTTTGGTCCAAGCATCTGTGCACAGTACTGCTCATTTGACTGTTGGGCCCGATGTGCGCTAAACTTTTTATTTTCTTACTACTTGTAAAGAGCTGTTTTTGGCTTCTGTCCTCATTCCTCCTATTTAACATAAATGCACATGAAGCGACATCAGGGACTGGAAAGAAGGGAAAAAAACACATCCCCAACATGAAGAAAAAGGAGAGTTTATGGAAATGTGGTGTTAATTGCCACAAATATTACCTTGAAGCACAATTTCAAAAGATGTTTATTCCCCTTTGAGTCCAGATTTTCTTAGAAGTCCTGATATTCCTGTCTAATTTATGACAAATAAAAATATCTTAAAGGGTTTTTTAGGGGGCAATCAGACACCTGACTAATCCAGATTACCAGCAAGCAGGTATTTTTGGAGTAATTTGGACCCAATCACTATGTCTGCCTCTATCCTCATTATGTTTTTAGATGCCATTCATAGCAAAAGCTGGAATAGGATACACATGTTCTTTTTCAGGAAAAATCAACAGAATTTTATAACTGCTTCATGGTGCTAAATGATCGGTACGCATCAGCTTTTTGGGAGTTTGCGGAACAGTTCTGTACCTTTTATATCCTTTATTTGACAAGGATAATGGTTTCACAGTTTATGACTTTTGAGCGATGCTCAAATTTTTTTTTTTTTTTTCCAAAGGAAGTCACATTTAGTCTATAAGTTTTTCTGCTTTGTCTTCAATGGTCACTTTGAAATGACTGATTGTGTTGTTCATCATGTAATTTACAAACTGACCCTTTCCTGGAAAACAATAGTGTCTTCTGTTCTCTTCTAGTCTCTGAAAAATGATGAGTCTGTGGCCAAGACTGATGTGCAGAGGATTCTGGAGCTCAGCCACAAACAGAGGTAAAGTGAGACAACATGCTATGCTCAACAATGTTGCTTCAAATCTCATCAGATTGCTTGCTCAACCATCAATACTCAGTGGCGTAATAGTAACTTATGCATATGCTTAAATACTCCGAAAGTCCAAAAATACAATTATAGTCGTGTAAATTTATGTTATATAGCGGGTGGCACAGCGGCACAGTGGTAACTGCTGCAGCCTCGCAGTAATAAGCAAGATCTTTCAAACAGAGCAAAAGATAAGAGAATAATATATCATGAGGAATAACTAAATAAAAAGACAAATAAATAAACGACTAAATGGGGTGGCACAATGGTGCAGTGGTTAGCCTTTCCATCTCACAACAAATGTCCCTGGTTAGATTTTGACAGGAGCTTTCTATGTGAAGTTGCATGTTCTCCCTGTTTCTACATGGGTTCCCCCCATAGCCCAAAATCGTTCGGATTAGATAAGATTAACTTGATTAAAACCCACAACAGGGATATTCAATTGTCACAGCTGCACAGTAGGTTAATAAGAGACCTTTGAGTACTCAGATGTGTGAATGAGAGAGTGAATGGTCGTTGGTTTTGTGATTGACCGGTGACTGGTTCAGCCCGCTCTGCACCCAACGACCCCCGAGATAGGCTCCAGCTCACCCATGACCCCAAGTGCAGGATAAGTGGGATTTATAATGAATAAAAGAAAGAATACAAAATAGCTCTCTGACTTTTTCTTTTAGTTGCTTCCCTTCAGTGGTCAGTACACTTTATAGCGAGTCAGAGACCATGCACATTTGATTATAGAGTTCTTCACATCACATAATGTAAATTACAATCAACTATAGTTGGATGTTTTACTGGGTGAAAAAGCAAATTATGAATCTTTGTGAGAACAGAAGACCTCAAACTAAATCTAATTATTCTTCAGAGACACTCACAGTAACAAGCCGCAATTCTCCTCCATATGAAGGATGTGTTCAGGGGTTTTTGAATGCAATCAGATCCGAGCAATCCAAGCTTACCGTGCTTGTTAGTTAGTCCATGGAAACATTAAATGCATTTTACAGACTTTTTTGGTTTGATTCAAAGTCATTTTTTTGCTTGTTCTCTCTTTATGTAACACTTCAAACACTTTTTTATTTTTATTTTGTTGAGACAGAAAACACAAACAGGATAAATTTAGGATGAGCCTTGGGAATGTTAGTGGTTTTAATGTGAGATATTATAGTCTAACCAACTGGCTAAATGCTTTCCAAGTTTTATCCCGCCTTGCTTTAAAATCCCGATATCTGATGTACAGCTTCTCTGTTAACCTTTCAAGTCTCTGCACTCTAAATCAATAGAAGAAAAACATGAAATACCTCACAAAGACCTTTTTTGTAGTCAACAGTAAGCTTTGCTCACAGCATGCTGTTGCCAAAAAAAGAAGAAAAAATGTTTTACATTAAGAAAAGGGTGTCATGACTCCTCGTCTGTCAAAGTGTGGTCGCCACACAAGACACTTAACCACTGACTACATCCGAGGTGCACTAAAGTAAGTGGCTGCCTGCTGCTCATGATTCATCCATGATGGGTTAAATGTAGTGGACAAACTCCATTGATGTTGTGCTGCATGCACAGCTGAATGGGTCAAAATTGAGGGTTTTCCTCAGCCCCATCTTCTTCTCTTTAATTACAAGACATCATAATCTTCAGCCACTCGCATAAACAGGAGTATCTTGAACAACCCAAGTCACAAATTCATTTGTGTACTTTATATAATAGTCAGTTTCATCCTTTGAAAAAGTCAGATCAGGCGTAAGGGACTAGATGATACATCTTTTTACAAGCATGCTGTTTACCTAAAGTGCTTAACCAGCTCTGGTTGTCTGATTAATGTTGTGTGTAATGAGAACGTTAATGATTAGGAGTCATTTGTGGCCTCCACACACTCTAAAATATCAGGCTGATTGAGCTCCAGCCTCTTGTGTGCAGTTTGTGGATAGCCAATCAATAGCCTATCACTAGTCCATGGAAGATATCACATGGTTGAGGTTGAAGCAGCACCTTGGCCCATTGTTGCTTATCAAGCATTGGCAAACTGCAATTTATTCCAACGGCTATGAGTGTAACTTTGGAATCTTGTGTCTGTCAAGTTTTATTACCAGAGGACTCCATCAAGGCAGGTGCAGACAAGTGATTTATTGCAAGTCTTTTATTTTTGACAACTGTTAACAGTATTTCAATTGCATTTTAAAAGCAATGATGCTACATACTGTAGTACAAGTAACATTTATTTCCAACAGACTTTAAACAGAAAACATCTAAAGGTTTAGTCAATACCTTGATATAACATGCTGTTGACTTATACATGTATGTTTTTAACAATCTTTTTGATCATATGATCACCAATCTACAGATTCAAACTGATTAAAAAGGATCAATTTATTGCATAAATTTAATTTAAATTTGCCTGCTCAATAGTATGTCAGCCTCACATTTACTGTGATCCATTGTCTTAACAAGAAGGTTGACAGTTGAATTAATTTTGATTTGATTATTACAGTTTTAATTTTTTTGGGAGAGAAACCACACATCCTCCCTTAGTTTTCCATTTGAATTTGGAGGCGGGGGTACGCTAACACAAGCGCAGTGGTTACCACTGTAACCTCACAGCAAGAAGGTCCCTGGTTCAAGTCCAAAACCGGGGTCCTTCCTGTTCGGAGTTTGCAGAGACTGAGTGGCGCAGTGGATCGGAGCAATCGTCCTAGAACCGACAGTTCCTGGTTCGTTCCTAGTTCCTCCAAGCCTGTCAAAGTGTTGTTGAACAAGACACCGAACCCAAAACTTCTCCCAGTGCTGTTCAGTGGCTGCATTCTACTCAAGGTTCATCCAGGATGGGTTAAATGCAGCAGTCAAATTTCACGCATGTTGTGCTCTGTGTATACCTAAATGTGACAATAAACGTCTTTCTTTTTCCTCTACAAAGCCCCAACAACAGTTGATCCTGTTTACCCTGCTCTGAATTGCTACTAATGTAACTGATATACCGCGAGGCCTGGGAAGACTATACATTTTAAGATGTCTACTCCAGAATGACAAAAATGAAATCCAGTTTTCCCCTCTACTCCTGTCAACTAACACTAATTTCAATAATTATTCCCTTTCCACTTCGATGGCAGTTTTTTTTTTGTGTCTATCAAAGTCTATTCTTCAAATGGTAGCATACGACTTTGACATTGGCCAAAGCTGGCTAAGTATAATCTTGTCATATTATCTTAAACTTACAGACAAGGTTGAAAGTAGAATGATGCTTTTAATTGAATTTTCCAAGCTGTGGATTTTTTAACAACCATTTTCAAACGGCTGGCCCACATCACATGGCTGGTTTGATCAGTTATTCAGTGTGTGGACTGCTGTTGTTTCTTCAGACGGGTATCAATAATGCACATATTCCCATTTTAATGTAGTTTCTGTAGTTTATGCTAAAAGCACAGAGGATGGCCGCACTTCATACACCATAAATCCAAATTTTATGAGCTGTTTTTCATAGATTACTCCCAAGGACAACATAATGAATTAGAAATAAAGTATTGTCCTCATGCAGCTTTTCAACTTACTGTTGACCTAGAATCATCATGACAGGCTCTTTGTTATGCTTAATTTTTGTCTGGTCTGTTTAGCAGCAATAATTACACAAAAAAAATTGGCAATTATTTCATCAATGTGTCAGGTCATTCTTAGATATCAAATTGCAAGATTTCTTTAAAATTAGCAGTCTGGACACTCACTATAATTGGAGCAAAAGGGGTTCGCCTTTGTCAGTAAATAAATTTTAGGTGTCTTTTAGGTGTCAAGTGACCAAAAACTTCATGTTAAAGGGATCCCCAGTGATCAAGATGTTATTGTCCTATTTACTCAATATTAGTGTGAGCTACTGGAAAAAAAAAAATAAAAAAATAATGACATCTCTCTACGTGTCTTAGTTTGCTTAAATTTGTAAAAAAAAAAAAATAAATACTGGAGGAGGATAACACTAAGGACACAAGTCAATATGAGCTTCAAAATCAAGATGAGCAAAGATGGAAAGAGGCAAGAGTCAGCCAAAGTTGCTGATGTGCATGTAGCAACTGTTGTCTGTTGAAACAAGCTCCACTTTTTATTATTGCCTGTTCATCGTAGACTGACGGAGTTGTGTTGACTGACCGGGTGACTCACTGTCAGCTTCCTCTGTAATCGTGCTGATGGCTGGTCTTACGTCATCAGCTGCTACTTCTGCAGTAGCGGATTGTTCATACCCTCGCAGGACAATATTCAGCCTCTCCTACCTGTGGCCTTTCTTTGGGCTGGCTACATAGGTTTCCTGAGGACCTTTTGTATGCTTATGAAAGAAAACTGTCCGCATGGCATTTGGCTGTAGGGTCTATTTAAAACTCATGCAACCTGTGGGCTCTTTCAGCAGCCTAGGTCAGCTAAATTCATCAAATGCATCTAGAAAGAAGAGCAAAAACACAGCCACAGATCGTGTGGAAGTTGTGTACATACAGTACACAAGCAATTTCCCCACTCCTTTTTTACCTTTGTGTCCCTTGGAAAGCTTTGTGGACTAGCATCAGTCCCTTTGTATCCTTTGGACGGGAAATTGCACCCAAATGTTGCCCAATGTGGCATTATTACTGTGTATAGCATATTGTACTGATGAAAAGTTAACACTAGGCTTGTAACTATAGTGTTTTTGAAATGCTACAGGTACATCAACCCCACACAATCCCACTGATCTATAATGTAAATAACTAATGAAAAAATACTTAAACATTAATGAAGAAATAATCAGGAAGGAACTTGCGATTCTCTTTCCAGCCAGCTAGCACAGTAATTCTTTGTTTGACTGTGGCCTTTTACAGATAAAGATAGATAAAGATAAGTTAATTTGTCACATGCGCAATTATACATAGTATCGTGAAATTTTTCTCACACAGCATTAATTAAGTAATATCCATGAGAGCGTATCCATAAAATATAACATATCAAAGCATAAAAAGTAAAATAAAGGGGTTGTTCTTTTTATTGTTGTGTGCAGTTTGCATGTTCTCCCTGGCTCCAGCTCCATCATCACCTGAGTGTAGGCTAAGCAGATAGACAATAAATTAATGTTGTTCTTGGTTTATTATAGGGCACTTCTGTTACATTTTGGTTGGGGAATCACTGAAAGGTTTCCCATATATTGTATTTGCATTCTATTACATTATTGATCAATGTTCATCATTTATAAGATAACAAGGAGATACACAGAGCTATATCCAGACCATGCTTAGTTGGAGCAGAAATCCTCTCAAACCTTCTTGATATGAAACAAGGTGGATTTATGATTTAAAAAGTTAAATCTTTTAGTTACATTTACTTTCAATGGCCACCTTATTTGACACAGGCACGGTCCTGGGGGATTAAAGTCTCACAGTATCAACACTTTGCATTTTCTCCAGACAGGAAAAGGTCAGCAGTTTGCCTGATCACACTTAGTTTCAATACTGAAACACCGGTGGGTCCACAAATTAGTGCAATTGAATTCATACTGTGATTTACAGTATATTGACACGGGGCAATAACCTCATCAGTTCAACTGGAATGATACTTGCCCTGCATATCTTTGCATTGTAGTTTCTATTTTTTTCCAAATCCAAACAGTTTTATACATCCTTGGTTTAGTAATTGCTTTGCATTTTAAAATTACTCACAAAAGCTATTTTGTTAAATTATTAATTTATGAGTTAAACAAAACAAGTAAGTATCTACGAAGCTTTTTTAGTCATTTCGAAAACATAAATTGAAGAGTATGAGCTAAATCTGACACAAGACGAAAACGGCAAAAATTGTTGTTGTTTTCAATACAAATACCTCACAGTCAATAAGATGAAAATGACATTGTCTAAATCCTTCATTGTGCAAAATGTCTGTAAAAGACCTGTTTGTGAAAAAGGAAAAAAAAAAGCCAATTCATGGCAGGCAGAGGAGACCCGAGAGAATGTAAGAGGGATATCCTAACTGAGTGTTTCTCACTTTCTTTTCACTTTACAGAGAGGAGATGAAGTCCCTCCAGGCAGCCTTGCAGAAGCAGTTGGATGAGGCAAATGAAAGAGCAGAGAAGCAGCAGGCCACGGTAAGACACCGTTGATCTGACCATCACCATTCTGTCATCTCTAACCAGGCCTGTCAGCTGTCACACAGGACCCTCAGTGATCCGCACTTATTAGCTGGCAGCCAAGTCTATCAACTCCTTGCTTTACCACTCAGTGAAACTGTGCAGTGTGTGTGTGTGTATGTGTGCCACCCCAAACTTTAAAAGACTGAGTAAGGGCATTGTAGCTATCTACACATTCCCCAACCTCCAGTACCTATCCTTTCATCTTTCCATCTATGTTGCACTGTGAGATGTCGAGGCGACTAATTATTCCATGCGTCTTCAACGCTGAAAACATCTGAAAGTTCCAATAGCACGGGTTAAGTTGATCAGCTGGTTAGTGCATTCTAAGAAAATAATTTGAGACGAAGCCGATGTAAAATATATCCTGTATAAATTGAATTCCACAATAGACACATTGACTGTACTCTCAAACAAGATCAAGAAAAGAATCCATTATTTAAAAACCAAATGTTGAAAACAATGAATGACTTGCAAAAAGCATTGCTAGAAGATTGTCAGGCAACAAAAGAGTGTTGTGTGACCAATTTTATTCTTTATAATGTAGACAAAACCATATTTCTTCCAAAGTGTCCTCATATCTGTTGAATGCTCAACTGTCAGCGAAATTTCGTACCCCTTTTGCAACTTTTTCGACATTTTCTTTTGAAACTTCATATCTAGATACTCCAAGCTCCTTTTGGAGTATGTGCACAGTCAAGTTGATGATGCAAAATAGATGTACCGTTAATATCTGTGAGTGAAAAGGGTTTAAAAAAACTTTTTGATGTTCACTTTTAGTTGGTTTCTCATATCCGTGTAGGCAGATTGCTCACTGTAAGGTTTCTACTTGTATGTGAAAGGGCAACTGTCTCTGGCTTGCAAAAAGTCATCAATGTATAAATAGTTTCAAATATAGTCTTCCTTTCAAATCAGATCTGGAGGGGGACCACATCTGCAATCTTACACTAAACCACCACATCTTCAAATGCATCAGGGAAAACACATTTCATTATTTGTTGTGAGACCTTTCCCATGAGCTACACCTGATGCCTCATTTTTTTATGTGATTTGAAACCTGCAGCCTACAGTTGGTGCTGTTCCTAAAAAAAAAACAAAAAACTAAAATTATCTGTTTCTCCATGACTGGTTTTGAGATGTTGTGAATATTGTCGGTTCTTTTGAGTTACAGAGAGTTTATCTATATTTTTATCATACTACAGAAAAGTAATTTCGACGATGGCATTTTTTTCTTTTTTTCTGCAATCACGCAACATCATCAACATACTGCTGTGCTATGATGTCTGTAGGTAAAACCGGGTCTTTCAAGGTTTTCATGCAAAGGTACGGAATCCTCAGTATGCCTGAGAGAGGAGTTTGTGTGTGTGTGTGTTTTTTCATTAATTTATTATTCATTTCAAATAGTTAGCTTTCGTTTTTTGAATCTATAGCATTTATGTTGGGGTCAGATCTCATAATCTGAAACTGTTTTTGACTGCTTATTTCAGTAAGTAGTAAGTAACAGATGCAGAGCGGCCGGCATCACTGGAATAGCCAGTCAAAACATGATTTCCACTTTAATCCCCTGTCCAATTAATTTCTTTTCAATATGTTTTCACATATTTCTATTTATGTTAGGGCCCCTATTCATCTGATGTATTGGTTAATTCCTGTATATGTCACCACTGGTATGCTGCTGCTAGAATCTGCAACTGTACCCCCAAGTTCACCTTCAGTCAATCTATTTTGTGTTGTGTTAATATTTTCTTGTTATCTAAAAATTCTCTGGCCCAGCGTCACACATCGCCATAGATGAAATAGTTATCAGAATGATAACAAACTCCTCTGAGGCCTCTTCCTTTGCCATGTCCTCGAACAGAACTCATCAGTTGGCAATGTACAGCTTTCCTCCTGTCTGAGCAGTTTTGCTGTCAATAATCTTACCAGTATTAATTGCTTGTTGCTCCATGAGAATGTCTTCCAGAGCCCTCGTCACACAGTTGGGTTTTTGTTTAAAGCTACAGCTGTTAGCGCCGCTGCAGCTGCCACCCAAATGTCCTTTGTGGAACAAAATCCAGACGAGAATCAAGATTTGAAAGTTTCACACATTGTTGCATCAGAGGAGTTTTGAAAACATCAGTGACAGGTCAATTGAAACATTAGAAATGATAGATGACGTTTAGTACTGGGTAAGCGGACTGCTTATTAATTTTTCATCATTTTTCTTTTACGGCAGCCTCACTGACTTATTTATCTAACTATTGCATCAGTAATCATAAACAACACGTAACTTATTCTCACAGTTAAAACTAAAGGTAAGCGGAACAAAAGAATTTCCTTTTATTTCAGAAACAAATGTTTTTCCACTGAATGAATTGACTTCCACTCAAAAAAGGCAGGTAAAAACAAATAAAAATTAGAGCTAAGAGCAGTATTACGTAGTTTGAATCCTACAAAAACATTCTAATAAACACCGGATTTGGTGCACAAACATGCCATCTGAGGCTAATAGTTGATTTCCAAATGCAAATGCTACTCCCTAATAATCTAAACAAAAACTGCCCGACATGGTGCTGTTAAACACCAAAACAGTGTTGCTTTTATACAAACAAGAAAATGAGATACATGCTAATGTTGAGGAGAGCATCTCAACCCAGTGTTATCTGAGCTGCACAGCCATGAATAGGACAGTGATTAAAAATAATAAAAAAAAAACATTATCAAAACTAATTGGCAAGATCTGTCAAGCAGCTTTGGCATTCATTACACCTGCATGCTGAGAATTGGTTGGGAAATAATTAAATCTGCCAAAGATTCTTTGGAATGCACTTTTGACCCACTTTCTTTAGGAATTAGCTGACGGTATATATAAAGAAAAAATTAATTGTGATCACAACAGAACAAATTCGTTGGCAGTGAAAACATTTTACCTAACTGTGAACCAAATAGCATTTTCTAGTTTCATTTACGCTGTTGGCATTTTTTATAACTATCATTGCTCTTCTTGTGTGTTTGTTTTTAATTTGTTTTGTCTGTTTTAATGCGCATACCAACACAAAAAACATAATTGTCAAGCTGTGTTTCACAGTTATGCAGACTCATCAGACAACTCCTGTGTTTGAGATTTTATTGTTCAAGTTCTTTTGTTAAAAGTATGGTAATCAGTCCCGCTGTGATATAATCTCAGTCCTGCTGTGCAACAATATATATAAAGGATATAAAGGTAGAGTGGCAAAGAATAGTATATTTTGTGAGTCACGACTTCCCAAGATGAAAATATCCATCGCAGCCACTGTTATACAGAAATAACAAAAAGTCAACATGAAGCAGGTCACGTAAGCAGTGCTTGCATAAAATTGAGCTGAAACAATTACTTCAGTCATTCACATCACTATTACAAAGGTCATTGATGCAAATTATTTGCGGCAAAGCCTCATTTAATCCATTTAACCACATACACAAAGCTCCTTGTTTCCCCACGGACAGTTTTTACTGACACACAATATGTTTTAGTTAAGACATGCTACATAAACACAAAAGGGGGTGTAAACAGCAAGCAGTTTGGATGAAACAGTGTAGTAATTGTTGCTGAACACAACAAGAAAAGAGCTTGCATAATGTCGCTATTTGTTAAAGCACACTCTGTAAGACGTATGAAACATATGACTAATAGACATGATAATAATTGGTTGAAATAAATTCATGTCAAACAATTAATTAGTATATGAATTAAATTATCTGTGTATTACTTGTAAAATAACTACAATACTGGCCGAGATGTAAACATTAGTCAGGCATCTTCTTAAGCAACCCAAGTGGCAGTGCTGTTAGGGGCTTAGCTGTAATGATTTGAAAAAAAAAAAACACATGTATACATCAATATGTAATGAAAATAACAGTAATGCATATGTTATGAGGACAGGCCCACTTATGAGCAAGTTGTTTGTTCAAAGTAAGCTCATCACAGGATAACTCAGGGCCAGAAATATGTCTAACCACAAGACCTTTTCAAAAATGCTTAATGGCATACAGTGAAGAGCCTTGATGATCTAAGAGGTGATCGGGCAAGCCTTATTCAGGAGAAGGTCATGTTCTCTACAAGAACGCCAATTTTAACTGTTTCCTGTCTTCCCTTAAAACTTCCTTTCCAATCCTAGGATTATTTTATGTCATCAATGTTCCCTTTTTTTATTTCACTTTTTTCATTAAATTGCGGTCTCTTAAATTCAAGCAATTTAGTTAACAGAAATAGTTTTTCCACTTTTTATTTTCCATAGAGAATTTTAATTTAGATTTAGATCCAATGTATTTTTTATGTAAAATGCATACAGATGGCCCAGAATGAGATTCCACATTTGGTTTTCAATCACTGCCAAACAGCAAGTGTCAGTTTGCTCCTCATTGACCTCCACTATTACCAAGGCAAATTCACATAGATGTCAACTGACTAACGCTTGCTTGCTGGAGGGTATTCTGGGATATGTCTGCTGACAGAAATTTGTCTCTTAACATCACTAACACACTAACATGTCTAAATAGCACTTACAATGTGCTTCTTTGCCTGATCTCCTTGCACTTTGTCTTACTGAATAGAATCAGTGTTTAATACTTACTCCAGAGTCTCAACATGTACTCAAGCTTGAGTGTTGTTCTCCATTTACAGGGATAAAACCCACGGTTAAAAGCATCTACTAAATAAGTAAATGCGTGTGTGACTCACTGCGATGGAGTCTTAGTGACTATGGAATGTTAAAACCCCCAACCCTACCCCAACGTCATTAACATTGGTGATTCTTTAAACTTTTTGTCAAATCTCATCACCCGGAAAATGGAATTACTGTGAATGAGGGTGGGATGGGAAAATGTGCAAGTTGGTATTTTAATCAGAAAGTCAGGCAAGGAAATGGCCTCTTTAATCACAGTTTCAGCACCTGTGATCTGATTTAATATATTGGGGTGTAAGGTGACAAAGAAATATTAAGAGGCTAAAAAGTTAAAATTGCACCATACTGCCTGCAGCCCTTCATCAAACAGTTCACTTTAATGGCTATTTGTACCATTAATCCTTGCAACATTTATACTGCTCTGTGGTAAAAAGGATAATATAATTTCAAAATGGGGAAACCTTTATTGAAGAATAATAAGACTTGATGTTGCTCACAACACAAACATTTTCCTCTAAATATTTTATATCTTCAATGAAGGTCAGCTCATACATTGAAAGCTGTGCTATTCCTTCACATATAAAGCTCTAGTAGAAGGATTTTCTTTATTTTGTCTGGTATGACGAACAGAATTGTTTTTTTATGGTAGATTATTTGTGATTTGTAATTGAATGTCTGCTTGTACTTTTTGTTTTTTTTCTTTTTAGTTTTTCAATTTGTTTCCATTGGTTGCACTAATTTATATTACAAGCAAGGCTTTTTTCCACTTGATAAATTGGTATTTTTACTTGATAATATATTGGATGTTCTACCAATTAGCTATAATCTAAACAGTGTTTTTATTCCCTCAGTCATCTTTTTTTTTTGGTTGTTGTTGCTGTTGAAGTTGTTCTGCACATAGGGATATTTCTATGCACGTATGTATACATGTAAGGGACTCAGGGCTCAGGGGGGTCAGAGTGGTTGTCTTGCAACGGAATATTCCTGGTTCGATTCCCAGGATTGCTGTGCTCCTCCCAGCCTGTCGAAATGAACAAAACACCAAACCCCTAACCGCTCCCCTGGTGCTGCTCAAGCGGCTGCGTACTGCTCATGGTTCATTCATGATGGCTTAAATGCAGTGGTTGAATTTCTCTGATGTTGTGCTGTGTGTATAACTGAATGTTGACAATAAAATGCTTTCTTGTATGTATGCATCCATTTGTATTAGTTTGCTTGTACCACAAGCAATAAAGTGACTGAAAGGCTTAAACATTAACCTTGATGTCATCATCCCCTACACTAGGGTGTGAGTCAACTGGTGGGGCTTAGTTCATGTTCCCCCAGGGTGTGGAACTGGTATTAGGTCACCACCATCACAGTTCTTTCACAGTCTCTTCACTGGAATATCTCGATGACCTTTCTCAAGGACATCTAAGGCTTTTAAACCATCTTTCAGAAAGGAAAATATATAGACACACAAAGCCTTGACCCATGGATTTCAATCAAAAATATACAGAGAAAAATCATTTCTTTAGATCCGTGGTCCCCAACCTACAGCCCGGGGGCCACATTTTGCCTGGTCCCTGGACAAAACCAGAGATGCATTATGATTTTATAATCATGATGCGAATAATAATACAAATATAATCATAATGACATCTACTGGGATAAAATCCGTTCTACAACCATACTGGTTATGAAATGTGTTGTGTTGGTAGGTGTTGGTATCAGTTGGGTTTCATAGCCTGCTTGCTTTCTAGTTTTCACAGTGAATTTGATATGAGAGCTGCAAACAGTTGCGTCTTCAAGAAAGTTAATGTTCCTTGGTCTTTTTTGCTGTGAAAAACTTGAAAAGGGTTATTTGGTTATTATATATTTCATTCATGGTGTTATTTATTTTAATTAATAATGTTATTATTATTTTATTTTATTTTTTTTTTCCTGTCAAGATCCCAGAATGGATTAATTTTTTGTTATGTGTAGTTTTCTGGAAAACAATAAACGTTTACGTCTAGACGCCTTTGCGATCGTCACACTTTTTGTAACAAACTGGCCTGGCCCCCCGTCGGAGAAGGGAAAAGTTATTTTGCCCTTGCAGGAAAAAATTTGGGGACCCCTGCTTTAGATCAACAATATCAAGTAATAGAAATTTAGTATCTGCTCACATTTTCTACACCAGAAAAATGTGGAGAACATATGATAAAGGGCCTGAGATAAAGATATTGACCTGACCTGTATCGAATATGGTGGCATGGTGGCGCAGTGGTTACTGCTTCGGCCTCACAGCACGAACAACAATGGTCCTTGGGAAAATTGGGAAAATTGCCCCCGAATGAGTTGGTGAGTGAATGGTTGTTTGTCTATATATGTGGCCCTGCGATTTACTGGAGAGTCCAGGGTGTACCCCGCCTCTTGCCTGATAACAGCTGGGATAGGCTCCAGCATCCCCTGCAACCCTGAGTGCAGGATAAGTGGAAGAAGAAGATGGATGGATGGATGGATGGATGGATGGATGGATGGATGAGTAGAATATGGTCTATTAGTTTATACATGTAGGAAAAAAAAACAGGCATTTGCACAAATAAAGCTTATGTCATCAAAAGAGTAAATGAATGATTTTTTTTTTCTTTTCTCGACAATACTTGGCAGTACTTTTGCCAGTGGCAAAGGAAATAATTTGTATGACAGTAGTTTTTAAGTCTTTAAAGCAGTAATTGGAGACAAAAAGAGTTGAGAGCTGCCTCTTAAACTCCAATTTATTAGAGCCACTAAAAGTCATAAGACTTTCAATAAAGAGTTTAGGCACCATATACAATCATTGTTTATCTTAGTTATAAGTACTCATAATACTATAATTACAGCAGAAGTCACATAAGAGGTTCTTAGTACTGCATTTATCAGTTATTAGATGTATAACATATGCAATCTTAATGCTCATTAAAATATTTAATTGAGTAGGAAATATAAGAATGAAGCCAAACTATTGGCATACTTAATTTTGCTGTGCTTCTTGTCCACAGGTCAAATTAATTAAAGTGGAGATGGAGAAAAAAAACAAAATCATCAAGGACTTACAGCAAGAGGTGAGTCACTAAACAGCTGTTGTGGATCGCCATTGTTTGGCCTTTTGAGGCTCTCCAATACATGTTATTAATTGTTTTGATTATGGTTTTGTTAGAGATTGCTGTGTTTTTATCGGTTAGAAAAGTCCCTTTCTTCTGCCTTTTTGGGTCTTTTCTCTGCATGATTGTGAAAATAAGGACACGTTGTCATCAACCCTCTTTGCTTATGAATGGTGATATTATCCATTTGCTCTGAACCATGGTTGTACAGAGAAGGTTCACTGCAGGAAACAAAACGATACACACCCACTATGTGTAAAGGTCAATTAACATAATGCAGGATCAAATGTCATTAGTGGAAGTTACACCTTGAACTATCAGCTTTAAGTGAGTAAGCAACATTTCTTGCAACTTAGATTATGCAAAAACAAAGAACAAACAGACTACTGGAGTTGCTGGCTTTGTTATTTGTTCCTTTTTCCTTCTTTTGTTATTCATATTTTCCTTCTTGTATTCATCACTATTGTATTTTAACCATCAACAAATTAAGAATTATTCTATTTAATAGTTCCTGTTATTATTGCTGTTATTGTAATAGATTATTTTAAGTCTGTATAGATTTCACTCTTACCTTTTCCATTTTAGTGAATGTGTAATAGACCTCCTTGGAAAGGAGCATCGGAAATTCTCTAAGCTGTCATGCTATCTGAACCAAATTGTATCTGCAATAAGTTGCCTCTTATACCATCTGTTATATATAAGGTTTAATTGGGAATTTTGCGAATTTGAAATTATATTACTGATGATAGTATGGATATGACAACTTTTTGAACGAAAGAAATTTGTGAATGTTCTACTACTCATACTTATCCTTTTGGACCACTATATATATCATCTTAACTTACTAACACACAGTTGTACGAAAGAATTCTATTATGAACATGTTATAGTAAACACTACACCGCTTACAGTGAACATAGGGGCCTCACAAACGTTCCTAACACAAAAGTGGGTTCCACTATTATAACAGATCAAAAGAAATGATGATGAAATAATCCTGAAAACTACAGAAGCTCACAGCTGCTTTGAGAGAACACATTTGCAACAGACAACCTGTTCAAGGAACATTTGCTGACATCATTATCCGTGTACACTTTTCCTCCGAGAGTATGTTGTCTATACAACCATGAACTAAAAGTGTTCCTATAACCGATCACAGGAAATTTAACTTCTACTCATAGGCGCAGTGTCTGAGAGATAAAGACTCATTTCGATTGAGCTTCATAATGATTGTTTCAGTTTATCTTGACTTTCATTGTGTCCCTTTCTAGATCAAAAACCTGCTATACCGAAGAACACATACACAGACACACGCAGTTAGCATATAAATGGGAAATATATTTGAAGCATTTCGCAGCTACAAACCCAGATGGTTTCCTCTGGAATTAAAACACACAACAAAAGGATATGAAAGACAATGCATATTGGGCAAGCTATAACCAGATGGAAAGAAATAGCACCCTGAATGGATGTTAATTTTTTTTTATCCATATTCCAGTGGTGAATACATTTAATTAGATTAATTAAAAAAAACCTCACTATAGCAATTAACAGTGTCCATGTAAGTCATCTAAAGTAGTTCAAGAAAATTATAATCTTACATGGATAAATTACTCAGACATTAGCTGAAGTTATGATATGTACCTGCTTGCCATGTAGAACAGCTGTGATCTCTCCTCATATAAATGCCCTCATATTGTAGACCCAAGACACATCATCAAGAATTAATAGATTCTATTTTAAATGGATGTGTTTCTACTGTTAAGTGAAATTATGCATTTGTGATGTGTACAGTGGCTACTCTGATTTTTTTTTTTTTTTTTTTTTTTTTTTTCTTCAGAGTATAGTTCTGGTAAAATATCCTGTATTGATTTTGTGGGACAACTTCCTGAAAAATCACTTCAAATTTGTAACTTAGAGCATAGGTGAATCATTCATGAGTGTATCTCTAAAAGGACTTCAAAATAATTTTCTCTCAAGTATGGTGAAAACAGACTAAAAAGAACTTGGTTTTGATGTTCCAGCTGAATTCTTTTACAACAAAGAAAGAAAGGCACTGACCTGCCCCTAGTGCAACTGGGACACGATCCCTATACACAAAGGAAGATAGATAGTGGTACTAAGCACAGATCAGTACAAATATTACATGGTTTATCAACCTACCAGGCACCAAGAAAAATACTGCCAGTGGCCTCTACTCCTGCCCCTGTGGATGGTGACATTCTATATAACTCACATGGTTTTCTCAAGGTGTAAGATGAATCCATGATTTCTTATACCACCACTTGGCCAGTTTGTAGCAATCAAAAAAATAAGGAAACATCTTATAAAGGACAGTATATTGGCCGCAAGGACCAGTGTCATATTAAACCTCAAATATTAGCCTCTTCACCAATGCCTGGCTACAATTTCAGTTCAATACATTGTATATTTTCTACGGTGCAGAGAACTCACAAAGTCTGAGGTGAGGAAAATAAGCAAAAAACGTTTAGCAATTCAAATTCTAGCAGTTGTGTCATAATGTATTTAATGTGTTAGTCAGGATGGGGGTTAAATAATGATAATTAAAAAAAATACACAAAAAAACATGAACATGCACTTCAAGTCCTAAAACAACTTGAGGCAAATCCGCTGCAAAACAAGAGAACAAGGACAGACAACTCAGATGCAAGTGTTAGCGAATGGTGTCCAGTGTAATATCGAATGACCAAACCTGTGCAGTAGAGCAAAGAAACAGTAACTGCACATGTCCATTGCAAATCAGAGGGAGGACACCTCATTCACAGGTCAGCAGTCCAGCCATATCTTCAAGACAATGTCCACTCCATTGGGGATAACAGTATCCAGACAGATGAAAAAAAAAGGTTTGAAAGAGATACTTGCAATGTCAACCTGAATGACAGTCTCTCAAGAAAATGTCAGTCTATGACACTGCTGTTCAGCCACATGCAATACAGATGTTACATCACTTTCCAAGCAGAAACGTTAGACCTGTTTGAAGTGAATTAATTAGATTATGACATTGGTCAAAGAAATCATAGGTGACCTGCGTGACACCCATTATGCCGACTTATTATCCCTACATCAACGTAAAAGAACTGCAAAGTAATGGCAAAAAAATGTGATGGTATGTCCACTATTCAGGGATCTGGCCATCGTATTTTTAGAATATCTAACATGAGATCTAGACTATTTAGTGTTGCCTAGAATGACAGTTCTTGGGGCAGCATAGACTTACCATGGGAACCATTTTGTATTACATTCAGGGCATATATGAGTGGTTGTGCTCAAGGAAAATATAACAGGCATGAAGTATAATGCTGATTAAGATTAATTTAAAACAATATCTGAGAAATTTCAAGTTTACAACTAAATGCATGTCTGGTAATGTTATTTAGTTAATCATCAAATGATGAATATAATGTAATATAAGATTTTTATGAGCAGTACATCTTTGTATGGTGTTTAATATGTTTCAATATTGTGATCCTCAGCCATACGCTGAAACTGCCAAACCCCATTATAAAAGCTTGTCAGTGAGACATAAAGTGATCTTTCCCAAAACAAAGAGTTTTTGAATAGTAGTGTCCAATAATTTGACCTTAATTAGTGTTAACTCTGTGATGATTGACTTGAAACATTAACGATGCTTTTTGGTAGAAAGGCCATTGAAATGTTTTCTCACGCAAAGAGAGGTAGCATTGCAGTGGGTTTCTAATATCCTCTGGGTAAGGGACAAGGAAACAGGCTGCAAGCGACTGCAAAAATCTGTCGGGCCATGAATTAGAATAGTCTGTCCATTTTAAAGGTCAGTTCATCGCAGACTGTGTGAATGTGTAAGCAAACCAGCAGGTCCCTGGAATTGGGCTTTACTACCCAGCAGCTGTAATACCTCTGCAATTGCATACATGCATGCTATCTTAAATGTCATAGTCATGTACACTTTTGTTGTTTATGTTAAAAAGATCTCAACCACCTTTTTTTTTTTTTACTAAAAAACATTGAACACTGATTGTGAAACTCATTGTTCACCTACCATGTAAGTGCTTCATCAGTGACATTTTCATGTAGGAAGTGACTTTTTCTTTCACAGTTCTACTTATCTTGGAAAATGTCATGTTGCTAGTCTTTGGAATCACATGGATAAAGGGTACTCTATGGTCAATGGATATGTAGGGATTTCTCCAACATATTTGTCACCCTGACATTTAATGTGCATGCAAGGAATCAGGAGAAACATCATCATGTATTCAATCCACTTACATGATTTATTTGGAAAATTTCAGGTATACAGAACATCAAGGGATAAGCTTTCTCACACTTAATTCCAAGTCACAATACATTTCAGTATTTTTTCATTTGTCTTAAATTTGCACTTCAATACCTCCTTACACTGTGAAAATCAGGTTATACCTCAAAGATCATTGACTGCACGTCTTTATGCCCATAAGTACTTCCTTACAGAAATACAATTGAGCTTTTTAACACAGTTAAAACCGTTTAACCAACTCTCATAAAAGAAATTAGTTTCAGGTTCATCCGTCATTTTGAATCCTTTAATTTGTAGTGCTTCTGAAATGCGAAACATCCTTGCCTCAAGGCTTTTTAATAACTGGCCAATTCATTGCAATAAATTGACTTGTAATTAGTACACAGATTTTAGCAAAATTTGCTTTCCTTCACCTTCCGTGGCATATTATATGAGGCATGGACTGCCAGAGCACATAATGTTTTAACACTAAATATATCTGCTGGTGACATGAGCATGGACATTTGGAAAAATACTTTTATTGTGAAATGTTTCTAGGTTTCAATGGTGAAGCTTTTCACTTGCCATTCTAAGGTCCTTATGAATGACGTGCTTAAAGGGCTTATTACAATTCTTTTGAAGAATATCAGTCAGGTGTAGACACAGCTGGAATCCCTCTGGTTCACATTTAGAATTGCAATGGGCAGCTTTGCAACCCCCCGCTACTGGCTGTGGATATTTTTTTAGCTGACTTTCTGCAATTATCTTTTCCTTTTGTGTGGTTGTAGTTTCATGTAAATGAAGGAAAGGAAGACATGTCTTTTGATAGATTAGGAAGAACAATAAGATAAAATACTGAAAACAATGTAAGGACAGCATAGCTGTATGAGCTTGATAAGACAAAGGAATTACAAGTACTATAATGTAGGTAATTACATGTACTGTTGTACAAGGAGAAAGTTTAGGAATAAGATGTAAAATTCCGTATATTTTATCTGCTAGCATGATTAACTTCTTCACAGATCACAAACACCAGTATGGCGTAATTTCCATAAAGACATAATAATTTCCTCAAGACTCAGCCAGTTTTACACTCAGCAGGACAAAGGGACTCAGCACCATTAAGACTCAATTAGGACTCATTTCATACATATGGTAAGTGACATGCATTAAGTGGGAAAGTGCAGACAGAAAAGGGTGTTTCAGTGAAATGGGGTGAGACAGGTTTTGGCATGTCATGTCATTTTTTTATTTTTTTCTATGGTAAGATGGGTGACATCCTGCCTGATAGATTGCTTTCACAAAACGGTGTTTGCCTGAAGGCAAAAAAATTGGTATAGCTACATTGCAATCAGAGACTCAAGAGGAGCCGTGCTATGATTCAACAATAAATATCTCCGTGATATTGTGCAGGATGGTTTGTTCATGCAAAACTAATAAAAAGCATTCAAGGATCATTTAAACATTTGTCATTCCCATGATTTTAAGTTTCTTTTGCAAGTCTTATGAAAGGTTACACATCTGGGTTTACCTCTAATTCCAGTCATGTTTAATTTGATATATTGCACTAATTAAGTTCGATTTAAGTTGAGCGGAAAACCACAAAATGACCACAAAACCAGCAATGAAAAAAGGCAAGTGTCTCCCTCCAACATTCTTCATAAAATGCAGTATTGAAATCAGGTGTTACTTACAGAAAATAAGTAGAATGCTGAATGAATCCCACCACTTAATATTAAAAATTATTGATAAAAAGTAAAAGGTTGTTTAAAGGCATCAGCTTTAAAGTATCCTTGAATATTAATCCTTTCCTTCCATTGTTGTACATTGTTTGCCCATTTAATTTCTTAATCTCTAATTTATCATAGCCCATTTACAGTCACTTTCCGCCTCTTACTTTAATGCATTTATCATATCCTACTTATACGAGTGAGCAGGTCTTTTTTTCATACCATTTTGTCTTATCTAGAATCAAATCACATTATGTGATTTTGATTACTGTGTTTTATGCATTTACTGTATCTCCGTGATCCTCACTGTAGTCTTAAGTGTGTGATGCCATTTGTGTCATCATCCGGGAAGTGCTGCATAAAACTGTCAAAATTGCTGTGTTTTTGCATTTTAAACTCTAAAAACATATCACTGGTATAACAGTCTGAGGTCAAAGTTAGATAAATAAACCGTTGGCCTATACAATTTGCATCTGTCTTCACACAGTTGTCAGACTGTTGCTGGAGGCTCTGTGAATATAACACGCTTTCAGTAAGTCTTATACATATCTTATAAAAGCATTATCTTCTAAAGACTAAGGTCAATAGTTGTGTTTTTGCAGTCCATTTAACTGACAGAAAGTCTATTATGCAGCTACTGTCTCCTGCAGCATTGCTCAAGAGAGGTACAAAAATATGTTGCAAATTCATCTAAATGGGGAAAATATATTACTATGCTACCTAAATGATTATATTTGAACAGCCAGTGATCAACAGATGATTTGGGCATTTAGTCACATTCATTAAGTTGTTAAGGTGTCATTAGTTGAGAGCCATTCGTTGTCCGTTGTTTTACAATATAAATGATAATAATTTATCTTTTATTGATCCCCGTGGGGAAATTGTTCTTTGCAATTAACCCATCATGGATGAACCATGAGAAGTAGGCTGCCATCCACCAGCACCAGGGGAACAGTGAGGGGCTCAGTGTCTTGCTAAACAATACTTGGACACACTAATAGGAGCCAGGAATTGAACCAAGAATGTTCGGAAACAAAGACGATTGCTCTACCTCCTGCACTGGCAGGGTGGTGAGGCCCCTTTTTAAAAAGGGGGAACGGAGGGTGTGCTCCAACTGCAGTGGGGTCACATTCCTCAGGCTCCCTGGTAAGGTTTCCACCAGTGCCGGAGAAGAGGGTCTGCCAGGTCGTTGAACCTCGGATTCAGGAAGAGCAGTGTGGTTTTCGTCCTGGCCGTGGAACAGTGAACCAGCTCTTTAGCTTTGGCAGGGTCTTCGAGGGGGCATGGGAGTTTGCCCAACCAGTCTACATGTGTTTTGTGGATCTCGAGAAGGCACTTGGCTGTGTCCAGCAGGCAATCCTGTGGGGTTTACTCCAGGGTACCAAACTCCGTCATACGGGCAGTTTGTTCCCTGTGTCCGGTGTCAGAGCTTGGTCCACATTGCCAGTTGTATGTCGATGAGAGTTGGATTCACTCGCCAGGGCTGCTCTTTATCACCGATTCTGTTCATTGCTTTTATGGACAGAATTTCTAGGCGCAGCCAAGATGTCAAGGGGATCCAGTTTTTTGGCCGCAAGATCAAGTCTGCTTTCTGTAGATGATGTGGTTCTGTTGGCTTCACCGGGCCATGATCTCCAGCTCTCACTGGAGCGGTTAGCAGCTGAGTATGAAGTGGCCAGAATGAGGATCAGCACCTCCAAATCTGAGACCATGGTGCTCAACTGGAACCGGGTGGAATGACCACTCCGGGTCGGGGAAGAGGTCCCGCTCTAAGGGGAGGGGTTCGAGTATCTCGGGGTCTTGTTCATGAATGAGAGAAGGATTAAGCAGGAGATTGAAAGGCGGATCAGTGTTGTGTCTGCAGCGATTTGGTTTCTATACTGGTCTATCGTGGTGAAAAGGGAGCTTCGCCTTTTGGCTCAGCTCTCAATTTACTGGTCCATCTACGTTCCCACTCTCACCTATGATCACGAGCTGTGAGTAGTGACCAATAGAATGAGATCTCG
The DNA here is from genome assembly GCF_037954325.1 of Fistularia commersonii. NCBI lineage: Eukaryota > Metazoa > Chordata > Actinopteri > Syngnathiformes > Fistulariidae > Fistularia > Fistularia commersonii. The sequence goes on from NC_141286.1 coordinate 20,216,706, forward strand.
GATACAGGTGGCTGAAATAAGTTTCCTCTGCAGGTTGGCCAGATTCTCACAAAGAGATAGGGTGAGAAGTTCGGTCAGCCGGGAGGAGTTCGGAGTAGAGCTGCTACTCCTCCGCATAGATAGGAGTCATTGGAGGTGGATCGAGCATCTGGTCAGGATGCCCCCTGGACACCTCCTGGGGGAGGTATTCTGAGCATGTCCATCTGGTAGGAGACCACAGGGAAGACCCAGGACACGCAGGAGAGACTGTCTCCAGGCTGGCCTGGCAATACTTTGAGGTCCCCCCAGAGGAGCTGGACTATGAAGCGGGGTTTGGGAGGTCTGAGCCTCTCTGCTCTGGCTGTTGCTCCCATGACCTGACTCTGGATAAGCAGGGGAAGATGGATGGATGATTCAGCAATTAGAAGTAGTCAAGTTTAGGGAGTTTTATGGAAAAATGGGTCTTCAAATGGCCGTCCGTGGGATTCAAAATTGTTGATTTCATCTATTGCACGTTTGAACCTGGCCATTTTATTTGTCTGACCTGAACCTGCATCATATTTTGCAAAGGTTTATTTGATAAGAAATGCTGAAATTGTGGTGATTCATTATCAGCAGGGCTCTGTTTGCAAAACATGAGTGAGAATAAATGTAACTGGGAGAAACAGCTGACTATAAGATGGAAAAGCCATATTTGGGGAATTTTCAAACCATGAAGTTTAATAATTCTGCCCAAGCTTGTCTGTAATGAAATCTGGGGTGATAGGTAAACCTGAGAGGTGAATGACAGACCAACAAACACCACAAATATATTGTACACCCAACAGGATTGCTTGTTCGTCTGACTCTGTGGGAAGACCTTAATAAATATGCAATTCCTCCCAACATTGCTGTGGTGCTGTAATATACAAAAGGACAAACTGCAGAGAAATTCCAGTTTCTGGAGGCGAACGTGTAGGTCAGTGGTAGAGCGCTTTCTTTGCATGTATGAGGTTCTGGGTTCAATCTCCGCCATTTCCACTGTAAGTCGCTTTGAATAAGAGCGTCTGCAAAATGACTGTATTCTATTCTGTCTGTGATGCAGCCAATACACTAGTATTTTATTAACAAATAATAACCCCCTTTCAGGAACTGGTAAGTTACCTACATTTATATTGGTTCCTCCTTTCCTATAAAGCTTTCAAAGCTTCACAACAGACATTTGCTGACATTTGCAACAAGCACTAATGGCACAGAGACCAGACGACAGTATCAAGAGTGTCTTATTTATCCTAATAAAAAGATGGCTTGAGGTATAGATAATGTAGGACACTTGGGGTTTTAATCAGATCAGATTCAATCTCTTGCATAAAATCATGCTCAAAATTTCATCAAGTCTGTCAACCATGTTTTTCAACAAGTTAACCCGGTTTGAACCTTGGCATCATTTGACTTGAGGAATGGTTAAAGGACATTTAAAGTGAGGTAAAGACAGTTGACATGTATTCAGAATACTCATATCATACCTATCACTAAGTCATCACAGCCTGACATAGATATTTATCAATAGTGTCCACAAAAGAGCTGAGTCCCACAGTACGGACCTTTGAAACCATTGCTTATGAATTATATTGACTTTTCACTTTGGTTCAAGTGAATCAAGTATTGTAATTGAAAAACATAGTCAAGCTGCTGTCTGTGTTTTATTGCCTATGGTCCACACTTATTCACAAAATAAGTAAATGACTACGTAAATAAATAAATAAATAAAATGCTACCTTAAATAACCACCACTTCCATAAGATTTTCATGAGAAGCTTTAATGAATATCGTTTTTTTTTTTTGTTTATTGTACTCTGCTATAATCCCAACTAAACCATATTCCAGGTGATTAAATATTTGCTGTGCTTTGCTGTGTCTAAACTAATCTTATGCTAATCAACCATGTCTGTAAAATGCATATTCCCTGAAATTCCATTGATGACTGATAAATTATATTACATGTGAAAATTGTCTTTATTGGGCTTCTCACATATTGTGCAATCAAAGTGATGAGTAAGTCCTGTAAAGTAAGTAAATACCCATCCATCCATCCATGCATTCATGCATCCATCCATCCATCAATCCATCCATCAATCCATCCATCTTATCTAAAGACGGGTTACGGGGAGGGGACAGGAGCCGGAGCAGAAAGGCCCAGACTTCCCTCTCCCCTGCCACATAGTCCAGCACTTTTGGGGGCATCTCAAGGCTTCCCCAGGCCAGCCTAGAGACATACTCTCTCCTGCGTGTCCTGGGTCTTCCCTGTGGTGTCCTCCCTGATGGAAATGCCCAGAATACTTCCCCCGGGAGGTGTCCAGGAGGTATCCTGACGAGATGCCCGAGCCACATCATCTGACTCCTCTCTATGCGGAGGAGCAGCAACTCTGTTCAGAGCTCCTCCCAGACGGATGACCTTCTCACCCCATCTCTTAGGGAGAATCCGGCCACCCTGCAGAGAAAACTTATTTGGGCTGCCTGTATCCGAGATATCATTCTATTGGTCACTTCCAACACCTCGTGACCATAGGTGAGGATGGGAACATAGATCAACCAGTAAATTTTGAGCTCAGCTCCCTTTTCACAGCGATAAATCGGTATAAAATCTGCATCGCTGCAGACACCGCACCAACCCACCTGTCGATCTCCTTCCCTCTCTTGTGAACAAGACCCCGAGATACTTGAACTCGAGGCAGAACCTTTTTCCCAACCCAGAGTGTCCAGGATTTGGAGGTTCTGATCCTCATCCTGGCCACTTCACATTCGGCCCATGAACTGCTTCAGTGAGAGCTGGAGATCATGGAATGATGAAGCCAACAATATCGCATCATCTGCGAAAAGCAGACTTGATCCTGTGGCCACCAAACTGGATCCCCTCAACGCCCTGGCTGCACCTAGAAATTCTGTCCATAAAAGATTTGAACTGAATCAGTGACAAAGGGCAGCCCTGGTGGGGTCCAAATCTCACCGGAAACGAATCCGACTTACAACTGGAAATGTGGACCAAGCGCCAACACTGATCATACGGGGATTGAACAGCCCGTAAAACAAGGTTTGGTACCACGTGTTCCCAGAGCACTCCCCACCAGATTGCTCGCAGGATGGTTGAATGCCTTGCTCCTCCTGGATCTGAGGTTCAACAAACCTTTTTTTTTAAAAAAAAGGGTGATTGGATCGGTGGGATTACCACCCCAGTCTGCCAGTCCAGGGGCACTGTCCCCCACATCCACGCAATGCTGTCAGCCAGGACAGCTCTAAAACATCCAGAGCCTTTGGGACCCCATGGCGGACTTCATCCACCCCCTGGGGCCTCTCTACTGAAGATCTTTTCGACTGCTTCAGCAACTTCAGCCCGAAAATAAGTGGATCCGCTCCAGAGTCCCCTGGCTCTGCTTCCTCATCGGAAGACATTTCGACGGGATTGAGGAGGTCTCAGAAGTATTCCTCCCACTGATCTATTACTTCTTGAGTTGAAGTCAGCAAAGCCTCATTCCCACTATACACAGTGTTGACAGAACACTGCGTCCCACACTTGGGCCACCAGATGGTGGACCAGAATCTCCTCGAAGCCCTCTGGAAGTCCTTCTGCATAGTCTCCTCGAACTCCTCCCATGCCCGAGTTTTTGCCTCGTCAACCACTGAAGCCGCTTGCCACTTTGCCTGCCGGTAGCTGTCAGCTGCCTCCGGAGCCCCAAAGGCCAGAAAAGCCTGATAGGACTCCTTATTCAGTTTGACAGCATCCCTCAGCTCCCTTCCACCTACCCTTACACTCTTACAGCAGCAGCTCCAATTTGCTGGCTTGACAATGGAAACACAGAACATGGCCCATTGGGGCGTGGTTGTAGTTCTCCCGGAGATGGGAAGTGAAACTCCTTCTGACAGGGGACTCTACCAGACGTTCCCAGCAGCCCCTCATGTTGTATTTGAGTCTACCAGGTCTAACCGGCATCCTCCCCCACCACCCTGAGCCAGCTCGCCACCAGGTGGTGATCAGTTGACAGCTCCGCCCCTCTCTTCACCTGAGTGTCCAAGACATGTGGCTGCAAGTCTGATGACATGACTCCTAGGTCAATCAAAGAACTGCGGCCTCAGGTGCATCGGTGCCAAGCGCAGATGGATATGGATTCACCTTTTTTGCCTGAAAATGGTGTTTGTTATGGACAATCCGTAACAGGCTCGGACGTCCAGTAACAAGACACTGCTCGGGTTCAATTCTCGGGGGCCATTTATCCCAGTCACACCCTTCCAAGTCGCACTGTTGTTGGCCACATGAGCGTTGAAGTCTCTCAGTAGAACTAGGGGCGCTCTCCAGCTGACCTCAAGAAGGGTGGATAAAGTGAACTGTTGGGTGCATAGCTGAAAACAACAGTCAGAACCCATCCCGCCACCTGAAGGTGGAGGGTGGCTACCACCATGTTGAACCCTAATGTACAGGCACTGAGTCAGGGGCAATCGATAATTTACTTTATTTTGTAAAAAAAAAATATATGAATGATTTCATAGTTATGATATAAAAAGATAAATGAACAAATAATACAATTTAGATTTCAAATGTAATATAGTATGCTTAAATCCTGTATTGTGAAATTTTTATGCTGATGACTTGTAATTTAATGGAAATAACTGGATCATTATATAAGTGAGAAAATTACATTGTTGTCATAGTTGCACATAAACTTTGCCCCTCTTACTTGCATACTCATTATATTTTGAATAAATTACAACAAAGTCTTATTTGTAGGGAACCGTACTATTCTCTGTCCAGAATGCCTTTTTACCTCTGGAATAAGATAAGACTAAGATACTCTCTGCAATATAAAACTGTAGTGTCAAAGAGCTGATTAGAAGATTTACATTTTAATGGATTTTAGATATAAATTTTGAGAGGTATTTCACACAAAAAACCAACACCACTTACCTTTTCATGATTATAAACTCTGACATTGCCAGATACTTAAAAGCAACCTTTTCTGAGATCCAACATACAGCAAAAAAGAGCATTTGTGTCTTTTATCTCACTTCCATGTTCACACATTTATTTAACTTCATTTATTTACATAATGACAGTAATATACAGTGAAAATTGGCACAATTGCCTAAAATGAGTCCTATAAGCAGAAAGAAACTCCTGAAATCTATGAATATGGAAATAGCAAACAGAAGTGCCTCCCTGAAAACATGTAACATTTATGGAGAGTAATCCATGTGATACTGCATAATGCTCGCTTCCCTGCCACAGTGATGTGAATAGGGATGAGATCTACCAAAATCAAAGCGATGTGTCAGGCTAATATCCGATGCTATACCCTAAACGAAAACCTGGAAGTGAGAATTGATGTAGGTATTAGTGTACGGATAAATCTTTATGTGTAATGTTTTGAGTCAGTGGAATGCTGTTGTTTTGGCTTTATTGTGCTTTCTCCCCGCCTGCGTGGCCATCTCTCTGACAGTGACATGTGAATATGTTAGCGTGTTGGCACCTCGAACAGCCCCTTCTGCCAGCAGTGAATAAATATGTGTGAATGGTTGAGCTGTTGTAAAAAGCACTTTGAGGACTGAGTATAATCGAAAAGCTCAATATAATTGCAGCCCATTTACCATTTATAGGAAGCTCAATCAAATTTCGCAAGCGCTCCTCTAATTCTTTATACATCTGAAATATGGATTAGGAATAACAATCACAAATGCTTTATTGATCTGCATAGGGAAATTGGTCCCATATAGGTGACTGATTCACAAATCAAATTATCTGTACTGTATATAGCACAGAAAAATTCAAACAAATAAACATTAGAAGTATGTTGAATATACCTACTTTCAATTTTATATATTTATAAATATATATATGTAAAAGATAAGAAATAATTAACTCCCATTCGTTTTTCACGATAAAAATAAATTATACAATAAAGGTCAGTGAGGTTTATGGCACTTGAAATGGCATCACAAATCTCTTGCGTCAAAGGAAATATACTCTGAGAACCAAAAGCATAGAGGGGGCAGAATTTTCAGTGTCACAGTTCCTCGGAAGACTGTTTTTTTGTGGAAACTACAGAATTCCTCACGAGCAATCTGAAAGCTCAACATCTGACTGTCATCAGTTATTTACACATTGTTTTTCAAGTATTGTTTCAAATAGCTAGGATATTCTATCTCCCGTTGTTGTCTATTGCACGCCTAGAATATCAGTATATTTCAATCTACCCATGCTTATTCATATTAATCTACATCATGACAAGCAAAAAAACATTGCATAACCATTCAATGTGCATTCAAACTTAAGGTGAGCCACACCTCTAAGCGGGAGAGATTGCATAAGCTCTTCCATAGAGAGGCACTGATCTCTCGTGGGATTTTTCCTTGCGGGTAATGAATAAGGTACCAAAGAGTTTGACGTCATTGCTGACCCTGCTTTCTCCAACCTACCTGCCCCAAAGTACTGCTGCAACAATACCATAACTCTCTCTCTCTCTCTCTCCCTTTCTCTCTCTCTCTTTCTTTCTCTTTCTCTGTCTCTCAAATACTGCATTGGCTCCACGATTAGAACGTAATTTGGAAAAATGACAGCCCACTCTTCCCAAAAATCATTCAATATCTTTTTGTTTAACATGACATCCAAGGCCGGTATGATAAATTACATTATATGCCGGGCTCAAGGCAACCTCAATCCAAGTTGTATTACTCCCCCTGAAATACATGTTGATCCTAATGGTGTGTTATTTTTTAAAGCATTTATGTAAAATGAAATATATATTTCTTGTATTTCTTTGTTGAAGCACCAAATTACTTTGCCCACACCAATGTCAACAATCAGTACTTTTCTCGCAATAAAAGAAACTACTTTCATCTTCCTTGCTGATGTCTGTGCAATCCCTTAAAATCACAAAATTAAAACTCAGTGTGATGTATACCTGGTAAGAGTTTGAAAGAGAAGAGAAACAATTATTTTTATTTGTTAATTTATGCATTTTTTTAAGTTATCACCAATATTGGAATAATCTGCATGGAAATGCAATATTAATAATAATGATGTTCAAATTCAAGTCCATGTAGTGATCAACTGTGGTAAGGATGACCAGCCTGCCAGTACCTCTTTTTTTATCCTTTTTTTGACAAACCACTTTTTTGCAGATCACCAGATAATGTCTGGCTCACACACAGAGGCGGTAAAAATATCTCCTCCTTCGGTAATTCAAACAGTGTAGATATTCACACTAGGTACGCACAAGTCTGCAATGGGATCCGTGAGCCCTAAAGCCAATTGTCAGACAGTTTCAAACTGTGGCACAAACAGTGGGTAGCAGAAAAAGAAAACAATAAAGGAATTAAACAGATGGGAAAGAGGAAAAAAAACAAGATAAAAAAAAATAGAATAAAATTAGGGGTTATTTTTTCATAATAATTCATTATACAAATCTCCATAGGATCTGACATTATATTATTATACCTCAAATGAATAGATCAACCAAAACTGAGAAAAAAATTTAGTAGCACTTCACTGCTATCAATAATTAAAATTTCCAAAAGAGTATATAAGAGAGAGGTTTCATGCAACAACACAGCATCCCATCACACAAACCAGCATACAGTACTGCTCCTGCTTAAGGAATAGTCCTGTTTGACAGCAGGGCACACTGTCATATAGACTGTTGCGTCCCCTGATCACACAGCCTGACTCCATATATCATCCCAGTCACTTTCTGAATCGGTTACTCGAACAGTCCTTCATTGACATTGTCTCCTTGTAACAATTACCGCATTTTCTTCAAACTCAAAGAAACACACATACACACACCGGCTCGGCTCGGCTCAGTGGCACAATGGTTGGCTCTTCCGCCTCACATCAAGAAGGTTCCTGGTTCTATCCTGACAGGGGGCCATTCTTTCCGGAGTTGCATGTCCTCCCAGTGGTCTTGTGGGTTTCCTCCAGTTACCTCCCACAGCGTAAAAAAAAATTGGACTGGGTTAATTGGATGGGTCTAACTCCATCCCTCAGGATAGGCTACGTTAATGAATCATATGTCGTTATGATGTCCTACTCTTCTCACTTGAACAGCAATTTGATGGGAGATACTCTATGAAATTATTTTTGTTATTATTATGAATACAGATTAATAATGTTTTTTCCACATTTCTTCCAACAATCACAATGATCCTAGCATGTAAGTCCATCATCTGTAGTTGTTTTAAGTTAATATAACATCATCAGCAGAAGGTTTAATGGATAAAGCATTATGTCATCTAACTTTGTTGGATGATCAGTCAGTTTGACAGTGATTTAGTGTCAGGGGTCCTTTGGTGGCCACCAGGTCCTTGCAGTAGCATGTGCATACACGAACACACATATCCTGTTTATAACCGGCTTACTATCAAAAAAATATATATATTTCACACTTTTAATTATTTCTTCCAATAATTTTTCTATCACATCTAATTATATGTCTTGTAAAGGTACTTTGCATGTTGTCACAATTTGAAGTAGACAACAATGGATGCTAATGCCACCTAATTCTAGAAAGTACTTTTAAATTTGTTGGGGGTTGGGGGGTTCCAGCAGATGTAGAAATAACGAAACTAAAGTTCAAACAGGAACGATGGCAGATTTATTGAATTTCTCGATGTTATCTTTTGGTTTTGAGTGTGGGATTCATGAGATTATTTCTTTGATTAGGCCTAAGAAAAAGGGTCTGACAAGGAAAAATACCACTTTCTCACATCCTTATTCTAATTGAGTGTCCGTACGGCGTGAGTATGATTATATGACAGAACAATAGAACCGTCTTTTCACATATGCAAGATAATCCCCCCTCTGACCTCAAGAGTTCTCAAAAAAACATAAAATTGAGTTCATCTCAACCTGTCAAACACCTTGTAAGATTCACAGAGGCGTATCATATTTAATAGCTTATCCATAATGAAGCTTTTGTATAATGTATTAGATGAGATAGACAGCTACATAACTGGAGAACTTCAGACCATGTCCCAGTTGCCTATCAATTCTATTATTCTTTTTCATTTATTGGAGAGAACAGACAAGTCTTCTGCACCTTTCTGACAGTGATTGTAATTGGCTATATTATTTGTGAGATACATTTACTTTAAATAGGACAAGGGCTGTCAAGTTGACAATTCCTATGTATTTTATTTGCATTTCATTATGCAGGTTTTTTTTTTTTCTTTTGAAACAAAAATGCAAGCCTTGAATAAAGAAAACAGCAAGCATGAAGACCCAAATGGCATTATTCTGTTTCATACAAACAGTAATGAACAAAACCACATGGAAAGGGCAGACATGAATAATATCCCCTTTGATATTATTTCATATTTCAGAAAGCATATCTATTATGGCATCACAGTGGTTTTTATTTTGTCTCACAGCATTCAGGTTCCTGGCTTGATTCCGACAGCAGGCTTTTCTGGTTGCTGCTTTCAATATTAGCTTGCATGTTCTCTCTTTGTCTGCATGGGTTTCCTCCCAGAGTCCAAAAACATGCAGTAGGTTAATTTGAGGTCCTAAATTAACCAGATGTTTGAAATAAAGAGTGAATCATTATCTGTCCATATGTGGCACTGTAATCCGTTGTGACGGTCCAGGCTTTACGGTCCTGCCTCTTGTCCAATGATAGTTGAGATAGGCTCCGGCCCTCCACTCCATGCCCAGATTTTCAGATATGATTGCACTGTTAAATACATATTATATTAATTCATAAGTCAGTGAGTTGAAGGCAGAGCTTTCAATTGAAAGTTGAATAACATATTCTGCTATTCTGATACTTGTGAATTATGAGAAGTCCTCCCACTGAATTACTAGATATGTTAGATGAGGTATGTGAGAGATCTGCCCACCTGCAATTTAATTTGCTAAAATGAAAAGGAACTGGATGTGCTTCGTGTTTGTTTTTCCACACAGAATTGAATGCATTGCCGACGTAGTAGGCAGTGGAGAAATGTACTTTGATTCAGAACTCTGATTACTCACTAGTCTCTTCAGCAGAGTGGGATAAGGGAACAAAAAAACATCAGTAAAAGTAGGCTTTGCTATTCATTTTGCTGAATTTTGTGAATCAATAGGAGTTTTGGACTTTTTTTTCGAGAGCCCTGCAGATGAAGGGTACACTCATGCCTCTTTACAGATCGTTAGCAAAAATAATTGTTCCTAACCTCAGACCCATTTTTCAACAAATACCTCACACTGATATGCAAGTGCCATTGTTTGAAAGGTCACTTTGTGCTTCTCCCGCTATTGACAGACAGAGATGTGACTTTGCACCCAATTTTTATCCGTCCGGTCTTCATCCGTCCGGGTCAATGAAGTGGTCTAAAAATATCTCGTAGCTGTGCTCTGACTTTTTAAATGAACGTCAGCCTTTTAGTATGTCTTAAGTGTTATTTGTTTTATGAATCTATCAGGCTGCTATATTGTCAAGAGGCACAGAAATCAGAGGAACTGGGATGCAGTCCTTTCAGCCACAACAGTGCAGATTACGAAACAAGTGTCATGTTCTACAGTATGCAATATACTGCATTAAATATACAGTGTTGACAACCCTGCAGAGGATGTTGGTCTTTCTTCACCAATATTCATGACAAGCTTTTTATTTATAGACAACAAATACAATAATTAGTTCATTGATTAATTAATTACATAAATAAATGAAACTGGGGGCTCACCTAAACCTGTAGTGGTTGTTTTAGCCATATGGATACCACTGGTTACTGGTACTATCTAGAAACTACCAATACACACTTAAAAGTGCAAGTAATATATTGTTTCATCTAAAATTATTTTTTTATTTAAATGGGAAAAGTATTCATGAGGGGAAATAATGAAATGCAAAATAAATTTAATTTAACATAGAGAGCCTTGGGGGTTGCCTAACTTAAATTAAGTGATATGAAAAGAAATTAGTAGATCAAAAGTTGGAACTTATTCAGATCAAAAATGGAGCTTGCTGTATCCACTTTATTTGAGATATTTTATATTTATATTGTCTTACACCTCAACAAGTGAAAATTTTGCATCACCGTATTGCTCACCTGGTGCAATGTATGTTTATTTTGTCACATGCCACTGAGGCCCCAATACCATGTCGCATTGTTTTGTCTTTTGTTTTTTTTCTTTTATTTTTTTCTCTCTATTTCTTTATTCTTCAATTCATTCCCATGGTATATTAGCAGCCAATGAAGTAGCCTAGAGCGGTGCTTGAAAGTATCAGATAGTATGTCAAACAAATATGGAATAAGGTAAGATAATAGGGAAAAAAACAAGGAATGATGGACAAAAAGTCTTTTGGGGTGCACAATAAATGTCTTGATGTTTGTTGCACATATTTTTATGTCACAAACAGAATATTGTATGAGATATTGTTGTTGGGGGGAATGAATAAAGCTTGTTTTTAATACCGTCAAATTTTGACTGTTTTATGACAGTGAAACAAATGTGGACCAAAAAACAGCTATGTAGAGGCTGATATCTGACATTTGTCTTATACTGTCACATGACTCTTTCGTCTAATTCTACTTTTCCGTGCTGTAATAATAACCCCTTCTGCTTTTGCCAAAAACATTACATGTATAGGTCAAGTTCATGAAGATTATCATTAAGATGTGAATTGGCTTTGGATGTGAAATACTTGATGGTCTTATTTAATGCAATTTCATTTGAACTATTAAGTTGGACATTAGTGGCCAAGGCTACATCTTTTGACCCTATAACCAGTTTCTTTTGGGTCATAGGTATGCTTCACTGTAGTTTTCTCTTGCCTGCAGTGCTAAGTAGAATGGCCATATTATTAGTGGAAATGTGTAATTATGATTATAAAAAGCTTTACACAACACTTCGTCCAGCTAAAATTTAAGTAAATTTAGTTTAATTGAATGAACTCAAGTGTTTATGTAATTGAAATCATCACAGAAAATGAATTTAGATTTTTTAAGTAAAGTGAGTAATGGCTACCACCCATTATTGAGTTTGAAATCCATCCACAAAAAACACAACGTAAATGGACAAGCCAATGAATATCGTCTTGACACATTGCAATAAGCAAAGGCCGCATGAGGGAACAGCCACAGAGAAGTGCTAGATAAAGAGCTGAAGGCGACAGGATCGCAAGTTAATTGTGCATTAGTCCAATTTCACCCCATGGTGTTAATGTAGAGACATGATAAAAATTTAATCCAAAACTATTTTACCAGACGAGAGAATCTTTGTCACTTCACACTCGGCTAAAAGGGTCCAGTGCTGATGTGTGAACGATGTCAGCATTCACTTCACTTCAGGCAGACTGACCTTAAATTTCTTTGATGTAGTAAACATATAAGCATTGCAGATTTTAAATATTTCAGCATATTTTAGTCAGATGGACTGTATATTTAGTGTATATTTTTTTGATGAATTACCACAAAGATTGGTTAACTCATTAGGTTGTCATTGCCTCACTTTCATTTGTTTACATATAAATGTTTATTCACATGTAACATATTTTGTAATAAACAGGTTTAATCACTAATGAATTGATCACGTACCCTGCTAATCATGCAAACAGTAAGGCTGCAGCTACTCCCCATCTGTTACAGGGCAAGAATGGGTGGTACAGTCAATCCATCCTGAACTGATTGCTTGTTAGTTAAAGGCCAAAAAACCCAAAATATAAGCATTAATTCTCTAATTAAAACCTACAGACCATGTATAATTAAATGCAGCACTTTTTTTTTTAACAGAACCTGGAGAAAAATCAAAAAGACATGGTGATCACTTCAATAAACAGAAAAGCAGCATTTGCCAACAAGTTGAAAAAACTAACCTAATAAAAACAACAAGTCTTCTTTTCCTTTCAGCTACTCCCTTCTGGGGTTGCCACAGCAAATCAACCTGATCTATCTAACCCTATTCTCTGTATCCACTTCTCGTACACCGACTAAGTTTCTATCCTTTTTCGCTGCGTCCATAAATCTACTCTTAGGTCTTCCTCTTGTCCTCCTGCCTGGCAGTTCCAACACCAGAATCCTTCTATCAATATATTCTCTATATCTCCTCTTTACATACGTCTGAAGCATCTAACATGCGTTTTCGGATAAAAACAACAAAACAATAATAAACAGCAGCAATAAACACTAGACTCATGACTCCCGCATTTATAGCTTTTTTTCTTGGCCTTTGCTTTCAACAATGATTTTCTTTTCAATGATCAAGAAATATAGAATGACTGAAAGATAGACATTCTTAGCACCTATAAAGATGTTCTTATTTTCTTCTGAATGGAAAACATGTGCAACATGCAAATTTGAAAGAAAAAAATATTCCCCATGTTTATGCGTCTATCGAATTAAAAGCCTCAGGAAATAACACCTTTCACTGTAACTTTGAGGAGGTCCCTTGAGCAACCCACATCGTATTTTGTGACAACTGCAAGTTTTAAACATCCTGGAATGTAAGTCCAACCATTTGGCCAATCAGAGATGCAACTGTCTGGAATTGATACTGGGTGAGTTTTGCATCACTGAATCACCAAAAAACTGCCAACCCAGCTCATTAATGCTATTTAGTGTGCATGCACTGTAGCTATTTGCATATACAGTATTCTGTACATGTGTTCATGTGGGAGTAACACCTAATCTGCAAAAGAGGCATTATGAACATGGAATGTATTGCTCATTAAAAAAATGGTGAGTTTTGAGCTGGATGGGGATTTTTCTGTCTGCCAAATTACATCGCGAAATCGGTTCTCCGTAGCTCTTCATTTACAAATATTGTGTTTCCACTCATTATGATTATTTAATGCAGAAGCAAATGTACTACTCTAGCAAATCTTTCAAATGCTGGCGCACTTCTCGGGTGCAAACTATATTTTTGATGTTGTATATTTCGAGGGCCTCCTTCCCTTCTACCATAATGTCCGGACTAGTGCACAATGGTTGTCATTGGTGTTTTTTTTTTTCATCTACAAACTCTCCTTGGGTAATGATACTGTGCCCTGCTTCATTTTGGTATACAAATCCATTAAGTCAGAATTTGTCATGACATACATTGTGAAGGTTGTGCATGCAGCCACATCATTTATATGTAAATGTCAAGGGCCAGCTGGCTGAGTCACGCTCACTTGCTTCCATCCTCACTGTCTTTACTGTACCACTGAGTATCCTTCAAGCACAGAGCTATTCTGGATACAGCAACACATCATTTTCAAAGCCTCAATTAATTTGTCATGATCCATAAAATACAATTGCTTAAGGCAATATTGTGTTTATCGCAACAAACTAAATTTACTTCATTGCTTTCTCTCTACAAGTTTTACACATTTTTTCTTCTACCATAGACAATGGCAACTGCGCTTGACGCTCAAATCCAATTTGACTTATAAATCGGGATAAATCCTCCTCCTATAGAATACCTCAACAAAACCATAACATGCAAATCGATAATAACTCCTACTTTTACTTCTACTTTGGCCTTGTGAAGCATGTCTTCTTGTTGTCTTTGCTGATAATCCTGCATCTTGGTCATCTTGCATAATAGAGTTGAACAGGGAAGAGGGTAAGGTGTCTTTAGGTGTCTCACAATGAGAAAATTTGTCAGTGACAGCAGCAAGTGGACAGCAGAAGTTGCAAACATAACTAACAGTAAAAGAAATAATGTAAACATGTAATGTTTACACAGAAAGTTTATAAAGTGGATCAGTACAATCAGATGCACTGTGGTGACCCCTGAAGGGAAAAGCCGAAAGAAGAAGAAGAAGCCCAGTCAGATGCACTATGCTGGGAGGATAAAAAGGTGTTTAAAAAAAACATATATACACATGATCTGAGCAGATGTAGATGGAAGTTAAACATATCGCACAGTAGTATATGACTATAACAACACTATGCAACGTTGGGGATTGTGTACATCAGTTATAATAATAACTCCATTAGTCCTTTCTTTACTACAAGATTGTAGAATCATCTGTTATCCAATTGGATTCAATAAGAATTACATGACTTTTAACGAATTTCATCTGGTTTGAGTTAATTTCTTCCAATTTTACAATTTTTTTTTTTTTTTTTTTTTTTTTTTTTTGCACTCTACCAATGTTCTATGATGTTGCCTGTCATACTGTGGCGTGGAGATAATCTGTTTATAGCTTGAGCCACCTTTCATCTCCCATGTGGATCATTCAAGGGCTGCCTCCCACAAAGACGCCGTAGCAGGAAGGTTTTCTTGTCAATTCGTTCGCTGTGCAGTCTCAAGATAACTGCATTCAAACCCCAGCAACAGTGCAGTCTTAGCAGTGCTTAGGCACCTGGCACCAAACACCCTGCTGTTTTGAAGTCTGTTAGATGTCACTATAAACTGGTACACTGTAATCTGTTCACATACTGGTGTCTGCACTTTTTTGTGACATATGGAGCTTTTGCAGACGTTTCCTTTATGGCCAGAGGATTTTTCAATAGAAGATCGTTTTTTTTTTTTTTTTTGTGCAATGTGTTGAATCATATTTACCTCTGATTCTGATGCCAGAATGTATTTGCAACGTTACAGTCAACCTTTTACGTTCTTAATGAGCAAAATTAGATTGTTACTCTTGAAATTCAAAACTATCCAGCTTCAAACTCCAATGACTTGTTGCATCACACTTGAGCTTAAAAAGCGGATTTCTACATTATGGTAAGAAGCACAAATAATTGTCAATCGATGAAACCAAAATACCTTTGTTGTTGCTTGTTTTTCCCTTTACACTTTACAACTATGCCATGAAAGCGCAAGTGCAACATTTTGCGTGAAGAAGATGAGGGTGACAGTTTCAACTTTATATGTTCAGTCAGACAAACACTGACTGAGCCCTCTAATGGACAGTTTTGGTAAGACTGTCAACCATGCCTGCAGTTGTCCACTAGGAAAACACATGAAATGGATGTACCCATGTTACGCACATACACACACACATAAAAAAGAACAAAAAAAGGTTGGATATCCTGCTTTAGAAGTCTAAGATTTACCTTTGTTATCATGATGATCAGTGTAATTTTATTCACAGTTTGATTTACCTATTCCTTAAGAGCAGTAGTTGGATCCTTAACACCTTTTCTATGCCTTAGGATTTAAAAAGAAACTTATAGGAGATAGTAGATCAGGCTCTGAGCTACATACTTGAGATTTGGATGCCTGTAAGCCTGAGAGCCTTCTCAGATAATCTGATAGGGCACCAACCGCTCCTTAGTCTCATCTTCCATCAGGAGTCAGTCAGGCACACGCTATCACAGTTCCCGCCTTGATACAAACAGTGCAAGAGAACCCAGGCCACAGTTAGCCATGCTTTCATGGAGTTACAAAGAATACAGGGGAACACAGAATAAAAAGTCTCAGGGCAGTCACTAATGGGATCATCTTTTCTCTCCTCTTTTTCAGAATAAGAGTCTGAAAAATAAACTTTTGTCTGGACACAAACTTTGCGATGCCTATGCTGAGGAGGTGAGTTCATTCAGTCGGAAGTATTTCCCACTGAGATTCTTATTTTTTGTTACGTGATAGACTTTTTCTTGACTTAACAGCTGAAATTGATATTATTTTTATTGATCATCAACAAAAAATGCTATCATTTCCTGGTGTATTGATGGATTGTCCTTTCTTATTCCTTATTATCTTTTTAATCACCAGTTTACCTGTTTATGCATAAGATGGTATGACTTTTTGGTAATGTTGCTTGAAATAACTTTTAGACAGATTTCAGCAACAAAGACAGTCGTGTTAAGCTTGATAGTGACTGATGACTACTATACCCTTTATTTCTGTGTGTGTGTGTGTGTGTGCTTTGTTGTATTTTTGCTTTGAAAACAATGTGGTTATAAAACACTCATTTTCTCATTGTATATTAATAGTTTTTGAGTTTTTACTTGGCAAGATGGATGGAAAGATGGGTACTTAATAAAGTTATATCTAAGCACATTTGAGAATCGACCACAGTTCTGGGGATTTAGTTTCTCAGTTGGTTGCTCCTGTCTTTTCATGCTGTCTAAATGGGTGTGAGGTTCATCATGTGAATTAATGTGATTTCTGTGGTTTTAAGGCATGTCTCATTCAGAAGATGAATCATTTAACGTAGTTTAAAATAGAATAAATTAGATGAACAGTAGAGGCAAAGCAGTGCACTTCAGGTAAAAAAAAAAACATAAAAGAATTCAATGTTTCTTAAAGAAGTTGAATTTTCCACAACTACATGACCTACCTATATCTGGTTCTTTATATATATATATAAAACCGGTTATAAATTGAATAGAAAATAGATTAACAGTTACATTTTCAAACCAGCTATCTTAGGGTAATCATACCGCTGAAATTCTAAAACACTCTGATAGGGATTTGGTCTCCTTTCACATTGGAGCATCAGGATACTGTGGTCGTGGGTTCCTTGCAGTTTCTACTTAACTAAGTCTTATTATTGTCATATTGTAAGATGTTAAAAGCTTTAGGGTCAAACAGGTTCACTGGCTGATGCATTATGGCAATTAGTTTCTAAACTTCCACTGTAACTTTTCAAAGAGTTGGTGTGACGAAGTGATGATACACAATGTGTATTGGTTTTTAGTTTTATTTGTCCTTGAAGCAGCAATCACTCAGTCATTTCAAATCAAGTGAAGAAAAAAAAACAACTAAATAATTGATTAAAGAATGGTACAAACTTGATATGGTTAAAAGGTTAAAAATTTTAGAATTTCAAGAATAACATCCAATTAGAGGAAGACAGAAGACTTGGAACCAACCCATAGTTGTTTTTGTTAGTGCACCTTTCGCCTAGAGCACTATTTTTACAACAGTTCCTACCAATGAGTGTTTGACTGATGTAATTTTGTCATTTTCTTATGTGTTTTTTTTATTTTTATTTTATCAATTTATTTGATTTGATTATGGGATTACGATAGAAATGTGTACCAATGCTTCTGTTCCGCACTACATCTGGATGTGCAAAACATTGAGTAATTGAGTGGAGAGAATATAGAATAGATATAGACACGTATTAATCTCATGCTTTACTTGATGGCAATTATTTCAACTTTCAGGAGGAGTATCTTATTGGCCAAGAGATACTTTAATACTCAAAAAACAGTACTCAGGACTGGCAATCTTTGCTGTTGACCTTGTTGAGTATTTATGTATGTATTTATTTATTTATTTTAAATAAATATTTAACTAGAAATGTGTCCTGGCCCAGACTGGCAGCAGCACAGTTAACAAGGTTGCAACAATGATACAAACAGACGATCAGCAACCAAATATACTCTAAAAACATTAAGTAATCACATAACAAGATATTTAAATCACAGCCGTAAAACTGCGAACAATCATAAAAACCCCATAGGTACAGGTAAATACTCATAGCAGTACATGTTTACAAGTCATCGTTAAAGGATCCAGTCAGACCAAGCATTTAGATTCCAGATTTTTCTGCAGGTGAGAAGGTAGGCAGTAAGAAGATGGAGAGAAAGCCCTACTGTTTTGGTCTATGTGTAGACTAGCATCCAACCGGTTTATACAGCACACGGTGATGAGTAAGAGACCATAAGTTTGTGATAAACCTCAATGCCACACAGTATTAAGAGTATATGATCTCATACATGAGGCATACATGTACAGAACACCTGCAAGTCCAAGAACAACATAGGAGTTTCAGCAACGTATCTATTTGGACTGAAAAGAAAGGTAGGATTTAATTCTGAAATAAAAATCAAGTGTCAATTTCAACCTTTTGAACAACTGATGACTTTGTGGAGTAAAAGAGAGTACATCGACTAAAACACCCAGATATCTATTTATGTGCAATAGTCCAGGCCCACAGTTAAAATGCACTGCTTGTGTCATCTGGGAGATGTTTGGGAAGGGGGCTTCTGAAAAGAATACCCCATGCTGAATTGGATTTATTAAATATAATCATAAATAAATAAATAAATAAATAAATAAATGGATGTAATAAACATCATAATGTCATATGATGCACAGCGTGCTGTATGAAAATACATTTAAAAAGTAAAACAATGTTAATTTTTTCACACGTAAATTACATTAGAATTTTTTTCCCTCCTTTGTTTTTTTTGACCGTAGGAAATGAATAGACATTTGCCCCATGGGGTGATTTACCATTTTACAATTCATCTGTGGCAAAACATCCCCCTTTTTCGTTTTCCGTATTTTTTTTAAATCTCAGCAGAAAATGGATTTTAAAATCTCAGGGTTCATAATGTTATCCAACGGTGGAACAATGTAAGGGATGTGAAGATGTGTTTGCCGTGGAAAGCTGTGAATGTGATATGAGTCACTGATCCCAGTGAGTTTCATAGCCTTCCTTAGTTGTTTTTGACTGGTGTTTCCAACTCACATTTTAATGGGAATTGACTGCCAAAAAAAGACACTGCAGTGTTGATTTGTGCGAAGTATACATTCTTGTCTTGTCAGTCCTGCCCATAGTATGACAAGCGGATATCTTTTTAAATGCTTTTTTTTCCTCGATGGAGTTCAGATCCGATCTGACGAACACTGACGTTTCCTGGGTTTTGCCAGAATAAATGCAAATGAGACCTTTATGATTTTCAGGTCTGCCATTCATTTCATGTTGGTAAAACGTATCTGCAGTTCTATCAAAAGAATTCAATGAAATAAAAGTAACAAGATTTTTGGGATAGATTTTTTAAGGGAATTTTGGTATGCAGATCCTTTTTTGTTGAGAAGAATGTTTCAGTCTCTAATGTGTTTCGAAAAGTTTTGCTGGATATCTTCCTGTGGGAAGAGAAAACTGTCTGACCGATAAGTTTTACTGCCCTATTCATTGTCCATTCTCTTTCTGCCATAAAGATGTGCACAGTGAAGCACATTTAGCGGTAGGTTTTTTTGTATTTTTTTTGTTATTTTTGACTCTTGCCCATCATGTGTTTGGCATGGCTTCATCCCCTGTGATCCCATGTTCAGGAATATGGAATAATGTTGTTTATCTGTCATGTAATGTTAGAACTTGATCTTTGTAGCAGCTGGTTTTCAGTATATTTTGTGGGAATGCAGATGATGAAACAACATCATATTTGTAAACATCCTGTTGTGTTGGCGAAGAGCTTAATGGAAGGTTGTCTTGGGATGGTAATTCTTTGCAAAGACCCTTGATTGGGGTCTTAGGCTCTTGTTGCCGCTGAGGGTGGCTTGATCACAAATTTGAGAATTTACATGGTATTAAGGTATTGTTTTAACAATCCACATTGAAATGAAGGCAGGCACTTAAGATGTCCAGTGGGTATTAGGGGTGTGACATTTGAATTCCATTACAAAGTTATTGTTCTCTGGAGATAATTGTGCCATTGAATTTCTTGTTTTTTTTTCTAAAATGAATATTATTTCTTACAAATTTTGTCTTGAAGTATTTAACAGCTCATTGTACCAATCCCACATGGGTGGAAATCTACCCTTTCTTTCACTTGCTTTTAATTTCTTCTCTTAATTGGGTTTCAATAACATTTTCATCACTTTTTAAATTACTTTTCCTCAACCCTTGACAAATGCAGCCCTTAATGAAAACATCTAAAATTAACCCTGCAATCCTAAACAGCTTTTTGTTTTCATTTTGATAATACTTGACAGGGCTTAGATACAGCATGTGTAGTTTTAGATCACAACCAATGTCACATACATCACAACTAACAGTTTTGTTTTCGAACATTTGCAGTTGTTTCCACTAAGAAAATATGTATTTCATGGTAAAAATTCCATGTGATCCTATATTCATGTATTATATTTAGTTCTGATAACAGTTTCTTATCAATAATAACTAATAATATGTTATATATGTGACAGAAAGGTAGCTGAAGAGTAAATTATTCATAATTACAGTGTTCAAATGTGTTGACATGCATTTTAAAAATATTTCAGGATTATCCTCATTGATCATGTGCTGTACTGTATGTGATGTGAAAATAGAATCTGTTATGAAATTGGGGCAAACAGGGAATTTACCTCCACAAACTAAATAGCTTTTTCTCATACCCCGCTATTCTCTGTCACTTTTATCAATATTTTACTGGCAATCTTCTTAGTATTTCCTTTTGATTCATGGGTGCAATAGTGTTATGGTAAAGCAAAGAAACAGCTTGAAAAACCCCATTAATATTAGAAAAAAAGGAGATTAAAAAGAGAAAAATCAGAATTCTTTCTGAAATCAAAATCCCAAAGAAGTAGCTCATACTTTGGAATCTCTTCTCCTCAGAAGTGAATATTCTACTTGTAATCTGCTCTTCCTTCGTCATCATGAATGGATGAATGAATGATTCAAAACTTCATGCACCTGAACACCGAATGGACATAAACCCCCACATGAAGTGAGGTTGAAAAGACTGCTACCCAGAATTTTTGTCTTGACCATGTACAAGGTCTCGCTTAGCCATGCCGATCGACCGGAAAGGCGAGTGAACACAGCAGTGTGTGACTTTACAGCAAAGGAGCGCTGTCACTGTCAATTTCTAGTTTGGTTGAACATTTGAAGTGTGCCAAGGTAAGGTTGGACATGACCCTCACTGACTCTCAGGACCCTTCTGTGTAAAAGTGTCACTCCTACCCTAGCAACAGGGAAGAAGTGGACCCCTGCCTCAGCGATGCAACAGGCCAAATCTGTTCTCATGCATTGTGACGTAGTGGGCCATGTCCAACAAGGAAAAGGAGGTTTTGGCCTTGGAGTTTTAACACCTCTCTGGCAGATGGCATCTGTAACTGAGCATCGAACCAAGGTGGTAGAGGAGGTGCATCAACAGGAAAAAGTAGCTAGGTGCTCCAAAGTCATTGCACAAGCCAAGCGGGGCTGCTGGATGAAGTGGTTGAGAGGAAAAAACTCACATGAAGCAAGCTCTGGAGCACAGAATCTAGCCGTCTGAGTTTCATCATCTGAGCTACTTATGATGTGCTGCCCTTTCCCACAAATCTGCCACTATGGCTTGGTAAGGACCCATCGTGTCCCCTGTGTACCATCCCTTCAACACTCAAGCACATTCTGGTTTGCTGCAAAACCAGCCACACTCAAGGGAGATACACTTGGAGACACAACCAGGTCTTCAAGTGCTTAGCTGATAAACTTGAGTGCAAAAGGGTATCTATCAACACCCAGCACTTCAACAACCAGAATGTGCCCTGAAAACACTCTTCTTGTTCGGGAGGGGGACAAGCTGAGGGCTGACCCCTGATCTCTCCCCACTGAATGCAGTCAGGGACTGACAGGTGCTAGTCGACTTAGATCAGAGGCTTGTTTTCCCTCCAAAGATAGTAACAACAACCCTGCGACCAGACATCGTCCTCTGGTCTAAGTCCTACCAGCTCACCGACATCATAGAGCTGACAGTTCCCTGGGAGGACACCATCGAAGAAGCATACGAGCGCAAGAAGTTGCCATATTCTAACTTTGCAGCTGAGATTGAGGACAGAGGCTAAAGGATAAAGGTGCGTCCAGTGGAGGTGGGGTCAAGGGCTTTATAGCTAGCTCGACTGCAAAGCTCCCTAGGGCACACAAGCAAACCATTAAGAACTGGTCAACACCACCAAAAGAACAAGCCATTGGCTGTGGCTGATGAAGAGTGACACCACTTGGGCTGCTAGGGTACATAGCTAACTGTGGGACGCACACCCAGGCTTGATCAAACTGCTCTAGTTTATTCCATGATGTAGGAAGAGTTTTGAAAACAGCCTGGGATGGAATTTTTACTTTTGAGAAGATTATTTGACAAGGATGGGTCACGGAAGAAGATATTAAACCAAATTAGCAAGCTTTATCTGGTGTTCTCTGAAAAACTAGCTCTGATTTGATTCACTTGTGTGTAAGTTTTAATGTCCGCTCATTTTTTTATAAATAAATCAACTTAGATTGTAGAAAAAAATTAATAGCATAGAATAGTCTATACAACTTGGTGCTACTGCTGATTTTGCAGCTTCCGCTACATGTCATATCCTGGCGCCGTTCATCATTTGATCGATTGGAAAAGTATTATGCTATCTCTCTGTACTGAAGGATGCAGGATCCTTGGGGGAAACTTCTGACACACTGAAAAAACCTGGGTCAATGTCAAAGTGAGGATGGGTAGAGGGGCATGTGGCTTTAACGACAGTATTTGATCTCTAGCTTGTCTTCACAAGAGTATGAATTTATAATCGATTTCATTTTCTATTAAAATTGTGTTGCGTCTCATTTAAATCAAACATGCTATTTATAGCTCAGTTATATTCTATTTAAGTGGTCTTGCCATTAGAAAAATAAATAGGATTATAGTATTATCCATCCAGCCATCCATCCATCCATTGTCTACCGCTTATCCTGTTCAGGTCACAGGGGAAGCTGGAGCCTATCCCAGCTGCCATCGGCAGGGTACACCCTGGACTGGTCACCAGGCAATCGCAGGGCCTATAGTATTAAATTAGTTTTATAGTTAACTGGAACTTATAGATTTTTGCTTTTGCAGGACTCATCTTGAGATTTGTAAGAGAAATATACTGGGTTGGCTACAATTGTGCAAGTAGCACTTTGGCCTCATTGCAGGAACGACCCTGGTTCGATTCCAACAAGGGGACCTTTTCGTGTAGAGTTTGTCTGCGTGGGTTTCTTCTGGGTTCTCCGGGTTTCCTCCCTCAGTCCAAAAACATGATGCATCAGGTTGATTGGAAAAAATTGGGAAAATTGCCCAGAATGAGTGAGTGAGTGAATGGTTGTCTGTGTATGTGGCCCTGTAATTGACTTGCAACTAGTCCAGTTTGTAACCCACCTCTCACCCGTTGACAGCTGGGATAGGCTCCAGCATCCCCCACAACCATGAGTGCAAGCAGCAGACGATGGATGGATACGATATGATTAACTTTATGATTCAAATACTAATGGCATCAATAAATCACAACATTTTACATTAGTCCAATCAAGTCAAAGTATTTTACAAGTCCATTATTTAAGTGCTACTAAAATTCCAGAGTTCATAATTCAGCAAGGAGTCGCTTTTGCCAAACACAGCATGTTTCTAATTCTCAGATGATTCTTGAGCGACCCACAACTTGCCCCAAATCCAAACTTTCATGTAAATGGTTTCATTCACTTAGTCTATCAGTAACTGATCAAACACAATGTCCATTTTCAAATTAGAACTTCTAAGAGTTTGTTTGCTTTTAAACATATGTAACAATAAAATTGTAACATTCAAACATCAGATGGGTGTTGTACAACAACATGAGGCTGTTAATCTTCATTTTTTTTTCAAATTATCTGCCCTCCCGAGTTATTGTCTTATAATTAATACATGTATTTATTTTGGCAAGAAATTATTCTCCTCTGTGATACTTGGGTCAGTTTTCAATGAATTTATCAATTCTGAGTTTCTGGAATTTCATTTTGATTTTTTTTTTTACAGAGATAAGCTTTCAATCACATTAACTAACATTCATTGTTCTAGGCTTTTTATAGCACTTTACTGCATACATAGCAAAACAAAAGGCAGCTGATTTGCCATTTTATCTCCCAACAGGAATCGAAAGATAACCTACTGATGCACAGTCTGATTTTCCATTAAATTTTGAAATTTATATAAAAATGATTGTATTTTATTTCTTTATCTGCCAGCGGACCCTGATTGGAATTACCATGATCCTGTTTTAATTTCACTACAAGATAAGCAGGGAAACATAGTAAGAATAAAGCAAGAAGTCCCTTGTTTGAGCTCAACAGGTGCCCTTTTTTGTGCGGAGTTTGCATGCCCTACTCGTGTCTGCAAGCCTCTCCTCAAACTTCTCCAGTTTTCTCCCACAGGCCAAAATCCTCAGTAGGTTAGTTGGACACCCTAAATTGCTCTGACCAGAGCATGGCTTAATGTCTATAAATGTATCCCAGTGCTCACATGGTACAGGGAGAAACCTACTTGCCACTAAGGGATAGCTAGAAAAGGCTGCAGTATACCACCTAGTTTTAAATTTATTTCCCCTAAAGATTGTTTAACCCATTCAAAGAAGTCTACAGGCATCTTCCCACCTGGATGTCTATTTGCTCTGAAACCAAGAGGTTTGATCTGATTGGGCGTTTTCACAACAAACATTTTGACTTAACAAGCAGGAAAAGAACAGGTGCAATTCATCACTTAAATAATGGCTGCGTTCAGTCTGACTGAGTCCAAACCAGCCTGCTGGGACGTTTAATGAAATGCAGCCATAATTAATGTGAATGTTCACACATGCGCTTTTCCTGCTCTGACAAGTCAAACATTGGCTGTGACAAGGGTCTCAAAGGGCCAAAATCCTTGCTTCATTTGTGTATGTTTAAGTCAGAAATCAGTTCCTTTTTAAACGTATTAATTTACACTCCGACATTTTAAAATGAGCTCATTGTCATGCTGTCCTTTTTAGTCATATACATAAGTCGTGTTCATGTTGTGAATACAAGCAGCATGACTGTTGTTAGCGCAGTTGTTAGCGCTTCTGTTTCCCAGCAAGAAGCACCCGGGCAGGGAGCCTTTCTGTTTGGACGTCGCATGACCTGGGTTGTGTGTATGGGTTTCCTACAGGTCTTTCCATTTCCCGTCACGGTCCAAAAACACACACAATCTCGTTTGGACAGCTTTGATGAAAAGCACTGTATAATGATAATTCTTCTTCTCCTTTCAGCTTCTCCCTTCAGGGGTCGCCACAGTGAATCAACCTTCTCCATCTAACCCAATTCTCTGTATCCTCCTCTGTCACACCAACTACCTTCATATCCTCTCTATGTCCTTAAATCTTCTCCTTGGTCTTCATCCAGACCTCCAGCCTGGCAGATCCAATTCCAGCATCCATCTTCCCATATATTCACCATCCCTCCTCTGTACTTGACCAAACCATCTCAGTCTGGCTTCTCTGACGTTCTCTCCCAAACATCCACCATGAGCTGTTCCTCTGATAGAGTCATTCCTGATCCTATCCATCCTGGTCATTCCCAAAGAGAAGCTTAGCATCTTCATCTCTGCGACCTATAGCTCTGCCTCCTGTCTTTTCCTCTTTGTAACTGTTTCCAGGCAATGCAGCATAGCTGGTCTCACCACTGTCTTGTACACCTTCTTTTCATTCTGGACGTTATTCTTCTATCGCAGAGAACCCCTGACACTTTTCCCCACTGTCGTGTGCTTTTTCTAGATCTGCAAAAATGCAATGCAGTTCCCTCTGGCTTTCTCTGTTATTCTCTGTTAGCATTCTCAAAGCAAATACTGCATCTGTAGTACTCTTTCTAGACATGAAGCCACACTTCTGTTCACAACTGCTGACGTCTGCTCTCAGTCTAGTTTCCACTACTCTTTGCTATAACTTCATTGTATGGCTTATCAACTTTACCCCTCTAAAGCTGCCGTACCTCTCCACATCCCCCTTATTCTTAAAAATGGGCACCATCACACTTTGTCTCTATTCCTCAGGCATCTTCTCGGTCTCGAAGATCCTGTTGAATAATGTAGCCAGAAACTCTACTGCTGCCTGTCCTGGACACTGCCACACCTCCACATCTCTATCGCACTGTTTGGCCAACCTGTATAGATCATTCTCTCCCTCCTTATATACCTGAGTCAGTCACTGACCTCTCTCAGGTTACCTCGTCTATACAAGATGTAGTCTACCTTTGTGCTACCTCTGCTCTTATAAGATACCCTATGTTCCTTTCTTTTTGGGAAAAAAAGTGTTCACTGCAGCCATTTCCATCCTTTTTGCAAAGTCTACCACCATCTATCCTTCTGTGTTCCTATCCTGTATACCAAATTTGCCGATCACTTCTTCAACCCCTCTATTGCATGCACCAACATGCCCATTGAAGTCTGCACCAATGACCACTCTCTCATCTCTTTGGATATTCTGCGTTACTTCGTCTAACTCATTTCAGAACTTCTCCTTCTCTAACTCACATCCCACCTGCGAGGCATAGCCACGAACAACATTGAGCATCATACCTTCAATTTCCAGTTTCAGACTCATAGGTCTTTCTGACATTCTTTTCACCTCGAGAAAGTTCCGAACAAACTCATCCTTCAAGATAACTCCTATTCCATTTCTCTTCCTGTCTGTACCATGATGGTACAACATAGAGCCTGCTCCTAAGCTTCTAGCCTTACTACCTTTCCACCTGGTCTCCCGGACACACAGTATGTCCACCTTCCTTCTCTACATTATGTCAACCAACTCTCTAACTTTTCCTGCCATAGTCCCGATAGTCAAAGTCAACACTCTCAATCCCAAACTCTTGCCTTTCCTCTTCTCTGGCTGCTTCCGAACACACCTCCCTCCTCTCCGTCTTTGACTGTATAATGCTAATAATAATAACTATTGTATATCTATATATCATTATTATTTATTTAACTGATGTAACAGTACCTCTTAAGTAGATCCATCCCAAAAACAAAAGTAGAAGTATTAAAACTTCCAGGTCAGTTTAAGAATATCCTGCACTAAAGTCCAACACCCATAACTGTAGGTTTGGGGCTTTAACAGTCAACTCTGGTTGGTGAGTCTGCATGACTACAATAGGGCTTGTTTGATCAAAAAATACCTAACCGGGGAAGAAAAAAGAAAAATCTCAAGGACGTGTTGTCTGATTGCAATACCATAACTTAACATTTTGGAGATTTTTATTAATTAATGGTAAATCTCCTGGATACAGCGGTGTTTGATTTTTTTTTATTTTTTGTGAAAATCATGACATCCCTGATGTATTGTGCAAGAGTGAGAAACCAAAGTTTCTACAGATGTGAATATTTCATGTTGGACTGCTTTGATTATTCGTGGTTAAGGGAGATATTCCCTCGTCTCACTGCTGTACACTTCAATACGATTAGTTGTGAGTGCGGGGAGCATAGGACAGAAGATCCTCCAAGTAAAACAAAGTATTACTCTGCTGTTCTACACCATCCACTGTATTTATTGAATCAATCAGATCACCCTGACTGAAATGATTGAAACTGGATTCAGAGAGTAGGTTTTTATTGTCAGTCGGCTGCTGGTCGGTTTCAGCTCACATGCCTCTATTTTTCAGAGACAACTGCTCACCATTTAACTGTAAAGAAATGTGTTGGTCATCTGTTTCTGATTCAGAAACATGCTAGGGGAGTTTTGCTCACATTCTGGTGAGATCTTTATGTTCGCATGTGATTTATGAAGTCTTAGAGGCAGTATGGTACAGGAAGTAGTACAATCATCTTTGGAACAGAACATTACTGGTTCTATTCATGGCTCCTCCTCG
Organism: Fistularia commersonii; assembly: GCF_037954325.1. Classification (NCBI taxonomy): domain Eukaryota; kingdom Metazoa; phylum Chordata; class Actinopteri; order Syngnathiformes; family Fistulariidae; genus Fistularia; species Fistularia commersonii. The sequence continues at coordinate 20,244,917 of NC_141286.1, forward strand.
TGTGTCAAAGTGTTGTTGAGCAAGACACTGAACCTCTAACTGCTCCCCTGGTGCTAGTGGACGGCAGCTTTCTGCTCATGGTTCATCCATGATGGGTTAATTGCAGAGAATGAATTTCCCCACAGGAATTAATAAAGGATAAATTATGATTATTATTATTGTTCACTTTTGCAATTCACTCAAATTACAGAGCTGGATCGTGTTTCATGCTTAGCTTGAAGTCCATTCCATTGACATCATGACAAAAAAGGGAAAAAAATGGTAGTCTTCATGCATAGCATGCATGCATTCTTCTTTTCCCTTCAAGGGCCACCACAGTGAATCATCTGCCTCCATTTAACTCTATTCAAAGCATCCTCTTCTCTCCCATTAACTGGCTTCATGATCTCATTGATGACATTCATAAATCCCCTTTTTGGTCTTCCTCTAGGCCTTCTGCCTGACGGTCCCAACCTCAACATCCTTCTTCCAATATGTTCCCTGTTCCTACTCTGTGCATGTCCATACCATCTCATTCCAATTCAAAATCTAACATGTGGTGTCCTTCTGATGGACTTCTATCAAACCTCAACATCTTTATTGCTGCTTCCTCAAGCTCTGCCTCCTGCCTTTTCTTCAGCGCCATTGTCTCTCAACCATACAGTATCATTGGCTTTACTACATGTATATAAATGTATTCATCAGGAATATGATTTGGTTGCATATCTGTAACATTTTTCTAAAGAAAATACAGAAGATCTTGTCTACGGTAGATACCTGGTTGTATCAGAACATCATCCCTATATACTATCTGAAATACAACATCTAGAAGTCCAGATCACATCTCAAAGATCACTGATCTGGGATTTTTGAATCAACATATTTCTGGTCAGTGTCACAGACAGCGATCCAAAGATATAAGGTCACATTATTTCGTTGAAGAAGACCAAAAGAGGTGATTTATGTACCGTACATAGTGCAAGAGGATATGACGTTAGTTGGTGTGAGAGAAGAAGAAGCGGAAGAGAGGATTAGATGGAGGTAGATGATTTGCTGTGGAGATCCCTGATGGTAATAGCCGACAGGAAAAGATTATTGAATTGTTTTCGGCGACATGCAATACTTACAAAGCATGTTGGCTTTTGAATCTGATATCGGTGTTTACCAAAAGAGAAAGCATGTTTTTATGGTTTTTGTTCTTGTAGTCTTTATGACAATATATGGCATTGTGTACCTGGTCAAATAGTCAAATACATTTTATAGTTTACTGTCTTGACATATCCTGTTTCAATTCTTCTTTATTTATTTCCAAAAAGGAATCTTCCAAAGATCCAAATTGTCACCTTCTCAGTATCTTCTATATTAGGTTTAGTTATCTGTAAATATGTCACAAGAGCAAATAAATGAAAGATGCATTTTGTCTTCAAAGAAAAATGCTCACTTTTATAGTAAATATTCTTTTTTTTTTTAATCATGCAGTTGTAATTTAAAGATAGATTATGCTAAATATAGTTTGGCTGCTGTCTTATCAAAACAAAAATAGTGCCAACGTTTACCATTGTTCCACAATGTGGTCCCAGCACAGTATCGTGATAACCGCTGCTGTTACCTAAAATCACTTCTAAAAGTTAAAGAGAAAGCAAATGAACAATGCTAAATGTTCCTTTTCCCTATTATGTTCCCTCAACATGTGCAAGTGCATGCTGCTGTGATTCTCCTCGGCAGAGAAGACAGCTCACATGATTTATTCAGGGTAAATAATAGACCAGTGCTTCGGCAATTCTGTGAGCTCAGCACATCTTCAGATTCAGATATTTCCATTAATTTATCAACCCTCCAAGGCCTGCTGCAGCACTTTACCATCTATGGATAATTTATTCAAATACCTGTATCAAAGCTCCACATGAGTGATAAAAATGAAATTAATACATGGCTAATTAATCAAATTAATATGATGTCCTGAACACAGAAATACTAAGTATGATATAGTGTATGAAGTTTACCTCCCAGACAAGAGTTTATCAAAATTTGTCTTTTTAAAAATAATTTATTTATTTTACCTTGATCTTGTCATGATGCAAAGTCTTCATTCAATGAAAAAAAAAAAAAAAAAAACAAGTTTAACCTGACAACAAGGGAAAAATTGAAACCAGAAATAAATGCATATATATATTTTTCTTGTCTTTAGTCGGGAAAAAGTCATATACATCTTATTTATCTGGTGTCAATTTGATTTGACTAAGATACGTAGAGAATCCCTGTATAATCAGCATACGTATATATTCCAGTTGGGATCTTTTTTTTTAAATGTGCATCATCAAAGCAACTATCATTATTTCATTGTTAGGAAGAATAAAAAGGAAAAGAAAAGCATTGGAAATATGACAATATATATCATTCTTGTTTTTTCATTTTATTTTATTCTATTTCATTTTTAAAACTACCATCAAATCAAGGAAGGATTTATCAGTGGACCGAGATCAGGATCAATCAAGTCCAGTATAAGTTGTTCAGTACTTTATAACCTGTCACCATCTTTTCTGCAACGTGGACAAAGATATTCTCTTCTACATAGATAAGGTTTAGATAAGGATATTTAGCTTTTAGTGCAATATAATGAAAACAACCAGAGAAACTAAATTACTGATGAGTTTACACCAAACTTGGACAATGAAACTTTTTTGCTATCTCTTGTTAACTGAAAAACAGAATCTTACATATATTTTACATATATTAGAATATTACTTAAAATAACCTCTAAGCGGTCAAGAAAGTTTGTTGATGGAGAAATAAAAAAGGATTAGAAACGGAGTATAAATTGGTCACAAATTAGTAGCAAATACTGTCTGTCAATGTCTGTAGCATAAAAATGAATGAGGTGGCAACAAATAACTTATTTCATCTTTCAGAGGCATTTCAGTCAAAGATAAATTACCATTCAGCTTGTCATTGTGGCGACCTTTCTTCACAGTTAAGGCATGCATCAACCAGTCATCATCTGCAAAATCAAAATGGTCATTATTTTAATTGTGATGCAGTTTTTTCACACTCATTTTACTTTTTATGCTCCATTCACTGTCACAGTGCGTCTATTTTTTTTGTTGTTTTTTTACGGCAGATGGACATTTAAACAGTTCTTTTGTCAGCCTTGATGATGTAGCTTTGTAAAAATATATCTTTCTCAGGATTCACTCACATTTTAAACAAAACAGAAATCTATAGTGCTTGTGAAATGGCAAAGATGAGTTGTTTGTATGTATCTTGGTTTTATGTGATGTTTACTATTTCAACAAAAATCTATTCTATATCAATGACATAAGTTCCAGTCAGTCTGCTTTTGGTGGATTCAGTTTTTCATTTTTCTTTTTTAGTGTATGTCACCTTTCTACTTAACGAATATCAGTTAAGAAGAAAAGTTAACTTTATTTTAAGAGGAAGATTGAAAGGATCATTTGACAATGCATCGCACATAAAAGTACAAGGAATAATTCTTCTTTGACATATTTTGATCTTTTTCTTAAAACTTCACAATGAGAATCTCTGGCATTCAAGTTAAAAAGAGATTGTTGAGGGGTTAACCGAAAACCCACTGTTTAAGGACCAGTTTGTGAAAACAACTTCATACCTCAACGAGAACCCGGCCAGAAACCCATGAATTGCCGCTGAGTATCACCAGGAGGATGCTGGTTTTTCTTTGCGCATCATGAGCAGAGATATAGAGACCTGTGTTTAGACTGTCCCAGCAGAGGGAACCTAATGCGGAGCAGATATCTTCCTGTTGGGAGTGCAAGCAAAGAAGTGCTCCGTTTGTGTCTGTGTGTATTCTTTTCAACAGGTCGAGGACAAACCCCAGAAAATTCATGTGTGTGGTAATGGGAATAAATACATGTGTAGTGGGAGTGGGAATTTGGTGCTAGACAGTGGGCAGGAAGCCAGTGCATGACTGCAACATTGTGTGGACTATAGAGTTCAGTGAACGGGAGATTTGATATTTTCGGCGTCTCAGTAGGGCCTTCCTTTAAGCCATAGCTTTGCCCAGGGAACATTCACAAAGGACTCTTCTGCTGCAGCCTGCAGAATCCTGCTACGTGATCTAAAACCAATTTCGCCATTTGAATAAGCTAACACTTATTTCCTTATCTTTCTCTTGCAGTCCAAAAAAATCCAGGCTCAACTGAAAGAACTGCGGTACGGGAAAAAGGATTTAATTTTTAAGGTAAGCTCAAACTGAAGGGGTGGGGAGGGGATGGGGGGCTGCATAGTAGCTACAAACCAGAGGAGAACAGGTACTTCAGACCACCTTGAAAAAATGATCCCATCACAGGGGGTACTCAATCTAATTCAGATTGTAATTAAGTCTTTTCCTGCAAGACAGCAACCTGTAAAGTCAGTCTGCAGCTTCATATTCCAAATACTTCTAAGTCCTGTCCTCTGTTTTTCTCTCGGGCGAAATCTGTCCCATCCATTTTAATCATGGAATGTATGCTGATAAAAGATGTGGACAGCAGTGGATGATGATACAGAATTATACATTAGGTCATAAGACATTCTTCAAGAAGCAAATTACAGATGACATGTTCAGGACATTGCAGGGGTAAGAAGGTAGAAAAAAAAAATGGATGTTGTGCTCAGATTTCACCTTTTGCAGGAATTGTAAGAACAATGGTTTCCACACCATGAAAATCTATTGTATTGGTGCCCACCTTTACAAGCTTGACTACATCTTGTATTGTAGTGACTAAATGGTTTCAGATCTGAGCAATATTTATTGACATTTACTGGTACAGCAGTTGACATTTCAGGCCTTGTTTGCCGTGATAATGTCAGTCCACATTTTTGTCACATTGCCAGCGTTCACCCCACAACTGAAACGTTGTATAGGAATAACGTTCCTATGTATTAGAACCTCAGACCTATCAAAGGAAATGAGCTGCAGTCTGGAATAGGACTTATAACACAAAGTCATAATGTCCTGCGTGCCCCGTTCCTTGCTCTATTTCTAGTCTGTGAATGATGGATGCATTGACTTGTTTGGGTGGTGTCAACAGTCATCTATCACTGTCGATGAATTACATCAATCACTCTCCCAAAACATGCTATTTTCTCAATGTCACTAAACATTGGATCCATACAGTATTTGGAAGTGCTTTTAGACAAATATGAAGATAACTCTATTGTACTATTTTTTTTTTTTTTTTTATTATTATTATTTCTTTAATTGTCTTTTTTTTTTCTCCGTTTGTTGCAATGGAAAGGTCAATGGGAAATGATGCATCCGCCTCTGGCTATTCATGAAAACTCATCTGTATTCCCAACATGCTGTGCTTGAAAAACCCAGCAGGGTATGAGGGAGCAGAATGTAGGGAAGAGTCACTCAAGATCGGAAATGTCATCAGCCTCACAAGGGGGATGTCAGTCAAGGCACCTTGACCGCAAGGAAATTGAATTGGCTATGACAGCTGTTGTACCATATCAAAGTGCATTTTACAGCACAATGTCACAGTACAACAAAATAGGCCCTATAATAACACAGGATTCACAGGACAAAGTTAAAATAAGTAAAAGTTGAAAAAGCCATTTTTGAAATATTTTAAGATAGATCGATAGTCATTCGAAAAAAACTAACAAACATACAAAAATCAGTAAGCGTTGTTGTTGACAAGTGAGCTATGCAATAACAGTTATATAGGGCCATTGTTAGCAACTACTGCAACAGATATTATATTGCTGTTCGGTGAAGTCATATAAAATCTCTTTATTATCCTTTCTGTTGAATTACTGTTTAAGATATCTCTATATTTATAGTTCCATATAGTACCATCTGTTAATCATACTAATCACTACATATTTGTACATAATCTGCACATAACAATTATCCACCATACTTGCCCCAGCTGTACATATTCTGCTCATATCTTATCCACCTCTGCTTACACTAGCTGTGAAAAAAAAAGAAATGCATTTATCATTTAATACTGCATTTATCTGTAAATACTGCACATTCTGCACATAGGCACATCTGCTTTTTGCACTTCTGATAAGATGCTAACTGCATTTTGTTGCTCTGTATCCTAACATGTGTTATGACAATAAAGTTGAATCTAATCTAATACGGTCTGCAAGAAAGCATTTTAAAAGAAATGAACAATAATAAACGGATCACATGAATTTCATATAAAATCTTGAGAAGTTCTACTCTGATGAATATGAAACCAGGCAAGTGCCTTCTGCATTGCAGAGCCTCTTGTCAGGTTCAAAGTACTCAGAGGATGAGGTGAAGCAAAAGCAACCAGTGTATGGTCAAAAAACAGTTTCAGAATTGTACTGTTTTGGTTTCCCTGACTTTGGGGTTAAGAAAATATACTGTTCACAGCTACTTAAAAATGCTGACCCACAGTAGAGAGTAGCCTGCACTAAGCAGTAAAGAGGACAGGTTCAGCAACACATTGGCATCCTTGACTTAACTTCCACTTGAAGTTACCAAACTAGATTCCCTCCTCTGTATACAGAGCCAAATATAACTTAAGACTAAGCTACGAAAACTATGTATCAACAGGTTCTCCAAACAACGCGTGTTCTTAAATAATATTAGGACACTTGAAATGAACTGGCAATGCCTTCTTTCCATTTACAAATTCATGTGGCAGAAGAAATTTATTCAATGCTTTCCCTCCTCTCTCCTCGGTTGACGTCAGAATAAAAATATCCACAGAGATGTTTCTTCAATGACTTAAAATGAAAAGGTTAAAAAGAAGAACAGAAAGAATGGTAGGATAGTGGAATACCTTGTCCAGAGAAATGGGTAGTACCCCACTGACCCCAAATCTTTACAATGGGCTAGGCGATGAATATCAAACCCTCAATCTGGAAGTCAGCATTTTTGGGTCAGTGACCGCGCTTGCAGTATTCAAAGGACTGTTCACCGCTGATATTCAGCATAAGAGATCCACTGGGTTTCTACAATGCGACACATATTCAAATGCATATATACAAAAAAACAGACCATTCATGCGTGTCTGTGTCCCGCACACACACAAAAACACATAGACGCACACATACAAGCAAATTTTAAAGATGTTCCTGTAAACCTGGATGTATTTTTATTTGTTGTTTACGTCTTGCACAAACTATAAAATGATCCCCTTCAGTGCCAACAAAACCAAAGTCTCTAACTTACTCTAGATATATGATAGTTCTCCACTCAGTGTTTCTCAAACTCTTATTTTCAGCAACATCTTTATCTCTTCTCCTAAAGTAAAGAGTCTCATCAGCAGAGCTGCCATCATAGTGCAAACCAGACCCTTGGGTGCAATTTAGGTTTTGGTGTCTTGCCCAAGGACAACCTGGCATGTATTTGATTGGTAATTTCTTCTCAGCTGACCACTGATTATTTCTTGTCCTCAACTCTCCACCAACCTGTCCAGTTTGTTCAAGACCTAGCAATGAAACCTAGGATACAGTAGCATCCTTAAGACTGCAAACTTATAACTTGAGAAGATGTAGTGAAGGTTTACCTAAGGAATGCTGGGCTTAGACCTCAACCATGTAGCCAGGCACAGTTCTTCCTGTGTGGGCTCTGCTGATAAGTTCTTGGTCCTGCAACCTGCCCATCGTCACTTCCCTTCAGATTATTTGCCTTTCATTTGTGGCCAGATAGGTCCTTGACGGCGATGTCCCTCGCTGTCTGGTCTGTGGGTTTGATCATCTCAAGCACAAAACTAGTTGGATTAGGATTAGCTGGATTGTAGCTGATGCAGGTGCTGATATGACTGCTGTGTCATGCACAAACTTCAGGCCAAAAAGACAAGTATAATAAGAACTATTTCAAGATGCATTTTCTTGTATGCTTATCAGAGGTCTGCTGTATGTAATGTTTTTCCTGCGCCAAGAGTATAATGGTGCTGTCACTCTTGAGTGGATGACTTGAAAAGCTTTACCAACATCAGTTCTTCTTATCATGGTAACTGGAACTGATATTCTTCCATTGAGGAAAATCCAGTCCATTTACCACGAGAAGAAGATTTTGACAAGAATTAACCATGACCTGGATGACCGAGAACCACCACAGACATGTTTACCAATGCCCTTACCCAGGAAACCAACTCCTCTTGGAGTTATTTTACATAGAAGAAGGTTATTATTGGTAGCCTGACTCTTCTCATGGCGTGTCTACAGAGGATGGGGTATACTGTGCATCCCACACTAGTTTCTATTTCTACCTCTTCTCATTCATTAGTATATTTCTCAAAGATGAAATCCATTTTTTAGGTCCTTGATGTATTATGACACATTGTGACACAAGTTCCTATTGTTGTTTGGCACATGGAACAAGCAGCAAAGTAGCAAAGTACTGTAGATGAGCTGGTGTGGAACGAGGCAATTTGCATTCTCAAGGTCCAGCCAAGTGATTGCCACCATTCTCTTTTCACGCTTTGCCATTTGGATTTGCCCACAAATTACAGATTCTTGTTGCACATACCCTTGGAAGCCTGGAATCCCTTCTGTTTGGCAGCTGATACAGTCATTGTCGGCCAGGAAGCTGGTCACCCTTCTGACTGATATGAAGAAGAAAAAAAAAAAAAAGTCTACCGTTCAATATTGATCAATGTCACACTCCAGAGTTGATTGATTTCCCTGGAGTCTTTCTTTTTAGCGATGAATAGTGCAACAAGTCTTGGGCATTCCAAGGGGATTTATTGCTGCTTCCAGGCTGGTTGCATGAGAGACCACAGTAGCTACAGAACTTCAAGACAATTCTAATAGAGATTTCTAGGAATCCCACTCAGGCTTTGAGCTGCTCATACCCAAGCTGGCCTGAGTTTCTCTGACTTCCCTAAGCTGAGACGGAAGGGTGTTGAACTGGTTGGCTGTTTGGGCAGGGCGAGGCACACTTTAATATATGTCTGACCATTATTTTGATGTGCCCTTCCACCTCCTTCTTGATGATATCAAGTTACCTGTCTTTGACTCTTCTAACAGCTTCCTGGGGTGAAAAGGTTTGTAAAGGTTATTCTCCTTCTTCTCGCCATGCAGCAGTTTGACAAGCCTGGCCTCTGTCCTACAGCAATTTAAGGCCTTCTTTTTTCCTTAAGGTTGACTCTCCCTCAGTTTGTCAAGAGCCAAAGCTATCAGTGTTCAAGCAGCTCAATCTCTGTTTTATGGCTTCCTTTTTGCCTCTGCACTTCTAGGTTGAAGGGTCTTTGAACATTTCATCATAGTGATAGAGAATATTTACAAGGGGGCCAATACTTCTCCTTACCCACACAAACTCGAGAAGGAATGACTGTAGTATTGTCTTGTCTATCGTAACAATTTTGTCCCTCCTTTAAATTCAAACACTTTGAGAAAAGTTTATCCTCTGTTGTGTTTGAAACTACAAGAGAGATACAAGAAATATCCTGTGGAATATTAAGCGATAAGCAGTTAGTTATAAAGCAGTGACAAGCATTTGATTAAAATCACTGACAGAAATTAACATTGAAATTAAATACAATTGTCAAACATCTCTACAGTCACACAAAACCAAGCATCATAAAAGTCAATGAAATATATAAATCATTCTGATTTCTCATCTACAAACGTATCTCAGAGAATCATATTTAGCATCTTAGCTGACCTTGTGTGTTTCACAATGTAAGACTATTCCATTTATAATTTAGAGAGGCAAGTAAAAGAAACCTGAAAAAAAATTATAGCTCAAAGTCTGAATTCAAAAGCTCGTGGTACAGTCTGCATGGAATAATCCTTTTCTTTCATGATGAATAATACTGGCATACTGAACATGATTATATGTGTATCATTTTGTGGAATTCATTGATATAACTCTTATCAGTATTGCCATTCGGGGGCCTGACAATGATCTCTTTGAGTATTAAGGATATTTGTAGTTTAAAAGAGAGGTGTTTTTATTCTACGTCATTCATGAATGTATTAATAATGTCTCCGTTAACCAGGATATTACTTTTATTTGTTTGACACATTAATGAGACATTCCTTCATGTTACTTGTGCCCCAACAGTGCAACCAAATTTTAAAGGTGTTGATAATGTAAATAAAGATGCAACATCAAGGTAATTGTTACGTTTGTGGAGAAAATCAGGCGTGGTCGACAGGCAAGACAGGGGCATAGTGATGTATGTTATTATCCGAAACAACAGAAAAAGCAAATGTAGAAGGAAAAAATCTGAATCTACTATTAGGAGAAAAAGCAAATGTAGAAGGAAAAAATCTGAATCTACTATTAGGAGAAAAAGATGATGAAACGATGATGAAAAAAATGAATAGCTGTACAACACTCGCAACAGACAAAAATTAACTTACTTTAGATAATTACAAAACAAAGGATTGGTGCAAACAACAGTGCAGGCATTAATAATGAATAATTGCTTGGACAGACAAAAATAGATTTATTTATACAGGTAGGATACATACAGTCAATGAAAGCAATTACAGAGAAGACCTGACAAAAGCGAGGCAGTTGTCCAAACATGACATACAAGAAGCTAATTAACAGAATAAATCAAAAGATGATTCAAAAGCAATAAGTAAAATTCTAAGAAATAAAGAGACAAACATGTAGGAATCAAAGGAGAACACTCAAGTAAAGTGACAAAGATACAAAAAAACATACCACCAGAACGAGTAGATACCGCCCGCAAGAAACGGTACATCTAGGAAAAAATAAAAGCACTACGAAAGCTACAAGCATTAAAATGCAGTAGCGGCTGTCTATTTCATGCCTAAGCCTTAGTCCTACTTAAATTAATCTTCATCTTCTTTTTCTTTAGGCTACTCCCTCCAGGGATCGTCAAAGCAAATCAACCTCCTCCATCTAACCCTATTGTCTGTACCTTTTTGTCTCACACCAACTAACTTCATTCTCTTTCACTACATCCATAAATCTTCTCTTAGGTCTTCCTCTAGGCCTCCTGCATGGCAATTCTGACATCAGCATCCTTATACCAATATAGTCACTGTCCCTCCTCTGTACATGACTGAACTATCTCAGTCTGGCTTCTTTGACCTTATCTACATAACATCTGACATGCTGTGTGACTCATTCCTGATCCTATGCATTCTCGTCACTCCCAAAGAGAACCCCATTATGCCATTAATATGACACCAAGGCTCAGGAATCCAAACAGAAACACACTTAAACATTTAAGATTATGAAACTAATCACTGATACTGTCAAAACTTAAAAAAAAAAAAAACAAAGCAAAAATAAAAAAACAGTCCACCGAAAGTACACAATGTGAACTTAAATAAATTGGTTCTATGAATTGTGCATCATTGCTTATTCCTATGACACCAACAAGATGATATATAAACAAACTATTCATTGAAAACAAAAATAAAAACATTATTTGTATTTGTCTCTTGAGAATATGCAACAACAGCTGTGACTGAAGTCACTTAAGTCATAGATGCACTAATGTGCCAAGCCATTTACATTTTAAATTGCAGACTTTCTCAAATTAATTTTTGATTTTTAGTATAGTTAAAAATAAATGTCCTCCACAGTAAATGCTTATCTCAAAATATAGTCTATCCTCCTTTCTTTTCTCAAGAACACTCCAACTGCTCTGTTGCACAGTTTAACTTTGCATTTCAATTCCATCAATAAGTCCTTTTCCATGGACATGGAGGCCAATGCTGAAGGCCATGTCTGACCGGTCGTGTCTCTGGCAAGAGAATTAATACGCTTTATTGCAGAGAATGACCTCTCACCGGAAGCAGTGGACGCAGGGATAGATTCTTAAGGCCTCAGGCAGATTTCATGGAACATGACAACACAAGCTAGCTGAAATATGATTGGGTAAAAACTCAACTACAATATAAAACACTGGAAGCAGCGTAACCAAGTGGATACCATGTGACACGAAGAGAACAGACTATGGAGAAACATTTTATTAACATATTTATAAAAAAAAAAAAAAAAGATAAATTACATTTTCTAAGTATGTTTCGGCTAGCAGAGAAGGCCTTGCTAGCCCTGGCAGGCTACGACTGCTAAAATTTTCACAACTCGACAGCCAAAAATATTTGAAGGTAGGATGCAAATCAAACCTAATAATCTCACACTGAATCGTTCGAAGCCTGGGTTAATAACAACCACCATTGGTACCAATGACCTCCAGGGTACCAGTGGAAATTGTGCAACTGTAGGTCGAAGAAGGAGAGGAGGAAGGCTTGTTCACAAACACAGAGAGAAGAGGACTTATGATTCCGAAACTGGAAATTGAAGGTGTGATGCTTAATATTGTTTATGGCTATCCCCCGCAGGTGGATTGTGAGTTAGGGAAGGAGAAGTTCCGGAATGAGTTAGATGAAGTAATGCAGAATATCCTCAGAGATGAGAGAGTGCCAAGAGAGGAACTCTGGTATTGTATGAGGGAGTCTGGAGTAGCAGGACATGTATGTTCCAGGACATGTATGCTAGCTATGAGACAGTGGTGAGGCATGCTGTAGGGGCAACAGAGAAGTTCAAGGTGGAGGTGGGACTTCATCTGGGATCAGCTCTGAGCCCCTTGTTTGCAGTGGTGATGGACAGGCTGACAGATGAGGTTAGACAGGAATGTCCATGGACCATGATGTTTGCAGATGACATTGTGATCTTTAGTGAGAGCAGAGAACAAGTTGCGGAAAACCTAAAGAGGTGGAGGTATGCGCTGGAAAGGAGAGGAATGAAGGTTAGTCGCAGCAAGACAGAATATATATGATGGAATGAGAGGAGCCCTGGTGAAACGGCCAGGCTAAAGGGAGTGGAGATCTAGAAGTCGGGAGATTTCGCGTACTTGGGGTCAACAGTCCAGAGCAGCGGAGAGTGTGGAAAAGAGATGGTCTTCACCCATCTGTGAAGGTGGAACCCATCTGGGATCAAGCAAGTTGGAATGGGTGGAGAAAAGTGCCAGGGGTATTACGCGATAGAAGACTATCAGCCAGAATGAAAGGAAAGGTGTACAAGTCAGGGGTGAGACCAGTGTAAGGTCTAGAAACAGTTACGATGACAAAAAGACAGGAGACAGAGCTAGAGCTTGCAGATAAGAAGATGCTAAGGATCTGTTTGGGAGTGACCAGGATGTAGAGGATCAGGAATGAGTCTATCAGAGGAACAGTACATGTTTGATGTTTTGGAGAAAAGGTCAGAGAAGCCAGACTGAGATGGTTCGGTCATGTACAGAGGAGGGATAGCGAATACATCGGTTGACGGCTGCTGGAATTGTAGCTGCCAGGCAGGACATCGAAAGGAAGACCAAAGAGAACATTTATGGACGTAGTGAGAGAGGATATGAAGGTAGTTGGTGTGAGAGCAGGATACAGAGAATAGCGTTAGGTGGAGTACATTTATTCACTGTGGCAATCCCTGAAGGGAAAAGAGAAAGGGGAAGACGAAGAAGAAGAACAAGAAATTTCCACAGGAATGATTTCTGGGCACCAACGACACTCATGTTAAATAACATATGGCCCATTTTTGATGTTATAATGCATGACTTCCTAAGTGCTTGACGCAATCCCTTATTACATTAATGCCAATTAAGCAATTTTTACTTTGATTGCCAGCTGCCTTGTCTAGAAGGGGTTCATTCTGTAATCCTTCAACTACTTTTGTTATGGTTTTAGAACAAAATATTAAACTTAAATTAAATATCAACTGCTGAGGCCTTTATAGGACAACTAAAGAGTTGAGTGGCCTAAGTAATAGAATGATGGTGAGGCCACAGGGAGAAAGATGTGCAATCTTCAACATAAATTACTTTTCTTGTGAGGAAAGCTTTTTCACACTTACAAAGATCACAATATTGTACAGATTATCCACTACTGCTGTACAAGTATTTATACTATTGTTGCTATAAGATGTATAGCAACAAGTAAAACATCTTGATTTCAACATGTTTTCCACATAGTTATTTTCTGATTACATATTTTAAATTCTGACTGATCAGCTATGACCCCTTCTTCTATCATTTATATGTATGATTTTTCACTTACTTGTAAGTAAGTAGCTCTTTCTTGGTGTGAGGCAGAAGCAGCTTAGTGTAAAATGAGCTGTCCAAAAGGTAACGCTTTGCCAGGTTTTCATCTGAACATACCCCATTCAGAGATCAACATGCCTAGCAGTGACCAGAAAAGCCCATGTGGATTTGCTATTTTGGAGATGGGGAAAAATAAAAATGACCACTGCTCAAGGTCGGATTAAAGGAAAGTGACTGAACACCCTTTTTTTCCATCAGGTGTATAGATGTATTGAGGTCAAGAGCTTCTTCAATGTATGACTTTGGCCTCAAATGCAATGAAAAAAGCAACAATGTGCAAAAACACAGATGAGCCAAATTCTTTATGCTATTGATTAGTGTCATTGATAGTGCTGTGGATGGAGACAAGGTGGGAATTGAGAAATGCTTTGTTTGTAAAGAACAAAGTGGGTCAGCCTGTTTCTAATGCCATGTCTGTCACCAGGGGCAGCAGCTAATGGACTTGGAGCACAAGTTAACTGTTGCCAAGGAAGAACTGGAGAAGACTGCACTTGACAAGGTTACTAATGCATAATGACTGATAAATATTTACTCTGCTGTAATTTTCTTTAGAGCTGTGCATTTGTCTCTGAACTATTTTCATATACAGTGTTGGAAGCTAAAAATATATAAATCATCAGAATAATATACTAATTATTGTTAGCAGTGCCATTCAGTTTTTTTTTTTCAAGTTCATTTTGAAAGAGATGGTGAATTAAAGTCTTATAATTACAAAAAACATATTTTCATTTAATTTAGTTTCAGCATGTTGTATACGTATGTAAAACTTTACACAAGACTAACATGCTGGTTTGTGAAACCAAATTGGTATTAGAACAGTAATACTGACTACTGGGGTATTATTTCAATTGGTAAAATATACACTTAACGCAATTCTAGATATAAGAATTGGATAATCTTTACTACACACATCTTTTTCCTCCAAATAATTTTGCTTCATGTCTTACTCTAGCATTTTTACCCATCTGCTGAAAGCCCCTTTAAAGCATGGCATCCCATGGCTTAATGCCCAAGTAAATTTTTCACATGAAAAGAGGCATGGGGGATTCAGAAATGTTCCTGTGTGTAATCTTGTTTGGGGACAGGAGTCTCAGCTGAAGGCGCTGAAGGACACAGTTCACATCTGCTTCTCAGCTGTCCTGCACAACCAGCCTGGCAGCAGTCACAGATTTGCCGCCTCCCCGACCCATTTGTTCAGATATTCATCACTCATCAACAGTTCCAGAGTTACCTTTCAGCAGCCACATGCCAAGGTAAAACTGATTCTTTTGCGACAGATAGTTATTAAAAGAAGGGGGGCGTGAAGGGCATTGTGATATAAAGAAAATCTACCATGTGATGTCAGAGGTTTAATTTGTGTCAACTGTCAATTTGCTCCCAGTGTGCCCTGAGTAAATAGTATCTCAATTTCAAATGGCAAAAATCAAATATATATGGTAAGGCAAAGTGTCAAAGTCAAGAAAGATAGAAAGAAAGGCAGGCTGGAAGTGGACAAAAGAAAAAAAAAAAAACAGCAAACAAATGCAAGTGCAAATGAACCATGAGTGCATCGAAAACAATGTTGATGGAGAAAAAAATTACCCAAATTAATCTTTCTGCTTTGGTCAATTCCCATATTCTAATTTTGTAGAAACAGTCTTCATCATCAGTTAGTGTTTTCTCTTTTATTACTGTATGTTTCAGATTTTGTTCCAATTATTGATATATTGACTTATTCATTGAGTCGTTCATTATTTTGTAACTATTTACTGTAAAGTGTTTACAACATTGATTTTTATAAGGGTGTCCCTTCTGGTGAGCTCAGTGCTTGTGCAAGATTGGAAACCTGTTTTTTTTTAATTCATTTGAGATACCAGATGAGCTTTAATAAATTAAAACACCCATGTTTGTAGTTACGCAGAAACAGAATACAAATAAGTCAGTGCTGTGTCCTGGAGGAGATAAGGCAAAGCAAATTTACTTATAATTATAATGCAAAATGGCACAATAAATAAAACATTTGACAATATGCTCCATGAAGCTGAACAGTGGATCACAGATGTGACCCCAAGAACACAAGAGGGACCACCGGGTTGTGGGTTTGCATGACTGATCTGTTCTTATCCCCAAGGTTCACTGGTCTACTTTAGAAGGAAAAAAAATAATCATAATAAAACTTAAAGCTGTATTTCATCTTTTCAAAGGAATTGAGGTTACTGAAAAAGGGAGCTGAAAAAGCAAAATTCAAAGAAAAAATATTTCAGAACTGCTTCCTGCAAAAAAGAGAATAAATTAAAACTACTAACATGCATTGCAATGACAAAAAAGGACAGTTAATTAAAATATGAATAAATAGAATACAGCTACAAATATAATCCCACTAATTTCACACATTTTTATTGAGTCAATGAGATAAACAATGATTACAAAATTATATTAATCAGGGTTTAGAATAGGGATGATTATTATCCCATTATGGAGAAAAGCCAATCATTCTTTGTTGGACCAAATTCTGTGATTATTTTATCTCTTATGGTGACAAATAACAGTTCAAAAATGCATGATAAACAAAACATTTCCAAATAGTTTTTCTACACCTATCTGTCCATCCATCCGTCCGTTCCTCTGTCTGTCCATCTGCATGTCTCATCCATCCACCTACTGTATCTGTCTATCAATTTTTAATGTATGTATGTTTTTATTTATCTACCTCAATACTCACCAATGTATTTGAAAATACTATATACAAGTATGCATATCATAATATACGACAAAATGACAGATTTAAACTCTTTCTTGAAACAATATTCTTTCTAACATTGAAACAGGAAAGACCCTTATAAGACACATGAACTGGTATCATTCCATGGGCATGTTCTAGATGATGTCTCAGCCAGGACCTCCAACAATCTGCCACAACTTGAAATTTGAATCATAAAATTTGTCACCAATTCACTGTTAACTTACCAAGCAGGCTTTTGTCAGAGCACACAACAGGCACATATTTTGCTCCTGTATTGTTTTCTTTAGGTGCCACCATCTGGATGTTATTGTCTCAGGGATATTACACAAAGCAAATGTTTCAGCCAATGACTGAATGTAGGAATTTTCAGTATGACATACTATAAAAACTACCTCTGTCTCATTATTTGAACACTCTACCTAAGTTCAATCTTAAGGTACTTCTGCTTATGTATTCACTTTTGATTGTACTCAATTTTTTTCTTATCCACTGCATTTTAGATGGACATAAATTATATTTTGCTACATTTAATTGAGTTTTACCTATCTTTCCTCAAAGAAATGTATTTTTCTTCTTTTCATTCATATATGCATCATGTATGCATAAAGTAGATAATCACAGCATACATCATGAGTTATTTTAACTGTTATTTCTTTACAGTTATTCAACTACTTAATGCTTTAAGAATATTTTACAGATATATTTGTGCACCTAAGTTAACAGTTACAACTCAGGAATTTTAACTGTAATTGTTTAATTGTCCTTTTTTTTAGTTCTATTTTCTTTAAATTTTTAATCCATTTCCCTCGACAACTTGTAAAGAAACATGACTTGCGGAATTACATCCAAATTCTGTCATACCAGTTCATTAGCAGAAGCATTCGAAAGCTTTATGGCCATTAATCATTTGATGTGCTGAAGCTCATAGCAAAAATTATAGAAGTCTCTATGGTGAGGAGGCAAGACAACAATAAGTTTTCTGAGATTACAACAATGATGCATCAAATTTACCCGAACAACCAGTGATTGCCAACAACAGTCATCAGCAATCAGTAGCGATTGGAAGTCATCTGCATTCGGAATCAGAGCTCGAGTCTCTCTTTTTGGCTGAACATGGTGCAGTCTCCTTACACACTGGACACAGAACAATGTTATAGGCAGGCTTTTATAGAGCGACAAGCAAAGAAAGAACACGTACACATTTAATCAGTTAGTTAATAATTCCTTCTAAGGTACATTAGCCTGTCCTTCATATACACATATCAGCTCTATGCTTGAGAACAGACAGCATGATAAGACAGGTAAAATACATACAGCAAAGCTGGTGACACAACAAGTCGCTCAGGAATGAATGAGGCTTGTTGCATGTCGCACAGCTGTTAACACGACAAGGACAACCTGATTTTCCCCATATTCCTCCCTTTTGTCATTTTGACAACTAACCTATCGATTGATTCGTCTTAGCATAACAAGTGAAGAGTAGTACATCAACAATGTAAATTCTCGCAGATTCAATACACTGCATCATTGCTCTTCATAAACTTCTAAGCCCCTTTTCTTGAGTTATCACTATCAGAGTTCCTGTGATATGGGGGAATCCAACCCGGAAGGAGGTACGAGTCTTGGCATTCCATTATCGCCAATGTAACTGCAGTTCCTTTAAAACATATTTGGTCATGGCTTGAATCAAAACAAACAAATAAAATTAAAAGTATTCCTCCTGCTATCCAAACTTGCCCTGAGGTGAGGAACAATCCCCATGACCCTGCCATCGCCTGTATGTCCCCGAACGGGTTCCATGTCTGTCCCTCGTGGAGTTCTTTACTTTCTTGTTCCGTATCCACAATTTCATTGTGCACCGCAGAGGAAGAATGTGAAATATAAGTATAACATTTTGAACCTCTAATTTTGCAAACACCTCCCTGTGAGGCCAGGATTACATCTAATACTATTCTATTTTGTAACACCATGTGTCTAATGTCATTCAATTCTCCCTGAATTATAGAAAGGGCAATTACAGCTTTGGTTTTTTTTTTTATATATATGTCTTTCAAGCACAGATGAGAGAACAGCAGTTTCCTTTCCCAATACAATATGTACGAACCGTACGATGGTTTGAGGATGCTTAAGATTCTGGAGCCGAGGGAGATGGTGTGCCTGTGGCGTACATGAAACAGAGCTAATTCTTTCATATCCACATGCCTAATCAAAGGTACAAGATAAACTCAATAACAACTTCCAGCAACTGTTTTCCAAGTCACAGCCCTTATTCAGGAAAAGCATCCATAAGCCACATTGTCGCAAATTAAATAAACTTGCAGTGGGAGCGGCAAATCTTTTATTACACCGTGGAGAGTAATCATATTACCTGAATAGGTGCTGGCACCTAAGAGGTATTCATCATTTGCTTTGAATTGGAGGCAGCGATGGACACCCTGATAGACTCCAGTCTGCCCCAGCAAATGGAACCGGGACTAACATTTGGGATATAGATGAGGTGGGCTAATGTTGCCATATCCAACAATTCAAGTAATTGTCTTCTCTACCAAACTCTGTCATAAGAGACAGGCTGTGCTATGGGCTTCGAAGAGTGGTGCTCAAGTTGGGAGGTCTTTCATTATCAGACTTTCCCTACATGCAAGGCGCCAATTGAACTCAGTGGGGTAGTTTGGTCCTGCGTTGCAGTCATCTGGTGTACCCTGCCAATATGCATATTCATAACTTGAACTGTATCTTGTACTCAAAATAACCAAACAAATGCTTTGACCCTTACATTGAAACAAAACGTCTTTTGTGAGGACAACCCACCAACAGCCATATTTTGGGTTGCTAGGTCTGAATGTGTATATGTGGCATTCGTCTCCATTGGTTTTGGACATTTGAATTCAATCGGACCTGGTATGATGGGGGATGTAAACGTGTAGCTCAGTGGTAGAGCACATACCTTGCATGTATGAGGACCTGGATTAAATTTCCTGCATCTCCACTGTAAGTCGCTTTGGATAAAAGCGTATGCCAAATGACTATATTTTTTTATTTATCTTTTTTAATGCGCAGACATTTCTGATGCCATTTACTGTGATTCCCATAAGCTGGTGATTCCTCACATGATTGTGTCGTTTACACCAAAATGGAAGAATACTCTTAGTATCAAATTTTTCAGGCAACAATATGGAACAGACACCTTTGCGTCGTCTATCACATGCAATGCCTCTCATACCATCTTCAGCCTCCTTTAACATAAGGCTAGTACTTCATCCTTAATGGTGTACACTGTGCAATTATCCTTACAACACTGCGTGGCAGGACAATGTAGTGCAAGGGAACCCTCTTTCCATTCCATTCTGAGACGGAGGAGGGGGTCGTCCCCAGTGTGCCACAATTCCCCAATAACATAAAGGGTCATCACCATCATGTTCAATAACAGGAACAGGCCTGAGCCTTCTTTTGGCTCAGTCCTAGCCTCTTAAAGGGGCTATCCAGTGAGACGCAGTCAATTGTTGGAGCTTTGCATGCTGCTGATGGAGGTAGCTGTTACGTCCCCCTACCCCTCTGGATCCAGGATCTGCTTACAATGGCTTGCGTGAATCCAATGCACCCTTCCGTTCAACTTTACTGCTGTCTCACTGACAAATAGGATCTGGAACAGCCCGATGTTGCGTCACTGTTTCCAATGCTTTTGCCAGCGGTAAATGAGCACCCAGTCTCCTGGATTCAGACCATATGGACTGCAGTGGCTGGCACAGGAAGTATAGTTTTCACCTATGAATGTAATGTAATGACAGGGCCGACAAATTAGCACGGCATCTTTTATACTGACCAGTGGTCAAGGCAGGCCTCACTGGGCCCATGCCAGTAAATGAGGGTCCTCCAAACATTATTTCAAAAGGGTTAAGGCCATATTTATTTCTAATTTGCATGCACATGTGGAAAAGTACCTGTCAGCCCAACGTCTTCACAATACTTTTTGTTTTAATTTTTATGATCCCAGTCTCTTACTCCACTGCACCTGCGGACTGTGGATGATAAGAACAATGACACGTGATGCTAAACCCTAAAGAATGTGAGATTCCATCAAGAGCACGGTTAGCAAACCCGGTCCCATTATCGCTGCTTATGGGCCGAGGTATTCCCCATTGTGGTATGATGTGTACCAGTTGTATTTTTCCCACTGTTCCTGCATCCTGTTTAGAAATAGGAAACACTTCAACCATTTGCTGAACATACACACTATCACCAAGCATTACTTCTACCCCTCTGATGGAGTTAATCCATCATTGGGGGTGAATAGTGTTATTGTTGTATTTTGATTGCACCCGATTGCATTGTTAGCTGCATAGATAACATCGCTTGCAAAAATCCACAGCAAATGTTACAAAACCTTTAGTATACCAATTAACATTTACAGCTGCCTGCATAGCATTCCTACCCACGTGGTCTTTACCATGACTGAGCTTGGCATATGGGTGAAAGAGGGCCTTTGGCAAACAAGGCCTATTGTCAGGGCCAATCCAAACTCCATCTTTAAAAATTGCTCCAAAATGCCAACATAGCCTTCTCTGCTGCAGCTATTGCTCTCAAAATTGTGGGAGACCAGCAGTGACAGGATCAAGCTCAGAAGAGGAATAAGCAACTGCCTCCATGAGGCTGACAGAAGATAGATGTTATAAATCAAGATTTCTGATCCATAAATTGAGTAAATGGCAAATCGTCCAAGGTAGGCCCAGAGTTGGGAAACGAAGACATAGATGTCTTCAAATCTTCAAATGCTTTCTCTGCCTCAGGAGTCCAAAGTAATTAATCATGTGCATTTAATGTTTTCCCGTGGACCAGTAAAGAAAGAGGTGATTCCCTTTTCTGAATAGTTGGGAATCGTTTGACTACAATAAGACGTCACTCCTCAAAAGTTAACCATTTGTTTTTTAATCACAGGTTTTGGCAGCCTCTGTATTACAGCAACTCATTTGGGAAAGAGAGATTTACCTCTCCATGTGATCACATGTCCCAAATTAGTCACCTCTTTTTATGCAAACTGAAGTTTCTGCTTACTGACCTTGTAGCCATTTTCTGTCAAAAATGTTAAAGTAGTCGTGCTGGATCAGTTTTGCATGCTTCTTTTGAAGGCCTACAGATTAGCAAATCATCTGCGCACTGCACAAGTGGAGGCCCCCAGGAAGATGTAACACTGCAGGTTTTCACTCAGAGCTCTATGAAACATGCCTGGACTTTCGTGGCCATTGGGCACCTTGTCCATGTATACCCTCGCCCATTAAAGGTGAGACAAACCTGAACTGACTGTCAGGGTGTACTGGCACAGAGAAAAAAATTATCATTAGCCAAGTCCACAATAGAAAAGTATCTGTTTCCTGGTGGAACAAATGACATTATGGTATATGGACTAGATACTTCTGGTGCCCGTTGGTACACTGCTGCATTTACTGCTTCTAGATCTTGTATGAATCTCCATTCTATAGGTTGCCCTTCCTCTTCACTTAACTTGGAAAATCGGGGTGCATACAGGAGAGTCACATGGTACAACTATACCAGATTTCAGCAATGTCTCAAATACTGGCATGATGCAATCGATAGCTTCTTTCTTTAGGGGGGTACTGTTTTAAACATGGCCTATATTCAGACTTGGGGTGCACCACCAAGGGCTTAACTCCTTTCATAAGCCTTACATCATGTTGTCCAACATCGATCGATACACATTACCTATAGCACTATTCTCTATAGGCCAAACTCTCGCCATTCCCAATCTGCTGGCTTAGCTATTGATCTGTAAGGGGTAGACTCACAGAAAACCTTTTCCTGAGATGCAGAAAGAGACATACTCACAGCAGCCACCTTTTCTGTCCAAGACATATGTTTCATAAACACTTCCTCTGACCTTCTTTCAACACACCATTCTTCTATTCCCTGTCTGGCCTTCTATTGCCATACGATATAGGGACTGATCGTTTATGCCGCTATAAGCTGCAATACTGTGTGTATGAGCAAGCAGATAAGACCACTGGCTTCTCTGTGTGCCTTTAATTTCCACTCATAGACATACAAGGGTATACTTATATCACATTTAACTATAGGAAAATTCTGTGACACCAAAAAGGAATACTCTATCACCTGATGATCTAATTCACACTTTAGGGCCAATTATCAATTTTTTGTGGTTGGAACACCACTTAATCCTATTGTTACACATGTCCGTCCACTTGTTTTTGGGTGTCATCTCGTAAAACTGACTTAGTAGCCCCTAAATCTACATGAACCCTTACTGGATGATTTGAAACCTTTTATTGTTAATTCTGGAGATTTCTGATAGCCTATATTACTAAAATACATGGTAACTCAAGAACCTGGCTTTTGTCTGGTTGAGTAGGTGTAGGTGTAAGATGATTACTTGCATCTTCGAAAGATGGTGGCCCTTGTCAGGAGTCCGCTCCTCCGGAGCTCCCCCCTTGCATCTGCTAGACCCTGGGAAGGCTGGCTTCCCCAATGTCTCCGGAAATACCGCCTGCCAGTGTCCAGGCCTCTCACAATAATGACACACACTCTGGTCTCTCTTAAAACTGCCTCGCTCACGTCCTCTTTCCTCTTGCCCCCAACCCTGCCCAGCCAGTGTTGGAAATGCTGTAAGGGTGGCCTTCATGCACTAAACGCTGCAAGTTACATTTCTCCCATCTTCCTTTGTCTGGTTTGCTCTTGTCATCGTCTTTTCTCTGGACTTGTTCTTCTGCATATTCTGCATGCTGCAGGATACTTGAAAGTGGGCACGTCTTTCAGGTGATGCACCACTTTCTCACCATCCATGCCAACTCCGGCCTCTATCGGCTCAGGAAATGTTCTTTCAGACGAACTTCATATGGCTCTAGTGGTTCAACACCCATGGGGTCAGGTCTGGTTAGGACATTCTTGCTGGTGTGAGCACACCTTGGATCTTGTGATAGTCGTTGCCCAACATTTGTTCATCAGGCGTCATATTTCAGATATAGTAGGTCCAGATTCCTTGAAAAATAGGGTCAGATCAGTCTCCCATTTTGTGAGATTATCTTTGGACGTATTGCCGAAGCAGAGTCCAGATCCAAGTCCACTGTGTCTCTCAGAGGTTGGTGTCTCTGTTTTAAGTGTTTTTGAATTTTAAGCCCTTTGTTTTTCCCTTCTCTTTGTTCTTTTGGACAAGGTAGAATGCTGAGCTGCACTCATAAGCACCATCTGCCATAATATTGCCTTTAACTGCTCTAGCTGGTTCTCACTAAGACTCCCTTTAGAAGGAAATCCTAACTCTATCTACTTCTGAATCTGTGTACAACTTTGAACCTCTCATTTTTCTTGCCGCATACAAACCCAGAAAATACTGCAGCAATAACCATGATATGCCTGTCAACAACTTCTCTATGGTTGTGAGATATTTTCCTTTTCCACTGGCTCTATCTAAAGTGTATCATTGTGTCCTCACCGCACGTGGTTGTTCATTGGGTCGGATCGACAATCCGGGCTCCGAAAGATGGAAGCCTCTAAGCTGAAGGTTTGTTTGGCCAGGTCCATCTGGCAGAGTCCAGATCACGTACCCGATCCCATCCTCGCCGCCAACTTTGTAGAGGCAGAGTCTCTATGGTGAGGAGACAAGACCACAATAAGTCTTCTGAGATTACAAGAATTCATTACAACAATGATGCATCGAATTAACATGAACAACCAGTGATTGCCAAAAACAGTCAACGATGATCAGCAGCGATCGGAAGTTATCTGCAATCGGAATCAGAGCTCAAGTCTCTCTATTTGGCCAAACAGGGTGCAGTCTCCTTACAGACTGGACACAGAACAATATTATAGGCAGGCTTTTAAAGAAAGACAAGCAAAGGAAGAACACATACACATTCCATCAGTTTGTTAATAATTCTTTCTTGGGTACATTAGCATGTCCTTCACATACACATATTTGTTCTATACGTGAGAACAGACAGCATGATGAGACGGGTAAAGTACATACAGCACAGCTGGTGACACAACAAGTCGCTTAGGAATGAACGAGGCTTGTTGCATGTCGCACAGCTGTTAACACGACAAGGACAACCCGATTTTTCCCCACAATCCTCCCTTTTGTCATTATGACAGCTAACCTACCGATTGATTCGTCTTAGCATAACAAGTGAAGAGTAGAACATGAACGATGTAAATTCTCACAGATTCAATACACGGAAAACCCGATTTTTCCCCGCAATAATAATACCAATGGAACATGCTACGGTTTTGGCTGTAAAAACCGATAAACCTGAGTGACCTCTGATTATTATTTTTTTTCTTTTGGCTGCTCCCTTCAGGGGTCGCCACATGGAATTAACCTTCTCCATCTAAACGTTTTGTCTCTATGCTATTCTCTCACAACTAAGTTCATGTTCTCTCTTGCAACATCCATACATCTTCTCCCTGGTCCTTCATCTAGGCCTCCTAGCCAGGCAATTAAAAAAGGAACATTGCTTTTTTTTTTAAATATTTATATTTTTTAATTTCTTAATCGTGTATTTATTGATTGAATATATTTATTTATTTATGTTTTTTTTTTTTTATTCTGGTGTAAACCCTCCCAAGTGGGATTTATGCTCTATTGTGGCTCCCAGCTTGGTTAAATCATGCATTTTAACACATTGTCAAAATATCCACATCGCTGCACTTCACAGCAGACATAATGCACTGTCTGCAATTTGAATTTAAGTGTTTGCCGATTATAACCTCCTTTTCAAGTGGCTATTTGTCAACCTGATGCCCCGACAATCACTCTCCCGAGAAAAATAGCCCAGAAAATAATTACTACCAAATATAACAGCTGTGCAATCAAGATTCCAGAGGCTGTTCAGTATAATAACATGTCAACAACTGGCCGTAGTCAAAGGAATTTATGTAAGTAGTACCGTAGCTTTAAATTCAAATTACTAGCGGGCAATATGAGTGTACTGGTGTGATGAACGGAGATTTGTTTTCGATTAAATTATAAACTGCATGTAACACCATTATTGGGGAAACCCTATTAAAGTCAAGGACAGGGCAGAATCATGCTGGAGCTCACTTTTATTCCCTGAAGGAATGTTAGGTAAATGCAGAGACCATTGTAAAGTCACAATAATACCTTCATTTTGGCATTTTATGATTAATGTCAAAGATTTATTTGTCTACTCAGACCCCTGACTTTCTCTTTATATTTCACCTAAAACATATTTTTATCCACACATTCCCTAAAAGTACAGTTGAAATATATCAGAAAGTACACACTGTCTCTATCGCTTGAAAATATATTTGACGCTATCTGTTTTCACCACCAGTAAGCAGTCATGTCAACTTCAATCAGAGATTGCGTTAGTTCTGATTTCTGAAAAGCAGACGCCGCAGTCGCTTTGAAATCATGGATTCAGCCAGACCCCCACTGTGCCTTATCCTCCATGATCCTGGTGAGCAATTCTGTTTTTAAGAGGCTTTTCTCTCCTCAAAGCAGTCACAATTGACTCTGCGTCTCTTTTGTGGGTGCCTTAGAGATTTGACATGCCCTGTAGAGGAGTTACTTTTTTTTTCTATTCATTCCCTCATTTTCTTATCATGCCTCAATTCCACCAGTCCCACCCGTGTCAACTGCCCCTCTGTAGTGACATATGAAAATATTGAGTTAAATTGAGATTTTTTTTGTACCGATCTAGACTGGTGTTCACGGCCATGTACTGTATGTAAAATGATCCCACCTTCAGAAAAATTGTGCCTATTCCTTTTCATGTCCCTGCTAATGTGTGCCAAATAATAGCAAACACATAGCCATTTCTCAAAATATACACAATAAAGGGCAACTCAAGTTAGGTGTGGGCTGATTTTATTTTTGTTAATGAGCCAATTACTTCTCAGTTCATTTGCATAAAAATAGCAGCGCTTCAGTTTCAAGCAGTTGCTTATTATCTCCTTAAGCAACTGTACTCTTTTGACGGGCTGATAAATCTGAGTCAGCCTGATCTGTAAAGTTTACTGTGGCTCTCCATCTGCTCATGCTGTCTGTGTCTCTGTATGTGGGTTGAGTCCTGTTTAAATCACTGCCAAATTAATCTGAAATTAGGTGATAAAAAAAACAAAACATGCACAATAGCACTTACTATGTGTAAAGGAGCCAAATGATCCGCAGTTATGACATTGGATAACAATCCGCTCACAAAAGATAGAGGAAAATGCCAAGAACATTGGTCTTTGAAGGTATTGTTTAGGGAAATGTTGTTTTCATTAATGGCATTAAATCCAAAAGAAATATTATTAAATAGCATGAGTGACACGATGCGCTATTGCACTGGCTTATATGTGGGTGTGTAGTTTCACATACATTTTGACTATTATAAAATTCTGAACATTTAGGAAAAACAAAATCCAAACTCTATTAAAAAATAGAAACAAAAATGCACAAAATTAGTCTACACAAGTTAATTTGTAAGCATTTGATAGGAACAAAAAAAAAATGTTTCTATTTAAATGCAAATGGGGTTACTGCATGGTGATTTAAATTGGTAAGAAACAAAGAAAACTGTTAATATTGGATTAAATGCCGAGTCTCCCACAATCACTGGTCCTGACTTGTTGTGATGTGTTGTGATGTTGTGATACTCTTTGAAAAACAATATCTATATCCTGTATAGATGTATATATATGATATTGTTTCAACCAAAAAGCATGTTTTATAATTATGATTATGAAAATATGATCACAGCTGTTGATAAAGACTTATTTTTTACACCTAGGGATATACCAAGCTGACATTCAACATTGACAGACAAAAACACAACAAAGCTTTCACACATAGAGAATGATATTAATCAGTCAATGGGTTCCAATTCATTTGGGTTTCAGGAGAACACTTAGATATGCTTGTTTTTGTTAAACTATAAAGTGAATAAGTGAAGGGATATTTGTACAAGTGGTTACTGACACTACTATCAGTCTCCTGCTTGAAGTTAGAGTTAATGTAATGGGCTCTAGGCTCCGGTTGATGCCACCAATATGACTCTTGCAGCAGACCTCGCCTCACCGACAAAAACCCTCTTGCTGATGAAAGATTCATTAATGTGACGATGCAGAGATCAGCAAGATTAGAGCAGGCGATGCTTCATATTTAAGACTTTTGGGAAAAAGCCAAGTCTTGTGGTCTGAAGGCGTGTAATTTTGATCAAAGTAATGTGAGATGATGTCTTGGATGCTGTAAGCAGTGAGCTGGAGGAGAAATCTGGCATTTGATTGCCTCGCCTAGCGTGTTTTATTTACTTGTATGATCATATCCTTGTCCATATAATCAATGAGATAATCATCTCTGCCAAACAAAAGTCAGAAAGCAGATGCTTGAAAGTGAATAATAGGGGATTTAGGAGTAGCAAAAATAAAGATTTTGGAGATACCTCTTAATTGCTCATTTTTTCACATCTGAATATAGTCAGTATGTTCTCAGGTATAGGGAAGTCAATTTTCTGATATACACAGCTTAAAAATTAGCTGAGTGTCCCTTCCTTTCCTGTAATACTCTTTAGTGCTTCCAAATGAAGTATCCAGGATAGGATATAACATCCATGTATTTCTGAACCCAATTTAAAACTGCAGTGTAAATAAAAACAAATGAACTCTGATATTTAGGAAACTCTCTTGCAAACTCCTGTCCTTGTTTTGTGTTTAAATTAAACATGAGAAAACACTCCTATGTGCCAAAATGAAAAGTTTGACCTCCATCATCTTTCACCTACTCGGGACAAAGAAGCACATTTAAATCCTCCCTTCCTTCATTGTTGAATTGTAAAATTAAGGTTGTGATGGATGCAGTCAAAAGTTCAGAGAAATATCATTCTAAAAGAAGATGTCTATCCAAAATTAATGCCAATTTCAGGGAACCTGCTAAAGATGTGTATTCAGCTGACATAGTAAGAAGGAAGCTTGACAGGTTAAAATTACGTGTGTTCATCTTAAAACCATCTTGCTTCATGCTCTCAAGAGACCACTTTTGACCCAGTTTAGGCTGGTGCTCTGTACTTGCTTTGTAAAGAACACTAGCCGCAACACAGTTATCTTTGGAGGAAATATGTGCTGTGGAGGTTTTTACTGGTGGGTTTCTACTGTATCTGACATGGAAGAGACTACAGAGATAAACCGCTGGAATTGATTGTTTTTTGTTTTTTTTTTCATCATAAGTATTTGTGCCTTGACTTTCAATGTGGACAACCAAAGCTGAATCCTTTGCAACATCTTTGTACTTTGAGGGTGAGGCAGAAGGCAAAATGCACTGCTTGCTGCTTTCAAGTGACGCATTCAATAACACTTAAAGGTACCAAAAGCTCACCCTGTGTCCTGCTATGTTTTCATTCGGATATAGAAATAACTGACCAGGATACTTGCAGGGATACTGTAAAGTGATGGCAGGGAAGCAAGAGCCAATTTTGTCTGGAGGCTTTTGATGTCTCCACCACATACTGTGATGCCTGTGGATAAAGAGATGTGGTGTGGGCACAAAGAATGGGGGGAGGGTTATCGAAAGACTGAATGTGACTTGTAAATTGAAAAAAATAAAAATAAAAATATGCACATTTTTTTCACTTCCACAACAAAGCACTCTGGTTCGAATCCTACAAGGGGACCTTTCTGTGTGGAGTTCACGTATTCTCTCCGCCCTGTGACCCTGTGATTGACTGGCAGCCAGTCCAGGGTGTACTTCACCTCTGGCCCGATGACCCCGTGACCCTTAGTGCAGGATAAGCGGCAGACGATGGATGGATGGATGGATGGATAAATGGATGGATGAAATGTGTCAGATCGTAGGTTGTTGCAGTGATGTAAGCGGAAACTTGAGAATTTGGTTGGGGTCTAAGCTGTTGTACGTTAGGCAAATCTGAGAGTGTGTTTTTGTCATTTTTTTGTGTCTGCTTGCACTAGCTTTTCGTGTTTTCGTTCAAAAATATGCCTTTTAGGATTGAAGCACCAGGTTATTAGTGAAGTTTTGGCTCACATCAAAACACCTGTTAGATTTCATGACAGAATGACCGTATTTTTTTTATTTTTTCAAGCTCTTTATTTTTTCATGCTGCACTAGAAATGTATTATACCACAGGGTAAAAGCATGCGCACACAAACGCACACCACTCACTCACACTCACACTCATACCTAGTATAAAAAGAAACATTATTATTGTTATTTTCATTACGATATTCCAGCATTTGCCCTGAAGTTGTAAAGCCTGGTAGTAACTATCTTTTGATGAGCACAGCCAGCAGGCCTATTCAAATGAGAGAATTTATAAAGAAAGGTATAAAAATGGTTTCAAAATGATCCTACTTTAAGTCAGCTCTATCTGAATGTATGACTACGTAATCAACTGAAACAAATGCATTTATTCCACACATTTTAAAACATTAATAACACTAGCATAGTGTGAAGACACTTAGAGCAGATCCCATTAGGGGATTTCATCCAAGCCACTGGCACAGCTATCGGAAATGCTCACCATAAGAATTGAATTTTAAGTGCTTTAGCTAAAACCACCAAAGTAAAAAAAGAACGAAGGATGTCCAGATGCCACGGTGCGTTTTCTCGAAAAAAATCCCATGACCTAGATGTGCATCTTTTTTTGACATATGGCACAATTAACTATTTACTCTTTTGAACTAAATAATAAATAAGCAATTTTATATCCTCCTATGATTGTACCGGCAACGCATTCATTTCAGAACTTGAACGGCTGTGCTACTTATGTAAAATTGCCTGGTGTAAAGAACATCGGGTTTACAGTACTTATAAATAAACATATACATAGTAAAGTTTGAATGGTTAATTTGTAGGTATATTTAAAAAAAATATCATGTAATAATAGGTATTATTAAATCTGATACTTATAGTGTAAGAATCATTTAAGTTTCTGATTAATATTGTTAAAAATAATTAAATAAATTAATCAAAATAAAACTTTTCAGATCAGACTCCCCCTCCAATTCTTTTTTCAAGGTTACATATATTATTTATTTTATTTTTCACTTTTTTTGCATCGAAAGATTTGCATTGAAAACTCTCTTCTACAAATCCATACAGAGCCTTTGTGACACATGCCAGAAGTTTATAAAGGTTCTATTTAGCGTAATCGCAATGTTTTCTAACCATGTGCAATGATTCAAAAAATCTAAATAATAACAATAAAATTAAAATAAATCAGAAAACAAGGTGCATAGAAAACCATATGCGGTTTCTTACACAAGTATCATCAGTGAATCCATTCAGCGACCACGAGTTGCTGCTTTAACTGGACTTAGTATTCATACTTTGTCACACTCCCCAAAGGTTTTTTTGACAGAGGCCCTTTTACTGTCAGAAAGACATTTTCTACCAAAAAGCTGGGAGGAACCCTCCGAGGCAAACTTCTAGCTCAGTTTCATCTCAGGCTGTGCCTTGTTTTCCTCCCGTCTTAACATTCCATGGCTGTATTTTGTTCCGACTCTCTGCACTGAAACATCATTGCCTATCATTTGTGGTACTAAATCCCAAATCTTTTTTCAGCATAATCCCAGCACTTCAGCCAGCAGTTGTGTCTATTTTTTATAGATAGTGCCCTTCTGGACTTTAGATCCATTTTCTCAGACTTTTTATTCAGTTGTCTTGATTTATACACAGTGGCTGCATTTATTCAAACATTTTTCTTGGGACAATTAAGCCTATCCCGATCTTCCGTCACTTAACCTATGAATAAAGTGAGAAATATTTAAACAGCTATTTTCAATAACACTTAAAAAAAATACTGCTTACTGTCGAAACCAAATAATAGAAAAGGGTAGCATGGAGTTGGACTTACTTCACTCAGCAGAATTGGAAAAGGTTTGACAAAAGTAGATAAATAAAAATCACGAAAGAAAGAAAATATGTTGTTAGTGCTAAATGTGTTTTTTTACTAGCCTTTTTTTAGTTTCCCCATTTGCTTTCTGTTATAAAATAGTCATTCAATTCATGATTTATTTGCAAGCAATAAACTAAACTAGTTCAAATGAATAAATATAAATTCAGCAGTTGGAAGTCAGAACTGTTTATTTTTCAGAAACCCCCCAGAGCATTAAATAACAGTAAGGCATTTAATTATCAACACTAAGCTGAAATATTTTCTTCTTTGTCATTTATTTATGTATTTATTTATTTTCCAACAGGATATCTCCAAAGTTCAGAGAATTGCCCCAGCCAGTAAATCGCCCATAAACGTCGGAGTAATGAGGGGCGACAGTGGTGGAATCATGGAGTGCCAGATGGAAAAGGTGAGTGTTTGCCGTAATGAAAGTGCAATGGTCTATGTGACCTAAGAGCCTGAATTCAGGAGGTTCATCTGTTCAGTGGCTTTATGTTTCACTCCCTTAATCACAAGTCAAAGAAACCACTTCAATTTCTTTATACGTTCTCATTCATGATTATCGAATGAAATTAATACCCCGACGAGCCGGAGCAAAATGTACAATTAGATGGTCTTCAACCCATATGATGGGCAAATGAGTTATACTTGAACTGGCAGTTAATTCTAATAAACTAAATCTATGAGGTTGCAATGTTTTTTCTAGATAATATGCATTTATGGTATCAAATTTGCAATGCTGGATGATTTTCTATAACTGGTTTTACTGTTGTTCAGATGAGGATCAAAAAAATTGTGATACCTCATATCTTAACTAATAAAATAAATGAATATTGATTTCAAGTTGTGGCCAGATTAGCACCTTTTCATGATTATTCAGAATGTGAATTCTTCCATGTATAATATTACATTTTGGTCTTTAATGACTTTTAGGAACCTGCGGGAAAGAAATGAAGAAATGTGACATGTGATACATAATGCATTTCCCACAAAACACTGGATATATGGCATTTGTTATATAATCTAGAGATAAAGTTAAATGTCATAGTTTAGGCAGATCTTCCTTTGAATATATTTCTAAAAAGACAAACAAGCACTTTGATGGCACGGTTGTTCGGTGATCCTGGAATGAATCCAGCATGATAATACCAATATGGGATGCACTTTGAATCCTGTTAAAAAGGAAACTGAAGCTGCAATTACTGGTTTGGCTGTTCATCACTTTTTTCTTTGCAAATATTTTCTCTTCATCCACATGTGATCACCCTCGAGTTAACCTCGACTGCCACTCTACATGCTAGAGATATGCTCGATAGCACATTTTAAATTGCTACATGGATGGAAAATTTCAGTTTCTAATAGAGCCTTTTAGTGTAGTGTTGCAAAATGTTTTGATTTTGATGATTTATATTGTAAATTAGCTAACATTTAGTGCAATCTTGTCAGCTGATTATATTCTTACAGCAGGGCAAAAAACTAATTAGTCAGCCATTAATTGTGCAAGTTTTCCCACTTAAAAAGATGAGAGAGGCCTGTAATTTTCATCATAGGTACACTTCAACTATTAGAGACAGAATGAGGGTAAAGCATCCAGGAAATCATATTGTAGGATTTTTAATGAATTAATTGGTAAATTCCTCTGTAAAATGAGTATTTGATCACTCACAACAAGCAAGATTTCTGTCTCTCCCAGACCTGTAACTTCTTTAAGCAACTCATCTGTCCTCCACATGTTACTTGTATTAATGGCATCTGTTTGAACTGGTTATCAATATAAAAGACACCCGTCCACGACCTCAAACAGTCAAACTCCAAACTCCCCAATGGCAAAAACCAAAGAGCTGTCAAAGGACACCAGAAACAAAATTGTAGACCTGCACCAGGCTTGGAAGACTGAATCTGCAATAGGTAAGAAATAAACTGTGGGAGTAATTGTTAAAAAATGGAGGACATACAAGAACACTGATAATCTCCCTCAATCTGGGGCTCCATGCCAGATCTCACCCTTTGGGGTCTAAATGATCACGAGAATGGTGAGTAAAAATCCCAGAACCACATGGGAGGACCTAGTGAATGACCTGCAGAGACCAAAGTAACAAAGGCTACCATCAGTAACACACTACGCTGCCAGGGACTCAAATCCTGCAGTGCCAGACGTGTCCAGGCCTGTCTGAAGTTTGCCAGAGAGCATTTGGATGTTCCAGAAGAGGATTGGGAGAATGTCCTATGGTCAGATGAAACCAAAATAGAGCTTTTTGTTAAAAACTCAACTTGTTGTGTTTGGAGGAGAAAGAATGGAACGCTGAGTTGCATCCAAATAACACCCTACCTTTTGTGAAGCTTGGGGGTGGAGACCTCATGCTTTGGGACTCTTTTTCTGCAAAGGGACCAGGACGACTGATCCGTGTAAAGGAAAGAATGAATGGTGCCATGCATCATGAGATTTTGAGTGAAAACCTCCTTCCATCGGCAAGGGCATTGAGGATGAAACGTGTGAAACCGGGTCTTTCAGCATGACAATGATCCCAAACACACCGCCCAAGCAGCAAAGTAGTGGCTTTGTAAGAAGCATTTCAAGGTCCTGGAGTAGCTTAGCCAGTCACAAGATTTCAACCCCATAGACAAGCCTTGGAGGGAGTTGAAAGTCCATGTTGCCCAGCGACAGCCCCAAAACATCACTGCTCTAGAGGAGATCTGCATGGAGGAATGGGCCAAAATACCAGCAACAGTGTGTGAAAACCTTAGGAGGACTTACAGAAAATGTTTAGCCACTGTCATTGCCAACAAAGGGTATATAACAAAGTGTTAAGATGAACTTTTGTTATTGACCAAATACTTATTTCCAGCCATAATTTGCAAATAAATACTTTAAAAATCAGACAATGTGATTTTCTGGATTTTTTTTTCTCATTCTGTCTCCCACAGTTGAAGTGTACCTATGATGAAAATTACAGGCCTCTCTCATCTTTTAAGAGGGATTACTTTTTGCATTCTTAATGGAATTATTGGGTGGATACTAATGACTATTTAATTTCCTGCTTTTTGATTTCCAGCCACCCTTTTAGCAATGCTCCTGTATTATTTGCACAAAATGAATGCCCAATGCTGAATGCCCTCTTGTTATGTATATTTTAAAGAGGAAAAACATTTAACACACCACAATTTTGGACTATTCAGTGCAACTAAATAGAAGCCACACCCACAAAATTTGATGAGAAAAAAAATGTACATATATAGGCTACACTTATATGCCACAAGTGTCCATGAGATATTTACATGGAAATTAAGTACATGCTGTAAATGCTATTTTTCAAACAGTGCCTGTAACATGTCAAAATAAAAAAAAAAAAAAAACAGTAGCCTACCAGGAAAAGTCATTGATGGCTATCTTCATTTTTATCCTGCGCACTAAAACCGTGTGGAAATTTAACAGCTTCAAAATTCCTCCATCACACACTTCCTTGGTTTCCTTGCTGATGCTCTCAATGTCACTTTTGTAAACCACATGCGCGTTCTGCAGTGTCTATGTGTAATTTCATTGGTCCAATGTGACAAGGTTAAATATTTTGGCGTCATGAAGCTCTTTAGCTTGTAAAAATCCATAAATTAGCCGCATCATTGTTTAAGCCTCAGGGTTCAAAGCTTGTGAAAAAAGTACCAGCTTATAGTCCAGAAGTTGGGGTTGATTAAGAAAGGATTGATTATTTTTATTCTTATGGTAGTTTAAACCTTCTTCAACTTACTCAATGCAGTCTTTTGAATACTGTCCCTTGATATTCACTTGTAATCAAACACCATTATTTGTTTGTATTATCAATCTCGCATTTCATCTCACCCATTGCTACGTGTGCGTAAAATTTTGCGGACACCATGTCTATGTTTGTTTTTATTCTTTTCTTTTTTTTTTTCGTAGTACCTGAAATTCATTTGAACTATCAATGTATGTGAGAGTGAGAGTAAGGGCAGGATTGGATAAAAAGGCATACTTTTTCCGTGTCGATGGGGATTCACACTGAGGGGTTTCATTTGAAGATTTTGGGTAACAACCTTGCTGACTCTTTGAAAGCCGTTATTGAGTATGAAAAGAGACAAGCAATCACTGACCTCTTGTAAACTGAGTTTCTGTGAAGGACTTTTCCGCCTCAAAGTCACATACTTTGGACCTGGACTACCGGTACTCTCAATCTGCTATCAGGAAGGCTCTGAAAAACTCTATCCTTGTCAAAACCAAGTGATTTTGTAGAATCTAGAGAGCAATGGCAAGTGGAAATCATGAGCTATTACTGATGCAATCTGACAAAAAATTGGAGGCAGGAGAACGGAGGTATGCCATCTCAAGAGGAAATTACTATCAGTGGAAACCATAGAAAAAGATTGTTCCTCAATGAGATCATGCCAAAAACAATGCTCTAGGGGGTCCCATATTTAATTATAGAATTTGGGCCCAGTATTATTAATGCTACAGCAAGAAGAAGAAATGTTCTGATACAGATAAGAGGAGGCATAGTTGAAACAGAGACTCATATGATGTTTTCTTATGAAAGATGCCACATCTCTTGCAGTCCCCGTCTCCCTGTAGGCTGCGCTCGAGAAAGGAGGGGAGACAATGTGTTTGAGCGTTTACATCTCACAGTTTCTGCCTCTGTTCAAAAGCTGAATGTGAAAGGTTTGCTGCAACCCTCTGCGTTTAGTTCTGCGTGGGTAACGCAAAATGCATGAGGTTTGAAACTACCGTACAGTATAGAGGTGGTTAGGTGCATTTAAATATCTTGAATACAACGGGATGTCAAAATAAATCATTTAATATGTACTAAAAGATTTGAGGGGATGCTGTTTATTCACTTGAATTATCAGATTGTAGCACAAGTAAAGTTACTATATCAATTATTAGGAGAAATGTCAAAATTAGCAAAATTTATTGTTTTTGTTGTTTTTTTTTTGGGGGGGGAGCCATCCATCAATTCAACTATTCATCCATCCATTTGCCCATCTGTCCGTCCATCCACCCATCCATCCTGTTCTTGATGATGCTGAATCTGAGGATCACCTTAAGAGAAAGTATTTATATTTGGCACAAAGACCCACTTGGACGCACAGATGACGTGATTTAGAATTTGGTGGCCAAAAGTCAAGGCACTTTTGTCTTTACCAGACAGGTATTCATCATCATTTAAATTTAATTAAAGTATTTAAGAGAAAGTCTCATACAAAATTTCAGTTTTCATTGCAGCATCTATAATGCTGCAATGATATGTTTACTAATATGGCTGTTATTACTAGTTGTCATAGTACTACTAGTAGCAGTAGTTAGCCGTTGTTGTTGTAAGTTGTTGCAATAGTATTTTCAGTATTAGTTATTGCATTAGATTGTTGTTGAAATCTTCTTGTTGTGGCAATGGGACTTAAATTTCTTCAAGAAATTTGTAGAAATTCAAGTCAAATTACCTCAAGAAGATTTCGACAAGAATCCACCATGAACTGAATGAATGAGAACCTCAACTCCACTCATCATTAAATTGTTTTTATAATTGTCTAATGTGTGCCAAATTTCACCCGTGCTAATGTTACTGTAGACATATCTTTTTTTTACCATTATTTTTTAAATTTTATTTAATGACAACATATGTTCAATACATGGCTGAGCGCTCGTGCACTTTGACATGTCTTTGTCTTTCCTCCTGCAGACCGGGGGCAAGTGTTTCCAGAATCAGACGGAGGGATCTGCTCCAGATGATAAGAAGCAGCCAGAGCCAAAGCAGGTGGGGTTTCACTTGAATGAATTTGAGAGCACATACACAGCATACTCAACCAGCAGCCTGTTAAAATGCAGTTTTATCAGTATATAAATGGATATCAATGTATATATAAATATATAATGCTCTTGAAGTATTTCCTTGAAAAATAAAATGTTAGCAAAAAAAGGAAAGAATGATAATCCGGATGTAGTAAGAGAAAGTTTAAAGAAATCTTGGAGAAGCAATAAGATTCATTCTGAAAGTCGTCAGGTCCTCCCGATCCCTATCTTCTCTGTTTTATTGAAATCAGGGAGGTAATCCTGCAACAGGTGAGACACAAACAAGTAAAGACTCAAAATCAACCATGGCTGGGCAAACAACAGCTGTGGACGGCAAAGAATTTAATTTATGCTGTTGTGATTTTTCGTTGTTTTTTTGCCTCCCAAGACATACATGGTTATGATTTTGTTCTCTACAGAGCATAAAATATAAATGAATAGAATACAAATGAGACATAAATAGAGGAATAGCCAAATTTATAAATTAATTGTAATAACAACACTTAATAATAATAATATAATAACAATAACAATGACAACAGCAACAACAACAATTATAATAACTTCATCTACTTTCAAAATATCAAATTAAAAAGAAACTGATAAATTATGCCCAAAAAATAAAGCACAATGGATAGGATAGCATTATAATACACCTACAGAAATAGGGCCAATGGTCTATTGATTTCTAATAATCATTGTACCAAGGCAAAAGTGTGTTTCAGTGCAATGGGCAGAGGCAGATTGCACAGCAAAACAATACCTCTAATTTCAGTATAAGTCTCACAATTTAGTGTAATAATCTTTTACTGGACAACTTTTTTTTTTTATTTAGTTTATAGCTTTTTTAATTTGTTTATAAAACAAATTAGCACAAATACCGTTACAGATCATTTATATTTGGTCTCTGAATCATTTTTTTTCTAACTACTTCCCTGTGTTATAGCTTAAAGGATTCGCACACTATGTTGCGGCACTAAATATATGACTAGGTTTCTCTCCATCTCTTAGCATCTGTCACATGACGGGCTTGGATAATAATTTGATCAGTAATGATTTCCTTTCTGGTCTCCATGGCGCCTTCTGCATTAACATGCCCCTATTTCTGTCACTACTCTACCTTCATGTGTCCTCATGTTCAATTTGTGAGACTGAGAACTAGAATGGCATCCCGAACCTTCATCACAAAGAAAGCTTTTCAGAAAGATACCAGGATCTATTCTGTGTAGGTGAGATACACGGTGTGCACTGAGTTCTCATCTAGTCAGTCTCCTTAGGCAGGCTGATTGCAAAACAGGTTTTCGCTGGAGCCTCAGCATCAATACTATGCTCGGGGTTGCTAAATGCTTTGTGCACTGTTAAATATACCTTATAAAAAAATCTAACACTCACTCAAACAAAGTTGTATCTCCAATAGAATATTGTGAAGATTGCTGTGTTTGGTCATGTTCTTTTATCATCAATCACTTCTTTTGCATGTTCAGCAGTCACAAGCATCCCGCTTTATTAATGTGACATCAGAATGGTATATCTTTGACACCCCACAGTTTTATTAGAAATTATACAAATGTTAAAGATGTCTGCTTAAAAGTAGTTTTATTCAATGACAGTAACTCCGTTGTTCCTTCCTATCAAGAGTAAATTATATAAATTTAAATTGTGAAATACTTACAGCAGTGTTAATCAAGTTGTGCTTCATCAGTGACTTGACACCCATCTTTTCAATGATTATATTAGCAAAAAGGGGGAACGTTTGTTTTTTAACAATTTCTTCTGATCAGTTGATTGGATTCAAAAAATTTTCTATTGGGGATATCTAGGAAACATTTTGCCTCACTGATGTGCTCAGACCATTACTATCCTTAAAAAAAAAAAAAAAGACACTAAAATCATGTTTTCAATTCTTTATTCTTGAATGCACAATCTTTGCAATCTTGGTGGAAAATATGTAAATACATACAGGAATGTCTCAGAACACTAGAATATTGTGATAAAGTTCTGATAAAGTTCTGTAATGCAATTAAAAGAACAAAAAATACTTTTTTATGATACTCTAATATTTTGAGATAGGATTTTTGAGTTTTCTTATGACATAAGCCATAATCAGCAATATTAAAATAATAAACGTCTTGTAATATTTCAGTTTTGTTTGTAATGAATCCAGAATGTATGGCATTTTTGTTTTTTTTGTGATTGCATTACAGAAGATAAAGAACTTTATCACAATATTCTAATTTTCTGAGACAGTCCTGTATATAGAGATCTAAATTGAATAAACCCCTTTGTTCCTGGTGGTTTTGTCCTCAGAGAATTAATTGTCTTTGTAAAGTATTTTTGAAATAACAAGACATGATAATTAAAAGCTTTTACGAATGGAACATCATGATATAATTTTTTTTTTTTTCAATGACAGTTCATTGCTACCGTGATACATTGCAAAACTGCTGTCATTGAACATTTAAATGAAAGGACAAAACATGTTGTTCAAATTTACTGCAGTAGGTTTGGATTGCCCTTGAGCCACAAATGCATTTTCTGCTAGTAAACCGACACTGATTTCTTTGCCTCAGTCACAAAGATAACCTAAATATATTGTATCGGAATATGCTTAAATTCTTTTTTTTTTCATTCGGAAACTGCAAGAGACATTTCAGATTCAGTTGGATAGGGAGCTTAAAACAATCAGCTCCAGACAGAGCTTTGGCTTACAACTTGTAAATGTGATCAGGGCTCATGTTAACATATTAAGAACGCTTTTAATTATATCTATATGAATGATAATTATTAATAATAACAATAAAAAAGAAATTAGAAATGGTTTTGAGTGGTCATTTTAAATATAGAAGGTTATACCTCCTATACTCAACCACTATAACCCCTCCCTCTACCATTACCACCACCCCAGCACACAAAGATGTAAATTTCTTATTGAATCATCACATTGAAGGTAAACCATGGTGTTCAGTTATACATTAAATCTTCTTTCCAATGTAAAATTGGTTAATGGAAACATACCAGTTAATGAATGATTCTTTTACGTTGTGTGCAATCTGCATATATTAGAGATTCTATTTCTTCTTCTCTTTTTTTTAGATTACAGACCACCATATGTTTGGAAGTTTAATATTATGGTGTCACTGCGACTAACAGATGTTTATCTTCTGAACCTAACAGCCAAAGAGCCAAGCACAGCCTGGAAAATTCAACACAAAGCTCTCAGATGACAGTGTGGAGGCAGAGGAGAGCAGCAGCAAAAAGACAAAGCCACATAAATACAACTGAGCGGATGGCATATCATCAAAAATGCAGAATTTCTGCATAGGCCTGAATGATCTTTCTAAGAGCACACATTTGCGCACACTCACAAAAACATTAGTGCGCCTCAACACACACACAGACACACACAAACACGAACAAACACACATTTTTAACCCATGAACAGCTACATATACGCACATCAGCATTGTTTGCAAAAGCTGAGACCTGGAATTGTCAACAAATGTCTGTCATCAGAAAACCTCCATAGTACAACGGCATGCATTTTAGAAATTTTATTTTTCGTTTCAAGGTAGGAATGGCACTGGTTACTTGTTTCCTGATTGTTCATTTGTTGTTTACTTATCTGAGTTTTATCCTGAGTGAGAACACTGCTTTATAAATGTGTGATCTTTTTTAGAAAAATCCCTTTGCACTGGTGAGGTCTGACACTGTATCCTGTGATAAGTATATTAATTGACAACGAAAAAGTACTTCTACTACTTATAGTACTATTCTTACTACTACCCAACTTAGAATTATGTTTGTCACTCATTGTAGCAAGGTTAATTTACTCGTCCACATTTTAAATATAGAGGCTCAAGTTGGCTGGCCAACTGTTCAACATTTAATATTTCAGCACTCTTTCTGCCTTTAACACTCAAGAGGCAAAGAGCCAAAGACTCACAATGGGTCGTCTCCCTGAGAATGTGCCATGCACTGAGTAGTAACTCCTAGCTACATGTATCTGTGTTATCTGACCTTTCTGTGTCCTTTCAATAAACTGTAATTTTCAGTAAATGTGTGAAGAATAAATGTTTATTTGTGGGAAAGAATCGAGTGACTACGTTTGTGATCGACTGGAAAAAAGTTGCAATGTGGGAGAAACGGTCATGATTTGCAGATTATAATAGCTAAAGCTGTGTTGGACATTGTTCTTGGAAAGTAATTTTAGGGTGATTATCACTTTACCTGCCCAAACTGATCGATAATCGTCAACATTTCAACTCCTGCCCACTCTTACGGTGTCCTCATTCCACTGATATGATCCTTGACTTGCTGTGCAAAGCTGACAGGAACATTATAAAATTTTGAGAGGTAACCTTTCAACTGAACTGTGGCAAATAAGCGTTGCGATATCTATGTGATATCTTGGTTTGGAAAGAAGCTTGTCAGGTTAAAAGTTTGCTGCTATCATTCCGATGTGCCATTGAAACTAACTGGAAGGGTTTTTGTGTGCTAACAACATTGACACCCTAGGGCATCTTTCTATGTATCAGTAGTAAGCAGTGCTGTTGTCTGCTGCACTGATACCAGAGAAATTATTTAGAGACACCTTGAAATTGGACCTTTTTATTGCTATTGTAATATGCCTTCAAAGGGATTGTGAGCATAAATTGGAATCAAAATGAGAAGGAGTGGAATTAAAAGGATGGACTATCCATGCACTCAGATATTTAGCAGCATACAAATCATTGGCCTCACACTCTCTACTAGAAATTTCAATGTTAGAAACTAAACAGTGTCTGTATTGTATGTCATGTTGGTTATATTGTGATTGGTCATGATATGGAATTCAAAAATTCTGTACAACACTATTTTTATTTTTTAATGACATTTGAAACATATTAATTCAACAGCAAAGTGAAAAGCACGTCAGACAAAAAAAAAAAAACCCTTCTTCCGAATTTCACCAGCTGCAGGCTATAACACTAAAAACAAATCAACATCATGGAAATTGAAAATGCTTTGTATAGACAAAACACAAAAATGTCATTCTGATTGGTGTTATGTAAATTATAAAAACAACAAGATAGTCCACTAAATCACTTTGTAAATTTCCCAAGTCTACATAATGATAAACAACATAAAATTAAGAGCACAACTGTTTTCCGAATTAAAGAAAAAAACAAATAAATAGATACATAGGTATAAATAATTAAATGTCTCAGCAGACTCTGCACAATGTATAAATGCTTTTCTAATGTTTTGTCTTGACTTGGATAGGTGAAATCTGTTACACATACCCATTACTGTCTGATATGATAATACAGTTTATATCCTCCCTGAGATGAAACCCCTTTTTTTGTATAGATATACTTTTGGCAAAATAATACTTTTGATCAGAGTTCTGTTTTGAGCATGCTCAGCTCTGCTCAATCTTCTGCAATTACAACACTGACTTGGAGACAGTCATCCAGATCAGCTGCTTTGTGTCAATTCAGGCTCCTGTTCCCACCTGTGGGAGGATTAGTGGAATCCAACTAGCGACATGGTGTAGGAGAAATTTTCTAAAATTATTCCTACCTTCCCAACCTTTTTTTAGTTCTGTGGGCGAAGTTAACAAGTGCCAAAAGATCAACCATGAGAAACGTCTATAAACCTTGTACTGTTCTGGAAGCTGCCTTCTTGGATGCAAAGAGGCCAATCAAAACTACTTTTTCCAAGTCGGTGATGGGTTGGAAATGCAGAATATCGTAACGTTGCATCAGTTTGAGCAAGGGTGTGGAAAGCACTGAGAGCACACTTACCAGAGATGTTGAGCAAAGTGAAAAACAGTTGAAAAGAGGTTGAGTGAGCACGCAAGCAGGGTTGAGTGTGCACAGACGTCAATGAGTGAACAAAAGACAGTTTTCCGGCACACAAAACAAGTTTGCACATAAAAATAAACAGCTCAAAATAGTGTCACAATAGTATTGACTAAGTAGATCCAGGCAAAAGGAAAGAATCTCCAATCCTGTACCATTACTCTATATTTCCATAAATTCATAGTCTTCATTCCACGTAGAAGAATTGTCTCTTCATTTGGCACAACTGAGCTCTAGCACTTCATGGAAATATTGCATGTCTATTCCTCAGATTCTACTCTACAAAGGGTTATATTAATTTATATAGATATGTTTTGCATAACAAAGCCTGTTCTTTCTCGAAGGTGCTCACCATGGATGCAAGTTTACGATACATTGGCGTCTCAAGAGACAGAGATTTGTTGTTATCGAGAGTTTTGATGCTCGTGAAATATCAAAGTGATGAACTACTACGTCTCTCTCGTGTAATCCTCTGAGCTCGTAGGATCTACAACTTGATGAGAACAATTGCTTCTGTTTCATTCTCTTGCTGTACCTTCAAAACCTCCTAGTCACAGTTGTTTGGAGATAAAACAGATTTTAGTCTTGACTTTGGATCATACTGAAATTCAAAGCCATGAAAGGTCTACAATGAAAACATGATTATTTAGAGTTTTAATGAAAAAGTTGTTATTTTTTCTTGCCTTTTTTTTTTTTTTTTTTTTTTTTTTCACAATAATTGAGGCAACAAAGTACAAGCAAACGGTATTGTCCTGCTACTGGCAATTTGACTCAATTTTAATATCAAGCTTGTTGTGGTTTTCAAGGTTAGCGAGCTAAAGCAGACCATATCTCCAAACTAATTCCTGCAAAATTATTTCTTCAGACTGCATTGAAAGAAAAAAAAAAATCTCTTTGGAGATTCATGAACCATATGTAATTGTCTATAGATTTTGTTTAAAGTAAGGCTGCCAGTTCATCACATCACATCTTGCCCTCAGGGCTCATCACGGCACGCTTATCATCCCATAGATTTAGCAGGATAATGATTAAATTTAGTAATTATATATATATATATATATATATATATATATATATATATATATATATATATATATTTATCTATTTTCCTGGTAATACTTATAGTGCAGTGACTATAAGAAAGACACAACACTACAAGAAAGCCTACAAGAAATCTTGTCGGTATTTTTGCGTATTTGCAAGTATCGCTCTTGTTTTGGATGTTTTGTTTGCATTAATCATTTAAAAATAAATGCTTTCAATTACTGTATTTGATCACAATTCACCTCACTCAAACTTGGATTGTGTACATCATCACTTTCTCAGCGGAGGTAGATTTCCAACACTGCCATCTGAGTTTGG
Source organism: Fistularia commersonii (assembly GCF_037954325.1). Taxonomy (NCBI): domain Eukaryota; kingdom Metazoa; phylum Chordata; class Actinopteri; order Syngnathiformes; family Fistulariidae; genus Fistularia; species Fistularia commersonii. The sequence continues at coordinate 20,289,529 of NC_141286.1, forward strand.
CCTGACACTTACCTCTGAAAGCTTTTCGCTCTTCATATCTTAAGCCCTTTTCTTCTTTAAGTTATCTTATTTCTCTAAACGCCCTCTACCCAGCAGGACATAAATACTTACAGTGCTGAACTCTTTTATCTGTAAGTGTGTCATAAATCTAATCCGTGCTGGGGAAAGAGTTAATATTATTCTACCATGTTATATCATAAGTTTATAATACCAGAACCACCATCCTCTTGATTTGGCACAAATACTGGATTCAATTGAGTGTTCAAGTTGGATATGGCATAAGCAGTTTATTTCAAAGGAATTTTTTTTTTAATAGTCCAAGTACCTCCAACAGGTTGTGTATGTGGCTTGCTGAGAAACCAATGAAAGGGCATGCCAGCAGGATTTGGTCCTGCTGTGGATCTTGAAAATGCTGCCATTAAACATCAAACTTGCCAGTGACAGGGGAGGAGAAAGATGGTCAAGCTCAGTAAAAAATGCACTGGCTTTGGACTTCATCAAAGAATAGTTTATGCTCTGTATTACATTTTGCAGTTATTGCCTTTCTACAGCCTATAGACATTTTGCTTTTTTGTAAGGACAATTACTCACCCCCATTTTTTGGCTGAAATGCTCATGAAACCTATTTTCTAAGACAGCTGGTATACAGGGGAAGATTTGTACTTTGTTTGAATATGAAACGATTTCTTTTGAAATAATAATAGTACATTTTGTTGTCATTTACTAGGTTGTGGAGACAGCAACAATAAAACATCTACAGTAATTGTCTCTCCAAAAAGCCTACAGACTACCTGCAATATCTCACCTGTCCTTTCAAAGCGTAAAAGAAAAAAACAACCCCTTCTCTGTGCGAACTGATCCAGATCACCGCAATGGGCACATCCAACTGGTTCATATTGGTTTGTACAACTAATCTTCAAATGCTTTGCTGCTTCAGGAATTGTTGACTTTTCTGAATGATTTAGAATAACAGTGTGGGGTAACATTTATTCATCCATTCGATATATATGTAGCTTATCCTGCAGTTACACCCAGAACCAGTCACCGGTCAATCACAGTGCCACAAATAGAGACATGCATTCACTCACACGTCTGGGCAATTTAGGGTCTCAAATAAACCTACAGCATGTTATTTAGATTGTATGAGGAAGCTGGAGAACCGGGTGGAAATGCATGCAAACGCAGAAAAAGCATGCAGACTCCATACAGAAAGCCACACAGCTAGAGGGTCTAGGGACCTTCCAGCTGTGAGACAGAGGCGCTAATCACTGTGTCAACATGCCGTCAAGGGGAAACATAGTGATATGCAAATCCAGCAGCTCCTGCTTCCATATTGCAATAGTTCCCTCCTTATGTCTCCTGCAAATCATTGTAAATGACAGGTGTCACTTAAGAATGATAGTCGCAGCTGTTTTTTTGTTTTTTTTTTTGTATGTAGCCATAGTTAAGAATGAGCATGAATTTCTTCAACCGCCTTCAAATCCTCGCTGTAGTTCATTAAGAATTTGGAGGAGCTACAGCTAAACAAGGCGCGCCCTATGATTTCATGGAATATGACAGACTTTCCTACCGGCTGTCAGTGCAGGAGTGCAATTTTTTTAACACTGTCCTTTTTGAGCCTGTATACAGTTTCAGGTATGTTGGCTTGTTCCACTGGCATCCAGGCTTCATAGTGACATCAGTGTAGGGGACAGGCACTGATATTGGATGTCACAGCATGCCTTTTGCAGAATCTTGTCTCCTATTTGACCATTGCAGCAACTACAAGGCATGAAAAAGATATTTTAGATTGTGTGTCTGTTTGTGTGTACTTTTGTGTCTGATTCAGTATTAGGGATTTCAAAAGTATGAATGAACACTGATTTAATTAAAGGGATGATTTCACATTGTAATTAAAATGGTCTCAATTACAAGTGTGAATATATTCAGTTACATATTATCGAAAGTAAGATCGATTTGAAAGAGTTTGAACTTAAAGTATATGTTTCTCATCGTCTTCCACCCTCTTTTTCACCTATCTATCCATCCATCCATCCACTCATCCAATATCTACTTCTTATCTTACAATAAGGATTACGGTAATGCTGGAGCCTATCCCAGTTGCCTTTGGGTGAGAGGCGGGATACACCCTGTATGGGTCACCAATCAACCAAGACCACATATAGAGACAAAAACTCTCTCATTCACAAAGCTGGGCAATTTTTCCAATTTTTTTCCCCAATTAACCCTATGTATGTTTATGGACAAACCGATGAACCCGGAGGACACCCACGTAAACACGGGGAGAACACATGCAAACCCAACAGACTGTGGTATTCGAACCAGGATCCTTCGTGCTGTCAGGCAAAAGCTGTAAAATAAGATATTAACAATTAATCCTGTTCATCCTGACTGAACACCCTCAGTTAATATCTCATAATTGTAACTCTTTCGTCAACTCTTGCCCTTGGTGGTAAGTGCTTTAAAGCAGCAGATCATAGAAAATAGTCCTTCTCATTAAGAGGTTCATAGATGAATGTATGTAGCAGTCCTCCTCCCTGCTCTGCTTTTATTCTCTGACCTCTAACATTTTCTCTGCTGGTGGTGAGTTTGGCTGGATCCCCACAGCTGGGAGTGCGCAAGGTGCAGCTGAAGTGCAGCTGAAATGCCCTCACTGTAGTCATTGTAACAGACACAGAGGAGTTGCGAAGGTCCCACCCAGTGGGTCATTCGGTGAAGAGAATTCCATAAACACGTGTTAAATAGAGGAACAGATGTCCCCACACCTCCTAGCAGGCCCCTGATACACCATATGTTTAATGAATACTCACTCATTTTTGTTTCCCTGAAATGCCACAGATGCCCTAACTTTTGCCTCTTGCGACTTTCTCCTGCTGTCCAATAACGCTCTTTTCTCCTTTTTTTTTTTCCTTTATGGTTCCTCAGATGTATACACTTTTTTCACACAAAAATAGATGGGAAAATAGTAACGAGCTAACTGCTTCTTAATTACTAGTTGTAGTAAATAGCACTTGTAGGTACAACATTTTTCAGTCCATTTGTTCCAACAGACAACTTCAAATCACTACGTACCACTTATTTGGTGGTGGATACACATCTGTACCCTTGACAAAGCCCTAGTTTTCCTCTTTTTTCTGAAACCTTTTTTGACTCTATCCATCTGTAAGAATTGTATGAAAAGCTGTACAAAATCTGATGATTGTAAACTGAAAGTTCAAAATGCTATTAGTGCTGGGCAGCATGAAACACTGGGCTGTGTGGAGGACAGCAGGTAATTTTGATATAGAGAAGTGTTGATAGTGTCAGTTGAGGGTGGCGGAAAAGCGGGAACAGATATTTGCTTACCAGGCAACAATGGCAAACAGGGAGGCCCCTGATGTTCTCCACAGTTGTCTGCACCTGTTTGGATCCCAACAGGTTGGTCTTTGTTTTTGGATTGTCATCATGACTTTGTGGGTTTCCCCAAGGTTCTCCCATTTCCTCCCATAGTCCAAAAATCATGCAGTAGGTCAACTGGGAACTCCGAATCGCCGAGACTTGGTAATGAGGGAATGAATAGTGATACAAATGTCTGAGTTAATGACAGCTACTATGAATAAGGTCTAATACTACAAATCAGTGCATCTTGATATATCTGCAGTCCATGTAGAAGCTACCTTCATAGCACATCTGTATGAAGTGTTTACGTAATCAACTAATCAAGTATCAAATGTGTTGCCATGTTAACCAAAGTCTGCCACACTTCACAGCAAAGCGTCTAATTTACATGAATAATGAACAGAAATCCAGAGTATAAGCAGATGGTTTCCTGGAAGAGGCCTGTGGCCCTGCATCGCTACACTTTCTTGTCTTCATTGTCCATCGTACTCAGTTCTTCTTTATAGCTTTTTATGGAAACCATTTCTATGGAGCATTTTTTTGCAGACAGAGAAGGTACCATGTGTATTTTTCCTGAGTGATCACTGAACAACAAAAAATTTTGACATTTCAGAATTTCAAGAATATAAACACCTTTGCGTTACTGTTTTGCGCTTAGTGTTATTTTTTACTGAAGAATGCTGAACCATAAAAGATCACAGACATATGTTCCAAAGGAGCAGTCCACAAAATGCTAAATATAAAAGACAGAATATGTCCATTACAAGGGTTAAAACTGTAGTTGTTGATCAACCTCAAAAATGGAAACCATGAGGGGATGAAAGCTATCATTAGGCTGGGGGAATTAATTTGTGAATAATTCAAAAACACAGATAGCCATTGGGAACTACAATTTCAGCATTATGGAAAGAATGAACTGGGGGTTTTCACTCGCACTAAAAGTCCCCTAAGTCGGCCAACAAACAGTTAGGTACAGCAATTATTTGATTATTATTTCCTAGGTGAAGAAAATGCCCTTGAATATCACATACATAATCGTGAAATTAACAAAATGAAATAAACATCCATCCATCTATCAATCTTCTACCGCTTATCCGGAGTCTAGTCACGGCAGCCGGAGCAGTGAGGCCCAGATCTCCCTCTCCTCCGCCACATGGTCTAGCTCTTCAAGGGGGAACCAAGGTGTTCCCAAGCCAGCTTGGAGACATAGTCTCTCCAGCTTATCGTGGGTCTTCCCTGTAGCCTTCTCCCAGATGGACATGCCTGGAATACCTTTGCCGGGAGGGGTTCAGGAAGCATCCTGACCAGATGCCCGAGCCACTTCATCTGACTCCTCTCTATGCAGAGGAGCAACGGCTCTACTCCGAGCTCCTCCCGGACAACCAAACCTCTCCTATCCTATCTCTGAGGGAGAGTCCAGCCACCCTGCGGCGGAAACTTATTTCGGCCGTTTGTATCCACAATCTCGTACTTTCAGTCACTACCCACAGCTCGTGAACATTATTGAGGATGGGAATGTAGATCGACCAGTATATTGAGAGCTTCACCTTTTGACTCAGCTACCTCTTTACCACGACAGACCGGTACAGAGTCTGCATCGCTGCCTATGCCGCACCGACCCGCCTGTTGATTTCTCGCTCAATCCTTCCCTCAGCCCATTCAGACCCAAAGTGGGCATTCCACCCGTTTCCGGTTGAGCACCATGGTCTCGGATGTGGAAGGGCTGATCCTCATTCCAACCACTTTACACTCTGCTGCAAACCCTTCCAGTGAGAGCTAAAGATCATGGCTTGATGAAGCCAACAGAACCACCAAACCGGATCCCCTCCATGCCTTGGCTGCGCCTAGACATTCTGTCCATAAAAGTTATGAACAGAGTCAGTGACAAAGGGCAGCCCTGGCCGAGTCCAGGTCCGACACCGATCACCCAGGGACCAAACACTCCGTATGACAGGGTTTGGTACCCCATACTCCCGGAGCACATCCCACAGGATTGCCTGCGGGACACGGTCAAATGCCTTCTCCAGATCCAAAAAACACATGTAGACTGGTTGGGCAAACTCCCATGCCCCCTCAAGGATCCTGCTGAGGGTATAGACCAGGTCCACTGTTCCACGGCTAGGGACAAAAACCACACTGCTCCTCCTGGATCCGAGGTTCAATATCCCAGCAAACCCTCATTTCTAGAACCGCTGAATAGACCTTACCAGGGAGGGTGAGGAGTGTGATCCCCCTGTAGTTGGAGCACACCCATTTTAAAAAGGGGGGATCACCACCCAGGTCTGTCAGTCCAGTGCCATTCACCAGGGGCAACTCCACAATAAAAAAGGGTCCAGCCCCTCTCGAGAGGCCTGGTTCCAGACCCCATGCTGTGCGTCAAAGAGAGTCTGACCACATCTAGGCAGAATCTCTTAGCCTCGTGCACCAGCTCAGGCTCCTTCCCTGCCAGAGATTCCATGTTCCAAGAGCCAGCTTCTGCAGCCAAGTATTGGAGGTCCCCCACTCCAGCTAACACCTGGCTCACACTCCACCCGACCCCTTTGGCCCTTCCTGTGGGTGGTGAGCCCAGGGCAAGAGGGACTCATGTCATTCCTTTGGGTGGTGCCCGGCTGAGCCCCATGGCTTAAGGACCGGCCACCAGGCCCACTGTCAAGCTCCACCCCCGGGCCTGGCTCCATGTAAGGTGCCCGGTGGCCCGCATCTGGGCAAGGGAAAACTGGTGCCAATGACTGTCTTCTTCATGGGGGTCTTCAAACCACACTTGACTGGTCCCTCATCTGAGACCCGTTTGCCTTGACTGATCCTTCCCAGGATCACCGGGACGCGCAAACCCCTCCACCACGGCAAGGTGGCAGCTCACGGCGATGGAAAAAAATAATTAAACAATATATTTTTTCAACCTAAATAAGTCTAAAATCTATATTCTGAAAATTATTTTGTAATAGCATTCATTAAATTTGAAAGCATTTCCCTTTTTTACTTTCAGAATTGGCTTTGACAAGTATTTGATTGCTCTATATAGATGCTGATGTAACTCCTGTTTCAAACTGAATTAATATGAAGGATCATGCAAATAAACCACGAAAAGATTTATGGACATGGTGAGAGAAGATATGAAGGTAGCTGGTGTGAGAGAGGAAGGATACAGAGAATAGGGTTGGATGTAGAAAGTCGATTCGCTGTGGCAACGCCTGAAGGGAAAAGCCGAAAGGAGAAGAAGAAGAATGCAAGTAAACCATAATTGTGTTCCTGATCTTGACTTAAGGATTTTTTTTTTCTTTCCTTACTGAAATTTCGATGCGATCGCCTAGCGGAAGAACTTTCTTAATTACCGTAATTTCTTGCTCCTAAAGAAGTCAAAACTGAAGGCAGAAAGATCTCAGGTATATGTCAAGGAGATGCAATGAGAACCCAGCTCAGTATCACAAAATGGGATCATTTATGATTACTGGTAACCATGGATTTCTACTTCCGTGATTGTAAAGGATTAAATATCTAATTGGATTATAACTTGTAATTAAATGTGACTTAATTCAATGTGTAGTCAGTTGTCATCCAAGCTTGCTATTCAGTGGACACTGTCTACATGTGTAAGCTTGTGATTGTCTCTGGCTACCACTCCACTGTTCATGCAACACATAAAATGTTCTTTAACCAGATCCTCTATTGTAAATTAGCTAATCAGAGATTAACTTTACAGCTTTGCAGTAGTTCTTTTCGCTGGCCTTTCATGTATTATCCAAGTTATACAAACAGTCTCAGAGGGCAGCGGTGTCGTTCACAAGACGATCTTAAAATGCTTCAGTAAATGTTCTGTACTGCAGAGGATCCTTGTCAAAAGCTGTCATTTCTCAGTGGGAGTAAATTTTGAATAAGCAATGCTGCTATGAGTTGCAAAGAGCTGATGCTCCATCAGGTCTTTGAAAGAGGGAAGAAGGGAGAGTTGAGGGAAGATACATTTAGATTTCTTAGCAGCACGAAAGATTAGATAGACTTGGCTTGTTGTCTTCTACTGACGGGTTTGAATTCTAGTGACTGGCATTTTTTGTGTCCAGTGTTGTGTTCCAATTATATGAATGAATTCCAACCACATGCATGCAATTGCTTGCTTGTCAAAGACTCTCTCTAATGTTTTCCTTCTCACACTATAATTCTATCCCATTCAAAAGTGTTAGAGGTCATAGGGAATCAAAAACTGACATTCCCTCCAGCAGCAATCGTTGCTCTTACCAGCCACTCCTTTAAGGCTATAGCATAAGCTTCCCATGCAAGTTGCTTCCCATGTGACTGCTTGAAAGTACTCTGATACAGTGCAAGATTTATTGAAGCTGTTGGCTCTATACACTCTGTGCTGTGTCTCTCCCAGGTTTTAGTTCAGTTTTAGTTTATGTATGTATCTGATTGAAAAATCTCAGATGCACACAGTAGTCAAACATGTCATGTTCTTTATATTTTCTGAAAAATATATGTATGTAATACATACATAATGTATGTATGTATGTATGTATGTGTTTGTTTATTTTTATTTAAAAACATGTTTTTAAATTTTGGAAAGGCTGCTTCTGCACATTTATCTGACTGACATCAGTGTGTTTGTGTTTACTGGTTTGTCATTTTTTTCCATTGCAGTTACAGCACTTATCTATATCCTCAGAAAGACCAGACACTCATTATCATCTTAAAGCATGATTAATGTTGTGTTTTTTTTTTTTTTAATCCCTTAATGATTAATGCCCTTTTTTAATCTTTTCTTTTTTTTCTTTTTTCTTTTTTTTTGGAGGAGAAAGCCTGGGCAAAGCTTTGTATGAATTATTTGAATGACTGACCAAAGTTTCGTTTTTGAGAAATGCAGAGTTTATCCCCATTTCATATTCTCTGTCACGCATCAGGCCTTGAACTGTCTGTTTGAGGTCAAAAGTGTCCTTTGACTTTGACACCATTTCTTTTTGCGCTTCCCCCCAATATATCCATCAGTCCTGTTTGTGTTAGTTTAATGGGCTACTTAGTGATAGTTTGTATCTTCATCTCAGCACTAGCTGCCGCAGTGGGATCAACAATAAAAGCTAGATCATGTGCCCATTTTCAGTCAGTACAATGATACACCAATACCTTAAGCCTATTAACATACACACAACCCAAAGATTTGAAAGAGTATACTCATTTCCTGGACCGAAAAATAAAATATATACACACGCGTGACCTTTATTTGAACTTTAATTTGTTTATTTATTTATTTATTTATTTATTCATGCTTTAACTTTCAGACATCTATTACCTGTTATGGTTGTGGTGGGAGTTGCAGGGTTGGTGAGACAAAGCCGATCCCAGCTGACATTTAGTAAGTGTTTGGGTGCACCCTGAACAAGTCATGTCTTTTTTAATAGTCACAAAGATGTGATTTGTCTGAAGGTGGCATGTCAAACTACTCTTGCTTCTGAGGAGAAATCACTTTAGTACTTTAGTAGGTACAGATAGCGCATAACAATTTTGAAGCTTTCTTATGATTAAATTTTCCATAATGAACCATTTGTATCCATTTATGTCAGTCTACGATGGTTAAAAATGTATAGGAAAAGGTATCTGGACATGATTTAAGATGATAGAGGTCACCTGTATTTTGACAGTATATGGCTCTTACTCCCAGCGCAGACACCTAATTAAACATGTGATTTACACACTTTTACATTTTCTAAAACTTCTGCTGTCGGTGTGATACTGATTAGAAATGACTGAGACTGACCACTTTATCTACACTTTTATACCCAGTGCTTGAAGCTCAGCTCGCTAATGTGCTGAGAGTAAATTATTTTAATGAGGTGGAGGGTTTTGATGGCGCAAGTTCATAGTCCCATCAATTCTGAACGATTTGCACTGCAAACCCGGGTCAAAAAGCCAGTACATGTACATTTTTAAGCATTTCTTTTGTACCCCTGTGTCCTAAGAGAGAAAGGGCCTGCACTCAGACATAAGTTCAGTGGTGGCTGGTTTGATTTCAATCACATGTCATGCATACTGTTCATGGATGAACAGTAATTAATTTCCTGTCCTTCCTCATCAGTAGCAGCACGCACATTTGGCATCCACCACCCACTTGGCACATAACTGGCTGCTCCAATATAGGAACCTATTTGCAAGGACAAAATGATTGTACCAGTTCATATCCCCAGGTGTGTCAAATGCATGAGCTTCGCCCAACTGTGGGAAATCAATCAAGAGCAAACATCATTTAGCCAAGCATGTGACTAGAGTTTTAGAAAAGAATTCATACGGACTATGAGTCCATATAGAAATTTGAGGTGATGATGATGTAAACATGATGTTAACAGATCTGAATTTGTCAAAAATGTCAGGCTTGAAACATTTAACACAAGAGAGAGTATCTTGAAGTCATGCAAATGTTGAAAGTGAACATTTTAATGTAATGTAATATGCTGAGTTTCTGTGGAGACACTGCATATTAACACTACAGTCGGTAACAATCAAGTGTTTTCATGACATACAAGTGTACAAGTACATTTTTTTAAATACATTTGTAATGACTGTCAAAATTAAGGTAAGGTTTAAAGTTAATCTGAACACATTTTCCAACCTATTCCAACCAAGTAGTCTCTTATAGCTGGCAGGTTTAACCTTGCTTGCTACTTTTCCATTAATTTCAGACCTTGTTTTTCCAAATATCATCGCTACTCAAAACCCTTGATCACCTTTTCTACAAGCAGAATTTGTTTAATAGCAAGGTAATTTCAAGTTTTAGAAAAAGGAGTCTGGGTATCTTGCTCTGGGTTCAGGTTCTGGTCACAGGCACTGACATCTCCATATGGCAACATGTGATGAAATATTGTCAGAAGGAGACTATAGGACTAGAATGGGTTGAGTAACTGATACACATGAATGACTTGATGCCAGTCAGAAGTTCACGTAATCAGTGGCCAAATTTGACAATCTTGATTATCACTAGATTCTCCACACGTTTAAATCAGTCTAATCATGATGTCAAATCATTTATATTTATGAGTTGTTTTGTCATTGCAACCGTGATTAAGAAAGGAGGCGTGCCTGAAACTATCATCATTGTTCATTGATGAACACAGCAGGGAGCTAATACTGTATCGAAATGCACCAGGACAATCTTTCTAAATATAGCAGTCAAAATCCCCTTGTACTTTTTTTTCACTTTTTATTTTTTATCTGTTTGCAATAGTCCACTAATTCAGAAAAAAAAGGGAAAAAAAAAACGTCTCTCTAATGGCGGCGCCAACTATTGCACTCTATGATTTACAGTGGTCAGATCTTTCAAACGTGACTTTTAACTTTACCATTTTTGTCATTGATGAGGTCTTCTTTGTTGAAAAGTGCCACTTGTGGTTCAATTTAGCAACACTGAATGAAATGCAAATGCTTTTGAAAGTACAACAAAAGAAGGCATATGCTTTTGTAAGAGAGCTACAAAGAAATGCTAAACCCAGGTAAAGCATTTTTTCCAGATGATTTGAATATGCTTGATATCGCTATGTAAATAAGATACCTCTATAAAACAACAGGATCCCTTCATAGAATAACTTTATAATGCCTTACTTTCAAATTGTACACCCTGTTGTCTCTGTTGATGAGTGAAGGGAACATAATGGCCTAAATGTATTTGTGCAAAAGATAAAGGTTGTTTATCAGTACAAAATTAGGCAAATAATAGATGTGACTTTAAAGACTTTTACTTGCTTTCCACATTTTGAGATGCCAAACTGGTGTCTCTTGAAGTCTAATACCATAACAACATACTTTGACCATATAAAACAAAAAAAAGAACAGTGTCAACTCTCCAGAGAGAACATAGGTACACATTTCCAAGCCCTTCTCAGTTTGAGCTGAATAAATGCAGACACTCTATTTATTCCTTGTTTAAATATAAAAACACTGTTAAGACCTGCAAGTTATGATATTTCACAATTTAAACAAGGGGCACTTCCTCAGTAAATGTGAAATCCGGCAAGCTGTGACACTCAGTGAGGAAATGTGTTTTATTTTAGGGTATCAGTTTGAGAATCATTTAAGGAGAATGAAGAAAAAGAAAAAGAAAGTGGAATGGAGTCTGTTAAGCATATGCTCATAGCAAAGCCTCGCAGCGTGGATAAAAAAAGAGGGATCTAAAGAGGCAAAAGCCATCATTTCACACAGCCAATGTAAATATGCAGCTATTTATACACCCTGAATGATCAAAAGTTATCGTCATACTGGAGGCAAAAAAAAATAGCACACACTCAATTATTAACAATTTTATCTGGAAATAATAAATCATATACTACTTTCAATTGAACATGTATAGACAGAATACTGTCATACATTTTATCTGTAGATTGCCTTCTTCTGAGCTTTATCTTTAAAATTTAATATCCGCATGTCAGATCCGACTCACTGTCAAAATGGTGGCTCTGATGTATTCCAGAGCTATGCACATTGTCAAAGCGCATTTACATTGTTTTTTATAAAAGAACAGATTATGTGAATAGAAATTGTCCACATATATATCTCAAAACTCTACAAACTGCAGCTCAGGTATATTTAGATGACAACTACGCACTATTGAAATTTAGATTAATGTCATGTTTCACCAAAAGGAGAACAGCTACTACTCTCTGAATTATTTACAAATTAACATATTCAAGCATATGTTGTGCTGTGGAATATGCTGTGGAAATGCTTGTTAAACCCTTTGGCCATTCCCAGTGTATAACAGCTGTCACTGCTCTCAGGAATGCTATTGCCATAAAAAGTCCTATGGACACAATGACCTTCATTGGCAAAAAAAACACTTTAAAGATCAAATATATCATTCTCCTTTTTTGAAACCAGTTGCACGACCCAAGTAGAAGTGTTTCTACTTCATGACCCTCAGTTGGGAACTTTAGAAGTATATACTTAGATTTTTACAAGTGATAAACAAGATTATATTTGATAAAAAGATAACAATTTAGGATACTGGGGAAGTTATAGATGGCAAGATCATGGTCTTAAAGGTAAACTCATGTGCAGGACTGTCTCAGAAAATTAGAATATTGTGATAAAGTTCTTTATCTTCTGTAATGCAATTACAAAAACAAAAATGTCATACATTCTGGATTCATTACAAATCAACTGAAATATTGCAAGCCTTTTATTATTTTAATATTGCTGATTATGGCTTACATCTTAAGAAAACTCAAAAATCCTACCTCAAAATATTAGAATATCATGAAAAAGTTTTTTTTTTTTTTTTTTTAATTGCATTAAAGAAGATAAAGAGCATTATCACAATATTCTAATTTTCTGAGACACTCCTGTAATGCATATTTATTCATGCTACTCCCAACTAAAGTTTTCTAGATGCATGACTACTTTCGGCATAAAGACATCAGATTGTTTTGGAAACTGTCCATTAGTTCAGAGAGAGAGAGACAGAAAGATAATTATAACAACAACAAATGCAACAATAATAACAATAATTGTTATTATTATCATTATTATACATTTTAGTTTATGTTCAGTTTTATTCTTGGGAGAGCAGTGTTGCCAGGAACCAAACTTTCATGCTTCAGTTTCTGAGCTCATTGTATCCTGTTGAAGTGCTGTCAGTGGGGGGTATTAAATGCGAAGAAAACAACAGGATGCCAAGATATGAAAAACTTTTCTGAACTTCTCAACTGTACAAACATTGAGCTGAAAAGATCAGTTCACTATGAAGCATGTGCCTTTTTACCGATTCTAAGTATAGCAGACAAAGCCTGATAATTTTTTTTGTTAAAGAAAATATGGTATGTTCTAAATGGTACGATTATCATTGTGTTAAGGCCAAACCTAAACAACAGTATCACATCTTGCACATACAACTGAGGATTTACGCTACACCCCCCACCTCCTCTTTTCATTTATGCTTCTCTATCACAGTGAGAGCATTCATTGTCAGAATGCATTTCCCCAGCCCTTTATCCAACCTGCAATTTGAACCTTTTTTCCCAACTGAAACTAGCACACAGAGATTTTTTTTTACACCCTCAAAAACATTAAAACTTAACAGTGAATTTAGATTTAACATTTTCAACCTACTCTTTACCTTGAGTTGTTATAGGATCAATTGAATTATATATTTCTGGAGAAAAGTCATTGGGGGCTGCATTGTGCTTTTTTTGATCTAGAAAAAAAGCATAAAACAGGATTCCAAGACGGGGCCCGTAATACTTGAGTCTGGAGTGGCAGCGAATTATGTTTGACTCGTGCAGGACATGTATGTAGGCTTTGAGACAGTGGTGAGGTGTGCTTTAGGTGTGACAGAGAAGTTGAAGGTGGAGGTGGGACAACATCAGGGATCAGCTCTTAGCCCCTTCTTGTTTGCAGTGGTGATGGAAAGCCTGACATGAGGCTAGCCGGGAATCTCCATGGACAATGATGTTTACAGATGACACTGTGATCTATAGTGAGGGCAAGTAGCAGGTGGAAAACATGACATTAGTTGGTATGAGAGAGGAGGATATAGAAAATAGGGTTAGATTGAGGAGATTGGTCCCCTGTGGCCATCCCTGTAGGGAGTAGTCAAAAAGAAAAGAACTGGTTCTTGGGTTGAATCAGACTTTTTACTCAAGTGTACAGACCGTGACTTTGCTTTTTAGAGCGCTGCTCCCCTATAGAGAGGCGTTAACTACATGTTAAACTGACAGCATCACTAAGGTCCCTGTGAAATCTTCCTATATATGGTATGAGCAATCACTAGTGTCCAAGGTTAGAGACCAGACACTGAAAAATGCTCAACAAGGATTTTTTTTTAATTTTCAGATGAAGAGGAATATGGGAAAAGCTATAAAAAGTGCATCTTTAAAAAAATTAGACAATAATACCTGTCAGTTTGGTGTTATGTTGACATGGGGATGAAGTTGGTATAAAACCCGGGATCCAGATGTGAAAAAGTTGGGGGGGGGGGTTGCAAAAAATCAGCTTACTTCCTCACACGCACCAAACTCTGCAGGGATCGTTTATTGTCTATAGGCTTGATGGAGGGCAATGGAAGGCCTTTTGAACATTTTTCTCTTTTCTTATCACCCAATTTATCATGCAATTTCATGAAGTGTATGATTTTTTTGACTATTTAACACTATCCATGGTCAGGAGAAATATGTGTGGTTGTCCAGAGGAAGACAAATTGATGTCATGGTCATTGAGGTCATGACTTTGTCAGTGCTGTAAATCTTATTAATATATGAACGGTGGAACCTTTTTTTGAGAATTGGTCTTCTTTCTCTCCCACCTGTGCCTCCAATATTTTATCTGTGTGCTGATGGGCTTTTTGGGCAAATTTCAAAGTTCTTTACAAGTCATTTTTTTAGCCTGCTTTTAAAACCCTTTATTTTCATCTTTAATTTTCTTTTTTTCAATCTGTGTCTGGGGTCTAGAGCTGAGCACTATCTAATCCTTTCAGGCATATTTTGAATTCAAGCAAATTACATCTTCTCCTTTCAACTTTGTTTCAGTCTCTTATAATTCAACGTTGAAACGGCATTATACACAGAAATAAACCGCTTTTGGCCTTTTCCACTTCTGTTTCAGACACAACAGCCTGCACATAAGCTGCTGCTCATGTGACTTTATACCAAATTATTTACATATATGTAACACAAGATGATGTATGCAAAGCACCATTGTAAAAGAAAAAAAAAAAAAAAGCATGCAATTACTGCATGTACTTTTCTGTTTAATTAGGTAATGATTCTACACAAAGCTTCTTATCTGGTACTAGTACTTTCTGAGACCGCTGTTGTTTGCACCCAGGCAGGAAATCGAGATGAAGTGAAATGTCCATTAGGCTCCCTTAAGGCAATTCAGCTCAACGGTCAAAGTGCTGGTGGGGGAATGGGGAGGTGAACTTTGTAAATGATTTGGGAATTCTGTGACAGTTGGACATGAACGTGTAGTATATTTTGATCAGGTACAAAAAGTGCAAAAGCAGCTAAACTCTTGATTCCACAGGTAGTATAAGAGGAGATCTCCGCAATGGACCAATAACGTTAGTATTGTAATTAGATCACATGCTATTTATGAAAACTAAAGTCATTCCTGACGGTGGTCAGGGAGACTGAAGAAACTTGACGTAATAGAATGTTCTTCAAGAAATCAGCAACGTTATTTTCAATTACATTTTAATCTGTCTTAGATTTCCCGAAAAACACTTTAATTTTATCAATAAAAATGTAGTTCATAAGTATCTGATATGACTGGGGACCCTCAGAGTCACTGACGAACCTTCCCTTCGAAGTCAAGTAGTGGCACCCGAAAGTGAAAACAAACTTTTTAGGGTAAGAGGAAACGGCATGGGTTTCCACACAGGAGAATCAGATCACGAGAGGTGCTCACTTTTTGCCAAAGAACAGGCAGTTGGAATCAGGAAAGCAGCTAAGTCTATCTTTTCGTCACTCTTAGGGTCAGTTGCCATGGTGATGCTGGACTACCATGTCAAGAGAGCAAAACGAAACACAGGAAAACACTAAGAAACGTATCTGAAACTTGGCAGCAGACATTATTATTAATATTATTATATTAATTTCATTATTAGTAGTAGTAGTGATAATGGCGTTAAAGGCACCAGTACTTGTAGTAAAATCAGTTGTAGTATTATTTTTCATTAGAATTGTTTTGTTGTATTTGTTGTTGTGATTGTTTTTGTTGTTGCTTCATTATCATTATCTTATAATCAAATCACACATTACAAAACAATAATTTTCAATTTCATTACCCTTTCCTAACCAAGTAAAAAAGAATGGTATTTGTTCATTTATTCATTTTGGTTACAATTCAAAGTCTGACAGAACAAAATGAAAATCCAGATCCATAGTGATGTATAATTAAGATTAAAGAAATGTAGGTCTTGCCATAAGATACCTCTAAATGATGGATTTTTTTCCAGGAAAAACTAACATGTTTAAATCTTATTGATTGATCTACATGTTTTAATCTTTAAATTATTTTTTGTTTAATTAAAGAAAAAAAATTAATGTTTGTGACCTCATTCAAAAAAAATCCAATATAAACTTCGAATGAGATTTGCTCTTAATTATCAAAATTATTATGATTATTATTGCCAAACTGCCAGGGTTTAGAATTTTAGCAATGGGAACGAGGCTGCTCATATAACCCCAGCTTTGGTGTGATTTTAGGGCAAAGTATTAGTATGTAAAGGGTTACTTGTGGACTTGTGGTTTGGGTTTTGTCACAGAGAAGAAAAAAAAAAACATAATAAAAACAACCATTTAGGTGACCGAGTTTATGATAAGCTTTTCATGGCTGTAAGAACTCTAATGGAAGAGTCCCCGTAGACAGAGATGAGGGCAGACAAATAGAGAAAAAATATCAGTTTTCTTTTTGAAGAAAAATTCTCTGAACAAAGCAGATGTCACATGGACTCAAATTGTTATAATTAGCTGTCTTATCCAAGACATCGGTAAAAATGGAAGAAGGGCAGGATAAAGATCACTCAACATGTAATGTGAGTTTGAAGTAATTATAGATATACTCTTTGAGAATAAATGATTGTATCGTTCTTTCTGTTATTTATTAATATTGGGGCAGTGGCTTTAAAATTGCTATATATATTGCTATATGTATTGCTATACTCACACACATACATAAATACACACACTCAAACACATAGATGCACAAATACACACACACTGTTTACGTGGTCTCTCACATTTACCCTTCTTTTTTCCTTTTACATTGTCATTTGTCACCTTTTAAGACAATTATCAGCTGGCTCGTGACCACCACATAACTCACTTTTAGATTGCCTGCTTGAGACAAGTAAGAGACCAGTGCTTAGTTTAAGAATATATGAATATAAAAGTTAATATTCATTAAATAGATTTGCATTTTTGGCACCATCTCTATTTTGGAACACTTATGATGAAAATTCGGTGGCCAAAGGTTTTGATGATGAGTTATTTAGAAAAGGATGGGGGGGCTTAATCTTCAAAAGGTAAAATAATTATGTGTTTATTCTTGATAATTTTGGATAGGCTACTATTAATCTATTTATTTACTTCCTTATTTAGGTTAATTTGAAGCTTAAATTGCACTGACTTGTCAAGGATGCAGTGAATGACGATCAACTGGTACACACATCATAATGTCAAAATTCATAATAATAATTTTCATTATTTATTTTAATATTTTAACACATAATATCTGACTGTGAGTGGTAGGAAAGGCAGAAACTCTGTGTCTTGCTTCCCAGCTCTTAAATATTGGATACTATCAATGCTTCAGTGTGAGCTTTAAGGATCTGAAGTATTTACTTACATCTCTTTTGCGAGTTTATGACACAGACATTTTTGTGTACTTACTGGTGCACTGCCCTATACATCTTTGGGATTCTGTGATACCCTCTCAATGAATTGGAGCAAGAAATATAAAATGCTAGATTGCTGAAAATAGCCTTATGTTGTACCTATACTTGGAAATTCATCAAGCACAGACAGGCTCATCAGTGAAAACATTCTCACACTTACACATATTTGTTTCTTGAACTTCTCCTGGGCACAGTCAGTAATTGCAAGGTAAACGTGACAAAAGCTTCATGCAAACATAAATATTAATATTAAACATTTCCAGGTGAGAAGCTTCATGAAGCCCAGTTCTAAGACTAATGCAAATACTTTTCCAGCAATATGACCAAATAAGCTCTGATCTCACTGAATATTATTTAATGGCTGGAAAAAAAAAATCACATTTATGTTTTTTGATATTTTGTTCTTTTGGGTTGTGGTATTCTAAAGTTTTAACAATACATTGCCCAGGCATTTGGGGTTTGTTTTCCTTGTTTTCCTTCTGTCTATTCCTTGACGTGTGTGTACCTGTTTGTACTTCTCCTCAAAACACTAATCGTTTCTTTACCAGCCGTCAATCATCTCATCAACCACAACAGAACAAAATTACCAACTGTCACCAAACCAATGTGGCAGTTATCTCCTAGGCACCCCACTTGAGTAACTGTCAAAGTTTTCCAGGTATTTGATGTGTTTGATATTTAATCATGTCTTTCCTTATGCTCATAATACCCCACTAGTCACATGCCAATCTAACTCTGTCTACCCCAGAAGATTGCCTGTCTGGCTCACAAAATCCCAGTGTCTTTAACCCAGGCATCATCTATCGAGCCCTCATCGCCATTCACCTTGCACAGCAATGTGAAATTCATCTTTGCCTCAAACCATAAAAGTTGGCTATAAAACTCTTTTACTGCGTTTCCTTCCTCTTGTGTCTGCATCCAGGTCTAGGCAGAACAAGGCACAACTTCAGTCTGAATGACTAAAGAATATCTTTTCAGCCAATTAGGAGTCACCAGTATTGCACTTCACCCCAAAAATTACCAAATATTTTGTAGGGCAGGACTGTCAATTTAAAATCTGTGTAATGGAGCAAAATGTTTCAATGATATTAATCAATTAGATTTAATAATCTGTACTGACTTTAGCCCTCTGCAGCCCTTTCTGCTTGTCACATAAAGCCAAATAACATATTGGTCTTGTGCTTTTGTTTAATATTTGTCATTTTTATTTATAGTTCCATATCAGAAATCACATGAGAAAGGTAAACAGGTCAAGAGTCACAATTACTACTAACACTAGGTTAATATCCTGTATTCTGTAGGTACTTTTGAAAATGTTCTTTGCATCCTGGACAAATTTTCCATCAGTCATGACAAACTTAGCTCCCAAAACAGCATGTTATTCAGCCAATACAAATAAGGAAGAGGGTCTGGGGTTTTAAGGGTTATATATGTATATATTTATTCATAAATTTACTTTTTAAGTTCAATAATTTTATCACATGGATGAATAATATTTTAACAATGTGTATTGTTTTCATTTCTAATAGGCCTGATGTAGTTTTCAGGTCTGGAGTCATCTGGTTGAAAGGATGAACAAGAAAAACAATTAGGAAAGTAACACCTGCCATCACGCCAATATAATACATTCTTAGATCAGTTTACAGTAATGGAAACTGGCATTAACGTGAGGCTATCATACAAGTTGTAATTTCTGACACCTTGTAAATGTGGGTGCTCGCCTAAGTTGTTTTACTGTGTTACTGTGTGCCGCTATGAAGTCACGGCTAAGTCTGTAAAGGAGTCAGCAGAAGAGATGACATGCAAATGGTTCTACAGCCAGGATGCCAACTGCCATAAACCTCTAAAAGGATGAAGACATGAGCTTGGGATGACATTAAGCATGCAGGGGTTTTAGTAGTACAAGGCCAAGGAACAAAACTGAAGGTAATGTGCTGAACAACAGCTGTGAGTAGCAAAGCAACAGCAAGTATCTCTAGCAAGGGAAAAATAATAATGCCCTATCTTTCAAGTTACATCTGAACAAATAAATAAATGGAAATTAGAAAAAAAAAAAAAAAAAGAAAGGAAAGATGATCATTTTTCTTTCTTGTTGGGTTTCTGACTCCTGTAACGTAGTTCTTCAGAGGTCTGTGGGATAACTGTTGACCCCGATGATCTCGTCAAATAAATTTGCTACAAGTAGATATTGAAGTGGGACTTAGCTAAAGGAGGTCACATACTTGTTTCCACTCTGGAGGCCTCCCCTTGTTGAGGTTGCAATGTGTGCAGATGAAATCTCAACAGCCTTCCCCTTTCACTTGAGCACTCCATTGTGGTGAATTGTGTTTCCTCATGAGATAATGTCTTTCTCCTCTGTCAGACATGTACACGACAGGATAAACATTACATTACAGTTATCCTAACCCAAACCAGTTATCCTAGATAAATGTCAAGTGTAGGTAAAGGGTTGGGTAAAGTCAGACATTTCATATTTCATGTTTTTGGAGGCAAGCAAGGTAGATCAGGAAAGTAAAGGGGAGGCTGAGCCTTTGGGCATGCAGTATGTCCTCCAGCTGAAGCCTAATCTAAAGCAAGAACATGTTGGGATCCGGGGCTCGGGCTCTGGGTGCAGCCCTTGTCTCTGGTGAACCTGATTGAACAGGTGAATGATTCCAGCTAACATACGGCTGATCAAGCGGTTATTTGTTCCTCGCTAGTTCATTGCCTCCTGCATTTTTTCCCTAGCCAGCTCCTAGTTCATGATGGTCAACACCTCTCCTTGCCAGCTTCTGGTTCCTGTCACAACTGGCCAGTTCCTAGTTCTTGAAACCCCTGAGACAATCCTGCTAGCACAGCGCCCCAATCACCTTCCTCATCAATAAACCCCTTAAGACACCCTAGTTCCTGAGTGTCCTTGCATTTGGATCAGGCACAACCTTCCTTAAAACAGGATAAAACATACAAATAAAAATCCAAGCTTCGTTAAGTGAATCTTAATACAATGCAATTACATACTGCATGTACTTGAGTGTTATTTTGACCTCTCCAGTGCCGCTTCTGTGACGTCTGAGAATGTTTTATCATTTTTGACGTCGTAATGCATTAGATGTGCATCGGTTGAAATTAGATAGCCCTTTCTTTGGTCATTTATTGAACATCTGTTCACTATCTTCAGTCTTGAAGACTGGCTTTTGGTACATGGCCATTTTTGTTGTAAATATTGTGTCATTGGTCCCACCATGAGCTGGTAGTGGTGATTGTGTCACATTAGCACTCTGCAATGGTTTTTCTTATCACATGCGGAGATTCATAGTTTTTGTTCCCCATTTATGTAATATTAGGATTTTCTTTTTTTTCCTCTTGATCTTGCTGGTGTGCTTAATATTACTCTTACTTTATCAATGTCCTTGTTAAGCGTGTGAGGTTATTAATCATATTCTGAAACATTGACCTTCAGGCAGCCTCTTTGTTGGTCAAATCTGGTATATCATGGTTAAAGCACATAAATTATGACTCTTGTCTTTTTGAACAGTTCAAGCAATGACAAATTTCCCTCAAGAGAGATTTACCAAAGAAAGGTGGCATATCAGGTATGATGCATGGAATAAATCCTCTAGCACTCATTGTACAGAATTCAGATATTAAACCCAAGGTTTTTGAATTTTAGAATGAATAAAATGCACAGCCATAGTAACAAATCACTTTTAATTATTACAAATGAAACTGAAAGAGTCTTGGAGGACACAAATATATCACAGCAAAAAGAGAGTTAAATGACCCAGAGACACAACGGTCTTAGTACCTGAGACATGGTAGTTCAAGTGCCTGGCTCTTAATATTTCAAAGAGACTGTTGTGATGACAAAAAAAAAAAAAAAAAAAACATTCAATGTGCTGCATTTTATGCTTTTACTGCTTGTAATGGGCTTTGATATTGAAATTTAATGATGTCCTGTAAGGTGCAAGATCTCCCAAGGAGGGGCATGGGAAAGGTAGTAAAAATGCTGTGGTAATTGTATCATATCATTAGACATACCGTCACAAATCTTTAAGCTTTAGGAGATCCAGCTGAGTTTGGTCCTCTGACAAGGTTTGCGCTCAGTTAGTTAAGCAAGTGTAACAACTGCCTCCACGAAATAAGACGAAATAAGGCGCCTTTATTCAAGCCAGTGCAGACCCAAGGGTGCGCAAGGAGGAGCATGACAGTGGGGAGAAAATCTGGAAAATCTAATTCTGCGATGAAGGTGATTTAGTTGGAAGAAAAAAATCTTAATCCGCACTGCTTTTGGTGAATTCAGCAGTTTAGCTAATGCAATTACTATATGAGGTATCATGTGTGGAGGACAAGCATGTGGATGAGAATTTCACAAATGTGCTGAAGGTAAAAATCAAGGTAAACAATCATATGTTTGTGTTAACTCTGCTTGTATTTACCTGACTGCCATTATTCCACAATCCTCTCTCTTTTTATACTTTTATTTGGTCATGAAGTGTGTCGTGATACTATCAGTTCCCAATGAAAAGTAGAGTTTATACAACTCAGATTACTGCAGTGAGTTTAAATCGATACACAACGTAGTGATTATTATGTCTTGAGCTGGTATACAAAAAGGTCTATCCAAAAGTTGCTATTATGCTCCATGGGGATAAGGATGAACTGCAGAAGGATGCTGAAAATAAAGCAAGTGACACCTTTCTCATCATTGCAATCTGCCAACAGGATTGCTCCTGTTTGCAGCCAGTGTTCAGTGTTTACATCTTTCAGACAGAAGCCAAAAAGTTAAGAATATTTTCTGCCAAGACAGTAATTGATAGATTTGTTGAACCAGTCAGAAAGTAAGTAGGCTTACTGATAGGCGCCATATATCAAAGCAAAGTACCAAAGTTATTTGCTAATACAAACAGCCTTTATTCAAATATTCAATAGAAAGTCAACCTCTACATTTTATTTATTGTAGATACATAGGATTTAAAATTAATGTGCGTAAATGCATACTTCTTTTCCTATAGGTTTTTCCCTTTCAGGGGTCGTCACAGCGATTCAACCTTCTCCATCTAACCCTATTCTCTGCACTACGTCCATAAATCTTCTCTTTGGTCTTCCTCAAGACCTCCTGCCTGGCAACTCTAATTCCAGCATCTACCGTCTACCAATATATTCACTATCTCTCCGCTGTACTGAACCATCTTAGTCTGGCCTCTCATTCTTAAGTTTGATTCACAGATTTGGTTTCGGCAAAAGTTTTACGCTGGATGCCCTTCCTGATGCAACCCTCTGCATTTATCGGGGCTTGCGACCGGCTCAGGGGGACACTGGCTCCTGCCTCCCGAGGCTGCATTAATTTGTATAAATGCATACATACATAATATATAGTATATAGTATATTTTTTTGACCGCTGTCTGTGTCATTTTAATTCCTAATTGACAAATACATGAATAGATAGTAGCAGCAAAGATATGAAACTAGATAAATAGATTTAAAAAACAAACAAACAAAAAAGTAGTATAGTCAAACCAAGTCAGATTTTATTTATACAGTCTCAAATTACAGCACAGTTGTCTAATGACGCTTTACATCAAGAGCAGGTGTGGACCACACTCTTTAAAATGATTTATAGAAATCCAGGTTTCTCCAATGAACTCCCCTCACCAGGCAGAAACCTCAGATGGTCTTCTGTCTCAACTGTTCGGGCTAGAAAGAAAACTACCATGATTTCAGTGCACAAACATTCGTCCATATTTGTGGTAATGTAGAAAAACAAGGTACAGCTGTATTTTTTGATCAAATGCAAAAAAAAATATATACATTTTGACATGTGAAAAGTACAGTGCAAGTTCTTTTATAGATACTGCTCTCTATCTGGACACCCTTATTGCAGCAAGGAACAGTGAGATGGAAATTTTCACCTCATAGGAAATCATATGGGATGACAGAAATATATTCTAATTTATTATATTTATCCACCACTGAAGACAGTGTCACTTTATAAATAGCAATCCAAAAGGTGCAAGTAGAGATCAACTTCATATTTTTCTTTAAACATAAGCTCAATCTCCTATACATGGTCAGTGAGAAGCACCTCCAGAGCATTGATGCATTAACATGTACCCATTGATAAATGGATCAGTCAGGATTTGACTGAGAGCAGGAGTGAGTGAAATCATTCATCGCTTGGTCTACAACAATGACTATGACATATACACTATCTGTGTCATTGGGGTAGTTGTTTTATATGGCGGTTTGAAATACATAGGCATTACAAGCAGATTAATATATTCAGTATTTTGCTAATAATAAGGTCAAGAGCTGTGATGATTACAGGAGAGCAGACATTACCTATGTATTTAAACCCTTTGTGATATTCAAAATGTATATACACAAATAAAATTATAGTTTGACGCCCCCTTTTTGCATTTGACGGTAGATATATGATGATTCAAAATTCAAGATTCAAAGAGTTTATTGTCATATGTCCTGTCTGGAAATGGGTTTCCCTTTACAATAAAATTCTTGCTTTGCCATCCACAGTGCATCTACAAACATGTAATAAATAAATAATAATAATAATAATAATAATAATAACATACTGTGGTCAACTAATGTAATAGTGTAGGCAAATATAAACTTATGCAGATGTCAACAGTATGGGAAATGTAAACAGTATTGGTAGGTATGCAAGTTTTAGTTGAGTGCAGCTTTGAGTGTGCAACTTACAAAGTGCAGGACAGGTTGTTGAATATAGTTTAAATAGGCAGTTGAAGTAGAACATGGATAATGATGATGATAAGAAATTCCAAAATATTTAAACTTTTTTGTGTGTTTTGTTTTTCTTTCTTATTTTCTTTTTTACAGTTTGAAATGTTTTGAACTGAGCCAACTTAAATGAATGAGACATTATTATATAATCTACCATTCAGTTTCCAACCAGAACAGACCATCTGCTTTATCCCTTTCGCTTGTCTCCAAATTACTTGTTAGCACTAGTCGAAATTGCTCTTCTGATTATTTTTCTTATTCATTTTTTTCATTACATATTTATTTATTTTGAGTTAATATCATAGATTGTTTTGAAAGGGCTTCATAACATAGCTTCCATCTGCCCACAGAATTAATCCTCCATTCTCCATTCAAGGGACACTGTAATATAAATGTATAGGTGCATGCCACCACCATCCATATTGGAGCATTAAGAGAAGGATCTGGTGTAAGGTATACCCTGTCCACAAATCCTTGAGGCAAAGCGCATATGTTATATACTGGGAATAGTTCAGCTCACAATTTAACTGTCTTAAAAGAGGTGCATTTTTGCTGCATCAGAGCTCCTGAGCTGCTATTGCAAAGTCTCCAGATCCATAGTTTGCCTTTGATAATAACCATCAACATAAAATCAATTTTCCTAAATCGAAAGTCTCATCACGGGCTCATTTCACACAAACACACATACAGAGGCATCAGTGAAAGCACAAACCCACATGGAAGAATGGGAAATTGAAGAACAACTGTGGAGCCATGCAAAGTAACTGATGGCCTTCCCTGCCCTAACCCTTTACTTCCAAACTTGGCACATTCAATCCTCTGCACATGCTATAGTTTATTTCACGTCCACTGCCAGGGGAAGTAAATAACAGGGATTTTCTTGCTATGGTTGCCCCGGTGGATATATAGGATATACTGTATTTGCCTGATACATGATGGCCTCAAAGCAGATAAGATATGATATGATATGATAAGATAAGATAAGATAAGATAAGATAAGATAAGATAAGATAAGATAAGATAAGATAAGATAAGATAAGATATTATATGATGTCAGTATTCTATGGTCAACCCTGTACACTGCCAGTAGAAGTTGGCAAATGAAATTTTGTCGAAACTTTGTATATTAAGGTTTGTCGACTTTTTTGCTTCTCAGCAATGGCCCAAAATCATCTGTTGCGCAGATGTAGATTTTCAGAAATGAATCATAAAAAGTTTGCTGCAAACATTACTGCTATACTTGAAAAAAATGATATGATTTGAGTGTATTTTAAAAAATGCATTAAGTACTATTATGAAGATCCTATTCTTCATAATAGGATCATATGATTTACTTGACTTAATGAGTCAAATGGAGGACGTGCATTGAACAAACAAATTTGGAAAGTCATAGTATTAGGTTTTATAGTTAACCACTTGAAGCAGGAGGAAGAATCCAAACCTTTTCCAGTGATTTTTTTGAATTAAGAAATATACCTTTAATATATCGTAAAATAACATGAAAGATAAACTTTAAATTCAGGGAACTGTTGGTAACCAAAAGAAATGTCAGGACCTCCAAAATCTAATGTTTCACTTTCAATGAAATACCACAGGAATTTTCAACTACCCCTTTGTCTTGACTGAAAAGTCACTGGAATTTTGATGAATCTGTCTTAACAAATAAAATCAGAATTTATAGCATATGAAACATGTTCGTAGACGTCATGTACTCTAACTTATTACAAAGAGCAATGAAAATGCCGTATATTCAGCATCAGCTCAAGCAAAATCACTTTGTCATACAAAAAATCAACTCATCAGCAAAGTGACAGTAAAATACTAAATGGACAACATTCTGCCTTGTATCAATGGATAAGGAAATTATTACAGACTAAATGTAATGAAACTGCAGCCACCAAAGAAGAGCCTCAAATGGTTACACATTGTGATCCGGCTGTGTTTGCGTAAGAAGAATGATGCACTGAACTCAGAAGTGAGATTAAAATTAAATTACCTGTATAAGAATTCATTTATTTATTTTTCTTGTCTTATTTTCTGAAATGGAATTCTAACAGTTGGGTGAGAGAGGCTGCATTATCAACAATGTACTGTCAAGAGCTTTTTTTGTTGTAATATAGACTTGGAAGGAAAAAAAAAAAGAGCTTTTGGCATTCACCTAACAGGTATACAGTCTCACCTTGGAGGAGAGGTTAGTCAATAATGAGGCCAGGAAGGAGTAGTTGCAGGGTTACTTACAGGAAAAAAGTGTATGTTTTTACTCGGGATATGTCTTTTATTAGACACAAGAGTAATGGAATCACAGCAAAATCCACACATTTCATGAAATATTCCTCTAAATATCCCAACCACCCCAAGCTCCCAAATCACCAATGATAGAGTTCCTCCCTCTTGTATTATTTAGTCTTATGGGCTCATGTAAGCAGCAACTGCTGATAGTGAAAGGTTTGCATTTTCAACATTATGAGGCTGGAACAATAAACATATCATATATGATAGACTGCGAATGGGTGGATGTGCGAAAAGCAGTAATAATATTGTATTTTTTTAGGGAAGAAGGAAAAAGCATAGCCAGAGTGGCAACATTGCTATTTATGTGTATTTATTGTTAGTTTGTTTCACTACAATGGCATTTTTTATCTCTTAAAAAAGGATGACCTTTTGCTAAAAGAAAGAAAGAATTGTGTTAACTCACCATCATAGGTTAGCTCTGACTTATAATGAAATAATATATTTTTATGGAAATGCTAAACAATAACATATGCAAATGTTTCTGCAAAATCATCTACATCTGCTGTGACTGCAAACAGATGGACTCTTGAAGTACTTTAGACTTTTCCCGGGAGCCAACACAGAAGCCACCTCATAGAAACAGCTTGTTGATACACCCATCATCTCATTTATTTCTACAAAGCCAAGTTTTATTGCTCTTCCATGGTTCTGCCAAGTGAGCCCTGCCATTTGTTGAATTGTATGACAAAATGCAACCACATAAGTGGACAGAGAACTGCAATTAATTGTACATGCTCTAATTTAAAATTAAGAAACACCCTGGATTATATGTAAAAAAGCCCACAGGATGAATCAGCAGCCCTTCAATGAATGTTGAAGGACAAGCTGTTGCCTCCTGTAACCAACAGAAACTGCCAGGATTTCAATTCTCAAATTGTGTTTTGTTGTTTTACCGTCTTTGATAATTACGTGAAAACTTCAACCCATCTTAGACCAAACTATTCTTTGATTAATTTATCCTGTCTATGTCTGTGTTTTTAAAAAAAATATATATTTTCTAGCATCATCTCAGGGAATTGTAGAATTGTTTAAATTTAAATAAGCTACTGTTAATCACTGTCTTTAAATGTTTGATCGTCATATATTTGGGGTATCATCTTTGTCTTTGCAAGAGCATTTATAATCTTCACCTGAGAAAGAAAATTCAATGTAAATTGTAGAGCTCACAGAAAACATGTATGACAATGAAAATAATGTATGAAATGATTGTGTTACCAAGTAGCTGCAAATGCAGAGGTTTATTTCACAGTATTGTTGTTTAATATAATACCTAAATTGGTGATGAATTAGTGACGCATTCTTGATAATATGTAAAAGCGGTATGTTATATAAACATAACTAGCTTAGCTGATAGGTCCCAGTTCTCTGTTATAACATTAATAAACTAATCTGGAAAAATAGTATCCCCAGGGTCATTAGACCAGTAGGGGAAGAGAGCAAATTATTTATTATTTATCATTTATATTATTATTATTTTTAAATAGATAGAGTTGACAAGAATGAGAGGAATAAAAAATGATAAGGAGGTAGGGGGTGATTTAAGCAATTGAAAATATGACAACATTTGTTTTGCCATAACATTTAAATAGGCTCAGACGGAATAGAGACTGGAAGATGATTGGACAGCGATGACATCAGAACTGAGCCTGTGAGACAATCGAGATAAGACAGCGGGAATTTCTCGGATAGGAAGAGGCATCTTCCTTATTCAACATATGCCAAGGCAAAATTTTTCTCAAGGTTTAAAAGTGAAGTACCTCAAAACTCTAGCGCTATGGACAAAATTTCTATGAAATAGATGAAGGATTTGTGAAGTATTTTGTACTAGCTTGCTGGATAAATCTTGAAAAGGGATTCTGTTGGCAGCTTTATTGGTCATAACGCAGACACACAACATCGCTTGAATCATTGGCGATTTTGTTTTTCTCTCTTTCTACTTACTTACTTATTTATTTTCCTCCCAAAGGAAAACAGGAAAATCTCTCTCTTTAATAATGTTGAGAGACAAAGGGAGGTTAATTTCATCAGAAATGTCAGCAAACATCAGCCTTGAGTATTTTTTAACAGCAAATAATTTTGAACAGCGGGAAATGGGCATGATTCACAGTCTGGTTATTTATAGAACAATATTAGTGTTTAAAGAACACTAAGTCAAGACATTTTGTGTCATGATCTCACCAGAGCTTTACTGTGGCACCCTCCCTTTCACTTGCACATTGACTGGGTTGCCATGGAAACAGAGTCTACTGCTTTGGCCGTCATTCAAAATGCTGCAGTGTTACACCAGACCAGACTCAACCCTGATAGAGTTTTCAAAGAATGCAGCATTGTCTAAATCAGATGAGAGAGATCAGCCTTCTCCGTTCCGTAAAGTTTTTAAAAGTCCTTCCATTTTAACAGCCTTGTAACTATCATCGTATCCTAATTGTATCTATTTTGCTCCTTGAAAACCTCCAGAACTATCCCATCCCAATGGGCAGTACATCTGTGATGTCTAAAAAGGAAACAAGTTCCCTATTTAGAAAGTATTACTCTGAATATAATTCTGTTGACCAATAAAGAATATCTACAACACAATTTCAATCCATCTGAGAGAAAGTAACTGATACAACCCTGGCACAAGAACTTTAGTAATAGAAAAATAATGTAGAAAACCAATATGTGTAATTTAATTCCGACTGTAGTGGTAAGCTAGTATTTAACGCATAGGATTTTCAACCTTCCCGAGCACTCTCGTCAGCCAATCAAATGCCGAAGTGATGAGTTGCATATACAGGACTGTCTCAGAAAATTAGAATATTGTGATAACGTTCTTTATCTACTGTAATGCAATTGAAAAAACAAAAATGTCATACATTCTGGATTCATTACAAATCAACTGAAATATTGCAAGCCTTTTATATTTTAATATTGCTAATTATGGCTTACATCTTAAGAAAACTCAAAAATCCTATCTTAAAATATTAGACCATCATGAAAAAGTAATTTTTGTTTTTTTTAATTGCCTTACAGAAGATAAAGAACTTTATCACAATATCCTAATTTTCTGAGACAGTCCTGTATATTGTAGTATATTGTATACTGGGCCTGTTGAACCTTTTGATTTTGCTCACCAGCTCAACAGTAAAGAAAAGTGAAAGAAGTTTGGATTTTATGCTTTGCACCCTCAACCAGGCACTCATTTGATGATGAAAAAGTCTTTTTGGCAGAGGAAGATCTACAACCACAACTTCCTTTGTGCTTGTTAACTTAATGAGGGAGACGTCCAAGAAAAATTTAATTACAAATGATGTATGAATTCTGCTTCAGACTTTTTATGGGAGAATGGACTATTGGATTATGTTGTCTATGCAACTTTGCTCATTATATTTGTTTCAGTTTGTGCAGAGCTTAAGTCATTGGTGTTGTCTGCTGACATTGATTGGACATAACATGCACCCTTTGCTTAAAGGAATGTTGTCACTAAAATCAACCAAGGAGATTTCTAGTGGAATTGTGTGTGATAAAGTTGCGTAAGAGACCAGTGAACACATAAATAGAGGAGGAGAAGTGTTTGAGTCCATTTGATGCGTAGGTGTAATGAAGTTGTAACAAAAAAGATTGGGTGGTGGAAATACTGTTACACACTGCTGATTGAATGTGTGCTTCTCAGCAATGGAAGACCACTTGTACTGGAGTTAAAGCATTTATACATCTTTTTTTTTAGTGTATTTTGGATTTGGCTTTTCTGAACCCATATGAGAAATGAGTTTGATAGTTTACACAAGGCTGGACAGAATTGGTAATTAGTGAAAATGCACTATGCAGAGACTGAAAATAGCAATTTAAGGTTTAAGGTAGTCCAGCTTAAGGTAGACTTCAATTTGATCACATTGTTTACACATGTGAAAAGGGCTGTTTTTTTCAGAACCATGTTCACCTAGACATTATCATAAATTTCTTTGTTTATTTATTTGAAGTTCTGAGTTTAGTCGACTAAGTGTGTTTATTCTCTGGCAAAAACCTGGGCCACAAGATATGGTGTACATGGGATAAAGATAAAAAAAAAGCATGCAGGTGTGAATAATGAAAAAAAATATATGATAAATGGATGATGAAATCCCTCTGCTGGCTGTTTAAAGATGTTCTTATTAACATGTATATGATATCTTGTAAATTTGACTCTGATGAAGGCACAGTCCAAAGCCTTGATCTTTGATTCAGCATCATGTTGTTTGACAAAGGAAACACAGGGGTGCTTTATCATTCATTATGTCACCGCTGTCGAAGGTGATAAGAATTCACTAAGCATGCCTGAAAAAGAAAGCAACCTATAACATTGGCAGTTTGATGTGATCTGTGGTGGCTTAGTGCATTTGTTATTATGGAAAGTAGCATACCTATTTCATCACACAAGCACGTCTTCTGTTATACCCTCAAGGTATATAATCACCTCGACGGGTTTGAATGGAATAGCAACATGCGCTGTAACTCCAGTACCAAATGTTTATAAACATAAAATAGGGAGGAAAAAAAAAGGTATATAGAATTAATATAATTATCATGACTTCCTCCATTAACTTGATACTAAAGTCAGATCAAACACCACTTTCAGTGAGAAAATCTAATATTTACCTACGGTACATCTTTATATTCTCATTCCATTGCCAACCAGATCAACCAGCTGCATTTACCAAATCTCTTTAGATCTACAAAGTTAGGCCTGAGCGAAACCCCACCCACAGAATATGTGTCTGGTTGGTCTATCTGACTGCCTGCACTCTGCAGGGGCGGAGATACTCAGGAGTAAATATTCACAGGGAATTCTCAAGTACTCTTCTGTTGCTGGTGAGGTTTAGCGGCTGATGTTGGGGTTATTAGTTTTCATAAGCATATTCCCATATGTGAAAAATTGCAAGCAGAGCTGAACTCAGACAACAAAAAAGGTGAAGAGGAGCAAGGCTGTTTGGTAAAAGCTGAGCCAAACCAAGATGAGACCTTTA
Organism: Fistularia commersonii; assembly: GCF_037954325.1. NCBI lineage: Eukaryota > Metazoa > Chordata > Actinopteri > Syngnathiformes > Fistulariidae > Fistularia > Fistularia commersonii. Next base: position 20,321,282 of record NC_141286.1, read on the forward strand.
AGTTTACTTAACGCAACTTAAGAATCATCTTTTTTGTAAAATCCCATGTTTGTGTTTGTCTCCTAGCCCTATGCCATCAGAAGACCCCGTAGAATGAAATAAAATAAACATAATTGGAAAAAATTAGATAGCAAGTATAAAGGAATGTGCTACTAAAACACATCCCGGCAGTAATCCGATAACTTAAATGTTATGAAATAAATGTAATGTTATGTTATCAAATAAAATTAATATGTATAATACAATTATATATATATATGTATATATATCACCATCTAGATGATTTAATCTCACATGTTGATAATTGTTTCATCACAGCTGCCTCAGCTGTCAATCATCGCTTCAGTAGCAAAGTCGCCTCAGACATCTCACTTCACTGCTTGCATTTGTTAATTAAAGCTGAATTTCCCCTGTGTTTCAATCCAATTTCACTTGATAAAAGCAGAACTGTTTATTACCATGTTATATGTATAATATATTTGTCAAATCAGCATTTTTTTCAGTTTTAGATGATTGCAAAATGAAATGGCTGGCAAATTGAAAGCTTGTTTCATTTATTTATTTATCTATCATTTTTGTATGGTCTTATGATTAACATGGATCAAATTTGTATTTTTTTTTTTTTTGTTTGTTTGTTTGTTTTTTCTGGCTTTACCATGTACGACAAAATATATTACACTCTTCCAGACTCGCCAGAGTTAGTAAGCAAATAAACAAGTAACAGAATACTTCAATATCATTTATGAGCCATAACATTCAAATACATTCCTCAGATGCTGTTCAAACATCTGTTGTGTTATATGCAGCCAAGGGTTAAGCAATTTTCATTTCCACTGATGGATTTCAGTCTCTGCTGTGGGCTTTGAGGCTTCTGAGGTGCTGATGATACCACCCACTAAAGAACTTTGAAAAAAAGACAGGCTTTTGTATATTACGTTTTATTATCGAGCCAGTCATCAAGTGAGTCAGGCAATCATCCTGTCCCACAGGTTAAGGTTTAACTCATGATTTAGACGGTATCCCTCGATAGTTCCCACTCTCTCCTTATCATTGCCTTTCAAAGCCTCCACCATCTTATGAGTCATTCATATACACACAGGAATTGACCTTTGAATTTTAGCGATGTTGATGTGACGTATAATCAATTTATATTCTGACTCTTATCATGTTTCTGAAAGATTCAGTCATCTTCATGATCTCTTTGAAGAAATCCTGTCCGCTCTCAGGCTCCACGGGTGAGTTACAGGTACTAGAAAGACGGGATAATGGTTCGGCTTTAAATAAGTGATCAATGATTCTGACTTTGTTCTGGTGTCCCATCTGTGGGGAGAGCGGCGACGAAATATGTTTCTAGCTCATCAAATCTTAACATGCTGTGTGTTCCCAGCACTTTGTCACATGTCATAAAAAGCAACATCTGAAACAAGCAATTTTCATGCACAATTTCTTTTGGGTAATAACTTGTTGATGAGTTGCTTTTTTTATTGTACCCATAAATACATTTACAGAAGCAATGCTTGTGTAAGTGGAGAAAAGCAAGGTGTTTCTAGAATAACGGCTCACACTAACACACTCAATGCTGTGTTAGACAGGTATAAAACCTATGCACTTAATAACATGGGAACATGTTTTATGTTGTTGTTTTATGCTTTTCAAGGAAAGTATCAGGTACACATCCCCCTATCACATGAGTGAACGGCTGACCACTAGGGGCATTTATTTCGACGGCCAGTCAAGTTCTGCGGAGCAGTGAGCCAGTTGGACCACACTGCAGGCCAAAAAGCTTTCTTCACCCGCAGTCACATTGGCACGATGGTGTAAACTGGACCCAGATTGTGACATTTCTGCTACCCAATTGCAATGAGCATTCTTTTTCTTCTCCTTTCGACTTTTCCCTTCAGGGGTCGCCACAGCGAAACAACCTTTTCCAGCTAACCCTATTCTCTGCATCCTCTTCTCTCACACAAACGAACTTCATATCCTCTCTCACTATGTCCATAAATCTCGTTGGTCTTCCTCTAGACCTCCTGCCTGGCAGCTCCAATTCCAGCATCTGTCTGTCAATATATTCAGTATCCCTTCTCTTTACCTGACCGAACCATCCCAGTCTGACTTCTCTAACCTTTTCTCCAAAATGTCTACCATGTGCTGTTCCTGTAATAGACTCATTCTTGATCTTATCCATCCATGTCCCTCCCAAAAGAACCTCAATATTTTCATCTCTGCAACCTTCAGCTCTACCTCCTGTCTTTTCGTCAGTCACTGTTTCTATGCCATACGGCAGCGCTGGTCATACCACTATCTTGTTCACCTTTCCTTTCATTCTAGCTTCTATCCCATAGTATCCCTGACACTTTTCTCCACCCATTCCAATCGGCTTGAACCTCTTTCTTTACCTCTTTTCCACACTCTCTGTTGCTCTGGATTGTTGACCATAAGTACTTGAAATCCTCCATCTTCTCGATCTCCACTCCCTGTAGCCTCACTGCTCCACCTAGGTTCCTCTTATGCTCATATATTCTTTCTAGCTGCAACTAACCCTAATTTCTCTACTTTCCAGCGCATACCTCCGCCTCTCTAGATTTTCCTCCACCAGTTCCCTGTTCTCACTGCAGTTCACAATATCGTCTACAAACATCATGGTCCATAGAGATTCCTCTCAAACCTAATTTTTCAGCCTGTCCATCAACACCGCAAACAAGAAGGGGCTCAGAGCCAATCCCTGATGAAGTCGTACCTCCACTCATAAGTCTATCTGACATTCTTTTCACCTTCAGAACATTCCTAACAAACTCCTCCTTTAAGATAACTCCAACTCCATTTCTCTTCCTGTCAGTACCATGATAGTCCAACCAAAAACCTGCTCATAAGCTTCTAGCCTTACTACCTTACTACCTTGCTTCTCTACATCATATCAACCAACTCTACCTTTTCTTGTCATAGTCCCAATAGTCAAAGTCCCTACTCTCAGTCCCAGACTCTTGCCTTTCCTCTTCTGTCTCTGCTTCTGAAACATGCCTCCCTCCTCTCTTTCTTTGACCTACGGTTCCGCAATTTCCAGTGTTACCCTGTAGGTCATCTGTATCAATGGCGGTCGTTTTTAACCTGGACCTCGATCGGTCAAATGACATTATTAGGTTTGATTTACATATTTGGTTTTGGCAATATTTACGCCGGATGCCCTTCCTGACGCAGCCCTCTGCAATTATCCGGCCTCTGGACCGGGTCATGGAGACACTGGCTTGTGTCCTCCTGAGGCTGTATTACTTAATTGCACTGAGTATGCTTTTCGAATTTGGTTCTGTTTATCACTCCCTGTTTCAATGGGTCTTTTTTTGCTGGACTGAGGCAAAATCCAGAGTGGTCCTGGATAAGGAGAACTGTGCAGAGCCAGACTCGGCATTGATAGCAGTGGCATAACCGAGGGAAGCTGGTCCAGTGACCAGTGGAGCAGGAAAATGTTTTTGGTTAAATGTAAGATATTGAGTTTTTTACACAATAATTTGTGCTGAAAATTCTTTTTAAGCAATTCATAGGTAATAATAAGAACAGAAAAAGAATAGTGTATTATTGAATATTTGGAGCCGGGCAGAACCAGGCAGGTTAAATTCAGGGAAGTTTCAATTGACGGTCTTGACCATGCTTCATATTTAACACACCCTCGGTACTCTAATTTGCTGGAAATAACATGAGTGCAGCTTGAATACTACTTTCAAAATCCTATTGAGTGCTGAGAAAACATGTTTTTTTCATTTTTATCTTTCATGGCTCTGTTTCTAATCCTCTAATTATTTCAAGATTTTCTGAATGTTATTCAAGGTATATACTGTGTATTTATAAATACGTCATAATATGCAAGTGTTTCAGCGACAGTTTCTTGGACAAATTGAAGTTTGAGCCGTCAATCAATACGGTTGTAATCAATGTCAGGCAAAACAATCATATCTCTTTGTTTATGCTAATTAGTAACCTTTGAATGTAGTTATGATTTTTCCTTTATCGAATATTCCTGCTGTTATATCATTTTGGTTCTTTACACAATATGCAAGTGGATGTACATTTCCACATATTCCCGAAGGTCTGCATGCAAAAAGATGATATAATTTCCAGTGTTGCTCAAAAATCTCATCTTTTTGAATTTGTATAAATGTGTAAACTGTTTCTGACACCACTGCCAAGAAGTAATACAGCAGTTCGAACAAAAATAATCTTTTGTATTACTGCAAAATGTATTTGGCCTCATAAATGTGTAGGACACGAGAAATTCACCAAATGATTAGTTTCATTCACTGTGCATAGAAATCAGCATATACAGCTTGTAGAACTCACAGTTGCCTATACATGTGATGCATGATCATTGAAAAAGTGTGATAGGACAAAAATGGACATCCCTGATAAGCAGATATCCCTTTTCCAGAGATAGTCAATTTCATTTGGGGGCAATTTCATTTCCAGCTCAACCAGCATCATTGTGTGAGTATGTGTGTAAATGGGTGAACGTGAAGTGCTTTGAACCCTCAAGGTGCTCTGTAATCGAGGACAATTTACCCATTCAGAAGTAGCTCTTTTTTGTATGATTCACAGGAACAATATATCCAGAAAGGCCAAGGTAGTTTTGAAGGCCTTTAGGAATAAGCTCCTCTCAAACCAGCAAGTCTACGGGAATGACAAAGAAGTCTTGAGGATTGTCAGTGTGAGGTATTTGACAAAAATGGCCCCAGCTTTTTATTCAGTCATCTACAACAAGAAAAACAGTACGACAACATTCACACCAAAGTGGTATTTCCTGATTTCATGACTACAAGGATATAGTTGGAGCCTATTTTGCTCAATGTAATCTGTTGCTTCTGCTAATCAACTTGATTTTCCCTCAAAATGATCAAAATCTCACATCATGTGTTGTATTTTTTTGCAAATCAATTGCTTACTCTCATCTCTGTTTTTCTTTGCCATTAAGTGAAACTTTTGGTTTCAAATTTGGCAGGTTTAACTTGTGCATGTGTCTGAGCAGGTATTTTGGCATGATGAAAGAAAGATGTTGTTTTCTGACCACCACATTTCAATAACCTGAGCTTTGTTAAGCCTGATTTGTCTCACGCCAGCTCCAGAAATTGCACACTGCATATAATCAGAATATTTCCTGGAGCTGAACCAAGTGGACCTTGAAATTTTCAGGGATGAAACATGCAGGAATTGGAATATTTCCACCTGATACTGTTGCACGATGGCACAGTGTAAGCAGATGTTACATTTACTTGTTTGGCTTTTTTTTTTTTTTTCTACAATGAAACAACTGAACATGGAAATTGTGACGGAAAATATGTTTACAATTATAAAGACAAATACTTTACATTTTTTGAGCGTTCGGCTTTGTCGTTTGGTCTGAACAGTCAACTGTCCTGTCATCAGCAAGGTTTTTGCATCAGATAATTTATTCTTAATTTAAAAACTAGAGAAATTAGAAAAAAAAGATCAATTTGCAGAGCAGGACGGTGAAATTCTCTCCAGGTGCCAGCTGGTAGGGTCACCTGTGCAGGTGGCGACCTCGCCAATTGCACAGTGTCAGTTGGGATTAGCTCCAGCTCCCTGTAGGTAGTTTAGCAGTACTGAAAATAGATGGATCATTTTATATAATCTGAGTTATAGCACAGTTCCCATGACTAGAGAGGCATTGCTGTCATGCAGATCTTGATGGGAAATTTAAGGTACAAGTAAAGTTAACAACCCTTTTAAGGGAAAAATGTTGAGAAATTTGAACACTACTATGACATAAAACAATCATGAATGGGGCAATAGATAGGGTGTAATTATCTAATTGTAGGTGGGTATTGTTAAGCTTCTTCAAAGAGCTGTGGTTCCAAGAGTATTTTATTAGGCTACCAAGGAAGGAGCCATTTAGTACCAACATAAAATGATGTTGGCGGCACACAACCAGTGAAAGGACCATCAAGAGCTGAATCTGTAAAAGACCCAATAGGCTGATAAAGTAGCCTCAATTAACATGAATGAACAACAACACAAACAAAGTAAAACTCCTGAACAACCAAGCAATGTGAACAGAAAGCAGGGATCGGATGGAGAGAAATGTTAATGTGTATTTGCTATCACCTTGGCCAAAACTCCCCTGGATAATTAAAAAAAAATGAACGGCTACAAAATGCAATGATAAATTTTGATATGTGTATCGATTCATGCTCTATCTGATACATATTTACTGTAGTTTGATATATTGACTAATGTTATATGCCTTTACCTTTAATTTAATTTTCAGTAGCAATATTGAAGTCCCTGACCGTTTAACTGGCCCTCAATCTGGCCGATAAAATGTGCTTGTTCTATTCAGTGATACTTTCCAATTATCAGTTGAAGGTCAAAGGAGCTTCAGAATTCTGAGTAAGTATTTTCAACATTTACAGTAAGTTCCCTCTTTTGGTTTCAGACAATTAATTTGTGGCAAACAGACACTTAATATCAATGTCTGTAAATTTTACATCTCTCTAACTTATTTTATCTCAGTGCTCCATTTCTGGTGCAATCTCTGCACCACTTTGACTCTTTGGTATAAAGGAAGGACAAAATCACTGCATTTGGAGATCTAAGTTAGTTTCTTTCAATCTCTTGTCAACATGAGTAACCATAATGTCTCCTTAAATCATTACTGGAAAAAAACAGGTATCAAAGCGGATACATACATTTATATCCAATATCATCGGTTACTCTTGTTATCTATGTTATAACATTTCTAAAACATTGCACTTTGACTCTCTCTTAACCTTTTTTTCTTTTTCTTTCAGTAGCAGCTAAGTCCATTTGCGAATACTTGCGGGACTTATAGAGTTTATTGCCAAGTTCTTTGTCAAAGTACCTTGCAGTCAAAGGGTGCAAGTACAGTGCGTGTGATCTTATCTACATTTCACTTCTGTAAAATGAACTTGTGTTCTCTGTATCCTCAACCAGGTACAGATTCCGAATTCTGAGGCATATCTGATCACCCGGAATGGATTATATAGTTGTTTTTTTTTTTACTTCTTGATCCTGTCATATCAATTGACTGACACGTCAGGGTTAATCAAATAAGTTGATTAACAACACATAGCAAGTATTTGACACCAATCAATTTCATCAACCCAAACCATTTTTATTTGTACTAAATTTCATAATAATTTTCAATGACATTCAATCACATTCAAAGGACTCTAACGTCAACCTCTTAAAATAATCGCCTAAGTCATTTTTTTCAGATTTTTCAGGAACACAAAAAACTGAACCATTTGACAAACTCTTGACAAAGGTGATTTCTACTAAAGGGATAGTATGGCATAATATGGTCAGCATCATGAGGAGATGATTTAGGAAAAAAAAAAAAATGTAAAAAAATGACTTCTGCGATTATTTTAAGAGGGTGACAATAAGTAAGAATATTCATGTTCCCAGAAAATTTTGACACTGCAATAAGTAGCACCAGAATTTATCTGGCATATCCAAACCAAGCAATTATCCAAGGCATTTGTTGGCTTCCATAAATACCAGTTATAGACCAATTTTTTTTTTTTGTTTTGTTTTACAGCAGATTTTCTGTCAGGCTATTAAGCATGGTTTGTGAAAACTGGGTCACGATGAGACAAAAGATCTGAAATTGGAAAGAAAATATGCACCGGTGCATATTAAGCATGTCATGTTTTGGGACTGACTGAACTGTACGGTATGATGAACTTGAGGCCAAGAAAATCTATATTTTGAGATTTCCATATTGAGATAGCTCATCAAAAATTGAATAATTTATTCTCATAGTACGCTATGCAAAACATATTGAGACATATCCTTAGTTAGTCTTTACTTGAAAGGCTGAACAAGCTTGCAAAAAATCCCAGCAATTTAAGGAGATGGTGATTAAGAAGATATCTATCTCAAAGATGGTGTTAAAATTTTAAACCATGCACATGGGAAGGAATGACAAATACTTAGAACAATGGACTTTTTCTTTTTCCATTACGATGAAACAATGTCACCTTCACATGAAGGTTGAAACATCTGGCACCCTCACCCCTGCGGCTGGAAACACGGCCCGACCTGTGGGTCACGGGAAACTCTTGACAGGGACCAGAGCATCAACCTTGATCTAATTATATGACAGCTTTCAAGGAAGGGAATCTGGCGGCTCCATGATCCCTTCACCGTACCTAATATACCATTCCTTTTCATATTGAATCTTTTTGTTCAGAGCAGCCTTTTACTGCTCACTGCACCCTCATCACCAAGGCTTGGAGAAAAAAAAAAAAAACTATGAGGTAGAGGTGTGAGGTTTCAAGCGAAAAAACGGGGGGATCGTTGAGTTCCCCTGTCATAACTACTGAGAAATATGACAGGCAGGTTACGTCACATTGAATTTAGGTACTTCCCTTGTACTGTGCGAGGCCCACCACAGTGTGTGTGTTTATGGCTGTCTGAGCAATAGAGTCAAGACTTAGACGTCTTTGAACTTTATCTTAAAGCCCATTTAGATTTATATCAGATAACCAGAATTAGCTCTAAGGATCTCCCCATAAATATTATACAGTCAATTCTAAAGAATACTAAGGAACCTTTACCTCAAATTTTTCACTTCAGTATTCTGTATGTTCATACATGGTGAAATAAGATTGATCATGTAGACTTATTTGAGACATTATTGTTTTTCATATTACTTCATTTGTCAGGCAAAAAAAATTGGGATTATAACGATGTCGTCCAATATTGCTTCAGTTTTGCAGTGGATGAGAGGCAAAGTAATCCCTGCAAACATTGTGGACTTCTCTATGTATAGAGACATAACAATTGACTGTCTCATTTTTGACAATAGTTTATATTAAAAAAAACATCAATGATCTTAGAGGAGAATTGCCTGAGTTAATCACTGGAATCAAACCAGAGATCTTCTCTTTGTCAGGCAAAAGCATTAGGCACCGCAAAACAGTTGACATTATGAATATACGATTTCACTACTTCCAAAATTTTCCCCCAAAACTTCTATGTATTGTCCAAGTAAAATTGGAATCGGGGAATATAATGGTCGGTAAGTGGCACAGTACATCTATCAGGTACCACAATTCATTTCCAGCATGGCACGCTCCACAGAAAGAGGCAGGAAGCCCAGGTAATTAGCAAACAATTATAAATACAAAGGAGGCAAAATCCTTCTATCCAAGTTGAATTCTCTCTGCACACTTACTTTCCGTAAGCACTCATGAATGTATTAAGTATATTCAATTTGAAAGCAACGGGAAATTAGTGTAGCTGCAAATTCTGCTTGTTAGTCACTGTGTTACAGAGGTTTTTTTTTTTTTTTTCTGCATGTGACTAAACTAAAAAGCTGTGCTCCCGCTCTCTCTCACCCTCTCGCTCTCTCTTTATATAGCAATATAGAGAGCAAGACAGTGATTGATAGATAGATTTACTGTAGATATGCCAGTTGAAAATAATATTACTACTGTTTAGATATACATGATTATCCATATTTTATTTATCTCATTACACAGCGTCTCATAATTTGCACTTTTCACTTTGTATTTGTCCTGTTATCGGGTTGTTGTTTACCTTTACGTCAGTACAAGGTGTAACCGTAAACCAAAGCCAAATTGCTTGAAATAGCTGATTCTTATTCTGGTTTTAATATATGGATGTACAGTAGATATAGATGGTTATAATGCAATGGCATTGGGCCAATACTTTCCATTCAAAACTATTAAATAAAATGCAATTTTTTATTGCTTGAACTAATTTTCAACTTGTCAAAAAACACAGCGATGTGTCCTGATCCTTTTTTAAATATATAACTTGCTAGAAATCATCAAACCATTAAAGCAGATTTTGTCATAGCACTTGCTAAACATTGCAGAATATTGAAAAATGCATAATTTACTGACGAGCTGAAACTCAGATGTTGCTCGATGCCAAGGTTTTGTAATTCTATGGACATGGTTTTGCAAAGGCAATTTATAAATGAATATCCATTGGTGAAGTGAAGGAAGGTGGCGTCAATGCACCAAAATGAATCCTACCCCTTATTAACCCTGATCATAATCACCTTTATGTGAAGATTAAATAAACAGATATAACAAAATAACATTCATATTCAATTTTTAAAAAAGGGTAAAAAAGGTGATTCAGTTCAATAGAAGCCTCCAGGCACCATTCTGGTCCATTAAGATGAGGTGAGCATTTATTGATTACCATGAATTGTGACCTGAAATGATGTCAAAAGCCAATGAAACCACAGGTTTCATCCTCACTTTTTCTCAATTTTTCCTGTCCTTCTATTGACATCCATCCATTCGAACACCTGGTTCGCGCTGAGCAGTTCATTCAAAACAGCATTCCTAGAGCCTGCTTAGAACTCCCACCAGCAGCACATCGCTTAGTAAGCAGTGAAGAGTTAAATCAGCAAGGGCGGTCACGACAGAGAATCTGTCACTGATTCAACTTCACCTGCAAAAGCCTCGAGTACAAAGTGAAATGCAAGCCACAGACTTCAAAGAGAGGGGTGAAGAACCTACTGCATCTAAGAACATAATGTGTGTGTGTGTCTGCGTGCATGTGTGCATGCGTGTGTGTGTCCATGTGAAGCACAAGTAAGGAACTTCTTACTGTATTATGATACATTTTGTATGCGTGTACCGGTAATATAGACATATTTGTGTAATTCTGCAATACCTTCACGTTGCCAATGAGCTGAGGTTAGATGGTTGAAGTTCTTCTTTGCTTTGTCCTTTTGTTAAGCAGGAGGATCCACATTCACTGTAGTGTTTAATGAGGTTCTTGTGCTTATAGGAACACATTCAAAGACTTCAGCACAGAGAGAAAAAGGGTGGGAGAGAGACCAACAAAAACTGTTTTCTTTGGTAATCGAGTATGCTTTATAGCCTTGCAAAAAGTACCCTTTGATAAGTAAATTTATTGAATAATACAATGAACAAATTGTACTGATACATACATTGTATTGATACATATGTGTGTGTTTAATATGTATGAGTTATCAACATTCAGATGAATAAATAAACAAATATGAGTAGTAAAGTAAATGTTTGCTAGTCTGATACACTCAGGACAAAACTGTTTTACAAGAAAACATTTTGTTCCAAATGCGTGGCCATGTTACGAAGCAATCATTTCACAGGATGATGTTTTTTATTTTTATTATTTCTTTTATGAATGAGACGTTTTTTTATTCGGTCAATATCGAGGCAATTTGTAAGGTGCAAATGGTTCTGACCAGTGTATTTGCCAAATTGCTTGGCTCAGCTCATGAGTCATTAATGTCTATGTCAAAGTAATCGAGGAAGGGTTCTTCATGCTGGAGCCTTGTTAAATGGGTGACTACTTATCAAGATTTCTCTTTTTATAATTCCCTCTCTCCCTTGAAAATCCCATTAAATGGAATCCCAATGCAATATGTGCTGTTACACCTATTGATGCAAAGTAATGATAAAGATCGCTCTTATTTCTTAACTGAAAATTGATTTAATGTATTCATGTCTTTTTTAAATCCTTCATAATTCCACAGAACACAAGAAAGTTGCATTCGAGTACAGACCATGCAATTACAACCATGCAAAGTTGCAGTTTGACCGTCTTTGGAGGGAAACCCGATGTGACCAACCTGAAAAGTTGTGCAAGAAAGTCAGTCTGTGTTGTTCTGCACAACTTGGCACTGGAAAAATGATATTTCCATCCTTTCTATACCCCTTTGACTCCACTGCTGCCAAGAACCTCACAGGAGCTAACTCTGGCAGCAGCTCAGGCTTATATATGTCTTAGTGTGATTCAACTGCAAGTGAGTGAAATTGCTAGAGGGAGATGCATGTGTGTGCTCTATGGGCTTAATAAATTAAACAACACATATTCATAATGTTGATTCTAATGTTACCAACTATTTCACTGTCCAACAATCCACTACAAGATGGCAAATGTATCTAAAGATTCATGGATTCAGTAAAAGTACATATTTCTTATACATGACTATGGATGCAAGCAATAATCTTACGGCAATCAATGTGTCATTGTTATGTTGTATTCTGGCAGTGTTAGCAGGTACTTGACAAATACATGCAGACAACACAACAAGAGAACTGCTGATATATAACACAGCGTGAGCAAAGCAGCAGCAGCAGACGCCGTTCCTCGCTGCATAAAAACCTGCTGCTGCTTGTACTATCTCTTTGTGTTTGGGTTGTTAAGGTAGAATCAGGCATAAAATATTTACATTATTCAATATAACAAATGTTAGTTTATATCTGAAACTAATAAGTTAAGGGGCTAAAGAGCAAAGTCACAAATGAATACTGTGTTTTTCTGTGTGTATCTAATGCTTCAAGCCTAGTACATGTTCTTCAATGTTCTTTTATCCAAATTCAAGCTAAGTCAAATCAAGTCAGATTTTGTTGATATAGTGCCAAATCACAACACAATTCTGTCATGACACTACATGTAGAGCAAGTCTGAACCACACTCTTGAAAGTGATTTACAGAGATTCAGCTACCCTTGTGAGCAAGCACTTGGTGTTGGAGGCAAGGAAAAATTAAATTTACTGGATAGAAACCTTGGAAAGTTCCAGGGTCATTGCTGGTGGCCTTCTGTCTCAACCGGTCAGGATAGAAAAGGCGAGAGCGAGGGAGACATAAAGAGAGAATTTATAATTTTTGTTTGTTTTTATACATTATTTCTTCATATCTTTTGCCACTCCAAAATAAGTTTGCTTATTTCTGCTTGAATCAGCAGTTGACTTTATAGAAGTGTTGGTTGCTTCTGGAAGTGCAAAAGTGGTTATGCCGCACTGTGTTCAGAAAGGCGAAGCAGAACTGATCAGGGAGCTGCTTCACAGAAACTTTTCCTCAATGTAAGCCAGTGAGAATTCAAATTGGGTTCTAAGCGCAAAAACATATTGCGTGTGTGTGTGTGTGTGTCTGTGTTATTACTATGACACGACAGTTATTCCATGAACCTGTTATCACTGCAGTGAAGCAATTGCAAATAGCAAAAAAAAAAAAAAAAAAAAATTCCAAGACCAACTTGGGAAAAGACATATGCAGACCCGTCATCACTGCAGACAGTTGACAAACCCGATCATTATACTCTGTCATTTCTTTAGTTTCTAAAATTCAGCAGCTTTCAAAACCTCAATTGCTTTTTGATCCTTGTTTACAATCACAAGTGATCTGCAGACTAAGCCTGGAACAAAAGAAATAAGCTAGTTAAACTAGAAAGATGGAATGTTTTTCTAACTAGGACAGCCAAGTTCTTAAAAAAAAAAAAGCAAATAGCTTATAGAAGTAGACATGCGGTTCTGTTCAAACTGTATTTGAGTCATCTTTTGTGGGTTTCTTTGCTCAGGTCGGTGTTAGCGGAGGAATACAATGTGTGACAGTTCAGCTTACTTAAATGTGCCTCAGGTCAGTGCAACCTTAAGAGAGCACAATTCCCCAGGGTAACCTCTCTCCATTTCCATTTTTAGCTCTCCAGACAGTTAGGCTATAGTGCTCTGACAAGAATGAGGCCATCTGAAAGAGGAGAATGTGCCTTTGCCAAGTGCCAGGAGTCTCAACCCCCAACGCGTATTCATTGTTCAACAGGTAACAGCTGGGACGTTTCCCCTTCAGCAAGTTTTCCACACTACCTCTAATACTCCAGTTTAATCGAGTGATTTGCTCTCTATTCTCTGTCTTTTAGAACAATTATTTTAAAAGCAGGCTGACAAATCAGGGCTTTTGCTAGACAAGTAAGGAACAGAACGGATATTTGTCTATGTGTTACTGTGGGCTAAATTCAGAATATAAATTGAATCTCTATGTGACTTTTTAGCACTTGATGAATGAACACATCTGTGTGGATTGTGTTCCTGGGTTGTGGAGTTTTGTCTCCTCTGATTCATTATCTGGCAGGAAATGGCCACTGATGACACATTGTTGTTTTACGTCTACCTTTGTAGGGATGTGATTTATTTTTATTTGGGTTTGCTTTTTTTAATTCGATGGACATTTCTGAAAATTTAATTTAGCTGAACATGATGCACTGACAGGGAAAGAGTATTTAGTTCTCTTCTTTTCATGGTTGTCTGATGTAATCTCAGTTGAGTGAAAAAACATTATAAGGCTTTTCTATGCTGCCGAACCTTTTCCATTAACAATTATCTGTATAATTAGCGGTGGCCAAGGATGACAAAAGCAGGCAATTTCCAACCACTTTTCACAATTACCAGTAATAGTGTAATTTCTCGCCCATCTAAATTCCTGAGCAGATGAAGTTGATCCAACATTCATATCTATCTATCTATCTATCTATCTATCTATCTATCTATCTATCTATCTATCTATCTATCTATCTAAGATACACAGGTAATAAAGATATAGATATATAGATACATATGTGCATACATTTTCTATACACACACCTGCATGCACACACACATATATATATACATATATATATATACACATATAAGTATATACCTTTATATATATATATACAGTATACATACATGAGATGCCCCCTGAAATTCAGTAAAAAGATCAGTAATTAAGCATTTAAGCAGTATGGTATGAAGAGGGACCTGATCCTCTCCAAGTTAAAGTTTTAGCAAATAAAATTGGAGCCTCTTCAATCAAAACTGGAAAAAACCCAGGCAGCAAAATATTGCACTCCTTTAAAATGGAATAGCAAGCAGATAGAACTCTATCAAATATACTGTAGCAGCCATAATAAAAGGTTTTCCAATATAATCTGTGAATATACCACCCACCGTAGATTGAGAGTCACAGCCTCGTAGAAGAGGCCTTCATGAAATATATCTGTCTGAATTCATGGCCAAACACCACATGAACCAGTACTTTCTTGAGGATCTTTGGGAGCATCGTGACCTATTGCATGCACTAATTCTACCCTGTCTTTCTCTATGCTCCGCTTGTTCGTGTCATAATTCCCAGAAGAATGTCATCACCAATTCCTCTTTGGGAAACCTTTAGAAGGGAGTTGAAAATTACTCACAGGTGCCAGACAGATTCTGGCTTGGCAACTGAGGTTTTTCTAGATTTTTATAAATACCTATTTTATTTGTAATTGAAAAAGTTGTTTTGCCTCTGCTGGAGTTTGTTATAGATGTTGCAATCTTTGGTATGTTATGGCTGACGCACAACTCACATCCTGCTGCAGTTATTATTGGTAACCTGGTTTATACTCTCACAGTGCAAGATATAAAAATAGTTTTGTCGTCTTTTATACCTTTCTCCCATGAGTTTTCTTTTCTGTTTTGAATTTCTACCATATATTTTGATTTTTTTTTACATCTATATCTAATTAAGCTACCAGTCAGTCATATCCATAATCCCAAAAAGAAAAGAATTCTTTCCCACTGTCCCAAAATTACACTCAGTCGGCAACACGTTGTGGATCCAAAGGAGTATCTGTTCTAATAATGGCAAATTTTGATATGTGATATGACAACTAGGGGTGTTTGCTAAATGTGGCCCGGTCAGCATTCAATAAATTATCTGACTGGAAGTTAGTTTTGAGCAGCAAGACATGCATGATGATGTAAACCTGAAGTGTATTGATGGTCACCCAATGATGTTGTTAATCTATGACATTCACATACACTGAATACATGTTTGGAATTAGCAAACAAGTTATACCAGGTACGCTGTATGTCCTATACAGTCTTATGACTATATCAAATGGCCTCCTTGCCTTGAGGGTTGCTAGTTTTGGAGGTGAACATATGTTCAGAACAGCAAAAAAAAAAATAGTTTAAGGAGGTTGCCATTGCAATTGGCGTGTCCGCACTGATCCAGTGATTGGGCTAGAGAATCTAAATGTTTGTGTGTATTCTATATTTGTTGGAGCACAAATATCAGCTCAGCCAGTGTACAGGGAGACATGTGTCCGGCAATATGAAATTTACTGCATACATCAGATGTATGTGCTCTGCACAGTCTGCCATTTACCACTTGCCTCTTCTATATTTCAAAATGTCTTGACTTAAAATATTACATATTAAATATATTTAACATGTGTATTTATCTACCTGCTTGTAACAAGTTGTTGGGTGTTTGTGGAACTGATGCAGTGCATGCCCGTGTTTGTCTGCCGATTTGGCATGCTTTGCTTTTTCATTTAATTGATTTTCAGGGCATCGAAAATGTAAGCTTTTGTACTGATAGTGTGCCAACCCATGTACTGTACTGGAGAATAAGATTAAATAAAAGGGCAGTGATTTAGGATTTTAAATTAGTAGTTATCAAATTACTAATCTAAAAATGCAGCACAGGCTTGATTAGATGCTGCAGTTGTATAATGAGATTTTTTTTTATTTTTTCTGAAGCAACTGTATACATAAAGTATTATATAATGTGAAATACTGGAGAGAAAAAAAAATCAAAGTTGATATATTAGTATAACTACCAAGTAGAAATGTTTCTGGGTCATTTCCTGTCAATGACTGGAGCCTTCCTTCCTTCCAAGTGTTCTCTCCTGGTTCTCTGGCCTCCTAGTATCATCACTACAATAAGTAGGTGAACTGTATTTTACAATGTTAGTAGAAGAGTAAAATGTCTTTATGCTTCCATAAGAGGCCCAGTGTACAGGATGCAGTACAGAAAATGTGATTATTATTATTAATTTTTTTACTCAAGTATAATTTCATATACTGTAGGAGCGGGATGGTTTCAAACTTTTTATTTTCATGTATTATAAGCAAATCAGAACTGCAGCAAATATAATACCATTTTAGTCAATTTTAGAAGCTATCAAGCCTTTTGGAGGCAGCTTATTCTATATATGTCTAAATCAAGATTACTGTTAAACATTTTATACTTAACATTAGTGATTAAAAGTCAAAGCATAATCACAAAATCTATAGAATTAACAGTATACTATTTTTTTTTTTTTTTCCCAGGGAGGGTATTTTAGATTAGTATTTCAGCCACCATGACCATTCTGTGTGTGTTCAGGACTCGGCTGCTGATGACGCAGAGAGAAACATTACTGTCACTGTCATGAGAATTTACACAGTGTGAACAGATGGAAAAGAGGAGCAAGAGAATGTTGAGACTGTGATAGAAGGCATTAAAGTTCTGAGTAATGTAGTCTGTCATAATGGGGTTCATTATGCTGTTTTTTATTTATGCTATATGTCTTGACAAAGTGTTCTTTCCTCTTTATACAGGGGTCGGGACTGTGTTTATCATGTCCTTTTAACAGTACTGTTTTTAACATTAAACAAACAAATACTATTCTATCAGGGTGAGGTTTGAGAGAAAATATTTTTATAATCATTACAAATTTATTATTGCAAATAATTATGAGTTAAAAAAAATCATCCCCTTTGATTTGTTTAATAAGAAGGTAGAAAAACACTCATACAATTTTGTTGAGGTTTCACTTTGCAATTTGCATATGTTACTTTTTTATGTGATGGCATTAATAAATACTGTAACTTAATGTGTTTCTTTACAGTATTAGCTACATGATGTCATTACATAATACATCTTGGTAGACATCTTTTGGAATTTAGCCTTTCGGCCACTCATGTAACTGGATGTGTTCTCGATTTTCTTGATGAAATGTTGAAGATATTGTGATGATATAGTGTCCTCTATAAAATTAATTCATTCTAATAATGCATGTGGAAGGCTGTCTCCAGTGGAGGTGCAATAAAACTTAAAATATCTTAAAAAGAAACAAACAGTACCGTATTTCACTAAGGTGATTTACAAAGTCGCAGAGCTTCGTCGTGTTGTTGACGATTGTCAGAGGTTTGTTTTGATTTGTTTTTGATTTTTGTTTTTGTGCCACTTGTTTCATTGTTGGCAGTTTGATGAGTCACCCCAAATATAAAAACTTTTAATTAACTTATTGCTATCTTAAGGTAGAGTGCTTGGATTCGAATGAATAAGAGTACATAATCTATTCCAGTAAAAAGAAACACAATAATAGAACACACAACATTAAAAAATGACAACTTGTCTATAACTTGTCATTTTATATGATGATTTGTTTCTCTGTATGATCATGTATCGCCAACGCATCAGGATTCTACTTTGGATAGCAGACTGAGTTTTGTTTGGACTTGCAGAGGCAGGAAAAGTGACACTCAGTCGGGTGATGGAGACAAGTGTGAAAAAGTGTTGGCACTTTTGAAGACAAGCTGTGTTAAAGTGTCACAGAAGCAGCCCAAGGGTGGTTGACTGGTTGCTTCTGCCAGTTTTTTCTTCAACTGCCTAGAGGTTTCCTTTATTGATAAACACACTGTGTTGAGGTAGGTTCAGCCAAAAGATGAAGAAAAATACATGTCCCCAAGGACTATCAGTGTTTTAAAATGCAAAGGCAGTTGCAAGTGTTTTCTCGATTGAAATATCACACTCATCCCTACCTGAATATATATGATTTTAGGATGTCGCACATAGATTTTACATTTGCAGTCCTATTGTGTGGAAGGTGGGGGTTTTGCTTCTGGATTGACGGACTGGGATGGTGATCCCCCTCTTTTAAAAAAGGGGTATCTATGTCCGCTGTGTCACTGAACCTCTTTTCTGCACAGTTCTTGGTCCAGCCAGGCTATTGAGAGGATCCCGTTTGGTGGCCTCAGTATTGGATTTTTGCAGATCACGTGGTTCTGTTGGCTTTATCGGACAGTGACCTCTATTGCTGGAGTGGTTTGCAGCCGAATGTGAAGCGGCAGGGTATAAGAATCAGCACTTCCAAATGCAAGACCATGGTTCTCAGCTGGAAAAAGATTGGTTGGGGATGAGGTCCTGCCTCTGGTGGAGGAGTTCAAGTATCTGTGGGTCTTGTTCACAAGTGAGGGAAGGATGGATCAGAAGATCAACCAGCGGATCGGTGTGGCATCAGCAGTAATGCAGACTCAGTGCCAGTCTGTTTTGGTGAGCCAAAAGGCTAAGAACTCAAATTACCACTTAACCTATGTTCCGATCCTCACCAATGGTCATAAGCTGTGGGTTGTGACTGGAAGAACAAGGTCACAGATCCAAGCGGCTGGAATTATTTTTTTCCGTTTTCTCCACAGTGTATCTGAGCTTTCCGATAGAGATAGGGTGAGTTCTGCCATCCGGGAGGGGCTCGGAGTAGCCGCTGCTCCTCCCCATGGAGAGGAGCCAGTTGAGGTAGCTCAGGCATCTGATCAGGGTACCTGCTGGATATCTCCCTGTTCAGGTGTTTTGGGCATGTCTGACCAGGAGGAGACCCTGGGGAAGGCCGAGGACATGCTGGAGGGACTATGTCTCCAGCCTGGCCTGGGGACGCCTCTGGATTCCCCGGAAGAGCTGGACAAAGTGGCCAGGGAGAGGGAGGTCTGGGGCCATTCTGTTTAGGCTGAGAACTGATAAGCGGCAGAAGATGAATGGATGGATGGTTCTATTAAATAAAAGAGTATGCGTGACCTACTACACTATGACGTGGATGACTGTGAGGAATCTACATAGAAATACAGCAATTAAGTTTTGTGTGTAACATATCGAGACCTTAAAACAGCACAGTCCTAACTACATTCTGTTTTTGCATACTTAGGTATAACTGGATTTTTTTTATTTTTTTTCATTTTTCAAAAATGTTTATTTTACTTGAGGTATTATAGAATGCAAAATACTGTGGGGGGGGGGGTCAAAGTTATTATAATTGATTTTTTGTTTTTGTCTTTAGATGCTGTTCAGTGCACTTTGCTACAGGGGTTCAGACGAACTAAGTAGGAATGTTTCTGATTCAATTCCTCTGAACGACTGCAGCCCTTCTGCAAAGAGCTTACATGGTCTACCATGAGTAGAGTGTTCTCTCCTGGTTCTGTGACCTTTTACAGCTAAAAAACAATGTAATAGGATAACTTAAATATTTCAAACCCACACATGACCTTGCAGAATCAGACATCTTATTTCTTGAATACATTTCTTTAATTTTAAATTTCAATTATTTCAATTGAACTCGACGAAACATTGACTCTTAGGACTGAAAGGGGTGATTTTCACGGCTACTGGACAGAGTTGTAACTTTTAATTTGCTGGAAATTGAACGTGCGATTGCTGTGGGAGATTTATCAGATGGTATTTTGAAGACTGTGATTGTGTGATTGTGATTCATCACCAACAATTAGATACACTGTCAAAAACCTTATCGGTATTATTTCATCTTCACTTTTGAGTCGATGCATGGGCAGTGTTAGTGGTACGTAGGCTGAAGCAGCTAGGGTCAATGCTGATGTTACTTTTGGACGATAGGCTGGGGGTGGCAGTGATTCATTAGCTGCCAGAAAAACAAATGTGGGTTTCCTGGCTTTGACATAGTTTGTACATCCCACCAGGGAGATGCTCAAGGCAAGGCTTTAGATGTGAAATGTTGTTGGAAATGTGGTCTCTTTGCTACACCTTCAAGAGCAGAGCTCAGAGAGGTTGCCTAAGCTTCAATAGCTCTTTAAGAGCTAGTTGGTTTCAGTGTTGACAGTGACCACATACCCCATCCTCCCTTTATTCTAAAGAACGATGATTAAGCTCACCAACTGAAATGTCTAGTGGCACTATATGTAACATTTTGCAGACACACAAAGGTCATGGATTGGCTGATATAGTGCATGCATGGAGAAGAGTGACAGTGTTAAAATCCTGTTTTCTTTTGGTAGCATAATAATGAGGAGCACGTCTGTGATGCTGCCCTCCGTGAGCTGCCACCATGTTGGAGGGTTTGCATATCCCAGTGATCCCGAAGATACTTGTCTTTTTATGGTCCGAAAGCAAGCAGAAGGTTAAATGGAGACTCTAAAGTGCTCGAACATGTGAGTGAAAAAAATTATGGTTGTTTGACTTTCTTGAAGTGGACATTCTATTATATATGACTAGTCCAGGGTAAACCCTGCCTCTCACCCAGTGACAACTGGGATAGACTACAGCTCCCCCATGACAATTACTGCAAGATAAGCAGATAGAGAATAAATTAACGAATATATTACATATAATACAATCCAACTCCTTATAAATTTCTTTTAGATACAGCCTTCATGGTTCCATCTGGTCTTTGTATAATCATGTTGTTTAATGCCAATTTCATTCACACAATGAATTAATAACAAAGGTTCTTCCTTTTTCTGCAAGAATCAATACGGATAAAGAATTTCTGAGAGTAACCGGCCATTACAGTTGCTGTGTCAAAAAATTCTTTGTTTGCTTTTGAGTGGCCATTCTGCAACATAGTACTTTATCATTCCTGCCTTTGCTCCCCCCTGACATAAAAGTAATAATGGCAATAACAATGTATGTTTTGAACTAGAAACTTTCCATCTCAAGCCTATCACTATATACTCTGGCCCGATAATAGGAGGCCTTAATATGCTTCCCCAGTCGTTGGACAATGCCTTAAGGCAGCAGTCAGTTTCAGTCAGAATAAGACTGTCGATGATGTCTTCTTGTTTCAGTCTGTTGTCTTTAAAATAACAAAGTATTCTATTTTTAGACCGTAACGAGAACAGGCAACTTATTAAGAAAGAACTCGATTGGCTTTAAAAGACCATCCGCAGGGTTGCTCAATATGGCAAAAATCGTCTTTGTTTGTCCACTCTGTTGCGGAAAGTGGCACTATAATCATTCCATACTACTGACTATAGTACCTTCCACTGTGATACTTTCTTTTTGCTGCCTTTTTCACAATATAAATGGTAGCATTTGCTTTCCCTTTTTCTGCGGTGAAGTCCAAACATTTCTCCCTCTGAGTCGTACTGAGTATACCATCATTAAAAATGCTCTACCTCTCTCTTAGATCTTCAGTTTAGCTTGGATAGATCTGATTTTAAACCAGTTTAACCTATCTCTGGTACAATCAGCTCTGAGACAGTTTTAATGCTACATGGTCTATTTCCCCTTTGAATCCTTGAACTGCTAAACCCTCGAATTGTAGCTTTCTTTTTGCAGTTCCTGTCAGCATTCCCCAAATGTATTTTGACATCCCAAAAATGACTGATGTGTCTGAGGATGCCGTTGCATCTTGATACAATCATCTGTTAATTCGTGCTGCACTTTCACAATGCCATTCCAGAAACCCAAGTTTTTCTTCCTTTACAAAAACATGTGTTGAACGATCCTTGAACTTGGCTCTTGTGGGTTGTAAACATCTTACACCCTCAATTGGATAATTTCCCTCCCATCAGTTATGACTTTTGCTATTATTGCTGCATGGCCTTTCAACAGCTGTCAGCAGTAATATTCGCCACGGCCTTTAGAAAACTCTCACTGAGACCATTTTTTAGCTGGGGAGAGAATTGAATACATTTAATGCCTTACACTGTGGGTTGCAACAACTGCTTGACTAATAAAGAACTGAGTTGAGACCATTACTTGACAGTGAGTTTTCATCTCAGTGATTAGATGAAGCATTAAAAGATATATAGAGGGATAATTCCAGAAATATAACTTGGCTTTGGCAGAGAAGAAAATTCTGATTACAGACACAATTTGGAAGAAAAGAAGAAAAGAAGATTTATGGCACAGTCATCTCCTTCATTGGGCACATTTAACTATTTCCCCATCTGTGTTGTAAAAGATTCCAGCCAGTGCCAAAACTTTGGACAAAAGCAACTAAAGATCTAAACTATTGGGCATTTTCCTCTTTGCGTCTGAGCTTAGTGAACCGTCAGGCTTCACTCTTGTCTGCAGTCTCCTTCCTCAAGGTGCATCACAATTAAAAAGGCAAGTGTTTAACAAAGTCACTAATTTGGACTCAACAATTGATTGTTTATTTTGCTCTCAACTCCCCAATGTGCTGCTTCGCGTCACTCTGACCGACCTTCTCCTCACTCTTGTCAAACCCAACCAGCTTATGTGAAATCTTGGCAATTCTTTTAGTTAAATATCGGTATCAGTCTCAGAACATGGCAACAATTACATTGAATTGCATGTTGTGTATGATACGTTACCACATAAAATGTTTATAAAAGTAGAGGTTTATAAAATTCAGTCGGTTGAGAGATGTTATGAAAACCAGAAATTTGTCACTTCCAGCTTGTAAAAACACCAGAAAAGACCATATTAGTTAATTAAATGATCAAAACGGAAACCAAAAAAAAGGATGATTTGCCACTTCCTTTGGCAAGGCACCATCATGGGGAGCAGAGAATTCGGTAGTTCTACTCCCCATCTTTGGAATTCTCAACTACCCAAACTCAGGAACATCAATGAATTTCCCCATTTCAAATTACTTTTGAAAAACCCATCAGTAAAGCGGCTTATTCTGTTTAGTTATGTCCTGTTCAGTTATATATCTATATATGTATGTGTTATATACATTTGTAAGTTTTTTTTTGAATCTGTATTTTGTATATATGTATATGTCTGTACAGTATTTAATACACCTTAACTAAAATGTATTATTATTATTGTTATTGTGAAGTGCCCTCAGTATTGTAGGCATAGGCAGATAACTCCTTCTTTTCTGTCATTGCTGATAAGCTCTCCATAAGTAAATTAAAACGAAACAAATACAGTACTTATTTTAGTATATCAAGTTTTTCATACAAAACTTCTAAACTAAGAAGTGCGTAATGAAAAAGTGTTTTTGCCACCCTCTGGTTGATTTCTATTCAAACAATGTCAAACAATTCATTAGATATCTTTTTCTGTGAAGATACTATTTTTGGTCTGTTTTATGAGATTTAATCAAGGGAAGGGAAAACTGCATTCAGCTGTTTTTTAAACATTGTCGGTGAAGTGTATTGTGGCTTCTATGTGTACAATAAAACTATGCCAGAGAACAGATAAAAATATTTAAATGGATAAACTAAGAGCAGGGTAATGTTGATTGACAAGTAATATAGTTTACTTGAAGACGAAAATGTATCAGGTGCAAAGATGTTATTTCAGCATTTTAGAATCCTGTGCAAAGTATATCAAATTCAATTACTTTAATTGCTTTGCCTAAAACCACAAAGTGAAAGAATATTATATCGTAACACGTTGTTTCCCAGAGGATTATACCAAACAAAGTTGTTAACAACATTGCAAAACAACAGGTTTAATTAACTCCACTTAGAGAGCTGCAAGGAACTCCTACAATAACAGATCGAAGGCAATGGGATGACACTTTAGCTAATGATTCCACTCACTTATTGAATGACACAATCCAAGTTTTCTTTGTAGCAGAATTGACTAATTAGTAGTTACTTAGTAAATAATCTGATTAAATCAATACCTGCCTTTTACTTCTAGTTCTACTGTAATTCTACTACTTCTAGTTCTAAAATGATCTGGACCTGACAATTTAATTCCAAAATCAAGCAAGGGATCAAGTGCTTGTCTTCACAAAAAACACTTTGAACAAATTCCCTTTTTTTTGATTATCATGCCTATATTAACATATAAAATATACCATGATTTGACATTGTTTTCAGTGCTTATATACAAGGCGCTCCAAATAAAGTTCCATCATACTTCCGTCTACAAAACCAGACATCTTTCTTCTATTAAGATGCTAATGCCTGTCTATCTGTCTGTCTGTCTGTCTGTCTGTGTATTTGTGTGACAAGGGTTGCATTTCAGATTTGAGCATGCAAAGGGGAGACTGTTCGACATCCTGACAGCCTAGTGGATAAAGCTGCTGCTAAGCCTGACGGAGCACATGTAGTTGCTCCTGTATCTCCTCCCAAATGGGAGGAGGCGGAAGAGACTGCATCAGGGATTTGTTGAGTAGCACACCCCACTGAACACTTTGCAGGTAAGTCAGTATTGTTGATGTCTTTGAGGGAGGCGAGGCAGCAATTAGCTTTGAAGCCACATTCATTCATTCAGTTGTAAGATGTGCAGCTCTGATAACTCATATTGATACAATTTGTTAGGATGTCCCCCATGGTCAGTTGAAAGATCACATGATTAGTATAAGGGTTCTTGCTGCCTCTTCTTTGTGGAAAGAGGGAATGTGGCTCATCAATCATTGATTTTCAATAAAGAAAACCACCATCGATGTACACACCTTGAATTTTAGTGCTCTGAGGATGTAGCAAATACAATTATATGGAGTGAACTCACCCACCTACACACAACCACACACACACGCACACACACAGATATTCAGGGAAAGATTGTCTTCCCATCCTTAATTGTTGTTGAGACTCATCACAGCTGTGCAATCAACAAATATTCTAAAGCAATGGATGCTGTTTTTTTGTTATGCTGTGATTTGTTAGTAAATGATGAAGAGGGGAGCGAGCCTTCCTTGTGGTCGCACACAACTGAGTGTGATGCTACGCAACGTGTATTGTTCGTTACACATATTGCTGGTGGTCTCTGGGTGAGAAAATCTGGCAACTATTTACAGGAATTCTACTGAGGTGGGTAAGGGCTGAGTGAAGAGCAAATGAAACTAAATCCCTTGGTGGACCAGTTGGCTCAATTTGGAACCTGAATTGAATCCAGAGAGGACGGATCTTATTTACTGCATTTTAAGCTTTTTAGAGCTCTTAATTATTTTGGGGATAAGTGGCAGTCATTGCAGTGGGATAGAGATGAGTCATTCTTGTACAGGTATGATGGAAGTGGTGACTTTAACATCTCTTAGACAATCAGCTGCGACTGCATGACGGGGAGACATCGACGTCTGAACATTTTTACACCACATCAAGGAGTAAGCTAAGGTAACACCCATCAAACATAAAGAGAAGAAAATGGCACCTAGTAATCCATTAATAATAGTAATTAATGTGGTTTTCTATGTTTATGCAGTATGTACAAAGAAACATAATCTCCTTTACAAACAAAAACTTCCAAATATCACTTACAATTCCTCTGCTGCCCTAGATAAGAGTCCTTACCATTTTTTTTTTTGCCTTTCAATAAAGTAAACTCATGCAATATTCTTCTTTCTCATAACTCCACTGTATGGCTCATCAACTTTATAGTTGCCAAAATTATACACATCCCTCTTATTCTTAAAAGTGAGCACCATCACACTTCATCTCATAGTCAGAAACTCCACCGCTGCCTCTCCTACACACTTCCACACCTCCACAGGTATATCATCAGGACCAACCGCTTTTCCACTCGTCATCCACTTCAGTGCCTTCCTCACTTCACTTTTACTAATATCTGCTACTTTGTGGTCTACAATAGTCATCCCTTTTACCCCCCCTTTCATTTTTCTCTTTCCATCTTCTCATCACTCTTCTAGCATCTGTCAATACATTTACCTCTGTATCCTTGATCACTTGGATCTGTTGTATAGCCTTTCCATCTCTATCTGTCTTTTTCGCCAATCTGTATAAATCATTTTCTCTCTCCTTACTGTCCAACCGAGCATACAAGTCATTGTACGCCCTGCTCTGTCCGGTATGTAGTGTTTGTGCCGTTCTTGCTGATGAGGGATACAGTAGGGATAACTTAATCAAGCTCTCTATAAATACCTGGTTCAGTTCTTAAGTCGCACTTGGTCACCTCCGCAGTGTTACTTGTTTCAGTCAACTTACTTTGCTCTAAAACACAGTTACGTATCTCTTCTGTACTTTTAGTGTGTATTCTGATCCTTGTCTCCTTTTCATATCCCTCAGGCCTTATTATCTGCCATATGTCCTCAGGCTCCCCATCTGCCCCCTATATTGGCTCACTTGCATTCATTCATCCGTAGGTTTCCCCCCGAGTCCTCCCAATGCAAACTACTCCCTATCCCTGCTCACCAGTTCAACTAACACTCACCCTCCCGCGTCCTCAATAAAATCCACTCCAGTCTATGATTGTTCTGCGTTTAAGCCCAGCACAAACCCATAAAGTAATTATGGGTTTGTGTTTTATTTGATTTGGTTATATATTAGTTTATGCATTTCATCAAAAGTCTCAGAGCAGCAATAATTTAGATGACAATTTTCTACATATTCAAACAGTATGCCATTTGATTTAGGGGTCCCAAGGGACATAAATCATCATTCTACTACGGCACAAACCCAAATTCAAATTCAAATAATCCAAATAAAGGTTTTGTGAGTAGTCTCATGAAGTATCCATACAGTAGCAGTGGCAGTAACGCCATCTGTGAGGAGGAGGGTTAGATCATTTTCTTTCTAAGTTCAATTGTGATACAGTAGTTGCTCATCAAAGATATGTTTTCCACCTTCAGATTCTGAAACAAGACTCATCATTGATTACTCAGTTCTTCATGATTCTTCCTTTCCGACTATAGCTGTATTTCACAACTACCCCTCTCCTTGTTCTAGGCTGATGTAGAAGGAGATGCTGTGCATGGTGATTAGGACTAGTATTTGGCACTTGTTTTGCAAAACAGATGCTTTGATTTTATGCAGCCTTAGCCCTTGTAATGGCTGTTTTTCAGGTACAATATGATTCAAAGACCTATTCTGTTGAATTACAATTTCAGTTTTCATTGTCACTTTGCTGCAGATGCTCTGAAGCATCAGCAAACTTCATATTGCACCATTTAAATGCTTTTTTAATGACTGATTTTACCTCATTGCTGCTTAATTCAAGCATCCTAAAGTATGTTTTCATTGAAAGAGAGTTTCTATAGAGATACTCCAGCCTATTATGAACATAGAGATATCAGCACATCAATGTGCCAGGGGATTCATGTTTACAGGTTCCAATATTCAATGGGTTCAATGTTCATCAGGCTAGTTTGCCATCTGACTGCCTTTGGAGGATTCAACAATAACGAGTAGTGTAAACTGTGATGTATCAGGTTGTGTTTGTCTGCTCTGATCATTTCCCCTGGGTGCCGCCAGGGGGCAATCGTGTTTATTTGTGATGGCTGAGGCCATATGCTTTGTTTGTACGTTAATGAAGTACTTCCGGTTTGGCAATATGATATCATGGCTTTGCCCCCATTATTTTTGAATAAGTTGAATCCCGACAGTTTAAGTAGTGAAGCACACTCACTTGGGGAACATAAAAAACTAGAACTGATACCCTTAACAGCTACTCCAAATCATGGCATGTGTGAGATTCACCCAAGTGTCATCACATTCTCACTGTGGGGCAACCGATGGAAGGGGAAGTTCCATAACAGTAGAACAATCAATAAAGAATGTGCAAAAGTTTGAAAAATAAATGGTCTCAGGCAGCTCTACATGAATTTGAATGACTTCTATTCTGTGACCTATTCTCATTTGCAGTCATAAAAAAATCTGCAGCTGATTTCTCAAGCTTTCGAAATCAGTTCAAAACCATCTATTCCCTAGCCAAGCCCTCCAGCATGCCACATCCAACATTCAATCTAATGACTGTTGATAAAGCCCTAAAAAAGCCACTTCTGGATATTTGTTCATACTTTGTGGGTGGATACTAAAGATCACCGCTTCTCACCCCATGGGACTAGGGGCTGGGGCGTGGTTTAGGTCAAGGGGCAGTATGGTACATGAACGTTAATGGCCAGTTTTGTGTTGATGTTTAACCCTTGTGTTGTCTTGCGGGTCAAAAGTGACCAACCACCATGTTTAGCTGTAGAAAAAACACCTTAACCTATTTTTTTCCCAACTTGAAATTTTATGACTTTTCCTAAAGAGACCCCATAATTAGAAAAAGTTATACTTCTTTTTTGTTTATGTTTCCATGTGGGCTGTACACCACTAGGGTACAAAGATTGTCTTATGGGTCATTTTTGACCCGTAGGACAAGGGGAGTAAACACAATGTAAGATCGCACGAGGGTTAAGGAATAAAGTTCAAACTCGCCATCGTCCTCGCAATCCTTCCTTTTCACCCCACATTGCTGACCCTGTTCTTGACACATCTGACTCGGACTGTGTGTGCACTTCAGCCACGTGCGCAGTTATCACCAGGTCCTTGTGCATGGGGAGGACATGCCCAAGACCGCAGTGCTCACCCCATTTGGGGTTTTCGAGTTCCTGCGCATGCCTTTTGGCTTGAAGGGAGCCACTCAAACCTTCCAGAGGCTCATGGACTCGGTGCTGCGTGACATTGCTTTTGTGTTCGTCGACCTTGACAACAAACTGGTGGTCAGTGCGTTGACTGATGAGCACCTGGAAGACCTGACAAAAGTTTTTTGTCGTTTGAACGAACATCGCCTTTTAGTCAACCTAGCAAAGTATCATTTTGGACTGTTGGTGATTGACTTCGTTATTGCATTTCACAGATAGGTGCAGTCCCATTGCCTTCAAAGGTGCATGCAGTAGCAGACTTTCCATGTCACGCTGGATTGGCTGAAACCAGCATATAGAGTAGCCAGTGAGGTTTTGTTCCCTTTTCAGGTTCCCTGTTGAAGTCACCCTCCATCCAGGGCCCCAGCAATGCCTCTGCAGGTTCAGTGTCTGGTGCCTCCTGCTGCTTCAACCAAGTGATTACATAATCAGTGCGGCAGGCTGCTCAGGCACCTCCATCTCGCTGTTGCCTGATGCCTTTTAAATTATGTGGAGCAGCAAAAGTTTACTTGCAGGATAATTGTTCATTGTCAGTTGATTGTTTTATTCACTGCTTTAGATAATGGAGGGTGGCTTGCTTCACAGGATCTCAGCTGAGCAGGTATTTAGCATACAACCATTCACAGTCTCGTTCACATGCGAGAGTGAAGTCTCCAGTTGACCTATTTCTTGTTTTGGATTGTAGAAGGAAAACAGAACCCAGAAGAAAATGCAAACCCATGTAAGAATTGAACCTGGGATGTTCTCACTGTGAGGCAGAATTGCTAACCACAGCGCCACTGTGTCAACCCGCAGAACAGAATATTTATTTCGCTTCTTCTTTTTTTTTAAACTCAGCCTTCCCTATCCACAAATTATAATTTAACTGCACACAAATACAACTGAAATCTGGCACCATGAATACCTGATTGATGGCCCTGCTACCTTCATCAGTATCATAGCTATATCTTTTAGTCACAGCATTGTCATAAATTTTTACCATTGTTACCCTTCTTTCCTTTGCTACATGACAGTGACCATTTGAGAGGTGATCTCAAAAAGTGCTTTGTCTTTTGGAGCGTTTGAACTTTCCGAACTTGAGGTGTAGTAATGTCATATAATTTGTCTTACGTTACTGTCTAAGTCATTCACCAGGACCAATAATTGTCTCTTTCCTCACTCATTGCCGCTGTGATTTACTTTAACACAATAGTGACTTCACGCTGCAATGACCTTTCTATCCTCATGTCTTGAATGAATCTTCAGAAGAATAGAGAGATCAATTGCAAATGTTCCAGCAGTCAGCCAAAATGAATTTGCAAATGGTTTCACCCAGCTGTGCATATTAATTTCCATTCCAGAAAATCATCAACAGATCATTACAGATTTTCTCTAACCTCGCACATTTGTATTACCATAATTATTATTACTTAACAAGAATAGGAACATTACAATTTACTCCGTTTCACTGAGATGACAATATTCATATTTTTCAAGAATTGCCTAAATCTAATGGGGGTGGCTTAGCGCGGCGAAGGAAGTAGAGCAATTTTCTTTGGAACTGAACATTCCTGTTTCGATACCCGTCTCCTCCAAGTGTTTTTGAGCAAAAAACTGAACCCTTAACTGCTCCCCTGGCACTTGTTGATGGTAGCCTACTGCTCATTGTTCACCATGATGGGTTAATTCGAGAGAACAAATTTCCCCATGGGGATTAATAAAGAATTAATTACCTTTCACTGTTGCAGGTATAAAGACCCTCTTAAATAATCAGTTGCAATTATTAAAAAAAAGATGTTATTATATGATATCGCAATGAAGACAAAACTGGTGTCACTGATTTTAAAATTGATGGGCGATTGATGATGACGTAATCCTTTTGCTGCATGTTTTGCAACCATGTTAACTCAAAAAAGTATTTCTTGAAGATGAAACATTTAATACAAACTGAATTAAGATAAGATAAGGTAAATTTTATTGATCCCCATTACAGAGTTAGGGCATGACATGAGGATGGATGAGTGAGGTAAAGTAGGGAAGTTGTGGAAGCAGCACAGATGCACCTCTGGTCGGTCAGAACTGTGCGCTGTCCAGACTAATGTTGTACACTACTGTTATACAGATATACAGTACAGATGGCCAAGGGTGGAGGGGAGTGTCTGTATCAGTATTCGGGGGGATTGGGAGGTGATGAGGGTATACCCATCATCCCCAATCATTCCATCGGTATACTGACAGAGGGAACTGCTGTTTGGCGTGGGAGCCCAGAGCTGACTGAGGTGTTAAACCTATTGAAGAAAAGGTTTGACTCACCAGCAAAATCAGGGCCACCTTTGGCTCCAGGTGGGGTTTTCCCACAACCTGTCATCTTCCTCACCTCCCTCCAAACCTCCCTTGTTTTACTCTGCTCTATCTTGGACTCAACTTTCTCCTTATAGTTGAGTGTTGCCTCCTTCAGTGTCCTCCTCAGCTCTTTCTGGATGGCCCTGAGGGTCTGGTGGTCCGGAGCCATGAAGGCTCTCTTCTTACTGTTAAGAAGAACTTCGATGTCCTTGTTGATCCATTGCTTGTTGTTATCGAAACAACAGACCTTTTTTGATAGGACTATGTTGTCCTCACAGAATCTGATGTAGTCTATTATGCAATTGGAGAGACCCTCAATGTCATCCTCAAAGTCCTTTTCAAAAAGGCTCCAGTCGGTGACGTCAAACCACTCCTGCAATGCCTCCTCTGTGGCTTTGGACCAGATCTTCACAGACATGGTTCTGGCCGCCTGCTGCTTCACCGCCGGTGGGTCGGCAGTATCCAGGAGTACCAAGTTATGGTCCAAGTTGCCCAGAGAGGGGAGAGGGAAAGTCGTATACATCCCTCACCTTCGTATACAGGAAATCAAGGGTTTTATTCCCTCTCGTTGCACAGTCTACGTATTGATTGAAGGTGGGGAGAAGGGGAGTGAGGGGGACATGGTTGAAGTACCCGCTGATGAGAGCACTGGGGTCAAATCGGGGTTGCACACATAGGCTTTCACAGTGCTATGATTGGGGTTCCACCGTTTCTTGTTAACGTAGACGCCAAGCCCTCCTCATCTCTTCTTGCTGCTCTACCTCCCCCGGTCCATGCATATGTTCATATCAGCGCGAAGCCAGGCAGATCAATAGCGCTGTCCAGTATGTTCACCTGTAGCCAGGTCTCTGTGAAGCACAACATGCTACATTCCCCGCAGACATGCTGGCTGTCGACGAGGGCTGCCAGTTTGTCGAATTTGTTGAGCGACCTCACGTTCTTCATGATGGCCGAGGGCAAGAAGGACTTGCATCTCCTGTCTCTCTCGGTCTGCTCCCTCACCTTTGTACCGGCTTTCCTCCATCATAGCTTTGGGGATGCACGCTGCGGGGAGTAAAGCTTCTTTTCTCAGTTGGAGAAGTTCCTCCTTGGTGTATTTTATCATTTTCCTCAGTATTGGCAGGGGGAGCACTGTGGCAAACAACACAATGCACCAGAGAAACGGTATATGGTCCCACCCGTGAAAGAGGAGTAGAAAGGTAAATAAATAAGTCAAGAAAATAAAGAGATAGAGTTAACGATTGTAGGAGGTGCTGCGACAGGCTGCCGTCATCCAGCGCCATCTTGAAAAAAATATTCATGATATTTTCAAGAAGTTACTATCAAGGTTGCACATAGAGTTAATAGCATATATGACTTAAAGTTTTCTATGGCTTTTAACTAAAAGCAATGCTAACTTGGTCTCTGCTGATCCACTATGAGACGCTATCAAGAGGGTCCCTTATTGGAACTGCACAGATGGCTTTTTTCGAATGAACAAAAAATCGAAATATATTTTACAATACCAAAAAAACAAACAAAAACAATTACTGGATCCAGTGCATAATAGGTGGTTAATAGCCTTGTACTGGTATTTTACTTTTAACTTTACTACTCCTCCCCTTTCTGCGAGAAGGAAACCTGACAGAAATAAAAATATCATGTTCCGAGTGAATGTATGTAATGTTGGAGCCTTCTGGCAAAAGAATTTCCTTTGGGATAACAAAGTTCTATTCTATTTTATTTTATTCTATTCCAATGACAAATTAAACATTCCTTCTCTCCTGGTGTGACTGATCTTGACAAGCCACTTAAACACTGGAGGAAGTCTGAAGTCACATTTGATCAAATAATTGCTTCTTGTAAGACATACTTGAAATTCCCCCAAACCATTTAAAATAAATATAGAATGGGCTCTTCTTTACAGTCTGAGTCTGAGGCAGGTGTGGTTTATTTTCGATTATTTTCATTGATTCTAATGGGAAAATCACCCATGCGTGTACTCCTACCTTAAAGATACAAAAGTTCTTTTTCCGGAATCTCGGTGGAATCGATGTAAACATGGCCTGCTGCAGTCTTATATCTTTGATTTTTACACCTTTCCAAACTTCAGACTACTATGCTCACACCAGGTTTCCTTGAACTCATTGCAAGTGTTGGCGGGTCTTCAAGATGCAATATTAATGGTCAATCTGTCAATATGTTATTGTTTACCCAACCTTCAAAATGTTTCTTCAGCTCCCAAAATAGATTTTTAAGAGCCTATCTATTTTCACCTTGATAACTTGAGACTGCAGTCCATGAGATGACTAAACCCATAAGTACAAAGCATTACCTCTGCTTGATATAAACGTATCCTGAGACCAGATCTATCATGTTATTGTTACTGATGACAAAATGCTTATTCTCAATCAATGATTCTGCATCCTCAGCCTCTGCTCTGGGGCCAAAAAAGGTTTAATCTTACCTTTGGCTGATGGTTTTGTCAGCAAGTATTTCCCTCAACTGCAATGCAAGCACTACCGCATGCCAGGATGTTGCTGAAAGTTGGCTGCAATCAATTATTTCCTGGCAATATCAAGACATAAGTGTTCTAAAATATCCCAAATGGTATTGACTGAAAACTAGTTGCTGCTCCTCTGTGATATTGAATCACAAAAGACTAATGCGTCAAGACTGACATTGCATTGATGGCGTGCTGTCGTGTTAGATATCCCATTGCAAGACAAGTACATCTGGTTCCGAACTTTCTACTTTATTACCCGTTCAAAAGATGCAAACTGGTCATTTCAATACTATAGTCATAACTATTGAACGGCAGAAGGGGATAATTAGTTCATGAATATTCTTTGATTTCAAAAGTCAAAAAAGAGTGAAATAAGTCTTTAATGGAGTTTCATAAATAACATTTATAATTTTTTTTTTTTTTTGTCTTTTTTAATTTTCATCAACAAACTGAAAATAGCTTTATAGCTTTATTTACATAACCATGGACTTTTGGTCTATTTCAAAATCTTTCCTTACAATGTAGGTCATGAAACAAATCCTTTCCATTTTCAATAACAAAGGGCTCAATACAATGAAATGCTCTTGCAGAGCCCTGGAGCACCCCAGTTTGCACTGGTTGATAGAAGCAATGTCAATGTATATTCATCTTACCTGTATCAAGTTTCTCCACTCTGCACCTCAACATCTACAGTGGTCCGTTGCTTTCACTAGAATGCCCCGAGGCAGTGCTGATGCAGTGAAATGTGATGTGAAAAAGCTTGGGAAATCAATGGGATTTTTACCCCCTCAGAAGTCAACACTGAGGCGTTAACTGGTGAATTTCATTGTAATGACAAGTGAAACTGTGTTTTAAATTCTGTGGTAAGGATATTGTCCTTGACCTTTACTTTTATCTGCCTTGAACAGTCTGTCCCCTGTTTGCTCGATAATGAGCACTTAGAGAACCAGTTTAATTATCCTTTTTGTCAACTTCCTACCGAATGATACATTGATGTTTTTTTGATCTATCTTTATTTTAAGTAAGCTAAAGAAAAGCATAAATATATAATATGTATGGTCTTGACTGGCTGTCAAAGATGCAGTGGATGGGGTGAGAATTTGGTTTCTCTTTTCTTTTAGTCTGAATATACTAAAAGCCACACCGTATTTAAACTTCAGAGGCAGTATTCGAGCTTTAATTGTGAATTTTTGGCGGGGTATATTTAACAAATAATCAATGGTATAGCCTGCCAATTCATCCATGAACTTTAATTTATTTTTGCCCACAGTACCAAGACAGGCATGAGTGACTCTAACCTTTTTCATCCATGCTAATTCTCCTAAAGTATCAAAGAAATGAGGCGCTTGAAGAGCAAGGGCAAGGTAGTTCAAATCTCATTTTGGTAACAGTCATTTAGGGCACATTTCACAGGGCAATTGATGAATGACAGTATCCTATTCTTTGTAAGGGGGGGTTGGAAGTTTATATTATATGATTTATGTATTGAACATCAAAAGAAAAAAAGAAGTGCGACTTAGTTTACACTTACACTAAGGGCAATAATGCTAGCTGAATTCCATCCAGTGTGTTTATTCATGTAGTATCTTGGCAAAAATGTGATATGTAAATATAATGTTGGCAATCAGACTGAATTGTATATTGATACAGCTGTTCCATTTGTACATTGGCCGTGTTCTCTGACCAGCTAGTAAAAAGAAAATAAAAAAAATTAAAAATCTATCTTTCAGCAGACCCATTAATCCCCTCTCTAGGCTATTTAACACAGTCAGTGTAGGAGTGGCATATTTATTCATGACTTGGTGAGGCTTTGTGAGAGGAGCAATTGTAACAGTGGTCTCAAATGCCAGTCAGTTTCTATAGGAGTCATTCTACAAGGCCTCAAACTTGGATATTGTTACCACACAAAAAGGACCAAACTGTTTTATCTGCTCTTCCTGACTGGGGTGTCATCCCCTCAGGTCTCGCTTTCATTTTTTATTGTTGCAAGACACGGCTCTCCTAGTATTCATAGAGCCCTTTCATTCTTGGGCCTATGTGTCAGCTCCCAGAGCCTAGTGCTATGGAACCCTTACCATTTATATGGACAGTCACCATCTTAAAGTGTCCTCTTTTGCTTTCTCCTTGAGTTTTTGCTGCTGCCTTTGCTATGTTATTCGAGCTGAAATGTGTGATTTTTTTGGAGTTTTAATCATCAGTGACAGCGGAAGACAAATAGACTTGTTTATTGTGTTTAAAATGCCAAGGACTCTACTTGTTTCCACATATGAAATATCTGCTTGTAAACTCCCCATCTGGAAGCTATAAAATAGCTCTTAATCCAAAAAAAGAAGTAGGTTAATGGAGAGCCAACATCCCAGATATTATATGTATGGAGTTTATGTGCAGTGATTTCAAAACAACACTGATAGCCGACTGAATCACCGAAGCACACAAGAGTCCAAAAATGATAACACTATGGCGGACATGGAAGGGTGTGGCCTCTCATCCCACGGGACAAAGGGTTGGGGGGCGTGGTTAAGCTGGGTATACATGGGCGATCCCGGATGGTTTCTTTTTTTGATGTTTCGAAATTAAAAAGTCATACCCCTCCATGCCGCGGACGCAATTTCATCATCAAAACGCCACATTGGGGACCCTGACCTGAGCATGTCTGACTCAGAGGAAGTGTGCGACGCTACCTCATCTACGTCACCCTATCCTACTCAGCCAGACCTACCACCACAGCTGTCCGGCTGCCAGAGTTTTGTCAGAGAGCCCTGGCCACTTGGTTCCAACACACGGAGGTGATTTTACACCTGTGGAGAATTTTGTCAGAGGATGCCAGATACTTCCTGGTTGTTGTGGCGCTGGATCAGGAGACCACAAAGCAGGCCATGGAGTTGTTGCGCAACTGTGGTTGATATACCATGTAAAGGGAGTTCCTACTCCGGAGGCAGACAGGCTGCTTTCTATGTCCAGCTTGAAAGACAGGTCAGCCATGGATATTATGAGGGGCATGTTGTTGCTACTGGGATCCAACGACAGCGGGTTCCTTTTTTGACTTGTTTTCCTGCGTCAGCTTCGGCTCCTGTACGCGCGATCCTGAGGAACTCCCAAAGTTTGGCCGATGGTGACTACCAATGGTGACTACCGCAGCTTGGCGGAGGAGGCCGACCGCATCCTACTAACGTCCAGGCCATTCGTCGTCCAGAGTGCGGCGCCAGGGCCCTCGCGGACAGCGCTTGAAGACGAGAATGCAGCAAGGATGTCATGGCCGAGGTGTCCATGGTGAGGAGATGTAGGATGGGTGTCTGTTATTTTCACCAGCAATTTGGCAGCAGAGCACGGCAGTGTGTTCCCCACTGCTTGTTTCCATGGCCGGGGAACTGCAGAGCCAGCGCTCAGCAGCAGCTGTGGGCACTGGTGGTCGCACCCAGCTGTTTTGCGTCAGGGACTCGAGGTCCAGACTCAGGTTCCTGGTTGACTCTGGGTCCAAGAAGCGCTTACTGTCACCGACGAGTACAGACATGTTGAGCGCCGCGAACGGATCCGCTTCGGTTCACGGTTGTTGTCGGTTTGCTTTGATGGTTGCCATTTTGAGTGGGAGTTCATGATCCCCCCCATCACAGCCCAACAAAACTGTTAGTAGATGTCGCAAACTGCCGTTTCATTGACGCAGTGTCTTTTGCCACCTGTACGTGCGAGACGGGTGGGTCTGAGCTGTGTGCACATGCCAATTTTTTGGTTTCAAAGGATATTTATCAACGGTTGTTGGCAGATTTTCCATCGCTGATGACGTCCACATTTTCCACTGATTCGACAAGAGAGGGTGTGGAGCATTTTATCTCCACCGTGGGGCCGCTGGTTTCCCTGTGGGCAAAAGCGCCTAGACACAGCCAAACAAGTGTCTGTTTGGGAGGAGTTCGCTACCATGGAGCGTCTGGGGATTGTAAGGCGGTCTGACAGTCTGTGAGCCTCCCCACTTCACATGGTGCCCAAGGCCGACGGGTCGTTTCATATGTGTGGCGACTATCGCAGGTTGAACAACGTGATGCAAGCAACCGTTACTCCAATCCCACATCCAAGACTTACCCAAGCGGCTGTCGCGTGCCACCATCTTTTCTAAGGTGGACCTGGTGTGTGGTTATCACGAGGTGGCCGTGCACGCAGAGGACATACTTAAGACCGCGGTCATCACCCCGTTTGGTCTGTTTGAATTTCTGCCAATGCCCCTCAGATTGAAGGGAGCCGCCCAGACCTTTCAAAGGCTTATTGACTCGGTGCTGCATGACCTCCAGTTTGTTTTTGTTTTCCTTGACAACATTCTGGTGGCAGCTGATGTGCACCTGGAGCACCTAACTCAGGTTTTCCACCGTCTAGCCGAGCATGGCCTCATTATCAGCCCTAAGTGCCAGTTTGGTCTGTCGGTGATTGATTTCTTGGGGCACCGCATTTCAGCACCGGGCGCAGTTCTGTTGTCGTCAAAGGTGCTCGCAGTGACTTCTTCCCACCTTCCTCGGCCGCTGTACAAAGCTTTGGGTTGCAGACGAGTGAAGGACGGGGTTGACTGGACTCTGGAGCGGGTTCAGGCTTTTGATACCATTGATAGCATTGACGACTGATGTGTCTGATATGGCAGTGGTGGCTGTGGTTGAACAGCGGATGGCAAAAGCCTGGCAGCCTCTTGCGTTCTTTAAGCGCAAACCGAGGGACAGCAAACATAAATACAGTATTTTCAACAGGGAGTTGTTGGCCCTGCATCTGGCTACGCGGCACTCATGCTGGATTAGTTGATGTGTCTTTGAAGATGTGTGCCTTTTCCAGGTGCCCCACCATAGCTGCCCCCGTCCAGGCCTGGACCAGCACCTCCACAGGTTCAGTGTCCGGCATTTCCCGTTGTCATGCCTGAGGGACGCCACAGCCATTGAAAATATATTCTTACCATCATGAGATTCAGTTAATTCATATGGATTAAATTACAAAACAATCAGGAAACCATAACTGTAGCACCCTTCCCTCATGACAGCCCTTATGGTAATTTCTTTTTTTCTTGGAACATAATTCTCAAAGCCTTACAGAGGTGCTCTCATAAGTCATGTTTGTTTACACCTAGATTGAGGCTGGAAAAATTAATTGTAAACATACCCTTTTCTGCCTTCATGAGACAACAGACAAAAATAACCTGTACATGTCCTTTTGTCATGTGTGAAATTAAACTTGGTCCATATCTATGCTCGTTTGCAAATGTGTTTACCTTGAATTGCCCCAGTGATGAAGTATACTGAATTTAATTTCAAAACCACTCATCAAGGATATTGCTGCGAGTGCTCCATTTAATGTATTTAAAAAAAGACTCAAAGCAATTTATCCAATCTTCTATGGTTACAATAAACCAAGGATAAATACAACCGCATCAGGCTTATTTCACAGATGCCAATGAATACAGTTACTAATATGGCAAGAGGTGGTGTTCCTATTTTATTGAAAATACGTATTATAGAGTGGTATATTAGACTTTCTTGTTGGGATAAATATTTCAAAATGTAAAAGAAAACAGATCATTTAGATATAAACCTTTCATTACAAAGTGCAACTCCCTATGGATTTCTCTGGACTTCTCTTGACTGGCCACAAAAAAAAAAAAATATAGCATTGGTGCCATTATTTAATCAATGTAAAATCAGGATATCACCTTATGGCCCATGGCTTTCCATCACTCTAATTGGAAGGTTTGTGGTTCAATTCTCATCTCCTTTAGTCTGCATGTGTCCCAGGGCAAGGCACTTAAACCCCCCCAGCTGTGCACGATGAACTGGATACCACCTCACATGGTAGCTCTACCACAATTGGCGACTGAGTGTGTGTGAATGGGTGAATATAATCCAGTGTGAAGCACTTTGAAATGACGAGGGTTAAAATCACCAGATAAAAGGAGACGATTTACCATTGCAAATGCAAATGGCGTCAGAAAATCATGATAAATGACAATGCACAAAGCCAAAAAAAAATTAGCCATCAAGGTTTATTATGCAAAGATGTTTGTTTTTTTTACGTCATATCAGCCAAAATCTTTTGTATTCATTTATTTATTCAATTATTGCTGCTTTTGTTTGACTCATATATGTATATTTGGGTCTCCAGTGTGCTAATTTATGTTTTTAACCAGGTCACCAAGCAACACATAGCACAATTATTAATGTGAATACATACAATTACTTTAAAGATTCATTGTTTTTCTTACATCTTACTTTTAAGACATACATTATAGATTTATAAATAAACTTAGTTTTCAAATAACAAATCAAGACAAATTTGTTTAGAGGCAGTTTCCCAAATCAATCAAGAGAAAGTAAATAGCAAAGTCAAAGACCCATCATAAAACATCCAGTAAGTTAAAATCAATAAATGACGGAATGATTCAGTATAATAATGTAAATGAACCTCTGGGGCAAACAAGTTTTGATTATTGCTCTTTCTCTCCAGAATACCATTTATAATATTCTCTCACAAAAGGACATTTGCACTATTTCATAAAAGTAGAAACTCCAAGCAGTGTGTGAGTACTTGACAACAAAAGACAGTTGGAGCCAAACCTTGAAACTACTTACTTATGGGACACAAGAGCAGATGACGACCCCTGATGTCCTGTGGAGTTTACAATCACAAAACTGCTGCACTATCAGATGACTTCAACACAAGACAGAAGGAAAGGACCTCATTATGACTGTAACTAGATGTCGAATAGCTTGACTGCTGCCTTTCAGGTGTCTCTATTTCTGCCCCTTTTTTTTTGTTGTTTGGTAGTTTTCTTGAGTTTTTCATAAACAAAGAGGGACCATTTTACAATAATTGTTTTGCTGCTAATTGCTTCAAATTGTATCAAATTGCATTAATTTTAACTGTTACTGTATACCCTTAAACCACAATCATGCAAGATGCCTATGTTGATTTTTATCTTGAAAGGAAAAAACATACTTCACAAGAGACAGCTTTTGAACTGCAAAATATTAAAGTGACTCAGCCTTCCATTAATACTTCATCCAGCACGACATGTTTCACAAAAGAACATCCCCATTTGAGACTGGCCTTGTATCTAAAGTGCACTCTGTGGTCCCTGAAGAGGGACAAATCATGTTGAAAATAAATAAATATACAAGAGGTACAATAGGAATGAACAATTACCTCAGGTTTTGTTTTTTTTTTTTTGTTTTGTTTTTGGAGCTGATTCTTAAGTGAACTTCAACCGGTGTGTTTCTCGGTACAGCTAACTAATAAGTAGAGATGCACATCTTTAATTCATGAGTGTTGG
Organism: Fistularia commersonii; assembly: GCF_037954325.1. NCBI lineage: Eukaryota > Metazoa > Chordata > Actinopteri > Syngnathiformes > Fistulariidae > Fistularia > Fistularia commersonii. The sequence continues at coordinate 20,362,271 of NC_141286.1, forward strand.
TGGCAGCAGCGGCTGAGATGTGTTGATGCCTCAGAGGAGGGTAATTAAACAGATAGAGCTGTTTCCATGCAGTAAAGGGCTCTACGCAACGCCATGGGATATGAGATGTGTCTACTGATGCACACGAGAACCTTATAATTGTATTCAACTCTGAAACTCACATGTATGTTGATTCAGACTGCTCAAACTTCAAAGATAAGTTAAGGTTGGGATTGTCAAATATTATTTTCTCTTGGGTAATCATGATGGAAGAGCTCAGGTGTTTTTATTTTATGTTATGTCCCTACAGATGCTCACGTTGCTAAAGAACAAGGAGCATATATATCCAACTGCTCAGACTTTGGTATATTTGTTTATGGTTTTGCAATATTGTACATGCAGTAATACCACCTTGTAAGGAAGAACTGGGACAAAGATTAAATTTTTCACACAAAGTTGCCATTTGTGATGTTGATCAAATCAGTTAATTCCCATTAAAAAGACAGCTCATTTTGACAATACATGAACAGCAAATCATTATACAGCTTGTAACAAAATGCATGAATCAGTGATGATTACAATAATGGAAAAAAAGCAATGCAATTGAATAAATAAGCAATTATTAATAGCAAAGACAGCTTTATTTAAAATGAATGGCATATGAAAAATATGTGAAACCTGTTTTTTGCCATATTGATCGTTAGCGCCTAATAACGAAAAGCTAAATTATGTATGTAGTCTCGTTTCAAAAATATCTTCATATTGATCATTAAAGAAATATAAAGTACACGGTCCTGTTGTTTTTAAAGCCGTGATGATACGGCACATGATTTTCCTTCAACAGTTGCAAGGACAATAGCTTGTTGCTGAGTTAATGGACAATGAAATGACAGTATAAAAAATGTCAGGGAAAAAAATAAAACAAATGCTTCTTCTCTTTTTATAACTCTTTTTCAACAAACACCACTACCTCTATACCAGGCATCTGAAACAAGAAACAACTCAGTACTTGGTTTTGTCACCATCCATGCCCACCACTGCTATCAGCATAGAGCTCCCTCTAGTTCTTCCAATCTCAACACGCCCCGGACACCTCACAAACAACTCTACCGATAAAGGTCAATGGAGGTTCTCAGGCATCCAGGTCATGATCACTTGTTTTTTCTCTTGAAGGCTCTAAACCGAGTGACTTAATTCTGCAAGACCGAGGGGAGTTTCCACCACATTTCCACTGGGGTTTAACAGAGGATCTTAGACATACTCCTGCATACAACACTGTGCTGTTTTCGTTGCAAGATGGATCAACATACACATCACATTACATTACATTACATCACGTTACATTACATTACAGTCGTTTGGCAGACGCTTTTATCCAAAGCGACTTACAAGAAGTGAAATTCGGTCACCGTAGAACCGAGGTACCAGAAGTCGGAAGTCAGAAGTGACCAATAGCCATCTTAGAACCATGTACCGTAATTTCCGGACGATAAGCCGCGACTGTTTTCACTTAAACAACGATGCGGCTAATGTATGGATTTTTTTTTGGGGTGGGGGGTGGGTGGGGGGGTAGCTTCATGCCGCTAAAACATTTATCCTTGTCACATCGGACTGATGAAATGACCAGGGAATTCTGAGTCCGTTCAACTCCGACACAGTTTTAGTGCGCAGGAGGAAGCCCAAGACCCAAGATAGCGATCTGCTCGCGGCGGCAGCTTATGTTGTGGTGCGCTCAATAGTCCGTAAATTACGGTACATACATACAGTCAGTTCAGACATGTGGCTTGACCATAACCTGGAGAAAAGACGGGGCTGTCCCATAAAAGACGGGGCTGTCCCATTCACTGCCCAGTAGGCGGGCAGCTACCAGGAGCCAGTGAAGGGACATAAGAAGGGGAGATACACATGGTAGATCCATCTGCACCATACACACCACCAGGAGAGATCCTCAAACTAAACCAGATCCTAGCAACTAGCACCCAAGCCCCAGCCCATTTGATGTAACACACGTCTTTTGTTTTACACAATCTACACATTAGCTGAAAATTTGCTTGTTCAGATTCTAACTCATGTGAGTCCACAGTGTTTGCACCTTTGTTCCCCAAACAAAACCCCGGTATAGCTTCTGCAAAAAAAAAAAAAAAAACGACTAATGAACATTAGAAACCAACTTAACCTGAGCCAACAGCCAACCCCAATCCTATCAGTTATTTATCAGAAACTCCTCACAGTTTTGTGCTCTCAGATGAGAGGAGACATGTCCTCAAGAAAAAATCATGTCCTGTTGCCATGACAAGATTTGATTACAGTATCTGTAATCGCTTGATTCTGTTGTTGTCGTCTGTTCTGAATCATTCAGAAAGTGCTGACTCATGCTTTATCAAATACCCCATTTTTTCTCAGTTATATTTTGGCAACTATGATAAGTGTTTGGAAATTATTTACTTTGTTAGCATAACCCCATGATATTCAGTTAGATAAGGGCCCTGCAAAACGAGTTATCAAGTCCTTTGAAAATCAAGGGCAACCAGACATAGCCGTTTTTTATAGATACTGTAAGCTTTTTACCAATAAAAAAAAACATTGGAAATGTAAAGTTTTCAAAGTGTTTCGTAAGATTCCAGAAAGAACACAACATAGCAAGAATGAGTAAAGAAATAAATATCTTCTTTTGCTTTCATGATATTTTGCTCAAATGAATGACCTTATATACCCCAAGAAAAACTTGCCTCTATGGTTTGAGCTATTAAGAACCCAGTGAAGGATCAGACTGCAGGGGGAGTGTGGGGTGATGCCAATGCAGCTTTGTATTCAGCAATGGGGTCACCAGGGACAAAGTAATCAGGAATTCAGCCCTGAACTGTTTTGGTCCTAATTTAACAGTATCTAATTCTGTCAATAAATGTGAAATGAATTGTTTAGATGCCATTAGTACCTTGGGCTTATTTCTACATTTCAAATTCTAATGGGCACATTATTGCTCAGAGGGTTTGCAGAGATGTTTAATTGTACAGTAATATGATTAACTTGCTTTCTTTTTGATTTATTACCTCAGTAAACATTTTTCTAAGGAGTCATTGGTCTCAATTTCAAGTTTTCAAATTTCATTCTATTTATTTATTTTATTTTGATCCTTTCTAGAGAAATCTAGACAATATTGTAGAGTTACATGAAGCAGGACATTACTAACTTGAGATTGGAATTTTTTGAATTAGAAAAGAAGTGGTCAACCAAGAGTGCACCTTTAAGTGATGTCACATAAACTGTGCCCTCATTTTATAAAGTACCCTCTCCAGGCAAATAAACATTAAATAACAATTTTGTTATCCTCAGCATAAAAAGTGAATGCCCCTGTATGGGGAACATCTTATTTCCATTTTGAACGACTTCATATGCCACAGTGTTCCTCATTCACTGTAGGATGTTAACAGGCTTCGGGAGAATGGCCATGGGGAGGTGAGATGAGTACCGCACAGCATTGCTTCAATTAATGCATACTTCAAAGCACTGGGATAGAAACAGTTATATACAAAATAAATTTGGGTGAGAGAAAATCTGACCAACGAATGACAGGGAAAAAACAAAAACTGAACCCATCATGTCTCTGCACTAAAGTGCAACTAATGGCAATTACAGTACCTTGACTCAGCTTTTAAAGCATATAAAAAACATTATGATAATTCATGATTGTGTCTAATATAAGATGGGAGACAGCAAAATTATCTATCCAAATATTTACTGTTCTTATCATACCATTGTTATTACTCGTCACTCGTTTTTTATTATGAAGTTGATCGCATTGACTAAAAATTATTACTATCAATAATCTCCCCACCAGTTCCAGAAACTCCTGTGACACGCCCCCAGTAACTACCCCCAGCACAGCTCCCAATTCATCTTCCTTGTCAAATAAACCTCTTAAGAAGCCTTACCTCCTGAGTGTCCTTGCATTTGGGTCAGGCACACCCTCCCTAAACATGACATCTACGCCAAAAGGTCCCCTTGTCGGAATCGGATGACCAGGGTCATTCGTGCTGTGAGGGTGAAGCGCTAACCACTGCACCACCGTGCCGCCCTTTTATGATCATCCCTGCAGGAGGCACAAGGGAAAGCAAAGTTGTTTTGTTTTTTTAAATGACCATTCAAATTCTATCAAGGGCTAAAGATCAAATGTCAACCTGACCTCAAACCACACGGGCAATCCCTGTGTGTCTACATCTATTCTAAAAATAGAATAGTGCTTTGTCTGACAACATGAGCATCCATGCAACAATAGGTGAACTGGCTTGTAGCTACAGAGCAGAAACTAAAGTACCTCCTCAGGCTACTCTTCTCATACAACCTCTTCTACGCATGTTGCACACTGTAGGGGAAAACAACCGACAAGCCGCATTGTGAATAAAATAACACAGCAAAACTGTTATGGAACCACAAAAAAAATTAGGGGTCTTTTGAGTCTTTCTGACATATCTTACTGTCCTTTTTGGACCTATTTCTTAATGAGTGTTGGAGTTAATTTCTCAAGGGAAGAAGCACAACTCTTTAGTTTTTACAAAGACATAACATGTTGACTGATGTGATAGTTTCTGCTGATAATCTCTCCTATATTACACACTGGATCTTGTATTATACCATTGCAGCACTGATTGCTGCTAAAGTGCAACCTACCTTTTAGTGGCTTTTGTTACAGCATTTTAATATCTTTCCTCCATCAAGCTCGAAACACTGAAATGCAGTGAACTGCAGAACCATTGAGGGAGAATATAGATAAGATACACTTAAAGTCCACTGTAATTCATCATGCAGGCAGTATGATGGGGGGTTGGTGCAGAGAGCACAGCAAAAGCTTGATTATATGGCATTAATGGGCTTTTAATTTAAGTCTGGGTTTATTAGATGTCAAACACAAAAGGGCTGAATGGCTTTTAAAGATGAGATGAGTTAACCTGCTGTCAGGCATGACACCTGCTCAGTCGCTACCCCCAGGTACTGAGGGTGCAGATTATGTGAGAGCCTGCTCTCTGATGACGGAAAAAGCACAAGGCCTACATTCACATAAAACTGAATCTCTTGTTAATCCCAGCAGAAGAGTCAATGTAATTCGATGCCGCATGACACACGTACTCTACACCTCTAATGTCCTTGTTATCCATAAAAGCTCAAGGTTGTTGAATGTTCAAAGCTGTAACCATAAGTCACCAATTCAAGATCCTTATATTCTGCCCTGGCTCTCAAATCATGAGTAGACTTTGAACTAAATGTGACATTACAGTCATATATATTTTAATGTGCATTGTATGAGACAATGTCATGGTACTTTGGCAGTGAATGCAGGAATAAAAGATAGCTGAGAGTATTTTATGACTATCACACGGTGTAAAAATGTACGTCAGAGAGGTGCATAGACTCGAGCTATGAAACAGAATATACAAGCAGTCTGTCTACTTGCTTTTACAGCACAGACATTCAGTTGAACAGTGTTTGTGAGCGTGTGCTGATGTGATTACAAAATCACTCTGAAGTGTCAGTGACAATTAGTGACATCATTACTGTAGTAATGAGCATGTAATCAAAGTTCATTTACATCCTACGTCAACATTATATTATCGTCTGAATTTTTTCACCGGGGGAAAACTCAGATCATGCAGGTGTTCTATTATCCACAAAAAAAAAAAAATTATAGAAATACACTCATTCATTGATATCTGCCTGTGACATTCCTTGTTTTTTGCGTGCTTCACCTCTGTCTTCTCCCTGATTCTCTGTTTGTTTGTCCTTCCAGTCAAAAGATGGTTCATTGCAGATACCTGTAAAAAATCAAAAACAAATGATCACAATAGCAAATCAATTTAAAGGAATGAACCCCTGCTTTTTAATAATTATTACCAAATTGTTCCCATAGTAAGCAGAGAAAGGCACTTTCACAGGAAACACTTACAGTTTTAAGAGTAGTTTATACTTGGGTGTCAGCTAAACACAGTCATTCCATAGCTGACGGTCCTCTGCTGCAGTCTTGTCTGTAAAGGCCAATTGTAGCTGCTCCACACTAGTTGCCCCTGGGACTTATTTTCGAAATGTTGACTTGTTTCATTTATTTCAAACAATCTCATCTAAAAATGCCAACAAATTCTGAGCAGGTTGCATAAGCCAGCATCAGTGAAATGTGTTTGGTTGAGGAAGAATAGAATTTGTCCTTGCTGCATAAGTTGTTAGCCAAGTCGGTGTTTACTGTAGAACAGAGATAATCTGCTGTTGTTTGTGATATGATGACAAAATGTCCCTGACATTATTTGTGCCCCTAATGAAATGTCATGAAGGAAGAAAACATTGTTGCTGTAGCATTACAGGATCAGAATTTCATAAAAGGGCATCCTCCTTAATTTTCAAAGGTTAAACTTGAAGAAAATGGCCAAATCCCTGCAGAACAAATTTAACTTGTCAACAGCATTTCACAGGGAAAAAAACGCAAACGACTTCCAGGTAAAATGATTGTGATTTATTATGAGCATTTAAAATATACAGAGGGTTAATATAAGGAACGAATGGTAACCAATTCACAGATGGTCTCACATCAGACATTCCCACTCTTCAGTAGCTAATGGCATCTTCTTTTATCAACAGCACCCCCTTTAAATAAGAAGTTTTCATTGTCTTATATTCACAAATTATTTCAATCATAATAAATGGAAGATGACCAGGCCAAAGTGCAGTTAGAGGATATTTGGGTTTGCTCTTTTCCCCTGAATTGTGTGGGAATATAATTACACTAAAATGATGGGGAAAAACAAAAAATAGTGAAACACTGAAAATCCTGTGATTAAAATTGTATAAGCAATCCTTTGTCCCGCTTTGGTTGTGCATTTACTCATTCCCTTTCATTTCACAAATGTCACAAAAGTTGTTATTTGCATAATGCTGTATATATCAACCTAATAACTGCTGCTGTGGTGCTCAATACTAAATTAAGATAATTGAAAATGTTGTGAATACTTTCCTATTTGAGTCAAGTTTAGGCATATATATTCAGTAAGCTTATGAAAGCAAACTTCTACTTAAAGCGATTTTTGTTTTCATAAAAATCATAATTATATAAAATTACAAAATCATAACATAATTAAAATAATTAAACAAATTAACATAATTCAAAATCTTAATTATATTTTTATAAAAAGATTTTTATTGTTTAAAAAAAATAAAGGGGTTAAATACCAGTACTTTTGCATGCACTGCCAACTTTGTAACGTTACATAGCTCTGAGCAGAACCCTGAATCTCCCATGCATCATGTTAATGTGTCCTTAGGCTATCAAATGGATGTTTCGAAGTCAGCCGAGAGATACAATCACATTTGAATTTGTATGATTTTTTACGTCATTGTCCCTCTCCAGAGAGCTGACTGTAATCACCCACAAATCAATAAAAAGCTGACTAAAATACTGAAATTTGTCGAGATTTAAGGCGAGTACACTGAAGTGGATCTATTTATTTATTTATTATCAATGATTTGGAGGTCACAGATCTTAACAAATAAATCCAAGGTATCAGATAAGAAATGTGTGCTTTTTAATTAAATGTCATTGTATATAGTTCCATATCTAAATTTGTGCTATATCAAGATAGGGGAAAATATGCTGCTGTTATTTTGTGGGAACAAATTATGTTTGTCATCATGTCATGTGATCACTGCAGGCCAATGTCCAGGGGGAATGGAATGTCAGAGGGGATTAACTGGAGGATCAGAGGTTTTGATCTTGGTGACAGGTAACATAATTCTTTCTATAAATATACGGTACCAAAAGATAGGGCTGCTGCGACCGCACACCATGACATGGAAACCATGGTGCTACAAATTAAACCATTTATTTGCCTTTCGTGATACAAAGATCCAGGCTGTCAAATAACATGGTGTATGAAATGAATGAAACAAATGATTTGACCAGTGATGTGAATGTCTGAAACAACAGTAAGCTGTCTTTTTTTTACATGATGGCTTGGCAAAATCGATAGCGTGAGTAGAAACATTTGCCACAATATGAATACTTTAACAAAAGCAATGAAATTGTAAATGTCCTGAAAGCTGGTTTATACACTTACAGGAACAACAAACAAGGTACATATCAAGAAATATGAGTGATAGTCATGTAGATATTGCTTTTCATTGATGTTCGTTGTACATTTTTTTTTTTTTTTTTTTTTTTTTTTTGGCCAGACTTTAGTGAAATCTAACTAACCAGATTACCTTATTTTTCATGCAGCTGAAAACTCCCCTTATCACACAGAATAGCAGTAGAAAAATCAGCAAACTAAATGAAGGCACAAAAGTAGATAAACACCAAACTCAAGAAACCTGCACAGTTTTAACTAAAAGGTTACGATATACATATATATTTAAAGACCTTCATATTCATATCCATATCTCTATGTCTCTGCTCCTTACTGGCGCAATCAGGACAGTGAAGGTATTTTTGGGCAACATAATTTGTGTTGTGTTATGTTGTGACAGGGGTATTGGTTTATATTATCATGGTTTGAGTAGCATGGGTTTTCTTTTCTCATTAGCATTTGTCATTTGCACTCCACACCATACACACTCCCTCACCCTGGCCAGGGCAGATGCATGGTATATTTTCCTCAACATACTGATTAGACACATCTGCAGGTCATCGCAAGCAGGCGTTCCTTTAATACCTGGCTCACGCTCCACTTCTTGTAAGGTTGTTTCATGTTGTTTGCCATTACACTCTGCCTTTGCCAGTGTTGCTTGCTTCAGATGCGTTATCTTGTTCTTGTCACCCAACATCAAACCTGGAACAACATGAACGGTCATAACACCTAAGTGGACTATTTACTCCTAATGAAAAATGTCATGCCAATAAGGTATTTTGCATCGCCAAGGACTGATTTTAGGTAAACATGTTATACTTTCTCATTCTGCTGAATGATGCTACAATATATTCCTGCACATGTCCCTTTTATCCACCTTTTTTTTGTTTGAATCAGTCTTATCTGTTTATGGAATCTCAACCCCAAGGCTTATAAAAATCTCTCTCATCATACAATGTCAGTTATCTTATGAAAACTTTGTGGGGGATGGGTGGTGAAAATCCATAACCAAGCATTTCACACAAAATAAACTTCAGTTTGCATTGGTATTACGATCATATGTTATCCTCTCGATTATGAAAAGTTTATACTCTCCTCAGAATGCAGCGTTGGAAAAAACAGTGCCTTATATAATGAGAAATTCATCTACTCTCTTTTCACGGTGTTTAACATCATGTGGGGCAGGAAGCTATCCATCATCACAATATCTTTTGTACTCAGCAAGCATTCAACTAATAGAGTCAGTGGTCATCTATTAAACGCAATGTGAGCTAGTTACCACTCGTAATAGTCACTGTAACCTGTGGACATTTAAAAGATTAATGCTACGGACCCTTTTCCTCCTTGTGGGTAAAAATGAAGCACACAAGTCCCCATCAGAAACGTTAAATTTAAGGACCAACATTTAAAATCATAACAAAAAATTCAATTTCTCACAACATAAAAATTGCAAGACTCAAAACATAACTGTATATCGAATATTATTGTAAGGACAGAAACCCCATGGGGAAATACAAGCAATTTTGTACAATTTTAGATGGGTAGACCACAAAATGAATGTATTGTGAATGTAAGACCCAACATCTGACTAATTGGGACATATACATTCAAGAAGGGAACAGGACCCAGCATGAAGGTCAGAGTTGGTTCCTGGGACCAGTGCATTGGAGTGATCTTTTCAGTCTCCAAGGAAGAAAAGCCCTAACACAAATTCTGTTGAAACATGAAATGATTTAGCAACCAGGATGTAAAGGTCACAATGCTGATCACGTTGGACTTTCATTGGATGTGATGTTTCATGGAAGTGCCGTAATAAATCTTAAATACAACAGAAGTACAGAACATTTTTTCATGACCTCTCTTAGAAATTCTTAATATTTTTTATACTGTGTAACTGCATATCTGAATCATCGTTACATGCCCTCATGACTGCTAATATTTTACTCCATTTACTTTATCTTCTCGAATCACTTGGTTTCACCTGCCTTCCCACCTGTTTTGATTCTATTATGTCGCCAAAATAAGCTTGGATCAAAGAAGATTATTGTAGTTTAATTGCTGGATTACAATAAAATGATGTATTGCAGGTAACTAGAGAATTCGTATTAAACGGGACAAGGATTTTTTTTTAATCTCTTCAGGGCTTTATGCAATTATTCAATTAATCTCAGTTTAATCAAGCAAAGTTAGCAATGCTCCAGATTCAGACTCAATTTATACATCTTCACATTTAAAAGAGACATCAACTCATAATCTATTATGAGTTTATTTAAATTTTAGTCAATAATTGGAACAAATATGATGAATGCACAAAGGTGCAGTTACTCTCTTTCAGCCAGTGAATTAGGATATGAACCTCACAGAGAGAATGCCTTCAGTGACAATCAGAGTGTGAATATTGTGAAAGGGGAAAAGGAAATGAAGCATTTCCATTTTAAGGTAATCACAGTCATGAAGAGTCATCCTCAGAGTATTGTTATACAGATACTGTTTCATACACATGCATGCAAAACAGTGAAAGACGCTGTGGCTGAGCTAATTTCCACAAACTAGTAAATCTCATATAGACAAGCTAATCTGAAAGAGATCAGTAACTGCAAAGTGGTGGTAGGTGAGTGTAGCCAGACAGCATAGGGGGTGGTTTGTAGGATGAGTCTGGTGACAAGGAAGAGCAGAGGACAGAGTGGTGGAACCTGAAAAGGGAGTAGTGTGGTTTTCAGGGAGGAGTTTAGAAAGGCTCTGTGTGGTCAGGAGGAGCTTCCAGATGAATGGACAACTACAGCTAATGTGATCAGGGAGACAGGTAGGTGAGTATTTGGTGTGTCATCTGGAAGGAAAGTGGATAAGGAGACTTGGTGGTGGAATGAGGAAGTGCAAGAGTATATACAGAGAAAGCGGTTAGGAAAGAGGAAGTGGGACACTGAAGAGAACAGACAGAGTACAGGTGGATACAGCATAAGGTAAAGATAGAGATAACAAAGGGCATACGGTGACTTGTATGCTCAGTTGGACAGTAAGGTGGAAGAAAATGATTTGTACAGGTCAGCAAATCAGAGGGATAGAGATGGAAAGGATGTACAGCAGGTTTGGGTGACCAGGGACAGACAGGGAAATGTATTGACAGATTCTAGAAAAGTAATGGGGAGATGTAAAGAATACTTTGAAGAGGTGATGAATGAGGAAAATGAAAGAGAGAGAGGGGTACAAGAGGTGACTATTGTTGACAACAAAGAAACAGAGATTAGTAAAGTGGAAAGGGGAAAGGCAGCTGGTCCAGCTGAAATACCTGTGGAGGTACGGAAGTGTCTAGGAGAGGCAGCGGTGTGGTTTCTGGCTAGATTATTCAACAGGATTATTGAGAGCGAGAAGATGCCTTGGGAATGGAGAAAAGGTGTGATGTGCCCATTTTTAAGAATGAGGGGGATGTGCAGAATCGTGAAAACCATATAGGGATAAAGATGATAAGCCATACAATGAAGTTATTGGATAAAGTACCGGTAGTAGACTGAGACTGAGAGCAGAAGGCAGCATTTGTGAGCAGCAGTATGGCTTCATGCCTAGAAAGACTACCACAGATAAGGTATTTGCTTTGAGAATTCTAATAGAGAAGGTTAGAGGGAGCTGCATTGTGCTCTCGTAGACCTAGAGTAGAGAAGGCATACAACAGGGTGCCAAGCACACCGGTAAGGTGTGCTGTCGGTGTCACAGAAAAGTTAAGAAATCAGCTCTGAGCCCCTTCTTGTTTGTAGTGGCAATGGACAGGCCAACTGATGAGGCTAGACCGGAATCTCCATGGACCATGATGTTTGCAGATGACACTGTGATCTTTCGTGAGAGCAGGGAACCAGTTGAGGAAAATCTTGAGAGGTGGAGGTATGCTCTGGAAAGTGAGGAATGAAGATTCGTCGCATCAAGACAGAATGTATTTGTGCAAATGGTTGGAGACTGTGTGGAGGCTACAGGGAGTGGAGATCAAGAAGTTGGAGAATTTCAAGTACTTACCGTCAACTGTCCAGAGCAATGGAGAGTATGGAAAAGAGGTAAAGATACGGGCTCAGGCAGGTTGGAATATGTGAAGAAAAGTGTCAGGGGTTTTATGCAATTGAAGAATATCAGCCAGAATGAATGGTGTACAAGACAGTGGTGAGACCAGTGATGCTGAATGGTCTAGAAACAGTGACAATAATGAAAAGATAGGAGGCAGAGCTCGAGGTCAAGGGATGAAGATGTAGAGTTTTTCTTTGGGAATGACGAGTATGGATAGAATCAGGAATGAGTGCATCAGAGGGATAGCACATGTTAGATGTTTTGTACAGAAGCTGAGAGAAGGCTGAGAGAGGCCAGACTGAGTTGGTTGGGTCGTGTTCAGAGGAGGGTTAGTAAATATTTTGGTAGAAGGAGGCTGGAATTGGAGCTGCCGGGCAGGAGGTTTCAAGGAAGACCAAAGAGAAGATTTATGGACATAGTGAGAGAGTATATGGAGTTAGTTGGTGTGAGCAAGGCGAATAAAAAGGTGACCCCTGAAGGGAAAAGACAAAAAGAAAAGAAGTAAATCATTTTTGATTAAAAGCAAATACCCTTAAATGCATGTTAACTAGACCCTAAATTACCCAGACATGTGAATTAGAGAAGGAATTGTTGTATTTCTCTAAATGAGGCCCTGTGATCGACCGGCAACAGGTTCAGTGTGTCTCCCCGTTTCCTGCTCAATGAAAGCTGGGATAGGCTCCAGCCCCCACAAAATGCTGTGTGCAGGATAAGCAGTAGAGATAATATATAAATTATGACATATTACATTATCACAATGAGTGCTATGGATAATCATATACATATCCAAAAGAAAAGGTTATATCATATCTAGATTCATCCTGTTCAAATTTCCTCCCACAAAAATTGACAAAAAAGGTTTTGACATACTGCATGCATCAAAGAAATGGCAATGAGGATGTTTTGACCTCATATTAAGAGAACTAAAATCCACTGTGCCTCAATTGGACAGAGTTTGACTTAGCCATGGTCAACAAAGTCATTCACTCGCAGATGGATTAAGTTAAAGCAAATTGCTTTTCTTCCAGTCCAGCATGTGATTCCGTTATGCCTATTTTGCAAGAACACTGTGTGGGTGAGTGAGAGAAAGAAAGAAGGCGGTGAAAAATGTCGAAGAACAGCACATCCTACACAAAATGCCAAACACAATCCAATCTTATCAAAATGATTACATTCACAAGATATATCTAATAAGTCTTAATTATCTTATCACACTAAGACAAAGGTGTGGAATCACATAGGGTGGGGAACAGGCAGTGAACAAAAGGGAGCAGATATTGGTGGTGTGCACAGAAATGGACAGAAAGGCTTTTGATTGAAAAACAGACAGGAGACATGAAATTGGGAGGGTGCACGTAATTGAAAGCAAAAAGGCACACGGGAAAAAAAAGCACAGGACACTGTAAGATAAATAACAGGGTGGCAACAGACATTGAAGTAATTCTTCAGAGAAACAAGGTTGAAGGAGCGATATCTGGTTCCAAAAAAGACACAGACTGCAAGGGGTATGAAAGCTGATGTCAAACAAATATATGTAATAACATATAAGGAAAAGTGCTGTTTGCTTGACTTACTCAAATAATCTGTATGTGGAGGCTCTTAGTCATCAAGGTCATGGTGAATTCTTGTCAGAATCTTCTTGTCTTTGCAACTGGACTTACATTTTTTCTCTTGAAGACGTCCTCCAGTCAGGGGAGGCAGGAGAGGCCATGCCTCACTTGCCAATCTTGGAAAGAAAAAAATGTAAATTAAAAAAAAGAATTAAATGGTTATATTTATCAGTGATTTGCATTATAAATGTATTTTTTGTTCAACTTCACCTGTTTCTGATTGTTTTTCATTCAAAATCGCTGGATTTTCACATTTACTGTTCAAACACTGAGAACAGAAATGCTGTGAGGTTACAGAATGTTGAGCCTCAATGTAGATTGCGCAATTATGGCTGACTGCTGGCATGCTCTGCACGAGGATTGTATTGCTGTGTCTCTATGTCGCCATTAAAATGTTTAAACAATTTTGGAACATGAACTACATTTCGAATGCAGTGTTTTTTTTGTCAACAACTGTATGTGTGTTACTAGTGTCCTGTGCTGAGCAATCATAAAACAGCTGCGAAGAGCCACTAAGTGAGGCACGCAGTTCTCTTTCCTCATGGTAGGGGGCGCTTGTGATTCCAGCGATTCTACTTGCGACTCCTCTGGTTTTTTTTTTTTTGATGAAAAAGCTACTCCATAGGGTTCATATGTTTGTAAATCTGATTGTGATGAAGTCAGTGCCTCACTAGCCATGAACCTCACTGCATGTCACTGATTCCAGTCCCATAGTCAATAAAGCAAAAACGAACTGGCAAAAACTGAATACAATAACATCGCAAGTTCATGACAACACCATAATGGGGACATTCAAGTTGTTCGATTTCTATCCAGATTGTAAGCAAAGGTTGAGGTTACTTTTTTTAATATAGCAAGAGGAAAAAAAGCATACTTCGCAAGTGTTGAACAATAACTAGAGTGTCATTGGGGTTTTCATGCTACCATTGTGACACAGCGCAAACTCCACTATGATGCATTTACTTCTATAAAGAGAAAGAGATGAGCTCCTTTTGTCTAATTTATCTATTTGGAACTTTTAAAATGTTGTACAAAAGAAAGTACAACCGCAAACTGTTTTTTTTTTTTTTTTTCTAAAATTTCAAGTCAAAGATAAAAGTATCAAAAGGCTATTCAAAATATGACACACAAGAAAAAATAGTTTTGCTTTTAAGATAAAAAGAACAAAATAGGTAAGCGCTCAGTGTGTGTAGCTGAATGCAAACTTAAAATAAAACATTTACAATTTAAGATGGTACCAACAAGATTGTGTATGAAAACACACACACATACACAGATATACCAACATCCAGGGGCACACCAAGACACACACACACATACATGCACACTGTTTGGTTGCATTTATAGGCAAGTCATTCTCATATTTTGCTGTGAGTATTTCTATTTAAAACTATGTTGCCTGTAGTGGAGTCAGTAGGCGCTAAGGGCAAAATATCAGTTCGAAAAAAAATATCAATCATTCATAAAATACAGATGCTTCCATCATTTACATTTTAAAACACAAATAACGGAAGATCGTAAACTGAAAGTTCATCCAGCTCATGTATGATTCATGCTATCCAATCTTGCAGAACTGGGAAATCATTTACCTTGACTTTTGTTGTTAAAGTTACTTATGCAAGATATGAACTCTGAAATGCCTTTGAGGCTGCTGGATAGACACATCCGGTTGAAAATAATATTATTTTTTCCTACAACCATGTTTATCATCAAAACGGATTTTTGAGCTGGTTTCATTTCTCTCCTCTGACTCCACATTGACTGTGCATTTCAGAGCTGGAGATTGTTATTCCGAGCAGTGGATAATTTTAACCACATTATCAACAAGGTTCTATTGTGAAATATGAAGCCATATATGTGTCACTGCTAATTAATGTCATGTTAGTCAGCATTCAGCTTCAGTCTCAGTGACACAGTCAACTATGTCACACCCACCAGTGTAATGCACTTGTGAACTTTGTGACAATTTTATTTACAGATTGTCAAGGCAAACACATGGCTCACAAGTGAATTTTTAATGTTTAAAGGTCAAAAAAATAGGGCAGCTAATTTGTGAGAGTCTAATTCTGCACTGCTTAATAATGCTGGTGGATGTACTATCATTTTAGCAGAAGTAATGTAAAGCATTAAAGAGTCTACATTAATATCAGCTAATGTAACCAACACATTTGCTGCAGACCCCCAAAGCAACGGATGTCTCCTTTTCAAGAAAGTGGTGACAAAAGGCCACAAAGGGACAGTGGCAATAAAAGTCATGTCCCTCACCACAGATTTTGGTGACCCTACAATTGGAGTAGTAGATTGCCCTATTCAGAAATTCTCGCACGGACAGAAAACTCATCAGTGGACTTGTCAGACGGTTAATCCCAGCAAAGTTGAAATGGTTAGTGCATAGCCATGTAACAGTAACAACACCACTCTCTTTTACACAAGGGATTCACAGAGCGATAAATCCTGAATGAACAACCAGGTATCGTAGAATTTCCATTATCTCTCACACTCTTATTTTATTCCCCCTTTCATGTTTATTATTGTATAAGAGCAAAAGTAATAATCAATTCAAAAGCCTTAATTTACTTCAAGTAAAATGGAACTGAGAAACATGAACATTCAGCAAGGGTAAACAAACACTGTGACTGACAGACATTCTGCCATCACTCAAGACATTCTAAAAAAAAACTGTATTTTTCAAGTGCACTTTGGTCAACATCTTGGTCATATTTATTTTGTTTTGTTTTTTTCAAGAGTAATAAATTTATTTTTTTATATCCTTGAACCTGTTATATACACTGCCTTGTGTGTTTTGCCCGCAGCAAATGAGTCAAATATAAGCAATAAAGTCATTTAGACCTTAAAATTCCAGTGCTGAAACCTTTTTGCAGCTATATTTGTCTATAACACAACATTGTGTAGTCTTCAGGGGCCAGACTGAGCAATGCAGTGTGCAGCTTGAATTGTCATCCAATCATATGGGTGAACAAACAAACGTTCTTGAAAATCCAACAAATTTTGTTATCAGTACAAAAGCTACAACCTCCTGTTCACTCCATTAACCAAATTGTTTGACAAAAAGTCCCTGTCTCCAGAGCCCTGAGAACCACAGGTTACGTACTTTAGCGTTGGACTTGCCTTTTGTTTGTGCAGTAATTCCTTAATAGCTCTTGCAGCTGAACAATGGATCCCTTCACTTCTGGATCATGCCTGGGTCATTCGACACTATCCTCTTGATTTTGCTTTGGGTAGCATCCTTAAACTAATTTAGGACAAGGCTTAAAAATAACTTGACTCGCCAGGACTTCAAATCCCCTTCTCTGCATAATTGACCATTCGTACACTTAATTCTTCTACACTCAGAGCCTTCATCTTTTACCATTAATTGTGATTTTGGTGAAATGTATTCATTTTGGTCATATACTTTAATTGTTATTGAAAAGATGAATGAATCTATAAATTGATAGTTTTGCTGACTTTCATGGGGGTACCATGAGGTTGTTCTAGTGTTAATCAAATCATAATATTTAAGTATAGTTATTATTTTTAATAATTGTGTAATTATTTCTATGATCTATTCAATTAGTGCTTGTGCGCAAAGTCCTTGGTGTAAAACAGAATGATCTGATGATGTGAGGGCCAGTGTTCCTCATTAGCTCTTCATATCCTATTATAGCACACAAAACATTGAACAGCGCTATGTGTGTGTGTGTGTGTGTGTTTGTGCACGTGCATGCGTGCGTGCAGTTGTTTACCTGAGCGAACTCAGGTTTTTGGCCTGTGGTGGCCATGGTCCATGGGGTTGCAATAACAAAGTATTCTCTGTCATGACTTAATTTTTTTACATTACTAGACAGTTTTGAAGGCCCATCCATCATTTTGACAGATCAGAACTGTGTGGGTGGTGTATCATGGCTGCTGGACCATGGTGCAGAAGCATATGTGATGCAGTTTCCCCTCCCTGAAGTAAGGAAATAGTTTAGACAGACTTTTGCTCTCTTCTTAAGATGCCCTGCGTCAAATGTACCTTGACTTCAGAACTGGCTGAAGAAGCCCATGTAATTCTAGTATACTTTGGGGCATCAAAGCTGAATCAAAATGACCATATATTAAGGTGCAGAGCTCATCATACATTGAATCGGTCTCACTACGATTGACATTAGGCACAAAGATTTAACATGGAAGTATGTGGGCTGGTAACTCTGTTCCACACCAGAGTGTACACTAACTGTCATCACCTCATCAAGCCCGATGTTCCCTCTCAATCTTGTAAGGGTGTTCTGTGATATTTGAATAGTGTTCAGAGATACCCAATTGGGCAAAAGGTAGGGTGCACCCTTGACTGGTCGCCAAGTCCATCACAGAGTTTCACATAGAGACATACGACCATTAACTCCCTCAGTCACACATCTGGGTAATTTAGTGCTCCAGTGAACCTACTGCATATTTTTTTGGACTGTGGGGATAAAATGGAGAACCCTAGAAAACCCACACAGACACAACATCCAAAATCCACACAGAAAGGCCTCCTGCTTGGATCAAAACAGGGATCATCTTGCTTTGAGGCAGAAGAACTAACCACTGTGCCACGGTGCCGCCCTATCCAAAGGTTTTAATCTCTAATTAGCAGAGTTCACAATGCTTGATGGAAGCAAGGATTAACCTGATTTATAAATTCTGTAGATGATGGGAACCATTTGTTGCCAGTGTGAAAAAGGAATCTGGGTGTGTGATATGCCCCTGAACACAGAGTGTTCTACGGAAATGGGAAACTCTGACCCCACCAGCAAGTAACATTAAACCCAACCCGGTTAGATTCTATCCCAAACATCAGGAGTGTGAGCCAGGAAGGAACAAGCTGCCCCGGCTGGAATTGTTCTGGATGTGTCCTTATGCTGGAGGTTTAACCAATTTATACATACCTGATTCACCTTTAGATTAACGTGGCATTTGTCTCTGTCTCATCTGTTTTGACGGTTTTATAATCCGCAAATTAGAATACTCAAAAACAGATGAGCGATCCAACCACAGCACCCCTCAGTTTTTTGCTTTTAGTCATCGGGGCTTGTTTGGATATGGCAGCTACAGAGTATATTTTGTCTTAGTTTTATATAGCTAATCATGCAAAACATGACATCACTACTTGTAGCTTAGTACCATCAAGTTACTTCCTGTCCAGTGAGTCTGCTTTTCTTCAATTCTGTATTGTATTCTAAAGACGAGCCAGCCATAACTATTTAATAACATATCTGTAATTCTGTCTTTTGTCATCTTTGCACTCAAATTAAAAGTTTCATTTTAAACAAAAGAGATAGTTTAGATAAACAGTTAAATTTGTTGGACATTTTTTCATTAAAGGTTCACCCTGCATCTTTTATTTATATCCTCACATCTCTGAAATGAATTTGTTTCTGAGCTGAAACCCTCCATTTGTTTCATCACAAAATTACCTGTAATGCAGCAAACATTTCCCAGGGTGTAATTTCCTAGATGGTGTAGTCTTGATTGAAGGGTAGCAAAGGGCCATTAATGGTCTGGCTACATGTACCGCATTTCCAGTTTGTGAGCACTGGAATTGCCCCTAATATCAATTGCTACTGGCTTTATTCAGTCCTGAAAATTCTGTTCAACACTATTCTGCCCTGCATGGGCTAATAGTCATCTCTGCATCTGAAAACAATGTATAATCTTTTTGCTTTTGAAAAATGTTGTAAAACACATGACAACATGTAGACATTTCATCTAAATCAATGTCAGAGGTCACCATGTGGGATCTCTCACTCCACAATGCTCGTATTTACTTGTATGACAAGATGCAGTAAAAATGGTAGCCACTTTGACATTCCACTTCACGAGAGGTAGAAATTCTCATTTTGCCAATATTACCCAGTCAGCATCACTGTGAGGTGGAGGACCCTGCTGTCCAGCTGTGACTGTGAGTCTCTGCATTAGAGTAATTGCAATGGCTCCCTTTACGGTCACTCCATAACCACAAAAAAAGCTCTCTCTTGTGAATTCAGGAGAAACTAGAATAACCGTTGGATTCATCACCTTTCTGTGAATAAACTGTAAAGCCGGGACCCCAAAACACGTGTCATATATGTTGACGCATGTAAGAAAGAGACACATCTGCTGACAACAGCAGTCATGTCGGAGTGGGGGATTGCTTCGTATTACTGCAGAACCACGAGTTACGCAGACTGGGTACTGGCGGCTCCACAGCAGGATGCACAGATCCAACCCCAGCTAAAGAGAGAGAAATAAGTGTGCGCTCATACATATGATGTTACTCCTCTGATTTGAATCGCCACTGACAGTTTGGTTTTCGAAAAATGACAAGAGGGGAAAGGTAAATCCGCAACTAGGTCGCAACACAGTGATCGCTGAGTAAGAATATCAATCTAAGGTAAAAGGTTATCAATTGATGTTATCTTTTCTTTTAGGATTGTTTCTTTCTTTCATTTCTTTCCATCTTTTATCTCTCTTTCTAATGAATGCAGCAGCTTACTTAAATACTTGTTGTGAATGTTTAAAATGATTCATCAATAATTCTACTATCAAGATCAGTGTTAGCATTCCAGTGTTCATGCCAATGTTTCTATTCTGAGCCACAAGCACAAATCCATTTCATCATCCATCCATACCCTTGTTGACCTCTCATTTTTTTAAGCGCACTTACTACCTTGAAAAAGAGACCGCTCTTTCTCTCTCTCTTTCTTTTTGGGTTGTCAGTGCCTGTTCCAAATGTCTCTTGGATGTTTGTCCTCCACAAGATAAGACTCAGCTCCTCTCAATTTCCCTCTCTCCTGTCTCAGCAATGTCCTGGTCTACATTTTCCCCTTGTGTGTGTGTGTGGTCCGATTTCTTTGGCTTTCTTCCTGTTATTGTGAATGTTGTTCTCTCGGTTTCCATGGTGAGAAAAGATGGTGAGGCAAAGGTCTTTCTGCAATTCAGAAGATGTTGGCCATCAAGCAGTGCTCTGCATGTTTGTTTTTATATGCTCTCCCCCTCTGTTATTTTACATTGTGTATCCACTGTATTTCGTGCACAAGGTCTATAAATATCCTTTCCAGCAGCGCAATAACTATTCTATATCCTGTAATTTGTGTCTAATTTACATAAAGAAGGGTTTAATTTAAAAGCTCAGTGTTGCTACGTCACAGGTGTCGTTGTTGAGAGGATACTTACTGTTGTGAAAAAAACCTCTCAGCCTATCCTACTCATATGCTACTAATTGATGAGCAAATGTTAATGTCACTGAGCCGACTTTGAGCTGAAAAAGGATTTCCTGTGCCAAAGCAGCGTAAAAGGTTTCATGAATAATCATTACTTTGTTTTCCAGTTGCTTATTCCTCAAAAAGAGGTAAGGTTACCATTGGAACTTTAATATGCAATTGCAAATATGCATTTGAATTGCAAGTAAAATACACTCAGAATCGAGATTTTCCTCTTCAATGAAAATGATTTGAATAGGGAATCAAAGAAATAAAAAAAAATCGTAACAAGGCAGATACATAAAATATAAATTAAGCTAACAAGATAGATAGATAGATAGATAGATAGATAGATAGATAAATAGATAGATAGATAGATAGATAGATAGATAGATAGATAGATAGATAGATAGATAGATAGATAGATAGATAGATAGATAGATAGATAGATAGAGAGATAGAGAGATAGAGAGATAGATAGATAGCAAAATGTTTGTCAGAATAGAATAAATCATGGGACAGATTAGAAGAAAGCAAGTAGTATACCAGGAAAATACAAAGTGGTAAATAATAACTTGGCATAGGTGCTGAAAGTGAGGGTAAGCAAAAAACAGATTAAATGGGGAGAGAATTGTGGGGAGCCGAGGACTGATGAACAGATGAGAGCGCATGAAAAAGGCAGGAAAAACAAAAGACAAACCATCAAAACACCACATGACAAACCAGACACAAACTTATCAAATTGGAACAGCAGCTGACAAAAACAGCATATCCACTAGACCAGACCTGACTATAAAAACATTTGTGTTGGTCTGAAGGCAAGCTGTCACTCTTATCAAGACTGGCCATTGGAAACACATCCAGCGTCTTTGTCCCATTTTGTGTTTTACCCCATTATCTATTCAAAGATAAACACTAGTGGTCCAGACCCCTAACTTCTCATGAATGAGATGTAAACAAGTTCAAATGAGGTCACTGGAATAAATACATACAATTAAAGCGCTTGGCAAAATTCAAACAAAATCAGTTTCATTACTAAATCCATGGCATTTCTTATGTGCACATGCATTTTTAGTAAAGGGAAGTAATTTATTTTCCTTATGTCTTCCTCCTGTCTCTCAGATGACGTTAGGATATTGATTCATTCATTCACAATCTATACCACTTATCCAGCACAAAGGGTTGGCAGGGGGGGCTAGAGCCAATACGAGGTGACTTAGCGCGAAAGACACAGTTCAGCTTGGACTATTCGCCATTCGTCAATCGCTGGTGGAAATTATTCACAAGGAGTCACACCCACGGACAATTTTGGAGTCATCAGTTTAACTACTGCATGTTTTTGCTCTTCTGTACGAAGACAAAGACCAAAAGGCAACCCCTTTATCAACAGGGAGAATGTGAAAACATGCCTTTTGTGTTCAAAGGCAAGAGAGCTGACTTCTATACTCTCCTGCTGCAGATACTAGACATGGGGGTATATGTTTTGCATGCATTTTTAATATAGTAACAAGTATGTACATTTTTGTCCAAAAATGTGTACTCTTAACATGATGTAATATAGATATAATATAATATATCTATATTACAAGACATAAGATTTATATAATATATATATATTTTATAGCCATGTGAAACCATGGCTATAAAACTGTTTTCATGGTATGTGCATTACTGTGGAACATAACTCAGATTCTGCTTCCAAAAAGTAAAAATATCTACTGCTGTTGGGTTGTGGTCAAAGGTCAACGTTCCTAACAAATGAGTCGAATCATTACTTTCGATGTCAATTCAGGGGTTAAGCATCCCGACTCACTCATTCACTAAAGTAACTGCCAAGATACTAAAACACCACTTACTTATGGGCTTTGAATGAGGCTTTTTTAATTTAGCTGGTGTTTGAAAGGTAATGTGATCAACATTTTAATTTTGATTAAATTGTCCCACCACAAAATTGAGTTCATTGACACTCCATAAATGATAATAATTGGAGTAATATACATTTTAATTTCTGAAAGTAGTTGTCACAACAGATAATTTTATATTCCACTTGGACTTGAAACACTATAGCAAGCCCTTCTACTAAAACGGCAGGCCATCCTTTTACTTGCAAGCAGCCCACACATGTAAATGAATGCTAATACTTATGAGCTACAGGGCTTAAAGACAGAATTATTTCATTCATGTACAAGAGTGTGGGTGTGCAGTCCAGGCTGTTGCACTGCTTTTTGGGATTTGAAAGCAGAGGGAAAATGGGCGAGAAAAAAAGTATGGAACAGCCCTCCAGCAAGGACAAGTTGTTTGACTTGTAAGCGCAGGTTTCTATACTGGTGACAATTTCACATTTCCCACCTTGCTGACACCTGAAATGGTGAGACAGATATGTCAAGTCAGTCATGCTGTGTCCTTTGAAGAGGAAGACTTTCAATTTAAAATAACCTAATGGAGGTGTGTTTTTTTTTTTAAATTAATCAATGGACGGTTTTAAAACTTCAATGCCCCGGGTGTTTATTTAATCAGGCTAATTCCAGATGATGAATCTTTAAAATCATACAGAAACAACTCATGATCTGTTCCTGCTTGCTTCCTCCTCCACCCTCTGGACTTCGTTCCCACACAATATTTATTCCACGATAACTCAGGTCCGGGCGAACGCAGAGTGAGCTAAAGAGCGTGTGAAAGAGATTTCCTGCAGATAACGTGTTTATAATATTAAGTAAGAGCCCTATAGCTGAAGAAAAGGAGCTGCAGGTGCCAGAAGTGCTGATGATTTTAAAAAGCAACCAAGAGAGAAGAATAGCAATTCCAGAACCTACTGAGTCGACACAGTCAATAGCGCCTTACTGGGGTGAGGCACTTAGAAGGGAAGTACGGGAACTGCACTGAAGTCAAGGCAATGTTGTCAAATCTATAGCTGTCACATTTGATGTCAGTATTGATTTATGAGTTTGGCAGGTAGAATAGTCTGGCAGCCTCAAGGATTCTCAATGTTTAGCTATGCAAAGCTTTCTCTATATCCCAAAGCAGGTTTGGGAACTTCCTGCTTTGTGTGCAGTCCTGCTCAGCACAGCAGAGTAGCATAATGTGTAATGATTAGAATATTGAACCATGAGTGAGTAAAAATAACAAAAACGTTTGTCTCTCAATATTAAAGGGATCTCTCTCGGGCCCCATCTATTCACATAGAAGACGAATTAAATGTGTGAGCAAATCAAAACCAAATTTATTGAGCAAATGAATATTTTTGCTTCAGTTAAATGGGAAACAAATAAAAGGGAGTAGCTGGAAGTAACAATTTTAGAGGCCAAAGATAATGCACGCCTTTTATTTTGCTGAAGGTGACAACATTGGACGGCACCGCATAATGAACCCTCATCTTAAACAAGAGGGGAAGAAACTGAAAGTGCAGATTTGACTGTATCTGTTTCAAGGACGTTTTATCCTCCTGTTCAACAAACACCCCTCGAAGAAGCCACAAGCTATTTTTTTTTCTGACACTGCTCTATTAATGCGGATTCCCTGCCCATTCCTGTCTTATCATTGTTTCAGCATCTGCATTCAAAACAATTTTTTTCCCCACTCCCAGACCTAAAAGTTCGGGTCTGGGATTGAAGTACTGTCACCGGAGAGATGGGCCTACAGGCCATGGGTATGATGTGTAGCAATGTGCAGTGTAAACACGCACATCTCTTCAGCAGCATATTTGAACTTCAAACAAGAAAGCATACTGTTTCTGTTGTCTGCATCACCAAATGAGGTTTATTAAGGCTTCCCGCTTTGGACAGAGCAGCATGCCTCTTTTGTTTCCTGACAGTTTTGTGGACAGGGATTGATAACGGTTTGATTCTGCATTGTGACTTTGATTCTACAGTTTTCTTTATTTTGCTGAATTTTTAAGAAATCTTTATTATCTTTTAACAATTATAGGGCATTTCTTTATCTGCATTGAAGTCCAAAGTACATCAATCAACTAGGATCAAGGAACTTAATGTGTCTGTATATTTCCTACATATTTGTGACATCTTTGTGTATTCTCAAATGCTGAGAAGAGTAGTATGTATAATGATTCTATGTATTAGTCTTCCATTAAGTTGTGTTTTTAAAGATTGCTTTGTTGGTTAGAACACTCAGGGCCTCTATATTAAGCTGATGCCAGCTGCCTAAACACTAAAATAGATTTAGACTTGTATCTTAATCTAAGCAATAGATTATTGATATAATAGCCTACCGGACTGTCTCAGAAAATTAGAATATTGTGATAAAGTTCTTTATCTTCTGTAATCTTCTGTAAAAAAAACAAAAATTACTTTTTCATGATATTCTAATATTTTGAGATAGGATTTTTGAGTTTTCTAAAGATGTAAGCCATAATCAGCAATATTATAATAATAAAAGGCTTGCAATATTTCAGTTGATTTGTAATGAATCCAGAATGTATGACACTCTGTTTTTGTAATTCCATAACAGAAGATAAAGAACTTTATCACAATATTCTAATTTTCTGAGACAGTCCCGTATATCATTTACAATATATTAACATAAAATATTGGAGCATTTTCACACTAATAATATTTGACATATTTTTATATTAACTCAGAAAGACATTGCCGCCTTGTTAATTAATGTTTCTTGAAAGACATTACCCCTTCGGCACTGCACTGAAAGGAAACTGATTAATTAAATCACTCATACATTATCAAAATGCCTACCGTGCATTCAGGGCCTATCCTAGCTGTCACTGGCTGAGAAGCAGGGTTCGTCTTGCACTGGTCACTAGTCGATCACAAGGACACATTTCAAGACATACAACCATTCATTCCCTCATTCAGGCATCTGGCCAATTTAGGGTCTGCTGCATGTTTTTGTACGGTGAAACTCAAGGGCCCGGGGGTCAGAATAGAGCTTGAGACCTTCCCGCTGTGAGGTGAAAGCACCAAAAATTGCCCCAAACTGCAACTTTCAGTATTCACAATTTGTTATTTTCATGTAAGGACTGTACCCACCACATGGAACCCTAATTAAAGGTCTCATCTCTCAAAACTCAAAACTGGAAATGTAATAAGTTGACTTTTGTACCTCCCATTTCTTCCTGCAAGGGAGTCAGTGTTTTCTCCCAAAATGCTAACAACGCAAAGTCTTTTAAGGTCGATTAGGCCTTGATGAAGTCATGTGAGATAGTAGGAGTAGGTAAGTAAAATTCAATTAATACCCTCCCACCTCCAAGCTGTTTGAATGTACACTTGTAGAGATTTAGAGAAAAGACTGAAAGATGTGCTAAATGATTCTACAACAGTAATAACACTACCAAATAACATTACTAAACAATGGAGAATCAGCAGTTGTTCAAAATCCCAGACAAAATATGCAGACAATTATGAGACAAATGGAGTCTCTACAGGGGCCCTCTATAGACTCTTCAAACATTGTTAGTTTTGTTTTTCCATTTGCTAACACACTAAAATTACTTGCATAGAACAAAGATTTTAAAAACACAGCGAGCAAAATCTCTTTTCAAGTCTCCAAAACTTTAAACAAATTTTCTACTTTCCATTCATTTTGCAAATTCAAAATGGGACCTTTTTTTCAATGCACTGAACTATAAGTCCGCATAAGACGCAACTATCTAATATGAAGACAGATGTTTGCCATTTCAATTGAAATTAGTATATAAATAAAAAAGTGAGAAGGTAACACGATATGTTGCCTTGACTTGTTTGGTGAAAAATAAAAACTGAATATTTTTGCAGCATGTGTGTGTAGCTGCAAATATATTCTGTGCATGTAAGCAATCTGAAAAGTTCTCTACAATTTGAACTTTTTTAGCATTATGGCCAAGCATACTAAATATGAGAGTGTTTTTCATTCTGCCCAACAATGTGTTTTTGGTTAGACAAAAATCTGGTAATATGAATAATGTCTCAGGCAAAAGTGCAAAAGTTTGATTTTGATAATGCTGTTTGAAGTGTAGTTTTGTGAATTGTGTAAAGTATTTTAATGAAACCATCTTAGTTTCTAAATTTGTGTTTAAGCCAGTGGAAAAAAAGTAATGCATTGATAATATATTTTGTCTGTTTGAAAGGAGCTCAGAACAAAACCCCTTGTCACAGTAACCTCAATTCAATGTATTCAACGGAACCAGCTTTTAATAGAATACATTTATTTGATATCTAGTTAAGAGGAAGACCGGGACACATTTCAGTTATTGCACCCAATGGTATTGTTAGTTGCCTTGCATGGCAGCTCTGCCACTGTCAGTGTGAGTGCATATGTGTGATGAAATGAAAGTTATTCTGCGTAAACCTAAGGGGATGAAAGGACCACGTAAGTGAAGACCATTTACACCTTATGTTTGCCAGATCTCACACCGAAATGTCATGTCATATACCCTCTATTAATATACATTAAACCATGCTTCCACCAGTCCCTTCCTGAAGGTGTTCAAGTATATACAGCGCACAGCAGTAAAAAGTGTCATCTTGGGGCATACAGACTCTTTCATATGAGAACAGCCCTTTTTTTTATTATTATTTCAAAGCACATGCGCCGTGAAATATATGTGAGAATATGCCCCGGTGGTTTGGTTACAAGAAGAAGACATCCAGGGAACAAGTGAACTGTAAAATTCAATGAGGAGTGATACGTATCATTGACTGTAAACATGACTCCTACCTACCTAGAGTTACAAGGCATTATCCAGAGGGAGAGATGGTAAGACTGATGAAATTGGAAGTTTACTGGATATTTGCAAGAACTCTACTCCTCATAGTATTAAATGATGAGATGCCATGGCATGACATGCAAGATGGAATTCAAGATTAAATAGACGTATGAACGGTGCGCTCAATACAGTAATACTCATCACATTAATTTGGGTCAAAGGTTGACTTTGTGCCTATCCCTTCTTTGCAGCCATTCAGTTTTCATCAGCATTAGTATTAATAGGGAAGCACCACTTAGCACAATATCCATGCTTGTGCAAGTGCACGGCTTCTCTTCATAACCAAATATTTTGAAGGATTTTTTTTTGTCATGGCATTTAAATCAATATTAGTGCTGTCCCTTTTGGGACCAAAAAGTTTGACAAGAAGGAATTCTCAAAGCAGAAAAGTCTAACTTGTTCAACGTGTAAATTCAACCAGTAGAATGATACATGTTTTGTGCTTAAATGACCACGTAAATCAAAACATAAAACAAATAGAATTCATTGGACCAATTAAATCAAGTCTAATGAGAGTGTACACGATAGATGTATCACTGTCCATTAAATTAAAAAAAAGTTTGGAATTATATTTAAATGTCAATTTCACTTTATCCAGTCCAATAAAGACTACAATACCAGCATATCATCGCAGTGCCACCAGTCCTACTGAATATAAAGCCAGTAGGGCTTCTTCAGCCCCTAAAAAAAGTAGATAAAGTGAAAAAGAGATAACTAGATGTGAAAAGGCAAATCACAAAAAAAAAAAAAACATTAATATGTATAAATGAACAAACTGCTTGTTATGAAACTACTTCCATGATAAGATTAATCTTTTGCATTTGCAGCTTCTATGAAGAAGCCAGAAATTTCACAGGAAAATAGTTGCGCTCTCTCACCCCACAGATGCCACTCATACAATAGAGTACATTAACAGTTGGTATTTGAAAAGTTCCTGCGATTTAGCCTGCAACTCCCACTTTTCCCCAGACCCTCCTGAATATGCATAAAAGGAAACATCCTACTGTTTTGTGATCCTGCAGCTTGTAAATCCATTTCATACTATGCGCAATCTGCTTTTGCATAATGTGCCATTTGCTGCTTGTGACACCCAGCCTGAGATTCCCCCCCCTCACATTTATCATTTTCATCTAATAACTGTCAACACATGAGGCTTTTATCATCGATTAAATTGGGTGGCACTAGATGCCATTGTCTTGATGATGTTTCATAGTATTTTCTTTCAGATTTATACTTTGATAATATCTATGAGGAAAACCTCAGTATTTTTTTCAAGTACTCCGTGATTGGAAATGGTGTATTTGTTGTTATGCTTTGTTTTTTTTTTGTTGTTGTTTTTATTTTGAACCCCCTGAGACAAGAATTTAACTCATTATCTGAACAGGACAGTTGCTATGAATCCCACGCAATATTTGGCTCGTGCCTCATAAGTCAAAAGAGCCATTTTACTCCATTTGTAATAACCTTGGAAAAATTGGTGGAAACTACGTTGTTATTGTTCAGGCAAATACTGCTGTAAATATTTTCAATTTGAAAGTGAGACCTGACTCTTTATGTCATATTGCTGAGGCTGTGAGGAAACGTGGCGCTCCAGATAATCCTAACAGAATACAGGAGACCCAACTTTTTAGAGGCCTCGCGTACTCAGCAAAAAGCTTCCACTAAATAACATGAAAAAAATGTGCTAAATTGCAATCATAGCAAATGTCATTCAAAGTGTGCTGGATGGTAACCCATTTTTCAACTGTGGCCTCTTCAGACGGTAAAGCTTATTCAAATGGCAACATTTTCCCAGAATTTTAATATTCTTGATCTTTTTTATCTCTTTATCTGAATGGGTTCCTTGAATTCCATGACTTGATCACCTGCACCTTCCTTTTCCACACTGTGACATGCTGCTGAATCCTTCCTGAATAATTTAAGGTTGAAAAAAAGATTCGCCACAGGTAATCATCAAGGCTTATGCATTTATTGTGTTTCCTGCGGTGCTGTGCAACTCAATTCCTGTTAAACATTTTTTTCCAGTTCTCATATCTGCAAAATAAATGCATGAAAAACCAGTTATCTAAAGTTAGTCTGTCTTTCTGACTGCCTCAGCCCAAAGTTTCAAAAAGTACATGGGCTGAATACACTGTTGGGTGTACAGCAGAGCTGCACTCAATCGATGTACTTGAGGCAAGTTATAAAAGTCAGAACACGCAAAAGTAAGAACAGGAGATGCTTCACCTTGACTGTCCTTGAAATATCCATTTCTTTCAATTTATTACAAATGTTTGTTTGTTATGATACGTGCTTCTCTTTCTATCGAGTACACTACAATAAGCTGTTAAGTTTACCTTGCCGCCTGGCCAGTAAACATCTTTTGGTGGCTGGGGGCAGGGGGATGAAGGGGGGGGGGGGCACTCTATCTAAAGATGCACCATACTGAGGAGTCGAGAACAAACTGCATATACAACATGGTTGTCTTTGAGATCAGGATATCCAAATACCGCAATACCCAAATCCCTCTTCTGCTCACCTGCAGCTTTTGAGATATCAGAAAAATTTTATCTACTTCATGATTAAATGATGATGGAATATATTTGATGAGTAAAACAGTCAATCAAAAAGCATTTACATAAATGTGCTTGCACATCCACATCCCTTGATGTAAAATTATTTGTCTGTAATAACAATATTGTGCAAACAGAATTTGCTCATTTTACTTAGCTGCATTATGGAGGGCTACATTAATTTCAAATATATCTTTGTATGACCACATTTATCCAAGTGATACTAACAAGCCAATCTGGTGGGATCTTTCAGGTTAATGTGTCTTATTCAGACAATATGAAGTGGTGGACATCATCATCACAACCTTTAATTTCAGGTGAATTCTCTTGGTGTATTCAAATTAGCTAATAAACTGTGTCTACCATCCATGATTTTTACCACAACAATTGACTGATCGATTTAACATTTGTTTTAACCAAATTTATACCATTTTCTAAAAATAACATCCTCTATTTATTTGAGGCATGAGCTTGAGACCTCCCTTCCATAATTATTTTAACTGAATTGGATTGTCCATACAATATATAAATATGTCAAAATGTTTGATCAGAGCAAAACATTCAGGATATTTAATTGATTTAATTGCCCTTTATTGCCAACATGAGTCTTTATTAAATACAAGTTTTGTTGTCAGGGATGAGGTCCAACAAATGAAATTGAATGGAGGACGTACACTGTATATACAACAATAACCAATCACAACATAAAAGAAAACACTTACCTAAAATGTATGATCTACATTACATCTACAATGTAATTCAGGCCAGTCTATGATGTAGAAAGCAGAAATCCTTACTGCAAGTTTTACATATTAAGTGTATCTGATTTGTTCTAAAGGAGATTTGAAAAAAAAAGGGTAAATATAGTGGAAAGAGTGACAGAAGCATTAGTGTTCACTTCCTTCAATAGGGATATAGGTCCCATCTATTCTGTTTTGCCAGGTCTTTTAAGAGCATGACAATGACTTAAATTCATATGGTGTGGTGTTTTGCGGAGGAATGATGGCGGAGACGTGGAGGAGTTTAATACTTTAATAAAGAAACACCAACAAACAACAATAAACTTGAATATCAGGGATCACCCATAAATGCCGGTTAACCATGCCCCTTGAACACCCAAAAGGGGCCCTTTGAACACAACTAGTCCCTCATAGGAGTCCTGATCAGCCCGCCGAAACGGCTGCGGCATCCCTGGGTCACGACGGCAGGAGACACAGGGCATTGGAACTGGGGATGTGCTGCTGGAGGCCTGGATGAAGGGCAACCCCGGCAGGGAACCTGGAAAGGGGACACAACGTCCTCCACCACCTTGTGTGCCGGCTTCAACCAATCCAGCATGACGCGCTCCCTACGCCTGCCTGTGTGCTGGCTTCAACCGATCCAGCATGACATTCTCCCTACGCCCGCCCACATCCAAAACTCTTAAGGCCTGCCTCAAGCACCCGGAACATCCCATTATGTGGGGGCTGCAGAAGCGAACGGTGAGTATCATGCCTAACGAACACGAAACAAGCCGACATGAGCTCCACTGGCACAAAAGACCATGGGAAACAGTGGTGGACTGGGCCCGGAAAACAAGAGCTTAGGGGTAAGACCGGATCTGCAAACGGATGGGGATGCAGAGCAGACCATCTCGGGCAAAAATCCACCCGGAACTCATAGCAGCTGGCCGAGCATCAGTGAGGCATTGAGGTCATCCTTAGGGGCAGAACGCAGCCCAACCATGACCCATGGCAAATAGTCTACCCAGTTGTCAGGAACCCAGGGACCGGTGAAACTGCTCGCAGAAACTGTTAGCCTGAGGATGGTATACCATTGTACAGTGAACCGTTGTCCCAAAAGACCGTGCCAGCGCCAACCAGAAGGCTGAAATGAACTTTGGACTTCTGTCTGAAGTAATGTCAGATGGAGTGCCAAAACGGACGACCCAAGAAGACAGAAAAGTCTGAGACACGTCTGTGCCAGTTGTGGATGACAACAGGACAATGGTTAGCAGGTGTGTATAGCCCTGCACAGGAGGTAGAGGGCCCACCAGGTCAACATGGACGTGGTCGAAACGCCTGGCTGGGATTGGAAATGGCTCAAGGGCTGTCCTAACTTGCCGGTGAACCTTGGCACGTTGGCACACCACACAAGCGCCCGCCCACTCATTTACATCCCTGCAAATACCAGGTCAGACAAGCTTGGAGCACACAAGTTTCCAATGCCCAGAGCCCCGGATGTGAGAGTGAGTGCATGGTGTCAAATATCTGACATCGCCAAGCTACGGGAACCACTGGGTGGGGTCGTCTGGTACAGACGTCAGAGAAGTGCAGGGCCAACGTTCCGCACAGCCACATTTTCCAGTGCGAGGCTAGTGTGCAACGGCTTCAGGGCGTGGATGTCTCTGGGCTGGTCAGTGTCCATAGCCACAAAATCAATCCCAACATGTACAGGGCACATAATCTGCAACTGAGTTGGCCTTCCCAGCCACATATCTAATGTCTGAGGTGAACTCGGAAACGACTGCAAGGTACCGCTGCTGGTGGGTGGACCACAGCTCAGCCACTCTTATATGGCAAGAAATGCTCCACGCTGTATCTCATAGAAAAGGATTGACAACATAGGCATCGTCAATGTCGGACAATCTGCCCATAAACGTTGAAAAATATCCCCTGAAACCAAAAAATTTGTGTGCATACACATCCCAAACTCCTTCATCTGACCAAAGACACTGCGTCGAGAAGACAGCGGTTCGCTGTGTCCACCAACAGGCCGTTGGCACACAGAAAAGCTGTGTCAATGATGGGGACTGTAATGGCGGCAATTACAAACTCCTACACAAAATGGCGAACATTAAAGCAAACAGACAGGACTGTGAACAGAAAGCATTTATGGTGAACCTTCTAGCAGTCTCTGGCCCGAATGTCTGCCTGCGTCAGGGGAAGCAGGCTCTACTGAGACAACCAGAAACCTGGGTGGACACCTCAGCCACCACAGCTGCTTCCACATCTCCTGTCAGCAAGATGTGCTGGGCCTCCTCAGCCAGGCTGCGGAGGTCACCAGCGGGCAAACGCCGGGAGTTTGCCAGGATTGCATGTACTGGGGCCGGAAGCTAACCCAGAAATACATGTCGTAAAAGGAACCCGCAACTGCTTCTTGCCTTTATCAATTATGAAAGAAGTCAAAGATCTCATAATTACATTGTTATTTTCAAATGCTCGTATTGGAATGTAAATCACTATCAAAAACACGTAACACGTAAAATATTAAACGTTACAATAAAAGTCTGTAGAAGAACATTTTATATTGTTTGACTATTGATGAATTAATGTAACTATTATGTATGCACTTGAGAAGTCAGAACATCAAGATGATTCCCACAGCTATTATCTAATCTAAAAAATTTAGCCTTCGATGGCACCAGAACAAGTAGGTATTTTATATTCTGCTGTGTGAAAATGTATGTTCATTAATAGAAAACTTGAAGTAGTTACTCAAGTTTCATGATTCTAATCCTAATTCTAAAAGAAACAAGTAATGCTACAAATGCACACTAATTAGAAATTAGTACTTATATGCGGGGGAGGGGTGTTTTGTTGTGACAACATCTTAGTTCCTGAGGATGGTAGTGACTCATTCTTGATGTCATTATTTTGACTTTGATCTTTAATTCACTCCGATTATATCAGCAGTGACAAGACGCTCAGTTATGGATGTGAGATATTCAGTCCGTCAAAAATATCACGGAAGATAAAGCTGAAGAAAGGATTCAACAGGCAGGGAAATCGAAAAAAGGGATGTTTCATGACCAATAACTGACTTCTGCCTTCAAACCTTAATTCTCTATTTTTCACACTGTAGGGCGCACCAAAAAGCCTTTAATTTTCTCAAAAACCGACAGTGCGCCTTACAATCCAATGCGCCTTATATATGGATCAAGATTGGTTAAGTATGGCTACCGTAGTCACGGGGCGTCGCCGAAGCAGCGGCGGTAAAAAACGGTAAAGGGGAATTCCAGTCCTACACCACTTGTGTGTTTATTTAGACCCCAAAATAGCACCTTTCGAGAGACATGCTTATGATGCAGAGTTCAAAGTAGAACATGGGATAAGAGCAGCAGCGAGAGAATTCAACATTAATGAATCATTGGTACGGAGATGGAGGAAGCAACAAGATGACCAGCGTCAAGGCTTTATCTACAGTCAGTATTCGAATGAAGGCAACAGCGCAAGCTAGCAACATGATTTTATGTCGCTAGCTTCACGAAAAGCTCTGAACTGTGACAAATGGAGTTGGAAAAAAACTTGTTTTCAACGAAGGCGGCGCAAGTACCGGTAAGAGCTACCGGTACGTACGGTACCGTATTGTGAATGAACTAACTTGTTTTGGGAGTGAACGGAGTTGTCACAACGTTGGTTTGTATTCTATTAATGAAGTTTGACTGACTGTTTTGTTGACATTCCCTTTATCGCAGCTTCATTTAGTGGATGCATAACACAACCCCAGCCACTACAGTAGATTCTATTGTATGCACCTTATAATGCGGTCCGCCCTATGTATGAAAAAAGTTTTTAAAACAGGCCATTCATTGAAGGTGCGCCTTATAATCCGATAAGCCTTACAGTGGCGAAAATATGGTAGCAACAAATGAGAAATTACAAGGGCAGTTTAGGACAGGATGGGAGAGAAATACAAAGATTTCACTGGGTTGACATTGGATAATGAAAACTATACTATCTCTGGTGATTTACAGTTAAGCATTGTAGGCCAAACATAACAGAGAGGTTGTAGGATATGAAGCAACTACAGACCTTAAAAGGAAACCTACAAAAAGAAACTATAGGACACAAATTGTAGAAGAAACTGAAACCTAATGTTCAGATGAAAAAAAATGTGAGTGCAATACCAAAACAACACAAAACCAAAGCAATATGACAGTCTCAGAAGTTTATATTTTAACTTTATGTTATGTTCTTGTTTCTTTTAGTAAAGTCACATGTTGTTTACAATGAGACACAAAATGCTATGTTGAGAGAGTAAAAATATAGTAGTAGTATACACACACACACACACACACACACACACACTTATATGTGTGTGTGTGTGTGTGTGTGTGTGTGTATATATGACTGGCAACCAGTCAAGAGTGTGTATATATATATCAAATATCAAATATAAAATACATGAAGCATATTTGTTTGGGGGAATAGGCCTATTGGATATTCCATATAATATATGGATATTCGGTAAGAATATCCATATATTCAATACATATTTGCACTGCACTCAAATGCACCGGAATGAGAATTAACTTTTTTGCACCACACAAAACTCTCCTAATCATTAGCACATCATATCCCACAACCTGAGCCACTCGTCCAACAACCTGAGCCACCCACTAAATTTATCACGCTTTTCTAAAAAGCAAATACTTCCTCCATAAATAGAAGGGTTGCAAAAAAATCTATCACCAAGGGATTATGTGAGGACAGAAAAAGGGAACATCAGCACTGAGTAGTAAGAGAGAGCGTTGTGCCAGAGACAGGGCAAAATATTCCAGGCAAGGTTGTCAGAACGTTTCATTAACCAAGTGCATTTCTATGTAAGTTTCCCCAAGTGAATCTCTTTCTTACATTACAATGACTGAAATGAAATATGTCAACCAAAACAGAGATAATTCATTACATGGACATTTGAATGCATGTTCCTTGCAGATCTCTTGCATTTGATGTAAGAAATGTGAAACTGCACTCCCCCACTCACATAGACAGACGGACTGACAGATAGATAGATAGATAGATAGATAGATAGATAGATAGATAGATAGATAGATAGATAGATAGATAGATAGATAGATAGATAGATAGATAGATAGATAGATTGATAGATTGATTGATTGATTGATTGCTGGTTCTTTCTGGGAAAAAAATAAGAACAAACAAGCTCCTTTCGTTTTTTCCAAGCTTTTACCTTAAACTTTGTTTTTTCTCAATTCTTTGTCATCTTTGACAGGTATTTTTGGTCTGTAACTCCACCTATTGTTCTACCATAACAAAGGGATGCAGCAAATACCTGTCCTCTGTGGTATTATCATTAAGGAATACAACATTATAAATGTAAATAAGCATCTCCTTGTTTTGTCCCATTTTGAATTCTTATTTGGTTCTGTTGATAAATTTGTGATCTTAAATACCTTGTCATGTCTAAGTTATTTCTGCACCATATCTTGTGGAAATGGAAGCTATTCCATTTACAAATTGTTGAGGCTTTTTTCTTCCATGTAATGATATTGAAATATTTTGTGTTGAAATTTAACAATAATTTAATAAGCTAAGCTAGCACCAATATCGGGTTCTTCATGACTGATGCAGGAAGACAAAAAGCAAATCCAAAATATGGGGAAGAGCCCATTATTATCTGAGTAGGAAGACTTATATATTCTTTTCATAGAAAGAGGGAGGAGAATGTTTTGCGAATGCCAGCTATGTTAAGAAAGGGAACTTGAAAAAATAGTTTGGGACAGCAGTGTGTTTTGTTACCAATCTGAAAATCGCTGTTGATGTGTAGGAAACCACATGTTGAATGGCTCTTTGCAGTGTTATTGAGTTTTATTTTAATCTTCAAGTTGAACCGCTTTGCTACCCCTACTGATGAGTGTACACTGGAGAGCAGAACTCTTTTTTTAGTGTATCTGGTTTAATTCAAAGCTCTCAATTTGACTGAGTAGGGAAGGAGCTACTCTACTCTTTCAGTGCTCAAGGGCTTTGCTGTCATCCATAACTGTGGCATGTTTTTCCAACTGGGATGACTGATTTTTGATTTGCACTGTTGTGAACGTGTGAGGCCTGAGTTTGCAACTGCCACAAAGTTATCTTGATTTTTTTGACACATTTGATGGTTTTGCTGTCTATCTAAATACTTGTCATATTATCAGCTTTATGGAAAAAAAGGAAATGTTGGGTTTACACACTGAACTGGCCTTCTTCTTTGACTGCCAGCAGTTTAAATGGTGGTTTGGTCTCCAGAGAAATCCCAACAAGGAATAATCTTGATCGTCACTTTTCTCATGTAACTGCCGAAACATCTTTTTGATGTAACACATGGCTGTCAGGGAATTTTTCCTCAAGTGTCACAGGCTGCTTACCAATGTACTTGAGAAGCCCGGACCAGTGTGTAAGTGAGAAATATTTTCCAGCAGCCAACATAGTCAAACATAACACATACATTACCTTGTTTCTGCTGTCAATTTCATCCTCAGGGACTTTCTCAGCATAAGCATTTGAATTTGATCTTGTACACTGAGCTTACAGTCTTTGTTGTAATATTTATCCTTCTTTATCCTCTTTCTCAAACATCCAAGTTAACTATCTCATATCTTTTAAGAACCTTTTGGTCACTCCTCTTCTTGTGTGATGGTGTTTCATAATGGCCGCTGCTATTTTAGAGCTCTGTCAGCAGTCTATTGTAGAGTTGTAGCCTACAGAGCCCCTATTTGATATTCTTCTTCCTTTCTTTGCATTCTTCCTATGACTTCCTTTGCTTCTAAATTGAAAGCCTGCCTTATAAATGCAGCCTCATGATTTGCTATCTTCCTTATTGCTTCTGCTTCTAGATGCAATAAGTTTTTAAATTGCATCCTTTTTACTCTTTTAACACTTCTAGAACTGCATGCTTTGCAGCAAGGTCAGCAGCTGATTCTTGTCGTTTCACACAAGACCTCCTCGAGTGCTTTTAAAACAGATGTGACAGGTCCTGATTTAACATCACTTGGGTTGAAATGAGAACCTGCTTCTGGCTATTATTGCTTCTCCTTTTTTTCTGGAATCTTTCCATCTAGTTAACTTAAGCCTCTGGTTACTATGAACTTTGACTTTTCTACACATTGATCTACTATGTGAAAAATGCTTTAGTCTTGGTTTGGTTTGTACAGAGTTCATTGTGCAGCTGCAAAAATCCTCCGTTACACCACCCATGATGTTGTCCACTACAATAAATTAAATAGCTGATGAATCTCAAAGGGCTGTTCTGAGGATTTAACTTGCATCCTCAATATGACAAATGAAGAATCCGAGTTGCATTTTTTTTAAATCATTTTCTTTTTTAAGTCCCCACTCTTCCTTTTTCTGTATGAGTTGTGGTTCTTTGACTTGGTCTTGGTGACTGCACTTTCTTTGGTACCACCAGCTTTTCTATATGTGACTTCTTTACATCTGTCTTAAAATTTTAAGCAACCATAAAATGATCCAATATCTCAAGAGATTTACTTGGTTCAAATCTACTATGTTAGCAAATACTAAATAAACTCAGCATGAAACAATGACAAGTATTTAGATGGAAAAGTCAGATAGATTAAAATATCCACAGTTAAACAGTAATAACTTTTGACTTTTTATGCATCAATTTTTTTTGACATGTTCGTTCCTGTTCTGACTGTGACACCCTTAAAGTACACAATAACAAAACTGCCTCTTTTTAACAACTTATTTATGCTCCAGAACTTTCTCAAAATATGTTCCATGTGACCAACAGTGTCCTGTACAATTAAGGTCTGTTTTTACATGAATTTGTTGCATACTACTTGCATACTTTCACTTTACTTTTTGCATTCTGTTCTCAAAGAGCAGAACAATAAACGCTGACAGTAAAATATATTTCAAAATAAATTACTAAATACAAGGAAATAAAAAGAAAGAAAAGAGGGGAACTGTACATTCACAATTTTCACAATGAATACGGATCAAAATGATACAAAGTCAATTTTCCACTGGTTTCCAAAATGATTAAACAATGATTCATCCTTATATGATAATGTGAATGAATGAAGTTAAACCAAAAGTCAGCTGACTGCTATGAATGCATAGTCCCCTTCCTGCCCCCGATTAAGAAAATTGGCTGCTTTGCTGATTGGCCTATGAATAAAAAAAAAAAAAAAAAAAAAAACGTTCTTTTTCATACATCATGATGATTTTATGGGGCGGCACAGTTACACAGTGCTTAGCGCTTCAGCCTCACAGCAAGAAGGACCCTGATCTGATTGCGACCAGAGGACCACTCTGTGTCGGGTTTGCATGTTCTCCCCGTGTCTGCATGGGATTCCTCCAGGTACTCCTGTTTCCTCCCACAGTCCAATACATGCAGGTTAATTGGAAAAAAAAAGGGACAATTGTATGAATTAGTAAGTGAATGGTTGTTTGTCTATAAATGTGGCCTTGCGATTAACTGGCGACCAGTCCAGGGTGTACCCCGCCTCTTGCCCGATGACAGCTGGGATAGGCTCCAGCATTCCCCCGTGACCCTGAGTGCAGCATAAGCAGAAAAAGATGGATGGATGATGATTTTATACATATGTTAATGCTGCTTGATGCACATGGTGCAGACTCAAGTGACTAGATCACACAAGATTATTAATTCATACCAAATGCTTGAACTGTTACCAACAGAATAGAGGCGAGCAAGCAGGAGATAAACTGAGTAGAGTCAATGAAATGGAAATGGAGCATTGGATATCCCACAACGTCCAAGGTCAATACCACATGAACAATTACAGAATAAATATGAAAAGGATTGCTAAAGAGTCTTGCATTTACAAATATAAAACAAATCACTGAGACAAATCTGTTATATATCAGTATAGAGGAGTCAATGATACTGATTGACACAGGAGAGAGATGATCACACAACTCAGCTGGAAAATATCAGATCTAAAAATGTAACAGAAATGAAATAAGGGTTCAAAACTACAAGTTAAAACAACAAGTTCAAGTAAGATAAGGTTCCTGCTCATCAGCCCAGTTGGCACAGATTCCATAATGCATTCATTCTTATGC
The DNA here is from genome assembly GCF_037954325.1 of Fistularia commersonii. Taxonomy (NCBI): domain Eukaryota; kingdom Metazoa; phylum Chordata; class Actinopteri; order Syngnathiformes; family Fistulariidae; genus Fistularia; species Fistularia commersonii. The sequence continues at coordinate 20,402,290 of NC_141286.1, forward strand.
TGTTTTCATGTTGAGATAACTGAAATATATACACTGCTCTTGTTACTGTCTGGTTCAGACCTGGGTATTTTATAGCCCGCGGGCCACATCCGGCCTGTTTCCCTTTTATATCTGGCTAAACTATTTCTTTGAATATTTTAATAAGCATTTTCAATCAATACTGAATTCAGAAACTCCTTATTTTTTACTTTTGTTAAATTCTGTATGGATGATTAGATACAAAATAAATTATTAATTTTAAAGTTGAAATAAAATGCTGAAAAAATAAGATATTATATTGCAATTTTCATTTTGTTAAATTTATGTGATACCTAGTTGGCCTGTGCATAAAAATTACATAAGACATGTGGCCCGCCGGCCAAAATAATTGTCCATCCCTGGTCATGTTAGAGGAAAAATGTACAACCAAGCAGGAGCTGGCTGTGGTTTTCAAATTGAACTGGGGACAGATTTAGAAGGTGTCTGTGTTTCCTTCAGTGTTGGCAAATTGTAAAAGAAGATATTGGCCTCTCTGAACCTCTTAAGGCACATAAAGAATAGTGGGTGGCACCTTACTTAAAAGCCAGTAGCTAATTGGACACACTAATCTAAAAACACAGTCCTCGACCTAATGTGTGCATGTGTGTGTGCGTGTGTGTGTGAAATTGATTGTGAAGGTTATGTCTGTGTGTTCGTCACAATGAGTGACTCAATTTACCTGGAAGTATTTGTGTCGCCCCACTATGGCATCATGTTAAAAATGAATGACGCGTTTGTCCCGAAGAAAAGGTAATTTCATGTGAGATTTATTCATATTAATTTTTTAGATCAATTTTAGTGTTGTATATTTTCTGATTCCTACTGAGTTTCATCTATTCTCTTGTATCTGTTTTTTTTTTTTCCAGACTATTTATGCTTTCGCAATTTTCCAGTTCTTTCCATACCATCCTACAATTTAATATTATATATTTGTTGTTTTGTTTTTGTTTTTTGTTTGTTTATGGGAGCTGGCAAAACACAGAAAAAAAATCACAGGATCTGAAGAGTATGGGAGTATGAGTTGTCCAAACAATTAAAATTAAACTGGCAATATTAGCCCAGCCTGTCATCCCTGGTCAAAAGTGTTGAATGTGATTGCACAAATGAGCGTTTAAAATGACGATGCTCCCAGGCTTGTTGGTTGTATTAAGAATGGAAGTTGAGGAGTTCAGAGAGCAGTCAGCTGATGTGACTTGGACATTTTATCAAGGTAGCCTCCCAGGCACCTCCTGTCAGTGATGTTCCTTGGAATTCCAACTAGCAAGAGGCCCTGTGATCAGCCCAGACCATAGTGAAGGGATTATATGTCTCATCTGCTCAAGCTAGTGCTTGGGGCCTCCAGGTGATGCTGGATTTTTTTTTTTTCTAAGAAGATGAACCTCAAGGATACCTTACTTAGTTCACTGTCACAGTGATTTAGGACAAAATTCTGTTCTATTCATGAATGCGATCAATGTATGCATACTGCACACATACAGATTATCCTGATATTGTCTAGGGATTATCAACACCACGCTGTGGAGGTGCAGGGATGAAAATGTACAACTGAAAACACTTTGAATTTCAAATGGTGTTCCCCCCTCTTACTATTAAGCCCTTATTTGGTGTGTGCTATCTAGCTTGGAAGGAAGAAACCACTAAAAAGCAGGCCGGATTGGGTAAACTCCATTTGCTATGTTGTGAAAAATGGGGTGTAGCCATTGTCAACAGCAACATCCTCGAAGGAAATATGATATTTTAAATGGACTGCACATAATACTAATTTTTTTTTTTATACCAAAATGTAGTAAGCACTTTGCTTCTTTGTCTCTTTTACACATTCATTCACTGAATGACCATGGCCTTTCTATGAAGGGCCTTGCTCCTCTGAAAGTAAGAATAACAATTTCAACAATTGATTCCACAGGGAAATTGGGGTCAGTTCATGTTCAAGAATTTATATAGATGTATTAGCATGAGAAAATACAAAAACTTTCGAACCTTTGTTTGAATATGAAGACATGTATTGCACAATATACATAACCTAGTATATGTTTGAATAAAGCTATTGAGCTGCTGAATTGCTGTAGAGTTATAACACCATTACGATTATAAAATTTCATTGTTGAAAATATAATCATGAGGTGATGAAGCTGCTGACACTAATAAATTAAGTCCAAATGACCCTATTAATTTATTGTGCCTGTGACACTGGCGAGAAAGTTGAGGAGTTTCATGGCTTGTAGGGGAAATCTATTCTGTGGTGCACGGCTCCTTTTTTTTTCTCAATCTATATCATGAAATGGTTGTATCTCTCACCACCCTACAAATAATGTAGCACTCAGTTCACCTGGTTTTGATGTTATTGGACTAAATACAATATGCACTGAAACATAGAGCACTTTTGGTTGCCATCTGTCATTTAAAATATTTAAATCTGTAATACCATACATCAACATATAGATGAAGAGAGCTATGCAAACGGAATTGTAAACAGGTCTGAGCAGATCTATGTAGATGGCATTGTAAACATCATGGCAGGGCAGATAGTCATTTAAGATGAGAAACAGAAAGGAGAAGAGCTTCAGAGGAGAGTGAGACTGTGTGTGTGTGTTTGTGTGTGTGTGTGTGTGTGTGTGTGTGTGTGTGTGTGTGTGTTTGCGCATGTGCGTGTGTGTGCATGAGCATGCATGTGTGTGCGCTGAAAACACATGGGCTAGGCCCTTAGCCGCATAAAATGGAACACCTTCAGCATCTGGTATGTTTACGGACCTAAGTTCCCTCAGAGAGAAACCTTTACATTACTGATCCCAGTGTTATTCGTTTGTAACACATACACAAGATGGAAACAGGAGCGAACTACTTGGATCCACTGAGATCAACCACAAACCACTTTGTCCTTGCCCTACTGAGCAGATGGCTCTACTGTCATCCAATAATGTACTGAGCCACATATGCTGACATATACTGACTCATCCAATATTGACATTCAAATGCCAAATGTGGCCCGAAGTTCAGGTGAAAAACGGAAATTTGCCCTGTCTAACCCTGCTGGCCAAAAAAAGGATTTACAAATGCACATAGCTTAGTAGGACACTTAATCACATGTTCAGTAAAAGAAAGTCTCATCATCATTATTGTTATTGGCTGCTGACCCAGTGGAGCCATGGGACATGCAATGTTTGGGTTTTTTAATAAACAATGCACAGACTACAACTTTTAACCACATTTGAAAAATCAATTGCAAATAATCATTTTTTCTCAATTCACTATAATCTCCATTCACACTTTCCTTAATTTAAATATTAAGACAGATTAGTGCATGTGTCAATGTGTAAACCCAGAAATTATTGTGTAAAAAAATTCCATCTTCCATAAATTGTCAGTGACAAAGAGGTAGATGAGGCTGAATCTCTTTTCAATGTGAAGGTCAATTAGAGACCAAGCAATTTATGTGTGGAATAAAAGTTAATGTTTAGATTGCAAGCAGAGGCTCTGTCTGTGGGGAGAACAACACCAGCTTCCTCAAATGTGTTACAGGCAATTATAACAGATTCATTAATTATAGCTTCAATTCATTCAAATAAACAATTGATGTAGTATTGATGTAGTCTGTTGTTTTGCTATAATTAAATTTGTCATGTGCAGATACAGTGCCATTTTAAGCAGTGTTTATAGCTGGAGGTTCTGACAGTCCACCTTGACCCAAGCTGAAATAGTTTGTGGTGTATGTGTGTGTGTGTGTGTGTGTGTGAGTGTGCGCGCATGCATGCTTCACGCTTGTTTAATAGCTTAAATTAAATTACTGTTTAATATCACTTTTCCAACAATTATTAGTAAGTGTTTAAACACAACATACCAGGGATAGAAATTAAAAAAAAATTGTAAAAGCTCACAATAAATATATATACAGGATATATGTAAGGATTAATGTAAATTGAAAAACTAAAAAATTACAGTAGTCTGCTCAAAGAGAACAGTTTTAAGAGGAAAGATGCAGGAATCAGGTAAATTAATGTGTAGAATGTTTAACAGTGCCATTGTGTCACTAATACTGAATTTCTTTTCTCCTTTGATTACTATTTGTGACCTGAGAGTAACCAGTAGGGCTTTATCTACTGGTTTTAATTTTCAGGAGGGCATATGATCAATAAATCAGAGATGTAAGTAGGTGAACGGCTGTTCAAACGCTTTAAAGTGAACATTGTGATTTTAAAATCAATGAAAAGCTGAACAGTGTGCAAATTAAAACATGGTGAGCACCTAAGGTCTGGGATTCACCAAACGCTGTGCCAATGCTGCTTTGAAGGAAAAGCTCAGTGTGGGAATTTGTACCAACCAATAGCCAGGAGCTTCATTGAATTAGCCCTGCAAGTATTCCTTGGAGAAATAATGCAGAGGAGATGGGCTACGAAAACAGCGGTAAAACTTTAGAAAGTGATGAAGAACAAGCAACTGTGTAAGATGGTTGAAACTTGGACTGCGTAAGTATGAATCAGCTATAATCCCACCCAAAACAAACTCCAAAGTTTGGATACTTTTTTTGTCAGTTATACTTTCAAAAAGTATGTAGAGTGCTCCTTTTTTACAGAAAGTAATGTCTACTTTGCTTTACTTGGCCGTCTTTATTATTTGAAGGGAGTCATTAAATAAGTCCATGTTCATCAGTCTTTCAGAGGAATATCACAACCAACCAGTTTTTAATTTAGTTCAGCTGAGAGGCGTGTAATTAATTCACCATAAGCAGTAATGAGTTCCATTGTAATGTTGCATGTAATCACATCCTCACAAGAAAAAAATCTCTTCAGTGTTTGCGTGTGTCTACATATACCTGTCTTAAGTCTTTTCATCAAAGAAATAGATTCTTCAGTTCTCACTTTGAAGTCCTTCAAAGGCATTTTTTCCCCTTCTTTCATTACCGAGACATGAATACAGGGGGAGGTAGAAAACAAGATGAGATTGGTTTGATGACAGGAAGGGAGAGTGGAAAAAGGAGTATCCTCCTCTGCATTGCAGGCCCCAAATCACTGAGTATTTTAGGGGTACTGAGCTGTGCAGTTTTGTTTTTGTATTTTTTTATCTGCTCCTTTCCAGAGTCATCCTGTGATATGTAGCTTGGGAGCAGTGGAGTATAGAGAAACACATGACTACACTTGCAGGATCTCTTAATGGCAGTGAGGGGGGCAAATAATACAGGGCATCAATTATCAACCCGCGACAGCAACTTGAATTGATGTTTTTTTTTCCCCCCATTTCTGTAATGGGAGAACTACTTAAAAGTATTTTTCCCTTTATAGCTTATGACATACAGAGAGAAAAGAATTGTATTCTTGTTTGTCTTCGAGATTTCAGCTTTTTGCCGTATGCTTGAATATGAGCTGTGTGTCATCAGCACTTGCAGCAGAGGGTGATTTGCAATCAGCTTAGAATGTCATCTGTGAGATGTAACTGCACAAGAGATGCTATCAGCAGGCAGAGACTAACTGGTTTGCTGCTTTCTGTCACACCTTTCTACTCAAAATATCAGCAATGTCTGATATGGGCTATCAAACAATAATTCCTCTTTATTCCAAACTTTGGTTCTTTATCCTCTTATACTTGGGCTGGAATGATGAAATCATTTCCAGTTGTGTGGAAGAGGGTGATAAAGCCGGGTCCGCTACTGCAGTATGTAACAGTACAGTGTATTTGTATATTGCAAAGTCTATTCCATAAAAGGGTTTGGATTTAAATCTGACACCTCGGAATTTCATTACATGTTCACAGAGATGTTATGTATATGAATGTAAGCTCCATGCTATGATTTCAGGGGGAGTGTCTGTCTCTTGACAGCTGGGACAAAAACATTGGAGTTTTAATCAAAAGAGGAAAATGTTTATTGTTATCTAAGACTGAAACAATGGTTAAATTGTTTTAATAAACTGTCACTGGCACATCTTACAGTGACTGAAATTAGGGGACAGACATGAGACAAGATAGATTAATACAACCCATCAAGACACCACATCCTGCACACCATTTGGACGAAGATAGGACATACACAAAGACATGTTCAACTAAATCTATTTTTTTTTCTTGAAAAAGAAAACTTAAATGGGCAGTGTGGTGTCGCATCCAAACTCACAGCAGCAAGGTCTGTAGTTCTATTTTGAATGGGTCTTACATGTTGTGTGTTGGGGTTTATTTCCAGGTTCTCAGGTTTACCCCCATGATCCAAAAACATTAAAAAGGCTAGTTGAATACTCTTAAGTTGCCCAGAAATGTGAATGAATGAATAGAATAATTGAAATATTAATTGCGGAGTACAATATAACACAATTAAGGAATGGTTGTATGTTGTTTGTCTCCATATTTGGCCTACCCAAGAGTTTATCCCGCCTCTCTCAAATAACAGCTGGGATAGAATAAACCCCTGCTGTGGGCCTGAGTGCAGGATAAGCCGACAGACAAAGACAAAACTCTCAATATGAAAAGACTATCTATTAGAGGGTGGAGTTGTGTATGGTTTAAGCTTATTTTAGCATTTAATGAAAGAAATGCATTGACTCAGAGGCTGTTTTTCCGTTGTTGTTTACCAGATAATAAACTATTTAAGTTTATATTTTTCCCCTGCCCAAAGATTTACCAACTCTCAGTGTAGGTACCACCGCAGTCCACAACCGAAAAAAGGCCCCTGAAAGCTTCAAGTGTCACCTGGTTCAGAGCTGAAAAATTGATGCCTCTGTAACAGGTGTACCAAGAAGCTATAAATTATTAAGTTAAGTGACTGTAGTAATACAATAGAGAGAGCCTCTCTGATGGTTTAAAAAGTGAATTGAGCTGTAAACTGTATTTGAGCTATGCACCTTCTCACATTTCCATAGACTAAAAAAATATGAATACTACTGAATTGAAGTATAAATGAATACACCATTGGCAAAAGGATTTTCAAAACATAATGACATACTTTCTTGTTTGTTTGTTTTTTTTTTGTTTTTTTTTTTCATTTTTGAGTGCAACAATAATTAAAAGTCTTCTCAATTACAAAGTAGGTGCAAATATAGTACATGTTAAAAATTGATGAAAATAAGTAATTATTTATTCCATTTTAAGTCTATTTCATGCAATTAGTTTCTAACATCAAAAGTAAATATGGATTTTAACATTCAATTGAGCACTTCACTTCTTCACACAGGCCTTAACATGAAAGGAAAGTCAAGTCTTAGCACTCACAGAGCCAGGGAAACATCCAAGGGATAGCGGAGGTATTGAAAATAGGCAGTTGGCAAAAGTCTTGTAAAAAATATTAGCAGTAGTTCATCATGCAAGATTGCTGTCCATATCAGAGAAGCAGTCTCTACTGCGGTCTGAAAGGGTTTTCACTCTCAAACAGTCCGAATGTCCATCTCTGAAATCAAATCAGCGAGGTATTAGGGCTATATGCTACTCAAGGATGATTGACCTTCTTCTTCTCCTTTCAGCTTTTCCCTTCAGGGGTCACCACAGCAAATCAACCTTTTCCATCTAACCCTATTCTCTGCATCCTCCTCTCTCACACCAACTAACTTCATATCCCCTCTCACTATGTCCATAAGTCTTCTCTTTGGTCTTCCTCTAGACCTGCTTGGTAGCTCCAATTCCAGCATCCGTCTACTCTACTCTATTCTCAATCCCTCTCTGAACATAACCCAACCATATCAGTCTGGCTTCTCTCCAAAACATGTTAACGTGTACTGTTCCTCTGATAAACCCTTTCCTGATCCTATCCATCCTTGTCACTCTCAGTATCTTCATCTCTGCGACCTCTAGCTCTGCCTCCTCTCTTTTCATCATTGCCACTATTTCCAGGCCATACACCATTGCAGGTCTCACCACTGTCTTGTGCACCTGTCTTGTGCACTGCCGGCTGAGTCTTCTTTTGCATAGTACCCCTGACACTTTTCTCTACCCATTCCAACCTGCTTGAATCCATTTCTTTGCCTATTTTCCACACTCTCCATTGCTCTGGACTGTTGACCCTAAGTACTTGAAATCCTCCAACTTCTTGATCTCCACTCCCTGTAGCCTTACTGTTCCACGTGGGTTCCTCTCATTCACACACATATAGTCATGCTTTCCACTATGACTTTTGTTTTGCAACACCTATTTTTCTACTTGAAAAGAACAACACATATCTTCACCTCATACATATTGGAGAAGTCTATAAGATTAGATTGCTGGGGGAATCAATCACATTGGCCCTGGCCAATGGGCTGAAATGAAACATACGAACAACTATTTTATTGTACTCTTTATTCAAGCTCTTAACCTCTGCTTCATTCCATTTAAGTGGATGGTAAAAGACTGAATTACAGTAAATATCATGCAATTTAATGTCTTCAAAACTTATTAAACATTCAGGATACATTTGTCATTTTGAATGATGGAAATAAGCTGGCTTACATCAGTGGACCATATCCGTGTGCAGCCTGCAGAATTTGGACAGAATTTGTTGGTGCATCAAGGGCATGGAGGGGATCCGGTTTGGTGGCTGCAGGATCGAGTCTCTGCTTTTTGCAGATGATGTGGCTCTGTTGGTCCCTTCAGGCCATGATCTCCAGCTCTCACTGGAATGGTTCGCAGCCAAGTGTGAAGGATCAGCACCTCCAAATCTGAGACCATTGTGCTCAACCGGAAACGGGTTGAATGCCCACTCTGGGTCTTGGAAGAGGTTCTGCCCCAAGTGGAGGAGTTCAAGTGTCTCAGGTTCTTGTTCACAAGTGAGAGAAGGATCGAAAGTTCAGTCATCCGGGAGGAGGTTGGAGTAGAACCGCTGCTCCTTAGCATAGAGAGGAGCCAGATGAGGTGGCTTTGGCATCTGGTCAGGATGCCTCCTGGACGCCTCCCGGGGGAGGTATTCTGGGCATGTCCATCTGGGAGAAGACTATGGGGAAGACCCAGGACACGATGGAGAGACTATGTCTCCAGGTTGGCCTGGTAATGCCTCTGGGCAGACCCCGAGGCGGGACCATGTGGCGGGGGAGAGGGAGGTCTGGGCTCCCTTGCTCTGGCTGCTGCCCCGTGACCTGACTCCGGATAAGTGGGAGAAGATGGATGAATGGATGGATGTAAACATTGTTGTAGTAATATTTATTTACCTTTTTATGGCAGAAGGTTAAATATGCACTGTTTATGGACATTTTGAGAGCCAGTTTAGCTTTGCAAAACATATTTATTCACATGCCATCAGGCTAATTTTCAAGGCCTATTAATTAACAATGCAAACAGACAAATAGTTAATGACGAACACTGTGAAACAATGAAAAAAAACACAATTTTTCCACCCAGAAATAACTGCCGTATTTTCCGCACTATAAGACACATAGGATTATAAGCCGCACCCTCAACTGGCTCCGATGGAGGGGGGGGGATAACAGTGAAACCTGGTAGACCCAAACGTATTGTGAGAGTCTGTTGGGAACATCTGAGTCCCCTGTCAGAAAGAGTTGGAACTCCCTCCTTTTTCAGAGCTTCAACCAAATCCCAGGGGAAGGCGGGGAGAATTGAGTTCAATAGGGCCAAGATCCGTGCTTCCATTGTCACTGTCGTAGGAGCTAAGGCGGTCGGTGCCTCGACAGACAACAGCCCTGACAGACTGGTGGACCCCAGCAGTGAAGGATGCTTTCAAACTGAAGATGGAGTCCTACTGAGCCATTTTTGGCCTGAGGGGCTCCGGAGGCAGCTGACAGGCACTGACAGGCAAGCCGAGTGTGTGGTTGCTCAGGCAAAAACTCAGGCATGGAAGGAGGTTGGTGAGGCGACGGAGAACGACTTTTGGTAAGGTGCTGAGCAGATACATGTCCACCATCTGGTGGCTCTGGAGGAGAGAGAAGTGGGGATGGCAGGCTGCTGACCTTGGCTTGGGACGTTGTGGATCAGTCAATCTACACTCCTACTCTCACTCTTGGTCACGAGCATGGGTTGTAACCTAAAGGACAAGGTTGTGGATCCATGCGGCTGAATTGAGTTTTCGCCACAGGGTTTGGAGTTCGGCTGTCCAGAAGGGGCTCGGAGTCGAGTCGCTGCTTCTCCATGTGGATAGGAGTCAGATGAGGTGGCTTGGGCATCTGGTTAGGATGCCTCATGGATGATTCCATGGTGAGGTGTCTCTAGGCTGGGAACACCTTTGTATCCCCCAGAAGAGCTGGGCCAAGTGGCCAGAGAAAGAAGTCTGGGTCTCCCTGCTCCACCTGCTGCCTCTTGGACAGAAGATGGATGGATGTTTAGCAGCTGATATTCTTATATACTTCATGAAAAAATATAGATTTAATATTTGGAAAGATAGTTCTGCAAGTTTTATTTCAACTACTACAGCCAATATCATTCAAATACAATTGTCGTCATCATCATGATAATTGTAAAATTTTATTAATATTAATGATTAATGTATATTTTTTTTATTTGAGTAGTACATTGGACAGGGTTTAATTTGAAAGAATCCTCCTCAAAAATGTGAATTCAAATAAGTTTAATGTATAAAACTGTTCCTGTGGGTACAGCCTTTTTTTCTGTTTTTGATCAATGAAATCAATGAAATCAATGACATGACTTAGGGCTTGTCGCAGCTTGAATGGACTCAGAATGAAAACATCAAAATGTCAGGTAATCCCCACAAAGCTACATTGTGTAGTGAGTTCTTGTAATGAGTTTTTGAGACAATGTTTTTATGTTTTGTTTTTTTGCATCTATGCTCTAGTGCGAATGTCAACATCCTTGATGCTAATGGTTATAATGAACTGGTAGCAATCAGATGCTCGGCACACACTTCTTTGCGGCAGTCTTGCATATGGTGTAAATATATTTGCATGCTTCTTCCACATTTGTTGCCTGCCTTCCATGTCCACTTAAAACTTGTTAAATTCTCTATTCCATGTTGGTGATCTAAAGTTAGATGCCAAGTGAAAACTGGCAAGTGCTTTACTAGTCCTCACCTGTTTCAAAAGTCTGATGAAAGGTGGGGAGGCTTAGTCAAGAGCCGTGTAACTGACAGGCTTGCTGGCTGGTGGCTGACTCACTTAGCTGATCGATAGCTAATTCCCTTAAATAATCAAGGGGCCCCAGTAATGGAAAGGCGGTGGGTGGTGTGATAATTGATTACTTTTGCTCTACATTTTCCCCAGTGAGTTCACTCTGTACGATACTCCGACACATTTTTCATTGAGCCGTTTCACGAGATGCTGAGGTATGCGCCTTCCATGCATTGCATTTGGATAGAGTCGGTGCGAGGATATAATTCTTCTTTGCTGAGAAGTGCACTTTGGAGCAAATCTTATAGGACCAACATTCCTATCCTTTCAACCACATTCCCTAATTCCTGTAAATATAAATGTATCTCATTGACTAAATAGCTTTACTGGGCAAATGGACTAAAGTATTTTGAATGGAAGATTAGGTTTGAGTGCCAGAGCAAAACTATAAATTTTAGTCATAAAGATACAGCATATAACACTACTTTCAGTTTCTATGTCACACTTACTGGCAAAAGGGGAAAGATTCGAAAATAACAATTTTGCTGCTGTACAAACTATTGGATGCCAAAGGAAGGAGGAAAAATGAAGAGGACATAAGCAATATTTTGTTGCTTGCCATGCAGTTTTCAGCTTTCCGTTTTAACGTCTTCTAATTGTCATTCACTGTGTGCGTACGTGTGTGTGTGTGTTTATCCATTTGTTCATGCCATAAAAATAGTGTAAAAAGCAATAAACAACAAATTTTCATTGAAGACACTTTGACTGGCACCAAACATCAGTTGTTTAGTTGTACTGCTTGTATATCAACCAAAACTACCTGAAATAACAAAGAAAATGGCATGAGAATTTAGCCAGCAACAACTCAAGTGCATTTACTCATAATGTGTCAATATTAAATTATTGACCGCATCATTTCTGATGAGCAGTAGGTAGTACCAGATGCCTTACCGAACATTGATTGAAAATTTGTTGAATTAGGAGTTCAAGGTGGTGATGGAAGTGCATAAGGGATCACCTCTGAGCCCCTTCTTGTTCAGAATGATGATGGACAGGCTGACAGATAAGATATCACAGGAATCTCCGTGGACTATGGCACCTGCAAATGACATGGTGATTTATAGAGAGAGCAAGGAGCTGGTGGAGGAAAATCCAAAGAGGTTGAGTTATGCCCTGGATAGCAGAAAAATGAAGGTTGCAATACAGAATACAAAATAAAATCCACATTCCAGAGCACCAAAGAGTGTGGAAAGTACATACAAGTTGCATTAGCTGGAGAAAAGTGTCAGGTATAATCTGTGATAAAAGTGTATCGGTAAGAATGAAAGGAAAGGTGTTCAAGACGGTGAGACCAGCAATGTGGTATAGTTTGGAGACTGTGGTACTGACAAAATGATAGGGGGCAGAGCTGGGGTCTGCAGATTAGAGGGTTAGGTGGAGGCAGATTGTTCCTTCGGCGACCCTTGAGGGGAGCAGCTGAAAGGAAAAGAAGATCAAAATATGTTGAATTAATCAGAATAAATGATTATTAATCATGTCACAGGTCACATGACACAGCTTGCCCATAAGGAGAGAATATCTGCTATGTCTTCTTTTCCATGCTCTAGTTTTATTGATATAGATGTAGGTATTCAGGAATTTGGTCCTAAATTCAATGCGTCGGAACTCGCTTGTGCACTAACCACTGCACAGTTGAGCTGTGGTTAGTACTCTCCAGCAGGAAGGTCCCTGATTCAATTTCAATGTCTGAGTAGAACTTCTCTGTGTGTTATCCCTGAGTCTATATGACCTTGCAATCTTAATCTAACCACCATCCAAAAAAATGTGCTTGCAAAAGTTTCAATTTCTTCTGTAGCTGTGTATGAGAGAGTTTGTCATTACGTGGCCTTGTGATTAGTAACGCACAACTGGTGCAGGATATAACCCTCTCCTCACTTAATATCAGCTTGAATTGGCAGTAGTTCCCTGTAACAATTTGTGCAGGGTGGGTAACAGGGAAAATAGTACAGCAGACAAGCATCTGTTGAACTGTTTATTTAAAATATATTGTTTAAAACGGAAGTCAGTAATTTTGTGAAGGTAAATGAGGGGTCAAGATATGTACAGCAGACCAAAGGTGATCCAATAGCAGAGTGTGACAGAATGGAGGAGATAGGGAGTGCAGGAAGAGACAGGGAGCGCGGGAAGGTTACAAAATGGAGAGTGGACAGGCAGCTCGGTGAGCAAGAATCCAGGACGCCGATTGAGAACAATCTATGCCGCAGGATGGAGGTGGATAGCTCAAGCAATCATTATAATGAGCACCAGGAGTATTAAACATCTGAGTCCAAAGTCAAGGTAGCATTAAATGTGATGAGACCCATACTGAAATGAAGCCTGGGTAATTGTAGTGCAAGTTTGATGAAAATGTGTCAGCCGCTAAAACATGAGTGTCTGTAAAAGTCTGTAAGAGGCTGGTTTGTCTCGTGTTCATGAGACAACGGCTGGAGGGATGGATAAATCTCCCAGGGACACAAGGAAATAGGTAAGGCAATAGTAGTTATGACACATATTTTATTAAAATACTTGATATGCAAGGGTCTAGATCATATTTTAGATTGTATAGTTATATTGTTAATACTGAGTATGTTCTTTACATCCAGAAAAAACAGACATGACCGTGCTGCAAAAACCTATGGCTCTGAGGATGTGTTAATTGCATACTCACACCTTTGCAAAGCAGTTATATTCAACCCGGGATGTCCTAAGTTATAGCATCACATCTAAGGCATTAACCTCCAATATGATCCAGGAAAAGGCTCTCAATTATGGTGCGGCTAAATGCTATAGACAGGTAAGATTATTTTGATCCTGGTTTAACCAAGAGGTTTAAAATTATTTCATCACAGCGATACATGTAATTAAAATGTGCTTCTATGTGAAAAAGTTAGCATACGAACAAACCAACAATCTCAATCGTAGGTGGGCGACCTTTAACACTCAAACAGCTATTTTGATCTGTTTCCCACAGAAACGAAAACATTTGAAACCACAAAATTCTTTAGACATCCAAAATGAAGATAACACTACCCATATGAATTTAATGAACTGCTACAAAGAAAAATTAATTTCATTTCATCATGAAACAAAAATTTTGAACTGCAAAATAAAAGACACTGGGTTAAAGGTTACTTTCAAAGATAAGATTCTTATCAAATGTCTATTTGAGTCCTCCTCATATTCAGGAATTAAAACGGCAAACTTAAATTATCCACCTGCAGCAAACCAAAACTGCTGTCTGCTTCTGAGTGTCGTTATTGCTTTATCATGTATAGTGGAACCTGCAGTCAGCTGTCAAGCTGAATAAAAGATTACTATGTCACTGAACAATGTAAAATATAGATTTGCAAATTTAAAAGCTAAATTACATATTTGCTTTATCCAGTTAATATGGTGTTTGCAGCGGAATCCCAGCATACAATATCTGCCTATCAGGACTGTAAAAGCTTAAATAATGCGATCAGTTGTGATGCCTATTTTGAGCGACATAGTATTTAAAGACGTTTTATTTTAATATTATACAATCACTGATATCATCAAATCTAGAATTACATTAGATTACAAGTAAAAAACTAATGAACTGGAATAAAATAAATTTAAATTTAATAGTCATTATTTACTTTCCAAAGCCACAACCGCAGCAAAGAGATGAAAGAGCTTTGGAGCCGCAGGTTGCTGATCCCTGCTCTCAATCATTGGGACAGAACACGACGAGGAAATTGACTTTTGGAGAGCTGATCACAAATAGCTAGTTATTTATTCATATCTAATCTTTGAAGATTGTAGGTCCATGCAAAACCATTTTATTTATTAGAAAGATTTGGATGATCATGTTGAATACTGGAAGAACAGTGTGTAGTTCATGTAGGCATTTCAAGGTGATCCTGCCTTGCTTGTTTACTTGCATCTTATTTGTTTTGTGGTCCTAGCATTGTATTATTCAGCCTGCTACTTGCACTGAGGCTTAAGGTTAGCATAGGTGAAACCATGATTATGTTATGGCCAAATCATGTCAGACTTGGACTGAATAGTCATAGTTCCTCCTTATAATCACTTTGTTTGCCATTGTGCTTGGAAATGTAGAGGAACATGACCAGCACCATTATTTGTGTGACCACTTCTACACCTGACATTTAGACATGCCTGGTGAGTCTGCTTCTCTTTTTTCTCCTTCCTCAACATACAGGACTGTCTCTGAAAATTAGAATACTGTGATAAAGTTCTTTATCTTCTGTAATGCAATTAAAAAAGCAAAACTTACTTTTTCATGATATTCTAATATTTTGAGATAGGATTTTTGAATTTTCTTAAGATTTAAGCCATAATCAGCAATATTAAAATAATAAAAGGCTTGCAATACTTCAGTTGATTTGTAATGAATCCAGAATGTATGACATTTTTGTTTTTGTAATTGCATTACAGAAGATAAAGAACTTTATCACAATATTCTAATTTTCTGAGACAGTACTGTATACTCATTGCAGGATCTGACTGCATGGGTAACATTTTTGGATGTTGTGAGTGTGTAGAAAATCTTTCAAGACACCTGTATAGTTGCATTCTGTAAACCAACAGTTAATTAACTCCTTGTGTCTATAAACATCCTTTCTTCTGGACAAAACATCAAGTGGAAATAAAACACATGCCACACAAAGATCACTTAACTGGTGTATAAACCGTTGCTGCAATTTCAAATTTTTCCTGACATTACATCAAGTCAATACACGGTGTTCAACCTTGTGACAAATGACATATTCTTACCTTCTAGAAAAGTATGATGCAAATTGAAGATTACTGAAGTCTGACCATAATCCCGTCTTTGACGCAAAACTACCCAAAGGTGTGATATGAAGGAAAAATGGCAAAAGCATTTTGGGAACCTCTTAAAACTTATTTAAACTCAAACTCTAACTTTGACCACATCAAAAAGAATCAGTACATGCAAAGACCAAAGCAACATGAAACAAAAAAAAACACATCCTGTACATTACAGTGGGATTTGTCAAATTCAGAAGAATTACAGGGGGAAAAAAATTACACAAACCACATCCCACAGCTCCTCTGGTCTCATAATACCCTGAGGCAAAAGCCTCTCCCCTCTAACAGCAGAACACCTAGATACAAGATTTGCAATGTTTCCATGTACCAAGGAAAAGTATGGTACATTGCGAAAACCACACAACCAGTCGACAAATACATTGCAACAAAAACATGCAGCTGGACTGTCAAATTAGGACACAGTGGTGCATTTTCTTTTTAGGAAGAAAGGGTGCTCCACAAAGGGGTCGCAAAGTCTCATGGGAATGATTTATTAGTGCTTAATCTCTCCATTATTGATGTTCTTGTAAAGTTGCGATTCAGTCACGAGTAATAATGCCTGTGATTCGTGAGAAACTTGAATTGGTGTTGATTTACTTAAGTGATAAATCGGCTGAGGCTGACATGTTATTTATTGAAATACATTCTATGTTCCCATTTTGAAGTTGCAGTTGCTTTATTTGATAAAAGCCACTCTCAGTTTTATGTGGTGAATAAGATGCAGGAATGACCAAAATCCCAGCTCTGTCTCAGAGTCTGCTTGACTTGCCTGACTTACTACATGCTGCCTCCCTACAATATTAACACTCTTAGTCAAATAAATGGTTCACTTGATAGCAAAGTAGGTCCATGACTCGATTGTCCCTAATATTATGATGATTCTTTTCACCCCGAAGGATGGCCCTTCAGTCACACGGCTCGACAGGTGTCGAAAACTTCACAAGTGCTTCAGTACCAGAAGTACCCCCAGGTTAGATTGATCTTAAGGAGCCTTCTTGATGGGAGTGTAACATGAAAAAAAATCCATATGAAATCCCATTGCAAGTTTCCAATACCTAATATTTTGTTCATAACTCTTTCTCGAGCTTGGAATAATATCTATCGGTCAAGATAGTACACTGCCCACTCTTGGATTTTTTTTCTTTGCAGGCTCAGAAACTATATTTACTATGTATGAAAGTTGCATAACATCTTAAAGTTGATGTGTTGAAAAGACTAGTACTGTCATTTGAGCTTGGAATAATATCTGTTGGTCAAGATAGTACTCTGTCCACTCTTGGATTTTTTTTTTTTTTTTTTGCAGGCTCAGAAACTACATTTACTATGTATGAAAGTTGCATAACATCTTAAAGTTGATGTGTTGAAAATACTAGTACTGTCATTGTGAGGTATTGTAGATGTCCAGTTGAATGTAACTCAAATATTTACTTTCCCAACCAACTCCTAGGGGAAATATCAGGCTGTTTACCTTCTAAATGCCCTCCTTTGTTCATCAAAAACAAAATTTGCCTGCATGTTGTTTGTTTCTAGGAAGATAATGCACAGCAGCTGTTGAGATCTGACTTTGGAAAAGCTGCATGCTCTCCAACCAAAACCTGAGAATAATCAGAGTGTACCTAAGCACAAGATTAGTTTGCTTTACTGCCAAGTAATAATATTAATCTCACATTAACTTTGTTGAAAGATGCCATTTGGAGTTTGAGTAACACCTCTGACATTTTAAATATTTATTTAATTTTTTATGTTCTTCACCAGAAGAATCTGCTATCCATCACTCTTGGTTTCTTGGTCATTTAATGAACTTAAAAGCAATGTTTTGACACCATGCTCAGATAGATAAGATCTATCTGATTAAAGATAAAAAAAATAACTGTTTCTAATTGAGGTCATCAACTGATAAAAAGAAAAAAAATTATAAAAAATAAGGGATAGCATTGCCATAACTTTAATCAGAAATGTTTTTTTTTTAATTCTGTTTGGTTATCTCTCCTTATATATTGGCTTTTATTCCTTGTAAAATTTTAAATTTAGAACATGACTGTTCCTCATTCATTTTAAATTTAGTAACTAGTTTTAAACTGTAGCATTAACTGCATTGATTCTGTGTGTGGATAATCAAGTTATTCGTATATGACTGCTGACTGACTACTTCAAATTCACATTTGTCTACATTATTTCAATCGTATTTATTTTGCGTGTGTGTGTATGTCTGTATCTGTATGTGTGTGTGTGTCTATATGATTCTTTTTTTCAGTCTTCACAGGTGCAATTGCAATAGAATTTTTGAGCTTACAATCATGGCAGAAAGGTGACTGAATCATGTAAACCATTTTTTCAGATTTTGCCTTTGGTATATGTTGAATGTTAGAAGAGATTATTCATGTTACCAGATAATCCCTAATCGTAAGACATTTCTATGCTTATGAACACTAAACCCATCTTACTTAGGCAGCCGCTGAGATTGGAGTGTCAATTTCACCTGTGCTCCTGACCCATGTGCTGACCTACGTATTCTTGCTCTGGTTTGACTTCCTTCTCACAATTTTTGACATTGTTTTTCCTTCGGCATGTCCAGCTACAACATATCCATTCTCTTCTTTCATAATTGATTGCTGACCCCTAGAACATTGATTGATTTGTTTAGTTTTTTTGACATAATTCTTACATAGGTATCCTTTTTGCCAGATTGCTTGGAGCCTATTCCTAGAAGAAGAATAGACATCAATGCTATATTAGACTTATTGTATATTGGCAATTATTCGGATAATTATATTATTGATACTTTTGTATATACACATATGCTGCAGCTAGGTTATATCTTCTGAACTATAAAATTGTAATAGTAGTGTTGCGGTCCATATAGTCCGTATGCAGAAAGAAGATTTGAGAATGAATAGCTGTGCCTGGGAAATGCTTGTTACCATAAATTGTCTTGCAGTAAATTTTTGAGATTTTTTTGGCAGAATAATTCCTAATCTGCAAAATTCATTGTATCATTTCAGTCTGAAAGACTGGCAGGGATTTAATGCAGAGGGCAGCTGTTATCAATCGATCACCCTTCTTTTGGTGACAACTTTTCCTTACAGTTACAAGCCAGCACAACAAAAGTTGTTTTACAAATCAATTCTCAGTTCACCTCAGAATGTGGTTAAGTGGGTAGTAAGCTTTTCCAAAGGTCATCCATTTCCATGTTCTAACTAAAGCAAAGCAGCTCTGTGTGCGGTGAATCATCAGATAATATATAGGAAATGTAGTTTCGTCAGTAGTTTTCCAGTTGACAACACTGTCAAGAAGTACCCGGTAATGTTCAAACATTTCATCTATGCATTTGCTTCATCCGACATCTAAGTACTTGGTGAAATCTCATGCAGTGTCCCTCTGATGTTGGCAAACTATGCGGAAAAGCTTTAGTTTGATAAAATATGTAAATGCTTGTCACATTTGATCAAACTAATGTTATCATATTTTATGGCATTAAATCGCTTTTTAAAAAGCTGGGGGTGACGTCGCGCAGGAGGCACAGCAATCGTCTTTGGAACCGAACATTCCTGGTTCAGTTTCCGGCTCCTTGTGTGTCGCAGTGTTGTTGAGCAAGACAACAACACTAATGCTCCTGGTTCATCCATGATGGGTTAATTGCAGAGAACAAATTTCCCCTCAGGGATAAATAAAGGATTAATTATTATAAGATATGTCCAAATCTGACCTAATATGGTCACTTACAGCTATATAAGTGATCATAATCTGTAATATATCAATCTTCTTTGGTGCCTTTACATGTAATTGAAATTATTTGGTATTGTAAGTTTTTAGTTGAAAACCGTCTGCTGAAGATGTTATTCCCTCAGTCAACTAATTGCAATTGACTGTCTTAACTACTTGAACTATAACAATACTTAATAAATATATATTAACACATAATGAAACCAACAGAGCTAAAATTACATTCTTTAAATGCTGTGTTCTACTGGGCTATGAAAAATCTAATTTGTATTACAGTCTAGCAGTACTACTGGTTTTGTTCTGATTACAGTGCGGTGTCATATTCCACTGGGACCACCTCAGCAGTGGAATGACTTTTTCATCTATATCTTGCTTAGTTGTGTTGCCTGACATAACAAGTTGAGAGAGTTAAGTTGAATCTTCACCTGGGGTAGACCGCTTTAGATATCAGTTTTTCTGCCCCACTGATGCTAAATATAAGAGTGATACATTGATGTTATGCTGTATGATCCCATGCCTCCGCTTGTGAAACTCAGCAGCATCAGTACCAGCCTGTTTTCAAATTTTCCTTCTGCGCTACTCAGAACAATCTTCTCAGTCCAAATTATGACAAAAATATGTATAATGAGTTCTGTAGTAATCACTCATTTCCCTCCAGCAGCTATGTATAATCTGAAATGCAGGGGTGACTGATCCAGTGGAAAATAGGCTTCAGAAAAAAAAAAAAAAAAAAAAAACTGTATTAAACTAACAATAGTTGCTTCTCTATCCGGCCTCAACTCCAAGAAGCCAAAGGATGTAAGTAGGTTTGTAAGCATTTGATACACTGGTGATTTTGTCTCATCTGGTTACCTCGTGTTTTTTTATTTTCTAGGTTCTCATTCAGAAATTAGTCCAAACATGTTGCAAAGTTTTGCATATCCAATTAGTGGAAGGGACTGATGATGTTTGTATGTGTCAGCTATGTTTTTTTGCAATAATATTAATTTAATAAAATATATTATTAAAACATTACATATACACGATAAATTATGGATAATACTTCTATATTTTTGACATTTCTTCACACTATGACTAATATTTACACCCTGTCATACCCTCTCAGGAATCTGGTGACATTGAGCCATAAACATTTGTTTCCTTTCTGGTGACATCACTGTACCTGTTGGGATCCGGGGCTGGGGGTCCATGTGCATTTCCCTTCACCTCAGTTCTTCACCAGAGAGCCTGATTTGGATACCAGCTGGGGCAGAGAACACCTGTGGCTAATCAAGCCTTGTCTGGCAGAGGATAAGAGGAGCCTGCTGCGTACTGTTCGGTGCCAGATGGTTGGTTGTTCCTTGCAAGTTCCTTGTCCTTGAATTCTACATCTTGCCTTTCCCCACCAAGTTCTAGTCCCAGAAGTCAATGCCTACCCTCACAGGTTCCTTGTTGCTGAGACTCGACGCCTCTCCTTGTAGATTCCTCGTTCCTCTCTTTGCAGGTTTCTAGTATATGAGAACCCTGTGACATAACCCCATACAGCCCTCCATTTATCTCCCTTGTCAAATAAACCCCTTAAGACACCTTACCTCCTGAGTGTCCTTGCATATTGGGTCAGGTACACCTTTCGAAATCATGACCGAACAATCTGGCCATTCGGACCCAGCGGACACTCTAAGGACACTCTCAGCCCATCTGTTCAGAGTTCTCTTATCCACTCTCATGATGCTGTTCTTAGATCTCCCAGTCACCCAGACAGCGCTAGCCAGGACTTGGATCAGCTGACCCAGCTGCTTCTGAGTCTTCAGTTTAAGTCATCTCCTCCTACAGCGGTCCCCACTGCTCCACCAGTCTCCCAGGCCCTCGCCACCTCCCGAGATGTCACCTCACCCATTCTTGAGAAATTCTCCGGAGAGGAAGGCCAAGGAGAGAAGCCAAAGACAGGTTGTACAGGGAACTAACCAAACCCCCACCCTAGACACAGATCCACCACACCGGGTCCAGAACCAGTGCAGGTCGGTCAAACCCGTCTGTCTCTGGAGGAATGTCAGCACCGAATACTATCCAACCAATACCTTTACTGAAGATCCTCTCGTCACTTCATTCAGCCGAAGAGAGAGGGTTTGCCAGAAGATGCAGGAGGGCTGGTAGCCCATCTCAGAACAGGTACCTCTCCTTGGCTCATGCTTCCTGCTACTCTTGTTTTTAACGGCGACTCTCTCTGCCTCACTGCACTCATTGATTCCGGTTGCGAGCAGAGTCTGATCGACCACTCTCTGGTACTGCAGTCCAATATTGAAACAATACATCTCTTCACTCAGTTGAATCTCTCTGCCTTGAGCGGTAGAGTCTTGCCCCAGATCACCAACAAGACCACACCCTTACAATTTATTTCTGGAATTCACCACAAACAAGTATCTTTCTGCTTGGGTTTGACAGGCTCCAATTCCACAATCCACACTAACTGGTCAGAAACCAGGATTGACTCCTGGTCCTCTAACTGGCTTTTTTCACTGACCACATAGTGTTGTCCCTCCCAGTCTGTCTCCTGCTATCCCTGAATGTGCTGACCCGTTTGATTTGTCCCACATCCCTGAAAAATACCATGAGTTCAGCCAACCCTTAAGTAAACACAAGGCCTTTTCTCTACCACCCCACCGGTCCTATATCTGCACAATCAATCTCCTCCCTGGGCCACCACTACCCTCCAGTTGGGTCTATAATATTTCCTGTCCAGAGAGGGAGCCCATGGAGAGGTACATCCACAAGTCACTCTCGCAGGTATCATTCGCCATTCATCATCTCCCCTGGGGGTGGGCTTCTTTTCCGTTAGCAAGAAAGATGGCTCACTCCAACCTTGTGTTGATTATAGAGGACTAAATCAAATCACGAATCAAGAATAAACATCCTCTACCTCTCCTTTCTTCAGCCTTCGAACCTGCTCAAGGAGCCGCCATTTTTTCCAAGCTCAACCTATTGCTCATGGTTCATCCATGATGAGTTAACTGAGAGAGAATTTCTCCATGGGAATTAAAAAGGTTTTATTATTATTAATTCACCTCCCAGGTGTGTGAACAGTTCTGCCTCACACTCAACACCTAAGTCCCTCTCACCTTGGGTTTTCATCCCAGGTTAAATGGAGCGGAGGAATCAGGAACTTGAGGCCACCCTCAAATGACTCACATCCACCAACCATTCTGAATGGAACCAGTTCCATTCTGCTGCCACTGGGTTGTCGCCATCCGAGGTCTCCCAGGGCTACCAGCAGCCCACTCTTCCCCCACAGATGAGAGATTGCTATCACTTCAGTCCATCATTACATCCGTGGCTGCAGGCACATCTGGTCTGCTGCCCTGGCTGCGCTGCAACACATTCCTGAACATAGACACCGCTTGGCTGACCAGAGGCTGAGTCCTGCTCCTCTCTATCGGCCTTGGCTCTCATTTCGCGACATCCCCTTAAAGTCCACCTCCAGGAAATTTGCCCCCAGATTCATCAGGCCATGAGAAGTCGGGGCTGTAATCAGACCCTTTGCTGTTTGCCTACGCCTGCCTCCTAGCCTCGGTGTTCTCCTGACCGTCTGTGTGTGCCAGGTCAAACTTGTCTTTGCTTGTACCTTGTGCTCTCCTTCCAAGCCCTCTATGCTCGCCCAAAACATTGAGAGGCATCCTGCGTACACTGTCTCACAGACTGTCGATTCCCATCAGGGGTGGCAATATCTTGTGGATTGGGAGGGCTATGGCCCCCAGAACCACTCTTGGTTCGCCTCGTTCTTTCATCTTGGATCCGTTCCTCATCTCTGAATACCGCTCTTCCTTTCTGTCTTGTTCCTCTGGGCCACGGCTAGGGACTAGGGATCTATGTGCATTCCCCTTCTCCTCTGTTCTTCAAGTCTATTGATTCTTCCATACCCACCACAAGGAAGCAAGAAAATTGAATATTGCAATTAATTCAAAGTCAAGTTACTTTAAGGTTAATATACTCTGGATTAACATTCAACATTCTTGCCATCAAGTAATTCTCAAATCAAAATATCAAACAATACGTAAGAACACCACAATACAACATGTATCCTGTAAAAACCTGCAAAGGAACTTAATCCAGGTCATCTTAGCAGCCAAACGCATCAGTGCAACCATAGCACAGCTACTGTGCTTTTTTTCTTGCAACTAATGGCCTGAATCTCTTTGAATCTCACCAGCATAATCCTCTGTAAGTAGTCTCTTCATTTCTTCCAGATGTTTTCTGGGCATTAGCTCACTGTGGAAGTAATGTTTCCATTGATGGAATTCCAAACAATAATGATGTAAATATTGGCCATTTAGACTTTGAAAGATCTGTCAAGGTTATGCTGCATAGGCTATTCAGAATAATGTGATGGTTAATATTCTATCTATTTTTTGATCAACAATTAGACTGCTCTCTAAATACAAGCTGCCAATGCATTGTGAAAACAGTTTATTTTGTTTTCGAGTCACATTTTATGTGCATACACATATTAAACCTGATAGATTCCATTGATATATATTTTTTTTGTTGTTGTAAAGAGTCAGGACAATCTGCTCACAACACACTTAATTTTTTTGTTATTACTTTGTATATGCACAAAGTATATTTAAGTGATTTTTCTTTTGTTTTTAATCAATGTCCATCTTTTTTTATGTTTGGTATTTGAACCCTTTTACTTGGCGGCATGACTTTTTTTTACACTAAGCTATGTATGGTTTTCTGAATAAGACCACTGATGGGAAAACAGTCTTGGTTTAGACCAAGATCTGGTTCTTAGTGAACAATTTCACAAATGCAGTGTTTGCAAAATCCACAAGGTGACAGTTTTCTGAGCTACAAACCTTTACATCAGGTGCTTCTACTACATATACACCAACACTGAGTGTAGAATATCCAACGGATTTAGGCTGAGATCAGGTTACTTCTTACAAAGATCTTGTAAAATAGAACAACTTTTCCAAACTTTCCTGTGGGTAAAAACTTCTCTGAAATTATGGAGGTCAACATAATTAGCCGGCCACCATTGTCCTTGAGTTGGATTTAACTGATAGGACTACAAGCCAGAGAACTACCTTTTGGCATTCATCTTTTGTCTTCACTTTAGCAACAACATTCATATAAAGTTTATAATTTAGTAATGTTATTAAATATCTCCTGCCAATGTTGACTGCTGGTTTGGATGCCTAGCAGTCAGGAATTTTACTGGTGGATGATAATACCTCTTGTTTTATGAATGAGGTACTTCAGTACCTCATAAAAGAAGGCATTATTGTCTGCTGCCTCTATAACCTTTAACATTGTACTTTCAGTTTAGTTAGATATTTCTCCTTCGGCCTGTTCTGTTTCACTGCAACCATTTTTGCAGCTTCTCAGAATCGTATAAATCACTGGCTCTTTACCAGTTATCAATATTGACTTCCTGCTGTCTTGCAAATTTTAAATAGATCTGACTATGTGCTCCACTTTCTGACCTAAATCCTTGTCCTTTTGCCTCTAGAACCAACTCATACTTTTAACACACAGTTTATCCACGTCACAGATCTAAAGTGACTCTCTTCCTCTGCTGTCCCTGTTGACAATCCCTAAAAAACTCACTTTTTTTTTGATGGTTTAGAAAAATGTTGTGAAGTCTTTAAATCTGTACATTTTCATATTACAACAATCTATGTAAAATGCATATTTGTAAAATTATAGACGTGGCAGATAATGATGAAGGGTTATTTTTTAGTTTGGCAAAAAGTCACATTTATGAGTTCCATTGTGGACTTTATTAGTTTTACTTTATAAGACTTTATCAATAAAAGAAAGCAAAAGAGGAAAAATAATTATAGCTTTCTGGACAGAGCACAAAAGATACTGATTTTGTCAGTGACTAGATACTCTGTGCTTATCAACTTTAACTTAGCATTTTTTTTTCTACAGGAAGCTTATCTTAGCACACAAAACAATTCTTGATGTTGCCATGGGCCAGATAGGGTCACTGCTGGGCATATCGGTTCACTTTGGTGTGTTTCCCTCGAGGACACACTCATACCTCAAAGCAATTGGACTGATCCAAGAGATCTAGGAAACAAGCTGCCACCTGCCTTATGTTTTGAAATCTGCTTCATCCTTAGTTTGGAAAAAAAAAATGTCTCAACCATGTCCAACCTGTACAAAGACCAAGACAAGCTACTCTTATGATCACACAGATCAGAAGGAAGAAATACCTGCCATATTTTGATAATCTATTCTTTAAGGTAATACCTTTGATGGCTACCCTTTAATATGGGTCCTTGCTGCTTTTCGCTGAATTGAAAACGTACCTCAGATCATATCATTTATGAAAAAGATGGCACTCTCACCCTGTGTGAAAACAGCCATTGATGTCACTTTATTTATCTGACCTGTCTTTAACCTCTTTCTTTAGGCTCTTCAGAGTTGTACTGACGCACACTCTGATTAATGCGTTATTCACAGGAGTTGTTTACTTAAACTGGCTTGAAACGATGCATCAGCAGATAGCAGGGATTTTGATGTAAAGTCAAAAAATGTTTAAAACTGTATTTGAATAATGTCAAAAGCTCAAGAGGTTTCTGTGAAGCTATTTGGATTGTCATACCGTTTCTTTTCATCCATACTTATAATATTTATGCAGTATTTTCTCATACTATATTGATCTTTTCAGTTTCCTCAGATGCACATACGTGCATTTTCAAGTGCTGCGTAGGAGAGAGATTTCTTTCCCTAAATCCAGTGTTTATAATTTGTTCAGTCTGAAAACGTTATCCTTGTATGTCTGCATTTAATAAATTATACATTTCACTAGTTCTGTCTTTGTGTGTAGCGTGGGCACAGCTCTCCTTTTCAATCCATCTGCCTCTCCCACTCACCCGATGGAAATCAGCTTACTGACCGACTGCAGATCTTATTCATTTAACCTCAGTGGCTGTACAGTTCTCATGTTTTATGTTTGTCTGTCTATCAAGCTGATTCCCAGAAATTCCCTGCTCCTTGTACTAAAGCCTTTTACCCGCTACACCGACCCTTTTCATCTCAAATGAGTCAAGCACGTCTTTCAAAACTTGAGCTGTGGTATTTAAATGGCCCCTCTTCTCCTTCACTTCATGTGAGCACATCACTGTATCTCCATTCAGCATAAATAATGAGGTTCTCTAGCGCCACTGCATCATGAGCTACCCAATGTGGACGACTGAATGAAGTCAAAGCCTTTTTGTATCAATCAGTTTTCTATCTGTCTCTCTGTCCCTCTGTATTTATACATACCATGCATAACTTGCAAGCATCTCTGTGTTTTTGCTATATGTTTGAGCTGTTGTATATTAGATAGAGCCCAACATCACAAGTGTACATGTGTCTTATTTAGCATACTGATATCAAAGAATTAGGTAAGGATTTTGTTTATTTATTGTCTGTCTGTGTAAATATCATATCCCTGTATCCTCTCCATGTTTGGAAACCTTCTGTATTTGTTTATCTCTGCCAGAATAGGCCATGTCAGAGCTGGATGCTGACCTTTTAGATCTACCCCAGTGACCTAACAGCAACCAGAGGGGAAAGATTACTGAAGGGCAATAACCTGCATGAAATAATTGTAATGTAAAATCTGCAGACAAACTTGTGCAAGAAGACAATGACAGAGAAACAGTTTTAACCTCCTGTTTGGCCTAATTTCTCTCTCGCTCTCTCCAGCTCTGTTTCATATTCTATTGTGTTCGTTTTTGAACACACACTAGGAATTTCTTTAATGTCACAACAGTCAGAAGCGGAGGTGTGTTTCTTTAAAAATGCAAAACAATACCTTCAGCCCTTCTACATTTGCAACACTTCCTGCATATTTGTTTTATATACTTTTGGGAGTACAATCTCAAGCTAGTTCCCAGTGGGATGACTCTAAATTTAGTTTTTTTTCCAATTAAGACAAAATCCAGTCAGTCATGTGATTTTTACCTGTATGGGGCTGGAAGTTCTCCAACATCTCCCTGAAATTGTGTTTGAGAGCTATTTAAATTCAAATGTAGTTGAATACAAAAGGAAATGTAGGTCATTCTTACATACTGTAGTTTTGAGCTTTAGCATGTAGCCTGTGATTAAACTGTTGCATATGCAGTATGTATGATAGTATAAACTGTAATCACTTTTGGTTAAAAGAAATTAAAGCCCACCTTTTTTTCCCCCTTGATAGCTTGTTCACTTAAATGCGTAACCTCTTCACACAACACCATGAAATAATAATTCAGCCAGATAAAACACATGGTGTGAGTAACACTTGTATATAGTGTGCATATATAATCCCATGACATCAAACCATATGCTTAATTTAGATTGCTTTTTACCATTTTCTATTGCAAGAACAATCAAAATAAGCTGCAGGGATGCAGACTGTAATTATAATGACTTTGTTCTCCTGCTGCTGCATTTAGTTACAGGGTAACAGCAGGGATGTGGGGTGATATTTTAGCATCACTAGTTCCTCTCCTTCTACATTTAGTTAAAGGATAACTGCAGGTTTTGCTTTAGTTCTGCACTGATTCCTATCAAGCACCACACAGTTCTTTTAGATATATCTTCTCTTGCGTTTGAAAAGCCTTATCCAAGGTGTCTTGAGAGATTCAGAAAAATATGTTTTGTTTTTTTTCCCAGACCCCTTTTGGATTAGTTTGCTTTAATGGTTGATCTGCCACCTATTGTCATTAATAAGGCAGAAAAGAAAAAAAAAATCATTTCTACGTGTTCTTTGTGACCGTGTTGTTTAATTAGTCCAGCCTGGGGTCAGTGAATTAATATTTATAGAAGTTACTTTAATTAATAAAGTCAAAAAATTGTTTGATTCAACTATTTGGGCATATGAGCTCAACAGGAATGCATGTAAACGAGATATAATCTCTGGCATTATAGTTTTAACAAGATACACTGCATTCACTGTGTAATTTGGAGTTAGACCAAATCTACCTAATTATTGTCAATTCAAGCACCAGACAAGAGTGGTACTCAATAAAAATCACATACATTTTGTGAATTAAAAAAAAAGATTCCTTTTAATGAAAGATTATGTCAAAAAATAATTATTGAAGGATCGTTTAATGATTAGCTGAGTGAATTAAGGTCTTAATGTTGTAATGTCATATGTCATACACACATACATACATATATATATATATATATATATATATATGCACACATACAGTACATACATAAATACATACATACATATAAATAAAGTTTTTCTGAATTAAATTTCGATTGGCCAGACATAGCAGAGGCTCTGCAAATACCCACTGAAAACACTGAATGGAAGCAGAAAAATTGCTGAAAGAATCTTGTGAAATCTCTGTCTCAGTGTAGTAAGACTACACTGAGATTTAAGACTAAAGACTTGTCATAAGATGTGAACCGGTGTAAGTGGATTGTTTCACACAGGTCTTTTCAATGTCTTTAGATGTAACACCAGCATAAGTAATGTAGCTTTGCATCGTTGTTGCTTTTTATTCTTGTTGGTGTAGTAGTAAGGTATTTTATGATTAGTCTTGTGCATCTAATCTCTCTTATACACTCAGGCCCAAGGACACAACTACTCTGTAATAATGATAGCTAGAATGACTGGTAGAGCTGATAATTTGCCCAAAGCTTCTCTGCAACTGAGAAGTACAAGGAGATTAACACCAAAATTTCATTCTCACAGATATTGCTGTTCGAGTGGTATATTGTTGGGAAGCTGCCTGGATATGCACAAGTATCTATTATGTGTAGTCACAATGATATGAGGAGTTCTTTTACTGAGAGGAGAAATACAAAATCAAATATGTATGCGCCAGTTTTGTCGCTATCAATAAAAAAGGACACTCTCACCTTGTTCCTTGTTTGAGAAACTTCTTAGGGGAAACACATTTCTCTTGGGCCACTTCATCTTCCACAAGTTCTCGAGAAATAAAAATGACATGATTCCAATGTAGAGCACTGCCGATCATTTATTGTTGCGAAGGCTCGGGGGGGATACAGAGACAGAAGTTTGGGTTACAACAGCAGACGATAATTAATATAATTAAGCTCATTTACTTGAAGAAAATTAACTAAATTATTCTGTAATTTTTTTGACATAACCTCAATTTAGATAGCAGTCATTAAATTTAATTCAGATTCATTTGTTTCTGCTTGAAGTGTAAATGAACCTCTCAGTACCCCAATAAAATATGTGCATTCCTCTGCAAGGCTCTGCTGTCACTTAATTGATTTTAAGTACGCAGCCAAAGATCTAAACCCAAAAATATTTTGCTAGATTTTAAAATAAATCTCAAATAAAGTTCATGAGAGGAGTGACTGAAATTTTAGTATATTGTTGGTGCTGAATAAATAGTCTGTTTCCGAGCTGTTCATCCAATCAACTTGCTTTTTGACACTGCCAGAGAACACTCATACAAGTTGACAAAGCCCTTCTAGATAATATTTAGACCAAATCAGAGTACCCTTATTGACCTCAGGCTTCAGTATTGACAAGTGGTACAAACAGTGAAAAGTGAGATGATGTAATGACTATATATGTTTCTTTTTTGTTTTGTTTTTTCCCCTTTTTTTCACCCGAGGGCATCACGGTGTCGCAGTGGTTAGCACTTCGGCCTCACACCATGGAGGACCCTGGTTTGATTCCAACCAGGGTCCTTTTCTGTATGGAGTTTGCATGTTGTCTGTGTTGGTTTAGTCCCAAACTTCAAAAACATGCAGGTTAATTGGAAAAAAATTGGGAAAATCGCCCTGAATGATTGAGTGAGTGAATGAATGATTGTTTGTTTGTATATGTGGCCCTGTGATTGACTGGCAATCAGTCCAGGGTTTACCCTGCCTAGGATAGGCTCCAGTATCCTCTGCAGTGCAGGATAAGAGGATGGATAGATTTTTTTTTCACCCAAGTATAAGGATTATATTTGAATTCCATTTAAAAGTTATTGTTAGATTTAAACTAAATTTTTTTCTGTACAATGAAATAACTGTCCTCCTAGCCAAACACAATGTAGTAAAATAAGAAATAGATTTATCACTTTAGGTAGTCATTTCATAAAGGTATAGGCATAAATATAATTTCTAATTCTTCTTTGCACTTGTCTTATAATATTGCTCTAGCTTTCCAAAAGCCAAATAGCACGCTCAACTCCAAAATACCCATTGCCACTATAAGAAACCCAAATCTTTGTTTGAACACCTGGAGGTCAGGAAGTGTAAACAGTATAAGAGTTAATATCGATGTCACAGCTGAGTAATCCTAAGACCAAATACATAACACCCTTTCTGAATACCAAAATCTTAGTCTCTGAGTAACACAGTAGGATCCAGCTACTGTTGAAAAAAAAAATCAGAGAATGGCTATCTACAAGGTTTGTTTAGCTGAAAGCAAAATTCTCAATTAATGTCTACCTTCCACAGCAGCAGTTTATTTTGTTCATAAGTTTTTTGATTTGCTATGCCGTCCAATGCATCTAAATAGCCTAGTTGATCTGTTTATGCATTTGTTTTATGGAAGTGCAATAGTCATGCTGGGTTCAACTTTTGATAACGTATTTGTTTTGCTTGGTTTCTAATCTTTTTGCATGCCATCTACAACAAAAGCATCAATCAAAGACGAAGCAAAGGAACAAATAATTTTCAATCATCAGTTATCGACTGAATGGAGTGCATTCTTCATTAGGGAAAACTTGATCATACTTCCTTTGGCAACGTGTGCTGATAATTCATTTTGGCTGTTGTGAATTTCTCTATAAATTTCACATTGACCGCTTTCACTTATTTTATCAAAATAAATCTATTAAAACATTCACAATCTTATTCAAGTATCATTTACGTTGAAAACTTGTGGTTTTACCAAACCTAAAAATTACATGCAAAATCACATTTAGCCATATATATTTACAAGTCTATAAATGATATTATGTATGTCATATAGCTATACATTTAATGACAACTGTCCATCAAGGACAGTCTTGTTCTTGTTCTAGGAGTCTTTTCAGCATCTCTTTCACTCAGGAATATTTTTCATTTGGATGTTGTCTCCTTGGATACTTGGATTGTAGTAAGCTGAGCCTCCAAAATTCAGGTCCATAGGGTCGCTGTTGTCCAATCTGAGAACTGCAGTTAGGATAAAGTTATCAGTATCATACAAATGTAAGCATACCAAGTACATCAAGATTTAACATGTTGTGATCCTAAAATCTAAAATTCAACTTCACTGACCGTTTGAAATCTGCTGTTACTCAGTGATAAATCATTCAAGCAATGTTACTGTTCAAAGTACATGTACGTTTAATATGATTTTTTACTATATAAAACTGCAGATACATAAAACATAGTAAGATGAAGGAGGGATACAAAGAATAGGGTTAGATGGAGGAGGTTGATTTCCTGTGGCGTCCCTTGAAGGGAAAAACCGAAAGGTAAAGAGGAAGAAGAATATTATATAGAACTGCAATAGAACAAATCTCTCCATTCAGAGACAGCACTCGTGCATATTGTAAATAATAAATCTGGTTTAGTTATTGTCTTGCAGCACATGCACATTTCTTTGAAACATTGTCAGATATTTTGAGCTATGTGAGTTATACAAGTTATACAAGTAAGATCCGAATTTAAAAAAAAAAAACAGTAATTTGCAAAAAGTAACTAATTTAATTAACTAAAAACTACACTACAAACAAAAAGACCCCTATATGGAGTCTTTGCAGACATTTTCATGATATAAAGAAAAATACACATAATGGATGGAGTGTTTTATCGCAAACAATCTTGCCAACTTCTCCTTAATGCTGGGAGAAAAAACCGTCAGACAGCTGTGCAAAACGAACAGCATATGCTTACTGATCTATGTACACAGAGGACCTAAGAAATGTGACCTTAGAGAATCCAGAGAATATATGGAATAGAACAGGAATATAGTGGAGGCAATGCAAACTCTCCCTTATTACTCAGATCTAATGTTAGATGTTTTTATATGGTAAGATATAGGAAGCTCTGCTGAATACAGTAATATGAATTGTCTGTTTGGGGTTCACAAACTAAAAGCGAAACCGCAAATTATCCCCTCTTTAGTTTCCATGCGAATCTTGAACCTCACTAAAAATTTTTGACACTTAGAAGTAATAGTACAGTAACAGTACAGTAATAACATTGCATTTACATTTCTACAAGGCTGCTCTGTAGAATCTTACAGCCTTTGTATATTTTAGATCCTATGGTATTGTTTGACACACTCTTCCACTCTTCCAGACCATCACTTTCTCTGGTCTGACGTCAAGTTATTTTAATATTATTTAACTGAAACCTTTATTTCAGCTACCATGTTTGGAAGTATATCCTGAACAGTGATTTCGAATCATAACTTGGCCACTATTATTTTGGTTATGTAATATACTGCTCTGTCTGTTTTTCGTGTTGAATCCACGCAGGTGTACAGTAGAAGTTAGATGTGCTGGGTGGTCAGCACTAATCATCAATCACTGCTACTTTTTTTTTTTTTTTTTTTAACGGAGCGCCTTTTGGTCAGAAATGTTGTAGTCGTGCTTAAAATGTTATTCTTTGTCGTCCTGAGAAATGCCCAATTTCTGACTTCCTCTGAGGAATAGAGGCCAGTACTGATTCCCTAAGATTACAAAAACACCCAAACCAGATGTGAAATGGACAAATCTAATATGTGATCCTCGGCAT
This sequence comes from Fistularia commersonii, assembly GCF_037954325.1. NCBI lineage: Eukaryota > Metazoa > Chordata > Actinopteri > Syngnathiformes > Fistulariidae > Fistularia > Fistularia commersonii. The sequence continues at coordinate 20,435,529 of NC_141286.1, forward strand.
CCCTATTCTTGCTGTATGGAAGAATCCCTCATGAAGATGATATCCCTGTGTTGTGAAAACATCTATCTGTTTAAGCCTGGAAAAAAAGTGGCAACTCTATAAATAGACAAATACACATACCTGGGCCTGGAGGGAAGTCATCAACCAGTTTTCTGTGTGAAAAACTCTTGTTATTGTTCTTTTTCAGGATAACATAGGCCAACAGTCCCACACAGGCCACCGCCAGCGCTGTTCCTAACAGAGCTGCCCATATACCCGGTGTTTTGGTACCCTTGGAGTCTGATGCCGAACCTTTATTTTAGGAATGAGGAAACAGAGAGTGGGAGGTAATATTAGACTTTTTATTAGCAAGAATCTGATTACTATCAGCTTCCATCTTTTTTGGTTAATTGGGAGATAATTAGTGCTGGAATTTGCTTTTGAAACTGTCTCTGATAGACTTTGCATAAATACACAAACCAATTAAGCTCCTCAACCACATAGATTTCTCCAAATTATGCTGTGATAATTAATGTAATTAACATGTCAAAATCATGATAATTTCATGAATATATTTGAATATTTTAAGGCTGCAGCTTGTGTTCCTCATGCAAAAAAAGGTGAAATTTGACTGATTATTAGTTTGAATATTTAAATGAAATTGCTAATTGGGATTTGAATGACATAATTGATTCTATAAGATTTACACAACTGTACAATCATTGAGCTATAAATGTTAGATGGTAATTATTGCCCGCAGACATTGGTGCTTACATGCTGTGACAGCCTTGAATAAGGAGGAACATGCACAATATGTTTGTCAACTCGTGCCATATCCAAGGGCACCCATTAGTGTGTATACAAGACACAACCTGACAGCAGCCCTTTCTCAAGCTAGAGCAAGTTTAGTCAGTAAAACAGTTTTCGAATGGTGCTGTGAAAAAGCAAAAAAGGCAAAACTGGCACACAATTACAAAACCAAAAGAGTTCAACTTTCTGGTCCAACTTTGAGTTTGATTGCCAGATTTGAATTGTCACTCTTCCTGTTTGTTGAGGGGGGTTGATTGGTTTTATTTTGAATGAATTAATACTTCATTGATTTATGGATTTGTATTTTCAAAAAAGCAGAAAGTGATTTGGCCACCAGTTGATTTAATAAAAGTCTATTCTTTGGGCACTGCGATTTGAGTCATGAAAACCTCTAGTGTTTCAAAAACTTTTGATTGAAAGGGCAAAAAGAAAGTTAGACAAATGTCGTGAAGAACCCATGATACAAAAATACTGGATTTGTATTGCATTCAAGATCTGACATTAATAATCATGTGGTGGGGATAAGTGAACTCGAGGTTGGATTGAAGTAAAAATACCAGACATTTGTTGTATTTTATTCTTGTTTTGCATCACTCTTTTCTCTTTTTCTCTGTCTGTAAGTGTATTATGAAATATGCTTGGACGTGTTTGTCCAACTTTTTTTTTCCCAAGCTGAGAAATTAAAATGCATGCCTTTGTCGCCTGCTCTCCCTTGTGAATTAGTCTAATGAAAGTTTTTCAACTAACCAAAAATAAATTGATGAACTGGTCATTTTTATTTTTATATTCAAATCAATTAATATGTAGGACACGGAAACAGAACATACTACAAGAACCCAAATCCTGAAACATGAGTAACTGTTGAGCATTGTTGGGTTTGGTTGTCGATGCCAATAAGTATGCTAATTCACCGCTTTGATCCAAAATGAAATATCTTTAAAGATGCTGAAGGGATTGCCAATAATTTATATTCTTCCACCATGGGAAAAAAAACAGCAATTTGTTATTAAATTGGTCTTCTTAGATTACTCAGGAATTTAGCATGGGAATTTTACCTTTTTGTCCCTATTCCCCTCATATTTTCAAATATCTACAATATTTTTGGATTATCTCCTTAGATGTACTTTTTTTCCAAAAATTATCAAAAAAAAAAATTTGTCATACCTTTATAGTGTCAAACTCTTTTCTCTTAAACAGATAGATGGGCCGCTGTATGACCTGAATTTTGTGATCGATAACAAAGACTAGTCTCATGATTCAGTACAGAGGTACTAAGTTTCTTTGACCCTTGTTTATATCAGGTTTTTAGTCAAAAAGAGAGTTCATTGTCCTGCTGAGATGTTGGTTGTAATTGAACCCTTCTCTCATAAAAGCCTCATAGACAGCACCTGAAACCTTAACCCAACATTTTCTCTGTCAAAGAGGCATTATTTCTCCCCTGCCAATGGGTGAATAGATGAATGCTGAAGTGGGTCAGACACACAGAGACACCAGTAACAATGATGTATTTCTTTTGGAACAATGCTCTGTTACTTTTAACCTGAACCACATTAATAAAGTCACTCTGAATTATTGCTTATTTCTGGTTTCAAAATAAACAATTCTATTTTATTTTAATGCCAATCATGTAGATAGTGGTAGAGAACTAATTTAAAGAAAAAGAAACGTGGAACCAAAAACTCACCTGGACTTCCATCGCCACCTCTCTCTGAGCTGCTTCCCAAGGCTGCGCTTTCGTCTGTTATGTTGGTCTCAGGTGTGGCCGGAGCCACATCTTCAGGGATTGTGAAAGTACTCTGAGCCATATTGGTTTCTTTGTCTATCTCTGGTGCTTCTGTTGTTTTCCAAGTTATGTTTGGAGAATCTGTGTTGTTGGTTGTCTTCTCATCTTCATCTGGTTTGTTTGTGTCTTCTTGTGTCTTGTTACCCTCTGGGGTCAAATTTGTCTCAAAATCTGTGCGATTGGAAACATCTGGAAGACCACTGGAATTTTGGTGAATTTGATGGCTGCTTGTGTTTACAAACTCTGTTGAGTTGATTGTTTGTTCAATGTCTTCTGTCTTGTTTTGGTTTGATTGGATGTTCCTAGAGTCTGCTTTTGCTTGATCAGTTTGATTTTCTGTGACATTTGGGAATCTGGAGGACTTGCCACCAAGGAAACCATTCAGACCATCAGATGTTTTATTGTCAAGGCTCAGCATGGTGTTATTTTCAATAAGCTTTGAGCCCAAAACTATTCCACTGCTGTAATCAGTGCTTGACTCTACATTATTCTCACCGGTTCCCTGATCATATTGTACCTCCTCTTCAGCAAATGAGTCTTGAGCAGCTGGATCTTGAGGTTGTCCTCGCCACCAGCTTTTGTCAATTGTGTTCCCCGGAGAGCCAGTTGCATATTGGAGTGATGCCAGGTGAAAGGTTTGAACAAACAGCAGGAGGCCTGTCATTAGTGTTAAATACAGCAGTTCCATATTTCCCCTTTGATTTCTAAAAGAAAACAAGAGGAAAAGTAAACATGTAAACTAGCGATATCAAAAAAGCCAAGACACTCAACTGCCTATGAAATTTATACCAGCAATTCCATGGCCTTCAAAAGGAGTGTTTTGTTTGTAATTGTTGATTAGTGCTGAGCTTATACTTTCAGACTTAAAACTGAACATTTTTTTAAGGCTCAACTAAAACTATCAACTCACACAAATTCACAGTTTAAGACTAGTTCTTAGAGTGTTACGTCTTAGCATACACCGCGACTAGGCTGTAGATCTCACTTCTAAAGACTTTGCAAAGCTTTAAAAAGACTCGTGGAAAACTACAACGAGATTCATTCATTTTTTGCCACCATGCAATGTTTTCCTCAGGTATTTGCAGAGCCTCTTCTATTTCAGTCCAATAATCAGAATAAGAATCTGACAAACTGTATTTGTTTGCAATTGGAGGATAAAAGGGATAGCATAGCAACGTAGAGCAGAACACCTATAAATATATAGAATAAACATAAATAAATATATATAAAATGTAAATGTGATAAAAAATAGAGTTAAATCATCAAATCATCAATAAAACATCAAATGCATTATTATTATTAAATTGCTTTTCCTTCTCCACTTGGTCATGATACGTTTGAAAGCTGAAATTGTACATGAGCTGTTCTGCCGTCACTTCCACCGTCCACTCCTGTTTCTGGATGCTCCATACCGATCGGGACGTCCTTCTCCAATCCCGTTGATCCATATACCATCTGTGCCACCAATACCACTCTGCTGATTCTTTGTCTATCCAATGTACTGTTTTTGTTGGAGCTCATCTATTGGTTGATCACTTAGTTTTTATGATGACGTAACACTAAGACTTCGCAATAATATCAAACATGTTTGGTATTGTTGTAAGATCTAAGACTAAGAAAAAAGACTGACCTTAACAACTGTGCTAACACACAAGACTACCAGCTCAAACTTAACGACTGAGATGATGGGAGCACACTGCTATTACTAAGACTCCACTACAACTCTTAAGATTTCCTTATGATTTCATTACGACTGTTTGTTTCAAGTCTGACTTGAAAATCATAAGGTGTAAGCCTAGGCTTTAGAGGGAAAAGAAATTTCACAGATTGTAGGAGATTGATTCTCCTTGCCATGATATCATGCCTTTCAAGGTCCACCATGAAATAGTCATGAGTACACTATAAAAATGTCAAGAAATTGTCAATACGAGACATAGATTTCCAGATCCTATATCAGTCCAGCACACTGTATTATACTCAGAAGGCAGGAAAGAGTGTCAAGGATCCCCAGATACTGGGGTGACGTTAACCAAACAGATCTTTTTGACAAGGTTGTTTTGTCTGATAATGACCTGACACTCCAGATATTCACACACAGAGTAGGCAAACAGTTAATAAAACATTCTGGGCTATTCTGAGCAGAGTGCAAGATACTATAGCCATCTGTAAGGTTGGCCTCTTTTAAAGCCCCTGTCAGAGGTATTCTGGGAACATCCAACTACTAGGAGCCCCCAAGGTCAACCCCAACATGCTAGAGACATTATATAACCTGTCTGGCCTAGAAACAACTTGCGGGTCCCCCAGAAAAGACCAGAGAGGATCACTGGCCTGATCTGACCTATTCAATTTTCCTCCACCATTTTTGGTCCTGGACTAGATATATTGAAGGAATAAATGAGTCCCAGAGTCAAAAAGGGACGTAGTAAGGCAAATATCAGTATGTCAATCTGGTTGTAATTCCTTTCCAGAATTACAACCCAAATGCACCTTTGTGCAGGGCTAGGCATGATGTTTCCAGAAAATTCAGCATCTTCAGGCATAACCCTGGTACCATACTCTCCTGAGCACAGCTTCTGAGCTGAGCCACTTGCACTTTAGACCAGATTACAGATGATGTATGTATGAATAATATTTTAAGCATGTATGACAGACAATTTCTCAATTGTATAACAATTATACTCTTCTGACTTGCTCATCATTCACTACAGATAATTTTGAAAATTCAAACAAAATTCTGAACAAAGATTGTGTGCATAATGAATAGAATTGCGTTGCATCAGAAGTAAAGGACCGCATCACAGCATTCTTCTGTCTTTCTTCTCTGAACTGTGTTTTGTGTACTGTTGAACTGCTGTAGGAGACTGATAATATTTGTATGAAGTATCAATATTCGATATGTCATGTACATTGTGGGAGCAGTTCTTTTTCCCTTACGAGAACAATAATTTAGCTGAACAGCTGCCCATGTATTGCGCCTAATAAGTTTACCATCATGGTACAATTTCGACTAGACAGAGGCATCTGCTTACCTATCTCTTTAAGGGCATGTTTTCTGACCCTCTAATTAGTTTGTTTTTTGACAAAAATCCAACCACAATAAACTAACTACATTCACTCCTCACATAACGACATACTCGGTTAACGACAACTCAGAGTTACGACGGGCACCACATCTTTGACCAAGATTTAATGAAAATATCGAAGTTGCAAAGTCAATGTATATGCGCCGTGTATAGTGGCAGCGCAGTCGCGAGTGTAAGTGTACGACGTTGCTGTGTATGATAAGTTGGGCCTGGGCAACTGGCAGCACTGCGATAGGCTAGGCCAGGGGTGGGCAAACTTTTTGGCTCAGGGACCACATTGACTTTTAAAATTCAACAAATGAGCCGGGTCAGCACAAGATACGATACATTAAAAAAAAAAAAGCATTTTTTTAACAGCACATATTGGACTCATCTGACGTTTGTCTGACATTTGCTTTGAAAATAAAACCAGCTTGGTTTTGAAGGCTCTGACGTTTACTTGCATTTCATGCACAAAGCGTTTTCTTCCCTTGTAGTTTCACATCCAGCTCATTCATGTGTCAGTATGTCCACAATAAAGGCTAAATCACAAAGCCAATCTGTGTTATTCAGCTCAGGAAAATTCTCAAGTGTTCTGAAGTAGCTCCAAAAATGAAATAATCTCCTGTTTGAGGTGCCACATTCATTGACCCAATCATTCACATAAAGTATGAATTCTGTACCAATCTTTGGCAGGCCGGATTAAAAAGACCAATGGGCTGGATGTGGCCATAAGGCCGTAGTTTGCCCACCCCTGGGCAAGGCTAACTTGTAACTTTTCACCAACAGTGGGCTAACTTTTACGCTATGGCGGGCTAACCTACTGTAAGGTTCAGTATACTACTTATAAATGATGATATGAGTTGACACAAAGGGAATCCTTCGCTTTCCAACGTAGTCGTTGGAACAGATCATTGTTGTTAAACGAAGAGTGACTGTAATTAATGAGAGGATGAAGGATTTCAGGATCCATTTGCCAGGTGACGTTAAATCTGTTAAATGCTAAGTGAAGATAATCTTTAAGGACATGACTACCGGTACATTTATATTGTAGAAGCTTGCAGATAGTATTACTAAGTGTATTATGTGTAATCCAAGAATTTCCCCTATGGGGATCAATAAAGTATATCTTACGTTATACTCTGCTTGAGATGTCAATGCAAAACTCTGAGTGTAGATATTGTTCAGTATATAAATTAACTTCAGTGTAATTTGTAAACAACATCATTTTGTCTGATTACTTAATAACAAATAAAAGCTGAATACTCAGCTCAGTACTCAGTAGTCGGACAACCTTAACCAACCTTTCAGGAGAAAGACCCTTAGCAAAGGGCCACAGGTGTCAAACTCCCAGCTTGACTGAGTTACTATTTTTGACCAAATGCAAGGACTGTGTGTGAAGTCTTCCCTGTTTGTGACCATTTGCCAGGGGCGAAAAACCCTCAGTTTCCATCTCCAGACAGTTAGGCTCCAATTGCACAGTCAAAATGTTTGATCAGCTTGTTCCACTTCCAAACGTCAAAGAATTTTTACATGTTCATTGCGCACTTGCTAACAACTAACATGTTGTCAGGTCTTCAAGAGGTTTATTTGGAATTTTAGGGTATGCATGTTTGCAGGCTACTGAACTTTATCAGTTTCTCAACATACAGGGTGATGTCCTTCTGTCTGACATTTTCTTTCGAGAGATTGCTCATTGCCCCAGAAGAGATGCGATGGATTACACAGGACGTTGTACCCTCTCATTTTCCCTTTTATAGACCCTTTTGAGCCACTTCACGGGTTAGCTGCTTCATATTTTTACAGAAATACATTTTCTTAGATAAGCTAGTACTTCTTTTAATGTCTGTATTATTTTAGCTAAAAATGTATTTCAACATTACAACAAAGTGGTCATTCTTTTTAAATTAAATTTCTAAAGTTATGGATACACAATATGTCAAATTTTTTTTGGAAGACAGATAAATAGCTAGTGATAAATATAGAACCAGAGCTCTAGCGTCAACATATTTTTGTGATGAAACACATCTCTTCTATTATTCAAAATTATAGCAATACACTTGCCTGGCTAAGACGGATATACAGCTGTCAGCAACCTACTAACATGTCTTTGAACCAGACTGGTATTTTTGCTCCTGACCCTTTGCACGCAGCAAAAAAATGAATAGTTTCTACCTACCTCTTGAACGTTTTTGTCAGACAACTTTACTGTATTTGAGATTATCATATACCCATAACATCATAAACACTGCCAGTCTAAGCAGTGTTGCATACTCATACTTCACTTCTAAGACATTGTTTTGCCAACAATCTAAAGCTCAGTGGCAAAGCAGAGCAATAACTAGGCAAAAAACTAAGAAGGATTCATTCATCCATTGATAACTGAAGTGTACTCTCTGGTACTTCTACATTTTAAGTGTCTCATCTGGCCAAACCCAAACCCTTTGCAGGCTGGAGACATCTACAATTTCAGTACTTTCTTGTTATATGTATCTCCACTGAAAACTTGAATCCAACCAAATTTGCTGAGACATAAGGAGGAAACCGGTCATTAGGTTTATTTTCATTTTACATCTCTAATAATTTTACCAATTTTTGACCAATTTCACCACTTTTCATCTCTAAATTAGCAACAGACATACGCAGACACTCAAAGTCACAAACAGACATAAAAACCAAGTGAAAAACAGCCCCTCTTCTCTAGTACTAGTACAAATTATATCTAGCCTCAAAAAAATTGCATGCTAAAATCCAACACAAGATATCAATTACAAATAGATTTGAAGTGTGACATAACTGGGTGCCATACAGACTTAAGAAAAACAATAGTGTTTTTTATCAACCAGTATGACAGCATTTTTTAGGGCTTGTATTTCAGTTCCCACCATGATAGTCTCTCTCCCGTTTCAGCTATGTCGGATAAATATTTGACCCTGCATGCCAATACATTTATTCATCAGATTTTATTGCAATTACAGAAATTAATTGAAGTTTAATGGTCAAAATAAGCTCAATTTTTAACTGATAAAAGGTTAATATTCTACTTGTATGTAAGTGTGATACTGAACCTGTTGTATAATCATTACAGATTTATATGAGCCTTTTTATTCAAATAACTGGAGAGTACTTTAGTTTATACTCTAAATTAATTTAGTTGGAAATACACTTTTAATACCTGAAACTCATAAAGGACCTGCTTGTGCTTAATTAATGTATTGTCGCTAATATCAAAAATCTAACAAAGTCTTCCAGCACTGGTTCCAATTTTATCACTTCCATAGCCTAGGGTTCTAATTTTACTTAATTCTTATGAAAATCTTCTCTTTGCAGCTGTACTTGATTTTTTTTGATTTCCGACAGAGTATGTTACCTGTTGTGATTATATTGTCTTTGTGCAAAGTTAGACTAATAGTCCCAGGTTGTATACATTTAAGGTTCAAATGAATCTTATGATATTTTTCGCATGTAAACGTGATTGTTAACAATTTATAAAGATATAATTTCACAAAAACATAACACAATACAACAAGGAGAATAATCTTGTCTCTGTAAATCCTTACCTCACTCTCTGCCTATATCAGATGAGAACAGGTGCACAGGCAACAAAAACTCTTCACTGAGCTGCCAACATAAGAGCATGAATCAGCTCTCCGGCCTAGAGAGAGAAGGGAGGAGGGCCAAACAGACCATTCAGGGAACAACCTGCTCAACCTGCTTTTGTGCCTGCCCGCAACAGCAACACACCCTGAAACACATCCAGTTGCCCTGTGTGAAAGACCACACAGGGTAGGATAGGAATGAATTAGTGAACAGGTAAGGGGGCTAACGGTGGGAGGATTCAGGAACAGTTAACCCGTAATCACCTCAGTTATTTTTCCTATCAAAATAAGTAGATTGTGTAATTTCTTGGTTGCCAGGTTAGATTCGGGAATTCCCCAAATGGGAGGAGCTTCTAGCTACAGGTCCATGGAGCTTTCTCTTCTCACAGAGGTACTACGAATGGCAGCTGTCGTCATGGTAACATAAAGGAGGGTTGCAAGCTCAGGTTTCATCTGGGCCTTTGTCTCTTGTCTATATCAGGCTACCTAGTGATGTGTTCCATGGTCAAATGAGTGAGGATTGCTGTTGTCTCAATCCCCTCGTTTACTGAGTCATGTCACAGTTGAATTGATTTGAGCCAACAAGTGAAACTGATGAAGTAGCACTCAAAGCTTATGTACTGTGGCGAGGAAAGACAGCTTTTGTTTCCTTCATGTTAAAGTAATGCAAGCAGCAGATCATTGAACTGTTGATCTGCATGGATTTAGGAATAAGGATAATAATAGTGGAGATTGTCTCTTCGGCTGCTTCCCCAGTTGACAGTGTCTGTTAGCTTCTTCAACCTTGCTCAGGCTATTCCGTGCCCTTTAAAAATTGTCCAATTACCTTTTTCATTTTGCATGAAACCCTTAAGCGACAATTCCCTCCAGGACTTTCCTCAATAGCTACATGAATTAACTTGTGATCTGGTATTACGGGATTTGTCAAGACAGATGTTTTTTGTTTGTTCCGTTCAGGTTTTTTTCATTATCCATCCAAGCACGTCCATTTTCTTTAAAAAGATGTCCCAAATAAATGTTGGCTAGTTACATCCCATTAGTGAAATCCTTTCTGCCTCGCAGATATGGCGAGAAATAAAATTAGCAATTACATTACTGGCTGAGTTCACGAGGGTGGCAGGAGAAACCACGCAGAAATCATTTGATCACTGCAGGCAGTTAAAAAGGAATACATCCTGTGAATTTGAAAGGTTTAAAAGTAATATGAAACCTCTGGAAGTTGTCTGCGGATGAGCAAAGTGTAGGGCAAGAAGAGGGCTTAACTTGTGGATATTTAATTTCAGAATCAATATATATCAAGTTAGGCAAAGCCCATGTCACAATTTTTACATTTTCATCTTTTCAGTTTGCCTTAAAAACACAGAGCCAATGGTTTTGACCCACAATAGCTCGGAAGGGTTATTTTATTGGCCTCAGCAGCATTCTCAGTGTTTCAAGCCAAAAAGACTAAATCAGTTAGACCACTCCTCATCACAGTAGTAGGTAGCCATAGCAAATGATGGCAGTTTTGTCTATTTCTTTAACAGGCTTGACTACAGCAAACCTCTGATGCCAAACCCCTCATAGAAGTTCTGACTTACTGAGTAGTTCAGCACTTTTCAAGTTCGCAAAACTTTTAGAACTTTTAAATAAAGTTTTGTGGCCAAGAGTCAATTGTATCGGAGTATTCTCAGGAGTATCTCCCTGCAACTTTATTTTCTTTTAAAAGTTGTTGCTTGATTCTTAGTCTGAATACTTTATTGAGTACAAATTCAACCGTGGTGATAGATCTTTTTTTAAATGTCACCATCATTCAGGATGTAGTAAGACAATTAGCAATATTCTCTCCATAATTTTATTCATTCTGTTCTGGCAACCTTAAAGGACTCAGTAAACTATTGTCATTCCATTATTTCTTTTCCTAAAATATTCTTACTTCAAGTAAAACCTCAAAGCTAGGAGGAACTTTATTGTGGATATTGACAGTATGCTAACATATAACTAAACTTGTTTACGACCTCAATTTGGTTTGGTTTGTTCTGGAAAAAAAAAAAAAACTGCCCCAAGTAAATGACGAGACATCGGACAATTCAAGCTGTTATACAGGAAGAAAAGTCTGGCATAACAAGATTAAAATTTTTGGTATTGAAAAAAATCAGCCAAAGCCTTTCAAAAATTAGAAAAACATGATTAAGATTTGGGTGGAGTAATAAAGCATGCCTGTTTTACTGTAGTTCATCCAGTGACTGGTCTTAAAAAACTTGTGAACGCAGACTTCTTTCTGTAACACAAAACAAAACTAACATCTAATCCCTGACACTGACCTGTTGACTGACAAGCCCATTGTAAGACAGGCGTAACTCGGTGCAAAGTTCAACCCTCACGGTAAGCCATACCAGTGACATTAATATTGCACCAGTCTGGTTCACTTTACACAAGCCTCTGTGATATCAGTTGATAAGTGTTTCTCTAAGGGATGCAATATGCAACTACAAAATATTCTGTGCCTTTAAAAAAAAACATTTAGCTTCTCCAGAGCTATTGTGTAGGCAGGCTACACCTCTGTGTTACCAATTACTGATAATCATAGTAAGCTATCCAAAACAATTGTGATTTGAGTCGAAGCAATGTAAGGAAGCCGTGTTTTCTTATCTTTTAAGAACGTGAGATGGTGCAAGTAAACTAGAAAAGAGAAGAATTTTACTGAAAAAAAAAAATCTCAAATGGATTTTTGTCATAAATTATTAGATGAAGGGCTGTTTGGTACAGAGACTCAAGATCCTGTTTATTTTGTGGGTCCTACAAAAGATTTTTTTTTTGTGGTAAAGGAAAAGGAGAAAAAAAAAATCTTGTTTTTACAGATGCTGGGATCTCAGAAAAGCTGGTCTTTTACAAAAAGTTGCAGCAACTGCCCTGATTTCCTTGGTCAGTGGATCTCTTTTGAATAACAGCAACAGCCATAATGAGATGCTAGATGCTGCTGACAACAGGCTTGTAATTCATCAAATGTAGACCTGCACACTTGCAACAAATCATGAATAGAAACAAATCTTTCCGGTAGATGTACAGCCATTTCACCATGCACTTCTCATGTCACAGCCGGATGCGTGATTATGACCCAGAGTGCAAAGAGCTCCGTGCACAAAGCTTGTCTCTGGCACCTCACATGGCCTGCCACTGTTTGAAGCCATTGGGATCATGTAGCCTCATTAGGGATGTGAAATGAAAAGAAGCGTCTAAATCTCCAACAGCAGACAAACAAGCTTTATATTTCTGTGCAAAACAAAATTGCACAAAAGCCATGAAAAAGTGATGTTCTTTGAAACCTGGTCATACATTATGTAGAGGTTCATAACTGCTGCATGTTACATTTATGAAGACTGATTCAAGTTTAAAGTCGGCCAGGTTTCCCTCACTGCTCACATGTTTTGTATTCATACTGTATCTGGCAGTAACACTGTACATACAGATTCTGGAACTGAATCAGTAAAAACAAAGGTGCTGTCACATGAGACTTTGATAATTATAAAGATTCTCATTAAGATGCACCACATTACACTGCTCGCTCTGTAATCTTCACTTGCTGGATCCAAATAGTCAAATACAATAAATCAGTTTCCCTTTGAAGATATTTTTTTTCCATGACCTCTGTGGGAAATACATAAATAATCAGACAGTGATTGCGAACACTGAAACCATCAAAACTGCTGAGAGATTATGTGGACAAAATAGACAGGATAAAATAAAATTTGTGATTTTGGTAATTAAACACTAGCAATTTTTAATTTTCTGAGGTGGGGGGCGGCAAATCTTAATTTTATACATTGAGTTTATGTATATGTGTGTTTGTACATGAACAAGTGGTGATGATGTAATTTTAAAAGTTTAATCAAAACTGAACAAGAGAACTAATTAAAACCCGGCATGTTAAAAAAATAAATGAGTCGAAGCAAGGTCATCTGGAGGTGAAATTAGACGAAGATTTCTCCAAGTAATGTTTTTGAATGAGCTCAATTTATTGATGTTCAATGAGAAACACAACCTGCAGCCGATGCAAAAGTAAGCTCGGGCAGTAAAGTACATAGGAGTAGCACAACAGTAACCAACTTGTAAGAAAACTAAAACTTTTGTTCTGAAATCTCTGGATGCAGAGACCATAAATGCCAAAGCTATTTTTCTGGTCTTTTATGTTTCTTTTTTTTTTGATTTGTAACTTGTTGAGGGGTGGTATGTTTGCATTCCTGTCCCTCTATGATTCCAATGGGGGAGCCTTTCACATGGGATTTACATGTTCTACCCGTGTCTGCATGAGTTTCCTCCAGGTTCTTCGGTTTCCTCTTACAGTCCAAAATCATGCAGTATGTTATTTGAAGACTCTGATTTGCTAAGGTGTGTGATTGAGGGAGTAAATTGTTGAGTTTGCGGGATTTTTGGTCTTATTTTATTTTTTGATCATCTTCATTGATATCTCGGTGTCAGTGCATCAGTGCACCAATTGAATTTTTCTTTTGCAAAGAGTAGTTCTGAAGGTGAAAGAGAGTAATAAGTCTTAAGCAAAAAATTGAATGCACGGTATTCAATTAAATAAGTGGTTATGCTGCACAGGTAGGATGTGAGTTGGATGAGCGGGAGGGATTTTGGAGTGAGTTAGATCAAGTGATATAGCAGAATGTCCCCAAAGGTGAAAGAGTTGAAGTTGGTAATGACTTCACTGAGAATGTTGGTACAGGCAACAGAAGTGATAAGGAAGCGATGGGGAGATTTGGTATCCACAATGGAAATGCAGAGAAGCAGATGGTTGTAGACTTTGCAAAACGGATGGAAATGACTGTTGTGTATTATGTCTTCCAGAAGTGGCAGGAACATAGGATAACCTATCGGAGCAGAGATGGGACCACTCAGGTTGACCATGTTTTGTAGAGATGATGTCATCTGAAGGAGATCAGTGACTGCAAAGTAGTGATTGGTAAGAGTGTAGCCAGGCAGCATTGGAATGGTCGAGTGTAGGAGGACTCTGGTTTGAATGAACATGAAGAGGACAAAGAAAGAGCAAAAGAAAGCATGGGGCAAGCTCAATAGGAATGGTGTTGTGTGGTTTTCACAGAGGAGTTGAGTGTGTCATCTGGAAGGAAAGTAGATAAGGAGGCTTTTGTCTCTTCATCTATCTAAAAGTGGGACATTAAGGGAACTGACCAGAAAAAGGAAGATGCAACGTTAAGTGAAGGTGGAGGTACTGAAGGCCAAACAAAAAGGCATACAATGGCTTTGTTGAGAGGTTGAAAAGTACCGGTAATTCAAATTCAAATTCAAAAAATGTTATTTGTCCCCTGGGGGCAGTTGCGATAAGTAAGGACGGAGAGACTGATTTATACAGGTTGGTGAAGCGAACAGAGATTGGGAGGATTTGTAGTAGAATAGGCTGACTAAGGATAGAGGGGGAACTGTATTGACTGGTGCCAGTAGTGTGATGAGAAGATGAAAAGAGGGCTGTGAAGAGTTGACGAATGAGAGAATGAGAGATGAACAAAGAGTAGAAGAGGTGAAAATTGCGGGCCATGAAATAACAATGATTAGTAATGTTGACCTGAGGACATTGAGGACTGGAAAGGTAGTTCATCCTGATTATATACCTGTGGAGGTATGGAAGTGACATGAGAGATTCTGACTACCTATAGATCATTCAACAGAGTTGCAAAGTTGTTCTAAAAACAGAGAATTAGAGTTGCTGAGTCAAGCAATGAAGTTATGGGAAAGAGTAGTGGAAGCTAGAATAAAATTGGAGGTCAGAATTGGTGACCAGCGCTATGGTTTCATGCCAAGGAGGACTATATATGCAGTATTTGCCTAAAGAATGTTTATAGAGAAGATCTAGAAAAAGCATACAACAGGGCCCTGCGAGAGGAACTTTGGTATTGTGTGAAGAAGTCTGGTGTGGCCGAGAGGTAAGTCAGAGTGGTGCGAGATAGTTGTGAGGTGTACCATTCTGGTGACTCATGGTTGAGACTACATCAAGGATTAGCTCTGAGCCCCTCATTAACTATGGTGTTGGACGAATGAGGTTAGACAGGAATCTCCATGGACTATGAGTGTTTTAGGTGACATTGTGATCTTTATTGAGAACTAGGAGCAAGAATTATATCAAGAGAGGTTGGGAGTATGACCTGAAAAGGAGAGTAGCGTATTTTCCGCACCGGGTTATAAGGCGCACCTTCAATGAATGGCCTGTTTTAAAAAAATAATCATATGTAAGGCGCATATAATACAGTAGTGGTTGGGGTTGCGTTATCTATCCACTAAATGGAGCTGCGCTAAAGGGAACGTCAACAAAACAGTCAGATAATCAGTCAAACCTTATTAATAGAATACAAACCAACGCTCTGACAACTCCGTTCATTCCCAAAACGAGTTAGTGCATTCACAATATGATACCGTACGTATCGGTAGCTCTTACGGATATTTTGCCGCCTTCATTGAAAACAATGTTTTTCCAACTCCATTTGTCACAGTTCAAAGCGTTTCATAAAACGAAAGCACCAAGAAGGACGGCCTCTAAATTAATTGATGTGAACCACATTATTATAAGGCACACTCTCAGTTTTTGAGAAGATTAAACGCTTTCAGGTGCGCCTTATAGTGCGAAAAATACGGTAGTCATGTGTTTGAGTGACAAGGACCCGAGTGGATACTGAGTTACAGGGAGAAGAGATAAAGAAGGTGGAGGATTGTACCTACTTGGGGTGAACAGTCCAGAACAACAGAGGGTGGGGAAAAGAGGTGAAGAAATGTCTGCAAACGGGTTGAAAAGGATGGAGTAAAATGTCTGGTGTGATGTGTGATAAAAGAGTATCAGCCAGGATGACAGGAAAGCTGTATAAACTGAAACTGAAACCAACGATGTTGTATGGTTTAGACAGTGGCAGTGTGGAATTAAAGAAAGAGAATGAAGGGGCGCACAGATAAAAATGTTGAGGTTTTCTTTTGGAGTGATAAAGATGGATTCAATCAGGAATGAGTCCATCAGAGGGACAGCACATGTTAGGTGTTTTAGAGATAAAGGCATAAAGGACTGAGATGGTTTGGACATTTACAGAGGAGGGACAATCAATACATGTGGATGTCGAGAGGAAGACCAAAGAGGAGATTTATGGATGTAGTCAAAGAACATGAAGTTAGTTGTGTGAGAAAAGAGGATGCAGAGGATATGGTTAAATAGAGGCAAATGACTTGCTGAGGTGACCCCTGAAGAGAACAGCTGAAAGGAAAAGAGGCACAATATAGTCAAGTATAACTGTCATGTGTCAAGGTTTTTACAAGACTGAACCTAAAGCTGCCTTTCAAAAAAATAGTGTTCTGGATTTTCATAGCCAGGGAATGTCCATCACTATTCTTTTTTTAATGTTCTATTTATTTTTTAGAAAGCTTTTTCCTATTTGGATACCTTAGCATAAGTAAAATAAGTGAACTCTACACCAGTTGAACTTAACTTCAAGTGTTGTTTCCGTAATCGCAACGCAAACCACATTTGGGAGTTTTTAAAAAAACGCTCCATTAGTCAGTTGATTTTTGAATTATTAGCACATTGCAGATAGACATATTATATCTAGTATACTACCTTACATGAAAAATGTAACCAATGGAATACCACTGACATTTGCAGATGGCAAAAATGTACATGAATGCCATGACTATTTCAATGTTCATCTTAGATGTCACATTTTTATGTTATATGCTTGTCTCCTCACATTTTTATGTTACATGCTTGTCTCCTCAGTGAAAGAATAATAAAGTTTTTAAGCCAAAATATAAAACGTTTTTTTACAAAAGTTTAAAAAAAATGTAATCAGTGGTGATCGTTGCTGCTGTTACTTTAATATAAGTTAATTGATTCAGTTGAGTCATTTTCATTTAAAACAAACACACCCCTGCATAGAGAATGATGATGGTAGCGAAGAAAGTTACATTTTGCTTTAATTAATCTGATTAACTAATTCCCTCATGCTTGTCTTCATTCATGTTGCCGGACGTCTAAAAGAAACAGATGTCTTTAATTTATTTGCACATGCCTTTGCTTAAATTCCGTTTGATGCTGGAAAGTACAAGACAGACTACATTGAAAAACTTGCTCATACACTGTATCTCACAACATTTCGGGAGCAACTGATTGCACAGATCTACTGTAAATTAAAACCTGGATATGAGAAATTAAATGCGTCATCGATTATAATAAAGGTTTTATTAGCCTTCTGTAACTATTCACCATACGGAGTGTTGAACAAAATTCAATGGCCGGACTAAACAACCCTGTGCTAAACCAGTTCAGCAATTTGAAAATGCTGCATATGTAAAAAATGAAACAACCATTCCATTGATCATTCAAATATACATCAAAATACTGGTTGATCAGCATAATATCAGAGCATTTATCCTCTTCACAGTAAGTGCCGTTTACTTTCTTAAAAAACTTTTTCACCGATCGTCCGTTATTAAACAATTTGGTCAACTTGGGCAATATAAAGTAGGTTCTTCTTCTTTATTCACAGTTTTAACGCAATATTCCAGATACTTTCAGTCGCAACTTGCTTTCAGATCCGACCCAAAAGCCACAGCGGGCATTACCCAAGTTTTCCGATGTCAAAGTGTCATGAGGATCACGAGGCTTCATCAACAATATTGGTTTTTCTCCATGGTAATAAGTAAAATAGAAAGATATAGACAAGAGGTCCCATACAAGCAGGCCTCATTTGTGCACTGGGGCCTATTATCAGACATTTGTGATTCTAGACAGCCAAGTTGTGTGTTAACTGGCTTTATGGCCACCTTTTGGGCAGTAAGGTATCTTGAGGAAACTGAAACAAGGAACAGTAAGAAGGTTAGGATCCTGTATTACATTATATTACATTACAGTCAGATCTCAGAACCATATACATACATACATACATTCATTTCATCCTTTTTTTTTTTTTTTTTGATGGGGGGGTTGGGGGTTAAGTGCGATTAGTAGGGTAGTGCTTGGTGAAGAGGTATATTTTCAGTTTACAGTGAAAGACGGGCAGCGACCCCGCTGTTCTGACCTGTATGTCAGTAGTGAGCCACTTCTCTGCTGATCCAGTTGAGGGGTGGGCTTGAAATAAGGTTTCTTTTTGGAGGTTGTTTTCAAAGCATCTTTTAGTTTCATCTTTATTCATTTAGAATTCTTGTTGATTTCAGGGTGGTTGGCACAGTAGCACAGCGGTGAGCACTTTCACATAATAACCTGAGGTTTCCAGGTTTCATACTATGACCCTTCAGTTTTGAATGTTCTTTCCATGCCTGCAGGGCTTCTTTCTGGCTTCCATCCACCAGTCCACGCTGTAGGTCAACAGAAGGCTTTAAAATGTCCTTGGGCATCAGTGAGAGAGTGAATGGTTGTTTATCTTTCTATGCGGCCCTGTGCAGCTTGCGACTGGTCCATGGCAACCCTTCCTCTTGCCAAATGTAATCTGGGATTGGCTCCAGCCCACTTACAACTCTATATACAACACACACTAAATGTATATATGAATTATTTCAGGACTGTACAATTTCAGTGATTGTTTTTTGGGGGGGTAGATTTCTTTGTTTCCCACTTTCTTTTTCAGTTTTATATTATTTCTATATAGAAAACATATATAATTTCTCAGATCAAACCAGTGAAGGACTTAAAATTGGTTTCAGATTCAGGGCCAGCAGTTAAAAAAAAAAAATTAAGGCACTGACTTGGATAGTATTGCCATTTGAAAAGAGTGGATACATCGCTCCTGCTTCCCCCCTGCTCATTCATGAGATCGAATACAAGACTCTACTGAGAATAAAATATGATTATTTCCTCAAAGCAGTGAATCCGTCGAGCACAAAGATTTCAATGTCCAAATTATCTAACCGTGTCATTGCAAATGTCTTTCAGCCAAACTCAGCCTTTTATTTGTGCTACGCGTTACACGATGCCAGCCTGTTATGTCCTGTTCATGTTGCGCAGGGGGTCGTGCAATTGTCTTTGGAACCGAACGTTCCCCGTTCGATGGCCGGCTCCTCGTAGTGCGTCGAACTGTTGTTGTCGAACTGCTCCCCTGGCGCTGTTGGACGGCAGCCTACCGCTCATGGTTCATCCATGATGGGTTAATTAATCAAGATTAATCAAGGGTACGTTATTATTATTAGTCATGAGAAATAGGACTTTAAATCAAGATATATGAAATATCTCTTATTGGATTTACAATACTGAAAATGAGTTAAAATCTGTTAGCTATAGATGAGTGTTTTACAGGTAAAAGGTTCCTTTGACTTCTTTAGAGTCTATTAAGGAAATGGGTACAGGATGGAACATGTAATAGGCAAAATAACATAATGGTGGGGCACTTTTGTATCCTGTGAGCCATTATTGTATTTAATGTTAATTCATTCTAGTCCGAAATAGACAGAATTACAGGTAACACAGTGATGAAAATATTGGATTTAAGAACTTTTTCATAAGAGAACCTTTTAATGTTTTTGTAATTACATTTTTCATGATTTTATTTTAAAACAGGCGGCCTTAGAAAACAAGGCCACTTCGGCCTTGTTTTCTAAGTATTCAGAAATGGACCACTCACTTTCAACATTTAATTTGATAAGTTAATTCTCTTCTTGCTAAAAATGGTTTTAGATGTCTGAACTGAAATAATCATGACAATAGCAAAATGCTCTTGCTATTACTTTTATATGTGTTATATTTACTCAGCAACCAATGCCTTAATACATGACCTGTATGCATGCAAATATATGTAATTCCTTACCTTTTTTATTTTTATTTTCTAAATATCTTTGCTTTGTCTATTAAAAAAAATCACTGTTCAATATACACCAACACACTGGCAATAAATGCAGTTCTTAGAACTTATAAAATTAGATATTGTAAGATAAAATGTTTACAAATGAACCATTTCATCCAAAATTTTTTTTTTTTGGTCCTGTGGAGTAAAGCAGCAACAGCTGATTTGGAATTGAGGTCTCTCAATTTGATTGTTTTGCTCAAATTCCATTTGTGCCCCAACTACTGACCAGACCATTGTGGTCTGATTTAATTTATTTTTTGCATTAATGTTCTTCCTGGTATTCTTTTAATTGTTCAACAAAAGATATCAGGGAAAATGTTCCGACATGGTAGCTCAAGCTAGTTTCAAGAATGAGATAGAAATCGAACTTTATAGCAGATCATATACAACTGATTACCTTTCTTCACACTACTATTAATGTGGCAGTAATATTACTTAAATAAAGGGGAATAAACAGCATAAATGAAAATAAAGTGCATTATTGTCCTTGATCAAAATATCAAAAAGCCCTGATCCTGTCCAATTACTGGACCCGCTCTCATGTGCTTCTGTTTCAATTGGTTTCAGGAATAGCGGGACAATAACAGACAATTATCTGGTTCAGGGTATGTTTGATACAAGAAACAGACACTAGCTACCAGGACTTTATGTAAAACCTAAGGTGACTGTCAACAGAAAGAGATTAAATGACCTTGCTGCACAATTTTCTTTAATACAACATTGACAGCACTTAAAGGTTTAAATATGTGTTCCGGCAGCTTTTTTTAGCAGCTTATAGCTGTTTCATTAGATTCAAAGTGTTTCATATTGTCATGTGCATGGTAAAAAGAAGCTTTTCCCTGTACAATCATATTCCTTCTTTGCTATCCACATTGAATACCAGATAGTACAATCTAAGCATAAAAAGAGTATATATTAATACACAATAAAAGCAATTTAAAAGAGCTGCATTAAGGCAAAATGAATAGATACAATAGAAATATAATGTAAATTGTAAAATGTAAATGTAAAATGAAATTTAAAGTTTCCAGATAGAACTAAGTACCTGTTTGACTACTGTTGTGCCTTTGACATTAATGATCAAGCACGCACAAAATGAAACATGCACGTTGAACCTGTTTGAATAGGAAAGTAATCAGTCAGGTGCAGGTATTCCATGGTTGTTAGACATGTTTGACCACTATTGTACAATGGTAATTGGGTGTGCCAATTGAAAAAGGGCAAATATCAAATATTTACAGTTGAGTCGAGCTGATTAGACAGTGCTACTTCATATGTTCTGATATTCTGATCGATTCTACTGCTTTGAAGTAAAAAAAATATATAATTTTCTCTTTGGTGTTAAAGTTATATTTCTTTTTGATTTACAAAACTTTGTGGAGGACAGACATGTTGTTGATACCTGATTGTGTTCAAAACCAAATTTCATGCTCCATTATCAGTGCCCAGGGTGGTTTGTCGAAATATTTGTGTCCAATTAGCTGAGTAAGTTGGTTTTTTAAAAACAGTTTGTGCATATTTTCAATTTCCTCAAGAGACAACTGGGCTGGAGGTCAGCAAAAGCTGCTTAGTTTTTGTCAAACTAATGATGCAAACAGTAATCCCATAAATGCATGCTGTGAAATTAATTATGATGTTCCTCAGAGCCAAGGTGTCACTACAGCAATAAATATTTAATTACAGGGCAATTAATAACAGTGATTTGGCGTAATCCCTTTCAGTGATGTGAGGACTGATGAAAACTTGAGAGAATAGGGAATTGAGGATACGCTGGGGCGATATGAGAAATGCCGAGGAAAAAACTAGGGTACTGGAAAAGTCTATGGATTTGCCCGATTGCAAGGTCATGTAAATTAGGAAGGCAAGGTTTGAAATGTGAGTACTGAGACAGGTCCAACAAAAAAAAAAAAAAAAAATTCCCACAGTCTTCTGTAACTTGGAGGAGGTTTGCGGGTAAACAAACAATGATCTCATGCATAACTATCGAAATGCATCTCAGGTATGTTTTTGTTTTTTGTTTTTTTTTTTGTCACCACATTCCTTAGATTGTAATAATATAAAGGGCTAAACAGGGCTGACTTGAATAGTGACTGGTACAGGTTACGAAAGTAAAAATGATCAACAGAAACATCGGGGTGCCTGCAGATTGCACATTTCAGTTTATTATTTGAGACAAAAGTTTCCTTGTTCTTTATTCCTTCATTTCTTGTACATCCTGTCATTTTTATTTATTTCTTTTTTTCACTTTTGGCATTGTAGTCTGAAGAAGATGTGATGACTCACACTGGATGAGTCATCGTCACAAAGGAATATCTCCTAAATTTAATTTGTGTTCTCTGCTACTTAAGGCGTTAACTGTTATATTTTAATCAGTTTCGCCAACAGATTTCAGAATAGAACAGAACGTGCCTTTTATCGTCCCACGGCGAGGACATTTCAATTAAAATTTTAAAAGGTAGATAAAGGCTTTCTTATGTCAAACTCGAATTATATCTGTATGTTTGCATGATTTTACTCTTTTCTTCTTTGTGCTTGTGAGCAGGCACATCAACACACGGATAATGCTTGAGACTCAAGCCTGTAAATAGTTAAACAGGAGTAAAACCGAGAGCAGATAGACAAAGGAGAGGTTGGTATAAATGTCACTTAATCAATCTAAATAAACAGGCTTGTTAAACATCAATCTTTGTTCCTCACTTACAGGCAGCTTATTAAAGCATTGATGGTGACACTAGCTGGCACTTGCTCGTGAAATGACATCACTCTGTTGGGATGTCCACTTTAAATTGGTGGATACACTCCGAATAAACATGTCCTGTACCTGACAGAAGCTTTTAGGAGAAAACAATTCATTAGAGCATCAAATAGATTCACAAAAGTACTGTTTCTGAACAGTCAACATTGACTTCGTTGTCAGTAGTTTGGACACCAGCGCCTAGGGAGCCGTCGATTTGAAAACGGTTGCCATAACAACACTGAATAAAGTTTCTTTATGCAATCACAAATATTTCAGTTATACTTTTTTTTTTTTTTCCATTTATTTAAACAGGGTTTGCCTATACAAGACAAACTTCTTTGTGAGTTAAGAATAGGCTCCATCAAGTGACTAATGTTACATGCATCATGGAACTGCAGAGGAGGGATAAGGGTTTATATAACAGCAAATGTCAAGTGGCTAAATATTCACATGGTCTCTTTTTTTTAAAAGGCAGCTAAAAAAGGCATTTTTCTTCTGCTGGGCCTTCAGTTATCTTAATAGTACATTCATATTGCAGATATTCTTTCCTAGAAGTGGCAGAGCATTGGTTAGCACTCGCGTCTCATGGAAATATAGTAACTGGTTTTAATACAAATGTGATTTGTCTGTGTAGAGTTTTTATGTTCTCCTCCAGCCTGCATGTTCTCTCTGGGTTCTCTGGCTTTCACCAATGGTCCAAACAGAAGGTTAACTGAGGACTACTAAGGTATAGTCATTTTTGGACTTGGAAAAAGTGTCTTCTTTCAAGTCATTTAACTTAATCCAAACAAAGTCATTGGTGTTACCATTAAAGTTAAGTTGCAATTCCTGTATTGTTTTGCATCATAGTTGTTTATCCTTTTTTTGTGATAGCCTCTGAGACCCCGAGTAAGAGTAAACGGCAAATAATCACTTCAGTGGGAAGTAATCAATATAAAAAAGTCCACCAATCAAAGTTGTTGTTGTTATTGTTTTTTCAAATCAAACAGTAATGTTTTTACTGATAAGTCCCTCTACATTTTCAGGGTTGTAATTCAGGAAGATAAATTATCATGAAGACATCCAGGACACTTAAGAGACACTTTGAAATTTATTGAGGTGTCACTATCGTAAAGGCATCCACTGATGTTGTTTTTCAAAGCAGTCTGTCATTTTTATGGGTTTGATGTGAAAGAAAAATGGTTTTGATAGATATTTGAAAACTTCATATCATAACAAAATAATGGACAGCTTTCTGATATGAAACGGAGAGTGTAAGAAATTATTGTTTCCCAAAAGGATAAAGTGATCATTTACATCTCCCTTCTGATCAGCTTTTCAAAATGGGCATTTCATTCGTGACATCATGCAATGCCATGTCTTGTATCCCATATATTATTCACATAAATGACCATCAAACATTTAGATATATTCAACATAAAATATGAGTTTCTGTCTTATTGTCAGTTCTTTTTTGAAGTGAAAGTACATCGAACACCTTAGTCTTGAATAGTATCAGGACTTCTTGCAGGTAAAGTTGTTGAAGACAAGATTATGTCATTTATCAGCCTGACATTTATTTAGTTTTTAAGAATTATCCTCATTGGTTTCACATTGAAATTCAAAGGCACACAAACGTCAAACACATTAGGATGATTTCACCATTCTAACTAAAAGGCCTATAAATTATTCAGAGTAATGCCTTTGCAACTCAATTTAACAGATGAATAGGGGCGGTTGAATTATTGAAGAGGTGACCTTGTGTCCAGCAGTTTTCATTCACCTTTGTGTGTCAGGAGATGACTGTGAGGTGGAAAGAAAAACAAAGTTTAACATTATTGTTCTCATCCTGTCATTTTGAATGCAAAATATAATTATGTCTGTCATTATTACTCCTCTTGCACTGACAATATGTTGTGCAAGCATTATCCACCACTAGATGTCACCATAATCCAGCAACATTGCCAGGCCCATCATGGGTAAATATAATGTAATATAATGAAAGTAATAATGAATTGCTTCCAAAGCAGAAGAATACAATAGTGAAATAATTACTATAAAAAACTTAAGCTCTTCCTCCTGAGGTGTAGGGTAGGACATCCAGGGTTGTCCATCCGTTTGTCTGTCTGTTCCCTCCCAAAAACCTCCAAATGCCTCACTGCTGATCAACTATTTCACCAAATTATAAAGTTAATTATTATAATTATGCCAGCTTACAGTGGTGAGACATCACCTAAAATCAGGAAACAAAAAATAGCCAAACGCATTATTAATGATAAATAGAGTAGGCTTTTCAATAAAAATAAAAAATAAAAATAAATCATTTTAATAAGCCTCAATCTTTTTGGGGTAACATTGTGAGTCACAATTACCTTTATGTAATCGGTCTAGGCCGAAACGTTTGCATATGTATGATTTTGAAACTCAAAGAGCTGAAATGCTCAGAAGCACAAGAATGTTTGAGAGACTGTGCCGCCAAATATCAAAACCGTGCACAGAAAAAGACATCGGTTCTGAAAAGCCCGAGGCATAAGGTATTTCAATTGTAAAGTACCCCATTAAAAATTATCTTCTAAAGACCTCACAATAAAAGTAAATGTTTGACCAGGGAGATTTAAAGTCTTTAGTTGGAATGGTAAACTGATCTTTTAAAACAACCAGAAATTCGACATCGTTATCACATCGGTATGAGGAAGTAGATTCACTTGCCAAAGCTTATTCTTATACAAAATGTTACCTTGCATACACCATTTCTTATGTATTGAACAGGTAATAAATGATAATAATAATTTTAATCAGTTGTCGGTGCACTCAAATGGGATAACTGCTGGTTAAACAGATTCACTTCGAACCAAAAAAGCTTTTGTCTTGTGTTTTTAACTAAAAGTTTTTTTTAAACACACATACTCAGAGAAGTAGACGCACGTTTGAGTAGCAAGATTTTGTTTTTTTTTTCCCCTCATGTAGAAATTAAAAGATGATGATTTGGACTTGTGAGATGATTGCAGAGAGAAAGGGGTTGGGGGGGGTATTTCAGGGGAGATGGCTAGATTTAGAATCACATGTTGTCACTTCTATATAAACACACCCAAACCCTCAAATAAATGCTGGCAAGAGCACACATATCTGGGCAGAGATGCGGAAGTGTTTTCTTTCCAAAAATATTGAGAGAACCTCAAAGAGAAATTATTTAGGCCGGCATTAGTCATGGATCTTTGTATTATACCTGCATGAGATATTTTTCACTGTTGTGTAAATGACAAAAATGCCGCCAATCGTCTCCAAATGGAAACTTTATCCTCTTAAAAAGCTGTAATTTGGTGGGCTTTTAGAATAGCTGATGACACGGTACTATTTGTGCTTCTATAAAAAAAAAAATGAGGAAACAATTAGCCTGTAGTATTTCAAATTCCCATGAGTTGTTATATATCTTTGATGACCCTTGTGACCAATGTCAAAATCTTGAACATATCCTAGAAATATGTAATATCGACCCAGCAGCTAAGCTTACAAAGATTGCATGAGCTTTTATACTTGAGTGGTGCTTTGTCTGGATGGCGTGTATTTCAAGTACCTTCAACTTTAATGGGTTTGTCCCCAAAAAAGTGTATGCTGCGAACGGACATCAAAATGCAGTTGTAACTTCTTTTTTTTTTTAATTCAGGATTTCATTTTTAAATGTACAAACTGAAACTATAGCCCTTAGCCTTTAGATTACATCAGTCATCTCTTGTGGTGGTACCCCATCTTACATTCCATCAACCCACAGCAGATCTTAAACCAACAACCACTGATAGATGGAAAATTAGGTTCGGTAATTATGCATTACAATAGATTCCATCAACTGGATTTTTTTTTTTCTGCCTATCTATCATTTTGACTCCCAAGATTGAAAGTAGTTTAAGAAACACACAAGACAAGATGGTGGTAGGTCTATTCATCTGTTTATAGGGATTTTGCCCTGCCGCTCAAAGCAAGTCAGACTGGAGTTAAGCTTGAGGATGTAACAGAATAAAAGGGACACACAACTACTTTTAATCTGGTGTGAACCATTGACTGTGACAAGACCAAAAGCCCCACAAAGTTCTGTCAAAATCCAAATTGAAAACACACATCTTTACCTGTTTTGAAGTCTAGACCTATTTTTCATGAGAAATGTACCTAATGGACACTGGCAGCAGCCTAATTCATTACATATAACATTATAGTTAGGGTAGTGTATTAAGCAAGAAGGGGTATAACTATACTGCATCCATGTTCATGTATATATCACAAATATAGCTCAATTTACTTCTGAGTAAATTGCAATGCGTCCGACAAAAAAGAATTATATTTAGGGACACAAAAATAGGGGCAGGCTGCAGCTACCACCATTGCTTGAAATGAACATATCGCACACATAAAGTCGCACGCTCATAATAAATATTTCATACAGCCCAAATCTGACATTAGGTCTTGAAATGTCCAATGTAGAATGAACTGCCCTTCAAGCCCATCAGAGGCAGGCAGGTATAAGGCCCTGAAATTAGTCCAGATGGTGCAGCTCTACATTATATAAGCTCACCTTTTTTTATTATTTAATCCAGGAACATTTCCCCCTCTGTTAATTTAAGGAAGGACATGTTATTGCACTAGCCTTTTTTGAATTCGTTCACATATGTTTTCATTTCTTCCCAATGATTGTAGCAGCTGAATTGCTTGCGAGGGCTATACTTAAAGTATTAGTGTCCATTCCTGTTCAGTAGTTACGCAGTTCAGGTGTTTATCATGTTACATAATAAATGCAGGGCAATAAAAGCAAATGACTATTGTGAGATTGTCTTCTTTGATTTTTTTTTTTTTTTTATTCAGATCTACCCATTGTGAGTGCACCCATTCTCAACAAACAATAACAACAGACTGGATTACAAAGTTGTCTTGAAGTTATCTAAATTGAAAGTTGAGTATAGATCAAAACCATTTGTGCCTTGGACATATTCCATTTCATACCATAAAGTTGAAGACATGCCTCATAAATTCCAGAACAATGTGCATATTTTTTGCTGCCAAGAGCACACCTGGAAAATAAAATGACTGTTATGGTATGATCACATGGTTCAGCATGTGTTATTTGTTATTGACTTTTGTCCATTATATCACAAGTGAGAAATATGTATTATCATTGTTACATAAGAAGACAACTTTTTTAATAGGGAGAAGGTCAGCACATGTAGAAGTAGAAGCTGCAAAACAACGCCCTCCCCCCCAAAAAATGTTAATTCGAGTTTGTGCCCATGCCATAAAATCCTGTTGATTTGAGTTTGTGCCCATGTCACTAAAGTCATATTAATTTTAGCTCGTGCCCATGCCAGTTTAATATGGGTTTTCTCCGCCCCCCCCAAAAAAAGAGACACTGTTGCCTTCCAAGGTGATGACATCACCATCCAATCATGTGCTGAAACAACTGCGGGAAAACGACTCCAGACACAAACTGACAGTGAGACATGCAGGAGGCAAGCGCACAAATTGGGTAAACACATTACAGATATGGAGAACCCATAAAAAATGGTTTAGCGTGAAACACTGAGGAATCCAAGGTTTTCATTATTCTTTTGAAATTTCTTGGATTCTCGGTGGGTCCAAGCTGGCTCACTTGGATGAGGTCCTTGATGTCAAAAACATGATTTTTCTCTGTGTTCATTGACATCACTGTCTGTTTTTAGTCAGGGATGAAAGCTCAAGAGAGACACAATTTCCCTCTTCAAAGCAAACGCAGGGAAAAGCATGTGTAGAATCAGAGCTGCGGTTTGTTTTTTTAAAAAGCTTAAAAGCACTTTGGTTTGTCCAGTAGCTTATTTCATCCTCTAGAACAGGGGTCTCAGACTTGCGGCCCACGGGCCAATTGCGGCCCTCAAAACAATATTTTGTGGTCCCCTGCCTGAAATCAAATCTTTGTGTGTATGTGAGTTTTTTCTCAGCATCTGGGGGTTTTTATACAGTGGGTTTCGAAAAAAAAAAAAACAGGCGCGGAAAAAACTGAAAAAGTAAATTTTCAATGTATTTTTTGCTTCAAAATTTGAAAACGAAATGATTTTTTTATTGAAAAACGTCCAGTGACGTTAAAACGATCTTTTCTTTTCTCATTTCTATAAAAAAAAAAAAAAAAACGCAAAAACAACAGCAAAAAAAAAAAAAAAACAGGGAAAATTTTAAAGATTAACTTAATAACCAGAATAGCCACTATTAGCCTTGTAAACATTATACCTCATCTTATACATGCTACCAATCAATTTTCAAATAAATTCTAGTGCCAAATTTTCCCACTGTGACAAGATTTTCTCTTTTAACTCAACAATATTTTTAGGGTGTAATTTCATCAATTCTTTTTTTAATATTCATTTTTAAGATTAATTGTCATGTATTTTGTAGAGGAAGAGTTAATCACATATGAAGATTTTTATGATTTACCTGTTAACCTCCTTTATACTGAAACAAAGGAAACATTTGGACTTAGTGTTACTTACTAGTTTTTTAGTGTTACTAGTTATTAGTGTTACTAGGTAATGATTTTACTGGCCTGGCCCCCTTTACATCAAATTAGGCCGTATGTGGCCCCGGACCAAAATTAGTTTGATATCCCTGCTCTAGAATAACAGGATTGCTTGGCTGTGCTGATAAGCTTGCTAATACTGAAATAGTTACTGAAACATTCATATCACTTGTTTTCCCTTGCAATCTGCGGTTCAATTTTCAGCTTTTTATGCTCAAGTTAAAGAAAAATGTACTTTTACTTGAATACATTTATCATGAAACTTTATGATGATGAACAACTATTTGTTGTGAAAATAAAATAATTTGTTTTTATTTGTCATACTGGCAAACATATGAGCATATGTGAGCTCATTCCTGTGTAATGGTTTTGTTGCTGAAACCAGTCTAAGGAATCTGCCAAATTGAGAAACTGTGTATATCTATGTGATAGGAAAAAAAAAAAAATTGCTCACAGACGTATATTTACAAAGTCCTCATGTACAGGATGTCAAGACTTTGTGTGTTTTAAGGGATAGATGTCGCTGTATTTGTGTCCATTTTGTATTATTTTCGTTAGAATAGTTTTCACAGGATTTTTCTGAGTTTGACCAATAAATGGAAAGGGAAAAATCAACAGGACGCAATGACATCAGTTATTGTGACGTAATTAAATCTGGTATCTTAATCACGATAAGGGGCACTGATTTTACTGGCCATATCAAAAGCAAACCCCTATTCCTCCTATTCCAGTGACCTGTAAGCTGCATATTTTTAAGGAATCTGACTAATCAAGAAAATTGCAGTTTGACTGTTAAAATTGCTTTCAGGTTGTCTACAAATGGAAGAGGGGTATTGCTATCCACAGTCATGTAATTTAATTTTCAATGAGACTGAAAATATTGCAAATTATAGGGACATATATTCTGTAAAAATGTTCCCAAACTGCAGGTTACTGTGAATATAATATAAATTACTTAATTTAAATTTTTGTAAATGAGCTGTAATATCCAGGAACTGCAACAGTGAATAAAGTCAGCATATCAGCCCCATGCAAATCAACACGTAAAATACTTTTGGAAACAAAATTGTGCAAAGTGGACCTCAAGTTAGAGAAAATGTATGTGGTTTAGTGCAGTAACTGACTGTCTCCTGTACAGTTTCCAGGGAAATCTGTTCGGATTTACTGAATTTGGAACCAAAGACAAGACAACAAACAAAAAGTGGTTTATCAGTTTAATCAAAGGGATATTTAAGGCAAAGACACATTAACTGAGATATATAAGATGATTGCACAAATAACTTAAGTATTGTTGCACACTTGTCTGCAGACTGAGCGGTTGTTCAGAGCATGAAAAGGGTGTGCATACTGGCAACAAAAAGTGAGACAGAAAAGGTTTCCAGTACTTCTGTCTGACTGTCTGTCTGTCCGTCTCTTTTTGCCAGGTTGTGCAACCAAATTATTAGTGCAGTAGTGCTCAGGAGCAGGTCTCTGCCTCAGTCATAAAAGGCAGAAAAAATTTGCCCTGCTTCTTACCAAAAACCAGGTCATTTTACTGTAAAGAGCAGAATTTTCGGACAGATCAAGGGTAGCAGGTTACCGTCGGACATGTAAATGTGAGGGTCACTTGTCAATCAAGTACAAATCCATTTTAGGGTGGTGTTGTGTTTTTGTGTTTGTGCCTGTAACTCTCATAGAGGTTTAGTTTGAGTTCAGGACAACAGTCAGAAGGCAGAAAAGGTAAGCTTTAGCAGTCTGTTGCGCAAGGTAGCCTTGATCAAAATGTACAAAAACTGAATGGAATCGGTTAACGGTGTCCTTGCTGTCACTGATGAGCTGAGGCTTTAGGCAGAGTGGGCAAATAGAGGGAAAATGTTCCCGGCTGGGTGCATTAAATGCAGACTACAACTCTGAATGTCTGGAGAACTTGAAATTGCTCAGCTGAGGCATTGTACTTTGAAGATTTCCATAGTGGGAGTTTAGAGAAATGGAATCCATACGCTTA
Organism: Fistularia commersonii; assembly: GCF_037954325.1. Classification (NCBI taxonomy): domain Eukaryota; kingdom Metazoa; phylum Chordata; class Actinopteri; order Syngnathiformes; family Fistulariidae; genus Fistularia; species Fistularia commersonii. The sequence goes on from NC_141286.1 coordinate 20,466,799, forward strand.
TACAGAGAGTGGAACACGCGTGGCTCTTGCAGAATTCGAGTTTCTTCTTTTTGTGATTGTCACAGACCGTTGTCTATTTTTATAGACCTTGGAATTGACTATCACGATTTGTGCGATTGCAGTTGGCCCGATCATCCTTCTGTTCCTAAGACTGAAAAATACAAACTCTCCTCCAGCTTATTTCTCTATCCTGTGTTTGCTGCAACATTATCTGGCTCCACAAATACTGTCAGTGTATTCCTCTTTCCTTGTCCTAAGTTCATCAAATATGTCGCTGCATCTCTGGAACACTCAGAATGGTCAAACACTTTTCCTGATTCATCCACAAAGTCTTTGAATGTGAGTAATATCTCCTCCCAAGTTTTTAAACTGCATCTGGCGATTTAAGAGCTATGTCGCTCAATAAACCAGCAACTTTTTAAGAGTGCCCCGCTTCAAGGTAAACATAAAGCAATCGCTTGAACACCAAGGAATACCGGGGAAAGAAGTCTTAAATCTTGTAAGATTTCAAGAACAGGGGTTCTCTAAGTAAAAGAATATCACGGAACTTGGGGTTCCGCAGAATATGGCAAGGAGGATTGTTTTAGCGGGATTTTATTGGTTACATTTATTTGGAAAATCAGCCAGAGGTCCATGTGGGCTGTTATCTGTCTAAAAATATCTGAAAATAGTAGGCATCTGTCGGATTCTATAGGATGTAGATCTACTGTTGGGATGTATTTGATTTATATGCAAGTGCAATAGAACAGACAGATTTAACATTCACAGTTTCAATAAAAAAAGACACTGTCAACAGGAGATTTGTGGGTATGAGAATTTACTCCATTGACAAGAGATCGTGGGTGATGCTTCTACCGGCAATAACAAGAGTGAGAATGAAAATAATATCGGGATTAATACTACTTTAGTGATAAATCTTGCAATGAATTGTACTACTTGATGAAACCTTTGGCAACCTTGACATCAGTGGGGCAGGATGTCCTTCATAACAATTTACATCAATGTGTTACAAACAGTAAACAGAGCAACCTTGCCACAGTCGTTTACCTTTCTCCACCATTTCAGCATTTTACTTGAGTAACATTTGTTCACCAATTAGATCATTCTACATAAATGTACTGCTGACGTGCCCAGCTGTAACCCAATGTGTTCAGGAAATGAATTTCATCTGAGAGCCTGCAGTTATTATTATAAACTGTTTGAGTGACAAATGGAAAGACTTACGTAGTCAGCACCTCTTCTGGTTCATTGTGGGGGACAGACTCGGAAAAGCTTTGTATCATGAAACCAAAGCCACAACACTTACATCATACACTCTTTACGGTTACTTTGGAAGTTATGGTTCACATCAATGTGCCAAGCTCACTGCCGCTGATTGGAATTTTAACTCCTAGGTAGTGTTGACAACCAACACTAAAATGAAACTTCCCTCTTTTCTTGTCAACAGCTTACGCAAAATTATTATTGCTGTTCTATGTAAGGAGCGTAAGGTGAAAATGTTCAGCAGGACAAGGCATTTGGCCAGATATACACTGACCAAATGGCCGTTAAATCTCATTTAATGGGATTTAATAGGCACAGTGGGCACATTTTTTTAAACTTTCAAGAACTGCACACACAAGTTGAACTCAGTGTTTATATCTTATTGGCCAGATTCCTAGTTAGAGCCATATCCTGTGACAATTATTAAATTACATGATAGTTCACAGCTGGCAGATGATTCTCTCAGGCTAGGGATATCGGTTGATACAAATAATAGAGGAAATTGTTTAGTTTTACTGAACATTTCGTTACACTGAAGTACCTGAATAAAACATTCTGTTACTTACCAACAAGTACTAGTAGATATATAAAAAGAAAGTACGTCTTTTACAGGGAAGAGACAGCTGATTTCAATTTTGGAAAAAAAACAAACTAATTTTATTAACCTATTTAAAATACTCGTGTCCATAAAGTAAATTTACTTATATAGTAAAATCATTACAAGTTGTAGATTGTAATGCGAAACAGATCATAAAGGTGAGATTGTTGGTTAATCATCATCCTTGTGATCATCTTTATAGAAATAATGTTTTTAAAACTTACTGCTCAAATTTGAATGTGAATAGATGCATTTAAAATATTTAATCATTGCTCAATTAGTCCAACAAGATGGACACATAACAAAGCTTTCCCTCACATTTTAAAAGACAGCTCAGAAGAAGTGATATTTTTGCTCTACAGCAACAAGACTGGAGCAAAATGCTTAGCTTACTTTTACAACGAAGCAGGCTGTAGACACAAATAGACTGTTTATTCAGCCCTGATTGTCTAATCATAGTTTAACTACTGTTTCAAAGGAGACATGTCCAGTGATGCCAGATTGCCATTTGGACTTGTTTTGGGATAATAAATATCGTTTTGAGGAGGTCGCGTTGTGATGATTTCTGCGACATTTGAACCACTTGAACAATTATTACAAATGAAAAGTTATTGTGCCTGGGCAATAATTAAATTATTTCCTGTAATACAGATGAGGGTTGACATTGTAATTATTTTAGCCAGATCTGAATCTAATTTTTGATTAAGATTTTATTCATATGCGCACAGGCAGAAAGCTGGCTTGTCAGAGTCTGGGTTTAAGAGGTAGTAAAATGAGGGAAATATCATTTATTGTCTTTTCTCTTTTTAAATTATACTACTGAAATGGAAATTGGAATTTTGGCTGATAATTGGTATTCTGCATTTGAAATGACTTTGCTTTGAAATAGCTGCTTTGTTTTAAACATTTGAAATAACTTGGGAACTTTTGGTATACATGGGAAAAGTCCCAAAATGTGAAAAAGTTTAAAGATAAAAATCCTTGATTAAATATTTGTATATTGGACTTGTAAATGAAATGCAAATAGTGAACGATAAAATGATGATGACACAATAATTGTTGTGTTTCTAGGGAAAGTTTTTTTAGACTTTTAAACCCAGGTAGTGCTTACAGCCCGAGGCAATTTCATCACTGAGTATTGGCTAGGTACAGAAGGAAGCAGGAATCCCCTGCTTATATGCAATAAACATTATTAAGTCGGGGTCAGGCTAAATAAACACTCCAAAATATTGTTTAGGATAAATTGAAGGAAAATCAGGAGCCCATCAAGGGCATGGAAACAGCCTTTAGCCTCATAAAAACAAAGTCTCATTTGCCTGAAAGTATAGAAATTAGGATGGTATTCGGGAAATCTGACTGCTGCATGCAGCGGAAATCCATCCGAGTCAAGCACATGTGGTGTCATTCACTGACAGATTTTGGCAAGGATCGACTCATTCCTGCAACCTGGCACCCAAGCAGACAGTCAGAATACTCATAGAACCTCCACCACCATTCATGTAGCAGCATGATCCAAAGATTACCGCACCGGTTCAGCTTCTCTTGCCAACTACCACAATTGCTTACAGCATGTGGAAAGCATGCGCACACCGAGAGCTAAATTAAGTGACCATGTGGCAAAGATTCAGAAGACACTCAACTACTCCATTGTGCTGCACTAGAACGGGAAATCTGAAGTTAGTGCAGGGTATATGTTCACAGCAGAAACTATCCATTCACAATTTTCAGTAGAATTGGTGAATCAGAAACTGCCACCGTCTCAAGTGGTATCAAAAATGTCTTCAGCCGATACAAGCAAACAGGGAAGATCAAGCATTAATGTCATATGGTGGCGGAAACTGAAAATGCCCTCTGCCATGTTGAAGTTATCTAGTGAGAGGTGTAAAGCAGTTATGAGCTCCTAACACAAACCCCTGGTGCCTGTGACCTTTTCCAGAGGCTAACAAGTGTTCTTTTGTAATTACACACTGCAGGCCATGTGCAGCCACAATCAAAGCACAAGGTTCATTAAAAAGCAGCAATGGTTTGTTTCAGGGCTTTCAGCGTCTGCTTCACCGACGCCCTCCCTGCACAAACAGGGGCTCAACAATGAGCCCTTTGACAGTCACTGGAGTCAAGTATACGGCTATACAATAGAAAACAGAATATTTTCATTGGATTTTGTTAGTGTGTCATCATCTGATTAATTTCATTATTAAGTAGAAATGGCATCAACATCCAGTGAGGTGGTTGTTTCTGTTTCATTTGACGAATGTAGACAGTAAAAAAATAAATATTCTTCAAAGTCACCAAAAACTGTGAAACTATGTAAGTAAATACACAGTCCAAAATAAGGTTATGTTTTTCTAAAGAAACTGAAATGACCAAACAAAACATTTTAAATCCATTTATTCACTATAAATTCAATATAAAAAGTTCACAACATTTAAATTCTACACTGTAAATCCTCCGTTGTGTTTTCTTTTTCTTAAGTATCTTACAGATCAACAGGGGTTGATATACCATATATCTGTCCCCTTGGGCCTCATCTTAGCCATCAGACTCCAAAGAGTGTCCACTGTGTGTAGCAATGGTGGGCTGCAAGGCCTGCAAGGCCTTCTCTGCCGGCCTAAAAAAATCTGAATCACAGACTGATTTTAATTACAATTGAATCTTAATTATATTTTGAATCTCAAGCATGATTTAATAATTCCAAATGGTCTGTCTGCTTCCTTTCATAGCTTTTTCCCTGACTGTGCTGCTTCTAGACATGTATTTTCATTGAACAACCAATCAAATTTCAGCTGTTGTTTGTTGCCAGTCAGGGTCAAAGTAAAAGAAATCTGTCCGGAGGCCAGCAGAATCAGATTCACAGGTGCTCTGGCGAAAAATAAATGTTGATGAAACTGTTGTTTCAACCAATTAGATTTGGAGTTGAGACACCAAAGCCCTCTAGAAGGCTACGGTAACGTCAGTGTGTCACACCTTTTGATTGGATCGTCAAAGAGCGTACTAGCTAGAGCAAGCAGCCTGCATCTGGAGCGAGCTGCATGAACACAACTATAGTTTGAGCAAAACTTTCCTGGGGGGAAACCAGAGTGGATCTAGAACTTAGTCAGCAAGTGCGCAGGGAAACATAGCTCTACAACCAAAAGGTAAAGAAAAATAGGGAACTCTTAAAAAAATGACAGTTTCATAGCCATATAACAGTTGTTAATGGGATGAATGGAGCACTCCTGAAGGTGTGTATATATATATATATATATATATATATATATATATATATATATATATATATACACACACATATATATATATATATATATATATATATATATATATATATATATATATATATATATATATATATATATATATAGGTATATACCGTCTTTATCATCAGGCAGATGGCAGAGCGAGGGAAAAGAAAATGCTTTATCAATGATGATATAAGAAGGACACCCAGAAAACTTTAAACTCACCAGAAATTTGGGGATTCTTTTATTACAAGGAATTATGAACAAAAAGAAAAGCTATCATATAAAACAATTAAATGAAGCCGATATACACATTTAATTAGTCCAATGACATTTTTGAAAGCACTATTAGGTGGTAAGATTTGGGTGCAATTTGGATTTTAAATTGCTATGATACCTTTCAGCTGAAATTCAATTATATAGGACACCGCTAATTCCAATATGGGTCAATTTTTTCACAACCCCCCCCCCCCCCCCCAGTGGTCACGTATGGTTGCATATTGTTCCATCATGTAAATGATGACGATATGCAAACATAGACAATACATTTGATGGAATTAATGAAAAACAAGGTTCAATGTAACTCTTGCAAATATATAGGATAAAATTGTATGTGACATAAAATATACAAAATCTTGTCTACTTTAAAAAAATGTCCAAATGTGAATTGTCGGAGCTTGAAAAATCATAAGGCCAAATGAGACATGAAAACGTCAGTGAACTAATTTAACAGGCAATTAATAATGAGCAGAACACCAAACTGAGATTTTGAAGCCGAAGGGGCATTTTCAGTATGCTGATGAATAAAACCAAAGGATAAGTGCCGCAGACTTGATGAGGCATGTAGATATATTTTCTTGAAGTCTGGCCTGGCTATAGGGTTTTGCTGCAATGCACAACTTCACGACCACATCAGGCACAATCGACAGCAGTCGGAAGTGATAGGATTTCAATCTGCCGTCACAACCGTCCATGTGCATTCTGAATTTGAAACCAACATGTTTACAAGGGGTGCAAAGCACATTTTGCACTCTTCCATCAAACTGAGCTTTTGACTTTATTTTGATGTGAATTAGTTCCCTATAATAGACGTTGTTCAAAAAAATTTGCCACAGCTTATGTGTTATTAATGTCAAGCCTCCAAAAAAAAAAAAGCAGTCTGACTTGGACCCAGTTTGCCAAGCTGGACATGCAGCTTTGGAGAGGCTCACAATGACAGGGTGTGATTTACACACATTCTAAGATACAAAACTGTGCGTGAGTCATTTCTTTTCTTGTCCGAGTGATTGCACGGTTCATATCAACTCTTCCCAGACACTGCCAGACCGATTCACTGTGGTCAAATGAATCGTCAAATGATAAAGCTCCTTCCTGTCTTTGCAAGCAAGAATAGCCATGATCATCACGATGGTTGTGGTTGTGATGATGATGTCAAAGTAGTTTTGATGTTTGCCCTTTTAAGTGTCTCTTATTTGATATGAATTTCAATGATTTGTTGGTGTCTAGAAAGACAGATTATGGGCAAATCCTATATTCACACAGATACGACCTTCAATGCCAAAGGCTCCAGGTGATGCAGTATATAAGTGACCTACATTAAGCAACACCACTGAGTCACATTGGGAGAGTGAATGCCACAATCTGTAATTTAAAAAAAGCATCCCAATGTACCTTCAACCTTCTCTGCGCAAATTTCATCAGCAAAACTACAGCATTTATCATACCATATCGGCATATCCCAACATATCCCATTTCATCAGATATCATATCATGTCATATCACATTATAGAGTTATCCTATTCTACAAAAAATTTTTGCTATTTTGTTTCTGTTTTTGATGCTGTCCAATTCTTTATTCCAGTCTGCATATATGCAAGACTCCAAACAAGAATTCAAAGACATGTGCTAAATCATCACATCTGTGAATTTGACCCATCGTCCCTTTATATTTTTTTTTACTATTTTGAGTCTCATCCTAGACATCCATAGGTTTATAACAGCTGCTTTATTTTTTTTTTCAAAGTTGCTTGAAGTTTTGTGGGCTTTTCATCACTCTTGTAATTCACCTGAAACATTGTACCTTATATTTTTTTCTATGTAGCCTCAATATAAGGTCAAGCCCAAAATTATTCATACCCTAGCAGTACAATTTCGGCCTTGACTGTATTTAAAGAAGATACCACCCCCTCATAACCTCAGGCCCATTCTTCCTATTATCTTTTCATTTTTTAAATGCTCTTTAGCCTTCCAACACCCACACACACTCCTGCAAAGTACACAAAGAGTTTTTTTTTTGCCTGGAACACTAATATCTGGTCAAACGTCTGTTAGTTTCTTGAAACCGAATGGATCTAAATGCACTGTATAAATACTTTTAAGTAATGAATGGAAAAAGGGCCAAAAAAAATATATTTTAGCACAAGACATCTCTTGGTTTGGACCCAGCTAAGAATATTTCTATGGAGAATGCAATCCAAGTCCAAGCCAAGTTTCCCCACAGGTGGTTTCCTAGCGCCTAATAAATCAGAACCACAACCACCCAAAGGTGTGAAGTAAACATTAACTCTTGTTTACTACCTAACCCCAAGACCCCCACAACCTAACCAAACAAAGGACCAATTTAAGCTAAAAACAGCATGAGTCACCCTAAAATCATTCAGGTCCGTCAATATTATGTAGTTTTTTGACATTTTTCCATTACTTGACCATGACTGTCCCTCCATATTTTAAAAGTTTTAAAGGTTTTTTTAATACCGTTTCCTATTGGTGCAACCTCTAAATGTTTTTTCTTTAATTCATTTTATTGAGTAATAACCACAAATATCCATATATCATGTCCTTGTTTTTCACTCTTGTAATCTATTAAAATGCCAAACTAGATCTTGCTTTTAATGTTTCATCAACGTTAAACCAGGGTAGCATCACCAGGTGCCTATAAAACCTTACGGTCTGTGTCAGTTCAGGCACATACACACTTTAACACTCTCTTGTTAATTTAAAACCTTCCCAGTCCTGTCAGCCTGCAGAAAGCCACAACAAATCTCAACAAATGTGGCTCTTGAGATTCACTGTTAACTGTTTTAATCAAAACTGCATCATAAAACGCCTTTCCCACAAAATCCCTAAAGTAATTACCTTCTAAATGAGACAGGTGCCAAACAATGGAACACATGACCAAATTTACAACATTATGATTTTATAGTTCAAGATTATAGTTGACATTATATTACATATTTATCAATACACCTCAATTGAATCTCTTCTTTAAGCAAATGCTTTTGTCTCAGCCAATTCGAAATACATATGTTTTATTCAATGAGGATTCTGTCCTCAAGGTAAGGTCAGCTGGTTGTCCTCCTTGTCCTTACTATCATTAGGTGGAGGAGGACAAGGAGGAGGTTTCCAGAACCGGCCAACAGACACAGTTGTTAGTACTTCGAGATGTTGTTCTTCTCAACCAAAGATTCGCAAGTCAACAAATCTATATACCTCGTGGGAGGCTCCAAGCCCGGAGACACATACAGGCTGCGTTTACAAATAAACCAGTAATAAACACTCGGCGCTTGGCCGAGAATATACGCTCAGCACTTCGTCACACTGTTGGGGTTTGCTGTGTAGCATGAAATCATGCCGCTCCCATTGCAAACACTTTAGAAGATAAATTGCCCTCAGGACAAAATACTTTGTTGAACATAGGCCCTTGGCTTTCAGGTACATTTTTCACAAACATACACACACTCGGGAAAATTGTCACGCTCTTCCAAGCATTGTGTGAGCGCCTCATGATTGTGCTCATGTGTGGTCAGTGCGTCAATTTCCACTGGTGGAAGCGGAATTGTATTTTATCTTAACTTTAATTACATTTTTAGTTTAGTTTTATCTTATTTATTTATGGTGGCATTTATTGTTCATTTCATGCAAGCTGTTTGATAAATTTTTCCCCTATCTGCTATTTGATTTGAATAATCCTTTGCAGCATAATGCAGAAAAGTTTGTAATACCTGAAACAATGATCACAGCGGTCTTTGTGCAGCAAGCTATGGGGCATTTTTTTTTTTGTATGGGTATTTTGCGTCTCGTTTTAGTGGGGTTGACTGTATACCCTTGGAATTGTTAATAAACTAATCCAAAAAATGTATTGACCAATCCCCTGTGAGGATACAAGTTTGGTGAATATTTATGAATAGACAATGCCATGACTGTGGGAAAGCTGCGCAGGGGGCAGTTCAGCCTCCCCTAGGTTAACAAGTCTCACCGATTAATGCAACTGACCGTTTCAGAAAAGAAAGCCACTCAAAAATGCACATTTGAGTGGGATATATCCACAAATTCGGGAACTGCTGAGCTAGCTTATGTTATTCATCCTGCAAAGCAATGTTTTATCACCTTTTGCATACTGAAAACGAATGTCAATCCCTGCATTCATCATAGGTAAACAAATTCAGGCTTGCTCAGTGGAAGACTTATTTTATCTCTGTCCATCGGATGGCCAAGGAGGGTGACAATGCCAGCTACCCTGGGTTCTTCAAATATGCTGTGTCATCCTTTTCTTCCTGCATGATGTGTGTTATTGTTATGCTGACACTCATTCTTCTTGCATATGTAACCACTGCCCATTTGAACTGCTCTCTTCCTTGCACCTGCACTTTGGTAGTTGCACACTAAGCTGCACTCAAATGTATTATTGCACAGCTACTGCTCTATTGCACTGTTCATATTCATGTTTATAATCATATTTATAATAATGTTTACACTCTTTCTAACAGCGCATATCCAAATGCACTGTGTACAGAAACGTAGGAATTTCAGTGTACAGGGCATCACGTTTCTACACTGTGCATGTGAAAAAAACACTTTGAATCTTGAATTCATGCTCCAAAATGGGCATTATTATCATTATTTATGTAAATGGGTCCCACAAGACATTCTTATGCATCTATGTTTTGTTTTTCCTGCATTACATGGTTTCTAGCCCTTGGTTTCATTGCAGGCATTGGAATCAGCTTCAAACAAATTACTTTATTGAAAGGTCTTAAGATGGCAAGTGTTTAAAAAATGTTTTATGCATTATATCCCGTTAGTATATGTATAGCCCCCTAAGACCCAGCTTCATCAGCAATAGTTGAATAAAATGCTGCATTAGATGTGTTTTCAGGGTACAGACTGACATATATATATATATATATATATATATATATATATATATATATATATATATACTCATGTGTGTATATATATATATATATATATATATATATATATATACTCATGTATATATATATAGTATATGCTGCGGATATGACTCACAGCGAAGCCACTTCCAAGCACAAGGATGCGAAAATAAATCTTCATATCTATCCTTGCACTTAGGGGTGGACCCCAATACTAGCAACTATACTCCCAGAATTTGGAGTTAAAATGCGTTTAAGGATTTTGGACTAAATGAATAAAACTATCTTGATTTATTCGATTTGACTTCAATCAGAACTCTTGTGCGTGATAAGTAAGACAAAGTCAGAGTTTTTATTTCCCAATTTTTCCTTGTCCGCACAACATCTGTTGATTTGTGATCAATCCGTAGTGTTGTTTTGAGCATATTAATTGATTTATTGTCTTTGAGAAGGTACTTTTTCAAAATAATTGTAAATCAGAACAGTAAGACATTTGCTTACGCACTTGGCTTTTCATTCCTATCTTTCTGGCCAGGGCTGTGTTGAAAACTCATGAAAGTTTTTTTCCAATGTCATTGGTAAAAATATGCCTGATTCATATTGATTGGTTAAAGGATTAGGAAAATTTGGATGGCTCCTTCCTAAAGAGCCACTGCTGTGAGCCAGGAAGACACTGGGTTCACAGATGTGCTATCTGTAAGTACCTCAGGTAACTGCTCTATTTTGTACCTTTTAATTGCAAAAAAATGTGCTTTGTTATCATATTTATGTTTTAAAATATTTTGTCTTAAAAATTACACATGAATTGAGATGTGAAGGGTTATCTTGTCCATACTATGAATCTGGAAGTGTATGTCAGACTAAAACAATTGCTAACCAGGACAGGCCTTCGCCAAACCCCAAAGGAGCAAATAACTCAGAGCATCATCAATGACGGGGGCAGTTGTGGCTGGTAGATTGGTAGGTTGGTAGATTGGGCGCCCCTATAATCAGAACATTAGCAGTTTAATTCCCGGCTTTCCACATACCAAAGTGCCTTTGGGCAATACACAGAACTCCTACATGCTCCCAATAGTTTATATATTGACTTGTACTTGGTTGCCTTGCTGTAATCGTTGGTTGTTTGTGTGAATGGGTGAATAATAAATACAATGTATAGTCCTTTGGTAATGAAAGTGTTGTATAAATGGAGACTATTTCACTTCAGGAACACAGATAATTATTTATTAGTATGCATACAGTAAACTGAATCACTATGATTCAGATGTGAATACAAGAAACAATGGTCTTTACCAAATTTGAACCTCTTTTCAGCAATCTCCAGTTGATTTTGAGTTTCTTTTTTTCTTTTTAAACAGTGTTAGCAATTTCATTTGAACATAAAACTATATCTCTAAGAAATAATTCCTTCATGAAGTGGGATAAATAAAAAAACAATCTGGGCAATTTTTCTCATCAGTAGGGGAGTTAAAAGACTGGGAATTAAATCTTGGGATTTCATACTAACAAACAGAGTGATTGCTTGTTAACCCTGAGTTGATGTTCATCAAAACTAGCAAATACTTTTCCCTTGCGAAAATTTTATTGCCGTGATTCATCTATAAAACAAACAAGGAAACTAAGAGATGGGAGAGCAGATGCAGCTATAAATCTAGAATATCATGTGAATTGTTACCAGAAGTCCGCTGAGAAAAACTCTGTTATCCTTGCTTTTGAAGAGTTTTGGGACAAGGTAAAGGGGTATAACTGGAAGGTAGGCCTGATTGATTATACAGCAGTGCATTCACTGGAACAAGCTTAATCTTCTTAATCCAACTTAAATCTTCAAAACAAACTGATGCAGCACAGTCTTGAGGATATTATGAAAATTTGTATTTTGCCCCTAAACATCCACCAAAAGTCACTACAAAAGCAGAGGAGACATTCAATACACATCAAAAACATATAAAACACTGCCATCAGTGTGAACGCGACTAAAATAGTGACTCAAGCCATTTAAAAAGAGAAAAGAGAAGGTACTTTTTCTCATTTAAATTTAAATAACAATATGGCCAAAAAAAACGTATTTGCATATAAAAACAGTCAAAACCATGTCTAATCTAACAAAATCAGAATGAGATTGCAGTTTATGTCCATATAAATTATATGATTATTTTGGGCTGCAGTCAGACATCATCAAGATGTCCAGTTTTCGATAACAGCATTGGGGGGAGTAACTTTTTGCTTAATCAATAAGTGAAGATCAGTGATGTGCAGTCAGGGGAGGCAGGAGAGGCCGTGCCTCACTTGCCGATCTTGGATAGAAAAAGATGAAAAAAAAATGAAATGGTTATATTTACTAGTGATTTGAACTATAAAATTATTTTTCTTTTAACTTCACCAGTTTTAGATTGTTTTGTATTCAATATTGCTATATGTTGCAGTATTGCTGGATTTAAACATTTACAATTCAAATACTGAGAATAGAAGTACGGTGAGGCAGCGGACTATTGAGCCTCAACGAAGATTGCGAATGACAGCTAATCGTGGTTTGCCTTCTCCCTGAATGCCGCTATTAAAATGTTTGAACGCTTTTGCTATATGATCTTCATTTCCAATGTACAGTGTTTTTTGTCAAAAACTGTATGTGTATTACTAGTTTCTTGTGCTGAATTGTCATAAAACAGCTGTGAAGAGCTACTAAGTGAGGCACGCAGTTCTTTTGCCTCATGGTAGGTGTGCCTCACCAGCCATGAACCTTAGCGCACATCACTGGTGACGACCTCAAGTAAATTGTGGCTATGGTTGAAAAATTAGAGACAACCTAAAAGACTTCTTGCTTCATTGCCTTAATAACAACAAAAATCACCAGAATGGAAAAGGAAAAAGTGAAAAACTGAAAATGTACTCTGTACATGAACTTTTTTTAAAGTTTTATGCCCCGTTTGCTTGCTTCAAAACTCCCATCATCTGAACTGCTTCAGTTATACATTATTAGTAGTGTTTTTATGTAGTTAAACTATTGAAGTCACCATTGGACTGAATACAAGGCATGTTCTTTCACTGATCACTCAGGGGAAGCAGAGTGATGCTACTTGGCTTTGAATCTTTTAATAATGAGGTTTGTGGTGTTTAGTTCTCAGATGCCAGAAATGTCTTCCAACGATGCATTCACGGAAAAGATCTGTATTCTTTAAATGCTGTAAAATTACAGCACAGTATGGTGCACACGAATCTCTCCCTTTTTAATGCTAGTGTTATATATTTTCTCATTTTCACACATCATGAGAAAAGCAACCCAGTGTCAGTGAAAGATAACATTACTGCACCTCTGAAGTGTGGCTTGGGATTAAATGAAAATGCAAATGAACTTAATTATTTCACAACAATTGTAAGCAGTTTTCTAGTGATAGAGCATAATTTATGGTAAATGCATGGTTAGATGCTCGCCTTCAAATGTGATTTGTTTCTCATTACGAATGCGGTGATGCCACATAACAAGAGGTTGGAGTATAAACAATTCAGCAAAGCCAGAGTTTTTACATAGAGGCTTTGTGATTGTTGGAGTGTCACTCATGAGACATTGCCCATCAATGTCTTTCTAAATTCTAAAACAAGATGGATTTGTCTCTCTGAGTTAGTAGTCGTACAGCTTGGACTTTAGCAGGATGTTTCAGCGTCCCATTTTGAAATCTGCTGGTTTTTCTCATTTGTTTTGCTTCCATATTATAATTTGTTTGGCTCAATTTGGTGGTAAGATGTGTGTATGTGTTAGTGTGCATGTTTGTATGTGTGTTCATAGCTAATCTTCATTATTCCAATTTCGTTTTCTCCCGATAACATGGTTTAGCTCAGCAAAATAAATGCAAATTTATTTTGGAAACTGACAAATATGGTCTAAATGACGAGCTTATTACACGCTCGGCAGCGTCAGGACTTTCAAGTTACTTCAGGTCTTCACACTCAAATGCCAAGTCAAGGCAGACGAGTCACACATCTTTAGTTTGAGTCCTCAATGATTTAAAACGCATTCTGAAAATGTTGCAATTATGCAATGGTAATACTTTTTTTAAGCCAACAGTGTAATATATAAATAACATGCACGTGTTCTTTGTATGAGTTACTTTTCTTTTGTTTTTACATTCTATTAATAATTCTGCCCCTTTCCCAGCAGAGGCCTATACTTATTACATTATTGATTACATTATTACATGAATTTATAATGCTATTTGTTTGTATTTTTGTTTCATACTTGGAGAGACTGTCAAGCTACCAAGCTAACTACCAAGTTATAAGGCTCAATTGGAGGCATGAGTCATTGGTATTAAAGTAAATGTGCAAGTCATCACTTTATTTCCTCCCTCCATGGTTAAATATATTTCATGTGCATGTCAGGCTGAGGTCGTTGCTCCTAAAAAGGAAAATGGCTGTGTTTCAGACAATTGTGTATGTGTGTTTGTGGGGGGGATTTTGGCATTAGAACTGCAATGAAATTTATATAGGTCATAGAAACAAAGAACTGTCAATTTTCTTGAAAGATGTCAAAATTTATATGCATTTAATTTTTCCAGGTTTCCAATAAATGAAGACAAACACACACATATCCTGTTCTTTTTTTGGCCTCTAGATGAGTTCAGATGAGGTTCTTCACTGTGATGAAATATTGCCTGCTGCTCAAAGATCACTCAGGCCATGCATGTGCTAGTGCACGCTGCCAACACGTCTGTGCTTTGCTGTCCATTAGTCAGAACCATCTTACTTTACACAGTGAGTCAAAGGATGTGATCCAGCCTTTACTGGCCTGCCAGTGACCATAAGGAACACCATGATTTGAAACAGATCAGAACTTGGAAACTCACAAAAGTTCAAAACGAAGGGCTTCGCAACAGACTAACAGAACTTTCAAAGTCAAAAAACGCCCAGTATAATCAACAAATTAAGCAATATACCATATTTACTGAGGGGAATTTGAATCCTCTTCTTCTCCTTTTGGCTTTTCCCTTCAGGGGTCGCCACTCCGAATCAACCTCCTCTATCTAACCCTATTCTCTGTATCTTCCTCTCTCACATCAATAAACCCCAGAATGTATGAAAGCAAACTATATTTTGCCATTACTCATTTCACCTACTTTTTTTTAATCTTGTACAGAAGTTGAGTTGAAGGATGGTGTGCAAATTCAAGGAGGAAAAGAATGACTGAATGCATCACACAGCCAGCTGATTTTACAATCGACTGTTCGCTTAAGGAAAACGGTTTCAAGCATGATTGAGCACCAGATCAAAAAATAATTCAGTCAAGTTTTGCATTAAATGCATTCACAAAAGGAAGAAAACACATTCGAAAAAAGCAAAGTAAAGCTGAATTACAAGCAGTTTGGAAATGTTGTAATGACATACACATTGAGTGAGCAGGCAAATGCATTTGGTCTTCAGTTATTACATCTGGCAAAATGGGTGCTGGAGCAGGAAATGATATTAAAAGGAAATGAAGTAAAAGAAAAATAAACATTGAAAAATATGAGGGGGTCCACAATTATAGCAGTTACTTAACAGTAATGTCTTTTAAAAAGTAAAGCATTCAGAAAGGCAAAGAAGAGAGACAGAGAGGGAGAGAGGAAATGCTTTATGGTACATTTGGTTGAATATATAAAATAGTGGCACATTGACAAACCAGTGGGATCCTGATTAAATAAGGAAAGTGTAATAATGAGCAAATCATTGGTATATGTATTATGTATTATGTATTATGATTCAGATGTAAAGTTGACTTGGTTTATTCTACTTTCGTCTCGTTCAAATTATTTTAAGCTCCCTTCTTGAATTACTGGAAATAGTGGCAACAGTCCAAAGCCAAAGACTCTGCAGACACTCACTGTTCTGTTTAGATGGATGGAGCAACAATGAGGCTTTGTGCTATATGATAATGTCACCATGGAAACATGTGAAAGTAAGAAATTGTAAGAAATTTCTCTACATTTACATGTACTTTGTTTTTTATGATCTGCGCATAAACGATAATAGTGATAAATTACATGTTGATAATTACACAAAAATGTCAATGTTCACAAAATATGCAATAATGCAAACTCCTACAAATATAAAATAATAAGAATAATATTGTACAATTTCAAAGGGGATGATTTCTTGAGCTGTGTCCTTTTTTTAATCGAGATTCAGTTTTCAAATTAATATTTTAATGTGCTGATCTTGTCTGAGAGCACTGGATTTTTACATTATAAATGGGACCAATTCAAAAAAGTGATTCCATTTGAAATGTAAAATTGAAACTAAAGTATTGTTGGTTTGTCATTATATCGTGGCAATCATGGAAAAAGGCTAGGTATGTAGAGTCCGGAGGGCCTACGTATCCGGATAAAACAAATGCTATCTTCTGTAACAATCAGGGACAATGTTATACGTGCAAGTTTTGACAAGTGTGAGCCAATTGCTAAGAAGCTGAAACCTCAGTGTCATAATGAAGTAATTTCAAACAAATAGAATGGCATAGAGGGCAAAAAGGTAAACATGACAAGCAGAGATACACAAAAATCTAGAGTGCAGGTTGGTAAAAGATAAAATGGCAGGATAATTCTGTAAGTTTTTATAATGTAATCATGACTGGCATAGTTATCAAGATTATAGAGCAACATGGGGTTGATTAAATATAATATGTTATCACTAGTTTAATATTCCCTTCAAAGGATGTTATAAAAAATGAAACAGTGCCTGATTGGAAAAATAGTTTCCCCATCCTTGCACTGAAGGAAACTAAACACCAGTAGGATTCATCATCTGGGAATAAAAAGTGGTTAAGAATATTTCCTGGCAGCATTTAAAATTGTCAAAGACATATTTTAACTTGTATAAGGGTGGTGGATGGACTGGCTGACACACAATGTTTCCTTCGTCACTGTTTTTGTGTTGCAAATGAGTTGCAACTACAAATACAGTTTGTCAAACTATCAGTCTGTGTGTGGTGTGTACGCAAATTGATGTAATGCACCCGAAAGAGGATATCTATTAAAATAATTGTATGTAATGTGTTCTGTTTCGTAGAAAGGAAAATGTGGCTAAGACGAGACTGTAATGAAATGATTCACTCAAAGCAGTAATTTATTAGCTCAAAACTAATATGTTGGAAAGTGAGTGCAGCATAGAGCTGTGCCTTAGCTGGGCAGATGTACTGTGTGTGTTCTGTAGCATACTGGCATCATCTTTCTCAAGCCAACACCAGGTATATCCAATAAGGTATGATATGGTTTGCATATTGCACTTATATCAGCTGTGTCTTAATGTCCATAAAGTTTCCCACTTAAAAAGAAAAGCAAGACAACTAAGATTTATCACAACTGTATAAAGACAGAACATCACTAGCATTAACTCTGACTCAGAGACAAAAGGAATATTTGGCTTCACAGAAACATAGTTCCTTAGACAAGACTTTTCATCTTCAGCACTTCTTTGTCCCCTGCAGTATTATCTAAATCTTACTTGGCTCACAATGTGTCTGCAAAAGATACCATGAATTGGAAAACAACTGATAATAAAGCAGATACAAATGAATATTGCAGTTTCTTTATGCTGCATTGCACGGCATCTGAGTCGCTGTACAGATTCCTAAAAGTCTACATGATGTATGATTCTACTGCCACCTCTGTGTAGTCACTGAGCATGCTGGGTCATTTATTTGTTTTTTCGCACACTGCCACAGGTTTGGAGAACGCACCTCAAACGATGGTGTTTGGACCTTACTTGAAATAAACTGTGATACATGGGCCAAATGTTTCCAGAGGTTCAGCCGTAAAACATTTTTCAGAATAGTGATAACTGACTGTAGTTTATTTGTCTGGGTTTGTTTTTAATTGTGTTTTTTCTACTTTGACCAAAGGTCCCTAACAATGCATGTCAAAATAGTTACTCATTTTACATTTATGTTTTAAGTAAGCATTTTAAGTTAATGTTTTTTTAAATATTTTTTTTATCAGTATTAATAATATCCATGAGTCCAGCATATGCTTCTAAACAAGTGTGTTTCGCTTCACATCATGCAATCATGGCCGTGTAAAAATTCTGCTGACCCCGAATAATATCATAACCCCTAGAGTATGTTGACAAATAACAATGTGGCAAATGGCAAGTGTCCATAAAAAATTGTTTTAATTTGAGCCAGGAAAATGTTGCGGGCTGTAGCTTCAATTGTGAATTGTCACATTGAGGCCATCTGTCCAGCTCTGCAGCCGTCAGCTAATTCCGGCAAGTTCAATTCAAAGTCTCTTAAGATCTCGGACCACAGCACTGTGCAGCTACGTGTGGTTATTTAATTTAGCATTCAGGTAAAAGTCCACAGGGGCATTTTATCTGACACGAGAAATTATGCTGTAGCCCAGGCTTAAATTCTTATATGTTACAAACACTCCTTTGCAGCATTTGATCAAGCAATAGCTTTGCTGGATACCTACTCATGAATATCAAACCAAAACCGAGATTACATTAAATTCGTTAACATTCTCAAATTTGTTTCTGAGGACCATCCAGCAAGCAAGATGCCATATAAATATGAAATACAATGTAAATGATCATTCACTCCAATTGTCCCGCACTAGAACAGTTTGATCCAAATCGGCAAGCTTGCAATGTGACAACTATTTTCTCCAAATGCTACTTAACACAACCTGAGTGTAATCAGGGTGAGTTTGCATCATCAGTGATTGGAAAGCAAAGCAGGTAAATCATAGATGTAGTGGAGATCTACATTCCTCTAAAGTCTCCACAACATTTTGAGAATTCACAATAATCTTATAAATGTTTCCTTCAGCAAGATCTTAACCATCTAAACATCACAAGGGATGGCACTGTTGCATTAAGGATGATTACTCTTTGTTCTTTTTTTTTTTTAATGTATTTCGACAGCATTTTTTAGGCTGCATATCTTTAATATTTATAATTTATAGATGCACTTACCTTGCCTGAATAGATACCATTCGGTATGTACAGTTTGCTTTCAGCTTCAGGCTCTGGCTCAGTGAGATAGAAGTATCTTATTTATTTCTTTTCTTTTTATCTGTTTCGGCCGGGCAATTTAATTTCTTGATTTATATTTCAGATGATGTCATTTATGTATGTGTTGTGTTCTGATGTGTGCTGCTCTCCTTCAGAAAAATAATCAAAGTTGAAGATGTGCAAATTTACCGGTCACTACCGACTGGTAATAGACATGTCGTGCATTACTTTGGTATTTTCTTACTGAAATGTGTGAAAGCATTTTCCTACCTTGGGTAGACTTTAATATCAGTGCAAATATATGAATATCATTGTCACTACTCATTCATAGTTACTATGTAAGTTTTTTTGTTTGTTTTTTTGTTTTTTTTGTTTTTATGTTTTTTCTAACTACAGACATAAAACAGACTAAATGGCCTAATTCACAGAGTCTGTGTCCCAATGAGGTTATTTTTGTTAGAAAGGACAGAGTCAGACTGTTTGCAAAGCTGATGAGCAGTGGAATGTTTTACTGCAGAACACACAGGAGATGTGTGTGAGTCATTGGCAAAAATAAGACAGTGAGCTTTCATTTTGGGATTGGATCCTCTGATTTCGGACTCAGTTTAACACAGTCCAAATTCAAGTTATTAGCCCAGTATTGTGTATGTTAATGCTCACAAGAGGAAAGGGTTACAAAACAACCACATGTGAGAAACTTTAACAACCAAATGTTAGTGCCAGTAGTCATGGCAGATCTTTATTGATGTCATCATTACACACAGCCAGTACACATATCATTTATAGTTGTGAGAAAATGGAGTTAGTTTGTCAGATTCTTAAGTGGTCCTCACTGAAATTGGAAGTTTTTTTAATCTAATTTAGATATTTTAATTAAGATTTAAATGGGTTTTTATATCACTGAAAATGGCTTAGGGAAACCTGTTTTCTTTTCTTTCTTTTCAGAATCTCTAATAGAATTTTCTGTATAAAGTAGGTCTCAAGAGGATACATCTCCAAGCATATTAGATTTATGGCTCCCTTGCTGGTAAGACAGGAAACCAACTGTGGTTGGGGTTTTTGTCCCCACAGTTCTTGTTTTACTCTGTGTTGCAAATAAACCCATCTTTTGGACTTCTACTGAATGTTTTTAGACCAAGAGAACTAAAACCTTAAGTGTTTTGACAAATTGTGCGATTAAGGTGGAAATTTTTCATTCGTGACGACTAAATGACAACAGTTGTATGACACATGTATTGAGACCGTGTAAAGATAATGATAGTACTCTTCCAAATGACTTAAACTCCCTAAAATATAAAGCAATGGATAGATAGCTGATTGCTTTAGCTGTTCTCCTGGCATATTTTTTTGTGAATAGCATCCAAATGGAACAATAGCATGTTAAATTTCTAATAAAGTAACAGTTTTAGTGTTTTTTTTTATAGGTGGCTCAAATAAGTATGGGCGCAACACACACATGGGGAGTAAGTGTCCTACCTGTGGAGTATCCTCAGGTTCTCTTTGCACACAAACTGAAGCCATCAATACCAGGCGTCATTACAAAGCTTATGTAGTGTCTAAACACTAATATTGAGACATTATTTTGTGCCCTATGCCCTAGGTCAACAACTCAGTGAAACGTGTGTGAGAAAAATGTGCGGGATGCACTTACTATAAACTTTAATGTAAAATAGGGGGCCACAAAATATCATTGAAGCTCATGAACTAGGTGTTTGAGACCCCTGAACTAAAGCATCTCAAGTCAGTGAGCCATCAGATGAAGATCATGCACTAAATGGTTTAGCAGAAAAACAAAACCCAAACAACCCTAGTAAAATGTCAAAACATCCACTGAGACAGTATACATATATTTGTGGTATGTTCTTGTAAATGAAAATGGCTTAACTGGACCACACTGACATATATCTGTGTAATGCTTTGTCACCAAAGGGCAATTTTTACATTCCTTTCTTGAAAGTATGGATTTCTTTGCTCCTGATAAAATGTGTGATGCATCTATACCTAGGGCACATTGCATTCAGTGCATTATTTATGCCCAAATCCATTTTGAGAAGATGCAATGGAGCCTCGGAGAAGACTGTTAATTTCAGCAAGCGAACTAGAGCTGAGGTTAGCTATGTTAGCACAGTTTGTGGCCTGCAGGGGATAACTGTCAATAGTTTGGGCTGTTGAGCAGGAAATCTCCCGCTGTTACCATGGACTTTGTTATTTTCCGCAAAGGGCGGATTCAGTGGGCTCTGATGCCACTGGGGGGCACAGAACTGAATAAACACTGTTGCTTGGGAGAGAAGAGGGCAGGTTTCACCACTGTCAGGGGTGATTGTCTGAAAAAGTGGTGGGAGATTATCTGCTCTGCAGTGTTCCTCTACAAGGTCACGATGTCCCCTGCTCCAGCAGGCAAAACTGTGGGCAGGGGATCTACAAGCTGCGCTTTCTCTTTTCTGAACATTCTCCACTTTGAGGCCCTTGAGCAACTCACTAAAGGCTCAATAGCTCCCAAACTGCTGCATGGAGGCTGCCTACCACTTTCTTTGTTATGGTGTTTACAGTGTGTGCAAGCGTGCCCAATTTAGGATGGCTTGAAGAACAACACATATATTTCACCTTGATAGGCCAATAAAGTATATAGAATAAATGCATAAATTGGAACAGAGAAGCACCCTGCATTGTATTCCATTAAGGCAACCAATAGGTAGTAGTTTAATTAACAAAGGAGAGCTATTCCTAAACCTAGGTATGTTTGAAGCATCTTGATGAACCGGAAGTTTAGGCAAATTTTACTTTATGTAAGCAGTGGAAATACAAGCATGCTGTTGATCATGTGATGCACAGGGTCTCCAAACAGGCTGACCTCACAGATATAAATTTAAGGAAAAAAACAGCTATAACAGCTATAAAACTGAACACACTTAGCATCAATGTCCCAACAAAGAGACAGTTTGAATCATCTATATTTGAATTGTCCGGGCCAATTGCATGTGAGAATTCTACAAGAATTGTACGATTACATAATTTTGCCACCATTGAGCTGTCTGAATTATATTCCCATGGGCAGATTCTAATGCACTAGCTCAGAGGAGCCTACAAAATTAAAATAAATGCAGAAGCCTGCGTATCTTTTTCAAAATCCAGCACCGAGTAACTCTTTGTAAAAATGAAGAAAGGCCTCAACAAGAAGTTCTGTAATACATCCATGTATCCAAAGCAGAAATAAATCAATGTTGGTAGATGGGGCTTGGGAACTACGTAGTAGTTCTCAGTAATGGAGAAAGATAAGATGTGCTTCCAACACCTTTTTGTTTGCAAATAGCGGCTGTGATGACCTTTCTGTGCCTTCCCTGCTTCTCTTTCATCCAAATATATTCAACTTAAAAAAAAAAAGCAGTTAAAATGACAATGTCAGTGTCATAAATACAAACTATCATAACCCAAACTAATAGGAAATGGCTTCATCCCTGCTTCATCCATGATGTGCAGCCCATGTTTCTATCAGGTTTGTGCTGACTTTAGTTGCCCAACTAAAAAAAAAGGTGAATTGACTCTAAAAAAGACAAATATAATCTGACTTATTTCTGGCTAATTCTAAAGGTACACATGCTGAAGCTACCCTTATGAATAACAGTCGTTGTGAATTTGTCACAACCTATTGTCACTAAACAAAAGCAGCATTTTAGCCGGCATTATTCTGTCCAAATGTGGATTTTGATTTTACAATAACAACACCATGTGGTTTTTTTCAAAACATAATTTTCTTCCCATTATCCACATCTGGTGGTTGTAACCTGTTGGGTTGTTCCAGACTGTGTCACAGCTGGCCTGTTTAGTTGTCCTCCTGTCAGTTCCCACCATTAAGCAGTCACCTGATGGTCACCTGCCAGCAAACCCGCCCCAGGCTCAGCAGCTCACAAAGAGTAGACCATTTTTGTGAAATACAACAAGTAGCAACTGGACACTACTTCCTTTTCCTATTTCACCTGGCAACCCAACATTTATGTCTTTTTTTAGACCCCCCCCCCCTCCCCCCAGGTCTGGCACTTCTTAGGCTCTCCTACTTTCTGCTTTGCTTCCTGTTTTACTATTGATTTAGCAACACACTTTCATTTTCAGATAAGCAAATCTCTTATCAATCATTACAGGACTGTCTCAGAAAATTAGAATATTGTGATAAAGTTCTTTATCTTCTGTAATGCAATTACAAAAACAAAAATCTCATACATTCTGGATTCATTACAAATCAACTGAAATATTGCAAGCTTTTTATTATTTTAATATTACTGATTATGGCTTACATCTTAAGAAAACTCAAAAATCATATCTCAAAATATTAGAATATAATGAAAAAGTATTTTTTGTTTTAATAATGTTGATTATACTACTGCCATGAAAGATGATGTTAAGAGAGGCAAACCCATAGGTTGTTCAGCGTATATAACCTCCATACATGTCAACGCACTCACAAGCTACATTTTAACACCACTATATTTTAACACCTACATGTTTTGGGTGTCTTGTTACTCAGCAGTTGCACTTTTAACTACAGCGCCACTGAGACAAGCCATAATGTTCATCCAAAAGGCTAAATTAAGAACCATTACAAGAAAGACTGGGTTTTGGTATTGAATGATGATGAGAATTGTTGTTGTTTTTTTTTTTGTATGCAGTAGTTTTATCAAGACAGACAAAGCTGGGACCTAAAACTGGCAAGTTATTTGGAGAACCTGTTTCATATAATAAGGTTTTAATTAACTTAAGTTACAGTAACTTGAGTATAGAATTGCTGGATGTTTAGAAAAATGCCATTTTGTCTATATGAGCAGGTGGGGTTTATCCTCCCTTTTAAGATGATTTAATGTAATGTAAGCATGCTACAATGGACTTCACCTCAAAAAAGTGACACACCCTGAACCAAAACATGACTTCATTTCCCATGTTCTCTCTTGTCTGGGACTCTCTTTTGAAATTCCTTCAGCAAAATAAGGACATTTTCCACTTTTAAAGTCACAGGACATAAACCCTCTTTTTTTAACAACAGTGAAGTGGCTTCTAATAAAAGTGGAAGTAAGCACACAACCGAGCCTTTTGTTGGAGTTGAGTTTTTAGTCATAAAATGTCTTCGTTGCAACACTGACATTGAGCCACTGCTTTAAGATCACGTTATATTAAATCAGGATGATCTACATCGCAGACGGTGGATTACACAGGGCTTTGAGAATTTAAAATATATATGAGGCTAGGAAAGTCACGATACCAAACAATTCCGCCATTTCGTGAATACTTTTTCAACCAAAAGAAAAGTTCGGATGAAGAGTTGTACGTCATGCACGTTTGAATGTTCCATCGTTTAGTTTCTCTGATCTATTATGATTTACGTGTCGGAGAAGGATTTTTTTTTTTTTTGACCTTTTCTATGCTGCAACAAATGTGGTCTGCTCATTAGATTCAACAGGTGACCGGTATATTTATTCCCCTCCGCGCTTGACATTTGACTGACCAAACAACTGGTGTTCACTCTGTTAAAGGCAGCTTGGTAGAAGTCTCATATTTGCTCAGTCCAGACAAGAAAGAACAGAGATTTACATTATATAACATTTGCAGTGGATAACCAGAAAATGAAATAGTCACATCTGTTATAAAAGAGATATGACTATTTCATTTTCTGCTAGTTTCCCCTAAGTATGCTGTTTTTTATATCCCGTACCTTTTGTTCCATGCTGCTATTTATTTCTATTTGTTCAGAAAGACTTTTGAAAATTGTTTGAAATAGTGCTTAATAGAACAAGTTTGCTATTTAAACCCACCGCTAAACCCAACTTTTACTTTCCCTTTTTACTTACTGTAATAAATACAGGTCATTTTAGCCCAAAAGGGAAAGTCAACAAATCGTATTCTGGGAATTAGAAACCAAATCAGCTTGTCTTGACCCAGTATGTTCACACATACAAGGAATTTGACACAGTTACACCTTATACTGACATGACGGTAAACAATGACTGGACAAGAGGATTATTAAATGATTAAAATTATTGTAAGTACTCAGAAAATGAGGTTATTAAATAAATAATAAATGAAGTCATGGCCAGATGCAGATGTATAGATATTAACTAAAAGTCCCAGAGGTGCGCTGTTTATATCTACATTGCTTTATTATAAGAAGAGACATAATGTATGGATTTTAAATTATTAATTAAATTATTCATTCTCCATAACGTTAATCCTGGGAGGAACTGAGGCGGGGTTTACCACTGGACCCGTTGCCAGTTGTTTGACACATTTAGAGACAAACAACTATTCACTCCCAGATTCACACGTCATATTGAGACAAACAGCCATTCACTCTCTCATTCATACCCCATGGCAATTTTGGGTGGCCAATGAGCCTTACTGTATGTTTTTGGGAAACCCGAGAACCTGGAGGAACGCTAATGCAGAAATGAGGAGAAAATGCAAAAACCCCACACAGAAAGGCCTCCTGTCGGACTTGAACCGGGGACCTTCTAGCTGCGAGGGGGAACCATTTACCAAATTTTTGAATATAATCCCTGAAAAATCAGCTGATATGGATATTCAATATATAATAAAAAATGTATTTCAAATATTAAAGGATCTCGATCCATTACCTTTGCATGACCCCCCTTGAAAGAAAAATAAAATGAATGTGTTGGATGAAAAAATGGAAAAAATATAATATGTGAAAAAAAGTTTCATAAAACTTTTTGATAGCGGATGTGCTGTCAGATTCTATACATGCGGGTTATGCTCACATTGTGACCTTTTTTTTTTTTTTCGGACAATCTTCACCAACGTGACGACGATTTGGGGTTGAAACGCAAACCGAGCCCCCACCCCACCCCCGCACCCCCCGCACTTCCCGCATGAATGCAGCCTTTAAAAAATGACGACAGGGTTGTAATTTGAGAGCAGCAGCAGAGGGGTATTATTAGCAGAGGGAATGGGGGAAAAAAAAAAACCCGAGTGCGGCACTTGAGACATCCAGATGTTGCGTCGAGAGCACCGAGTGAAGTCTGGAGGTTGACGGTTCCCGTTCGGAGGCTCCGCTGCCGGTGATGGACGCTGTCACCGCACATTAACGGGACCGGGACTTGTGTACTCTTTTCATGTTCGGACGAGGACGCGGACGTTTTGAAATGTCTCAACTTTACTAGAGGAGCTTTCCCCGTCCCGTAGATATATTTTTTTAAAACTTTTTTTTTTTTTTCCACACGATGGCTTTCCTTCACTTGTTGCTGTGCGCCGGGATGTTGACTTGCGGCGCCTATTACAGCGGACCTCTACAACCGGAGATGTCCAACGGGACTTTTCATCACTACTTCGTACCGGACGGTGACTACGAGGAAAACGACGACCCGGAGAAATGCCAGATGCTTTTTAAAATGACCGACGAGCGCAAGTGTAGCTTGGCGGAGGACCAGGACTCCGTCATACGGGACGATTTCACCATCATCAAGCGGCAGATCGAGGACTCGGCTCGGGTGCTGGAAGGGATCGGGAAAAGCATCTCCTACGACCTGGACGGGGAGGACAGCTACGGGAAGTATTTGCGGAGGGAGACGGCGCAGATAAGCGAGGCGTTTACAAACTCGGAGAAATCCCTGTTGGAGCTGGAGGTGAAATTCAAGCAGAGCCAGGAGAGCGAGTTGAGAGAGGAGCACCGGCTCAGCGACGACTTCCTCAACATGGTCGTACAGACGCGGGACGCCCTGAAGGAGACCTTGGACATTTCACTGGGACTGAAGGACAAACATGAGTTGCTTTCTCTCATCATCCGCAGCCACGGCACCAGGCTGAGCAGACTCAAGCACGAATATATGAAGTTTTGAGAGAAACTAATCCCCCCCTACCCACCCCAAATCCTCATCCATCGCAGTACTATTATACTCCATTTCTGGAGTTCTCACATCAGGGATAGCACCTTCTAAAAAAAGTTAACTTTTCTTGGGAGTAGTGGTGCAAGCCTGAGGTGTTTTGACATCCTTTTCAATTTTAGTGTTTCACGGTGAAGTTTTGCATCCCATTACTGAGATTTGATCCAAATTCCCCTCGTTTCTGTCCGGTTTGTAACAGTAACCGCACAAATATGCACATGAAATATGGTGTATTGTCATAGATTGAATAAGAATAAGAACAACTTTATTTATCCCGAAGGAAATTGTTGAAATCCATCTATGCACTAAGTAACTAACCCTCATTTACTCTATCCTCAGTACGATCAATATTAATAATAATCCATATTCACAATACTGACAATGACCATTCTGCTTCCCACAATATCGTCACTACCACCGTAATGCAATGGAGGTGAAAGGAATTTTGATTTTCATTGATCACTGCATTGGAAATATATAATGAAAAATAAGAGAGATATAATGACAGGTTTATTCACAGAAATTGGTACCACCATTTGTTTGGTGGTTTACAATTAGATAATTATTGATTTTTTATATTGGTTTAAGCATTATTTGTGGATTATTTAGCAGGAATGGAGACGTTTATTTTTTTCTAGACAAAAGATTTCGAAGCCCCAGGAAATAAAGGGAAAAAGATGTTCCATTCACCTTCATTCCATTAGGGTGGAGAGAACCGCTAAGAGGAGTGTCCCAAGGCCTGGGCTACACATCCCCTTTGTCAGTTTTATATCCTATTTAAGGTTATTTTCATATTTTACATTCACCAGAACCACTTTTTCTGCCAAATCCAAAACATAATCAAAATTTACACTTTCATTTGATTTGTATTTTTAATTTAAGAACTGAATATTACCATAAAAAAATAACAGTAAGTATAGGAGGACTCTATCCTCTATCATTTGACCATGTAGTTTATAATCTAGGAGACCATTACAACATTACGCATTGGCATTGGAATCATATTCTCTGATTGATAAAGAATGGTTGTAGCATAAGTTTGATCACAAAAGTCAATACCCTTGAAACTGTCTAAAACCTACGATGCGGTTTTATGCGTGTCTGTCAAACACAATAC
This sequence comes from Fistularia commersonii, assembly GCF_037954325.1. Lineage (NCBI taxonomy): Eukaryota > Metazoa > Chordata > Actinopteri > Syngnathiformes > Fistulariidae > Fistularia > Fistularia commersonii. Next base: position 20,495,046 of record NC_141286.1, read on the forward strand.
AGATGAAATACAATACCAGTCTTCATACACAGGTCAGGGGTTTACAAAGTAGACCCAGACTGCTGACCATAAATAATAGTGTCATGTCAGACTGAAGTAAGAATGGCTTTTAAAATCCTGTGCAGAACTCAGGTGAAAAACCTAACAAATTCACTTGAGAAATCATTTTCAACACCAACAGGAGAGTTGCTCATATGCAGGAGTTAACTTTGCTTCGGAAATAAAAAAAAACTCGTTGAAAGGTTGAAAAATGGGCAACCATTCTTCTGTTACACTCCCTGTGAATATTTCCACAATGTCAAAAAATGTTTACATGGATCACACATACCTTTCGCTCTCCCTGCTCATTTTTTTTTTTAGACTAGCAGACGTTGCACAGTTCTTTACTGTTCTAGTACGAAGGGTTATTTCAGTGGTTTTGAAATGAAAGACCTACCAAGGCAATATAATCTTTGAAAGTGTACAGTGTATTTTTGGAAGTAAGTAAATACTGTGAGTGATATTGTTATAACAGAATATCTTAATATGTATTCTTTGTTTATATAAAGTTTTGAAATAGAGCAGGATATATGTATTCCTGTGAGACACAGTATGTGGTGAAATGTAATACTTTTGATGGATAAGACTGCAGGCAGCACTTGTGGACTTCAATGTCAAACACTAATGTGTGTGAGACAGTGTTCTCAACGGATTTTGTTGTGTTTCCACAAATAAAGGATTCATGTTTGAACGACGGCCTCGTTGTGCAAGAGGTATGGCATTCTTTGGTAACTATCTATTATTTAAATTTTTCACAATTTTCCATGTGCTCTTCACATCCCTCTGAACTTTGAGGTGGTATAGTGACAGAGGCTCTTTAACCACAGGGTCCCTGTACTGTATGGCCACGTGCTTTAAAATTACAAGCTCAACTCCATGTTTGCTTTACAGGGGTTTGAGGTCTGTTCTGAATTAAACAGAGACAGGCCCCTTAATTATCTGAATGATGAAGGAAGAAGCTTTTCTTTGGTATTCAGGAAGGGCTGAGATGTACGGATGTTGTGTAGGGATGGGCCTCACAAACAACTTGGCTTTTACTCTGCTGTGTTTAAACTCTACTGAAAATTATTCTTTACCGAGTCTGTACTTCAATCTTAACATAGCAAATAGTGTTGAAAGAAAATGTTCATTCTTGTGGAAAAGCCAATTTATTTTACATTGCAAGTGGATAGTAAAACATTTCAGTTTGTTTCAAAACGAATGAGGCTGGAGTCTAATGTCGACAGGAATAATACACCAACCAATGGTCCGAAAACCATGGCCCTGCGTGATTTGGTTCAACTGAGAAAGAATGCTCTGCATTCTCTGTCAACCCTAACATTGTGCTCAGTGGAATTTTTGTGAAGCCCTTGTAAATAAATTATAAACTTTATTACAAATCACACGATATAGGAATCATAAAATATGTGGGGGGAGATCTTCATTGCAAACGTGAATGTATGTTGCCTGTCTGTCTGTCACATTGATCCTAATGTTCTGCAACGCTCTTCACCACAAGCTTAACTTTGATCTAGTTGGATAATCCTGTAATAATTTGTTATGTACAGAGTTTTTTTCTCTATTCATTAGACAAGATAGATTGTCAGACATTTTTCTCTAAACAGAGCGGAGACAGGGGATAAATATTTTATCAAACGCTAATCATCATCATAATAATTTATACATGACTCATGTAGATGATATGCATCTTCTTCTTCCTTTCCTTTTGGCTTTCCCCTTCAGGTGTTAAAAAACTCCATCTAACCCTATTCTCTGTATCCTCTTACATCAACTAACATCGTGTCCTCTTTCACTGCATATCTAGATATTCTTCTAGGCATCCTATATGGCAGTTTCAATCCCACCATCTGTCTACCAATATATTCACTATGCTTCATCTGTACATGACCAAACCATCTCAGCCTGGCAACTCAGCCTGACCTCTCAAAAACATCTTACATGTACTGTCCCCAAAGAGAACCTCAACATTTTCATCACTGCTATCTCTGGCGCTGCTTCCTGTCTTTTCCTAAATACTGCTGTCTTTAAACCAAATGACAGGACAACCTGTCCTTTCATTCCGGCTGATACTCTTTTATCACAAAATAGGCCCGTCACTTTACCCCAGCTGTTTCAACCTGCTCGAACCTCTTTCTTCACTGCATGTAGACAGTATGCATATCACTATCAAATCTTATTTCCCTAAAAGTGGATCCTTATATTGTTTTGATGGGTTTGTTTACTTTTAACATGGATTTTCACAATATAAAATGAATAAATACATCTTGAAAAGGCATCATAGCTGAACCCACTTGTGACATGCATCCTATAGTCCTGGGGGTTTTTCATTTGGCCTTTTTCTGTCTTCAAATCTAAGACACTGGGCATATATAGCATGTAGTTTAACAGAAATGGTAGCGGGTAATAATTGGTGACATCATTTCCAATGATGTTTTCAGGTCGCTGTTTTCTTCTCAACAGTTTTGCAGTCTTGTGAGGTTATGAGAATCAACGACAGTGTGGTCACCAGCTATGTCAATATTTGACATTTCAAGTACTGTACAACCATTTCTGCTGATAGTCCAATAATGATGTTATATTTGGGACAAGGCCAAGGCTAACAGAGCATTTGGTCACTTCTCTGTATTTGCTTTCTGATCGTACCCCTGTTGCATCCTGTGTCAATTGACTTGGTGAATTGAATTCCAAAAACTGGATGAACATAATATTCCAAACATGTTTCTCTATAGTTTTCTGGTATGATGCATTATCTATTTAAGCCATATGACACAAACCCACTTTGATTTAATATATTGCTTATCATCTTTTTACAGCTAAATTCATGTCACAGATCTGAGAAATATATTCGCATCGCTATTTTCTGCATTAGGATACTGATTTCAGTCATAAAGCTGCCTCATCAAATGTATTTCAACTTTTGTAATTCCAACTTAGGTTATGAAAATACATAAATGTATCTAGTATGTTAAAAGATGTATCTTTGTTTATTTGTTTAATAAGAAACAGATGAGGTAGTCCAACATTACTTCTTTCCATGGCTTTAAAGACCAAGACAGATGCTGTCACAGAAAATGAGGGCAGTTCACTGGTGTCTTTATTTTCCATTTTGTCAGTGAGTCGTCTTTCAAAGCATTTAATTACATCAGTCATTTTTAACCATTTTATTTATTTACACCCCCAGGCTAATTATTGCCTTTTTGACAGTTTTCTTACTTACCTCTCATTCCACATTTACTACCACATCTTTCAACCATCATATCCTCTTTCTGAATAACGCCATTAGCAGGGAAATTACCTTTGCCTTAACAGATATATACAGCATTCGTCATGGTAAATATTTGCTCTGTCTTGTTTATGTGAAGTGGTCTGTCACTCGCTCCCTCTCTATCTTTCTCTCTCCCACTATGTGTGTGAATGCACATGTTTTGTTTATGCGTCCCCCAGTGCAAAATGGGGAATAACTTCCAAAATTCCTTTCTATGTTTATGAGGAGTGGTTTGCATGCTCTTTGCAAAAAAAAAAATTGAAACATTGATAAACTACATTTATCCATGGAGTGAATAACTAATGCATCTTTCAGCACAGTTTCGGACGGAGGTGGTATATGTATTTGTAAACCTCTTGGTCTGTTGCAGGCAGGATCTCTTCCTTCATTAAAAACCCACATTAGATCACTTTCTGAATATGGATTAATATTTGAAGAGTCTAATCATAACTCCATTTAGAGTTTGTGGATTTGTATGAACATGCACAATTATGCATTCGTACTGTATCACATGAAAATTAAACTGATGTGTGAAATAATTCGTAAACATAGAAGCCAGTCAAGAATATTATCACTTTTTTTCGTATTAGCTTTTGTAATAATGGAAAAAGTAATATAACGCAGTGCAATCCTGCACAGAGTTGTCAAAGTCCATTGCAAACTTCCACGGTGACGGCGACGTAAAGCTGATGTCCCTGATGATGTCATTGCACAGCCTGGCGGGTCACCTTTCACCCACTTTCCCTCAACTTGAACGAGAAGGATCACATCACTGTATGCGGACGGTGTCGGAGGAGGAAAGGGCCCTCGGAGTGTTAAGAGGTAAAGGTTTATTTTGGATACATTGTCGTTTTAAGTCATGTCAGTGGTACTTATGTGTGAACTTTCAGTGATAAATGTTGTGCCCCCCTCCCTCCCCCGAATGCCGGGGCGAGTTGTTTCTCACTACCAGGGAGTGAAGTCGGTGCTTTTGCATTACCGGGTTAGCTAGCAACCGGTGTAGCTTGTTCTTAATCAAAAACGGAAACAAAAGTCACTGCAAGGGTTTACTGGGTCAGCGTTTGTGTTTTATAACATTGAAGAGAGATACGAGGTTACGCGGGAAATGTTTTTTGTTTGAATATACACAGCTATCCCCTCATGTACACAGCTGTTGGTTCACCAGTGGCGGATTTGCAATGTTTGTGTCGCGGTGTTTTAAAGGGATGTTGTCACTGGGTGCACAAATGATAAATACAAGCTTAAACTAACACGCAGCACACACGTCTGTTTGTGAGTGTCCTACATTGCAAAACAGGCGAACAATGTGAATCAGCTCCCTTTTTAAAAACCTTTTTTCATATGAATGAAGGATTATAGAGAACAAATTTCAATTAAGTAAACCTACAAGGGCTTTTATTTCAATTTACTTATGTAACCCTCTGCAAAAAAAAAAAAATCTAATCTGACTTTTACGTGCCATACGCTTGAAGATTATGCTGATGTCATTGTGCAATTCCTCAATGTCTCAAATGTCATTATACTTAGGCATATGGTATATCCTCTAAATTAATAAACAAGAGAAGCAGCAATAACCTCTACTCCCACCATGAAACGGAGTAAGTCTTTGCAAGTTAAGAATGCTTATCGTTATTGTCTGGCATGAATAACAACATCCAAATTAGATTTGCATGTTACAGGGTGTAACTGATGGAGGTTAGTAAATGCCAGAAATGGCAGAAATGCAGGAAGCTTAGAGTAGTAGGAACCTGAATAACCAAGAAAAATATTTTAGAGGGGTATTGTATCTCATTTTGTGCTTATTCTCCTGGCTGAATTAAACAGGTGGCATATTCATATAGCAGCACCAGCATTAATGATTCAGCAGATAAACAGTGAATTCATTCTATAGCACAGTATAGGGACTTACTTAATTCTACTGCACAAATTTCAGACCACCTCTTCTGCTACTTTACAACCTCTGTGGTTGCAGAGAATAAGAGATTATGGTGCAGTGTAATTCTCAAGGACTAATCGCATCAGCAAAAGTTATTTTGTGCCCAAGGTAGATCGAGTGTATTAAACCCCTGTCATTTCCCAAGTCAGAATGGCCGAGTGGTCTAAGGGGCTGAGTTAAGGTCACAGACTCCAAGGTTCCAATCCCACATCTGACAATTATTTCATGCATTATGGGGGAGTGTGCTGTTCGAGACACAATGCCCAAATGAACCCTCTAATTGCTCCCCAGCTGCTGCTTGGTAGCCTTCTGCTCATGGTTCCTCCATGATGGGTTAAATGCACTGGTCAAACGTTGTTGATGTTGTGCTGCATGTGACAATGAAAGGTCTTTCTTTCTTTTTTTTTTCTTCTTGCTTTGACTCAATAAACCCTGAATTTAGGGTTCAATATTGCACCTTTGGACCATTATATTATGATGTGATAGAAAAGTTTCCTGAGATAGAGTGAAATAAATAAGGGGGTGCAAAGAGTAAATACAGTATATAATGGACTCTTTCAGCTTCTCATAGGCAAGAATAGAAGTTTTTTTAAGCAGAGCTGGGATGATGAATATTCAATATCTTTTGTGTGTCTACATATTTGTTTTTATTTTTTTTAGCATTTTATCAAACCATAATTGTAATTTTTTCCCGTTGTGCCCGATTGTCATGATATTCAATGGCGAATGATCCCTCAACTACAGTATGCATGTATGATTGGCTTCTTTGTCACAGGATATTATGGTCTGTGATGTGACTAAATACGGTGTCTGTGTTTGAAAAGCAATAAATATTGTAAATGACATTGTATATATTTAGAAGACAAATTGAAAACATGCATTTCTCTGCCATGAACATTCACATACATGTTCATCACTACAGATCGCAGAATCAGAGGTATATCTGAACATATTGGAAGACTTGATAAATATACTAATTACCATTGGGATGGACTGGGGCCTAAGGTAGCTATGTAAACTTAGAATTACATTTTTTTGGTAAATGGCGTTGCTACTTTAACTACATTAATGTGAATATTTATATCATTATCATTTTTGTATCATATTTGTGATACTGTCCTGCTTTATCAGCAAAATGCACATGCTTTATTAGCCTGGCATTTGTCGTTCAGTCTAAGCAGACATTACTGTTGCGGCTTGAAATGACGCAACAACAGATAAAGAAGTGACTCAGACATTGTCAGTGGATGTGTGTTTGTACTTAAAATGCTACAAATCTACCCAAATTCCAGTGCTGTGCCAGTTATCAGCATTTGTGAAGGGTGTCAAGGTCATGAAGCTCATTTTCCTGTTATTATAGAAATTGTCAAATAAACATCAGAACTATATTAATTAATTGCGTTCCCAGTGTTGAATTATATTTCTTATCTTTCTCCTTAACACAGGGGTTGGCTCTGTCGAATCTGGAGACTCTTTGAATAAAGCATTCAAAAAATGTGGAGGACCACTTTTGCCCGTTTCGCCCTTCCTGCCTTGCAGAGATGCACCACTTCAATGGCCTACCAGGCCATTGGGGCAGGTCGCAGAGGAGGGCAGGCTGCAGTTCCATCACCCCACTGTCTCACTTTAATTCAGTGTCGCGGGCAACAAACTCTGGAGTCAGCTCACCACTCAGTGAGACATATCCGGGTACTAGTTGAAGAGAGGCTGGTGGAGGTGGAGTGGGAGGATGAGGGCCAGAGCCTGTACCCATTCACATGGCTGAGGGACAACTGCCAGTGTCCTTTGTGTACACTGCAGTCTGCTCAGGCACGCAAACTGCTGATGTCTAATCTTGACATCCACACAGGAGTTGACATGGTGAAGGTTTCTGATGACAACAAGGTAAGCAGCCAAGTACTTACTGTAAATTTCAGACTACAGAGTGCACCAATATAGGCCACACCTATTCCTTTTTTAAATGAAAAAAAGAAATTGTATATAAATAAGCTGCACTTGTCTATAAGCTGCAGGTGTGTGTGATGAAACATGAGCTTTTGATGTTGTAAGATGTTACAGGAAAGATTTTTTTTTTTTGAGGGCTTTTAATTAAATAAATGACAGTAACATCTACAACTACCGGTACATGAGGCAAATGTTTTTATTCAGAACGGATGCCAAACTTGTGTTCAGCAGCTCTATATCCTTCTTTGACAGCCAGACTGTTTGCTTTCAACTTGAAAGCCGCACCTAGTGCATTTCTGCGCATCTTTTTCATGATGGGAGTATGTTCAAAAAGCTCAAAATGGCTGATCTGAAGAATTATGGTAAATGCTAGTGGGCTCGCCGAAACCGCTACATTTGTCCACTGTGACGGTGTTGGTGGAAGGAGGTACCATAATTACTCTATAAAATTCCATAAATTAGCCACATCATTGTGAAAGCAGCAGTTCTCAAAGTGTGTGAAAAAAGTAGCGACTTACATGTCGGACTTTTACAGTGTTCATTTTTTTTCCGCATTCCTCCAGATACCATGATTCAGCCATTGCTTGACAGCTACATTTAATGCTCATAGCTTATTCGACTATGATCTGTGAAAAACACACAAGTAGGTTCCCGCATAGGCATTTGGGTAAACTAATCCTCTTGCTGTTTGGTTGGAGAAGAGGAGAAACATCAACACCGTATGTAGTTTAAGATATGTGCCCTGAAAAATCCTGGGATGGTACTAATGTAAATCTTTTGCTGGCAAATGTGCATACTTACCCTCAACAGAACACTGACCAAGACGATTATTACTATCAGATAGTACGGTTCTTCTATATGCAGAGTCAGTGGAGCAATACAGACCATTTCAATAGGATCTACCAGCTTATCATGCAGCTGTTAAATGCATAATGGGCCGTAAATCTGTTGAATATCATGTTTCATCTCATTCAGCTGTCTAAATCACTGCTGAAAAATAGTTCAAGCTTACTAAATCTGCATGATAACTCAGTTTAATTTTACTGTAAACTGATGTCTGTTGTCTAGTATCAGGAACAATAACAGAGTTGTCTGTTATTTAATTTTTTGACGGCAAACAATGTATGGAAAAAGGTGTTTCTATATATCATGTTAATCTGTTTCCAAAATATGAACCCTCAATGCTGAGCCATTTGTCAGATATGTGAGGCCAGGTCATCTAATTTAGGAAAAACTGTACCACGAGTGTGACCTTTAAAGGATCAGAAGTCGTGAACTTTGTCCCAAAGGGAGCTCTGTTCTGAAGGGGAACACTGCTACAAACAAAAGATTTAGCTAAGGCTTCTCAAGCCAATTTGCCTCTGGTCCTATTGCTTTTATTGATAAGAGGTAAACATCTAATACTGTTAACTATTGTCTGTATCAGTACTTAATGCTTTTTCAGTGCTTCATCTTCAAAAAGTATTGCAAGGCAATGACATCAGTCAAAAGTAGGAATATGCTTCTTCTTCTCCTTTTGGCTTTTCCCTTCAGGGGTCGCCACAGTGAATGAATCTTCTCCATCTAACCCTATTCTCTGTATCCTCCTCTCTCACACCAACTACCTTCATATCCTCTCTCACTATGTCCATAAATCTTCTCCTTGGTCTTCTTGACTCTGAAATCAAAATATGTAAAATGAAATTTGTCACTTTGGGATCAAAAATCTATTCTCAATATTTATATGACAGAGACGTTATATATTCAGCAGATTGCTTATCAGTTTCAAAAGAGAGTAGTTCAGTTCTTTGGGCCTTCACAGGTGACAATCGTGTGGCCTGACCAGCACACTAGTGTGTTTGATGCAGAGTGGCTGAAGAGACGCTGTTTCTCTCCTGCTGCAAGACAAAATATGCAAGATGAGCTCTTCCTCAATGGTAAGCAAAATTCTATTGTGTCATTGACCGTTATGCATGAAGTTGAATTCACTTTTGACAGTTAATGCCAGTTGGAATGAACTAGAAACTCCTAATGTGATTTTGATGTGTAACAAAGTGCTGCCTAAATTCTCCCAAATGTACATTCATGTTTTTTGCACAGCATGAAAGAAGTAATGTCATGGAAAAGGAGTTGTAATGATTGAGGATAATGGTCATAATTTGTACAAATTACATCCTAAATGGCTGAATATTTAACTACACACTGTGAAAGTAATGAACTTGCTGCTTATTTTGCTGTTGATGTTAGGACCAAAGACAAGGTTTTCAAAGGGGATAATTCATCACTAAGCAGATTTTTTGAGTCATCAGCTTACCAGGCCGGCACGTCATCTGATATTGCATACGTGTAATAATTAAACTAAAACTATTTGTATCTTCTCAACTTTGCTTGTATACATTTTGTGAACAAATCCACTGTAATTAATTGTAAAGCAGACCCTACAGCCACAGTGGACAAATACTAGGAAAATTATTCCTGCAATGAATTTACTGCATTTTATTGCAAAACACAATATTCTCCTACCCCATTGTAATTGCATGGAATATTATTGTATGACAGAAAGTGCTTGTTTTATGTCACGTTACAATTCTTTTGTCAGATGAAAGGTAAGTTTGTCAACTGAAGAGAAGTTTTCCTCAATGGGACTATCATCAATTATTGTTTGGGATTAGATACTTGACCCTTTTTCTTTTCTTTTTTAAGAAATTATGATGTGTCTGATTGTACCTGTCACTTATCTTAATCTTTACTGCTTATGATGATAATAAGAGCCCATTTCTTAACTAAATTGTTTTAGGCACCCATGTAATTAAGCAGTAGCTTTAAGTAGGTTGTGCGTGTTTGTGTGTGTCTGTGTGTATAGCTGTTGAAGTGTGCCCTTGATTTGAACCATTCTTTCCACAGTTTTTTCCTCTTACAAACATAGCAGAAATGTGAAGGAACAAGGTTTTTCTAAAGTCTGGAAAGAAATCTAATTTTACAGTACATTTACAATGGCCCAACATGCTTAGCAGTCTGCCAGACATCAGAGGAGAAAGTTCAGCTGTGAAACAAGGTAGTGGCACTTCAGTAGTGAGGGGGATGGACTCTAGTCAGTTTGTGTAGACACAAGGTCCTGAAGGACCCACAGGGCTGAGCGGCTCCTGCTCTGTCACTGTTCCAGACTGATTAGGGTGGAGTGTGTGTGTGTGTGTGTGTGCACGCGCGCGCGTGCGTGCGCGTGTGTGCGTGCGCGCGTGCGTGCGTGCATTTCAGAGCAACTCCATTCATGTTGAAGTGTAAACAAATGTCACTCATTACTTCTACTAAGGAGATTGCGTTATTGTGGTTTTCCTTTAAGCTGTTTTATTGAGCAATATTCAGAAATTTATTATAAACACTATGAAATTTCTTTGGAGAGGAGTGGGTATTGCAACTGGCAAGCCAAGAATAATCTGGACGATACTCCTATGCTCAAAATGAAAGATAACATGCCGACGCCATTCTCAAAAAATGAAAAGTCACCTCAGAATAATTTATCCATCTATGTATGTATGTAACTATTTATGTATTTTTTTATTCAAATTCTCCCGACTTATGGCTCTGACTCTTTGATGCCTAGGCCACAGATTGAATCTGTTTCCTTTTTTCATGCAGTAAACCTAAATTTTACTGGCCTTAGTGTGCGTGTTAAAGGGCTCTTGAGTGTGAATACATACAGATGGGTACTGTGAGGTCAGTATGATAATTGGAGCTCTGGGGATATTATTCATCTTGTACTTATACCTCTGTTTTTATGTCTGGTGGAAAGTTTTGTTGGGTTTTTTTTTCCTCACTTTGCTTTTGCTGGTTTCTATGGATACATGCAACACAAACTGAAATACAGGGTTGAGCGTCTGTTATTGTTGGTGGTGAAAATGAAACTATTAGCATTCAGGAGTACATAACACATCACCAGAAATAATTATTTTCTTTTAAATATTCTTGAAATAGATATCGAACTATGTCTGTTTGGTGTCAGTGAAACATCTTGAGATGTTTTGTCAATATTTTGTCCTAATTCCCTGGAATTATCATCCCCATTTGATACTGTTGAAACCTCCATAGAGCCTGTAATTCTTTAGGAGCTTGTGATTAGTGGCAAGTTTTAGATTTTCATATTCATTGCCTGTACAGTCAGCAAAATTAGATATGAGGTTCCAAGTATAATATCTGTATCAGTCAATTTTTCTGCTGTTTCTTTAATATGCATCATTTCAGTTTCATTGTGATTTATCAGCAGCTCTGCTTACATTTATTGTCAATACACACCTCCTCTAATTAAATCTGAACTATGATGCAGTGTACTAGTCAGGCAATGGACCTTTCTGGCTTCTGGATAGAGACTCAGACGCAGAGGCGGTGTCATTTAGACCCCCTTCTGTCTCTGCCATATGGAAAACTGATTTGGAGGGTCAAGAAAAGATCTGCATGTTCCTGCCAAACACAAGCACACCGTTGTGAGTGTTTCCTTCCTTTGGAAGGAACAAATCCCAGGGCCTGTAGGTATGTGCAACTGAGAAATTAAAGATAATGGTCCTTCTTTCAAAGACTGATGAGCTCCTAAAAGTGTCGTCTTTGTCCATTTGAAAAAGTTTTTAGTGCCAATTAACTTTTATTTGCTCCTTCCTCTTTGATGATACTCTGATGGTAGACCAAAATGTCTACTGAGCTAGTTTATTACAACTGTGTTGCTTTACAACTTTCTTTGTTTTGATCATTTTAAGAGTTTGAATTTGAACATTGTTGCTTCTCTTGTGTTCTTCCCCCAGATTTTTTTTTTTTGTAAAACACATGTTTTTGAAATTCTGTCTCCTTATGGCTAGTCTGTCTTCATATGGCTTTTGGTCTCTTTGCTGGTTGCTTTTTGCTGATCCATACTGATCTTTTGCAACAACTGAAATTGAATGTAACACAGATCTTTTGATAAAATAAAAAACAGAACAAAAAGAAACAACTAATCCTATCTTAAGTATGGTTTGCAGTAAGAGTAAAACATTTTCACCCTTTTTTCACTCCCAGTTTTGGTCTGATTTTGAATTTGAACTTCATAGTTTCATTATATGCTATTGTATCATGTATATGTATACCTTTCTTGTATATTTATGAAAAAATTTTTAGGGGAAGTAAGGCCAGATCTTTTTCATAAATGTCAGGTCAAGGCATGACTATAGCATTACCTTTTGCTGTTTTTCACTACACATTGTAGTTTCAGACAAATTCATGGTAGGAATCCTGTTTGTTTATTAATTGATGAAAAACCTTGCACTCTGTAATTATAAACATTTTTATCTCTTTCAGTGTTGAAGTCAGGAATCTTTGAAATAAACACATTTGTGCTGGTGTGTGCACTTTCAGGTCTCTGAAATGACAGTCTTGTTGCCGAACTGCTGTAAAGTTCAACCAAAGTTTGTGTCGCTCACATTCTTATCTGCAGTGACACATTCTTTTAAGTGTTAAGTCTGTCATTTATTTAGTGGAATGCCTGCCAAATGTTTCTAACATTTGAACCGTGCAATCATCGTCATCATCAACTTTTGAACTTGTCACATTTATTTAGTGGATGTTGCAGTCATGACAAATTTCATAACACTAGTAATTAAGAGATGGCTATGAAACACGATCAAATGAGTGTCTTGAAAAGGAAAAATCTGACTGAAATCAAAGCTCAAAGCATTTGCCTCATATATTAACCACCACCTTGCATCTGCAGTTTGTAGAAGTAATCTCTCCTCTTTGTAGGCCTTTACAGCCATGCTCTGAATAAGCAAGCTGCTTAAATGGTCTTACCCTGACCAAGCCATAATTGCAGCGTTTGGTATAGTTTTTGTACGGAGGTGAGGTTAGTCATTTGGAGTGATTACTCCTCATAAATTGAGCAAACCTTCCTACACACACTACTTGTTAGATGTGGTTTTACACATAAAGTGTATGGTTGTTTGACCATGTTGGAATGAAATCATTTCATGCTTTAACAAATTTTCTGTGATGCCTGTATTATGTTAGAGCTGGATGTTTAAATTCAACACAACCATTGAGATAAACCTCTGTTGTGACCTTTTGACCATGAAAGTAAGTGTTAAACTACTCTCAAAAATGTGAGTTTCTAAAACTTCCCTCTTGTTATGACCCAGTTAAGGTGACTATGCAACTGTGAGTATTTGTACTTGGACATTGGTTGCACTGTGTCAGGCCAAAATTACATTACCAAACACTATTTGGCAGTAATACAAGTGTGTTGAGTCACATGTTCTTGACAGTGGCGGATAAAATATAATGCGTCCTTTGGACATTGAGGCTAGTAAATATAAGCTACAGTTACATTTAGTTTGGTGTCTGCCAATACTTTCTCCAGGTCTGCTACCTGGGTAATAGGCTGAAAGAAAGACCTGCATTTAAAATATGTGTTTTCCCTTCACTCTCTTAATAAAGTAGCAAAAAGCAAATAGCAAAGTAAACAGTAACTGGAGCACAGGATCTAGCCTCATTTGGAGCTCAGTAAAGCTTATCAATTCATCCGAATAGTCAAGCTTGTAGTTGGAATTAGGACATCCTTAATAATTGCATCACTGAAAAGAACACTTAAAAGATTTGATTTTGTAAAACTGAGGAGCTGGCTTGCAGTTCAGTCACAATTGTTGTGGTTTGTGCTGCTCTATTTTTGTAGTTATATTTCTGCTGACATGCACATCAGGATACGGTGAATGGTGTGCTACGTGTGGAATCAGTCAAATGGAGGCATATTCATTTAAACTTAAGGTGTGTTCCAACAGACAGTGCTGTTTAGCTTAATCCAGTCTAAGCCTTTGTAGTTATAAGGAATATGTATTTCAGGCAAAAAATACTTGTCAACTTCAGCTGGATGTCAGCAGCTATTTTCAAATCACTTGAAGGAGAAGAGGAAGGTGTGTGAAGTGAAATAGATGGGCTGAAAACTAAAAGATTTGTTGCTTATGGCCTGAATTCAACTGTCCTCCTTAGATTTGTTACCTTATAAAGGCGCTTTAAGAATAAACTTAAAGTTAACATCAGTGTCAATCTGATCAGTGCCATAGGTATGCAGTAAATCCAACAGAATACATTAAACGTTTGCTGCTTGATTTTAAACAGCTAGAATGTGCCCTAAATGACCCAGCTGTTTTCAACACATGGCCTTTATCACGGTTTTAAAAGAATGAGTAATACCACATACACACCACATAACGACTTTCTATTCCAATTACCCAGTGAAGACTAGACACATAGCTTTGTCCAAAATCTGGAGCTGGATCCTGTTAAGTCCAAATTTCTAGACTGAATACATCATAACAGGCCTGTTCCATTTCAAAGGGTCCTCCAAATTACATCTGAGAAATTAAGCTTTCTTTTGCTTGAATTTGGAGCACACAACTGGTATATCCTTTGCAGTTCTCAGTATCACATAATCCATTCTTGTAATTTGTGTGAGTGAACACCAGAGCTAATACTCTGAAAAAAATATGGGGGAATCGAGGGCAATTGTGATTAATGGCATCGTGCATGTCATGGAATAGATTTAATCTTACCATCACTCTGTCATGGACCATGTCTTTCACTGGATGAATTGCTACTTGCTAAATAGCTTCTTTTTGCCAAGTTATTTCCTCTCCACTACAGATACTTTCAATAAATTCTGACTAAACAGGTTAATTATTAGGCATTTTATGAAAGTAATAGCCCAGTAAACTTTCAACAATGGAAGAAAAATAGTACAAGTAGAAAAATTAAAAATGACACAAACCTGCAAACATTTTTTTAGTTATTTTAGTTGTGCCATTTTTATTCCACACTGTATTTCAACTACTGCCTTAAGTTCTACCTTCTGTTCAAAACTGAGATGCTCTTCCTAAATGCACAAAAGCCCAATAAAATATTGTATAAGCCTGAATCTTTGCTAATTAGTTATGACATGACATTAGTTATGACCTGAGAATCAGAAATACTTTATTAATCCCTGTCTGATCCCAGATGCTCCTTAAAGAAAGCAATAAAATAAATAAGATGAGATGAGCTGAAATACATAAAGATAATACAATTCAAGTGGTGTCAGGGTTTAAGATAAATAAGTGACCAGAACAAAAATACAGCCAGATGGATAGTGAGATGAGACGGGATATTTTGATGTACTTACTGGACCGAGTTAAACAGTCATGACATGACAGAGAAATTGCAGTGCCGGAGCCAGAATATTGGTCAAACAAGGTAAAATAGAAACATTGAGAAATGATCATTAATGATGACTGAAAAGAAAATGTTAAAATAATTGCACACAAGTGAATACAATGCTGTCATGCTTCTAAAGCAAAACTTTCTCCACCAGGCATGTTTCAGCAGTAGTCTGATCCGTCAGCCCCTAGAAGGCCACTAATGATCCATTCTGAAGCCTTAACTGTTAGTGGCCCTTTGACAAAGGAGCCTAGTGGAGTGAAATACACATATTTTCCAGTTGGTTACATGGGTTCTTCTTTGAACATCCCCAGGAGTCATGGTCATCGAAAAAAAGGTTTATCCATAGGCTAACCTATCAAATGAAGCATTAAAGAATAAACTGTTTTTTCTTTTTTTTTCATTTAGGCAATATTCACACTGCTACTTAGGTCAGACCCTCTCATTATGTCATTAGGAGCAAATCTAGGGCACGCTGTCAAATAAACAAATGATATCCACTAAATCTGACATTCTTAGATAAAGAGCCCCTGTGAATAGCATACTTTGGCTCAGACTTAACTTATCAAAATAACATCGTGAAACATAGCATTTTATTTTATTTGACCGTATTTCCTGTTTGAATACTTAACTTGCACAACATTTAGTCTTTTTTTTTTTTCCCTTAAATACTTATGCTAAACGTCTCACTGATTGATCCACATCTTTTCTGAACTCACTCCGTCTCGCTCACTTTGCTCCATTAAATCTACTGATTTTATAACTCAGCCAAGTAGTAGCTGATTTGTCAAGTCCCTGTCTGGATCTTGTTTTCCTCCTATCATCTGGTTTGAATGTGGTCATCGATGTCATAATTTTCCAGTTGATAGAAGGGCTCCTGGAATCATAGCTGCGGTGGTCTGTCAATGGAAAAACTTATATGTTCTCACAAACCTGACTGTCACTTCATATGCAGTATGCTGCTTAACAAAACAGACTTACATGTCTTCCTAGACACAAACATGCACTGAGCATAACTGAGTCATTTGTTAAAAGCTCTTATCACTGCGGTCAGCCAAACCTTGCAAAAGATGAGGTGTCTTTCGTTCTGAGAAGAATTGGCCTCCAAATCAGAAAAAAAAAAACATTTTCAATTTTTTTTTCCACTGCAGGAAAGATAAATGGTCCTGTAATTTTTTTCTGCGATTTGTATTAAGGCCAAGGCACCTATCAAATGTCTTCTGATATTTTATCATCTTTAAATCATGCTTTGTGATGAGAAAGACTGGATCTCAAAACCTTTGGCGAGGGTGAACTCCTGCTTGTTGTTTCATATTATAAAGGAGACAGTTTACCCGAGTTGATTTAAAAAGAGGGGTCTAATTTGACAAAAGACTACAAGGCGCAAATGAATATTAAGAACATAAACCCGCTGATGGGTTCATAGTTGAGGTTGGATAAGCATGAGGGGCGCTTACCGCCCTGCAGTGAGAAACACTACCTGCACTGTCTCCTCTAAACTGGGAATGCAGAGGCTGGCTGCTCTGTCATCCAGGTCCCTCATGTAAATAAAGGTGTGTTTGTTGAAATTAGTTGAGGGTGGTGTAAATGTCTTGCAAATGCACACGCAGACATTTTGGGTACACTGTAAAAACACAAACATAACATGCTAATTGTTTACTGGAACACCATTGGGAACAAAGTTTTATTTATTATTTCCCAAATGCCAGAGCTTTATGTCCTATAAATAATATGTCTCTTGAACAAGGGAAGCTTTGACTGGACATCTGTAGGTCTACAACAGTTTCATTAAGATCCACATAAAATCAGTGAGTGCATACAGAGCATTTTTTTTATTTATTTTTTTGTAAAATGTATTAATTTGTCAAATTCAGTGTCTTAGTAATTTTTTTCTGTTTCTTGTAATACATATGTCAAATTTGTTGGATTGTTTTATGAGATAATGTAAGTTTGGTATCAAACTCTGAATCCCATATCTTCAGCAGACTCCTGAACAGAATCAATATTAATTCCATGTTGTTTAATTTCTGCATATTTGTTAATGTTATTTGCTTAATGTCATTTATCAAGATGAAACCTGTGATTTACACACCTTAAATGTTCTGCTCTGCAGATCACAGTAGTCACTTCATTCACCATTGAAAAGGTAATGGAAAAATATCTTTTCTTGCATTAATTTCTTGTCAAAGAAATAATGTCTCATGGCCACCCTGCTCGAAACCAGCGTATGTGCATCCACAGGTGGCTCATTGAAGTGAGATGAAGTTAAAACAAACTTCTGCATAAGTGCATTAATTCAAGCATCACCTTAAAGCCCCCCCCCCCCCCGGTTGTCGAGGAAAGCAACTCAGCCTCCCGATTTTAAGCAGACCATAGTGAGGGTTGAGCCAAACTGTCATGAGCTGCCTCACAGTCACAGAGGCCACAGATTCAGGTTTTCTCATCTGGAAAAGCCACTGTAGCAGACTACGTCTGAGGGGGGAAACAGAGGAGGGGATTATGCACATACTATCTTGACAGACTGTCACAAGAGCTCATTTAGTTACATAGCGACACAGTCCATCCTGTGAAGAATCTCAGTTTATACACAAATGAACAGACAACAGATACTCAAGCCTGCTTCTGTCTGACACATCCATATTTCATAACACACATGCTAAATCTGACATTTTATCTATGCTAACCATAGCTGGAAACTATGCAACAGAGGGCGAGATTGATTCCTCATTGGCTCGGGCCTTCCAGAAGATAATTTACTGTGGTGAATTACTCTACAACTTTTTCCAGCTCGTTTTCTTTTTTGTTCATCTTCATGCCTGAAGAGTGACAGACTCTGTCTTGAGGCATTAATGAATAGTCATTAATCTATGAGGAGTTGTTCTCTCTGCAAGTGCAAGTAAAATCCAGCCATAAGAGAATCACTTACAGCTCTTGTAGTAACAGGCAAGACTTTAGAGTCTTTCATTTAAACCTTTGATTATCAATAGTTTTGCTTGAAAAATAAATCAAGCGAGCATCATTGAAGTAAAATGTCATTCCTCAGAATGGACAAACGTATATTTAATGGTGTTACTACTACATCAGCACATTGACATTTACCGCTAATATGAGCTAATGGTAGAAACATTGATATTGGCTGTTATAGTTCATTTATAACAAAGGAAAAGAGGGACAAAAGACATGTCTGTGGTTAGTTATTGAACGACTATTTTAGATGTGTCTGCAAAATTCTACAGTATTCCACATTTCTCATTTTGCATTTGATGCATTCAGTTGCAATGTTATGTATAGCTACAACTGAAATCCTTTCTGTGAATAAGACTTATTATGTAACCGGTAATATGGGAATTGGATACTCCATGAGTGGAAAGACTGCAGTAATCACTTGAGACACTCAAATGACGTACAATGCAAAGATTTAGTTAGGGCAACTAGATACCGTGACAGACAATGGCAGAAGGTGAACAAGGCCCCCCTGGTATATTTTCCAGTGATGAAGTAACTGAGCACAATTTCTGGAGCTGCACTTAAAGACAATTATTTAGTAAATTTAAGTAAATAATCAATTTTTAACCCCTTCAAATTAGCATCCCCATCACTAATATAATGGAAATTTACAATCTGATACCTGAGAGCTTCAAGAAAAAAACTGTCGTTGACTTAGTGAAACAAAATGTTTTTTTTTTTCAACCAAAAACTGCACTTGAACTCTACTTAAAATTTGACCACATGTGCAACACTGAGCAAAATCCTCGCATAGGAAAATGCTGATTACTTCAAACTAAATTAAGCCTATGAGGATCTGATTTACTCCAGTAGGAGGCAGATCTTCATGCTAAGCTTCAACTCTTGTTTAGTGTGCGTGACAAGTTTCCAACATGAGCTTCAGCTGAACCGCAGCCAAGCCTGAACAGTTGATGTATGTTGCGCTGAGTCCAGCGCTGTAGCCTCTTTGTCACAGGTGACACTATAAACCCTGGAGCTGAAACATTTGCAGCGTCTGTACAAGACATCCAGAAACCCTGTTTCACGAGAGGAATTGTAACGTTCTAGCTTGACCTTTGCCCCAGTTCCTCATTCTCTGCCTATTTTTCCCTCCCTCCTCTCAACAAGTTTTAACAAGTGGAGAGTTCATGACCTTTTGAACTGTGCATCCAGAGACTGATTGGTTGCGACAGTGGCCTGCAGGGAGGTCTGCAAGTCATGATGATCTTTGTGCTCCTGAGTGATGCTGCGACCTGCTGTATTCTTATCACTTGATAAGTCAGTGTGTTCCAGCAGGAAATCCATCTGACCTTCAGAGTTGCTCATGTCTAAAGTTTTAAATTGTCGTTGATGGTAAATCATGTGCCAACAAACAGGCGCGCCAACTCGCAGACTTTTGCGTTCGTGACGAACTCATTTGGTACACCGTTTCAGTAGGAAGAAAAATAAGATCACGTGAATGAGCCACAAAAATTAAACAGGTACACAAACTCCTCAGTCAGACCATCCTCCTCCCACAAATGTACTTAGCATCTGTTTCTGTGAAAGTCACTGGAGAGGGGTTCTGTGGAAAAAGGACTTGAGCCAGCTGGGTGGAGTGCAGTGGGAAGTTTTTTTCCACGTCTGTCCACCCGAGAGAGACATGCTGATTTTCTCAGTGAGCTATTCATCATAAATCACATGAGATGGTTAAAAATGCTGTGTGTTCTCATAAGAAGGCAAATGCTTTAATATAAATTTCACATGGAGTTTTCGCCTCTCAAATAAAACTACACAGCTTCAATGTTTTGTCAGTAGATTTTAACTGATGTAATTTACTTTTGGTGTTTTATGCTTTTTTAAACACCTCAGAGGAATATGTGCTCATAAGGTAGTGAAGCGTGTCTAAGAGATTGGACATGGTCTGTTGCTCATCCGTGGCGCACACGCGGATGCTTCCAGTCAATTTGTAGGAGATTCACCAAAACCAAGGTATGAAGTTGTAACCCTGCCTCAATACCCGGCCTAGAAAATTAATAAATTAGTCATGTAGTCATTAGTTTTATTTAATAACTCCAAAAAAATGGTTGCATAAATGTAATGTGCTGCTCACTGTACTGGGGTTCCACATTAATGTGTTTATTTATATAATAATGATTAATGGCAGTTTATGAGCAGTTACAATAAACCATTTTTATATTTCCTGACCTGCATAGGATATCTTGTTTCTGGTATGTATAGGAAAATCTGATACACTTACTGTATGTATGTTTTTAGGTACACACATTTTTAAAGCAAAACAAATCCCACCCTGTCCTTCACTGGCATTAGTAAGATCTCATTTTTATTCAGTAAGCAAAATTGTTATAATAAACATTTAACAGTCCTTTACACCATCCATTCATTGATTATCTACTACACTCAGGGTAGCGGTGATGCTGGAGCCAACCCCAGCTTGGCGAGAGGGCACGTGCACCATGGACCGGTTGCCAGTAGATTGCAGGGCCCCCTATAGAGACATCCAATCATTCATACATCTGGGCAGTTTTGGGTCTCCAGGTCTCCAATTCTGTATGTTTTCAAATTGTGGGTGGAAAGACGGAGACCATGCAACCTCCACACAAAAAGGCCCCCTGTAGGTTTCGAGTGGGAGGTGGAAGCGCTAACCAATTGTGCCACCAAATTGTTTTTTATTTTTTATTGTCACAAAACAATTATTTTTACTATAAATACAGGGAATAAAAAAACACCCTTTTACGAGATCAAATGAAGATATTTTGCATAAAAAAAACATAAACGTCATCTTAGTAGTTCAGGTTATGATGAAAACTCCTGAACTTTCAAAAGACATGTTTTTTTTTTTTTCTTTCTTGTCTTATATTAAACAACTTTGACAGTTTGCCTTATTTTCATTAACCTGAGAATATGATGTGAAAGAGAGAATTGTATAAGAAGAGCAGTCTTGCAAGCACAGACAGACACACACACACACACACACTTATATATGTGTATATGAATAAAGAATGCAATGTTAGCGGTCAAATACATCCTTGGTGTTATTACAGGCCACTTACATGTGGACCGGAAAAATGGGAGCAAACTTCAAGTAAATCTTGACATCCAATTTTCCAGGATCAGACAGAAAATTGCTTTAGATATTGCACCAACAAGGCAAAAAGGTGTCAAATCTACAATATGAAATGAGAAGTGTTTGTGTATTCATATGTATATATATGTATGTATGTATGTACACTGCACAATTATTAGGCAAGTGATTAATTTGACAATATCATCATTTTATTCATAATTTCCAACTCCAAGCTGTATAAACTTGAATGCATATTGGATTTAATGCATATCAGGAGATGGTGTATTTGGGTAACCAGGGAGGGTGTGGCCTAAGGTGAACATCAACCTGTAATATGGTGTGCATAATTATTCGGTAGATTCTTCTCCAGGAAAAATTAGCAAAGAAGAGATTTAACTGACTCTGAAGAGTCAAAAGTTGTAAAAAGTCTTTTACAGGGATGCAGCACTCTTGAAATATCTAAAATATTGGCACATGAGCACAGAACTATGCTCGCAAGAAACGTGTCGGGAAGAAAAGACACAACTTAACCACCAATGATTTGAGAAGAATCAAACATGAAGCTACCAGGAACTCATTGTCGTCCAGTGTTGCTGCATCCCACAACTGCAACCTACCTTGTATTTCAAGAAGTACAAGGTGTTCAGTTCTCAGAGACGCAGCCAAAGTAAGAAAAGTTGAAACCCGACCACCCCTGAACAAGACCCATAGGGTGAAACGTCAAGAACAGGCCAAGAACTATCTGAAAACAAATTTTTCAAAGTTTTTTGGAACTGATGAGATGAGAGTGACTCTTGAGGTGGGGTACTGGCATGGGTAGGTATTTTTAAAGATGAGCTAGTTGGACCTTTTTGGGTTGAGAAAGGACTCAAAATCAACTCTCAGACCTGTTGCCAATTTTTAGAAGACACTTTCTTCAAGCGGTGGTACAGGAAAAAGTCTGCATCTTTCAAGAAAACTTTGATTTGTATGCAAGACAGTGCTCCATCACATGCATCAGACTTCTCCACTGCGTGTCTGGCCAGTAAAGGCCTTAAAGCTGAAAAACTAATGACATGGCCTCCTTCTTCACCTGCCTTAAACCCTATTGAGAACTTTTGGGCCCTTCTTAAGCAGGAAATTTACAGTAAAGGTAAACCGTACATCTCTCTGAAGTTTGTCTTTGAGCCTGTAGTTGCAGCCACTCAAAAAGTTGATTCTGATCAGATCAAGAAAGAAACTGACTTGACTTTGTGAATGGAAGGCTTTTGACTCTTATCGAAAAAGAAGGGTGGCTATACTGGTCTCTGAGGTTTTTTTTTTCAAATTTCAGAAATGTTTATTTGCAAATGTTTAGTTTTGTTATTCTCACTTTAACAGGTAACAGTAAACAACTGAGATGGGGGAAATCTTTGTTTTTCATTTAGTTGCCTAATGATAGTGTACGTTATTGATATTCTCTCAAAACAGCCAAAACTTCACTTTTACTACATAGATGTTCAGGTTGAGTGTTTGGATTGACCAAGAGCACTGTAAAACATACAAAAATACAACCTGCCTAATAATTGTGTATGTGTGTATAGATTTCCCTATTCCTGGTCTTTCCCAATCTTTAATACTTTTTTTGCAATCAAATGTCATCTAAGAACTTTCAAAGTGAAATGGTAGCACTCTCAGTAAAATTTCTCAGTGTGTAGTTTTGTATCAGACACCTTTTTCCATATTTTATTGGCAGTTACTTTGATACACTCCATTGCTGAAAATGGAAGCCTGAATGCTGTGATTTTGATTTTAAGTCACATTTCTCAAGCCAGAGAAGTGCCTATAGATCAATGTGGTAAACTTTATAAGCCAAAATTTAACGTTTTATTATGTTGCTATGCAACAACCTGTTCTTGTTGTACAGCATTTGTTTATCTGAGCCGCTACAGGAAACCGGCTAAGTGGTGGGTGGAAAGCCTCAAGCCAGTGTCTCCCAGACATGGTTCTCCGCTTGTCAGACAAAGCAAACACTGACAGAAACAAAAAGGACTGAGTGTTCAATTCCTCTGTGTTCTCTGACTGGTTTTCAGAACATTATTACTGGGACAGCAAACTGCAGATTCCAACAGCCAATTTCCAGGATGTTCTTCATGATGATAAGGCCGCACTGGCCTGGCTCTTGGCCCTGCGTCGCATTGGCATCGTCTACCTGAAGGGGGCGCCTGCGGAACTTGGCCAAGTATCCAAACTTGCCAATAGGATTGGCTATCTAAGACTGACATTCTACGGGTAAGAATTCTTCCGCGCCAGTCATTCTCAGCCAAGCCACTGTTTAATATTCTAAGACCCACTAAATCTTGAAATGTTTGCGTTTTCTACTGAGCGTATTTTATTGCTGGAGCTGAGCCCGAGGAGGAGTGTTGTTAATTAAAATGGAACACAAAAGACATTTATGTACATCCTCTACCAAGAAATCAGAAAAGGCTGTCAGATTTTTTTTTTGGGGGGGGGGGGGGGGGATTCTCACTTTACGACATCAGCGTTCAAGCGACTGCATATTTTTTCAATCATCTGCGGCTTTGACTCGTGTTGATATCAGTGGTGATGTTGAGAGTGTCTACCAGTCCTTTGGTTGCACTGGAGTTCATCACTTTGACTTATTGCAGTGCTGATTACCAGAGGACAGAGACAGGGAAAACAACCCAAAAGCATTCCAGCTTTTCTAAGCCAGAGGAATTACCTGGTGCACTCAGTCAGAACAGAGGTTTGGAGCGTAAAGCTTTTCCACTGCCAGTGGATGAGCTCATCCTGCTGGAAGTAAAGACGCTGCAGTCCTGCCCTCCGAAAAAAAAACAAAAAAAAAAAAAACCAACGCAGTCTGTTCTGGAGTCAAGCATGCAGACAGAACATGGAAGATAACCCTACCTCATTAGCACTCCACTCATGCTGCATCTCAATGAAGTATCTACTTCAGAAGCTACAGTCTAAGCATTCCTGTGAAGCTGCCCAGTTTCCCCTTAGGGATCATTATAAAGTTCAACTCATCCTTTTTCCTCTCCACACACCCTAATTGTCTTTGCTGATTTTCACAAGCCCTGGTAAATAATTAATTTGAAGTTTCTTAATGCATGTTATCACTGTCCTCAGGCACACATGGCAGGTCCAGGACAAATACATGGCAAACAATGTGGCCTACACCTCAGGCAGACTCAGTCTCCATACTGACTATCCTGCTTTACAATTTGCACCTGGAGTGAGTAAACTTTAAATGTCCGTGGTCTATTTCAATACGTAAAATGCACTTATGTGATACAGCATCACTTATGAATTTGTGTGCCGCCTCTGTGAGTTTGTAGCAGGTGCGGGTGTTGGGCTTTTTATTTCCTTAGTAAAAGCAGCATTTGTGTGGCTTGTGCTTGTGAAGGTGCAGTTCCTGCACTGCATCGCTGACGCTGTGAAAGGAGGTGAGAGCGAGGTGGTGGACGGCTTCCACGTGGCCGAGCAGCTGCGGAGAGACGACCCAGAGGCCTTTCAGACGCTCAGCTCGCTCCGTGTGGACTTCACTGACAAGGGAACAGACTACTGTGACTTCATGCTGCAGTCAAAAAAAAGGATCATAGAGTGAGTAGAAGAGGCATGCTGCTTTGAGGCCTTCATATAAACACACACACACACACACACACACACACACACACACACACACACACACGTGTGTGTGTCTGCACACTTACAGTAAGTGCGAGTGGAAGTTGCAAGGGGAACACTGCCATCTGCTGCTGAACAGCATTACATCAAGCTGGAGAAGACCGTTCACTTGTTATTCTGGTGGGAAAACTTGCGGAACATTGCAAACTTATGGGATCACTAGATAGATTATTGTGTTAATTAAATGCATCAAGTTACTTAAGCAAGCATTAAATTATGAAGGTAAAATAATTACCATGAATACATTAGATGTATAAATGTCTGCAAAACTTATGAATCCTGACATTTTGATATACTTGAGCTATAAAAACAGTTAAAGGTACAGGCGGGCTGGGCAGTATAAAATAATTCAAGTTGCAAGTCTGGTTATCAAGTATTCTAAATAAAGTCATGTACTTAAACATTTTTCGCAACCTTTCCGATGAAAGAAACCAAGACATGTGTGTGAGATATGAGACAGTGTAGAGGTGTGCTGCAGGTGTGACACAAAAGTTCAAGGTGGAGATGGGACAGCATAAGAGGTCGGCTCTGAGCTCCTCCTCTTTTGCAATGGTGATGGACAGGCTGACAGATGAGGTTAGACAGGAATCTCCAAGGACCATGAGGTTTGCAGATGAGATTATGATCTGTCGTGAGAGCAGGGAAAAGGTGGGGGAAAGTCTAGAGGTGGCGGTATGCGCTGGAAAGGAGAGAAATGAAGGTTAGTTGCTGCAAGACCTGATATATGTGGGTGAAAGAGAGGAACCCGAGTTGAACGATGAGGCTACAGGGAGTGGAGATAAAACGGTGACGGTGGAGGATTTTAAGAACTGAGGGTCAACAGTCCATGGAAATGGAGAGTGTGGGAAAGAGGGGAAGAAATTGGTTCAAGCAAGTTGAATGGGTGGAGAGAAGTGCGAAAAGGAATTGAAGAATAACAGCCAGAATGAAAGGAAAGGCGTGCATACAAGCTGTGAGACCAGCAATGCTGTGTGGTTTGGAGAGAGTGGCATTGAAGAAAATACAGGACGCAGAGTTGGAGGTTGTTGAGATGAAGATGTTTTAAGTTCTCTTTGGGAATGACAAGGATGGATAAGATCAGGAATGAGTCTTATCAGAGGGCCAACACATGATAGATGCTTTGGAGAGAAGATCTGAGAAGCCAGACTGAGATGGTTCGGTTATGAACAGAGGAGGGATAGTGAATATATTTGTAGACGGATGCTGGGGTTGGATTGGTCAGGCAGGAGGTCTGGAGGAAGACCAAAAAGATTTATGGATGTAGTGAAAGAGGGCATGAAGTAAGTTGGTGTGAGAGAAGAGGATACAGAGAATAGGGTTACATAGAGGTTGATTCACTGTGGCGACCCCTGAAGGGGAAAGCAAAAAGGCAAAGAAGAGATACAATGCTATAGGTAGTTAATGATTAAGATGAATACACAAAATATAACACGCCTTCAGATAGGGCCCTGTCATGACTTAACTCACACTTTCTCTTTCTGATCAGCGTCGATGACGACGGCAGAGTCACGAGGATAAACTACAACAACGCCACCAGAGATTCGGTGCTGGACCTCCCCTTGCACCAAGTCCAGCCCTTCTACAGATCGCTGAAGGCCTTCGTCAGCATGCTGGACCGACGGGAGAACGTGCTCACCTACAGGATGGAGCCGGGTCAGCATGCTCGCTCTTCATCTACCTTTTGTGATTTATGAGTATATGCACAGCCCTTGTTTCAGTCAAACCCAGAACAAGAACAATGCGAGTCATTGTAGGGTAATGTTTCAAAAACTTAAAGACACCATAGAGGCTAAAACAGACTTTCTACAGGGAAGAGTGCCCCCCCCCCCCAGGTCCATCCCCTAACCCCTCTCTCTGTGTGCTGCTCATTCATGTCGCTAATATTTGATTGCAGCATAACCTGAAATGTCAAAGTCACACACAATTGCTCACATCTTTGTACTCCATCATGTCCGTCCCCCCCCCCCCCCGTGGGTGTCTTTCCAATCAGACTGACGGCTGCATGATTGACCACTGCAACGGGACAGCGGGCTTGGTTCTGTCAAACGTAAACTGATTCATGACTTTGTGCTACAGTTCTGGTGTGTTTGTTTCATATCCCAAATTATATACAACAGTTTAGTGGCTGCTGATCCGAGTCATCTGACATCAACTCCAAGCCCGAGCTGGAATAATAGATACAATATAGAAGCAGTCATAAAATTTAATCTCTGATACCTGGATGTCGCTCATCCACAGGTGACCTTGTGACTTTCGATAACTGGCGTCTGCTGCACGGCCGGAAGAACTACACGAGCAGCCCTGACAGGCTACGACACCTCGAGGGCGCCTACCTAGACTGGGACGAAGTCATGTCACGTCTACGGATCCTCCGCCACTCTGTCCACAAGGGCATGTGAGCCAAGAGATGCAACGTCATTTAAATCCGTCTGTACATAGTCTACGCAGGGATCTGAATGACAGCAGCTGCTATTGAGTTCTTGACAGGAGGTCAAGAGCTTGGCAATGTCCGAAGAGGTCGACGTCTGAGTCCGATGTTGGATCATAGATACAGCGACTTAGATGCCTCTTCTATGATGTAATCGCTAAAAGACATTATCTCTAATTTAAGTGCAACACTGCAATGCAAAGTTGAGGCAGATACAAAACTGTAAAATGCAAAAAAAAAAGGTTTAAAAAAAAAAAAAGGTTCCAAAACGTGGCTTACGTATTATATGGGGTCCCAACACTTGTTAATTGTCGCCTGCTCATCCACAGTGCAGTAAAGTCTTATGAAACAGTAGCACCTGCTAGTCTGGCAGTACCTCGGGTGTACAAGTCCTGTACAGGACTTGATGTCCTTGACTGTCTCCTCAGTCTGAATATAAAATTGCCTTCTGTTTCAACCGATAGCGAGACACTGCCGCTGTAGATATAAATTACAGACACAATATACTGCGTCACCCTAACTCCAGTCTATCTTGCCTGGAGGTTCATCTTTATTAGAAATTCAAATATGAATTTCTGAGACTTAATACTTGCCACATGCTTTATTTTTTATTTTTTTCCTTTTTTTAGTTGTTTATTAGTGTTGCAAGGACATTTCTGATTGATCACAAATTTTCTCCGGAAATATTGTAATGTAGCTTTTACAATCTATCAATATGAGCTGAGCAGATCTGAGACCCCCTGACGGCTTTATTCTTGGCAAATTACACCTGACCATGATGTTTACTTGTTGTAACCTATAGCATCCTTGCAATGTTGCCAAGAGATTGGGCTTGTTTACTGCTGCCATCCATTCTACATTTAGTTAGCATTCAATTTGATAGTTTGACAGTTGTCAAACTCCGACAAATAATTATGGATAAGTTGAATTGTCCACACGTGTTCATAATCAGACAATTATTCCTTGCTGCGGTTGGACTATTTCCTTTTGACCTTCAGGCAATTATTTTGAGTTTAAGCAATCTGTCCAGGGTGTACACCGTCTCGTGTATGCTGGGATAGGCTCCAGCATCCATTGTGACTTTAACTGCAGGAAAATTGATCAACAATGGATGAATGTGTTCTCGTGATTTTGATTTTCAATCAGAAATATGTTCAACATGATGATTACTGAAAACGAATGTTCAAGGACACTTTCTGCAGAGCCCTCTTCTGGGTGATTTTTTTTTATTTTATTTTTTTTTCCAGTCTTATTGAATGTAAAGCGAGGTGGTGCAGGGGTTAGTGCTTCAGACTCACAGCACGAAGGACCCTGGTTCGAATCCTACAGTGGGGTATAAAAGTATGTGGCCCTGCAATTGACTGTCGACCATTCCAGGGTGAACCTCAGCCGATGGCAGCAGGGATAGGCTCCAGCGTCCCCTGCAACCCTGAATGCAGGAAAAGCAGCAGACGATGGATGAATATACTGTATTTTCCACACTATGAGGCGCACCTAAAAGCCTTAAATTGTCTCAAAAACCGACAGTGCGCCTTATAATCCAAATCGCCTTATACGGTACAACCAAATAAAACCTGACATCACAAAGCGTCTCCTTCTTTCGGCTTTTCCCTTCAGGGGTCGCCACAGTGAATCAACTTTCTCCATCTAACCCTTTTCTCTGTATCCTCCTCTCTCACACCAACTACCTTCATATCCACTCTTACTAAGTCCATAAATCTTCTCTTTCGAACCACAGTAGCCCAATTTCCACTGGTACCCTGTGGGTCATCAGTACCAATGGCGGCCGTTGTTAACCCGGTCCTCGACCGATCCGGTATGATATGACTATGGTTGACTCGCATGGTTGGTTTTGGCAAAAGTTTTACACCGGATGCCCTTCCTGACGCAACCCTCTGTATTTATCTGGGCTGGGGACCGGCTCAGGCAGACACTGCTCTGTGCCCCCCCCCCCCCCCAAGACAGGCTTGGGGAGACATGGGCCAGTGCCACCCTGACATAAAAAGCAGGACTGGACTCTTTGCACAAACACTTGAAAATAGTAGCTTCTCGAACTGAATGGCAAAATTTAATTGAACTTGCAGAGCCTTTGTCCGAAATCTATCACAGCTGTAACAGTTTGGTTGTTACATTAACTAAACATCCCATATAGCCAGACACCAATGGCAGCATGGATTCCATGTGACTGTATTTGCATATTTAATAATGTGCTTGTGGCTTCTTTCCATCAGTCTTAATTAAATTTTAATGGTACTGCTTCTCAGTCTGGAACTTAATGTCTAATTATTAAACTACGTTTAACCAGTGGACATAAATAAAATTTAAGATCTGGATTTTCAGACATCTGCTTGTCACAATTGCAGTAATTATCAAGAAAAAAAATAAGCGTGGATATTCTTTTGGGACAACTTTTATTATATTGCTAAAGCTGTACAGATTCTATAAATACTCGTCAAATACTGGGATACTTGGCATCTCATTTCATGTATTCCCTCGTTACAGCAGTCGGCGAGCACAATGACAGCGGTGACACTTCAGTGGAAAAGAAAAATACAGTTAACTTAAGCATGAGCTGTTGCTTTCCCCAAATTAAATTTGGAGATGCTTCAGATCGATGTGTGCTGTCTTTAGTTGGTGAAACTGCATGTTTTGAGAATTCCACTTATTACCCTTGCAGCTAAATGGCCGAAAATGAAGAGTGTGTCACTCAAGCTGAATTCCAGTGATACAGCTGTACCTATATTGCTGATCTGAACTTTTCCACATGAAGATACATGCACGCGCACATACAAACACACACACACAACCTCCCACCCCTCATCCACACAGTGTAAATGATGAGCTGAGATACAACAGTTCAATAGATCACAGGACAGAAACAACATGAGAACTCAAGTCTCTGCTGGAGCAACGCGCCTGGAGGGCAAACACTCAGCAGCCATCACGCGGCAGAAAACCACTGCTGAGGGTTGGTATTGTTTTTCCCCAATTTGTGATATACAAGTTGGCATTTCACCTGGAATGTGGTCATGAGGTGATCAGTAAAGCTTTTACAGCAAAAAAAAAAAAAAAAAAATGTTTTTTCTCTTTTCATAATAGAAAATTTAAAAATGATATCTTTGCCCTTAAAAAAAATATATATTAGCAAGTACATCAAAATCTATAATCACTATGGTTGGATGGTAGAAATGGGTATTTTAGCCTTTAGTGTTTGTCCGTTAGTGTCTACTGATGCTGACAGAAAGCCCAGGCGCTTTATTTCCACTCAAGTGAGTGCAGCAGCAGGCAGCTGAATAGCATCAGAAATCATGACAACCAATGAATGGAAATACAAAATGTAAAGTCTGGTCCAGAACTCTGTGAGCAACTCATCAGGTGAAGGACGGCCTGAAAACTCAGATCTTTGAAACTGGAAAAAATGTATCCGGATGAAATTCTACTAAACAAAATTTGCAACTACCATCAGAAATCTCTTATTAATGGTTTATTTGTTGCTAGACAACAGGTTGGTTCAAAATCTGCTGGGTGACAACTTTCTGGTTTGACTACATCACTAAAGCAAATTATCCAAACCTATTACGTGGGGATTGGACTTAAATGGAAAAGCAAACAGGAAAGCTGCACTTTGGGGATAGAATTACTTCTGCAAACACACTGACTTTGTTCTGACGGGATATTTTATGCCATTTAACGCATCTGTTGGTGTATTAGGTGCCCACAGTAATCACTGTTGTCAAAATGACAAAGCGATGCAAACCCGAAGTTGTTCCAGTTGCAGTAAAATCCAGACAGTTTTACAAACTCTGAGAACCTTCAGGTTTTGTTCAAGAGGTTCATGGACAGTGGAGTGTCTTTCTAGCTCATATCAGGAGTGGAAAATAACAGATCATTTACAAAATCAAAGAGATAAGGGATTCAAACCTGCCCTGCGCTGTGCATAGATTTACAAATGTAACAAAGACAACGCCTCTTGTGTGTACACAGTCTGAGTCATGAATCCAGTGTCCAGTGAAGGCGGGCCGGTGACATCACTTAGTGGGCGAGGCCTGAGTGAAATATAAAGAGCATCACAGCAGCAGTTTTCTGTCAGGTGATAGATACATGGTTATATATCTTAATAGGTCATGAATATAGTTCACACTCACAAAAGACAAACAGTCTTGTCACACACGTCAAATTCACTTCAATCAAAATGTTCTATAGGAAAAAAAAAAAAAAAGTTCTTCCTTACATTCTTCACCCTGTGGAGGCCAGAACCTGGCTCTGGCGATGGCTAACTACTCGGTATTGCACATCTAGCAATTTTTTCGCCCAGGAATGTACAGTCAATATATATTAACGAAATAAATACTATATATAGAAATATATATATATAATATTTATTTTTTTATCCTTATAGGAACATGCAGTTGATAAACAGCAGACCACAGACAGATTTTACAGTAGAACTAGAACAGTAATTCAGTCTGGCAGACTGAGCTACAGCAAGAAAACATTGGAGAACACACTTTTTAATGGGGGAGGGGGGTTCAAACACCTTGAAGAAGCGTTCACATGCGGCGCTCCGGTGTTATTTACAGTAGCTTTTTTTTTTCCTGCATTACAAGAGGATCTCAGGAAAGACCAGACCTTTATAGTCACCACAACAAACTTAACAAACAACAACAACGCGCAGCAGTGTGAACGGGGGGGGGGGGGGGGGGGGGCTGCTGTTCAACGACGGTCAGGGTTGTGCACGAGACCCGCATGCACTCTGTGCCTCGGAGCGACCCCACACATCCACAGTTTAAAAAAGAAAAAAAAAAATAATAAACAGAAAAAAAAAAACATTTGGCCACAGAAACTGGAAGGGCGAAGGGGGCCTGGAGGGCTGAATGACATGGGTAGGCAAACATTAATATAGCTGGGACAGCATGACCATCAGGACATCAGTGTGGAAGGTATGTACACAACATCACGCACCGGGGTTAAACACATCTACACCGCTGGGTCTAAAAAGGGGGTCTTGGAATCATATTTACAGGGGAGAAGAGTAGGATTTGTGTGCTTAGAAGTAAATCAGGGATTGTCAGAAGTCTGGGTTCAGAGCTGAGATGCCATTTCAAGTAGATAGGCACGTTGAGGGCGTGGGCGGGGGGAAGGGGAGCGGGAGCGGGGCGCAGGTGGAGACTAGCTAGGAACGGGTCGCGGGGACAGAATCTTGGGCTTTCCTTCAGCCTCCTTCCCCTTCACGGCAGCCACATAGGAGAAAAGGCAGAGGACGGAGTAACAGATCTGATGTGCCTACAGAAGAGAGAGGAAGAGGGTGGAGGGTTCATCTGAGTCATCCGTTAACAGGAGGCACAATCGTCACGAATACCGACTATTTTCTAACTTCTCGTGTTCATTCTTTCGATTCTATTATTTTTCTCCTCTTGTGCTGTCAGTTACAACTGCGTTTGTCAATTTTTTTTTTTTTTTTTTTTTTGCACCGGCACAACAAAGTCGTTACGCATCGACTGGAAGCTCAGAATCATCCAACCAGTTTTACGCCGTGTCTTTCAAAGATTGAAAAGAGGCTCTTAAGTGAGAAGTGTTGTGGTGGAGTCCTCGCGAGCTGACTGCGAACTCAAACCCTGGACATCCCCGGGCCATGCTGGCAGGCAGCAACACACACATCTAACACGCCGTCAGGCTGCTCGTGTCGAGTGTGTCGCGGTTAAAATCCCTCAGAGGCTCTGGCTGATCGAGGTAACTGAGCCTCAAAACAGGGGCTGTTTGTTTAGAGTTAACCGGCATCCAGACAAGACGATATCTGTTCTCCATACAGGCGCCACATCTCCTGCTGTCCTGAGGGACTGATTACCATGGCAACTCTGTTTGTCTGCATGTTTGTATGAAGGTATGCATGTATATTGATTATTAGCTGAAGCATGGCAATATAAAAAACTACTGTTGTCCCTCAATTGATGGTCTATTTACTCTCGCTGACCAACATATCAGTTGGATCAAATGTTATCGGACAATGATATTGATAAGTATCATGGTTATTTATGTTTAATATTTTGGATAAAATAATGTTACAGGGAAAATCCAGATGCACATTATTATTTGAAAAAAGAAAAAAAATGGGGCCTTCCAAATATTGTGAGTCATTTTTCCTTCCTAGGCATTTAACAGTTACATATTCTCGTACGCTAATAATTCAACCCCATCATTCGATAACTCTGGTTTCCTTCATTTCAATTTGCTTGTGCTGGCATTACCTTTTTCTTGCCTGCGGTTAAACAAATGTGGCCTTCAAGCATCGTGAAAACCATAATGTTATTGTATTTAACTAAAAGCGATTCCCGTGTGTCTTCTCACTGTAGTGAAGACAGTCAAATCTGCTAAAGCTTATTTCAGTTATTACTGCACCCCGATACTTTGCCTTTGAAGGAATTATGAACTATTATTTTTCAAGGTGTTTCCAATTTTATATTACCTTGCACTATTTCCATTGAAAAAAATTGAATTGTTCTGCAAATCAGTCGACAATGGATGAATGAGATGTCATCGCCGAGTTGAATCAGCGGTGACAAAAAAGCCGATTATCCGAACATGATTATGGTCACAAAGCCTAATTAATTTCAAAGATCAATTATGTGATTTTTCCCGCTCTTTCTAGGATTGCATCTGATTTTGTGATACTCCAGCTTTTCTGTCACGTGGTGGACATTTTTAAAGAACTTCTAATACTTCAAGAGCTCAGTCTGAATTTCCAGAGAAAACAATAAAGTCAATCTGAGATGTGACGGTATAGATGCCTGGTCTCTGGGGGGTTGAAGATGAAAATTAAATATTTTCTTTCTTCTTTTGTTCTTTGCTTATATTTTATGCCTATTATTCTTTGCTCTGAAGAAGTCATATCATCTTGGTACAAACCCTGGGACATGTTGGTTATAAAAGTAATTAAAGAAAGTCCAGGACCTCAACATCTTATATGGAAATTAGTGTCACAAGTTATCAGATTTAAAAAAAAAACAAAAAACACAAAACTACATATTGAGACAATGGAGGAGTTGTACGGTGACACGGAGTGTGACCACGTTTGAAGCACCAACACCTTTTACTTTGAATGGAATAAGTGACTTTTTCACCCCCCTTTATTTCAAGAGCTGGGACCCTTTAAAAGGCAGAACATTTGCTTTTCACTCACATGTGTTTTGGATGCAACAGCCCTGCTGTGCAAACCCAGCAATCTGCATCTATATGCGCAGGTTAAATAAAAGAAATGAAAATAAAAGGCCCGAAAAGGCGAGGACTCACCATGGGGGTCTTGTACTTGTGGATCACCACTTCTTTAGTTTCAGGAACTAAGCCGATGCAAGAGACAGAACAGAACATTCAAAGGCAGCAGGAACTTGGGTCTGTTATTGTTTGAAAGCTTTTGAGGTTACAGGGGGTGAACATTGGGAAAAGGTGTCAAAACGGGGTGAGGGCCGAGAAAAATCCTCCTGCAGTCATGGAGACGGTTAGTGAGGGGAGAACGGCTTGTTCGCGCCTGACTGAATTGGAGAGGTTTCACCTGGTTATTTCGATGCTGGTTTATAGGCAATTTCATGTCACTTCGTAAGATTACATCCCGTGGGTCCCGGTGAACTTCTAAGGGAGATATTGATGGGGTGGAAAAGTCCGAGATATCTTAAGTCTGCTGGGGGAGGACATTCTTGGCCCTCCAAATGGACAAATAAAAACAAATGGCTCTTTCCATGGGACTGCACATTGCAGCATTTCAGACATAAAATGGCAATAACTAAATAAATAGATAGAAATAAAAAAACTATACACACAGGAAAAGAAAAAGATGGACTTCCCCTCCTCAAACCCCCTCCATCCCAATGAACTGATAGCCAGAAGACAACAGAGAAGCAGATATAAAAGGCCAAAGGTCTTTGGCACAGGACCCTGTGGCCATCCACAGGATAGTGACTTTTCATTAGTAAATGTGAACCACAGGCGGAGGACAAGGCTGAGATCTGGGGAGCAGGGGGTGGGGTGGGGGTTAAATCCTTCAACTCGCCACCCTGAAAACACTGTTTCACTCAAAAGATCTTATATTGCTGGGAGGCTGAGGCAGACTGTCAGGGCGCGGGGAATGTCAAACGCATGAATCTTGGGGTGATCTCCAAAATGGAAAGCAAATGATAATGTGAGTGAGTGGGTGGGGGGACGGGTGGGGCGGGGTTACGGTGTAGGGATGGGGTACAGAAAAGAAAAAAAAAAAATGAATCAGTGGCAGAATCAACGGATCAAGTATCTTGTGCAGGATTAGTCTGAGTAAGGAAGGAGAAAGATGACGACACTTTACCTGCTGGAGAATGAAGGTTTTCATAGTGGCAAAGATGAGGGCAACATTACAAAAGCAGCACAGAGACACGGCAGTAACCCTGCCTGGCTCTCAACTTCACACTCTCCACCATCATTTTGTTTCATCTTGTTTTTCTTTTCTTTTTGACTGCAGTCAACAACAATTCTAAACCTCTGCCTGAAAATCCTGAAACAGCAAAAGGAATGCTTTGCTCTCCTCTCTTCATCGGGCTGACCCGTAAGGACAAGCTAGGCTCATAAACATCTGAAATATAGCTATTTTTATGGATGGGCAATACATTTCAGAATCAAAATTGTCCTGTGTTTTGGCACAATTTGGGGGCGAAAAAACATCATTTTCGCTGAAGTGTTTTCTCAACAGGATGGAAATTGAAAATCATAATTTCCCAGAATAATATTTGCTTGCCTGGCAAAGCCTTTTTTTTTCACAGAAATCTCAAGAACTTTAAGATTTTTATTTTTAATACGCAGTCTGGAGTTTAATATTGTGGGGTTTGTTTGCGGACAGAGGTCGTTTTGAAAGCTCTCATTTGAACCACCTTTTCTTTGGGTCGAGACAAAAAAAGAGGCAAGCTAAACTTGCAATAAATCTTGAGTCAAAATGAGAGACCAATGCATTTTGTTCTTGTCCCTCGAGTTGAATTAAGGAATTGATTTTCTCTTGAGAGAGAGCTGACGTTGGGGAGAGGAGGGGCATCGCAATGTTTGTCTAACTATTCTTGTCCACTAAGGGGAAAAAGCATCTCTCGGATAGTTAAAACCCTATAATTTTAAACTGTCGAACAGGTAAATCTTTCATTCGAAAACATTGTGAATCAGCTTTCCGGTGACCGTATGAGTCTTTCAGACAACTGTGGCTCTTTCACTATCCTAACACTACATCACTTTCTGCAGGGTAAATTCCTCAAAAAGAAAAAAGAACATTCATCCTCCCAAGCTAATCAGTTCATGGATGTATAGTCCTGCATCTTTTTTAACTGCTTTGATAAAATTAATTCTTTTTTGTCACAGAGTCTCTGTGTAAATAATACCCATCATCGCGGGTTTTAGTATTTTAAAAAATGTTTCTGGTCTGGAAAACAAGACTGAGATGAAGTTTTTTACCTCCCAAAGAACTTGGACACTAAAAGCCGCAAGGAAAAACAACTGAAAGCTAAGGTCTAAACTGAGCTGTGCAACAGAGAGGGTTTACTTCCAGTCATTGACTTAATTTTATACCTATATATTTCATTTTGTGGTGCTGCGTCTTATTCAACTCACTGGACTGATAAATAAATAAAACCTTATATAGACAGGCAAACACAAAACTTACATTTGTTTATAAATTATTGAAAGAGTTTTACAGTCAGACTAATTTACCGTACATTAATTCTCTTGAAGCATATTTGTCAAAGTAGTCGTTACTTGTGTTTAGCACACGACTATTTAAAAGTTGTGGGATTAATCAAAATTCAGAATTAATCACAATTAAGAATGGAACTCAATGTAATTTTCCCAAATGAAATAATCCATTCTTTTAAATCATTGCTTTCTTTATTACAGATCTAAATTCTACTGCTCATCTCTCCTCTTTCTTTAAGCAGCGTTTTCTGAACTGATATGTTTTTGCGATACAAGTGTACAAATTTTAATACAAGTTAAAATATGTTCCCTAATAGTTTCCTAAAAGAACATGTGTTTTCCCCTTGAGTAATATTTGTTGTGAAATAGAACACAGTGTGAAGAAATGCCAACGAGCATTTGTCTCCATTCCTTCATGCGGTATCGATTTAATGTTTTTCACAAGTTGTGTCCTTTATCAACTGAAAAGAAATGTGTCTGGCCACAGACATCAACACTGTAAGACAAGACACCATCTGAAGAATTCATCCCTACAGACACCTGAGTTCCTCCAGGAGAGTGAGTATCCAATTTAGTGAACCCTAATTAGCTCTGGCCATTACATTTGCCATGAAGCTGAGTTACTGCCGTGCCGAGTACAGGCCTAGAATCAATAGATGATGTATTTACCAAATTCCTCCAGGACAAAGACTCCCTTCACTGTATTGCACTTTTTAATGTGACTCAGCTCTATGAAAACCTAAAACACAAACATAAAAACAAACAAAAACAAGAAGGGACATTATTAACTCAACAACACTGGATGAAAGTTAACATTTCATATCTAAATATGTATAACTTGTAATGTTCGGTATGAAAGGTAAAGTAAAAAAAATTAATTAATTAAAAATCATGTAATGCAAGCTTTAAATAGTTACTGAAAGTAAAGGAAGGCACACAATGAGAAGTTTCCATGATACATGGGCGATGATTAAATGAGGAGAAATGCATTAAGACTGCTCAAAGCTTCAAGCTAATTCGAGATGAAATGTTTCAATCAATGAAGTGTGTCAGAACTGGAACATTCATAATCATTTTTATCAAAAAGAAAAAGGCAGCAGAGTGGAGTTTTCTTTATAGGCTTGGAGATGTAATGTGGCCCATATGATGCATACATGGAATTTCCATATAAAAATGTGGACAAGGACACAAAAGTACACTTGCCAAACAGCTACGACAGTAAAACGAAAGGATAGAGAAAAACAAAAAGAAACCCAATAACATGTTACTGCTAATAAGCAAACACAGCAGAGGTTGTGTACCTTCCGCTCCTTGCAGGGGGAGAGAGCATGGGAGAGAAATGGTTTGGATTATTATCGGACAGAAGAGCAGAAACACCCGGCGGCACTCTGAGAGGGCGCTAGACACAGGAGCCTTGTAGAGATTCAAATCGGGTTTCTAGCTATTAAGTTACCAGAGCCAATATGGAAACCTGTCACAAGAGAACCAGCCCAGAAAAACTAAGGTGTCAAAAACAAACATACAAAAAACAACAACAAACAAAACCATTTTAAAAAATAAATAAATAAATGAATAAAGAGCTATTGGTTTGACTAAGGTGTTGAGAACTGGGTTCACCTTTGTTTTCCTGGACTTTTAACATCACTGTCCCCCAGAGCCCTCCATGCCTCCTCCTCCAGCAACAAGGGCTAGCACCAACACCACTTGCTCACACAAGCAGAATAGATAAATGAGGGCATTCGATAACCAAAACTTAATCCCTTCCACACTATAGGACATCCCCACCTCAACGCAGAGCTCTGTACCTGGTGCCCACTCACTGAACGTGAAATGCACTGTCACAATTTAATTCATGAGAATATCTGGCGCTCAGTGAACCTCCTACCAAGGGATTTGTGATATTACTATAAAAAGAAAAAGACAAAAATCCAACAAAATAAACAAAGCTAACCCTAAGGACGATGCTGTCTTATGAAGCCTATTAGCAAACACCAAAATGTAACAAACTACATCCATGAACCGTATATTCTACAAACATAGTGTTTCCTACAGGATGAAATGAAAACCCCAATTGTTTGATATATTGGTATTCCAATAGTCTGTTGATGAGAGAAACAAAACATTTGCACTCTGATTTGACACGAAAGACACGAAAGACCAAACAATCCAAAATCACAGTCTAGCAGCGTCTTCATGTACCGCTGTGACTCTTGAATAGTCAGTTCACCCACATGACACCTAGACCTCCACGCCAGTTTAGGTTGTGAGATAGACTTCAGTTCCCATCTATATGTATTAACAGGAATCAATTTGTGGTGGTCACAGGTACACTTTCTATTCAAAGAAAAAGTACTGTGTGTGAACTGTTTTTCTTTCCATGCATTGAGAGCACAGCACATCATATTCTAAATCAAAACATGGAAGAAAAAATGTATACATTTAAAATTGCTTTACAGAAATAAAGGGAAATGAATATTGGGCTGTTCAAAAAAATAGTGTCTGGATTTTGCAATGGAATACCGTCTCACAAGTGCCCGGAGTTAATCAACTAAGGAATGCTAAATTTTAAAGATTTTTCATTTTAAACAGTAAATATCAGAGTTTGTCAAGCAGTATTCAGACACTATTATTATTTTCAACAGCTAAGTACTCATCTGCTTTCATTTCGTGTTAAGGAGAAAAATTTATACAATTTCCTTCATTTTTTTGATTTTGAATATAATGTTAGGTATTCCCAGTGCATGGAAACAAAAACCTATTATGCAGATTATGAACTTGCCTCATGTTTGTAAACTCATTGCAATCATTTTGAACACAGCTGTATGAAATGATTGTATGTGTCTTATTATGTCACAATCCATACACTGTCCTCAATAGTAACTCCTTTTATCCAGTGGCAAAACATAGTGTATTTCATCAAGAATCTTATATAATGCCCGGTCTTGACGTAGCTCCAAGACAATTATCCAAAACATTCAATATCCTTTCACAGGAGGGCTGAGTACAAACAAATGTTAATAAAGAAGAAAAAAAAAATAGAGACTTCAGAGACCCACAATGAGACTTTTGATGGCTAGTTAAAAATAAATGACTCTGCAAATCCAGCTTTAGCTTTTATCTGAACTTACCAACAAAGACAGAATGACAAAGTATGGCTTTGAGCCTTTGATGACAAAATCTTGCTTCAAAAATATTTTCAATAATGAAAGAAAATGGCCATTGAATTGAAATATGTCTACTTGTTGTATGTAATGGACAAAAAAAGCATGCATTCAACATTTTCATTTCACCTGAAGAAATTACAGAGAGCACTTTGTTGGATTTGTGATTTGTTTCTCACAAAATTAAAAGGACTTCTGTGAACACCACAAACAACATTTTGTCTGAAGAGAAATACCATAGAGATATTTTGAAAACCTTGACAAATAAACATAAGTGACTGAACTGAAAACGTTGTTCCCCAACTAAATAATCAGTTTAAATTCTCCAGATGCTGCTCTAAATCTTTTGTTGTGAACTATTTACAATTCAAAAAAAGAACACAGAGACTTGTATTTGGTCCTGTTTTAAGATATATCTATATAATCCCACAATTGAATGGCACCTTGAGCATCACTCTAAACGTCTACTTGTTTGATCACAATGCAATTTGTCATTGATCCACTGGATATATAAACAGCAAAAAGGCCAAACTATCACCATGTGCACAAATATGAAAACAACACATGACAATGCTCGAGGATTCAAACTTAAATGTAAATGTTCCTATTGAACAGCCAATTGTTAATGAAAAGGCTTTCGAGGTCATTCATCTTACCAGTGATGCACAAAAAACAAACATTATCACTTCATTTCGTCCAACAAAGTAAATGAGCATGGGGTTTAAGCACCCAAATGTAAAAGAAACATGGAAGGAGCAATGTGTTTATGCTGTTTTTTGGGTATGCATGCATGTATATAAACAAATACAAACTGAAAAAGGACCCCCAAAAAAGTACATTTAAAAAACAGCAAAGACAAAATCTTCCTCTAAGGGAAAAGGTGTGCTAAAATTTGGGAAAGTTTCCAATCAACCATGTCAAGCGGTCATTGCTACCATTTTGATTAATATCTAATGACAATAGAGGAAGACAGTCACATGATGAGAAGAAATGTGAAGAGATTAACAAAGAGATGAGTGGAGAATGAAATGGGTTCCAAACCATTATGAATGGTTTCTGTTTTCATGCCCTTGTGTGAGATGAGAGGAAGCTGTCTGCTGTGGCCCTGGCCTCTTACCTGGCTGTGCATGAATTTCAGATTGATTCCCTCCAGTGTGACCTGCAGCAGCCCTCCTTCTCCAGTTTTCATGTCCTGGACTGGGAACTCTCCGCCCAGCTCTGGACCTGGGGAAATATCTCAAGTTTAGAGTTTTTAAAAAGTGAATTCACTCAGGAGGTCTGTTGGCTTATGAATTCAACTGCATAGCAACACATTTTGGCCAGATATTAAGGAGGACGAAGGTAATATTATTTCACAAAATTCTATTATTAATCATATTAAATAGATTATAACATTTCTTACATACTAATTTTAAAGGTGAAAAATAGCTTGAAATTACACTTTTAAGTCTGTACTGTTTCCAGTTTGTCTCAAGTAGTTTACAGGCTCAAAGGTTTCGGTATGTTACGACTAAGCAATTTCTAAACGTAATGGAGAGATTTGAAAAATTATATTAACCGTTACATGAACTCACATACACCATGACAACAGAATTCGGCCATATCTCACACAATAGCTGATAATAGAGGGGATGATGAGAAAATGC
Source organism: Fistularia commersonii (assembly GCF_037954325.1). Lineage (NCBI taxonomy): Eukaryota > Metazoa > Chordata > Actinopteri > Syngnathiformes > Fistulariidae > Fistularia > Fistularia commersonii. The sequence continues at coordinate 20,537,054 of NC_141286.1, forward strand.
AACCCATACCTGGCTTAATGCTTTGCTGTCTAGCTGCAGCTCTTTCCATACTGTCTTTAACACAATAGTAGAGTTCACGACACTAGGAAGTAGAGAATAAATAGGATTTTCATTGTTTTTTTGGTGTATATTTTTTTTCTATAAGCTAAGAAGCATAGTGACAGATACAGTGCAGCTTCTAACCTTTTTCGTATAGAATTTGTTGAGCTGAGTCTCTTGGCCATTGCGTCTCCAGAGACACAGAACTTTGGTCTTGGGACAGTAAGTCATGTTGATCAGCTTTTCGTACCACCAGCGTTCGTACACTGTGCCAATATTGCTGCGCAGCACTATGCAGTCATCACACACCTAAAATATTTAACAGCTCAGTGTTAAGCATGTAATACTCCTCTTACTCTTCAACTTGAAGCAAAAACAGATTAAAAACTCCAGTTCATAACAGACAAAGGGAATGACTTCCAAAGGTTCATGTATTTATGGTTAAAAAAAATGTGCGTACCTCCATGAAAAATATGTCTCCTGTGGTATCAGTGCCAGCATGTACAACAAATGTCTGCTTCTTGATATGACGGCTTCCACTAGGCCGTATCGACAGCTCACGGCCGTTCTAAATACACAGTTCACGCATTAACAATTGTAGTAATTCACTTACTAAAAATGCTTAATACTCACCATTTGGGCCAGTTTGTCCAGCATCTCATTGATCTCTTGGCTGTATGTGAGGCCAATGTGGGACTTCCCCATCAAACGCCTCACTTTCTTCCTGACGTCATTTTTGTTCACCTAATTTTAAAAAAAAGCAGAAGATGGAAATTAAACTTATTGGAGCTTATGTTTGTCCAAAAGTCACAATTATTTGGAAGCCTGATTTTCTAGGATGTGATGTCAAATTGAGCTACTTACTTTCATCATTAGCATGTAAGCGATCATGTTGTGCAGGAGAGTAGCCAGAAGTCTGTCCTCATCGTCCTCCAAACGCTTACGGTCGTGTTCTCCCAAGGAAAGGTACCTGTGTCCAAAAATGACACAAATTCAGTTATCCATTCATTTTCCATACTGCTAATCCTACACACAGGGTCACAGTAAGGCTTGGTCTAATCCCCTAAGGCAGTTTACAAGGTGGTCCTTGGGCTTTCATTATTTATTTTTTTTTTCTTTTTACTAAGCCACTCTTGCTAAGATGAAGTATACAAATCACTTGAATGTGAATGTGGTTACCATGTGATAAATGGTAAAAATTTTGGTCTTTTTGATATGTTGCCATAAAGTTATCCCATGATTGTAATAGACTAAATTTGTGCTTGAATTTTCAACATAGAAATAAATATTAAGGCCAGTCTTAGATAAAAATGTTCAATACAACCAGAGTCCAGACGCGAAAAAAAATAACTATCCAGGACCTTTCAATCATTTCTTGAGGTCCCTGGTCCATTCCCATCCCCTCTCGCTCCAACATGACAGCGTCTAGGAAGGCATCCTCCCAAAACTGCACCTGGTCCCACAGTGTAGAGCGCTCTTTACCTGCACAAATGACATCTCACATTAAGCTCATGAGTTAGCAGAGAAATTCATTATCACCTCTGCTCAAAATGTGTAGAGGTCTGAAGTGCAGTTTCAAGAATTTTTGATACATTTTCTCCATAATTTGGTGACAGCAGCCTTCAAGATAGTTTCCAACCAATGAGAAGCCCTATAACTGTCAACTCAAATTTTCTGTCAAGGTAAGAAAGGAAGAAATCTGTCTTCGGGTTTTCCAACAGTAAATCAGCCAAATGATTCACTGTTTTAAAAGGAAATCTAAACTTTGAAGGTCACATTTTCACAACTAGTTCACAACTTGACAAATACAGAGACAACAATCCTTATTGCTTTTTTAATATAATGTGCTACAAGACAATACCTTTTTAATGCAAAGTGGAAAAACATGGATCCCAGTGTTATGCCTGATGTGGTAGGGCTGCATTTCTTTCAACCTCCAAGAAATGTTAAAAACCCACCTTCTGTTGGTATCAGCTGGATTATAGAATGATAGCATATTTGTAAGCCTTTGACCACACCATGCTCTTATTCTTATAGTGTGAAAGCTAAAAACTTGTTAACTTTAAGGTGATTACATGGATAACCATAATCGTGTTGAAAAAGTCAGCTGGAGAGAAACTTGAGAAGAAATCTCAAGATAGAGATAGAATTACTCATGCTCTTTCAATATGTGATAATGCTGTTCCACTGTGAGAAAGCTTGGGACTGAATTGGGGGCCTTCTTGTACTTTCTACCAAATCTCATGAAAACAGACTTTTGGGACTTTGACATAAAGCTCACAGGCAGATCAGAAAAAACCCACACCACACTAGAGATTAAACACAGTGCTAGCCTTGGTGAACAATAGATGCACCTCACGCAGGAAAAATGCAAAGGCATGAGATTAACCCTACTTAAAGAAAAGGTTTCCATGGCAGCATCCTCGAGTTGATCCCAAACGGAGCTCTTATCACGTCCTGGAAGAGTTTTCCCAGGAGGCAAGGCAGCAAAGGCAGCAAGAAGGAAAAGAAGCAGTAATAGCAGGAGGGGGTTAGGCTAACAATGTGAGTAGTTTTAATGGCAAAAACAAAAGCAAAGCAAGCAGAGAGCATACGTGCAGACGCGTACACACACACACACACACACACACACATCCACAACCTTACTCATCAACCTCTTTGAAAGTTACTTTTTGTAAGTGGTATACTTTTATTTTTATTTAATTCAAAAGGTCTGTTATAATTTTGTTATGTTATGAATAAACATTCTAAATATAATATAAATATAATAGAATTAATAAACATAAAATTTATACCTAATATACAATTTATATTTTATATATATTTAATATATCATATATTTAACTAAATATAATCAAGTTGGTTACAGGTAACAACAACAATGATATTATCAAAATTATTTCTCTACCTACACATGTATTTTCTATACATTTATGAATATTTCTAAAAATTTCTATCCTGTAATAACAAAATTCATGGAAGTACACACATTTGCATCAAAATCTTTACAATTAAGCCATTGCCTGCAACCTTTGAAAGATGGGTCACCGTAAACATTTGTAAATATCACCACTGTCTATAAGCTGCCCAACTTCAGCTTTTTTCTTTCTCTAACAAATAACTAATGCGTCATTCATGCTACCAGAATTCTGTCCTCAAACAGCAAAGACAAAAGAACACCTTACACATTGTTTAGTATACACTGGTATACGCAATACGCATTTTAATTTTACAGGTTTTTGTTATCCAAACATAAAATCATGCTTCTTGGAAATGTTTTTCTCTGAGATAATGAAAGCGAAAAAAGCTAAATATAGACAAAAAAAATATATAAGGACTATCAATAGAGAACGTACCCAGCAGGCCTTCACAAAGGTAGATCCTCATGCTGATGTCCTCAACTGGCTGAGCAGGTGGTCCCTTTGTTATTACAGGTGCATGTTCTTTTGCACCTGGTTTAAGAGTGTGTGTCTTTCCCTGCATAGTCAACACAGGGTAGAAATTTACCGGAAATTAAAATTTTCTATCATTCGATGGGAATCATTAGCTTAATTCCAGATCAGTACATTTCAATAGAACCTTTTATAAGTTTCCCACCATTAAAGTTTATGGCGATTGAAAAAGTTGCAATTTGCTTTTTTCAAATTTTACATTGAAAAGTAAGAGAAATAGACGCATCATCCTAAATGTTTGCTTTTTGCTGAATTATATGTATTGTAACCTTGTACTCTTAACCCCTTAGTGAGTGAGAAGCTGTTGGGAACAAATTCACCTCCTGGTCAGTAGCCTTCCGCTCTCACTACACTAAATTGAGTCCAATTTGTCCAATGTTATGTTTTCATGAGGTGAAATAAAGGTAAGTATACTACCTAAAAATCAAGTTTACATTTAATTCAATACATGATTAGACCAATCTGTAGTTTTACTTTAAAGAACTTATGAACTTACAAACACCGAGCTAGTTGCTGGATTGGTTTCGATCTCACTGTCAGAGAGGGTCCCTCTGGACTGGGTTAAATGAGGGCCAGCTCTCCCACCCAGGCCATCTCCTGCTGTGCTGCTCAGGTCACTGTCAGCTCCGAGAGTCTCCCCAGAACTATTGCTTATCTAAGAACACACAGCAATGAAATAGCATAAAATATATGAAAAGCAAATAAATGAACTAACTTAAAGGTTATTTAAAAACACAACTTAAAAAAAAACTTCTGTTCTACAATGCACATAATGGTATGACAAATAAACCTTATGAATATAATAACACTGTAATTTCAATACACTGAAAAAAAGGGGATGCCACATCTGGTACAGTTATCGATGTGCTAAAGTATATGATCCCTGAGTTGGCCGTGCCCTACCACTGTGCTGGCTTCTGAGTCCTGGCTGGTGCTTCTTGTCAGGATTGGTGGCTCTGAGCTTGTTACGGACTCTGTGTCACTCTTCTACAAAAGACAAGAAGTATGAAAATGCAAAAGGTAAAAAAGGGGCATTTCCAAAGACAGCTTTCTGCATAAAGCACTCAGCACCACATTTTGGTTAAAAACTAGTTTTACTTTATTCTTTCCAGATGCAATGCAAAAGAACTTTTTTGGCGCATTGCATACTAGGCTTAACTGATTTTTGTCTACACATTGTCTAGACCATTACATTACACCGTCAGTCATGTACAAACCTGTGAGCCAGATGTGACGCTAAGGCCACTGTCGGCGCTGATCTGTGATTTCTTCTCTTCTGCATCAGTCACTTGGGGGCGCTGTTGCTTTGCTCCTTCGGATCCTGAAGAACAGATCAACCTATCAGGAGGTTTTCAACACAATTTTACACTCTTACCTTACTGTGATTCCCCCGCCTTGAAGCCACCACAGCACAGAGACACAAAAACTACACCGACCTTCAAAAAAATTCCAAGGCCTAAATTTAAACGTGTGTAGCTTAGGCAAAGCATGTAACACATTTCTATCCAAGACCTCAGTGCATCAGACAGCTTTTGGTAAAACAGAAAGTGACTATTGTGCACATTCAAAATATCACAAAAATTTAAACTGAATGTTTTAGGTGCATATCTTTGTAAATTATAAAGTAACCTTAAAAGACCAGACAGAGAAGTGACAAAAAAGGGGCAAGCAGAGTGCAGTAAGTTTTGGGGAAAAAAGGACTATAAATTAAAAAGTAAATGAATAAATGCAAGAGCGCAAGATTAATTATCAGTCAGTCAGTCACTGTGGCCCAAGTTACACAAGAAACAACAGACAAACACAAGCAGTTAGGCATGCAGACAAACTGATGAACAATAAAGGAGACTTCTTCTGTTTCAAGTGTGATCGGACGCCTGTTCTACATTGTCCCCTTTATGGGGGCGAGTGGTTTCGGAGACTTTCACGTAATAAGAGATTTATGAAAATATTAGTTAGTTGGAAAAACTCAATGAAGAGCTAGCCACTTGAACTGGAAAACACTTACAAAAACAGCAGGAAAAGGCAGTACATACAACGTTTCAGTTCATCTTTGTATCTTAGTGTAAAAAGCAAACCAAGCACACTATAAAATAAGACCTCTGGTGTCAAATTGCTTCTTCTTCTCCTCCTTTCGGCTTTTCCCTTCAGGGGTCGCTACAGCAATTCAACCTTCTCCATCTAACCCTATTCTCTGTGTCCTCTCTCACACCAACTACCTTCATATCCTCTCACACTACATCCATAAATCTTTCTTTGGTCCTCCTCAAGACCTCCTGCCTGACAGCTCCAATTCCAGCATCCGTCTACCAATATGTTCACTAGCCCTCCTCAGTACATGACCAAACCATCTCAGTCTGACTTCTCTGACCTTCTCTCCAAAACATCTAACATGTGCTGTCCCTCTGATAGACTCATTCCTGATCCTATCCATCCTGGTCACTCCCAAAGAGAACCTTATGTCTGCGACCTCTGACTATGCCTCTTGTCTTTCTGTCATTGTCCTTTCATTGTTGGCCTGCTTCTCGGCCATACAGCATCGCTGGTCTCACCACTGTCTTGTACACCTTTCCTTTCATTCGGCCGAGTCTTCTTATCGCATAGTACCCCTGATACTTTTCTCCACCTATTCCAACCTGCTTGAACCTCTCTCTTCCCCTCTTTTCCACACTCTCCGTTGCTCTGGACTGTTGACCCTAAATACCTGAAATCCTCCAACTTCTTGATCTCCACTCCCTGTAGCCTCACCGTTCCACCTGAGTTCCTCTCATTCACACACTTCTACTCGGTCTTGCTGCTTCTAACTTTCATTCCTCTCCTTTCCAGCGCATACCTCCACATCTCTAGATATTGATAATTTTGCATTAGACAGTTTATAGATGAGACAAAAGGGAAAGCACAGAAAGTATTTTACACTTAAAGAAAGCTAAAAAACATATAGCAGAGCTCTAAAAATGTGAACTAACAAGTGGCCCTACAAAAAAATAATTATTTACTCCTCTTTTTTTCCTCTGTTTATATATATTTATTTATTATTTCAATAGGGCTGGATGCTATTGCCCCTTCTTGTGGTTATTGCCTCTGACATTGTCAGAATAGCACTGCACTTGTGCGTTTAGACAATGTATTATGAACCACTGACTTTGGAATATGCAAGCAACTGTATTGAGGTGCTAAGTGCAAAGGGGAAAAAAAAAACCTCATCATCAGCCACCATTTTATCATCAGACTTAGCACAGGGTATATTTAAGCTAACTGCGAGGATTGGGACCATAGTTAACAAACAAAGTACAAACATAACCTCCCATGAACAGCAATACTGTTGTTACTGAAAAAATATCCAGTACATCAAAAAAGGTTATATATTAATTTTTGGATTAATTTGTAAAAACAACACACACATCTAGAACTTTGATAGTTACCTAGATTTAACCCAATAAAGTTTGATGAAGGATCTTGCAAACCAAGTAATCTCTCGTGAAAAATAAAAAGTAAAATAAAGATGCTGAATGCTGAACTAATTTTGTGAACTGGCACCATTTTGATGCAAAGATCTGGATGAGGACTAAAAAAAGTTCTGAAATGAAAATTCAGAGAAATTCTTGATCAGATAAAAATTGGATCAGCAATTTAGCAAGAAAACACATCTCCGAATGGCTCTGAATGCATAGAGCAAGAAGAAATGCTGGGAGGAGCCTTGTTCGCCTTATGACTAGTCAGCATACTATTAAAATAGACTTGAAAGTTTTACCAAAGCTTCTCCATAATGTATCTTCATCAATCTTGTCTTTGTGTTGCTAACATTTATTTTAGCCATATCCTTTAAACGTGTATGCTGAATACAGTCCTGCTGATGTATAGACCCGTATTATCCTGAAAAGGTGAATAAAAGGGGGTGTAAAATGCCTGCAAACGATCATCCCGTTCTTCTTTTTTTCCCCCTCATTTTTTGGTGTGTGAAGTCTCTTACTCTGTGGTTTTTCCAGAGCTTTTTGCTTATCCTGGTGCTTGCTCCACAATTCTACCCAAGATGCATTGCAAGCAAGGAGAGAAAGACAGAGAGAGTCAGAGAGCAGATTGAAAAGGCATGTATGGTAGATGAGCACTGAAGTCAAAACAAAATAAAAATTTTAAAAAGAAACATGTGAAATATGGTATTATCAAATAAGGATCTTTTGCAATGTTTGCATGTAGCTGTGTTTTAAACTTGAACTGTAACTGGAACTGTAAAGCAAGTCAATACATTGTGAAATGTGAGACAGCTACTAAGGTAACATTACAATACACCCTAAGTTCTTGGCCCAAAGTCATGGAGAGCCACACAATGACTTGAAAGTGACGTCTGACTGACAAGTTTTTTTTTAATAGACTGCAGTTGTCTGGCTCTCCAGAGTGAAGGTGAGAGAGAGATGATCTACTTGGAAAGAGCGTGGGATGTGGTTGAAAGGCTTACTAGCCTGCAGGTGAAATGGAGTAGTTGCAGAAGCCGGGGTGCATGTCTCAGAGCATTCTGTAGAATTGAAGGTGCAATTTCTAAGAGGAACATAAGGGTTGAGGGTAGGAGTGGTGTCAGGGCGGTTGACTGAAATTGTCCCCTGTATACAGATCCAGAATGACTTTACAGTCCTTAGAAATTATAATACACATTCTTTTTTTTTTTTTAATGTTAACCATTTTATAAACATCTGAAACCAAAACACTTGCTATTAAGAAATTTATTTTCTGGGACTGTTTACTGGGGAGTAATACTTCCACCCTCCATGCTGAGAGCAAAGGGGGATTTCATCGTCTATAGGACGGCTCGCAGAAACCTGCAGTAAAGGCACTGATGAGCAACAATTTTACTATCGATGCACAAATCTCATTTCCCTTGTCCACTACTGCAGATTTAGATATTAGGAGACAAAAACAAGAACATGCAGTCAAGGTGCTGACAGACTGACCATAGAACTCCAGAGAGAAGACAAACAGGGTCACATAGACAGAGAAAGGCAAGACAGACACACAAGCCACACTGAAACGCAGGGTAACATTCCAAACACTTTTCAGAGCTTTTTCATGCTCACAAGCCACCATTTACCATTTGAATGTTGAATAGATTTTCAAAACAATAATTTGCAAACTCATCAAAGGACAATGAAAGTTAAAAGGTGGGTGTGGAATTATAATTTTTAGAAAACCTATAATGATCTCTCCTTAGCATTGTTTCAATCAAAGTGTGTGGAATACTAAAAAACTGTAATAGTCGACAGGCAACAAGTGAAAGAGAGGGTCGGGACTGAGTCTAGGGTTGATGAGCTTGCAGGGAGCAAGGTAGAAAACCTCACAGTGCACATGCAACCACGGCTGGAGTGATATACACACCAATCGAGGCAATAAAGTTCTCTTCGTTCAGACTGCGGGTATCAAAATGGTGGGCTCCTTTGCCCGTTGCGTGATGTGGCAGCTGCAGATGGGGAATATTCAGAAGAGCCTGAGGTCTAGCGGTCTCCACACGACCAGAAGGACTCTCTTTACTCCCCGGACTGCCAGCACTGTCTGTGGGACTTCGCTTGCGCTTTTCAGGGTCTACCAATTTACCAAATGTTCACCAAGTTCATCAAAATGACAAGAACAGAAAATACAGAGGTTGAATCTAAGGAGAAAATGATGGTTTGATAAAGGAGAACAAATGATTAAAAGATAAATTTGAGCACTGTAAGATGCGGAAAAGTGTTAGTAGCACAAGCCCAAGACTGCAAAGCTTTGAAAAATTAGCTAGTAAATTTGTATTTAACACAGACAGGCAAGAAGAAAAAATCTTTTTTAAATGACACAAATCAATGTTTACTGTATGCATCACCGGAACCAGCAGGACTAACCTTTGGTTTGATAATGTGTACGTGCAATCTCTAATAGGCTGAAGACACTCGCCATTCCTCCAAGGCCCGCATTTGTGTAGGAGTGTTCCAAACTGGATACTGTACACTTCAAGATGTCCAACATGCCTTTATACACCTTCCTGCTAACCTCCTGGAAACATTTCAATCATTTCAGTAAAATGTCTAAATGTCTTAATGTTATTTGACTCATAAATTAAATAATACCGGTCTTACAGTATTCCGTTTTCACAACTTAAGACCACATATTGAACTAGAAGCAGAGTAAACCTATTTGGGATTTTTTGCTAAGTTGCCATCATATGAATAAATGACAAAGTAGTTGCTGTACTTATCACACTAATCTACTAATCATCAAGAATACTAGTTAATAATTGACTGCATTAATAAGTGGTAATCATTACAATTGAACTAACAACAGTTGCAACAGTGTTGCAAAATTCACAATATATTCTGTAAATATAAAAGCAATGGATTTTAGTAAGAGCCTTCACCCTTTCAATATTAAGTGAGTTTGCTGGTTAGTTAGTGCGTTACTTAGCTAAATGCTATTCCTCGGATGTTAGTTCTTTGGTCAAATCAAATGGAAACCTAGGGTTGTGTGTATTTTTGCACTTCTACTAATTTTTAACAACCAATGTTGTTTGAAGAAATAGACCAGGTTCAGAACCATGTTATGTTGCTTTGTGTTATGGAAATCACAAAATCAGGGAAAACAGTGAATTAAGTATTGTTCCATCAAAAGAAAAATTGTCATTGCTCTTTAAATTTTTACTTGAGAGGGAAAACAGTGGCCCATACATTTTATTTGTGCCTTTAATGGGATGTATTTTTTAATAAGCTTGTGCCCTTATTGCTTAAGAGGAGGTTAGCTATCTTCTCACCACATCACGGATGATCTCTTGTCTGGCATCTTCTTCAGATTGGACGGCTCTGTTGAGTTTACTCAAAACGAAGACACGGAGTTGCTCATTCTCCAGAAGGCGGCGCACTTTTTTCATGTTGAGCCAGCCGACTCCCTGTCCATCCAGGACACTCTGCACCACTTCCTTCAAGAACTGCTGGTTCTCACTGAATCAAAATAATAATACCTGACTTAGTCACTGAGTGTGGAAGACACAATTATATAGCATCATTTTAATATGATAGCCAACTATATATAGCTTGAAAAATTAATGCAAGTCATAACATGTTCCAGTCACAAATTGAATAAACTACCTTGTGTTGTTGACACGACCTTGAGGTGAGGGAGATTCTCTCTTCACTGTTGGGCTGTGCTTGATTACAGAGGACTTCTGGTCCACAAGTGCCCGGGGTGCACGTGCACCTGGTAAAGAAGCAATAACAATGAGGTGCCTGAACACCACAGAAAAAGACAGCCAATACTACAAATTTTCAGGATTACTTGACAAAAGAACACTTAGAGAACTAGACACACACAAAAGAACTGGCTTATCAGGCCATGTAAACCAGAAGAGAACATATCATTTAAAATAGTGCCTTTTTAAGGTCAAAATATTAAATAATAAAGAGTTTTGCGTCACTTCATGAGGGAGGCAGACACACCCGGGATCTTTTCAGATAATTACTGTGGAAAATACAAATTACTACATGTACTGGAGTCTAGTGAACAACAGTGAAGACTAAAATCAAACATGGTGCGGCCACATATACAGACACACAGACAGGAATCTTGATTATGGATGTGAGGTCACACAAGATAATCTGTACAGAAAATGAAAAACATGCAAAAAAAAGGAACAGATGACAGAATGACAAGTTGGGCAATTTAATCTGTAAGAATACAAACTACCTCATTTTTAACACATTCCCTATATGCTATTGAATGCTTACAGAACATAAGTAGGGATTGGGTCAATCATTTTTAAATGTCGATCTATCTATCTATCCATCAATCTATCCATCGATCTATCTATCTATCTATCGATCTACATATACGTATATCACCATGAAAGCACAAGACAAAATGTAGTGTTTTTCCATCCTAATCCGAATCACTTTAATTTTTAGGAAGAGGCATATCTTTTGCAATAAGGACCAATAGGGAATTTTGGACTCTTCCTATACAATAGTGTGGCAAAGCTTCAGATCTCATTCTGAATAGCTGAGATTTGTTGACAATCTCGCTCATTTATTCACCGATTCAAGTATGCAACTCCACCATTAAGCATTTCCATGGCTCAGTCCATCTTTTGGGGGTGGATAAAGATGATGACAGAAGACTGCCAGCTGGGCAGGAGCTCCTGAAAATTAGGAGGGTTGCATCTACCTGGTTACCACAGCACTATGAAGCTCCTGGCGAAAGACCATTGTGTCATTTGAGCTCTGTGCATCATGTTCAAGACAGAACAAATTAGTGCAGGTCAATTTAGGTTCCCCCAAGTGTCTAATAGACACTCCCTTTATCAGGAGCTTCATGTAAAGGGGGAGTGAGACAAAAAACAGGAAACACACTATGATCTAGGAGTATGACGCATGAAGCTCTAAGCACTGAGGATGCTTAGCCTGCTACTCCTGTGGCACCACATCACACACTCAGGTAGTCTCTCCCCTGGCTCCTGCTTCATAGATACCAAAGAGTCTGAAGCAGAGACAGGTCCTGTGACTACCTGAGGTAACTCGAGGTTGTCTTCCATGACTGAACAACTCAGACCCTAGCAACAAGCAGTACAACCTTCCACTCTCATTACAGCATATGTCAGCACTCACTACAGCATATGTGAGGAGGAAGACACAAAAGCCTGACAACCGCCTGTCCAGGCAAAAAAAGCACTCACACACTGATCGCCTTGCCATGCAACAGCTCAATTACACATGAAGTTCAACAGGATGTATTCTTAACACAGTGCAGAGCATGCATTACTGTTTTATTGTTCACTTCAGGGTCTCCGAGGGATTCTCAGTATAGACACACAAACATTTTGGTCTTGCATTCTCTATAAGTCATACAATATCATACATCATAGTTACTATGAAAAATCCATAAGCATTACCAGTACCAACCAGTCGGGAGTCCTGTAAAGTTATCTGTGCTTCTGATAAAACATTCCCATCATCATTGGTCACTTATGTTATTTGGAAAAGTTATGCAACTGATATATCATAGTAACTCACTTAATCCCTGTCCTCATGTCACAGTTTATCTATTTTTATCCCTCTATTATTGTTGTCTCTACCCTTGCAATGCTTATCTTAAGAGAGGTGAAAGATAAGAAAAACACCCAAAACAAAACACAGAAGCACATTAGTATCCACGCTCATTAGAAAGTGAAGTCAATCTGAACCCTGATTATAAAGCAAAAGTGTTGAAGGAAATATTAACATATTTAAGATATGCGGTTAAGAACACACATGGAAAGATGGACGGATTTCAGCACATAACAAACAATTAATTCGTTACAATAATTGAATGAATTTCAAAATGGTCATTCATAGTTGCAATTAGGAAGATATAAATATTCACCCCGGACACCTTATGTTCATCTGTGACCACAGTCTTAATGACAGATCTGGAAAGCTATATGGCTGGTGAAAACCTGGTTAGAATTTTCAGATTGTGGACAAATTTCAAGCTCTAGATCAAGTGATAAGTAGCTAATTGCAATTCAGGCTTTGTTTGTATAAAATCACAATATATGACAAATATAACAGTAAGGCCTCTTTTACTGCAAAGTTGTTGGCAAATTGCTGTGATTACCTTCCAGGCTCAAGTGGGGATTTTTACTTTTCAGATATTAATACCATGATCTCAGAACTCTCCTGTCTGGTCCATGTTAATACAGAATGTCAATGCAGGATACAGAATTAACAATGATAGCAGATGATCTTAAAACGTCGTAATATTGAAAACATTTTGGAAACAATGCGCTATTTTGTATGGTCCGGTCCATTTTTTTAATTGCTTTTGATATTCAAGAAAAAAAAGAACATAAAAAAAATAAATAAAATACATTTTTCTGTCATCCACTAGAATAAAAATGTATTCAACACATTAAATGATGTTTAGATTTGATGCCTGAGACCACTTGACACAAATAAGTCATGAAACAAGAACCAATCAGTGTAATGGAATGTGAGAAATTGCATGGCCCGACTTAAAATAAGGACAGATTACACAGTGCTTAGGGAATGTCACTGGAGGTAGATTGAGTACTCCTTTCCTCTCAGCAAAATCTTCAAATGCAGTTTTTTTGTCCACATTTGAAGAAAATAAACTATCCTGGCCGTTAAGCCTTCTTTGACAGACAGTAGAGGGCATCTTGTGTTTACAGAAATCCTTCAGCACTGTCTGAGCGGTAGAGCGGAGGTGGAGTACTGATCTACAAATTGAAATTATTGCTGGCTGAGTACATGGTCTGTCAGACTGACAGGCTGGTGGGATCCTCTAAGAACTGTCATCCTGACTTGTGCAGCCAGAACATCAGCAGCCCTCAGTTCTACAAGTTATACTTCCTGCACAGGGAGACTAATCCACAAGATGCTTACTCTTATCCTCTTCTGCTTAAAATTAACATCGACTTAAGCATTGCATCCTATATTTAGTCCCAGTTTCTGCAAAAGAGGAGTACTGACAACCACCTATCTTATGATTTTGAGGATTCATTATTTGGGGACGATAAAATTAAATTGTGAGACTGTTCGAGAACAGTGGTCACATGGATGAGACTGGAATCCAAGTACTGTTTGCATGAGTAGTAAAAGCTGTTTATTATTAATTAAGGACCCTTATGTGATAGAAGACGATCGGCCAGAATGAAAGGAAAGGTATACAAGACAGTGGTGAGACCAGTGATGCTGTATGGCGTAGAAACAGTTACAATGACCAAAAGACAGGCTGGCAGAGCTAGAGGTCGCAGAAATGAAGACGTTGAGGTTCTCTTTGGGAGTGACCAGGATGGATAGGATCAGGAATGAGTCTATCAGAGGAACAGCACATGTTAAATGTTTTGGAGAGAAGGTCAGAGAAGCCAGACTGAGATGGTTCGGTCATGTACAGGGGAGGGATAGTGAATACATTGGTAGACGGATTCTGGAATTGGAGCTGCCAGGCAGGAGGTCTCGAGGAAGACCAAAGAGAAGATTTATGGACGTAGTGAGAGAAGGTATACGTAGGTAGTTGGTATGAGAGAGGAGCATACAGAGAATAGGGTTAGATGGAGAAAGTTAATTCGCTGTGGCGGCCCCTGAAGGGAAAAGCCAAAAGAAGAAGGAGGTAATCAAATGCTGGCATGTGAATGATTTTAGAAATCCAAATAGTCATTGATGAAGAACGTGTGCAAACTTTTCGGTAGTATTGTGGGGGTATTGAAAAAAGGAGGTGGTGTAAGAATTCAGAGTTGATGTTTCTAAGTAAAGATTTAGGAGTTTATGAGTTAGTAGATTTTAACACACACAAAATATATAAAGTGAAACAGATCAATGAAAATGTATATTTTATAAAGGATAACTAAAGAAATATAAAAAAAAATAATAATTCAATGTCAGAATACTGCACTGAAAATAAATACATCTTATAATATGAGGTGTGTGAGCCAAAACCTTTTGTCTCACTGAGAGCATAACATAACTTGTATACTGAAAGTAGATATTTACAGAATGATTTGACCCAACCTTATCTACTTTATGGAAGCATAAAAACAATAGCAAACAATGGATGGCAGACTATTTGTTATCTTTAATCTATTCCCACAACATCCCGCTTTGCATCGTGCTGCTTCCCCTGTGGATATATGTTGTATTTTGCATTGTCCCTTGTCTTCCTGCCATTACCAAAATTAGATGAAAGACTTTTTAAACATATCTGTGAGGACGGCAGTTTTAAAAAAAACAAAGTTAAAACAATGTAATATGAAATAAAGCTTGTTATGAAGTAGAGCAGTCACTGTGAGTGGTAGTGTGGTCAGACAATTGGGTGACTTTTTTGATCACGCACACAGTGATTGTAATGAGGATAGACGGGGATATTGGGAGATGTAGTTGACTGGCTTGGAGAAGCATGCAGCTCACTCGAAAAAAGGGCAGAACCAACCTTCTCCGCTCCCCGGGCCGGCCTCTGTTATAATCTCCATTAGAGAATTTAGCCCAAATACTGCACACAAAACCCAAAATTAGTGCCGCGTAAATGTGGACAGAGAGAGGGACACCGGCCCAGACATAACCAGTCTGAACATCAACCCATAAAGCAACACACATGCACAATCAACATGGCGCCAAAACAGAGAAGAAAAAAAAAAAAAACGCACACAAAAAAAAAATCAAGAAGGATAGACAGAAAAGAGAAATAGACTATGTATTGATGATGGCATCAACCCTGAAAATGAGTAGGAGTGAGCCATAGCTCATACTTCGTGGTACAGTATATGCATTGTAAAGCCTGAAGTATGTGAGGACAAATTAAAATTCCACACTGAAAATTCATAACTTCAGCAACACTGAAGTTGTTTTCTTTTTCTTTGAAACGGTTCTAGTACTGAGCATACATCTAATTTAAGTAATAACCTGAGGAACAAAAAGGTAAATGCATAGTAGTTGTACCATGGAATAAGTGAATTAGGAAACTTGTGATTTTCAACAATGTTAATTCTAATTTCACAAATTACCACCTAAAGGGAAGGAACTATTTAACAATGGAATGCCACAAAACAAGCAAGCAAGTTAAAACAGACAGTTGTAATCAGGTGGGGAATAAATGTCATTCACAGAGGTATTTTTGTGAATGTTATTCCAAGGCAAATGCAGTTAATCTTTTGTTTTTTTAGATTTTTGTATGCAAATAAATTAATAATGGTGCATTGAGAATTTTAATAAAGAAGGAAAAGAGGCCGACCGATAACACAGACTACTTAAATGTTGCACATAAGGATTTTTAAATATCACTTTTTCAGGAACTTGTGTGTAACAATGGCTAATAGCATCACAAATTTAACTTTGGGAATGTTTTCTTCAATGTTTTCCAATAGAAATTGATGAACATGAACAATAGTTTCAAGTGCATAATGTCTGGAGACATAATTTAAATTCCAGTTATATCTTACTCTTGATCTTGCTGGTTAAGAGGATGAAGTTTGCTCACCTTTAGCATACCGTACTAAAAGTGTATGTTGCTGTTTTACTGATAAGCATATGGACAGTGATAAAATGGTTAAAGTATGATTCGAGGTCATGTGTCTTTTAGTGCTGTTAAACGGAACGTTCTATTTAAGTCACAGAGTTCTATTAAGGATAGTGTGCAGAGCGTTTTCACCAAACAAAGACTCCAAAGCTTCTGTTATAATAACCATTTGATCATAACTTTGGGACCATAAATTGAACTTACTTCAGTTCGAAGGCAAAATTTGCAAAATGCAAATATTCCTTGACACCTGAGTGCAACTTTTTGTAATTATTTTTTTGTTATAATTTTTTTTTTCTCTCCATTTTTATAGAAAGTAAATACACTTCGAATTAACCAGGTAATTTTCCAGGTCTAATCTATCATCATTGCAAAAGCATTCCACAATCCTCTATCGGTCGACCTCGAAAAAAAGGACTTCTACCAGTCACACAAGAAAGGTATGACAGAGGAATAGAGAGGTGTAAATGACCACACATTAGTCTATCTTAGTGCTATGCTAAGAAACAGGGTGTACAGTCGGTATAGGTCACTTCAAGGATAGAGAAGAGCCTTGTGGGCATGTCTAATACAAACTACACAGCAGACATAACATACCCGGGCTGTCAGGGGCATCTGAACAACAAAGACAAAGCACATCATGTTCAAAGGAGTAGAATATTTTCTATGGCAGCTATTCCACATGGAGTGGAGCTATTGAGTCAGATTACCATGCTTCACCCATTTTTTCTCTCATAAAATGTGAAAATCCAGCTTAAACAGCATTCAAACTAGCCTGGTAGCGTTCAGACAAAAATGTCACAAATGGTCAGATAACGATACAATTTAGACCCCAATTGTTTTAGAGTTTGTGATGCCGTGAATGATGAACTTTTGTAGGTCACTGTATTAAACATCAGCTAATCTATGTTTGATTTGATTTTACCTCTATGATAAGATGAATATACATCTTTATATTAAAAAGCCGCATAAACAGCAGATCGTTTGGAGGCTTTATTCAAGTCAGGTATTCAGTGTTACAAACTGAACTAGCTGAACTCTGCACAAATTAATGTTGCTAAAGAAAAATCACAAAAAGAACCCCAATGCAGAACTACTAACTGACTGTGCTATTTATGAAAATGACATTGTAATGTTCAATCATCTGTCCCTTACTAACAATCAAAATGTCAGCCAAGATAGACATGAAACATACAACAAACAAAGTTTGAATTCTAATTGTGAAGTCTGTTTTTGAGCTGATTTTTCTTTGAGAGAAAAACTTTATTCAGAGTTATCCTCAATAATCTCCTTTCAAATAGTGCCATATTCACTTGGCAATCAAAAAGGGAGGGAAGTCAGGCTACAAAATATCCCAACAAACCTGCTTGTTCCATCTCCTCCTCAATATCAAAATTAAAGTATTCTTTAACACATAAACAATAATTTAGAAAACAGAAAAGAGACAGAAGAACAGAAACCCTAATCAGTCAATTACTGACTTTGAAATGTATATGATGAACTGATTGAAGACTTTAATTTAATTTAGTGTATATTAATTCTACATGCTTACTGTATGTTTCAGTGAGCAATGCAGCCCATATATTGTGCCATTACCAGATTTATAATGTATACTTAATATACAATAAGCAATCATCACACAATTTAAAGTGTATATAAAATTAGAGAATTTGAATTAGAACATTTAACTGTAATGTAAATTAAAAGAAATAGTTGAGATTTAAATTTCTAAACGAATGGTTAAAAGCATCTGAACATGCAGCGGAATAAATGAGGGGATCAGAGAAACCACCCCATTCAAGTGATGAAAGTGTACTGTAATTCCTATATACTGAGCTACCTCTATAACCTCTTCCTTCTTTTCTCTTGTAAAATAGATCATCATGTGTCTTATTATGCTTGAAGTAAAAATGACTTTGTCACAAAGAAAAACAGGGAGACGTTGTGTGACTGCCTGTTCTGTATTACCTTTCAGACTGGGGAAAGGTGTTGATTTCTCCCGTGCTGCTTTGTTGGGAAGGGCAAGATTGGAAAGGCTGAAACTGGTGCCATGGTTCTTGTAAAGATTGCCTAGTGTGAAAATGAATACATAATCAGAAATATTATAGCTGGATTTCATTACCAAGCTCTTCAATACACCTCTTGTTAGTTGCGTCAGGGACAGATAAATATTTCTACTACTTCTTAAGTTATATCATTGATTATTTGCTCTAGTGTATTCAAAAGTGCTAATCATACCGACTGACTGGTGCAATAAGTTGTTGGATTGACTTTGGATCATATTTCAACCACAGACTGGGTTGTGGTTTAATCTTATTAGTTTCACTGCTCCTCAAAGGAACTGCAACAAAAGTTGAATCCAACCTGACTCAATATGTCAAATGTGAAAACTGTCCACTAAGCTCTTAACACTCATTCCATGTTTTGTTAATCAATTGATTATTGCTGCAATATATAGCGGTCATTCCAAGTTGTTTGCTTTCCTCTCATAAAAAAAATAGAAAAAAATAAACAAATGAATAAAAAATGTTAGTTACATTGAACGAAATGTGAGAAAGCACAAGTCTCTTCTTTTCCCATTAATTCTTATTATGCTGGGTGTATATATGAGCTTCTTTAATAACCATACTTTGTTGGATAAGTAACATTATTCAATGTTTGTACTGAAAATCAGAATGATAAAACTCTATCTCCTGCAAATCATACAATATAAGTGTTGGCCTACCATAGATGAGACAGAATCAGAAGAATGTAGATAGTAATAATCTTACTTGCAAATGACATAAATCCTCCAAATCCATCATTGCTGCTGTTGGAAATAGTGGAATTTGGCGAGCTGTTGCGAGAATCCTCCCCATCAGATTCTCCAGGGAGCCTCAAACTATTTGGACGTAAAGGACGCTGCACCCTTAAAAAAATAAATAAATAAATAAATAAGTTAAATAAATAAATTCTTTCCAAATGCATAACATATGTAAACAATGTTAGAAAAACAGTCACACATTCAGGCACACTCAAGATTCAAGACCACCATGAATCGAGAGAGTAATATGACATGCTTGGTTTTGATAAGAGTGCATTGCATAGTAGGTCAGAGAGCCCATTTAAATGATGATAATGCATCCACTCAAGTGATGAAAAAGTTTAACACACTTGTTGCCATTGAGGTTTTGGTTGAATCGAGGTGTGTATGACTCCACTTGTTCTTCAGCATCAGCATCTTCCTCAGAGGGGAAGCCATATTGAGGCTCAAAGTATGGGTTGTCATACTCTTGTTTTTTATTGGCTGGCTCTACCAGGCCAGCATCAGCTGTGGGTCTGAGGAATGGCTGGCTTCCCAGTCCAGGGACAGGATTTTGTGAGGCTGCACTGGCTGATGCCTCAATTTCAGGGACTTCTCCCTGGTCCTGGGAAAAGAATAGCACAGAGTTTCATCTATGCGGATATCATATCAATATATCTAATTATATCTGATCAATAAAACTCCCCGTCTTTTTTATTTTTTTACAATCCTATATGGAATCATTTCAAACATTATTCTGAACACATTTGACAATGAAATAAGAAAATTATTTTCAAAGATAACTGATGTGGTTTAGGAACTGCAATGTTGACATACATGACTGGTTCCTTGGATGATTGTGCTGGGACTTGAGCTTGCAGTTGTACTGGAACTTGATCGAAGGGGTTGTCCATCAGATGGTTCTGCATGCCCATCACCACCAGGTGGACCATCCAGGCCATGCCCTTCCCTAAAGTCCTGGAAGTCTTGAAACTCAACCTCACTTGCATCTCCCAGAGCAGCATGAGTAGGTGGTTCTACACCTAAAGTATCAACAAAAAATATTTAAACACATCTGAATCAAATATACTGAGCAAAGTATTGAGGCTGTTGTCTGTGAAAAGCAAAAGGATTTTTTTTTTTATTATCAATATCAAACTTACTTGGTGTGTCTCCCTGAATATCTCCTTGGATCATCTCACTTACAAGGTCTCCAAGTGAGGAATACGATGAACTGGAGTCATCATATGCCTCACTGTCACTACCACTAACACAAAATATGTATCTTGTAAGGTAAGAGTGGAATAACTCAAATACAGCTAAATTGCTTCAATACGGAAAAGAAGATTTTGTTCTAAATTTACCTGTCAGTAGGATCAGACTCATTCCCCTCTTCCTCAAATGGACCAGCCATGGCCTCAACCAACTGGGAGCTTCCATCGTACACTCGGTAAACCACTGGCTGAAGCTGGTGAGCATACCACTTTGGTTTGTCACCAATTAATGAGGGGTCAAACACATCTGAAACAATAGTGTGCACTGTTTAAAAAATATACACGGGGGGCTGGTGTCTCTATGATATTGTATTAGTAATCTTCCTGTTACTTATTGTACAAATAATCTTACTGTTATGTATCCTCTGAAAAGCAAGATTAGTGGGATTAAGGGCCCACTCTCCATAGAACTCTACTGCCTGGGTGTGGGAGAGTTTATCAGCAAAACCAGAGCGCCTTGGCCGAGATGCAAGAAAAGACGATGACTGAAAAGCCACCACGGGGCGAGGGAAGAGGCGTAAGGTGCGAGTGTGCATCTGAAACCCTTGGAGAACATTTGGAGAATTGAAGAACCGTACCATAGCCACCCTGTAAAATAAAAGGATTTTGGCTTTATAACTCTACATTTTATAAGTTTTCAGTGTAATATAAATTTACATAATGTAACAACGTGTTCATATACACAGTGTGGAAACTCGGCAAAATGGTGTAAAAACACATCAAGAGCTTGCCTAGTGGCTACATCCACAGAATCTACATCATTGCCATAAATCAGGGGGTTGAACTCTGTGGACGATGGTGAAGCTTTATCACGTCCAGGAGGGAGCAGGGGCAGCTCCTGACCTTCTTGAAACTTCTCCAAATTTAAAATTGGCTGGGTGTTCATGCTCATACTGGCCAAGGCCTACGACAGGGAACAGAACCGCAAGTTAAAAACATAGCAAGAGTGTTCTCTAGGGAACACAGTGCTGAAATGAAACACTCCCACAATTGGCATCAACAATTGCATGTCTAATATAAAAAAAAATCAGTTTCACATTACTAATTATTTAGCCATTTAACAAAGAATAAAAGTTAGTCACTAACATGTTAAAAGTGAGTCAGTTCATTTTAGTGACTCACTTGCTAAAAGGTAAGTGGATTATGAAATATCCATCAAAAAAATTGATTAATTTTAGTTTAATATCCCTTCATAATTAAAATAGATATTGAATCATATGGTGCACAGTAGGTACGACTTAGAAATCAGCCAATGTTGTGCCTGTAGTGGGTGTGTTTTTTGGAAGAGGATCACAAGGGAAATAAGTTGTTATGCATGGTTGGCTTTGAGGGAACTGCTGCAGAATCAAGTGTCAATGTTAAGCTTAGCATTATGGGACATTTAGTTGCTGCGTCTGGATGAATGTTATGTTTGTCAAAGTGATTAGCTTCATCATTTCTTGTATAGCTCACTGATGCCAAGATTGATGCACGCACATTCAGTCATGCTTAAGCCAGAGCTAAGCAGTGAGTCAAGAACTGGCCCACAACATTCTGTGGCATTGATATGCACATTATTCAAGTTTAGGGTCTCTGGAAAAGAGAGCCGTAATAGTCACAAGCAAAACAATGTGTGAAAGAGAGAAGATATCCGTGCAGCAGCATTACACATTCCACAGGAGGAGAAATGAGTAACCTTATTTTCAGAGGAGAAGATCTGCTTTTGGGTGATCACGGTCAACCTAACCAGACACTAGGAGGGGGATAAGAGAGATGGGAGGAAAATCACATGAATGCCTGGGATGAAAAGTGACACTGGTAGAACATATGATGAAAGGGTCAAATCATGGCCCTTTCCCTTTTTTGTCTCCATTCAACAGTCCAGCGTTTTAGGGCCATTAAAATGATCTAAAAATCCATCTTGAAAAAAAATGTTATTTCAGTTGGTTTGGTCTACCTTTTCCTAATTTTTGATAAGAAGCATTTACTGAAGAAAGGAGATAAGAAATGATCATTTTTGATCACTTGAAAAAGATGATGGAGAGCAAATCAGTTTGAGAAAGATAGAAGGACAGAAAGATTACAGAGAAACACACTATAAAAATGTTTGTCTTATGACCAAGGTGAAAGACAATGAAAAATGTAAGCAGGCGATAATGAAACAAAAAAAATAAAATAATAAATTTACCTAGAAAGTTTAAAGACACGTGAAGGTCATCCATTGTTACCAACTGGGATGAACCAGGGAATGATAATGACCGAAACAATACAGCAGATCTTTTCAGGATCAGACAAAATACTTGCACACTTCAGTGTTTAACAAATATATTATGGATGAGCTGAAGTATAACTGATAGATTTGTGAAATAAATCAACCAGATTCTCTTCCAATTCACTTTAACTTGTTAAACATTAAGGGCAAGCATTTTCAGTGACTCTTGTATCAAGAGTGTTCTGCGTTGGCATCACAATCCTTACATAATCATCTGAGCCATCATCAGTGACATTTTCTAAACTGAAAGAGTTCATTATTGTGTGCTTCTATCCAAATATGTTATCCTAAACCGAGGCTTTGCGCACTCCCACACACCAGCTTCTCAGTCACACAACCACACTAAGGGAGAGAGCGACTAATCACATAGCCACTGAACCGGCTCTGATTCAAGGTGCATTCAGTAAGTAGAGCATTTACAAAAATTAAAACTCAAGTGTTTCTATTGTGTACTGGCAACAACTCTAAAAAAATGAGTAATTTTTGCCTGGAGATAAATGAAAAAAGTATTTATTTCTGCAAAAGATACTATTTTCATTTCGCTTGAATTTCTGTACTCTCATTCATTCTAGAAAACAAATATATCCGATTAAACATGTAGGAATTGTAGCTATTTTTATACAAACGCTCCTCATTTCAGGGGCTCAAAAGTAATTGGACAAATAAACATAACCCAAAGTATAATGTTACTTTTCAATATTTTGTTGAGAATCCTTTGCAGGCAATGACAGCCTGAAGTCTGGAACCCATAGGAATCACCAAATACTAGGTTTCATCCTTGTGAAGCCCAGGCCAGCCTAGCTATCTTCAGTTGTTGCTTGTTTGTGGGTCTTCCTGCCTTAAGTTTTGTCTTGAGCAAGTGAAATGCATGCTCGATTGGGTTGAAATCTGGGAATATTCCACTTCTTTGCTTTAAAAAAAAACTCCCAGGTTGCAGTATGTTTTGGATCATTGTCTTTCCGTACTGGGAAGAGCTGTCCAATCAATGTTGCTGCATTTGGCTGAATCTGAGCAAAAAGTATATCCCTTTACACTTCAGAATTCATCAGGCTGCTTCTGTCTTTTGTCACATCATCAATAAACACTAATGACCCAGTCCCATTGGAAGCCATCCATGCCCATGCCATCACACTGCTTCCGCCATCTTTTACAGAAGATGTGGTGTGCTTTGGATCATGAGCTTTTCCAGTTCTTCTCCAAACTTTCTTCTTTCCACCATTTTGGTACAGGTTGCTCTTAGTCTCATCTGTCCAAAGTGTGCTGTTCCAGAACTTGACTGGCTTTTTCAGGTGTTTTTTGGCAAACTCAATTCTGGCCTTTCTATTTTTGAGGCTGATTAATGGTTTGTACCTTGTGGTCAATCCTTTGTATTTAGTTTGCTGAAGTCTTCAATTATAGTCAACTTAGATACTGATACACCTATTTCATGGAGCATGTTCTTCACTTGAGTGGATGCTGTGAAGGGGTTTTTCTTCACCATGGAAAGGATTCTGTGATCATCCACCACTGTTGTCTTCCGTGATGTTCAGGCCTTTTTGAGTTCCCAAGCTAACCATTGCAATCTTTTTTTCTCAGAATGTACCAACTGTTGATTTAGCCACTCTTAACATTTCCGCTATCTCCCTGATGAATTTCTTTTTTTTTTTCAGCCTCAAGATGGTCTGTTTCACTTCCATTAAGAGCACCTTGGACCACGTGTGTTCACAGCAACAGCTTCCAAATGCAAATGGCACACCTTGAATCAACTCCTGACCTTTTAACTGCTTAATTGATGACAGGTTACCGAGGGAAGAGTCCATGCGTTTTTTGTTTTTTTTTGCAGCCTTCTGAGTCAATTGTCCAATTACTTTTGGTCCATTGAAAAAGAGGCGGCTAATTATTTAGGATCTAATTGGATCCTAAATATGTTTTTATAGACAGCTAAAATAACAAAACTTGTGTCCCTGTCAAAATACTATAACTATTTAAAAGTTATAATGAATCCCTTTAATTTGTTTATAAAGGCTCATTAAACTAGTAATCTTCGACAAGGTCATGAATAACTTCTTATCTTCAATGAGATTTTCCTTTTTCTATCTTTAACATAAAATAGTATCTCCACATCATGTTTATTCAGGGTGACTTCCGGACTCTCAAAAATATTTTAAGGAGATTTCTACCAGCCAAAACCTATTTTTCACATGAATCATTACCTTGGCAAACTATTTGCATAAACCTTATGGTCTGTCCTAATGGCTTGTTTCAAGTGATCTTGGATGTGGAATGATACTAGTTTTATAAAATTAGATCCATTTTAAGTAAAATACCCAAAGCTGTTGTTTTAATGCCATAGATACTGGGATACTACAGAATTGAGAAGTTATAACATGTGGCTTGGACTGATCCACTTCTCAATTCCCCTCTGCTACATAACTTTACCCCAAATATGTTTAAAAAAATTGCATTTAAAGATTTCAGAAGTATTTTTTTAAATCTCAAAAAGTAAATTATAATTGAAGTGACCTCAGGATCCTATTTCTAAAAAGTTTTCTTCTTTTATTCTGTTGTCAAACTGAAAAAAATGGGAAACTAGTACCAGGCTCTAATTCAGCACTATCATTTGTCAGCCTGGATGCTATGGATATTGTAATAAATAAAATGAAATTAGTATCAACAAAAATATTAGGTTAACCTAACTTTGAAAAAGCTTTAAATTGATAACTAAAGAACAGTAAGGCCACTTAGAAGCAAAGAGAAAGGTTAAATATCATCTTTTTGTAAATCTCTACAACTACATTAAATATGTAAAGGCTGATTTCATTGTTTCACATAGTGTGGGGAAAAAAAATACAATAGAGAATGTGTTTCCCTGAATCAGAACCAGATTCTGATGCTATGTTAGGGAACTGGGTTAGAGGGGCAAGTTAGTCACTTCCATTATTAACAGCATTACGAAAGCTGTTTTGCTATAAAATGAGGTTCTAGGGTCTTGTGTTTACCTCCAAAAGCTAGAGCATGCAACAAGAAAAAAAGAATAGAAAAAAAGTGTTAGTGCAACACAAAACTCATCCATGTTTCTCAAACATTCCACAATACATACAACTCTGCTGAAGTAGGAACACCCCCTACTCTTCACACAGCTGAAAGAGAAGTTTTAAACTTATATAGGAATAAAACCAAACAATAGATGTAGAAACAGTACCAGTTGGCTCCTAGGCAGTGCATGGGTTTCAGAAACATCTAAAATGTTATAAAGTACCAGCTGTTACTGGTTTTAGGAAGACTGATTAAGCAGAGCAGCATCAGCAAATGTCAGATTGGTAGACTGAGGAGGCCATTATGAGATAAATCTAGGACAGTACCTGTTTTAGATGTTTCTTAAGCTCCCCAGCTTCTGGCTCTGGAAGAGGTGGTAGAATCTCTGCATTCGTGGGTGCTATAACCTGGAGCATAAACAAATACAATGAGACAAATACTCTAATTTCACTGAGATATTAAAAGAACGAAAGAAACATGGAAGAAACTATAATGTGGGTATACTGACCTTGCTGCTGTCAAGGTCAACCAGCCACACATCGTCTGGAATTTTGAAGTCAGCTTTGTAAAGGAAGAAGCTAGCAGGTACACCTATGATATATGGCGTAGGGGCAAGAAGGAGCTGCGCAGGAGAAGAAATGGGCAGTCAATTAGACGACCTTAAGAGCTTAAATCTTCTGTTGATATGATGCCTAACCTTAATCCTTAAATCCTTGTGTGAGCCTTATGGCAATTGCGTGTCGCTGTGTCCATATTAAGGGGGTACAGCTCAAGGGGTTAAAGCAGACGTCTATGTAACTAGACATTTCTGGTTCAAGACCCGCGCTCGTCCTAGCTTGCCGAAATGTTGTTAACCCCTAATTGCTCCCATGGTACCGCGAAGTGGCTACCAACTGCTTGTGGTTCATCCATGATGGGTTAAATGCAAATAGGAATTTACCAGGAGGAATTAATAAAATATAAAAAATAAAAATAAATGTAGCTACCGTGAAAAATATCGGTCAGTTAAAATAATAAGCTCATCATTGTATTTGATGACCATTTTCCCAAGATTCTACCCTAATGTTTCACTGTCCATTTTACCTGCTGTTTGAGACACAGCTGGTCTTCCATAAAACCAAGCTTTGGTAAAAAGAGACAGGCAGAAAATATTCTAAAATAATTTAGATATTGCAAAGCTGTATTGAAACTTGGTGCCCCTTTTTGTAACTACCGTGATTTCCAGACTGTAAGCCGCTGCTTTTTTCACACGCTCTGAACACTGCGTCTTAAACAATGATGCAGCTTATTATAGATTTTTGGGGGGCTAACAAGCTTCATGCCGCCAAAACATTTAGCCTCTTCACATTGAACCAATGAAATTAACGTGAAATTCTGAGGCTGTTCAATTCCGACACTAAAGGAGACAACTTTAATGGTTTTACTGCGCAGAATAAAGACAAACCCGGGATAGAAAATGGATGGATGGACTTTTCCTTGTGTTATTTATTATACGTCTTTTTCATTGGCCGTGTTACAGGCATTGTTCATGAAAAAGTTCCTATTTGTGGATGTTACCGTATGTATACAACTAAAAGTAAAAAAAAATAAAAAAATGTTTCTGTTCAACATCTTTCTGTATAAATATCTCATGTTACAACGTGGACACCTGCAGCTTATAGACAGGTGCGGCCTATATAATTACACATATGTTTATTTATTTATTTTTATCCAATGCAGCTTATATTCAGGTGCATTCAATAGTCCGGATATTACTGTATGTAATGGAATTCAATCATTAAGATGTGGCACATGTGTTCTGACTGCCATATTAGTCTAGCTCTTTGGCACTGTGATTAGGCTACATGTTTGTCGCAGTGAGAACTCTGGTCTTAGATGCCACATCATTGTACCCTTCCCTTTTACAGGAAGTCTTTACGTCAGACCAGACAGCACTTACTAACGGTAAAATTTTACGTTTTCACTCCATTGTGAAAGCAAGTTAGACATGCTTAGTAAATGTGATTTGTGACTAACGATGAGTTTTACCTGTTCAGCAGAGGCCATGCATGTTGGCAGTAATGGGATAACGGGGAACATGTACTCCAGAGGGTAAATCATGGCCACAAAGGCCATTACACTCATGGACAAAGCATTGTAATCTCTGGACTGAAGAATAACCTGCGTCAAGAGCAAAAACACAAAATATGAAGGCAAATCCATATGTATTATTCATTAATTTATTATTTACACCGCATATTCTGCACACAGGGTCACAGGGTTGCTAGAGTCCATTCCAGCTGACATTGGGCGAGAGACTAGGAATACCTTGGTCAAGTATTTTGTTGATAACGAAGTTAAACATAGAGAAATGTTTTACTGTCGCCTACATTAATATAGATAGGCAAACTTCATTTGCTGAATGCTTTTGTCTATCACTGTTCTTAATCATGGCCAAGTGTGCAAGTACTGACAGTTATTGAAAGGCTGAGATGTGGCTCCACCTCCTTCATTCCCCAGGATTTCAAGAGACTGTGTGTCAAGCTAACCGTGGCAAGAAAAAGGGTGTGAACTATCACCGCACATGGATTCAGTTACAATGTTACAACACCCACAAAAGTTAAAGAAAGAGAACCCTCTTGCACACTAAATTCAAATTAGGATTACTGTGCAACTGCTGCAACTCGATGTCTTTAAAAATGCAGATGGCACAGGGACACCATACACCTTCTGCTACTGAGCCATGGGTGGAAGTAGAGACAGCACACAGTATTATTTGTGCATGAGAGACAGATGAACAGTCATAAAGATAACTATCAAAACTAAGTACAAGTAGTTACAAGTTAGATCTCAGTTTGAGGAATCTGGAATGCAATGTAAGTTGACAGTCTGGAGGTGAATTATGATGGCTTTGTGATTATTACGCTGGTGTTGGTGATAGATGGTGATATTTTATGCGTATTACATCTCAGTGTTCAGTTGTCCTCCTTTTCCCCTTATGCTTTGTTCAAGTTTGACTGAAGAAGCTTCAAAAGATCAACACCAAAAGAAGACACTCATGAATCACATTGTTCTAAATACAGATTTGTTTATCACTTCCCTAGAAACAGTAATTTCAGGCATCAATGAGGTCTGAAATGTGATTTGGCTGCAGCTAAAAGCAAATACCGTATTGGTCGGACTATAAGTCGCACTTCTTTTCATAGTTTGGCTGGTCCTGTGACTTATACTCAGGTGTGGCTTATATATCAAAATATATATGGTAATTTCACATGTTCGTTATTCTCACACAGACAATTGCAAGAGTGCACTCTAGGCTTGCATGCCAGTATCTGCTACTCCTATTACTCATGTACCACAGAAAATAAAAAATGTAAACATCAACTTATAAAGACAACTGAGGAAGACTGAACACAAATGCCTCCACAAAGAAAATCATAGTCTGCAGATTACAAGCTGCAAGTACTGAAATATGCAGCTGAAAAACAGTAATCGAGCAGCAGATAGAAAGTTTGGAGTGACCAAGAAACTAGTAAGGGACTGGCAAAAAGTGGATGATACTCTAACTGCAATGACAAAAGCAAAAAAAATCGAATCGTGGGCTAAATGCTTGATGGTCACAGCTACAGGAACAAGTTCACAAATGGGTGCTTGAGCATCATGCTGCCGGGAGAGGCTTGTCAATGGTGCAACTACATCTCCATGCCCAGGTAGCTGCCAAGGCAATATAAATTACTTTATGGGAGGACCTTTTTGGTGTTACCGCCTCGTGCTACGCAACCGCCTCTCCATCAGAGCACAGACAACAATGTCCCAAAAACAGCCACGCAGAAGAGGAAGCGACGCACTGATTACCTTCGGAGTTGGCGGAGTTGATCAGAAGTGACACCGATGATGAAAAATTTAATGGATTTATTTATTTGAAGTGAGATCAAGAGTTTGGTAAACTTGTTATGCTCTGTTGTTTATACTATAGTTATCTGAATATCTGTTAATATGTTACGCTAACATACCAGACACCTGTTCAGCCTGTTGTTCTCTATTCCATTGTAACGACCCTGCTGTACTGTTAGAGGAATGGTCAGAGTTCTGTGATTTCCTACTGGCTGTGAATGTGTTTTGGGATGAGAGAGCGCGAGGGGGCAGGGTGGGAGGAGAGGGAGCGCTGAGACAGAAAAGAATAAGTGAAGCCACTGTTGCCTAATTGTTCCAATTGTTCTAATAAAGATAAGGTTTAACCAGCAAATCACCATCGTTGGTGTGACTTATACATGTTTTTTTTTTCTTCTTCATTATGCATTTTTTGGCTGGTGCGACTTCTACTCTGGAGTGACCTATAGTCCGGAAAATACGATAATACCTCTGCTGTATGTTAAAAACATAATGGAAAACAAAGAAAGAGACATCTACTGATAAGGGACTATTCATATCTTGCTCAACAACACTTCAACACACTAAGAGTTTGATTTAACCAGCATATCACTATCGTCGGCTCCTATTAATGTGTTGGAAGTGTGTTGAGCTGAACACTGAACCCCTAACTGCTCCCCTGGAGCTGATGGACAACAGCCTACTGCACATGGTTCATCCATGATGGGTGAATTGCAGAGAACGAATTTCTCCACAAGGGATTAATAAGGGATAAATTAGTATTATTATATCCTGTTCTATTTGGCCTTACCTTATGCTCCAGGAGAACACAGCTGAGGACCTGAAGGCAGGCATCCACGCCCAGTAGCTCTAAGGGCAGGTGCAATGGGAAATCAACCATCGAGAACCGGGAGTTGTCAGGCAGTGCAAAGGTGAGGGCCCTTTTGAGTTCATGGGGCAGAACTTCCACATCAACTCGCCTCTGACCAGCCACTGGTACAGGTGAACGCAGCAACCGGTACACCCAGGACTCAATCTCTCGCAGGTCAGCAAGCAGCTGGCTGCCTTTCTCTTCCACAGAGAGGGCCCCAGTGAACACCCTCCACATAGTATCCCTGTTGAGTACAGATTTTACATTTATATTAAAAATGAACTGAAGCCAATGACAATTCATTACCATGTAATAATTATAATGCATCATTTTATTTCAGGTGCTGATTACCACCCTCGTCCATAAAAAAAAAACACCTGTCACCAACAATCATCACAGGTATCAAAAACCATGAAGAGCACACATGTATCAATTGTAAGATGGCAAAACAAGATAAAGTAGCAAACATTACAAAGTGGCGCCAACTGGTATAAGCTGATTTTGATCAAAATGTAAATGAACTAGAAAACAGGTGAACATTGCCTTTCCAATTATGTTTTAAGCTCAACATTAGATGCTGTATAAACTATCAAAGCCCTTAAATCCAGTTTTAGTGGCAGGCAATAGAGCTTCCCAAAAAAGGTGTTCATGTGATTCAACAAATACATTGTGGTTGAAAAGAAATCAGTTGTAAACACATTCATTCCATTTGTCCATCCGTAGAAAACATCAAGTGTTATCACAAGTATGATGAATAAATGGGAGTGAAAGACAGGAGAAGTCCTTAAGCAACTATTGAAATAAATATACATATATATACACACCCTCAATTCTGCAAAAAAGGATATATTAAAACTGTTCCAGTGTGTATATATGATGTATGTGTGGAAAGGTGAGGATAAATCATTGTTTTAAGCCCTCCCACCAACTACAGCCCCTACCAAAAAGGAAACAAAGACCTCAATCTGCTACAGCCAGCCATAATAAAAATAATAATTAATAACAATAATTATTATTATTATAAAGAACAAACAGGGATGCTGTAATGACTTTTCTTCTCTGTCATTTCTGAACCACATTTTAACCATCCATAAATGAACATTCCCAGAGTTGGGCTTTCATGCATGTCTCAAAAGAAAATGGCAAGAAAACAATTGACAGGGTAACGCTGTATCTGACATCTCCACAATGCCTTGGTTCCTTAGCTATAAATAAACCACTGTGGGGAAGATAACAAATAATCACATTGTGCAAAAGCTTATGTTAAATGACAGCCTAATTAGCACTTTATCGCTTCAAAATCACAAGCTATTGTAACAGCTGTGGCAACAACAGAACCCAGAGTGCTCTTCTGCACATCACAACACAATGAATCTTCTGAAAAATGTTTTTCTCTGCATCATTAATAAGACAATACTGAGCATCACATCGTGTTAAAATATATTCCCCACATTTAAAAAGTATATAAAAAGGTAAAACATAAGTGTTAAAAATGTTTTTTTGTATTGTTATGTAATCATCGTGGATACCATGTCAAGACTACATTTTAAGTATCAAGGATTTTCAGTGTCTGTCTTCAGCTGTATTTTAAAATTGCAAGAAATAAATAGACTCCCTATTTAGAAAGGAGGGGGCATGAATTTATTAGTTACATTATATTCAGTGTAATACGCAGTTGCAACTATCTGATGAAATCTGCTGCAAGAACCGTCTTTGACTCAGAGAGTGCTGTGCACATCACACAGGCTGCAGATGACCTCCAAGCATGTTGAGAGCCACAAACACCAAACTATCTTTTCAAAATTGAAAAATCTGCAGACCAAAGCGAAGATGAAGAGGTATAAAGAGGTAGGGAAGAAGTTAAAGAAAAAAGTCTCAATAAAAATGGCTTCTGTCTTTTCAAAGTTTCAACGAATTAGATGATACATAAATTAAAAAAAATATTTTGCAAGCAATAAATGTCAATAAGCAATAATTTTGTTTGCAGAGGAAAACTCAATTGAAAGTGTATATGGTTCCAAGATTTGAGGCCAGCTACATTCAAGTTGCAATAACACTCCAACTAAAGGGCATTGTCCTATTACAGACAGTAAAAAAAAGATTTCCGAGAAATAATATCAACACTGGACTCACCAGTTGACAATGATGTAAATTTTGATAATCAACTTAAAACTATTTATATAAAAAGTACAAAAGTAGGCATAAAATAGTGATTTAATGATAAACTACCAGAATGTTGAAAAAAAATGAAGTCATCTACACCACTAATGTTATGCCACAGATGGGTAAACGTAACTGAGCGTACTGATAGCTGGAATGAGAAGCATGAATGTTTAAGTATTTAAACATTTGGAAGAACATGCCTGAAAGGCCACTATGAAGGGGCAATGAAGGTAAAAGTCTTACCTCTGAGTGCCACGGGGTAGCCCAGCACGCTGGGTTAGCCTTTGACTACAACAGTCCACCAACCTCTTGAGAATGTACAGACATTCCCTGAAGGTGGAGAAGAAGGGGTAGTGGCTGAGTATGCACAGCGAGGTCAGGGTGCTGTTGCGATTCCTGGCTGCCATCTTAGCAGCACTTCGTTTGTGTTGTGGGGACTTTCCAGCTATTAGTTCGGCATCTGCTTGCCCACTTTCTTCTCCAGAAGCAGACTGAGATGATGATTCAGCATGGTTTGGAGGCAATGGTGCAGAAGGTTGGCCTCCACTGCTGCCATCAGAGCCTTCACTTGGGTTTTCCACCCCTTGTGCAGCTGTATCTGTGTGACTGCTCTTATCTGGACGGGTGCGGTGATGGCCACGTTGAAAAGAGCGGTAGAAGTTGACGCAGATGCCATAACGAGTGATTCCTGAGTCCTTATCAGTCAGCGTGAAAACAAATGAGGAATCATCACGAAGACTTACTCTACGCTGACGTATACTAAGGCAGCCCTCGGGCTGGCAAAAGAACACCACATCTGGTGGGAGTGGAAAGTCATGGTGGTCCTCTAGTGGGTATCGACGTAGGAGCTGAGGGGTCTGGGCCACACTATCACTACTTGGTTGCCTGAAAGGGAAACAAAAAAACAATTTGGTTTTGAGGCATCAAAAAATGATGTTATCTACTGACGATGAGCTACTATTTTGTATTATATCTTAGGACTTATCTATATATACATATCATTATGTGTGTGCGTAACTAATCCAGCGAGAATACTCAAGAGGAAAAAATATTTCACTTCATTGGACAATCAAACCAGTGAATAGCAGGGATTTTCCATAAATACATCATAACATTAAGCAGTATAAACATATTCTAATTAACCACTGCAGTCCAATTTAAAAAATGTAAATAAAGATGTTCAGAGGTTAGAAATGTACTGAGGAGTTGATAAAGATAATTATACTCTATACATATAAACCGACAATTACAAAGAAAGGAAAAAGACATGATGGTTAACAAAATAAATCACAAGTCCTTCAAGTGAAAATGCACTGTAGAGAGAACGCATTTTTAACAAACACGGCATTTCAAGGTTACTTACAGGAATTATTTGATTGAACCACATCTCAGTTTCATAGGAATAAGTAAGATTTAAGTAATCTAAAAAGAGAGCTAACTATTAGTTTGAGGAAATTCTTACCTTGCTCCAACCACAACCAAGTAGTCAAGTAGACGTGGGCACATTTTCTTTTTCTCCATATTGGAATCGAATGCACCCGGTATGTCACAACATCCAGGATATATGTTCCCTTTGAAGTCAGTTGTGGTTTTCCATCACAAATGGGATATATTATCTTTCAAGGTGAAGCACAGCTTCTTGATCATCATTCTGATGGTTCAAAAAAAGAATAAGACCTATAGCAAACAATAAGAGACAGTGTCATTTTGAGATACAAAGAGGAATTACACAGTTACTGCCACACAGAGAAAAATGTAAATTTCTCAAAACAGTACAATGAAACATCAGATACCAAAATCATGTTTTGTTCTGTCAAGGAAGAGCAAACAAAATTTCTCAAATTGGTACTGAGGACCATAGGTTTGTCCAAATTCACTTTTGTTAAAATTAAGAATCCATATTATATCAGTTGTAAGAGAGACAGTTGGATTGCAATCGGGCTGCTGCTTAGATTTGTCCAAACATCAGTGTAGATCATATTTCGAAAAGGTTATCGTTCAAAGATTCAAATTCTTTTCACGGTTCTTTTTTGTTGGGGGTCTCAAAAATATATCAGCTGATTCTTTTTGTAGAGGATATTACAGGCAACTTATTCAAGCTGTTTAGGAGCCAGCTTGAATTTACCATTGCGTTCACAAGCTAATCAGGAACAACAACTTAAAGCCGCAGATTAAGATAGTAAAAGAAAATATTGTGACAAAAAACAAAACGTAATTAACTCCATGTACAAGTGCTTCCAATTCTCAGTTATTAAAAAGTATTTGTAGATAGTTTCTCTTCATTTCTGTTCCATCTGAATTTTGTGACTTCGAATGACTTTTCAAAATGGTAAAAACTGACAAGTTTGGCCAGCTAACAGGAACAGTCGGCCTACAAACAGTCTGTTTGTATCTGAAGTCCAGTTTGATGTGAGTCATGTGGGTAGCTCTCAGATCAAGATCCTTCAATTGCCACTCTGAAACTGAGCGGTACAATCAAGTGTGTGGTTCTGTATCTTTACAGCACTGTGTAGAGAGATGCAATGCAAGGATTGAAATATTATATATATCTCTGTTCAACTTTGCCTCAGGCAGAGGACTGAAGCATCACAACAGTAAAGCAAAAATCAGGAGAGAATGTCAAGATGTTATTTCATTACATAAGGGTTTAAGTGTCTATATTGACAAATGTGATTGCTATTCTTCGGAGATTTACTCATTATGATGGGTTTTAATATCAGATCCTGTCCACAGACATACAATGCGATGACAAAAGATGCAGTAATGTAATACGATATATTATTGATCTGACTCCTCACATTGAGGAGGAATTGAAGATTAACCTCATCTGTTTCCTCTAAATATACTTGTTAGTAGATAATATCATCTTGTTATAATGCAAATATTCACCAATCAAATAAATGTTGAGATAGTGGTTCAGGACAAATCCAAAGCTCAACTAAGGTTCAATCAATAGTTGGCGGATCACTTTGTGCAAATAGACCAGGAAACAGACAGTAGCTCCACAGACAGCTTTGTAACAGATACAAATCACAGAGGACACAATTCTGCCCAGCATACTGAATCCGGGAAGTGACTGGATTCGGCCAAATATAGGATATAACGATTGTCAGTTTATATCTACTTTTTCTGTGCCAGATATTTCGCAGCACGATTTGGAAACATGCAATATCAAAAATGGCAGCTAAAATTGTTATAAATAACTGACTCTCTGGTAATGAGCAACTGTATCTTTAACCTACATGTCACTCACAGAATTCTAGACTACTGAAAATGACTCAGTAATAATCTTCAACTTCATTAGGCACAGTGAAGATTACGATCAAAAAAATAAAAAAAATAAAAAA
The DNA here is from genome assembly GCF_037954325.1 of Fistularia commersonii. Classification (NCBI taxonomy): domain Eukaryota; kingdom Metazoa; phylum Chordata; class Actinopteri; order Syngnathiformes; family Fistulariidae; genus Fistularia; species Fistularia commersonii. The sequence goes on from NC_141286.1 coordinate 20,573,105, forward strand.
CTCCCAACAATTAAAAGATGTACATGGATCAGATTGTCATAGCCTTTGATAAAACAAGTATCAAGGAGGGTATACAGAAGGAAATTTCCATCCTGAAACAGAAACTTGAAGAAACAATGTAGTTTCACTATGCACAAAAGTAGTGTTCTCCATCCCTGCTGTCCACCCATGAGCTAATATCCCTATATTTAGCACAAACAGGCTTTTACTGTCCTACTGAAAAATGTGTCAGAGGAAAATTTTTTAGATGAATATTGGCCATTGGCTTGAAGTTAACACCAATGAAACAAGTACATTTGTGATAGTTCTATACATTTATAGCTGCCTTGAAAAGAAAGCATAGGAAATATTTAGTCAAGCGTCATGTGAGTTACACATCCAAAGCGGCACTCAACTTTGACTTGCACATATTGCTGATACTATTTACGTATCCAATACTGTTTACATTTCTGTGTGCTGTTTATATTTCCCTGCATGGTTTGCATGTCCCTGCGCTGTATGTCTGGTAAAAACAGCATGTTTATTATCTATTTATTATCACTTGTCATCTAGTCACACTGCAGATGACGAAGGAAGAATTACGTTGTTCAGGGAAACACGTTTCCAGACTGTAATTTGAAAATCTGTCCTATTTCCAATGAAATCTAGGCCATTTAGACAGGTATGCCAGGTCAGATTTTATCCAAATCACATTCAAAATAACAAGATCCATAACCAGATCATCAAATAATTACCCAAAGGATTCCCAAGGAAGATCAAATAGTATTTTGCTTGCCTTACACATGCTTACATGTTCCAAATGCTACATTAGCATTGAAAGACCACAAAACAGTAATGTTTTACTGAAAGCCAAGGGTGTGTACTCAAAGAACTTATGGAGTAAGTAAGCTGATTCTTTAAATGCAGCATTCTAATATTTGATGTTATATGTTTGTTTTTCATTTTTATTTAAGGTAATCATGATTTTGACATGATTTACTTTTGCAAATGTTACTTTTTTGTTAGGTACCAATACACGTAGCAAGCTTAGTTTCTTCTGAGATGCCAGGAATGAAATCCCTCAGAGCACTACAATCCTATATACAGTACAACTGTGATGTAAGCCCCATCATGAGACACAGCCATCGGCCCCTGCCAGAGACAAATTCTGCTGACAGGAATGTGTTACATGTCCAATCAGTGCTGACTAATCAGCTAACCTACCAGAAATGAAGGCATTGTTTAATGACTGTTGAAGTAATGAACAAATTCAAAGCATAATTATAGCCAAATTAATGCCAATTGTGAATCAGGATAGATTTCCAGCAGCAGAAAATATTGCATTTCACCATACTGACTTCAGTTCTCTAAAATTAGCCAGGCACAAATGTCGACCAATTGTCAGAATTCCTGAGATGAATAAAACTCAGATATTCTAGCACAAATCATAAGTTTTCCAGACTTGCCAGCAGCTATGGCAAAACCTGATTGTGACCTCAATGTATCAAATGAACATTAAGGATGATCTTATCACAACTTGAAATATTCATGGTTTTGAGACCAATAGTTCAAGTAACAGAGGGGCCATTACTGACACAAAGCTCAACTAACTTTGACGAGACAGGGAGGTGAAAATTAAAATGTTTATTCAGATAAGAAAATGATGCAAAATATAAAATACAATTTCCGGACTTTGTACATCACATATATCAGGTTGGTTTGACATATTTCTCACAAGGACCTGCCAGATTAATAGCAGCACTTCTCACACTTGATAGTGTTTTGACGGAGTCAACCGGAAGGCAGACACTGAGAACTATAACTCAAATGAGAAGTAAGCTCTGGTGCAAAAACAGAAAAGGTTTAGATTCATGTTTATTTTTTTTTGTTCCTTTTACTAATCTATATGCTAATACATGGACATATTTCAAGCAAATTATCCAGTGGGAAAAACCAGACCTTCATCACTGCAATTGCTAAATATAGATACAAAAATAAAAAGCTAAATGCCTTACTCTACAGTGTGAAGCAAATACAACACCGATCTTTTATTATTCTGATTCCATCAGGACAATGAATCAATGGCAGGCAACATAATATTTTCCTGGTGTACAGCCAAAAAGGCTATTTATTGTAGCAAGAGAACTGACAACAGCAAAAACAAAGAATAACCACAGAACTATTTTTACACATAGGACTGCAACACTTCACTTTTACTGTCAATAATGAGGGCTCTTGAAACAAACAAGAAAAAAAAAAAAAAAACATTATGCCATAGGCTACATTTTGAAGGGAGATAAGGATGTGGGTTAACAGAACAGATCAATCTGGAGTGGTCAACAGGCAGCGCTCTTTGGTTATGTAAGCAGAGAGCAGGTAGATATGAATCAAAGACTCAAACATCATCAGTATCTCTTGCTAGTTACAGTCAGTATTTAAAAGCTACCAGTAACTAGTAATGGAGCTTTAACCTGCAGTCTGCATTCATTTTCAAGAACATACAATGAAAGTGAAAATTGTTCTTCTCCTACCCTGTTCTCAGTCTGTTACCTCTGTCTGACAATTGGATAGCATGCCAGGCTGCCAATAAAGACAGCGATAAGACAGAATCAACAAAATCAACACTAGAAGCATGAATTAAACAATGGAATTATGAAAAATCTGTATGCCCTGAAGCCGCTTCGTCCTTATTGTGCTGATATTCACTATTAGCTCCCTTGTATCAGGACAACATACAATGATTATATGGGGCAATTAGTTGTTGTAAGCCTTGGTTAAGAATATATCTTTTCCTGTGCAACCCCATTTACACAACATTAGATAGAAACGGAAGTCTGATGTGTGTAGAACTAACTGAATCTCTAGATATGGCAAAAAAAACAATAGCTTCTTGTCAAATAAATGTCTTCAAAGAAAAAAATGCAAATTGGATGTAATTGAAACTCTGAAGTCATGATAGCACTTTTTGTCTTGTCTGAAATAAATCCTTCAACAAGCACACAGCTTCACAGCCTAATACTGAATTCAATTGTAGTAAACCTCAAATTCAGTTAAGAAAGGCCAGCTTCTTTACCCCAACTAATCGTTTAACAATTTACTGGGCCAACCCTTGTTGTATATGCTAAGAAAATGCTTTATTCAATACGAAAGGGGGCTGGAAATCACTTGTTACCAACATCTCAGTTTGGATAATAAATAAACGAATTAGACCGCCCCGTGTTGCTAATTGGCTTATTGTTTATGCCCCTTCCCAGTGCTGGGAAACCGCAAACCCACAGCAAAATTAACACCATGAGGAGTTTGGATTCAAAGTCTAGACATGGATAATGATTTCACACCGTCATTAATCAAAGTCAAAGTCACCGGGATTAGTTACAATGGCTAGTAAACGGTCGAAATAAAGGAGAATTTGGATAAATGATACTTATGCCATTCAAACTTATGAAAAAAAGGGCCAAAAAGGATACAAAGTCAATGAAACAGAAAAGGAGGATTTTTTTTTTTAATCATAAACAGAGGGAATCATAGACAGAGGGAACATGGCGTGTTTTGAGGTGCTGCATACAGAATTTACAGTATTTACAGTAATACAGTATTTTGACCCCATTTGTTAGCAAATTCATATTAAAAAGCAGCTAAAATCAGCCACATGTAATCGTTTCTCACGATGACCGCGATTGCTGGTCTGTGTCATCATGCAGGTTACCCCATCGAGAGCATAGATATAGATCCCAGGACCCATTAAAAAGAAAGAAATGACTTGATTTATGGAGGATGACAGTAGTTATGGGGATTAGTATTTAAATTTTTCCATTTTTAACAATTTATGTTACATTTCCTTTTATTAAAACCATTTTGACAGATGACATACTGACTGAGAGAGGGAATTTTCATCCTAGAAGGAAATTGATTGTAGAGATGGTTTAGCTTTGCTATTACTGCGTGCTGGATGTGATCACTTCCACTTAATACACAACACAGAATCATGTACCCATTTACTTCATCAGTCTCTTAATTATCGCTCTGTTTCACGACCTCATGTTTCTTTTACGATTTCTCGTAAAACAAAAACAACCTCATAGGAGATGCTTCAGATGCAAAGAGTGATCCATATACTCTCGCTTGTTTCCGAGAGGCTAACCGTTAAGGTGCTTTGTAATAATAGGTCGAAGATGCAAATCCGCGAAATTAAGGGCTGAATTAGACAAAGTAATTGTGGGGATTTAAGTGGCGACGTGGAGGAGTGCATAACGTTAACACAAATTGGTTTAAGCTGTGCAAAAATCTCCTGACAGATCATATAGAGGCAGCCGTGCAGCTTGTAAATATGTCAACAACTGCATGAAGAAAGGTAAAATAATGCATTTAAGACAACCTGACAGGCCGTGGATGGTCCTTTATGTTCACCTCGGCTACGCATTCCGTCACCTCCCCTCTACTAGCTTTATGGTTTCCTACGTCACGGTGGGATTAGCTAGCTAGCTGCTAATAGTAGCTAAACCGTTTATCTCCGAAACAACATTTTAAGAAATTTGACATAGAGAACGGCATCAATAAAACAGTCATACACGCAACACGAATGCGTTTGGGGTGTTATAACAGCACGGCGCCAACGTTAAGAACATCCATACCTGCTTGGTATTAGCCAGTTAGCTGCTAAAAGTCGTCGCGAAGCCAGCAGCTGATGACGGCCTGGGTGGTGAGTGCCCTCCTCGGTCACATAGCGGGAGGGCCAGCGTTGTGTGTCCGAATCCAGCCTTCCGTCTGCGAACGACGGTAAATGGTTGGGACCATTGGGTACCGACGACGGCCGGGAAAAAAAAGGCTAGCTTCTATGACTGGCCGGTCACGAGCATGACGATATGATGAACTGATGCGAAATGCGGGTCCGCCTCCCTGCTCAGTTAATTTCAACCTGCCTTCACAACATCCTCCTCATCATCCGCCTGCAAGGAGTTCCGCATACTGAGGGATTGATTCAGCGGAAGCGACGAACGAGCACCGCGGAGGGACCTCCGGGCTCGATCCAGAAACCCGGTAGTGCGAGGTGGCTCTTCGATCTTACCAGCCTTGAAACCGATTGCAGGATTTTCAACGTGTAAGAAAGGAATCATGTAGCTTTTTGCGTGAATAAGACCACCACCCGTATTTCGTGCAACAAACATATCCATTTCAAGTAATAATTGTGAAATCCACTGAAATTCTATATTTTCATATCTACAAAAAAACTAGGGATTTTCTTTTTCATAAGACTAGACTTACAGTCACCTTTATTTGCAGTGGAAAGCAGATGCAAGCAACGTGACCCCTGCAAAAAATGCCTTTCATAATTCAATCCTATTTTAAATTACATTATCTTTTTTGGAATGATCTAGAGAAACCGAAGTTATTTTGGGTTATTTTTAGATCACTTTATTAGTTTGAAATGTCATTTTCAAGAATATATCGTTTTCTTTACTTGTTTGTTATTAATGAATCATTAGATCAAGGTCAATGTATTATTTGAGCGTTTTTCCATGGTAAATATGTGGGACATTGACAGTATTTGCAAAAGGATACATATCATCATTACTCATGAATGTTCTCCTACAGTTTCAGTTTTTCCATATACAAATTGACACATTTAGGAATTCAAAAAAACAGTTAATAACATTTTGTGCTGAGGATTCTTATATATTGATTTAAGAAAAAAAATCTTTCAGCCAGTCTTTGATAGCTCTGTACAGAAGAAGCATATTTGATGGTAATTACTAGGGAAAAATGTACTGTCATGATTGCAGTCATTGCCATATCCATCAGTTTTGAACGGTCGTAGTTCTGTGTTTTCTTGACAAGATATAATGGTATATTTTGGAGGACTTGAATACTTTTTCAACCATTTTCAGTATGAAAAAATCAGTGAAAGAACAAAATCATCTAAATACAGTGTTGACTGATTACCAAATGATTTCTCAGACACAAATACCTCTGCATCGCAAGTGTATTTATAGGGAAAATTGTGATGCAAGTCAATCTAGTTGTTTTAAATGGTCAGCTTCCTAATTTATTTAAAGGCCCTCTGGTGGCTAATGTTGTTGCTACAAGTTATATCATCATTTCCCAGTAACAGAACTGGCACCCGGTTATAAGCCCCTCCTCAAAGTGTGCACTTAAGGAATATGGGCAAAGCATAACTGTACTAACTTTGCATTGTCACATTTTATATCCAATCACAATGTAAATCCGAATTGTCAGTAGGTCTGGATGTGACGGTGGAGGGTTGTAAGTTTCATTATGTTGCCCTTCTATTGGCAGGCGACCCTCCCAGGGTCAATCAGTCTCTTGCTAAAGGCCTGCTGGTATTGCTTCCGGAACCCCTGTGCCACTGTGTGCAGGATAAGCAAAATAGATAATAAATGAATGTATAAAGCCCCAAACAAGAACTAACAAAGCTTGTATTTCACATGTTGTAAGTCATTGCAGTAGTAAAGAACATACTTTGTTAATTTATAAATTGTAAGTCTAAATGTTGCAAACTACTTTATGAAACCTCACGGCAAAGCACCAATTGAGTACGCAGGTGTAGTTCCTCTCTGACTTATGAACATTCACATGACTTGAGTCCAAGCACATTCGCTCTAGTTTTAATTTACTGTACATATAAAACAGAAGATTTTCAGGAGTTACAAGTATTAAAATAGATTTCTATGTATCTGTCATGTTTACATTATCACCCTTAACACACAGAGCAATTGAGTGAGATCAGAGATGACAATTTATATACAGAAGGAAAAGAATACATGCAGCAAGTACATTCAGCTAAACACGAAGGTTTTTTTTTACTGCGTACTTGTCAACTAGAATACAGGAAACCATGTTAAAACAATTTCACTTCCATTACATTCGATTTATGCATTGACCTGACTAGATATTGCAGTGGTTACATGTCGATGTATAAGTTAGTGACGCCTCTACAAGCGCAAAACTAACAGCAACCTCACATCTCATGGCAGAGCAACCCCCACTCCCAACCCCAAAAACTTTTGAAATTGTACAGCAAACTCACAATGCTGCTTGTTCAATAACTATTCTATTTCATTCTTTCATTCATTGATACATAATTCCTGAACACCATTAAAGCATTCACTACAGGGGTAGAAAATAAGTGCATTTTACCAAAAAGAGGGAAAAAATAAATCATGAGATGTTAATTAAAATTCAAAAAACCTAAAGATGGAAATTATTCCTTTGTCTTTAATAAAACATATTTACTTGCTCCCCTGATGGTATAAATGCTGAGACATTTTCTTTTTTTGGAAAAAAGAAACATTTGGATTAGGTGAGGTGGTATACCTAAATACTGATCTTACAACATCAAGGCATTTGCACATTATGCAGAGGGTGGTGGAACATTTGATATAATTGCACAGAGGCTCACTTTCCTTTCCTTATCTAAAGTTAATTTAGGGTAAAATAAAATTGCTTGATTAAAGACAAATCAGGCGGTTTCAACTTTTTTTTTTTTTTTTTTTTAAAGTTGTGTACTTTTTGGAAAACTTCTTAACATACATGTGTGCAGTCAAATGCATCTACTTTAACGAAAAGGTCAAAATAGATTAACTCATTTTATTACTCTTGTATACTCCTGTATGACCTTAAGCTTTAAATTCAGACCTTCTTGCCTTGTGAGATAGATAAGGATAAAATAGACCTTTTCCCATTTTTTACATGCAGTGCTAAATAAAAGAAAAATAATTTTGTGACTTCCATTTGGGGATCCAGCTACTGTGTGCTGTCTTGCTTCCAGGTCAATCTAAATAGAACAGAGCCATTGTGTGTGACTTGAAAGATCTGCATGTCAAAAGCACATGTGTGAGGAAAAAGGTCAACAGATTCCTTTTGGGCAATCGTAACAACAGAGTCATGCATGCATGTACTGCAACAAATAGTGCGCAAAATGCAGTAAATTAATATCGTAATATTCAGGCAATGCTTGTGGACAATATCAACTTGGGTATTGGAAATCCTGTGTCACGCAAAGATATAGACAAAGCAAGGTGCCTCCATGGCATTAAGATTTCTTTGAATCTAGATTTTCATTTGTTTTTATTTGCAGTTAGACATTTTAGAGGATATCATTGAAATCTTAAAGGGTAACTGATTAAAAAAAGCAAATTAAATTTGCTGTAACTGCAACCAGGATATTGACAGAAAAGGCATCACTTTTATAGCAGGGCAGAGGAACAAAAGTCACTGATATCATATGGTATTCCATATGAACCAATATCCTGTTCATACCCATGCATCATTTCTGATGAAAAAAGCAAAAGAAAATTAAAATAAAAATAACAGCATTATCCACTAGGTAAAATTGAACAGAGCATTATGAAATCAGACCTTCTAGCTCATTTTATAGAATGGTTCCACAAATGCCAGTCACTAGGACTTGTATTCATGAATCACAATTCTAATTTATCTTTGAGGGTGAACTTGTAAATTCTAAGCATCTCAAAAAAGGGAGAAAAGATCTGAAAAAATGACTTCAGCTTATTCTGGTAAGCCGAGTAGTTTTGGTGGGGATGGTGATGAAAGAAAGTAAACAGTAGTCTATGGTTATGTAAATGTAGTGGTGCTTCCTGGAAACGGCAGCAAGGTCAACTAAATGAAGTAGGTATAATTTCAAAGGTAGATCTGTCATTTCTATCCCAACCAACAGATATCATTAATGGAAAGGCTGAGCATATTAATTTACAGTGACGCCAATAATAGCTTTAAATGAGGGGGGGGGCAAGAAGAATTGTGTGTAAATATAGCAATGTCAGTATCCCTGTAGATATGAAGTTAGTTTTAAATGGTTTCATTCTGCCATCCACAAACCAGATTTGGTTACTGGAATAAAAATTAAAACGTTTGACCACTTAAAGCAGCTGGTGTTGAGTGTCTGGTCGAGAAAAAAAGAATATGTGATAGATCTTCAGTTCAAGTTAGTTTTTCCTGGAGCACATTCCACTATAGATTTTCTTCAGTCATCAAATCTAATGACAATATAAAAGCTGAAATCTCGACATCTTGCCTTGAGTAGATCTACAAGTAAACATGTCTCACTCTTGGGGGGCGGTGTGGCGCAGGAGGTAAAGCAATGGTCTTTGGAACCTGACATTCCTGGTTTGACTCCCGATTCCTCCTAGTGTGTCGAAGTGCTGTTGAGCAAGACACTAAACCCCTAACTGCTATCAATTCTCATTTAAAAATAGTCTTATAACATGACTGTGAGCATGTTAGAGACAGTCCTAATCTTGCTTTAAAAATACAACTTTTTCAATACGGTTTTTTTATTCATTTAAATGGAGGGTCAAAGATTTTAAGCATTATTTAATTGATCTGAAACATCAGTACCACACATTCTGAAGTAACAGTGTTATGTAGAAACAACAACAAAAAAAATAAATTGTCACAACACCATTTCCTGAAAATGAGGGCGCTGTGCCAGTAACACAACCGTTATACCTTTTAGATCAATAGTATTTGATTGTACATTACTGTTGTGCACTGCATATATGTTTCTTGTGAAAATAAATATACAATTTACGAAAAAGTCTGCAGGCATCTAGAAAATGACCAAAATGGTTCCTTTTGCACTTGGAAGTCAAATAAACTAACACAAATTAATTAAGGATGCCTCTAATTCACATTTCTTTACCTGAGCAACTAAACCAACCAATAGATTTATCCAGAACACAATGCACACTTTTAAGTTCCCATATGATGATGCACAATTCAAACCAGATGGCCAACCATATCCCCCAAAATCTCTGAGGTGAACAACTAGTCAGCTCAAGCCCCAATCCAGAGGTTGCAAGACTGCTAGGAAAATTAACTTCCAATGCATGGTAAGCTGCATTTCCTTACTTGAGACACTGATAGCAAAGATCTGCTCAGAGCCTTCGGGTAAAAATGTTAGAAGACAATGCACCCCCGATAGATACTGAAATAACTTTCTATTGTAAAATTAGAGATAGCTGGCTGAACGCAGGTGGTGACATTTAACGTCTCCAAAATCCTGCCACCAGAATCCGCCAGAGAATGAGGAACAAAGGCTCAAAGAAACATGTTTTTCTTGCTGAACACAAACCCATATTAGGAGTGTGTTTTTAGAGCAAAGGGCAACAAAGTTTTCCTTCCGACTTCCCAAAGAAACGAAGAAAAAAAACAAAAAAACAAACTCAATTCTGGAATCAATCCATGACCAGAAAACAGTCTTTGATCCTGCTAAGATGTCTCAAGCTTGTAAAAGCCACGGAGTGTGACATCAAGACTCCAGTCACTCATTGACATCCCAAATTTCAGACAGCAATGGGGGAAGCTTCTTATCCTGGAGGCGAAGGGCAAAAACCTGCTCTGAGTGGACACTACTGAGTGTGCGAAGGCTCACTAGCTTCATCAGCATACGGGGAAACATCAGGTGATCCTGGGAAAACAATGTAAACTTTACTTGAGGGGGAAAAAAAAGTTCAAATAAAACATATGAACAATCATTCTCCTTGTACAAGTTATAGCCCCAATCCCAATCAAACAGAAAAACAGGCCTTGAACTAATGTCCTTATGATTGACAAAGACCAGGTCATGGTGACATACCCTTTGCTACCTAAACCAGTGGAAACTTACATTTGGTCTTTTAATCATGATGTAAGAGCGCAGCGCGTCCACATACGGTTGTTGAAGCCTCTCCACAAGATCATGATCCTGCACGTTTGGTCGGTCTAAGCAGGGTTTTGACAACACAAAACAATCTTGAAACTTACAGTATGAAAGGTAAATGTGATTTATGGTGTCTTAAACCAAAACGACAAACATCTTGCAATTACAAACTGTTTTAAGAATGGTTTCGTTGAGTGCTAAGTGAACTGAATTTACTGGATGATTCCTTTTTTCAGATTCTTCAAACTGACCTGCTGAGAATATGTTGATGGCAATGAGCAGGGCATATTCAGCCTCATCCAGCTGCAAGTCATTCATTCCTTTTGAAAACTCAAAGATGGGGTTGATGAATTCAAACTGAAGGCCTGAGGAGGAGAGAGGGACAAAGAACACAGGAAATCACTATAATGAAACAAATTGGATGCTTGGTAGTAAATATTAATTTTCTGCAAAATTATGGATTACTATTTTAAAGCTAATAAATCTCTTCGTGTCAAGTACTTTTTACTTTGATAAAAAAACAAAACAAAACAAAACCTGTTGCATCTGAAATGAGACAATGTAATTTTAACAAGCAACAATTGTTTAGGAAAAATATTAACAGTTTATATTGGGGGTCTGTGACTTTTTGAAGACAAAACATGCATAACAGCATTCTCTACTCATAGTATTGTTATTACTCATATACTCTATCTTCCATTTACAGTTGAAATGTACCTGCTTTTGCAAAATCTTCCTTATTATAGCTAAAATCCTTCAGAAATGTAATGCTCTCAATGGCTGGGTTGTATCGCCGAGATGTTTCAAGCAGCATAATCTGATGGAGACAAAAACATCCTTGTGAGTAGAATGTTAAACACACAGACACACAAAAGTTTTATGTGCACAGATTTCTACAACAACCTTACTGAGGAGCTAGGGGTGGCAAGGACCGAAACTCAATTTGTATCGGGAAAATTAAAGAGAAAAAGATAATTCTAGTTTTGAACCAGAAATGATGCAATAAAAAAAATGCAGTAAATGAACAGGTATTAAAACATAACAAACTTCTATGGTTGATGTCTTCAGCAGTGCAATCTGGTCCTCCCTTGTGAGCTCAAGGAATCCTGGAAGTTGCTTTGCAAAATCCACTATCTCCTGGACTGACATGATAGCTAGTTCAGTGAAGTGAGCGAAGCGCTGCTGACGCACTTCCCTATTCTGGAGATCTTGATTCTGTGGCCACGGCTGTAGAATGCATATCCAGAAAGAAAAAGTAACTGTTTATGACTGAGTATATATCAATACATGTAAATTAAAAGTTTGACAGGACAGGTGAAAGTTAATGATGATCAATTTAATATCAGCAAATCACATTTATAAGAAATATAAAGTAAATGCTTATGAACCACAACACTGTTTAATATTAACATTTTAATTCCAGTTACTGACAATGCCAAAAAAATCCTTCTGTTTCTGTCAAATTCATATTCATTTTTAATTCAAACATTTTAAGCCACAGGAAGAGCAGATTTGTTTCAAATGTTGCTGACAGACATATCTTGAAGTCATCCCTTAGTCTGACATTAAGATAGCCTGTAAACTTTCCTGTGAGATATTCACTTACTGTCACTTTTGGTCGGTCTAGGAAGGATCTCTTGTTGCATTGCTTCTGCATGGCCACCAACTTCTCAATCATCTCCTGCTGTTGTGGATCCAGTGCAGCTGCTTCCTGTGGGGGGCTGGGGGTAGCGACGGTGGATGAGCGAGCACTTTCCTCCTCCTGCTTTTTCATCTTCTTAAGTCTGATTTGCTCCTCGGAAAGCACACCTAATCAGAGAAATACTGTCCAACTTAGCAAACTTATTTGGTGAACCCTTGCATTTTATTTGTTTTTTTTCCTTTGGGCTGTCAACCACACCAAAATTATTTGAATCCCAATTTTATCAAGCTAAAATATACACAAAAAAATTACACTCACACTGCTCTAGCATGCCTGCCTCCCGACACTTGCGCAGACGACACTGCTGGCACTTGCGGCGCATGTACATATCCATCTCACAGCGTCCATTGTTCTTGCAGGAGTACTGGGCACTTTTAATAACACTGCGTCGAAAGAAACCTTTGCAACCTTCGCAGCTTAGCACATTGTAGTGGAAACCAGAGGCCTTGTCACCACAAACACTGCACACCTCATTACCTAACATCTTCGGAGCAGGTCCCTTTTTCCTCTTCACTGGTTGACCGTCTATACACACAAATAAAGAAGCAATGAATCACATTGAGCTCATCCATAACACATTAAGTTTTGGAAGTTTGAACTAAACATACATTGTGGATGTTAAAAAAAAAAAAAAAGAAGAAAAAATTACATGCCATTATCCAGACAAAAATTTGGATGTCTTAAAAAAATAAAATAAAATAAAACTGCCCAGAATAATGTACATACAGCATGTAGGTAAAATACTTGAAAATTGCAGACGCAGGAAAAAGTGGTAATGCATATTGAGAGGAGGAAAAATTCAGTTTCATTATATTTCACTTTACCTTCTGTCAGCCCTTAATTTTACACAACAACATTAACTTATAACTTTGGGGAAAAAAAAAAAATTATGCAATTTTAAAACTATGAAAGTGGGTGACATATAAATTATTCTGGTATTTCCCCACTGTGTCCTTACCCTCATCAAAAGCTGAAGAATGAATATAAACTACTACTAGCTGCAAGTATGATGTAAAATGAAATAATGACTGTACAGTTTTTGATCAAGTATCATTTTATATCAATTTATTTATTTTATTTAAGTGCATAAAACAGCAGCTGTCCACACAACAGTGCTACCAAGAGGGCAGAGCACAGAATAAGGCCCACTGACTGACTTCCACACATTACTGTGAAGCATGAAGATGTGTCCAGGAGCAGTATTATTTTTATTATATACATTTCACGCACACACACACGCACACACACACAGCAAACATGGTTAATGTGGGAATGGAAATTAGCCTCTTAATTTTTGTTTTCTTTTTCAGGGTTACAAGAGAGGGAACATGACATCAGCTGGGATTTTACATGTAGAAAACTGATACAGGGAACATCATCTCTCATGGACTATACATTCCAGTTATGGGTCAACCTTTATCCTTTCTGTCAGTCACTGTAGCTGGAATATTTCAAAATCGTCCAGTTTTTGAAGCTCCTGTATTGTTTTGATTTGCAGCACATGAACCGCAGGTGGGAAAGTACAAGATGCATAATATTTAAGGATGGAAGAGGGAAATGTATTTTGTAAATAGTATGACACAAACCTGTCCTTGTATATTGTCCCACTAATTCGATCTATTTGTCAGTGTTGATTTACTAAATTCAACTGGAAAAACATATTCTTACACAAACTAAATCAAAATTTAATGGCTTGGTTCCATGGTTCAGTAAATTAGCATTCAAGAGCATTTTTAAGGGAATATCTCACCAATATTGGCGGATGAGTCGCCTGCTGCTGGATCAAGCTTGATGTCATGTGGTTCTACTGGCACAGGGCTGCTCATCTCAGTCAGTGAAGGGCCGTTATGTGGCGGGGCAGGTAATTCATCTGGCTGCGAGAGGTCAGCCAGAGTAAGCAGGCTTTCATGCTTCATCGTGTTGCCTCCGCTCTTCTCCTCAACCATGCAGTCCAGCTGCAGCTCTGCAGTCCTGTCAAATGCCTTACTCTCATCTGACAAGGAAGACAAAACCATATTCATTCATCTACGAAACAACTGTAAACTGGTCTAAAATAAAATACGCTCTAATGGATTCACTCTAGTTGGCAATGAAAAGTGATACTGCAAATGCATATACTAGAACTTATCACATAAAAACATTATAGAGTAAAAGGATCAGGCTAGATGCCTAAATAAGAAGCCATTCGTCAGTATAAGCCTGATGTTTATAGAGATAGCTCAACATAAAACTGACACACTCTGGGGGGTACTTCAAGCAAGGGTTTAAAACAACTCAAACTACCTCAGCTCTTTGGAAAAACTAACAAAGAGTGGTGTACAATTCTTATTGTATAATTGACAGTAGATGAAAGGCTGAAAAAATGATTATTTGCTGAACTGTTTATTCAGACTAGACCACACTCACACAGACACTTTCCCCTTACCATGACCAACATCTGGGATATCAGTCACAGACAGCGTGGACATCTTCTGCACAGCAGCTTGTCATTACGAAATCAACATTTACCTGTGCAAAACAAAGAAACTCTATCATGAGTACAACTGATCAAAGGACTGTGCATGAGATTGTGTTTTGTTAAAGAACAGTCTTCATGGTGTCAATGTGCAGTTGTTGTCGAAGGACCTACAATTTATTTACTGGGTGGTAAGACATTGGAGCCTGCACTGAAACAAGACAAGAAACACCGTATGTTGCAGTCCAAACTATTAACACTTAAAATTGTAGGTAAGTTACTTGACCCCAAATAAAAGGATTTCCCTGCCATTCAAGAACCTTCACATTAAGCTGCTTGGTGCCTCCCTGAGGAGCCCTGTTACTATCGAAAAACTCCAGTAGAACTCAAGCCTTTAATGTTAGAAAACCTTCACTGTTATTCTTTTTTTAACTTTAGTGCTTCAATGTGGATTTGTTCCTCAATACTCACACGAAATGTCCTGTACCAAACTAAATGTAATAAACAATTGATGAGTGAATGAGAATGCTTTCTGTTTTGTATATTCCGACCTATTCAGGACTTTTAAGATCAACACAAAGAGAGGCTTCTCATCATTAACTTGCAAGTGACATGGCAGCTGTTTCTCTAGAGCTCCACAAGGACTGGGCTCACCCCAATGAAAATGTATCCAGTGTTTGATTTCATAAAGTGCAATATGGGAAATGCAAAATGATTTTTTCTGACTTTTTTACAGTGTATGAGGAATGAATGTATGTTATATGAATCAAAAACAAGCTAAATAACCCTGGATTCTAGATGGATAAAATTCAGGTTTGGCTATTTAAATTCCACTGAAGGGTTGTCTGAGGAGAGGGCTGTCTTTTCTGTCTTTAGATTAGGATTTAGAGGAAACGTGTTGTGGCGTCAACTCCAACAGGGTTAGGTATGACATCATATATTTCTATATCTAGGAGGGTGTAGAGTGGTTGATGTGGTTAATGAAAAAATTAGTCAAAGAAAAAAAAAACAAATGGTGTTCTTTGAGGGGGAAACAGAAAAATATAACATCTTGGTATTTTTGTACAGGAAATTGAGCACGCAGTAAAAGCAGAAACGAAAATTTGTCACATGCCACTTTGGGATGCATTTCAGGAAACTGATTCAGCAGACACATGTGCCTTTTTTGGTCCTTGAAAAAAAAAAACTTCAATGTAGTTGACTTAAATTTTCAAGTTATTAACTTTATCATGAAGAGATTTGTCCACATAAATGTGGCCAACCCCTTATTTTGTTCACATATGATTAGTCATCTTTCATGTGAAATGCCATAGCAATGAGAAATTAATCTTAACATAATTTAGAATATAATTACTGTGCTGAGCATTAACCGATACTGGACAGAATTAAATAAATATTCACACACTATTTTTTCACAAATTCACAAAGGAAAATCCCTGAGGGGAACAGCCAAAAGGAAAAGTAGAAGATTTCTCCTACAACAACAATTATCAATGGACTCCACATGACACGAGAAAAGTCGATAAAATCAAAATGTAACTACCGTTCAATATCTAAAGGTATAAAAAAAAAAAAACTAAGAAAACAAAAAACACAAATGTGTCAATTACCCCAATGAACTAGTTATGTCATACAATAAATCCATGGCTATTGATAATGTATAGCCAGGAATTAAATGAAAATATATTTTAGAGATGTTTTATTTTTATCTATACATTCTATATATTAATGTATCTAATGTAAGTGGATGTGCTATCAGCTGTACAGCTCAGACTATTTAGCCATTTTTGGGATCTGTTCTTTAACTGAGCTGATGGTCTTGACACAGAGGTTGCAGTCTACTGTCCAGACTGAAAATGAAATATGGAAAAACTGAACAGACATGTCTTCTTCAAGTCTTGTTCTACACTTGAAACAGCATGCCAACATCTGTATGTATGTTGTCAGTTAAAAAAAAACATGAAGGTTCTCACTTTTTCCAAGATGTCATCTTCTTTGCCTCCCCAAAGGATCTCTGGTTTTGACAAGACAAGCACAAGTTATAAGAACAATAATGTTCTACTCAGAAGAAGGGCTGAGAAGAGATGAGGCTTTACTTGATATGCAACTTGGGGTTAGTTCTGTGACTTGGTATTCTAATAATAATTCCATAAAGGATAACTTTATGTATGTTTTACAGAAGATGTGATCTTTTATGCTTTTCAGGGGATTATGGCATAGTGAACAACGAATTGTTGCACGGTGACCAAATAGGTTTTGTGATATCAGCAACTTTATATGAACAAATTAATCTGAGTCCATGTTGACATTTATACAAAATGTTAACATGAATACACCTGTATGCACAGACCCAAATGGTAAGACTTGTCACTGTAAGCTATCAACAGGGAGAGCCTAATGAAAGGACAAGGCTACCTTGACAAAATTCTAAAGCTATGGGAGAAAATGAGGAGTAATAAAAATATAGAAAAGGATAGCTTATGATTCGTGAATATGTACAAAACCTGTCAGTCTCGCTAAGACAGTGCATACAAGTGAATGTATAAAACATATAACACAACAGGATATAACTATGGAGAATTAGCCAAGGAACCGCATTCCCAGAATACTCAGTAAATATGTTTGTTTTTTTTTGTTTTTAAGTACTGGCCGTCTGCGCAAAAGCTAATATTGGTATGACCAGCGAGACTGTCACACTGATGACACACAACCCAGTACAATTACATATCTCTGATCAGGGTTTGTGTAACAAATTGAGAATACAAAAGCTCCAAGGAAAGTACACATTTGTAGCAACAGTTGATGTCACAACCATCATTTTCCAAGAAAGGCTGATAAAGGCTGTATATACGAAAGCAGTAGAGCAGTCATTATTCAATTTTTTACAGTAAAAGATTCAATTCTTCACTCAGGGAGTCATTAAGGGATCCCCTATTGCTTAATAGCAAGTGCAGCTCCATATGCTGCATACTGAGAAAAAGAATGTTTATGTTTATCACTATAAAGTCAGCATTGGATAGAATCCTTACATAAAAAAACTAAACATTAGAAAATTCTTCATGGTACAAAAATCCTAAAATTCCAAAGTAAATAAACTTACACAACAAATTGCAATGAAAACACACATTTTGATCAAACAATGTGGTGTTTTTTCCCACATCTTAAAAACAGCAAGACAAAGGGCGATACTTAAGTACACAGTGACAAGCAAGAAGTGACCTTACCTCTGACGTTGATGTCTTATTTAATCACTTATTCATCTCACATTGAGTCCACAATCACAGCCTGTCAATATCCCTTTGCTGATGGAGGACTTGTTTTACTGATGAGCCTTGAGGATGTCAAAGCCTCTGACTTGGGCTGAAGTTTGCTGGCTCAATATCTTGAAGGCAATGAAGAGGAAAGAAGACTAGTCCCTTCTTACAATGCCCTATGGGAAACAAGTGGGAAAACAGAAAGTGGCCAGGGAGGGTGGAGGCAGGGTGAAAGAGGGAACACAAGAGGTTACTATTGGTCGCTTACATGGCTCTTAAAACCCACAGGGCTGTAATGCACCAGTCCTTTCCTGTTTAAATATGAGCAATCCATTTTATCCAGAGTCACCAAAAGGCAAAAACTAAGGACTCTTTTCTATATTTTCCATGAATGAATTAATAGAACTTATTTAAGTCACATATGCGCACGCCCGGGCACACACGCACGCACAAACCTTGAAAGACTGGCAACACACACGCAATAACCTACAAAACATAACTAGTTATGTGAATACACATAAAAATATATTATGGTCCTCTGATAAAAAAATAAAAACAAAAATCAACTAGTCTACAAAACGTACACTATATTCATTAAAACTCAAAAGGTTGGGTGATGTAGGTTTGCTAAAATTCAAAACAGGTCTTATTCCCATGGAGACAAGATCAATAGGCTAGATGTCATGATGGAAACCATCTTGCATGTTGATATTATATATTATCATGCTATTAAACCCAATAATATGAAGTGGATTTAAAAGGTGAATTAATACTCTTTGGCTACGAAACCTGTCCCCTTTCCCTGTGATCTAAAGTTATACCCACCCTGATCACTATGTTCAGGTCCAATGTCCCCATGCATCTTATCAGTCACCTTTGTTCGTGGGCATGTTTTCATTGACCAGCAGAAATAAATTGAAAGTACCAAAACAAAGGTCTAATACTTGTTAACTATTCAAGAGCAAATTTGTGAGAATAATAGAAAAGCAATTTCAATTTCATCTGATGACTCATCTGAGATTAAATTTATACCCCTAATTCCCATCTCAGTAATGTTTGGAGAAAACAAATATAAAAAAGGTTATTAGACTGAGGTTGTAACCCATACATAACGAAATCTAGTTGAACATTAATATGCATACATATATATATATATATATACACACACACACATACACACACATATATATATATATATATATAGCAATATATGTAACATGAGGAATTCTCCCACGGAAATGGACACAACAGATAAATATGGACAATTTGTGTCTAGCTGTAGCATCTTATGCAGGATGAAGACTAGTGTCTGATTAAGTTTGGTATTCCAAAACAATTCCTGATGGCCCTTCAGTATGTTTTACTCAGACAAAAAGAGTTCGAGCATGTGTGGGGTTGCCACACAGTCATCTGTGACTCTCCATGAGTGATATGATCTCCTGGGTGATAAGGGTCTTGCTTTTTGCCCAAACTTAAGATCACCCCAGTAATTTGTCCAGGAAAATGAGATGGTGAATCCCTATCCTGTGAAATAATGAATGCAGTTTAAACATGTAATACTTAAAGGGCCCTGTTAGTCAGCCCAAATAACACCATTATATTTGAAATTCCATGACTAAACCTTGTAAAAACATACTAGAACTGCAAACTATCAAAACAGGTGTTGTTTAGTCATTGTGCATTCAAGTGAAGATTTAGACTTCACATAACTTATAAGCTAGTGTTTTAAAAAGAATGTTCATTAAACCAAGCCTTATTTGGAACAATTTAGATTTTATAGGGATGCCATCTTTGTCCTTAATTTTCACATGGAAACTTCCTTCAAGACATTTACTAATAAGTCTCCTTTACTGGAAGTAGTACTGGGACACACCCAGTTAGAAATATATGGCACATATGTTCTCAGATGTGCTGACCAGTCAGTAAAACAAATGTCAGCATGCAAATATGGTAAGGCACATCTGAGTGGGAAACTGTCTTTCAAATGATCTCAAGATACCAACGGTGTGAATAGATCTAGTAAGGCGAAAGTAAAAAAAAAAAAAAAACATATAAACATACTCAGCAACATCTTGGTACGAAAGCTACGAGTCATTACTTTCGAGATTTCTCCTCAAGAACATCAAAAGGAAATCAGGTTCCCACAAAGGGTAGGGAGGAAGAAGTTCAGTGTTTCGCAGCCCTGCAGATTATATTCCCCGATGTTTTCATTTCTTCTAAGCGGGGACCTTCGGTCAGGCTGAAGTTGGGCACAGCTGTGCTGAGAATTGTATGAGGTCACTAAAATAATAAAATAATATTAACAATAATAATAACGATAAGTCTCGCAAGAGAATAGCAGATAAGATCGCAAGTGAATCAGATGGTTAGTCTGTACATATTCTAGCAGTATACTTTAGCATGATCATGTGCTTTAACTAGGGAGTCTTTTGTAAGAAGTTAAACTTACAACTTCGCAAATGAAACAAATATAGGGGACTGAGCCTTTGGGCCAATTTCCAAAAAACCTGTGGTCATAATTTAACCCTATCGACTATCCATTGACGTAGTTTCACAACCGTGTGGCATCAACACTTGACAGAAGCTAGTCAAAATTTAAAGCACGATTCTGAGGTTTTAGAGGTGCGACGTGTTTTAAATGTGTTTAGGAATTCATTCAAAGGATTGTATTACGTAAAGATTAGCGGCTAACATCAACATTAGCTTACTTGTAGTAGGACTTGTGTACCACTAAGATGCAACTTCAGATTTTAGTCTATAAACCATTTCGTACCGTGGCTATAGCTTAAGACAGTTATACTCGGCCTAATACACATCAAACACGAGTAGCAAAAGGTAAAGTCTCCAGGTGAGATTAGCTTCATGTTAAATCTAACATTAAACAAGGCCAATATTTCCACGTAAGCCGCCACAGCCGAACGGAACTCCCTTTAACAATTTTAACTCAGCAAAGTTAATGTTACGGACACGACAAACAAATAGAAACATAACAAAAGATAAAGCTGGCAGACTTGCCTTACGGTTGGCGAGTTTCTAGCCCTTTTGTTGAGGTTACTGCTTCTGTTAAGTGTGTGTTTACTGCGGCTTTGACAACCCAAGCTAGCGAACATGCTAGCCATCGTAGTTATGTCATATGACGCTGCGGCCCCGAGTCGCCGCAGGAAGCGATTTTTTTCGACAGCAGGAAACAGACTTCCTTTATGTGATCTATTGCACAGCGATAAATTTCATTTATTAATTCGATTTAGTGTTTTTATAATAAAAAAAATAGGACAAAAACAGAAAAAGCTATACAAAAAGCTGCGTTCCGTGAGGCAATTATAGTTTTAATCCTATAAAATATTTGTTGTTAATCAAAAAAACAACATTAATTGTCCATGTCGGTATAACTGCTGTATATGAAATATTTGGTATCAAAAATGTTACATGCCGAGCAGGTTGCAACAAAAATTTCCACGAAAACACGAGGAATCTATTTTAAGCGGTAAACCCTATTGTACCCATTAGTCAAAATTAAGCAAATTAAACAGTACAGGATATTATTTGTGGGAAAGCTACAAGGTGTTGCAATTGATGTACATTTTATACACTTATACATCTATTTTAAAAGAAACTTGCATGCAATACAGTTGAAATTGCATTATTATTGAAAAGCGCTTGTGTTGAAGTGACGTTCACCAAATGGCATGAATGTTTTGACATGCACCGCCAGAGGGCAGACTCCTTTACAGGGAAACAGGAAGTAGCAGCGATATTTGTTTGGCCGAATAAGAAGCAGAAGCTAGGCGACTGCTAAACGGTCCAATGGTTGTTTTGAAAACAATCTTACACATAGCTGCATATAGTGAAACCCGTTTTAAAGGACGCCATGCCGGTTATTTGCGCGGCAATCGGGTGCAACAACAAGTTTGTCAAAGGGTCGGAAATAAGATTTTATAGGTAAGTTTTAGAGTGTAGATGATAGCACATCTTCTCCTGTATGTTAGCATCTATTGAATGTATTAATGCGTTGGGAGTTACAGATACAGGTCAATTTAACCTACATCCTCACACCCTTTCACTTACAAACAAATAGTCCCTTTTTGTACACGAAGTATCAACATGTTAGACTCACAGTGAAATTAGTCTGCCTTGTATTTCCCCACTAAAACAACGAGTACATTTGTTTAGCATTTGCACATATATTGGAAGTAATTAGTGCAATATACAGGACTGTCTCAGAAAATTAGAATATTGTGATAAAGTTCTTTATCTTCTGTAATGCAATTACAAAAATAAAAATGTCATACATTTTGTATTCATTACAAATCAACTGAAATATCGCCAGCCTTTTATTATTTCAATATTGCTGATTATGGCTTTCATCTTAATAAAACTCAAAAATCCTATCTCAAAATATTAGAATATCATGAAATAGTAATTTTTGTATTTTTAATTGAATTACAGAAGATAAAGAACTTTATCACATTATACGAATTTTCTGAGACAGTCCTGTATGTAGCAGACAATGATGCTTGGATGAATATGGTAAGAGGGAGTTTTTACAATTCAGATAAAAAAAATAGTTAGCTGTTATATTGATAAATTCGCAAGACTTTAAATGAGCTGTATATGTGAGTTAGTGATTGTTGGTAAGTGTAAAAACAGGTTGATGCAGGTTATTGATTTTTTTCTTTTCCTCTTTCAGTTACATTCACAAGGTTCATAAAGTTTAAGAGATGGCCATCCTCAATAAACAGTACGTTTGATAAATCATACATCGAAGGCTGCTGTGAAACTGTTCAATCTGCTTTCTCTCAGGTTTCCTCTCAGCAAACCTCAGCTTGCCACAAAATGGGTTCACAGTCTGGGGATGAAAAACTTCATACCAACAGCCAACACCTGCCTCTGCTCAGAGCATTTCAGGACAGACTGCTTCAGGGACTATAATGGCAAACAGTTTCTTAGAGAGGATGCAGTGCCAACCATATTCAGCCATGGGCAGGAGTCAAAGGTGTGGATAAAGATATTTTCAGTGCTGTTCTTTGCAAACAGTGATATTAATCGACGTGTCAAATATTCCACAGATTGAACTCCGAAAGAGAGGGGTGGTACCAAAGGAGACAAATGTCACAAATCTGCTGGGAACACCAGCGGAGCGAGACAGAGCAAGGGAGGCTGCCAATCTGCGGCGAGAGAAAAGAGGAGGCATGAGAGTGAGTTTTTTCATTCTTTTGAATTCCATTCTGAAATATTTAGTTATTGCACATTAAATCATGATACGGAAGTATGATCAAAAGCTGTCAGAGTTCTTATGTGCAATGTGTCCTGTAGTTAAAATTTGTTTTGAAGTTGGAATTGTACAACATGCCCCTCTTGTAAGATGCAGGGCATTCCAACATTTACTTTCTTCTGCTAAAAATGCAGATTTTCCAAAGATGAACTGTTCGAATGGTACCACCCAGTTCCCTCTTGTTGTGTTGATGATCGCTTCACCATTTTGGCCATTTTTTTTTCCATTCTGCTTTGTCTTAATATCAAAATTTACAATAGCCAGTCACACATTCTATATTACATCTATGATTGTTCACTGAACTACATTTTGTCGACTTTTAGGCAAATGAGACACAAGATTTTTTTTCAATAGATAATCTGTTGTCTTCATTCCGTTTTGAGCGAGAGAAAATAATTTTCCCAACATTTATATTGTCTCCCTCTTGCGGTCAGACGCCATTACTCCATTCATTGAAATCTGTCAATAAGAATTTAGTTGCTGGATGATAGCGTTAACGGAAAGATTAATTCAGTTAGAATAGTGTTGAAAGAATCAGTAAGTAATGATGAAAAAAAGGTATTTTGTATATTCAAGGCTCCTGAATAATTTATTGCTGTTGAATATTTATTACGAGTTTCGAACATCCGAGAGAGTGATTACGCATGTGGAAAAAAGCTAAACTCCATTAAAGTAATTGTCAAAGTTATTGATTCATCTTTTCAGTTCTGGATTTTTTTTATTTTTGAAAGAAAGAAACCCCTTTATTGTCACATACAGTTATACACAGAGCACAACATCAGCGAAATTTGACCATTGCATTTAACCCACCATGGAGGCAGCGAAGGAATAGCGCCAGGGGGGTAGTTAGGGGTTCAGTGTTTGTTCAACCTCTCGACAGGCTAGGAGGACTGAGGAATTGAACAAGAAATGTTCATTTCCAAGGAAGATTGCTTTAACCCCCTTCGCCAAGCCGCGCCCTAACAAAAGTCAACCTCATCATTCTCTCCTCCAATTTCCTGATTTCATTTTCATTACTGATCACTGTATTCATTAAAATGACATCCAGTTGTGTTGACAGTCCAACCAAACATCTGTCTGATGTTTAGCTGTTTTAAACCAATCGAGGTTTTGCCATTAACTTTGCATGGAACACAATTTTTCACTTTGGTGCAGGGGGGTCGAGGCAGCCGTGGGGGGAAACAGTTGTCTGACAGGTAAGACTGTGTGCATTGTTCATTTTCCCCTAAACCTGCATTCAAATAAATTATGGGAGTGCAACCTGTTGTTCCATTCAGTATAGTTAGATAGTTCCTATGTGGTCACATCAGATCAGGATGCACTTTTCTTAAGTGAAATATTCTTCTGCCTTCTGGTCTTCCTAAAGTATTAAAAAAGTAAAATCCAGCTCAGATTTAGCAGATTATAGGATATTGTTGTTTTCATTTTGCCTAAGGATTGCATTGGGAAATGAAACAGTACAACAGCAGTAAACTGATAGAAATGGGCATCCATGTTTGTTTCCTCAAATAATAAATGGGATGTCACAGCATCCTGAAAACCCTTTATTAAAGTGCTTTCCATTTGGCCACTGGTTTGTATGAGAAATTAAATTTCTAGGTTTTTCTACTGCTTGAGCTAAACACGATACATTTGTAACTAATTACGTTTCAAAAAAACATAACTTTTAACAGATTAACTTTGTGTAAGAGAACGTTCCTTTTCAATGTTATATTGCAGTGTTTCCCAACCTTTTTCAACGGCACATATTTCACAGTAGAAAAATCACATGACACACCACCAAAAAAATAAGTCAAATATGTTTTCATGAAAAAGAATGAAACTG
The DNA here is from genome assembly GCF_037954325.1 of Fistularia commersonii. Taxonomy (NCBI): domain Eukaryota; kingdom Metazoa; phylum Chordata; class Actinopteri; order Syngnathiformes; family Fistulariidae; genus Fistularia; species Fistularia commersonii. Next base: position 20,598,270 of record NC_141286.1, read on the forward strand.
TATTTACCTACTCTGTAAAATCTGGCCCTGTTTGGTTGAACAGAAGCTGATGTTCTTGAGGAATTGAGGAAATGCAATATAACTTTCATGGTATTGTCTTGAGCTCACTTTATTTTACTTTATTCTGACCATTACTCATACTTGGGCCTTCATCTGGGTCAGAATTTTCTTCCTGATTGAATACTTATTGTTTTATATAAAATATTTATCAATTGTGTATCACTGCCGCTGTCTCACTCAAAGCATCACTAATTATTCTGCTGTTTGGGTAGCAGCAGGTAGATACACAGGTTAAATCACTACCTGTTGCCATCTAATTAAAGAGCATTTAATTATTCTGTCCGTCACTGCATGCTGCCCACATAGATGTATGAAGACACATTATTTGCTTGACCCGTTCACAAATAAAGTGGGCATTTTTCCACAGCACATGAACAGTGATTGGTAAACACTGTTCTATCATCATGTTGCATATATCGATGTACACAATACTGCCATCTGACTCAAAGGAAACAATGGGAAAGTTAAGGCATGCAGCAGTTGATGAGAACAGAATGAGAGGCTTGTGTGAGAGCGTGATGGCGAGTCAATTAAAGTCCTTCCCGTGATCATGCAGGCAGAGTTTTGGCGCCAAGAGCAGAGTGTATGACAACAAAGGCCGACTGCTATCCAACGGCAAGGACATGTGTGACTGTTTGGATGTGGACTGTATGGGCTGCTTCTATCCATGCCCCGACTGCGGCTCCCGGAAGTGCGGGGTTGAGTGCCGGTGTGACAGGAAGTGGCTTTACGAGCAGGTGGAGGTGGAAGGAGGAGAAATCATCCGCAACAAGTTTGCCGTGTGACGAGCGGCAAAATACCCGGTCGCCATGTCAACAGGCTTCTGGGAATCAAGATGCATTTGCTCCCGCAGTTCAGCTACAAGTCCTGCTGCTGAAGTTGACTGTGAAAGATTTTTTTTTTTTTTTTTTTAATACAGTTTACCCTCTTGCCCTTTTGCCCCTTTTCTTACCCTCTGCAACCTGGCATTAAATATTTCTTATGTTAATAAACTGTGTACTTAATCAAATGTAGTTGCTCCGATGATGTGTTGCATCATTTCATCTGAAGTGGGGAAACATGAGATCATGTTTTAGTGAGTGGCTGTGTTAGGGGAAATCACAAAATACTAGGGAGTGACTCAGTATCTTGAAGGTATTAGCCCATTTTACTTTATATTTAATGTCATTCATAGCGAGAAAAAAACAAATTAATCAAATCTGAATTGTGCATGTGAAGTAGACATGAAAAAACATTGATAATATGCCTGCTTAAAAAAACAACAAAAAAAACCTCAAGTATCTGTGCCAATGTAACGGTCCTTCTCAATTTAATAGTTTCACCAGGGTTTTCCGTGTGTGTTCTTATTTTCCGTGAAACTGGTATACCAGAAAAGCACTTTGTCCTTGTTTCCACAGTCCAGAACACATCAATATTTGAAACTCAAACATGACTCCCGGGTTCGAACAAGTCAGAATTTGAACTTGGGGGAGGCAAAAAATAAATAATAAGGATTTCAAAGTTCTGCAAAAAGTTTGTGTTTTATCTGAGGTAAAGTTTTAATTTCCTCAAAACCTACGACAGTCTCAACCAACATTCACTTGACTGCTGTTGTCTATCATTCAGTTAACAAGAAGAGTGAGTAGGATGTCTAGAAAGAAGATCTACGTGTAAAGCAGTAGGTGTGGCTACAAGGGAGTCCAGTAGAGAACATTGGTATCCCAAAATTAGCATTTTGGAAACCGCTATCGGGCTCCTTGTTAATAATCCATGGCAAATCCTTTTGCAAACACAAAGCTGCCCAGTTGGGAGGGTTCTTTCAGTGGAAGCAGGGTCTTTCGGATCTTAACATCTAAGTCTCACTCATACAGTACCCCGCTGGCACTTAACATCACATTCATGAAATTAAAGTCACCGGACCAGGAGTCATAAACTCGAGACAGATGTAGAAAAGACCATTGTGCTTTTATCCAAATGAATACAGGTCTTGTTTTTTTTTTCTCCTGCAACTACATATTCCCATATTTGGCATTCCCATTCATAGCCCCTTGGGCTTGTAGCAGATGCAAATAAAATATAATAGTTGCATAAAACCTTAAAAAAATGATTGTCCTTTAGAGAATTCAACTCAAGGAAGAATTCATTGCAGCATGACACAAAGCCATCTAATAAAAGGCCATGCCCATTTCCTGCCTCCAGCATCGGAGTCCAAACGACAGCCTCGTCTATAAACTTGATAAAATGTCTATCTAAATATTGGCTGCTGCAGTCATTAGTGAGGAAAGAGCACGAAGCCCCAGGGAGCCGCTGGATAAAAACAAGGCGCTATTAAAGGACACCAATGACCCGAGCGAACTGAATCTGTCAGCATCTATCCAGCCAGCAGTGTTCACACTGGGCAGGAGATGTGACATGAGTGCCAAAAGGTTGAAGGTCATTCTGGATGGTGACAGAGAAAATGAAGTAATGGAGCTGTCAGATCTTTTGCTCCTCTATAGAACAAGTAAGCTACCTAATGCGATCTCTCTTATGATTTACTACCTCTCTTTTGATGACTTCATTACATCTCAAATAAAGCAGCTGATTAGTCGATTATGAAGCATCACTTTTAATATCCTGTGGACAGGCGGTATAAGTGCTTAACATTCAGTATGTGTCAAAGACGGAGAGCAATGAAAGTGTTAAGCACACCCCAAGGCACTGCTATGTTCCTCTTGTAGAACAATAGGATTGTTTCTGAGATTTCAAAACTGTCATGGAATTCACGAGTGAGCAACTGAAGTAACGAGTTGGGGAAAATGTTAATTCTAATATTACACCAGCAGAGGTCCTGCTTGGCAATTTGGGCACCTTGAAAACTATTGGATGCTATCAAACATATAATATTACTTTGCTTGAACAGGTTTTGAAGTACCCTGTCAGTGCAGGGTCATTTCAACTATTGCCATTACCCCACCTAATTGCACCCCTGTGCGACAGAGCTGATTATTTCCACATCTTTAAAATCAATGAAAAGTAAGTGATTTGTTGCCTTCAGAAGGGATGGAGGTCTGGATTCTCTCTGAGCCGGTCTTATTACAGAAGACCCATAATGCCCTCCAGTTTGGTTTAAATCCATCACTCCATGTCACATCACTCTGTTCCTCCGCTGGCTGTGCACCTCAGGGTGCTTGTATGGCAAAAGGCATGGTGACATTGTAATATTGCACAAGCTTAGATGGCCGCACCCTAACACCATCAAGCTATGTCCTTCTTTTAATCCCAGCATCTCTATCTCTCAGATCAGTGGCCGCAGGGGTCAGGGACATCACTTCATCTACTTCCCTTCCTCCTGGCCTCCTACCTAGGTTCTGAAAACACATTTGTCTAACAAATGTGTTATCTACCCTTTATTTCCTCTGCACATGATTCACTGCCTGTTGTCTTGATAACAAAAATCTTCTTTATCTTTTTACTATTTTTACAGTTCAAGTGTTTTTCTATCATTGATCATGATATTCAGTCCTCTGAGTCTTACTTATTTTGGTATTTTGGCTTTGACCGCTGCACCTACTGATATTGGCTGACTGGTACATTGATCGTCTTGATACACAAGGTTTCAGCCAAGCTGGCAGCCCATATCCAAGGGACGCAAGTGTCAGTCAGTTGATCTTCGACTTTGGCTCACACCAAAATGTAGCAACAAGTACTGAATGGATTGCATTAAATCTGTTGTGCTGAAATTCGTGGAGTCCATAAGATTGATTTTTTTTCATGATCCCCAGACTATCATCAGCATCAGGTCAAAGTTTTAATTCAAAAAATGCAGTATGCCAACATCTACTTGATGTATTAAAGGTTATAGAGTGTCTCGATCAGTGATTATTTCAATTCATCCAGTTATTTGGAAGTACAACATTTGCACTGTGCCACATCATGCAATGCAGTCTGATTAACTGTCCCTCTTAAAACTAAATACATCTATACATCTATCTGCACAAGTCAAATAAAATGTGGTGATGGCTGATATGTCATACATGTATAAGTCATCTTGGTGTATCTTGTATTCTGTTTATTCACAGTAAGGATTGGAGCTTAAAATTATTATTATTATTATTATGTACTTTGAGAACCCTTTAGCATTTATACACCTGGCTGACATTGAATAGAAATGATTCTGATTTTTGTTGCATGTCGTCTTATTGGCTCTTAATTTAGGTTGCAGGCAGCACTTTGATGACCAAGTTCCTCGGGCCATTGTTAATTCAGGTTATATTACCCCATCAATATGGTTTTCTGCAAAACAAAGCTACTTGAATGTACAATTAAGGTAACATAACTTCATGGATGGGGTGAGTTAGCAACCTAAACCAATGAAGGTTTTGGAAAATATCATAATTTGGGTTAAAACAGCACACATTAAACCTGTCGTAATATAATTTGACAGAGCACTAAGATTCATGTCAAGAACCACATTCTGTGTATAAACAGATCCTCAAAAAGCCAGTCCTGAGACTGCTGTGTCTGGGTCTGCTTTATTTCTATTCCCAGCCAACTGAAGCATGTTGAGTCAGTTTTGAAGGCTGGTTGTAAGAGAAATCGATGTGATCGGTTAATCATCTTTTCCAACTAGCACATAAAAAGTGACCCATTCCCCATAGATAATGGGGATATTGTCATTTTCATCTCATCTGGCTGTCCTTGATAACATCAAATTTAAAATACTTATTCAGTGAGTAAGGCTTATGCGACTACTGTCCATTCAAATCGGTGATCACGGCATACAATCAAATGAAATGTGCAATTATATCAAATGAAACTCTATCAACAAAAGCATTTAAACAGTATGAAAAACCAGTGAAATACATGACAAACAGCAAAAACATGTTTGCAGTTTTAATGCAGAAACGTTTTTGGTTTTAAACATTTATTTTTCTGTTAATGTAAGGAGCAACACAAAGATATTAACAATGAGGGCCTAGAAAGATTGACAACTGGGGATGTCTCCCAGGAAGGGGCCGCAGTGTGTGTTTCCCGTGTTACATGCAGTACACTTGCAACTTCTGGCCACGGGGTAAGTGACCCCAACCGAACAACCTTTGACGTGTTTCGTCTCATAGAACCAATCGCCATTGCAGATCTTTTGTTTGCCTCTGTCATCATCGCTGATGTAGACTGGATCCTGCCAAGAAACCACATGGTCAGAGAATCAACTCAGAAATCAGTTTTTATGACAGTATAAATAGCAAATTCTAGCTGTTTTTTTTTTTTTTTTAACAATACATTAACTGAGAAAAAAGAAAATCCCCAGGGTGGACCTTGAGTTCACCCAAGAGGTAAGAACTATACAATAAAAAACAAATTACAGCGTTTTTCAAACTTGACCTGTGCATTGATGCGTAGCAAAGACCTCGTTCTGAATGATTTCACACATCAGTTGAAGGTCAAGTTTAAACTGCACACAAGATCATCTCGACAGTTGATTTGGGATTTTGTGGAGGAAAAATGTATGCAACAAAATGATGACAATGCGGTTTTAAATGTGCTGCACCTTGTACTTTTTCTCTGTGTAAAATGTCTTCTATAGGATAGTAATATAATTGCTGGGGCTGGGGACGAAGGTAAAAATACAGTGTGTCTAAATTAAATATCAGATTATGAAGCTTTTGCCCTATTTCCTACAATTAAACTCTTATTATTTATCATTCATTATTTAACAATCCAAGCTAAAATTATCAAGTTGCATGGATGCAAGATAATTATTGTTCTCCTTATTGTTATCATCATTATTAATATTTTTTCAACTGCCTCTATGACAATTATTCACAGGCTAAAAACGGACTCATAGTTTTTCGATATTTGTGTCAGATTAAGACATCCAGAGGTCTCTTGGGTGTCATCAAGAGTTGACAAGCTCTTGTGTTCAAAATTACAAGTCCAGCTCACAATTTTGGCCTCCACATTTCTTGTTTTAAATCTCTATTTCAGTACTTGGACCTTCTCAAAGGGGATGCATCAAATTAAGTTGACAGATCCTAAATTGAAAGATTAGAATAAAGAACTTTGTCACCATGATAGGTAGGATTATTGTTAGATGGAAACTTTTGGCGATATAATAATTCGAAGAACCCTGGCTCCATTGCTAACCACTTTACAGTAACTAGATTTAGAGCCTCATGCTAAACAACATGAGGTGGAGTTTATTTTTCCTAAAATGGATGATGTGCAGTCATTCAGTCTATCAAAAAACTGAATAATTGCACTTTTTTTTTTACTTGCTGTTTATTACACAATTATTCATATAGATATCCAATTCAATGCATTGTTTCTTTTTCCATTGGTTGGACAATGAAAGCGTATCAATTTAACTTCACTGAGATTTCAACTGGTTTCTCCTTTAAGTCTGCCCCTTGACTCATTATAAAAAAACTACTTAAAAACGACTGCAGTTCAAAGTGCCTTGCAAGTGTTTGTGAATAAAAAGCAAAATGTTGAAAGCGAATCTTGAAACTATACATACTACAAAAAAGGGAAAACGAAAAAGAAGTTGTTTGAAAAATTTAAGCGAGGGTTATGATTTCATAATATAGGTTAAGGAATACATCATGAGACACTATCATGCTAATATGAAAAAGTAGACTTAGCGTTAACATCCTCCGAATTTTTCTGCACTGCACAGATGACAGATTTTTGTAATGATGATTTCATTCTTTAGCCACATTGTACTGATAATGAAATGCATCAGTGCCTTTATTTACTCATAGGCTTAACAGTGCACTGGCCTTCATCATGCAAGAAAACAGAAGATGAAACCTGCATAGGGGCGTGTTACCTTGTGGTAGCACTGTCCTGCGCATATGGTGGTGAACAAAAACTCGGTTCTGCCACAGCTCTCCACAGGGATGCTGATGTTCATTGGATGACAGTCAAAACTGCAGCCCTGGCTCGCCCCCGCCAGTGCCAGCACTGTTACCATGACGACCAGCTGCATCCTCTGCTTGCTGCTGTACTGCTGACTGCCACCAGAGAGGATCAGGCTTCACATTAGATTCTGAAGAATGTCAGGAGATCTCAGGAATGTGTTATTAAAGGAGCCAACATATTTGATGCGGTTTTATGGTTTGTGCTTGATGATGTTTTACAGGACTTTCCCTGATATACACCCATATCAGCCAGTCTATACTGGCCCACTTTGACCACCAGTACTATCATTACAGCTTCCAATATTAAGTGATAGGATGTAAAAATAATAAAAACAAATAAAAAATAGCAAAAAAAAAAAAACTAACTAAAAAATGCAAATTATTCTTTCAATCAATTGCAAAAGAATGTACTCGCTTTAAATTAGGTCCATAACATAATTCCCACATCTACAGGACTGTCTCAGAAAATTAGAATATTGTGATAAAGTTCTATATCTTCTGTAATGCAATTACAAAACCAAAAATTTCATATATTCTGGATTCATTACAAATCAACTGAAATATTGCAAGCCTTATATTATTTTAATATTGCTGATTATGGCTTACATCTTAAGAAAACTCCAAAATCCTGTCTCAAAATATTAGAATATCATGAAATAGTAATATATTTTTTTTCAATTGAATTACAGAAGATAAAGAACTATATCACAATATTCGAATTTTCTGAGACAGTCCTGTATACAACTTTGTATGCTTTTATTTCTTTTTTAGGGGAAAAGAACTTTGATTGAAGTTTTTCCCTGAGGTCGAGAAGTCAAGATTGATCTTTCTGCACTCCGAGAAAGAAATTGTTTTTAGTTCATCCAGAGAAACATGAGGTCTTTTGGTTGCAAAGTGATTTACTGTTGAGTTTCTTGAATCATTGAGGAATAATATTTTGGTCTGGCGGCATGGTGGCGCTGTGGTTAACACTGCACGAAGGACCGTGGTTTGATTCTGACAAGAATTCTGCGTGGAGTTTGTATATTCTCCCTGTGTCTGCGTGGGTTTCCTCTGGATCCTCTGGTTTCCTCCCACAGTCCAAAAACATGCAGAAGTTAAATGGAAAAAATTGATAAAATTGCCCTTGTGTGAATGAGAGTGAATGGCTATTTGTCTCTATATGCGGCCCTGCGATAGACCGGCGACCAGTCCATGGTGAACCCCGCCTCTCGGCCAGTGACAGCTGGGATAGGCTCCAGAATCACGTCACAAAGTGTAGAATAAGAGGGACGTAATGGATGGATGGATGGATGAAAATATAAACAGAAGTCTGGAAACTTCAGCTGAATTTCAATATGAGACAGCGCCAAGCAATATATCTTAGAGTTCAGCATCAAGATTATTTCCCACATACACGGTAACATTTTCTTATTTTTCATTCGGTGTCAGGCAAAGTATGGGCAAACCTGGCTTTTTCTTTTTTAATTTAATGAATTAATTGTGTTGGTATTTATTTGACTATTTCTTGTGCCTCCCACAACACAACACTACATGAGTTTGTTTACCGTAAAGGTGGGAGTTTATCAACAAGGCATACATATTTGCTAAATCAACTGACCTGAGCAGGTCTGATTCTTTGCCCAGATCTCATCATATATTCAAAAGGTCTCAGGTCTTATCAAAATGTATTATTATATTTATTAATAAATCTATGACAAGCCAATCAATTTACAATCATTATCACAGGCTGCCATATTACTTTAAAATATTCATAAACATTTCACATACATAGGTGTTTTTTTTCTTCTCATTTTCCTCACAATACCTCGTCATTTAATCTCAAAAATCAGCCCAATTTTTTTTTTTTGTCCTCAATGCATTTTGAGAATAGAGAATCTACATCTCGTGTGAGAAAATATACCTGCGCTTGTCTCTCCTTGTACATGTGAAAGTTGCATGTCTTACCTCTTTCGGTAACCTCCAAACATCTGTGACAGCCCAGGAAGCGCAACCGTTTTCCCTCCAACTTAAATAGAGCTGCCCTTCGATTCTGTTAATCTCTCCAGCCTTGACTCAGGGCTGATTTTCCAACCTGTTCTGACTAAAAATCCATTTCTCTTCTCTTTCCTTCAACAGACTATGGATTCCCCAGGACTCAAGGCTTTTCCTCCCACACATGGAGAGGAGACGGTTTCTTCAGAAATCATGTTGAGATTACATGAGTGAATAGACTGAAGAAATATGAGAGGCCATCTGCCCACCATATTAAATGGAAACACTGACAGATGACTCAGTGATTCATTGGTGTCATTTTCTTTTCTTTTTTTTTCCAATGGGTTGATGTAAACAGGCATTAAATGAAAGATGAAAGTTTTAAGTTTGATCACCTTACAAACCTTTTCGTTTGATGTACTGCATAATACTTTTTCTTTTTAAATTAAATCTCATTGAACAAACCAAATTGAATGTCTGTCATTTTCTATGAAAAGAATCACCAAGTGTGAACAACTTGATTAAAGTTGGAAGGATGAATGTTGATTAGTCAAACTTTTTTTTTTCATTGTCCAAAAGAAAAAGTGACCAATTTTCCTATACTTTTAAGATAACCTTGCCCCTTTTTATTTTTGGACTATCAACCAGCATGGCTGATTTCATGAACATCATTCATCTCGATTGCAGGGGGAATCCATCCAAGCAGTGTGTGACACAGGACACCGCTCATGCCATTAATGATGGAAAATCTCATCAATGGCAGGGAGAGTGTTTTTAAAGGTCAGTATGAATGAGAGCCAAAATCATATCTACTGTATATGGACAACATTGATATCTGCAGGACACATTTGTAACATTTTCCAACAGTTTGGTTCAACTGTCATGTTTATGAAGTAAGCTTTTTTTTTTTTTGTAATACTTTATATTTAATTCCATGCTGAGCGACTTGCGGCATAATTTTGTTCGTACATTGACTTATTGGTGAATGATACATTCTGCGGGTGTGCTGGGATGCATCATCGGTGATGTGTCCTGGGTTCATTGGGTTTTTTTGGGTCTCACAGCATCATGCAACCATGCCCAGACGACCCAGCCAGGGGTGCTCAGACCCAAACCTGCATCCCGGTAGCATGAGACCACAGATCACCCCTCTTTAGCCACCGCTATCTGGAATTTCTGTTGGCTGTGTCACTTACGACCCTAATGACTTTTCTCTTTGCTAGTCCACTGATGCCAAGCAACATTAAGAATCTAAACCAGGGGTGGGAAAACTACAGCCCACGGACCACATCCGGCCCGCCAAAGATTGGTATAGAATTCATACTTGATGTGAATGATTGGATCAATGAATGTTGGATCACAAACAGAAGATTATTTCATTTTTGGAACTACTTGAAAACACTTGAGAATTTTTCTAAGCTGAATGATACAGATTGGGTTTGTGATTTAGCCTTTACTGTGGACATACTGATACACATGAATGAGCTGGACGTGAAGCTATAAGGGAAAAAAACGGTTTGTGCATGAAATGCAAGCAAACATCAGAGCCTTCAAAACCAAGGTGGTTTCATTTTTGAAGCCAATGTCAAACGAGTCTGACATGTGCTGTTAACAAATGCGTTTTTTTTAATATGCATCGCATCTGTATATCAAATTTTAAAAGTCAATCTGGCCCAAAAGCCAAAAGGTTTGCCCACCAGTGAGCGACCTGCAAAGCTGCTACAGCCTACTTCTACAGAATGGCAGCAGCCTTGCCACCCCTGACTCCGGCAATCTTCCATGAGTTCCTGATATTTGGCATATTTGACTTCCTTTCGAAAGCCTTCTCTATCCAGGCCTCCCACAGCACTGTCAACTCTATCATGGCAAGCTGTTTTGAAGCCTCTGACAGGATCACCATGTCTGGAAACTTGAGGTGATCAACCATTAATGTCGCTCCTGTGCAGTGTGCAGTAAGCCAGCAGAAGCTCTGTGTTGTTGTTTGTTGCTCTTCTGCGTTGACAAATGCCAGCTGCCTGCTGGTTGGGCAATGGTGCCTGTTGGTTGTCTTGGCTGAGGAAACATTCTGGGCGACTGTCTTCGGTACCTGGTCATGTCACAATTGGAAGCGACCATCTCCCTGGGCCTTCTGCCAGTTGCTGAGACTTTGCTCAAGTGTTCCCCTCCCTGAGCAGCGAGTGCAAGAAGGTGTATAAGCCCTTCTCCGGAGCTGAAGGTTTGCGCGGCTGGGGAGGGTGTCATACATGGATGCAATGAAGAATTTGATTTTCTGGAGCTCTGCTCGCCAGATGTCATTCCGTGAAAGCTTCCGCTTCAGCACTCCTTGCCATCTCATCCATGCCCCCTCCTGTCGCATGCCTGCCATCCAACTTGTCCTTGTTTCCTTCACTGTTGTCCCAAACTCCTCCTGGACAAGACGCCCAATCGCCTTGCCCTAGACCTTGCTGTATCTAGGTATTGGGAAATTCCCCAAGCCTACTCTTCCCATTGCCGCTGTCACCACCACTGCCTTCGCCTCGGCTTGGCTTCTACTGCCATCAGCTTCTGAGCTGTATTCAATTTCCTTTCGGGTCTTTTGAGTCTCGATACTGCAGTGCATCTCTGGTCTGGGTGACCATAAACTCCTCCATGACCTTGTAGCATGTTATTCCTCCCATAAACAGCTCCACGACTTAGTCTGCAGTGAGCCGTACAACCTCCGGAGGTATAATTTGATCTTTCGCTCTATTGACTCCACTGATGTTATAGGAACATCATAAGCTAGCAGATGCCAGAGGATTTGCAGGAAAAATGCCATGCTGGTAGATCCAGGGCTAAAACTTTCCCAGTTGCCCTGATGAGTTCTCTGGCTCCTTGATGGCTTGAATGGATGGCACTACCATCTCTTAGGCTCTAGTCAAAGACTCTTTACTGGCTTCTCATTGATCAATGGTATGGTAGCGCCATCCAGGGCAAAGTGGAGCTTGTCAGAGACTCGGCCTTTCTTCAGAACGAGTGACCTTGATTTAGTTGGCTTGAAGCTCATCCTTGCCCACTTGATAAGCTTCCCCAGTCCATGAAATATCCGTCTACCGCCCAGTACAGAAAATGTTGTGACTGTGAGTTCATCTGTGTCGGCTCAAATGGGGGACAGCCATACACCTGACCTGGTTAATGGACCTCTGCACTCCAACTCTGCAGCTTTGACTACCATGTTCATGGCAAGAGAAAAGAGGGTGACAGATATTGTGAACCCGGTGATAATACCCTTCTGCAGTCCGTGCTAGCTTGTCCAAGAGTCCAAGATGGATCTCATGACTCTGACGATGGACCTCAAAAACTTAGTTTGTGCAAAAAGGCAGGTAACTGACTGACTGCCAGAATAATAGCTCACATTGTTTCTGCATTTCTTTTTCAATTCTCAAGCACTGTCCAAAAGAAAGCTTAGTCAACTACAAAATACAAATTCGCCGAATCAGCCGATGAAAGCCACTTTCCCCTTCCTTTATCATTTAAGTGATGTTACCTTTATCTCTTTCTGTTTGATGCAAACTGTGAAATTTTAACGCCGCAGCTGTCAGCAGTTTCCCAATTCTAATATTCTCAGTTTGTGAGAATCATAAATGTGTGGTATAAAATTTATTTGAGTTTAGTGTGAATGTGTGTGTGTGTGTGTTTCACTGCATTGAATCCAATGCTCTGTAAAAGCAACCATCTGTATAAACCACAGTTTATAAAATACCAACATCCACAAGATTTTCAGAATTAAATGTTAGCATAAAAATATACAATTGACAAGACAATTGTATGTATAACTCATTTGTCTTCACTTTCCTACTATTCCATAAACGTTGGTGTCCTGCTGCTAGCCTGCTGCTACCTGTTTTAAGGAGTTTTCTGCTGCATTCAGGAAACGTTATTACTGCACCATAAGCTGGGAAGTCTGCAGTAGAACGTCTTTGTCTGCATCCATGGTGCATCCAGTTGCTGCCCTTGCAGCCACCAGGGACTCAGTTTCCTTGCATCCTGTAAAACTGCCATACCTTCCCTATACCGCTGCAGGGATTCACCGTCTCCCTCTCAGACACATCGCCTTCCTACCACAAGCCCGAGCTAATAACAACACTCTTTCGATATTCTGTCATAATGAACAGCGCTCATGGTTGATTAAGTTTGTCGAAAGTATAATTTGTCATTTTTGAGTGGTCTGCATAACCCCAAGTAATTCCTTTCCACTGAAAACTAATTTATTAACTATGAAACAATGACATCACTGCATAAACACTATTGACATTCTTGCAACCCAAGCACCTCATGAAAACTCAATATAGAACCTTGAAAATGCAGATAAGACTCTCAAGGTCATCTCAAATATATGGTCTTGAAACCAAGCAATTTGTGCTTTCACAGCTAGACAGACAATAAACTTTGTAAAGAGCTAAATGCAACAGTCAACTGGTTAGATTGCAGGTTAATGGTGATATGCTGCTTCCGATGTTCACCAACATAACATACACAACATATTACCAGAATATGGTGTATGTCAACCGACACAAAAAGTTTTTTTCCTTTTTTTTTTGATTGATGTAAATTGTTTGAAAATTGGACATCTCATTTAATACCACTTCTACTGGCATCAACCTGAAGTGATCGGCCCCAAAGGATTGTGTATGCCATTTCACATATATTTGAGATTTTCACATAAAATCTTGAGCCAAATATACTCTTGCCTGTAGAAATCATCAAGAAAAAGTGTTGAGTTTTTAAATTTGAGTAAGAATTTCTTCAAAATACAAATACAATCAAATGCAATGACTAGCTTCTACTTCCATCATACATAAGTTATATTTGTGTTTTTTAAAATGGACAAAATTTCTAGCCATCCTATCCATGGGGACAATAATCATTAAAAAAATAACTTTAAAGGCTTTGAAATATTTGTTAAAAAAAAAACAATGTGATGAGAATTAGAGTGCGATCATATCTTACAAGGATCACTCCAGAAGCTGTCGATGCTTTTCCACTCTCTGTGACTCATTCTTTGTTTACCATCATCCTACCCAAAAATCTACCCAATTTTTTCAGATTTGACCGAAGTGGTGGAACAACATTCTCAGAGATATAATGCTTTCAAAAAGCCTAAAGAAAGGTGTCTTTTGTAAAAGGTGAAAATGTTTTGGATAGCTATGTTGAGCCTCGATAAGACAAAGCTATCAGTAATGATATCTGACGGGAAACAGCTCGGAATGACATACAAGGTGATCTTTGATTCACCCTGCATACTTTTCTGGTTCAGAACTCTAATGGTTATTGTAAAAAAGCCCTTTTGGATGTAAAACACCTTTATTATCACTCGGCTATAGAGTGGAACGCCTTTTTCCCCATGTAAACCCCATCCAGAAGCCTTAAATAATTCTTCTTGTATTAGATCCAAGCAAACACAACCAGAATGGGACTTGTGTTTTATGAGTGTCGGATGTTGCCCGAGTATGGGACTATGCGGTGGGTACGTTAACGGGATTGCTCACATTAACATATCGGTCTATGTGCGGCGTCACCTCGGAATATTCAGTCATTCATTACCTGTACTGCTGATCCTAAATTCAGGGTGGCTGGAGACTGGCCCAGCTGTCATTGGGCAAGAGGCCAATCGATCACAAGGCAACATACTGCAGAGAAACAAAAAACCTTTCACACTCAGACACACATTGGGCAGGTAAGGGTGTCCAATCAACCTACCGCATGTTTTTGGACTGAGGGAGTAAACCGGAGAACCCGGAAGAAACCCATACAGACATAGGGAGATCATCTATTGGAATATGCTGTATTTTCTCTTGTCACTTACCTGTATGTTAACATTCCTGCTGATACATTACATTACAGTCATCTGGCAGACGCTTTTATCCAAAGCGACTTACAAGAAGTGCAATTCAGTCACCAAAGATTCGAAGTACTCGTAGCCGGAAGTCTGAAGTGACTACTCAACCAAATAGCCATCTCAGAACCATATACATACATACATTCATTTCATCATTTTTTGTTGTTTTTTTGGGCTTTGTGCTATTAGTAGGGTAGTGCTTGGTGAAGAGGTATGTTTTCAGCTCACGGCAAAAGATGGGCAGCGACCCCCGCTGTTCTGACCTTTTTCGGGAATCTACATATATATAGCTACCAACTGACTCATCAACTTATCAGCCTTATCACATTCATTGCCACCACCCATCCCTTCTAACATCCAACCTTTTAGCCAACAAACCTACTGTAGTAGTAGTAGGTAGTACTGTACTATATATATATATATATATATATATATATATATATATATATATATATATTCATATTTGATATTTGAATTTGTTCATGTGATCTAGTGAGATTACTTTACCGGGTTTAATGCAACGAGATGCAGAAGACTTTGCCAGCAGATGCACGTTTTGCAGGGTTTGTGCATCCAAACTAGAGTGCAATAACCACCTTTCCTCACTCTATCCCCTCTTATCATTACTGAATTACAACTCCCTCAGGTGCTGACTGAGGTGTACGGTCAATGAAGTGCAAAGACCTGGTGTGCAAGATGTGTAAGGTGGGTGGAAGGTTGCCTACATATAAAGACTGGAGAAGTGCTCATCTAATTTCTGCACTAAATATTTGAGAATAAAGGGTGAAAGGCAACTGTGGAGAAACGCTTTGAAATGAATATGCAATGTTTGTTGCGTCGACTGTGTTTTTTCTTTCGCAAGCGTAAAGTTCCACGTTAGAATTTACATATTGTTTAACATTTTCTCCACAACGATGTTGAAGGAGACTGCAAAAGAACCCAAAAATATCCCACTGATTATTACTACTAGTGGTTGGACCTCTGGGAATGACTCCCTGGATGAATATTTGAGTGGTTTTTCAGTGGTTTTAGAGTGTGTATCAACAGGCTGCTCTTGTTCTAATTAGACATTTTGAGCCAAATGGATTGTTTGAATCAAATAGACTGGATTAGGTAGGCTGGATCTGCTGGGTATCACAGGCCCACAGAGAGAAAAAAAAGAACAATTATCTGCACAATCAAATTAAACTCAGGAGGTTTCAGAGGTCCAATCAATAGGACCTTTACTATCAAGGATTGCATAATGAAAAATCCCTGATAGATTGAGATGGTTGATCAACAGCCACGACTCAACGGGTCACCTTCCCGATGCTGAGAACACTTGATCTTGATGCCGTGGCGGACCAACCTCTGCACACTTTTGATGCCTAGTGGGCGATACAAATTGCAATGCATTGCTCCCGCGTCTCAAAAAGTAAATAAATCATAAATGAATGAACACAATATTATCACGGAATGTGGTCCGAGGCTAACTAATTTGGTTTCCTAGATAAATTGCTCTCATAATAGGTCTTTAACACACCTTTTGCTGTGATATTGTGTGCATCACTATTACAAATCACACTTTTGTAATCAAGCTTGCTTTCATCAACTGTTGCAATACTGTGGCTTATGACTGTATGATAATGCGAACTAATGAGGGCATTAATGACAAATCACCATAATATCTAATATAATGGCTTGTCTGTAGTTTTCACCACTCATTACTCATAAAAGTAATGCATTTTTAATTGCTTTTGCAATAGTAATGCATTGTTAGAGTCATTAATACCTGAGCACAAACATTTGTTAGACTGTGTCAAACTTTGAACTGGGTCTGTAATCATTCTTGTTTCAATATTGATACACTTCAGGTCTTCTGAAAGAGTTAAATGTACTTCTTACAAGTACATTTAATGTGAGAAAATAGCCTCTATTATACGGTTAATGAGCTGATGAACGTTAAACTATGTTAACCATGCATTAGTCATCTTGGACGACCTGTAAGTGGAAAATGCTTCATAATCATTTCACGCTTAAATAGTTACAGGGCTGTTACATCAGACCTAATGTTGGTGTGATCAGTGTTTGTCTTTGAAACACTTGAGTTTTTTTTGTTTTTTTTTACTTTTATAGTTTACGAAACCAAAGGAAAAAAAAAAAAGATCAAAACAAAACAGTCGTGCCCGTAAGAAATATATGATTCAGCAATTGACTGGATAAAAAACAGGAAGTTGGGATAGTCTTAATAAATACCTAGACAGATGGTCAGATGGTAGGAGTAGCAGACAGACAGATAGACAGATCGATAGATAGATGCCTACTATTTGTTGAACCAGTTCATTCAAGGACAAGTCATTATTTTGGCTTTATGATCAACAGACGAGCTATTTTAACTTCCGAAGGAGCAGCGGGTAATACATTGGCAGCAGACAGAATCGCGTAATATTCAATATGTGCAGTATTATTGATTGAACACCTCTCACGCTGATGTGTCTGGGGGAGTGTGATCTGGCGGGGAGACCAAACAAATAAAGAAATAAATAAGAAATTCAAGATGTTCTCAAATCTTAGGGGTGTGCCACGGTGGAAGCGTTTCTTGTGTTTATTTTTATTTTTGACGGTCACTCGATTATTTGCGATGCAGGCCGCTCAGGCGGGCTCATATCAGGGCCTCATCGGATAACTGACCCCTTTTTTTTTTTTTTTTTCTTCAGGCCATTTGGCAATATGCTTTTCCACAGGTTTTTGATTCTTCCTTAAATGTGCACTCAGCTCTGCCTAAATGATGTCCAAACAGTGCAAGGGCGTTCTAGGTGGACAGACTGAATTACTGCAAGGGACGATTGGAGAACACATGTTTTTTTTTGTTTTTTTTTTGGTTTTGTTTTGTTCTCCCAGACACCGGTTGCCAACCTGAAAAAGCCGATGAAGGACGGATGGCGCTCCGGTTGTGAGACTGCAGCAGCACGACGCGCAGTGACCGGACGCGGCCACTGGGGGAGGACCGTGTTCCGCCTGCGCACCGCGGCGCATGAACGACTTTCTCACCGTGGCTCTCCCATCATCACTCTCTCTTTCTTTCACGCACACGTACACACACACACACACACACGCTGGGAGGGATACAAGGACTGTTGGTAGGGCTTGCAGCGACGGAAGGACGGACGGATGTGCGATGCTCACACTTCACCTCGGGGCCATCCACCCCCTTTCGCCTCCGTGAAGATAAACTTTGACCCGCCCTCGTATCTTCTTCACACCTGCTTCCCCTTCTAACCCTAACCCTTCTTATTTCATTATTGCCGCCGGTACCGGGAGCGATGCAGCAGAAACGAGAGGCGGGGAGGGGATGGGGGGGTTTTAAGTGGCACCAGATCCTGTTGAATGGAGACGAGACGTCGAGACGCAGCTGAAAAGTGTCCTCCCCAGAGTGCGTCAGAGCACGGATGTATTGTGATGATCCGGTTGCCGGTTGTCTCCGACGGGGGATTACTGATATCACCCCAAAAACTGACACGGGAATTTGGACAAAACTGCATCCTCACCTAGGCTCCCTCTCTCTCTCCTCTTCCTCCGCCAGATTCGTGTGTGTGTGTTTGTGTGTGTGTGTTGGGTCAAGCATCTCCCCTCAACCTCCCCCCCTCACCCCCAATGTAAGTATGAATCTCAGCATGATAACATCCTGGAAAAAAAAAAAAAAAAATCGTACGTAATGTTGTCATTTCCTCGCGTAGACTCGTACCAGATAAGAACAGTTGTAGTAACAAAAAAAAAAACAACGTTGATACTAATAATATCCCGATTAAGTTTGGGTGTCTCGCACCATCAAAGATGCGTAGTCAGTATGAAACCAACGGGGGGGGGGGTCTAACATGAATTTTCTATTTTCTTGTTTTTTTTCCTCATCTTCTCTTTCTTGCAGCTCCAGTGGAATCAAGTCTGTCGGCTTCATTCAAACAATAAGGATTTTTTTCTTCATTTTGGATCTCCCTAAATAAAAAAATATAAATATATCGCAACCAGGAGTGACCGCGGAGGTTCAGGGGGGCGCATTCGGACGCCCGTTGGAGACATAAACCACCTGATGGAGAAACGGAGGAGAGACGCTTTTTTTGACTTGGTGCCTCGGTGAAGAAATAATAGCAATAATAAAAGAAAAACGGGACGCCGCAAGTTTTTATTTTTTGGAGGAGAGAGACGGAGCCGCCTGCGTGGACGGGCGATGCCGCCGGCCTTCACGGGGATTCACGGTAAAACAACAACAACAACAAAAAAACAACAACAAACAAATACCAGAGGTCTGTGAACCAGAAACGGGGGAGAGAGTGGAGGGGCAGGAGGAGGATGCGGTGGAGGAGGAGGAGGGAGGAAGTTCTCTTGACATGTGAGTGACCTGCTTGATCGACATGGATCCGGAGTAGCCACGCTTCGGCGTTCCGATCGAAAAATCACCGATCGATCCTTTGGTGTTCACGCAAACTTTAATCCGTGAGGAGGGGTTTATTGTTTTTTTTTTATTTTTATTATTGTTGCGCACACGGAGCGACGCGCCGCGCCGCGCCACCGGCGCGAAGATGGAGTTCGCCATGGTGGGCGCGGACGGCGGCTGCGGCGGCGGCGGCGGCCACCTGCCCTACGGGTACGCCCAGGCCAGGGCGCGGGAGCGGGAACGGGAGCGCCAGGCCGCCCAGATGAGAGCGGCGGCGGCGGCGGCGGCAGCGGCGGAAAGTGGATCGGGCGCGGAGGGTGGAGGAGGAGGAGGAGGAGGTGGTGGTACCTCCACCTCCGGTTCTTCCTCAAGCGCGTATCTCCTTAACAACCGGCAGCATCCTTGCAGAGCCGCTTCTTCGAACGCCAACATCAGCAGCGGCGGCGGCGGCGGTGGCGGTGGCGGTGGCGGTGGTGGCGGCACCGCCTTGCGCCCCTCCTCCTCCTCGTCCTCCTCCTCCTCCTCCTCCTTTTCCTCCACCTCCTCCGCCTCCCCGCAGCCGCCACAGCACCAGCAGGATCCCGAGCAGCAGCAGAGACTTATCAGAGAGCGGAAAAAGCAGCGCGGCGTCGGACGCTGGAGGCGCAACCGGACGACTCTCGGCGGGGACCTGCGCCACTCGGAGCTGGCGCTGCTCGGATCCGAGGAGGACATCATGATCGAGGAGGAAGCCGAGGGAGCCGAGGAGGAGGAGGAGGAGGAGGAAGAGGAGGAGGACGAGGAGGGGGAGGCGGTGGCGGGAGAGGGGGGGGTGAAGGACAAGGCGGGGGGTAGCAAGAGGTCCAGCTTTCTGTGTAACATGGACGATGACGAGGAGACGGTGTCGATCACCGACCGGCGCCCGCAATCCGGGTACGAGAACGTGTACGGCGAGTGCGGCTGCTGCTGCGAGCGGGTGGTGATCAACGTGTCGGGTCTGAAGTTTGAAACTCAGCTCAAGACTCTGACTCAGTTCCCGGACACGCTCCTGGGAGACCCCGACAAGAGAATCAGGTACTTCGACCCGCTGAGGAACGAATACTTCTTCGATCGGAACCGGCCAAGTTTTGACGCCATTCTTTACTATTACCAATCAGGGGGGCGCTTGAAAAGACCCGTCAACGTGCCGTTCGACATCTTCTCCGAGGAGGTGAAGTTCTACGAACTGGGCGATGAGGCGATCCTCAAGTTTCGGGAGGACGAGGGTTTTGTCAAGGAGGAGGAAAAGCCCCTGCCCGAGGACGAGTTCAAGCGCCAGATCTGGTTGCTCTTCGAGTACCCGGAGAGCTCCAGCCCGGCGCGGGGGATCGCGGTGGTTTCCGTGCTGGTTATTGTCATCTCCATAGTCATCTTCTGTCTGGAGACGCTCCCGGAGTTCAGGGACGAGAAAGAGTACCTCCAGCCGCGGCTCAACAACTCGTCCGCGCAGCCCGATCACGGATTTACCCCCTTCAACGACCCCTTCTTCATCGTGGAGACGGTGTGCATCATCTGGTTCTCCTTCGAGATCATCGTCCGCTTCTTCGCCAGTCCCAGCAAGACTGCGTTCTTCAAGAACATCATGAACTCCATAGACATTGTCTCCATTTTGCCTTACTTCATAACTCTCGGCACCGACCTGGCGCAGCACCAGGGCAACGGGCAGCAAGCGATGAGCTTCGCCATCCTGAGAATAATCCGTCTCGTCCGCGTGTTCCGCATCTTCAAATTGTCCAGACACTCCAAGGGGCTGCAGATCCTGGGCCACACTTTGCGCGCCAGCATGCGTGAGTTGGCCCTCCTCATCTTCTTCCTAGTCATCGGCGTCATCCTCTTCTCCAGCGCGGTCTATTTCGCCGAGGCGGACGAGCCCACGTCGCAGTTCACCAGCATCCCCGACGCGTTCTGGTGGGCCGTGGTCACCATGACTACCGTGGGTTACGGGGACATGAAGCCCATTACCGTGGGTGGCAAAATCGTGGGCTCCCTGTGCGCCATCGCCGGCGTGCTGACCATCGCGCTGCCGGTGCCGGTCATCGTGTCCAACTTCAACTACTTCTACCACCGGGAGACAGACAACGAGGACCAGGCGCCGGTGGTGGAGAGCATGCCGCCGGGCTGCCCGTATTTCCCGGACTTTTTACGGAAATTCAAAGGCTCGCCGTCCGGCTCCTCGCTGGGGGACAAAGCGGAGTATATGGAAATGGAGGAGGGGGTCACGGAGTCCCTCTGCGGGCTGGACAAGAGCCCCAGCAAAGGGAACGGCACGGACATAAGCAGAAAAAACAGCACTAACTCCAAATCCATTCAGACTGACGTGTGATGAGCACTAGTTGAGTTTAACTAACCAACCTCCCTTCCTCCCTCCCTCTTCCCTGACCCCCTCGTGTTTTTTTTTATTCTTTATTTCCTCCCCCCCCCTCCCGTAAAAATATGATATAACCCCTTACACAGGTTTTACGCACCCAACGCACACCCTGACGTTTGCGTTATTTCAACCCCAGCCACCAAAACAAACAAACAAAAACAAAGATAACAACCTGTGCGGGCTTCAAAAATCAAAATGACACATAATTGACCGTTTTTTTGGGGAGAGAGGGAGGGAGGGAAGGAGGGGGGGCGACGACAGGCTATGCATTCGCACTTTATGAGTTTAATCTGTCAACGAGAGAGAGGTGGTCGTTTCTTCTTCTTCTTCTTCTTCTTCTTTTTTGCTGTTATGCAATAAAGTTTAAAAAGAAATAATGTTTGCACTAAATGTAGAATTTTTGCGCTGGTATTTGGGCGGAATTTTATTTTAGAGACAGAAACTGTAGTGCCATGCGTAATGGCAACAACCCAGTCATCCTCTGACCACTTAGCTGAAAAATGTTTGAATGAACCTCCCTCCCTCGAAGAGAGCAAGTCAAGCAAAATATCAATTACCCCCATGTTAACCCATCGGTGAATTTGGACTTTTACGCACGGATAGATGGAATAATTTTCTTTTCTTTAAACAAAATAAAGAGTTCCAACTCTTACATAAGCAAAACAATGAGTGATAAGGCACAATCGTTTGCAGTCATCACACAAACCAGGGCTAGACTTAGTTGTGTTGACCCACAGGTTGAGCCAAGCACAGGACTCGCCAGTTTTTTTTATTATTTTTTTTGGAGAAATGACCCCAACCCCCTCCTGTATCCCCCCCCCCCCACACCCAGATGCATCCCAGTCACAACCTCAATTTCAAAAACAACAACAACAACAACAACAAAAGTGACAATATCCCTTTACACGGACGCAGTTTTTGGAGAGCTATAGCAAAAATGACTCAGCTTTGGAAACTCCACGGGGGGAGTTCGAGAGCTCTGGACTTGGTGCACACACGAACATGCACACACAGACATACAAATGCAAACAGAAAAAAAAAAGGAAAAAAATATATATACATATATTTTTTTCCTTTCTCATGAGGACTATGATTATCTCCGAGCTTGAGGTTCACCGGGATGCGGATGTCTTCCAAGGTATGTAGACTGTTCCTCCGTATTTACAATGTTATACCGTGTTTAATAGTCACAATATTATTAACATTGAAGGTATAAATACGCACCCCGTGCGTGGTGATCTCACACGTTCACCTTTTTTGTTTTTAAACACATCCCCGCGTAGAAAAAAAAAAAAAAAAAAAAAAAGACGCCGTTTGTCATGTGGTCGTTGCGCGTCGCCGTGCGCTCGGCTCCGATTTCCGTGCGCGTTCACGCAAACGGGGGCTGCGGGCATCGTCTCACCTCGGGTGACATGAGATCGCCTCCGCCGGGCCTCTTGGGTCGGACGTCTCTGAGAATGACGCATTTACAACGTAATGCTCGGAGTCTCATTTACATGGAAGTAAAGATAAATATCTCTTCTGTGTTTTCCTCTTTTTTTTTTTTTTTTTTAATGTCTTAGACAAAAACAAGCAATGCCATTTTCTTCACGCTGCTAGTTATTGGATTATATAGGCCTAACTCTTTGAGTCTGGTTTTAATTCTGATTATTTTGAAAAAAAAAAAAAATCTATCACACATTATTACTCATTTGAAAAAAAAAAAAAGATACTCTGAGAGTCATCCTGATGAGCGTTTTAAATGAAAATATTTTCCAAAGGTGGTGTTCCAGTCAGCAAGAAGGAGGGCGTGTTTAAAAGTTTGATCACATCCAATTGTGACCTTTTTTTTTTTTTCCCCCTCTTACACAGGGGTCATTAAGCAGTGCCTATTCATTTCGTCAATTCATTTTGAAAACAAAACTATTTAACACCTCATTTGAACCAATTACTTGATTCTAATCCACGCAAGAAACATTTCTATTCATTGATATACTCTGTGACTGAGAAGGAGAGTTGTTACAAACTCAAACTTGACTTCTTTGCTTTATCCTGAATGATAATTCAATTCATCCGAACCAAAAAAAACGGTGCCTGAAACGCATTGCGATTCCATCACGGCGGCGTTTAAAAAAACCCGATTGACCCCCGCGGCCTTTTCTCACTTTTACTCACCACGACGATCGTGGCATTAATATGTAATGTATTATTGCGTTGCATGTTGGTATCCTCGGAGGAGCTTTCCATACAAGACATTTAGATAACACCTGCACCCACGACCAAAACACGCGCTCGGCACCAGCCTGGCTCGCGGCCATGGCTCCCCTTGATACCTAACACTTAGCACTTACGTAATGTGGCTTATGGCGAGAGGCGCAATCCAAAACATTTTCCCTGCAAAGTGTGTGGGTCAGGCATATTCTTAGTCCGGCACTGCTGAGCGGGGTGTGAAAACAGCCCTTGTCATCTTTAGCCATTGAGCAAAGCTGAATGGTTTTGGACTGTTGTCACGTGCGCGCCGACTCTTTGTAGTGCAGATTTAGACCATATGGCCGGGCCATGTGACAAAGCAAGAGTTGTTTACGGTAATTTCCCAAAAGGTATCCCATGCCTGTCAAAGGACATAAAGTTAGAGGTGGAAAGAAAGTGCGTTTGTGTGGGTTGGTGGTGCACAAAGTCAGACCAGATTATATAACCAGTCAAGTAAGGTGAGGCGATCGATGTGCAATTAGCCAGAAATTCCGTGTTTCTTTCTCGGTAGAGATGATGCGATGCTTTCCGCTTCTTCGCGAAAGATGATTCCATTGTGACAAAGGCTAAAACAAAGATCCATGTAGTGTTGAGATATCCCTTTAGGTTAAGTGAACTGCAGATTTGTCAATATTTGTGACACCACGGGGACCAAATGATTGTTTAATCAATTGCTCATCTAATTTGGTAGTGAATGATGATGACAGTAATAATAGGCTGTGGTTATGAGGCACACAACTGCAGTATTATATTACTTGGGATGGAGTGCGTATTTAGAAATACCGTGGTTGGGGTGTCTTGTGGCCTGAACTGTTTGGGCAGAAGCGGTCAGATTCCCATTCGTACCACGGAGAACATATTGTCCCCGCTTTGTGTTGTCCTATATCTATTATTGTTGAATTTTATATTTTCGCACCCCAAACCCTGTGACCCTTGAACCCACAGAGACGTCAACAGGAGCGTCCTTTGCACTTGACGGTCTGCTTCCTCGTAGGATAATTCAATGTAGCGCAAAGAACGCACGTGCAGCTCGGCTTCGATGCTAATAACTGTAATCAAACGTAACGGGAATTATCATTATCAAGATGTTTGGTTCTCTTTGGGAGTGACGAGGTTTGAGTATTTTAATGTAGTCAAAGATGTATGATTAGGTGTGGAGAAATCACTGGTACACGGAAAAAAAATACATGAACAGACGCCAGAATAATGAGGTTCAATTTAATCCTACCTTCATTTTATATGCTTTTTGAAACATCCAGAAGCCTTTCACAAGCTTTTAGGCAATTAAGAATGCTTGGACTAAGTGACAATAATGGTAAATATATCTTGCTAATTCCATGAAACATGCTGTAAAGTATATTTTCAGGCACCGGCTTGCTAATT
Source organism: Fistularia commersonii (assembly GCF_037954325.1). Taxonomy (NCBI): domain Eukaryota; kingdom Metazoa; phylum Chordata; class Actinopteri; order Syngnathiformes; family Fistulariidae; genus Fistularia; species Fistularia commersonii. Next base: position 20,623,451 of record NC_141286.1, read on the forward strand.
TTTTGATGATGCCCTTCTGTCTTAATTTATTTATCTATTTCTTTCTTGTTGTTAATTGAAAATGCATCAGATTTTAGGTGTATATATGTTTATGTTTTTGTTGGAGTGACCAACTGTCTGTCCGATCATGGCAACAATACACTAAGTAATAGGATGAAAGACGGTCTGATCACATTATAGGATGTTTTCTAGATTAGAAATAGCAAAAGAAGTAGCAAAGAAACACAACAGATCCTGAATTTGAAAAATATATTTGTCTCAAAAATGTTGCTTATTTTTAAAAGTTAGAGGATATGAAATATATATTGATCAGACTCACTTATCGTTAGTTTTATTACACTGTACAAAAGAAGTGGCGCTTTTTCGTTTTCATGGACTGGAGTTCTTTTTCCTAATGACAAAAATGATGTTGTTATTAGGAAAATGAGACAGTATTTAGGTTGTGCGCTAAGTTGTATACTTAGTTTCATCGACATGCATATGACCTTGGAGTTACAAACAGACGTTTAGGCCAACATTTACACATAAAAACAGAAATGAACCACAAGAGAGGAGTTGTCTAAAGCGTCCCGCGGTTAATAAAACCTTTTCCAACTACATCAATTACCATTAATAACAGCACTTTTGTCTTCATTACATTAACCTCTGCACTTACAAACGTTTATTGATTTGGCTCAGCACATCCCGTCCAAACCCTGCGGTTTATGGCACAGACTGAAACAACCCTCTCCGCACAGAGTTTTACGTACAACTAAAGGTGACGGACCGACCCGTGGACAAATGTCCCATTTTTCTATTTTGCGGGCCAAGAAGTACATCTATCTTCTACATCTTTGAACACCTGTTCAAGGTGACTCGGGGGCTGGATCCCGTCCCAGCAAGCACCGTGTGTGTGAGCCAGGATACAAGTCTATAACAGGGCAAACAAACAATGTTATGTTCTGTAAAACTGAGAGGAGTTGCTCCCAAATGATTCATGGATTTTTGCGAAATGATTTGTGCAATGTTAAGTGATTTAGATTAAGTTGTCCACACACACACACTATATATATATATATATATATATATATATATATATATACATGTATATATATATTTCCAGGGAAAATTTTGAAATGGTCTTACACACACACACACACACACACACACACACACACACACACACACACACACACACACACACACACACACACACACACACAAGTTAAGGAATATTCATTTTGCTCCAGGCCCTGCAGGATTAGTTCAATGGGTCAAATCTTATAGTTTCAAAAAATGAAAAATTGAAAACAAAATCTCAATTTTTCCAATTTGCAAAGCCAGACCTCAGCCAGTGCGTTAAATATGCACACTCTGCTCCCCATCATGGACAATCCATCCCAGGGACGCCACAGAGACAGCAGGAATCTGAGTATTACTCAAAATACATACTGCATATGAAAACTTTTTCCAATCTGAATTTAAAATGTGCTCTTTTTTTTTTAAGACTTGACTTGTGAAAGTGTAGATGGAAACATTATGTTTTACATTGCGGATGGAACTATTTCATGCTTTGTATGTCATCTCCGAAACACTGTGACATTGTAAATACTTCAGATTTGGTAAATCCACCTGAACTCTTTAAGACATGAGGGCTAAAGGTCAAGAACAGTATGACCTTGCATTTTATTTTTTCATTGCTCAAAAATTGACTTAAATATTTGGACAAAGTTTTACAAAAATTGTGTAACTGTTTACCAGTCTAATATTAAGCATCCAAATAGCCCAAGGTTGACTTGACAATGTTCTACAAAAACACCTCTGTTTTTATCAGATTCATGCAAATTCTTGAGGGCACTGGAAAGACTTGGATGTGAGGTGTTAAATCAAAAATATGCAATTTCCAGTTTTGTTGTCATTTTTAACAATATTTGACTCTGCTGTCATGACGAAACAATTCATTCGTTTCGTGAATGAATCGTTTCGGAACTGGAAATTGCATATTTTTGATTTAACACCTCACATCCAAGTCTTTCCAGTGCCCTCAAGAATTTGCATGAATCTGTTAAAACAGAGGTGTTTTTGTAGAACATTGTCAAGTCAACCTTGGGCTATTTGGATGCTTAATATTAGACTGGTAAACAGTTACACAATTTTTGTAAAACTTTGTCCAAATATTTAAGTCAATTTTTGAGCAATGAAAAAATAAAATGCAAGGCCATACTGTTCTTGACCTTTAGCCCTCATGTCTTAAAGAGTTCAGGTGGATTTACCAAATCTGAAGTATTTACAATGCCACAGTGTTTCAGAGATGACATACAAAGTATGGAATAGTTCCATCGGCAATCTAAAAACACAATGTTTCCATCTACACTTTCACGAGTCAAGTCTAAAAAAAAAAAAAAGAGCACATTTTAAATTCAGATTGGAAAAAGTTTTCATATGCAGTATGTATTTTGAGTAATACTCAGATTCCTGCTGTCTCTGTGGCGTCCCTGGGATGGATTGTCCATGATGGGGAGCAGAGTGTGCATATATAACGCACTGGCAGAGGTCTTCTGGCTTTGCATATTGGTAAATTGAGATTTTGTTTTAAATTTTTCATTTTTTGAAACCATAAGATTTGACCCGTTGAACTAATCCTGCAGGGCCTGGAGCAAAATGAATATTCCCGAACTTATGTGTGTGTGTGTGTGTGTGTGTAAGACCATTTCAAAATTTTCCCCGGAAATACACAGAGAAAGGTGAAACAGCATAAACAGTGTCAGGTCTCTGCAGTAATCTGTGCGGCCAATTTATTAATCAGACCTGTTTAAGGGCTGTCAGCTAGTTGCTTTGCCAGCACACAGACAACCCCAGCTGCTGTCATCTTGCGAGTATTTATGGTAATTGTTGACCCGAGCATCTTGTAAAATCATTACGAAATTATTCAAAGCCAATGGAATTCATTCATCAACAGCTCATGGTAGCTGTTTACTTTGATTATTGCTGAGATGCTGTCCAAACCAAATAGTCGGTGAGAGATTGTGCAATGAGCGAGCCAAAAGCACACATCAGGAAGGCAAAGGTAGCTATTATTGGGTTGCATATGCTGAAAATCTTGCTTTCTTACTTGACAAAAAATGACTTATTTCACTAAGTTCTTTAGACCCTCACTTACACCAAGGGGTTTGGCCTGTTCCAGATCAAAGATGACTAAACGTCGGATAAAAAGTTGGTCTATTTAGTATCTTTTTTATATCTATAAATGTGAAAAAACAACAAAAATATGGTCGCAGCTTCTCTAGTTTGGATAAACTTCTGTAATTGCCCTCCAAGTGTGTATAATCTTACTACCAAACTCTATATTGCGCAAAAGTTGATTACATCCCCGTCACATGGTGTTTCCCGCAATACCATATAAGCCTGCAAAACAAAACAAAAGTTAAAACCTCACCCTTACAAAATATCCACAGTTGCACTCAAAGAACTGGATGTATTATGAGCAGCTGACAGTATTTTTCTACTTACACAAATTTTACATCAGTAACAATATTCTCTGCATATTTGAAGGGTCGGGGAAAAAAAAAAGCCAACAATTTAGCCAGGTGCTAAAACTATTCTTCCTTCTTTGTCCCTTATACACAAAACAACTCGAGATGACATAGTAATAAAAGATTACTTGACTTAATAGCCATAATGCGATCACATAATAAGATCGCTAATTTTTACATTTTAAAAAATATCATCTGTTGTCATGGAGAACTAGCACCGCAAGAATACTACAGCAGTTCTTTTCATTTTCTTCCACCTCCTTGTGGGCAACAAAGATCCCTCCCCTGTGATATTGTTTCACAAAAAGTCACTGTCTATTTGGACAACATTATGCTGTATATCCATCAAGAGCGTATTTAAAAGCTCATGTTTCGAAACGGGTCAGCTGGAAACATTTAAAAGCCGAGTCAAGTGAAGTCAAGTCGAGTTTATTCAAATAGCAGATTTCATACACCAGACACCGGCTCGGCACGGTTACACATATGATAAAATTGAATTTGTAGCACAAGGCATGAGGTCTTCATGAAATTTTCCACACCCACTGTGAGGAGGAGCAGTAAATCATAAATAAAAATGACTCGCTTATGCTTCTGCCATGTAATGAAAGCAACATAGCTCGAATAATAATCTACGATATCGCATAAATGTCAACGTCGCTTGCCAGGTCAGCTTAAACTTATCATAAGCCTATGTATAAGAATTTGGTTCTCTCGGTGATGATGCAAACAAACATAGCTGAAAGAAAAAAAAAAAGAAAATGTAGTCATTTATTATTTAATCTTTCAATCCCGGTCATTGTCACAAGTGTTGTATAATCTCCGACGGGCCGTTTGCCTTTCATTGACAAAGTAATTGCTCTAAGATAACTTTTTAATCGCCTCGGGCCGTCACGAACTTGGTAAATAGCGTATGTCCCTTCTTGTTGTCCACATTAACAGTGTTCACAGGCCTGTCTGTCGAGAGCAGTCAATAAAACACACTTGGGATTACAGTGTAAGTTTAAACCGCCGTGTTGTTTCTGTGTAGCTGTTACATAACGTCCCGCTATTGAAGAAGAGCAACCTGATTCTCGGTATCATCCGACGCGTCCCCTCTTTCCAATTGGCTGCATTAATCTGCCAATATCCCGGACTTTATTATGTTACTTAGACTTGCAGATTGTGTTGCTAATTAAACATATGCACAGGTGTCAAATTTCTCCACCAAAAAAAAAAAAAAAAAAAAAAATCAGCTACTTTGTTGATGTATCCACGCCGTGTTGATTCCAAACAAAAACAGTTTTTATTAATTTACATTTAAATGAGATAACCTTGAGTTTCATGAGTGTCAAAACGTCACAGAGGGGAAAAAAAATCACTGTACTGTGTCAGTTTACCTGCAGTGCTTACAGAGCTACGTGGTCAAAACGATCACTCACACACACACACACACACACACACACACACACACACACACACACGCACACACGCACACACAGACAATCTGGGCCAACAGAGGATTACAGATTTGTTTTGGCATTGGGAAAGGTAAGCATTTCAAAGATTTGTCATATCCTGTTCAGTTTCCGGAGTGCACCTAACCCCCCCCCCCCGGTGCTGGAGCTTTTTATGAGCGAGCTTGAGATTTGATTAAATGAAGTTGCTGCTCCACCATAAAGAAAAGTTTTCTCTCGTTGTTGGTAGACATGAGCCGGTAAGCGGGAAACGGATGCTCTCTTGTTCCTGTGCTCTTTTAAAGGCCGGCGGACGCTGATCGTCAGCCTTAAGAATCAAGAGACACACTTGCAGTTCTATGTATTTACAAAGCCAGCAGAGGGTAAAATTGATTGCACATAGTTTTCTACTGTAAAATCAGACGAAAAATTGTAGGCCTATAAAGATGTCTTATAAAGGTTCGACACAAGAGCATTACTATATATGTGTATATATATATATATGTATATACGCATATATATACACACACACATATATATATGTACAGTATATACAAACACGTGTATATATATATATATATATATATATATATATACATATATATATATATATATATATATATATACATATTTACACACACATATATAGAGTACATACACACACACAAACACATGTGTGTGTATATATAGTTAAATAAACACACACATATATATATATGTGTATATATACACACACAAACACACATATATATACATACACACACACAGACATGTGTATATATATATATATATATATATATATATATATATATATGTATATGTAAACACATATGCACACACGCACACACACTCATACACACACACACACACACACATTTGAAACACTTGTAAGGCTTTAATACAAACATTTTTACCATTAAAGATGCAAACAAACTAATAAGGCAGATAAGAGTGTATGAAGCCCTAGGGGCAAAACCATGACAATATTTTTTGATATATATATATTTCTTTTTTAAATTGGCTGAAAACCGTGTCAGTGACACCATGACATTACCTCCAAAATATAATAACAGCATACCCGTATCTGCACAAGAACGAACTACCATGATCAACCTCAGTCACACTTTCCATGCGTTCGCAACTACAGCAATCGGAACTTGTTTATTCTTGTGTAAACTTATATCAAGTTTTATATGTAAAGCGGGAGGCGGACATAGTCAAAGCTTTATCTGTGTGTTAAACCCGATTTAAACAAGTGAAGTATGGCTTGGCATCAGGCACCCAGACAGCAGTGTTCGGACAGTAATTTAGCCTGTCATCTTTCTGGCCTAAAAATGCCAAAGAAAACCAGTTAAATTCACAGAGAGCACTGACCTGGAGGGAACAACGGCTTAAGAAAAAAATTTGATCGACCCAACGCGGCGGTTCAGATATATCAAATGTTTTCCATCAGTTATTTTTGCAACATGTTAAAAGAGGAGCGAAAAGGAATGGCATTTAGAAGAGGGGAAAAAAAGTCCCCCAAAAGTAGCTCAAATGCTTTCGATGCCGCTGTCTGTGTGTGTGTGTGTGTGTTAATCCAAACATCCTTATAGTCACTACAGTGCTCTGATGTTTCTGAGCATCTGCTGTTTGAATGATACATGAGACACGGCAGTGCAACATTTGTACTGTAAAATACTACAGTTACAAAAGTGACTTGATATTTCAGAATGCTCATCTATTCCTTACTATGAACAGAAGAGGAACAATCCAAAACGACTTTTCTAGTTTTTCAACTATAGACAACATTCGAATAGATGTATGCACAGCTGCAAAGGTAATTGTTATATGCGCTGTCTGACCAGATCAAAGTTTAAAGCAAAGCTTATTTTATCCCGTATGAAAAGATTATTTTAATTGATTCAGTGCACAGGACAGGTGCTCCTTTCATCGCAGTGTGTTTGTCCGGGAAAAGGGTTAATCCATTAACCTATTCAACTGATTTTACAATTTTTGTGCGTACCTGGTGCAGTTGTTTATTCATTGGTTCATTTTATAAACGTCATCTAAACCGCTTCGAATCTCACATCGTGTAATCCGTGTTGGACACGATGTAAGCCACGAGAATAATTTACATTTCATAAAATCTGTCTGGTTATGATCATCTAAATGTCAAGGGGACTGAAAATGTAGGTATGGTTTCAAAACAAGACGCATCATTATTTCGATAGGTATTGTGTTATGATTCTCAGAGCCTTACCTTTACTTGCGTCAGGAGTTATAAATCATTTTAGGCGGTTCCTTTAAATTTGCAAGCTTGAGATAAGGGAAAATTTTTTACAACATGTCATTGTTTCACAGTCTTAGCCTAATTAGGCTGACACAGCTTCTGAAATTATTAGTAATACTATAGTGAGCAGCCTAGTAGCCTACATCTGAATGCTCAAATGAAGCAGTCTAATGTTAATTTTTATGGGAATGACTTATTCACAATAAATAAAAAAAAAAAAAGACAGCTGTTTTCTTTTTTTAAGTGGGCCCCACTAACATCACTTTGCAATAATGTTGCACTAAAACAATGTTATCACCGTCCACATAATCGGTTGGTTTATGTAAATATAATCCAGTCACTCAAACGTAGGAGGATTTCAACCACAGTTGCACCAGGATGCATCATTGAAAAAAAAAGTCACTGGCTGCTGGAACCGGTTTCACCGCATAAATCATGCGGCGAGAGGCTGAACCCATACAAGTGCTGTCCGTGTCCACACCCACAAATTCCCTTGTGAATGAAGATGAAGCGTGCGATGACAATGAAGATGAATACTTAAGTTGATGAAGGTGGCAGTCGTCCTCCTAAAAACTGTACTTTAGAACAGTTATTATTATCTATTTTGCCTGAAGTTGGAATCCTTTGTTTTTTTTTTTGTTTTTTTTCTACTCCTCACACACAGTCTCTAAACTGCCCACAAACATAACATTTATCTCAATAAACGCCCAGTCTTATGATTCACTAAGTGACCCGAAAGATGTCTGGAACCGAGTAAATCTCATGAAGATGTAACAATTAAAAAAAAAAAAGGAAAGGAATATATACCTTAATATCATTGCTGTCAATCATAACATGTTTTGCTAAATTTTCAGCTTTTTTTTCTGCTTTTTCTCATGACGTTTTCTACAGGAGAATTGTCTTAATTGCGGGTGATGTCATCAGTCAGTTGAAACTAGGAAGAAATAACAAATAACAAAACAATCACATATAGATATCCGGCTCTGATTGCCCCGGTTTCCGGAAAATTGAAGCTTCACCGGCCATTAAAATACAAAATTATAACCTGTTATATTAAAGAGGCAGTCGGTGTAATAAAAATGCCCACCATTGATCTGAAACATGGTGACGAATAGCACCGCACTCTCGGTTTGTTTCCCCTGAAATATTTCGGCTGAAACTCAAAGAATCTTGGCAGGACGTTGACTCGAATCAAAGCTGGACAAGAAATGATTACAATGACGCCATTCGTGTAGGTTCGCCAAATGTTTTGCTTTCAACAGCATGTTCTTTGAGATCAAATTCAGAAAAAATAAAATAAAAAACTGCTTTCATGAGATATGCTAATTCATCCACTTGTGAATGATATACTTTTCAGAGCTTGTGTTTTTGGCTTGTTAAAAGACATATTATATGTACTACACCTTAGTTATAAAACTGTAAAAATATTACATAGCTCATTTGCTTCATTACTGAATAATAATAAAATTGAATAAATTTCTCGTTATGACAACATAAGATGTGGAAGTTAACAAATCATGAAAGTTGTCATGCTGTAAAACCTAAAAACTTAACTAAGTCTTCATTTTTCATAGCTATTGCACAGAGAGGAAAACAGAATTTACTCTCATCTTATTCATATTTTACAAGTGTGATAACACTAATAATTAACTCCTTTTTTTGTGGAGGTTTACAGACTGACTAAAACCTACTTTAATGTTTATAGTCAGCTACCTCTTACAGTAGCATCTCAATGGTTTCAGCTGTCAAATTTGTTTTTTGCAAAAATCCATCATCAATGGCAACCCTTTGTCACATTAGATTATTATTATCATTTTTTTTTATATTATTCTGATTATTATTATCTTATGTAGTCATCTCTAATGTTGGCTCAATACATGAACTCTTTACCCGTAATGATGCCCCAACTGAAAAATTGCAGAACATTAAGAAAGAATTTGGAATATGAAATTCAGCTGATCTTGCCAGCTTGTGAAGTTTTTCTTACAGTTTTTTGTTGGGAGCTCAGACAGAGACTTCATTGTTACCCTGATTTAAGATGACCTTTTGAGACAAAATACAAATACCATCAATGAAGGATACTACTGTTGATGATTATATATATAAAAAAAAAAAAATTAAAAAAAAAATCACTGTCTGGGAGGTCTGAAACTCAGGATAGAAAAATATTTAAGCCAAGGAAGTTTAGAACCCATCCTGGTTATTTTGTGCACATCACACTAAAAGTAGTGTAAGCGGCAGACTTCAACTATCTTCCTGTTCAGGTAAATGAGTAAATAAGTGAAAATGAAAATACATTTGTTATATGAAAACTCTTTCAATGTACCACTGGCAATGTTTGCTCGGACACAGGTTTTGTTTGTTCATGTAAACATCTATTGATAGCGTATTTGTACGTAATGTGTGAATTTTTTCGTATACGACGTGATTTTTTTGTCTGCATTTCAAATTTAAGGTGAAAAACGTCATGTTAAAACTCTCTTGGTGCATCAGTGAGTGAGAAAGAAAAAAAAAAAAAAAATCGATATGTTGTGCATCTACCTCTGACATAAACACCGGGAAGGCTTACATAAGCCTGTAATGAAACACTCAGTAAAAAAAGTGAACAATTTTCATTAAATGTACGATTGTATCGGCGAATTCTACACAATGTCCTGCTCGGCCTCATGTAGCTTGTAGCAACAACGTTGTGGAGAATTATCCTCTGGCTCTACCGCTTAAGGGGGCTTCTTCACATCTCTTTCATCTTATTGATTTGGTTTCATAGCCTGGAGGAAGCTGCATAAACACACCTCTCATTCAAGTCAAAAAGAGATATTTATTTGAAAGCCAACTGACAGGACAGTTTTTAATCAGTTCTTCTGGTTGACTTGCCAATGCCGCCATTTTTCTGCTGGGATTAGGTTAGAATTTGAAAATATGGTGGTCTGTTAAAGTTTGTCATAGAACTTCTCTGCGTCGGTAACTGTTGAACAGCCTTTTTTTCTGGGTAATCCATTTTGTTTCCTATATATTGATTATATGAACAACCGCAGACGTGAATAAGTGACTTCACGCCGATAGAAAGACGGACTGATATGTGTTCGATAAGCATTAAGACCCTCTTGATCTCTGAGATCACGCTTTGGTTTTTCATTAGCTTCTCAATAGATATTTCCAGCAGTTCCAGTTATTTCAAGTTCCCCAAATTTTGAATTGTGATCAACTGTGGCTCATTTTCTACAAATTGAGCTACTCAGTGTATTTAAAAATGATTCTTTGTTTATTTGTTTTCAACGTGTTTGCAGATTCCCATACAATACACGGTCATTTTGACATGTATAATCTGATCATAATCTAATCCTATCGTTGATTTATAGATTTCTTTCTGAATAATGCTTTGTAGAAAATACAGCTATTTTACTACGACAGGTGTAATTTATGCTTATAAAGCGTATAATTCACAACAGATAGCACACATGGCTTTCTCCTCTCATTGGAACAGCAGGCTTGCAACACATGGAAAATAAAGAGGCTTCTCCGTGCCCGGGGACAGGTTAACTTTCAACATCTGCAGCTGGCCGGTGAACAAATTTCCTTGATATCATAGAGTAACTTTGCAGCAGTTTATCCATCTCTCATTGTCTGTCTTTGGGGTGACTAGACGGTGATGTCACTTTGGCTTTAGCTCCGATCACAATGTGTTTTTTTGCTCAGCGGCTAAACCGTAATACTGATTAAGCGCTGTCAGATATGATGGCAGGGTGGAGGACTCAGATGTAGAAAAAAAAAATGGAAAGCAAGAGTGTTTGTATCCATATTAATGAAGTAGTCTATTTGTTAACTGAACCAAGCGAAAGACCAATTCATACTCTGGAGAAAGTAATGGATAAAAAAATACAGCTAATAAGTTTCAGAAATACTGCGACTACACAAGTAGCAAACACAGTTCGATAGATGACTAGACAAGGACTTGAGGATAAGAGTACAAACTGCTTACAAAACACAAGGACTAAGTGAAACCAAACTGAGGAAATTTTATGGAAAAAAAAAAAATCCATTATTCGACATTTGATCAGTTCCATTGAACTGGCTTAAACTAAAGCTCCTGTAAATCTTCCATTTATTCTTCATCACCGGCAAAAGTCAGCAGAGACCCTTGGAACGCCTCCCCGTTTTTTTTTTCCCTCTCCTCTGCTCACCAAACATGTTTCACTCGATAAAGGCAGCAGCCCGATAAATCTCATATTCTGTTAATACTGTCAGTGATTACTTTATCACCAATACGTGATAAAAATCACAGATAAACGACGTAGCGCTTTAAAATAGAGAACAATTTCTGATCGCGCATAGTCTGTGTTCTTACGCTCTTATCGCGGACTCCTCTGACTTGTATGACAAGCATTAATGTTAAAGGCTGAAAGGTAACGTGCAGTTATATAAGTATCACATGTGCAGTCAACATCAATTACAATCACGTGACCTCAAGTTCCGCCCGATTGTTCAGTCCGGGCCGGTGTGGACGTGGAATCCGCAAATCTCGACTGAGCCCAGATCAAGGCGGGGGGACATCCCCCACCACCTGTATCGATCACCGTTATGCAAACTTGAGCTTTGCTCTCTAACAAAGAGGCATCTTCGGCCCGCGCGGCGTTTTGGATAGGGTGGAAAATGGCGGCCAAGCCCGGACCTCCGCAGACCTCTTCTCCCACTCGTTCTCTGCGCTCTCCTGCTTTGGAGTGACTGGATGCTTTTATGTGGAGTGACTAATGCTTGCTCAAAAGGGCCTTGGGTGCATCTCACAGTGCGTGCATGTGTGGGGGTATGTGCAATTTTTGTGTGCACGCGAACGCTGTATGCAACCAATCAGCGTGCCGGGGCTTTACTCGCTTACATGAAGATGAGTCATTTTCAGGGTCAGCAAAGACTGAGATCCCCCCCCTACACACACTTCATCCTGATCCATGCAAATAGTTTGATTTGTAATTGTGCATAGAGTTACTCGACGCAAAATCACCGTGGTGCCTAACCATGTGGACACAGGACACTGAGATGAGAGATACAGTGGAAGAGGTTGGAGGTAAGGCTGGTGAGGGCGGATTGCCACAAACAATAAAACCAACTGTGCCGTTTTCGTACCGAACAGTCCGTTTGTACTACCGTGCCTGTGCCCAGTTATGATGAAGAGCACCGTGAGGAACAGTGGAAATTTTAGGAATTTCAAAACTATGTCTGCCAGGCAGAAAATGGCTGCTTGTAGAATGATACACATGGAAGGATGAAGTCATGATATCTTCATGTCTCATGTCTCCTCCATTCAATCATAATATTTATGTATTGATGAGAGAACATTACCCTGTCACAGAATCCTTCTCATTAATGACGCAATTTTGCAGCAATGAATGACCAGTCCAAACAAACAAAACAGGGTAGACGTTTTAAAAAAAAAATAAAAATAAAATAAATATATATATATATATACACATATGTATATATATATAAATAATTGTGTATATATACATAATATATATAATTTTTAAATGTAATTACACATCTCATACAATCTACATATAATTATATATATTTATGTATGTTTATATAAAAAACATATATTATATCATATTATATTATATAGACAATTATTATTGTTATTTTTATCGAGGCAAGAGATTAGATACTTTGTTTTATTGACCCCACTGGGATATGAAATACTCACTATGATAAAAAAGAAATTGAAGACATACCATCCCTCTTTTCGTCTTTGGTTATTTTTATAAATAAGCACCATAAAGTATAATGTTATAATTTTGGCCTTGGATCTGCACGAAGTGGGTTTAAAGATTGCAAAGTTCGCAAATGGTTTGTATTTACATGTTTGGTCTTGTAGTTTGAGTGTTATTGGTTAGTCTTAAACTGTGGTATTGTAGGATTCTGAGGTGAGGTGAATAGGGAGACATTTCTGCACATTAAAATATGTTATTTGTTCTGACGATTGAGTTTAGGAATTGAGTCAGTGCATTTAACTGATCTGAAGTGATGTATTTCATCCAAATCGTGTTGAGCTTCAAGTCCTGCAAAGAGTTTCCATCCTCTCTTTTAAATCACTTACAATAAGCTATTGTCAAAATTTTCCAACATCAGTATTTTATTTATAATCTTTTTTATAAATTAAATGATGACAACCAGTAAGTAAGTGCAATTCCTTTTAGTAACTTTTCCATTGCTATTTATTGTTAACACTGTAAATGTACCTGGATTTTCTTCATACTGAAGAGTCTCAATAAAATAAAACTTGAAAGTTTATGTATTGCTTAACAGAATTACTTAGTGAATGTTCTCATTTATTTAACAAAACACATTTGGGATACTTGTAATTAGCTACTGAAATTTTTACACTAGTTTTCTTTTTTTTCCTAATATATTTATTGTGCATAAACTGACAAACAGAGAGGAAAAAATGCATTTTCTACTTCCTAAGTTTGTCTGAGAGATCTGGTCACTCATTTATTTTCCAATGGCAATTTCTTGCTCTCTTTCAGCTTAGTAAAAACCATTACTCTACAAATCAACATGGGTAGAAAATTTGAAGGATTAACTGTTTCCTTTGAGTTGAAAAGATTTGTTTTCCTTCAGTAAAATGAACACCTGACTGGGGTTCGGGGTTCTCGCACTCCATGACCTCAACCTTAAAGTAATAAAATACATCCTATATAATTGCAAAACTTTGAAAGAAACACAATTCTATGCCGAGATGGGTATTTTCTCACTTTAAAAAAACAACTAAAATTGAAATTCTTTCATAGTATTAAAGTTAAGTTATAAATTCATCACTGTCTCTGTATTTTTTTTTCAACTGGTTTTTGACTAATATAATGATTTACATAATATGGAAAAATGATTGGACTTCATGATCACAAAAATATCGTTCAGGTTTTCTTTTCATTATAGAATATTTACAATTGTGTGTGTGTACGAAGGCAACTAGCAAGTGTAACATCGGGATGGGGAGGTCGACCTCTTTGAGCTCTGCAATTTCTCTTTCTCTTCAGCTGTCAGTTTGTTTATATTCCTTCCTGATTCAGCAAATATCTGTCGAATGTAAACTCGAGATACGATGAACCGAACCGCTTGACTGTTTCCCTCTGTGGCTCGACACAGCCTCCCTCCCTCCCCACCCGCCTCCCCCCTTTTGATCACGCACGCTTGCACCCACACACACACACACAGTGGCTTCCACAGTTTCCTTTTGATTTCGTTTACTGCAGCGAGTCGGTTTTAATTTATTTATGCTGCTTTACCTCTCATTCAGATAATTTGTTATCATAACTTTCTGCCGCACGTCTCCCTTGGTTGATTCTATCCAATTGGCCCCGATTATTCTGTTCTTGGTGGTTTCTATTAGGGTGAGACCTGTGGTAACATTTTTTTTTCCCTCTGTGCTTTATGTAAATGAATAACCTCTAAATTGTGGCATTCGCCAGTGAGGCAGGTTTCTGTTACATGTATGAGTGTGAGCCCAGAATCATGCTTTTCAATCAAATGTTTGTTATCTTTGGAGGATTTACACTTCAAATGTTGGGGCCAAAATATGAACCGCAGGGCTATAAATAATTGAAATAATAACTAACTGTAATTTCTGTTTATTTGTTTACTCGGCTGTCCTCTCGTGGATTTGATAACATTTAAGAATACAACAGGGCAACGATCCAAAACCGTATTTGGTTGTTGATTTTACAAATGAAATGGCATGTTATTTAAAACATGATGTGGAAATAATTCTCCCGGTGGAAAACTTACCAGTTTTGGCTTCTCTCATACCTCCGAGGATGAAAAACATCTCTCTGTTTAAGGGACTTTGTCATTTAAGTTTCTTGGGCCAGGTCCACGCTGCTATTTTGGAAAGCTTTCACTGACGTCTGTTGGATTATGCAAAGAAACCACAGCGTCCTCTCTCAGAATTTTTGTTTTACTTCTCAGGCAACTAACAGTAAATCCGTTCTCCCTCTAGCCAACTGCTGGTTTTATACAATCATGGTTTTCTGCCTCTTCGTTAGGCGGACTGTGCACTTGGCAGATTTAAGTTGCCACCTCAGCACTGATGGAAAATTCCATATATTTTTTAGAGTTAACAAATGGGTGATTTGTTGACTTTTCCTGCACCCACACTAACACCTTGTGTGGCATGGAACTTGTGCCTGCTCAATAGAAATGTATCACAGTCATTAAACTGATATGGATTTTGCTCTGATTTGCTCAGAAGTTGACACCATTCACAACACAGAATACCTCTGTAATTAATAGTTTGTATTAATTTTGTGTCTATATGACGAAAAAGAAGTTTTATTAATTCTCCTTTTCACAGTTTCCATAGGTATGATATGGTTTGCTTATACTCTCCATCTTAATTTTTTTTTTTTTTTTTTGATACAGTATGATACTGAAATGGTGACATTATCTTAGAAAACTCAAAAAATGTCTAATTATTCATATTTACTGTATAAATCCGTCATTTTACCATTTTTGACTGAAATTTAGTTACATCTTGCAGACACAGGAATGAGAAGCATTTAATTAGGTTCATTTTACTCTTGCAAGGATTGGATTTTGACAATTGAAAAAGGACATTTCATAACAGTTGTGCCACCTTGCAAAAATGTATCTATCATTTTAGAGTCACAGATGTGACCGTAAGGCAAAAGGTATTTTCGGAGGAGTGTGGCTCACATGTCGGACACCATACTTGTAATGCCACAATGTGAAATTGCATCAAGTTCCCTTGTTATATCCACAATGCAGACCCAGTAAGAAGGTGTGAATCCCAGATAATTACTTGTAAAACATTTCATACTGACCAAAGCATTGCGTGTTTTGGCTCTTGGTCAAAAGCATTGTCAACTATTTAAATTCCACTTTATTTTTATTCATTCATTTATTTATTTATCTATTTGTTTTATTTTTATCTATTTATTTATCTATTTTATGTATTTTATTTATTATTTGATTTCATTTTATTTCAATTTATTTATTATTTATTTAGCAAGTAATTTATTAAGTTCAGCAGAAATCCTGATAGCAGACAAACTAGTGGACACCAGGTGAAAATGTAAGCTCATCAAGCAGGGATTTGGGATTAAGGCTGTGAATGAATTTATTACGTCAATGACTGTAGAATGAAAGAGAGGGCTGGAAAACGGGTCAATCACAAGAGTGTTTTTTTTTTTTAATGAGAAAAATTAACTGATACACCAGGAAACAAGTCTTCATAAATGGAAAAAATAGGTTATATGGAGGTTAGTACAGAAATTAATTCTCATAAATATGTAACTGCTTTCCAAACAGCAGGACTTCAATGCATACTCAGGCACACACACACACACACACACTCATACAAAAACAAGAACATGCAGACATGAGATGATTTTTAAATATAAACTTCCTTGAAACACTGATTTTAATGACTATCTATCTAGAGATTTTTGAGAATGTGTTTTGCAGTGTGTCAGCATGTGGGCAAAGACATATTATTAGTTATCTCGGTGTTTGCCTCTGTGGGTTTCCTGCGAGCTAATTGGAACCCTCCCATGTCTCCCAGCTGAAAAAAAGGACATGTTTATGGTTAAAAATAGGTGCAGCATTTCCTGCAGAGCCAGCGACTGGATTTGTTATGAAAGACCCCACCTTGATTCCGCTCCATCTCAGTTGCGTGGACAAAAAAAAAAAAAAAAAAAAAAAAATCACCCCAGATGGCGATTCATAAAAAAGAATTTCTGAATCAATGGCATCATGAAATTTTCCATAGTAAGCTGTAAAAACAAAACAAAAAAAAAAACAAGCTATTTTTTTTCTAATATTTTATCAAGATGTAAATAAATCCAGCCAGCTATAAACCAAAGTATAGAAAATGTATAATACACACATACGCTAGCAATAATAAAAATAATATACATTTATAGATCACTTTAAATCAAGGTGGTGTACAAATGAGACATAGATACACACACGTATTTACTTAACTGTAAATATACAAACAAATGTGTGTGTTTGTATGTGTATATCTATATACACAATTATGCACATGCATATGTATACATATAAATAGAAACTTATGATTAATAATTGTACTTATGCATAAATATACAGCCACACACACACACACACACACACACACACACACACACACACACACACACACACACACACACACACACACACACACACACACACACACACACAAACTAAGCACCTTTCTTTTTCTTGCTATTTTTAGTGTGCTAATGTATTACCTGAAACAATCTGAGAGCTCCGATATTTAGCTTCTCTCAAATAGCTCTCACAAAGCTGTGTATCTTACCACCCGGGGGCATTACTTTTTTCTCAAGATAATCCATCTCTTGCTCTGATGCAGAAAACGAAACACTCCCACTCTCCTTTAAACAGAAATTTAGATAATCCTTGTGATCCCTTGCCTTCTAATGTGGAAATGTCAATGAAGTTAATTCTTACAGTCAGTGCGCCTACTGTATTACTTATCAGATTTGGACAACTGAACTTTTTCTGTTTGCCGTCTGCTGGATTCGACTTCCTCTGCTTTTCCTCCCGGACTTTATTGATATTTTGCTGAAGAAAAAGCCCTGAATTATCTAGGTTGTCTCACATGGAGATAAAAGCGTGCAATGTGTTGCTATGACTCTAACATTTTGATTTACACTACGTCACATTAACAATACCTGTATTGGATTCCTGTTAAATCACCTCAGCAGTAGAACACCAAGTACAGGACTGTCTCAGAAAATTAGAATATTGAGATAAAGTTCTTTATCTTCTGTAATGCAATAAAAAAAAAAAAAAACTTTTTCATAATATTCTAATATTTTGTGATTGGATTTTTTGAGTTTTCTTAAGATGGAAGCCATAATCAGCAATATCAAAATAATAAAAGGCTTGCAATATTTCAGTTGATTTGTAATCAATCAAGAATGTATGACATTTTTGTTTTTGTAATTGCATTACAGAAGATAAAGAACTTTATCACAATATTCTAATTTTCTGGTTCTGGTTATGACAGGTTTGCTAACTTCGGAATTGCCCAACCTTTCTTTACTATGTCCAGCTTTCCTTCAAAATTCCATCTAGAAAATGGCTTTAACAATATATTAGCAACTGAATCAGTTTCTTCTCGTCCTGCAGCCATTGTGGGTTAACAAAAACGATATTAAACAAACAACTATATTTCTGTTTGCAGCTCGCTAGTATGCTTCATCTCGCTAATACACTTGTCCACTCTCTGGCTATCCAATCAGAGGGTGTGAATACACTGACATTGCTGTAGCCTGCTAGAAGGCTTTGATGTCGCCAACTCAAAATCAGATTGGTTGAAGCAACAGCATCATCAACGCTTATTTTTTTGCATAGAGGGCTAGCAGAACTGATTGTTCAGCCCCCCCAGGCAGATTTCTTTGACTTTGACCTTGCCTGGCAATAGATGATGGCTGAAATGTGATTTGTTAAATGCTTTAATATGAAAAACGCATGTCTGGAAGCAGCACAACCAGGAGAAAAACTATGAAAGGAAGTGAACAGGCCATTTGGAATTATTCAAGTATTCATGGACAAAATATAATTAACATCTGTGATTCAGATATTTTTTAGGCCCTCAGAGAAGGCCCTGCAGGCCCACCAGTGACACATACA
This sequence comes from Fistularia commersonii, assembly GCF_037954325.1. NCBI lineage: Eukaryota > Metazoa > Chordata > Actinopteri > Syngnathiformes > Fistulariidae > Fistularia > Fistularia commersonii. The sequence continues at coordinate 20,642,338 of NC_141286.1, forward strand.
TATCCCCTTCTAGTGAATTATTAAGTGGTTTTACTGCCTCTAGTGTTTATTGTAAATCTAGCCGAATGTCCACAAAGTGCAATGACCATTATATTTGTAAAAAAACAATGTCTAATTAACTGATTTGATTTTAGCAGATAGAGTTGGTTTCATATTTAAGGAGTAGTTATTTCTGGTTTTATAATATGCACTTGGAGTGCCCTCTTGATAGAAAAGGTTGGCCTTTTTTTAAATCTTTCTGCCAAAGGTGGCTCCACACACACGCACACACACACACACACACAGATCAACACACAAGACTGCCCCTGTGTATTAGACTTTATCAAGTGGCACTATGTCATGTTGTGCCTGAGTTGCATCCCTAGCCATTAAGGTTTGACAGCCCCCAGTTTCCAGTTAATTTTAACTTATGTGGGTTCGGGGAGATTGGTAGAGGCAAAGGTGAGTGTTTTATTGATTGTATGAAGAGTGAGCTACATCATCATGGGATGCTTGTGGACAATTTTTTTTTTTGCCTCTGTCCTCAGTGGTTTTACTTTGAGCGAGTACTGTTGCAGATAAGCAGTAACAGTGGATGCAGAAATCAACCCTGGCAGGTAGAAACTCAAGAAGTTTCTTTGTTGAGTTAGAAAAATAAAAGACTCGAAAAGTAGGCTCAGGCATCAGTGAACTGCGAAACCAAGCATTTATCTGAAAACAAACTGATGGGCAAAGAAGAGGGCCAACCCAGTGTAATTAATTATAAAACGGACAAATACAGTTGGATGAGAATTAGATTTATATAAAAAGAACTGCATACTGAAGCCAAAGAGGGAACTGAAATTTGTGCCAAATTGAGGGAGGATAATGTAGTGCTGGTCTTATAATGCCGACCAAAAGATAATGACAAAGGAAACGGTTGGAACCATGTGTGTATATTTTTCTTTGCACACTGAGGTGTCAAACTTCCATTTAGTTGCATGAATCTCGGTGCATCTTTATTTTTTTTAATCATCTACATGTTTTAAAGCATTTCAGTAATGTTTAATGTAATGTTTAAAATGAACATACCTATGAAGATGGGTGTCGCTAATAAATATCAGCCAGTGTTCCCAAGGATGGAGCTGAGAGCATCATAAGTCCTGAGAAAGAAAGCTCTTGTTTGGGACAAAAATGCAACAATCACCATGGCAACAATGACCAGAATTTCTGATAGAGGCTATTTGTCAATGGAAAACACTCGTCTAGTGTTTATATGAGTGTCGAGTAATTGTGAATTAAGAGGACTTACGAATGAACGCATGCACGCACACACTCCCGCATACACACACACACACACGAATGAAACCGACTAAGTGCGCGTGTGTGTGTGTGAACACTTCTTTATGTACTTTTTCCATGTCTCACCCTCAGATTGGAAAAGAAATTGTTGGAGCAGAGATTTTCCAAACAGAGCACTGGCAAACGCCACAACTGGAGAAAAAAAAAAAAAAAAAGTCATGAGAGACTCTTATGTGACTCAGTTTGGCGGATATTCCTAAGTGAGATTCAACTGTGAAACAGCAGTGATATCAGTAACAGTTTAGGGCCACGGCTGTCGTACTACATGGTGTTTTTAAGTGTCTCTCTGTAACAGCTGGGAAGCAGAGTTTAATCCACAGTGGGGGTCTGAATAATGCATCACACTGAATGTTACACCGTGTCTATTTGAATGCAGTGTGTATCTTGCCCTCTCACTCTCCACTGTTTCTGCAGCTACTTGTGCTGTGGCTGCCACATGATGATGGAGAGTGTGAAGGAGGAAAAATAACAGCTACTTCTGTACAGATACTTCTCTGTTCCTCTACAATCAATTGAACTGTGGGTTTGTCACAGTGTACTATATGTTGGTTTGCCTCTCCTAGACTCAAGGAGCCTCCATTTAACCCTGAATAGATCATGTTCTGGAGTGAATGGTGCTCTGAGAATCCAAGCTATTCATATTAGTGCACAAAGTTTTTCATTTTTTCTTTTATGCATGTTTTTCTAAGGAGATAATATTCCATGCGCAGGAAATTATGGAAATACTGAAAAGCAGCACGTTTTCCCCCCATCGCCCGTTGTCACTACAAAGAGCACCCGATTTAGAGAATTAACCTAAAAACCTCAAACATGTTGATCCTATCTGAGACTTCGATGATCAATGCAGTTACCGTTCTCCAATGGAATAGTGATTTGAAGTAATGAATTAAACTTATTGCATCTGTGTTAAGCCTGTTATCAAATACATTTTTGTGAGTGAGTACACAAGCCTGAAACAGCAGAGCTCCTTACTGAAAACAGAAAAAAAAACAAAAACAAAAAAAATCTAAATCACCCAAAAGCTCCGAGAGGCACACTTCAATATTTTAGTTGTGATTATTTTGCATTTTGGAGGTATTGTGTTACTACATAGGGCAGGATGTCATGATCATACCAACATTTTGCTGTGCGATGATTTGCACAGAATAGAATCCTCAGACTTTTAGGTTAATCAAAGTCTGTTTTAATTTTATTGGATTATATGACAATTTATGACAAATAACTAATGCGACTCACAGTGGTCACTGTCTTAAGAGGTAATACAATATTTGTCCTTGAACACATACCTCATTCAGAGTGAATGGCAGAACATACTGCGAAACGTGCGAGCTTATAACAACCAATGGTTGCACATGTGGCTGAAATGTTTCATCAGGAAGTGCATTTTTTTTTTTTTTTGTATCTCAACTGAAAGAGTGTCATAAATATCCCAACGCTCAAAGTGTCACAGAAGTGTTGCGTCACTTCTCACAGCATAAACAGCTTACTGAGATGCCTCCTCTGACTCTCTAATGATATGGGCCTCCAGGTTGACTCTCAATAAGTCACAAAGTTCAAAACACCAACTCATAGATCTAAAGATGTTCAGGTTGACACGTACGAACACCTAGGAAAGCAATCCAGCGAATTAAATGAGGATATCAGCAAAATATTGTAAGTAAAAAAACACAACAAAAACCTAACCACAAATTATTGTATTGACTGGATTTATTTTGGGATCAAATTCTTCATACTAGCGATTGTGAGGCTTCTGGAAGTATTTGTAAAGCTAGGTTATTTTAAGCTTAAAGAAAGGGAAATAAAATTGTTTCTCAATTTGTTTAGAACATCTGGAAGAATGTTGAGGACCCCTAGCAATTCCTGAACCCCCCCCAATCTTTTATAATAATCAAAATTGTAAGGTATGTTTTATTTGTTTTTAATCTTACATCAGTGAAGTCACTTTATTCATATTTAATGACGTCTTAATGATGTTTCAAGGTACAACTACAATAAGCAGGAAATTAATGTGATGCATGGTTTGTTGTTTTGGCGCCCTCATCTCTCTAAGAAGGGAACAAGCAGAAAAGGTAGGAGATCCACAACAGCTAGTTGTGGAAATCAGAGGGACAGATGTTATAGAAATAAAATAAAAAAAAACTGTGTTTCTGCAGAGCCCAAGTTGGAAAATATGAGGCAGGCATATCCCTACATGTCAAGATGTTAAAAAGAGAGCGCTTACATAAACATTGAGGATGGTTGGGGATGGGGATTGATTAGTGCAAAATCCTGCATTTTAGTTTGGATATTTTGGCTTCCAGTGAATTTGATGATCATATCAGCAATATGACACAGACAAAAATTACACAGTATTCTTTCTTTCTTAGTGACTCCACCCTGTCAACAATGAAAGCATCCACATATCAAGATTAATCTTAATCTAAAAATTTGCTCTTGAAGGAGTCATTTTTTTTTCGTACAGAATGAGATTTAATGACGACCTGGGAAGCCGGCCCATAACCATTAATCAAACTTACCTTTCTACTGCAGTGATTAACCTCAAGGGTCTAATCAAGAAAGACTCAAGGGCAGGAAAAAAAAAACCTTTTCGGTCATGCTCATCAAATATGTGCCGGCGTTTCATCCCGACGCTTTTACATATTTCTCTGCTGTCAATGGAAGCCAAATGTTTCAATCAGCTGCTATGACAACAAGCCAACATATTCATCTTATTCTCATTTTATCCACACAATTCAGTTTTTTTACAAACAATGCCTGGCACACAGCGATCATCACGATCATCCCCCGAACGGGTCCAGCTTTATAGCTATACAAATGTGGGAGTCGGTTATGAGTGAAGGCTGGAGTAGAATCAACTGAAAATCACAAGGGTTGGGTTTGACAGTTCACTTTGCACATCAGATTATTCATCTGAGCGCAGAACGTAATCCTTTTGGAGTTAGGTGCTAAATATTTGAAGCGCTTACATTTCTAGTATGAAAAAAATCCTTTGTGTTCATCTTGGTTGAATTTCTTTTTTTTTTCCCCCCCGCTCGGAATATATCTCTCATCCCTTCAGCAGTCACCTGGAAGTTACTCGGCTTAAATGTGCAAATGAAGATCTCGTAATTAGGTCGTATCGCAGTCGGCTCCCCGACCATTTTCTTGCCAAAACAAAAGTGTATATTAAGAGGTCTCATTTATTTTCTAGATGATGGCGACGGTGGAGAGCAACTCCTGCCGCAGCAATGTCATGTGCCATTCAACAATAGGATTTAGATCTGCTTACAGATCTAGATTCATACAAATAATTCAATTTTTCAAACCAGAAGGTTTGGCCATATTAGGCCAGGAAAGAGAAATATCATTTGTACCGTATTTTCACGACTATAAGGCACACATAAAAGTCTTAGATTTTCTTCAAAATGTGCGGCGCACCCTATAGTGCAGTGCGCCTTGTGTGCGTGTTGAGAACGTTATAGGGGAAAGTGTGGGCGTTGATTGTATACAAAGGAACGGGTATGTGCGTTATGCAGAACATCGTTGTTTTAACAACCCTGAAAACATCGCCGATAAACACATCAAGCCCAGCCTCATCACCAACATGGACGAGGTGCCGCTCACTTTCGACATCCCGTTGAGTCACACTGTGGACATGAAGGGGACCAGCACGGTAGCGATACGCACAACGGGGTACGAAAAGTCTTCTTGGTTTCCACAGTTTCACTAAGAGTGGAAGGCAGCGACGGGCGAGTTAAGCCACAAACTTCGATGGGTTTGATTGATGACGATTACCGGTAAAAAAAATGTGAATGCCAAACTCAGTTTTGCTCCCGCTCTATTTTTAAATACGCAAACATGTATGCTTGTGTGTGTGTGTGTTGTTGTTGTAAGGCGGACGTAGTAGAGGACACCATGAGAACGTTAAAGGGGGAAGTGTGGGCGTGGATTGTATATAAACCCGCGCCCTATAATCAGGTGCGCCTTATATGTGTGTTAAATATAGTAATGGCACACATAACTGAGACTGCACCTTTTACTGCGGTGCGCCCTATGGTCGTGAAAATATGGTAATATAATTTGAAGCATTTGTGCTACCATCTCCTTATATATGGGAAGCCTTTAATAGCATTTAATGCCTGTTACATGTTGTCTGTTTAGCAACGTTAAACCACAGAAAATTCCTCGTAGTTGTAAAATTACTTAGCGAATAAAGCAATTCTGATTCTTTGAAACCAAATTCTAAAAGAGGTTTTTGACAGAGTAGACGCTAATTTGTATAATCTATCTAGTAATCTACCACCTCTGCGTTATTCAGTGTTTCATCACCCATTCCCATCTGTTATGAAGCAGCGCCACAATCCCAGATTATTATGTTTGCATGATGATTATTGGTACAAACCCATAATGATGATGCTGATAAAGCCCATGATCTTCTCAATGATTACTCTCTGATGGTCTCTCGCTCTGTGCTTCAAAAGTCATCTTCTTCTTTGCGTGTTTTTAAACGGGTCACCCTCTAGTATCTGGTACTTCTGTAACCGTGGAATATCCTCAAATAAAAGAAACGCGATCTACATAATACTTTGGCTTTAGTCGCTGAACCTTACCCTACCGAATCTACCGAGCGTAGCGACTTATTGTAGGTTCAATTCCGTGCAAGAACAAAAGGGGAATTGAAGGTCTTATGATATAATGCAATTCAGCCAATCGCATCATAAATAGGGCAAATAAAAGTGTTCTGATGGAGTGCTCAGCCAAGTGCATTCTCATTCCAGATCACTAAACACTTGTACTTTGTTACACTTCAATGTATAAATCACTCTTATTAATGTCAGAGGCTCAGAGCGACTACCCTGGTGCCGTAAATAACACATGTATAACGCGTGCAAAAGTGAGTGCTATAACGCAAAATCCGCCATCTTTCCCTTAATCTAACAAAACCTTATCCTCTTGCTCCCCATAACTACTTTAAGTCTTTTCGAAAACATAGTATTATTGGACTTGCCTCACAGTTCACTATTCTTTAGCGCTGCTGGAAATGACACGTGCGGTTAGAAATGGCCAGACTCTTGTTGCGAGGCAATTTGTAAAATTAAGAAAAAAAAAAAAAAGACTGTCCTTACATTTGAATGTGAAATGAGCTGTTGGATGTGATTTTAGATTAGCCGTGGGAAGTTCATTGATTATTATAATTGTGAAATTGTATGGATTAATGACTTAAAACCATAGCCTGGCTTGGGATGGTATCACACAGAGAGTGTTGAAGGGATGGAAATCAAATGGAATTTTTTAAACGTGAACAGAAAAAAAAAACTACAATAAAACAGTTCAAAGAGACTGAGGAGCCTCATCTCCCTCAAGTCCTGGTAAAAGAACAGCATATTCTCTCGGCAATGAAGGTAAAAAAATAAAATAAAAAAATAAAAAATTCTCCTTGAAAGGATTATGTGAATGAAGCGAAACAGATAATGTTTAAATCGGTGTAATGGAATTATTTCAGGATAATTGATTGACCTCATTTTAAAGCATGTAGTAACATTTTCCTGAAGAGTATCCAAATCTAAATAGCAGAAGTACAGTCAGAAACGGCCCAAGACTTGTTTATATGAAAAGTTGTTTTAGTCAGTCTGGTCGAGTTCTCAGGCCAATGCGCATTCATTTCAGCTGGTACAGTTTGTTACCCAAAGCAACTCACAATTATTTAGCAGATGGCGCCTTTATTATGCTGACGCTAAACTGACACTAAAAATTAAAGCTCCTCTCATGAAAAAAGTCATCAAGGATCATGTAGGTTATTTTTTTACTAACATATAAGGGACAATAAACATTGCTGGGTTCGTGGATTTTTTCTTGATATGGAAAAAAAATGATCTTATATGAAGTACAAATAAAGTGAATCCGTCTCCAGTTTGTACAGAGATGTTACCTTTGTTTCTATACTCTCGATCAGGGGTGTCAAAATCAAATACACACTGGACCAAAATTCAAAACTGGGACAAAGTCGGAGGCCAACATTGATATTTACCGAAAAAAATCTTTCTCCACATATAACAGTGACCCTTTTCACCCAAACAAGTTGTGCTTAAAAACTGTATATGGAACAAGCAAAGGTTAATACTTGGCAATATATAACTTGATTTTAAAATTGAAATTCATATTCAAAAACACATCAATTGCAGTTATTATTTGAATAAAAATTACATAAAAATTGTGTACTTCTTTTTATTTGCTACGTTCTGAGTTTGATTTTAACCTTTTACCACAGGCTGATAATAAATGTAAAAATGCATCAAGAAAACCTTAATTATAGCTCAGTTTGCTACACACTGTTTTGCTACACACTGATCCACTCTGATCATTTGCCTTTCTTTTTGCTATTTTTCAGAAGGGTAGTACGTTACCAGTATTAGCATAAGGTTGCTATGATAACTGTCAACAGAGGGGAAGATGTTTACGGGTCCTGTCATGATTTTCCTGCCAAAACACCAGCAGAGCATTCTGGGATTTGTGGTATTAGCGGTACATGCGCTGTAGGCAATAATACCGGTGGGCCGGCACATATTATTTAATATGGCTTTGTGGGCCAAAAATAATTACACTGCAGGTCAAAAGAGGCACGCGGGCCGGGGTTTGACACTTATGCTCTAGATCAGGGGTCCCCAAACTTTTTCCTGTGAGGGCCAAATAACTTTTTCCATCTCTGACGGGGGGCCGGACCAGTTTGTGACAAAATATGTGATGATCGCAGGTGTCTAAACGTAAACATTTATTGTTTTCTAGAAAGCCACGCATAACCAAAAATTAACCCTTTCTGAAAAATCAGAAAATAAATAATAACGAAATAAATAGCACATAATAATAAAATTTCATAATAATGAAATAAATAACACAATTTTTGAAAAAAAATAATAACCAAATAATCTTTTTCAAGTTTTTCACAGAAAAAAAGAACAAGGAACATTAACTTTCTTGTAGAAATAACTGTTTGCAGCTCTCTCATATCAAATTCAATGTGAAAACCAGAAAGCAAGCAGGCTATGAAAACGAACTGATACCAACACATTTCACTACCAGTACGGTTGTAGAACGGATTTTATCCCAGTAGATTTCATTATGATTATATTTGTATTATTATTAATTCATCCCTGGTATTGTTTGGGGACCGGGCAAAATGTGGAGGCGGGCCATATCCGGCCCCCGGGCCGTAGTTTGGGGACCACTGCACTAGATGGTCAGCTTTAAGAAGCACTTACAATATCAGCTATCTAAATTTGGGGCAATTTCTTCCAAATTATCTGCTGTATGTTTTTGGACTATGGAGAAACCCAAGCAGACACTCGAAGAACATGCAAACTCTGCACAGCAAGGTCCCCTCATCGGAATCGAACCAGGGTCCTTCGTGTTGTTAGGTCGACGCTCACAGTATTTAATGAATATATTTTTTTTAACATGTGCAAAATGAAACAATTAAAAGACATTTAGCAAGTACTGATTAATTTACCTATGGTAGGGTCCTATGGTGAGTTACAGATGTTTGTGGTCTGAATTTTACCAAATGCAAAGCCAAAGGGTTGAAGCAACCCAACTAACTTCAGCTGTCTTCCTGTGCTATTGTAGAGTGTCTTTCCATATCTGGCAAATTTTCAGGTTGATTTTTAATTACAGGTTAAATAGATCTAAAACTATTAGGAAGCGGGAAATCCTACGTTTTTGTCAATGCAGTGCTGAGGGAAAATAGATTTGTTTGGGGTCTGAACAACCATGTTTGCTGATTAAAAAAAAAAAAAACAGTATAAACTTGTCAGGAAAGGAAAAAGTTAGAAGTTCTCTGGGCAAATAGCCAGCCTTTCTGAAAAAGATTTAAGAGACGACTTTTGAGTTTTTATTAGAAATAACGTAAAGTGGCCGTGTTCCTCTCAAGGGGTTTAAAAAAATCTGACTTGTGTGACTCAATTGGATTTCCAGGTTGCATTTTTCCTATTTTCCATTTGCAGCAAATGAAGAGATAGATTGAGAACCGTTTTAACTTAAGTCGACAGTTTGAAGTTCAGATTGTCTTTGCTCTGAGAGATTTCCCCGGGAGAGACGGTAAATAAAGATTTGTGAGTGAGGTGTGATTGGGGGCAGACAGGAGATACAGTTTGGAAAGTTATGGACGAATGAATTCTGCCGCTTGACAAGACACAATTTGTGGAGGCCTGTTGTGGAAAATCTCACTGGAGCACAATGAAGAAAAGCTGAAGCAGGATGGCAATAGTTTATGATTAAGAAATAAAACATGGCACTTATCCTTAGTGTGATGAAACGCCAATTTAGCATCTCAGTCAACAGAATGTACATCCAGAAACAAAGTACAAAAGTACAAAAAGCAGAAGGAAATTTTTCTCCAATTTAGGTAAAGGTCCCATGAATATTGTTATGAATACAGTAGCTGACTTGTTATGTACATTACATTACATAACAGTGGTTTGGCAAACACTTTTATCCAAAGCGACTCACAAAAAGTGCGATTCAGTAACCGAAGATCCGAAGTACCAGTAGTTGGAAGTCAGAAGTGACAACTCTACCAAATAGCCATCTCAGAACCTTATACATACATTCATTTCATTGTTTTTTTGTTTTTTTTCTGTGGGGGTTGGGGGGCTAAGTGCGATTAGTGGGGTAGTGCTTGCCGAAGAGGTATGTTTTCAGCTCACAGGCGAAAGATGGGCAGTGACCCCGCTGTTCTGACCTTTTTCGGGAGTTCGTTCCACCAGTGCGGAGCCAAGACCAAGAAGAGTCGAGACCGGTTCGATCGGCTGCCGGGGGCTCTGAGAGATGGGGTGGACGGTCGCCGAGAGGTGGCAGATCGGAGGGGACGGGTAGGGATATGTGGCTTCACCATAACCTGGAGATAAGACGGGGCTGTCCCATTCACTGCCCGGTAGGCGAGCACAAGGCTGGCTCCCGGGAACCAGTGTAGGGACATAAGAAGGGGAGTTGTGTGGGAGAATTTGGGTCGGTTGAACACCAGGCGGTCTGCCGCTTTCCGAATAAGCTCTAGAGGCCTGATTGTCACCGCTGAGGCACCGGCAAGGAGGGAGTTGCAGTAGTCCAAACAAGAGATGACTAGAGAGATGACTATGCACAACATTGTACTCATTTGCATCCTTTCCACAATGTCCAAGTATTAACCTTTATTTGAAAAATGTTTTTTTTTTTTTTTTTTTTTTGTATGAAAGCCGATGAACTGAGATCCACAACTGAGTGACCAGCAATACTAACATGGTTTCACCTGTCTGACATATGCCTAAAAAAAGAAGCCCAGGATGTGATCAGATACTAAAACGAAACTAAGTCAACGTGAGCCTGAGCCTGTTCTCGCTCAGATCAAATTTGTCTACAAAACAATGAACACGCTCTGAATCAGGTTTTACATACAGAGTGTTGGTCACTGTAAATGTGGGCACGCATGTGCCAGGCTGGTTTCCACTCCCACAGACAATTTAGATGCTTGAACAACTCCTCCATCTCTCCAACAAGCACATTTGGCAGTTTTAGCAGATACTGTAGGTTGGGACTGCTTCTGTGTTGCCGCTCTAGCAAGCTGTTGCTGGCAAACTCTTGTGTTCGTCGACAACCTCCCCAGGCTGATAGAGAGGTTGGCAGGAATTGGATATGTGGACATGGTTACAACCACGCTTAGAGGAAGATTGGAGCTGATGTTTTGCAAGGTGCAGACAGCGGTGACAGGAGTAATTTTGTAATGAAGAAAAAAGATGCACAGTATGACCTTTGTGTTCTCCGGTTTTCTCCCACATTCCAAAAACATGCAGCAACATACATGCAACATGCATTAATTGAAATTAATTTTTTTAAGTTAATTTATATGTGCCCCCGCAATTGACTGGCAACCGGCACTTGGTACCACGATACTGAGGCAAAATTTCAATTTCAACTGCTTTGCGAATTAACTCTTGAGGTATTTTTGTGAGAGGGTTGTGGTAGTAATTTAAATGCAGATTTAAAAAATTATTCTCTGGCACAAAATAGAGAACTGCCGCTTCACAGTAAACATTTCCGTCGAGTAGAAACATTGGAGTTTGTCCCGGATCTTACCATACCCTACAAAGCAGCAAAATAAAAGAAAATCGGAAAATCATCAGAAAATAAGGAACATGAAAAAGGGCCAGAAATCCCCTGTTCTGATAATTGGATCAGGTTTCAATGGCTCACAAGCTTGCTCAGATGTAAAAAAAAAAAATGTCCGCTTGTGATCGCATCAATGCAGAGATTCATGTTAACATCAGATTCAAACGTGGCCTGAGGAGAGCTGACACATCACCCGTCACTGGGATCTAATTTATAAATTAGGGAATTTATTGCCAGCAGGCACTGTAGTGAAACACAACAGCCCATAGGCCTTTACATTATCTGATCGGAGGTGTTACACAAAGTTATTGCTCATCCGTACATGCAAGGAATGCCTTTTGGGGGGGTTGAGTCAGAGCGGGCTTGTTTGGAGGTGATGCAGAGTGATTGGCAGGAATGAGCACATAAGGACAGATTTAGTTTGGGTTAAAAGTTCACTGTTCTTGTTTTGTCAAATTATGGAACCGTGCTTGGTAGACAGTCATCCCACTCAAAATCTACCGATGCTAATGGGGTAGCCAAATATCTTATGGGTGATAGAAATAACACCGCATGTCATGTAAACTTGACATAAACATCCTTTTTTTTTTTTTTTTACTTCACCAAAGTGCATGTGCTATCTGAAAACAGATGAGGAATCCTTAAATGGTTTTGAATCATGCGCTTTGACAAATGTAAACATTCCAGCTAGAGTTATCTCGTTCCCTTTCCCAGCCAGTCGACGTCAGCAGACAAAATGTGTTTCAAGAGAGAAAATACTTCTGACTTTGACGTTTTGGACATTTAAACCCTCCATTCTTGTGAATGATTAGATAAGAGCTGTTGTCTCAGTAAATCACTAGCATCAACACTGAAACGTATAGATTGTTTGGCTGTTTGCATGGGAATAATTGGATCTAACCTACTTTTTCAGCATATCTGCTTTTCTATTTCATGCTGCATGCACTGTACATTGGTTATGTAATGTAGCAATGGGGATCTTCTCAATCGGAGGATGAATGAAAGTATTCCGTGTGCGTCTCATTCAGGAATTAACTTTCTTTGGTTCTCAGAACCTTGGTGTTTACAACGCTTAATACTCATTGTTGGGTTTACCTTTTGCGCCCGTGTCAGGCATGTACCTTGCAAATAGCACTTACCAACCCCAGACACAAGCATAGAAAACGTAGCGCTAGGATCGTCAAAAAGAGACTGAAATATCTAGCGGGGCCAGCGTGAGAGGACAGGAAAACAACCACTTGTTTCTGGGCTCCATCATGGCCGAGTTTGGCAAAATCAGCTTAATCAGCTGAGCGCACGTGCAAGTTTTCTCACTGAAAAATGCTGACGGAGAGGTGGGTGGCAGCGCTGAAATGAGAACAGCGATTGTAATGTCCCAGGCGTACATTGTGTTGCATGTACTGCCGATCCCGGCCTGAATATTTATAGTCTAACGTGTGCTCATCTGATTTTGTGTGTGTGCGTGTGACTGGGAGAGCCAGCCTGGATCTGAGAGCCCTGCAGGGGTGTGAGGCAAGAAGCAGCAAGAGGCAGAAAATCCCTGCTGCCTTTGGATTAGTGTCAGGCACCGAGCTACGTGTGCACTCTCTCTGTCCCTGCACTTTATTTCTTTTTATTTTTCCCTTTTTCATCTATAATCCCATGATTTAGAGGTGAATTCTATGAAAATGACCTGGGACCTTGGTGCATCTGTCAGTTGATATGAATCACTTGATCAGATTGGTAATTGCGGTAGCGTCACAGTGATTTCTAGGACAACAGGGCGAGGAGGTGCATTGCCACGTCATGCAAAGATGTTCATCCATTCAGTTATCGACACACAGCTGTGAGCGTGTAACATCCCCCCCAACGTTATCTCTTTACCCAGTTCTCATGGCGTTTATGGCATTCGATGACGAGGACAAGGTTTTATGGGCAATGTGTCGTGTTGTAGGGAAAATTTCACAAATCAGTTGACATAAATTGGTCACGCATATAAGAAATGGACCACCGATGCAGTAGAGGACGCCAGGACAAACTTCAGAAGGCCATGCAGCAGCTTTGGCCAGAGGGCTGCATTCTGTTTGTAAAGTTAGCCACACTGGTTGAAATGCCAATGATATCAAACTGTTAGTTATAGCTACTTATATAAATTTATGATAATAATAATAATCATTATAATTATTATTATTGTGATATGATAATGATAATATATATACACCCACCATTACATATATATATATATATATATATATATACACATACATATAAATACACACACATATATATATATACATATATATATACACACACACACATACATCACATATACTCACGCACATATATATATATACACACACAAACACACACATATATATATATATTTGACAATTTATATTTTATTGTATTTCTTCCCTCCTTCCTACTATTATTGTTGTGTTTTTGCTTGAAACTCTGGCACAACAATTTCCCTTGGGATAAATAAAGTTGTTCTCATCTCTCTCAATATAAATATATATTTGTATACACACACACACACACACACACACACACACACACACACATATATATATATATATATACATATATATATACACATATAATATTTATGATATATACTTTTTTATTATTTCAAACTGCTCTATACAAGAAATGTAATAATAAAAATGATAATTATATGGAGGGAGAAGATATTCAGCTTGAAGAATTCAATGAATGACTGATGCTATCTAAAACATGTCCGACCTACAAAAAAATGGAGAAAAAAAAACCCTCTCAAATCAGTCTCTAATATTTCATTAAAAGGTCACCTCTTGGATTAATTGGTGTCAACTCTTAATCAAGACATGAATACCCATCCAAAATCAAACTGGGTCTATTTTTTTTTCGGTGAAACAAGTTGGAAGACCCGTGATTTGGGATCCTTTTGTTGTTTACTTTTTAGCGAAGAACAGTAATTCTGATCAAAGAAAATACGCTGAAGCTTCATCATATAACTGCAAAAGTGATTAACTTTCAGCGCTTGTGCTGATGGTTGCCCGGGTGCTGGTGACATGCAGATCAGAAGCTTGTAGAGTTTTTTAACAACACTCAGAGAAAATATTTTCAAGGGAGTTTAATAAGTACAATCTGTCAGAATTGTTCTCCTCTGGTCGGAATAAAGTGATATGGTGCAAGTTGACAGTTGTTCTGTTTTGCACCAAGCTCAGTAACGTGTTGCATGCTAAACTGAAAAGCAGAGCACAAATGACGCCGAAACCTCGCGGCCAGAGGCCAAGCATGTCTCATTGCACCAGTAAGTCCTGGAGGAAAAGCTCTGATCTTTGCTCAAAACTTGTGTATTTTTTGGATGGTTTCTTGGTGTCTCTGCTTCTGGCGTCTCTTCTCTACTCAGCACCGTTCATTAAGCTGCCAAATAGACGCATCGGAAACACTGGCCCATGTTTCTTTAATGTGGATTTGCAGCTTTTTCTAACCACTTAAGAATTATGCTTGCCTCTTACAAAAAAAAAAAAAACTTGTTTAAAGACTGCAACCTTGTGATTTGTTTTTAGATTTGTGATTTGTTTTTGGTGCAGTGTGAGCCTAAAAGACGTAACTGATATACCCAGAAATTGTGAAGTATATTTTTTTATAATTCCACATCTTTATATCAGTGCAAACAACAGAATTGTGACCTCGGAGTTATAATGTGAACGAATAAAAAATAATAACTTCAGGCGCCACACAGATTTGTTCAGATTTAGCTCGTGTGCCAATATTTGCCCTCTGTTGCTGAACTGTGAGTCAAGACATCCGCATACACTTTAGATTATTTGAGTAAATGCCATGTCAAGCATTAATTAATTACTGACCAAATTGGGCTCAAGCCAAAAGCCCTCCAACTGTGACCTTATATGGTCATTTTTTAATGAATATAAATCTAAGTGATTATGCCCTCGACCAAATGGGAAAGATTTTAAATGTCACTATAAGTGCTTGTTAAAGCCCTTAAAAGAAATCACTTTTAAGAACATTTGGACACAACAAACACAACAACAATTAGAATTATCTGGAGTGTAATATCTTGTTCATATAACAATGGCTTGCCAAGAATTTTCAGATTTTTTTAATTTAATTTCCTGGGTTATTTCTTGTAACATCAACCCAATTCCTTGCTGTTCTTCTTCATTTTAGTTTCTCTTTTCTCTCAGATTTTTTGCTACTGCCCACTGTTATTCTAACATTACTAATTCATGCATAGATATAAGTAAAACCGAATCATTATGCACTTTGTCCTTGCACAGGCATAGCCTCTTCATATTGCAGTACAGTAAATTATGTGCTGCAAGTCACTGTTATTCAGGGAAGGTTGACATATTAAATTTGAATTAATCATAAATTCTCCCTCATATTACTAGATAACAAATTACTTTCAGAGACTAGTGCTGTTTTTGATCGTAATAAACTTTGACCCAGGTTTTTCCTACCAGCACTATGCTTCTGAATTATATGGAATATATCACTTACTTTACGGGGTCTTTTAAAAGCATGAGAGCCATACATAGTTGTGTGAATGGCGTCATAAAAATTGGCACAAGGCTCACTGATTTAAAGACAAAGACATACCTTGATTACCCTCACTTCCTACAGATTTCCAGTCTCTGTAATATCCCATAGTACTGGGAGAAAAGGTGTGTCTTTCTGTGGAAATAGTTTTTGCAGCCCTTATTTGGTACTTATGTCATATAGCTTGATTTATAATTCCTTATCGCAGGTTTTATGGCCATTCAAACGTAGCGGTTTGTCAAAGTCGCACTACAGTTACACTGCCGACAATTTTCTTCCTACCTTCTGCATATTGAATAATCTTTCATTTGTTGAAATGACCAAAATGCCAAACAAATGCTCAGACCAGATGTATAAATCAATCTGTGGCTCTGAGAACAGAGGTCACTGTATGCAGCGTACTGTGATAATACTCCACTTGTCATTGCCTCTATGATTGAAGACGTGTCTATTTTGTGCTAAAAGTACACGTCTGCAAGGAAAATGCTGAAATAGTGCATTAATAAGATTTCCACTTTATCCATCCCCTGCCAATTATCCGGCACTCAGGGTCACGGAG
The DNA here is from genome assembly GCF_037954325.1 of Fistularia commersonii. Lineage (NCBI taxonomy): Eukaryota > Metazoa > Chordata > Actinopteri > Syngnathiformes > Fistulariidae > Fistularia > Fistularia commersonii. The sequence continues at coordinate 20,658,857 of NC_141286.1, forward strand.
AATGCGAGAGCCTATCCCAGCTGTCATCGGGCGACAGGCAGGGTACACTGTGGACCGGGTGCCAGACAATCGCAGGGCGACATATAAAGTCAGACAACATTCACTCACCAGAGAACACGCGACACTGGGAGATCACGCAAACTCAAAACGGGATCATGCCACCGCGTCATCACTCTATCGGAAGATCTTATCAATCCCCTTTTTCCATTATTTCTCCTACAACGTGAGCAATACAAGTATAGTGAAATGCATGTTTGTTGATATCTGAGCTACGGTATATAAATCGCCCCAATCTGCAGGCTTTGCGATGGCCAGTCTCACGAATCCGGTCCCTACAAGCTCCGGGGTTGATTTTAAAGCCAATCACAGTGAAAGATGGGCTACCGGGCTCAGGGGTTGTCACCTGAAAACTTCTCATTGAGCTGAACGGGTTTAACCCGGTGCTATCGGCTTTGTTTTAAGCTGGCAGGGCCAGAGAAGCTGAATAAATGCTCGGGCACGGAAAGTAAAAGCGCCTCGGCCCGCGCGCAATCGTAGGGTCGGACACATCATCGCTTATGTTATTGTATTGCAGTTGAAGAGAAGCAGTTTAAAGTGATGAAAAATGAGAGGATTGTTTTGGAAGTGCAACCTCGCAAGTGGAGCCCACTGTTCAGCTAGTCAAGATAGTCAAGCACAGGTGCTACTTTTGGGAGTCCGTCAGATGTCACAGGATCCCTGATGAAAATGTAACTGTTAATGTTCTATGGCTGGGTTTATTGCTGAGACTGTAATGAGAAGCAGCTGCCTCCTAGATTGGGACAGGCTGCTCATCATGCGAGATTACTGGGCCTCATAGGAAAAAAAAAACAAAAAAAAACGTGCGTGGCGGTGATGATCCAAAATTAACTGTCAAAGACTGACCGTATGAGCTTAGTAGGGATCGAGCTAAAATGCAGATGAATACGATTCGCCCATTGATTCAAGTAAGATTGATCTGACATTAAATTACATTAAAAACAATAGAATTAAAGAAGAATCTAAACCTATTCCTAATAAACTAATCCTAATGAAAATTGAGGAAAAAAAATTATGGTGGTTTCAATGAGCAGAAAATAACTTTCATTGTCCCGAAAAATGATTTCGACATTTTTTTTTTCAACTGAAGAACAAGCTTAGTCTAGATTTATTGGGTAAAATGATATCTCCCCACTTTTTGTATTAAAGAAATAATATGAATATCATACTTGCATGAAAATGGGATAAGATGGAAATCAAATTGAAAAACCTAATCCGTCACAAAAAGTGCAACACCCTAATTTTGTTAAATTGCCACGACAAGAAGATTTCGACAAGAAATCACCATGACCTGGAAGACTGAGAACCTGCACAGACACCTCAGTTCAGAACGTATCACTGAATTTTGCAGTAGTTTTGTTCAAAATAACATAGTGAAAAGTATTTAATCTTTCAACTGGTTGTTGTAGAAATCCGTAGAAAAATACATTTCAAAGAGGAGATGACTGAAGTGCTGATTGTGACCTATAGTCATTGCCTGTTTGTGTTTTAATGTAATTCAAATATCTGAAAATAAGAACTCACCCTCAGTTGCCACAACCTAAGTATAGACAATTTTTGATAGACACATAAAATTTTGTATTTGTTAAGGCGGACTTAAAAACTGGTTTTGAGGGCGAACTAATGTAATTGGAATCAAACATGGAATTAAAACTACTATTAATAGTGAAACCATGAGGTGTCTTGAAAAATACTAAATGGGAGCCAAAAAGAAAAAGCATGGGGTGCATCAGCGGAGCATTAATGCGACGTATATGGGAGTTGAAAACTGTAAATGAATCCCTTAATGTGAAGTCCACTAAGGAACTGATCTAATAAGCCAGCGATAAACTACCTGGCAATCTATCCCTTAAATTTAGTGGGGATTTCTTCAATTTGCGGAGCTATCAAGCCCTATTTTTGTTGGGAGAACGTCCTAATCGAGGTGTCGAACACAACTTGTCGCTCGTTTTAATTATTCGGGCTCTCACTGGGGGACAAATTACCGTTTGTTTCAATGATATCAACCCGTAACCTTATCATAATTTAAGGTCTCCATATTGTTTAGTTTGAGAATAGTTGCAAAAGCCCAGTGGAGATCTGAGTGTGGATCAGCTGTTTGGCTGCAGCAGAGGAGGATGTTGTCCAGTATGGCACGATTTCCCTGAAATCCCCTTAACGCGACCTTAATTTCTCCTGAGAGAATATGAATGCATGAATGCCATGTCGTGTAAACTGACCAGGTTATACCTGGGAGACAATGACTACAAGCGCAAACTATGAATTAGATAAAAGCACTCAGCCTGTTTGCTGTAATTGTCTTGTTCCTGCTGCAGCTATGATTGCATACAAAATGCCTCAAACTCCTTAGAGACTGTGTGGAAATCCTCAAATTATTGAGGTGGAGAATTATACAACAGCTGCTCTGGTTAAAGAGGCTGCTTGTATCTAATAGTCTGTATCTTAATAAGCACAAATAGCAAAAGACACAGAGCGGTAATTCTGTGAAATGTTTCACGCCACGGGTGGGTAAACCAAATAACATAAACACCTCATGAAGACTGAAATGCAGTGAAATAAAAATTGCAAACACGGATACAGGGGCCTGACTGGGAATTAGCATCTGTTCCTTGGTTGTCTTTGTGCAACGTGTTGCTGCAGGTTGGTTGCAAATGTTTCTTTGTTGTAAAGTTAGTCTATTTTTGTGTTCTGACCTTTGGGTGTTTTGGCCTCTTTAGAACTTTTAGCCTGTTTTGCCTTTCCAGAGGCAGCCTGTCTCATGCTAGAAAGGCCTGGAATTTTGCAACTAAATATTATTAACCCTTGATGGCACCAGTCACTGTTTTAACTGGAAGTTGAGGTCCTTTTAACGGTAAACTGATCACGTTGGGTAGTACTACAAGATTGCGTTTCATTGCAGTCTTGTAAATTAAAACCGGATAAAACCGTTCGAAAATACGACTTTAATGAAACTCTGTGATGTCAATAAAAATCAAGCATGAAAGACTGAATTTTTTAAATCGCGTCTTAAAACGAAAAGTGTTTGTTCCCTTGTTCCTGGCAGGTCATTCCAGGTATTAAGAAATCAGTCTAAATACTTCCCTCAGTGTGAACATCATATGACAAGTGAGACAAACGGGGAACAATTTCTTTCTTCCGCATGAAATCCTACTACTTTATACAGAGCAGAATGGAAGAGTTAATGAAAAGTTACGATATACTGTATTAGCGTTCTATGGAATGGTGCTTGGCAATTTGTGGTGTTGAGAATACCGATGTCACTGGGTTTGGGGGATGTCTAAAATGCATTTTTAGTTGCCAATCTAAAGTGTCTCCTGACACTCAGATGATCAAACTATCTAAAAGGAGCCTTGCTTGCCTTCTTTTTCTCCCTTTCCGGAGTTTGTCAACTATTATTTAGAGATTACCGCACTATTAAACTCCAGCTGGATGAAGTGCTTTTTTTTCATGGTCCTATTGTGATACATTTAATGTGTGGTTATCCATTGCATCCCTACAATATTGGACCTTTTATTTTTTTTTTTCGTAATCAGACAAACTTTTTTTCCCAATGTTTTGCATCGCAATGTCCTACTTGATTGCTGCTCTGCGTATTTCTATTGCCCCGGACACATTTGAAGTACATGTGCGGTAATTTGAGACGGGTCCCCTTGTTAGAGCTGCAAGCAAAAGAACCTGATGACTATCTGACATGTGACCCTTCGGCCAAACCTCTGAGCAGGGAAAGAAAAACACGTGCGGTATCAGTTTTGCCGTTTGGCCAACAAAACTGTGACGTTTTCTCAAGAATGTTGATAGATTTGCATCCGTTTCCTGTTTTCTCTTGCAGCTCTGCCAGTTACAGGGAGCGGGAGTAGCCCTACATCTCTGGAAATTGCAGAGGACAAGCAAAACATTGTAACCGGTCATCTTGGGTATGAAACGGACAAGGAAAAGCACCAACAACTGGACGGGACTCAGAGAAGAGACTGAATTCTCCTGTAGGACTTCAGTAAACAAATCCTCGAGGGTTGGACTGGCAGATGAGTAAGTTGTGGCCCAAAATGATTGCCTTAATTACTACACATGAGCAGATGTATGAAAAGATGATACTAAGAGACTTATACAAGTTCAAAGTTGTTTTCTTTACATGTGAAGAAGTGTCTTGTACGGAGCAGATGTGAATATTTTAATATGATAGAGAGTAAAATCTGGTGGTAATGTCGACATAATGTTTTAGTTGAGTCGACTTAGTAGGCGTCATCGGTTACTTAATGGTGAGTTTGCTCTCTGCTCACATGCAGTGGGCAGGATGACTTGATCTATTTTTTATCTGTTTCATATTGTCAACCAAACAAGGCTGACCTGACTGGTTCACTCAAATGCTGGTGACAAACTCTCTCAATTCACATTGTGTCACAACACATGAAAATTCACATTCGAGGAGTGTGTCGGGGGCCAGGTGAGAAATAACACGGTAAATATTGACCGATATCCATCAGCAGAACATCCTCTCACATTAAAATCCACTCACACTAAAGCAAAGATGTCAGGCACATTAAACACAGTCATAAATATCTGCCACAGAAAACATCCATCGCCTGAGATTCATCATCGTAAAAATGAAATAACGTAGGTTGTTTTCTCAGATGCAAATTTAGAGCTGACCAGCTGCTTTGTTGATATGTTTTCACTCTGAATTTAAGTGTATGCAAAGTAACATGGACGTGTGTTCTATATTTTTTTAAACCTAGCCTTGATAAATACATAACCAAAGGTGAAACCCTGAGTTTATTGTATGTTGTGGACTTCTGGAAAAATGTTGTGATATAGATGCACACTGAATAGGAAACAATGTAAATAGCAGACGTTTATACTTGTGTGTCCTACAATGTGTCGCAGATAGAGACTTTATTTGACTGTTACGACCATCGCCCATATTCACACGTGTTTGTTTGGTCCTCGCTGATATGATCCTCATATTGTTGTGAATGCTGCTCTACCATTCTCATGTTTTCGTCAATTAACTTATTTATTTTTATACAGCGCTTGAAAAAATTCACCCATTTATCCGTTTTTCATACCAAATCATGAGGTTGCTAACGTTTTTGTGCTGCTTCGGTAGTGATGCATTGGATTTTCTTACCTCTCTTAGACCTGCAATATTTCCCGTGGATGAATAAAGTTTGAAAGTCCTCTGACATGACACTTTTTTTCATATCAATCATATTTATTTTTCGTGATTTATTTCGCATCATTTCGTTCCGAGTAATGGTCCTTAGGAAGCTTGAAGTCAGAGCCCTCGATCAATGTGTCTTTTTTTTTTTTTTTTTGGTCTCCCGATGAAAATCCAAAGTCACTTGTGCGCTTTTTTTTCCGAGAATTTGTATCTGTACTTACCTCAATAATGTTATCCCTCAGAAGAGCTGTTTGCTGAATGTTGAAATATTTCATTCGTGTCTGAAAAACGTGTAACCACCAGATAGCCACAATAGATTAAAAATTGATGTCAGTAGTTTACTTGCCAAGTCTTTTTGAGGAGGATGTTTTTATTAGGTGGGACATTTTTACCAGATTAAACTCCTGCAGAGTTTAGGGATTCAACTGTCAAATCTACAAAGTTACTTGGTGGAAAAGAGAAATGGCAATGAAAAGAGCAAAAGGAAAAAAAAAATTGTAATTCAAAAGGAAAATGAAAGGACAGGGTGATATCAGGTATCAGTATTGTCGTCACTTCATTTGATAAAACCCAGATGAGTGAGGGAGAAAATATTCATCAATCTCCGGAGAACCACAAAAAAAAAAAAAAAAAAAAAAAAGACTAAAAACGGTAAAGTTAATGAACACGTATTATAAAACAAAAGCAGTGGAAACTTAAGAGATACTCACTCAACAACCCTAAAAGCTTCATCCAAAAAGTACAGCCAACAAAAATGACGATTATAAAACAACTATAGATGCACTAACACACGCGATAAAATTTTCCGACCACAGTTTAATCAAACGGTTCAACCAAGATATCATCACACAAACTCTTAGGAAACAACACCCTAGTTTTTGAGATGCTCGATTTTATTTTTTTTTCCCCAGTTGCTATATTAAAATAATTTATCCCCGTTTCCAACTGGCCAGTCAGGTGTGTCCTCAGTTGTTTCTAACGTATTACTGTATGTTACATTTAAACCAAAAAAAAAAAAACAAATACTCGTCGGTCAATGTGACACTTTGGTGGCTGTATTTACTGGACAGGACATAGAGGGAGGAAATAGTACAGAACAAGCATTTGTATGCAATGTTCAGATCAGTTCAAATAAATATAGCAAAGATCTTGAAAACAGAACATGTTTTGGGACACCTTTTACTGATGATTCACCCCTTTTCGTGATAAACAAGTGAAAACACAGACAGGTTTATTTATCGCCGGCTGGACGAAGCTACCTCATCTAATAAGAAAGCAGGTAGTTTAAAATGCTGTGCAGTTAAGATAGTTCCTTAGCCGTTCCGTTTAGTAAAAAATACTATATATCAGTTGGAAAATATCAAAGTGATGCTACTGTAGTCACACGTGAGGTTAGATTCCTAAAGCACAAGCTGTTCTGAATCCGAGAAGCACGAAAATCCGAAGACCTTTCTAGTGTGAGAACTATTGGATAAGGCTGCATAAGAAAAGAAAAAAAAAAAAAACCTAGGCAACAACGTGAAGATTGATCCGTGTTTAGCCACGCCTTCTAAGTATCACAAATCTGCAGTTGACTGCTGAAGCTCAAAAGTTAAATGTCCACAGGTTAACAGAGTACAGGATTCAATTGATCCAACCACAGCCAACAAATGAGCAACAAATGAGCCTGAAAGAAATCTGTTTAACTGGACCTTCCACAAGCCATTGGCTCGATGTATTAATTAAAATATATCCGGTTTGAGGCTGCAATTATGTCGGCCCCGTCTGACACCGTGGCCTCGCTTACAGCAGCTCTCATTGACTGATCAGAGAACCGCAACCTGAGGATAGATTTTCGAGAGGTTTGGAAGATTCTCCTATTAATTAGGAAGGTTATAATTATAACCGAGATTTGCCTGTGGAAATTGATCGCATCTTAAGAGGGAAATGGAGAAGAAGCGTCTTCAGACTGAAACATATTAAATTTCTTCTTTTTTTTTTTTTTGAACTGGTAGTCATGAATATAAATGATAAAATGACAAAGTTTAACTGTTGTGATTTTTTGTGATTAGATCCTTAAAAAAAACTGTGTGAACAGGTAATAGGAACGCAGATTTGTGGGGTCTATAAAATCATTTGGTTGGAGATACATGGATAAATAGAAATGAATACTCACAATATTTACTTGAATCTAATAATGCTGTTTGTCATTTTCTATAAATGCACTGAGAAAGTGACATAACATTTCTAATACTAAACTAGTACTTTTAAGCAGACAAAACAGAGTTGGTCTGTTTTCAGACAGGAACCCAGAAGGTAAACACTAGCTTATTATGAATAATGTGTTGTTTGGGTTAAAAGTAGTGGTGGCTGGTGATGTATTAGCAAACCCTGCAGCAGTATATGTTTCCCTTTTTTTTTCCTGCTCACTCTGTACTGTAGCTCAAACCCTGGTGGGGAAATTGGGTAACACTCAGAATGAGGTGAGAGGTGAAAATTATAATTATAATCACCTCAGAGCTGAAAAACTGACTGGAACGACATTCACAGTATTTCAAAGGTGTTGCAGCTGCCGGCTGGAGGAGATTTACCCAGCACTTTTTTTTTCTTTTTTTCTTTGTTTAAGCATGAGATAGGGAAGAAATGTCAGATTTTAGAAAGGGAGTGAAGTTGCTCTAAAGGGAAAAAGCAGGCTAAATAATGATTTTGCATTAAAAATGTCTTCTTTGGTGTCACTGCGTGGTTTCAGGCAGAAACAACTAAGAGACCAATGTTCAGAGAGAAATGGCTACAATTAGATTTTAAATGACTTTCCCCATGAAAAACATCAGATTTTTCTAAAAAAAAAAACAAAAAAAAAAACAAAAAAAAAAACCAAAGCCTCTAAATAGAAATTTAATACAACACAAACATAACCCTCAACAGATTAAGTGATTTCTTAATCGCTGGAGGTTTTGTAAAGGTTCGATAATAGACAATTTTCCCACAATTGCCAACAATTTACCCACAACTATTAATGCGATGTTACATTCACTACTATGTAACTGCTGATTGACTGTTCTAACAAAAACTATTCACTCTTAAGAATAGTTTGGGAAAATATACAGAGTCCAAGCAGCAAACCCAAAAAGTGCATTCTAGAAATGTCAAATCAATGGTTAGTACAGGTAGTCTTATCATAGCAACCAAAGAATAACATTGTCCAGCGGACTCTCGTGCGCTCAAACCAGGAGCTCCTGTTAAAAATTGAACCAACCAAAAGTGTTTTTCAGACATTTTATCCAATGTTATTCTATCAAATAGTTTTTCCTTCCTGTGATAGACAGGCTATGGATCCGAACTTGTTGAGATAACTAGTCAGGGTACGGGTGGGAGTGATTCTGCTGGACCAAGTGACAAGAAGCTGTGAAGTTTTGACATATTTTAAGCGTTTTCTTTTTTTTTCTTTAAATTAGATTTTCACCAAAGTGCTTTCCTTGCCAGGTTGTAGATACTGGAATTTACAACCATGACTGGTCCTGGTGAAATAATACAAAACAAAGTATTTGAATAAATCTGTATTTATCAAATAAAGAAAAACCATTAAATTAGTTATTCCAGAAAACAATGCACACTGCTTCTCAGTGCTATGACGCCCTGGTGGCAATTTAAAAAAAAAAAAAAAAAGTCTTCAAAAATAACAACATATAACAGTCAAGTGGAGCATCGCCCACTCACTGGCCATGTAAGTCAAAAAATTGTGATGCGACATAGAGCATGTCTTGGATAGTGGCGCCCATTCGGTTATCAAGTTGTCAAATATGCTCAGGAAATGTAGTTTCCTTATATCATTTAAATCAAGTTCAGAAGCATTTACCCCTTCGGCACACAGCCGTTCATCTCATTTATTTATGCACTTATTTCATTATTTTATTGATGTAAAGAAGGATTTGACTTAAATGCCGCAAATGGACAGGTTAAAATAAATATTCCAATGCTTCTCCAAACGAAACTGTAACCTCGGCTTCACTTCTTATTGGATCGAAGAATTTCTTTTTGCCTCTGAGAGCGGAGTTACATTTCCAGTGTAACAGTGTAGAAGACTAAGCCTGATATCTTCATAATGCACCCAGGCAGCGCAGCTGACGTTTCCTACAGCTCAGTTTGATATTACGCACCGTAGACACACACATCCTTAAAAACCAATGCATTAGTGTAAGGGAATGTAGTGCGCTTTAACCTCCACGGCAACAGATAACACCAGGAAACTGCTTTATGTCTTAATCACCTTATGGTAAGCGTGGTGTATGAGGTGCAGTGACGTAGAATATGCAAATTTCTGAAAAAGAATCAGTACTCTTTCCTGCAAATACAATAAGTATAGCTTTTGCCTGCCTGTGGTTCAGTTTGGGGGAAAAAGTAGAAATTCCAAAGCCGACAACAAGGTTTCTATAAGTCACATAAACAAAGAATAACACACTAGTTCCATCTTGATGTTTAATTCTGGTAGTATTTGAACTAATCGAAATATTTGACATCTCGACGATTTGGTTTGGTCGATGGATCGTTTTAAATACGCCGCGGTCATTTACTAGTGGGTTATCACCACGGTCATGATCTCATGAGAAAGCAGAGTCTAATGTGATGTTGAATTTCGTTTAATAACTTGCCCGATTGACTCTGAACAGGAAACACATTGGTTTGATTGCAATGTAAATGTTTTTTTTTTCCTCATTGCCTATGAGCGTAACACTAGTAAACACTTACCTCCTGTTTCTCAGGATTTGATAACCACCCCTCTTTTTTGCACCTCCAACCAAGACAACCATCAGTGCTGTAATATTTCTTTTTAGGCATCCCAGATACATTGGAGAGTCCAAACGTTTGCGTTGGGCCTCATCGCATCTGCCAGAGATTCACGAAGCTCTGTTCATTTTATCATCTTCTCCACGAATTCAGGGATATCAGGGTGGGATTCACTCTGTTTGCATGGTTTACATTTAGCTCTCTACCTAGTTATTAGTCACATCCCTGCTTTTGTCTTTAGTAACATCTTCTTATGTAATCACATTTGGTTTTGGTCTGGACGCACTGAAAAACACGGTACGACCGGTACAAATGCACGTGACCGTTGGTTAGAGTGGCTGCACGTTTCTCAGTTTCAAAAAAAATAAAATAAAAAACGAAAGTTTGTTTCCTCTCATATGCACAAACCATGATATGTTCAAATCCAATCTTGACCCAATGGTCAGTTTATTATTCACCCCTCTGCAATCTGATGTGATCCAACAACAACAACACTGCTTTTAACCCTTCCTTTAAAACATGATAATGTTTTAATTTCACCGACACTATTCATTCAACTTCGGAGGCTGCAGTTTGCCCTTGTGTACTGGACTAAACCGAAGCGAGCGGTTTGTTTGTCATTCGAGAAAGGCACTCCTGTAACACACCGGCGCCAGCTACGGCCTCGGGGAGAAAGATGAAGGACATTTTTAACACCGTTACAACAACATTTTAATGTTTCATAATAGTAGGATCCAGGGCTTTTGGATAGAATTACACTGACCCTAATGAGGTAGCCAGTGACTCGGATAGAACTTGTTACATGAAATGTGATGCAATGATTCACATTACTTATGTTAATTGGAAAAAAAAAAAATAGCAAAGCACCAAGGCTTGCAACAAACATATATTTTTAAATGTATTAACAATTCATAAAGCAAAACATGGATGTTCTCTTGCATACGGCATGTGCTTTCAGGTGCTGATTATGTTTTGTTTTTTTTTTTGTCATTTGCATGTGTTGTCTTGGGTTGCAGTGCATGGGGCCACAATTATGTTTAAACACATCTTCAATTTAACAACTTTTCAAAACACAAAGATGCCTCATAAACAGGCGCGGATGTTTTACGTTCAACAAATGATTCAATGAGCAACTCTCACAAAAGACCAGAAGTACCAAAACATAGAAAGGATGTGAAAAGTCCATGGATTTACCAATTTAAGGAACAAACTGCTTTTACCTGATCTGAGAAACTCATTGGATGATACTTATTTATTTATGTATTTGTTTTATTGTTACAGGGCTACATGCCATGAGTGCTTGATGGAAGGTCACCGGGTATAGAAAGTCCCATCAGAAAACAAAATAAAGCCAGATTATATTGTGCTGAGATATAAATTTGACAGGTTAATAGTCAGAGAATTACAGAGTGTCCATGCAAGCTGGTGCAGTTTGGTCAGCAAGGGAAATGGTATTATTAATTCTAATCCACTCAGTTTGTTTCTCACATTCACCGAATGTGCGGAAATACATGGTACCTTGATGCTATCATTAGTGATGTTTGTTTTGGTATTTGGTTTTCTTTTTCTTCCTGCATCAGACACCGTATACATTCTTTACATTGAAACTTCTCATTTCACAATGATTTTTTTCCTCCACTTGTGACAATGGAAGGTGATCATTGTCATTTAAAAAAAAAAAAAGGGTGGTGGTGGTGGTGGTGGGTGTGACTGACAGTCAGTTAACGACCATGTAAAATATTTCTACCGTCCAGGTATTAAAAAAAAAAATGTTCATGTGAGTTTTGGCCAGCCTTGCTTTTATTCTGCATGATGCTTTGTTTTAAAAATAATGCATCCTAAATCAAGGTATGTTTATATTCTTCTTATGAAGAAGCTCCTGTCATTAACTCTCTTTCTGTATCTTTGGACCTCACCACTCCTGTCCCTAACTCTCTTTTTTTTTTGTTTTGTTTTCTTCTTCTGTTAATTTTATTTAATTTATTTTTTGGTAAATCCTTTCAACTTCTAGATTTTCTACATTCATATCATCTTGTAGACAGCAATATGAGATGTGATTGAAAATGGAATATGTGCAATGTTGATCAAAGAAAAAATATAATATATTCAATAAAAATGCAGAAAACAAGTTTTTTGGAGATGTGTGTTTTTTTTTTTCCTCCGAAGGAGAACATTTGTCTGTGAACATTATGAATATTTTACTTTTTAATATATATGCAAACCCCATATCAATTCGTGAGTCCTCTCTGCGGTTGTCAGATGTCTCCACCCACTAAATACAACATGGCTCGGCGATCCGATAATCATCCACTTCACCCAACTGACCAAAAATCATCGGGATGAGCAATGAAACTGCAAAACATATGGAAAACGACAAAGACTGCGAGACACAGTGCGAGTAAAAAGGTCTAAAATAACTTTGCACGTCAAAAAAAAAAAAAACATTTCCATTCTCCTGGCACTTTTACAGCCACGCAAATGATGTCAGGCTGTGTGTGCTCAAGCATTCAGAACCTAGCTTTGGTGAGGTCACTCCCTATTAGTGAACATTTACAGGTCCTGACAATGAGTCGGAAGGTTTTCATTTCCGCGAAATCCTTTTTTTAATTGTCTAATGCTGCACTTGCTGCCTTTTGCTTCCTCTTTTGTCAAATTATGGGTTTTATTGGTGTGTAGATGCTGTAAAAACCACACCCAGTGGATCTTGGTTTTACAATCCAGGATTATAGACACTGGCTTAAACCCCAAATGTTATTAATCTTAATGTATGTGCCTTTCAGGGGACTGAAATATCACATTTCACAACTACAGCAAAACAATTGTGTCTATTAGTATGGACGCAATTATGTACAGCTCAATAAAGATCTTAAACACATTGCTCAGTCGTACACAGCGACATGGGATTTCTGTCGGCTCTGACGGTTGCCGATTTGAATCCTAAACAATACACGTTCATTTTTGATTAAATTGAACTTAAGAATGGATTTGCCTGTAATGGGTGCTGACTCATTGCAAGCCAGCTTGATTTTGAGTCAAAAGGCTGCTTTTACCCATTTAAAAAGAAGGGTGGTCAGTGTTGATTATCATGATAATTTGGTTCGAAGTGGCCAGCCTGTGCGGTGGACGAGTTGTTTTAATTTTCATGAAAAAGCGCTTGGTCTCTTTGGGAAATTTTGATCTCCCTAGTTGCACGAACACCTGTCTGGGGTCAGTGTCTTCAGAGGATAAGACAATAATTGTACTGATATTTTAGTGTATTTGATGAGTTTTAAGCTATTGAAGTTGAAAAGTCATGTTTTGTCCTCAAACTGTTACTGCAAGAAGTGCCAAAATAGAAGCACGTCATTTATTTCCTGTCACCTTCAAAATTCACCTCTGTGTATTGCAATCTAATGTTATCTGCCTATAGATGAATATTGATTGAAATTTTGATGAATCCCATGAGAAATGGATGAGGGAAAAGAAAAGCTGGGTTCATGCGCTGAATGGAAGAGGAAACAAAAAAAAAGAGGGGAGAACTCAACTCTCAAGACTCTTGATTTTTTTTTTTTTTTGCAGAAAGCATGGCTGATATGTACTGCCACAAAACAATGATTACTGCTTGCTCAACTATAGCAAAAAATAAAAATAAAAATACCAAAAGCCATCTGAAACCCACCTTCACCCCCAATAGCTTGACAGGAATACAAGAAAACGGCATTTTTGCCGTATTCTTTTTGCAACACTTTCAACGTTCAAAATTTCCCAGGCATTCAGATGGAAAAACGCTTTTCTGTTAAAAGATAATGTTACTTGATTGCTGTTTCCAAGAGGCTCTTCTGAATGCAGAGTAAACGTAATTTCAGGCAAAAAGATAAACCAATTAAAAGTGAAAATTGTGTACCCAGACGGTGAAAACAAACAAAAACAAGCTCTTTTTGACTTCACCCAGAGAGGTGATAGCTCCCATTTCTGCAGATTTGTATGTTGGGAAACATAAATGTGCATCGCTTGTGTCCCTTTCTCAGTATGAACTCTGTCAGCAGGGGACGATTATCGCAGTCACAGAATGTTTGCAGCTATGGAGGCCTTTCATGGTGGCTGCGTCTGAAACCAGATACCAGGGCCATACATGTTCAACAACGCCTAAATATTTTAAATGGGTCTGTGATGGTGCAATTACTTGACTCTTGGACAAACACCAGCTCATCAATCAAGTCAATGACAGAGAGAGAGAGAGAGAGAGGGAGCAGACGGGCTGTGCTTTGCTTAGATGCCGAAAAACACAAGTCCAGCAAGAATGCAGCCTTGACCAAAATCACCAAGGGCAATGAGTATTATTTGCTATTCCCATTAGCAAGCTTGTCATGAGGAGGGTTTTTTTTTTTTTTTTTTTTTTTTTGCATAACAGCCAGAGAGAAGGTCGATGTCTAACTCATGGATCAGGTCACCGCGAGGTGATCTGGATCCGTTTTATAGGTTTATGCATTTATATATAGACATTCACCCTTTGCAGCTGTTGAGACAAAGTACACAACTTCCACTCTGCACAATCACTGAGGCATGGAGTTATACAGGTGCCCAAACAAGAGCAGAGAACTGTTGTTTCATATTGATTCATATTAATGACATTACATTTTCCACGTGGTTTGATATCAACTGTTTATATTAAATATGGATTATGTTTGCTCTGGTTTAATGTATGCCATAAAACTTGAGACCACCCGGCATGGGATGCAGCAGCAGGATCGCGCACGCTGCAATTATTCTGTTTAACGGTGTTAATGTGTTGACTGAGTTTCTCAAGATTTCGACCGTTTTTATTATTTTGTATTTTGACACCTGTATGAATGGGGGAAAGCAGCTGCATACATAGCACAAGGCAAATTTTGCATGGTTGAACTTTCTCACCTCCAGCGGTAGATAACAAGTTACAGGGGATATTATTTCTGTGCAATTTCACCATTTAATGAAGCAACTAAATGAATTATTCTGTCTTATGATACATGTGATTTATGAGCTAATTTCACTACAGTTTTGCAGCTGGGCTGATCATTTTCATCCATTAAAAATTAGAATAAGAATAAGAACAACTTTATTTATCCCAAAGGAAATTGTTGTGCCAGAGTTTCAAGTAAAACATAACAATAATAAATAATAAAAAAGCCATAATGATAATAAAAAAAAAATAAAAAAAAAAATTACATTGTTTACACTGTAAATCATATCAGACGGATGCTTATGTAACAAAATTTCCATCTTTATATAGTTTTGTCTATCTCTTCATTCACACCAACTATGCTACCCATCCTGGCCATAAAATAGTAAAACCGCATTGTAAAAAGAGACTACGCAGCTAAATTAAGTTTTACCGCCGTTACATAAAGTCTGACAATTTTCTCATTAATCTTCTGAAAGGAAATCTTTAGTTCTGCGGTTCTAAAAATACTGGTGATAACGGTAATCCAGTAGAAATCCCTCAAGGCTAATGACACTAAGCATCCATAGTCCTTTGACAACATCGCATAGCATGTGATTGAGGTTTACGTTTGCTCTTGAAAGATCCCGGTTCCAGAAAGTTGAGCCGCTTCAAAATTGCGCTCCTGAATATCATACAGGTTACAAGTGTTGAATTGCTATTTCATTTCACGTAAATAGCAACTAAAGTTTGGTAGTGAAGAATTGACTCTTCATTTTGGTCAATTCCTCAACACTGCTACTAAAGAAAACAAAACGGAAACAGATCTGCATTATCGATTCAACATAAATATATATACTATCCTTTTTTTTTAAATGTCAAGAGACGAGACCGTGTCAGTGTTCTTTAAGGAGAAACATCAGTTTAATAATAAACATTACGTGAAGTGCGAAGAAATGGCGCCTGCTGTCACCGTCTCGGGTTAACCCTTGTGTAAGCTTCTGTTGCCCCGGTTCGTGCCGTCTACTGTGTTCCAGGAAAGGACTCCATCACTCAGGAGGTGTAAAATGACACCTGACAGGGAACAATATCCAGTCACATGGATAGAGGCATGCCAGTGAATTTGGTGTTCGCTGTTTCCCCTCCGCATGGAAACCCAACTCCGTCGCAGTACTGTACACAGCTGGCCTCTTGAAACTCGATCGCACAAATCCCAAAAGATACCTTCTGGGTTCTTTATAAACAACACCCCTGACGCAGGGTGGTGAATGGAAAAGTTGTCAGAGACAATTGTGTTTGTTGCTATAGACAAACTGTTCTTTTACATCCAGAGAATGTCAGCAGGTCCTCTGCCAGACAAATACAGTACGACTCAGGCCGGCGACCCCGACCCTGGGAACATTTACTAGCTTCTATACTCGGATCCAATGACGTTGACCTTGGACTTCCTTCCTTGCTGATTTCCTTTCACTCTTAATTTATTGAGTTTGACAGTCAATAATAGTGGATGGATGTATTGTCAGGGAAAGTTACAGCATTTTAAAGTATTACTCTTAATGTTTTAGATGACATGGACCGTATGCTGGACCTCCGCAATATACGTGTTGTGTTATATAAATCACAGTGGTATTTATCCTCATGCCTCAAAGAAAATATATCGTCTTGAACAAAAGATCAGTTCACCCTGGAGCCACAAGCCTTACTGTCAAGCAAAAGTTTATTAATGTTCAAATATATCTTTTCAATGGCTTTGCAGTAACTCGCCCAACGGCAGGCAAGTCCGAGGGCTACGAAGACATTTAAGAAGTCCCCCCTTCTCATTTTATGAGTAAAAAACAAAAAAATTCTCTGCCGGACTTATTTGCGGTTTCATTTAAGAGAAAGCTGCACCGCGAACCTGACCTTTGAGCATGTGATATTTGCAAAATATAAAACATGTCCCTTTGTTTTAAGACATGTTTTAAGAAAATTCTCATGTTTAATATGAACATCTGTTTATGTTTCTGAGCGGATGCAATTTTAAATACAACAAAAACAATTATACAGCACACCTTTACTTCTAAACCTTAAAATCATCAACTTATTTTTGCAACTTCTTGCATCTCCTTTGAAATTCCAAAAGAAAATATGGCTAATATTCAAAAAGTCTCTATCAAATGGTGCTCTCTTTGACTGATGCCTCACTTGAAATCATATGTGAATAGTTTTTTTCCAGTTTGATGCATTTGGAAGAACCCTGAGGATCCAAATACATTAAAAATTCAGAAATAAGAAAATACACACACTGGAAAATAATTAATTCAAAAGCAGCACGATCTGAGGGATACAACACAAGGGATCTAACAGAGATTGATTACAAATCAAGACAAAACTAAAATACCATTCCAAGTGATTGCAATGCACAAGACAGATGCAAATGTCAAGACAGGCAGGGAGCTGATTGGACGAAGACTTTCGGAACAAGAAGTGATGACAAGGGCTGCTTAACTGCGAGGTGACGAGAGATGGGCTCTAAAACACCAAGGGAGTGGAATTCGAAAGGAGAAAAGCAGGAGCAACACAAAAACAAAACCTGGCTTGAAAGAAAAATTCTCAGTACTTTACAACCAGAAAAGGCCAACACACGAATCAATAATTCAAATGATGAAGCCTAAATTCCAAGCCTACCTCGGCCCTTCACTGTAAGTCAGCCACTCCTTTTTCTTCCTTTTCTTAGATTAAAAAAAGGTGTATCAATACAAGTCTAGAACTGTTTTTTGTTGTTTTTAATTATTGAAAAACTGGTCAAAACGATGTTTTCCGTCATGCTCATACAGCTCGACATAAAAAGGTAGATAAACAGATGTTCTCATCAACAGAACAATGTATAACTAGACAGATGCCTCTTAAATGCAGACATCTTGCCAAAAGCCTGTAGGAGGTACATTGTCAGTAACACCGACAAGAAAGAAGACAATGAACAGTTACACAATACCGACTCATCTAATTTCCCTGGAACCATCAACAATTTAAAGCAGAATTATCTCCATAATGGTTTTAGAGGCGTATGCAGCTTCAAGTCCTGCATGCAGTTTGAAGAAATCACAGGACTGACTATTGATCTGATAAGACCATCGTTGGTGTGATGTCTGTTCAAAAATAAATAGATTTTGAATTTTTTTCATTTATTTATTTTCTTTTTAACCAGCGGCAACTTTCTTACAAACAGCAATTATAGGTGAATCTGTCCAAACTTCTTCATCCGTATAGGCTCAAGGGAAATTTTATGTTTTCAACTGGCAGCCATTGTCAGTGTCAGACCTGCCCAGAGCTACACTTCACCCAGAATAGTGCTTCTGACAGATCTTCATCCATCTTAACACTTCAAGGTGTGAGAGTGGGAGAAGTCAGAGGTCAAAGAGTCCAAAACAAGCCCAATTCTGGTGTGGCATCTGCTCTCAGCAGGGCTGGTATCTTGATGTCCAGGCCTCCAACTGTGTGCAAGTGTATCCTCGCTGCCCATCAGCACCAAGGTAAGGCAGAGGAGAAGCTATTTTTGTTTGGGTACCATAAAAAGGCTTTTCTCTGATCATGTGGTGAAGGGAATACACGGAGTGTCTGGGAGTCCTTTGCAACTCATTCATCTATCTACCATGGTTTGGACATTTCTGGCTTTCGGTGCTTTTCGTGGAGGGGGGTCACACAGAACCATTGTCGCCATCACATCGGCGAAGGCAGTTAAATCCATTCTTTGTCAGATCGGGAGATTCATTTGCTGTCAGAAAAGCTCACCTTCAAATTGATACCGAAATGGAGAAGAAAGGCGGCACTGACATCAGAATGAGTCATGTGATTGATTTCACTCCACTTGCCTCGAGGAGATCAATGGCAGTGTATTCCCTAAACTCTCAAGGATGCTGGGAGCAGAAATGCAGATTGTAACTTTGTGGAAGTAGAGAGGGAGGAGAAGGGAATGCAGCTTCAAGTGTTGAAGTGAATAGAAGGGAATTTTCTGTTTGTTGTCATGGCAACAGGCAATGTGGGCTGTAGCTAAAACATATCCTTTGCACTGAAGCTTGATCAGTTTCCAGCAGCTCCTCGAAGCACAGCTCCCATCCTCCATTTTGAACATGCAAGCACTGATTGCGTTGAAAATGTGTAACAATGCGTGATGCTCAGAATCATAGAAGATAAACCGAGCAGCCAAGCTGAAGAGAAAAATAGTGTCACATTAATAATGTAGTACAATAAGAAAGGACTTTAATAAATGAGGGGAGTCAGTGGCCTGTTTATTTGTATACTGTTTGGGATTTCAGTGCAATCATGTGAACAAGAGGATAAAATATCAACAATAGCATTCACTGCAAGGTGTAATTCATTCGATGCAGTAGTAAATTCAGTAAATGCTTGTGTCCTCGGATAACGATCGAAGTGACCTGTGTAAAAATGATGTGCACCACCTGGGCACAATGATGCGTGTCTTCATCGCAATCGTAAATGAATCCGGTCTTTACTCATTAAAACAGTAAAAATAACTTCACTACTTCTGAGACTGATACCTCGGAGCCGAGCTTCGTAAACAAAGGTCTTTGTCTATGTCAGTGCCAACAGCTGTAGCAACAACAGCAGAGGGGAGAGTTAAGGTCACAGGCTGGCATATGACAACTATTTCTTTTATTAGAAATTTTGGGGGACAAAGCAGTTCCAAAATCAAACCAATATATAAGTGAAATTATTCAGTCCTTTATTTTGCGTGACTGGTGTTCTGTGTTTCATTTGTACATGAGTGGAGTTTATCAGAAGTGTTGATATTTTAATCAGATCAGACAAGTATTAATGTAATGCAGCCTCGAGGTGACACAAGCCAGTGTCTCCTTGAGCCGGTCCCAAGCCTGGATAAATGCAGAGGGTTGCGTCAGGAAGGGCATCCGACGTGAAACTTTTGCCAAAACAAAACATGCAAATCAAACCTAATAATCTCATACTGGATCGGTCGAGGCTCGGGTAACCAACAACCGCCATTGGTACCCATGACCTACAGGGTACCAGTGGAAATCGGGCTACTGTGGGTCGAAGGAGAGGAGTATGGTGTGTTCGGAAGCAGAAAGCGAAGTGGAAAGGCAAGCGTCTGGGACTGAGAGTAGGGACTTTGACAGAGTCAAAGAGAGAGTCACGACTATGACAGGAAAAGGTAAGGAGTTGGTCGACATGAAGCAGAGAGGGAAGGTGGCTATACTTTGTGTCCAGGAGACCTGGTGGAAAGGTAGTAAGGCTAGAAGCTTGGGAGCAGGCGCAAAGTCGTACTATCATGGTACTGACAAGAAGAGAAATGGAGTAGGAGTTATCTTGATGGAGGAATTTGTGAGGAATTTTCTGCAGGTAAAAAGAATGTCCGATAGACTTATGAGTCTGAAACTGGAAATTGAAGGTGTGGTGCTCAATGTTGTAAATCGCTATGCCCCGCAGGTGAGATGTGAGTTAGAGGAGAAGGAGAAGTTCTGGAAAGAGTTACATGAAGTGATGCAGAATATCCTCAGAGATGAGAGAGTGGTAATTGGTGCAGACGTCGATGGGCATGTTGGTGATGATAATAGAGGGGATGAAGAGGTGATGGGCAGATTTGGTTTACAGGATAGAAACACAGAGAGACATATGGTGGAGACTTGCAAAAAGGATGGAAATGTCTGTAGTGAACAGTTTTTTTCCAGAAAAGACAGGAAGATAGGGTAACTTATAAGAGTGGGGGTAGGAGCACGCAGATATACTAGATCTTGTATCGATGAGGTAACCTGAAAGAGATCAGTGACTGCAAAGTAGTTGCAGGTGAGAGTGTAGCCAGACAGCATAGGATGGTGGTTTGTCTGGTGACAAGGAAGATCAAGAGGACAAAGCGGTGGAAGCTGAAAAGGGAGGAGTGTTGTATGGTTTTCAGGGAGGAGTTGAGAAAGGCTCTAGGTGATCAGGGAGAGCTTCCAGATGACTGGACAACTACAGCTAATGTTATCAGGGAGACAGGTAAGAGAGCACTTGGTTTATCATCTGGAACGGGAGTAGATAAGGAGGTGGGATGGGGAAGTGCAGGAGTATAAACAGAGAAAGCGGATAGCAAAGAAGAAGTGGGACACTGAGTGGACTGAAGAGAACAGACAGGAGCACAGGGAGCTACAGCGCAAGGTAAAGATAGAGGTAGCAAAGGCAAAACAAAAGGCATACATTGACTTGTATGCTCAGAGAACAGGTTGAGGAAAATCTAGAGAGGTGTCTGTATGCTCTGGAAAGGAGAGGAATGAAGGTTAGTCACAGCAAGACAGAGTATATGTTGTGAATAAGAAGTTACTGGGCTGAATGGTGAGGCTACAGGGAGTGGAGATCAAGAAGTTGGAGGATTTGAGGTACTTGAGGTCAACAGTCCAGGATAGTGTGGAAAAGAGAAGTGAAGAGAGAGGTTCAAGCAGGTGGAAATGGGTGGAGAAAAGTGTCAGGGGTACTATATGATAGAAGACTATCAGGCAGAATGAAAGGAAAGGTTTACAAGACAGTGGTGAGACCAGCGATGCTGTATGGTCTAGAAATACTATCAGTGACAAAAAGACAGGAGGCAGAGCCACAGAGACAAAGATGCTAAGGTTTTCTTTGGGAGTGACAAGGATGGATAGGATCAGGAATGAGTCTATCAGAGGAACAGCACATGTTAGATGTTTTGTAGATAAGGTCAGAGAAGCCAGGCTGATATGGTGGGGTCATGTACTGAGGAGGGATAGTGAATATATTGGTAGACGGATGCTGGAATTGGAGCTGCCAGGCAGGAGGTCTGGAGGAAGACCAAAGATTTATGGACATAGTGAGAGAGGAGGACACAGAGAATAGGGTTAGATGGAGAAGGTTGATTTGCTGTGGCGACCTCTGAAGGGAAAAGCCGAAAGAAGAAGAGACGAGTATTGATGTTCGAGTATTTTGCGCAGGTTTTGATTCTCCACAACAATCAGGACCAAGCAAAGTTAAAATGATAGCTTTCATACCCTTGTTATCACCTTGTTGATATGAATTAGCATGTGAATCCCCCTTGTCCTGTATTTAAATACTAACTAATAATCGTAAAACTATCAAGATGGTGATGTGAACAAAAGCAAATTCTATTAAATGTCCGGTGGTCTGAGCAGATGTCCTTCACAGACTCTTGATCCTGTCAAAATCAGCACAAAAGGCTGGAGCTTCAGCAAGCAGGACAGTAACTTTAGAACAGCACTAGCAGCAGAAAACTTTGTCCCTCAGTGGCTATTTGAGATGCTGTTGTCACAATCTACGTACATTTTGCTTGAGGCGACCTCTCGTGACCTCCGAAAGACCGATGACCCCAAACAGGATAAGCAGTTACGAATGATGGATGAAAAAAAAAAAAAAATTAAAAGGAACCCCCCGCCCCCCCACCCCTCCGCCAAAAAGTGACAAATATTAAGTCTTTAGGCTTAGAGGGGAACCGAAAACAACCTGCCAACTGACAAAATGAGGATTAGGTTTAGGTTAGGATCAGGATTAAAGTGAGGAATTAGGAATAGGCAGGAGGCTGGGGGTTCGGGAAGGAGCATTTTCAGTAGAGAATGTCAGAAGTGAAATAAGACAATCGTGTGCATCTGTGTGGATTCCAAAAAAGGGAGAGGCGACCGAGTGACATTATTTGTCTTTGAATCAGTTTTTACTGTGAGCAGAGGAACTGGAGACGTATCTCCCCAATCACACATTTTGCCACAAGTTACACACCAGACAGACACACTCGGCTTCATTCACAGACGAGTGGTGAGAGTAACCGGGGAAAAAAAAGAAAAGCACTATTTGCCCGTGTACCCTGTGCTTGGCTTTCACTCCAACTATAATCCCTAACGTAACAGAAGCTGCAAACTGACTGAAGTCTGTTGTGATTGCCTGTTAGCATTTCAGTGAGAAAGGCCTTTCCTTCAAAAAAAAAAAAAAAAAAAAAAAAAAAAAAACACTGCTAAAAATATTGTAGAGAAATTGAAATCAAATGGCTCATTCGGAAACAATAGGCTTGCTCCTGCTCTCAACATCACACAGTCTGCGCCTAGGAGCTCAGGCTTTGCATAAAATGAGCATTGATAAATTTAGCAGTGCTTACGTAACTCACGCTCAGTTTGAATCTTACTGATGAAGCAGAAAAAGACATTTATTTCATTTCAGCTTCTCTCCGCTGATGATTTTTTTTTTTTTTTTTTTTCCCCTTTTTGTGGCAAAGCCGCAAACATGAGCAGCGTTGACAGCAGAGCCTGACAAGAAGCAGAACGGGGAGCCGGTAAGCTGACGAATGCCACACTGTGAAGGTAATGTTATAGAAAAATGTTTGTCAGAAGTTACCCAACGTGCAGCCACATCATGAATACCACATCTATAAACCCCCAGAGAAGCTTTCAGGGTGTTTGGGTGTAAACTGCATTCATTTTTGACTGTGAGGAGTGAAAGCTTCTGGAACAGACTTCCAGCAAAAGAATACAAAAGCCAAAAAAAAAGGAGGTATTTCACTGATAATATTAAAAAGAAGAGTCACCAAACAATACTTGTTTTACAAACAGCTCTGACAGTCAAAAGAATACACCCTGTCAGTTCTGCAGGATGTGTTCTTTTCTCTTCGCTGCATCTCGAGGCAAGAAGCACTGAGGCGTGATAGTAAGCGATACCGATCAAAAGTGTGTTAGTCGAGGAGAAAGCGCTCACCCTCACAATCCTGTATCAATTTGAATACCGTTGCACACGTCTGCAGACACAAGCTTTTGCAGCGTATTAATTCAAGAAAGAGTCGACGCATTTCGATCTCGCGCAAATCCACCACTAGTGTTTTGGTGGTGGAAATGAACAAATATCAATCTCTCTCATCACCGGGATGCAATTACTTCACAGCAGACTGTTGTTTAGCTGCTCCTCTGCTCCGTGGATACGTCTAGGGACTTGAAGGGAGAACATACTGAAGGGCTGCACACAATCTCTTCCAATTCTCCCCTGGCAAGATGACCATCCAGCCATGCCAAATGTGGATCAGGAGACAGAGAGCGCGAGCGGGAGAGAGGGATGGGGAGGCCAAAGGAATTCTGGGTAATGTAATGCAAGTGATAAGTCTTCAGATACACCCGTGTCCGATTTGTTCAACGCAAGCATACACTGTGACGCTTGTAGGCGCATCGAGCAGTAGGTGAACAGAAATGTCTCTCCGCTGTAACCGTCTAATGATACAACATCGTCCGACCAGTGCAGCAGGAAGAGTTATTCGTGCAAGTTGCAAAAAAAAAAAAGTTTATAGAGCAAAGGAATTGGAACGAGACGATCTTGAGAGCGACGTCTCGTATCACCTTGCTGTATCTGGTGTCAGAGAAGACTATAAAAGAACCAACATTTTGACAATTTTTTCCTTCACATAGGAATATTGTGTGTGTCATTTAATTTTATGTAGTGGTTTATATCTGTTGTGACTAGACCCCCAATATTAGACCAGGCTTAAAGCATAATTGGTCCTACTTCTGAAAACTTGAGATCATTTTCCAGCCTAGTTCGGCCACCATTTCATTTTTTTGGAGACTGCTAACAAAAGTTAGTCGGATCTTTTATTTCAGTTGCTCAGCTAAACATCACGATGTACAGAATATGTTCACCTCCAAACTCTTGGAAACACACAACGGCTTGATTATCGACGCATCACTCCAAATGTTATTCCCTTATGTGTTTATCACGACTTGCTTGTTTCCCAAAGCGATGATCATACAAAATCAAAAAAAACACACAAAACAATGACGCAAAGACAAGACACAACCCAGAGAATGGAAACTGATGTACAACCGGGGGAGTGGAGGCCCAGTGACAGACAATCAGCTACAGAGACAGATATCAAATATTAGTCATTGTGTTCAATGTGGGAGTTATTAGGGAAGATTTTAAGATCAAATTAATCTCCCACCGGCAAAGAGATCCTCAAATCATGTTTTGGTTGTTGAATAGGGTAGATTCAAGTTCAAGCCATTCATAGTCATGATTTGTCTAAAGATGTCAGGATGCAAACTTGGGATAATCTTTTAAAAATCTTATATGTAAAAAAAAAACCCTCTTACGCATTGTTTTTATTACAAAGCCCTTCGTGACTGTTTTTAAACCGATATGAGATTGAAGTTTATCTTTTGTCTCAGGATGCAATGGAAGATACACCGAGAATGGACAGTTGTCATGGTAACCGGTTTGGACAGGACAATTGAGAGACAATTTCAGTGCAACCGATTCAAGGCTGAGTCTAATTTACAGCATGCAATGAAGACAAATGTTTTTTGTTGTAAGTCGCAAAACAAGAGAAATTGTCATCAACATTGCACAATTGAATTGCATGTGGAAATGCAGTAGAGATTAAAAAAGCACTAGAACCGTGGTAAGAGAGGATAAGACTGTTTTTCTGCGCAAGGCACACTGTGCAGCATCCCTCTGATAGCAGGACACTCAATGAACATCCAGCTCGGATAGAAGAATTTGGAGGGATCCAATCATTTTGCTTGCCTGAGTATCTTAAACAATTTTACACACAGTTACACAAATAGAAGCATAAAACACTTGCTTGAATGGGTGAATGTGGGCTTTTGTGATTTAAAATAAGTCTGTGTGGAACAACCGAAGTATATGAATTGTGTTATATTATTGATCAGCTGTCTCATTTCCTTTAGGGGAAGCACAGAATGGGAGACACAAGTATGTTTATTTGACATTTTTGTTTAAAGATATGTTTATAATGAGTTACTGGTTTGAAACCTCAATATCAATTGTCATGCTTTGAATTAGGTTGATGATGAATAGAATTCAAAACATTTAATTAGAATTAATAACATTTATTTTGACATTTTTGTTTAAAGATATGTTTATAATGAGTTACTAATTTGAAACCTCAATATCAATTGTCATGCTTTGAATAAGGTTGATGATGAATAGAATTAAAAACAGCATCACTGAGAAAAAAAATAAATAAATAAAAGGAATAAATATTTGAATTTTACATCATTCTTATTGTAAGTCTTCACAGTTATGAGTCAGCATACCTGATGCCAGCTAACTAAGACTACCTTCAAAAAAAAAGAAACCTGGTTGCAATCAGAGAAATTTTATTTTCTGAACAGGATCTGAATTATTGGTTACATTGACTTTTTTTTTTAAATCTTGCGTGGACCTGAGACGAGAGAAGCCTGTGTTGTGATAAACCAATCCTCAGTAAATTGCCAGGAGAATTTATTTTCGTCAGTTGTGCAAGTCGGTCTTTTTTTTTTTTTTTTTTTTTTAAACTACCAATGTCCCATCTATTATGATTCTTGACAATGTCTTCCTTAACAGCTATCAATGCTTTTTCTGCTAAGTCATACTACAAGCTTGAAGCGGTGATGTCACACTGGTGAGTCAACATCTCCAGAGTGACTGCAAAGCTCGTGATTTGGCGACAGTCGACTCAGGTGCAAGGTTTTTACTGCACACATCACCATCACGGCCACTCAGTGAATGTTCTACACCAGGGGTGTCAAACTCAAGTACACAGTGGGCCAAAATTCAAAACTGGGACAAAGTCGCGGGCCAACATTGATATTGATTGAAAAAAATCTTCCTCCAGATATAGCAGTGAACCTTTTCATATGGACCCAGACAAGTTTTGCCTAAAAACTAAATATGGAACAAGCACAGATTAATACTATACAATATATATATTAATATTGCACACATGCAAAATCCTGTTTTCTGCCTAAGTAGCAGGGTGCCAGTATTAGCATAAGGTCGCCATGACTACTGTACACAGACGAGAAGGCGTTTATGGGTCCTGTTGTGATTTTTGTGCCAAAACACGATCAGAAAATTCTGGCATTTGGCCCGTGGGCCGGAGTTTGACGCCTATGCTCTATAGGAGCAACATCTCAAGCCCTTGTCATAATATGACAAGATAATTCCACGCTCTTCAGACACTATTTTCTGTCCACTTCATTCGGAGTGAGACAGAATGGAGATTTGAGGTGAGATTTTCATTGAAGAAAATGAAAAAGTGAGACGGCTGTCAATTCCATTTACTGAATTCCAATTTCCACCAAACCTCACAAAAGAAAAAAAAATACAAGGTGATGGCTGTGGCTCAGTTGGTGTAGTGGACATCCTGCCAATCCAAAGATTGATGGTTTGATACTCGGCCACTGTTGTATGTCTTAATGCTAAAATGTCCTTTGGCAAGACACTAAATCCCCAATTACGACCGATGTTCTAGTTTGCACCTTGCATTGCAGCTCTGCATCTCCAAACTTTTTGCAAAGAGGGCCATATTTGGTGAGGGGAAAAGATGTGAGGCCCGACCATTCAACCGGACATTCTTTGAACCATTAACATTAAATGGCAAATCAACAATTTCAAGACATATTTCATTGCAATCTGCATTATTTTCATGTCTTAACACAGCACACAAATCTAAAGGTTTTACTCTGTCTGTTATGATTGAATACCACATAAAATTAGGAAAAAGTGCATCTGGAACAAGATTGAACATATATAGTTTCATTTGAAACATTACATTTTATTCACTATTAAGTGCTCACTTTGAACTTCTAAATTCAAAAGATGTGAACAGGAAAATACCGTAATATCAACAGTGAACAGTGATATTATTCAGAAGTACACCGCATTGAGTGCCATACAAATCCTTGTATTACTCCTTATCAAAAAGGGGAAATGCAGTGTTTTTAATTATTTCAATTTTAGATTCAGATCAAAAGTACAAAATAGAAAAATGGGCTGCCGGACGAAATTAGATTTTGTTATCAATTTTTATGACAGAGGCTGCGGGCCGGTGGAAATTTGACCACGGGCCGCATTTGGCCCGCGGGCCGGACTTTGGACATACCTGCCTTAGAGAGTGTGTGTGTGTGTGTGTGTGTGTAACATATAGGTGGAGACCAATTACTACCTCTTCTCTCTTGAATTTTACATTTTTTTTTGTATCTTTATAAATCTATCTTTTACAGGACGGGCTCTGTACACAAGGAGATATTCAGCTTACTGACTTGAGATACAGGGACCTGATATCCAGTGAACTTTGGTTTGGCTGGAGTCGCTGGACTTAACATGATTTACTCAAAGGAAGTGTTTATCGATGCATCATAGCATATATCAAAACATGATGGAGACATCATGAGGCAGCAAATGCCAAGGCTACTCCCCCAATAGATCAAGTGCGTTTACCAGCCAGCCATTGCAGGAGTCGGTCCGCTCGCTGCCAAGATGGCTGGCCGCCTGGACAGCTGGTGCAAATGTCTCTGACAACCTTAGAGCAAATATCCAAATGAACATTATATGCACAAAATGGTCGCGTTTGAAAAATGGATCGATGTTTTCATCCTTAAGAATACCAAAATCTAGTTGAGTGCCTTGATAGCAATCTCTAGATCCTCTGACTCCATGGTTGCTGGACATAAACTTGACAATAATGCAGCTACTGCACCATTGCAGATATTTATGGAGCAAGCTAATTGAATATTTTGATAAAATAGCAAGCTTGATTAAGGTTAACAGTGCCATTGTCAGGACAGCTGTTAAGTGTGCTAGAGATTGTTCATTTTGACATTTTTTCCCCCCTTTCAGACATTAACTTTGACAAACTGATGAGATGAAAATAGATGATGCACCTGGAAGTACTTAAACAGCTACCTTGGAGGAGTGTTCTGTCTTAGAAACATTTTTAGTATGAGTTTCATTCAGAAGACTTTGACAGATAAACTCGATGACAGTTACTAATAAGCTACAGAAATCTACTCCAACTTTCTACTTCAATTAAATGTGAAGGACAAGGTATGTCAAACTGAGGCAGATGGGAAGTGTTGTCCCTGAAGCTTACTTAACTAATTAAGGTCTAATGATGTGTGATGTTAAAGTCCCCTCTCCAATCTATTTTTCACCACATGTTTGGGTACACAAGAGGCGTGACCTCTGACCCCATCGATGCTGTTTCCAAGTGACACAAGATGGTCTCTGTTTACTCCCTGAACGCAAACGCCGGGCCGCATTTAAATGAAACGCTTGACATGAACTTCACATCGCAGACAGATTCCTTGATATCCCATCTATATTTACTACAGGCCAGTTTTGTGCTTCTCTTGCTATCCCATTCCTCTTGCAAATATAAAATGTCAACAGATCCTCCAATAAATATCTAAACGGTCCAGGTGGCTTGGATTACGGAGCAGTTTATTTTTCAACACAGTATGAGCACATTACCTGGTGTAATAACCCAAATCACCATTTACAGGGGTTATAAGGTTCAAAATATGTATATATGTAAATATGAAGCAGCCAAACCGTCCCATCATATCTCGTAATTTAAAGATCCCGCAAATCCTCTATATTGTGTTCTTATATATGCAGTTAATGGATGAGGAGACGACAAAGTTTCATCCACGGACAGAATGTGGTCGAAAAGTCGGGAGAAACATTAGACCTATGATGTTAACCCTTAGATTTCAGCCTCATAAGAAACATACTATAGAAAAAAGGTTGACATTTTTAATAAATCATTCAAATAATTATTGTATACATGCCAGCTTTATTTGTCAAACACAGGCTCTGGTTCTTTTCCAAATTCCAAAGCAAATTCCTAAAAGGTCTCCTAACAGATGTACTTTAAATACATTTTTTTTTTTTTTGAACAGCATAGAATATTTGACAAGTTGAAAATATGAGGGAAAAAATAAAAAAATCTGTAGGTCAAAATTTCTGTCATTAAGGCACTGCAGGACAAAAGATCAAATACTAATTTGTGGTTATAATTTTTGAAAGAAAGCAGTGTTCAAATCCTTTTATATTTTGAAGGTTACCAATATAATCCACACATACATAGCCCTTTTTTTTTAATCATCCGTGTTGAGGTTAATTTCACTATAGTACTGTTTAGTGTGGGGGGGGGGGGGGGGGGGCAATTATTTTGGATAGCGGGCCACATTTCCAATTTATTTTTTATATGCGAGCCAACTAGGTTAACAAAATGAAAATTGCAGTTCAAATATTTCAATTTTTGGCATTTTATTTAAATTTTAAAACCATTAATAATAATACAAATGTACTGACCGACATTATTTTGTTTGTAATCATCCATACAAAATTAAACACAGGAAAAAAAAAAAGTTTTAAAAACTTGTTGCTGATGGACACCTGCAGTGTCCTGATTTGGAAAAGGTCAATAAACGGTGTTTGGTGTTAAATGTCTTTGGAGATCCTCTTACACAGTGTAACAGGTCAGGAAATAATGAATAAAGGGCTCAGGAGAAAAAGTGTGATATCTAGTTTCTTAACTTTAAGATGTGCTGTAATTTACCATTAAAAATGTATTAAATTTAGATAAAGGACACTCTTATTTTAGTATTTCCTGGAAAATATATTGCATGAATCGTCTTTCAATGCAGCACTGACTAATAGGTCTTCAGACTTAATCATAATGATGTAAGATAATAAAATTGAGAAAAAAAACTGTTCACATTTTCTAAAGATGCAAACAAATATTAGTAGAGTAGTATAGGTACTGATATATTCAAGTTTATAAATGATCTACTGTGGGCTGAATTACAAATGCAGAATGTGCAACAGAGTAGATGAAAGGCTGACAGTGAAAAATATGAATGCTGAAAGGTTTTTGGGAGAAAAAGAATACTTGTTCTATTCAGCATCTGTCGCAAAAATGGCCAAGCTGTTACTCATTTCAAAATAATCCTCCCTCGTGTTAGGAGCTATGCCCAGTGTGGTGAAAAATGTCTCTAGCTTGGATGGTGACCCTCGATCTGGTTTCTTCCAGTGTGCATATGAAAAATGTACAAATGCAGACAGCAGGTTAATCAATAACATAGACCAGTGGTCCCAAAACTACGGCCCGGGGGCCGGATATGGCCCGCCTTCACATTTTGTCCGGCCCCTGAACAATACCAGAGATGCCTTATGATTATAATCATAATGCAAATAATAATACAAATATAATCATAATGAAATCTGCTGTGATAAAATCCGTTCTACAACCATACTGGTGGTGAAATGTGTTGTGTTGGTATCATTTTTGCTTCATAGCCTGATTGTTTTCTGGTTTTCACAGTGAATTTGATATGAGAGAGCTGCAAACAGTTGTGTCTACAAGAGACTTAATTATCCTTGGTCTATTTTTCTGTGAAAAACTTGAAATGGGTTATTTTGTTCTTATCTATTTCATTAAAAATGTTATTATTTATTTTCAGTTTTTTTTTCCCTGTCAACATAAAAACAATAAATGTTTACGTTTATATCGTCACACTTTTTGAGATGAGATGAGAACAACTTTATTTATCTCGAAGGAAATTGCTGTGCCAGAGTTTCAAATAAAAAACTTAACAGTAATAGATAATAGTAGAAAGGAGGAAGAATAAGAATACAATGAAATATGGATTTTTGTTACAAACTGGCCCGGCCCCCCAGTCAGAGAAAGGAAAAGTTATTTGGCCCTTGCAGGAAAAAATTTGGGGACCCCTGATATAGACGATAGTAATTTCTTTTCACCATATTTAAGACAATAATCTGTCTGAGCAGGTGTGTGTGTGTGTGTACGTGCACTTGCATGTTCAGCCGTGCTTAGGTTTGCTGAGACACGATTCTCCATCAAATGCATGTGGCATTGATGTTCCAGTGGTTTGTGTGTGACTGTCAAGATAGAATTTGACCAAAGAAAAATCTACTCCCTCTAACCGATCCTGCAACAAACATATGAAACTTTAACAAGACGGTAATACATGTCTTGCTCCCAAATAGTGTCAATCTCTTCCCAACTTTTGCCAAGGGCTGGAGAAAGAGTCACAGACCAGAAGACACCCAAATCAAGAAGAGTGTGATTCTCAGCATCAAGAATAGCATCAAGAGACAGGACAGGGAGATGCAGCCTGCAGCAAATGTGATCTTCCTCATCTAGACACAGCATAACAATATGCACAAACCCCTTTTGCTAGAAGCTTTAAAAACACGAAGACAATCAGACGGTTGCTGGTTATTTGACGATGCCGATTTTTTTTTTTTTTTTGTGATTTGGCCATGTTATCGTATTCTTTTCTTATTTTTTCTAGTAATCTGTTTCTGACATTTTGTCCCTGTGCCTCTAAGGCTTTTGGAGACAATCTATTAAAAGCCTTAACATCATCAAATCATGTCACAAAAATAACCCTTGATATGAATATGACTCAAGAAATTCTGCCTCCAGTCAAAAATGCGTTTCGCTTCTTGTTACTACAATTGAATATTTGAGCTTCACTGCCTAGAATGATGTGTGTTAATTTTGACACGAGAAGGCTGTTTCCCAATTCAATGATGAAAGTGTCACTTATCTGTGTTCTCATTGAAAATCTGAGCGTAAGTGGCAGGCCTACCAGTGCAACTTCAGGCGCGCATTTTTTTTTTGGGAGCCGATCTCGTTCCGATATTCAGAAGACAAAATGTCAAAGAAAGCTTCTTGCCTCTTTTCCGGCAAAGTAGGACAAATAATGTGCTCAGAAGTTTCACCTGAGAAAATAAACATTTGTGTATTCATCTATCCTCGTGTTTCCAAAAAGGCAAAAGGAGGGGTTGCATTATTTTCTTTAAAAAAAAAAAATAAACAAACAAAAAAACATGTTAGAAACGATTCTCGAATAACGCAAGTTCTTTAATTTGCGCTGCTTGTAATTTATTTCGATGAATTTTTCTGTTTCCTTTCCCCATTTCTTTGCTGCTCCAGTGACAGAATTTCCCCGCTGGGATCTTTAGAATTTCATCTCATCTTGCCAGTGCAAAACCCCAAGTTACACGAAAGATACAGTAACTCTGACGATCGGAAAAGGTTTTCTTCAGTTCAGAATCACTAAATGTCACTGTGGTTTGGGTTCGGCTATTTTAAGCTGATGCAGAGGTTGATTGCTACTCCATGGGTTGCCAAAGACTGACTGTCAATCAAGAAATCATTTGGGAGCTCAGTTCACGTTTTCACTTAGGCTATTGTCTCAAACACTAGTTTTCTTCTTCAGGACAACATGCTTTTCATGTTTTAAAATAAATTCAGAGTGAGACGCATAATCTAATAGTGCAGGCTTGGCGTGTGCATGGATTATTATGATTGACAAGTTCGGGATAGATGCAGCCATTTCGTAACTTGTTATGCCAATATAACAACCTCAAACTCCAAAAACGGTGTAAAGTGACAGTTTTAAATTTAATAATTGGGAACCTCTGAATGTGCGGTTCAACTCTTGCTTTGAGATTCTTTTAGAATGCCTTCTACTATTTGTAGGATGCTTTTTTTAGGATATTCTACACTTCTTCTGCTGCACTTCTAGTAAAATACGCACTATTAATTGTCAATTTAGTAGCTAGCAAGTAGCACAGCCTTATGTTAGCTCGTAGTCGTTTTGTATGTTTACTCCTTCGATTTTGTCTGAGAGGAATAACATTATGCAGGGAGGATGTGTCCCTTTGTACTGAAACCTCAATTAGAATAAATGCATCTGTTTGGTCTTGTGCAACACATTGCAGAAAAATTATGATACTCCTGTCAAATCAATTTTCTCTTATGAACCTGGAGGGGTGGATCGGCCATCTGGCAGCGTGGGATGATGAATCTTTCAGCTGCTCCGAAGGTGGATTTCTTTTCTCCTTTTTTTTTTTTTTTTTTTGGCACAAGTGTCCACATATAGTCGGGAGCTCAGACCTTCAACTCATTCCTTCGGTTGGTTTAATACAACTGTCGCTAGGCAAGCTCAAGTCTGTGCATCATCACCAGAGACCGGAGCCTGGCCCGGCGCGACACACACTGCGTGCGAAACGTTAGGACACTCACGGGGAGCCATTCAAACCAAACTAACCGGGTAAAAGTTGCAGGTACTTAGAGAAAGTTGCGGGCTGTAGCACTTAAATCCCTTGATGTAGAGACCGCTAAAGCGAACAATTGTCTGTTCTTGCAGCTGCAGCAGCCGTTGTACCGGCAGATTTGGAACAACAAGCGGTCGAACTTGTTACAAGAGAATAGGAGGGCAGCACCATCTGCAGTACAAGAACCTGGCCGGTGCCATGTAGTCCTGCAACTAGAAGATAATATGGGAGGGAGAGAAAACAGCAGGTGACGGCGAGCCAGCAGAGCAAGGTTGATATAGTAATAGGCTATTGACCAGGTTGATAGGATTAAAATGCCACTTGGTTGAGAACTGCTGGCCTAACGGTTATAGCGGGTGATTGAGCACAAAATGCCGAGCCCTTTTGCAAAATGAAAAAGGCGTTGCAATATAGGACTGAGCTGCCAGTATGAGTTGTTTTAGTTGCAGGTCCTCAAATCAGAAATAATTTTTCAGTTACTTGAAAAGTAATAACACGGGTTGTGGGTAAACTGGAAGATATTGTGTTTTTTTTTTCTAAAAACAGACTGTTTGGTATCTTTTGTTAATCACAGTGTTAGTTCATGTTTAGGTGATTGTGGGTCTGTTTTTTCCACCTGTTTATTGCGGTTTGATGACTAGGCTCCGACTTGGACGCAAAGCTAAAAAGACATGAATCATGGTAGCATGCTATACTATCTTGTTATTTTATAATATGGTTATTTTTTTTTACCAGTTTAACACAAGGGATCAGTCATTGACCTTTATCCCTTGCAAAATGTTACATTGTAAAATCACTCACAGAACTGAAAAACAAAAAAAAAAAAAAAAATGTTTATGCATATGGTTCTGAGATGGCTATTTGGTTGAGTGGGCACTTCTGACTTCTGACACTTCGGATCTTCGATGACTGAATTGCACTTCTTGTAAGTCGCTTTGGTTAAAAGCGTCTGCCAAATGACTAATGTAATGTAAATGTCATGAATGCGCATAATTGTGCCCATATTGTAGCTTGATTGTTTTAAAGTTCACTATTAAGTTGCTGAAGCGTGTCCAAAATCCCCTGATTTTTGTTTTGGAGCCTTCGGTATTCTCAGCTGAGAGTTTATTTGATCGGTGATGAGTAGGATTTAGCAAAGGCCAGTAACATTAAAGAGCAACGCCGAGAAACGCCAACCAAAATGAATTGGCACGCCTCAAAGGTTCTGAGAAGCGAGCTTCCAGCTGCCTTCTGTTCACGGCGACTGATCATTAGAGGAGACTGGCAGGATGTAGAGATAGTGTGCTGGTCCAGCTCTGCACAGGAATTATTCTCTCTGCTACTTTGTGCATCTAATGAGTCCCTGACTAGTTCTAGTTTAAGATACTGTACTTTTCAACGCTTTTTTTTTTTTTGCCCCCCTTTGTTGTTTTTCTCATCTCGCGAGCAACTGCCGACAATTAAAATAACAATTTCATGTTGGGAATCATTCTATAACTCCCTTTGGTATGTGGTTAGAAGCTAAACGGTATTCTTGACAACCATAGCTGTGCAAATTAAAGCTCAGCTGGAAAAAAATATATATATATGTACAGTATTTTCTCAGTTGCTCTTAATGCACTGTCGTTCATGTCACTGCCTTCGCAGAAATTGTTGTTGTTTTTGTTTTTCTTCTTGGCTATTCTCAGTGTTTGAGGTTGCAGATTTCTGAATGTTGTTGAAACATATGGGCCTCAACGTCAACACTATTATTGTTTTCTTTTTTTTGTGGGGAAGAGCTCGTCATACAGTTTGTGTTTTTTACAAGCTCTAATTGTCTTGCCCAAGATACTTCCCTTGGGGGAATCCCTACACTGACACCGTATTAATATTCCAATAAATGAAGTAAATGTTCTGAAAGTTTTGAGGTTGCAAACTGCATTAGCTGCATAACACCGGTCGCAACTCTGAAGCAGCGTCAGGCCACATATGAACTAATTTGATGTCAAAGGGGCCGAACCAGTGAAATCATTACCTAGAAGTAACACTGAATCCAAATTTTTCCTTTGTTTTGGTGAAAAGGAGGTAAAGAGGTATATCAAAAAAATCTTTGTATGTAATGAACTGGTCCTCTAAAAAAAATCATGATGAATAATTATTAAAAATTAATATTAAAAAAAGAATTGATGAAATTACGGCCTAAAAATATTGTTGGGTGAAAAGAGAAAATCTTGTT
The DNA here is from genome assembly GCF_037954325.1 of Fistularia commersonii. Lineage (NCBI taxonomy): Eukaryota > Metazoa > Chordata > Actinopteri > Syngnathiformes > Fistulariidae > Fistularia > Fistularia commersonii. Next base: position 20,694,803 of record NC_141286.1, read on the forward strand.
ATTGTGGGAAAATTTGGCACTAAAATTTATTGGAAAATTGATTAGTAGCATGTATACGAGGAGGTATCATGTTTACAAGGCTATTCTGGTTATTACATCAACATTTTTAATTTTGCCCTTTTTTTTGCCTATTCTTTTTGTGGTTTTTATAGAAATAAGAAAAGGAAATATCATTTTAACAATGTCAACAGACATTTTTTTCCATAAAAAAAAAAAAAGTTTTCAAATTTTGAAGCAAAAAAATACATTGCAAAGTTACTTTTTCATTTTTTACTTGCACGTTTTTTTTTGTTTGAATCCCACTGTATAAAACCATCCATGTGAGAAAAAACACGCGGGCCGCACGAACACAAATATTTGATTTCAGGCAGGGTGGCCACAAAATATTATTCCGAAGTCTGAGACCCCTGGCATAGACAGAAGCGGGCAACCATGACTACTACTTTGAATATTAGTCCTAATTTTATAGTACCGATTTGGAGTTGACTGCTGTATTGTTAATGTGAGGTTACTTATGTATAATTCGGTATCGCAATTGAAATGCTGGGGAGAAGGATGCTGATGAAATAGGTGGTCATCAATAGAGTAATAGAAGTTTAAAGATGGGTTTTATTGCAGACATTTATTCAGTGGGGCAGAAACTCACATCATCAATTGCTGCCAGCAGCCAAATTAACCTCAAATTTTCTGTTTTTTAATGCAGAATTTGAGACATCCTGAAAAAAAAAAAAAAAAAATTAACGCTGCAAAATGACATCATAGATAATACGTTTACTGTGTATTATTTTATTGAATAATTAGTGTTAGCTTGAGAGACACACACACACACACGCACACACACAATGAAAGTTGGTCTGTGTGAATTAAGGAAAAGTAATTTCATTGAGTATATTATTTTTTTAGAAACTACTTTGGAAGCAACAGATACACCTTTCATGTCACAGATTCAATATAATACAATATTAAATATATTTTGGTCAAAATAATAGAAGTTACATTTAAACAGACACATTTTGTTAGAGTAGCTTGATCTTATTTATATTTTGGCTTGGTCCATCTACAGGACTGTCTCAGAAAATTAGAATATTCTGATAAAGTTCTTTATCATCTGTGATGCAATTAAAAATATTTTTTCATAATATTCTAATATTTTGAGTTAAGATTTTTGAGTTTTCTTAAGATGTAAGCCGTAATCAGCAATATTAAAATAATAAAAGGCTTGCAATATATCAGTTGTTTTGTAATGAACCCAGATATTCTGCATTACAGAATATAAAGAACTTCATCACAATATTCTAATTTTCTGAGACAGTCCTGTAAACACCAGGGAAGTAGTTGGAACTTGTAACAGAAAGTACAGTTTTTGATATACATGAGAAAGGAAAGTGAGCCCTAACTAGAGCGGTCCCACAGGAATATGAAAACCATAGAGTATGTAATAATAAAATGGAGACACGTGTTTCTATGGTAATTCAAGTTTTGTATTGTAAGTATTGTTTTCAGGGTCAACATTTCTGCCAAGTTCTCTTTCTCTACCCGAGAAAAGTAAATATTAACCAATATATATCATTTGGTATTCACAGATTGACAGCTCAGTTATTGGAGAAATAGATGAGGCCGCTATGGCAATTGATATTCCAGCTTTTGGAGCCAGGGTTGCCACAAGGCATTTCTGGATGGAAAAATAGGGATCGAAAAAAAAAAAAAAAAAAAAAAAAAGGAGAGACACTATTGGAAAAGCTGAGAAGAAAGATAGGCACAAAATGTGATGAAGACTGGGGAAGAATGTTGTAAGCAACCCACAAGGATCACTCAGTTGTGAAACAGTGCTAAGGATGAATAGAAAAGGGAAAACAGCAGAAATAAGGTGAATGCACAAATGAGTAAATACAATCTCAAAGGAAAACCAAGTCAATGGACTCAAAATCTGTTTGAAAAGGTAATTTTCCCCTTATTAAAAACTAAGGTGGCGGGGGGGGGTTCAAAAGAACATTGTAGGTTATGGGACGTCTTCATAGCAAACATGACTTATGGAAAAAAAAAAAAAAGTTTTAGCTGACAGGGTGAAAGAGGCTAATAGACAGACAGTTCTAACAAGGTCAGATGGGCCCCTGAAGAACGCCATAGAGGATGATCAGCAGCTTACTCAGAAAACACAAGCAAGTGAAAGGCGGCCAGGGATCGGGGGGGAAGATGCTGAGCAAGTCCCACCAAGATGTCAGCTTTTGTCTCTGCTGATTTACAGACTGCTTTTCTTAATCATTAGTGCCAGGCATCGGGGCGTTGCTAATCTTGACATGATCGTCCGTGAACTTACGGCAAGATAAGGGGCAAAAGTAAAAACTAACAGCTATGTGGTAATTCCTAATTACTGCATTTTACGATCGTTGGACTTGAGCATTGAATTGTGAGATGTCGCTAAGATGATTGTTTGCAGCGACGATATAACCGTGAGAAGCAGTTTGTACCGATGACATGGTGTGTTCAGGGTTGTGTATTCTGCTGTCTGGGAGGAGTTTTCCAGAATGTACAGAAGAAGGTGCAGGTGTGAGGCCGTCTTTACAATCTTTAATAGCAAGAAAAACAACGTGAATGTTTTTTTTTAGATATTGGTCAAGGGGCCGAGGGGCCACGGATATTTTCCTACTCCGCAAACAGAAGCAATCACATTCTGTCTCACCTGATTTACTGTTTGAGTCTCTGCTATTGTATCTCGGCCCTCCTGTGATCGGTTACCCATCAGTCATGATAAAGATTGGTGCCCTGATCTAATGGACCACATGAGCGTGAGAGAGAGCTTGAAGTTGGGATTTTCCAGATGGTCCATAAGCAAATAATCCAGTGTCCAAAATAAGCGGTGGATTACATTTCTCTCAGGAAGTTCTTCCCGCTGTTTAGCAGAAAATCTATGATGATCTTAAACTAAACACAGGAATAGCATCAAAGTTGATCTTAGCCTCTCCGGCTACCTCAGGTGAGAACCCGAGTTTGCTATATTTATAGCAACACATAAGGCGATTGGATGAAATAGGCCTAAGAAAGATGTCGGGAACTTATTTATGTTGAATTCCAAATTCATTAAAGAAAGGGCTTTTTTGAGCGATGTATGAATTGTTTTCATGAAGTGGTGTTTTTTTTTTTCTGTTTTGTTTTTTTAGCAGAGAAATTGATTTATTTTGATTCTGGCATGTAGGTCTGTTGATTAACTTTCGGTAATTTAAAAAAAAAAAAAGGACTTTCATTTAATACTGACCAAGCTTTTTGAAAATGGCAGATGAGTGTGTATGGTAACAACTGTAAAAATAAACCCGTCTTTGTGAGACAAACACAAGAGATTCAAATATCTATTATGTTTGACATCCTTTGATTACGAAAAAAAAAAAAAAAAATCAAATGAAATAAAAAAACATGGATTCTGGGAAGAAAAAGGCATGCATTAATTAGAGGAAAAATGAATGCTTTGTTTGTTGATGGCGTCATGGCAACCACATAACATTTAGGATTACAAGCCACATTCTGTCAAGCAACACAAGCTAGATTGACCTGATTTGACTGAAATTAAAAGCCTCTCCTCAGGGCTCAGCTATTTCTTACAATTGTTTATGGAGTATTTTCAACCACAATTAAGCTGGTGTTTCAGACACTATGCTTACCTCTATGAAAGTGCTGCAAAGAGGCCAGGCGGTTCTTTTTCTAATTGATAATTCCATAAATTTTTAATGATTAGAAACTTGGTAAGCAGGCATTTCAGCACAAATGGGAACTGTGTCTCTTAAATTTAGCCAATAAGCAACAACATGATGAAAATGCAATAAACATTCACTTCTCACACTGGTATTTTTCATTATGTCATATACAATTTTTTGACCTTCAGCTCATAGTAATAATAATAATGATAAATCATTTATTGCCCATACAAGACTATGTATGTATGTTGTCCTGTTTGCTAATTTTTGGTTATGTTAAATCGTCCCATCTGGAAAACATTATGGCATTTTTCCAGAGTGGGCCCAAAATGGAACTTCTCAAATAAAACTACCCGAGTAGTCTATGTGAGGTTTGCTAAAACATGGGATGGTGGGAAACTTGGCTTTAAATATAATTAAATATTTAACAAATTATGGTCTACAAATGCTGTAACCAGACAAAATTATATAGTTATTTTTTCTTGTGGACCCATACGATGCAATGACTTCTGTGTTAGTTAGGCAGCAGGTTATTCTAAATGTGCGCACATATTGGTGGTAAGTAAGGAACAATCAAAGATCTCTGATCTCCTGGAAACTGTGTGAGATGAAATCAGTTTCTTTATTTTCAACACATAGCCTACTGTATGTGCCCCTAACATTTGTTTTGCAAATATGTGCACTTCATTGAAATGTATTTTTATGCTGATAGGCTTCAAGTTCAAGTTTCCTGTGCAAAGTCTATGTTACGGTCAGCTTGGTAAACAAAAAAATAAATAAAAATAAGCAGGACCGATTTAGCAGCAACAAATCTGCAGTTTTAAGTGGGTTTCCTCACATGCATTTTCCTGCATTGTGTAATAAATATTGACGGCTTAGCGTGTTCTGGGTTGACCTAGAACGGCTGTATCTGGTTAGAAATTAGCGCGCGTTTGATTTATTTACAGATGCTAACAATAACAGGTACTTCACCGATGCCCATGTCAATGTCTAATGTACTATTGTGTGGTGCATTTGGATGAAAGAATGAATTTTCAGTGTGATACAAGTGAAAGTTTTGCAGAGTGGGCGCAGAGAATGGAAAGTTTTGGTGTTCTTTGTTTTCAAGCAGTGGTACAAATCTTTTTAATGCACACAAGAGGCAAAGAGAGGTACATTTGACTGACTCCTACCACTCCTACTCCCAGCTTCTCCTGACCCGTAAGATGCAAATATGTAACAACACACTGCACAAAACTCAGGGACTGACAACATTAATAAACAAAAGGTGGATCGCTATCATATGATTTTCTGTTGAATATAAATAACAGCTCATAAACATACAAAGTCTATTGATTCAAACTGGCAAAAGTGGATATTAAAAGAACATTCATTCCCACGATAATATGCCAAACATCAAATTACTTTTTGGACACTGATATAGTAAATTGTAATACACTAATTAGTATTGTTGAACAGGAGGATTTGAAGCCGCATTAACCATGTATGTATGGTATTTGCTTGAAAAATACGATGGCAAACATTGTTACTATATAAAGAGAAATAGAACTGTTAGTGTGATAACTGTTAGGGAGGGACGGCAAAACCCAGAGGGAACACGAGTTAATGGGTAAAACAAGAGGAACTCAATAACACTACAAAGCACAACATGTGTAATTAAAGTTTTTCCTGTTTTGCTGAGAATGAAGTAAAATACCTTCCTATGTACTCACAAATTCAACCATTATTTGGCTGCGTGGGCAGCCCTGTTTTTGTTTCTGTTCTTCCTTTTGGTTAGTATTCCTTTAAATAAGAGGTGTCAAACTCAAATACACAGTGGGCCAAAATTCAAAACTGGGACAAAGTTGTGGGCCAACATTGGTATTTATTGAAAAATATCTTCCTCCAGTTATAAAAATGAACCTTTTCATATGGACCTAAACAAGTTTTGCTTAAAAACTAGGTATGGAACAAGCATAGATTAATACTATACAATATATAACTTAATATTGCACACATGCAAAATCCTGTTTTCTGCCTAAGTAGCAGGGTGCCAGTATTAGCATAAGGTCGCGATGACTACTGTACACATAGGAGAGGGCGATTATGGGTCCTGTGGTGATTTTTGTGCCAAAACAGCAGAAAATTCTGGGATTTGTAGAATTAGCGATACATGCACTTTAGACTATACCGCCGGGTCAGCTCGAATAGTCATTTGGTACGGCTTTGCGGGCCAAATTTGGCCCGCAGGCCAGAGTTTGACACCTCTGCTTTAAATTGGTAATATATTACAATAAGCTTCAGGCTGGGACTTTTAAAGCTGCGTATTTACCCATCTCACCCTTTGGATTGGTAAGGAAGGCAAGTATTGGTTGCTTAGTTTTCAAGATAAAAATCTTTTGCCCAAACATCTGAAATAAAGGTTAATCTGTGAGTTTGTGTCGTCTACATTGCATGTCGTTAATCGGTGCACAAAAGATGAATTATGCCGTTGACCAAAGACACAACTTGTCGATGAGGAAAATGCAATGTCACTAATGTGGCTGGGTTGACAGCTGCCTGCCTCTCCCAAACAAAGTGCATGTCACCTCATGCAAGAAAACATCACAATTACTCACAGGTTAGCACTCTTGAACTGTAATTAATGTGAGTACCCCCTATGTGGAATAAAATATATTCATTTAAGGCAGCAAAGAAAGAATCATAAAATGCAAATGATAAGCAAGCTGTGAACAAGCACGATACTATGTGTGTTCTGAATCTCAAAAGTTATTCGGTAACTAGCTTTTCAAGACCGAGACTACTCACCAAATTGGTGTTGTTTGACACGGTAAATTAATTCATGAGAAAATTAAACATACAAGAAGAGCTTTCCTCCAACGTATTGTACAAACAAAGAGAAAAAATGAAACTAAGAATGACATTCATTCATTTATTGTCCATTCTTGTCCAATCTTTTAGTCAGATATGCAGTGTGGATAGAGGAGTCGAATTTATCCCACTGCATGTTTTTGGACTGGAAGAAAACTCAGAGGAAAACCTGTGCAACTCCACGCAGAAAGGCCCTTGTCGAAGCAGAACCATTGAGAATCAGCTGTACAAATCGCCGCGCAACCGTGCTGTTTACCATGACGGCGTAAAACACTACAACACAACGGCCGGCCACTGGGTCGTCTGCTTTGTTCTGCAAACGTCAACAGAACATGCTGACCTGATGTCAAAGAGGCAAAGCGTTCCAAAGAGGGGCAGCGGTAACAGAAAAGGCCCCTCAATAATAATATTCTTTCCAATGGCGAGAAGCCTGGGAGTGCAGCGTACGTCCAGGCACATGTGAATGAACCAAGGAAAAAAAACGATGAAGTTGCAATATCGTCTCTAGTATCGTCTGGTATCGTCTAGTATCGTCTTCAGTATTGCAACTTTTTTTTTTGTATTTCTGGTATTGCAACATCGCCCAAATAGTCTGCCAGTGACAGGAGGCCAGCACATGCATTACATGTTCAAATTTATTCGCTCCTGTCAGAACATATGCTGCTCCATTCTGAATGATTTGCTTATCAGCATTAGAAGAGTCCAATCGGTCAGTTTCAACAGTCCTGGCCTGTTCCATCTGCCGTCTCCTGACCCTTCACTTGGATGACAGGCTTTCTTCCCCCTGTCTTTTTCAAATCTTTCATCAGGTCTCATCTCGCGACGTATTTCAGTCTCCCGCAGGCCCTCGTAGTTGACCGTTTTGTTCCCGGGGTTCTACTCATTCTCTTCTTGTGCAACAAACCTCAATAAGTGACAATCCAATAAATTAGCAATTCTTGAACTACTTGTTACAAGGTTACAAGGCAAGTGTTGTTGGGGCGTTGTTATTTTTTTCACCTTAAAATAGGATTCAATGGCCTTTTGTTCCCTTGTAGCTCTGGAGATTTAGTGCAATAGAAAGTAAATAAATACAGCTATGGTTGGTCCTCAAGTTTGCAGTGAATCTTTTGTTTTGTATAGCACTGTTACATTGTTGAAGACAACTCAAGTATAAGCATTAATCTACTCTAAAGAGCACTGGAAAATTCTTTCATCGGAACACTATTGTTGAGAAATGGCTTCTTGTATGAACAGTGACTAGTTTAAGGAGCACCGCAGCACCTTTGGAGACGCTTCTTCGGTCCACCATTATCAAACTTATGGACATCGATTATGATTTTGGACGGCTAAACTGACCCATATCTGTCAGATGCCAATACATCATTCGCTGAGCGAACAGAACCAGCCAGTGATGAATGGATCTGCCTCTTCCGCTCAGTGTGATGCTGGTGGAGTCCCTGTCTCATGCTGGGACATTTGATAGGAGGTGCCAGAAAAATCTACTAGAAAAAAAACAACAAGCAATTTTGAACTGAGAGCGCTGATAAATATAGAATCAATAATACCATGATGCTTCCTATTATGAATATTCGATCCAAGAGAGTTACTTGATGCAAAAGCTTAATTATGCTTGCAAAATACTGTTTATAGTAATTGATTATGCCTAAAAGATGATTTTTTATTACGCAGTATTCATTTGTATTGATTTAAAGCAGCAGTTTCTAAAGTGTCAAGCTAATTCAAACTGTTGGTAATTCGAATTTAATTCTAAATAGAATTCATGAGAATTCAAGAAGCCATGAGACCTGAGTGAACCAAGAAATTGCTTCTTTTTTTTTTAAAGTCTGATGTCAAAAGGAAATGACCCAGAAAAACGCACAAATAAGTTGCATAGTTCAAGACTTTCAATGAGTCTGCAGTCTTTGGCCGCCTATTGATTTGTGAACATTTCAAGCTACAGTTGTAAAAGTGCAATTATTTACACCACTTTTCCACATTCATCTCATTTACTGTAATAACGTACACGATAAAGAGCATTAAATCTGCTCTTGGATGTAAAAAAAAAAATAAAAAAATAAATAAAAATGATAACAGTAATGAATATCCTCCCCAAAACCGGCTATGTTTATAAGCCAGACAACGGTAGGAATTGCTACGAACACTTGAACTTGTTTATCTTCCTCATATCTTAATGGCAGATTATCTGAGCTGTCTGTTGTATCAAGTGGATTATGATTTGGTGCATTTTCTGCCATAGACTAAGTCCCTGTTATTTCCTCCAAGCTACAGCAATAACAGCATTCTTTTGCTGTTTTAAACAGAAAAAACAGGGGCAAAATTAGTGTATAGTGACAGCGGGATGATCTCTGGATCACCTGCGGGTGGCTGCCCTCATGTATAACGTTTGTTTTGGTATTTTAGCTTTAGGACCTCTGCAAGTCTGACATGGTGAGCTGACGTGCTTTTAAATAAAAATTGCCACAGTCCCTCCTGGTACAAACTCCAAAAGTTGAGTGGGGACAAGCTTACTCATATGATACAAGGGTACAGAAAATATGTGGTGGCATTGGTTCCTGTGAGTCTTTTTGCTTCTTTCAGATGACACAAAATGCTATATTTAGGAGATTTAAAAAAGATGATCGAACAGCTAATATCAAAAAATCGGTTAAATCACTTTCTCATAGATATTACAGGGAAATGACGTGGGTAGAACTGGTGGAGCCGATTGTTTGACGTCATGCAGCCACATCTGTAAGCATATGCACTGTTGCACCTTTGCGCTCTAAATAGCCTTTATGAACAAAACTCAAGTTAGCTCAGTCCAGGTAACGAATATCAGCTTTTTTTTTTTTCTTTATATGGCTGAACATTTTGAAAACAGGGCTCATCTGTTTTTAAATTCATATGGAGCATCACAAAGAGAAATAGCCAGTCAAAACACCCTGCTAATCTGCACAAGCCCCATTTCCCAAAACGAATGTGACAAACTAATGTGAGAGACTGAAGTTACAATCAAGGTTAAGTCCGCATTGAAAACACATCCAAAGTATAGAACAGAAAAAAAAAAAAATCCCAATTTAGACAACTTAAGTGTTTCAGTGTCTCAGAGTTCCAAGTTTATTCGCGTTATCTACTTAAAAAAAAACTATTCACAGATGTTCATCCAAGCATATTTGTGATCCAGTCTAAAACAGTTGATTTTTTTATACGACAGCCACAATCGAAATGACGATAAGAAGTACTCACTTGAGCTTAATGTGTCACCACAAACGTGTCCGAAGATCTCCTGTTGGGAACGCGGTCGTCCTGGGGGTGCTGGCGGTCCAGCACGTGCCCCAGAATCAGCATGACAAGCTGTTAATCGCGTCCAGCCATTTATCCATCACGGTCCACCCATGTGTCCTGCACAGTCTTGCAGCCGACTGTGTGCTTTTCAGTGGCTCCGACCCAGCCGTCTCGTTTTGGGCCTTCATGCAGTTCGACGGAAGGAGGTTCCCCCTTGTACTCGGTAAGGGGTTCTGCGTTCCAATCAGGAACAGATCAATAACAAATGAGGGTATAGGGAAAAGGTTTGCAACCCCCGACACTTATTTCATCATAAGACATATGAGCCGTTGTTGTCAATTTCAAAATGGTAAGTTGGACTATACTTGGATTTGTTGCCATTGAAAAAAAAATTGGACATTTAAAAAAAAAAAAAATGGATAAAGTGGGAACGTTTGTTGGGGATAGTCAATGCCAAATACATATTCAGGTAATGTTAAGAGATTCTATGCCTTTCATAGTTTATGAGCGAAGAGTCCAGGCTTTGTAAGGGAATCATTGTGATTAACACCTCAGATTCTCAGAGTCACTGCCATACGTTGACTTATCGATAAAGTGAGTTGGGAAAGATGCTAAAATGCACAGGGTGCAGCAGAGATTGGGGGAAAAACTCGAAATTTTATTACAATTCATCTTGTTGAATGTCAGCACAAAAAAATGTGTCTGATCACCATTTTTGTTTATTTATGTATTTATTTACAGCATCTGTTGAGGAAGCACTTTTCCTGAGACATCATTTTTTTCACCTATTCAGGACGACTGCCTTGGTGAGACACATGAATAAGGAACTTTCATCCTGTAATCCTCGCCTTTTCCACCGAGGACATGTCATAAATAACCAGTACTTTTGACTTTGTCCTTAATCACAAGCTAAAAAGGGGACTCCTGGGTACAAAAGAAAACTGCTTATCTGTAAATGATCTGTGCTTCTATCATTGTGCATATCTGGCATTCTGCGTTATCTGCAACATCTGCAAATTCACAGAGGATAACTGTAAGACATCCACTTGAATGCACTGATGATAAGAAAAACAATATTTAAGTCACGTTCACTTCATTCAGGACCAGTACAAAGATACCAGAGTGCCAGATATCTCCCGGAGTTCCTTGTGACGTGAGACTTGCCAGCATTTCTTCGTTCCAATCTCCTGATTCTGATCGCTGAGACTTTAGTATAGTTTGGTAATTCTCTCCTTCCCCTTTTAGACCACATCAATTGTCGATTTGTATCAATCGACCAATAACAGACATTGTCGGAAAGATGCTGAGGTCAACGCTTTTCATTATTAGCACTGATTCTCAATGTAATATGTCAAAAGAATACAGCATATGACTATCTGTAGGAGTGTGTGTGTGTGTGTGTGAGAAAGAAGTTACCGGGGGCATGTTCAACATTCTGATTCCACATTAGTGGAGCTCATTAATCTACCAAAACCACATTCTTAAATCTTATATAGGGAGAAAAATCTAAAATAAAAAAAAAATAAAATAAAATAAAAATTATGACAGTTATTGACATCAATTGACACAGATATTTTTACAAAATTGAATAAGCTCAGTTTGATCTGAAATAATCCTTAATGACTAAAGATCACTACTCTATTGCCATTCATATGAAATGGGAATGTTGAATATCATCAGCGACAATATTTTTTCTGCGGCTCCGGTTTACTGAGATACGTCTTGTCACTCCGCGTTGGATTCTCTGTACAGGCATCTATTTCGGCCGGCTACCGATTGATTTTTGGAACAAACAAATTTGCCAGCACCCACACTGTTACATCAGCTCTCTTTGTTTCACGCTCGTCGAGAATAATTTGATCGGAGCGGGATAAGAAAATGTTCAATAAGGATCTAATACAGCCGTAATGCCCTGGATGACATGGTGCTGCGACCCGGCGACGAAAAAAAGTAGAGAGCAAACGCCGCGGCAACAGGAAGCAGATGTCCGGCGATGACATGGTTCATCAGTCAATGAGCACAGGCATCTGATACTGAGTCAAAACATTGCAGATGTCTTGGAGAATACTGCCGATGTGAACACCTGATGAAACTAACATCCGAAGCCTGACGTTCACAGCGATGTCCTTCCGTCCAAAGTGTCTATTTTCGCTCTTTAGTACACAATAAAAGAGATCCGAAAATAGCGAAATAAACACATAATCATTTCTGTTGTTCATCATGCCTTTGGATCTGACTCATCGTGCTGGATCAAGCAAACATGCCAAATAACCACTAATTAAGTGATTCTCCAAATTAGTCATAACAAAATTAGACTCTTGAACAGATCCATCTGTTATTCCCTTAATATTCAAGCCACCTGGCATTTAATTGGCGTGAACAGCATTGCCGTCTACATCCTATCAGTGTAAATATGAAAAATATCGACTTCTGTATTCCACTTTACGGAATAATATTTGTCTTGTGAAAATATTGTATCGGTGTTTTGTGAATTTCTATTGTATATTTTAAATGATAGGGTGTTCTGGGCACCTGCTGTCTGGGAGCAACACAATTGGTCGAGGCCTTTGGAGCAAATTACATTATCGGGGCTTTTCAGTTTTCATTAAGATTTAATTTTTTTATACGCGACCTGCTGTTATTTTTTTCAGTTCGGCTTTTCTTTTTAAAATCGCGTCAGCTTTAATTCATAGCACAGGAGGTTCTCATTCACCTCTTGTAATATGCCTTTTCAAATTGCATGTTAAAAAAAGAACAACCCAAAAAATACCATTCAATCCTCCTAGATGTGCAGCGACAAGAACCCAAAAAAAAAAAAAAAAAAAACAACACCACACATACAACACCTCTTCATCGTAAATCAACTGCAAACACTATATGTTTAAAAAAAAAAAAAAAAGTTAATCCATGTCATGCGGCATAAGAAGGTCAGTGGGGGAAATTGAAATCATTTTAGCTCCAAATAAAACTGATTCTGTTTAGATACTGTCCAGATATTTTGAAACTTGTAAAATTCCAATAGTGACAAGGGTTCTGTGGGTATTGCGCTTTCTGCAACGCCTAGCCATCAATATAAATAATTCTAAAATTATTTATTGAAGCAGTGATGAGGCAGAGAAGATAATATAGAATAAGGTGGAGCAAAAAGTGATATTTAGATGAATGATCTACGTTATGAAGTCTAAGATGGTAGAAGGTCATCTTAATGGAGGTCCAATACAGACACTTCAGACAATGTAATAATAAGATGAAAGAAATCTGGTTGAAAATGATTCATTTACCAGCGGATGAACCGAAGAGACACCATTAGACTTTTAATGTCAAACCAAAGACAAGCATTAAGATTATACTGTGTTAAATTTAATAAAGAAGCAAATTCAGAATACCGTTGATTTTAACAACGGAAAGCGAAGGTCAAATATTAATTGTGACATACATCCCTTTAAGTGATTCAGTTTAATTTGAGGAACTGACCCGTCTAACAGGGGGCAACAAAAATACGCGGTTCTTTTATTAAACATTTGCAACACATCAGCTAATATCTCACAACTTGACATCGCGGAATCCGCAGCCGTCTGGAGATAAATTCGACTGACCGAGAAAGAAAAATCAAACCCATTTCAGGGGAAGCAGTGGGAGAACTCCCACTTATCTCAGACCGTTCCGGAAAGGTTATTAATATTTTAATTTCAATTCGATAATTTGTCATCAGACATAAATAGCATTATCCAAGTCCCCTGCAATGGCAGACAGGTGATTTCCAGGAAAATGTCACACATGATTCACCCGCCCTCCTTCGTGTTTCACTTAATGCCGGTGCCAAAGGATGTCACCCCTGTATGGACTCGACTGTTCCTCGGTGACTCCTGCGTGAACTCAGAGCCACCGGGGACTCGCGACGTGACTCAGGCTCAAGATATAGGGCCTCGACTACAACTCCGTCTCATTCAATAATACCGCGTTTCCGAATCTCCCATTGACTCCGTGCTTAGTTAGTGAGGTCGCCCCGGTTACATCACGACTTGGCTCCCCGCCTGATCAAACTGCCCTGCGAGTGAATGAGTCCAGTCAACTGGGACTTTGGCTTGATGCTTACATGTAGTATCATGTGGCAGCGGACAAAGACAGTTTTTATAGTTCAAAAGTTGGCTGTGAATGTTTCACATTGCTTGATGTATCAAAGGCTTGCAAATAAAGAGTCACTGTATTTCCGAACCCCCTCCCTTGAGCCTGTGCCACAATACACCACCTATGTGCATAAAACACTCAACAAATATTACTCATAAGAAAAGTTCAGCTGTCACAACTACTCAGGATAGAAATGCAAGTTTGACAGCGCAGCTCAGCGTAGAACAAAGTGTGTAGAAAATAGTACTACAAATTGTCCTCGCTGTCATGTCGGGTTGACGTTAATGAGCTCGTCTGAGCAAATAGGAAACAACCTCCGTTCCGATCGAAGCCGCGGCCACGTCAGCCGCGACTGCAGCAACCCGGACGATATTAACGTCCTCAGATGCATCTCGATTGAGTCACCGATGCGGCCCCAACCCCGTTTTCCGACGAGCGTCTGGCAAGACCCTCCTTGTCAAGGCAAATAGGATGAGTGTGCAGAGTCGTGTGGACAAACGGTGAGGGCGTCGAGCTGCGAACAGAATGAAAATGACCGAGAGAGACAGAAGGGGATGCCGAGCGAGCGACAGAGATAGATGGAGGCATCGCGCGGGTTTATTCGTCTCCCGCGCACTTCGCATCTCGGCGTTGTCATGTTTATGTTTTTGCCGTGGAGGATTCTGCAATGAATCACCCTGTGACCTACATCCAAGCGCCTGAGCTTAGAGAAAATTAAATAGATATCATTAGCTGGCAGCTCCCATCCACTAGTTCCAAATTACAGCCATTAAATAGCATTGCACTCATTCAGGGAGGCTTGGGCTGGCAGTTAGATTTAGAAAGTGTGATTGTTTGATTGCTTGTATGACGTGCAAGTCTGGCAAGGCTCAGATTAACAGTGTGTTGCCCCAGGGTGACTGCACTTGAAAAGACTCCCTCTTCCCAGTTTGCGTGCTAAACCGAACATTACAATCTGCTCTTGACGCTATAAATGTGCATCGACTAAATCCGAAAAAGTCAAAACCTATGTATAAAATTGCTAGATATACAGCACCACTGACTGGATGTTTATATTTAATTGTTGAGTAAAAATGCCCCTTTTTGCTCTGTCAATATTCAACGGATACATCGCCTGACGATCCAAAAACATCGGCTGTTGATTGGTGGGGAAAATACAGTTTTTAATGCATTTTACATCTGAAAAATGACAACATGATGCAAGTATGCTCATGAATAGTGAAAGTCAAGCGCACCTACCTAAACTTATGCCGAGCTTTCTGTTAGACATATGGTGGGATACCGCTCAAAGACCGTAAAACATCAGATTCCGACATCCTTCTCGCCTCTACATTTTAAGGGCTGGTCAAGACTGATGTGCAAATAGGGGCAAAGCCGATTAGCTTCCTACATTTATCGCACTCCTTGTCTTTTGTCAGAAAAAACACTTTAATAAGGCTGAAACTGCTGTGCAATTTGCCACACCGTCCAGACTTATCCGTCATGGTTCTTCTGATGCTCAATAAGGCAGAGGCTGAGTTAATATCGAAGCATCGTGTTAAGGTATACAAACCCGGTAATAAGAAAAGGAGAGAGACTTAACGGTCTTTAAAATACAGGGAAAATTTATATTAAAAAAAAAAAAAAAAGCTTTTGGGATAAAAAAATAAATAAATAAAAAAATTGACATGGTCTTTTCAGAATGGGAAATTTAGAAAAGCGCCGGGGGCATGAATGAAAATAAATGACAACAATAACATAAGTCTGAGAACTTGAAGTATACTATGGCATAATCAAGCACCAATGTGAAGGGAGTCTGGAGAGGCCATTGCAGCTTCATTACCAGCGGTGAGAGCAGGAGAAAATACCTCACCGCTGGAAGGAGGCAGTAATCATTGCAGCGAGGAAGCCTGGAGAAGACACCTGGAAACTATAGTCCAAGTTCCACCATGGGACAACATTTGTAAATTAACTGCACTAAATGGCAAGTAGGACATCAATGAACTCCTAAGGAAAAATAGTGGCTCCTGCCCAAAGTGATTTTGGGAAAGGAAGGCAAACCGTGAACACTGTGAGGTCGGGAGAATCATTGTGTTGAAATGCCTTGAGACGCACGACGAAGAAAAAAAAGAAAAAAAAAAAAGGCCTCTAGTCAGAATGCATTTATTGATTATTGGGAAGAGATGTTCGATTTGGTCAGAGCGGCTCATGTGAGATAGATATGTCAATACAGCAAGCTGAAGAAAACCCAACTCAAGAGGATATGTTGATTTTGTTGTCTTTCGCTCTGCTGTCTATTTATTTGTGGATGTTTTTTTTGGTTTTCTAATTGTCTTTATTTATATTTATTTGACACTTATAACGCTGCTGTCACAAATGAATTCCCCCGATGGGGATCTATTCAGTTTATCTTGGATGCAAACTTGATCGACAGACCATGATGGAACTGGAGATGGACGGAGTTTGGTTAGGGAGGAGGAAACAATTAAATGCATCATTAAATCGAGACATTTGTGAGGCTCTTTACATTCAGTTTGTTTTGTTTTTTTCCCCCCAAACCAAACTTGAAACACAACCATGACTTAAAATTCATGGTTCTATAAGTTGTTTTTTTTACCCCTTCCATTAGGTTTTACTTTCAGTCACAGGTTCTTTAGGTAATACTTGAATACTCATTTATTTTTATGCAATTCTATAAAAGCAATATTAGGAGCAAGGGGAAAATACTTGCGTACTTAAAGCTACTTCTACTAATCTTTTTATTTGAACAAATTCTTCTTTTTCTTTCCTGTCCTGTGGAGGATGGGAATAACAGCCCTCAATTCATTTATTTTGTCATACTTGATAGATTTGACGAATCATTATACATTTCTACTTTGAATATGCATTCAGTTTTTTTTTTCCCCCACTTATTGAAAAGCAGTGAAAGAGGAATGCATATCTCAGAAAAATAGCTGGCACACAATGATAGATACAGTTGATGCATTGATCAACGGATTGCGTTACAGATGCGTTTGGACTTCTGAGGGAGTCACGCTCGTCCACAGGATGTAAGCCGCGAGCTTCCATCTCAGGACCCATGCATTATCATAATGACCAATCCATGGATGTACGTGCGAGTCGATCGAGCTACACAAGTGCGCCTCGTGCACGAAACACTCACAAAGGCATCGTTGTCTGTGTAAGTCTACCGGGCTGTTGACTGAATGATCCTTTTGAAAAGTGAACTCCTAGAAAAAGTAATTTTCTTGCTCAACATGGGGTGGAGACAGACATCCAGCTTCACAGGAAGATATAAAGCTCAGCCGTCACATTTAAAGCCGCAATTTCAAAGTAATTTGTTCTAGATTTGCCAATTGACAATCCAACAGGGGGCACTAAAGGACCAGAAAGTTACAGTTGACGGTACCAAGGTCATAATTCTAATTCTAAGAAACAAGGGCATGGTAGATGCTTTAGCATGAGCTGAGGAGAAGTTATAAACATAGTTGTTTTTACATTCTAACCCTCAGCTGCGGCCATACGTTTTGTAAAGTGACTAATGAGAATGAGCTCACGGAGGTCTAAAAATATATCCTCCGTACAGACCTCTGTCCACGTCGTGTTCTTTTCATGCAGAGTAGTTTGCAGCGCTGGGAGACGGTGGTGGAAAAAGAAACTTTAGAGAAAGCGCCGCACGTGGCTACACGGTTGCGATCACAACAGCCGGTCGTAACAATCCAAATGATGGAACATCTTTGTTCCATTTCTACAGAAGAGCCGTTCTTTATTTTTATTATTTGTTTGGTACTTAAGCGTGTTCACCCACAGGGGGAGGCTTCGCTTGTTGCGTAACGGTGATGCACCCCCGTCATTGTTGTCTGACAGCTTTGCGGCCAAAGGATGTGTGTTTGGGATCAGATCAACCAGTCATGAATGCAATGAATCACGCACCGAACTCACCAGCAAGATTTTGTGTTTGGCTGATCAGCTCCCAAATACCCCCCCTTTTGATTCCTGTCCGATATATTATTATTGAATTTGTGACAAACAGATGGAAAAAGAACAAGCCCCTCTGTCATTTTGTTGGTTACCGGGTAGACGATTCCTGACTTGTTTTGCTGACAACCACATCACTTGGCTAAAAAAATAATGCCATCATCACCTCCCTAAAAGGTTCAGAGACGACAAACATGAAGTCGCCGCACAATATCGGAGCGCTTGGAAATCGATGTGTACTTCCTTGATCCGCTACTGTTGAAAACATGGGTCTTATATTATTTGCAATTTGGCCACCAACTTCATGAGAGATAGTTCCCGCATTGGAGCCAAAGAGCCTGAGCTCCATCTCACTTACATCAGGACCTGACCGAGCGGTCCCTTTCATGCCACGTGATGCATTTTGTTGAGCGGTAGCTGCATATTTTGATGAATTAATCTGTAGAATTGTCAGATTAAGAATCAAAAGCATGCAATCTGATGAGTAAAAATATAGCCGTTAGAGTTTCAATTGTTTTGCACGGTAGCTCGGTCACATGTTTTTGGGAAATAATCACAATAATAATATTTTAACATGCACGGATTTTTGTCAGCGCTTATTTTGTTATAATGAGAGATCTGTAAACTGTTTTTCCACGACCAAATCGTACCAAAGTTTTGAGACAAGGTGAAAGACAACTTCAAGTTGTGATGACTGATATCTGCCACTTATCATTTGCTGTCTCCTCTCCAAAACACATCCGATACTGCTGTGTCCATGGAAAACTTTGCATTCTACCTGAACTAAAAAAGGTTTTAAAAAAAAAAAAAAACAACAAAGAATTGCTGCAAAAATTAATAGTTCAACTGATGCAGAAACAGAACATTACAGACACAATGTGCAACCTGTAAAACTGATGGTTTTTCCACTTTCTCTGAGTCCAAATCCAACATCTATTACACAGAAAATGTCCTTAACACAGCTGTTGTTACTCAAAGGGGGGGCTGCAGCTTTAAGCCAGTGTACAGAGCTGGAATCCAGGAATGCAATAAAACTGAATTTAGGGAAAGTGACCATGTTTCCACAGAGCTTTACTTTCTATTAGATCCAAATATAAAACACTTTTCCCTCCTCACCCAGCCAGTAAAGCAACAAGCAAACAGATTAAATGTGCACGTAAAGACAGGGATCCTTTGTGCCTTCTCACACTTGAATGTCTCCCCACAATCATATGGCTATTCATTGTTATTCCACCAGAGGTGACAAAATGAGGATGCACGTTTGAAGCATCATTCGCCGCAAGTGAAAGGGATGTGAACGAAATGCGACATATTTCGGGACGCCCAATCGATTGACAAGCATCCACCCCCCTTTGATTTTCCCCACTAAAAATCCTTCTCATGAAACACAGTTTTAGATGATTGTGTTTTTTTTGTTTGTTTTTTTTAGTCCCTACAAAACAGTACAAGAAAAAAGAAACTAATAATTTTCTATTTTAGAACACATGGCATATACTTACCACATATGTTCATCATCGAGAAATACAACAGTCACTGCTTATTCATAAACAACAAGGCTATAGATTGCATTTAAAATAAAGAGTCAGACTGTAATTTAACAAGTTACAAGAACTCACATTGAAAGCCTTTTGGAATAAACAATCGTTGCATTTGTGGTCTTACAGGATATACACATATGAGCTATTTAAAGAAAAGCAAACATTCACTTTGCACAGAATATCGGTTATTTTTGAAAACATAAAATACCGAAAATAACAATGCAATTGTAAAATAGCCTCTTAATTGTAATTTCTAATAAAAATCTAAATGGGCTGCACAATGCACACTTAAAAAAAAGAAAAAAAAAACTCACCTCACCATAGCTGAAAACTTCTGCTGGGGTGAAAACACTGCATTTTTTTTCCACATGGTGGGAGGACACTACTGAGTTGATGCTCCATGAGTTGGTTCATCATTCTGCAATAAAGTTGCACAAATAAACAGTATGCTCAGCACGAACATAGAGCAAAGAAAAGGATGTCTTCAACAGTCCAGCAAAATGGGAAGCCGCTTTGCAAGTTATTGCCGGGTCGATGTGTGATTCATATCATCCATTGTGGTCCTGCTCAATTGATGCCGACCAGGACCCTGGTGATGTGCTTGTTGAAACAAATGTCCTAACTTATTATAAAACAAGACCAGAAATCATTTCACCAATTACACCTCTGCTCTGCTGTGAGACATCAAACTGGCTGCTGAGAGAAAGACGCTAAAATCTAAAAATAATGAAAGAAAATCAGAGTGAAAATTAATTCACATTTAGATCGGTAACTGAGAGAGGTGCTTTTATTCACCCAAAAAAGGGGTTTATTTCTGTCCAATCAAAGGATCAATTGGCCTCAAAAAATGACCAGATTTAAAAGCAACCTATTTTCTATTTTTTCCTCACTCCCGTCCTATTAATAACCGCACTAAAGGATGGCTGGAAGACAAGTTCAGTCTGAATGGTTGTCATGACAACAGAAAAGCTGCCCTATTGGTCTGCTGCCTCTACGTTTATCAACACAGACTTTTCCACATTTTACCCTTTAAACCAGTCTTCTTTTTTTTTTGAACAAGGGACTAGATTCTCTCCAGAACATCTATAAAAACTCAACACACTTACACTTCATCGCCGTTTCATATTCTTTTTACATTGCTCCAAATGACTTTAATAAGGAAAACAAATATTTCATATAGGCATTTTCCCAGCTGTGACAAAATAAATCTGGTGGTTTTTAGGTGCCTGACAGCAAAAAACACTAAAAACTCAGTCAAACAGACAATATGAGCTGTGATTTTGATGAGGATTCGACAATTTGGAAAAGGTCTTTTGTTTTTTCTCCTTGATAAAGATAGAAGGGGGGGGGAACAAAAACAAAAAAAAAAAACAGGAAAGCAAGAATAAATCATAATGACCTTTGGAGACGATATGCTTTGAAGCTATCTGCCACCCCCATAATCCTCAAAAGAGCAAAGTCGGAATGCAATTGTGAATGAAAGGAACTGAGCTAACACACGCACACGTTTTCCATTGCCTCAGTTATATAACCTTAATGCAAGAGACAGCTTGACTACATGACATCCCGCGCCCGTCTTGCGCCTGCACACGCTGGGAATTCATTCATTTATTACCATGTCCAGCTCGTGACCTGTGTGTCAATACTAAAATCCCGTGGAGAGGAAACTCTGGCAAAGCAGAGGACCTGTGTGTATCATGGGTGTTTTCCAGACAGGGAACATTGCCTGACTATTCAGCCTGCTTCATAAAAATCCTGATTTGAATGAAACCCTTGCATTCATCTTTTTTTTTTTTTTTTTTTTTCCCCCCCCTACTCGCAAGAGCATATGTGTACATGGTGTAATTTACTTCAATACACCAGTGTGGAGAGAAAGAAAAAAAGGATAGTAAAGGTAAAGTGTCATCATTTTACCCTCCTTTCAACAAAATCATTAACACACCCGCTGTGAAAGCAACTGGCTTTGGTGTTCCAGCCTGTCAGATGCACAGAGCGGAGGCTGGGCTCCCAGAGGCCCTTTGCTGCTGCATGCAAGTGGGAGCTCTGACAGCCAAGCAGAGAGTCAGCAGTGACAAATAGTAGCGGACTAATGCTTAAGCAGCTCTCACCTTCCCAACTTTAATACACACACTCTCTGCAACAAAATATCCTTTCCTTAAGCCACCATAAAAGAAATAAAAAATAAAAAATAAAAAAAAAAACAATAACCAGCACAAGTTGAGTGGGAGTCTTTGTTTCGTCCACTTGCACACACTGGCCACATAAAAATCTGATTTAGATGAATTCAACAACAAGCATTCAACTCATCTGAAGACGAGGCACTTTGCAATATATGTCAGACGTGGCGCCGTGTTATGTGAGAAAATGTGTTAGAATGCAATCAGCTGGGGTTTTATTATGCAAAGTTTACAAAAAAAAAATGTACAAGGTGTGCACTCACTGGCCACTTAATTAGGTACACCTTGCTAGCAAGAACTTGCTGGAAATGCCTGAAGACCTTGTGGCCCAAATTCTACATTGTAAGCGTAACAAAAATACCAGCACACAAAATTACACCATTGCCCCGAATTGTTAAAACAAGTTGGGACAGATTCCATGTTTTCATGTTGTTTGCGTCAAATTTTAACCCTACCACGTTGAGTTTCATAGCAAGTACCAGGCTAGTCTTTTTTCCTGGTATTCTATTGTCAAATTTTAGTGAGCCTGAGTGAACTGCAGTCGGCTGTTACCGTGGCTCTGTCAGCTTCAGATTCGATGTATTGTTTGGCTTTTCTGTATTCCTTGGTGGTAATCAACGGTTTCTGGAGTTACTTCTGCCTTTCTGTCCATTCTCAAGGCATTTTGGTCCCCAGAGAATCGTCACTCACTGGATACTTTATCCTTTTCAGACCATTCTCTATATAAAAAACCTGGGGATGGTTGTGCCCATATTTATGCACCTCAACCCATGGAGTTGCTCGCAGGTGTGTCAACAAGCAGTTGAACAGGTGTATCCAATTAAGTGAGTGTATTATCCTTCTGCTAAAACTAGCTTACAAGATCCTCGCTTACACTACATTAGTTAGTTTGCATGAATGAATAAAAAGGACAAACACTGTTTTTCTAAAACAAGTCTTCTTTTCCCTTCAGAGGTCACCACAGCAAATGAACTCTATCCCATAATGGGACTTTATCCCTAACTTTATCCCATCAATTTTCTAGCATCTGTCAATTCAATTCCCTCCCTATCATCAATCAGTCAGACCTGCTGTACATCCTTTCCATCTCTATCTCCCTGTCTTGCCAACCTGTGCAAGTCATTGTCTCCATCCTTACTGTCCAACCAACAATACAAGTCATCGTACGCCCTTTGTTTCGGCTTTGCTACCTCTATCTTTACCTTCTCTTTAGTCCCCTTACTGTCCCAATTCTTATTTGCTGACCGCTTTCTCTGTTTTTACTTCTGCACTTTGTCATTCCACCACAAAGTGGATGATACACCAAGTACTCTCCTACCTGTCTCATTAGCTGTAGTTGTCCAATCATCAGGGAGCTCTCCATGACCACCTAGAGCCTTTTTCAACACCTCCCCGAAAACCATACAACACTCCTCCCTTTTCAGCTTCCACCTCTTTGTCTTCTGTTCTGTCTTTGTCCTCTTGATCTTCCTTGTCAGATGACCTCATCTATACAGTATGTAGTCTACCTGCTCTTATAGGGTACCCTATGTTCCTGTCTTTTCTGGAAAAAAAGTTTTCACTACAGCCATTTCCATCCTTTTTGCAAAGTCCCCGCCATCTGTCCCTCTGTGTTCCTATCCTGTATACCAATTCTGCCCATCACTTCTTCATCCCCTCTATTGCTTGCACCAACATGCCCATTGAAGTCCGCACCAATTACCACTCTCATCTCTGGGGATATTCTGCATTACTTCATCTAGCTCATTCCAGAACTCCTCCTTCTCCTCAAACTCACATCCCACCTGCGGGGCACAGCCGCTAATAAAATTGAGCATCACACCTTCAATTTCCAGTTTCAGACTTATAAGTCTATCTGACTTTCTTGTCACCTCCAGAGCATTCCTCACAAATTCCTCCTTCAAGACAACTCCTACTCCATTTGTCTGCCTATCAGTACCATGATAGTACAAATTAAAGCCTGGTCCTAAGCCTCTAACCTTACAACCTTGCCACCAGGTCTCCTGGACAAACAGTATATCCACTTTCCTTCTCTGCATCATGTTGACTAACTTTTTCCTGTCATAGTCCCGATATTCAGAGTCCCTACTCACAGTCCCAGACTCTTGCCTCTCTGCTTCTAAACATGCCTTCCTCCTCTCCTTCTTCAACCCCTAGTAGTCCAATTTCCACTTGTACCCTGTACCCTGTTAACCCGGGCCCCAACCGATCCAGTATGAGATTCATAGGTTCAATTTGCACGTTTGCTTTTGGCGCAAGTTTTATGCCCTTGCGCAACCCTCTGCATTTATCCGGGCTTGAGACCGGCTCGGGGAGACACTGGCCTGTGCCCCCCCTGAGGCTGCATTGTTTTTCTAAACCAAGTAAATAATAAAAAAAAATACATATTTAAACATCTGTAGATTTATGCACTAAATAAACTATCTGGAAAAGTCCCATCACTTATTTGTCGATGATTTAACATATTATCTGAGAGAGAATAGAATGCACCTTTAATAGTCCCACAATGGGGAAATTTCAATAGATTTTTATTAGTAGAAATTAAATAACTGTGCTCATTGAAATTTTTGTTTGGATAAATATTCTCATTTTTAGTATCATATCTTACCCACCTCTTGTTTCCAGCTTGTGAGCTCAACACATTTCAGAGAATATCAGATATAAAGAACAGGTTTGACGACATTCTGCATTAATCACAAATCCATGTGTTTCTGGCGGTGCGGAGAATGGGCCTTGAGACTTTTGTGCAAAGGTCCGTCAGGTTGTCTCATTTCTTTCGGTCTGCCGCTGCTTTATCAAGAAGCTCTTACAGACAAGGACGACTGGCTTAAGATGGTGGACTATAAAGAGATTATATTGTCTCATTTCATGTCGTCCAGTTGATTTGTGGTGTGAATTTTTCTGTCTAATAAACGGGGGTGTGCTGTTGAGGAACCATACAATTGACAAATTTAGAAATCTGGCGGTCGTCACAGTTTCCAAGTTAGAATGTCATATTTTCCAAGAATATTGCAGTGAAGGTAATTATTGAGTTTCTGTCTAATGCAACGAGTGCCTGCTTGGAGAGAGAGAGAAAGAGAATGGATTTTAGAGTGGTACATTCTAATTAAGTCTTAACTTGTCATACAGTTAAGTGGGGGTTAATCATTTCCTTATAGTTTTGTAACTGTAGTTGCAGAGCTTATCTTTTTTTAGCTAAAGTAAGCCAAGCTACATTTCGTTATGCGTAGCGTTGTCCTCACAGATTTTTAAAGGATAAATCAGGAAGTCAGGATTAATACTGAGATTCGACGTGACAGATTACTTACATGACGATTGGACGACAGGAGAATCCTTAAGATGGATATTCGCATGTATCATTTTCACATTAGGCTTAAACGCTAGTTTTGTTGGATTTTAGATGAAAAAAAAAGGTTTAATCTGACAGCCAGTCTGCATTTATCTGGCTATAGAGCAAATAGGAAAGGTCAGGCGATTGTAGAACGCTCATGTCACCGCGTACAGGGGATGGTCGGGGAAACTTCGGAAGCGTGCAGATACACATTTGGGCATCGATTCTTAACTGAATCTAAAGACATGGCACCAAAAAAAAAAAAAACCTTGCTTGATGCTGGATGCGAAGGAACAATTTGCTGTGTTGGTGCAACAGTTGGCACAGATACCAAATCATACTGGATGGAGTGTGTGAGGTCTACTGTTGAGATTAAAAGTCAACTTTTCAGGAGCACATTTCTCTGCAATTTTGTGATTGCTCATTTCACATATCAGTTGTGACTCTAAGACTGCCAGAACATTGGCTGTCTTCCAGTCCTTTTGGTGAACTCTCACAATAAAAAAAAAAAGAAATTGTCATCTTTGTGGTTAGTTTAATATATTGTTGTATTAAGAATAGGGAGTTCATTCAAGACTGTGATGATGATTGATCATTTTACAGTCAAATACACAAAAATGAGCACGTCAATCTAGTTTTACAAATCGTGACATGGAATTGTAACTATTTTAATGATATAGGCAATAATGTAATTACAAAGGTATCATTGGGTCATGTTTGCATCAAATACATTTTATTATGGATCATATCATTTTTAACTTGGCATGGGGAATTTCTATAGAATTTTAAAATGATTAATTGCATGTTTGTTTCTTTTTTATTTCAAGCTGTTTGTTTAAAATATTTTCCATGTGATTGTACACTAAAGTAATTTAAATACAGAGAAAGACAGAAAACCATAGAATGGGCCAAAATATTCCCTTAACTGTGAGCATGAAAACCCATGTGAATTACCCAAGCTTTATGCAGAATCAGCCACATCAGCCATTAAAACCAATCCTTGTGACTGCAGATCGCACCCATGTGGGAAACAACAGCCTTTTTTTTCATGTGGATTCACAATAAGGTAGGTTTGTTAGTAAGTTCATCATTTAACTGAAATAATCTCCAGTCACAATAGCACTTGATGCATGGAAACAAAGTGCAACCAGTCACACCAGACATATCTAAGTGTAGGAAATACAGGAGTTAAAACAAACAAACTGAGCGGTTGTGAACAAATTACAACAACAAAATCTCAACTGAACAAAGTTTGGGTTATGGTCTGCCTCCAGCATGTAAACATAATCTGATACCTGTCTTTTGATATAGCTATGAATTTCTGTACTTAGTTGGAAGTATTTAATTCCCCTCAAGTGGCTTATTGCACCAAAATAGAATGTGGATATTTGGGATAAGTGAGAAAGCAGGTTTTGACATAGTGTAATGAGTCAATCCTGGCTTAATCTGCAGAGGGTTTGCCAAGCCCGGAAGAAAAGGTGCAATACGGTCAAGCCAGGTGAGAGTATTCAGAATGAATTTATGTTCTTAGCTTACTTAAGCACTACAGGGTCAATCATTGGCTAACTGACACAGAAATGAAGGGGTGCGTCCACCGTATTTTCCTCAACTAAATGACAACTTGCTACAAATTCTTTAAAAGGCAAATGTAAGCAGACATGGAGAAAAAAAGGCTTTCAGAAAATAGCCAGTGTATTCAATGTGCAAGAAGCACATAAATATACACTTCCTCACTTCAGCCATTATGACTGCTATTCAAGGATTTATTTGTCCTTTTCACAAAATGAGTTCTACTCAGAGGAAATGTAAATTATTTACATCGGCCGCTACGCTAATAATGGATGTTTTACAAAATTCACAAAGCATCCAGACATCTGAAAACAAAGCTAGCAAAACAATGTGCAGACTTGAAAGTTACGAGAAAGACAGATTCCATCTGGGTGTCCTAAGACTAGAAAGAGAAGTGGCGGTTTTTAAAGTGCACTGTTGGCATGATTTGATCTTGTGTTTTTTTTTTTCCTCTTTGTCCAAGTCTTCCAAATGATGACAGTTGATAGAAAGGTCAAAAAACAGTGACGTCCTCTACGTGTGCCATGAATACACACAATTATTTGTCCAGTGAAGTGGGACTACAACTTGGGAGGATAATTCAATTATGGACACTGACAGCCACAAGCTGTTTGCCACCAAGGACAAATAAAAAGCACATGCACACAGGTGCCCATACCAAAGTGGCTATACTTTACTACAGAAAGATAGATAACACAGGAAGCTGCTATTAACATTTTATGGAAATTTTGCAGCAGTGTCCCAATTGATCTCTAATGCCACCCAAGGAGCCCGTTCCTTCTATAGAGGGGTTCTATCTTGCAGCACATTGCAGACAAAAGCGGACCCTGAAATTGGTCAAATCCAGGTTGCTGAATGTTATCTCACTTCAGACCTGTCTCCCTGCACTGAATAGCATTATCTTCAACAGTGCTGCTTTTTTGAAGGACTACACGGAATGTGCAGGAAAGTCACACAAGGAAGTTTTATCATAAATGTATAAATAGCAACAGAAATTAAACCTGAAAGATGCACACGATGTTAATGGTGCATATCAATACAGTTTGTGTGGCTGACCTTGGCAAATTACCGGACCTCTGGACTTTGGAGTCACGGACCGAGTCGGGGCCCTTTTCTTGAAACAATAAGAAAGCAGCCCACTGAGGTCATTTAGTGCATGATTCGATTTATGCAGTTGACAGTAACCATGAATCATCCTTACCTGCACACGGCTACTGTTCACAAAATTCCCTTCTCATGGCCAGTGAAGGGCATGTTTTCAAATAGGCGGTGTACCGGTGACATTAGGGAAAGACATAACATGCGATAGCAATTCGTATGTCATAGTTTCGACTGAAACTTTTCATGTATATTTTAGTAAATGTTTGTTTATGTAGCAGGTTGTTCAGGGCAGAAGGGGCAGTCATTGATATATGACATAACCATAGTCCAATCAGTAATATGAAAATCACATGAATAGTAATAGATATAAGATGTAAAACTATTGAAAAAAAAAATATAGGCCTATGTCATTTGGTTATATTAAATCCGAGTTATTACTGTGGTGTAGCATTAAAGTGTTGTTTTAGATGTGTCCCGTTCCTGCCATTTCCCCATTTTACGGACATATTTATTACTGATTTGCTGCCATAACTGAAATTTTAAAATGCTACAGGATAGAAGTTGGATTTAGAGCAAGGTACTCGAGTATTTTTTTGTTCAGTAGAGAGGAGAATAGTGGTGGTGACAACCTTGCAGAGGTGGAACAGAGAGGAACTGAAAGAGCTGAGCACTCATGGTGTCGGCAGGGGGGAAGCGGTTGTTCTCTTTACCGGGCACCTGGCCTCCCAGATCGGAGCCAGCCTTCACCTGTCCATTCTGCTCTTGCTGTGGATTGCACAGTCACAAGGTTACGAGGCACACATCGCATTTTATGAGCTTAATTAAAATGCAGGCTCGTCTTTGAATAGCCGTCATACATAGCCATTCTTGTTGTATTCACATAGTCATGCCTTACAGCCATTTCCAATATGTTAAACAGCGAGCTATCAGAATCCCGATGCAATTACTTCCTCAAAAATAGAACGCCGACTTTAATATTGTGCCAATATTGTGGCACATTCAGACACCCTGAGGGGTCTTGGTATCTTTGCTACTCAGAGAAGTCAGAAAGCATCCTCCGTAGGAGGTTGTCACAAACTCCCTGCTCCATTTCAGTCAAATATATGTGGAGTAACATAATTGCCACATGTTACTGTACATGTTTACATGCAAATAGTAGAGGCCAAAAGGTATTGGCCTATACTATATCCATAAAATCAATTGAATTGAATTGCAATTACAGGTTTCGTCATCACATTTGGTTTGTTGGCAGCAAAATCATGTCATCGACTCTAAATTTTAGAGTTTTTGTAGCGAGACCAGTGTTTTTATTGTCCCATGGGACTGATTGGACTAGGATTTTACTTGAGCGACCATGATTTCTGTTTAAAAGTTCTAAATCTGTTCCCAAAATCAGCATTATCCTTAAAATATTATGTTCACGTAAAAAAGTACTGGAAGTTCTGATTTTGTGTGGCCCCAGACGGGTGACTAACGCATGTTCCGGCATAACAGCCTCAACTGATTTAATACGTCTACAGAGCATTGAAGTATTTGATTTCCTATATTAAAAAAAATACCTATGAGACATTACGCAGATACACACCTCCCTCACTCCAGGCAGCTTAGCGCAAGGACCAGTGGCCTATTAGATTCAAACATAAATTCACAAACGACCAATTCAACACCCTCAATGCCAAGTTGTAACTTGTGCATTCATTAGGGAATGAAATGAAACTGTGGAAATTACAAGGTACTAAATACTGGTACCGCATTCCTAAGAAACACTGCTCGATGCAGTGGCTGC
Organism: Fistularia commersonii; assembly: GCF_037954325.1. Classification (NCBI taxonomy): domain Eukaryota; kingdom Metazoa; phylum Chordata; class Actinopteri; order Syngnathiformes; family Fistulariidae; genus Fistularia; species Fistularia commersonii. The sequence continues at coordinate 20,724,193 of NC_141286.1, forward strand.
ACAGAGCGCTTCAGCCTGGAGAGCCTCAGCTTGAGAAATCCATCAACTCAAAACATGATTTAATTGAAATAAATGGATCGAGACTTATAGAATTATGATTCCCACTTCTCCTTGTCTGTATGCAAGGTGATAAATTTCAAGGTGCTTGCCCCCACAATGAAGTTCTCTAAATTGTCATGTACCTGAAAGGAAGTGCTCCAATCTTCAACAAATCGTTAATTCTACGACTAAAATTACCATTTTTACAGCTTTAAACCAATAAGGGACAGTGTGAAGGCAGTATAATGTGATTTTTTTTTTCTTTTCATTATGTTATATCAGATCCTTAGTTAACCCCTTGATCCCCTGGAGGAACATCAGCCGGTGAAGGCCACCTTTGAGACGATCTAAACACAGGACTCTGAATCTGCCTGAATCAGATGTGACCCAGAAGAGGATGCAGAGCCAGATGTGAAGGTGTTACGCTCCAGGGAGTCGGCAAGGACCAGACCGAGCCCGAGTGAACAAGTGATTGACAGAGTGAGTGATGTGTGTGGTGATCTTTATGCACTGGGACTAAAACGGCTCATCATCTTCCTGTCAGGTCTTCACAGTCTTCCGTAGCCCTGGTGGTACCCATCTTTATATGGTCACATCCTGGAAAACCAAGTGGAGATTGATTCATTGATTGATTCATTCATTGATTTTTGTGCAGTGGTTTGAAATTTGATTCAAAGTTTCATGTCACTAAGCTATCCGCAATTGAATCAGCCTCACCTGCTCATTCAAAAATAAATAAATCGGAAGTTAATGGGTCTGTGCATTTTGAAATCGTTCGTGTTGAGCAATTTGAAGGGGACATTTAGTACAGCTTCCCGACGCAGAGTCATGATAACTACGTGATTAAAGTAGAGGGTTTTATTAGGCATAGGCAATAGGGAGAACCGTATTTTAGATATTGATTATCTCATTAAAAACGGAAATTAACATTTAACAAGTAATTGCACACACAACTCAGCCCTCATGTAGAAAAGCTAGAAGATTAATTCTAAAATGTAAGACTTTAAGAGTTACTATAAATGAATAAAAAATCTTTTGTGATACATTTTTTTTGGACTGAATTATTTCATGTTGTATACATTTCTGTCAAATGTTTGAAACATTTTCAGAAGGTTATTCTGACCTATGATGTGGTTTTCAGCTGACCCTGCTTTAGTATGTTCATATTTACTCAGGATATTCAAAAATCTGAGTGAATATACTGAAAACAAAGCGGTGATTGCAAATGATCGGGACATTTTTTAGGAAAAATATATTCATCATACAATAATGTCTACCCCATTGCATCTGAGTAGAAGACATGAATCTTGAATTTCAGCATAAAACACATATAATATAAAAGTGAGATGTTTGATGAATATGTGTTATTAGGACACCCATGAAATTTACCATTATGCCCAGATGGCGGACCATCTTGGGCAAAAAAATGACTAACTCTTTTATAGTGAGCGGCTTTATTTTGTGGAATTTATTTTTTTTTCCTGTGCTGGATTTTCCAATTAATTTCAGTTTCAGTTGGTAGCCCTTGACAGGCAAGACAGAAGACTTTTTTTCAATTTTATTGAGACAGATTGGCCAAGAATGTTGCTGCCATCTACAGACTCAAGATTACATTTGTTAGCCCTCCTCTCACCCACGCGCCATGTAAACAGCCGAGGCCATGAATAAAAATGAGATGACCTGAGACGTCTGCACTTATAGCAGAGATGATATGGAGCACAAATGCCATTGAACATGAGAGCACATTAGTTTTGTCTTCCAGTCTACAGAAAGTACACTGAATACGCAGGTCCAAACACGTGCCTTGGTAGAAAATAATTTCCACATTGGGTATTTGTATTTCACCTGAGCTAATACACCTTACAACACATTGCAAACCAACTGTTACACCAAGATCATTTACTGAGGTATTACAAAATAAACCTTTTTTTTTGTTATCATATCATTTTATAGCTCCTTTTCAGTTGGCCTCACCCCTTATCAGGACCCACACTCATGTTCCTTTCTTTGGGTTTAAATCCACTCCCCTTTAGACAACCCTAAATTTAATATACATGCCCAACTTTGGCTGACCTTGGTGAAGACAGGAACCTGTTTAGCTCATGATAAATGTAACTGCTGCTAAACTAAATCGGAAAAACCCCCGTTGTGACCTTCAGTGGAAAAGCTCTCCCTTGCTGAAAGGTTTTAAGTCCAACATTATGAAAATTATATCCAAAAATAGACAGCCAGACTCCTGATTCTTTGGTTTTCCCTGCCCTTGCTTGACCCTGGGAACAAATACCTGCATGTTACTCCTCCTGCCGCCAGCTGCGGGCACACTAAAGCACAGCTCACTGTGGACTGTTTGTCCTGTAGAGAAATCATACAAGCTTCCAGGAAAACTAGAGGGAAGGTGAAGGATGCCGGAGGGTCCCCTGGTCTGAAAATAGCACACCTCTTGCGTGGATGTGCACGAGGTACAGTGGGTGACATGAGAGTCAACCAGACAACTGCACAGAGTATTGGGGGAGATAGTTTGGAAATGTCATGCACTGGTATTATTAACATTCCCTTGGTGTTATCCTGGGCACACTGTCACAGTAAGCAAGGCATGGAGCCCTGGCAATGTTGGAGTGGGGGCATTTATGGCTTTCATCAGCAGGGCAGAATCTGTTGGAGCACTTGTTGTGCAAAGGATTATCGTTATTTCTGCCAACTATTTTAAGTAAAAGTGACAAGCAAGAGAAGCTAATGGCTGTCAAAGACAGCGCATACGCCTTGCGTTCATGCCTGCTCCCTGGAAAAGCGCCCTAATGGAACCAACATGTGTTGATATACTTTCATCCCAATTGACACATTAACTACCACCCCTCCCCTCCCTTCCCCTCCAGCCCTGCCCCATCTCACTCTCATGAAGAGAAAAAGCTGCTCATTTTGCGAAGGATGACTCAGCTCTCACAAGGTGTGTTGTGAGAGCTGCATCAATGGCTACTGACAACACACATTGATTTTGATTTCTGCTTCATTTTACCATGTGCGTCTGTTACACAGAGGAGATGTGCACATTTTTATTTTTATTTATTTTTTAAGTGTAAGCTTTGCTAAGGCTGAAATGGTTTAATATGCATTGTTAACAATCCCAGTGGACACCAATTAGCAGGATTTTGGCGTGAGCTGACAGGGTTGTATTTCCTCCCGACTAGCTACAGAGCCCCGATGACGGGCATGTTTTTGAATGAAAGAATGATGGGGATTGTTTTTAAGATTATTCCGAGCACCTATAAAAAACACGCCAAATATTTTATACCAGCCTGAATTTGGAAAACATATGATATGGGAAGGAAGGTAAACCTCAATAGCCTGTAGGTGTTTTGTACTGTCCCTAACCAGCGGTTTCCATCAGTGAGTGGTTGAGTTGATGAAAGTCTGGGAGGTGCTGCCTCCTTGTGTTTGCTTACAGTCACTGCTGCTATGACGCACAGTCCCTCCCAAAAACACAAGAGGTCAAATGAGCTGGACTCAGTGCTGCACTGTACAATCCACTTTAAGCCATGTAGCTGCCGGGGAACAGGTGACACTCACTGGCAGCGGCTCTCAGGAATACGACTCTTACGAATCTACAACACCACAGTAGAGAGACATTAGGGAATTGCCTTTAGGTTAATTCACTAATGCAATTGTAAGCTAGTGCCAATTGTGTGAGGTCGACTGGTTACAGGCACACGGCATTGTCTTTACACCATAATGATTTAGCCGTTTTTAGGATGACCTGAAAATTGTGAGGGAAAGTACACTTTTAGCCTGAAATGTGCAGCAGATGATTAAAAAATACCAAAACAATTCTGTTGAATAATTCATATACTTCATTCAATTCATTCTGACTCATCCTGCTGCCATGTTTAGTGACAGAATAAAAACAGCAAAGAAGACTGACATATCATTGATATTTATTGAAGCTATGATTGTCTTTATAACCACAAAGACAGAAATACAGCAGATTTGTAAGTGATACAGTGATGTCTTTCAGGTGAATTATCAAGATAAACGAGATGCATCTCACCCAGCTACCCAGGTAAGTTAAATATAATATATCTAATGTCTTTAGAAAAGTAAAAACTATCTGCAGCATAAGAAAAAAAGAGGGAATTAAAACAGTTAGAGGAAGTCCACACCCAAGGTGAAGACCCTTTGGCAATCACTGGCTACTGTGTATAAAATAAGACAGTAGAAATCAAACACCAGGCACTATCACCTTATTACACCTCTCTTCAGCCCCAAGTTGTTGTTGAGTGTTAAAATGCTGGCACTTCTGGTAAATGGTACAGTATGAGAAAGGTGATGTTTTGAGATAGTTCACTGGTAAACCTTACGTCACTGTCAACAGGTGTTTAAGGAGGCACAGATGTGATTATTGCATGATCAAAACACAGGGAATATAAGTGAAGTAGCTCACTGGTGAAACACATTCAGTTACAAAAAACGGCAATTTACAAAATAAAAAAACTCACACAGTGTTCAAGTTTAAAAGACTATGAGGGTATTAGGAAATGCACAACTGGCTATTTAATGTAAAGGGAAGAGATTATGGCCAAGGCTATTCTATGAAAAGAACCACCTTCAGCTCACTGGGATGTAGCTAATAGTACACAAACATTTACAAGACTTTAGACCAAGGGGAAAAACCACATCTCCCATAGAGGCTGTCCCACTAATTAATAGTCTGTGTTGAAATTCCAATCAGTTTCTCTCAGGGGTTGTTTCTCAGATCACTGTGATGTTAGAGATGTAGCTGAGACTGCAATTTGAGTACCTAATTACCTTAAGAAAACTTGTGTTTTGCCACCCTTTGTTTACCAAAATCTGATTCCTCAGACTGATCCCTTGATAGATTTTGCTTCCCCTTTATGCAAGGAAAAGAAAAGAACCAATGGACTGCTTGTGTGTGGCGTGCAGCAACAGAGTCTCCTTCAACCGCACTTGTGTCTTTCTCCTCTCTTAGTAGGGCTCTGCTTTGAGATTTCGATACAGGCAGCATGTGAACACCATCCCTATAATCTGGGGGTCAACAAAAAATATTGTTAAGTGACAATGCTTCATGAAAATCAAATTCCATATATATAGTTATTCAGTCCTGCAGTCTAATTTACTTAGTTCTCCACGCACTCTTTGACTCTTATGTCGCTCTCCTCACCACAGTAACAAAAGTCATATTTGTTCAACATGGAGCTGATTACGATCTCCCTTAAAAATATATAAAACAGACAGCCAAATTTACTGTTATTACTTCAAGGCTGAGGAAACCCGGTGGACATGCTAAATTTACCTATTTGCATTTTCTCAACTCAGGGCTTCTATGATAGAAACACCCCGTCCTGGATATTTATTACATTTAACATATAAATGGGCAAGATGTGCTCATTCACTCACATGGGTCTACTGAAGAAATCAATTTTACATATTTTTCAAATGTGAATCTAAATTTACTCTGGTGCTTTGTGTCAAAGATAATACAATCTAACACAGTAGTGTTCTTTGTTTACCTGAACACAGGCAATCCCAATCCCCACCGCTCCAATGATCTTGAGATGGTCCAGTATGAATTTCTCCAATTTAGTGATGCAGCCACCCTGAAAGAGAAATGAAGAGTGTCTTCATGTTTTTTCAGTTGATGTGGGAGAGCCAGTGTCTCACAGCAAACAACCACTATGTATACAGTTTGGATATGACAGCTATTCTCGGGCCAGGCTGTCTCGAGACTGAAAGATATACAACGCATCCCGTTCTTGGCTCTCACCTCAACCTTGTATATGTTGGATGGGTGGATACTGCGGCCGCAGAACTCAGTGCGGGTCTTGCAGCAACTGTCGGGCACTTCCCTTCCATCTGCGTCTATTGAGCGGATCCAGACACTCTCGGCCCAGTCAGATGAACTGTTGCTCCCACAGCACTTGAACTGATAGGAAGAAATGCAAGTTTGACATTAAAAAGTGACTAGGAAAAGGTTGTGACAGCAGTAACAAATGGAGAAAAAAATCATTATTATATGTTTAGATGGGACTCTGAAACAAGTGATATGAGAAAAATACATTTTAACGACCGATGGTCTGGGGCAACTCATTTGAAAAGAACTGCGAAACAAAAATACACAACTCGATGTTTGAGTTGCTGTCTAGATTAATCAATTCCCCAATGCGTGGACTGGTATGAGCGTGGTGAGGGTAAATTAGAGATGAGTATACACTCAAGTTAAGTCCATTTATCTTTTCTTAAGCCACACAGGCTGGATGTGTTATGTCTCGCCCTAATTCTGCCCAGTGAAAATGAAAGCCTAGAAAGCCAAATTTACTCATTACCTCACCCAGAGAAATTGGTACTGTGCTTTTGTTCACGCGGTTATTCACAAACATACCTCCTGCTGCAGCTTGTCGACAGCACTGGTGACATGTTCATAAGTGTTCTGCTGGTACTTCTCAATCATGGTCTCCCTCAGGCTTTGCTTCAGCTCCTCGTTCAACTACTCACCAACAAAGACAAATACATTACTCATCAACCACACAGCAATAGGCTTAGACACTGATCAGGTCCACTGATAACGTGATTGGTCTATTGGTGTCTGTGTGCTGCAGATCAGGTTAATAACAGAAACTCAAATTGTTTTTGTCAGACAATATCATGGTTGTGGTTGCAACAGAAACGCAGATCGGGATGAAACTAGGGCAAAGGTAGAGAAGTCTGTAGATTTTGCTCTCCAGATCAGTGGCAGTAAACGCTCAGTGGAAGAGCAGGAGGTCTGAGGGGGCTCAGTTTCTATGGCAACAAGCCAGCTGGGAAACCACTGTAAATCAAAGCGTGACAGAGATATCAGGGGATGAATGATGAAGAGAAGAACAGAGAACAGAGATAGATTAGAGGTGAAGACAAAAAAGAAGGGAGGAAGAGGACACAGGACTGAAGGGAGGGTTCAGCACCTGTTGGCAGTTTGTGAACCAAGGTAGCAGTTAAGTGAAAACTGCAATGCAAAATCACAGCTCAATAAACAAAGGCAGCAGATGTTGAGATTACCACTAGGGGGGATTCAGTGGCAAAGTACTTACTGCAATTAAATGCAAACTTGCATTTGCCCAAACTTTATCATACAAATGTGGGGCCCCAGGTCTGAAAACCTCAAAATGTTTCGTTGACATGCATACCGGTCATGTTGAGTTATGGATGATTTTAGCTGTGTAAGCCCCTCCTTTCATATCAAAAACAGGATTAGATATAAACAGGTTTGCAGTTGCTGACCAGTGTGTTAACTGGATACAAGAATGATTCCATTATACATCTATCCATCTTCTACCGCTTATCCTGCACTCAGGGTCACAGGGGATGCTGGAGCCTATCCCAGCTGTCATTGGGCAAGAGGCAGGTTACACCCTGGACTGGTCACCAGTCAATCGTAGGGACACATACAAAGACAGATAACCATTCACCCACTCACTCATTTGGGGCTATTTTCCCATTTTTACCAATAAACCTGTTGCGTGTTTTTGGACTGTGGGAGGAAAAGAGAGAACCCGGATGAAACGTATGCAGACATGGGGAGAACAAGTTAACTCCACACAGAAAGGTCCCCTTGTCAGAACTGAACCACCCTTATTCCACTATTTCTTGATCAATTCATACATATATTTTTCAAAGTACATCAAGGTACAGTCATCATAACTTAATACAAAACAAAAAGACAAGCGGACTAGTATGATGAGAAAAGAAAGAACGATGGAAGTGAGCAGATTAAGTAATGCGAGAAACTTTTGAAGTGAATAAATGAGACAAGGCTTTGGGAAGGAAGGGGCAGTGATGGGGATCAGTGACTGCTCAGGTTCAGACAACTTGTGTATTATGAATGAGGCAGTTTTAATGATAGCAGAGAACCTTTAGTCTGAAACAAAAAAAAAGAAAGAAAATCGAGTTTCTGAGTTCCATGCCTCCAGACCTTAAGAAATATCGAGGTGCCGGCTGATATCCTGTTTAAAATTCCCAGAGAAAGTGTCTGAAAGTTTGCAATAAAATCAAACTTCATTGAAATGTGCTGAATGATGTCACTTTTACTCTTTGTTTTCACAATCACTACAGCACACATTCAGTGACATTTTCATGTTGGCAAAGAATAAGTAAATGAAACATTGACAGTCTTTTATTCAATTTATTTTGAATACGCGTTTAAATTAGGATATAGAAAAAAGTCAGCAGATGGTCTGTTGAATGACGTGCGGATATTTAGGATTTCGTTATCTATCCTCATCCTATAATAAACATCTGTCAATCAAACATAGGTAATGTTTGAATTTAGTAATAATGCAATAGAATTGTTTCATATGCATTCTAGTAGACAAATGAACATGTCATTTGTCATCCAACAATACTAGTCATTCAATTTTATTGCATTTTAACTAATTTGAATCTGCTCCTCATTTATCATTGCAGGCAAAGAATGTAACATATACTTTAAATTTCAGGGTCAGTTTAAACCTTGCCAATGTGTTTGTTTTTTCAAGGTCCATAGGGGGATTACCTGCTGATAGTAGATATAAGCCAGGACGCCAGCCAGAATCTCCAACAGGAAAATACACAGCAGCAAGACAAAATACTGCGGACAGAGGGGAGGAAAAAGTCCACATTTCAATAAAAAGTGATGTCAGAGAGAAGTAGGATGTATCGATGACAATAAAGTACTGATAGAATATGGAAGAATGTTATACTGGTTTATCCAAAGACTATTTGGGTCTCACTTTTTGACTGGAAAAAATGGGGAAAAAAGATTAAGTTCCAATTCAGCAAAGTCAGATAGTTAGCAAAACAATTTGCAAACAATTGTGTGAATTTAGGCCTTGTAATTTGGACATATTATATTTATTCAATTCAGTATGCATCCAGACCAACCAACCAACATTCTAACAGTAAGCAAATCTCACTCTAATGTGGAATTTATTGTTATTAGCTATTTGATAATCAACAAACATTAACAAATGTGGTTAAGAACCATGAGATACACATTAAAAAAAAGAAAACAAACAATGTAAGGTGCAAGGTCATGCCACAGTGCAGCAGACAGGCTTACACAATAAAGGGGAGGTTTCAAGGTTCTATCAAACATCAGGTCTTTTGTTGAAAGTACATTTTATTTAAGGCAATGGCTAAAAATAGCTATTGCACAGTGGAACGTCTCACTTTATTTGCCTTTGAGTATGATGTGCTGTTTAGAGTTTACCACTGGCATCTGATTTGTATCCAGGGCTGTGGGAGTTAAAGGGAAGGTTAGGTTTTCATGAAAGATTTTTTCATGATTAGACAAGAAAGGGTATTATATGACAGAACCTTGACCCAAATTCTCTGACCAGCTACTATCAGAAAAATAAATAAATACACAAAAACTCAGCCCAGTAAGTGGATTTAGTCTTTGATTGGATAGCATGGACTGATAAGATCTCACAGTGACTCCCACTCTGAATGCTGAGCAGTTCAAGATGATGCAGTGATGACAGGTTTTATCAACAGACACATGGCAACCGACAAAAAAGGTGAAGACAGATCTCTAGTGACAATCAATTACAAGTATTAAATGAGAAATCATAAAATCTGTTTTAATAACCATTTGTGGTCATTTGGCAAAGACCATTTCAAGTTTTGTTTAAAATGAAATAGATTCTGCTTGGTACTTGGTCCTAAAGCTTGGTTCAGTCCAAACTATGTACCAATGCTGACTCGAACCTATACAAGGAAGTAAGCTAGCTTTTTCAATGTAAATTTTTAGTCACTCTACCATAAACACACAACTGCTACCTAACTAAAGCCTAAGAGGAACAAAATCACTGAAGCAGAGGGACTGGTGGTCTTTCCCTGATATTGACAATACACATTGTTTGAAATGCCCTACACAATATTTATTTCCAATAAAAGGAAAAAATGCCACCGTAATCTAACTAGATTATGTGCTCTAAACATTTGTAGAAGCACATGTTGCTCCTGGATAGTCAGTTAAAGATAGTCTTCATGATTCAACATTAACTGCCCTAACAGTTTTTGCTCCCTCAGCTCTTCTGAGACTGAGCCCATATTGTGGGACAGTGATGTTCACACATTGTGACGGAGAACCTGCTGTTTGCTATTAGACTGGGCTAGCTGAATTACTGATGGTGCACAGTTGCTCTCGTGGACTCCTCATGATTCTGGATATTTCTCTCTCGCTTTCTCTCTCTTGTGCGCTGTCTAAAAAAAGCAAACATCATTTTACCACAAATCTGGCCTTTTCCCCATGTATAACTTCAGGTCCAAATGACACTCTTACATCATGTTGTCGACTCGAGTTAAGAAGGTTATCCAAAATCTAGACATCTAGACAGCGCTCCATACAAATCCCACACTATAGCTTTACTTTCTCAGGCCCATGTATAAACTAAGAACAACTGAGGCCAGAAAAAAAACATATTAGTTTGTAGCAACATGTCCATTTGTTTCTTTTTCAGACTTCATTAAAAGGTGCTGCCTTTATAATTACTGCGTAAGCAGGAAGTTGTGGTGCATTGAAGGTGACTTAAATAAGACATGGGGTTGCTAAATCTCAAAACTCCTTTTGAACTACTTTCTGACAACTCAGTAAGAACTTTATGGTGAGGGTTTGACACACGGGTCTTTTCCAGACTTCACAAACATGACCTGTGGGTCAAAATGTTAGTCATCGCACCCAATTAAAATAGCTGAATTGAGAGTCTGCTCTGGTATTTATCTTTGTAATTTGATTCCTCAGACATGCTGACCTGTTCAAATACAACAAATGACTTAAGGCCAATGAGCAAGATGGATACTGTTCCATAATAACACAAAGCCAAACACGTTTGATTCATTTTGTGTCTAATCTTTTTCACCAGGGTAACTTTATGAGACAAGAAATGACAATGACAATTGTTGAACTACATCTGCATACATAAGATTTTACCAACAGCATTTTATAAGTACAAATGTCAGAGGAACGCAATCAATGTCATACATTTATATTCATCACATTCAGTACAGGTAATTCTTTCGACGGAATTGAAATTTCACAGATAATTATTCCTATCCCTCAAAAATGTGCTCAGCAGAGAGCAGACATTTCTCAATGGGGTGTTACTTTTAGTTTTAAAGGTAGCAAGTAATCACTGAGAATTTTTTATGCATGAAGATGCACTGAAAATTATATCCTCGATGAACCGTGAGGTGAATAGATTCCCATCCCCCCCTCACGTGTGAAACTACAGCACGCAGATGGTTACGCACACACAGACATGCACCAAAAATAAATAAATAAACTCCATTATGTGCACCGCCCTTCTGTATACAAGGATTTAATTTCAACTCCTCAAAATGCAGCACATGTTCAAAACACACAAGGATCCAGGCAAGGCGTGCGCAGATTACAAACTAAGTTGAATGTTAAACTAGGATGTCTGCCTCTGAGGCCCAATTTGAAGGTGATCTCTAAATGCAGTCTTCTCCAACTCCACAATCCAATCAGTATCAGGCAACATTAAGATGTATAAAATCCGAATCAAAGTGTGTCCCCATGACTGCAGGACCTTGGACCACATGCCATCTATGGGTATAGATCGACATTTTCCACAATATCTTTTAGTTTGGGACAAAATATGTTGGTGAGTTGCATGCCTTATTTTATTTGAATACCACATGGACAAAAAAACAATTTGGATCTGAATGAACAAGTCAGTTTCTCACCGGGGGACATAGCTCAGACTCTTAGAATATGTGTGGGAGCTGGATTCAGTTGTAATCTTTCTTGTTTCTGGGGTCAAGTTCAAAAATGATTGATGGACCTGATGAGGTTTAGGATGGTACACTGCCAAGTTCTGGGGGTTGAAAGAGGCTTTTTGATTTATTTAGACCCATGAGAATTACTACTGAAAAGAGACAAGGGAGTTTTAACATCCTTGGCATGGGAAAGACATAACCTCAGTTCAGCCAATCAGCCTTAGCTTCGGTTATTGAATGATAGGAAGAATAAATTTCCTTAGTAGAGTGGCTGGCTATATCTACAGTGTCCTTGTTCTTTAAGATATGCCACTCTCAAAAAGGTAGTCTACGATACCACAAAGGAAATTATACTTTCAACTTTACAAAGCCATACCAGCCTGTGACTCCAAGCAGCTTTACAAAAAAAGTATCTGTGTCTTGAGTGAGATGTTATACCTCTCTAGATGTTCTTTTAAACCCATTCGTGAAACCCAAGCAAATTCTGTATTTTGACCAGGCTCATTGGTAAAACATTCAGTCCTCCATCCACCTCAGGAAACTTTTATACAGTCAAGTTAAATGAGCTCATAAAAGGGGGTATTATTTCACTCACCTGAGGTGAAGATCTCAGGAAATACATTAAGGTAATAATAACCCTCTGACACCTGATTACATGAGTACAAGCACAGACTTCTAATCCCACGGCAGGTCTCTTATATTGTGTTGTCACAATGGAAAAAGTGGTATTTAGAGAAAATACAGACTATCTAGCGATATACCAACTTTTAACATTTTTACAAAATTCTGAAATATGAAAAGAAAAAAGCTGAAATCCTGGTTATGACATGATAAAAAGTTTTAAAATGAATTGAGTATTTTACACAATATGAGGAATTTTTCATGCAATTTAACAACGCTTGTTTAATCCTGAAATATTTCTCAGTGAAACTTTGCCATGAGGCTGAATAAATTCTTGGTGTTATGAGCGATGTTCATTGCTAAGTCATGACAGACTCATCAGGTTGCACCACAGGGAAGCTGTAAACTGAACAGTCAGACACAAATGAGCAATGAAGCCTTTGCTTCTGCTTAAAGCTCTGCCAGACTGTTGCTTCAGATTAACCTAATCCAAGGGCAGAAACAACATATTTGTTGAAATTAAAACTAGAAGACAATTTGACTTAGGGCAGGGGCAAAAGAATGACTGCTCCAGTAAAATTTCTTTGAAACAATAACTTAGATTAACATTTACTTATGATGAAACAATAGTCAATAAATTTAACTGTAGTTTTTACAAACAGCTTTTCCTCATGACAAAGATATCCCGAACAAAGTGAAATTACCTGAATGGTTGGGGGGATGAAATGATAAATATAGTTCTAATACTAATATTTTGATATGTAAAAAATTCAAGAATAGCATGAAAATGTTCTACTATTGATTCATTGCTATGAAACGTTAGCTGGTATACTGCATATAAGTAAACCAATTAGATCCCAATGTATAAACGGGAGGAAAATCGAATCTCACTGTAATAAACATAGTCCTATAACATTCAGAATTTTTTTTTATTAAATTATTTTTGAGGAGCATTGTTAGAAATAAATAAACCAGAGCCATGTCAACTGTCAACCTTGAGTTGATGAACATAAAAACAATTCTGACATTGCTGAACTGGCTGATAATTGCTACACTTAAATGGTACCAGAATTCATGAGAGATATTTCATTTAGGGTTAAAAATTAAAATCAAACTGACATCAAATGACACAAATTTCAAACCAAAAGCCAAAAGAATATCACTGCCAAAAGGCTTGTTAAAAATCACATGGTGTGAAAATTGATAATTAGACAATTAGGCATGGATAGTTGAAATTTGGTCCACAACTTGAAAGCAAGCCAATATAGGCTATCCTCCGTATTTTAAATCAAACTTGACATTAGACATCCCTACATTAACTTCACAACCTAAATTCAATCAATATTGAAATCTAAACAAGCTTGGTGGGAAACTGGGAGTCTGACGAGATGGAGGGATGGATGAATGGATGTGTGGATAGATATCTTTTGTACAAACAGATGGTAGAGAAAAGCTTTTCCAAAGTCAAAGTTGAGGCTATAACCGACTCCAACTGGGTTTTGCTCTAAACACATCTGACCAAAGCAGTGAACTTAGGTGAGAGGTCTGAGAAAGAGGGCCCTGTAGAAAAGTCAGAGGGGAATCACACAGATTCTTGCAATATACCCTGGAAAAAAACACACACTCTATTTCGCTACTGGTGGAACAAGTCTCTATGAAGACGGATTTAATTCGTAAGGAAAAGGCTGTTCCCTCCATTCCTTGAGTTAATATACTGTGATGTCTGAAAACAAACAAAAAAAAAGAAAAACAAAAACAAAAAATGGATGTGTTATGAGACACACGTATACAAGTATTGTGAGATTTCTCCTCTTGTCAAGTCTTTAATGTCATGTCTTTAATTTTTGTGCAGTGAAGGATTTAGCCATGTCTACTTAAATGGCAAACTGCAAATAAACACAGCATCTAAAATTCACAATGGTAATTCATAACTGCTTGATTACCTACAGATTTTTCTACAAAACTCTAAATCAAACATTCCAAGTTTAGAGTAACAAGTGTTGGGCAAAATAACTTTACTTAACAACAACAATTGTGCTGATTGCGGCAACAGTTTTACTGTCAGTGGGCAAGGTTGAAAAATAATTTGATAAAAATAGGTCGCAATGTGATATAATTGGTGCAATGGTGCAATCATCCATGGGCCAAACTCTTATACTATAACCCTCTGATAATTGCAGCTTTTTTCATGAAACTACAGGCCTGATGACATCATTCCTGAAGTATGCTCTGGTTTGAACCAGTGACTCTAGGAGTACAAGGCTACTGTGAACTCTCCAAGCTGGCAGGTACTCCCACTACATAGAGGAAAATAAATTGAATCTGACTCTCCGTTATCACCCCACCCTTATGTTTGCCCTCTTTAAAAACTTCGATAGCATCTCTCCTTGGTGACAAGATCATTCCTCCACTGTGATTCATTGCCCTAATCTGAACTCTTTAGGTTACGTGCATTTCCAGACCACACAATATCATTACAATGCAAGGACTTCCTTCGTGCCTACAGAGACATTTACTTGTAAAATATGTATTCTCTAAGAAATTCACTCAACTTCTGTTTTCTGGCCTGGTGAATCTGCATCCAACAGCATAATTTGGCAGCTATAATATTCACTGCTGACAAAAGCGCATAATCATAACAATTTTATTGATCAAAAATGATGGAAGCTTGGCTTCATGGTCAGTAATGTAGCTGTTACAGGTTTGACTTTTGCACTAACTGTTTTCACTTATCCTGAGGGAAAAAGAAGCAATAGTTATCAAAATGACCCGAACAAAGGCTTTTGCAACAGGTACTCCACAACTGTTTTAGTTTTAATAAACAGTAACTGCAAAAAAAATGTGCAGTTAAGTGACTGCATCCAGCAACCTTTACTTTTACACCTTTCCTTGAATGGTGACTGTTTTAATTTTACAGTAATGCCATGATGACGTCCAACAAAACATGTACATGTGATTGTTTTGAGTGTTTACATGTACAACGAATGCAGTTTGTATATGCAATACATTTGATTTTTAGTCTAGCTTTCATGTGACCAAATTCACTTTTGGAACTTTTCTCATTCGAGTCCAAATGTAGTCCAAATTACCATGTCAAAAGGTGCAAATTCTTGCATTTTGAACAGATGTCAGTGCCATGCAGTTGACTCATCACTGTACTGTGTCTACTTTCCAGATCAAAAGTAGCCTGTATACATGCCAATGAAGTGTTTATTTGTTCTGAACTTAATTTTATTGAGAATGACACCTTTGCCTTTCCAAAAACAGCCCATATGACACTGCAATTTTCTTCTAAAACGGACTCAATTTTCCACCTACTACAGAAACGCAAGTGTCCCTAATAAGTCCACTGCAGGCATTTATTTTTTTCCACCTTGTACCTCGTCACAAAATTAGAAAAATATGACTGTGCTACTCTGTTCAGTCACAAAGGTGAATTCAGACAGATTCCTAACCAAGTCTATCTTGGCTAATGCTCCCAAACTCACCGCTTCATAGTTGGCAGGGATATTTCAACAGTGCAATAGAATGTTTTTGTTATAACAGAAATGTATTTTGTCCGTAATCCTTATTTTCCAATTAAACTATATGTTGCACTTTCTGCATTGGCTGCTGAATTGTGACCTTGTTTTTTGGGGGAATTTGATTTCACCTGTTTTATCCAGATGATTTGGCGCTCTATTGTTGTATTGACAATAAAGCGAGTGCAACATTTTCAAAACATAAGTATGTGTGATCCTTTGTGACAATATTTGGTCAACATTTAACATTTACATTCGTTACTGTCAGCATTATGGGGTTTCCCTCATATTTTAAAGGGGCAGTCATGAGATTCTTCAGGTAGAGAAAACTAGCTGCATTGGGAGAAAATGCAACACACCTTGTTTGCAGTCATCCGAACAGATTTATTGAATCCTGTACTGTGTTTGCTCTAGTTTATTTTGTGCTCTGTAATCAGAGTACACTCGGTGGCCTCCATTATCTCTTCAGCATGACGTGATCTCTTACCACTCGCAGTAGCCTTCTTTGCTCCTTGAAGGTGGCACAGCAACCCAGCACGCCAGTTACCATGACGATGGCTCCAGCCAGGATCAGTATGTAGGCGGAGGCAGCGTATGTTTTGGAGGGGAGAAGGCTGATGTAGTCACTCTTTTCAACCAAGGTCCAAACACCCACTGCCATCACAACACCTCCTGCCAGCTACGAGAACAACACATGATAGCAGTCAGAATTAGACTTAGTGTCCTCGAGGGGTTAATCCTTAAATTCACAATATTGAAAACAATTTTGATACCTTAGCACAGACATTTAACACCCAAACTCTCCTCTTTCAGACAAAACAGGCACGGTTTATTTATTTATTTCAACTCATCTGTCACCCAGCCCCCTATATCACTTGATTACAATCTTTAATTCTGGCTCTTTTCAGCCAACCATAGGGGGCTGAAGTTCAATGAGGATGGTTTTACTGAGCCTGGAATTTTTTAATCATTGTAATGTTGCGAGCTTAAATATTTAATTGAATGACCTCAAACTTTTATTTTCATCTCGAGGGCAACTTAAATTTTTATTTCTTCTCATTTTAATTCTGTCTGTTCTTATTTCACTGGATTTCTCATCTTTAAAAGGGTTTAAGTATTTTCAAATTACCAGTAACCTAAATTTTTATTACTCAATGTTTTTTTAATGGTACTTGTGATTTCTTTTATATTGTTATTTTCCTTTTTTACCTTTACTAAAGTTAAATGTTCAGCAATAAATCAAAGTGAATTCACAAACTCTGCCAGCAATTAATAAAACCTCTGATTTTCCTAAAATTTTCAGTTTGATTAGGTTTTGACAGCAAAATAATCATGAAATGGAGAGCAGCATTGTTCAGATGCCCAGGTTTTTTCACCACCACAAGTACTTTCTGATCACACACTGAGCACCCAAGGATTAGCAACTGTTGATTGATACAAACCTAAACAGAAATCAAAGCTTGATATTGACACATTACATCTATAACTCTCAGCTTTACCCTGTTCTCAGTTTCAAGCAAAGATATGAATCAAACCAATCCACTCTTTCGAAACAGGGGGGTATGAAGTGCAGCAGCACATAGGAAAGCTGTCACTCTGCCAAAAGGCATCAAAATCCAACAGCCTGTGGATTTAGTTTTTAATTCAAGATAATGTGTATAAAAGCTTGACAGTGAGTCCGACTCACACAGAGAAACATGGGCAGTAAAACACAAAACCAGTGCTTGTAAAGAGACTCGGAAAATGTAATTAACTTATATTAACAACTATGTATATGAGTATTTTCATTGATCACAGACCTAATCAAAATCACTTTTGACTTCAACTTTATCTAGCGGATATATTTCTGCTGATCAACCAGTAGCTGGCCACCTTTGAGGTGGATGTATAGTGTGAAATGGCCGAAACACCTAATGAATCAAGGGCACACAACCGATGATGTGTTCCAAAATTTACAGTGGGGAGAACAAGTATTTGATACACTGCTCCGTTTTCAGCTTTTCCCACTTGCAAAGCATGTAGAGGTCTATCATTTATCATGTCATAGGTATTCTTAAACTGTGAGTGACGGAATCTAAAAACAAAAAAACAGAAAAATACATTGTATGATTTTTAAGTAATTAATTCGCTTTTTATTGCAAAAGTATTTGATACATTATAAAAACAGCACTTCATATTTGATACAGAAACCTTTGTTGGCAATTACAGAGATCAGATATTTCCTGGAGTTCCTGACCAGGTTTGCACACACTGCAGCAAGGATTTTGGCCCACTCCTTCATACAGATCTTCTCCAGATGCTTCAGGTTTTCGAGCCAGTCACTGGGTAATATGGACTTTCAGCTCCTTCCAATGATTTTCAATGGGTTCAGGTCTGAAGACTTGCTAGGCCACTTCAAGGACCTTGAGATGCTTCTTGCGGAGCTACTCCTTAGTTGCCCTGGCTGTGTGCTTTTTGGGTCAATACGGTGCAGTCGTCCTGTCCCCTTTACAGAAAAGCATCCCCATCTGCATGTTTCCGCCTCCATGCTTCATGGTTCCAATGGTCTTATTGTGGTTGTACTCATCCTTCTTCTTCCTCCAAACATGGCGAGTGGCGTTCAGACCAAAAAACTCTATTTTTGTCTCATCAGACCACATGACCTTCTTCCATTCCTCCTCTGGATTATTCCAGATGGTCACTGGCAAACTTCAGATGGGACCGGACATATGCTGGCTTTAGCAGGGGGACCTTTCGCGAGTTGCAGGATTTGAATCCATGACGGCGTAGTACGTTACTAATGTTTTTTTTTTGAGACTCTGGTCCCAGCTCTGTTCAGGTCATTGACCAGGTCCAGCTGTGCAGTTCTGGGCTGATCCCTAACCTTCCTCCCTATCATTGATGCCTCATGAGGTGAGATCTTGCATGGAGCCCCAGACAGAAGGACATTGACCGTCATCTTGAACTTCTTCAATTTTCTACTAATTGTGCCAACAGCTGTTGCCTTCTCACCAAGCTGCTTGCCTGTTGTCCTGTAGCCCATCCCAGCCTTGTTCAGGTCTACAATTTTATCCCAGTGTCCTTACACAGGTCTCTGGTCTTGGCCATTGTGGGAGGTTGAAGTCAGTTTGACTGAGTGTGTGGACAGGTGTCTTCTATACAGGTCACAAGTTCATACTGGTGAATTTAATATAGGTAATGAGTGGGGAACAGCAGGGCTTCTTATAGCACAACTGATAGGTCTGCGAGAGCAGTACTGCATACTGGTTGGTAGATAATCAAATACTTGGGTCATGCAAAAAAATGTAAATTAATAACTTAAAAATCCTACAATCTGTTTTTCTTGATTTTTGCTTTAGATTCCATCACTCTCAGTTGAAGAGTACCTATGATAAAAACGACAGACCTCTACATGCTTTGCAAGTGGGAAAAGCTGAAAAATCTGCAGTGTATCAAATACCTGTTCTCCCCACCGTATATCTTTTCTGATAGTTTCTAATTTTGCTCTCAATATATACCTCATGTAAGCACATACCATCTACTGGTACAATGGACAGTTTTATATCTCATCCCATGTTTCTATGATTCTGCTCTATCAAGGTGTTACATTTCAATTTCATTAGATTTTTGGAGCGCACACCCTGATGACTCAGCAGGCTGCACATGTCTACTTGCTGGTACGTGCAGATTTCGCAAATTTCACATTGACGCTGCACTTACCTATTAAGTGATGCCAAATATGTCATAACAACTTGACTGTAAAGCTACATATGATTCCTCTCTGCACCATTTTGAAAGAAAACAGAATTTTACTTTTTATACTTGGAACAGCTATTGATATCCTTCAAAAAATTATAAATGTTACAAACACTACTGGTATTACGGAGAATATTTCATAACAGTCTCTAAATCACATTTCTCTCTTCCGCAAATATATTCCAGTGCAGGAGTAACTGATGGAAATGCAGAAAGGGGTTTAGACTTTGCAGCAATCACTCCATGTGGAAATAACGCACACTCTTTCTGCTATAAATTCCAGTGAAAAACTGGGATGAGCGACTCCTGTTGCTATATTATACAAAGCTTCAGTGCTGAAGTTCAAACTCCAGTGACCCCAAGTGGCAGTAAACGGGATTAACTGACTAGAAAGAGGAGTGAAGGACCTTGAACTGAAAGAGTATCAGTATATTATACAGGTATTGGGTCCAATTGTTTTTTACAATTGTTTAAGGGATGTTCAAGAACTGAGTTATCAAGTATATTGAAGAAACTGATTCAAACAGCTCCCCCTATTTAACAAGTACTGCATTTGGTTTTTAAAACATTAAAGAAAGTCAAAGAAATTACTGCCTGCTAATTATGGCAAGTCGCAGATCACTAACATCTGCTGCGGCAAATACTGAAAAGGAACACCTCCCAAATAATAAGCCTTTGATTATGCAAGTGTGTGCTTTGTGTGATGCATTGCTGTCCACATATTAGTCAAGTAGTACCCTTATGATGGGCCAAATAATAACTCAAAACTATTCATTAGACCATGACAAAGTCCTCCCGCCCTGAGCAGGCTGTGCATTTTAATTCGAGGACAATCTGATTTCTTGCAAGACAGATGATTAAAGCATATGGGTGAAGCAGATAGTGCAATTTCGCACTCTGAGACAGAGTAATAAAGACGGCGACACTTTCCATCTGCCACCACAGAAACTGTTGCACCAATGTTAAACTCGTATTTGCCACAGCAGATCAAAAATATGAGTCATTAATAATGCTGTCCTCCTGCGAGACCCCAAGTGTTACAAATTTCGATCGAAGTGATCTTTAAATACATCTTCCGTTTCTTTTATTAAAGAATGCAACCCAGCTTTGACTCCCTGAAACAGAAGAGCATCTGTCTTGTGTCTGCTGACAGAATGAAAAGCTAATTTTATTCATGTGTGCAATGTTGGGACTTGGAAAAAAAAAACATAGCCCAAATACGTTCATTCGCCTTCATTTGAAAAGTCTTCTTCATCTGATGAACATTAACTGTTTTTCAATCCACTTCTGCCTTAATCAACATCACAGTTTGGATCCAAAAAACTTTTCCAAATGGACATGAGTAATCTATCTTCACCATTTCCCCCTATTACTGAAAAACAAAAACACGGTCGACATTGGAGCCTCAAACACATCAAGGTCAAAGAGAAAGCACCTTTCACCACGGATATAAAATGACAATATATACATAGCAAATCAGGCAACTGTCAGGGTAAATTTACAGTAATTGGTTCAGTCATAGGGGAATTAGTTTAAGAATCATCTGAGCTGAAGCACAAAACATAAACATTAATCATATGTGATTGGTCAAGTACGTCAATCTGAAATTGCATCAACTGAGAAGTAAGAGGGAAGTGCCAAAGGAATTGATAGTCTTAATTAACCACAGGCTTATTATAACGAAACCCATTCAGTTGGGCTACCAGTAATGACCTACAACCTGACAGCACCATGGAAAAACTTACTTGGTTTAAAGGAACACTTTAGTTCATTACAACATTTAGTAGTTAATGTTATAATTTTGACTGCTTGAAAATTAGGGATATAAATTTCAAAACTTATTCAAATTGCCTTCTAGTATTGATTATCTGGCAACACAATGACTATTAGCTGCTATCAAAAAAGACCATTATGGTAAGTAGACGGCTACTCTCTGAAATCCCCCTGTCAACCACTATTCAAACAGCGTATTTGAGATTGAGGAAGAATTGAGTTTTGTCCCTTTGTGCTGACATCAGTTGGAGGGAAAAAAAAGTACTTTTCTCTTAAAACCCTGTCCAGATTTTAGCATTTCACTAAAATTTGTATTAAGGAAAGGCCTTTTTGCAACAAACTGTGTTCTTCATCAATCCATCTGTGTTTTCATCAGTAATTTATTTCATTGATCGCATTGACAGTATTATCATAAGTAATAAAATTAGTCACAACATTAATGAAGCTTTGAATTTATTCAAACATTAAACTGACATCCTCTGTATCTGTAATTTAGGTATCCTTAGTTCATGTTTATTGAATAGCATTTATTGAGACATGGTTCACTACCTTGGTGGATCTGATGCATAATTTATAGGGAAAATGGACAGGCTAAGATCACTATCACCACCTACACCACTAGTTAAAAACAAACTCATCCTATATGCAGACTTTTTAAGCAGCTTCAATAGCAGTTTAATTCAGTCTGAGTGTGTTTTTTTGGGAGGATCTTTTTATTTGCTAAAATGATTATGCTATACACTTGTTTACCACTTCTACTAAATCACTCTTATTGGATGTATTGGAGGTTTATTGATCTTTCCTGACCTGTTGCTCTTCGACATTTTTTGAGCAGGCTGGTGTCAATAGAGGTCACATTCTAGACTCCTTTAGTCTGGTTAGATTTATAATGTCTTGAAAAAGTTAATTAACTACAACTACTAGCATAGTAAAAGCGCATCTTTGTCCAGCAATGGCAAAGCAGTAGCAGCTGGATTTACAAACATTTATCTAGTTTGGTTTCTGCTGCAGTGCTTGGCATAATCTGGATCACTAATAAAAACAAACCGCTATGATTGAAACACTTTGCCCAAAGTAGGAAGATGCAGGAGAACTTTAAATCAACATTTAAGTTAATATTGAAACCTCTGGGCAGACTTAACTCAAATATCAATATCAATATCACACCAATATCAAAACTCACCCAAAACAGAAAGTTGAAAGTAAACAGGAGGTATTTCAGGCAAATGGTCCCACATGTTTCTTTCTTGTCCTCGTACACTCCCATCCTATGAAAGTAAAAAATGATTCAGGGGATGATTCAACGCATGATAAAAACAACAGACTCCATGTCCATAACTAAGTAAGGCAATAACTGTGATGAATAATGAAAAAAACTTTGCGAAGGATGAATGTAGATCCTGAAACAATCCTTTTTGGGTAAATTTCTTTTTCAATTCTTTCTAGAGCAAATAGTCACTTCGTGTATTTAAAAAACAAGCCATGTTTTGGGTTCTAAAGAACAGCAAAAAAAACAAATGTCAAAGTGCATATCCAAAAGTCTAAAGATGTTTCTATGATACGGTTGGAAATGGTCTTTGGGAAAGCAAAATAGCAATAAATTTTGAACAAGCTTTAATTAACCGGTAAAATGTAAAGATTAGATTAGAGGCATTCAAGTCTCCTGAGGATGACTCTCTATGAAGTAGGTCACACCCTAAATTTTTCATCTGGCACTTGAATAATGCAGAGATTTGATATTTGACTAATTTTAATTATTTGCACTGAAGCCAGTTGTGGCATCCATTTAAACTTCGTGTGACAAGAATTACACTTTAAACAAAAGTGTATGTGTGTGTTTGTGTGTGTGTGTGTGTTTGTGTTTGCATGCGTGCATATGTATGTATACATATAGTATGTATCTCAAACTCTGTTTGGTCTTGATATTGTCCTGTCAGTATATAAGTGCTAGTCATTACTTGGTAAGGCTGATTTTTTCTGAATTTATAGGTAGATGCAAAAAAACAATTTCAAAATGCAGAATATAAAATACGAATAAGGATTCACCTAAAAATGGGCTGAACAATCACACAGAAATTAAGTACATGTCAAAAAATGACCTACAACTTCGGCAGAAGCTAATGAGAGAAAATGAATGCGGTGGTGAGCTTTTATCAAAAGCTTTCACAAAATATGAATATCCATATTACCAATCAGTCTTCATTGAGACGGAGAAAATTTTGAGTTACTGCATGTATGAGCAGACGTGTTATCTATCAATATCAAAAATTTGGGTTTCTGACTTTTGTGATTTCCATTATTTTTCCCAAAATTGCCCAGCCCCACTATAACTTGTTTTGAGTTGCAGCCATATAGTGATACACATAAAGCTACAAACAGTTATGTGTTTAAGTCCAAAAAGTAAGTGTTTTTTAATCCAAGTTGCATCTACTACATCAAATACAAGGAAAATAACCTGTTTCCATGTACCGTTGTCTGTGTATAGAGCTGAGGGTCCGACCACATTTAGGTAAGGCCTTATGTATAGAATGTTACAGGCTGTTTTAAACATGGACTGATTCAAAGTGATTCTATGATTAGTAAGAAGGCAGAATGTAAGGCCTGAGATGAAGGCAAACATCAATATTCATGATTAGCTAAATTTAAGAAATTAGATCTTGCAGGGGCAAGTGCAGTGGAGGAGGTAGATCACATTAACAGCTTCGGCGAATTCCGTGGAAGCCTCAAAGAGCCAAGTTTATGCAGACATCTATGACTAAGCACAAAGTAGCAGCAGAGAAACAACAAATACAAGAAATGATTGTCACTCTCTTCCCTGATGCTTTGCAGCAACAACCAGCCATGGTAATGGCAAATATCCTTTTAACAGCGCATGAATATTTTAGAGTAGAAGTGTTCCATGCATGTAATGAATTTAGAAAGTGATGAAAACAGCTGGCATTTCCAAACATTTCTGTCCTCACCTTAACACCAGACACCATTTTAAAGGTTTAACCATGTTTCTACCACCATATTGTCAAATATCATTCTTGATTACAGCACTTAGTTTAAAAAATGTATAAAGCCTATCATAGAACAATGGCTACACCTGGCTGCTGTCCTCGAACCTTGATTCCCTGAGTCTAACATCCCTTTTTTAACTCTGCAATTTTCTTGACTCCTGTGCCAGTCAAGCCCAGACTCGTCATTTGCTTCCTCTCCTAACCCCCGCCCCAATCTACTGTCAACTCAGAGTAACACTGCATGAGTGATTCTGTCTGTTGACCATCTGCTGTGCCAGACTCTTTCTTGTGTGCCTGTTAATTCAATTCAAACAACATTTAACAGCTTCTTTTACTGACTTTCATGACACATCTGTGCAATAAGAGAAAATCTTGGATTAAGTTTTTTACAGGGATCACTTTTAAACTGGAAAACACTTTTGAACCAGCTTTAATAAACCCAAGTTTGAATCACAATTTGTTTTGAAATCCAACTACAGATGTTAAGGTGCAGAGAAGTATTCTGTTTGGTGTCCACCTTACATTTTGGGTTATAGTTTTTGTACATTTTAGAAGTATATTGTGTTTCGCCAATTTAAAGACAGGTTTGTTGTACAGATTAGTTCTTTCTCTGACCAAAGTTCAGATAATCCCTTTAAAATATAATAAAAGATATCTTTATTTTCCCATTTGGTATTTAATACATGATAAGTTTACCTATAAACATATTTGACAGTTTGGTGCCCATTAAACCAAAACAAAATATACAACCTGTCTGACACACTCACAGTAAATAGCAATCAGGAATAAAATGGCTGTCCAGTTTATCCAGTTATTATCGTATTATCGGTCCAAATAGCTTTTTTGTATCTATTTTCTTTTCAGTATACTTGCCAGGTTTCTCCATTGTTGTCATGTCTGTATTTTATATTAACTGAATCCATAACCATATAATAGCACATCCAATCTATAAAATAAAACTTTACTGCTATCCAGCACCAGTAAATGGTTCAGATTAAATGCTATAGTCACATTTTGGGGGACAATATGCTATTAAATATAGTCTGTGTCTTAATCTGTCTGCTGAACGAAATTTCATGGCTGGCAGTATTAATATTTCACCCACATCCGCTTAAAGATGAGTCACAGTTTCGACAATATCGAGGGTGTGGGTGACCCCTGTTTGCGGAGTGAATGACTGCATTTCATTATTTTAATTGGCAGTGAATGAAGTATAGCAAACTCAAGATTCAAATATCTCAAATCCTGATTTTGATTGAACTTTGAATAGACTCACATTAAATAAAAATTCTCAACTCACTGACCAAATGACACAAAATCTTCCTTGTTACTGTAAGCATATTACTTCAGCTAATACTGGTTAGGACTTCATAAATTGAACAACGACAATACACAGATCACAATACAGTTTTGTGAGAGTATATCACACTAAATTTTTTCATGACTATTCTCATAAAAAAGGCACTATAAATGACCAGGCAAAATAACAGATTTCACTTTTCCAGTGTTGAAAACTGAAAACCTTAGAATAGACAAGGAGCTGCTATGACACAGCTTTAATTGTGGGTGCCTTATACTGCGAGAAGCAGACAACTGAACTATTGCAAAATATACATTTATGGATAATATTAACAGCCCTGTAGGCTTGTTCAGAAGTTGATTACGAAGTAAGAAAGAAGATTTTGGAGTATTATTTTGCTTTTTCTTGTGGATCTCCTGAGGAGTCATCCGTCTCAGGTGAGAATATTTCAGGTACGCTAAGTGTTGCCAGTCTGAACGAGGCAGTATAGAGTCGCTTGACTGAGTCTTACGTTTTAGTTAATTTTTGATCCACACCAAAGAACACCTTTCGAGTTGTTTAAGTGTATGTGTGTAGGTGTATAAAATATCTTAATGTGTGATTTGTTTGTCTTTCGTGAGAGACGAGCTCACACTAAACGTGCGAGTAAGTGATACATAACGCAGATTCACTTTATCACATTACAAATCGCGGCTGCCGCAACAACCACGTAGCTTGCGTAAAATACGTTCAACGATTCTTTTGGTGTATTCAATTTCAAGATAAATGTCTGGAAGCCTTAAGTAGTGGCTTATTCGTTTATATTAAAAGTAACTATCGAGGTTAGACCGTCTTTAGCCGAGGGCGGTCTTCCTTCGGAGGAGTTTCGAGCTAAAGCGCATCAGTCCGCCGAAGTTAGCTAACACGGTTGCTTCCAGTTTGGCTAGTGTAATGCGGAAAGGGGACTATTACCCCCTTTATTGAAGTGTCGAAAAGGTAATTAATGTTATAAAGTTGAGATTAAAAGTTTAAACATGTGTCGGCGTCGGATAGGACTCCACGGATAGGACAGGATACACAAAATCCGTCTCGTTCATCAAGCGGAACCGCTCGGTATGAGCTAGTTAACTTCCCGATCGAGCTTACCTGCTACACCTTTGATTTCTTGAAATGGAGGTAAAACGCGTTAAAACAATGATTAAATAAAGTTAAAGGCCGAGTGATTTTTATTCCCCTTTCTTCGGCGAAGGCCCCCGTGAAAGAGCCGGCTGGATGTGGTTCTCATTCGAGGGGGTAGTCTGGCTGCTTCTGACTCCACCCCGGGCCACCTTGCACGTCCCAGGCGTTCTTTCCGTGTCCGGAGGCGATGCTTTACCTTCAGTGTGAAAACCTGCTGGGGAAAAACTTTCCATTTTCAGAGTACAAAAGCTTATATTCGTAAGCTGATGTGCCTTTTAACTTTATCTGCATTATATTTAAAATGCAGGGACTTTTTTTTTCTGCAATGCATTTGCATTGTTCCATTGTTTCCCTTGCACCTTCATACAGGTGGACCCATTTTAAAGCAAAGTCAACCCTTAATTGGTTAAACTGCTGATTTATACACTGCATTCTTATAATTTTATGTATTGTTTCAATAACAAGATATTATTTATTGCACTTTTGTATGTTTCCTTTTTCAGGTGCGCCCTTTAGTAAAGGGGGTCATTTAATAATAATACATTTTATCCAAGGCGCCTTACTCGATACTCAAAGACACCGTACAGACATATACATATACACAAAATACAGATGTAAAAGAAACAATGAAAATCAAACAATAAAAGTGACAAAGTGGTAAAAAACGGCATCCATCTGACCCTCTCCGCTGTATCCTCCTCTCTCACACCATCAAACCTTATATCCTCTTTCACTCCATCCATAAATTTGTCTTCCTCTAGGCCTCCTATCTGGCAGTTTCAACCTCAGCATCCTTCCACCCGTATATTTAATAACCATTTGCCTGCTCCTCTTTTTGTCGGTACCATCGCCTCTAAACAACATGACTGGTCTCACCTTTGTACTACTATGCATTTCAGCGTTCCAACTAGTAAAAGTATGTGACATGAACATATCGACAGTTTTCACTGCAGACATTTATTATTGTAGGGAAATCACAGAGCATAAATGATGGCCTTGTTACATAATCTGATACGCCGGTCACTGAGTGCACAATACCGAGGCCCCCGTCTGGTAGATCTAAACTTAACCCAGCCAAAATAATGCTCCGGTTTCTGCCCCTTTCCATAATCTAAGACAGTCTGTGATGAGTGTTTTGTGTTTCAGATGTTTGCGCTAAATCCACCATCCCAACATTTAATGCTTTGCATTTTAGAGTCACTCCCTACTTCTTAAAATACAAATCCTCTAAGCTAATCACAGTGAAAAAACAATTAGCTGTGTCTGGTGATCAATTAAAATATTTTGGAGAATTCTTGAATAGTCACAAGAGCATCCCACATGAACTGATTAAAGTTTCGTGTTCCTCTATGTTTAGTTTTAAATGACTCAGCAGCTGCAGAATGTTCACCATTTTCACATCTTTTACAGTATTGGATTTTGGCAGAATTAGAGGATAATAAACTTAATCCCACCATACAAAAATATTTCCAAGTTTTGAAGATCCCTGCAACTCTACCCATCAGTGATAGATGTATTTAAATAACCTTAATACATAATTGGACTTAACTTCACCAGTAAGATGGGAGAAATTTAAGTTGTTCAGTCCGATGCGGACTGTCTTCATCACAGATCCTGGAAATCTGTATTTTGTATCATTCCCTGATATGAAGAACAAATTAATAATAAGGAGTAATATAGGACTGACAGTTTTATTCTAACATGTTCATGGAGGCAAATTTTCATAGTTTTTCCAGTTATCATTTAATATATTATTTCAAATCAAGTAAAAAAATTCACAGACATTTTTCTATATTTACATTATTTTATTTTAATGACTTGATAACTTGCTGATGTTAATTTCTCACTAATTTTGCAGTCAGGTTTTTTTTTCATAGGTTTAGTTTGTTGCAAAAGAGAACAAAAATCAATGCATTTATTGAGGTTTAAGGAGAATTTGGGTAGAGTGGGTAGACTTTTCTGTGTCTGTATGGTTTAGCATGATAATTTGATGTTAAAAAAAGATACAACGCCGCTGTCAGAAAATGTTCAGGGTATATCAATCTATTCACCAGCCTTGATGGAAATATTAAACTCTAACAGAACCCCAATTTAGCATGCATTCCTGCACCATAAATTCCTAATCCTCTTCCCACATGACCAGCCACCTTAAAAAAACATTAGTGATCACACAACTTTGTCATATAAAACCAAGACCCCTAAATTATCTTTGCCTGCTCTTTAAAAACATTTTTGGGACAATAGTCGTCCAGCGTCGAGTGTGAATGTGGCCTTTTAAAGATTAAAAAAAACATGTCGAACCCAGATAATCCCTTCCTCCTGCAGTAATCCCATACACATTAGATACATTCATGTCACAGCAGAAAGCAGCAGCATTGGTGTAAAGCAGACAATAGACTGAGCCTCAGTCAGACACGCTATCATAAAAATAGTAAAAGGATTATCGTGAAAGATTGAGACAATTCAAAAAAGGCTCTTCCACATTGTTGCTTTATGCGGATGAAATGATGACACACAAATTCATTTGAGTCCAATCTGGAGCTTGTCAGCTCACTCCGCCCTAAATCTGAACTTCATTCATTTCGTAACTAAAACTCACAGCCGCCGGTCATGCTGGTGTTCAGATTTCCAGGATAGAATCTCCTGATTTTGTTTATTGAGCTCAAAGGTTTGTGCCACATATCTGAAATTTGTCCTACGAGTGACAGAAATGGCTTCCTTTTTTCTGTTTTCTAACTTGATACATGTCCGAGTGGTTTTTACATTTCAGTGCCAATGACAGTGTCCTGCAACTGATATTTTATTTGCAGACTGAACAAATAACATTTCTCTCTATTTGAGTGCTCACCACAGAAATCATACCCATAAACTTCAAGGTTTTTTTTTCAATTTGCCGTGTATGCCCCTTAAATGCACCGAAGCTATTTTAAATTTGTAGGATGCTGGTATGGCCATTTTTAAGGTATAATAACATTCCTTTTTTGTCATTTGCTACATAGTGGTTTAATAGAGTAAATATTAAACCAATTTCCCATTTATTTTTGAATACTGTCATTGACTGTGACGTTAACCCATTTAGTAGGATTTTTTAAGTTTCTGTAGAGTTTAGCATTTACTGTGATGCAGTAATATTGCACCTTCCCCTGTCTGTGTGGGTTTCCTCCGGATTCTCTAGTTTTCTCCAACAGTCCAAAGACATGCAGCAGGTTAATTGGAAAAAATTGAAAAAATTTCCCCGAATGAGTGAGTGAGTGAGTGAGTGAATGGTTTTCTGTCTATATAAGTTGCCCTGCGATTAACTGGCAAGCAGTCCAGGGTGTAACCCGCCTCTTGCCCGATGACAGCTGGAATAGGCTCCAGCATGCCCCGCAACCCTGAGTGCAGGATAAGAAGATGGATAGATGGATGGATCCTTCTGCTTATTTTGCAATTGAAAAGTTAATTTGAATGCTTAAGTAATGTTACACAGTTGGTAGTGTGTCTGTTAAAGCTGTGTAGTAAATGTGCAGGTATCGCTTTCTTGTGTGTAATGGCCCATATTAACCACTGGGTGACAGTGGTTATCTGCAGACGGGGCAACACTTATCTTTTCTGTACCCAGATGCATTGAAGGATCTCAAACGGAAAGGTAAATGGAAAAAAAAAAGCCCCAAGTAGTATCCAACTACCTTCTATGATTTCCTCTTAGAAATTATGTCAAACTCTTTCATGTCACTTGAGAATAAACCTTCAGTTTACAAAAAAAAAAAAACTAAGCATATTTGATACATATATATATAACTTTTGCATTAAAACACTTTTAGATCGACATTAACTGGCACTGTGTTTGACCAAAGATGCAGACGAACAAATAACTGCATCAACCGAGCAGCCGTCTGATGGAGGTAAAGGGATCACAGCAGTCAGCGGGGACAGACAGGAGCTGCCATCTGTGCTTCACGCTGCTCCTTCAAGCTCTGAGAAAGCACGCTTTGCTTGTGCAGGTACATGCTTTAGGCCTCTGAAATCATCCTTCATTTCACAGGTAAACATCTGGGACTTGCTGTTTTTTTTTTTTTTTCGTTCATGTTTCTTTCCCCCTAAATCTTGGCTCACTCGCTTCTCAGAAGTTGTAAAACAAAGGACGTGTCATTTCTGGAGAGGGTGGCAAGCCGTTTCCTAAGAAGATTAAGTGAGACTGTACTAAGAATGTTTACTGTGCCAGCTTAATGACAACCAAAAATGCTTCTTACCTTCTTTTTTACCTACTTTTTTAACCGATGAGAAGTGTTGCGAAGATTATTAATTGATCTTTGAACAGTTTGAACGACAGATTTAGGTATTTACAAAAATATCACATCCTCTAGATTTTGATCAGGTAACAGGTGTGAATATTAGTTTACAGAATTAAAATAATTAGAAAATCCAGCATATTTTTATATAGTTTTTGAATTTTTAAGTGATATTTCAAAAATGTTTCATTATTAAAATTTCACAGCTCAAATTCTTGCTTATTTTCAAGGTTGTTATTTTTTCCAAATTAGTTTTGTTAAATAAGACCTTAGCTATTTTCATGAGGTCATTCTAACTAAGTCCTACGGCGTATTTCTACAGCAAGGGTTTTGACTATGTTTGTAGAAACTATACCATTAATAAGCCCTAAATCCCTTTGTGTACGTAAGGTTACAACTCCTGCAACAAAAAGCGCCCAATAACAAAGACTTCAACTTTGCTATTTTTTATTCTTCCGTCATTCAATTATTCATTTGTTTCTTGACTGCCACGAGTCTGTAGAAAACTACTGACCCAGAATCCCAGTGTGGCACCTGTATGCAACAAGTAGGT
The DNA here is from genome assembly GCF_037954325.1 of Fistularia commersonii. Taxonomy (NCBI): domain Eukaryota; kingdom Metazoa; phylum Chordata; class Actinopteri; order Syngnathiformes; family Fistulariidae; genus Fistularia; species Fistularia commersonii. The sequence goes on from NC_141286.1 coordinate 20,755,932, forward strand.
ATTCGGTCCACGGGTAGACTGCTCCGGTGTTTAGGAGCAGTCTTAATCTCCCACACACCTGCTACAGCCGTGCCAAACTATAAATACGTCTCTTGTATGTGCGTTGTGGGTCAAAGGAAGCTCCACCTGGTGCGAAGGAGCCTGTTGAGTTGTGATCCCAGCTCACAAGATGCCCGAAAAGCTGAGGAATCCATCGACTTATATTCAGTTATCGCTCCCGGCAGACAAAAGTGGACCTGTTTACTCTTTTTTGAAACACACTTTGAAGAAATGATCCGGTCCTCAGTTGGATGGGAAGCAGAGAAGGGACACTTTTTTTTCCTACTGAAGCTCTTTCATTACGGAAAATCAATAGTTTTCGGTCATATGAAAGAAGACGTGGGATTTTGAGTTTTACGACTGTGTATTTCATACAGGTAAACATTAATTTGTGTTCAGATATCCTGGATTTGATTTACCAAGTGGTTGACATCTCTTTAGGGTTTTAGTGTCTCACAAGTGACATATGGTGGCTTTGGAAAATGACTCAATGAATAATGGAAGGTACAACCAAGAATATTTTTAAGCAGCAGCAACATCAGCAGCTGCTAATGAAATAAAGTCACAGTAAACTTGGTTGAATTATCTGTAGATGGCTTTGATTCAGCGCCCGAGTGCACTTGCCACTGTGGGGCATCGGGTGATTAGGGCAGTCTAGACGTTTAAACTATTTACAGTAATTTATTGAGACATTCACTTAAAGAAAAGCAATTAGGTATCAAATGTACATGTGACCTAGGACCCTGAGAACAAATTCACAGAAATTAAATTACATGTCTACAAGTGTTATGTCAAAGAAATACAAATGCTGTGTGCTTGAAATATCCAATAACCCCTCAATTATAACAACAAAAAATACAGTACTGTTGTTTTTTTTTTTTTAAAAATAGCCAAATAGGTTACTCTTAAATCGGCAAAAATTATCTAAAAATATGAAGCAACAAAGTGGGGTCAGTATTTTGAAGAAAATTGCTAATGAGAATATTGTTTTGTGAAAGAGCTTTAAAAATTAGAATATTGTAGTTTTGGTTATGATCCATGATACTACAACGTGTCCTCATGTAAATATTAATGAAACAGGGTCATTCTTTCCATTAGGTTAATTTGACAGTTTTGACGTGAATTCCTTTTTCAACATTTGCAGGGACTGTTTAATAAATACATTTATAATATTTTGATATTGATATTTTGCAAAAAAAAAAAGTGTCACTGTAACACTGAAAATGGTTCAATGTAACAAGGTTACGTGAAGGTTCAGTGTAACAGGGTCATAATGGTCAAGCATTACAAAGGATCATCCAATTAGAGAAGCGTAAACACGAAAAGATCATCCCATCTGAAAATTTGCATTCAGAGTCAAAGTAAAGTTTGGGAGGAACATGATTTTGTTTTTTTTGAAATATATGGACATAAATCAGCATCCAAAGGGATTTTGCAACATGTCTCATCATACTTATGTGTCTCTTCCGTTTGTCCCGCAGAATCTGTCAGATTTCCTCTGGTGGAGATGGATTGTCAGTTCTATTTTGACTATTGAGAGGAACCTTGGCTGTAGCTGACTGCCAAAGAGGGAGGTTTTAACATTGACAATATTTAAGATCTGGGCTGCAGATATCAACACTCTGGACATGCTGGCGTCGGTCCTTTCCAGGCAGTTCATCACACAGCCAGAACCCATTTCCCATTTTGAAAGACCCTCGGGTTTTCCGAAATAAAGAGGAATCATCATCTGGAAAAGGGGTTTTCATTTTGTCAAATCGCATTTGGACAAATAAGAAACACACACACACACACGCACGCACAAGCTAAACGCCTCGGTGGGGCCCTCAAATGCTAGTTTAACGTGTGGATTGATGATTTAATCGTGTGTGTAAAAAGTGCAGCGCAGCCTTGGATCCATCGTGGAACCAGAGAGCGGCTGGGCGCCCAGCCTACGGGTCGGAGACTCTCCAAACCAGCAACTATTCCCTGGTGCTACTGATTCAGCTCAGCCTTCTCTCTTTTGATCTGTTTGTCAACTCCTTCAGTGAGCTGCTGAGGGTGGAGCCGGCAGTACAACTTGTGCTTTTCATGTAAGTTCTGCATCGAACGAAAACAGAACCTTCTTCCGAAAGGGAAATGCCACTCAAAAGATATAACGCAGTTTGATTCTCGTAACAGTCTTGTGGAATCATAGCACAAGCCTTAGCCTCGCGCACCAGACGACTGAAAATTCCATTTCATGTCCTTTTTTTTTTTCTCCTGTCTTTTCTTGTCTTTTCACATCAGCATCCAGGACATCGCCATCTTGTTTAACCTGATCATCATTCTTTTGATGCTCTTTAACACCTACGTGTTCCAGGTCGGTCTGGTTGCGATATTGTTGGAGAGATTTAGAGCGCTACTAATGCTCTCTGCTCTCTATCTGATCTTCAGTGTCATTCTCCATTCATGGCTTGTGGTACGTATGTTCGGATATAAAGAATTATTCGTTTTCCCTGGGATTTACCAATTGCATATTTTTACTAATTATACTGATATTCAAATTGAAAATGTCATAATGTGTCAAAATTGATATTTCTTTAGTCCATTTTTTTAACTGTTCATTTGAGAGGAAACTCACCTCTGATTATTTTGCGTTTTATTACCCTGTAGAATCTACGATGGATGAATTCCAACAGATTTATTTGGACGGAAGGCCTTCAGGCGCTATTTGTGTTCCAAAGAACTGGTGAGATGGCCTAACTTTATTTACCTTGATATAAAGCACCTATATATATTTAGGATGTTTCCCGATGTAAATACAAATTACTGCCACTGCCTACAGCAGTGAAATTCTGAATTCTTACCATGATGGAATGAGGTTTTTTAGAAATGAGACCTCAATTCCTACAACAAATACCAATTGCAGGCTAAATGTTTCAGAGAATTAAATGCATGAGATGAAGAGTTCCTTCACAGGAGGAATCCTAAGTAGTATAGATGTCTGTGCTTGCTTCAATCTTATTCATATACTGGACAAAATAATAAATGTGTAAGTCATGAGACAGTGTGTGAATACACTGGCCTCCAATATTTTTTCTGCTTTTCACATTATACCAGCAATGGCAAGCTGGTCTGTGTGAAGGATTTTGACTCTCTCTAGGGTTCACTTAGCTTTTTAGAAAATGTATTGTCCCCTCTCTGCTGACAGACTCCATGCAGTGACATCCCGCTGTCATGTGGATGACACACACATACTGTATAATCTCCTAAATGGATCAAAAGGATTTATTGTCTAGCCATTGTTGTTTTCAGTTGATGATCCTTTATTACGTTTGATAATGTGGAGACGGGTTACTATTTGTCTCTTCGTCAAGTGTCCTTTTCCAAGGCTAAATGTTGCTTTTGATCACGCTATGATTGACAACTATTGTGGGGGGAAAAAAAGTGTGTGTACACACTGCCAGTATCATGCCACCAAGATATGCATGGCAGCACTGTTTTGCAAAGAGGTGCTATCTCAAGACACAGTGTAGCTAAAGAAATAAAATAAAAATAAATACATTTAAAAAAAAATGCCCACTATATCGGGCTGCTGCTTGTTTAGTTGCAGGGACGTATATGAGAAACTGTGAGGCATCAAATTCATTCATGTATGTATATATATTGTGTACATATATTATGACCATATACTGTATACACATCCCTTGAAAACAGGAACATCTGGGAAATATGTCCACATTTTACATTTAGTTCTAACTATAATGATAATTTAAATGTGATACTTTATATGCTAACTTGACACTTATCCAATACATTTCCTAAAGTACAAAAGACTTGGATGATATAAGTTAAAAATTCCATGTATATGAGTATTGAATTTCAAAAGTTCTGTCTTGGGTCACCCTTTCATAATAAGCGAAGATGTACAGCATTGAGGGATTATTGCAATACAAGCAATATTATAAAGGTTAATGACGCATTGCATGCACGGTTGGAAAGATTTGCAGTATAACAGTTTATGGTTTCATGTAGGTGGGTGAAAAAGAATAAAAGTTAAATGAATGCCAACAATTTCAGATCTGGTTGTAAGATTTAACCTGTCGTCTCGTTCATTGGTTTGGTTTATCGTGCGGTTTAATGTTTCCGGAAAAAAAAAAAAAAAAAAAAAAAAGAGCTCTTTCTTTGCTGGCTTGAATCTAGAGTGGCATTCCTAAACATGAAGATTTGCGCTCTTGTTGCAACAACAGTCACTTCTATAGAAGCTTTACATTTGTGAATTATATGAAAAAACACACGTACTTTCCTGTTCACAGCTTCTGTGTTGTACTATTACCACTACAAGAGGACCTCCGAGTATCTGGGTGACCCTCGTCTCTACGAGGATTCACCATGGCTGCGAGAGGTCTTTGCTCAGGTCAGACAGTGACGTCTCTCGGCGAGGATCAGCGGAGGCCAACGTCCCCACCTGAAACATTAATATTAAAACATAGCCCGGATAGATGGGAAATATGTTCTATAGAGAAATAACTCACATCTTCTTTAGTGTTACAGGAAATATTTCAATTAAAAGGAGTCACAGACTTGCACAGGTAAAAAAGAAGTCATACACGAACCGTACACAATTTCCTCTCTATGCAGGATGGAATGTGCCAAATCTGGTCCAGCTGTTAAAGCACGACATCTAATTCCTCATTTGGCATGTTTTTTTGCGATTTGGATGGTAAAGAGAATGTTTGGAGGTGTTATTCGAGAATGGGGGGGTATAATTTTCTATAATGTATCTACACCAGTCACCATATGCCCTTTTTGTTTTAATACAATATATTTTCCAAGAAAAGATTGTGATGCAGTATATTTTATATACAATCTGGCAATTTGTGTTGCTCAAGTTTTGCTTGTAACACAATATTAAACACTTTTTCCTGACTTTGGTTTCAGTAGTTACTGAATGTAGATCTCACATGAGTTGGCTCCCTCTTTGAATGGAGAACATGTTCATTACTCTTTACATGCTTAAACTACAATACAGTATGATATATATAATAACAGAGGGTTAAGCTGTTATGAGTCCATCATTTAAAAATGAAATCAAACTTCTAATTGATTTGTAATTCTCATCAAGCATCTAAAAATGATCAAGGTTTTAATTTCTTAAAATTTTAAAAATGTACAATCAGGCATAAGTCTGTGTACCTACCAGTACAAATTGTGTGTATGTTTCAACCGTACACTGAGGTTAAGGAAGTCCCGAGTTAAAACCTAAATATGTGAAGCACTTTTTTTTTCTACAATGTGTGAAGTTTTAGTCGCTACTGGCCTCTAAAGTCAAGCCTCAGAACTCGTTCCAAAGTTTGAACCCAGAAGCCTGAGCTGGATTTGATCCTGCAGGTCTTTGAACTGATCCAGAAGAGATGTTTTCTGCAGGTTGAACTACAGGCAAAGAAAAGATGACATGACATTTAGACAAAATAGTCTAGGAAATTATCACGTAAATAGAAGTGTGTCTGCCATACTGTGCAGAACCCAACATGTAGTCAGTATTTTAACAGTCATATGAATCTGTATTCCCACTTTCTAATCCTATTTGAGACAAATGTGAATAACAATAACAACCTGCATTATCAGCGAATAACAGTACACGAATGCCTCTAGAAGCAGTATTACAGTAACATGACCGGTCCAACTCACCCTCACGGCATATTTATAATACAGTTCTGCTTCTTCTTGCCGCTCCGACTGAAAATAGGGACAGACGTCATGTGATCAGTTCAGGTCTAACATGTCAAGAGTAGAAAAGCCTGATAGTAGATCTTTCCAGTGAGGAAACACAACAGTGTTTCTGATCTGATCTCCTTGTCAAAGACCAAGACAAACATGATTACTATGCTCCATACTGTGGCCAAACACGTGTATAGCAGCCGTAGGGGTGTATTCAGATAGCTCATGACTGAGCTGGAAAGATGAACAAATGTATCTATTTGCTTTGTTTCTAGATCTTGCAGTCAAATATTAATTGGGGCATGTAGTGGAAAACATCTGTTTATTTCTTGGCAGTTTTTTTTCTTGAATCCGCTCACTCTGTATGCTTAAAGTTCGACTGAAGCACAGCGGGAGTGATGTCAGAGTTTCATCATCACTCACCCTGAGGCAGATCAGAGACAGGTAAGCCCACACCTCTGCGTTGTGGTTGTTCAAAATGTTGGCCTCTGTCAAAGCTTCCTCTGCTATACAGAACTCCTCCAGCTACACACACACACACACACACAAATTTACAAAATGATGGATCATCCAAGCGGATTTTAATTTTTTCTGAGTTCAGACCCCCCGCCCACGACTGTCCTTTTCATTTCACCAGAAAAGAAGGCGATGCTTTACCCGATAACATGTGATACCCATGCCCAGCCAGGTCAGGCAGGAGGGAGACTGCTCACATGCTTGCAAGTAGATAACTTTGGCGTGCTCAAACTGAAAGTGAACCAAAACACAGTTGCGGGTCCAACTTTAAGCACAAAGGCACCATATCTTCAATGAATATTTGAAATGTTAAATCAGATTTCAGCGTTTGAACCTCTCTTACCTTCTCCTCCTGGAGGTAAATGGATCCCAGGCGGAGGAGAACCAGGTGAGAATCGGATGGCTGCTTCAAGGCGTTGAGGCTGCATTCATAACTGACGCGAGCCTCGGTGAACAAGCCTTGCTGATAGTGACAGTGGCCATTCAGAGCCCACACATTGGCATCCTTCAAACGCAGTGGACAATACAGAATAATGTAAATGAGTATAATTTATGGACAGATGAAGTCTTCAGATTGACATATAGAAGGGGATCAAGATCCTGCAGTCATAACCTGCGTACCTCGTCTTTGTGAAGCAGCACTTCTTTGAAGCTGGCGGTGGCACTGTCATAGTCAGATCTGAGCATCTGCAAGTGGCCCAGATGAAGCAAGTAGAAAACACTTCGACCTCCGTCTGAACTCAATAGCTCCTGACACAGGGCCCGCTCCGCCATCTGAAAGCAGGTCGGCGACAATAACATTCATTTTTTATAATGATGCATCCATGAGGATTTACACTTCACATTAAGAAAATCTGAAGCAACAAAGTTTAAAGTAGACTCTATGGCCCGGATCAGTTTGACTCGATGGTCAGACGATCATTCAGATTTCTGGAATCAGAATTTGCTCAAGCTTTTTTTCAGACGTTGTGAGCGACATAATAATTTTTGTCTTTCGAGTCGAGTAGAAATGACAGTTATGCAACAGTATGAGTGCTCTCGTCTCCGATCACATCAGATGTCAGAGAAAAACATACCGGTCAATTCCATTGGAATCCAGATGGATAGTTTCTTTACCTGCAGGGCACTGTTACGCAACAGGAAGTGCACCGTATCGGTGTAAATTGTGGGGGAGTAGATGACTGGAGGAGGTTTGGAGCTGACGTTCTGACCTTGTTCTGCCGGGTCCAGGTCTGCAGCCTCAGAGTCTGAGAGAAAGACAGTCATATTGTAACGTAAATGTTGCTGAATCTCAGGGATTTCAGTTCTGTAGAACTTCTGGGTGAGTCCAGTAAAAACCTAACTTTAAGTTCACTTTAAGAAAAAAAAAAAAGCTTACAGATAAAAAACTAGAATTAAATTGAGTGTTATCTTCACTCAATTCACACAATTTTAAAATCAACAACACTTTAGTTGATCATTGATATGGGTTACATGAGATCATGGTCTCAGCAGTTATTGGGAGAGTGTTTTTTTTTTTTCCTTTTTTAAGAAATGATCCAATGCAGACATCATTAAGTTAATTTTCATCTAATATGTATGGAGTAAAAACTGGAATTTTGACGTTTCACAAAGAACAAGGAATAATTGTGATCACAATCAATTCAAAAACAGGAAAAAAAACAAAAGGAGCTAATTTTTCTTCCGCCAGTGCCACTGGCACAGAAACCAGGAATCTATTATCCTCTCCAAGAAAGGAATAGTTATCAGACGAAAGGAGAGACAAAGAATGTGACATAATTGACTAAGAGAGACATTATTCTCTTAATCTGCATTACCTCCTGTTTCATTGTCACCTTCTTTGATGGGGGGGGATTGACATGCTGTCGGGGCAGTCTCCTCTTCCTCTTGCTGGTCTTTCTTCGGCTCCGGTTCTTTTTTCTCCACTCTTTTGTCATCTTTTTTCTCCTCTTTCTTGTTTTCTTCTACCCTCAGCTGGCGCCTGGCCTCCATGAAGGCTCTTTCAGCAAGTGTGTGCTTGTTCATGTTCTCCTCAAGTAAACCTGGGGAGGGGATCTGGAAATGAGAAAGTGCTTCTACACAAAGTATCTGAACTGTACAAATAAAACATTGATATGAGTGTATATGTTGGCTGGTTGATTAAGAATGGTGACAATATTGATTGGGGATTATGGTCTATTTTTGTGTTGTGTTACCTAACAACTGAAATCCAAAGTCTGGCCAAAGTTCTAATGTTAACATAAAATATTTTAACATAGTCTGGGATTGTTATTGTGTAAACCTGATTTTCTTTTCCAACTTAAATGCCTGTCTAACACTTTTGTGTCAAGAAATGAACAGATTTCAGATGGTGAATTTAGGTCGTTCACTGAAAATGAAATTACCAGCTTCCAGGTTTGGTCACCAAAAGTTTATCATCAGTCTGGCTGTATTCTAACCCTTCGGGAGCCTCCATTATTCTGACTGTGTGAGCAACTGGATGAGATCAGATTTTCAATTTAAAATGTTCCTGCTGCTTGAATAACAATCACAAAAAATACAGACTTCTATCTTACCCAACAGCGTCCAGGCCACCACACTGGATGGCTCAATGCTGGCAGCTCGCTCCAAGAAGGTCTCTGCTTGCTCAAATTGCTGATACATCACTGCCAGTACTCCGCACATCATTAGGCTGGAGAGAGAACATCACACAAACATAGAAGTTCCAAGTCTTACTTTTTAACTCTCCATCCAAAATATTTTGGCTGCCTCTGCACGCTTACGCCTCCAACTGGGGTGAGTTGCCGGAGTGCGCGGAACTCAAAAATGACCTCCCTCCAAGGCCACTGACAAAAGTTTCGCTTTTTGATATAAAAAACTCTCTAAAAGCCAAGCTTTCTAACTCGAACCCTGCTGCACACCTCCCAGAGTCTTTTGAAAATCACCTTGGCAGGTTTTTAGAGTCCACCAGCTGAGAGATGGGGAAACAAACCAACAGATGTGTGGAAGATCCGCAGGTGATGAATAAGATAAACTTAATTGATTCCCAAGCCCGGATAAATGCAGAGGGTTGCGTCAGGAACGGCATCCGTAACAAAACTTTTGTCAAAACCAAATATGCAAATCAATCATAACAACCAGATCAAACCGAATCGGTTGAGGCCCGGGTTAACAACGACCGCCATTGGAACCAATGACCTACAGGGAACCAATGGAAACTGGGCAACTGTAGGTCAAAGAAGGAGAGGAGGAAGGAGTGTTCAGAAGCAGAAAGAGAAGGGGAAAGGCATGAGTCTGGGACTAAGAGTAGGAACTTTGAATATTGGGACCATGACAGGACAGAGTTGGTCAACATGATGCAGAGAAGGAATGTGGATATACTGTGTGTCCAGGAGACCAGGTGGAAAGGCAGCAAGAATAGAAGCGTGGGAGCAGGCTTTAAGTTGTACTATCATGGTACTGAAAAGAAGAGAAATGGAGTAGGAATTATCCTGAAGTGAAAAGAATGTCAGATAGACTCATGAGTCTGAAAATGGAAATTAAAGGTGTGATGGTCAATGTTGTTAGTGGCTATGCCCCGCAGGTGGGATGTGAGTTTGAGGAGAAGTGATGCAGAATATCCCCAGTGATGAGAGAGTGGTAATTGGTGCAGGCAATACAGGTGGTGAAGAAGTGATGGGCAGATTTGGAATACAGAATAGGAACGCAGAGGGAGAGATGGTGGTAGACTTTGCAGAAAGTATGTAAATGGCTGTAGTGAACACTTATTTACAGAAAAGGCAGGAACATAGGATAACTACTAAGAGCGAAGGTGGAAGCACCCAGGTAGACTACATCTTGTATAGATGAGGTAACCTGAAAGAGATCAGTGACTACAAAGTAGTTGTAGGTGAGAGTGTAGCCAGACAGCATTGGATGGTGGTTTGTAGGATGACTCTGGTGACAAGGAAGAGAGGCCAGACTGAGATGGTTTGGTCATGTACAGAGGAAGGATAGTGAGTATATTGGTAGACGGATGCTGGAATTGGAGCTGCCAGGCAGGAGGTCTCAAGGAAGACCAAAGAGAAGACTTATGGACATAATGAGAGAGGATATGAAGGTAGTTGGTGTGACAGAGGAGGATAGAGAGAATAGGGTTAGATGGAGAAGGTTAATTCGCTGCAACGACCCCTGAAGGTTAGCAAAAAGACTGATATTATCATACTTGCTGATACTAAATATCATTGATTTGGGTGGATTGTTTTTGTTCTAATTTGTTCCTGAATATTTTGCAAGTATTCAGCATTCATTCAGACACTCAGTATTCATATGCCGTTCACCAAGGTCACCATCTCCACGAACAGCATTCAAACAGCCAGAGATAAATTTTTGTGTACTTCCCCCCAACCCCCACTTCCAGTGCATCTTTGGATATTTCTGACCTGGGTTGGTGAGTCTGCTGGAGGGAAACCGCATCGTGAAAACACTCTTTGGCCTTCATGAAGTCGCCAGTCTGCATGTAGAGGCTCCCCCATTCATATCTGTAGGAGGGTTGACGGGGATGCCTCACCACCAGCTGTGGGAAAACACATATCTATAAAGAAAGTCCCCCCAAAACAGCGAAAGTGGACAGAATCAAGATACTAATGCTTATGATGTACCTCCTCAAAGTATTGGGAGGCCTGCTTATAATTGCCAATCATCTGAGCCTCCTTGGCAAAATGTAGAAGTTGAGAGGAACTCAGCTGGATTTCTTCCAGGCAGTCGTCCTCAACATTATCGGAGTAGATCTAAGGAGGGAGACGATTAAGAAACATTAACAAGTTACAAAAAAAAAAGATGAACAGTTTGATTTTCCACTTGCTTCTCGCATCTAAATAAGATAAATGAAGAGGTGAATCCCTGTGGCACAGGTTTGCATCACCTTAGGCTTCCGCATGGCTGCATGCTTTACCTGTTTTTTGTTTTTGTTTTTCTCTTTCCATAAAATTGAACTCATTAATTCTGAAGATGATTTAACAGATGCAATTCTTGCAAAATACTTTGAAACTGAGAACACAAAAACTCCATATAACTGCAACTGGTTAGAGAGAAGGTGGGGTTGAAGGCAGGGTTGGGAGACTTATGTCCACTTTGGCATGCAACCGTACCTTTACCAGAGAAGGAAATAATATCAGTCACATAACATTTGAGAGACTTGAGACCAGGTTTGTACAAGGGATCTTTGTATGACAAGTTCCATCAATTTTTTTGCAGGCTGGTATAGCATATAGATAGGCAGCATGTAGAAATAAATCAAAAGATGTGAGACACACTTGAAATAATTCCCAAAATCTACATCCTTTGCTTCAAACTACTACAGCTTCTAATTAAAAATTATAATGTGGCCAAGAAAAGGTCGCTACAGCGCAAATATCATTGGGTACTCCATTCTTGGGATATAACCTCAGAGCCAGAAGTAAGAAGATCCGGGTCACAGATACTATAAAATGTCAAGAAACGTACTTAATATAAAAACGTAAGACCGATACATTAGGGACTGCATTTTCTGTGTTCTTACTTTATTGAGAGCGATGTGCATCTCATCGACCAGGTAGACGTAGAGCTTGCTGACAAAGGTCTGTAGACCCTGTTGCTCTGTGAACGGGTCAACCTGTTGCAACTTGTCACGGACGACCCTCACCACTGCCTGCTGCTTGCCAGAAAAACACACATACAGTGGGGCAAAAACGAAAAAAGTATTTAGTCAGCCATTAATTGTGCAAGTTACCCCACTTAAATGAGAGAGCTGTAATTTTCATCATAGGTACACTTCAACTATGAGAGACAGAAAAACAAAATTAATCCAGGACATCAAATTGTCTGATTTTTAAAGATTTATTTGCAAGTTATGGTGTAAAATAAGTATTTGGTCAATAACAGAAGTTCATCTTAATACTTTGTTACATACCCTTTGTTGGCAATGACAGGTCAAACATTTTCTGTAAGTCTTCACAAGGTTTTCACACACTATTGCAGGTATTTTGGCCCATTCCCCCATGGAGATCTCCTCTAGAGCAGGGTGTTGCTGGGCAACATGAAATTTCAACTCCCTCCAAATATTTTCCATAGGGTTGAGATCTGGAGACCGGCTAGGCCACTCCAGGATCTTGAAACACTTCTTACAAAGCCACTCCTTCGTTGCTCGGGCGGTATGTTTGGGATCATTGTCATGCTGAAAGACTCAGCCACATTTCATCCTCAATGCCCTTGCTGATGGAAGGAGGTTTTCACTCAAAATCTCAGGATACATGGCCCTATTTGTTCTTTCCTTTACACGGATCAGTCGTCCTGGCAGAGAAACAGCTCCAAAGCATGATGCTTACATCCCCATGCTTCACAGTAGGAATGGTGTTATTTGGATGAAACTAAGCATTCTTTCTCCTCCAAACCAATCCTCTACTGGATCATCCAAATGCTCTCTGGCAAACTTCAGACGGGACTGGACATATACTGCCTTAAGCAGGGGGGACACTGCTTAATACTGTCTGGCACTGCAGGATTTGAGTCCCTGGCGTAGTGTGTTACTAATTGTGGCCTTTGTTACTTTGGTCCCAGCTCTCTGCAGGTCATTCACTAGGTCTCCCCGTGTGGTTCTGGGACTTTTGCTCACCGCTCTTGTGATCATTTTGACCCCATGGGGTGGATCTGGCATGGAGCCCCAGATCAAGGGAGATTATCAGTGGTCTTGTATGTCTTCCATTTTCTAATAATTGCTCCAATAGTTGATTTCTTCACACCAAGCTGCTTACCTATTGAAGATTCAGTCGTCCCAGCCTGGTGCAGGTCTACAATTTTGTTTCTGGTGTCCTTTGACAGTTTGAGGTTGTGGACAGGTGTCTTTTATACTGATAACTAGTTCAAACATCTGCCGTAAATACAGGTAACGTGTGGTGGACAGAGGAGCCTCTTAAAAAAGAGGTTATAAGTCTGTGCGAGCCAGAAATCTTGCTTGTTTGTAGGTGACCAAATAGGTATTTTACCGAGGAATTTACCAGTTAATTCATTGAAATCCTACAATGTGATTTCCTGGATTCTTTCCCCCATTCTGTCTCTCATAGTTGAAGTGTACCTATGATGAAAATTAAAGGCGTGTCTTGTCTTTTTAAGTGGGAGAACTTGCATAATTGGTGGCCGCCGAAATAATTTTTTGCCCCACTCCGCTGGACTTTTCAATACAGATTCATCACTAGAGGGAGAAGATCTTTGAGCATTTTTGAGAGTTCTGGTGAATCTGGCATTTGATTGGATATCTGCAAAGTCTAAGGGCTAATAAAACTTCTCTGTTGCTACATTCATCCTGCTGTTTTTTTAATTTACCCAAAATAAAATTACAGAATGTATCGAACATGAAAACAGGAACAGTTCAGTTTAAGTTAGATCTTATAATTTTTCGATTTTATGAAAATCGATTTTATAAAAAATATTTAGGGAATTTGTAATGATTTTTTGTTATGTCCCAATCTTTCTTATTTAACATTATTTCTCCTTTGATGTAACATTTACTTATTAAGTGAATAATTTTAGTTTTATTCACTCATAAATACTGAGAGGCTTGTGAATTTTTTTTTATTCAATAAAGAAGAAAGAAGGTAAGAAAGAAAGAAAAGGAAAAAAATGTTGGTGATTAAATGTAAAGTAATTTGTAATGCTTTTTCTTCCCAGTCCTTCGGTTTTCACATTATTTCACATTTTATATACCATTTATTTACTTGGTTACTTCTTTTAGTGTTATTCACTCATAAATTCTGACTGTCGAAAATGTTTTTATCAAAGACAGAAGAAATAATAGGCTGAAAATGTAGGAAATATTTAAGTAATTTTCGATGTTTTTTTTTGTCATGTTGCAGTCATTCCTATTTTACATTACATCTAATTTTATGAAACCTTTAATTATTTGGTAAATAATTTTACTGTTATGCAGTCATAAATTCTGAGACACTTATTCTATAATTAAAGAAAGAAGAAGAAAGAAATAAAATGCAAAAATGTAGGTAATATTTCAGTAATTTGTGCTTTTTTGTCATGTCCCAGTCTTTAATATTTCACATTATTTCTCATTTTATGTAACATTCAGTTATTTAGTAATTAATTTTATTGTTATTCACTCATAAATTCGTAGCCTTATGAAAAAGAACAATTAGAAATAAAAGGCCCAAAAAAATTTTTTTTGAGGGTTGGGAATTATGTGGCCATAAACTTCACGCAGCTATAAAATGTGGCTATAAAAACATTTTCCTGACCTTCATCTGTTCCTTGAAGGCAAAGTATCTCCCAGAGACATTCAGTTCTCCCATCAGCTGGGCCATTATTTGCTCCTGACTGCAGTCCTCGGACAACGTCGCCCTGAACAATTCCTCATACTGCTCTGAAACGTGATTCACCACGTTCTTCACTTGCCTGTGGAAGTCTTGAACTGCCTACAAGAAAATGCAGCAGAGGCAAGTCTTCAGTTGGTTGTATGAATGAGTATGTGTGTGTTTTTGTGTAGCTGCGTCTGAGTCTTACTTTTTCTGCTCTGCTGGGACCTGCTGGTGGAGGTCTGGGTGGGATCAGTGCTTTGACCCTACAGGACGCATAAAGAAATTTCAGCACACATTAATTCCAACCGCTCTTAGGCAAAGAAAAGCAACAATTTCTATCTGAGAACAAAAATCAACTGTCACACGCGGAATTGGTGTCCTCGGACAGGATTCGATTTAAAAAAAGACAAAAGGTTGAAGAATCATAAGAGTGACAAGATCTGTGACAAATATAACAATACAGTTTGTTAATTTTTCATTTTACCTCAGATGGCTTTTAAGGGCTCACATTTTTCTCACCCTTTGAAAAACACAACCCAGGAAAATGATGGTGTCTCACCTATTGCTTGACAAAACCTCAATAGTGTGCACTTGGTTGACTTGTAAAATATTTTACCTCCTGGCCAGCTCTTCTGGAGATGTTTTCTGGATAAGTGGTTTCTCCAAGGCAATTTCAATCATAATATACGTTCTGCTTTCTGCATAAACCTGTCGTTAAGGCAGATGGGATGTCAGCCTACTGTCTTGACTCAAAAAAATGTAACCGCAAACATGTAAAGTTTAACATGAGTCGGGACAGATATGCATGACAACTGGCTGAAAAATATTATCATAAAAAAAAAGTTTGTGTGTGTTTGGGTTATTAATATAGCACAGTGTAATACTTACATTATCATCTGTATTCTCACTGCCAGCCACACTGTAGACTGTCGGAGTTCGGCTCTGATTGCCAGGTCGCTTAGAACAATAATGAGTTATGTTGAAATATTATCAATATTCTTATGCTCATTTAAGATGTTGATCCTAATGTCATTAATTTCATTTAAATATAAATACAAAATACAATTCTATTCTGATAAGCAAAACACTCTAAATCATAAATAAATAATAATGGGTACTTTTTCTGATGTGGTTGGAAAATAAAAAAGATTGTCAAAGATGAAGAAGCCTGGCATCATGTCGTATGAAGTTCTAAGTACCAAAATGCTGTTTCCCCTCAATGTTTTGCTTCAGCAAGTTAAAAAGACAGGGATTCTTTCGTCTACTGCTGTCAGCGTGCCGAAGCGCAGCATTATTCTTTTTAGATTTATCTTATGAGTTAAAGATGAGGTTCTCTGGCCTCTTCAAATGTCATCATGGTAGTTATGTAATGTATTTCTTTGACCCTGTAAAACCAGTCCACATATATCACATGGTATATTAAAAAAATTATCATTCAGTATTTATACGAAGATATCTGCAAGATACACAACCAGATATCAGTTACCAGATACACAACACAAATTAAGTGGGGTTATCTCCTGCATGAAAACATATTTTCTTTAAATATATGAGTGCATGTGAATAAATATGTATATATGTGTGTGTATGTGTGTATGTATATGTGTATATTAAAGATAACCACAACAGGGTATTACAAAAAATATTAAATTTATATGGATGTAAACTGATTCGGTGCATTACTGATCGTGTGTGTCACACACACATCCTCCTGACTGTACACCAGTCAAATTGTCAAATTGAGGAATGACAGCTGGATAACGCCAATATAAATCCTGTCCAAGTATGAGCATGAGAATCCTCCAGATGGTGGACGTGGTGATAAAAATATCACCCAGGACGGCAAATAATAAAAGGAAAGGGGCAACGCGAGTCCATCATAAAATATGTCAAGATGTTGTTGTCATGGAAACAAACCCACACACCCCGCACCTTGCTCAAATGCATGCCAGCACTGTTCTGCCAGTAAATAAACACTTTGAAGCAAACACAGAGTTATAAACCTTTTTGGCTTGGTCCTTGGCTCCCTTGTTGTTTCCATTTAAGGGCTTCCACGCACTCTTTGCAGAACCTGTAACTGAGCCAGATCGGGCGTGGCTCGCTGCAGCCTTGGCCTGCTCCTTCAGTACACTGACACTCCTCTTGGACTTTGGGAACGAGATGAAAAACAGAGACCCTTGAGGACATGTCACGGGACCGCACAACAGTGTATTTCAGTATATAAGCACTTCCTGGAAGACTTAGAGATGTTAATTGTACAATTAGTGTGTATTTGTGGTACCTTGTTTAGAACTTCAGCTTCAGAGAAGCTGTGAATGCAGTATGCTCCTCGGATGCGCTGAACTCCAGGATACAGGAGCCGTCCCATGTCCACAAATGCAACACCGTGAAAGGGGATTTGTGGGTCTTCTTCGGTTGTCTACAAACACACAGAAGTGAAAATTAATCATTGTCTATTCTACCTCTCCTGTAGTCAAGGACACACTGGAGCTAAACCTGAGGGGAATGTATTCAACGGTTTATGCTAATGTATTGAATAGATTATATACTTTATATTGCTAAATACAAATATATGTTATCCCTTAATCACTTCTATGATGTGTATCTGATCTGATCCATGTTATGTCACAATACACAATGTGACTATTTAAAAGATAAGGGCAGATTTTTGACCCCAAAAAGAGTGCATATTATTGTGATGCTTACATTGTTTCTAGAGCAACCCTTGCAAATGGGTTAGTAATATGTAGATAAATGTGATCTGTTTCCATTCAACAGGAAAAAGGACACTTTAATGAAAACAATTGCAGATTTTTACGTTAAGACAGTTGAGACAATTCATATTTCATATTTCATTATATTTCTTATTCTTCCTCCTTTCTACTATTATCTATTACTGTTATGTGTTTTACTTGAAACTCTGGCACAACAATTTCCTTCGGGATTAATAAAGTTGTTCTCATCTCATCTCATCTCATTTAAGAATCCTCATTTATTTACTTGTATTCTGGAAAACAGTGATAGATCTCCATCACTTTTATATTCTTATGAAGGAGCAAGTTATGAGGACATTTCTGTTCTGCACTAATAGAGCATTTGCTCGGTGCTGCGTGTGGTGAATCAATTTTATTTTCAAATGTATGTAACCAAGCTGCATTTTGTAACTTTCATTTGGCTTCGACCACAGCCTCAATACTGAAAGTTCGGTGCATGCAGGAGACATGAAGAAAACTGGTAATTTGTGTCATAATAATCGTCAATAACCTGTTTGAAAATTTCTCCAGCCTTTCCAAGAGTAGCCGTTGACCTCATTATTTCCAGTGGCCAAAATCTGCCCTCAGTGATCCTCTGACGCAGCCTGAAAAACACAGTGAACAATAATGCATACATTTTCTTATATTCCAAACACCCATTGGTTGTACTCTGTTTTAAAATGTTTCCAAACATTCAAATACAAGCAATCACCCATCCTAGAAATGGATTCATGTACCACTTGAATTTGTTTGGCCGCAGTATCTGTCGGTTGCCTCAACAACAAGGGCTGATGTTCAAAGCTGCAGTGACTACAAGGATATAAAACTGATGAGCCGCACGATGAAGCTCTGAGAAAAAGCAGTGGAAGTTTGTTAAGAAAAAATTGGCTCCATTTTCTGTTTCAATGTCATGCCAGGGAGAAGCACTGAAGATGCTACAAGAGTGCTGATGGAGAAGTACAGAAAAGGTCAGAAGGAGCTGCATTGTGTCTTAAAGTGCATTTTTTTATTCGCAATGTAAATTCATGGTAATGAAACTTCACCTCCCATGGGGAAAAGATTCAACAGCATTTCATAGTTTTGATACTTAATTATGCTGCTGATTCAAGGATTATGTGATACCAATTTGAAGTATAATTACACATTTTCTTATTATGTGTGTCAACAATAACAACTGTCAAGTGTCATTAATTCCACACACAGTGTGAACTTTGTTCATGAATACTTCATTAAGCATAATTGCTCTGGCTGCTTTCTGACTGATGCTTCTATGGTGATGCTGAAAATCCTCTGAAACACTTTACCTGATCATCTACAATATTAACATAATTTGCATGCATTTTAATGGATTTAGAACGCTTTTTTTGCAGATTCTTCAATGGCTAGTTACAGTCCTTTGATTTAAAATTTGTCGCTATTGTAACACATACAATTGGTCATATAATATTTCTCACTGTTATTTGTTATAGTAACTGTCAGGAACTCCTAGTTTTAAGCTGGATGTATCTTCAAATTTTAATCTAGGTTTTTACACATACAATAACAAATTAGCCTTCTAAGTAAAAATTCTGCCTATTGATCAAGAATACTGTCTTAATTTGTGCAAGGGTTTTTATTTTACATTCAAAAACAGAGAAAAGCTTAAATTAACAAATGCATGCAAATGCAAATTACTTAAATTTCAGACTTGTTATTTTTCTCCAAATCATGTTTCTGAGCAGGGGGAGGAGTGAGATATATGTGAAGCTGACCTTGAAATGCCTCCTGCATTCAGAAAACAGAGCATCTCCGTATCCCAGCTCACCCTGTCCTTCATGATCTCTGATTCGTTACGAAACTCATGGTCCTGTGGGAGACATTTAGACATTTCAGTTTTGCTTTTCCTTGCTAAAGTAATCTCCAGTTTGCATTATTTTTCAGGTTGTTCTTTCTATCAAATTTGAACCACCACTCAAAACTATTAAATACCATAAAGAATTATTGGTGACAGTTATACATAAGCGCTGAATGTGCTCTCAAGTACCTTTGAGCCGGTTAGCTCGCCATCCTCCTCAACAGCAGGCTCTGTCTCGAAAAAGCTTCCAGGTAGGAAGTGGTTACCCGGAACAAGAAGGGCCTGATGGGGTCGCTTCTTCTGTCGCCCAGTTGATTCCCTCTGCCCCCCTGCCTTCATCTGTCCTTCGCAAAAAATCAGTACTTGATCTTTCTGGAAAACAGAGGAGTAATACAGGGCAGTTTTACATTATACAGTAAATAAGCATCGGTTTTACTCCTAGGTGTGATCCTAGGAGCACAATCTACCTCACGTTGATTAATATTAGTATTCTCCTGTGGTTGGGTAAGACATGTTTCTTATGTTATCAAGCAACTGTACATCAATGGGAGTGTAAACATGCTTAAAGGTGGTCTGTATCTTTCGGGACATCCTTACCTGGTGTTTGTAAAAGTACTGAGACCTAACAAATTTGTTATTATTGCGGATAGTGGTGAGAAGTAGCTGCTATTTAATAAAATCAAGTTAGGTGACCTAAAGATTTTGTTAGGTTCCTAATAGTGCAATTTTGTCTCAAGACCATGGGGGGTATACTTTTAACAGCAATACATAAGCATGTTGTCATTCATATGGCTGTTATCAAAATCTCTACAACTGGGATTGTGCCATCTGGACAACCAAGACGGTACAAACTTACCTCTGCTGTAATTGGGATATCAATTGCAGCAGTGAATATGCTTGGAGTGGCACCAGGGCCAGAATGCACTGTCCACAAGTCAGGGAGAGAGTAGGCGGTCTCCACGGTAACCTTTAGCTGGTTGGAAGTTTCAAGGTCAGCTTCAGTCAGTAAAGGCTGTGATACACTAACACTCACATCCAGCGTTGCCTGCTGAAGAAATTCAGAAATACATGGTTTATTTTCTGGAACTGATGTTGGCTTCAAAGTTATACAATGTGGGAAGGTCAGAATAGGTGATTCTGAAGGCTTCTCAGCTGTGGGGCCCTGTTGAGTAATCTTATTTTTAGGCATGGGCCTTCTATTAGCCAATAACCTGCGTTTCAAAATGGTCAAAATGGCTAAAATATCCTGAAAGCTTCATGAAATAATGGGTCAAATATTTGATTTAAAAAACACAATCACAATATTGACCATATCTGATATTTACTTGATATGCTCAACATGATCAGCTACAATGTCCATACTATTTGTTTACATTTCATAGTCGATGGCAATGAAAAAGAGGGAAGGAGTGTGATAACTTTTGGTTCACACAGTTAAAGCAATTTTAGTCAACAGAATGCGTGATTGATAACAACAGAAAATAATAACTCGTAATGATGTTTACTGTTCTTCTGGGAAGCTCAATAGTGGCTGGATCTATCGAAAACGTACGGAGGCATTGGTGTTGTAACTACAATCAATAGCAATGATATTACAATTATCCACCTACTGACCTTGGTGCCAATGTCCTGGGTAGATGCCTTGGTTGGTGGGAGAATCGCTGGATTCAGCGGGACTGTGGTGGACAAGCTACACAGGCCTGGAGGCGAGAGATAACATCAGTGCAGGCCTGTCTGAAAAGTGTTTAAATACAGTAAAAGTGACTGGAAAGCTTCACTGATGTAGCTGACAACGCTGCATCGCTCAGCAAAAGATAAAGCTTACAATATGCAATAAACCTTGATGAAAAAATAGATAATTAAAACATTGGCCAAAATATTTGATGATCTACTCGTGTGTCATGGAAATGAAGGGTTGGAGATCGTAACATCTAAATTTCTACATTCCTATTTTCTTACATCACTCAATTTCTGAAATGACTAGAGAATACACTAACCTATGCTCATGGTGATTTTGTTACCCCTGCCTGGAAAAAGTCATGGTTTGATGGGAGATGTTAGATTCACAATAAGAACAGAAAGTACCTTGCAGCAGTGGCAGCACATCAACCACAGCTTGGCCCAGCACAGCTGTCTTTTCACCTTTCTTCTTCTCAGTCAAGACCTCGGTCACCATGACTGACCACAACAAAAATTGATCATTAATCGGTACAGACAAAACATGTCTAACTACAAAACAAGCTGCAGTGTTCTGGAAGGATATCATCACAGTGGTTATGGATATACTCCATTTCTGCAGTAATTCATTAAATCTTTCATGACCTTGTCGAGCGATACTTTGCAAATTGCTTATCAAAGAATCACTATCATCATCGCTTCATGTTGGCAAATTGATGACAATCAATCTAATTTCACTTCCATTTTGACAATTTTCTTTTACTTTCTCACTCTCAATGTGAAAAGAATGGAAACAGTCAAAGCAACATGATTTCGAACACCAGTGCTTAGGGGTAGCAGACGTCAAGGAGCGACACATCCAGTTTACCGTACCTGTGATAGGCTTTTGCACCATTTCACTGAGAGCCAGAGCGTCGTTGTGGCAGTCGAAAGTGCAAGTGTAGTTGTAGTTGGTGCACTTTTCCACAACCTGTATTTTGTCTGACTCTCCCAGCACAACCCCATCTCTCTCCACCCGAAGAAAACTTTGAAAACTGTCCTTTTTCCCCGGCTGAAAGAGAATAAACATATCTTTTGATGTATGTCTTTTTGAAGATTCAAAGTGTTTATTGTCATATGTGGAGTCTGGAAACTTGTGTTGGCTGGTCAACTCAACATTTATACGTTACTTAAAGTACATTTTGCAAATAGCAATTTATTTAACGAAACTACAACTGTTTAAAATAATTTACAATCATCAATGTGTTGGGGTTACAGAATGTCAAAAGGCTGAAGTAATCTGATTACTTCTCCCAACAATCGCACTTGGTTGAATTTATCCCTGATTGAACTATTTGGTTGCTGTTCTCTTACCAAGTTACTTCCACGGTTTACAGTTACTGTCATGGTGATTTTATCTTCTGCTATGGTCTCCTCTGGCTCCATGTTTACAAAAATTGCAGCGTTTTTGCAGGTCGGTCGAGAGAGATAAGATTTTTCAGCATAACATCAGTGTGCTTCCTCTTAATGACATCACAGATTTCCCTTCCGAGGCTCCCTTTTATGCCTATTATCTTTACCAGACGGACAGTTCTCGCCTATTTTCTGCAAATTTCCCCCTTTTCGTTATTCGTCTCCGCCGATTACAGGCAGCAGTTTTTGGACAGTCGGCGTCCCGTTTCCATGGCAGCCGTGACGCATCAGGTTACATCTGAACTTCTGTACACAATTACCATCCTTTAACGACAAAATAAAATGATGGGTTGACAAATAAGTGGATGGATACACTGTCAAATAAATAGATAAAGAAATAAATATACAAACACACTGTCGTTTCTTTGTCGCAATGGTAGTCAAATATCAAAATGTGGTCTAGATTAGCACTATTACACATTGTTTGACTGCATTTTGGGACCATGTGAGGTAAATATTGAAAGAAGAAAAAAACATTTACTTTACAAATAAGGACAGAAAAAGAGAGATTGATAAGACAAGAAGTAAAAAATAAAAAATAAATGTTTGCAAAGCGGTTGCTCCACAGACATCCAGGACACAGTGGGCGCTCTAAACCCAGCCTGCTACTCTTTAGCGACCGTTGAATACGAGATGGCTAAGTAACTCCTTCCGGTACTTTTATTATCAATGATTTTGTCACCTGTGTGAGACCAAAACACTATTCTGGTGTTTGTCTTTTGCTGTTGTTAAAAATGTCGTACAACTACGTGGTAACAGCCCAAAAACCGACAGCGGTCAACGCTTGTATCACAGGTAAATGTATTAAATTCGCCGTTTTTTTGCAACGGGGGACACTTCGCTACCCTCCTGCATGCTAGCTGAGCTCCCGCGCTACGAAACTGTGTGCAACAGACGGGCCTCTGGTAGCCGCTAGCTCACATTCGGCTAATTTTACTGCTTACTTGTTAGACAAAGCAAGGTTACAACTTCGCTCTCAAGTCACGGATATTGAATTAAATTCACACAGCGACGCCAGTCTTTGTCTTGTCGGTTGTAGCTTTCGTGTGAACATCCTCGCCGGACTCACTCCGCGTAACACAAGTTAACAAATACAGTTACTCCAGATCAAGATGCATTATCTGTCGATGTTAAATAGATCCGCATCATTGGTAATAACCTGGGAAAAAACTTGGAAAGTCGTTGCGACTACATGCCTTTTTCTATTTTTAATCCTACTCGTTATAAACGTAACGCTTTGAAGGTATAAACGTTACGTTTTGAACGATGACACAGTGCAAGTCAATGCTAATACCCGGTTACAAAACTGACATCTGTAGTGATCATATTTTTCCCCTCTAGCATGAATGTATTTATCTTAAAGCTGATCAATGTAATCTAGTGCTTATCTAGCCACACCGAAGTTAATTTATTGACCCTCAAGCTACTGTTTATTAACCCAGCTGCAAGTAAATTTATCAAAATCTGTTGGATAACTTCTTTTTTACCTGCAAGATGGATGGCCATAAATTGAATACTTTACTGTCTCTGCACCCATTTATTGTCAAAGTATAGTTATTCTACTGTTTCCAATTTA
Source organism: Fistularia commersonii (assembly GCF_037954325.1). NCBI lineage: Eukaryota > Metazoa > Chordata > Actinopteri > Syngnathiformes > Fistulariidae > Fistularia > Fistularia commersonii. The sequence continues at coordinate 20,779,761 of NC_141286.1, forward strand.
ACTGCTTTTAAAAAATAAAATCAGAGATAGAGTATGTATGTTTTTATGTTTTTTATTATAATTTATTTTATTAACAATTTATCTACTATTCAAATGAATTCACTTCCCCTATTTAACAATATAGATATATTAATTTTTGAGAACCAGCGTTTTATCAAATTTCATACTTCAAACATTAACTGATTTCCATCAATTTCCTGCCTGTAGTCATTGATGGAATTTAAGATTATGTTCTAAAGAAATAAAGCAATCAAATTCTCAGATTTGAGTCTTCTATCAACTCTTCTTTCCGAAATACATAATGGATACCTATTTAAATAGTGTTATCAAATCATTGACTAATGGATCCTGCTTTAACTGAATTTGATAACCAAAGTGTGTTCACTGACCTGTTGCTTTTATACGCCTACCAAATGTATGTATTAAATTGTCCATTTTCACATTTACACAGGCCATTTCACCTCTGCAGAGGACCTCAATTTGCTCATTGCAAAAAACACAAGGTTGGAGATCTATGTTGTCACAGCTGAGGGCCTCAGGCCTGTTAAAGAGGTGGGGATGTACGGCAAGATTGCTGTCATGGAGCTCTTCAGGCCCAAGGTAGGGTGCACGTATAGGAGTATGAGTGTGAAGTGGAAAGCTGCAGTGTCTGCACATTTGAAACAGACCTTGTTATTGGGCTGCTTGTATGTCTAGTCATCAAGTTGGTCTCTGGGGCAGTGTTTGCCTTTCTCATGCAGCGATGAATGTGTTTTATACAGCGGGCTTTCCATTAAAGCAAGAAGGTAGAGTTTTATGTTTCCTTTCCTAGTGCAATGATTTCATTTTAAGATTGACAGTAACACATTGAAACGCTGTCAGTCTATTTCACGAAAGGTGACAGTAAAGTGGTGGAAGGGTAAATACTGTGTGTATTAAGAATGTGTTGAAACTTCTATGTTGGAGGAGAAAATCTTTATCAAGGTTAACTATATTGCATAATAATTAGCGTTAATAACAGTTTGAAAATGTTATTAGCATGGCTCAAAAAAGGAATCGAAATAATCTGATTCATACTTTAGGCAGTACTTAACAGTGTTATTACTGTAGTACAGTAGTATATTACTGACATATTACATTGCAGACTGTAACCTATTAAATCCAGAAGTCCTACTGTTTCTCTTGTTTACTCTAATGTGAAAATGATTAAAAAAAAGATAAAATTTTATCTCAATGACCTAGGGAAAAAAAAAAAAAGTTAAAATACCTGAAATTTCACATGTATTTATTTTGGGGAAAACTGCTAAAATGATTTGAAAAAAAAAAAAAAAAACAGGTTGGTGACCATAAGGATAACTGTTTTGCAAAAAACAGGAAAAAGTGAAGTCCTTTCTACAGGAACTTAGATTACAGAATATGGAAGAAATTGAAAAAAAAAAATTCAACTGTGACTAACATAATTAAATGAAACTCCTGTGGTTTTAGCATTTTCATTATTCCCTGTTCACTGAATTGTGAGTTGACTATGTTATAACATACCCTATCATTTACTGAAGATGTTGACTTTTTGTTTAGCTGTTGATCAGTGCAAGTGAGATGTATTTAAACAATCTCCTCATATAACCACTTTGCTTTCTGTGTTTCTGTTGGTCAGGGTGAGAGTAAGGACCTGCTCTTCATTCTCACTTCGAAGTACAATGCCTGCATCCTCGAATACAAGCAGAATGGGGAGAGCATTGACATCATCACTCGTGCCCACGGAAATGTCCAGGTGTGTGAGACAAAAATGCAGTCGTGATGTGCTTCATGTAATTTAAGTAAAGCAGTGTTAGACGGCTTATTCCTACGAATGCAACATACCGTGTCTCCTATGATAATATCAAACAAGTCAAACTTAAGTGACTGAACTTGGCCAGACAAGATGCACAGCAGTAGCAAGTCCATTGTTTCATGAACTCCAGAATAGTTACAATGTTGTTGTTTTTTTTTTGTCAACATATAAAAAGCATGCAAGCATTAAAGATTTGTGACTACTGTACACTGTATTTATCTGCAGTGTGAAAATAAAATGAGTATTGATTCTTCACTGCCACTTTTCAAAGTCATATTTCCTTTTATAGGATCGCATCGGACGTCCATCAGAGACTGGAATTATTGGAATCGTAGACCCAGAATGTCGTATGATTGGTTTGCGACTGTATGATGGCCTGTTCAAGGTGATCCCACTGGACAGGGACAACCGCGAGCTGAAGGCCTTCAACATCCGCTTGGAGGAGCTTCAGGTCATCGATGTTCATTTCCTGTATGGCTGCCAAGCTCCGACCGTCTGCTTCATTTATCAGGTACTGTCGGGAAAAGGGGGGCCTGGGAGGTTGTGATTTAGCAAATTTTTCACTTTAGTACTTTGTTACTGCTGCCAGCGCTCCCTTTCTACATATTTTCATTCGATCTCAGCCGCTCAATAGATAACATTTCATGACTTATAAGGTCTCCGCAGGGTCTCCGAGCATATGAAGCCTCTTGGTTTGCCACAACAATATGAAGAGATTATTTGCATATAAACGTTTAGTTTCACATCAGATCGACCGCCCAAAGTACAGGAAAGGCTGATTTATATATTCCTCATCTGAATTGCAACAATGAATTGCTCAGGAATTCTGATAATGAGAACATCATTTCTCTAATCACGCTGTTTTAGATTGAACATTAATCAAATAATATGAGGTAAAATAGTCAGGATCCTTTTGCAATGTCCGGAGAATGCAGATTCAGTATGTCTGAAACTGGCAAGATTGTTTTGTTAAAACAACACACACACCTTAGCCCATTGCAAGCTGAAAAAAAAAAGCCATTCCACATTTGTATGTTATTCACAGAGCCTGCCCGTGTTTACGAACTATTTGAGCAGCATTGTTCTTATGGCACTTTTATGTAGGGAGTTGTGTGATTGCATCTTTATTATTATAGGGGTAATCATGTTTTAATCTGTTCAGTAATTTGTAACTGCATAGTGATACCGGATTGATGTACATTCAGAATCTGTGTTCATGAACAAATCTGCACGTATTTGGGGCGGCGTGGTGCAGGAGGTAGAGCAATCGCCTTTGGAAGCGAACATTCCTGGTTGGTTTCCCGGGCCCTTCTTGTGTGTTGAAGTGTTGAGCAAGATACTGAACCCCTAACTACTCCCCTGGCGCTGATGGACGACAGCCAACTGCTCATGGTTCACCCATGATGGGTTAAATGCAGAGAACGAATTTCCCCATGAAGGATTAATAAAGTATGAATTAGTATTATTAATTATATGTAAACACACCTTGAAAGTGTATACTTATATGGATGTACAGGTGGTCCTTACATAATGACGTACTCTGTAATCGACAACTCGGAGTTACAACAGGCTTTGCGATAATATTAAAATATGTGCGGAATGGACTGGCGGCGGAGTTGTGAGTATGTATTTTACATGCTTACCCGCGCTTATAATTAGCCTATATGCATGCAAATTTAAAATTAAGGGAGAAAAAAAAAGCACAGTACAAATGGCTGATATGTATGCAAATAGTACGGTAGTATGGTAGAAACGATAGACCCCTTAGAACATAACCCCATTCTTGGTGGTCCCCATTCTTAAGTGTGGACCACCTGTATATGAGACTTAAGAATGTGGAGAAGAATCCTATAATTATAGGAAGATAATAAAGTCGTAAAAAAAATTTGGTTTGCACCTCCACTCCAAGTAAGGTGCATTGGTTTCCGAACAGATCGACGTTCAAATGTGTGTGTTTGTTCTTGGACAGAGCAACCTGCTATTTTTCCACAGTGTTTCTGCTTCGTTCCTTTCTGTTGCGCTGTGATTGGGTAGAAAAAGAAGGGGGATTGACCTGCAGAGTTAGACGCTTTTTGTTGTGGAAAATCAGTCTTACTGGCTGAAAACGACACCTTCTCAATCCCAAGCCTGTGCCGGATGGACACCAACGCGTTCGGCACCTCTTTCACATCATTTTTCAATGAACCTGGTGACGCGTCTATTTTTCGGGTGCAGCGTCAGTCAGGGTACGAGATTTGTCATTTAAAACAGAAAGATAAGGGAAATAGTTAGGTTTGATATAGATACAGATGTTGATGTAGAAATGACGCTCCAGGTTTGTCGAAAAATGATGAGAGGGATGTCAAATGTGTCGGTTTGTGATGCAAAGGGAACCTTCTCCATTCGTCAGGGTGTTGACACATTGAGGAGTGAGAATGTGTTTGCTTATATGTCATGTTACTTTTGACGGGAGTCGGCATCTGTGTAGTGGCGACACTTCTAATGACAAGTTCTTAATTTTCATCAAATACACGACAGCATCCTTCAGAGTCATTCTCAGCATGAGATGAGATGTATTTGCAAGGATTGTCTCCTTGCAAATACCTCTCAGTCTTTGTCTGCAGACAAATCCTGGGCAATTTGTGGATTTGCCAGAGATGCCACGAAATCACTTGTGAAAAGAGAGCCAATCAAGAGGCTCACCTAAGATAGAACAAATGAGTCACCTTGGAACAAAGAACTTTAAGAGGCATAAAAGCATTTACTGATTTGTTTACTTACCCCAAACTCTTGAGTACCCTTGCAAATCTTGTTACATATTTAGGGATGGATTTACATATTTTTATTTCTCAGTTTGCATTTACACATTCTTTTCGAAATGTTCCACATCGTATTTGGAAAAGAAATATTGAGATATAATTTTACTCTCCCCAGCTCCAGTCACAAATCTGTCACTGGATGGCATAATAAATACTTCCAATGAAGAACCTTAATTGTTTAAAAAAAAAAAAAAAACAACTTGTAAAGGCAGTGATGTTCGTGAGTCTCCTATTAGATGAATGAAATAAGCGAAATTATGCTTTTTGTGTTCCTCCTTTTTTAGCTTTCATTTCTCTTTTCACGCAATGATTTACTGAGGCTGATTAGTCAATCAGAGCAATTTTCCCCCACTGTCAACCTCCGGCGGTGATTCCAAATGTTCACTCGGCTGGAAAAGCAGCTGACAGGTACGAATCAGAGCCAATGTTGGGAGCAGATTGGTATAACCAGGCCCCCGACACTCAGACACTTTCCAGCTGTGTACCGTTGGCCTGTTGAATTGGAGATCTAATGCGCATTTTCTCTGAAATACTGTGCGTTAAGTGTCAATCTAAGTATTGAACTATAAATGGGGTTTGAAAGACAGTCAGTCCGATTGCCAAGCTTTGACGTTATCACTTCAGTTGGAGTGGGGAAAAGATGCATACAAGATTTTCATATGTCCAGACAATGCATACCGGCTCCAGTGTGAACGTTCCTGATGATAATATGATTTTTATGACTCTTTGTACAATTCATTCTTAAATGGTCAGAGTCTAGCCTGAGCTGGGGATCAGAAATGTTACTTTTGCTGCCAAGTCACGTTCTGCAGGCCACAGACCAATCACAACCACACTCGTGAAAACCTTGTACCAAGGGAAAATCCCTGAATTCAGTTTCCTTACCTTTAAAGTACAGAATAAAAAGAGGTCAGATTTACCAACACATGGGTTATATACCATCAGCTCAAGGTTAAGCTTTTAAAATTGGTTTCTATGTATCTTATGTCCTGTAGTTTAAGTATAATGTTTCATAACTTGTCATGGAGCACCACTCACAGCTCAAAGATCAGATTCAATCTATAATTAGTTTTTAACTATTTACAGAAATGTTCTGTTATGTGGAATAAACTGTTTTTTTTTTTTTGGTGTTTTTTTTAACTCCTTCAATTGCATAGTATTAATAAGTACACCATCAAGTTCTGGCTAGATAAGCAGTGTCAGTTAGAGAAATTGGATAGTGATGATTTTAAAGCTATCTGTTGCTTGCTGTAGTTCTTAAGTCTGATTTTGTTTTGAGTCACCTCCATCTGCACACTTTCTTCATTCAAGATGTGTTCAAACCTCATCCCGTATGCTGTTGTCTTGATTCAATTATTGTAGGATGCCCAGGGGCGCCATGTTAAGACCTATGAAGTTTCTCTGAGGGAGAAGGAGTTCAATAAAGGCCCCTGGAAACAGGAGAATGTAGAGGCTGAAGCATCGATGGTTATACCAGGTAAATCGGGCTTTAACTATGTATGCGTTATTTAATCCCCTAATTCGGCATTTCGTAATATGTTCAAACAGGGGATAGCTCTAAAAAGTCATAGCTGTCCACAATATTTTCATGATGTTTTGGTGCAGGGGTTCACCACCAATCTATGAATTTAAATATTAAAAAAACAAAACAACTTGAAAATCTTGTTGATTATGACTGCATCTTTTGCTGGGCACTTGAACCGACCCGTATTTTGAATAAGGATAAAGCTACTGCCCCTCGACAATTTACAGGCTCATCATTTGGGACTTGACTTTTACCCTTTGCTCTTGTATTTTAGTGCCAGAGCCATTTGGTGGCGCTATAATCATAGGACAAGAGTCTATCACCTACCACAATGGGGACAAATACCTGGCCATTGCACCACCCACTATCAAGGTAAGGGGAAGTGATATATTATCAGACTGACAAGTGCCGGGGTTACATCTTGTTCTTTGCGAATCACTTTTGTCTGTAATTCCAATATTTCATTTACCTTCTCTTGTCATTTTAGTATTGAAAATAAAACATGTTACATAACATTTTACAACATATGATAATTTGGTCAGGGTTAATTATCCTGTCACAATTTTGGGCGGATCCTTGCGGTGAGGATCTATTGTTCCAGTTGCCAATTTAGCGAAAGCCTGTACAAGTTTCAATTTGCCCCATTGTAATAATGGCTGCCATTATCCCTGTGCAGCATTGAGTTTTCTGTGCTTCTCTGCTTACATTTAACAAACCCCAGGGCACCAAGAGATCTGCAACAGCATCTTTCCTCTATAATTAGAGAATGCCCTCTCACTGCTCTTCGGTAGCAAGGCCCTATAGATTTTGGAGATTGTTCAGAAACATTAGCTCAATCATCAGCTGTGTTATGACTCGAGGATGAGAAAAACATAATTTGTTTTAGTATAATTGGGTTTTTAATACAGTTATTTGACATTTGCCATGTTGCAGTCAGCATCAGAATATAGCTCGAGTGTGAACAGAAAATGCATAATAAGAACTAAACTTAAATAATTACACAGGTAACTGTCCCATGACATACTCCGTTAACAAATATTTTATATTTAGATATATTTTATACTTCCCAGTTTCAACACCATATGGGGGGAGAATATTTAGAAAGTAATGCCTACAGACAGTTTGCAGGCATGCAATTTTACAAACGCAAGGTCCTGAATTAAAAATCAATGAACTGTCTTTGATTTTAATTTGTCATGTTGCAGTTGCTATTGTTGCTTTTCACAAAAGCCTCTTCTGCTTGAAATTCTACATTTGTCATGTTACAAATCTGTTTACACAACGCTACACATACTTAAAAGCACTTCCCATATCAGAGATAGGGTGTTAAAGCCCTGGAATGAAACGTCTGATGGTTATTATACTAGAAAATCATACAAATACTGACAACATCAAAAGTCAGTCTCATTTTGCTGAGTCTCTTCTGTAGTTTTAGGAGCATTTGGACAAAATTCCATGTTAACGGTCCATTCCTGCTATTAAAGCATTCCAGCTTAGTACCTGTGTCCATTTTACACAGTGAAAATGTAGCAGGAGAGAGTCTGTCATATTGTGCCTAATAATGGAGACCCCTAATAATGCTACTATCATGTCCTGCTTTGCCAAATTTTATAAACTACAAGAGATTGCCCATTGAATTCCTGCTTCAGCTTCATGTCCAGCTTGGTTATTGTGGTCATTTTGCAGCATTTGCGATATGTGACCGTGTTTTTTTATTTGCTATATCCAACATTCTTAAACGCAATTTTAATATAAGATATTGTTTGACCGTTTCCATTGACCAATGTCACTGCAGACCGGTAGATTATCTGACCTGACCAGTTTTCATACAGACCTGAGGAGTATTGAAATTGATGCGATTAGGGAAAAAAAAAGAAGCAGATGGAAATGTCTGGAGATTCCTTGTCCGTCTTAGAAATACAACTAATTGAGGTTTACAGTCATAAGTGATCTAAAGCCCTCTCACACCTTACTTCTGCTTTAAACCTTTAAACGCTGCTGTGTCACACGTGGGCTTAATCTGTGATCATGTGAAATTCACACAAGGTTGGTAGTAGGTTAAAGACCTCTAAATGCCCCATCTGAATTTTTCTGCTCTCTCTTCGACCAACCTGCTTAAAACTCAGGTAGTGTCGTATTCGCATTGCCTGAAATGGGCGTAATTTACCTTGGTTGCTGTTATGAAAACATGAATTGCCCGATACTGTTGCATTCTGTTTTTCCCACATCAGTATCACTTGACGCAATTGTCACTGAGTCTGTGTCGTCTTACTAGAATATGTTTAATGCCAAGTAACTGATGCATTGGTGAAGCAGTTGGCACCATGTTAGAGGACAGTTATACCAAATACTTGCATACCATATGACAACAAAGACTCCTAAAGGAAGTCCAAGGCCTCCTCAGACAGACACGTGAATATTAAGAGTCCCATAGCTGACAGACAAGGGCAAAGCTGGTGCCTGCAACAAAGCTACCCCTCAGATACACAAGATCTGGGGCTAGTCATCCATGCGGCAAGACATTTCCACACCCATGCATGTGTGAGGGCTTGCACTTGATCGACTGTTTCTAAATCTTTTTGCCAGTTACTAAGCTGGGACTCATGAAAGCAGCAGTAATGCCGCTGAAGTCTCTCTTAAATTAGCAAGAGTCATCAAATTAAGCCAGGATTTCCTGCTTTGAAGGAATAACCCCCCCTGTGATTGGACTTGAAACACAATCTAAATGCACCCTCATTAAATGGGTCCCGGGCGGCAGTGATGTCATTGCTATGCATTAGATAATGTCCAACTGTGAAAGTGACACTTTTAGGAATTGTTTAAAGAAATAAAGTGGGGAAATAAATAAGAAATATCCAACTGCAATTCCATGCAGAAAAGAAAATAGAAGTGTTGATCAGTCCGGTGGTAGAAAGAAGAAAATCCACTGTCATTCACTAAGACATCTTTTCATTGCTCTTTCAAGTCATCTTTACTTATATCCTGTTTTAGTTAAGTACGAGTGCAAATGAAAACAAACATAGCTTTATTTACTCTGAAGTTTTAATTTCCCCTACTGCAAGTTGCAGCAGGTGTTCGAGAGAAGAGATATCTTTTTGCATCTAATTTAATCTGCTGCTCAAACACGGTCCTTTATGGAGTTTGAAACGACACAGAGCCATATATTTCAATGTAAGGTTTTGGCAGCTAATTATTGTTATCACTGAGCGCAGACAGGAAAAAGAAGTTCTGCCATTATTTTTCAAACTTGCCCGCAAATTATCCAGTTTTACACTGGTCTTCAATGGTCCAGCGGACTGGATTTGCATGTCTCTAATTACTTGCCTCTGACTTTGGAGGGATGCTATGCACAATAACTAACGGTTTCTTTTATTGTAGAATGGGCCTGCTGTCCAATTACTTTTGTAATAATCAGACCATTCAATGGCCCCTCCTTTTCCCCCTATATTTTTTTTTGCTTTTTTCCCCTTTGATATGCCACCAGGCAATGGTATTATTTCCATTTTTCTACTAGCCCTGGCAGCGTCTTTGATACTAGCTTCAGAATTTTTCCTGACAAATGCTGCTATCCCGTTGTGTACACAACGCCTACCTGATGCACCATCAAGCGGGCACATTACATTATGTTTCACTTGTTGAAAGGAGGGGAGGGGGCAGTTTCCTGTTCCAGTTGAAGCTCTATCTTGGCAAAATAGTTTGTGATGGTTCCCGTCATGAAGGCAAACAAAAAATGTATCCTGACAACATTCACGAGGGCCATGTTTGGATTCTGAATTAGGTTCATAAACAAGCTAGTATTTGTTGTTTTTTTTTTTTTTTTGGTTCTTCCACTTTTCAGCCCTAGTACTGTGACAGTAACAATTGATCCATTTTTGATTGCAGCAAAGTACCATCGTCTGTCACAACCGAGTGGACCCGAACGGCTCACGCTACCTGCTGGGGGACATGGAGGGGCGTCTTTTCATGCTGCTGCTGGAGAAAGAGGAGCTAATGGACGGCACTGTGGCACTCAAAGACCTGCACGTGGAGCTGCTCGGAGAGGTCTCCCACTTTTTCTTCTCGGATTCTTTTTAAACCCATCCTTCTTTTCCCGCCTTCCTCATTAACTGCTCCTCCCCGGTTCTCCCCATTTGTTTTTCGTCTAGCATGCAGGACCGTTATTTCTTTTGGCTGTAAAAAAAAAAACAAGACAAAAAAACCAGTTCTTTTTTTCCCACTGCGGCCTATTCATCAGTGTCCCCTTGTTACAATCGACTTTTATCGCTCTGACAAAGCTAATGTATCTTTCCACACGTGTACAGAAGATGAGAACAATGATGCTACCTCTTTGTTACTTGCTTGGCAGGGTTTCACTTATCTCTTTAAAGGTGATTTAAACAATGACAGTATGTCAATACTGTGCTGGAAGCCAGGTCTTATGTGTGAAGCAGATAGCTTTTAGCTTGTGTTTCTCCGAAGACTTGCCAGCGAGTTCAGAATAGTACAATGTTTTTCTTTGTGGGTCCACAGAGAGATGCTCGATCAAGGGAAGTAGGGCTGCTGAGCAAGAGACAGATTGGTTTGCAAATCATGCTATACTTTATTGTTGGGAGCACTCCACTCAGTCAACAGTCGGATGGATCCCCGCATTAAATGTCAGACGGAGAAACCTGTCTTTATCACTAAAACCACAGACCGCGGGGCTCTGTTTACACTATTATAACTCAATATTAACGGGTTATTCATATGTCAAACACAGTTTGGTTGGTTTTTGGATCGACATTTGGGATTAATGACAGTGATGTCATAAAGAAACAAGAGGAAAGTTACATTTCCTCTATCATCCTTGGGTTATAGTATAAATGCCCTTTTCATCATGAAGAAGCTGAGCAGAGTTATTCACACTGCTCTTCCTTCCTTATACCATTGTATTATTTTCATGGTACGTTTATAGTTGATATGAAGGCTATGATGGGGCAATGTATAAATACATATCAAATACAATTTAACTGATTCTATTATCTGCAGTGTTATAGGAAAATGTCTTTCTCTTTATTGTGTTGTAGTTTTTTTTTCCCCCTCTCAAACCAAGTCAGATTCATAACTGCTTTCTTATTTTCATGATGCTCATTTTCTTTCCCCGTCATTGCCCAGACCCAACGTAAGCAGCCATTTACCAAAGGGAACACTATCAAACGTTGAGAAAAAAGTTCTGCCCCCATTGTCCATTTTTTCAGAGCGCCGCTTTTTCTGTGCACTTGATCTGAGGGGTGCCAGTTCAAATAGTTCAAACCCCAAAATAGCTATTATAAGCTCAGGAGGGAAAAAAAATCAATACAGACCAAGTTGATGCTTTATGATCAGTCATTTTTGGGCTCTGAATAAAAGTACTTTCTTCAAGGCCTGACATAAAAGGTAGCATAAAAATACTCTTTCCATGTTCTTGTGGTTCTAGTGGCCTTTAGTTTCAAGATTAATCATGTCATAATTTTACATCAGAACATAAAAGTTCATTACAATCTAATGTATTTGTTAATACCCCATCTCATCAACCATCAGCCTCTCAGCACATCAATCATAAAGCTTTAATTTACAACAAACACTGCCATGGACAGGACACCGTAAACTATTGCAAAAATATGTAAAAAATCCCACATCAAATTCAGGAGTGCAATGAGAACTAATGAGTATGCATGAGGATAACCTCCTCTTCACTGCAGGTTGTTAGATAGGCTGCAAACAAGACATTTTTCAAAACTTTTTGAATAGAGCCGATACATCTTAAAACATCTCTTTGAGCCTACCTTTATATTTAGATAAAAGATGTTTTGATTTCAAATAATAACGCAATTACACTGCAAAGGTTCCAAAAATATTTTACATCCTGTTTTTTTTCATTAATTTTGGCTGAATTTGAATGCCCATGAAATTAGGAATGACCCGCTACTTGCAGCGGAGTAATCAATTCATTATTAAAAAAAAAACCCAGTTATTTCAAGATATGTATGTCTTAAATGTCAAAGCATTTTCCAAATCAGGAGCATTGGCTATATTTCTGGCAACCATTTTGGAGAATATATTGAAAGCCACACAATGTGTTGCTGCAGAATTTAGTTGAAATTTTGGAAATATAATTAGCATGTATTCTCCAACTTGGAGCCCAAGTCCACAGGTTTGGGACTTTGGAAATTTGCCCAGGGCTTGTGCAACTTTTGGGCACGCATCTGGCTTGTAAATATCAAGATGAATAGCTGACGAACATGTCGTCGAAAAACGTTTGTATTAGCCCATCCCTTTCATTCAGCATCAGTGCCTCAGGTGCCTTTTTTCAACTTCCAACCAACGCTCTCTTTCATGAGTAAGCTGGACTCTCAATGTTTGTTACTATTCATCCAGTCTTTGAAGAGCAGCCTACTTTTTTACTTTTAATATTTCCTGCACATTTTTTTCTTTTTAACTCTATGAATCACTTCCATTGATCTCTTTATATTTCATGTTTGGAAACCATTTTTCCGATTTTTTTTTTTTTTTTTTTCTCCTCTCCCCCTTCTCGACCAAGACTGCAATACAGTTGGAGGTGCAAAAACTCTGACAGCTGGGCGTACGCTGTATTCAGAAACATGAGTTTCTGTCTTTGCCATTATAGTAGAGGGAACCATAATAGTCACAGTGTTTGGTTGCTTTGTTTTGATCAAAGTCATTGCAGAGTAGGAGGCACAAAACTATTTATGATTTCCCTGAAAATAGGAATGAATATAAAATGATGTTTGTAAGAATTACATTTCCATACCTTTATTGAACATCATAAGTGGTTTTTGGGGGGGTATATTCAAGGATTTTTTTTCTCAAGATGATACTAAGGGTTGCCGCTGTTCACTAAAAAGCGCTAAAAGTCATTAAATAGATTTAGAAAAAATTAAGGCCTCAAATAGCATCAAAAACAATTCTATTCAATGTCTTAAGGGGTTAAAAATTCAAATACACTTGATGGGGGGGGACATTTGCAATTTATTTTGATTAGGCTATATAGATATTTATTAATTTTGATTGGAATAACGTGATGATTTACCAGCGGAAGCCTTTAATTTGCTATTGTTCACGGCCGGTGTTGTCTCACGGTGCACAAAGTTACAATACAAGAATTGGCGCAAAAAGGAAACAAACTAATCAATATGCAATAATAATCATACACAAAGTTAAATCCATTGTTCCATTGTCACTTAGGTCATATGTACATAGCTGCTACTGTGTGAAATCTATTCCAGGTCTAAATGATTGACATTATTAGACATAAACATACCCGCAGTTGGACATAGGCATTAAATCTGTTTAAAATGGCATTAAAAAGCATTAAATTCGATAAACTGATACTTGGAGAAACCCTGATATTGTTTTTATGTTTTTTAGGCAAAAATTCTATCACCCTTTGGAGTATTCCATGTACACCCCATTAATCAATGGCAAAATTGCGTTACATTAATTTCTTCATATCCTTTACCTTTTTTTTGTCATCTTTATTTCACTAAATGTAAATGAGGTTGGCTCTCGGCGACAGTCTTCGATTGCTCCCAACACGCAACATGTAGTGTGGAGTTGTCAAATTTGAAGTTGTTTTGCAAGCATGAACTACATGACCAAGCAATAATAACAGGATTGTTCCATCATGAATGTAAAACAACCGTGCACTTGATATTTCGTATGCTAGATATGTATCTGTATGATCGGATCTCTGTATCTTTGTGATCTATCACAAATGTGCAGAGCGTAAAGCATCTTGTTATCTGAAATTCTGAAAAGAAAAACAAAATGAATGTATCCCGGCTCATCTACAACACAACCCCAAGTCAGAAAAAATTTTAATAGTATGGGATACACAAATAGGTATACAAAAACATAGTGAGTTGGAATTTTTAATAGAGGTAATAGATGTATTTGCTCTTTCTGACAAACCTCATCAAATATGTAAATATTCACCCATTTCTGTTACGACGGCTATAAACACATTTCATTCCTTTTCATAAAACTTAAAATTGATTTGGAAATGAAGACCCTAAACAATATAAAAGCACATCAGCTTTTTTTTTGCTCCTTCTGGCAAACAAGCCTTAATCAGCTCAGCACTGCTGAAGGTCCCTTATATTCCCATAAATACATAGTTGTGTTTGCAACCTTTCTGAACTATGACTCAATGTTTTATTTCACATATGCCAGTCAATGAATGTGTAATATATTTTTAATGGTAAAAAGTCCAGGTTTAATCATGCTGATGTCTCCTCTGCATTTTCGCCGCCCCAGCATTGATGTGTTATTGGGGCTGATTTGCCCATTCCCTTCAAACAGAGATATTTGCAGATGCAGTCACAATCGCTCAGTTACTTCCAGGTTTCGTTAATCGCATTGCAGAGTAAATTAACCCATTTGCATTTTCTCATCCCATTATCTTGCACACTGAGGTAGAAACACCCCCTAATGTGTTTTCATTTAGGTTAACAGACTAAAAGGACAATACCTTTTCTAATCTGAAAGACAAGATAATTAGTAAATCAAATTGCACTTTTGCCTACCAGTGACGTCAAGTTTACAGGGTTTTCCAGCAGCTAAACTAAATAATGCAATCACAGGTTCCTTTTTTAAACCGTATTTTCTCAACACACCAGGGGTGATGGTAATATTGTGTTTCCTTTCTCTGACAGACATCCATTGCTGAGTGTTTGACCTACTTGGACAATGGTGTGGTCTTTGTGGGCTCCAGACTAGGTGACTCCCAGTTGGTGAAGGTAAATTGACTTATTGAATTATTCCCCAATGTTGGTATAAGAATAAGATAAATAAATGATTGGCAAAGTATGTAAAGATTGGTGAAAATTGTGCTCCTTAAAAAAAAAACATTCTTTAGGAAATTGACAGTCCTGTGTTCCAAGTTAAAAGGGTTATTTTCTTGCAGCTCAATGTGGACAGCAATGACCAGGGCTCATATGTTGCTGTGATGGAGACTTTCACTAACCTCGGGCCTATTGTGGACATGTGTGTTGTCGACCTGGAGCGTCAAGGACAGGGCCAGGTAAACAGTCAATCCTCCTAATGTTACGGTACAAAAAAAAAAACAAGTCAAAAAAATCAGGGGCTTTTACTCATTCCTCCACATGTTGCATTTCAATTAAAACCCCACAGCAAGTCTTTCAGACAAAATAAAAGGTTTCTGGAGGTATCCTCCAGGAGACACAGACATGATATGGTGATTACTGGAAAGCCTCTTAAACGTCTGGTTACACTTTATAGCCCATGGTTAGTCTTATCTCTGTTTTCCCTCTTTATCATCCTCCCTGTCAGTGTCTGCAGGGAGTTTGAGCTTTTCCTCTGTTGCGGGTGGCTTTCTTGAATGATGTCAACACAGCTTTTATCAGCAAAATTAAACATTCAACAAACAGTGGCACAAGCCTGCCAGTGGCCAGAATGGCAGGGTTCAACGCATTAAGTAGATTCTTTCTGACATGAAATGCTTTGCTCTGTGTTTTCATGTGTGCTCTTGTTGTGTCTTATCTGTATTTGGTGTTGTCAGTGACCTGAGGCATTAACATGCGCCTGGTGCCCCGGTCCCTGTAGATGAGATTTAGCGGGACCGCAATTACACCTGATGTTTAAATGCCTCTCTGGTAAACAGATTGAAATGGACTCGCTTGTTGTTTTCCAAAAAATGCACATTGCTGCGTATGTAAATCCCTCCATTAATATTTATACCCTTCAAAACCGCCAGTGACGATGTTGTCTCTGTCATTCCCTGTCTGCAGCTATCTTAACAATCCATCATCACAGACTTGCTAAACATGTCTACTCAGGTTACTGAGAGATTTTTGCCTCTTATAAATGTCTTTGTCCTCTAAATAGTACTTTGCAATCCATCCTGAATTGAAAGATGGCAACTTTAAAAGGCCTCAAGAAGTCAGAATTTCCATTTTCCTGCCCAGTAGTGGAGAACTATTTTATCTCTCTCGATGTATTCTGTCAGAGTCTGCATTATTAGAATTTTCAAAACATTTAAAGAAAAACACAAGTATCTGTCCTCCTTATTGTTGATGTTTGCAACGACAACCACAGCTGAGAGTAGAGATGGTGTATTGATGGCATTGTTTGACATCAGGCCTTTTGGGTACTTGCTGTTGTTCCAAAGACACGGATCCACAAAAGCTCTGAGAGACTCTCTGGGTCGCTGTCAGCTTCTCAAGGGCCTTCATCCACTCATTCTGGCTCAGTTTAATCTGTCCTGGCTAAAATCCAATTAGGGTTGTTTTAATTTGCTGTGAATCCGCAGAGCTTTCCACCTAGTGCTTTGGACGTCATCCATGGTCGTCCCGACATCAGAGAGTTGATGCCCGTAGAACAGGAAAGCGCTCGGTCACATTCGACACAGTGCCTGAAAAAAAACAACCTGCCATAAATGCAAGTCTAAAGCCATTGCTTAAAATTATTGCAGTCATTAGCATGCAATTTCTTGTGCACATTATCAGAATTTAGTTGTTTCCTGTTGGGTGTCAGCTAAAATAAACCATCATCATCTGGTCTTTGGCTTTAATCGTGTTAGAGAGCCATGACTGGATTAATATTTAAATGCCTGGTGCTCCCCAGTCTGACTGAGCAGGCTGCAGATATTCACCTTCAGGGTGTTGGATCACGACACCTTTGTCATGTTAGCTCGAGAAATCTACATGAAGCCATCATGACGCTGATTCGGAAGTCACAAATCAAACTTACATTTTCCAACCACCTGGCTGTACTTAATATCATTACCGCAAATAACACCACACAGGGCCAAAACTGTTAGTCATCAGATGTTTGTAATTGCGGGCTAGTCGGGAGTTAGGTTTATAACTTAATTTACCACAGACTCTAAATGTTTAACAGCAATCTCTTGCACCTACTGAAATCAGAGTCCTTATATTTTTGGGCAAAACGCACAATTGGAAGACAGCACCTTGGTCCTCATGAAAAAATTACGACCGAAGAAATCAATAATTAAAAGAAAACACCCCAAGAAAAGCTCAGTTTAAATAGTAAACTCCAGCGTGGTCTTGTCCATTCATCCATCCATCCACTTTTAAGAGGCCAGGTCGGCTCGGCAAGTTAGCATTCCTGTCCCCAGCGACACACTCCACTTCTTCCTGAGAGACCCCATGGTGTTCCCTGCGCCAGAAGATATCTGTAATCATAGCAGCGTGTTCTGGGTCGACTCCGTGGCCTCCTGTCACTCTTGACTTGCCAGGGGCACTTCTAACAGGGAATGGCCAGGAGGCACCCTCCCTAGATGCCTGAACCACTTAAACTGACTCCCTTCAACACAAAAGAGCAGGGACTAGAATCTGATCTCCCTGCAGATGTGTGAGCTTCCCACTGTCTCAAGGATGACGCCCTCCCACTGTGCGAGAAGGTCATTGCATCAGTTTGGACCCCGGACCTGGCAGTTGGCTGTGACAGCACCATCATAGTTGAGGCGGGGAATATAAATAGAATTCTAATTGGTTGAGAGCTTTGATTTTTTAACTTATCGAAGGAAGGCCCGCAGCATTACGGACACCGCACTGTATTTCCTCAAAAGTCATTCTGCATGCCACTTGTGAACCTAATCTTAACATACTTAAACTTGGGCCGGCAACTCTATCTGCTCGCTGGGCCTATATTGCCTACCGGTGGTCATAACAATGTATACAACAAAATAAATGTGTTGATCTTGCTGCACTGTCTTGCAATTTAATGCAAACCCCATAATTTAGATGGAAAAGCAATGGGTAAGCGAACCTCAAATAGTAATGATCCCTCACTGGTAACAAAAGCACATTGGAAAGTAGCAGAGAATATTTACATCAGACAAATACGTTGACCGAAACTATTACTCAGATCCGTTTCCGCTCTTGTTCATTAACCCAACTGACCGTTGAAAAGGATATTTACCCAGTTATTCGCAGGATTATTGTTGGCCCTTGTGCACCTGGATGATACAAGAAAAAATGAAGGTGCAAGAAAATGAATGTACTATTTAGGAGTTAATGCTACAAATTTCATGTTGCGTCGCATCATCTCGAAAGGTGTTTGACGAAAATAAAATCCGACCCTCATCACGTCTTACCTCCTTATTAATTTGTTTCCTTTCCCTGCCTAGTTGGTGACCTGCTCAGGTGCGTTCAAGGAGGGCTCTCTCCGGATCATCCGTAACGGCATTGGGATTCATGAGCATGCCAGCATTGACTTGCCAGGAATCAAAGGTTTGTTTGGTCTATGTATACATTTGTGTGATGTGTTTGTCTCGCCACTTCTCAAGTCTGGGCTTTATCTAGACCTTAATCTTACTGACTTGACAGCAGAGGTGCTTTAACCTGCACATCTGTTTGCCTCGCCGGATAAAGACACCGCACCGGCTGTTACCCATCCAAGCACAGCATACGAGTGTGAACAGATGCCGCCGATGTCATCGGTCTTGGCTCAGTACTGTGAAAAGAACCAGAAAATTACTAAAGTTAAACTGGGAAAACATTCGCTGTCGTTTGTAAACCCGGCAAGAACTTGCATAGCAATTGCTACGTAACGACAGCCGGATTTGTTTGGGACTCTTTATGGCTTTATTTTCCTGCGATTTGAGGACTTCCAGACTTCTTATCGAATTGGGGTGAGATCTGAGGATGAACTCATGTTGGTCTGCGAGTCTGAGCTGTTACGCCACTTGGCCATGATTCGAGTTACTTTGCCGTCCCAGACCTGCTATTTAGATCGCTCCTGTGCAATTCAGACACAAGCAGATTCGTTAAAGTGCGTCTTCACACCCGTTGTTAAAAAGCCTCAGCGTGCTTGTGTTTGGTGATCAGTCGTTGTCACATCCTACCTGCCAGCTTTATATGTGTCCTCTTCCATTTTCAGAGACTATTGTTTGGAACAAAAGACACAGAAATATGCGCGCATCAAGCGAAGAAGATAGCAAAGAGAAAAAGGCTGGGGAATATCAACTGCAGGTTGAGCAAGATTTACTTTCAACAAGAGAGAGTGCAGCATGTATTCTATTCATAATTTTGGAAGAAAAACTGGATGTCTGGCCGCAGCGTCAGCCTAATGAGATGCAGTGGTTCTTTCCCTGCCTACAGAAGACGACTGAGATAATAATAATAAATCCCAAATATGCCTTTGTCATAGATCTCCAAGGACATTGTGCCATTATCAGCTTGTGAAAGGAACATAATAATGTGTAGCTTTCATCGTGTAAATGAGGATGTATCTCTGCATAAACAGAGGTAACTGGAGGATAATTAATCCTTGCTTAGTGCCAGTGCTACAAGTATAAATTTACACTTGTATAAGGAAATGTCCACATCAACAACCTCAATACGATTAAGAGCGTCCAAACCTCAGCTCCGTCCACTCTTGATGCAATCACCTGGAAAGATTGCCTCGTCGTAACATGGCAAAAGGTCCTATGTTTACATTAGTTATGTTGTGGTCTTTTCAGCGTTTTTTTTTTGTTCAGGGATCCTCTACCTGACCCTAGCCTCACAATTCTTTTTTTTTTTTTCATGCAACCAGAAATGCAGCCCTAAAAGTGTCCTTGTTTTTCGTCTCAACCCCGAATTAATCCGGAGTCTGTTTCAGAAACAGCATGGGTTGTAAAACTTACACCAAATTGAATGCGTAAATCAGTTTGATGTTGATTGATGAGTGACAGCGTAACTCCACTTAATGTGAAAACTTCAAGATGATGCTTGTACTTTCAGGTATTGACACGTTCTAAGAAGAGAAAAAGAACAAAGAATCAGATTATTTCATCGCAGTAGAAGCAAATTTATCGCCAACTTCAGTCAGATTTGAGGCATAATGCAGGAGTAAGACAGTGTTGGAGCATTGTTATAACTTTAGATAGTAAGACTAATGGAAGTGGACATTCAAAGGTAGCAGACAGAACAGCATAAACCTTCAGTAACTGATGTCTCACTGTATTTGAAAATTAGCTTGGCTTTGCACACTCATGTGCGCTGGCAGGGCTGTTCACTTTGGATTGGAAAATTGAATCACAATTACCGAGTTTTGGCCGTTTCAAGACATTATGATGATATACTTTGCACTAAAGTGTTCCGATTAACGCAACACCGATTTGGTGTTTGAGCCCACTCTCTGAGCTCCGGCTCAAGTAAGAGTGTGTCAGAAATTCAGATTTCATTTTAAGAATTGATTGTTCAACCATGACCTTTCTCCATTTGATAAGTCATACTTTGGTGAAGCTCAATCATAAATAATTGAGTGAGGCAGTAATAAAGATGAAAAGGGCAATAGGACTTCCACTTAAATGAGATGAAAATTATGACTGAGACTGCTGGACTAATTTCTATGGTCTCGAGTCCTGATGCTATCTTTTGTGCTGCAAATTCAAACCCAATGTCTTTCAGGGAAACTTTTGCAGAGAGACAGATGTTGTTGGATCAGGCTTCTCTGCAAGGGTTCACCAGTATGTTACGAGGAGAGCTCAAAGATAATCTTAGTCTAAATCCGGCTTTTGACAATATTGCTGTTTCTGCTGCAATGTCAGTGATGACAGACCGCTACAGGTGGAATGCAAGTTATTTTTAGCAAAACAAAAAGCGCTATTTTGGTAGGGATTTTCTGACACAAAAATATTTAACTATAACATACAGGACTGTCTCAGAAAATTTGAATATTGTGATAAAGTTCTTTATCTTCTGTAATGCAATTACAAAAACAAAAATGTCATACATTCTGGATTCATTACAAATCAACTGAAATATTGCAAGCCTTTTATTATTTTGATATTGCTGACTATGGCTTACATCTTAAGAAAACTCAAAAATCCTATCTCAAAATTTTAGAATATCATGAAAAAGTAATTTTTGTTTTTTTAATTGCATTACAGAAGATAAAGAACTTTATCACAATATTCTAATTTTCTTAGACAGTCCTGTAGAAACAGGAACCAAACTAGAATTATTTCTTCACCCTTGTCGAGACATATTTGACTCCTTTTTCGAATCAAAGGGCTTAATGATGCTGTCAGTCCATTTCAAAAGTTAGCAAGAAGCGTGTCAACACACTTGTTAATAAACATTGAAAATTCTCATGACTTTTGGATTAATTAATTTTTTTCTCTTTACCCTTGCTTATGTAAATAAATTTCAAAAAGATGTTTGGTTTCTGCTTACTTATTCTATTAATTGATTTTCCAGCAATCAAATGCCCCATACAAACAGAGCAGTGGAACTCATAATGAACAACTAGCCAGTCTTGCAAATCCTGCCTCAATCCTCGTGCACTCTTGGATCAGGCAACGCACCGATTATGTTGAGTCTGTAATTTGATGTGGTCTTTTCAATTATGGTTTGTCCTATCCACAGCCGTTTTCATCCCCTGCATCCTGCTGAAAGGGAACATATTTCAGTCCTCAAAGTGACAGTCCCGCATTTTTCTGGTTCAGCAAGGGACTTGCTCCTCAGCACACTTGTTTTCCCGTGCGCCCGCTTCTGCTCATGTCAAATATCAAGTGGAAGAATCCCATCAGGTGTTTAATAAATGCAGGCATCTTTTAATCTGGGCAAATTAGTTTGCTGTCACAGGTCTCCTCTCTAATGCTTAAATGAGACTCACAGGCCAGTTAAGGTCCACTTACGTTTTGTAAGGCTTCAGCTGGTTATTGATCATCTATACTCTAAAAGTCTCAGCACCAACCTCAAGCCTCTTGATGAGAGACAATTACATACTCGCCCAATCAATGGTTCTCCAGGAGTTTTTCCTGCCCCTTTGGAACATGTTCAAACATGTGAACTCTCACCGGATGAAATGTTAAAACACAAACGGCCAGGACACTCGCCGGAAGCGGTACTCCTCTCCTCTCCTCGCGCTACATAGTTGATTAAAACTAACATTTTCCAACTTCTCTCTTTGTTTCCCCCCGAAGGCCTGTGGCCACTTCGCTCAGATGCCGGCAGGGAGACAGATGACATGCTGGTGCTCTCTTTTGTGGGTCAAACACGGTGAGTGCTCGTCGCAGAGCATGCCAACTAAGTGCAGAGTCAACACTGGATGCCTTAACTCATCTTATATTAAGAGTGTGTTTTCCCCCAGAGTGTTGATGCTGAGTGGCGAGGAAGTTGAGGAGACGGAACTGCCGGGCTTTGTCGACAACCAGCAGACTTTTTACTGCGGCAACGTGGCACACAATCAACTCATTCAAGTCAGTACACACACACACACACCCCACATGTCCATTCTCACTGACTTACCCCCTTTTTTTGTTATCATCATAATGTACATGTGGGCCTCACCAGAGCAAACCCTTGTTCAGGTTGGAAGACACTTGATGACACGAAGACCTTCAGAAAACAGCGCTGACTCTTTAAAAAAAAAATAAAATAAATTTATTTGCCCGTTTTCGTTCTGCACTTTATAAGATACACTTTGCTCGAGCTGAATCATAAATGATAAAGGGGTGGGGGGGGAATAGACAGACATGAATGTGAAAGGTGCAAAAGGACTTTATGCTTCTTTTAACGCTCAAGACGGGAAGAATATTGCACTAAATTTAAATTTAACTGTCAGCGGGGATGAAACCAGAACGGAACACTGCCGCATGTTAGATAATCAACCATCTACCTTTAGTTTGCTGTGACAGCATTCTGAGTGTTTTAAGGCTAAAATATTTACAGCATTGCTTCTTAGAGTCGGCTACACGCTTGCTCCTCAACTTTTGATATCTGTCTAAAAGGCAATGTTTTTTTTCTTCAAATTTTGCATGTTTGTGCGCGCGCGTGTGTGTGTGTGTGTGGTTTCCCTGCAAAACCATACTTCATTTCAAGTAATTGTCCAAACATTTGTGAACAACTATCCCTAACAGGCTAGCCGTAATGAAAATAAAACCTAAATTGAACCAGGAATGTTTTATTCGGCTTTCAATAGCATCATTTTCGGACACAAAGTGTTGTGACTTCCAACCAAGACTGCGCTGATCAATTTGTTTCTTGCTCTCAAGTATTTTCTTCTAATGTGCTATGAAGGGGATCAAATTGCAAAGAGCTCCATAAACCAACCAGTATCATCTTCATAACTGCTCTGTTATAGCCTCTATATTGTATATGTGCTGTTGGTTTAAATCTCATTGTGCAGATTCATTATGTGCTACCTTTTTTTTTTTTTTTGTATACAAGGACCGGTGGCTGCACCTTCTGCAGCCTGTTAATGAGGCTCAGGCTTAGTTGTTCATCCTCAGTGCTGTACGAGCCTCCAATTCACACAGTTTAATGTATTCCGTGAAATTTATGTTTCTCATTTTCCGGACATTTTACCAGGTATTGACGTTCCCTTGGTTCATGCGCAACAAATGGAATCAAAAAGCCTCTGTAGCCAATATGTCTCAAATGCAATCTAGGTTTTTTTCCATCTTCTTACAAATGACTGCTCGAATCCGCAATTGTTATTTCATTTGGAAAACTTTTGTGTTATGATCATAACTCTGCCTACTCACTGAGAAATAATATCTCCTGGCCTAGATTTATATCGGTGTTAACATCAAAATTAGTTTAGTCTATGGCTGATCTTGTTACTTGAACTACCGGGCATTCCTGGTCAGGATGACATCCCTTTCGCCTTGAGGTTTTTAATTCAAGTATCTTTTTAATCCCAGTTATTTTTTGACAAGAAAGAGCTTTTATGACATTTCTCCATCCAAACACTAAGATTTTTATTTCCATTTTTGCCTTCGTCATTGGTCATAATCTATGTTTGATATTGTATTAGTAAGAGTTTGACTTGATTCTTCTGCAAGTCTTTGCATCATCCCTGCTATCATTTCACAGACACGGTGTGTAGAAGGATCTCAAAACAAAAAAAAAAAACTCTGTGCCTCCAGATCACATCAGGTTCTGTGCGCCTGGTGCTTCAGGACAGCAAGGCATTAGTGAGTGAATGGAAGGAGCCACAGGGCAGGAACATCAGCGTAGCTGCTTGCAACCACACACAGGTGGTACTCGCTGTGGGACGTGCCCTCTACTACCTCCAGATCCTGGCTGGAGAGCTCAAACAGATCAGGTAGGTTGAAGCGACACGCAAGTTTGACACGGTCTCACAGCTCTCGGGTCATATTTGCCTTGTCATTGATGAACCATGAGTATATGTCAGACTGCGCAATTATGCAATCTGGAGTGACTCTTAGGGGTTTCTTTGTCCCACTGGATGCCCCAAATGTCTCTTAATTCAGCTCGTGATCAGGGATCTTCATGTTTCAGTCAATATCAGAGGTAGAACTTACTGTTACGTCTAGTTCCTCATTTTGCAGGATCTGATTCTCTCCTCTGAAATAGAAGACGAGTCTGCGTCATAATCCACATCTTCAGGTCTTTTTTTTTTCAAGATTTGTGGAAATCTGTGAGGACTCCTTTCATTATCTACCGCTTTGTAATTTTTATTTCTTTTTGGAAACCAGCCACAATTCGTGTGAGAAGGTTTGCTCAACTTTAGCAAAATGTTAAGCACTTTTGACCATGAAGACTCATCTGGTCAGTAAACACAAAACAGAAAGAAACATGTTTTTAAGTAGTTGATAAAATCGTGGATACGGTCCGTTCCCCCCCCCCTCATCTGAGCCTTCATAAACCCACACTGCCTTTCACTCTGTTTTGATCTGGCTTTCATTGCCCTGGAGCAGCCCTCCAAGCTTGAATAGAGTTTTGCAGACGGTCTGCTCATGTTACGTGGTTTAGAAAAGGAGTTACAAAGCTGGAAGGTGAAATGAAAGCGATACCATCTTCCATACGCACAGGCGGTATACCATTGAGGATGTGCCGAAACTGCTGATTTGACATAAAACAATACCGTATGTTGCTTTGATAAGCGGCAGCGGTTTTTCTGAGTGTATTTATGCATTACACGATGTGGAGCAGCAGCGAGGAAGAGTCGTTAATGTGGTGAGATGGGAAATACTTAACAGAACTGTGTGTTTTTTTTCAAGTGCTAATTTATTCTATTCCCACTGGCATACTAATTATGGCTCAACTTCACAGTTCACTTTTCTTATGTCCCGCATTTTACCAACTCGGGATTAATTCTCTACCCATCAACTCTTAAGTAAAAGGTTTTGTATCACATTTCCCCTCCAAGTTAAATGCTTTGTCACATGCATAAATCAATAATATCTCCGTTCTTGCTGTATTTTTCATGCCAGTGATGGTTATTTAATGTAATAAAAATCGACAGTAGAAAACCAAGTAATGAAATAAAACAAACTATAATGGCTTTTTATTTGTTGCTACCATCTATTTGGGCTCTGAGTTGTCTTGAAGGCTCCCTTCCAACATATCTTATTTTTCACTGTTGTCCAAAACGCCCGTGTTTTAAGCACAAAATGTGTGTTTGTAGCCTTGGAGTACATTCATAAATGATGAAGTCATGAAAAAGGTGACGTGTTGCACCAGAGACATAATATGATAAAGTGATTTGGACAATGTCAACAAGAAGCCAGTTGGCTTTGTGAGTCCGAGAAACATTACTTATATTCGCACGCTTGAAGCTGTTTACATTGGCGTAGGCAAAATCAGCTTAAATTCATGTTCTGTGTTGCGTTTAAAGCTGGAAGATTGGATCAGAAAATGTAAAATTATGCTGTGATCGACCACCCCTGTTATAACATAGAAGTCTAAGTGAAGATAATAGTAGCTAGTTTGTAACTGTCAATTTTAAAATTATTTCCATGCAGAAATTCATAGACCTACTCCTTTTTAAAATGCCAAAACAGACAATGTGCTGTGTTGGAGACTTCGACTTTAATTTTCCCTTTTTGCTGTTTATCTATATTGTGATATTCAAATGTATTTCATGACATTTTTAATTCAAAAACAGTTATGAACAGAATAAATCCAGATTTTGTCTAAATGGACGAATCTAACCCAAAAACATGCATCCTTGCACCCTGGATCAAAATCTTCCACATAGTAGTTGTTCTCTTTTTTATTTAGTTTTTTTTTAATACTGCTCACAATCTGCAGGATATATTAAATTGGGATTACATTGGCTTTAAGACACAGCCGATTGTTAACGAGGATGAAGTTTTTGAATCAAATGCAACCATAATCATTAGTTCTGGATTAGGAAATATTTTTCTTGATAGTCAAAGTCTAAAATAATGGGGAAACCTGTTTGTAATATGGAATGAGCTAAATAGCAAATAGCATCCTACAGCAATTGTGGCTTTAGAGCAATGATTTATATTTAAACTTGTTTTAACCACTGATACAGTAGGTAGAATTCAGGATTATGTTCTATAAGAATTCAGAAAGAAGCCGTCAATATATCAGCTAGAAATGACCTAGGTGGATGCTGAAGCTTGAGATTCAGGGCTTTTGGGGCATCTGGCACTTTTATTATGTTATGCACATCAGCACCAGAAAATTTGGGGAAACTGTTCATTATGACATCAGTGATTTGGCAACCCAAGCGCAATATCCTGTCTCAGCCCACCTGTAGTCCAAACAGCATTTGTCATTTTTTTGCTCTGTTGAATAGACATTTAAGCCACGGCCCTTTTTTTTTTTTTTTTTTTTTTTTTTTTGCCCTGCGGCGATTTTCCGAGTTTGCTGTGGTAAGTGCATAGTGTTCAGCACATTGCTATGGCTTCTCTCTAAACGTTTCCGTTTTTCCTCAGCACTACGGAGATGGAGCATGAGGTTGCATGTCTGGACATCACGCCGCTGGGGGAGGGCGGCGGCGAATCACCGCTCTGTGCGGTGGGACTCTGGACTGACATCTCGGCTCGTGTGCTCAAGCTGCCCTGCTTCACAGCCCTGCACAAGGAAATGCTAGGTGGAGGTGAGAGAATTAGTGTGTTGGATGAACTGACAGGAAGAAAGGAACGCTGTTACCAGCTTGTGGAAACAGATGGATAAGCCTAGATAATGTCAAGTCAAGCGAAGTTTATGTTTGTTCCACACCAGGAAAAAATAATGTCTCAATGGGTTTCAAAGATCCACAAAACTAAGAATACTCAACCACTCCAAAAACACATCGTGAAGATCGTTGCAATTCTGTGTTTATAAATGTCAGCAAATTGTGAGAACCAAACTAATCGTTCACTTACACGACCAAAATCAAGAAAAAAAATGTCATTAAATTGTGTAAAATGACAGCAGTACAGCAACCCCCCCAACTCCCAAATACAGTATGACTTGACTATCCAGTTAGCCTGGTAATTGTTATTTTTTTAAGACCCCAGATTGATTTCATCCATTTGGCTCCCTCTTACTCAATTTTATCTACCTCGAACTCGGCCCCTGCTGAGTCAATCATAAGCATTTAATAAGCATTTATCTCATGTTGTGATAAGAGTAGGAACACGTGCGCCTGGAACAATAAAAAAGCGAATTTGTCCTCAACATGCTACTGATTTCAATCACAAGATTTTATAATATCCCATCACAGCCTACAGTTAGACAATTTTTACTCCAAATGTCCCCAGTTAAAAAAAAAAAAAAAAAAAAGCTTAGTTTTTCAAAAATTTAGGACCCACATTATTGACCCATATGTAAGATGAACCTAATCAGCAGATCGGACACGGTTCCATGAAGTCAAAGTAGCAAGATAAAAATCGAGAAGCGAATTTGATCAGTGGCTCACACTCTTTAAATGGGCAAAGTTGTCAGTCATTAATAAAAAAACATTCATCGTATTAGTCAGGAATGCAAGAAGCATTTATGGCTGTTAAATTCTGCAAAAGGGGTTTCTTTGGTTGTACTAATGATGGCGATAGCGCTTTTTAGCGAAGATTTTACTTCATCCTAAACTGATACAGACTACTGCCCAATTACAGCTCTCACATTTTTCCACACGTGTGCACACACGTGGCTGGATATGTATGACAGGGCTGCCTGTACTCCCTAAAAATCTACTTTTAGCCCTCTCTCCTAAGAAGGAAAGTGACTGCGGAGGTTTTCTCAGTTATAAGCAGGAACCTAGAAGCCATCAAAGAATAATTGGCTGTTTAATTGTTGTTATTTTTAGCTCTCTCTCAGCAGAGGCACTTTAATATTGCCAGGTTGCACAGTTACTTTGGAAGTTTCATCAGCATTGCATTACATTTTTAATTTAGCTTCACATCTCTGTGCCTTCCCTTTTTTTTTTTTTTTTTAAACGGCTTTCCTACTAAAACCAGTTTTTCTGTTTTCTTTTTTTTCTAATTTTAATTTTTTTATTTAAATGCTTCAAATAACAAATTGAATTTTACTCCCTGAGAATCATGATTCTTTCCCAAGAATCACAGCATTCTTTTAGTCGCTCTCCACAGAGTCCCTTAGCATTACCGCTGTTACATATTCTTGAATAAATGCTGGATTTGCTACCTTTTTATTTTTAAACGTATTAAGGAAATTGTCATGAAACAAGACATAAATCTCACAAGCCTCACAACCTGCATCACTACCTGTGAGGTAGACCTGTTCTTTCCCTCACAGATTCTCAGCCTCATATTTAAAAATATGATATCATGAGACAAAGAATGAGGTCAATAAATTTTAAAAATGTTACGGCTTATTTCTGGCTGTGGATCAAACCCAAGAATTCTGATGTTGGCCTGTGTTTGGCCAGTTGTTTCTTAAAAAAAAAAAAACCTCCTTATTACGTTGTAACGGAGGCAAGATTTAACTTTTTAAAAAAGGGAATATTAGTTTGTAAAAGCTGTTAATCTTTATTTAATTTTTGAACCGCACAACAGCAGCAATGTCTGAAAAAATGGGCTACAGATGGAACACACATTCAGAAGTTGTCAGAAACATAGCTGCTATGGGACCTCAGCGAAATTGTAGCCTATGATTTACACGATACACGATATATAAAATTGTAGGTTTGTAAGTGGTTAATGCACTTTTGTGTATAAAGATACTTGTCAAATCAATATGCAACAAAAAAAAGCGATTCAAAATGTCTGCTGGTGCACAATTGTCTGCTGAGATATGGAATTGAGGTCTGACGTTTGTGGAATGTTATATTCTGCAAACCTTCACATACATTATCTGGTTGCCAAATGACAGCAACCTGCTTCAGGTGTAGCTTTTTGTTGAAAAATGAAAGATTCGCAAGGGCACAGTTTCCTGAATTGACATGACAGTTTCTTAGGGGGGAGTTGTTGTCTCCGTCTTCCTCGCTCCACTAGTAGCATCTGTGGCATTGTGATGTTAAGCGGAAGCCAATGTGATGACTTCATGACTGCATCATAAGGAAGGCCTATTGGCAATTGCGAGTTTGTGTTTAATCCGTCTCGTTCGGTGGGCTCTGATAATTGAAACGGTTGTTAAGGAGATCAGACAGACATAACACTTCACATAAAGTCCTCAGCGTTCAAGTGTCATCATTTTCTAACAGATACCGCAAAGTCTGGCTGTCAACCTTCATCGATTTTTCTGACAGACATTTTTGCAGACATTTATCACTCCGGTGTTCATTCTGGGATCTGGGATCCTGTGGAGTATTGCAATATGTTGTGTGACTATTTGTGTGTGTGTGTGTGTTCCCAGAAATTATCCCTCGATCCATCTTAATGACCACCTTTGAGGGCAGCTACTACCTGCTGTGTGCGCTTGGTGACGGTGCACTTTTCTACTTTGGTCTGGACCTCCAAACAGGTACGCTCCACACGCTGGATAAAAAACAATGAAATGGTGAACCTACATGCAAATATGAAGTGATGGCGAAGTGCAGGACTGGCTGTGCTCTAATCACGCAAGAATTTGCTGTATTAAGAAACTAGTTTCACTGGGCTTGCAAGTGTGCTGTTTGTTTTTAGATCCACTTTTTTATTGATTGGATGAATTGCTTCTAGTTACATTTTCCAAAACTCACTTATTCAAAATTGATCATTTGTGATAAGTCTGGCTAAAACTTACATTAAGGATTTTTTTTTGCGCTCTGTCCTTTGTAGCTCATACTGTTTGTACTCCTACTTGCCTCTAATATCCCATATCACTTTGGCCCATATTTGCAAATGAAAAAAGAAATAGTAATCCGGAATTGTTTATTTGTCAAATATTTAATAAAATCCTTTAAAATTTGTGAAGAACACAATCATTTTTTTTTCTTTTATTTGAATGTAATTTGAGATTGAATAGATAATGGCACCTCTATACAAACACTGATTACAAACCTGCCAAATGGTGTATCAGTGTACACAACACTTTGAATAAATCAGATTATTTTTTTATCCCTTTTAAACATCAGGCCCTAAATCTAACCAAAAATGCAAAATGCGCAGCAAAAGTGTTTGCAGTCATGCAGAAAACCTCAATTATTTTGTCCTGACCTGATCTGCTATACCGTGTACAGCGTTGAAAGAATTGGAAAGTGTTAAAACAATAGCCCCCTTGTTAGATGGTTTATGTTGCTGTCCGTACAACAATAAAACCTTCAAAGAGATCTGGAATTAATGTTTGGAGCACCATACCCAATGCAAATGCTTCCCTGGAAGATCTATAAGTGTCATTGGATAAACAGGGTGTGATTGATGTGATGACTGGAGCAGTCGCAAAGAACCCAAACACCTTTTTAGACCAATATGTATCATCCGTATCTGTAACAATGCTGTATGATGTAATCTAGTTGGGGAGCGATTTAATATGTATTGCAGCATTTGCTCAACTGGCCTGCTCAAATGTTGCAATTTTTTCGCATATAATGGAAACTCTTCAAGTTTTGTATTGGAGTCAAACAACCTCTATTATTGCTGTTTGTACCTCATTTTTATTTATTAATTGGTCATTTATTTACACAAAGGCAAATTTTTATTTCAAAAGATTTAATTGCCTGTATGTTTTCATGGTGATTCCTTTGCCTCAGGGGCTCTGAGTGAGCGAAAGAAGGTCACGCTCGGCACCCAGCCCACTGTTCTTAGGACTTTCAGATCCCTATCCACCTCCAACGTGTTCGCCTGCTCTGACCGCCCCACTGTCATTTATTCATCCAACCACAAGCTGGTTTTCTCCAATGTCAACTTGAAGGAAGTCAACTATATGTGCCCACTCAACTCCGAAGGCTACCCAGACAGGTGAGCCATAAAAAAAAAAAACTACAGCTGCTTTATTTGATCAGTGTGCAGCTTCCGTTTTCTTCCTCATTAAAGAACTGTCTTCATTTTATTCTTGAAAGACTCTCCCCTGATATTTAAGCATTCACTCCTGGATTTGATTTGCAACGGGACCTGTTATTTGAGCCTCCCTTCTGTTCTCATTCTAAATAATCACATATAATTTCCAGTTGTTCTATTGTCCTTCCACATGACAATAAATAGCGCCAACTTCCAAAGCGACAGGTCTGACAAACTAGAAGATATGGTGCCTGCCACAGCACGTTGCCTTTTTTTTTTCTTTGTCTTTTTCTTTTTCATTTTTTTTTTTTAAGCAATTCCAGTTTTTCATTTTTGAAAGTCACATGCACCTCACTCACAGTGTCAGTCTAAAATGGAACCATCTAAATCTGAAGCCACTTATTCCAAATGTGCTCTCGGTATAGCCACCTGTAGAGATCTTACCGTATTTTGAGTAAAAGGAGTAGTGAAGGACTCATTCTGGACTAAGCCCTTGCTATTGAGGACAAAAATTGTTGGGGTGAACTGTTAAACGTATGCTTTCTGCTGCTGCTGTAACATTTGCAGCAACTGCCCACCAGAGTTGTTTCTACAAGAAATACCTAAGAGATCAAAAATGTGCACGCACATACCTAAACAACATGTCTTCTCGCCATAACCCATCAATGCTCAAAGTCAACTAACCTGTAATAATCAGTACACACGTTTTCTTTTTTTTTTTTTAAACCATACGCAATATCTTTCTTGAACCTCTACATTGTGGGTGGTAGTTGTTTCATAGATTCTACGCTTCCTTGGCACCTCTCGCAGAGCGGCCAAGCTGTCATGCTGTACCAAGCAATTACGCCACATTCTTGTGTAACGGTAATGAAAGTCTCTTAACTGTCTTATCTCCCAGCCTGGCGCTAGCCAACAACAGCACTCTGACCATTGGCACCATTGATGAAATTCAGAAGCTCCACATCCGCACCGTCCCCCTCTATGAGTCACCCAGGTTTGTCTCATGCTCAAATACAGAATTGTGTTCAGGTCTCCACTGATTTTTATCTTGGTTTCACATACGTGCGCGTGCGTCTGTGTGTGTGGGAAGTATAGGAAACGATTAACGCATATTTCCTACTCATTTACCTTTTCTTATTAAATACTGATTTCATGTAAATTTTGGGATTACTTTTTCCCAATATGAGAAGAATGGATGTGGGAAGGGCTTTTTTTGCATGTAATGTCTGCAATTTTGGTATCTTCATCTCTGGTTTTGCGATTTCCAGTAACCATTAATTTCTGTACATCCATTATGAAATCACCTGTGTCTTGGTTGTTTGTGTGCAAGTGTTTGGTACCGTTTTGCGGCTATTCTCGGTCAGTTATCACCAATATCAGCTTGTTTGCTCACTTCTCACTGAGTGTTGGCCAAAATTTATTTTTTCTTTTTATTTTTTCTATCCAACATTTAAAGTGACGTCATCAACCATGTTTTTTTTTTTTTTAACTTAAATTATTAACCTGTTGACTGTTGCACTGTAGCGTAGGAGAACGTGCGCCGTCTCCCAGGGCAACTTGTTTTATTCAGTTTACCACTGTTTGCTCTTTTCATGTTTACCAGCGTCCTCCCTTTGCTCCTGCTCCCTTTTCATCTTTCCCTCTCTTCATTAACTCTCTACCAGGCGAATCTGCTACCAGGAGGTTTCCCAGTGTTTTGGGGT
The DNA here is from genome assembly GCF_037954325.1 of Fistularia commersonii. Classification (NCBI taxonomy): domain Eukaryota; kingdom Metazoa; phylum Chordata; class Actinopteri; order Syngnathiformes; family Fistulariidae; genus Fistularia; species Fistularia commersonii. The sequence continues at coordinate 20,812,669 of NC_141286.1, forward strand.
GCTCTCCAGTAGGGTGGAGATTCAGGATGTGAGCGGCACCACATCTGCTGTTCGCCCCAGTGCGAGCACTCAGGTATTGTCCCCATCATGTTGTGCGCAGCGGCATTGGACTGCCATAATGCGAGACCAGTTTTTTGACACAGCGTTATTGTGTCCTTTCTGCATGCCCTGAACCACTGAAGCAAGTATTTGAGCCAGTAGTTGCTGATATTTATTTATTTGGTTATTTGTTATTTGGGACACAAAATGAGTTGTGTGTGTTGTAAAGCCAGAGTGTTCTGGTCTTTTCCTGCTGTGTACACTTTGAAGGATAACTAGACCAGGATACGTGACCCAGTCTCTAGCCCACGTCTTTTACAACGCAGTACTGTTTAGCTAGCCAAACCCTTTTACAAACAGTTGAATGTAATGGACAGGACTATTAATATGATTGTATCCATTTGGGTTGATGTAAGTTTCATTTCAAGTAGCATCAAAAATTCTAAAATGGGACTTCAGCTGTTGGAACAATTTTAGCTTTTAAATAATTTCAGTAATCCAACGTTATGACGCTTCCGAAATTCATGCAAGCTTCTAAATAATTGATACCGGTTTTACTGCTGCAATAGTTTTCATACTTTGAGTACTGTAACTCAAAGACACAAGGATAAATTCAAAATTCAACTGAAAAGGGAGTATTCAAACAATTTGATTTTTTTTTAATTTTTATTCTCTTTAATTGCCGTCCCTTCCTTAGCCAAATAACACTGGCATCCTTGGAACCTTAGATAGCATGAATCATATCTGTCACCAAAAGCTGCTCAGACAACAATTGCAGCTTTTAAGAGTTTCATTTGGGCAACCACTGCAGTATATTGAGCCTATTCTGCATGACAGCATGTGTCCCTACTCAAGCTGTTGCTATTGCTTCCCCAAGGATGTAATCTTATCCGTGTTTGTATTTATAACCTTGATACACAACTTGGGGGGTTAGTGGGATAACAAAGAGCATGCACCTCACGCACGATGGCCAGAAAGATGGTTCGCCTGATTTTTAATGCCGGACATCTGGCACTGCAGATGGCCCCCACTGTGCTATTGAACTCAAACAGACATTTGAAATTGCAGCGCACCCCTGTTTAGAATTCTCTTTGTCTTAAATTCTCTTCCTGTCCTCTCTCATAAATCTACATACTTTTAGGCACTCTCCAGTAGCGTGAGCTCCAGTAAGCTCTTCCCCAGCAGCACTTCCCCCCATGAGACGTCCTTTGGCGAAGAGGTGGAGGTTCACAGTCTGCTAGTGGTAGATCAGCACACCTTTGAAGGTGAGACAGCCGGATGTGCATTTCCATTTGATCTCGTAGAGTTGGTGCTTTCATATGGTGCCTCTGATTATAAAATAATGTGCTCAGCTCTGAGAAATACTACAAGTAGAATCAGGTCAGTCCAGAACTATTTTCCTCAGCCTGCACTTGACTCTTATTCATCAAGCTTTTGCAAGCTCATACATAGTCAAAGGGGCTCACTTATTTCAGCCATGAAATCTGCGTTCACCCTCTCTGGCCTTGTCATGATCATAAATGGCATGTTCTGTCTTTCTTGTTTATCTTTTAAGTATTTAGCTGTAATAGTGCCAATTAGGCACCATTACCTAACAGAGTCGTGGGAAGGTGAGCTGTGTGATTGTATAACGTGCACTATTTTCATCTACTATGTTCAGTCCTGTTGAATGTGTCAGGTTGTTACTTGGTGCTATTTTGCAATGCAGATTTCACTGAGCCAAGTTTTCCCTTTAGAAATCCAGGACTTACCATACCTGCATAATTCAGGGCATCTTATATGTAAATAAGGAGCTGGTTCAGGAGGTTGTAGCTCCAGAAAAATCCAATTTATCAATGTGTGATCGAATCAGAAAACCGCTCATTTGGATGTGAGATTTCCATCATCCAAGACACCGAGACGTTCTTATGCATTAACCTCTCCAGTTTTTTATACTTTTTTGAAAAACTTTTTAGCATATAGCTGCATTGGCACCTTTCAGGTAAAAAGTGAGGTGATTGTTTGTTGTGTAAATACTTGGTTGACGTGGCTGATATACCACTGCAAGTGGAAGTTAATCTGCTGTATGGTTTGGAAAAAAAAAATGTCAGGTGAGGTCTCACTCGACTAAATCGTCATCTTCTAAATTATTGATGCTGGCCGTGTCAAATGTGATCAAATGCATGATAATTCCGTGCGTCCGATTTTTGTGGAGAAAGAGAGACTGCATCCAAGTGTCTTTTCCTACATGAAAGAAAAGGGAAGAGATGATTCCCTTAATGATGCAAAAAAATTTAACCTGCCTAGTAAGGGAGATTAATGACCAATGAATCTCTCCAGTCAGGCCAACCGCTGGAGAAATTGACGTACAATATACGGTACATGAAGTGTTAGTTTTAGTTAGCTAGGAGCTCAACAAGGCATTGCACTCCGTATTGACTCAATCACAATTGTCCAGAAGTACCAAAAAGCCAGAGGCAGGGATCAGTCACACTTCACAAGATGTGAACAAAACTCTCATTTGGCCATTCTTTTTCAGAAGGCAATATGTATGTTTGTCCCACAAACTGACTGAATCCCTTCAGATTTCCTCTACATCATTGCACACAGTCATCAGTGTGGCAGCACTCATTTATTGACTGATATTCATTAGCCTAATTGGTCGGGATTTATCAGCAAATAAATGGTATCGGCTCTTGACGTTGGCAAAGATAGTTTTATTGAATTCTTGCTCGTGAAGTAAGTACATTGAAAGAATTTCTAATTGCTCAATTGTTGGCAATCAGGAAAAAGATTACCGCGTGTGATTAAAATAACAAATTAGGCAAACAAAGGAAAATTCCCTGTTGGCCATACGTATTCGTGTCCTGCTGCTTAATTGCGTTTTGTTTCTGTTTGTCGTGAATCTCATCTTTCCTTTATTTTGACTGTGCGTTTTGTCATTTTGAGCCTCACCTGAATTATCCTCACAATATATGAATGGTTTATATCTCCCTCTGAATCAATTTCAGCGTTGCCCGTGGCCTAACAATGCCTTTGGGTCAAAATCTAGGGTTGTCCATGAGGTTTGCCCCCCGGGGGGCTCAGAAACAGTGTTGTGTGGCTCTGACTTTTTTTTTTTTCTGTCTTAGAGAAAATGGAACCCAGTTTGTATTGACCTCCTTTAAACCTGGAGGAAAGTTAGGATATAAATGTGAAAATCTTGTTAAAAGAGATCAATTGTGTATCTCTTACCCTAGTTACCTAAGGTATTTGTTCTTTGTGGCTCTTTCAGTTCTCCATGCCCATCAGTTCCTCCCTAGTGAGTACGCCCTCAGCATGGTGTCGTGTCGTCTGGGAAAGGACCCATCAGTTTACTTCATTGTCGGCACTGCCATGGTGTACCCCGAGGAGGCTGAGCCGAAGCAGGGACGTATAATTGTCTTCCACTACACTGACGGTCAGTGCCCCCGCTTTTCATTTTGCTCTTCTTTTATCTCCCACAAACACAAGCAAGCCCGAGTTCACTCCATTGTCTTGTTTCTCAAAACTTGCCCCATTTGTCCTCTCATCTCGCTCATATAGCCCGTTGTACTTTGCTACCCTCTCAGCCAGTCATTTTCCCCTCCATCTGCTCCGTCCTGTCCCTCCACTTGCGGTCACTTTGTCCTACACTGGTCTTGGTTCCTGCCTCACTTAATCATTTTCTTATCGCCTCTTATCAGACTGACCACCACTGGTTCCCCTCATTTCCTTTCATACTTCATCCCTCTCGAGTTGCACTGCCTGCCTCTCGGTTTTCCTGCAAGCCTTTACCAACACAGTTGTAGAAATTCTGCGCACTTTGCCCCCTCTAATTAACTTTTTCACTTATCTCTCAGTTGTCAAGCAGCACATTCGACTCGGCCTCCCTAAGATCGCAAATACCTGAAAATGAAATTGCGGTGACTAACAGTTATTGTTCTCTTTCCTCCAGGAAAGCTGCAGACGGTTGCTGAGAAGGAGGTTAAAGGAGCGGTCTACTCTATGGTGGAGTTCAATGGCAAACTGCTAGCCAGCATCAATAGCACAGTAAGTGATGGGTTATGTTGTTCAGGCATACCAAATCCACAAGTCATGCTGTTGCAGGTATGTTCACTGTAGGACTTTGACTAAAATTAGAATGAATATTTTCTTGTGCAGCATTCTCCCTCTCAGGCTTTTGTTCAATATGTAAGTTATGTTTTCAAGACAAAAACAGGGTTCCTATGCATATGCGAACTCCTGAAAAACCATTATTCTCCGCATGCAAATTGATTGGAAAAGCAAAACGCAATGGAAATATAGTCAAGAATGCCTATTACGACACACCAAAATACATGGCATATTAAGGGGCAAAGTTGCCGTGGGTCATACTAATCTTTCAATGGTAATGGTAGCTCAAGACTATTTCATTGTCTGGTTGATCATTATTTATTTATTCATAGTTCATCTATGCACAGCAGCAGCTTTTGATGTGCACCGAATAACGGACTATAAACAGAACCATATAGAAATGAATAAAGATGTTTCAGAAATGTGACAACCTGGAAAATTGGGATCGTAGAAAGAGTCTCAATTAGTGCTTCAAATCAGTTTTAATTCCCAATAGATCGGTCTTTGAAATCAGTGGCATACAGTGTGATGTAGACAGCTCCTTGTCCTGTTACCAAACACTCATCTATGCTGAGCTATACATAGATTTAAAGACTTACACACTTGAAAGGCACCCTTTCGTGACAAAAAAAAGACAGGCATTGGCCATTGCATGAAGTTTCAGGATATCGTCACACCGGAAATCTTATTCCCAAAAGCCGAAACGCACCACTAATTTTCATTGAATAGCTCAAAAGAACAGGCAAGCAACTGACACCTTAATCTTGCATTTCTGTCAAATTAAAAGTCTAGATATTAACTGTTATTTTAGAGGAACCCAAGTTGATTGTAAGCTTCGAACTTCCCATGCCGCTAAGATTTCCTGCTTTCTGCTTTATTTTAAATAAATACATTGAATGATAAATACTGTTATCGGTTGTCGCATACCTCACCTCCCCCTCCCCCGAAAGCGATCTTTGTGTAAAATGCCGATATTTAGAAAGATAATACATGTAAGTAATGGATACCACAGGACACATCCCAGTAGCGCACTGCTCTGTCCTCAGACACGCAGCTCACGTCACACTCTCTGCAGCAGAGGGCCAAAAAGAGCGAGAGAAATGATGAATTTAACATCAACATTGATAGTTTGCACAGCATACTAAATAACATTTTAATTTGTGCTGCGCTTTGAGGCTGTGCATCTGTTCAGACGTTGTCACAGTGCTTCGAGAGAGATTTTTATCATTTTCATATCATTGGTATAATGCTTCACATAGGCACCGTGCAAGGGGTGCATGGGCCTAAGAAGTATGAGGTCACTGGCTAAAGTACAAGTTTGTCAGTCTTTGTCCTACAGTGCTTGTGTATTCAAAGGATTAAAGTTGGGTGAAATAAAAAGTGAGCGGAGAAAACATTTTTCAAACTGATAAGTACTGAAATGAAAATGGGAAAGTGAGACAAAAGTCCTGACCTTCTCTCTCTCTTTTTAGATCCCAATCAAATTTTTGGTCAATTGCGTCTTTTCTCAGCAGGAATGCAAGCACTCTGTAGCTCCAAATTCACATTTTGTGTTCAGTGTCTTACAACGTCCGAACGCCAAATGCATAGCAATGTGATCAGGAGGTACAAATCAATCAGTCACCCCAAATTAATTTTTTAAAAACGGTCGAAAGGATCCAGCAGTGTGAAACAGCGGGTGTAATTAGTTAATTGTTTGCGCAGTGTGGCTACAGATAACACAGCACTTAATCCTCAGATTCACTGAGGCACATAATATCCGAAATAATAGCGGTGTGAGACTGAACTGTCAGACAGTTCTTCAAGCAAGGCCTCATACTTTTCTCCTTGACTGTACTTGAAGGTTCGTCTTTATGAGTGGACAGTGGAGAAGGAGCTGAGAACCGAATGCAACCACTACAACAACATCATGGCCCTCTACCTGAAGACCAAAGGGGATTTTATCCTGGTGGGAGACCTGATGAGGTCCGTCCTGCTGCTGGCGTACAAACCCATGGAGGGCAACTTTGAAGAGGTCAGAAGTGGGGGGGAAAAAAAGGGTTAAACAAGTGATGCAGTGTATGTGTGAATTTGGCTTGAGAAAAGAGACCTCAGGATTCTTGTTCTTGATACAGGGTAGGTTGCGTAATAAAGGCCCTTCGGTTTTTTGGTTCTTGCTTTGATCAAACAGATACTCCTGTGTATGTACAGTTGTGTTCAAAATAGTAGCAACGTTGTTAAAAATGTGGGTAGAGACCAACAAAATCAAGGTTATGGAGTGGCCAGCCCAATCCCCGGACCTTAATCCAATAGAGAACTCGTGTTGTGACATCAAAAATGCTGTTTCTGAGGCAAAACCAAGAAATGCAGAGGAATTGTGGAAGGTTTTCAAATCATCCTTGGATGGAATACCTGTTTCCAGGTGTCAGAAGTCGGTTGACTCCATGCAACACGGATGTGAATGTGAAGCAGTTCTAAAAAAACAGTGGTTATGCTACTAAATATTAGTTTTGTGAATCACAGGAATGCCAAATCTTAAAGTTGTTTCAGTTCATTGAGTTTGTTATGAAAAATTCAGACAGCTATTTTTTTTTAACAGCCCACAACCACTTTTTCTTCATTTTCTGTAAATTAATTCAAATTATTGCTACTTTTGTCTCGATGCTTTCAGGTAAAATATAATATGCTGTGTTTCCAGTGAATGGAAATGAAAATATTAGAAGGATTTTGAGCTTTACCCACATTTTTAACAACACTGCTATTATTTTGAACACAACTGTACCTCTCAGTATTACTCAAAGTAATCTTGTTAAATTTATTCTGGTCTCCGTTCAGTTCAGGATTACTTGAGGCGTTCAAGGGATCCCAGTCCCTTTCTTTTCCCTTGGACTGGAAATGCACCCAAAAGCATTATTACCATATACACTGCACTGAGCAAAAGTTAACACCCGGGTTAACAACCTGTATAAGTCATCAAACCCAGTATGCATTGTACTTGCAAAACAGTGGATGCGCCTGTAGGTTAAAATATGTTTTTTAAGAAATAACAATTCTCTGTGTTTTTCTTAACACCACCTTCCAGTATGAGACAAACATAAAAGCATTTTCATGCCAATTGGTCCTCCCAGGCGGGGTTCCCTTTTAATAACAATTTCTATACACACACTCCTCTGGGTAATTTGACCAAGTCTACAGCCATGCTGAGTAATGAGCAACACCGACCAGTCAGTGACCAAACATGACAAATACTGTCCGATGAGCCAGCAAACACTGATGTTTTTGTGTATTTCTATTTATCCTTCAAAGTAAATCCGCCTGTCATATTGTTCAATCTACCTCAGCAAGGGCAACAATCTTGCATTAACAAATGCGACCATCGGCATCAGGCAACATTTGTCCTCACAAGGGTACTTGTGTTGACAAGTTTTCATATTTCCTAAACAGCCCTCACTACGTCTTGCAGATTGGTGAATGGCGGGAGCAGCCAGACTGATGTTCATAATTAATTTCAGTTATTTGAATTGGAAAGATATTTCTAGTGACACACATAACTGAAAGCTTGGCTGCAGTAAAATTGTGAATTCATTCTGTTCATACAGATGTACCTCATGTTTATCAAAATATTGAGTTTAGACGTACATTTTTATGTTTGTTTGTCAGAATGCCAAAAATTGAATCTCGGATACACCGCTAAGATTAAAACATGCCTCTGTGTCGAGATGCTTTCGAACAATTTCTGTCAGCTAATGCTAAGGTACCACTCGGTTAGGTCATATCCACTAATTATCAGCGAGAAATTCAATGAAGGAAAAAATGTCTCCGGCCAACTTGATGCTTATGCAAACAAATTTGGGAAATTAAATTGATAGAGGTAATAGAAAACATTGGCTCACTCCCCTGAACAGTGTCATGTCAAATGTGCCTCGGTGCAAACAAAGCACAAAAGGCACGGAACAAATTAATCAGGGTCGGTTTGAGATTTGGCCCTCCACGCATTCTTGAGCCGGAGCTACTTTTAATAAACTAACTGTCTGCCAGTTGAAGAAAGGCGACACTGAGTCATAAGTAACAATTCTTCAACCCCTTCCCCAGCCCCCCAACCCTGAGAGTGATTAAGAACACCAGGAGCAGCACAGCAAATAGAGAATGATAGAAATTAGGTCTTGAGATTGTAATTTCTCATAGGTCGGTTGACCCCCCCTGCTCTGTATTCACAAATTTTAAAGGTAAATTGGAATTCTTCATTAGGTTTTACATTTTCAGATGATCAAAAATTGTTGCTAAGACAATTTGTCCAACAGCCTGTGGAAAGAGCCTTTGGCACAGCAACTAGCCAGAATTGGCTGAAACAACACAACAGGCTGTCAGATTAAAAGAGTGAATGACTTTCCACTGAGACTGACCGATCTGAGCTATGCGACCAAAAGCCATAAGAATTCCTGCCAACACACCTTTCTGCTCAGCCATAAGTTAAAAAAAAAAAAACGTGCTGTGCCGCTGGTTCAATCTAAGCTGGCATTGATAGCCATACTAAAAAAAAAAAATGTTACTGGATTACCCAATTCCTAATTCATCATTTTCAAATGCCCTCGTTCCTCATTAGCTATGTGTCATCCCTCGTATTAAGCATGCCCCGCGAGATAACTGTCAGTGACTGGCTTGACAGGGCGAAACTGTCACAAATCGGACTGAAAAGGGAAGTTGCAGTTTTGCCAGGCTGCCTGCTGTGGTGCTCGACGCCAGCCATTTTCATTCGGTTCACATCCAAACCTGATTTAATCTGGTCATTGTTACATACTCATAAAGAGTTAGGTTAAGGAGCAAAAGAGAAGAAAATGCACTAGGAATGACAGTGAAGTGTCACAATTAAAGGCTCTGTTGCTGTTGATACATAAATTTGCATTGACCGAATCACAGCTATCAACAGCACATTTATCTGCTCGGGAAGAGTGTATGTGCACGTGCATGTGTGTGTGCACGCGTGCATTTATTCTTTTCATTTTTGCTTGAGCTGACTCCTGGCATCTTTTATTTGCTGCAACTTCAATAATATTTGCAATCAAACTTCTGACAATTTTGGGATGTGGGTGAAGAAAACAGCGCATTGTTTGACAAGATGTTGTGTCCTCCGTGGTGTTTGGTTCAGTGAGTACACAAGGCGTCCCGCAGCGTAGCGTCTGGGATGAAATGGAATGAACCATGGGACACATATTTCGGGCTAATTACATTTAGCATGTTTGCTGGTGTGTTTACGTGAGAGGGAGGTTGCAGCACAAGCGGTTGCCTGCTGGGCTTTGTTATGCAGTGTTTTGTGAGCAACATGTAATTAATGAGCATGTAAATATCATCCTGCAGATGTTTTTTTTTTTTTTTTGTAATACAGGATTGGTCCAGCTCCTGTCAAGGTGTATGGTTTACTATTATACCCTCTATCTCCCGTGCTCTATGTGTGCATTCTAATTCAAATGATCCATTTCCTACCCTGACTGTATCTTATTTTTAGACTTGGTGGTTTCAGCACTTTGTTGCTCATTGGTAATTTGGGTGAACCCCTGCCTTGCCTTATGGTCGAAGCAAGACTTTTGCTGCAACGCTCCTCCTTGTGTTTCCCACTAGATTGCGCGTGACTTCAATCCAAACTGGATGAGTGCAGTTGAAATCCTGGATGACGACAACTTTCTGGGAGCAGAGAACGCATTCAACCTATTTGTCTGCCAGAAGGACAGGTGAGGAGCTGGAGAAGGAAGAAAAAAAAGCGCTGGTTTGCTTTAATTTGGTCCGATCATGTATCAAACTTCAAATGTCACTTTGTCCGATCAGAATACTTCCCTCTTTTCCATAATGCCTTTTATTTAAAGGAAGCATCCATGACTAGAGGGCTGAATTTTTAGATTTGAAAATATGACTCATCCAACCAGTGTCACTGCGCTACTCCGCTGCTTTTCTCACTTTAGTCATTTTACCTGTACACTCATACTGATTTCATGGAAATAGTGAAGTATTTGCCCTTAAAGCAAATGCATTTCATCGATGCCATCTCCAGTTTTCTACCTAATACATCAACTTGAACCTCTCAATGCCGTTGACCTTTGTTTTTGTATCACATCTCTCTTCCGGTTGTCCTCTATACTGTTCCTCATGCTTTTATCCATTAGCACTCTATTATTCTCTGACCTTTCTAAAGCTTTTGATGTCCAGTCCTCCTGTTTTTCTCTAAATCGATCACCATCGCTAAGGTCAATTCTCATATCCTGCCTGTGTTGTTTCCTTAACACCTCTCCCTCTGCTCTTACCGTACCTGATTTCCTTCTGTCCTTTTGCTTCACAACAATTTTAATCATTAAACCCTCTTAACTTGCCCTTCCATGGTCAGCGCGGCCACCACGGACGAGGAGCGCCAGCATCTCCAGGAGGTGGGGGTCTTCCATCTCGGCGAGTTTGTCAACGTCTTCTGCCATGGCTCTCTGGTGCTACAGAACCTGGGTGAGAGTTCCACGCCCACCCAGGGCTCTGTCCTGTTTGGCACTGTCAACGGCATGATTGGTAAGTACGTGCGAAACCACACTCGCCTATTGACGTAGTGGTGTAACAGGCCATCACTCCTGATATTCTGTGCAGTAACAACATTGTCATACTATAACTGAACAATGCTTGAATTTGCTGACATGCTCATCCTTTAACAAATACATGAGGTATGAATGCTGATGCGTTTCATTCATCTGCGACAAGGGATTTGAATAATGAAATTCACCCGGTGATTAAGAGGTGTTCCTAAATGCATTTGTCAGTATAGTTAAAAGACAGCATAGGGCTTTTCTCAACAATTGATATAATTCTCTTTTCTACGATGAATGTATAGATCTAATTAAATGTTCAGTAGCCAATTATTATCGGTCGGTGTGCCGCAATATCTTTATTCTTTAAAGCAACCCCTCAATATTCAAATACAGCCTCATGGCAATTTAAACTAAATACTGCATGCTATTTGCTCTACTGTTGGGTTAGCTGCAAATAAGAATTCCACACAGATTTACCAAATATCATTTTTAAACTGTAAAGAATGAATGCTGTCAGTGGAAATTATATGACAATATATCGCTCACTCTGACACTCTGTTAGCTGTGTTCGAATTTCAGACTGTGTGGAGAAACATCTTCGGCATCGTATACATATATCGTTACCCCAACAGTGACCTCTCACTTTGTGGGCGGGATTATCGACTCGTCTGTTTTCCATGACGTTATGTCATGAACATTTTGAAAGAGTCCCAAAACTTTCTTGTGAAACCTGAACTTATTTTGAACTTGTATCTTTGAGCCTTCGGGTGCACAATGTCAGTGTCTTCACTGACTTGCTACCTTTTGAGGAAAGGAGTAGAGATTGAAGAGTGCAAGGGGTACAGACAGAGAATAAGGAACAAATCCAGCAGTTTTCATCTGAAATAATAGAACTTGGTATAACAGCCTCATATAAAGATTTATTGTTGCACTAAGTGCTTTCTTTTCATTTTTTTTCATCAATGCACATACACCTTCACCGATACAGAATGTCTGAATCGATTCGAGTTGCAGCCTACATATTCAGGGGAATCTATAAACCCATTCAGTACATCTGTTGGCAAATGTTAGTGGTTTACAATTAAACTTTTCCTGAACAAATAAGCCTTTTCTTTTCTACATGGAGGTGTTTTAAAGTGAAAAAAAAAACAATTACCCGAGCCAGATCAGCCATATATGTGTTCAGAAAAGTCCCATCAAGAGCTTTTTTTCAGGTGAATTTGCATTTTTCTGCATACAAAAAGCACAGGTGCAGAATCATATAGTGTCTAAATCACCAAAAAGGTTTTTGCGTACTTCTGGAACCCAGCAGTAGTCTGATCACCGTGAGAGCGCCACAGACACCAGCAGCTGAAACAATTGCAGATGACAAGACATGCAACATTTTGGTGCATCGCCAGCGCTACTTTATGGAGTTTGTTAAAACTTTGTCTCCCTTTTAAATTACAGTTGAGACTATGTGAGGGAGTCAAAGTATAATTACTATTGCTGTGGTTTTGCAAAAGTGTTCCAAGCCATGTTTCGAAAGTACTGAAAAATAAGTTTATTCCAAGACCTAACCACTTAGGATAAGAAATAATGCCCTGATACTTGGTCACTGTGTCTAAAGCCGTATAGTTTGGTGTGGACATACTTATTTATACACGACACAAAAATATACAAAACAACACCAGTTTTAGTGTGTTTTTATTCACTGCCGGAGTTGTGTCGTGTAACCCACAATTAAGGAAAAGAATAACCATTTATGTTTGACCAGCGCTGACTACAGTCTCACCGTTCACCCCATATCTATAACAAGCTATTATATTTCCTATGTACTGTGCTCTCCTTCTTTTCATCCAATGACAAAACAAGATAAATGGCCCTGAACGCATTTACCATTTACCTAATGCTGACCATTTACAGGTTGTATTCAAACTTGATGTACTACTTACAGTCTCACCTGTCAGACACACAAAAACACAACTTATGACGAAAAGCAACTAGCTGATCAGGCTTTTAAACATTAAAAAAAAAAAAAAAACAACTGAAATTGAATTGGAACTACCCCAGAAGTTGAGGGTTTAAGACGCTTACAAGTACCCTCACGCCATTCCGTTCTAAACTCATTGATGTTCGCAGGAATAACCATTTCCACTCTTTCGGAATGGCTTTCCATGACATTTTTGGACCGTGCCTTTGGGAATTTAGGTGCATTCATCCAGCGGAACATATGCGAGGTCAGACACTGATGCTCATCCCAAAGGTGTCGGATGCTGTTGAGCTCAGGTCTCTGTGCAGACCAGTCAAGTTCTTTCACACCAAACACACCCAACCGTGTCTTAATGGACCATGCTTTGTGCTCTGGGGCTAAGTAATGTTAGAAACAGTAAAGGGCCTTTTCCAATCCATTCCCAGGTAGTTGGAAACACAGAATTCTCCAAAATGCCTCGGTAAGAGTTCCCTTCACTGGAACTAAAAAGCCTAGCCCACTCCCCTGGAGAAAAAGAAAGAAACTACACCATCTCCTCTTCCAAACGCAACAGTTGGCTCAGTGTAGTCAGGCAGGTAGTATTCTGCTGATAACTGCTGAACCAAGACGCATCCATCAGACTGCCAGAAAGGAAAGCATGATTTGTCACTCCCCCGGAACACTACTTTCCACTACTTCAGAGGCTCGCACGCAGCTACGCTGCCATGGCAACCCATTTCGTGGCGCTTTCGGGTCACAGCTCTTATGCTAATGCCAGAGAAAGTTTGGAACCCAGTAGTTACAGAGTCAACATAGCATTGTTGACTTTTGCGTATGGTGACCTCACTCTTGTGACTTTACATAGTCTGTCTTTTCATGGCCAAGTGTCATTTTGTTTTTCAACACCTTTCCACATCAGTAATACCCCTTACAGCTGAACTCGAGAAGCACAAGCATTTTACAAAATATGTTTTGGCAAGCGGCAACCTTGCCAACCTACTTGAACTTCCAGAGCTCTTTAGAACAGCCTATTCCTTCAAAAAAATTTAAAAAATTTAGATTGCACGACGATTCGCCTGATTTATAAACCTCTGGCAAAGTATCCGTGCTTTGAAAAAAAAACAAAAAAAACATGCTTTTAGTTATTGAGAGTTTTAACCGATACACTTTTTTCATATTGTTTATGTATCCGTCTCTCTTACTCCATTTTATCACACAATGTACAAAATTACACCTGGAAAAATGTTGCCATAATATACTCCGGTTAAGATAATGCCTAATATAAAAGCCTGGGTTATTTTATTTGGAAAAATGTGTCATTCATCTAGGAAAGATCTTACCCAGAGTTGTTTCTTTGCTGTTCCATGCTAGAGATGCACTCTTGTGTCCAAATACTTCTAATGAAGACTGTAGCGTAAAGCATCTAAGGTATAATGATGATCAGTGAAGACGTGTCAGCTGACCCCACCGTTCTTAGACTTAAGGAACTTTATATGTTTCAGTGCAGACGATGTCCCTAGATCACCATCATAATATACTCAGTTACACAGGTTGTACCCCTGTGCATGAAGGAAAACGTGTTACTCCCTCAAAGCCTTGACAAACTGTAAGGTTTGGCAGGGAAGTTGAGATGAATTATTGATGATCCTACATAACTGCCACCATTAAATAGTTCAAGCATACCAGCATGAAACTTGGGTAAATAGGAAGGCAGTCATAATTCTCTTTCAACTTGAAACATTCGCTTGGGAGGACGTGGCTTTCGTGTCACCTGTCCATCAGTCAACAAGATAACACAGTTACCACGAGGTAAATCTGCATTGTGTTGTATTTATTTTTACTACATCCAGCTTTAGCCTCAAGTGCAGCTGACCGTGTGAGGTGTTGTACTATACACAACTTCTTTTTTTTTTGTTTTGAAATGCTCATTTGTCGATTTGTTGTTTTATTAATTTTTTTCTCTCACTCTGTGATCTTTCAGGTCTGGTGACCTCCCTCTCCGAGGGCTGGTACAGCCTCCTCCTGGACCTGCAGAACCGCCTCAACAAGGTCATCAAGAGCGTGGGCAAGATCGAGCACAGCTTATATCCTTGATACGTTCAGCCGAGCATTCTCCCTCCGTCACCGAGATGGGGACACCTTCTGCCGGGATTAGAGTGACAGCGGTAATAACTGCTCAGATCAGCTTTGAAACCAAACCCCTGGACAAATGATATCATATAAAGTTATTGTAAGTAAGCCAGTTGAACTATAAACACATTCTTTTAAGTGGGATATACCCCTGACACTCGACACAGCGAATCCTCATTGTCGGAAGCTGCAATATCACACCTCTTATACGGGGAACTCAGTAAATTGATTATGCTTCTATCATTGTCATTGGTTATCAATTTGCAGTAACTTTTCAGAGTCTCCCCTATGGCGCCAAGCGGTACGATGCCTGCTGGTTACTCGAGTCAGAAGGGATTATGGATTTGTTTTGTTACAAACGCAGTTACCCTGCAACACAGCGAACGTTAATAACGCCAGAGCGACTCCTCCGTCCCCAACCCCCGCACAGCCCCAGGAATCGTTCCCGCTTGCAGAGGGGCGGGCTTCGAGCTGTTGCGCGGCCCTCAGATCCGCCGGCTCGTATTGATTTTCCTTGACCGCCACTGCACCTGGAGGTCCTTCCACACGGAGCGCAAAACGGAGCAAGCCACGGGGTTTATCGACGGGGATCTGATCGAGAGCTTCCTCGATCTTGGCAGAGCCAAAATGCAAGAGGTGGTCAGCACTCTGCAGGTACGTGCTTTACGAATGTTTATTCAAATTTTGAAAACATGTAATTCCCCCCCTTTTCCCCCATAGCACTTCACACATTCTTGCGACAAATTTTTGAGATTTACTCAGCGATATATCATGAACAACGCTTATCTTCTTACATTATAGAAAAAAAAAGTGAAAAATCTAAAAGTGAATTCAAGCATTGTGAGGCACTCCTCTGAAGGAAGCGTGAATATTTTGTCACGTTTCCCTGAAAACCCTTGAGAACGCATGCACAAGATGCTCCTTAGCTCAGCCAAGAGGATCTATAAACCACTGTGCCATTTGTGAAAGAAAAGGTTGCTGAATCACTTTTTGGCTGATAAACAAGTATATTGGGATTGTCTTCATCTGATGCTTGGGTGGAGAAACAATAATTGGAAGTATTCCTTTGCCAGAAAATGCACCAGAAATTGTGCGATTCTCCTGACGGTGAAATACTGATAAAATGCTGCCACAAATTTACCCCATTTGGATGTATAGATTATATCTGTAATTGGATATTGTCTGACTGTGATACTGTATCCCAGATATATGATATACAAGCTTTTTTTTCCAAGTACCGAACATTTCGATAATTTAATTTCCAGTTATTTATTTAAGAGTGAAGTAGTCTTTTCATTTACAGAGGCTTAGCTTTATTCGAATATTTGATTGACAGGCAGCCTCACGACCTCATTTGTTATGGTATTTGTTGACTGGAAAAGTCAACAGGAGAGGTCAGTGCAAATGAGGGAAGTCATCATTGGGCCAAAAAGCCAAATGAACTGATCAGTTATGGCATAAATTACTCTGAAACCGTGTAAACAAATCATCTGGCACATTATCCAATGGTTTCCACCAGTGAGCTCTGCAGCACCGCACCTTTGACGGCCACCGAAGGCAAATATCATTTTCGGTAGTCTTCTTTATTGTCTACAATTTAGACACCTTCATTTATAACATAATGCGGTGCTATCAGCGGGTGAAATTCATGAACGGGAAAGCAAGAGAAAAAAAAAAACTTGTTGAAGAATGGTGGGGGGAGAATAGTTTGGCAAAACAAGTGCTGGCTGCCAGTGTAGCCGCATCGGCGACGTTAAGTGGTGACTTGACGCCGAAAGAAGCAACGGGATGAATTCCGCCTCACAGTGAAGACGGACAGCGATTGAAAACTAAATGTGACACCAGCTCTGGAGTCTCAGAGCAAACAAACGGGCGTCTTCCAGGGGACAGTTTAGTGCTTGAACTGAAGGCGCTGGTCTTAAATGCCTTGCACTACCGAGACCCAGCATTTAGTGAATTCCACTCTGCAGGTAGTTGATGCCACAGCATCGCATGGTTTTACAAAACTTTGTTATATTTTGCACTGATTTTAAGACTCTGAAAGACGTAGTGTGTAAAAATGTCTGAACTCCATTAAAAATAGTGTGCTTTTATTCTTTTTCTCAGTTTAGAAGAACTAAAGACGGGCTCCACAGTTGTCTCGATTTCACTGCTGCAGCAAAGCAAACTTTGCCAATTTTCGAATGGTTACGTCCCAAGTTTAAAATAGTGTCTTCAAAATATCGACGTCAGGAATGCAAAACCTCCTATCTGCAAATTTTTCGATTTTGGGTTTTTGCATTAAATGGTGAGAAATGTACATTTTCAGTCTATCTGCAAGATAACCCCGCCCCTTCTTTTGACATAAATGTCACATGACAAAACTCCTATGTGCACAATAAAGCAGAAAAAAATTAGAGAAAAAAAAACACTTATCTGCGTTGTCAGTGGGAGAAATACATGCTTTGTATTTTTAAATTATAACATAGAAATATAGTCTGAACAATAGAATATTCTTGAATATCTTTAACAAAGACCATACTATAATCAAATGAAACATTTTTCATTTCTCGAAAAAAGTGTTGTTTTTTTTTTTCAGATAGGTTTTGCATTCCAGCCATCGATATGTACATTCCCGTATTCCCACCCCTCGCTTCAATCTAGTATAGCTGCAAGAAATGATTGTTCTCCCAAATTGATTCATCCCTTAATAATGTCAGTACGCCGTTTTACCCCCAACCAGAGTTGTCTCCATCAGAAAAAATCTTCTCAAATGTCTTGTTTTTGTTTGGCAGCGCCGCAAAGATGTTAAATTTGTTACAATCTCTCATTTGATCAGGTGGTTCCATGTTGAGATGCAGAGGAAACTACTCTGTGGGAAATAATAAAAGATCCCAAGGGGTTCGTGGGATAATAGAGACATCGGAACAATGGCACCAATAAAGCTGAATGAAACTATAAAAAAAGAAATGAGAATAAAGGGACACAACTTGTGGCACTTCGATTTTTAATATTAAGCACGAGCCCCGGAAAGGTTTGTATTTCAAAAAGCTCACTGTCGTTCAATTCCAGATCGATGACGGCAGCGGCATGAAGCGTGAAGCCACAGTGGACGAGGTCATTAAGATTGTGGAGGAGCTGACGAGGATCCACTAGCCTCCCACCTGTGCTGATAAAGGGAGGACGGGCTAAATAACCGGGGAAGGAGTAGTCTGGGTTGTTTTGTTTTTTTTTTGTTTTTTTTTCGGATTTGTAAATATTTATAAATAAACAATGTGTGCACGTTCGTCCTTCAGACTTCAGTGATTCGCCAACCGGTGAGACCTTGGCGGTGCTGCACCAGAGTTTAGATCTGAGAAGTCTCCAGGCATAGCATCCTGTTTGGACAACAAAAAAGACCAAAGTGAAGACATTGGTCTGTGTGTGTGTGTGTGTGTGTGTGTGTGTGCGGGCGCGTGTGTGTTTGCAAGTAATGTGTGATTATAAATAGGTATAATGCAGATATGTTTCTCACCAAAAAGACACTTTGGGATATTTGTGACTGTTTCAGGCAGGTTTAGCATCAGCACATCCTCTCCACCTCACAGTTTAAATGTAACAGATTTTCATATTTCAGGTTTATTATTGATGCTTGGAGAAACAAACACGCTGTTAAGAGAATCAAGATGAGGAAAACAATAGATTTATAGCTGTTTTGTCTATGTGATGATCTCTTTGTTTATTCTAATAAACTTTTGCTTTAGTACTGTTACTACCGGTGTCTCAAATTCTTTTAATTTCTTTTTCAAAATTTTTAATTAAGTGTCCTATAATTATTGAATATTGGATTAAGTTGGTATTTGAGCCAAAATGATTTTTGTTAAAGCAGCAAAAAAATAATATCCCTTTTTGCCTTGATATCACAAAACAAGTTGCCAATTTGAATGGGAAAAAAAATCAATTCTAAATATCACAAAACATTACAACAAGATTAGCTAAATCCCCTAAAATTTGGGAATATTGCCTCCAGTTGTGAGGAAAAAGTATATGAACCCCTTGGAATTACCAGGATTACTGCATTGTTCATAAATTTCCTGATTTTTTTTTTTTTCATATTCAACATAGCACTTAAACATTTATAGACCTGGCTGGAAAAAGTATGTGTTATGTGTTACCCTTGGATTTGAATAAATCCACTCCTGGTTGAACTTCCTTTGGCAGCAATAACATTCAACCAAATGTTTCCTGTAGTTGCAGATGAGACCTACACAGCGGTCATGAGGAATTTTGGACCGTTGGACACGTCATCGATCTTGCAACACCTCAACAGGAAGCACCTGCAAACTGGGCTTTTATTCTTTTTTTTTTTTCATATTTATTGTATGAATAATAGACTGCTTAAATAATTGATACCTGCAGTCATACTTAAAATGTGCAGCAATACTTTTTTTTTTTTCTTGGTTGCCAAATAAGCCTGAAAATTCTCCAACCCTTGCGTTGCCAGATTGGGTGGGTTTCCCATTCCCCCCCCCCCCCCCCCCCCCAAATTGGGCTTATTTTTTATTTTATTTATTTTTTTATTAAATTTTACTCTCAATACTCATATGTTTCACACATTCAGAAGATTGAAATTGCATTTCTCTAGGTGGCAAAAAATGAATATCCAAGAAAGTTATGAGAAAGGCAACAGGTTAAGAAGATGAAAATTGGGCTCCTTTTGAATACACATGGCTTTTTTTTATTGAAAATATTATGAGGGCAATTTTACCAAAGCTGTCACAAATTTGTCAAAATAATTATTTGATCGTTAGTGATAAGAGAGCTTTGAGACATGCCAGTGGCCATGATACTACGTTTCCATTTAATGTCAGTGAACCGGCTGGGAGTTGGCTCGCATCATGATGCAAAGTTGGGAAAATATAAAAAATAAATGTATTGAGAGGAATGGGAAACCCTCTGATTAATAGAAATGGATCGCACAGGTGATGTGCTCTGAAGCTCATAAGTAGGATCTGCTGCGGGTCAAATCATTAGAAAGAAAAAAAATTATAAAAGACCAGAAAAAAAAATGGCAAACATGGGAATGCAACCTAATATTATGATATTTACTTCAATGTAAACAACAATGAGCATGCAAGCTTCAAGTGAATCAATATATAAAATGCAACAACAATAGATATGTAGTCTTAGTTTACACACTTTGTCAATCATTTAATTTTTTAATATTTTCATTGCATTTTTTGGAATTTGAATTTATTTGTTGATTAATTTCACCTTTTAATCATTTTTATTTGGAGCAGTTTCAACACCACAGAATTCCTGTGTATATGAAGCAGCTCGACCGGTGCCCATTTAACCAAGATCCTACGCGGACTCAGATGATTCAGGTGAACTGGTTCACTGACTCGAGTTGGCAAATTCAGCGGAAGCAGTACTGAATCATGATTCGGGTGAATCGGTTCACTAACTCGAGTTGACAGACTAACCGGAAACACTACTGAATCAGATGATTCGTCTGAAACGGTTCATTGACTCAGGTCAGTTGACTGCCAGGAGTGCGTTGATCCTTACATATACAGCATGTATAACTTTTGTATTGATTGCATTTTTCTGGGAACTGTTAAGATGCTGTTAGGTTGGTTTACTAATAATTGATTTGCACGTTTTGTATTTTTATTCATTTTGCCTATCTGGAATATTGAATTCTCAGCCTACATTCTATTTAGCATACTCAGCTTTTTGTTACTATTCTTATAAAAAAAATGTATATATTCAACATGTAACTATTTTTTTGGGTTCTATTCAGTCCAACACACTGACTTCAGTGAACTGGATCAGTTTGTGAGTGAATCATATTCACCAGAGTCCATCAAATGTACCGAATTTACCACCACCACTCAAAACTGGTGTGTTTTCCACAGGGCACGTCAGCTTGACCAACACCCACGTCTCTTCGATTGGATCCCAGGTTTGGACTCTGAGAAAATCATTATCCTGGGGCTCACGTACATTTTCCCACCTGTGCTGTGAATTTTATAAAAGATGGGTTCAATAGAAAAAAAAAACTGTTGTGACTCAGATGAAGATTTGATAGCATTTTCTCTCCAATTTATGGAGAAATCCAGGTAATTCCAAGGGGTACACAGACTTGGATTTGTGAGAAATAAGCTAAATATGTACACGGTTACAGTAAAATCTATCATGCTGGTACTATATCATATATATTTTATATTGACTTTTTTTTTATGCCTTTAAATCCACTTCATTTTCTTACCTGCCATATTATGGTGTTATGGTTTCTGCACTAAACTCTACAGATAACTGCTGCTATTCTCTGTATTCAAATTCAAATTCCATATATGTATATATTTTAGGTATTTATGTTGTTTAATCTGTGTTATCCTTTCACTGCAGTATCTGTGTGCACTTTACTGTTAATGTGCACTATTGTAATTTTGCTCATTTCATGTCACCATGGGAAAGTGAGGAACGTCTACTCGATTTCTTTGTATGTCTTGTGCACGTGGAGACATTAACAATATAGCTGACTTTGACTTTGAATTGAAATCACAAAGATTGCAGAAACTTTAAAAAAAAATCTGCAAGCGGTTGCATAACGGGTCTGTATGTTTCAAACTGATAGCCGTCGGGATTTGAACCCGCTGTTAAGCCCTTCAGATCAGGAAAAAGAAAGGAGTGAACGAAAAAGCGTGCATCCGGGCTGCAATGTTGCAGAAACCGGTCGATCTGTTTTTGCATCTTTTGTGCTGAATGGGCTTTTGAATCCCTCATTGACCTTATTTGTCAAATTTAACAAGCATGGCGGCGTCGGCTCAATGTTAAAGCAGCCAACACACCGTGAGCAATCTTTGATATTCAAAAAAGATAAACCTAGTTGAAGGTCTCCATATCTGAGACGTTAAATCTGTTCATGTGCATATTAAAACACGGGGCTTCCTCCTCGGTTCTGCGTCAGATATGAGAGTATCACTGTGCATTGTTCTCTCTGGTGCCTTGTTAATTTCTTATTCTTTGCATATTTATTTTCCTCCCTGGGAAAAAAAAAAAACAATGCAGGATTGGAAGCTTCCAGTTTTTTTTTTCAGTCAAAATATCAAAGGTCTTGCATAATGGAGTACCCGCTGTGCAAACAGGCTTCCTTATTTTCATTGCATCTCCAAAAAAAAGGGGTTTGGAGCAAAAACTGGTCAGCGACAGACATTGGCAGCCCTTTCGCCCCGCCAGTTTTTTCGCAGCTATTTTTGTCTTCATGTAAGCATCCTGAGGCTAACATGCCCAATTCACACTAGATTTTCTCTCCTCAGCCACATTTACTGTAAACTGTAAACATCCTTCCATGACCACGAAGAGACCGAAAGCAGCTTAAGATGCAAATGAAGGAGACGGCGACTTGATTGACACAACGCGTAAAAGATAAAGTGAATTCATTTATGAATTGTCAGATCTCCCATGGCGGATGGTTCCATTAGACGCGTTCTGTTATATTTACACTCGAGGAAGATTATTTATTTTCAAGGAGGATTTCTCCGTATTAAAAATAGGAGCCGCCTTCTGTTATGGATACAGTTGAGGCTTTTTCGGAAAAAGGCCTTCGTATCGGCGACAGCGTCAACCGTGACCTTCCGAATCTATCGCAAAGAAAGGCACGACAGCACCGTTTCGGGCGTTTGCATGCAACGTATCTGAGGAGAAACCTCATCTTCATTTTCAACCTTTGCTTAATGCCTCTAATGCCCCCGACTGTGTAAGAATCCTTTTCCCGGCCCAAGTTGGTGACAAGGGTTTTAGTTGCCAACGCCGTGTCACCAACTATAACCGTGAATCCAGGGAGATCTGTCCAATTTCAAATGAGGCTATTCTTCAAGGGAATGGACTCTGTCTGAGCGAGGGATGGGGTGAGGATGTATTATCGAAGAGCCATTTGCGCACGTCGGTCGAAATCCACGCTCGGGACGCTTCTGGGTGACGCTCTCATCCCGACAAGACGGAAAGGGGAAGCGTCTTAAGCGTGCAAAACAGCTGGTGAGATTTCTGTCCAATTTTGACGTTAGAAATTGATCCGTTTGCTTCCGAGGACTGAAAAAATATATCATTGGTGAAAAACAGGAAGGATACATCTCCCATAATGGACTGCCATGCAAGCGGTGCTGTATGTATGAAAGGAAATGAGTGAGATGCACATTATTGATCCAAGTATTGGGCAAGTATTTTATCTTAAAACCTTAAAAAAAAAAAAAAAAAAAAAAAAAACATACTGTAAATTATAATAATTTATCTGCACATATGTTCATCTGTGCAATATTTAATTTTATAACAGCTTCATGTACAATATTTTTTCATACTCTTGTGCACTCCTTATCTTTCACTTGGTACTTAAGACCTTAAGACACTTTATAGTCTTCACTTGTTACTTAAGACACTTTGAAGTTTATTTGTATTTCTTATTCTCCCTTTTTATTCATTTATTTATCCATTTGTGTATTTATTTATTTTCTTACTTATTTTTAATGTTTATACAATTTTCTACTGTTACTTATTATTGTTATGTTTTTCTTGTAACTCTGGCACAACAATTTCCTTCGGGATACATAAAGTTGTTCTTATTCTTATTCTTATTCTTAAGCAGTAGCATAATGTACAAAGAACAGACAGCGACAAGCTAGAAATTAAATTACAATACAAATATATAACTGTATTAACTAAGAACGCCTATACATATTTACCTCATGTACAGCAGGAAATAAGACGACACATCCATATTTATGACGCATCTCCAGTTCGGTGTGTTTGTAATATTAATGGACAAACACCACAATTGGTTCAACCTTTTGACGTTTTCTACATCAACATCTGCACGGTTTTGTGATATGCCCTCGTCTGAAGCGAGTTACAATAGAAGTGCAAACGCAGAAGCTTTAATACCACCAGAGTCCTCGGAGTGAGCACTCACCGCTTGATCTCGTCAAAAGGACAAAATGAAAGGAGATCGGTGTGAAATGAGGATGCTAAGTGCAAGAACCGCGACAGACGGAAAATTGCCTCGCACAAAATGGAATATTAGGAGGGCAGCGGGGGGACGATGGGGAGAGTATGGCTATATGAATGGCTTTAAGAGTCCTCCTTGCACCAGCTATACAGATTAACAGTAAATAAAAAATAATCGTCCCGCGGCTTTACCGAAAGAGCAGACGCTTTGACTTGTCGTGGCGTGAAAATCAATCGGAACTAATGACATTAAGGATGGCTCAGTGTGACTGAGTGTCGCAGGCAAGTGAGCCATCACTCCCTGCTGCCGGCAACATCTATTTAATACACACCCTAATTAAAGTTATTAATTACGTCAGGCTTTTCCTACAGTGACATGTCAAAATACCCGGTGTGCGAAAGATGCATCGCCTGTCAGGTGTCACCTTCCGGTGCGAAGAGGCAAACGCGGTGGCAAAACAAAATTTTCGGCCTCTCGCGTCTGAAATTGCAAACGGCTGAATTTGTAAAAATCAGAAAAATGACAATTAAATGTCACAGAGACGCATTTTCCCACATCCCCCTACATGGCCTGAGAATTCCGCGGATAGTTAATGTTATTCACTTGCGTCCGAATGTAGCGTTCCAATCCGACCGAAAGATAATAATTAACCCATTGATCTAATGTTTACGTTGCTCCATATCTCCTGAGCGCGTCGACTTTTGAATACGTCATTATTTTCCCTTATCAGTTTGAAAACAGCGGCGTCCTTTTTTTGCGTTTCTCATCAGCGCCGTCAGTCAGGACAACGGAATTCGTAGGTGAATTCCGGGCGTAATTGCTCGTAACTCGACAATTTCAAGCGCGCGTGTGAAATTAATAGCTCGAGTTTATCCACATCCCGGATTTTAACCCCCTGCGGCCGGATGCGATATATCGTGTTGTGTTTCTCGAGCAGTGCGAAAACAGCAATGCTGATTCCAACAAGTAGGGGGGCGGGGGGGGGGGATCCAAGCTGGACACACTTAAAAGGAATTTAAACACTTCTGAAAATAACTCCAACCAAGCATCGAACATCACAGATGGGTGATATTTAATCTTGTAACAAGCCCCCGGGGTGGATTTTACTTTATAGGGGGAAAGGAGGGTCAACCATGCAGAACCACCTCTGGGAAATGTCCGGTCAAAACGCAGTCTCACAATGATTAAATCCGGCAGCATCGCCGAAGCGGCTTGGGGTAAAAGCAAACCATTTCACTTCAGAGGGTCGGGCTCGGGTTTACCCGCCGCCTCTAAACAGCTGTCAGAAAGTCACGCCAGCCTTGTCTTGCCCAAGCTTGACTTGGAAGTGTTTTGCACCTTAGTCTGGCTTTGGCTCGCAGCTCAGTCTCACATCTTTTCATGGTGCTGAGCTGTGAGCCAGAGGGCCCCTCTGGCCTTCTCGCCGCCAAAAGTGATGGGTTCTTTGATGTCGGACCTCCGAAAAGCTTCTGAAGTCAATCGGTGTCGTATTCTGATGAAATTCCTGGGATTTATTTTTACATATGACTGAACACATTGTCACAGTTGGGGAACAGAGTAGATTCCCGAAGTGCAACGCAACATTTTTCTGCAAAGAGCAGAACATGTATGCACGTTTCAATCAACTTAAGAAAATGAGTCAAATATCAAATATTTGACGTCAAATATCGCGCTACTTACGCCAAAAGATTTTCACAGTCGCGGATTAAAAATGAAAGTAAGAGGGAAATTTGCTCCTTTAACGCTCAGTGTAAGGTGATAATCTGAGCTGTTTTAGATCAATCTTATCCTAGTGTTGGGCTTACGGCAACATTATGATATTATGACGAGTCTTTAGGGCAGGAGTGTCAAAATCATTTCTCATCGTGCGCCACATACGGCCTCAATAGATGTCAAGTGGGCCATTAAAATGATAGCATACTCAGCAATAAATAACCAAAATATCATGTCTTTCCTCTGTTTTTGGTGTAAAGAAGTACAAGGACATTAGGAACAATCCTTTTATAAAACATTTCATGAAACACCTCATATTTCCTTAGACAAATGTTTTATTTACTTTTATCATTCTCATGGATGCATTGCAACTGATCCTACTATCGTACAAAGGCACAAAACTTTAACATTAGTAATTGGCATTGAAAAATATACTGATGTGCTTCACTTATAAAGAACTTATAAAGAAAAGGATTTTTAAACCATTTACACATGTGCATATGAAATCTAAATTGAATCCGATTATTTATTTATTTATTTATTTTTTATTTTTACTGTTTATACAATTTCCTACTATTATTTGTTATTGTTATGTTTTACTTGAAACTCTGGCACAACAATTTCCTTCGGGATAAGCAAAGCTGTTCTTATTCTTATTCTTATTCTTATTCTTATTCTTATTCTTATTCTTATTCTTATTCTTATTCTTATTAAATGTGTGAGGAAGAAAGTACTCACCTGTCCTGTAAATGTGTAAACTTCAGACATAAAACATGCCTACACATACAATTCATGCCGAAAATGGAGTTGCATGAACACTAGAATTCCATCATACTCTTTTGTAGTGAAGCTGGTGACTAACATTAAATTGCACATTTTCACTAGCAATTAGCTAGTTGGCTTTTACCACTGCTTCACCGATTTCTCGGCTATGGGTGAAAGTGAGCCGCTGTTTCCTCAGACCTGCCAGCAATTCGTTGATCTTATCTCTTCTCAGTTGACTTTGCAAGCTGTCATATTTTTCGCAGTGATGAGTCTCTTAGTGGTGGCGGATATTATATTCCTTAAATACCGAAACTTGTTGTAAACACACCAAGCACAAAGGTTTCCCGTGCGTCTCGGTAAATAAATAGGAGGTAGTCCATTTTTCTTTGAAAATTCTACACTCTATCTACTTTTCTCTGTTTTGATAACGACATTTTGGCTGACGAGGAGGTGGAGAACAGGGTAGAAACAACGTCGAAAAAAGCAGCAGATGGTGCATTGATAACGTCTGCTGATTGGTCCGTCTCAGTGAAGCGGCTTGCCTTCTACTCTGACCAAAATAGTGTGCTCCCTAGGGGAAAATTCTTGAATTTCATTTAATTTAAAAAAATAAATCCTTGTTAATTCATTTTTTCCACTTTCAAATTATCCCGCGGACCCGATCGAACCTCCGTGTGGGCCGATTCCGGCCCGCGGGCCGTATGTTTGACACCCCTGCTTTAGGGTGATTTAACAAAGTCAACAACAAATAGATGAGCTTGAACAAACAGGAAACCTGGTAAACAAACAATCACCAGAGTGGTATTGGTGGCAGGGACGGCATTTGTTGGCGGTATGGATGAACGGGAACGATGAAGGATGTTGCGATTAGAATGGACCGGAGGATCAGACAGTGGAGCTGCGGGCAGAAAAGCCCAGCTTGTATGTCAACTCTCCAACATATCACGACCAAGTGGAAAAGGAAAATAGATGGAGTGAAATAGCAGAGGCTCTGCAAATACCCAGTGAAAACATTGCACGGTGGGTAAAATAGCCAAACAGTCTAGTTGTACTCTTGTAAATAGTGACCCTGTAGGATTCACAGTCTTTGTAAAATCTCAGTCTGAGACCAGGCTATAGTTAAAAATTCTAAAAGTTAATCTGCAGATATGAGATGATTTTCTTTTCCACGTCTTCTGATTTATAGGTAGCTTTTGATAGCAGCATTTATTATCTCACAGATGGAAGATCGTGGCAAACTGTCATATGGCACCTCCCTCCATCGGTGACTTGCTTAACGCTCACCAAAGAAAATGAATAGCTTTGATTTTACTGCTGCCGTTACTGTTGCAGGTTTATATAAAACAAATAAATCCAGAAAAAAAACTAAAATACAATATAAATACCCTTACCAAAAAACCCTATAAATGGGTGAATAAACAATGATAATAATCAAAAAGTATTATTTGTCATTTCAATTTGTTATCAGTTGTTGCAATGTCGATTGAGCATTGCTTTCCATTAGGAGTAATGTCTAATGCATGTATGTAAATATGTATTGTTTGCCTTGCGTAACAGCATGAACATGTATGGTACAATACAGTTGTGTGCATTTTTGTCCATTTTCTTGCTCTGATGACACATTGCACTGAATGGGCTCAAGTCAAATGGGTAGCCCAGCCCAAAAAAAAAACCTGTAGCCCAGCCAAAAAACAAAAAAACAAACAAAAAACAGGTAGCCCAGCCAAAACAAACAAACAAACAAACAAACAAATAAACAAGTAGCTGAGCCAAAACGAATAAACAAAAAAAACAGGCAGCCCAGAAAAAACAAACAACAAACAAAAACAGGTAGCCTAGCCAAAAAATAAAAAAAGATAGCCCAGCCAAAAAAATAAACAAACAAAAACACAGGTAGCCCAGCCAAAACAAACAAATAAAACAAACAAAAAAAAAAACAGGTAGCCCAGCCAAAAAATAAAAAAAGAACAGGTAGCCCAGCCTAAAATACTTTAGCCAATCAAGTGCCCCCATCGCACGGTGGGAATTGATGATAGCCTAAGAGCCTATTTTTGATTTTAAATTTTTCTTACATGCGGTACAGTTTTTTTTTGAAAGGAAGAGCTTTGCCTTTGCGATCAACCAGTCGATTGGGATCGTTGTGTTGGGCGCCCCAGGTCTAATGGGACAAAAACATATCCATTTGTGACCCCTTGTCTTTTTCCCGCCTGTTACCTGAACGTGTTCCGATCCCAGACGTCTGTTTCATGAAGCCCGGGTTTTGATGGATGTCGTCTCTGTGGCGTTTTCATTCAAACTTCTGGCATTGTTGTCTGCAGTGGCATAGCGGTTAGTTCCATCTCCTCGCTGCAAGAAGGTCCTTGCCTCAATCCTGAGCTTTCTGCGTGAAGTTTGCATGTTTTCCCTATGTCTGCGTGCGTTTCCTCCCAAAACATGCAGAAGGTAAAGTGACGACTCAAACCTTCGACAAATGGAAGATCAAATATTAATTCCCATATGTACCTTTTAGGTTACGCCACATCATGTACAATATTAAGTTTTGTAAACCATGTTTACTTTCAATTTAAACCGCCAACTGCTCCCTTGGTGCCGCTCGGTGGCTGCCAACTCCTCATAGTTCATCCATGATGGATTAAATGCAGAGAAATAATTTCCTGAGTGATTAATAAAAAAACATTATGGGCTAAATTATTTTTGACACATCATCATGCGCAATATTAATCCCTCTACCACGGGCTATATCAAATTCTAAATCATGGGCAATATATTTTTCTATTACCTCACAAAATGTCATATTTTTTTGTACAATGTGCGATACCTTCACTGTCATGTGCAATTATACTAAACCGGTATCTTATCTTATCTTATCTTATCTTATCTTATCTTATCTTATCTTATCTTATCTTATCTTATCTTATCTTATCTTATCTTATCTCATCTTATCTTATCTTATCTTATCATATAAGCGGCAGCGATAAGGAATGAATGGTCGCCTGAGTCTTGCTGTGTTATTGTCGAACAGTCTGATAGAGTGTTTACAGTTTTCAGTAGGTGAACACAAAATAACGCTAAAAGCTTTTGCAGAGAAGAAAGCTGTGTTGGCTGCACGCCTCGACAGGAAAAGCTGAATGCAAGCTTTTCAAATCTTCTTACTTGCCGCTGCTTCGGCCAACTGTCCAGAAGAATGTTTAGTCCGCAGCAATTGTTAACAACCAGACAAATTTACATCGACAAGAGGGGGAATCAGACCGTTTTGCATTTGTGATTTGGTGTGGTCATACCAAGTGTACGCGCAATTGGGATTTGGGATTCTGTGCCCAACTACTATGTATGTCTGTCTAAACGATGCTTAAAAGGATCCCCGGTTAGCAAGATGTTTTTGCCCTATTTGATTGATATTCTTAGCAGCTGCATAAAAACGATACATTCTCTCAACATATCTTCATTTGTTTAAAATTTAGAAAACTTCACCCATCGTTGTTTACGTTGCTATGTCGTCATGGGGTTGAACTGGATGCTAAAAAATGGCGTCTGTGCAACCCTTCTCATTTGAATCGGAGAGAGATGTGAGTGAGGAAGATGATGCCGAAGACAGAAGTCAAAATGAGCTTCAAAAAGGCGATGAAGAGGCAAGAGTCGTCCAAAGTCGCTGGTGTGCGAGAGAGAGCGTCTTTTTTAAGGAGCTCTGCTTTTTGTTATCGGCTGTTCCCTGTAGATTTCTGCACCGCTGTGCTGATCGTCCCGGTGACCTGTCACCTTCCTCCGTATCATGCCGGCGTCCGGTCTTTCATCATCAGATGCTATTTCTGTAGTAGCAGGTTGTTGAAATCCTCGCAGGAGAACATCCAGCAACTGCCTGTTGTGTTTCTTCTAGCAGGTATCACTCATTTCCTGAGAATCTTTTGTATGCTTGTGAAAGAAAGTTGTAGGCACGACTTTTGGCTTTAGTGTCCGTTTAAAACTAGCAGCAAATGTTAGCTCTTTCAGCAGTCTAGCTCGGCTAAATGAGTCAAATGCATCCAGAGAGAAACGTTGAGAGCTCTGTTTCAGATCCTCAGGAAGTTGCGTGCCTCCAGAAGCAATTTCCCACTACCTTATTATTTTTTCTGCCTAGGAAAGCTGGGTAGACGAGCATCAGTCTCTGTTTCCCTTGGGCTGGCATTCCACCCAAAAGCAGCAAAATGTGGCATTATTATTGTATATACCACATGTGTCAAACTCAAGGCCCGCGGGCCATTTGTGGCCCGCCGCTTCATTTTATGCGGTCCATGGATACGTCTTAAAGCGTCTGATTGTTTTAAAATAAATAAGGGAAACCCCATTTCCCACAATTTATGCCGATCATTTTACACGCGAAGTGACGGCATCCCGCCATTAGATCGCAGTGTATCCACATCAATGCCATTTTCAACAAGTAGAATTGTGAAATATAAATTATCCCTAAATGTCCAGGAAGAGAAAAGTTGATGCAGATGGAAGGCTGTTTCAAGAAAGATGGGAAGGCGAATACATGCTTGCGCTTCAAGGACGAAAAAACTATATGTATGTCAGTTGTCAAAGAGTACAATCTTCATAAGCATTTTGACACAAAACACGGAGCTAAGTATGCTAAAGTTAGCCATCCAGGAAAGCAAAAAATTGTCCAAGAATTAAAAATCAAAATGTTATATCTGCATTTGCAAAGAATTGATGCAAATGCAGATGTAACATTTTGGATTTGAATGAGTAATAAAGTAATTTATTCAACATTAAGGAGTAGTTATATTTAGTTACGTTTATACTATTACCATCACATGTGGCCCTTTGAGGGCAACCATTATGCTGATTTGGCCCTCAGTGAAAATTAGTTTGACACCCTGAACAACCTGAATAATATCATGCGTTGCGCTAGTAAAACAATAGCCGCGCCTGCTGATTAAAATGTGTTATACATTGCGATTTAAAAAAAAAAAACTTATTTCACATTCTACTACCAGATCAACGTTAAGCCTTTCAGTCTACTCAGGCTCCTGTTAAAGTAACAGGTATTAGATAATTGATTTTTTTGTGTGTGTGTGTGTGTGTGTATGTGTGTGTGTGTTTGTCTTACCTCTGATTGACAACCGTGATGCCCCATGGATGCTTTTCATGCCCATTCAGATGCGTTTCCACGGCAGCTGTTTTTCGATGAGTGTGTCAAATACAAAATCAAATATTAACAAGTAACATTAAGGCCAACTTTCCGCTCACTTCAGGCTAGATAATAAGAAGTACCCTTGAAAATAACAGATGAGAAATTTCATTGGAATATTGAAAAAAATTATTTTTCATAAACAAAGATGAAGCTTTTTTTGTTTCTCTCTCTCTTTCACATACACACACACACACACACACACACACAAACACACACACACAAATTGTAAGGGCAACCATTTCCAAAAGTGGAATGTGATGTTGTTTTAGTCAGCGGAGTGCCACTAAATATTCATAAATATCAAAAAAAAAAAAAAAAAAGGAAGTAACATCTTTGCCATAACCGAACACAGCAGTTTTAACTTGTAGTGCTGTGAAAGCTGTTGACCCCAGTACTGGGAACAACTTGCACCAGCTCCATTCCATCTCTTAACTGTCAAAAAATTTCATTTGCATATTCGACCTTGTCATGTTTCCTCCATTCAGCTGCGCGTTACCTCGGCACGCACTTTAGCGAAAGTTAGGGTTATATTCAAATAAAAGAAGAGCTATTTGTCACAGATACCGGTGAGTTAAACTCCATATTGTGCCGAGATGAACGATGTATTTTCCCCTGAGGACAGAGGTGGACTTCTTTATGGAGTCTGAGCAGCGTAGTTAATGCATTTGGCCCTGGCAGGAGCCCCCCTTCCATTTTCAGGCACATAATTTGTTAGTGCCATTCCAGGCCTGCTGCTGCCGCCCTGGTCCCTGCTGCCTACCTCCCCGCAGGTCTGCGATCCAGCTAGATGAAATCTGATCTTGACCGTTTTTTTTTTTTTTTTATTCATTTCCAATTGTTCTGCCGCGGTGCGGTCCGAACCGGGCCGCCACTGCATTTTCGCCGGTTTGATATGTTGCTTTTTTTCCTCTCAGACTTATTATCTATAGTAATTTGGAGGTACTTAGTCACTCAAGAAGAGCGAAGCCTTCGTTGTTTATTCGCTCGGCGGCGGCCTTTCATTGTTTCCCCGTAATTATAATGGGGGGAGCAAATGTTTCTTTCTTTTTTCTAGTTAGAAGGCACTGAAATGCAGGAGGGATGAGGGAAAAAGCCAGAAATCCAGATTAGCAAAGCAGTTGGTGGATAAACTAAAATTGGAACTAATCTAACCCCAATGACGATGACTTGGGTAATGGCACCGGTGAAGGAGACCAAAGAAGGCTCAAAGCTGTCAGACTTTCGAATTTACCACGAAGACGGAGGTCGCGACAGAAAAACTGAAAAAGACACACTTTGAGAGCCACTGTCTACATAAAAATAAATGAAAAAGAGAGGACTAAAATGGTGAAACAGCCAAATCATTGAGTGAATGGAAAAGCAGAGAAATTAAAATACAGCACAGTGAGCGTGGGATAAGCTGCAGCGGTGGGCCGTCAGGGCCTGCAAGGTCTTCTCTGCTGGCCCAAAAAAAATCTGAATCACATACTGATTTTAATTACAATTGAATGTTAGTTATCTTTTGAATCTCGAACCTGATTAGATAATTCCAAATGGTCTGTCCGCTTCCTTGCATAGCCTTTTCCCTGACTGTCCTGCTTCCAGACATGTATTTTCATTGAACAAAGAGCATGTAACCAATCAAATTTCAGCTGTTATTTGTTGCCGGGCTGGGTCAAAGCCAAAAAAATCTGCCCGGGGGCCAGCAGAATCCAATTCACAGGTGCCCTGGCGAAAAATAAATGTTGATGAAACTGTTTCAACCAATCAGATTTTGAGGTGACGCCAAAGCCTTCTAGAAGGCTACGCTAACATCAGTGAGTCACACACCTTTTGACTGGATCATCAGAGAGCGTACTAGCCAGAGCGAGCAAGCAGCATCTACAGCAAGCTTCATGAACACAAATATAGTTTGTGAGAAACTTTCCTGGAGGGAAACCAGAGAGGATCAAGAACTTAGTCAGCAAGTGCGCAGGGAAACATAGCTCTACAACAAAAAGGTGAAGAAAATAGAAAAATTCTTAAAAAGACTGACAATTTTATAGCCATATAACAAATATTAAGGGGATGAATGGAGCACTACTAAAGGCGTGGGTATGAAAAGCAGTGTATATAATGAATGAAAGAACGAATGGATGAACGAATGGATAAAAAACTAAGAGTCCAAAACAGAATCATGACAGATTTGAGGCCGAAATCCAACATTTGATCAAATGATGGGACAAGTTAAAGAGAAGAGCCTTTTTTTTCCCCATTTCATTTCAACATCATTTTGACAATAGAATTTGTTAGAAAACCGTCGTTGAGCTTCCTAATAGACACTCTAGGGAATACTTGTAGCACATTGTGTTAATAATGTAGTACCTCTAATCACGTTAGCTAAGACATTGGATGGGATTGGTTTTGATGCTCAGGGATACTGCATGAAATATTCAAATGGAGGTGCTCTATATTAGTAGATGGATCTTTTTTTTTTTTCTTTCAGGCCGAACCCCTTGGAGGCAAACGCGTGATGAAGCCGCTGCTCTCTAACAGGCAAGTTAAGTTGCAAGACCGCTCGTAGATGGAGAACCGAGACATTTTACGGCACGGCTTAATTGCGGAACACAGATAAAAGTGCACTCGGTAACACCGTTTCAAGACTCACCAGCATCTCTTCCCGTCAGCAAAAGCACGCAGATGTCTGCGCCACGGGCTTTTTTGATGTAATCCCGGCCTTATTATCTCGGAACTACAAACAAAGATAAACTACACAATTTAGAAGTGTCACACTCAAATGTCAGTAAGCTAACAAGATCACACAAATGGAGGTATAATATGGATTTTTAGCGGGTTGCAGTTCGTCGCGGTGAATTAGATCATTCCTGTTGAGCACTCCAAATAGTACAGTCAAAGACGAGCGCCGAGAAAGCAACCGCGGCGCTGTATGAGGAACTCCGGGGTGGCAGAGATGTATGTCGGAGTGGTGCCGGGTATGTTTTTGGAAGGCAGCGGTGAGGTGTGACAGAGGAGTTCAGGGTGGAGGTGGGAGTGCATCAGGGATCAGCTCCGAGGACCCCCTTCTTGTTTGCAGTGGTGATGAACAGGCTGACAGATGAGGTGAGACAGAAATCACGGACTATTATGTTTGCAGATGACATTGTGATCTGCGACGAGAGCAGGTGGAGCAAATTCTAGAGAGGTGGAAAATTTGCCCTGGAAAGGAGAGGAATGAAGGTCAGCCGCAGCAAGACAGAATATATATGAATAAGAGGGAAGCGGGTGGAACGGTGAGGCTACGGGGGAGTGGAGATAAAGAAGGGGGGGAGGGGATTTGCATTACTGAAGGGTCAACGGTCCAGAGCAATGGAGGGTACGGTAAAGATATGAAAAAACTTGCTTTCCAGGTGCGATAAAAGAGTATCTGTGAGGGTCGGGCTTGACAAGGGAGACGCAACCCAAATCCATGATGAAAAGAAGTGACATTTCGAAAAAAAAACCTGACTCCGGCAAGGAGCGAAGGGACAGGAAGATGATCTACATGCACACTTATATGGAAACAGGTGAATACAATCAAGACTGATCATGAGGACGAGGAACAGGTTCGGACAATTCACAGACTCCTGAGCCTGAAAAGTATTAGTCAGAATGAAATAAAAAGGTGTGGAAGATGGTAGTGTGATTAGGAATGATGATATCCTTGGAGATAGAGTCAAACTGAGGTGGTTTGGACATGTAGGGATAATGAAGATTTGGGTGGGTAAATGCTGGGGTTAGACTTGCTTCGGGGGACACCAAAAAGGAGATTAATGGATGGGATGAAAGAGGACACAAAGTTAGTTGGTGTGAGAAAAAAAGGGGTTGGATGGAGGCAGATGATTCACTGGGGTGACCCCCTGAAGGGAACAGCCGAGAGGAAAAGAAATACAAAAAGTACAGCCAAGTGAGTATCATCTTTGTTTCATTAGTTGGGTGGAAAAAAAAAAAAACACAAAGTGGGAACAAATGATTGTGCAGGAGATGTCTGAAAAATTTACATTTCCGTTTCTTTGTTGTTGAATGGAAAGAATTGGGACATCATCCCTCAGAATTTTTGGGGAGTGGCCATATGAATCTTAGAACCCCATTGGGTGCAACCAAAGTAGAGCTGGCGTGATATTGCAGAACCCACAAACCATTTAAATATTTATCGTCAATCTAAGGCAAAACTCAGGCCAGACCAGTAAAATCATTACCTAGAAGTAACATTAAGTCCAAATGTTTCCTTTGTTTTAGTGTAAAGGAGGTAAACAGGTGAATTATAAAAATCTTTATATGTAATGAACTGGTCTTCTAAAAATACATAATAAATTAATCTTAAAAAAATAATGATGAAATTACACCTTAAAATATTGTTGAGTTGAAAGAGAAAATCTTGTCACTGTGGGAGAAATTGTCAGTTTGTTTTTTTTATTTTTTTATTTGAAAATTGATTGGTAGGATGTATAAGAGGAGGTATGTTTACAAGGCTATTCTGGTTATTAAATCAATCTTTTTAATTTTGCCTGGTTTTTTTTTGCTATCCTTTTTTTTTTTTTTTAGAACTAAAAAAAAAATATTGTTTTAACTGTCACAAGATGTTTTATTTTCATCAAAAGATAATTTTGTTTTCAAATTTGAAGCAAAAAATATATTGCAAAATTACTTAATTTTTTCCCTTGCTTTTTTTTTTTTTTAAACCCACTGCATAAAACCCCCAGATGCATGGGAGCAAAAAAAAAACGCACGGGCCGGCACTAAACACAGAGATTTGATTTCAGGCCGAAGGCCACAAAATATTGTTCAGAGAGCTGCAATTGGCCTGAGACCCCTGATCTAAGGCTTTTCAATAATTATCACGGTATATCAATTACAACCAAATTAGCGGAACAGCTGATCCTTGCCGGCCGCGGTACTAACTTGAAACTACATTCATTCGTGATCAAGTGGTCGGGTTTACGTAAAGAGAAAAAAGACATTCTGATGCATGTTTGGTTAGTAATTTAAAAGTCCACAGCAAGAGGGACTAAAACATGCATTTATTAATGTTTAGTTTGTCATTTAATTTATTTAGAAGTTAAGAGGTCTGCAAAGAACACTACTCTCTGGTCACTATTGCAGTTACTTGCTCACCGCCAAATGCATTCTTCTGTTCCAGTGGACACAGAGAAACAGAATATTGCCGGGTATCCAACACCCCCCTTTTTTTTGGCCTTCCGCATACAAGAGCAATGTCTTATTTTTTTATTTTAACTGGTGTCCCTTTTTAATTAGAGGAAGAAAAAAAAAAAAACAGTTAGCAGATGCTGAACTTGAGTTCAGAGAAGACGTCATCTCCTTAAATCAGATGCGATACGAGCACAGTTCCAAGAAACGATGGCGTGGAATAAATGCACAAAACCAGAGTTCATACTCGGTGACGTAATGCACTGCCATTTTGAAGGAGGTGAAACGAGAACTTTATAATAGAAGATTGAGAAACCTAAACCGGAGGTAGCCTAGAGTCCAGACCTTAAACCCTCTGGCCGAGCTTCAAATCTGGGCAGCGCACATATCGGACTCCCCTCTTTCAGCCAAGGGTCAATTTAAATTTCCATTTCACTTCGACCCTAATTCACCCTCTCAAACTCCTGGTAAACCTACTAAATCCCGCTCCTCATGTATAACTGGTCACCTGGCAAGAAAAAAAAAAGCAGCTTATTCGCAACACGGCTGCTTTCCAACTATAAACTGGGGAGAACACGACTTGCTCTAGTTTCTTAGCCCCGAGTTCCTTTAACATTTAGAATTGCTTTTAATGGCCTCCTCCTTTACGTGCACAGCTGTTTTAATGAGTACGTGCTTGTTCATGTCTGTCTTTAAAGATCACCCGAGTCATTTTCCGGCGGGGTTTAAACCGCAAGGCGGTGTGGCTTCGCGAGATGGCTGAAGGGGAGTCGGAGCTTAGAAGTGATTTCTGGACACACAAGGCACAGATTTTAGGTAAACGTTCGCACAAATTGATTCAAACACAAATTTCACCTTGATTTGCTAAGTTTTGTTTATGAATTTTATCGCTGAGCTGTTCTGAATTCTTCGAATCGTTACCTCGGCGTATGATTTTTCGCATCATAAAAGTGAGTCACTTTCCGGCGCCGCCGCTGTAACTTACACTTGAATGCCTAAACTACATGAACCATAATATATTCTAAAATATTACAATGGTAATGGGTTTTCCCCCAAGGAAACTAATTTTTAGTCGTAAGCCTTTGCAATCGCGTTTTTATCGGGCATTAAGATCCAGTGTAATACACCGATTCGCCGATATCTGCTTGCAATATACGAATGAGACCCTGGTTACCTTCGCAAATACATTTTAGATAAGAAAATGATGAACAGATCTCCAGATAATGGCTGATACTGTACGGTGTTATTGCTGCCGACTGACGCTGCAACGGAGGAGTTGTGATTTATCTCCATCCTCCAAACCGTCTACTTCAATCTTTACATTACGACCGCAGCCGGCACAACCATCCCGAGTGTGTCAGCCTCACCCGGTCTCCCGGGGGCCAAGGGGTGACTCAGTCAGCCAGGACACACACATTAGCTCGGTTCATTGCGGACATCCAGGCTATCTCTTCCTATAGGCTCTAAAAGAAGAGCTGAGGCTGTCACACAGTGCATCCAGACGTTTAGCCTCGTTTTTGTGTCACGATCGGCCAACCCTGACTTGACGGGGGCTCTGGAGAGGTTGTTTTTTTTTTTTTTTTTTTGTAACAATCCTCGGGATGAAGAGCATGGATTCCTTAACTAAAGTTAAATCTCCTTGCGGTTCCAATGTGCTTTTTCTCTGGAGTTTACGTTCACACATGCCAGAAGCTAACCTGGAGTAATTGAGTTAAGCGTCTTACCAAAGGACGCACCGGCTTACAGGCAAGAGGAGCTGGGGATCGAACCGCCAACTGAGCAACAACCGCACCTAATCTAGACGTAAAAGGTCATGGGATGTATACACTTCTTCAAGCGGTCAAAACAATGTGGTCCGATCTGGACGACCGACAGTCTCATGGCTTCGGCGCTTTAAGTCACAAACTCCGACTTCCCTGCATCTGGTCCAAACAATCACAGCCTGACAGGGTTGCTGTTTACGCCGTCAGCTTCTAAATGGGTTCTCGCTTCCCGTGCCGCCGTGATTGCGGTTTCCCCGTCACCTTCTCGCTGAGACGGACGCCCTCCGTATTCTCTCCCACCGCCAGCATCTAGATTTACAGCACGTAATTGATGAGATCACCTACAACTATACCTGCGTGTATTCTGGGTTCTTTCACTTGAGGTCCACTCTGCGTCAAATTCTTTGCCATTTTCGTGTCTCGTCTGGTCCCGACTGAATTGATTTTTGCAGGTGAATGAATATTTTTGAGGGAAATCTACACCGCTATAATAGATTCGGGAGTTCTGCCTCGTAGATTTTTAAAAGGTTGAACGCTCCGTTGATAAAAAGCATTGGGAAAAATTACCGGGATTTCCAAAAGGGAGGTTTCAGGATTCCGCGCCTGATTAATCAATACATACAAGAAAAATATTTCATGATCGCGATTATATAATAAAGTTTCTCTCTATCATTACAGATTCCGAAAGGGGGTTGAAACCTGCTTCTGATATTGATGGGAACACGTATGGATCTACCAAAGGCCGTCCTGATGCTGTGGGTCCACCAAACACACAAGGTGAATAAAACATCTGCAGAAGGACGTTGCACATTAACGCGTAGATGCACGATCAACCCACTAGATGTTGTTTCTCATTAAACATCCCAATCAGAATTATTTCATTGATCCGAAGAAGTTATGTACATGGTTGTAAATGCAGCAGATATTCAAGTGAAGTCCTTTAAATCTGTGGTCCATAACTTTTTTTTTTTTTTTTTTTTTGTGTTTTGTACCAGGGATCAGTTTTATGCATGAAAATGTTTCTGGAATTGTTAGAGGCTTGGGGGTTCGAATAATTAAAACTTGTCAGTTCCCAGTAGTAAATCCGAATACAACAATTCGACTTCATTAGACAATTACAATTTTGTGCTATATTTTAGTGCAAATATTGCATAGCTTGTGTATCTCCTGTTGCGATGAACCTGTAACTTAGATAGGAATCTTTCTTTTGTTGGCAATCAGCGACGCTTCGGTCTCATCGTTTGTTTCCACCCGAAAAATGCTCTTCCAGCTATTTTTGTTTCTTGCTAATTTTTTTTTTCATTCCATGGCTAAGTGGAAACACTTTTCTTTTTTTTTTTTTTTGTCCAAATAAGATTTGGAAGGTCTAATGAAAACTATAATTTGTGCCAAGAAAGACTTTCTTTGCAGAGCTGTGGCAAATGATCCTCAAGCTTTAAATGTCAGTAGTAAGCTGTACTTACCGGAAAAGTACATGCAGTGATAAAACACTGTAATGTACGAAAGAACTATAATTGTAATCGAAAAATAACAAGCGGCAGCGTTCCCTATATGAAGATGCAGGCTTCAATGCAAGTTCGCCCACTTTGAACAAATGGCTGAGCCCTTCTCTCTCAAGTGAATCATTTAATTTGTCGTCCGTGGCGATATGTTGAAAATAGTCTTCAGACTTTTTTTTTTTTTTTTTTTTTT
Organism: Fistularia commersonii; assembly: GCF_037954325.1. Classification (NCBI taxonomy): domain Eukaryota; kingdom Metazoa; phylum Chordata; class Actinopteri; order Syngnathiformes; family Fistulariidae; genus Fistularia; species Fistularia commersonii. The sequence continues at coordinate 20,852,630 of NC_141286.1, forward strand.
CTTTTTTAAATGTAATTTTATCTGATGGTAAAGTGGGTTTGCACATACAAGGAATTTGGCTGATTTACCCAATGACTAGATGCAGCTAGGGTGCTGTGGGGATTTATTGGTTTTTAGCAGAGCGACGGTGAGTGGGAAGAAAACTGGCATATGACGATTTGTGCCTCCGCCAGTGGAGAAAAGGGCGACTAGGTTGTGTGATGGGTCAGCAGTGACGATTATTGCCTGGTTCTCCGAAACTGGAAGGGACCGCGTCCCGAATAGAGGGCATTTTGGCACCTATGATTATATCCTGATTGTCCGTTCCAGTCTTTCTGAAATCTGACCAGGCGATCAGAGGCTGAATGACTGAAATAGATCTAGATCAGCAGCTCCTGAGTGTTATAATACCCACATTTTTAGATGATGGATCCTAAAAAAAAAAAAAACCTGCAGGTGCCCGGAGAAGCCACAGCTCTGTTCGGTATAATGATAGAGGGCATCGTAAAAGAGCTAGTATGGTTTTGAGCGCACTGCTCCATGTTGATCATACCGCCCCATATTACCAGTGGCTCATGAGGGAGATGACTGTTGTTGTTTGCAAAATTGTGCAAATTACTAGTGTAGAGCAGGGGTGCACAAACTTTCAGCATGTGAGCTACTTATAAAATGTCCAAGTCAAAATGATTAACTATAAGAATGCAAAACGCATTGAATTCTTTATGCACAATATGTTGGTGTACCTTGCATAGCTGCATGAATTGCACTTTTTTTTTTTTATTTTTTATTTTTTTTTAGGTCATTGCCTTTCTCACTTGACTTGCATGAATGGATTCAGCCAGGGAAGTATAGTCTGGACAGTAGCTACTGATCGCCAGCCTCAAGCACACTTCCAAATGATCATCAGTCATGGTAGAACGGTATTTGGACTTAATGATCTTCGGAGGGGGAGGATGACTCACATAAATAAGTGGACAATGTTTTTTTTTCCTCCCTCCCTCCTCCGCTTTCTTGTTGGAGGAAGGAAAAAAAAAAATAAATTTTTTTTTATGAACAGTCCAGAAATGCCACTTTACGTTTCTCTTCTTCGTTATAGTGATGGTAGATTGGCAGATGAGGTAAATGCACATTGAAAATTACAGTTTAATAAAAAAAAAAATCCTCCTCCCACTCCTTATGGAAGTGGTAAGCTTTTGGCTTTTCACTTGATCCAGCTCCCCCTCATTTTAATACCCTGTCTTAAGTTTAAAAGAAATAAATTGGAGGATAACTAGGTAAGTCCTTAGTTTGCCATAGTTTTGCAGCACTTTGCAGAGTGTCAGGAAAGGTTACATTTCCGACTGGCTGTCCTGTATGTCAATTAAATAACAAATTTCACAGTGAGGATGGATGATGGGCTCAATTTTTTTTTTTTTTTTTTTTTTTTTTTTTAAATACCACATGATCTACCCACACTGCATTTGCGATGACTGTATAGAAAGCGAGGAGCGCTAGGGCTGATTGTCCAGGTGTTTGATGTAAACTTTCCCCGGCGTCCCTTGCTGCTTCCTGTCCATCAGGATGTTAGTGATCCACTGACAGGTGAAGGCTGGGCAACTTCTAGGTGCTGAACGCCGGACCCAAAGGCCACGTCACGATACAGTGATTTCGTAAAATCTCATCAGAAAACACAGTTGAAAAACTGAAAATCAACATGAAAATATATATTTTTTTTTAAAAGGACCTGAAAATTTCTTGTGCCACACAGAGCAAGAAATGTGTTCAAAAGAAAATCACTTAAAACATGAACATGCTGGATTGAAAAGGAAATATTATTTTCAAAATAGGGTAATCAATAAGAATTCTCAACTACCTTCCGTTCCATGGATATGAAATTATCCCCCCTATAACCTTGAGTTGATCAAAATGTGAGCTTTGTATTGACTAACGGAAACTGATGAGTGTCTGCTTAGGGCAACATAATTGCAGAGGCGCACACTTTTGTCAGGCTTATAGCCAAAATGAAGAGTTTACACCGCGATCACGGCGATTCTTCCCTCCACCCCGCTGCTGAATTGGAAGCCCGACTCGCGGAAACCAGGGGCAGCTGGAAAATTGTCATTTTCTCCTTGTCTGAAAAGGCCATCCGTCTTTACGGTTTTATCAGCCCAGCATGGACTGTGGATTTGGCTTTCGGAACATGGCGGGAGGATGGAGAGGTCAGTGAATAAGCACACAGGTATGTTTTATTGATCAAGCACGAGATGGGAGAGAGCCCGCGAACATGGGAATGAATAATGCATCGCCCGGGAAAGAAAGATCGGCCGAGGCAGAGAGGTGAATCTGAAAGGTGTGTGTGTGAGGAGACGTGGGGAATCGGAGAGGGTTAGTGACGTCCCGCGTGCGCAACAACATTTTCAAACTAATAGTCAATGATGCGTCTTATGCTCTGGTTTGAAGTGCCGCACACAACCTGACAGATTATTCAGTGTTTTATGTGTCGACAAGGTGGTTCCAGGTCAAGTGAACTCTATCAAATAGTTTTCAAAGCATTTGTGTTAACACACACACACCTCCCCTGACTGGCAATTACTTTTTATTATTTTTTTTTTTAAATTACCACCAAATATTTCAGCTGTCTTTTTAAAGGTTACATCAACTGGTGGCATTTCAAATTCATTTGAATATTTCAGTAAGCAGAATTAGCGGACCGGTATATGTTCTAGGATTTCTGTTCAGTGTAAGGTGTGTGTGTGTGTGTGTGCTGCTATATTGTTCAAACAGAGCATTATGGGGGGGGATGGGGAAAAAAATACTTTCACTGTATGAGCTCTCTGTTTGCAGCTTTTTTTTTTTTTTTTTTATAAATCTTTTTCCATTTCTCGCCACATTACCGAGCTGCCTTTCGCACTCACAAGCTTAATTAATTTAGACGCAAGAGTGCCAGAAACAGGTAAACGCCGCCAAGTACACAATATACGGCCGTTTGGTGCGCTGCCATTCAGCACAAACATAACAGCCCATCGGTTTCTGCGTTTTCTAACCGGGTTGTCGATCGCTTGAGCACATTTACACCCCCCCGGGCCTGCTGGAGGGGGTCAGGGGTTTGTGCCCCATCGGTGACCCGCAGATGGCTGGAGATGTTTTTGTGGCTTTGCGGTCCTGGTACCGTTGTTACCCGCCATCTGGTTCTCTTTACGACCAGCGGCGAGAGCCGTGCCCGCTTTATCTGCGGAAACACACTCCTGGTAGATATCGGGCTCCGGGGCCGCGTCTTGACACGGTTTCCGTCCATGACCGTCACGGACCGGGTGTCCGGAGGCGCCGAGGGAGGAGACGACACGCCGCAAAGTCACAGACATTTTTCAACTCCTTTGTTCCAACGATGCATTTGTTTCACAATTATAACCCATTTAACACCATTTTCCAATGAGTGATATTACTCGTAGAATTATTGTTGTTGCCGGATGACAATGACGCGACCTTTGTTTCCACTCCGACACCCCGGATCAGTGCGCCACTCATAGTTTGCGCTATTTGTGCCGTGAAGCGGGGCCGGGATGCATTCTCGAATATTGACAACCCTTTCCCAACATCACATTAACTTGCAAGGTTACAGATTGAAACTATAAATGAGTCTATTTATGCATTATTTATAGAATCTGCTACATCCATTCCCTGCCCCATCAAGTTCAGGAGTTACAAGTTTTTGTAAAGGAAAGCGCTGTAGCTTAACTGAGGTTGTGCTAAGTGACTACAAGGTCGATGAAGTTTTATATAAAGGCGGCGACTTAAAAAGTCCGACAGCGTCCCCGTCCTCCGATAGTTTGACCTCCAGCAGGTTCCAAGGCTGAGGAGTCAGCACATTTGAGTCAGGAAGTCAGGGGATGTGGCCCGCCGCCCCGATCTCGATTTTAAGCAAATTTCGCCTCTCCTGACAAAAAAAAAAAAAAAAAGGGAGTTCAAATATCTCCCAGTCCTTGTCATGATGGAGCGAGAGTCAGCGAGGCATCGGTGGAGATGCTGACACTGCACCGTTCTGCTCGTGGTGAAGAATGATCTGAGTCGGAAAGCGAGGCTCTCAATTTACCAGTCTATTTATGTCCCTGCTTTCTCTTATGGTCATTAACTTTTGGTAGTGAGCGAAAGAATGAGACGTCAAGAGGCAAACGACCAAAATGGCGCTCCCTCGGCGGGGCAGCAGAGATATGAAGGAACGGTAACATCTGCAGGGGGGGAGAAGGGATAGGGGGGGGGCGTGAGGTGCCGTTCCGTCATGTCACCTTCACGAGTGGAGCCAAAGGAGTTTTTTGAGCATCTGATAAGGATGTCTCCTCAGGTTCCCTCGCGCTTGTCCAGCTGGCAGGAGGCCTGTAGTCGACGCACGAGACAACAGAAGGATTGTGTGTCTCAGCTGGCCCGAGATCATCATCGTGTTCGTGCTGTGACAGATCTTATCCGGAGGAAAACAGTTTCCAGATGAAGCCGCTTATTGAGACGATCAATGTCACATTATTCACCAAAAGAAAAGCCTTCTTTATCTATAAAGTAATACAGAGAATTAGCCTTTTTGTGGCTAATTCTCTGTATTAATTTATAAACCAAGAAGGAGGACCGCGGCTTACCTTTTTATTAGCGTTCACATTACGGCAGCGGTCGGTGCCTCCGCCTCAATAAGCGGTATAGAAAATAAATGAGTATCTATTGATTTTATTTGTTTATCAACCTTTTTCATTTTTAGTTCGCCTACTCATAAACCTCGTAGAAATAAATCGAGAGGTTTCTGAAATGTGACAGCCTGGAAAACCGGGATTGTAGATGAGAGTCCGACTCAATGTTTTAAATCCCATTTTATATCCTTACAAATCAGTCTTTGGAAATAAGTAGCATATAGTGCGAAGTAGACAGCTCCCCCTCCCACTGCCCTTTAACATCGCGCTCATCGACATTGAGATATACATAGATTTAAAGTCTGAGATGCTTGAAGGCCGGTCACATCTTTTCAATATAAAATTTGATCAACGTATCAGATTGACACTGGATGCAGGATCTCATGAGAGAGTGAATGATTATATCGTCTATATGACGTCTGGGCGAGAATAAATTGTTGGTGTCAATATGTCTAAATGGTTTTATGTCTATGTATAATGTCTGAATGAGAGTGAATTATGTCCATGTGATTTGTGTTTTGTTTCCATATAACATCCAAATGAGAGCGCAAATGGATGTCTTTATATGATGCGAATGAAAAACAGACTTGTTGGCGCCTATATATAAAGTCTAGATGAAATTGTGAATGGGTCTAGTGTATCTTTCTTTATAATGTCTGAATAAGAGTGAATTATGTCTCTATATAGATACACAGGCATAGATTATGAATGAATTCTCATATTTTAGCATGTCAGTCTATTAATCTAACCCAAGAGGGACACTGAAGGTGTCTCTGATTTATATCATATAAATAAAAGTCTCATATTTTTCAGCATTCACGCTACTTATAAAATGACCAAGTCAAAATGATCTACCAAAAACAAAATTGCAAAACATTCTTTATATGTACAATGTATGTTGATGTACCCTGCATAACCGCATGAGTCAACATTGCGCAACACAAAATAATTATGTACATTTTTGCATATTTCGGACAGTAGCTATAAACCATGACGCGACTCAACCGGTTACGATGCTTCGGTCGCGGCGTTCGCTTTTGAAGTATGTTGTGCGAAAAGTCTCCTTTCTCTTTCTCTGCTCACTTTTCGGCCGGATGTCCATGTCATGTTTTTCCCCGAAAATGTCATTGTGAGTGGAAAAAAAAACCAAACCCCTCCTCCCATTCTTTATGAAAGTTTTTGTCTTCTTACTTGGTCCAGCTCCCCTCACTCATTTTATTCTCTTTCTTAAGTTTAAAAGAAAAAAACAAGGGCTAAAAATTGGAGTTAACTTGCTGACTAGCTTGTTAGTTTTGCTGCCTTTCGCGCCGTTGTTTGTGCACGTGCAGTGAAAAAAACTCAGATGTCATCTGATTGGCTGCCCTGTATGTCAATCAAGTGACGGGATCGATGATAGGCTGAAACCTTTTTTTATTTTTTTTCTTAAACGTCATGCGATCGACTGGTGGATTAAACTTTGTTAAACTAGTTAAACTTTGAGAGGACACTGCAAGAATAGGCAATTGAATGTTATTCAGTTATGAAATAATTGATTAAAAAAAAAAACACATCCAAAGGCTTTAAAATGCAAATGAGAAATCTTTAAAGTTAAAGAGCCTACTGCCAGACTGTAGCCACAAATGCCAGGGAAATAACCAAAGGCAAACACTTGAGATGCAATAGTCTTCTCTTTCGGGGAGGGGGGTGCAAAATACAAAATAAGACAGAAATATTGAAGAGGAGGTGATGGAAATTAGTATGCAGGCACAGCTGTAACACGGTTCATGCATGATACATCAAGAATTTACAGAAATTGAAGGCTTTTTGTCGAGAAGGAGGGTCTCCAGGAAAACCCCGTTAGTATGTGTTTGTCATTCTGTCGAGGTCTCGGTGCGTGTTGTGTAAAATTTGCCATCTGCTGCCCGACTTCTCTGATTTATATATATATATTTTTTTTTTCGGAGGAAATCGCATTGGAAAGTAACTGTGTTTGCTCCGGACGTGATTTGTCAGCAGGAAATTTATCTTAAATTGAGTCCCCCCCCCCCCCCCCCCCCCCCTTACCTTTTGGTTGTCAAGTCTAATCCAGGCTGTAATTACGCCGGGCATTCATTGATTAAATTAGCCCCATAGGAAAATACTGTAAGAGGTGTTTTCAGCTGAAGTTTTAAAGGTCCCACTCTTCTCAGGGGGTATTCTTTCTCTCTCCTTTCATGTTAAAACAAAAGTCGGCACAAAAGGGCCTTGGGTTGCTTCCAGGACTCCACGTTAATCCATGTTCCGAAGGATCCGTCTTGTTTTTTAATATTTCCAAAGGAAAAACTTCTCTTCGTGCCGTTGTTAAGTGTAAATCTGTCTGCTGAAGGAGCCACTTTTTTTTTTTTTACTTTTTTTTTTTTTCCCCTGGCCAGTTAATCCGCTACAGTCCACCGGAAAAGTGTTGTCGAGGAACGACGCGTCAACGTGTGATTTCAGTAGAGCCAAAACATTTAATACACACCACCGCAGGAGACATGCACTTGCAGCACTTCACTTTCTCCGACTTCAGCTCTGGATTTTGAAAACACATACAAACCATAAAATAATTTAAAACAAACATTTTAAAAAAAGGGTGTTACACTTTTTCTTTTTTTTTAATTTTTTTTTTTATACATGTTCATTATACTAGTCATAATGCGTCACAGGAATTAGCATTTGACACAGAGCAAATAATAGGAATAACGACTCGAGTATTACAGTGGCACTGTGCTTGTCGAGGAAAATAATGCGAGCTGGCAACATCCAAGACAGAGTGTCACATGAGGGGGGGGGGGGGTCAGTCAGAGTCTGTCGTGGGAGGGGGGGCGATGAGGAGGGTGGGTCTATCACTCTCCGTCTCTGATGAAGAACAATCCAAATGCGCTGAAGGTCAGTGGATGATTGCTAAGCATAGAAGGTTTCTACTTTCACCGCCTGGCAGAACATTGTCATAGAGAAGACCAGGCCCAAGATCTGCAGGCAACAAAAGAGGAATCAGCAAATCTCGACAAACATTTCTGTTCTCATGCAAATCTGATTTTTCTAATATCTTGAGAGCGTGAGCACATGGCGGTTTGATAATGCAAACTTTGTAAGAGTGTAAAACGGCCGAATACATCAGGGATCTTAGCATGCATGTGTTTTTCTGCCCAGCAAATTAACCCTGGTTCCTGGTGAAAAGTGATGTCTAGCTCCGTCTGAAACCAATCGAAAAAGAAAGGACCTTGGAGAGTCTGTTTTTTTATTCATTTGGGACAAAGGCATAATTTGATATTCCATGATGTATCCATTTTATATAATAATTTTTTTCAATTCATTCTCCATGATTGAAATCTAAATCTTCATTTGTTTGTTACCATCTAGCTGTGTAGCTACATGTTATACCTTTTTTTTTTCATATTTCCCATATTGAATGAAGATACAAAAGCTTGTACAATTTTTTTTAATTTTTTTTGATGAAACAAATAAAATTTAAAAAACTGATGTCAAGAAATGATGTCATCGGCTTCAAAAAGAAAGTGATGACATCATGTCCAATGAATTTACGATGCCACCGTCCCATATAACCTTTTATACGCCACCACACCTCATCGATGACATCATCGGCAAAAGGCCAATAAAGAAATGTCTTCATTTAGAGATAAAAATAATGTCTTGGTTAGTGAGTCAAAGTAAGCAGGGCTGCTAAACGGCATTGCAGATGGATGGTGTCATATTGTCCGTTTTCACCTTCGGACCAAAAACTCAGAGCAATTAACAGTAGGAGAGCAATAATCCTGCACGCTTCAGCCAACAAAAAAATGCATCGCAAACCCTTAACATCTTAAAGCGGACAGAAAAGTTGGGAAAAAAATAGAAAAAAATCCAGATTAATTGGATAAAAGCAGAGGATTTGAGCTGTTCACTTTTGAAAATGACTTTAAATATGTACATAAATTCTGGGTGCAGTTTGCAGCTTCCTCACATTTTCTAAACTAAAGCCTGCATTCTAATTGTCTCTATATCAATACTACACCTTTGGATTTAAGTGAAAAAAAAAAATCAAAACTGCTCTCTTGTTACCTTTTATGAATGGCAAAAAAAGTAACTGCTTAAATATTTTAGCAGACCGAATTTTTTTTTTTTTTTTTTTTAATGCGGGCCGTCGGCCTGCAAGGCAGAGCGCTGTGGCAACACGGGCTGGTGCAAAATAACTGACCCTTTATTATTCTAATAACATACACTTCAACAAAGTACAAGGCCCTGGTGTGTTTCTTCTAAAACAAGGTTGTATCTTGGAGAATAATATTTGATGTGCTTTTCATGCAAAGTTTAAAAAAAAAACAAAAAAACTCTGCAGTGTCAGTGTGATGCCTGTCCGCCAGCCAAGTCTCCCACCGGCATGATATGCACATGATCAATTTAAAAGGGGAAAAAAAAATTTCTTCCAATTAGTCCAATACTGAGCACCGTGCTTGACTGCTTTTCTCATGCAGCTTGACAGATTTTCGCTCTTCAAAATATTCATTCATTCATTCATTATCGATACAGCTTATCATGCACTTGGGAGGGTGCCGGAGCCCATCTCAGCTGTCATTGGGTGAGAAGCGGCGTTCGCCCTGGACTGACAGTCGACATCGGGGCCTCGTATAGGGACATGCAACCATTAACTCTCTCCTAAACGTCATATAACAACTTCGTGACATGTGAATGCAACATGACTTGCGAATGAGACGATATTCAAAATTCACGTCATTTAGCAACATACAACCATTCACTTTCTCAATAAGAGACATAAAACCACTTACTCTCATTGACACATCATATATAATGAAACTGTTGACTCTTATTTATACGTCATATAGCAACATACAAGCACCCGCTCTCTCACTAACATGTCATTTAGAGACACAACCATTCACTCTGTCATTGACCTATAAATAAAGGCCATTCATCACCATTAACACATCATATAGACCAGGGGTGTCAAACTAATTTTGGTCGGGGGGCCACATACGGCCTAATTTAATGTCAAGTAAATTCATTACCTAGCATTAACAATAAGTCCAAATTTTTCCTTTGTTTTAGTATAAAGGAGGTAAACAGATCAATTATAAAAATCTTTATATGTAATGAATTGTTACTCTAAAAAATACATGACCAATTAATATGAAAAATGAATGTTAAAAAAGAATTGATGAAATTACACCCTAAAAATATTGTCGAGTTAAAAGAGAAAATCTTGTCACCGTGGGAAAATTTGCCACTAGAATTTATTGGAAAATTGATTGGTAGTAAGAGGAGGTATAAAGTTGACAAGGCTAATGGTGGCTATTCTGCTTATTAAATCAATCTTTTTAATTTTGCCGCATTTTCTTTTTTTGTTTTTATAGAAGTAAGAAAAGAAAAGATCATTTTTAACAATGTCACTAGATGTTTTTTCATTAAAAAAATCATTTTGTTTTTTTAAATTTTAATGCAAAAAATACATTGCAAAGTTTTTCATTTTTCCCTTGGCCGTTCTTTTTTTGTTTTTTTTGAAACCCACTCTATAAAAACCCCAGATGCATGTGAGAAAAAACACACGGGCTTCACTAACACAAAAATTTGATTTCACTGTCTCATTAACATGTCTTTTAGAGACATACAATTATTCACCCTCTCATTCAGACACTGTATAGATCAGGGGTGGGCAAACTTTTTGGCCCAGGGGCCTCATTGACATTCAAAATTTGACAGACAGGCCGGGTCAGCACAAGACATGATACATATAAAAAACAAAAAAAATGCATTTGTTGACATTTGTCTGAACATTGTCTGATATCTGCTTTGAAAATAAAACCAGCTCGGTGTTGAAGGCTCTGACATTTGCTGCGAGTTTCTCCCTTGTAGCTTCACGTCCATCTCATTCATGTGTCAGTATGTCCACAGTAATGGCTAAATCACAAAGCCAATCTGTGTCATTCAGCTCAGAAAAAATTCTCAAGTAGCTCCAAAAATAAAATGATCTCCTGTTGAGCTCCCAAATTCCTTGACCCAATCATTCAATCATTCACAGCAAGGATGACTTCTGTACCAATCATTGGTGGGCCGGATTAAAAAGACCAACGGGCCGGATGTGGCCCGCGGGCCGTAGTTTGCCCACCCCTGGTTTACAGACATAATTACTCACGATCATTGACACATCATATAGACATACAACCATTCACCCTCTCATTTGCACATCATACAAAATCAAACAGTTCACTATAATTCACTGGTCATTTAAAGACATACAAGCATTCTGCCTCTCATTTATGTAATTCAGAAATAAACAACCATTCACTGTCATTCGTACGTCATACAGACTTAAACCATTCAATGTCATTCACACGTGAAAAAGCGATGTAACACCATTCACCCTCTCATTCACATGTAGTATATCGAAACCCAGGACTTGCTAACCTCTGCGCCATCGTGCTCCCTACTTCCTAGTATCGCGGTTAAATTTCACTGCACTGGAATTATTAATGAAAGTCTTCCTTGACTACCTGAAATATTTAAAACGCTTTACATGATCTAGTTGCGGTGTCCCTATGCGTCTCATAATAGGCCCTTTTTTTCATAGCAGTCGATTTGCAGAAAGCGGGATAAACAGGCATAATTGACAACATTAATTACCGGTCCCGTTTTGTGTAGTGTGTCACCGATACTACGGGGAGCCACGTGCGACGCGTCGGGGTCCCGGCCCATCTAATCGGACAAAAGCCATAATTCATTTTATTAATTATGCCCCATGTTGACAGGCCACACCGGTTGACAAAAGGAGGGGGTTCTATCGCTTTCCGACTGGACGTCTCCTTTCCTTCGTCGGTTGAATTGAACGCCGTTTAAATTATTAACCGTTGAGGCTCTTCTTGGACTTTCAAAGTGAAATCAAACCAAATTACCATTACCGCTGAACAATTTCGAACAGGTTGGGGTCGGTGCTGGAGGCAGAGGGATGGGCGCTATTGGATTTTTAAACCATCTCCTTCTCGATCCAAAATGAAAAAAGTTACAAATTTGGGCCACAATTACATAGCTGGCAAATTATGTAAAGCTGGCTTTTTTTTCCCAAATTTTTGGAGCAATAAAAGCCAACTTAGGAAGACCGGTTCATTCCTGTTCATTGGCTTTAAGGTAATTTAAGGTCACGGCTAACGGGATTCAATGTGACACAGCAATCTTGTCATTGTTATAATGGTGTCCTGACAAAAGGAAAGGTTTTTATCACAGTTTTTTCCCCACACAAATCCCCCCCCCCAAAAAAAACCCATTAAAATCTTACGGCTTAATTGCTTTCATATTTGAACTGCATGTTAAAAGCCTGGACAGAAAACAGTTGGACCCTAAAACTGGTTGGCAGAATCACACAACAACAACAACTTGGCAACTAGAATTTGTTTTTCTGTTATAAACATCACCAGATGCCGATTATTTTTTATTTATTTATTCATTTTTATCTGAAAAGGTTTGAGCAGTCCCTACGGCCTTATCCTTAACGTTAGAAAAAAAAAAAAAATTGATAAAGAAGACTAAAAGGTCAATAGTCACTTTAAAAAGTAATAAAATATTTTGCATCGAGCGTGATGATTGGTGTTTTATATCACTGACAGAAATCAGGTAATTGCTTATTATTCTGCTACGTCTAGTATTGATCGTACCGTCTTCCCGGTTTTTTGTTTTGCGGTAAAATGGCACCGGGAATCTAATGGGTTGTTAAAAATGAGCCCGCAGCAACACGGGAGCCTCGCGTGATCGATGCTTTCAGCCGGAGTGTATTTCTCTTCTTTGGTTGAGGAAGCACATCATGTACCACTTGGCTGGAAAAGGAGATAAAAGAATTTTATGGAATGTCAGTCCCCCTCGTATGTGGTCTTCATTTGTAAAAGTGGGAGGCGGGCGGCAGAAATGGTGCTCCGCGTGAAAAGGCCAGCTTGGCGCGCGTGAAGGTGTTGTACCCCATAATCCGGGGATTGATTAGATTTTGTCTCTTTTACAAATCAAGGTGAATAAATAAAACCTGCGGGAAAAAAAGAAAGTTCTGCTGACTGCCGCGTTTCCCCGGCTCCCTCCTCCCCCCCTCACCTCCACAACGAGATGCTCCTTCAGATAACCTATTTGGGAAAAAATGTGCATAACCTCTTGAAATGCCAGGGGAAAAAAAAAGTTGCATGGTGGTTATGCAGAGGGTATTATCTCTTGTTTTAAATAAATAAAGAATAAGGGAAATAAATCATGGTAGCTGCATTCATTTGTTCATTTTACATAAAAAAAAAAAAAGAAAAACATGAGATTCGGATCTTGTGCCATTGGGACGGAGACCTCGCGGATGGAGGATGGATCTATGCGATGTTTGAAAATCCCGACCTTGGCAAAGAAGTGAAAGGAAGAAAATCGTAATTACCTGAGTTAATGCTGTGCACAGAGCAAAGATCCAAAGTGCCACCAGGTTCTCATTAAGCCAGTTCTTCACACGTTCGTAGCAAGGCTGTATAGGAACACACACACACCCACACACACGCACACACACGTTAGCCGGGATATATTGGCTTGCAGGTCAGGATGTGGAAAAGAACATGCAACGGAATGCCATTTCCCAACCACCCCTTAAAAAAAATCATACAGTATCCACGCGATCTGTGAAAGATATTTTTCTGATAGTTCAGAAAATAACCCCCCCCTTCTCAACATTTGAAGTTGTGACATTTCATGAATCTCAATTTAAATGCGAATCTCCCTAAATTGAGATTTCAGTCCAGTTACTTTAAGAGGCCATGGGGCCATGCACACTCTGGGGATCAACTGCAGCATTATTAATGGACGAAGACCCCGGGCGGCGCTTGTTGACCTCCAAGAAGCATTCGCCAACATCGATTCTGCATGGCCGTTAAAAAGACTTAGGGCCTCGTGTGGCATTTCTGACTCTGGGCCGGTTCGTCCTCTATCTATCAAGTAGGACGTTAAACATTGATTCATTTTCTCTCTTCGGCAGCGGCTCGGCGTTGCCCGACCGTAATCATTTCGATGTCGTATCCCTTTTCTCGAGAACGTAGAACCCGGACTTACAAACACAAACAAATCGGTATGCAAACTGAGTTTTTCAATCAAATTTTGAATCGACCTACGAACGAGCCTCGGTTCACAAACAAACAAACTCACTGGCTTTCCAAATTGTGGCGTTGTAGCGTAGCAGCAGGTGTGTAGGCATCATTGTGTTCTCCTGTGTATATCACTGTTTTGTGCTTTTTTTTTTTCCAGTAAGTTAACCCTCATTATGGTTCCCAAAAACATTAAAAGTATTAGTGATAGAGTTCAGAAGAAGTTAAGAATTACAATCTGAAGAAGGAAATAATAGCTAAACTTGAAAGAGGTGTTCGTGCTGAAAATGGCTAACGTGGCTAAAGGGGTGACGACATTAACGCAGCAAAGATCCCAAGTCATAGAGGAAGCACAAAAGTTCTTGTTAGCCTGGATTAATGAAAGATAGTTTGCCTGGAGATTGCAATAGTTGAGGTCTCATTTGTTAGAAGCCTTTGCTTTAGCATGCTGATTTAGTGCCGGCGTTGTCAAATTCAATGCAAACAGAGGATGGTTTGAGAAATGTCGTTTCCGCTGAGGCAGGTAGTCCCTACAAAACATATGTACATGCTAACATCATGTCATTTTCTCGTTTTTAACGTGCAACAAGCTCGCTTGACCTGGACAATCGCCTTAGAGACAATTATCAGTCGGCCTCAAGAAGGACCGTCATCGAGATCAAATCAGCCTCAAGTATATGCAGTTATGACTGATAGAAAGCACATAGTTTGACTGTCATGCTGAAATAAGAACTCAATCGTGTGTTAGCTTCACTTTGGACGAGCATTGGTGCACAAACATAGAAAATAAACAAACTCATGGGCTTTCCGCGTTGTGGGGTTGTAGCGTAGCTGTAATCGTGCATGCTACTCCATGTTGTTTACATCGTTCATCGTTGGGCTCTCCTGTTATACCTAACTTTTGGGCTTTTTTCCCCCAATAAGTTAGCCCTCACTATGGCTCCCAAAAAGTTTAAAAGTGCGAGTGATACTGGCGTTCAGAAGAAGTTAAGAATTACGGTCGATGTGAAGAAGGAAATAATGGCTAAATATGAGAGCAGTGTTGGTGCAAACAATCTTGCTAAGGACTACGGCACCACTAAGTCAACCATTTGTTAACTGAAGACCAAAGATCCACTGAAGATGAGTTACGTGGCTGGAATTCAGTGTTGTTAGGCCTGGTGAAGCAGCTAATTCCGACAAAATATATGTATATGCTAGCATGATGTTAATTTTTTTGTTTTTAACCGCAATACCGATCTGCACGCTATAACATCAGATCCTGTGCAACATGTGCGACAAACGCTCGACCCGGCTTCGACGACCAATATGAGGCGATGGCAAGATGGGGGGTCATCAACATGTAATCAGCCCCAAGCATCTGCGAGTGCTGTCACTGACAAAAACCATGTGCTTGGACTGTCATGCCAAAATGAGAACACAATCGTGTGTAAACTGCACTTGGAACAAATGCAACATCAGCACATCCGAGCTTTCCGTTTCAGCGCTCTAGCCAAACTCCAGACTGCGCATAAGTCCACACTCAGACCCCTGACAAAGACCATATTTTACTTAGGAAAGTAAAAGTAATTCTCAGCCGGATCGATATGAAAACTAATGCGGTAAGCCATTATTTATTGAACTGCAACCCCCGGGAGGGCCTCCGAGCCGCCTCTCAGAATATATAAATTCAAACTTGTATCATTTGGCTTCATCTTCAGATATTTTTTTTTTCCAAAAAATATTGAAAAAACTTCTCCTTCTCGAAGTCCTGCAAAGTCATTCCCAGAGCGTTCAGTACGGCGCAAGACATAAATAACGACACATACGAGAAAGTTTAACATCAGTGGGTCAACTTTTTAGCTTTGACTGATTTCGATGATGTTAATGCATCTTTTGTTGTCTCAATTGTTTATTCATCCTTTCTTCTCTCCGTAGTCCTTTCCTTTTCAACAAGTTGTGTTTAATTATTAGTAGATCATTGTCGAACTCTGCGGGTTGTGACTGAGGAAATGGTGATAAACTGATCGTTTGAGGCGCAACTTTACCCAAGTGTCATGGTAACAAGCCAACGACTCCCACTGAGTTGCTATTGAGCATCAGTTATTTTGAACCATTTCCTCCCCATGTTGTTATTGTACACAAAATGGTAATTAATGTTATGACAGGAAAAAAAAAACACCATATGTATTGTCTTGGTTAAAGGAAAAAAAAACAAAACTAATTTTCTATAGGCTGGCTGCAAGGTGGAACAACAGAGACAAAAGAACAAGCTACTACTTTGTTAACTTTCCTTCCATTATGCAAAGTGCCTCATTTAACTCAAGCATATGTTAAGTCCTATATTTTATATGCCCATCATCCACAGGAAGCTTTCCCATCAAACATAATCCAACAGTATTCCCGCAGGAAGAAATACAACTACACCTATTACCGTGGAGAAATAAACAAAAAGAAAAAGCTTGGAAACTTATGTTTTTTCATCTCCACTATCAGTGATAAGATCTTACTGAGGGTCCATATGACTCACTGAACAAAGGTCAGTTGTACATTTTCCATTATTATAAGTAGTAGTAATAGTATTGTTGTTATTCCAAGTGTAGGAATACTGAGGGGGCAGGAGTTAGAGCAATTGTCTTTGGAACCAAACATTCCTGGTTCAATTCCTGGCTCCTCCTAGTGTGTTGAAGTGTTGTTGAGCAAGATAGTGGACCCCTAACTGCTACCCTGGCACATTCATCCACGATGGGTTATTTGCAGAGAATGAATTTCCCATTGGGACTAATAAGGATTTATTATCATTACTTTGCTGGTATTACAACAATTATTAATGATTATTATTATCATTATTATTACTATTATAGTTTTATTATTATTATTATTGTTGTTCAGTGACGTGCAGTCAGTGGAGGCAGGGGAGGCCGGGCCTCACCTGTCATCATGGAAGGAAAAAAATTTAAAATGAATATATAAATTAAATGGTTATATTTAAGTTATTTTACACCTAACTTCACCATTTTTAGTTTTTCTTTTTCAAAATGGCTGAAAAACAAATTCACATTTACCATTCAAATATGAAGAAGAGACGTGCGGTAACACAGCAACCGGCTGAGCACACTATGGATTGTACAATGATTATGTGCAATTTTTATGTGCAATTTTTTATGTGATTATGTGCTGCGACCATATTGCTGTCTCTGTGTATGTCACTATTAAAATTTTTAAACACCTTTAATATGTGAACTAAATCTATATAGTTTAGCTGATGCGTATAATGTTTTTCGTCAACATTAAGACATTAAGTGAGGCACGCAGTAACTGTGCCTCATGGTAGGGGGCACTGGTGATCCCAGGGATCCTTCTCACTACTCGGCTACAGAGTAATATAATTAGCAATTAGCAACAAGCTACAGTAAACGTCACTGTAATATTATTAATTTATTATCTAGACTGCTTCTCCTGCTCTCAGGATCACTGGGATGCTGAATCCCATCTGCAATCAGGCGTGAGGTGGCTTTAACCCTGGACCAGACATACAACTATTCACGCCCTCATTCACAAATCAAATAGAGACATAAAACCATTTTTATCATCATTACTCATATTAAAGTTTTATTTTTGATGGCTTTTGACACCACGTAACGCTTTAAGGAACTTGCTTGTCCCGTCCGTGGCGAGGGTTCGCTCCAGCAGCAGCACCAGGCCATGCTTCTCTGCCAGAAGAAAAACGCTTCCTTCAAGTTTTTTGAAGACTTTGCTGCTGAGCTCAGCCATCCCGGGTCCTGTTTATAATTGGGGTAATAAGGAGTGGGTGTCGGACGGGTAGATCAAAATCTACCGCTGATACTGCAGGATTTCTGACAATAATTTTGGTCTGTTATGCCAAAGAAAACACTGGAGCCTCTGGTTAGAAGCTGACTCTAAACACGCTGGAGGGATGAAATATCTTGTCTAATCTGGGACCATCCTGGCTCCCTTAGGAGGTTCAGCTTTGACTTATTCACTCCGCCACAAAGACCTGGTTAAGCAGGTGAAAACGAATGGAACGCGACTACGTCTCTGTCTTGTTACTGCCTTTTCCCCCCTCTTTTTCGAAGAAAATTGCTAAAATGGATTTTTCAGTCCAGCATATAAACACAATTCTGGGAGAAGTAATATTTAAAGGTGCTTTTGTTTGCAATGTTTGCTTAAGTTTTGTTCTTTTTCATGCTGATCCTGTGCTTGAATCCATCCCAGATGTCATAGGGTGAGAGGCAGGGTTCACCCTGGACCAGTCGCTGCTCCAAAATAAGGCAATATACTGTATATATAGCGGCATCCAACCATTCCCTATCTCTTTCACACAGTAAGAGATGAACTGTGGAAATCACATAAAGCCAAGCAGCTTGTTTTGTCTTTCAGCATCGAGGGAGTTTTTACCCTATCCTTGTTCCATCATCTGCGACTCTGTAAAGCGTTTGACAATTTGTATTTTGACTCTCTAAAGAAGTTCAGTAGATAAATTTGTGTTTGACCCGAAGCTCTTGAACCGCTCCTCACGTCGCCGCAGATATTTTGAATGGTAGTTTTCACACGGACGGAGTTACGCAGGCGATTTCGTCTCCCTGCGCCATTTCGGCAACCACTCTTGAGCGGATTCGCGGACAAACAAAAAAACGGGAAAAAAAAAAAAAAAAAAATCTATTCATCATATTGCCCCTGAACGTTTTGCATGGTTTTACATTGTAACCACAGGTGTGCATGTTTTTCAACGCATCCTTTCATTGGCAGAAAATATTTCACACAATATCTGAGTTCAGGAACATTCAACTGTCAATGACACGAACTACAAGAACGCAAGCCAACATCAAGGATCAAGCTTTTATTCATTTTCTATTCATCACAAAACCATGTACTGGAGGGTAATGAGAGGTTTTCACAGGATTTACATCCTGTAGAAATAGAGGCTGTCATATTTGTCATGACAACTAGAATTGGATTAAGTGCGGTGAAAGTCGGAAAGTACCTTCCTGGTTTCAGCACCTAGAATGCGTTTTTATAAATTAGGGTAAATATGTTTCCGCCCTTTTAAAACGATCAGTCTGGTAGAATTCACGGTTGGTTTTACGACGTTTTAGGGACAAATAAACCCGAGAAGATCTCATTGTCACCTGCGTTTGCGAACTGTGCAGTCAAAAACCCCTGAGGATACGATTACGCTTCCTACGTTTGTAAAAAACAAGGTGAAAAAAAACAACAAACTACCAAGTACTTCAAGATTGAAGTGCTTAATGAGCCTAAAAAGCCACATTCTCTGAATTTGCTTTGCTTAGCAACTGTGATTTCAGAAAAAAACTCCAGGTAGGAACCATTTTGGTAATCGGAGTGTCGCCCCTTTCACTCGTTCTCACAAAAACAACCGCACTCACGAGCCCGTGCACGCCTTGTACAGGACGTAACCAATATCGGCTGCGGTGACGGTAAATCGCTAAGCTCTGTTTCAACCTGCCGGTTGAGCTGAAGGGGCTGAGAAGCGATATGGTGTTATGGTTAATTACCGTGTATAATGTAATAACCTGCGACAAAAAGTGCCTGAGGTGGCAGTAGAACAGAAAGGCTGAAAGCAGCGATGCCATATAGTGGATTTGACTTAGAGTCAAGGGGAGGCAGATAATTTGTTGTAAAATAAATTATTCTTATATATCATTTCAAGGGGGTGGGGGTCATTTGTGTCCCCTGACATCATCACATCAGCTTCCTGAGTGACGGATCGGAACTGTCGATGAAGCCGAGCAATAATTGATAGAAGTAATATATTCAGGTTGAGTACCCTACGTAAGGGCCAGTAAGTGACACTCTTACATAAGTTGTTGTAATGTATCGAGTTGATTTTAAAAAGTCATGTTACCCGGCACTTGTGTTATTAGGTGATATTCTTAGACCCCAAAGGCGAGTCATTAAAGTGGAATTAAATCCAATATTCAATGGTTAAATTAAGCGATGTGACAAAATGGTGAACAACAATCGGGAAGCGAAATTTGTTCGAAACCGGTGAACGACGGTATGATACTACCGATCGGATCGCCATCTGAGAAAAGGTTGTTCTGGATAAATCAAATGGAATCCGGTAAAAGATTCACAGCTGCCCAGTGTTTCAGAATGAGTGTCTGCGGAGACAGGCCGATATTAAAGATAGTGGATTGCAGAATTTGATGCATCTGCTGCTTGGAGGAGATCATTAGTCAAGAGGGCAGATTCTGACCGATGGAACAAGGGAACTGAAAGCAGACCGGAATTTTAAGAGAAACTGGGTCTAGAGTGGTGTGATATGAGGTTTCTTTCTTTCTTTAGGGGGTGAAATCACAACTGCGTTTGAAAGATTGACCCTTCTCACCACTGCCCGGCAGACGACTCAACGAAATCTCGGACTAATTGTGCAAATGACGCATTATGGAGAGCTGAGCGAGCCGCTGAGTGCTTTCATGAGGGCGATAATATTTTGAGAATTCGGTTCGGCTGAGTGTGCAAGGGTGAGGAACAAGTCAAAAGTGGGTGGAGTTGCATCTACTTCAGAATGAATAATGAATATGAGCTGTCCTTACTTATCATCTCCTCGAACACTCGATTTCCTCACGGGCGGCAAAATATCCAAACCCTTTTAATCTTGCAACATGTCCCAATTAATGCTTTTACATACCAGCCGCGGATGTTATTAAACGGGATTTGATTCGCACGATCCGCAGCACGGCAACGGCATGAGTGAAGTCCTCCGTTACGCGTAACCGATTTCTTCGACGACATTGAGAGCATTGAATGTTCGCCGCTCGATATCTTTTTCAAATGTTCTTAATACTCCGGTCTTTCACCTTCAAAATGAACCCAGAGGTACTCAAGGGAGATGCATCGCTCTCGCTCGGGAAGCTCTGTCTCTTTCAAGACTCACACATGATTGAATATAACCTCTGACTATTTACATGTAATCAAAATCCCAGAAAGGACAGGGCGAGGGATTAGACGTCAGAGGAATCGTCCGGATACCTCCGACTGATTTTGTCACTTTATATGAGTATTACCTTTATTTGCTACCACACAGGGGACGCACTTAATGTTCTCGATGATTTTACATGAGGTTTCGTGGAAGGGTATCTGGCCACGCGCGACCCGTCTATCCAGGACCAGGGGACCGTAGTCCGTCTTCAGCCAAATTCCGAGGGTCCGCGGGGTGTTTTCGAGCCCAGGTACCCCGAAAGGTAAATGCATCGTGAATCATCCTTACCAAACCACCGAACACAATGTAACAGCGGCTTCAGTTCGAGCCTTCCCGGTAGTCGGAGCTCTTCATCCCTTCTCAAAGGCTAAGCCCACTCAGCCGCGATGAAAGTCATTACAGCCCTGCACGCTACAGAGCACTCGTGTCCATAGGGGGAGGCTTTTAACGTATTCTTAGAATTCTTCTTTCTTACTCAGCGGCCTCCTCACCGCGGAAGACCTTTGCATACCTGCACGCCGACACCACTGCAATCCCGCTGTGTGACTCACGATCCGACTTCGACCGGGGCTTGACAATATCTGGACCTTTCGACCCGGGTCGGCGACGTTTTGGCCACCCGCGAGAAAAAAATCCATCTTTTTCCAGCAGAGAATTTTTTTGCCTCTGACTTGAAGGTTCTGACTCCCCTCTCAGATGGAGCCTCCAGTCGCCCCGGTCCGCCAGACCGTAGGTATGATCTCTCACCTTCGTTTATACTTGAGAGTCAGGTCATACGAGAAAGCCAGGCAATCTACGGAAGCATTAGCATCTCCGGATAATTTTCATCTACACCCACAGGCTAAGGCTCCGTCACAGTCTCGCTGCTCTGCCTCCTCTTTGCAGCCACTCGGGTTTAACACTTCCTCAAAGTATTCCTTCCTCCGCTTGATCATGTACCCCAAGTCAATCGCCCTTGCTTAAGTGACCGCCCGGGCCGCGCCTTTCCGATCCTTTGGCGCTTCCTAAATTAGGGAAACCTCAATCCCGACAAGGTTTCACCTGAAAGGTTCGACAAAATGATGACAAAAGACTGACCAAAGTGAACTGATGCGTCATTGAGGGGTATTTTCGCTTACCGCCGTCCACCACGTTCCAGGGTTGTCCAGGCCGCAGTTGTCGCTGTACTCCAGGCAGCAGGAGTCTGGCACGCGGGTGGCGTTGTACACTTCGAACCAGTCCGTGTGGTTGGTCACTCCGCAGCAGCGAAACTGCATTACAAACGAGTTGAGAATTACGTCACATTTTCCTACATAATAATTTGTACTCCGTCCTGATGTCATTATTCTTCATCTGATTAATTTGCTGATCTGCTAGTGTTTCATGATCTATCCCAGATTATAGGATCTATTATCAGTGACAGGACATAAATGACATATAATCGACATTGTGTAACTTAACTTTGTTTTTGCTGATAACCTGAGTTTATTAAAATGGACATATCTGGCATTCAGGGTATAGTCAGTGTTAGTTTTTTGTAAACATCAATTTAGGTGTGCGGTACAGAAATTGCAACCATACAGTCAACTCCGACATACAGTCAAGTGATTTTTGAATTAAAATCTCAATGCATCGCGGCAAACGAAGATGGTGTTGCCGGCCGGCCTTACAAAGGTAACTCAAGTTATATTACACCGAACTGCAGCCCCCTTTGAACAACCCGCATATCATTTGTTTCCAAAATCATTTTCTTCCCTGGCTCCCCGGTAAGAAATCACGGCCCGCGCCACGTTTTAAATCACGAGCGTATTTCAGGAAACCATAAAGTGCCCCCCGGATGGTTGCGCATTCAGTGGACTTTGATTCCAGCAAACGATTTCTTCTCCACCCCGATGCCGCTTCTCGTACAGAATCAAGGGACTGTATGCTAATTTGTGACTTCCACGCCACCTCGGAGAGTTGGATGAGTGTGCGATTTCAGCAATAAGTGCGACGGAAAAGATCTGCGAGGTCTTTGCTCTGTTTCAAAACCGTTGCACTGTTTCAAATATTGTGTGTGTGTGTGTGTGTGTGTGTATGTATATGTTTATGGAGAGAGAAAGACACAGGAGAGGGGTGCTCTATGGAATAAATCCAGAATATTAAAATGTCACTTCACAATGTTAATAGATGATGGGAAATACTTCCTCTTTTGATTGATGGTACAATCGGCAATCGATGTTTAGTTCGTATTCAAATCTCCTTTCCGAAAAACATCCTTCGCGTACAGATGCTCGGTAATCAGCCGTTAAAATAATCAGAGCGAACACGGGGCTGCGGGCATCTGCTTTATTATCTCTTCGGTGACCCGCGTGCACGAAAGGAAGCACTGGGGGGGGGACCGGTGACAGAATGAGAACTCTCTTTATATGATCTTTATCTTGGCCAGACACTGACTTTATGGAGCCCCATATACACACCATCTCGCTGGTTTAACAAGGAGAACGGCGCTCAGTCGCACGTGCACACATATGTCATTAGCCGCCGAGCTGCAGTAACTATAAATGATCGCTCCGACACGTTTTTTGCATATATTATTTGAATAGAAATACGATCCTTTTTATATTTTATGTCTGCGCTGATACAGTAAGCCCCCCCCCCCCAGACACACTCAGAGCCTCACCAACCCCACGTTGGCCAGATTTGCGAAATGGAGCAAAACTACGAGTCGTATCATCGGATGTCGTAAATGGGCCCGGTGTCACCGATCTCTCCTCGCAATGTTTCCTGAAGGCTTCCCACCAGTTGCGGCATGCGTCCTCCGCTGTACTTTCCATTCCAGATCACCAATTAACGAATTATATTCTACCAGTAGCAAAAAAAAAAAAAAAAAAAAAAGCAAAGAACTAATATTCAGATGAAACGGAGCCGTAAACTAAGCTTACTTAAGAGTGTGATGTTTGCAGTTATCGGTTTTACTTTTCCAATCAAGTGTTTCTAACGGTCCTAAGAGATCTGAGGCAGTCTTTTTCATCCTCGTTCTTGTAAATGTCTGGATCCAATTAACATTAAATGGCGATGGCATTGCTTTGTCCTTTTTTTAAACACAAAATGTCTAAATTTAAATCAAATGTCCCTTCAACGGGCGACGACTCGTATTTAATTTGATGTGATCATTTTTGTGCGACTCGTGAAACCTTGCCAGCGGCAAAAGAAAGCGGTGTCATGATGAATAATGCAACTGGGATGTCATGTATCTCGGCATGTGACAAGGTATTTTGCATGAGTTGACTTGTTAAATGGCCTCTAAAGTTAAATTGAATGGGACGCTCTTGGAAATTCAGAAAAGAATGAAAGTTTTTTTCATCATCGCGACCGCAGGAAGCTGAAAGTGAAAAAAAAAAAAAAAAAAAAAACTTCTATGGAGCATCTGAGCTCAATGTTTTATGTCAATTCTAGTTCTTTTTCTTTTTCTTGCTTTTTTTTTTTTTTTTTTTTTCCCAAGCAAAACTCCCGCGCTTGGCTCTGCAGCGGTTGCATGTCTTACATCAGTTTGGATGATCATCCAGGCATTGGTCAAACCCACGTTGCCCTCTGTGCCGAAGAGCTGTAGGCCCTTCTTCAAATCCCTCTGCGCGTAGTGATCGATCTGAGGAAACAGGAAAATATTTATGAGAGAAGAAAAACCAAAAACATTAGAAATCAACCACAATGCTAGTTAATGGTACCAGGAATGCATCCTGTGCTGTTCTATTGACGCCACTCTTGCATCCGTCTTTTCACACAAGCAGATGGACGAAATAAGGCGACTCGTGGGTTGCTGCGGTTTTGGAGTTAGCAGTTTCAGGACGGCGGTCCTCAGACCTCATCGAGCTGTGTTTTGTGCAGTGCGCTCTCATTATGGTCATCCAATTCAAGTGGTGCTTTTGAGCGAAAAAAAGGATCTCCTGGAAATTATGTGTTCCGACGAGTTGTCAAACTGACCTGAGCACCTGTTATTGAGTTATTTCAATCTAAATTATGAATTTTTCAAAAAAAAAAAATGTTAACAATGTTGCACTTTATTCTATGAATGAGATAAAAATCGAGATAGCTTTAATCTGCAACAAGCTAATATAGTCATTTTTGTACCCTTTAACATTTAACATGCCCAAATTATCAAGGCCTGGCGAGGTCTGCGTGTATGCGCATGTTAGCGCGGTTTGACCCAAATTAGCATGATTGGGGAAAAAAAATAACGTCAGCCGCAGAAGAAACATCATCGGCACGTAACCATTACGAAGTGCGTTGTCGATTCTGGAACTTCCTGTTTGGTGTCTGTCGATTAAAAAATAAAAAAAAATTCCCCTTGCGTCTCACAGAAAATCCCCCAGTGGGTTGCGATGCGTGACAGCTGATGTGTTTGGGCTTAATTGTTCACCGTGTGACCAGAATTTTGATGTTTATATTTATTATTGAGTGTTCGATAAACTGGTAATACATTGCCACTCCAACAACACTATGGCTGCGCTTCTCCCACACCGCTACATACATTATATGTAATATATACATAGATATACATAGCTGCAATCTTGGCTCAGCGTGACAATCCTTTTTTTGCCCCCGTCTAAAAGCATTTCCTTTATCGCGATCAGCGCAGCAGCCTATTTTCCCGGTAATCGTTTCATTTAGGTGTCATCTTCCCCGAGTCATTCACGGCATTCACCGCGTTTCGTCACATCGGCGGTTCTCAAATATTTTTCACGGTTGCAGGTGGGTGCAGATGGGAACATTTCTCTTAACAATAAGTCGAAGCGTGTCCCCACTCTGTCTCAATTCGCAGGCACGGGTGCATCGTAGGATTTATTATGTGATTTTTGTGTTTACCTACAAATCACTGCAGAGGTTAACCTTCCCTCACCTCCAACAATTTACTGCCGTCGCTCAAGTCCACTGTCCACATGCCTCTTGTTGTTCAAGCTGTGCCCGGCATGTTTACCTGTTTCCAATTCATGTCAAAACACAACTGAATTCTTCTGTTTACTCAGTGAGAGAGGTGCAACTTTGCCGTTTACGTTTCTTGTTTTATGTTCTAACGTTTACTTGGTCAAAAAGTCAAGTATTGAATCATATTCCCTTTTCTTTTCTGGCAACAATATTTCTCTTGGTGTCTTACTCTTACTCCTCCCAGGTTCTCAGGGGCCGTGGCTTCATGCCCAGCATCCACCATAGTTATTTTAGTAATATTACAGCTATTATTGTATCATGTCAACTTTTAGCATGTGACTGTTAGTGCGACTGTTATTATTGGTAGCCATTTGTGCCTGGCCCTCCCAACCCTTATCTTAGTTACACTTTCTAACTCTCTGTTCATCTCTCTCGCTTTCTACCCCAACCGATGGAAGCAGAAGGCCGCCCATGCTGATCTGGGGTCTGTCTTACATTTTTTTATTCTATTTCTTCTTCTTTTTTTTTTTTTTTTTTTAAATTTATTTATTTTTACTGTTTATACAATTGTCTTTCTTATCCTCCCCTCCCTTTTTTTTTACTGTTTGTACAATGTTCTATTATCATTTATTATTGTTATGTTTTACTTGTAACTCTGGCACAACAATTACCTTCGGGATAAATAAAGTTATTCTTATTCTTATTCTTGTTCTTATTCTTACATGGTGGACCCTCCTCTCCAGCATGCCGTAGTAGACTTTACTGGGAGCCTGGGGAGTATTATCCCCCTGATGTTGGATCTAAAATGTATCAAATGTTTGGGTTCGGGTTAGGGTTAGGGTCATATGAATATGAATAAAATCCCAACTCAGCAACTTTGATCACAAAGAAGCATGGAAACGGCAGAAAGATGGCTTTCTGCCATCATTATCACACTTGAAAATGTTCCCATCCTGTTATTGTAACACATTAAACAAACCTATTATGACATAAACACAAGGCGTCAAGGATACGAGCGCCTTCTATCACACCTTTGCAGCCGTCGGCTTGACAGTAAATACAAATCATAGGCGCTTTGATTTGCATTTACATGTGAAAACGGCATATATAAAACACCCATTTAACATCCAAGCCGCTAATTTTTCTTTTTCATTCTTTCGTTGAGATCTGTTTTCATCTCGTTTTAATACCATCCTTTAAAAGCGATTTCTCCACATGTACCATTCAGTGTTGATGCTGTTTGTTGCACATTGAGCCTTATTACTCTTTCTTTTTTCATTTGAATTCATGAATTATCTGCACCGCTTTTACTGCAAGCAGGAACCGAATCTAAGCCGGGCGGGAGTTTCACCCCGGACCAGTCACCTGTCCGTCACAGGACCGCACATACAGACATCCACTCTGTTGTCGACGCCCACGGATGATGTAGTGTTCAATTACCCTGCCGGTTGTTTGTCGACCCGCGAGAGGCCGTGAGGACTTCACACAGAAAAGCCCCGGTGACTAGGAACCTTCTCGCGGGGAGTTTGGACTGCCGACCGCTGCAACCCATTTTCTCATACATAATCATTCTTCAATTGACCCCCCGACTCGCAGTCGCTGTATTTCATCGCGTCATACCTAGAGAAGCCAGACTTCCCCTGGCAACTGTTTACTCATTTAGATTGTCGATCCAATCAGACATCAATCACGCCCATCGCCGCCGACCTTGTTCCATCCTCCGGTTTTCGGGCTCTTCGCGTGTCAGAAACCCGACACATCGCCGAGTCTTCCCCATTAGCCCGTCCTCGAACGAATACGTCCTTGGTTTGTCTCCAAACAGCGGCCTGTCTCATGTGGACGGACTTATAGAGAATCCTTATTATACTGCATGTGGAACGAGGTTTTGTTTATTTTACTTCTACGCCGCATCCTCCTCTCTGGCCTCGTGGTGACATGGCAAGTGTTTTTATGCGGCGGATGGGTCTAATTATTTGTTTGCCGACGGAGGTGTGGTTTAAGGGAAGCCTTGCAGTTGTTTACAACTGCTGCTAGGACTCTCTACGCTAACATTTTTTTGATTTTTTTTTTTTTTTAACAGAGAATAGAAGGGATATTATCTGATCTGATAAAAGCTATTATTATGCACTGTGGTGTCAGTCTTCATTTTTAGGTCACAGCCTACTCTGGATGCTGTATTCACCAGCATCTACCTTCAAAGTTTGTGATGTGGTTAACCATATGATAAGTGTTTAAGTCAGTTTGTGGCATTTTTTTTTTCATTTTTTTATTTCTTAAATTTATTTTTCGGGCTTGTTTTTCGTTTATTGCTGTTGGCTGTTGGGTTTCAAGGTAAACCCTCATGAAACCTTCTCGATCTTATCTCGCCTTGATCCCAGTACACTACTGAAGGCTATCTATTTTTATTGTTTGGCCTGAGAGTTGCTCACTTATCTAAAAACCGGTCAGTAAACATGAGGGGGTGTTTCTCCGATGCAGTTGTGGGCGGTTGCCCGGTTGCCAGTAAATTGTCTGTGGCCGGTTTTACGACTTGTTGGCTTTGCATTTGGGCTCTATGAATTTCAACCGGCCTTGCAGCGGTATTCCGAGTGTCTACAGGATTACATGGGTTTATTTATATGAATGCCTATACCTGGAGAAATATGGCTTACACACAAGCCTGGCGGTAGTTCACTATAGCCTTAATCTTTTCATTTTTTATACCGGCAAGATTTTGACCAAGTATAAGATTTTTTCATAAAATAATAATTCTAAGAAATATTTCATATATACAGGTAATTGTGTGCCAGCTAATATAATAAGAGAAAATTGAATGGTTTCATCAAAAAACAGCTGCTTGAAAATAAGCAACACCCACTTTGGACTGTAGACCAGGAATACTTAACTTTTCATTTTATTTTGCTTATTACTTACTTATTACAGGCCATTAATTCACCAGATGTACGGTATAATTAGAAAGTCTGTCTCTGTAGTTCCTCATTCTGCATCACAATATGTAGAATGTGTTTTTTTTTTTTTTTTTTTCTCCTCTGTCTGAGTAATGGAGACAGAAAATACCAACGGTCCGAGAAGTCTTATGCATCCTAAGAGGCTCTGGGAAAAAGTCAGATTTTGCAGCAGCATACAAATTAGATCATGAGAAATTAGAAGCTTTTATTGTGTAATATTCAACTGCTAAAAAAAGGGAAAACATAAAATATAAAATTACAACATTGTAATATTTCTACAGCTCAATCAACCTACCCTACAATGGAATAAATATCTCAAACTTTGTGACAACCCACATCTCCTGCGCATATATGTGATTTTTATTCTCCCCTAATCTAAGGATGACTAAACCGCATAAATACAGAGTGGGTTAAGGAACCATTATATTTGCCACGGCAGTTGATTTGGTCACAGTAAAAAGAAGTAAAAACATTCAAAGGTAATAAATACTAGGTGTCTGTGTGCAGCCGTTTTGGTAGGCAGCGTAATAAAATAAGGGGACCAGAAGCCCCAAAGGCAAAGGTGACCCGAATGCTCAGCTTGTATTCCCTCCACTGTAATTACAACCCGTCCATTTGTGCAATCGTCATATTCTAGCGTTACAGGATAGAAACACCGTTCCACAAAGACCAAGAAAAAAAAAAAAATCATTAAGCAGCAAGTAATTATTCAGCTGGATGTAAGCAAATAAAAGATAAATGGTGAAAATAACTGTCCATGAGAAGACGTAAATGCACCGCTCAAAACGGCTTTTATTTTCATTTTACTTACAACACCGAGGCTAAAGTTGCCTCAACTGAACAAACTGCTGTTTGGTTGTTCTTACACAATCAAACAGGGGGAGGGGACAAAATAAGCGACGCGACTAAATGCAGATTTAAGTGTAAAGTATTACTTCATAAATGAAATGGGTGTATTGTTCATGCTCTGCTTGCTACAACTTGAAAACAATGTAGTTTGGTACTTCGAAATCTTTGAATAAATGCTTGAAATAAATTTGTATTGTAATCAGGGCTTGGACTTAAACACATACGTTTATTGATAACAGAATTTTTTTTTTAGCATGAAAGACATGGCAAGAAGAAATTTAAAAATTTGAAATTTAAAAATTAGGATGGTTGTATAATCGAAAATGCAGTTTTTTGCACTTTATGAGGGAGGGAGTTGGCCTATCACAGGAGCCTCTAGCCTTCATTAGCACCTCAGTGCGAAACATATTGTAGCTAGCAGGTAATATCATATTTTTACAAAGACGCGGGTTGTTAATATTAACTTTGCGGCAGAAGATATCATCATTTTTGGATTAATGAGCACAATTTGGCCCATTATATTTGGAAAGGGACACCATTTTCATGATTTTGGCTCTTTATGCCACCATACTGGTTTTGAAATGAAACAACAACAGTGGAATCGAATCGCAAACTTTAAGGCTTAATTCAATTGTTTAAGTTGGGTTGAACAAAAATCTCTGATTAAACATGTGGGAATTATAGCTATTTTTATGCAGACGCTCCTCATTTCAGGGCCAGATAAACCCCAAGTAAAATTTTACTTTTCAATATTTTATTGGAAACTATGGACATCACCAAACTCTGGGTTTCCTCCTTTTTGTTGCTTTTCCAGGCTTTTACTGCAACCGTCTTCAGTTGTCGCTCGTTTGTGGGTCTTTCTGCCTCAAGTTTTGTCTTGAGCAAGTGAAATGCATGCTCCATTGGATTGAGATCTGGGGATTGACTCAGTCATTGCAGAATATTCCACTTCTTTTCTTTAAAAAACAACCCCGGGTGGCTTTTGCAGTATGTTTTGGATCATTGTCTATCCGTACTGGGAAGAGCTGTCCAATCAATTTTGCTGCATTTGGCTGAATCTGAGCAGAAAGTATATCCCTATACACTTCAGAATTCATCAGGCTGCTTCTGTCTTGTGTCACATGATCAATAAACACAAGTGACGCAGTGCCATTGGAAGCCATGCATGCCCATGCCGTCACACTGCATCCATTATCTTTTACAGAAGATGTGGTGTGCTTTGGATCATGAGCTGTTCCAGTTCTATTCCAAATTTTCTTCTTTCCA
This sequence comes from Fistularia commersonii, assembly GCF_037954325.1. Lineage (NCBI taxonomy): Eukaryota > Metazoa > Chordata > Actinopteri > Syngnathiformes > Fistulariidae > Fistularia > Fistularia commersonii. The sequence goes on from NC_141286.1 coordinate 20,883,249, forward strand.
TCATTTTGGTACAGGTTGATCTTAGTCTCATCTGTCCAAAGTGTGCTGCTACAGAACTGGACTGGCTTCTTCAGGTGTTTTTTGGCAAACTCAATTCTGGCCTTTCTATTTTTGAGGTTGATTAATGGTTTGCACCTTGTGGTCAATCCTTTGTATTTACTCTCATGAAGTCTTCTCTTCATGGTAGACTTAGATACCAATACACCTACTTCCTGGAGCGTGTTTTTCACTTGAGTGGATGTTGTGAAGGGGTTTTTCTTCACCATGGAAAGGATTCTGCGATCATCCACCATTGTTGTCTTCCGTGGACGTCCAGGTCTTTTTGAGTTCCCAAGCATACCAGTGCAATCTTTTCCTTTTTTCTCAGAATGTACCAAACTGTTGATTTGGCCACTTCTAACATTTCTGCTATCTCTGATGAATTTCTTCTTTTTTTTTCTGCCTCAGAATGGTGAGAGCTCCTTTGAGAGAGCACTGAGAGCTCCTTTGACCACATGTTGTGTGTTCACAGCAACAGCTTCCAAATAGAAACGCCGCACCTGGAATCAACCCCAGACCTTTTAACTGCTTAATCGATGACAGGTTACCGAGGGAAGAGTCCGCCTTGTTATGTTTTTTGCAGCCTTGTGAGCCAATGGTACAATTACTTTTTGTCCCTTGAAATAGCGGTGGCTACGTATTAAAGGGCTGTACTTAAAGCCCATATTGATTATATAATTGTATCCTGAAAATGTTTTCTTAAATAGCTAAAACAACAAAACTTGTGTTACTGTCCAAATACACAGTGTGCATAATCATTAGGCAGGTGATTATTGTGACCATATCGTCATTTTATCCATAAACTCCAAGCTGTATAAACTTGAATACTTATTGGATTTAATGCTATTTCGGAATGTTTCGAACACTTTCATTGGTCCACTGTGAACTGTTCGGTAATTTCATTGGTCCAATGGGACAAGTGTTTAAGCCAAAGCATGTGGAAAAAGTAGCGGCTAATAGTCTGGAAATTAGGGTGACTGCACCGCTAACACGAGTGAACAACGTGTTGCCAGTGAACACTCAACCACACGTCAGGGCTCAAATCCAGAAACGAAACGTCCGACTCCACGTCGTATAAAATCGATCGATCGGCTTGCAAGGAGGATTGTTCTGGACCGTGGACCGCTCTCTTCTCCGCGGTTGAAGATCGGGGCCTAAAGGAGGCGCCGTGGAACGAGTCAGCCGCCGAGAATCACGAACTGCCGTTCGGAAAAACAATGTAAAAAAACTAATGACGACGAAAGGAAAGTTAAGCAGGTCGTGCTGAAGAGACGTGTGTTTTTGAAACTCCTCTACTGGTCTGAAGACAGATTGGAACATAAACATGTATTGGTAGGTCAAAGCTTATGAATGTTGAACACACTTAAATTAGATTATTATTAAATGTAGTCACACCCCTAATCAAAATCTTCTTATTCACACTTGGGCAATTTAGGGTCTCTGATGAGACCACAGTATGTTTTTGGACTGTGGTATTTGGGGAAAAAAAAAAAAAAAGAACTCTTAGGAAACCCACACAGATACTCCTGACAGAATCGAAATATCGTGCCACCCAGTCCTAAAATACAAAGCTGGCAACAATAGGATTGTTGATCTGATTCATGAAAAGGATGTTTAAAAAGCTTCTTTGTGACGTCGCCACTCCGGCGCAAGGCGGCATGCAAGATAATTCGAAAGTGATGTAAGAATGTAGTGCGAGAGGCTGTTATTCTGCATCGGAGTGGACTGGGGGAAAACTCCAGGCATCTGAAGTTTTGCGAAGAAAAAAAAAAAAAAAAAAAAAAACCCACTCTATTCTAAACTAAGTAGGTCATTAGGAAAGCGTGACTCCCGTGAAAATGAGGCGAGCCGACTTCTCCTACGCCATGGTTGTACTTTTAGCTCAGAATTGATGTTGTCCTCAGAACTTCAGTCGCCCTTTAACTACGCCAGGCGAGTCAAAGATGGGCCCTCAATAATTTATTTGGCAGATACAAGGAGATGAGATGTATATGGAGGGGAAGCAAGAGGAGGCGAGATAGAAGGGCTCGGAAAAAGAGATGTAGGTGGGGAAGGGATGTGGTTGCGGAAGGAAAAGAAGAAAAAAAAAGAAAGTAAACAGGGTCTTAAAAAAAAAAAAAAAGAGACACGATGAGCCGGAGGGCGAGGAAGATCAGACTTTATAAAAGCATATACACTGCAGGGGGTGGGGAAGGAGGTTGAGGAAGGGCTTGCGTGGCTCCTGGTCTGACGTGGAAGCGTTCCATTTGTGACAGCGCGGGAAAAAAAGCGCGCAAGATCGGTTTTCCAGCAGCGAGGAAGCGATGAGAAAGACAAAAGCCTCAATTTAGATACTCTGTGGATACCCGTGACTGTGGCGGGAAGATTTAGCGAAGAAGATACCGGAGCTTGTTGTCTTTCGGTGGATTACCAGCCGACGCGTTGGGTAACCGTACGTCAGAATGCAGGCGGCGTTTAGCACCCACAGCGGGAAGGTCCGGGGTGTGATGGGTTTCCTACGGGTTCTCCGGTTTCCTACAACCGTCCAAAAACATGCAGCAAGCTCAACGAACACCCTTAAATTCCCAAGATTTTTGCGTGAGAGAGACTCTATATCAGTGGTTCTTAACCTTGTTGGAGGTACTGAACCCCACCTGTTTTACATGCGCACTCACCGAACCCTTCTTTATTGGATCGAGGATCGTTTTGTTGATGGGTACAAAGAACAGGCAGAGTAGCCTTTTCATCAAATCTGGCTCCCTTCACCTTGAATTCAGCAAGCGCTATGTTCTTGTAGTTCCCATATCCATGCAGCTGAAGGAAGCCTTCCCTTAGTTTTGCCGGTGCTGGACTAGAATTGCTCATCTTGTCTTTGCAAATCATGCAGTTAGGACATCGATTCCAATCACGTTCCGTCATACATGTGAATCCGTATTGTACGTATTCTGCCGACCGCTTTCTTTTTTTGCCCGACATAATTAGTATGAAGGGATTAAAATATTAAGAAAGAAATCACATGACGTACCATCATGACAGTCACAAGTTACTACAACTGAGCGCGCCAAAATCCCTGCAGCACGGATAGGCCAAGCTATGTAGCGTGATCACCTTCAGCCAGTGATGTCATCACCAATGTGTGTCATGACCTCCGCCGAACCCCTGAGACTGACCCACCGAACCCCCGGGGTTCGATCGAACCCAGGTTAAGAACCACTGCTCTATATGTTGCCCTGTAATCGACTCCATCCCGGTCCCCGCCTATCGACCAATGAAGGTTGGGATGGGCTCCTCTTGACCCTGAGCACAGGGACGGATAAGGAATGAACGAGCGTCAGACTGCTTAAACATGTACCGCTTCATCTCCTGCGATGGCGGTACCAGCCTGGAGATTGGACAGCACGCGTCCCTTAGCAGGGTCATTTGGACTGAAAGGGCCTTGATAAATTCCTTCATTGAAATTACCACGTTTCCGTCATCCGTCCACTCAGTCGTCTTCGCATTTCCCGAAAGAACCTCGAAAAACGTCTTGCTCGGACCCCCGCCTTGGCTTATTTCTGCGTGCCCGCGCTTATTGGCAAATGGCGGCTGTCTGCAAATGCTTTCATTTTATCCTCCCTCCGAGGGAGCCGGAGCCCAGATTACATTCCCTTGACTCCAACCCAATTTGGGCTCAAGTCAAGGATTTTACAAGGACATTCACTTCACTCGCAGACAGACGACGGCCCCCGGTCTCTGCCCGTTTCGGGGTGTGAGCGAAACTCATCGGAAGTGTGCGGCGGGTACATTTTGAAAAATGGAGTCGCGGGGCGAGCGTGGGGGAATGGGAGACACTCCTCTAAAGAAGTCATCATTTAGTATTCCGCTCCCCCGGGACAGATCAGTCAATACTTGGAAACTTCTAAAAGTTTTTCTCTTAAAGCTCAAATGTTTTTTCAAGTGGTGTGTGAAATCTAGTGGCACTACCAGATACCGGAACCCCCGCCCTCCAACTCTTGAGTCTTCTGTCTCTGACTTCTAATTCTATCCTGGGGTGCACACACACACACACACACACACACACACACATGCAATTCTAATATCCGTCCCATTCACCTTTAAGTGAAACTCAGTCATTATAGGCAGAACGATCCCGTCTCTTCCCTCTTGTTCTTAATCACTTCCTGATTAACAATGGAGAACCTCGTGATGAGAATATTAATGCAGTTAACAGGTGCGACGGACCTCGCTTGAGCGCGATCTCGAATCTGCCGCGCCAAGATTCGGACAAGATTTCCATCGCGCTCTAGCTGGGATCGAGATGAAATATCTTCTGTGATCAAAACCCTAAATGTCAGCTCAGAGATCGGTGCGCGGGGCTCCGGACCGATTCAGACGGCGTGTAACCGAGGCTGAAAGCGAGAATCTATTTTCACGTGTCACTCAAACAAAATTTGAAGTATTCTGCCTGCAGCTGTTGACAAAAGCACCAGAATTCTTTCTGAAACTGACGTTTGTTATCTTCTGTCTGCCCCGAACTGTATTAGCTGACAGAAAATCCTATATTTATTTCTCGCTTTTTTCTAAAACTGTTTGCAGCTGTTTTTGCAGACCACAACAAGGACTGAGAGAGACTTTAAGAAACATCTGAAAATTCATGTAATGGTTGTATGTCTGTCTGTATTGTACATTTGTAAATTTATAATATAGGGTTTACAAAAGCCTGATTTGAGATTATTATGGATTTTGCTGCAGACGTTACGAAGCCTTAGAACAAAGTTTCGCGGAAACTATACAAGCAACAATTTGGTTAATATCCCCACATCACCGGTACTATTAACTTAAATGAAAATAATAAAGAGAAAATCTATTCAAACACCCTGAACTCCAGACGGAATTAGATCATGAATAACAGAATAAAACCTCAGAATCAATCGCCACCTTTTACATTTTTTAGCTATTCTTTTTTTTTTTTTTTTTTTTTTTTTCCACATTTTAGCCTTTTGTTACCTGTCATAAATGGATGGAAATGGAAGGCGGTACTTGGAAACCTGACATCAACAGTTGCAGGCGATGGTGAAGGAAACCTAATGCATGACTTAATATGCCATTTGATCACTCATAACAATAGTCATGACATCATTTTTTTTTTTTTTTTTTTGGGTCAAATGATTTCAAAACACTTCACACTTCATAGCATTCACACTTCTATGACGGCTGATCCAACATAGGAGGTGCAAAACCAGTGGTCAAGCACATTCTGGCATGCAAACAAGGAGAAACGGGTATCAAACCCCCAACCCATGTCTTCTGCACGCTCCCCTTCCAAAGAAAATAAACATCAGTTATAAAAACTTTATATTCCACCACTGAGTGAGCACAAAGAAAACCACCTGCGGTGTTTCTCACAGATTCTGAAATGTATAATTATGTTAAACCAAACTTTAATTTAACGCTTCATAAGGATTCCTCTTTTAAGGTTCGAATCAGACGGAAGTCTCGACAGAACCACTTTGTTTTTTCTGAGTGAACAATAATAATTGTTCATTAGATTGCCGGCAGAAGTCGGGACTCTTCACCCGGTTATCGCCGTAATGACGTTATTGTTTCGTGTGACTTTTTTTTGTTTTAGTGGGAAGGAAGTCGCCCCTGACAAATTTACCAAATGACATCCGCGGCAATAAAAAAAGGATTTAAACATTTCTTTAATCACAACACGTGCAAAATTCAACCAGACGTAATGTTTTAATCTCTCACGCACCTTTTTTTGTTGCAAATCGACAGAGTCGAACAAAGGCTTCGGCTGTGCTTTCACCCAGAGGAGCTCAATCTCCCTAATGGTTATTATTTCATGACGCTTTTTGCTCTTTCAAGGATCTTGCGGTATTGCAGATGTTCATCCAAGGCCGATATTACAGTGATTGAGGCGTTTTGGCTGTTTCATTGAATTCATCCATCAGAAACCGATAAGACGGATGCCGTACCTGAATGTACTTCACCGTATCGTAAGGGCTTTTCAAACTTTTTTGCAAATCCAAGAGCCTTTTCGGGAACTCGGCTGTATATTCGTGCATTGGGACGGCATAGGAACCATTGAATTCAGTTCTTCAAACCATCTCAGCACCTACTCTCGTTTAGGGTCTCTTTATGGTTTCCTATATGAAGTAGTTGCTTAGCAATTGGTGGAACTTTTAAGCCTTACCCATTCCCAGGTACTTCTTGGAGAGTGAAAAAAAAATACATTTTTTGGTCACTGGTCAGCTGTTTTCTTGCAACAGAATGGACGGAACCAGCGAGAAATGGACCAACAAAGAGGTCCAAGCTCTTCTGGCTGGATTGGCCATGGAGGGATTTTCGCCCGAATTAGCTACTGCTAGGGTTTTTCACAAGCCGGGGCAGAGAAGGGAGAAAATAAAAGCACTCCGACCCATTGAACAGTCCACGATTATGATTTCCGACGTGCAGAATTTGGATGCTGTTGCAATGTGACTTATTTTCTGCATTGACTTCTTCTTATTGAAGTCTGTTTTTTTAGTTTGGTGCCGAAGGTGCGCCGCACAATCGCAGTCTCTTACCGCTTGCGAGAAAGCCAAACAAAAAGGGTTGAACAAAGAGGGTTGTTTTCGAAAAATTCGGAGCGGCTACTTTTCGAACCTGCTGATTCTATGATTGTGCTGTTCTTCACATCTTGAAAAAAACATTTTGAAAGAAACGGGGAAAGAAATGCATCTTGTAGCCGAAAACCTTTTTCGGTGTGACTGGAAACTTACGAGGCAAAAATCAAAACCTGAGTGATTTTTTAACTCCTCCTTAATTCCCTAAATGTCGACGGAGCTCCTTATCTTGCGATTCAAATGAATCATAAGCGCCGTCTCCTCGACGTTCGGCATTGTTATCTCTACCGCTCACACCGAACATTCCCCCGTTGCACGTAATCCAAGACTCCGCAAACAAATATCTTGTTGGTTGATCGTTCTCATACGAACGCTGTCCCATCTTGGGTGTATTTTAGTAATGTGATTAGCTAGGGGTGTTTACCAAATCGCATTTCACAGTCCACGTGAAATGAAAATTACTCAGGCTTCAAATGTATTCAGATGTGGGTGCTACATTTTCATATCTTGACAAGCTGAAAGGGTTTTGACATTGATGCCGGAATCGTAACGGCGTGGAAATAGTGGGTCTATCGGGCTTGAAATGGGATGGCATATTGTCACGCGGATGCTCGTTGGTTGCTTTGCTGCTCGAGTGGCTGCATTTCACCTGAATTCAAAGTAGAGAGATCACTGGTGGATCACCTCCCCATTCCCCTTTTGCTAATCTAATTACTTCACAATCATGATCAGCTTATTAGCGGCGAGACCACCAGGAGAAAAAGGAAAAAGACGCTGACGCCCCTCCGGTTGCAAAAATATAATATCAGCTATGGGAAACACACAACCAAATTAGACAAGGTCAGTCCCAACTTATGAGCCAGTACACAGTAGTAGAGCATAAGTAATTAATAGTGAGATGTTAATAATGGTTAGCCATAAGCCATTTCTAGCAGCGGTCCCCAACCACCCGGTCCCTGGACCGGTACCGGTCTGCAGATTATTTGGTACCGTCCTGCAAAGAAAATCTCTCGGTACAAATGATAGTTTTTCGGGATCTTATTTCGAAAAAACAACTGTTTTCGCCTTCGCCTTACTTCCACAATGAACTCTTTCGCGACCTTTCGCACATCAGTTACCAAAAGCTAGCCCTTTGAAAAAAAAAAAAGAACCAGAAAAAAAAAAGTCACCGGAGAACTTTTTCCGGTAGGGAACAAGCAAACGAATAACAAAGAAATGAATAAAAAATACACAAATTGATCAAGGTGTTGCATACCATTACCATTAGTAGCTACACATAGATGCTACAGGACAAATACAGGGGGGGGGATTCACACAAATGACAAAGAGAGCGAAAACAAAAGAGAGACTAAAGAAGCGTGTGACGGAAGAATTTAAGTTTAATTCCGACACTGAAGGAGACAATGTTAGTGGTTTTAGTGTGTAAGATAAGGATGAAGCGTACCGAGCAATGACTTTTCCTGGTAGGCTACTTTATTTTAAAATTTTTTTAACCATACATGTCCAAACACCGTTAGGGGAAAAAAAAAGAGCAGAATTAAAAGTTCATAAAAACTGTCTGTGTAATTTCAGTGGTTCCTTAAGATACGAATCACTTTATATCTGAATATTTCAAGATACAAAGCACGATTCAAGTAAACTTTATCCTTGTAAAATGAAAAAAAATTCATACATTTGAATACGAGAGTGAGAAAATCTAAATTCTAAAAAGGTCCTATCTCTTGTGTAGCTTTGTGCTGATTTTGATTTTTTTTTATTTTTTTTTTAATAATCATCATGTGCCATAGAAAACAAGTGGTAAGGCAAGTTGGGAACTAAGAAAGAAGATGATTTCTATGGAAATGAAGCAGGAAATAATAGCAAAGCCCATTTTGCGCGGTTTTGGGGCGGGGGTTGGAACAAATGAATTCAAAACTTCATTTAAGATACGAAAAAATCAAAATACGAACACGCTTCCGGAAAAAAAAATTTATTTGTATTCAGGTGTGCTCTGTCGGGAAATTGCGGTAATGCGTATTCGCTCAAATTCCGAAATTCACTCTTGCTGTTACGCCGAGGGATAGAACTGCGGTACGATGGAGCCAAATGCGGCTGCATGCAACTACTGGTGTTTTCGCTCTGTGTTAAACTTATACACAACAACCCATGAACCTATAGCTATAATTTAGTCCTCATTGATTTAGTGTGCATTTCCGTTTAGGTTTTCTTTTTGCTTATCTCCGTTATTCAATTACGGAGCTGTTAAATGGCGATGTCCTCGGGCAAAACGACCCACAGCAGGCAACGGAGGACGGGCCGGTTTGGAGGGAGGAGACGGTCTTGGAGAAAGAGCAGGAGTCAATGCGATGCTGGAAAGCGGACCAATTCACATCCGCTACCCATCCTATCGCCCCGACACATTTTCGGAGGATGTCGAAATGGGTGGGGAATTATGGTATAAATTAAGCTTTAGGCGCGCATGCGTGTCAACTACCTCCGACATTACTGCTAACGGGCTAAACGGCGGTGAATGTTTTTACCTCTGTACCACCCACGTGTGGACGGTTGGGGGTTGTGCGCTGGCGGCGCCGCACCGTCGTAAAAGATTTTTTATTTCTCGGGGTAGGGGGCCGGATAGAGGAGCACGACCCGGCTGGTTGGACAAACTGATAGTCGGTTGAGTAATGAATGAATGAATTTTCCAAAATGGCCTTGCCTGGTGTCATGTGTCGTAATTTCTCCTTTCTGTATAGCACATTATTACTTTTTAATGCTACATACATGCATTTATCTTGCGTTCGTGTCACCTTGCGGGACAGAGGAGTGACCGAGTTTGTGAAAAGGCGGGGAAGTCCCACTCTAGCAGCTCAGCGGATGCATTTAATGACTTTCCTCGAAGGGAATTTGGGGAAAAATGAATGGAAACATACCGCGTGTTTTGCTCTATCGTATGGTTTCAAAGTCCGATACACGTTATCGCTGGGAAAACACAAATTCCATTTTAATTTTTCCAGAGGAAACAAGTGCTGCAAGAATCCACGCTTTCAAAATACAATTAACCTCTCAGCAGATGCGGGGAAGTGGGGTCTGCCGGCGTTTTCATGGACTCCCACACGAAAAACTTGATGAAACGCTTTATTTTTAATCATTCCTGTGAAGCTGATCACGGTTTATCGTGTTTAAACAGCGGATCCTTTCTTCACACAATCAAGCCAAGTTATTTAGAGGGGCATGATGAGGGAATGACCCTGAATATAATTATAAAACAACGAGTCCAACAAGGTCATGGATCATTTCACTTTCAAATGAATGCATAGGAACAAACAGATACTATTTAAAATGTTAAACAGTTGTGTTTTCCATTCTGCCTGCTAAAGTCTCCTTCCAGCTGCTAATAATAACAACAAAAGGCAATTTTCAAGTATTTGCCCCAACTTATTAAAACATCAACACTGAGACAGAGCCAGGAGAGCTCAGTTCCGACCCTAATTTGAATTTATACATAAACGCACTCGGATGCATGAATTCGGTCGCCATGGCGATGTACACACCGCATGTAAATGTGTATCCGCACACACAATATACAGCGCGTGGAGACACATGCATTTATGCGCCACAGTTTTCACACAGGAACCAATATTGCAGCTGCTGAGTCAGCAGATCCGATGCCGAGCGGGAAGTCGTTTCAGAGCCAGGACGATGACACGGGGAAAAAAAAAAAAAAAAAAAATCACACTGCCTTTTGTTGTTAGTCTAAACGTCGGAGCTGCAGACGAGCAGCCCTCGCGGATCTGTTTGGACAGAAAGGTGTTTTCGGAGCTCGGTTATGTATCCTGGCACCGGATCTTGCGGAACCGCACAATGCCTCAACGGCCGTTATAGTCATAGTCTTTTAGCCATGCGTGATTACACACATGAAGAGGAGATCATCACTTTTTAATTAGATTTTAAAAAGTAATATGATATGATAGCAAGGTGAAAGTGCCAAATCATCGGGTAGCTTCAAACAGTTTTTGGATTAAATTAAAATTTCTCCTTTAATTGGACAAAAACTGCTTTTGTTTTCATGGGAAAAGATGCATCACCGAGGTATCTGGATTTGTGAACGTGCCAATATGAGTATTAACGGAGACATTTGGACGAAGCGCCTGATAAAAATAAACAGAGGGTTGAAATCAGGTGTTCCAGAACTTTTTAAATATGAGTTTTATTTTATTTTTTTGCAAATGACGCCAAGCTAGCCGCATCAGTGCATCGATTAATGGCTGCTGTAATGGTCTTTTGGGGTTTTCCTTTTGGTTTTTTTTTGTTTTTTTACATGAATTCCTTCTTTCCTGCAGAGGCATTACCTCACGCCGCCCCTCCGTCCGTGGACGGGTAGGAAATCACAAATACGTAATGACAGCAACTTCGGTCACCTCCAGCGACTCCTGACCCGATGACTAAACACCGTGTGAGGTCACACGCCGGCCCGGCGGGACGAGCCGCGACACACACACAAGGGGGGGAAGCTCGTGTCCGATAGCCTATTTAATGCAACTCATTATGCTGTGAATATATAGAGATATTTTTATTCAGCTGCAATGTTATTGCGGAGGCAGATAACAAGGAAGATGAGAGTCACGAACTCCTAAAACAAATTTGAAAACAGTTTTCTAAACTGCGGTCGTTCGTTTTAATGAACGCCGCAGACGGGCACGTTTGAAGATTTATTTTTATTTTTGTTTTTTACTGCCGAGGCTGCCGGAATATGACACCGCGGTTTGTCGGGGTCCGACGGCACAGTAAGGCGCGTTTGACACTGAGAAATATCAATGTGTTTTCAGCGAGGGAAAGAGTTTTCTTCGCCTTGTTTATTGCAGTTTTGACAAAAAAAAAAAAACGACTTCATCGTGTTGCTGTTTTTGAATGAATAAAATAGCAAAGTTAATACAGCATACGAGGAAGCGTCAAACAGAAAATGGGATTCACTCTGCTCCCATTAACGTCAGGATAAAGATGAGGCCAAAGGCAAATTATAACAAAGTCATTGATAGAAAACAAGATTAATCTTTTAATTCACCCACTGAGCAACAAGGATCCCACTCTATTTAATAAAAAATATCAAAGATAAACATCCAGACTTAGAGTTTGAGCTCATTTTGTGGTAGCGCAGAGTAGTTGTCATTACCAGGCATCACAAATGGACACTTCTCTAAATATAAAACTGATTTATGTTACGACTTTCACGAGTAATTGGGAAATAATCCCACTTTAGGGATAATTTGATCGTCGTCTGGAGTGTTCAGGCAAAACGAATGATGTTCATCAGCACCTGGATTTTTCCCAGTTGGAATGGGTGTTAAAATTGTCTTTTTTATTTATTTATCTATTTTATTTCTTTTTTACGAGTTTTTACGAGCGCTGTAGAAGGCAGCCGAAAATGACACACAATTATCCTTCCTTCGCAATGCTCAACAAACATTGAAAGACAATTTTAGGGCGACAAAAGTATATTCGTCTAGAATGTAGTTTAATATAAGATATTACAACATCAGTTGACGGTTCGAGCCATACGTTTGTTTTTCCCGTCGGTTTTGTTTTTGTGGGCAATATCGCACACGATATTAGGCGGCTGGTCATAATGTTTGGATTGATCGCTGTCGAAGTCAATCGCTTTTGCTTCCGAGGAAGATTTAAAATATAGTTTGAGTTAATGCCCTTAAGCCTCAGCAGCGGGCGGGTTGCGGGTTATGCCGGGTTGAGCATTTTCATTTAATTTGAAGATCGACAGCGCTACGTACGGCTGTCGATCTTGAACCCGAATCGCCCTGCGTAATCGTTTCGATCGTGTTTGGTTCAACTACAATTACCCGTTGTCCGCATTTCTCAGGAACGCGACACAAAATGTAAGCGGTGACCCAACACTCTCTCCCCGAAGTAGCCCCGATTTTACATGAGAACCGAAAGCATGAGAGTATGATAGGGAAAACTGCGCATCGATTCCAAATGGTACTAAATTGCTACCCTCCGGATGAAATCAGCAGAAACAGGCAACGCATTATGATAACCTACTCGCCATTCCTGACAGCCCCTTCAGTCACTTCATCTTGGCGCCGGTCCTGGGCTGCAGGCTTCTGAGACATAGCAGGAGGCCTGGCATTTATATGTACAAGCGGGAGTGTGAAAAATAAATGACCGGTTGGGTGTGTTGTGCGCAACGTTGCATTGCGGCGAATCTCAGAGGCGTGTTAGAAACCGGCGCTTTACTTTTTTTTACGGGTGAAAACACTTTGAAATCGTGAAATAAGTCCCCAAGGCAATATAACGTGCTAAATCTATTAGCTTACTTCGCTTTCCTTTTATTTTGACAAGTCATATTAATTGGGTCTCGGCGGTGAAAACGTACGTGCGCCACTGATTTAGAAACAATATGCATTCCGGATGAAAAGGATTTGTGCGAGTTAGAAATATCGCAGGTAACCCGGCTGTTTTCGTACGGTGCGTTTTCCAACTTTTGGAGCAAAAGGTGCTAACTGGCTAATCTCGTTTAATCGCCTTTTTTTCAAGGAGAAGGTTAATAACTAGATGACCACTATTCCCCTTGGGATGGATACAACCCAGAGGAAAAAAAAAAAACATGACGGCATTTACAAAGGTTGATGCAACTGCTTCTCTCTCGAGCTGCAGGAAGAGACAGAGCGGCTCAAATCACATTGTGAGAGCCGTTCCCAATGGGGTCCTAATTGCTGCCGTAATATGGAGCTAAAGACCAAAATCCTGAATGGTTCCTGCCAAAAAGCTCTCAGCAAATGTAAAAAAAAAATTTTAAAAATTCCAAAAAAGGCCAGGGGCAGATTCACAATCCAGAAGTTGCTTCATTTACAATCCAAGCAGCAGTTACTGTCATTTTAACCGGTCATTTGAGATCAATTGGAAAAGGCGCGTTAAAAAAAACAGCTTCTTGTATGAATTTATAGAACCTGGAATCTAATGAATCAACAGCAATTTATTTTTATTTTACGAGAATCAGTGTTTTCTTTTTGGGGAAGATTCTTTGGAATCGGGTCGAAACGTCTTCCAGAAACAGCTGTAGGTCATCCTACAGGACTGTCTCAGAAAATTAGAATATCGTGATAAAGTTCTTTATCCTCTGTAATGCATAATAAAAAACAAAAATTACTTTTTCATGATATTCTAATATTTTGAGGTAGGATTTTTGAGTTTTCTCAAGATGTAAGCCCTAATCAGCAATATTAAAATAATAAAAGGCTTGGAATATTTCAGTTGATTTATAATGAATCCAGAATGTATGACATTTTTGTTTTTGTTATTGCATTACAGAATAATATTCAGTCCTTTGTAATTCGTTGTCTAGCAACCGATTACAAGCGTATATTGTGAGTCTCAGTTGCAGACAACATATTTGCGATAGTTAAGACAAATATTTGAGTTAATCATTTATTGAAATTTCATGCAGGAGATTGAAAATCATGATAAAACGAAATACGGGAAAACAACATTGATACTAGTTTGTGACATATCACTTGTATCACTTGTGAAGGTTCAAGAACTGAATTTGTTTCAGTTCAGAGTGGATAAATACCCTTTTAATTTAGGATTCCCCAGCGGCTCATAATATAAAGACTAAAGCGTCTGACCAACTATAATATTTTATTTCATCAGGTATTTACGTACATGATTAAAAATAACCAACTGAGAATGCATCAATGGAATGCTTCAAAAACAGCGCAATTTAATTTGAATACCAAGCGTCATGAAATGTTCCGATGTAATACTTTTTTTCAAATTGGCAAACGCTGAAAGCTTCAATTATTGATTTTTTTTTTTTTTTAAATCATTTATTCAGCTCCAAATCCTGCTATTAACACCGCATAACAACCAATCTGTGAAAACTCCACGCGGACTTTTCAAGGACCTTTGGAGACAGAGCGGCAATTAATTTCTATTACTTTTATTTATTGTTCAATGCCACAGTTTGACTGGCTCCCACTGTTTGCTCCTTTTACTTATGCTTTTGTTGAGGCCTCTAAAATCTATGAAGGCTGTTGAATGGATCCACAGTCTACAATTATAACAACCATTATGACAAAAATTATTGTCAGAAGAATTTATTTAGCTGGAAAGGCAAGGTGTTGTGGAACTGATCCACTGACTGATTGGAACTTGTGCGTCCGTAAAATCAAGAACTACGTGACAACTTTGTCAAAGTTCTTTCTCATGAGCTTTGTTTGTGTTGTCTTTTTTCTTTTTTTTTTGTCGCATGCTTAAGTGACGCCGCCATTGTTGAGTGAATGGCTGAAGTCCATGTAATTTAAATTATCTGAAAATCCGAAGTGTGAAAAAGCGATGCAAGATGTAGTTTTGGTGAAATTTGGTTTTTTTTCGGGGGTTTGAAAATGAGTTGTTTGCACAAGATTTCCATGGCATCCCAGCTTATGCCATAACTTTATTTATTTATGCGCGACAGCATTAATGCAAATTCGATTAAAAGCATGTACTCGCAAACATGCTCCTAAAAAGTGAAACTAGCCTTCCTCTCCTTTTCCCCCGTCTGTAAGATGAACGGGAAACGACGCCACCGATGGAAGTGACCCTGTATTTCATTCCATTACACCTCTTTGTCATCGCCGCCATTTAGGATGTGATCAAAAACAATGCAAATGACAGTTGCTATTAGATGATAAACCGTAGAGATGGCGGTGGTCCGCAGTGGTTATGGCTCTGTTTGTGTTCCTTGGGGGTGATAATAAAGCCGGTCTGACAAGGTTGTAAAACCCAGACATAGAGAGAATAAAACAGCCATACATCAATTTTCAATATCATGCCACGGACTCAGCCTTATTCTTATTCACTTTGACACTGTAAGTCCCGCTGAACTTCACCTCGTCGTACCTTTTCATCGTCTTCAGGAACCGTCAAAGTGAAACAAAAGGTGTCCGAAGATCTGCGGGCTGTTTGAAGCAGCTACAAACTGCATTACTGCGCTTTTTAGCGGATCCGAAGCAGGCGTAATAAACCCGGCCTCTGAGCGTGACCATCCCTGAAGCCTCATCGACATGAATCTCCTGCTGCAATCTGTTTATGTTATGGCAACTGAAAGGTATTGCATACTGAAGGAATGGCTCTGACTTGTATGCTTACATTGGGAATGACTGCAGGGAGTTACCATGGTGATGGAGGCGGGTGAAACACAGCAGATTCTGATCATCACAGATAACTAGAGCACTAAAACCAAGATACACGAGAAGATAAAATCACGGAACATGATCTTATTTTGTGTTCCTGACTTATATATATTCCCGTGCGCATTTATTTCAGGGAAAGAGTCCCTCCACCGTCTGAGCTCATAATTTATACCACGCATGGTGATTACAGTAATTTCCAAAAGCCCTGCATAGTTCTGAAATGTAACTTAAAGAAAAATATGGAGATTAATAAGGATATTAGCATATTCATAGCCTGGACATATTAAAATTAACTTTATATATCATTTTCCCTTGAACTCAGTGAATTATATCTGTCTATTTTGGCACCTAAAATAGAAGTGCAGAACAAAACTAGAATTATTGTGAGTATAAATATTTGAGAAGAAACGTCTCTCCCGATTTTTCGATTTTGACGATGCAAGTCGAACTTTTTGAACCGTACTCACCGCTATGCAGATCACGATGCGAGGGCCCCGATGATAAAAGAAAAGGTGACTTCAGACAAAAGACGTCTTTCGTGTGAAAGGTAAATACGGCGCAACAACACCAGCGGCATATTTCTCTCAAAACCCCGGGGAACGTGTCGGTCGAGAAATACTCATCGGGTTCTACTACTGTAATGGGAATAAAATGCACGAGGCGATTATGTAATCATGCCAGAATTACAATAACAAAGAGATGAAAGCCTGTAAAGCAGAACCAAGGTCTGCTGGCAAATATAATTCAGACAGTAAAGGTGGCGATAATAAAGTACGTTGTTATTTACCAAAATGAAGAAAGGCATTACAAACAGTCCTTGGCTCGAGTCTTTTGGGATAGATTTCTTTGTATCATGAATAATGCAACACAACTGGTTGTGAATTGCTCAGGATTTATGAAGACCCACTATGATGTATCACCAGTGGATACCGAGAGCCTCCAGAGGGCATCCGCTATACTGAACAGTCCATGTTATTGCACCATCTGTAGGGCTGGGCTCTATGCCCGAAATCCCATTTTTAATAAAAAAAAAATCCATTAAAAGAAGAAAAAAAGATATAGCATATCTTCTTCAAAAGTAAATGAAATTCAAATTTGTTCAGCAAGAACAGCTTCATCCGGTTTGTCATTTAGTTTGTTCATAAAATTATGAAAGCTTCCGATTTATTACCTGATCTACTCAGGTAGGGAGATGTTATGTCCTTTTTTTTCTTTTTACCTTTTGAATCAATGTTAAAATTTAAATAATTATTTAAAAAAAGTGCATGAAATCAATATAGGGTTTATCGGAACAATGCAGACTAAAGTTGATCCGGATTATAGCCCGTGGGTTTCCTTCTCTATTTTGAGCCTCACACTCAAATTGGCGTGAGGGAAGTGTGTCGCACAGTCCGGCATCGGCGCAAAACCGAAGGACCCTTGTTTTTCTTAGCCGTGTGAATCGAGATCATGTCTTCCCAAAAAAGTAAGCCGCGAAAATAAGCTATCTCGCCCAGCGTTTGCTATTTTTGACACACGGCAGACAAAACACCAGCCAGAACTGTGAGCTTTGTTTGTTGCATTGCAACTGTTAAGCCTATCATAAATAACCTTGTGCTTTTTGAATTCGATGACGAATTTGTCGCTTGCCGTGCCGTATGAACGCTTTTCTTGAACAAAGTGGTAAAGAATGCAGCCTGAAAAACGCAGATTGAACAATCTGTAGCTGGAAACATTCTGGCATGGCTGATCCGACACGTTACACGTCAGGGACAGTAGAAACCTTGCAGGGGAGTTAGTCAGAGAAGGAAAACTGAGGCAAGTTTTTATTGCAAAATACAAAACGTAAGGCAATAGTCCTTGCCTCTGGGGGGTGCAACAGAAAATTTTTAACCTTCAATATAACAATTTTAAAACTAGTTATCTATATTAATTATTAAAGTGCAAAAGCTTGCATTGATCCAACTGTAATAACAAACTTAATTTTAAAATATCACAAATGATAATACCAAATAATCAGTGAATTTGATCCCTTGTTGTATTCATAATGTATTACTATTATTTTTATTATTTATTCACTTATTTTCAGGGTTTTTTAATTTGCAGTGTGGGTATTTGTATTAAATTTCCTATTTTTTTGTATTTATTTCTCATCCGGTAGGCATTTAAATTGGGTGGTATGTTATCTTGAATTAAAGACAATGGGGAAAATGGGGAAAAAACAATTTCTTTTTTAAGTAGTTTGTAAATTGCAGATAGAGGAGGGGCACCACATGAATTCTCACTAAGGCCAAAAGCATCGCTCTGGGTGACACAGCAGCGAAAACCCACCGCATTCGAGTCACATACTGTCTGTCTGTCTGTCTGATCGTCATTTTATGGCATTTTATGGTCTGTCTTTTAAAAAAAAATAAAATTGTCAACGGCATATCCCTTCACATCTAAGGTCAACAGGATTTACCTTATAATTCTCAATAGGTAAAGAAAATCCTGTGAAAAATATGAGCTGTCACCCACTAAAATATTAATTCGTATCACGGCATCCCAGGTGGCATCCGGGATGTGATTGGCCGATTTTTCGTTTAAAGACTAATCTGCCACGTGTTTTCGATTGTTCGGTCGTGTCGTGATTGTGTCTGCTCCCGAGCGAAGACGACGGATTTGTCGGGTGGGCTTCGGCTGCTCTCCTGCTTCGGACCTTTGACTCAAATGGCGCAAAAGTCGGCGTGGCGCCAATTCGACTATTTAGCGCCTCAGATGTGAGGCGGCGGCAAATGTTTGTAGCAAATGCAAAGTCTGCGTTACATGATAACATAAACATAATCTAGCTTGGCAGCAGATGTGAGAGTCGGCTAATGGACCCGTTGCATGCATCAACCATATTGTGGAGAATGTCACCCCCCAAGCGCCCGGCTAATCCCACAAAGTCCAGCTAATACCCATTGTCGTGATCATTATTGTGTGTGTGTGTGTGTGTGTGAACACAAGACGTACTGGCAGAGTGCGGAAATCTTCAGGATTTCATAGTTTGCCGAGCACACACAACAAATGTGTGGTATTAATTGTTAAAGTTTTGAAGCGAATCCAAAATTCAGCCCCCGATGTCTTAATTAACGCTGCAATGAATTTAACATGCCCTTTCAATGCATTATTAAAACCTTTGCTGAAAAATGTGAAAGGATTACAAATTCCTATTGAGGAGGGAAGAGCTCATCCTCTCCTTTTCTCTCGCCTGACATATTTATTTACGAAGGGGGGGGTCATCTGAAATGAGATGAGATTTATAAACAAAGAAGGCAAATTGGAGTCGTTTTTTTTTTTTTTTTTTTTTTAGAACCCCCAGAAAATGTGTTTGTCATTCAAACAGCAAAAAAAAAAAAAAAAAAAAAAAAATCTGAAAAAAATAGATGGGAACACATGTATTCCCAAATTTTGCAATTTTTGTTGGGTGAATTTTTGGGTCCTTTTTTTATAAGGTACAGCAGCTATCTGAATGCACTAGCTAAGCGGCGATAAATAAGACTTTTTCTCGGGCTGTGACATGACGAGAACAAATGTGCGGGACTTACCTCGTCTTGGTAGATGAAGAAAAGCATAATGGACAGAATCTCCAAGAAGAAAATGAGCAGGAGCAGGATGAAGAACTGTGGAGACACAAGGGGGAAAAAAAAAATTGGCTTCGTTTTTTTTTCCTTTTTTTTTTTTTTTTTCGCAGAAAGTGAGGGCTTAAAAAATATACATCTGGTTTTGGAGAGGACACGTTGCACGGGAGGGATATCTCGTGTAGGGTGGAGCACAAAAAGGGTAACGCGATGACAGTTTTAAGGAGCGGGAGTTAGAAGTCGCCGCCACGCCTCAGTATTTTTAACTGACAAGTCAAGAGCATGTAGGATGGGCCCGGAGTTGTGATGTGCTCTTCCTCCTTATTTTGAGTGCGTTCAAAGAGGCAAATTTCATCTCTTTACTGTACTGCCTCTGGGATGAAGTGCTCGGTTGGTGATATATCTTTACGCGTCCCCTTCCTGTGCCCAGAACGCTTCAGGACTCATCTGTCAGCCACTTGACACAGCTCTCCGTCTCAAAAGAAGGGGGGGGCATTGCCTGTCTGAGCTAGAAAGGGGGTAGATACATTACAATCAAGGGTGGGCCCACCATCCAGAGGGCTCAATTCCCATCTGCGAAGAACTTCAGAGTACAACCTCTGCTTGCGACCGTCCCTTAATACAAAAGAAATCGTCCCACGAGTTTTTTTTTTTTTTGGTCGAATTTTAAAGTCGACCCGCGAACAAGCTTTGATGCACGAACGCGCAAACAAACGCACTTATAGGCTTTCTGCGTTGCGGTGTTGTAGTGTAGCGGCAGTTTTTGCGTGGTACTCCGCATTGCTTATATTGTTCATTGTTGTGTTCTCCTGTTAGATCGCTGTTTTTGTTTTGTTTTTTTTTGTCATTAGTGGTGTTAAGAAGTCGGGAATTTCAGTCAATCTGAAGAAGGAAATGATAGCCAAGCAGCACAACATGGTTAAGTCAACCATCTGTACCAGGCTAAAGAACAAAGATGCACCAAAGATGGCTGATGTGGTTTACGGGTTAACTATGTTAAAGAAGCAAAGTCATTATTATTAGTTTGGATTAACGAAAGACACGAAAGACAAAGAGATAATATTAGCGAGGGTCTTGTAAGAAAAGCCCAACTTTTTCTGATTTAGCAAAGGAAACTGAGAGTACAAGTGCTGGCAAGAAGAGAAAGAACACCAGATACACAGTAATAATTGAGGTTTTCTTTAATTATTTCTGTATTTTTGCCACAAATAACCCCATAGAAACAGAGTGTAGTCTGTTATTTGGGGACTGGAGAACAGATCAATAAGATTGACTTATGATTTCGATGGGAAAAATCAATTAAGTTTGCTAACAGACTCAAAGAAAGAATTCAATTCCCAAGCCAAGGTTTTACTGTATTTGGACAGTCTTGTGCAATTGCTGATTGCTTTGCAAAAAATGTGCATATTATATTCTGTTTTTTAAAGTGTCCTAAATAATCAGGGGAAGCGAAGCTGTTTTGTATTCCACAAGACATCTAAAATTAACACTCAGTGTCCAAAGCGGATTAATGAGTCATCAGTTTGACGGAAATGTCTTCTCCTTCGAGTACGGAAAACTCAAGTGAAAAATGATAGTATTTAACCATAATCTCGCCTGAGTGACAAGCAGTATTCTGGTAAAATAAGGGTTAGGCTGTAGTTGAATTAGCAAACTACATCGCGGCTTTGTCAGTTTCCTTTTCTATAACGCATCGCTGCTCCTTGTGGGACTCATCACTGTTTTCGGTTTTATGTGTCAATATTCTTGCCTCTTTTATGAATAGCTAATTGGAAAGTGATTTGAAGCCAGAGCGAAGCCTGACTCCGCAGCTTGAAGCGGGCTGCCGCTCTCTCGGCAAAAAGCCCAGTTAACTTAGCGATTCACATCTCGGGGGAGGTGGTGGGGGAGATGGTGGGGGGGTACAGTCCTTGAACGCATCACCGGCTGCTCATCACTGACGTGACCACGGGAAATTGAATATTCTTCATCTCTGCAGACGTCATTGTCATGGAGAACGAGGCTCGACTTTTGCTTGTCTCCCGGAGAATGCACAGAAAGCACAGAACCTTTTCTGAAGGTAAAAAAAAAAAAATATATCTCAAAAGCAAAGATGCTTTTTATAACTTTTTTTTTTTTTTTTTTTTTTTTAAAGATTCCCTATGTGTTTTTTGTATATTTTGAGTAGATATGAGAATTTTTTTTCTCTCACTTCCAGACTGGCATAGAACAGGGTTGTCAGATGGGCCTGAGGCCTTTTCAGCAACACCGGCGTCAATGAATCACTCAGTGTCTCAGTGGCAACGCAGGTTTGGAATCGATGCCTCGCGTTCTGTCAGACTTCATCGTCTGAGCTTCGTGTTCGGCGTTGTGTGAAATACCAAAGGCTACATTTGGAGGGGTTTCTTTCGGTTGTTTATTTCCAGGTTGAGCGGAGCCGCCGAAATCCCATAATGACTTTGAATTAAACTTTATCGGTCTTTGGAATGGAGCAAAAAAAAAAAAAAAAAACAGAAAAAAATACTTGTTACAGCAGATCATGTGAAAAAAAATAAAAAAATAAAAAAAAGCGAATGCCCTTATAATAATGTGAAAATGTCAGTAAGGACGCACAAATGCTTCTCTTATCCCACAAAGCAATGATGTATGACCTTTTTCGGTGTGCACTACAATTCTTCAGCCAAAAGTACAAAATAATGAGAGCGACCCACTGCGATACAGAGAAAATGACCTGTTCTTTAGTAAACCTTCTGAACTACTTCAAACAACAGCCCCAGAGTTTATTTTGTGTGATACACCCGAAAATTTGAACCCCCCCCCCAAAAAAAGCTCCAAGTTATCCCTCACAGCTCTGTGATATTTCCCTATTAATTTGCTCTTATTAAGAAATGTAGGGCCTTTCCATTAGACCACAGGCAATAAATGGGGTCACTGGATAGCACATGAATACATTGTGCTGTCACAAGAAAGCTATTACATCAACCTGGAGGACTTATACACTGTTACACCATGAACTGAAGAAATTAAGCGTAAATAATCAAATCAATTTGTAAGAGACGTAAAAAAAGGCCAATATAAAAAAAGCATCCGTAAATTCTCGGGCTAAGTAGTCGCTCTAAAGCAGTTGTGTTCTTAATGGTACAATTAAAACGGCACTTGGAACCTCACAGTCGTAAACTAACCGCGGGAAATATCTTTTCCGAGAAGAAAAAAAAAAAAAAAAAGAGGAAGAAACTGCATTCCAGCGGGACCCCGGTAGTTTTTGTCTAAAGGGATCTTGTGCAAATGGACACTGCAGGCCACAGTGTATCTACAGGACTGTCTCAGAAAATTCAAAAATTGTGATAAAGTTCTTTATCTTCTGTAATGCAATTACAAAAAACAAAAATGTCATACATTCTGGATTCCTTACAAATCAACTGAAATATTGCAAGCCTTTTATTATTTTGATATTACTGATTATGGCTTACATCTTAAGAAAACTCAAAAATCCTATCTCAAAATATTAGAATATCATGAAAAAGTAATTTTTGTTTTTTTAATTGCATTACGAATATAAAGAACTTTATTACAATATTCTAATTTTCTGAGACAGTCCTGTATATATAGACATGTACCAGTGATGTTCGGTGAGGTTTATGAAGAATCCCAAGAAGAATCCCTGAAATCACGAGTGTACCCTGCTATGAGGCAGGAGAACTGCGTGCCTCACTTCGTGGCTCTTCCCACCCATTTTGTGATCACTCAGCACAGGAAACTAGTAACACACATACAGTTGTTGACAAAAAACACTGTAGAAATTCATTTAGCAAAAATATTTAAATATTCTAATGGCGAAATACAGAGAGACACCAATATGGTCTTAGTGCAGAGCATGCTAGCAGTCAGCCGTCATTGCGCAATCTGATATTGAGGCTCGACAGTCCGCGGCTCCTCCGCACGTCTCTTCTCAGTATTTGAACAGCAAATGTGTATTTGAACAGTGAAAATCCAGCAATTTTGAACAAAATAACAATCTAAAACTGGTGTAGTTAAATGAAAAATACCTATATCGTGCAAACACTGAGAAATATAGCCATTTAATTTGGCAAGTGAGGCACGGCTCTCCTGCCTCTCCTGCCTCCCCAGACTGCACGTCACTGATATGTACAAAACCCCAATCCAATGAAGTTGGGAAGTCGGGTATAATGGAAATTAAAACAGAATACAATGATATACAAATCACATTCAACCTATATGCAGTTGAATACACTCCAAAGATAATATATTTTTTTGACAAATATTCATTTATTTTGAATGTTATACCTGCAACACATTCAAAATAAATGAATGTGTCGTATTCTGTTTTTATTTACAGTTTACACAACTTCATTGGAATTGGGTTTTTTTAATCAATACATGGAGACAAGTCTGTTGTGTGCTTTCTCACCATCTCACTGTGTTACATACTTCTCAAAACATACAAGGATACCATTAGACCACCGCCATACTGTTCTGCTGCGTCGCCATTATTCAATATGAAATAAATTAATGTCTTTGCAGCAGCGATGGGAAAGATTAATATGAATTTCAATGAAATAAAACAATAATAGTCTTTAACAGGCATTCTTCCCCTGCCATTGAGACAGCTATTCTGTGATGCATGGCTAATATATACCATGCCGGTTACAATAATTCAAGCAAGCGAGTTTGTCTGGGCATTGCAAGACACAAATACATTACCAAGAGCAGGTAAAGGGCGCTAGAGCCACCAGAAGTTTGCCCCCTTGCAGACGTCTCTCATTCACAACCATGGCTCTATCCATGGAATGACTTACTGCAGGGGGGTAAGAACGGCAAATAACAAATTCCTTTTGCTGGGGTCAAGCAATGCATTGAAAAACGTTATTTTCTGCTTTTGCGATCACTTTTCCGACATCGTAATTTCACTTGAAGCTCATGAAATTTACATAGTGGATGCAGGACAGGTGAGGTACAGTGCCTTTTTTTTTTTTTTTTTTTTTTTGGATTGTATCGCTAAAATTCATATATTAGCCTGTCATTGTAACGGAGGCTAACCCGGGTCATTCGTATATGAACATCATGGACAACTCAAACCACCCTCTCCACCTCATATTGAATAAACAGCGGAGCAGCTTCTCAAGCAGACCGGAAGATACAGGAAATCTGTATAAAAAAAAAAAGTATCTTTTTTTTTTTTTTATACTTTTACATTTCAGAGTTTGTTTATTTATGTTTTTATTTATCTATTTTTTCTCGTATTTTTAAGCTATCTTTTCATTGTCTTGTTGCTACTGCTAAACAGTTTCCCAAGCATGGGATCATCAGTGTACATCTCATGTCATCTCATCTCATCATAAAGATATTGGGACTCTATTTGTAACCGTTTAATTCCATACAAAGACCAAAATTCACATTTATACTCCTATACTTGATCTTCATATTGTGTATAAGTGGAACGAAAAATATGAAGATATTGGGGCATATCATGATGGTGCCCTATTTGTAACATGGCCTAATATTCACAATTAGACTCATATTCTGTTATCAAATACAGTTTTCGATGATCTCTTTAGGGGTCATTCTAAATGATAGCGGGAAACCATTTACTTCAGTTCCGTATTTTTCTCTCCATCTGCAGGTAAATCCCTCTCAAATAACAGGGACACACGCCGCGGTATAAACAAGCCCGTCAGTATAAACCCGGTCAAGTGACGCTTTAAGAGCTTTTAATTCCAGTCATGGAGGGCTGAAGGTCTGCAGTTGTTTAGTTTTTGCTCTGTGAGATTTAATGAGGTGTGGCTGGTCTGTATCTAACAGGCCTTCGGGGAGAAGCAAAAAACATGCAGGACAGACAACAGCTCTGGAGGCTTTTCTTGATTTATTCTTGTTTGCGGCTTATTTTATTACAGCTGAGTGGTTGAAAGCATCGGAAAAAATAGTGCTGCAGTTCCTCACTTGGAGCCCTGATTTACGCTGTAATATTTGCGGTGCGTTTAAGTACACTATATTACCAGTTTAGTCAAATAGATCATGCAAGTAAACACAAATGTAAATATATTTAAGACATTCTGCTGCAAGTGCAAAGAAGGCATTCATATAATAATATTACTGGTAAGGCGTTGAGGCAGCAGTGATGGATGAGCGTAGAATAGTGTCTTTAAAATTGTGACCTGGTTGTAAACACATTCAGAATTAATTTTACACTGAAAGTCAATGTAATTCACAAAACGGTTGGCGTGTAAATGAATGCTCTTTTTTTTTGCTGGTCTTACGGTAATGTTTTAAAACAAAATCATTTGTGGCGCAAAATGTTAAATAATATTTTGCCGCCTCGGCTGCAGTTCTTCCTTTCTACTACTAGGTGACGCAGTCTGGTCACATGATCTTTACTACGCCAAATGCGCAAGAGGTGTACTTCCTGTTAGCTCCCAGGAATAATGTTAGAGTACTAATTCTATAACTGAACAAGGCTGGTAAGTGAATTTTTTGTTTTCTCGCTGAGCAAACAGCTGAGAAATAGATACTAAATAGGTATTTTTAACAGAATATGGATTTGATTTGACACAGGTGGAACACCAAGGGACTTTAGCGTTAGCACATCGAGGTAATGTTAGCATGCTAATAAGAAGCCTCACTTCTTATTGAAAGTAGCAAGGGGGGTGAAATTGTTTGATTCTATTTGAAGTCCAGGAACTATTGGCATGTACATGGACCGGCAACATTTTATTTTCACTCAGTTTCAACTATTTTCCATCACAATGTGCTCACACCACACTGTTATTCCCAATTAGGCCTACGCAATTTGCGGAATTGTCTCTCGCTCCTGTGGTTAAAAATAGCATTTGAAAAGCGGCGAGAGCCCTGGAAGTTATTAAGTCTTGTGTGACATCTATTTCCACGCGCTACACAATATTTCAGGATAAGAACTACAATCAAAGTCCAGGCATATAATTGATTTCTCCTGCTACTGAGATTTCAAGGGGCGTGAAAGCTACAAAGACTGTTTGTATGTCCATCTTGTCAGACACAAACTCCATCAGCACTTTTGAAATCATAGCCTTCTGGGATGTTGCTGTCATGAGGATGTATGAACGCTGGTAATGGCTTTTCTTGTGGTGGGTCCGGTGACTTTTACAGCCCTTATATCTCAAACCCATTTCTGGCTGCTCGGTGTAAACAATCTGTTCCCGTTGCTGCAATGCTGATCTCCCCTTGTGACTAATTATGGGCTAAGTAAAGTCACAGACTCACCAGCCTCTCATCTGTGACCTTTGAGCTGTAATGATTTCGAGTGTCTGAACTCACTGGTGTTAAATGTGACTTTTAGTACTTCTTACCTTGATGAAAATCATAAAATATTAAACGGCAGCACGGAAAAGAGGAAGGAAAAAAAAAAAAAAAGCTAAGGGCCAAGCAAGAAACGGGATGCAGATCAAGGCCTTCCATTTAAAATTCACAATCAATTGTTCAAACAATCACCACGAATTACTGGGAATAAAACAAAAACAAAGCAAAGACATAAGTATTGCTAAAAATGACATTATATGCATATTTTATAATAAAGGCCGTTATTGAAAGGTGTTGGAAGTAACAAGAAAATCATAAGGAATATTTCAGGTACAAGGTCAAATCCAAATGACTGAAATTACATTTTAAGTTTACAGATCACTGATCCAATGCCGAATATGTGCTATTGAGCTGCTATTGTTTGGCGTCAGTTTCATTTTCTGCGATTTCTATCCTCATATAGGGCAGGGTTACTGGATTCCTTGATAGTTTTGTCAGAAATCTAAATTGCTAATGAAGTGACAGGACTAGCAATAATTTGTAATTCAAATCCTACCAAGTGAATAGTGACACTATTTTTGTACTGGATTGAACTTTTTGTTGGCCTTTGCCTCGACTCTTATCAAAGGCACAGTACAGCGACAGCATGACTCCACAAACTGTCTGTTTCTTAAAGGGAAGGGAAACAAATTATAAATATGGCATATTCCTGTGTTACACTATTTTTCATGAAGTCTGATGTCTTCAAATTCTAAATGTACCAAGACTTTGGACAAACTCTCATTCTTTATCGCAAACAAGTCTGTGCTTGTGTCAGACTGCCAGATATTGGAAAAGACCTGTTATTTGCAGGAGTGTTGATATTTCTTTCACTTCCGAGCGCCTATCACTCTCTTAGGATAAATTAGTGGGAAAAATGTGCAATTGTCACTCACTTTAGAAAGAAATATACAATTAACACCAGGGCCTGGAATGTTGTTTATTTGTGAGATCGGTTTACACGCTCACATTCTCAGCTGTGTTTATTTTTAGTTGTCGTTGCAAAAGCCAAAGCCGCACAACACAAGAGGGATCCTGGCTAAAGACCTCAGCTAAAAAAAAAAAAAAAAGAAAATTCAATAATCAGTTTTTTGTTTGGGGAAAAAAGGCTTATAAAACTGTAACTGAGGTTCATAGTATCCTATTATATGGCTGAAAGAAGCACATAATTGTACTTCTGCCACTAGACACTCCTCAAAAATCTCAAAGCAACGTCGCAATATTCTGTCTCCTGCGTCAGCGATTGACACGCTAATTGGCCCTGAAATATTGAAGGAGAACCATCTTCCCTCTCCACGAGGAAGTAGTGCTCTGCCACTCATTAAGGCAGACTCCTAATTTGCCCATTCTCATTATATTGACACAGCGCAAGAACCGATGTGATAACTGTGTCATGGATCACGCTAATGATTGACACTAAGACTTAATCCCACAAAGCACATAATTGCTTACTTCTGCGGTGCCAATTTTTTTAATTTTTTTTTTTTTAATTATTATTATTCTTTTAAATAAATCATGTGTAATGCCAGTGTTTGATGCTTTAGGTGGTGTATTCAAGATATTTCAAGCCATCCTTTTTAAGTGGGTGGGAGGGGGATCCGTGGGTCTTCATGTCGTTCCCACAAAGGGGAATTAATGAAAGTCTAGAGGAGTCGATTCAAAGGGTACATTTCAAATGAAATATTCAATAATTCGCACATAGCATGTATTTTTCATATGCTACCAGAGGTAACGTAAAGGAAAAATTTGATTCTTCAATTCTCAGTTTCATATAGTTACATTCCAGCAAGAGTATATTAAAATGGAAAGATAGAAATAGTTATAATTTTTTATCCCATTATACAGAGGGTCATATTCAAATACTGAAGCAAACATGATTTAATTTGAACAATGTGTGATATATATAATATATTTCCACTTTGCCATACAATTTTTTTTTAATTAAATTTGCCCATTTGCCATGATCCCATAAAAGAAAAGGGAACATAGATACCTAGCTCAACTCAATGCATGCAGAACCGCTGTTCCACAAGTAAACTAAGCGTAATAAATGGCGACATCTCTTAAAGTGCTTTATTTCAATGAATTGCCCGAAGTGGACCAAATGGCAACTGTATATTTTCGCATTGAGCTGAAAAAAAATAACACATACTCAACATTTGCATGAAGTGGTTTTACAACATGTTTATTTTGGCATTAAGAGCAAATCTCCGGCTCCATACTGCAGACGTGTATGAATGTAAGGCTATCGTTCCGAACACAATCAATTTTATGGCATTGAAATAAATTGCTACATAAAATGATTGTGGATTTTTTTTTTTTTTTTCTCAGAGACTGAAATGTATGACTAGTGCTAAGAAAAAAAAATCACTTCAGGGGCACAGGATATGATTCATGTTATTCTCGCACTCATTAAACCGTGCAGTGACCTTCTCTGCTCCACCAGGGGGGCACAGCCACCTGGACTCCATTCATTTACTCAGTCGAACCCTAATAATTTGTCCCGTCCATATTTACTTTCTGCCCGAACATTCAGGCTCAGTTAACTGTCACACAGTCCCCGCTGTTAGCTTGACAAACAGCTTTAACTATTTATCTTCAGTCGAATGGTCTCATGAAACAGCTTTATTTTTTTTCGTTTTCGCTGTTCGTTTGTTTTCGTTTTGCTCTCGTCATTCTGTAAAATAAACAGTAATCTTGATTGCATTGTGCCCAGCACTAAACATCGGGATGTAGTTTTCCGGTATTTTGGTCAATACACTTCGCCTTCTTTATCATGCCTCTTTATGAAATCCTTTTCTCTTCCCCTTTGAGGCAGGCTGTTGTCAAATCACATGACTAAAGCTTTTGTCAGAATTGGATGCGGGTGATCATTTTGACAAAGATGACGGCCATGGTTTTGCTAATGTGTGAAAACTTAATTTCATAAATTACATTTGAACTGAACTGATTGCGCATTTGCTAAAAGCCTTTTTTTCTCCTTCTCTCGTATCTAATTGCACATGTGTATTATGTTTTTATCAGGCGCATACGGCCATGATGACTTGATTTTCTGTGTTTTTTTGTTGATTGCCGCATTGTTGTCGGCACATGATTGACAATAGCAATTATACCCCCAGACTAATAAGCAAACTGAGCAGTTGCAATATAAAATCAATATAAATTATATATTAGGAAAGAAATTACCATTCAAAGATCGCTTAACTTTTGATATGAATATGCTTTTTACATAGTTTCTGTAAAATGTCCTCAGATAGGTACCCTCCTAGGATTTCAACAGATGGTAAATGATATATGGTTTAATGTCATTTATATTTTACCAGTGAGTCTGCTATAACTAATGCCACATTTCTTTGCAGTATTGGTTATTGATTGAATTCCCAGTTATTGATTGGATCATAGCAAATCAGAATATCCTTCGTATGTTGCGATCCATTAATAAAAGTTTCTTCTTTTTTTTTTTTCCCAGAATTATGCTTCAGCAGCAGGGTTTGAAGGTGGGGGTTATTTGGTTAAACTATGTAATTAACCACATTAACATGAGTTAATTGTCAGTGTCCTCAAACCTGTCATTTGGGCGGCTTCATGGACAGAAAATCACTTGTATTCAAGATAACGGATGGCATTGTCACATAGAATCATCACTGTAATCACATTACAGATAAGGTAAATCTGACCTTGTAATTACTTTTTTTTAATATAAATAGAAATGTGACTTTGGCGTAAAACTTGTGCCCAAACCAAATATCTGAATTGAACCTGCGAATTTCAGTCGATGGCCCACAGGGTAACCTTGGAAATTGGGCTAATTTGGGTCGAAGAGGCAGAGGAGAAAGGCCAAAGCAAAACATGCAATCAAACCTAATAACCAGATCATATCGGATCAGTCGAGGCCCAGGTTATCGACAACTGCCATTGGTACCGATGAGCTACAGGGAACCAATGGAAACTGGGCTACTGTAGGTCAAAGAAGAAGAGGAGGAAGGCGTGTTTGGAAGCAGAGAGAGAAGAGGAAAGGCAAGAGTCTGAGACTGAGAGTAGGGACTTTGAATGTTGGGGCAATGACAGGAAAAGCTAGAGAGTCGATTGACATGGTGCAGAGAAGGAAGGTAGATAAACTGTGCCCAGGAGACTAGGTGAAAAGATTGCATGAGAGATTTCTTGGAGGAGAGGTTTGTTAGGAATGTTCTGGAGGTGAAATGATGGTCAGATGGACTTGTGAGTCTTAAACTGGGAAATGAAGGTGCATGGGATGGTGGTTTGTAGGGTTTGACTCTGGTGACGAGAAAGATAAAGAGGACAATGGCAGAGCAGAGGACTAAGAGATGGAAGCTGAAAAGGGAGGAGTGTTGTATGGCTTTTATGGAGGAATTTAGAAAATTTCTGGGCGGTCAGGATGCTCATGAGACTTGGTTGTGGAATGAGGAAGTGAAGGCTGGAGTACAGGGAGAGGCAGTGCAAGGTGAAGGTAGGGTGAGCAAAGGCCAAACTAAGGGGGTATGATGAATTGTATGATTGTCGAAATCTTCTTGTCGTGGCAACTGGGCTTGAATTTCTTCACTTGAAGACGTTTCACGTGAACTGAGGAAGCCTCTCAGATGAGGGGTGAAATGTCTTCAAGTGAAGAAGGTCAAGTGCAATTGCCATGATAAGAAGATTTTGATAAGAGTTCACTATGACCTTGATGACTGAGAACCTCCACAGAGATGACTTGTATGCTTGGTTGCACTGTAAGGTGGGAGAGAATGATTTATACAGGTTGGCAAAACAGAGAGTTACACATTGAATGGATGTACAGCAGGTTCGGGTGATAAAGGATAGAGAGGGAAGTGTATTGACAGATGCTAGAAGAGAGATGGGAGGATTGAAAGAGGGCCTTGAAGAGCTGATAAATGATCAAAAATGAAAGAGAGGGAAGGGTAGAAGTGGTGACTATTGTGGACCACAAAGTGGTAGAGCGGCAGAGATTAGTAGGGTAAAGTGAGGAAGGCATTGAAGAGGGTGAAGAGTGAAAACACACTTGGTCCTGATGATATACCTGTGGAGGTCTGTTAGTGTCTAGGAGAGGCAGCAGTAGTGTCTCTGATTAGATGTTTCAGCTGAATCTTAGAAAGTGAGAAAATGCCTGAGGAATGGAAAAGAGGTGTGATGGGACCCATTTATAAGCATAAGGGAGACGTGCAGAATTGAAAGTTATAGAGCAGGCCTGGCCAACCTGTGGCTCTCGGACTGCATGCGGCTCTTGAGTTCATGTCGATTTTTGTGTTTGTGTGTTTTTCACTTGTGCAGCAAAAAAAAAAAAAAAAAAACACACAAACACAAAAATTGACATGAACGTAACAGCCGCATGTGGCTGGAGGGATAAAGTGGATGAGCCATACAATGAAGTTATGGGAAAGAGTAATGGAGACTAGACTGAAAGCAGAGGTCTGCCTTTGAGTGCAGCGGTATGGATTCTTGCATAGAACGCGTACTACATTTGCATTATTTTTATAAGAATTCTGATAGAGAAGTACAGAGAAGGTCAGAGGGGGCTGGATTGTGCCGTTGTAGACCAAGGAAAGCATACGACAGGGTGCCGACAGATTAATTAGGGTTTTGTATAAGGAAGTCTGGAGTGGCAGAAAAGTATGTTAAATTGGTGCAGGACATGTATGCAAGATGCGAGACAGTCATGAGGTTTGCTACAGGTGTGACATAGAAGTTCAATGTGGTGGTGGAACTACACCAGGGATCAGCCCTGAGCCCCTTCTTGTTTGAGGTGGTGATGGACATGCTGACAGAAAAGGTTAGACCGGAATATCCGTGGACCATGATGTTTGCAGATGAGATTGTGATCAGTAGTGAGCGCAGAAAACATGTTGTCTAGAGGTGGAGGTATGCTCTTGCAAGGAGATGAAGGAATGAAGGTTAGCCACAGCAGGACAAAATAGGTATGAATGAATAAGAGGGACCCAAGTGGAATGATGAGACTACAGGAGATGGGGATTAAGAAAGAGGTTAAGAAACTGGTTCAAGCAGGTTGGATTAAAGTGTCATGAGTACCATCCGATAGAAGAATATCGAGCAGTATAAAAGGAAAGGTGTACAAGACAGTGTTGAGACCATGGATGCTATATGGTTTGGAGACAGTGGGTTTGAAGGGATGGAGGCAGATCTGGAGGTAGCAGAGATAGTAAATATTAGTAGAAGAGTGCTAGGATTGGAACTGCCAGGCAGGAGGTCTAGAGGAAGAACGAAAAGAAGATTTATGGACGTAGGGAAGTTAGTTGGTGTGAGAGAAGAGGATACGGAGATTAGGGATCGATGGAAAGGGTTGACTCGCTGTTGTGATGCCCAAAGAGAAAAGCCAGACGTAAAAGAAGAAGAAAATTGAATTCTGAAAAATGCTGAATACACTGTTGATTTCTTGATAGCTGATTTCTTTTTCTTTCTTTAGGTCCTTTTAGTAAAGATTTTTTGAGAAGACTAATTGCCAAAATTGACTCGTGACAGATTGCCAAGACTCAGAGAAGACCGAAATGGATTCCCTCAAGAAAAAGTTGACGAGCTTATGATAAAACATTTCCACATCATTATTATTATAATGAGAAGGATTTTTGAAGTCATCAATCAATGTGAATAGATCATAAAACACATTTTGATTAAAATAGATATCATAGAATATATCAGGCAGTACTGAATCTGAAGTATTTTGTGTCATTTCCAATATTTCAGTGATTTAAAGCCCAAGCAACATGTTTTATTTCAACCATATAGTTGATTTGTTGTTATTACCTAATTTTGACTGATCCTTCAACCGCCATCCGGGTGTATGCAAAATAGTTTTCCCCAGAAATATCAACCGGGCAGAGGCTGCCAAAGTAGAAATGTGAAAGCCTGGGAGAAACGCACATATTAATATGTATGCGTTAATATATAGTGGAATCTAAAATGCTTTTCGCATCCGTCCCATCCTTTTTCGTAGAGTCAACAAGAGCGGCAAAGGCATCGTTGCAAATGACTTACTGTCAGCAGCAGAGGACGGCTCTCTTTGACAGCACCAACACAGCCAAGACAGCCAATCACCATGATAATGGTCCCCACGGCGATGAGCAGGTTTGCCGCCGACAGGGAGGGGAGGGATGATGAAAGGGTAGCAAAGTTTCCCTGGGTCACCGACAGCCACACTCCCACCCCGAGGATGCCACATCCTCCCAACTGCAGAGGAAACACAGAAGCATAAAAGTGTCATCGCAGCAAGAAATCAATGTTTATCCCTAAACAGTTTCACACATAAACACCATGCACGGATTTTTTTTTTTTTTTTTTTTTAATATATTGCATGTTGCTGATGGCTTATAAAGATACATAAGCATACATGTGAGAATTAAAAGCAACAAGCCTGCAGGGGATGAAGAGATACATAAAAATAGTCGCGCAATGAGAGGTGACTTTACGAGAGAGCTCCGACACTCGCATGGCTGCTTTTGAACGCAACAAAATCATTTACTATGACGGAAGGTACATTTTCACGACCGTGCATCATGTGCACGTAAGCCGTTGACAATCCGCATGGGTTGACGGAATTTAAAACACGAACGTAGGTTATTCAAACTGCAGTTATAGCTATATTTTTCTCTGGAAATTTGATCTGAACCAGATATACATCGTCAAAACACCAGGTGCACGAGGCCATGCAAATCCACAAAAAGCCCCTCGGCTTCGACAATCAGTCAGGTGCATTGCTTTACATGAAGATGAAGCTTCAGTCACTGGCTGTATGTTATTGCAAGCCAACACACACACACACACACACACCACAGAGTTACGCCGCTCTGACTGTGGTTAAGACGACACCGTTGAGAGTTAAATGCATTATTTATGGTATTTGCTAAATGTCAGCATGAAACAAACTGCCGTTTAGAATGCATCCATGGATGCACGCGGCACGCCGTGCGTGCAACGAAAAAAAATCTCCCGATGCATTTCGCGGACAGGCAACACGTGATCGTCGGAGCAGAGAGCCTGACACGTTTTTTAAACCGAGTGGGCTTTGTCAAGGTGAGGTTGATTATAGCAATGACCTCTCATCGTGAAACAGGGATTGCGGATTGAATACAGGTTTTAAAAATATTTTCAAAATGTTTTAAATCGTTTCTTCAGAGCGAGACGGGGCGATTTTAAGGCGGTTGCTTCCAAAATTCAAATCCCCTCATCAGTTAAGCATGGTCAGGGTCAAACCCTTTAAAACTTCTCCGTACATCAGCACGAAGGGAAACTCGTCAGAGATTTTTAAGGCTTTAATAAGACCATGACGGTTTAATTAGGGAATCTGAATTCTTCACCAGAGATTGCGTTCCGTGTTTTTAAAATTCCTGTGAGCATCCCTTTCAGAGGACACCTCAAAATGAATCCCGTTAACTCAAAAAAGCCCCACCACCCACCCAACCTTCCAAACAATAACCCGCAATTTTTGTCAACCTTATTCCGAAATCTCAGCCTGACGCAGCAGATAAAATAGTATTCTTATCTACATTCTATAATTTACAGGTTTTATGCTTATTTTTTGTCAGCGGAGGCGATGCTGGATTATCATTAGCCGGTTGATCCGCAACTTGCAGCATCAGCAGAGCCGGAGCTGCTGGAGCAGTCAGATTTGTAGCAGGGAACACTGCAGTGTCACGTATGACTTTGAGCCAATGACAAATTGTTTACATTCGCTCGCGGTTCGGGGGCCCCGGGCGACACTTTGCCTCGGTGCCCCGAGGAAGCGGGGACCTGACACTTGCACTTTCACTTGCTAAGGAGGCCATTCACCTTCAGTTTTTCCACAAAGGAAATGTCAGAAAGTTATAAACATGGAGGATTATGGTAATGCCAGCGGCTGTGCTAAAAAGTTAATTTAATGGTGGGTTACCTTTGAATTCATTCTCACATTAATTCTGCAGAAATTTAACACTTGTGCTTTGTGTTATCTTAATATACAGCATATACCCAAATATTAGATACATTTACTAAAAACCTGGCTCATGGTTTTACAGACAATTTTACCCGATACTACGGTATTACTGTAGTTCTGGCATGATGCTACATTTGTCTTTTGACGCTTCCCTATGGCAACTGTCTGTCTCACTTCTTATTGTAAAACCTCCCGCTTTTCGCTGTTGTCCTTTTGGAGGAAATGTTGCGTGGATTCGCAAGGGATGATGAACTCGTCGTCATTGTTACCGAACACGCCGTGTCATTACGTGAAAAACCAACATCTGTCACCGCGCTTAAAAAATGTCAGCTGGTCTAAGAGGATTTATTTTTTTATTCGTGTGCTTCATGCATCCCAATATTTGCCTTTAGAGGCAGATGCTAACAAATTCACGACATGTGTCAGGCACATCCACAAAGAGCATCCATCATATACACACAAATACATACACGGACCCGCTCGTGCTGACTGTAATCCCGACGGCAATAGAATTTACGTAGCTAAATACGTGACCGCGACAGTGCCCCCACCCCTACCCCACCATCACAAAACAAAAAAAAACTTTTTTTTTTTCCGCCATTTCCGAGTGCAACACTAGATCTTATTTAATGAGCCCCTCATGCCAGAAGTAGGACAAAGCTCAAATAAAAAGCACCCATGGGGTTTAGATTTCTGATCAACATCTTCCACAGCTGGATAATTTCAGCTCACCGAAGGGCCTTTTCAGGTCATTGCTGCTCACAGCAGACCCTTACAGCGCCCGGCGGTGTATTCTCAAATGACGACAGGCTACAAGGAGATGGATTGCTGAAGGACGAAAAGTGAATGGTGGAGAACAGTTTGACGTCGGTGCAATGTGTTGGAGGACACATGGGTGCTATTCAAAGCTGCAGAAAGGGTCCAGCACAAACTTTTGACACCCCGAGCACGGCGATGTGTGGATGCAAGCGGCGTCATACTTAAAAATCAAGGATTCGATGATGCAAGTGCAAATTTGCTATTATGGGCACTGTTTCGCAAGCTTTTATTAATTATCCTGAGGCTTTCCAAAGTAGTGGATGAGGACGAGACCCTCTGATTTACATTGAGTAGCCTAAACGTTGTTTTTTTTTTTTTTTTTTTTTTTAATTCTTCTTAGTCATAATTTTAAAAAAATCAATATATCATTTTTGAAATCAGTTTTCCAAATCATGATTTACCGAAAGACTTTTTAGTTGATGCCCCCTGTGAGCGCACTGTGTCACCAATTTGAAATTTGTTATGTATGATTTACAGTAAGTGGGTGGGATTTTTTTTTTTTTTTTCAAATTCTTAAACCATAACAAGTGCCACTTACTGCAAATCGTAATAATTTATCTGTATATATATTCATAAGTGTGCAATATTTCATTTCATAACAGCTGCATGTGCTATATTTTTTTGTACTCTTGTGCACTCCTTATCTTTCACCTGGTACTTAAGACCTTAAGACACTTTATAGCCTTGACTTGTTACTTAGACTCTTTATAGTTTATTTGTATTTCTAATTCTCCCCCCTTTTTCTACTATTTAGACAATTTCCTACTATTATTTATTATTGTTATGTTTTACTTGAAACTCTGGCTCAACAATTGCGGGATAAATAAAGTTGTTCTTATTCTTATTCTTATTACTCACATTTGTAAATAATAAATAAATTATATTGAAATAATAAGTAAATCATCCGTAACTCAGGGCTTAGACTTCACCTGTATGACTAACTGCTCATGGCAGCATCATGGCTATTACCAGGATTAATATTATAACAGAGTAGGTAAGGTTCCCCTGATAAATTTAGTTTATTCACTTTATTTGATCCGACGTCGAGCAGTGAAGCAGAAATGCACGCGGTAATATCATTTTGATGAAAGTGCATTGTTTCTGAATGGTTGTTTTATCAAATAAACAATTGAGCTGCGGACATTCTTGATCTGGGCTTGCGGTTTGTAATTCAGTCGGATGTTTGAAAGCCCGCATTTGCGATCGCTTTCATCTCTCTTGAGCTATGACAACTCACGTGTACATTTCTCTATTAATTTGAACACTTTGTCATGCGCACCATTCAGAATATTGTTTGTGTGATTTACCATGTTTCATCCATTATCTGTCTGGAGCCATTTTGTTTTTGCTAAACCTGAATTTAGTTTGACCCACAAGTGCGAATCCAGTCCTTACATCTGCTTTTTTTTTTTTTTTTTGATCTGATTTATTTAGAGAAGCCTCGTCAAGAGTCGAGCTGAATATAATTTTTTCATTTTGCCTGTACCTGATACAAAACAACGTTGCGCAGTGGTTAAAAATATATAGCATGTTATGACACTGTATTAGAAAAAGAGTTCATTCCGATCCAATTTTTTCTCATAAATAAGATGTTGCTAAACAATATATTGATTCATAAGCAATATGCAAATTAGTTACTGCCTCAGAATGCAAATGTTACTTTTATTGGGGGAAATAAGTAAACAATAAACAGCGAGGACGAATACAAGGGATGTTAATAATGAATTGCAAAGAAGTGTTCACCCGAAGCAGGAGACAGAGATAAATGCTGTGGAATTTATGCATGAATTTTTTTTCTTTTTTTTTTTTTTTTGTAAAGTGTGTTTGAAATATACCTTATATTAACATTTAGCACCTCACAGCATCTCGTGAGGGCGTAATCCTGCTACCGCAGAAAAGCCCGCTACTTCTCACGCTGGCTAGATGCAGAGCCACCAACCCGATGCCCTCAAACCATCCCTTTCCATGAAGGACTTGACAATGAGATTTCAATTTTGCAGAAGTAGTTACATAATAACATACGAGACGGGAGAGAGCTTGCATTGACTGACGGTCACAAATTTCACTATGAGCGTCTTTGGCTACGTTTTATCGGCGAGAGCATTTCTCAGCGTCCTCTATCTTTGCAAATACACCGTCGGCTTCTCTCTTGGTCAAAATATGTTTGCATGGGTTTGGCTCTGCTTGAGTAACTTCAACTCATACTTTTCCTGAGCTTTCCCAGGACTCCTCCAATCCCTGAATAAAGGTTTCCTTTTCATCAAAGGACCGGTCTCACCGCACACTAATCTTCCCTAAAATCTCAAATAACCATTCAAATCTTCTCAGGATCCAAAATGAAGCATTTATTCACCTCAGAACCTTTTCTTCAAAATCCGCAGTCCAAAGCAAGCTCATAACGTCATATATTTTTATTTTGTTGTGTTTTCTCCCTTTGCTCTTCTTCCTTCCAGCGTGTCTTTGTCTTCAGGTTTAAAAAAAAAACAAAAAAAACTGCGGCGTTTATTCAGGCTCCAATAGCTTCAAATATTCCGCTCAGGATCTGCCAAATGCCATACTAGCATTCAGAGAGCATAAACGTAACCAAACAAAAAAACGCACATACGATATTCAAAGCAAAGCGGGGCCCCCTCTCAACCCAACAGCAGCAGGGACAAACTAAAAGGCATGAAAGGACATAACATTTTCCAAGGAAGCTTCGCACAACAGGCAAAGATGAACATCCTGTGCCGGCACCGTGATGTACACTTAGATGAATGTCAAACAACGCACAAAACTTCCACATACCTTTTAAAGGTCACATTTGCTTTCTTATTAAATTCAGGGACTGCGCAGCAAATCTCATTGCTTATTTTTTTTAATTTTTTCTCAGGTTTTTTTTTTTTTTTTTTTTTAAAGCTATTTTACGAAGTAATTCTCGGCTCCTCGGTGAAGCCATCGATCCCCGAATGATTTAGCATTACCTAGGGGGGAGGTAATAAAGTGCCACAAGGGTGTCCCAATTCTTTTAATTCATCCAGACTGACAAGAAGGGACTTTTCAAAAAAATAAATTTGTTGTATAACTAAGAATACTACAATTTAAAAAGAAAAACAAAAAAACACACTTTCCTCCAAGGATCTGTGGGTGACAGAAAGCAGTAATAACGATTAACTCCTCAAAGATTTTTTCCAAGGTCTAATTTTGGCATTTGAATAGGTAGTTATATATAAATAACAATAATAAAAACTGCTAGGGATTTAATGAAGACAGCAGAAATTTAAGGGAGCGTCCTTGCCAAGTTGTTTTCGGCTGAACTAAATTTAGGCCGTGACTTCAGCCCGGGGTGAGGTTGTTAACTCCTCTTGTCCTTTTTTTAAGTGACTCTACAAACCCAACTCGAAAGTTTGCAGATAAGAAATTCAAATGGACTTTTTTTTTTCTCAGCAGTGTGGTTTTTACTGACGATTAGAAATGCGCATTAAGTTTAATACTTTATATTTGTTGATGGATGACCGCCAACATGACGTAAAGTGAGGTAGTGAGGTTGACTTACTTTTAGCAAAGGGGTGGTGTGTTTACAAATTTGCAAAATTCAAACGTATCCTCAGTATTTAGGTCATGGTCTGAAGACTATAATTCTTATTAAAAGTCCTAGAAAAGCGTCATTAATGTCTTTTAAGTAACAAAGAGCCCTGCTGAGCCTTTAATTACTGGAATTGTTGTTTTCTCATTCTACTCTAACCTAAATTTACAATATATGTTCGTGAGACACGATCGTATTGATAACCACCACGGCCGAAAGCTCCTGTTGAGGAAACAGTTTCTGATGTCAATAACTTGTTTTCTACATTTATTACTTTCTGGAATTTGAGTCTTAATTGTCAAAAAATAACCTAATATTATTTTCCCCTTGGTGCAGCTTTGCAAGTTTCCCACGGGTGGCGTCTTGAGAGTCATCAATTTCCCCAAGGGATGCCCTCTCCATCTAATAAGAAATATTAAAATCCAGCTTCTTAAAGCATAGATGTCTTGACTCCCCTTTTGATGGCAGTTACTTTTTCATGTCGTGCACCATTAATAAGCAATCACTTGTAATGCTTGATTCATTTGTGTGTCTGAAATTGGTAAAGAAGTAAAAAAAAACAACCTGCTTGATAAAAGGATTTTTCATCGCCTAGTAGGTAAAAATGATCTGACCCGACAGCAAATCTGAGAATCAAAAAAGCCTGGATGCCAGACGCTGTCTCCAATTGCACGGTAGAGAGACAATTCCAAGAATAAGGCGGTTAGTCATTCTTTTTAACATCCTTCAGTATTATTGTTATTTTCCCGAGTGGACAGCGCGAGATTCCTCTCAAACACTGGTATCTCACAGTTTATTGCATTCAGTAATTTACATTTAGTAACGTTTTACCAGCACCAGGAAGACTTTCATGATGTTAAATTTATTTAATATCTGCTGGGATGCTGCTCCCTATTGAATTGGAGTGTGAAATATTCAACTCCAATGAGAACAATTCAAAATGGTATCTTTTAAAGGTAGCTTACAATGCCTGTTTATAGCGCCCGAGGTGTCCGGAAAAGAACATTTGAATGAGTCTTGAATCCCAGTTGGGCAGTTTGGAATTAGAAAGGAACACGAAAACCGCAATCAGCCCATCGCTAATATATAGTAGAACTGCATTTTGGAGGGAATATGGTTTATTTAGTCGGATTTAGTCGGTCTTAACCCTCTGTGGCAGAGAGGATAGACCAATGTTCATTTTAGTGAACTTCGGAATTTACTCGTGTCCCCGTTTGTGAGCCAGGAAGTGTTCCTCACCTTAGGCTGTTTTGTCATCCCCACACTGAGAATTTATCACAAAACATCCTGTTTCCTGTTGCAAAGGGGAACCGCAAAAACCCAACCTCCACCCGGCTCCTCTAGTTTTGTTTGTGCCAAAGCCTGGCAACCTTTGCACTGGATAGATATCACCACTATGACAGAATGTGATTTATCACCAGAGAGCACAGACCACGGCTATCGTACATGCGAAATATATTGTGTTGTTATAATGAAAATGTAGTGAAATTGTAGATTTTACAGAAGGCTGTTGTGAATGAAGCCATGGGCAGCTTGTTGAAAAAAATAATGATTCCATACGTAAGCTGAAAACTTACATTTTAGAGAGCTGAGCTAAATGCGACTAACAAAGTCTAGTGCGGCAAATTGGCAATAAATCCTAAATGTTTGTTACGTTTCATTTTTGTTTATTTGAAGGTGTGAAATATCCCGATGGTGGTGGCATATTGTTATTTCAACAATAACAATATTTCCTGACAGATTTTTTTTTTTTTTTTTCCACTGGCTCACTGAAGACTCAACATGCCAGATGGTTTTGGTGCAATGAACCATCGGAGAAGAACTTTAGTAAATACAATTTGGTGAGAAGCGCAGGCACACGCAAAAAAAATAATAATAATGAGCAGATTGGCTGAACAATAAGATTGTCACTGCACATAGCCACCAGCGAGAAAATCACTCTCTGGAAAAGCCAGTAAAGGGCAGAATGAAAACATCTTTTCAGTCAAATGAAGTCTATACTGCCATTCTTTGTCCTTCTTTCAGTTGAGGAATATTTCCAGTTCCGATCGAACATATAGCACTATCTATGGTAATCTCTTCAGGCACTGCTTTTCAAATCCAGTCAACAGATGCTTTTTGCCGTTGTTGCAACAAAAAACATGAAAAATGTACCAGTAATAGCTTCTTCTCGGATGGTAAAACCACTGTTTGTATAGTGACAGTCTGATAACGTGAAGCTATGTGAGATGTATTCTACCATTTAACTTTGCAAGGCCATTTGCACTGAAATTAAAAACAAATCAGAAACACCTCTGTTGATAATACTTATCGTAACTCTGGCCACAGTAGCTAAAAAATTGATATAAATCCTGTTAATGACATGAGCATTATATTGCTCTATTTGATTACTCGATCCCCAAATGAATCACAGAAATTTGTGATTGATTTGAATTGATCTCCTCCTGCCATCATTTTCTTTATACGTCTAATTACGCAAGTTTCACATGTCTTTGTAAGCAAATAGCATAAAGGCCTTGCCCCCTGCTCTACTTCTGTTCAATGCCTTTACATGAATCCTTGTCGTATCTGTTATTAAATCAGTGTAGAAAAAAAAATTATATATATTTTGCCTTGCTTTTGTTTCTGTCAGCAAAGCAAAATTCTCTTAAACAAATTTCCACACAGGGATTAATTAATTATTATTATATTCTTCTATTGCATAGTACCTCTGATGCTTTGCTCCATCCATTCTAACCTGCTTGAAGCCGCTTCTTCACCATCTCCATTGTTCTGGACTGTTGACCCTAAGTACTTAAACTCTCCAGTTTCTTTATCTTTATCTGTACCCTCACTTTTTCAGTTGGGTCAATCATTCCCACGCATGACAGTATATTCTGTCATGCTGCGACTAACCTTCATTCCTCTTCTTTCCAGAGCGTACCTCCACCTTGCAAGATTTTTCTCAACCTGTTCCCTGCTCTCACTACAAATCACAATCTCATCTGCAAGCATCATGGTCCATGGAGATTCCTGTCTCACCTCATCTATCAGCCTGTCCATCACTACTTAAAACAAGAAGGGGCTCAGAGCTGACCGCTGATGTAGTCCCACCTCCACCTTGAACTTCTCTGTCAAACCTACTGCACACCTCAACACTGTCTCACATCATGCATACATGTCCTGCACCAATCCAACATGCTTCTCTGCCACTCCACACTTTCTCATACAATGTCATGAATCACCTCTCGGCACCTTGTGCTTTTCTCAGTCTGCAATGGCACAACCCAGCTCCCTCTGACCTTCTCTGTACTTCTCTATCAGCATTCTTTGAAAAATAATGCATCCATAGTACTCTTTCTAGGCAAGAAACCATATTGATGCTCTCAAATGCAGACTTCTCTTCTCAGTCTAGTCTACACTAATCTTTCCTATCACTTCATTGTATGGCTCATCAGTTTCATCCCTCTATACTCACCGCAATTCTACACGTCTCCCTTATTCATAAAAATGAGGACCATCACACTTCTCCAGTTCTCAGGCATCTTCTCACTCTCTAAGATCCTGCTGAATAATCTTACCAGAAACTTGACCACTGCCTCTCCTAGACACTAACATATCTCCAAAATCATATCATCAGGACCAACCGCATTTTGCATACATGTCCTGCACCAGGCCAACATACTTTTCTGCCACTCCAGACTTCCTCATACAATATCATCGTTGTAAAATCAGATGTTATCGATACTAGTTATAACCAAGAGAGCTTCAAGAACATAAGAAATAGAGAATAATCACTGGGACATCCTTGGTGACAAAACTCTGGGAATTTAGAGGCCATTTTTTGGCTTTGCATTCATGTATTTGTTTTTCTTTTGTTATTGGGTCAATGATGGACCTTTTCAACAAGACGGCGCTGTAAAATTGCACATTGGTTATTGCACATCTCGTTTCCAATTCCCCCTCCCTGGCAGTATTAGATGGGCCCAGGCGTCAATTTTCAATTTAATAACAGCGTATTGCCACAGAAGATTCCCCATTGTTAGATCTTGTTACACTTTATTATATAGTAATTTGGGGCACAGCGGTGTTGGATTGGAGTGAAACAGGACACTTGTAGAGTCTGAGATGAGCTTACTCAAGGAAATGCAGTATAATCAAAGAGTTACAACATTAAACACTTCATTAAGCATAAAAGAAAACACAAGATGCAATGTGATACATAGTGAGCCTATATCCATAAATGGGAACATCATTCACAATTACAAGCATTCACGTAATATGATACAGTACTTTACCCTTGATAGAGTGACTATGAACTTTATCCTGTTCCTGTTTCACTGTCCCCCCATTTTAAATGTCTGCGGGGTGAGGTTATATGGATTTTTAGCAGTTATAATAGTAGCGCTGAAGGGGTCAGAAAGCCAAGTCCACAGAGCGCTATACAAGAACAGAAGCATT
Source organism: Fistularia commersonii (assembly GCF_037954325.1). Lineage (NCBI taxonomy): Eukaryota > Metazoa > Chordata > Actinopteri > Syngnathiformes > Fistulariidae > Fistularia > Fistularia commersonii. The sequence continues at coordinate 20,927,678 of NC_141286.1, forward strand.
TCTCCCCTCTATCATACTAAAAGGATGTCAATGATGGTTCTTAGAATTTGAGTTGATTTTTTTCTTCCTTTTAGGTATTCATTCAAAATTATTCAGTTTTGACAGTGTTATCAGAATTATCCAGACGTTTATGCCCCCCAAATATGTTTTCTTCGTCAAATACTGTCTTTTCGTCATAGTCTTAAAAGAACATACGTGAACAGCATTACTTATTTCAAATTAGATTTTTTTTTCCAGCCCTTCTCCTCATCACCACTTTAAAATACCATATGCTTCAGTAAACTAATGAGCGTTTAGAAATATATGAATCTGATGAAACCCAGCCGACGTAGTCCTGGTGCGGCAGATTAGCTGAGGCACTGGGTGTTAAACTATTGCAATGATTTGAGCATACATTTTTAACGTTGAAGCTAGTAATTAAAACCTGAGATCACAAGGCTGGAAATCGTTTTTAGTGCCAACAAAATTCATCTCCAACTGTGCAGTATGTGATAGTTTTGAATCTAATTTAAGGTAAATCAAACAAAAATTTATGCGGCGTACTCATTTTTTCATTGGCCTTCAAGCCATCTTCTAGGGGTCAGGTCGCAGGGGCAGGGAGGCCCAGACTCCCCACTCCCGTAGCCACTTGGTCCGGGGGGGATACCGAGGTGTTCCCAGGCCAGCCTAGAGACATAGTCCCTCCAGCATGTCCTGGGTCTTCCCCAGGGCGTCCTCTCAGTTGGACATACCCAGAACACCTCACCAGGGAGGCGTCCAACAGGCATTCTGGCCACATACTCAGAGCCACCGCATCTGACTCTTGTCCACATGGTGGAACAGTGAGTCTACTCTGAGCCCCTCCCGAATAGCCGAACTCCTCACCCGATCTCTAAGGGGGAGCCCGGACCCCCTGCGGAGAAAACTCTTTTCTGCAACCTTGCGAGCTTCTGCTCAAGTCCAGCTTCTTCTTCAATAAGATAGACTGGCGCAAAGTACTGGAACGCTCTTTTGCATCCCCTCTTGAGACTCCAAAAAGGTTGGGTAGTCTGAACTGCTGTTGGGTACAAAGGCACACACAACAATCCAAAGGTGGAGGGAAGCAACCTTTTCATCCACCGGATGGGACCCCAACATAGCGCAGAGTCGGGGGGCAATCAGTTTACCCACACCAGCATTGGTATCTAATCAGTTTTAGTAATCAAAGAATAATAGAAATTACTTTTTTGGGATTGAGAGATAATATTTAAATGCAATACAGATGTTTATGCATTGGGAGTGTGTTGAATTGTTGAAGGAAAAAAAAACAAAAACATATATGTATATATATATATATATATATATATATATATACATATATGTATATATATAAAATAATAAAAAAATAATAATAATAATGGAAGAAAATCAATTTAATCTAAAGTTAATATAATGAAACCCTTTCTCAGAGAGATTCAGTATTTGTATCAATGACCACCCAAGGAGAGTTGGCAGCGCTCTATAAATATAAAGGTGTGAAGCCTCGGGCCACGGCTTCATCAGATGGCCAAACTATAATTACACCTAACAAAAGCTTTACTGATCTATTTCCTTCCCACGAGGGGGAAAATCGACCTCTGACCCATACTTGCTGTGAGGCATCTGTGTTACCACAGAGCGGCCACCATTATGACCGCCATCATTCTTTATATTTCACAGTGACATGTTTTGAAAGAAAACAAATTTGACTACCAGAAGAAAAAGGGCTTTGTGGCACTTGGAGGGTTTCCTTAGTTTACTTAATGAATTATGGATGGATGGATATAAAATGAATATGGGATTTAGCTAAATTAGACAGATAAATATGTCATAGCAGAATCGGAATGGAGCGTATCTATACAGATCGAGATGGTAATCAACTTACATACTTAGTAAAAGTGTCACAAGGAGCCTACAAATCAGTTCCTAGTCACATTGACATTTACTTATTTTGCAATTAGAGCTCTTAGGAAACCATCATCTCACCTTCATCCGTAGTGATCATGACGCGAAGGCAGAGAGCCCTGCCTCGGGCAATCTCAGCCTCCCCTCCCCGACCGAAACTCTAGCATCTCGTCTTAAGGTATGGTCACCAACTAATTGTTTCAACAACAACAACAACAAAAAAAAAATGAATGCCTGGCACTCGGATGCTGACCTACTTCCCACAATAAAGGCCTGACAGCTGCTGCTCACCCGGGAAATCAGTTGTTAAATTTAAGAGTCACACAGGTCGGCGTGGTCAGCAGGGTGAGGTAAAGGAGAGAAGCTATTCTGTGCTCACCTTGCCACTTACCTCATTTTTATAAATTTCACGCAAACGTAAAATCTCCGGTCTAAATTCAGAGAGTATGTGCTAGCGTAGAAATTCCCTTATGTAAAGATTTTTTTTTTTTTTTTTTTTTTACAGGGTCTCTCATATTTGAGGCTCTTGAAAGGATCCAATTCAAATACATTCAAGCATGAAATACTGTATATACTGTATATATGCTTTAGTCTATCTCCCACATTAAAATTTAAAGATGCTATATATTTAACTCCGGTAGATACGCTGCTTCAGATGCACTACTCATTTCCCTCTTACTAAAGCCCCTTACTACAGGCCTGTCAAAACAATGACTATCTCATATGTTCATCAAATACGGCTGCAGCGCGATGGGACCGAGATGTGCCAGCCGGCCAATAGACAGATGAGGTGAAGAAAAACGAAATAAATTGAGGTCTCATAGCTAAGGGTTGCAGTCAGCTCAAATAGACAGGCTATTCTAACCAGTCTACTTGCCAAGCGCAAAAGTATTCTGGGGGTTACCCGAGCATAACGTGAGAGCATGCTGTGTTTTTGTTTTTTAAGGCTCCGTAACAAAACCTTGGATCCAAGGATTGAAGTAACATACCGCGGTGAAATTCTATTTCAGTGGGCGTCACACCCAACAGTGCAGTATCAGACTTGCACCCGGCGGTTTCATGACCATTACCGCCAAGGGCTACGGAGCCTTGGTTACTGGACCATCCCTATCCGCTGTTTTTGAAACCTGCGATGCTCGGTGTCATTTACAACCCAAATTACAATAACAGGAATGAAGTATCGCTATGAGTGGGTAATCCTTTTGGAGAGAAAGTAATTTCTGAATTCAAACGGGAGGGAAAAAAAAAAACGCTTGTAGAGTGTACAGAGAGCTTGAGGCCTAAACTCCCCCCCCCCCCCCCCCCCCCCCAAAAAAAACAAAAACCCACAGAGGTACACAAACGAAATGTCTCAAAAACATCTGCAGGCTATCCGCTGATGATAAGTGATTATACTAACTCAGCAGCAAGTTGCCTCAGATGAGAGTTACGGAACTTCCACAGACGTAAGCGGTAATGAGATCACGTCCCATGTTTTCAATATTTCAGGATGGGGCTTTGAAAAATTACGCCAGCTTTGTTTTACTTGACAATTTAATAAACTACATGGATTTTCAATCTGAAAATTCTCTTGTGGGGGGGCTCGCAGCATCATCGGTAAATTATCCATCCATCCACGCTCCTTTCCGATTTGCGGAAAGATATTTCACTCGGGTTCTTATTACCTCACAATCTTTTAGAAGGTTGCTGTGGAAAAAAAAACAAAAAAACAAACAAAACTCTCTGCTGTTTTGACGCTCAGTGATAAAGCTTTATTGTCGCGCATGAGTGAAAGTGGTGAAGTAGCAGCTTAGCCTCCTGCATTCAAATAGAGATCTTATCCAGTTTGGTAATATTCCTTGTCCCTTTTTTTTTTTCCCTACTTTGTGGTAAAACAGAAACTCGCGAAGAAACACATAAACCACAAAAGATGTTTTGATCATCTCGTTCCTGATATAGATATCCTCTGCCGTCTCGGTAGAAGTCAGCTGCATATGGATTTTCAGAGCACACTCGAGCTGTGGATGAGATCCATATATTATACTGTAAGTCTGCCACCGAAACCACCAGAGCCAACATATCGTGATGTGGAAAAAGGCTTCGGGCTCTTGCGCATAAAAACAAACTGACAAGATTCAAGCAATACCTGCCCCCTACCCACACCGGCATCCCCACACCGTCAGTTCGCCCCTTACCATCCTCTGCTTTCTAATTCTTTGATATTCTGAGCACATACGATCAAATAGCAAGCAAAAAAAAAAAAAAAAAAAATCACCTCCTCATGTTAACCATTCTCTTTTTCTTTCACAGCCATCAGAACACGAGCCGGTACATCCCGAAAGGATCGTGTGCTACGAAGAGGCTACATTTACATTTTAATGTCGCACAAAGTGTAGCTCACATCAATGAGCGTTTAGAGAAAGGGTGTCCTGTTTTATACAAGAGCCTATTGCTTTCATTTTCACTTTTCTCCACATAGATGTCGGGATTGCTGCACTCGATAAAAGTCTCTGGAATGACGTTGGCGGAGGAGGGTAGTCGTAACGGTGAGCCTGAAACACTGCAGAGCCCAAAAACACACCTTGTACACCCTACTATAAATAAACTTGCCGCACATGTGAGACCCAAGGAAGATGCAGAGGAAGCGAGGGAAGCAGCAAGACACTGGACAGGGTGATCAATGAATTTCCAATCCCTTGAGTATTGTCTCCTCTCCCTTCACTTTGTGCAAATGCGAACACACACACACACACACATGAACACACACCCTCTGAGATACTGATGCGCACACAGCTCCAGGCCGCCTGCAGGTCTAGCTCATATCGACTGGCCAATTGGTTGTAGAGGCACCTGTATTGTTACACGTGGCAAGAACAGTCCCAGAGCAACGTACCAGCTTACATACACATAATATACTTTGATTTATTTCCCTAATGCCAGATACTAAAAGTGCCCCATAAATCACAAAAGTCCCCAAAAAGACAACTTTGTACAAATGCCACAAATCTCCGGAAAAGACAAAGAGTCATGTCCTGTAAGTGTGCCGGGTGTCTAAAGCTGTATAACTCATCGGGAAAGTAAAATAAATTATCCCTGAATCCCAAATACTCACCAAATATAATGTAATGTGCCTTTAATTGAGAAATGGTTTGTGTTCTAAAGAGCCATAACCAGACTCACTGCCTTAAAGAGGGTGTAATGTTCATTAATAACATACATAGTTAATTCTGTGTAAACACTAAATTTTTTTGTGTTCTGTTAATGTCTTTGCCCTTTTTTAACACACATTATCTATCTAAAAAAAAGGGGTTTGATTATGACGAGAGAACTATGAGCTCACATTTGTCCTTGTACGTTGTAATAGTGAGAGCACAACAGAGGTTGCTGCATCCGCTAGAACATTAGTGCTGTACCATGGACACGCAAGAGGGGACATTGTAAAATATCTTTAAGGGGGACAAAAATATATTACAAAACATAAACATGAATCAATACAAAAGCAATCCGGCATCTGAGTCAGCCAAAAGAAAAAGGAGGCGCGGCACCGAAGAAGAGCATACGGTCATTAGAAAGCGACCACGCGGTGCATTATCTCCTTTAGGCATCTTAATCACATCACTGTACTATTTATAGCGCTCAAATTAATTACAAATTTAAAACATCGGGGTTGTAAAGTGTCATATGATCTCAAAAGACATCTTCCAGATGTGTAATTGTAAGTGCAGCTCGTGAAATATTCATATGTGACATTGTTGGTCATTTTCTCTGTCTCCGAAGCTTCTTAATCCACCTTAAAGTGACTTATCTGTGTGTGTGTGTGTGTGTGTGTGTGTGTGTGTGTTTTCATTAAAGACCATCTGAGGTTAGCAAAAATGGACCTCGGAGTCATGAAAATTTTAAAGGAGATATTTAAGGAAGGGGGGGGGGGGTGATGAATCGTAAAGCCGCATCTTGCTTGTCGGATCAAACAAAAAAAAGAATGCCAGCTCCTCCTCCTGCAAAAACATGAGAATAAACACACACGCTTCTGATTAGGCCTTAATTAGTCGAACCGGGGGAAAGACGCTTAACGTTGAATCTTGGTGTTTAACAGTCAAACCGGTAGCTGGCTGATGTCTCAAGAATAGAACATCAAGCTGGAGCGGTGATTGCATTTTAAGGTGCATCTGGCGCCATAAAAGCCCCGGGTACGACTCTGCCTTTATACGACCATGCAGAGCAATCATCAGCCCTAATGATTCCCACGAGACGGAAGCTCACACCGGCATAGATCCACCCCCGTGTTTAAAAGGGGCAATAGATTCAGAGCAAAAACTGATAAACCCTTGAGAGTATAGTAAAAAGAGACTACATTTACAAGCTGCTTTAATCCGTCAGCTATACACAGTGGTGGTATTGGTAATAATAGTTGTGTAATGAGGGGAGGAGGACCGCTATCTTTTTTTTTTTTAGTCACTCATGTAAACATCTGAGACGGAAGAAAACCTGCTGTTGCAAACAAATCCGGTTCAAAGAAAACCTGGAAACAAACCGATCGCAAAGTATCTGGTGAAGAGGAAGCCCCCTAGGGACTAATTGGCACCGGGGCATTCGGCGTGTGAGAACGCCGTTCCTCGACCCCCTTCGTAGCGACTGATTTTGAGGTTTTCCAGCGCAATAAAGTGCTGATAATTGTCCCAAAACATATTCAATTACATTACATTACATTACATTGCATTTGGCAGACGCTTTTATCCAAAGCGACTTACAATAGAGGACATAGGGACTGCAAATACACCTTCAAATACACGATGCACAGGAAAAATACAGAACAGTAAGCTTGGTTTAGTGAGGTTTTTTTTTTTTGTTTGTTTGTTTTTTTTGACATAGGCACACAAACGTACACACACACACTGCATAGCCTAACCTGCTGCCAATTTTGCTTATAAACTTGCTAAATTGCCAGTCATGTCTTATTGCAGGCCACACGAAATTCACAAAAAGTTCAGTCTTCTGCCCCGATGTACGGGAATTAAATATCAGAACATCACCTGGTTTCGCAGCCGCGGAGGTGCAGAAACGCGGCCGAGTGATTTTCACTCTTAGCGCATGCAGCTCCTTTTCAGGGCGTTCCTGTTCTGCCTGCTCACACATGGCATGGTTATATAAGTAATTGGCGGGTCAGTGGCAGATGTATATTTAATGGACCTGGAGGGAGACGTCGAAAAACAAAGAAAACAAATAAAAAGAAATGAGCAGCAAAAGAAACCAAAAAAAAAAAAAAAAAAAATCTGTTTCACATGTTTTTTTTTATTTTTTATTTTTTTTATTTATGTTAATTAAAAATATATTCAGGACATTAGCGGGAAGATTGAAAGATCTTATTCGCCAAGCAAGAGTGATACAGATAGGCACAACTGAAGGAGGCTGTTCCAGAATGTGGAAGCGTGAGAAGCCTTTTTTCAGGAAAATTCCTCCTCATTCCCAGCAGAGGCTTCCTGGCATATTCCCGATAATGATACAAGTCTTGAGATAGAAAAATCGTCAATCCAGACTCCTTGGAAATCGGCAGATCGATTGTTTCCCCCTCACCTTTCTGGAAAAAGGTGTCATTAGCGAAAGACATTTCATTACAGCGATGGGCTCCAGCGTTTGTGAGGATTCTCGGTCATCCAGAATCATGATACCCGCTGATAAATCTTACCTCGCTTGATTTTCTGGATAGGATGCTTCATTTGTCAACCATAATAACATTGATTAACAAACATCTTTGTCCTCTCTTGTAATTCTTAGTTGACATCGAGGGGTTAGAGCAGAATGAAACAACTTACCTCTCTAAGTGCCCCGGGGAAGTAATTGACCAAATAAGTTTTGTAGTTAATCCTGATTTAAAGTTATCCTGAGAGTAAACTCTGTTTGAGAACAAGTCAGGCCTTTCCCAAGTGCAGAGTCCGCGACACTTGTATTAATGTTACTTTCAAGGCACACAGAAGTTCGTCTCAATTATCTGAGCTCTGAAACACCGCTGTGTCTCCCGGGTTGGTCGGAAAATCACTGAAATATTCAAACTTTCACATTTTACGTTTAATCAAATGATTCGCTATTAGTGGAAGTGGTTTGAAACCTGAAAGCTAAAAGCTTGCAGAGGCCTCACCAAGAGCACCAGGCCAGTTGTGGCCTTGGGTATTGGCTTGTATGTTAGTTTAGCCGGTGAATTTTAATTATTTTTGTGAACAACACAACTTAAAGCTGTTCCGCTAGTTCACTCCTGCCAATTTGGCTAAATTTGGAGCGTTGCTCATCGTGACACTGTCCAAGGTCAGGTAGCCAAGAGAAGCTTGGTGAGGAGGCCAAACTAACCGCACTAAACAGCTTTGCTTATAAGTCTGTGAAGGCTCTCAGTCACCCAGGTCAATTCTTGTCAAAATCTTCTCTCAGCAACTGGACTGGACTTTCCCTTGGAGATGCTTCACCTCTCATCCGAGGAGCTTCTTCAGTTCGAACGGACAGTGTGAAGTATCGGATTATGAGCATTGCTTCCACCGCACCTGTTGGTTTCATGTTAACGCCTCAAAAATCAGCAAGTTGCTATTTTCCAATGCAGGCTTGAGCAACAACTTGGACATGTATGTCTGTGTCTTCGATTGGACGATTTTGTAAACCGCATGTAATGCTGCCTTGAGTCGGTTCGGTCGAAATGGACAAAAGTTCAAAAGCATATGCAGGTTTTGCTTTTGAATAATGGCCATATAAAGCTTTACAGTTGATAATTTGGCATAATACATTCAGTAATTGGACTCTACACCCAACACTGGGATATTTTGGCAACTATTCAGACCAACTGACAGTAACAAATGTGGACAATTTCATCTGCCACAGAAAGCAATGTGTGATACTTTATGATTTGCATGACGGCTTTAAATGAAAAAAAAAAACCCAACTGTATCCAAAACACTTTGTCGCTATTTCGTGTCGTCAGTTCTTGATAGTCTATATATCAATGTCGTGGCTGTTTACCCACATTAGAGAAAACTATTTTGCCAATAAAGCAGGACCACGAGGCAGCTCGAGCGTTTGAAGAAAATCAACTCGGTATTCGGCAGGAACTCCACAGTTTCCGTCTGTAACAATGTTGCATTTCAAAGCTTCGTCCCCCACATCTGTTCAGTCTCCCTTACATGCACAGACCCACGTTCAGCCGAACAGAAGCGTAGTATTTCACCGAGTAAATGCCTTCTCTGTTTCCGCCCCGGTAATGACTGACTACTCCCATTCAGTCCCCTGTTCAGGTGCTGCTAATGAGAAACTGCATTGACAATACGGACACTATAAGGCTGATTAAGTTAAGCTCTGTGAGGGTAAAAAAAAAAAAAGAAACTGTTATACTGAGTATGTTCATGCACTTTTATTCGCCTCTTTTCATGAGGCAACTGTTTTGGTCAAAAAAAAAAAAAACACTATAAGGAGAATTTAGCACGTGTCGTGGGATTCACTATGCCTGCATCAGTATTTTGGCCGATTTGCTGTCGTGGGTCGGAGATATTGAAAAGATAATTCTTTCCCCGTCGTTGACATTTTTTTATTTGTCAGTGTATAAGTGCGTTGTGGTTTTTCCTTTTGTTCTTCATGTAAAATTAACTACTATCTAAAATTTTCATCCGATGTTCTTTTTGTTCCCCCAGCAGCACTGACGTCCTTCATTATACAGCATAACATATTGTGTTTTCACAATATATATTGTGGCTGTAGCGCAAAAGTAGGTTTTATCAAGCTCAGACACCTTAACTTGGCATTAATTTCATTTTGCTTCATTTAGTTATCTCATAAAACTCCCGGGTGCTGTAACCTTTTAAACACACATATCTCACGTTAAAGTGCAAATGTCACAACCTTATTCAAACGTCATCATTTTCACACCACCAAACGGTCCACCAACTCGTTTTATTTTTGTATATTTTTTTATTTGTGATCTTAGCAAATAAGCCTCCCTTTATGCAAGGCAAAACAAACTAGTCTTTTTGATTGATAAAAGGGACGAAACTAATTTAGGACCTGCTGTGTGTAAATGGCGGGGGTATCTATTTCTTTTGTTGTTGTTTTTTTTTTTCTTTTTCTTATGTTTGTTTATCATCGTATTCACCATTGCATTTTATCACATTACTTTGCCGTATTGATCCGCTCTGCCCTCGCTGTGATCAAATCTAAAAGCTGAAATGGGGAAAAAAAAAAAAAAAAAGAAAAAAAGAAAACTCCAGGCTCCTAGATACTGCTTGGTCTTTGTGTTGTCTGCTGATGAAGGCATTGCAGATGAAAACTCAGAAGCATGCTGAAGGGAAAAACAAATCTCTGACAGCAAAAGTATGAGATCAAACAACACGGGAGGGGATCGGGGGATGAGCAAGAGGAAGGAGAGAGAGGGGGGTAATAGCACAGTCGACGGACAGTGAACAATGAGATGTGAATGAGGGAATGGCATTGGCATAACAAATCAAAATAGGGGGAAACAGCGAAGGAGACCAATGAGATTTGCCCTGCAGAGTGAGAGTGGCATGACGAATTATTCATGCAAAAAGAGAGGGAAGGAGGGAAGAGGAAGGAGAGGGAGGGGATAAGACGCCGGGGTTCTGAGTGTCCTACGAGAACTGCATGACAAAAAGCGGGGAAAAGGAGCACGGGTGTACAGTTTGATGAAGGTAATCAGGGAGACTTAGGAAAGCAAAGAGACAGAGAGGGGTGATAAATATGCCGTTGGTCATTGAGTTGTTGAGCGCGGCGGACCGGTCGGCGTCGCAGGGGCTGCTTTTCGGGGATTTTCTCGGGAATAGATGTTCTAGTAAACGGATCCTTCTCCGTCTCCTCCTTGTTGACGAGTTGGGAAAACGTGCCCGGATGATAAACCGTTTTGAAAAAAAAAAAATTTGTAACGCCTCGAGTCGACTCTTTGAGACTCGCCTCGTGTTTTTGCATGTTAATATCAAAATCTAGTGTAAAGTCTGGATGCGTGTCATTTCCGGGAAATAGAAAGGTAGAGTCCTGACAGCGAAAAAAAAAAAAAAAAAAAAAAGCAGTGACTTTCATTAAGGTGAGTTTGTGTCACATCTCCGAGATCTGTGATCGTAAGCGTGCCACAAAACTTTGATATAAAATTACTTTTCAAGCTCTTCGGGTTCGGTCTTCGAGAGTGTCATATAAGTCACGTTCATTTTTCTTCAAAATCAGAAAAGGCAGCTACACGGGAATGATTCAGCACTAATAAGGTTATCTGGATTGATCACAGTAAATAAGGCTCCCGTTGCTTAATATCCCCTGTAAATGCATGCAGGTTGAATTAAAAAAATAACAAAATATTACCTTGTTAATTCTAAGTGGAAGAGCTGCTGAGTTATGCTGGCCCTACACCTTAAGAGACTTTAGAGAATTTGTTAATACTTCAGTAAAACTATCAACCAACACCTCACATCTTAAGGCTAGTTTTTTAGAGTCTTAAGTCTTAGCGTAGTCTTAGCATCTTATGTAAAGGTTTGTAAAGATTTTGAAAAGGCTTGGAAAATCACAAGAGTCTTTCAGCAATTTTTTGCCACCATACAATGTTTTCCACCATGGACATCTATAAATATATAAAAATAAAAGTAAAATAAAAATCAATGATAATAAGTGAAGCAACTCCAACATCATTGATTATCACTTTTCCTTTTCCACCCAGTCGTGAGTTTATATTGTACATAGGCTGTTCGCCATTCTCTCCTTTTTCCGGACACTTTGTCTAACACGTTTTTTTCGTTGGAGCTCATCTATTGGTTGATTCAGAAGGCTTACGATAATACCAAGCATGTTTGATATTGATATAAGCTCTAAGATTAAGAAAAGACTGAACTACAACTGCGCTAAGACTTAAGACTACCGGCTAAGACTGTTCTACGGCTCTCCAGATTACCTCACGATTTCCTTACGAGTGCCAGTTTTAAGTCGACAACTGGAAAATTATAAGATGTAAGCCCGCCATCCTAAGTCGCATGGCTACAGAACCGCTATTGTTAACTGCAGAGTAAGCAATGAAATGCCCAACAAATCTTTGAAATGGACAGATAACTGTCACATTAGGACATAACAGCCCGAGCAAGGGGAAAACAAAATTATCGACAGTTTAAAGACGAGGCGACTCTTTCCCAATCGACTCGATTCGCGCCCGAGCGCGTTCGAAACCGCTGGCTTGTGAGAAAATGTAGGTTGAGCTCATTTACATACTGCATACGAGTGCCTAAGGCATAAATCCTTGCCCTTCAAGCACCCATCTTTGTCAATTTATCTAAATTGAGACTGTGCAAACATTTCTAATCATCCTTTCGGAGGTCAAGCGAAAACCCGGGGGCAAATGTGCAAAGACCCCCAGCTGTCTCCACGACATACAAATCAAACTGCACGAGATATACTTCATTTTTTTTTTCTGTATATACGAAGGCATTTGTCTAAATATCCTTGCCCCCCTTTGTGCATATCTGTGCTAAGCTTAAGAGAAATTATATAAACTAGGTATGAAAGAGGTATTCTCCATCACAATGTGTTCAAGTATTATGGAAATAGACCTTTTCAGGTATTTTATCTTTTTTTTTTTTTTTTTTTTGGTGGAACTCGGCTGGAAGCGTCCAAATTAGTCTTTTTAACAGTGAGCAGCACATCCGAGTGTGTACAAAACCAGGGTCACTAGGGTGCTCGGGAAATGTTCGTAGGCTGTTCAAACTGAAATTTGCGGTATGTTTACAGCTGTGCAAGGAGCGAGCTTGCACTAAAATGTTCGTCGCTCAGAGAAACCGGTGTAGACATGAAAATATTACAAATATTTGATCCAGCTAGAGTATAGTCGGAGGAGCGGTGAGTGGGTGGCCTGGCTGTTTCCATCAACAAATCATGAAGCCGCGATGCGGACCTACTTTCTATATTTGGATCTGTAGTACTGTAGATATCGGCCAACAAAACTGAATCTTGAATTCCCCTCTTACTGCAACATTTATGGAATCTGACTGCCAACTTTGCTCGCCTCTGATTCTCTGTTCTGCTCTCAGTCCGTGTCTGTCTCACACACTCACCTCACTGCACAGAAATCAACTCGAAATAAGTTAGCGGTTATTCATTGACAGCATTTTTTTTTTTCAGCCTTGCGAACGAGAGCATCATTTCGGGGCTGTTAGAAACGATATTCTATTAATCAAGGAATTTCTGTTACTTTGCATGCACATGAAGCTAATATCGATTTTAAAATGCAGTCCGGGGCTCCTCCTGACGCTGTTTGGAAAATTATCCTTAAAAATCGGCTTGCATGGATACACGTCGACTGCATTACACTACAGGAAGTATTTTGGAATCCCAGAAAATCATATTAAAAATTGCTAAATTGCAATTGCAATTGCTAAATTGCTACGTGATTGAAAGAGTGAAAGGTTGTATGCGTCCATATGTAATTCTGCAATCGACTGGCGACCAGTCCACTGCAAGATAAAGGGTACGGATAATAAATAAATGAATAATTGAATGAATGAATGAATTTCCCCAGTAATCCGCAGCTACTTCGGCTTATGCGTCTCTTCTCCAACCTCTTTGTTTCGTCTCTTGCGTCATGCTTCGCCTTGGCACGACTCCTACACAAATAACTCTCCTTCATTTTGCCACTCATTCTCCTGGTGGACTTTTCTTTGACGCGTTAATTCCGAATGCTTTAATTGCACCGTTTTTTCCTTCATTTCTTTACGAATATTTCGTCCTAAGGCCGCCGCCGCCGCCTCCTTTTTTTTTTTCCTCGTCGTTCGCTCTGCCTTATCTCACTCCCGTCTCATGGTCACCCCTGTCTCTTCCATTTTCTTTATTTCATATTGTATCCTTACCTTGTCCTTAGCTTTTACGCCGTCTGCCATCCCTCTATCCGCCTCCCGTTTTATCTTTTCCTCGCTTCCCCCTCTCCTCGTCCTCATCTTCCTCCCGCAGTCGAGCCCTGCCTCGGTCGGTTCAGATCACCGACACATCAACCAGCCTACTCAATATGAAAAATTCTCTATTCTTGGATGGCGGTAGGGGGGTTTAAGACATGAGTAGGCTCAACCGGCCCGAAGCTGCCCTGAAGAGTGGACATAGAAGGCTGGTGAAGAGGGAGATTAATCAAATAAAAGGAGGCTTTCAAGCTTTTTTTTTTTTTTCTCACACCTACAGCCCGCATAATAAAGCTGCACGGCGGGAAGTCTTCTGACGCTCAATATCCTGTTGGTTCTGCAGGTGAGAAGTGCATATTTCAAAATGCCTGTGTATTAAATGTAGCGGTGAGGTCAACCAGAAAACAGGAGGGGTGAAAACGAACCGCTCTGCGGATTTCTGCGGAGTCAAACGTCTTTGAACTCCAAAAAAAAAGGGCGCACAGAATAGGGAAGAGGAGCGATCAAATGGAGAGCCGAGTACCCCCGCCAGGCAAAATGAACAGTTTAATAGTAAAAAAAAAAAAAAAAAAAAGTAAGAAAACTTGTTTTCATTTGTCTGTGTGTGTGTTGACGGGAGGGCGATGCTACAAGACCTGCACGCACCATCAAATTGCATTAAATAGGTGATGCTGCGTATTTCAAGTATTTTGTTTTAATGGACATTTCAACTGGTTAGCACAGGGGTCGGCAACCCGCGGCTTGCGGCTCTTTCATCTTTACACTGCGGCTCCAAGTGGCTTGGGAAAATAAATTTTAAATATCTAATTGAAGTATATTTCACTTGTGTTAATTCCTTTTTTTTTTTTTTTACTTTTTTTTACTTTTTTTACTTTTACTAAGTTGGAAGATTATTGTGATCTTGAAATATTAAAAAAAATTATATTTATTATTTTTCGCCGCTCAAAATAACGTCACTCTCGTGGAAGCCGGTATACCTGCTAGCCGGTAAAGTCCCGATTTTCAGATGCTGTGCGCAGAAGTTCAGGAGCAGAAGTCCCATAAACCAGGTAAAATAAATATTTATGAAGAAATTTTGCAAATATTTTTTTTTTTTATTGTTTACTGACGCAGTGATTTTTTTCCCGATTTATTTTTAAAATTCTGGTCCGCTACACGCCTTGAAAGCTCAAAATGAGTTCATTACATAAATAAAATTTAATTTTCTATGTAATACTTTGTGAATATCAGAAGCAACACACTACACACTTGTTTATACAAAGTGTAAAGGTAATAAAAAGCAATATATACAGTGGTACCTTTATTTTAGACGTCAAATAGTAATTGCGGCTCCCAATGTTTTCTTTTCCAAGGAAACCGGGTCCAAATGGCTCTTTGGGCGTTAAGGGTTGCCGACCCCTAGGTTAGCGTCTTGGAGATGTTTGAAAAATAGCAACAATGATAATTATAATTACTGTTTCAGAAATCGATTGCATATAACAGAGAAGAGTTATTACTTTTAACAGCGTTTTGATTTACAAACCAAGTGCAACTGCTTAGCCAAGGATTCAATCCGGCATAAATGTGATAGAGCAAGTCAAAAACATGAAACCGAGCAACAGGTTTTTATCCCATGTGATCAAATACCAACACGGAACCAACATTTAATCAACGTCGGTGTTTCCCGGCACACAAAAGCATATCGTCGGCTCAAAACCGACATCGAAATTGGGATTTCGTTCAAGGGAAAATAAGTTTACTGACACTCTCGAACTTGCGCGTTCAGGCCAATACTCGTGTTTTTACAACCTGGTTGTGATGCTTTGTTTGGCCCATGTTTTTTAATGAAAGATCCAGTTCAAATTTGCAGTTGCTCTAATTTATTTTAGATGAGTATTGGCTGGGTCGGCACAAGAGACTGGGCTTTTTAAGGACATCTCGACCACGACATCGGTTCCCTCCATCCGAAACAGTTAAAACACGATCCTCCGCTCTATTATTCAAAAGTGTGGACATGTGTGCGGTTATTTAGTGATTTTTTTTTACAAGTGATGATACCTGCGGGAGAAGTTGAAATATTGCCGATCGATACTCAAATTGCTTTTTCAAAGACTTCCCTTTGCAACTAATTTCCATTCCTTACATCCTCCAGACTACTTTCAGTCATGTGTAAGCAGAGGGGGAGAAAAGGGCGAAACAAAAGCCTGGGTGAAATCTCTTCGGCGACAGATCCATCAGAGAGGTCTTATCGTTTGAGGGTGAAGCAAAAACCGAGGTTTCCTCTACGCTTTTTGTGTGCTTTGCATTTTTGTCGTCCCATTACGGCAACCCTTGTCAACTCACCTGTGTTGATTCATCTCTTCTCCCCGTGACACATCTGATTCTACCGGCTCATTCTTGTCATTCAGCAGCCCCCCCCTAAACTCCCAACTGCTGAAAACTTATGCAAATATACACCCAACTTTTCTCCTTTGCTGGGTATTATTGTTCTGTGGATGCAAGACAACCCATTTCATTTCACCATGTTGTTATTATGATTACTGTTATTATGCTTATTATTATGATTGCGATTATTATGCTTATTATAATGATCTTCAACTTCTTCTTCTCCTTTCGGCTTATACACCTTTCCTTTTATTCTGGCTGATAGTTTTCTGTCCCATAGTACCCCTGACGCTCTTCTCCACTCATTCCAACCTGCTTAAACCCGTCTCTTCACCTCTTTTCCACACTCTCCGCTGCTCTGGGCAGTTGACCCCAAGTATTTGAAATCCTCCAGCTTCTTGATCTCCACTCCCTGTAGCGTCACCGTTCCACCCGCATTCCTCATATTCACACACATATATTCCATCTTGCCGCAACTAACCTTCATTCGTCTGGCGCATACCGCCACTTCTCTAGATTTCCCTCAACCTGTTCCCTGCTCTCACAACAGATCACAATGTCATCCGCAAACATGGTCCATGGAGATTCCTGTCTCACCTCATCTGTCAGCCTGTCCATCACCACTGCAAACTGATCCCTGGTGGAGTCCCACATCCACCTTGAACTTCTCTGTTACCCCTACAGCACACCGCACCACTGACTCACAACTAGCATACATGTCCTGCACCAGTCTAGCATACCTCTCTGCCACTCTAGACTTCTTCACATAATACAAGAGTTTCTCTCTTGGCACACTTTCATATGCCTTTTCCAGGTTTACAAAAACACAATACAGCTTCCTCTGGCCTTCTCTGCACTTCTTTATTAACATTCTCAAAGCAAATACTGCATTTTTAGTAGTCTTTCTAGGTATGTAGCTATACCACTGTTCACAAATTCTGACTTCTGCTCTCAGTCTAGTTTCCACTACTCATTCTCATAACTTCATTGAATGGCTCATCGACTTCATCCCTCTATTGCCCCAATTCTGCACATCCCCCTTATTCTTAAAAATTGGCACCATCACACTTTGTCTCCATCCTTCAGGCATCTTCTCTCTTGCTAAGATCCTGTTGAGCAATCTACTCAGTCCCCTCAGTGTCCCAATTCTCATTTGCTAACCGCTTTCTCTTTATCTACTTTCCTTCAAGATGATACTCTGAGTACTCTTCTACCTGTCTCCCTGATAACATTAGCTGTAGTTGTCCAATCATCTGGAAGCTCTCCCTGACCACCCAGAGCCTTTCCCAACTCCTCCCTGAAAACCATGCAACACTCCTCCCTTTCAGCTTCCACCACTTTGTCCTGTGCTCTGTCTTTGTCATCTTGATCTTCCTTGTCACCAGAGTCATCCTACAAACCATCATCTTATGCTGCCTGGCAACACTCTCACCTACAACTACTTCTCAGTCACTGATCTCTTTTCGGTTCCCTTGTCTATACAAGATGTAGTCTACCTGTGTGCTCCTACCTCTGCTCTTGTAAGTTACCCTAAAGTGTTCACTACAGACACTTCCGTCCTTTTTGCAAAATCTACCACCATCTGTCCCTCTGCATTCCTATCCTGTATACCAAATCTACCCATCACTTCTTCATCCCCTCTATTGCCTGCACCAACATGCCCATTGAAGTCTGCACCAATTACCACTCTCTCATCCCTGGGGATATTCTGCATCACTTCATCTAACTCATTCCAGAGCTTCTCCTTCTCCTCAACTCACATCCCACCTGCAGGGCATAGCCACTAAACACAGGCTCTTGCCTTTCCTCTTCTCTCTCTTCTACCGACACTCCTTCCTCCTCTCCTATTATTATTATTATCATTATTATTATTATCATCATCATCATTAGAACAATGAAAATTATGACAATAATGAGCCGATGGAGTCGGCGTATTACTCAGATCAATAATAATAACAATAATATCATATATTTGATAATATCATATCATATACTTGATAATATTAATAATAATCATTATTGGCATAAATGATACTAATAATATTACATATACTGCCAATAATGATAAAAATAATAAAGTTATATTATGTATATATGTACATAAAAATAAAAATGAGATAAAAGTCCCTTTTCCAAGCGTGACCTGGCCTACAACAATAATGAGATGAGATGAGATGAGAACAACTTTATTAATCCCGAAGGAAATTGTTGTGCCAGAGTTTTAAGTAAAAAAACATAACAGTAATAGATAATAGTAGAAAGGAGGAAGAATAAGAAATACAATGAAATATGAGTTGTCCTAACTGTTAACTGTAACTACGAAGATTGAAGATTCCCTGCGGCTGAGGGAAGAATATTAATAATAATAATAATAATGATAATAATATTAATAATATTAATGATTATCATCATCACCCATCCTCAACCTGATCATAATTATGAAAATCATCTTCATAACAATGTCTGGTTATCTCCAAGATGTGTCTGCTAATTTTGATTGAATTTTTTTGTCTGAAAAAAGGTAAAATAAATAAACAAAAGTCCCTCTTTCCCCCGGTCAATTTCCAGAGAACGTTTTTTTTAAGCTAACATTCATTTGAGATGTTGACATGACGTATTTACTTGACTCTCTTTACGGTGACATGATCTCGACTCAAACGAAAAAAAAAAAAAAGGAGGGAGGGGTGGTTATTATCCGTTAATTGCCAGTCAGGGAAAGATTGCGGAGACATCACATGCACCAGTGTGTAGCAAAGCATCAAGATAATAACGGTTCGCCACATGCCTTAATTGGTTTCTCAGGCTATTTGGGCAAAACATCTATGATTAAATATGGCGATCTCAAGCTGCTGTACTTTAATTGTAGTTAGTAGACACTTGGGAGTGTGATTAATGTGACAGATGGTCTAACTAATTCACTACTTGCTTGTTTGTCATCAGCCATTGATTCAATGAATTATTTCTAACCCACTGACGCTTTGTAAAAACACTTAGAATAGCCATGTTCTCAGAGGCTTCCTCTATGGAATCGTCCCCTTTGAGAGAACAGTAACGCTGAGAAATATATCACAGACGTGTGCATTGATTGGACAAGGATTTTCTGGTTTGGAAAATCAAACAAATGCAGAAATGCCCGAAAGCCCGGGTACGCTTTCTTTGATGGTTCCAAACGCGTGGGCTCGAACACGATTTTCACATCGTTCTCAATGAAAAACGTTGTTATATTTTATAGATTATGACCCTTTTTTTAATGACTGGTAAGAAATAGCAGCATATCATATTCCAAATGCAATACTTTTGTTTTTGAGAGCTAAATGCAAACAGAGGGGGCAGCATTACCAAATCTTTTGCACCCGATGAGGCGAATTTAAAGTATCCATAAAAATTAAAGATCAATACTTGAAGTGCGCTTGCCGAGGCGGTATTTCAAAATATCACCTTATTGATTCATCCCCAACACAATTACGGTAAATAGATTTAAAAAAAAAAAAAAAGGGCGCGCTTATGGCGCGAATGTGATCATCAGCCGGCTGCTGACATCATCTGTTCAAGCGAGGCGCATCTGTGTTGAGGTCACGAATCGTAATTTGGTTAGAGCCGGCCGATGTAGCCAATGTGATCATTGCCTTTTTATTTTAAATTGCCATTTCAATTCTTCATACTCTGACACGAGGCCGTATTTCCCACCCCTTGATAATCTGCTGAGTATTTCTATCCAGCTAATATCAAAAAGCACAGCTGCTGTAACCATTAATTCATAATGAAACACGAGTACTACTATTTGGTTTCAACATTAAAATGTGAAAAGCAGATTTGAGTCCATCACATTGGCTCTCCTTTTTCTTCTTCTTCCTTTTGCAACTTCAAAGCGTCTGCGGGAAATAAGCGAGAACCAGCAGGGGAACCGAAGGCATCATTAGCCGAAATTAACAATCAAACAAACAACCTTCTTGAAAACAACAGTTAATTTTGCCATCACAGAATCTGCTCATATAACACATATAGCGGGGATTTTTCATCTTCTGCCGATTTCAGCACAATCGGCTCTTTCTGCAAGACAACCATTCCCCCGATTGGGGGGTTCCATGTTCGTTCTGTTAGCAAGATACACTTTTGGTTGCCCTAAAAATAGCGGGGCAACCAAAATGTCCATACATCCATCCATTGTCTGCCGCTTATATTGCCCTCAAGGTCGCGGGGGATGCTGGAGCCTATCCCAGCTGTCAAGAGGTGGGGTACACCCTGGACGGGTCGCCCCTCAATTGCAACCAAAAAGTTGCTCTAAGACAATCTGTGCTTCCTGTAAAAAAAAAAAAAAAAGGGAACAAGTGGTACTTGATCAGCGCACGACTCCAGTGAGGCAATAGCGGCAGAGGTGTCTCTCAGATATATTAAGGCCGAAACCTCCTTTGCAACGAGATTGATTGGAGCAGCCCTGGTGTCCTTAGAGATAAAGTTCTTCCGTCTTTCTTTTCTTCGTTTTGTTTTAAAAGCCGCACCGCTTTTTTTTTTCGCCGGATCTGACCAGAGTGCATGGGAATGATGAGGTTGATTATAACCCCGGACAACATGGGAAGAAACCTGAATACCAAGTCATCAATCAGGACGTGTCAGTCGCTGCAAGGTCGACCCGATCCCTCTGGCTAATGTCCATCATGGCACGGGGAGACAGATGGCACAAGCGTGACAGTATTGATAGACTGCTGTATAAGCAATTCGATTATTATAGTTGCGCGCTTACGGGGACGGCGGAGTAAATGCAGCGAACGTTAGGGAACCGCCAAAAATACCGCTCGATAGATTAAACAGTCCCTTTGTTTATTTTTATCTCGTGTTCCACAAAGAAACACGTTTTGGGCTATTACAGCATCAGAAAAGGCCACCTGAGCTTTTTTTTTTTTTACCGCGACACATTTCTCCTGACCCCCTCCTCGCCACCTGCTGTTTCCCAACCTGTTCCCACCACCACCACCCCCTCTCCAGGTCCCTCCTGGAAACCTTCCCCGCCCCCCTCCGCACTAGCGCTTCTGGCTGCTCGATACTCCGCCCGCTAACACTGCAGTAGCATTTCCCACGCCGCTCTAAAGCACGACCGCACCGACAGGTAAAGATAAACCCCAACCCTGCATCTCTTGTCTTCTTCCACTCGCGGTCTCTTTGCTGTACGTCTCCCCGATAGCCCGCCATCCCTTCCCCGTCCGCCCGCCCCCACCTCCCACCAAGCCATCTGGTTCTCTTGTGGTCCAAACTCATTTTCCTCATATTTGGCTTCATTTAAATACAGATACTCTCCCCCTGTTTACCCTCATCCTTGCTCTTTCTTATTCCCAGCCCGGCCGCAAAACCCGCCGCCGCCGCCCTTTTCCCTTCTCCCCCTGTCGATAAGAAGATGCAATTTTTATCAGTGTTAATAAAAGCTTCAACTTTTACGGTCCAGTTTAAGACCGGGCCTTCCTCTTTGGATCCTAGAACTATTAATGTGTGATGGATTGAAAAATGTTTGCCGGTGTATTTCCTGCAGCGCGGAGTCATCAATGTGTGTGTTTGTTTGCCCGACAGAAGGTCCAACAGCGGTTTTTATCCTAACAATCATCCACGTATCTACAACATTGAATCGGCTGGTAAGTTGCTAGACTGAGACCTTGTAGCAATAATGCCGGAAGAAAAAAAAAACGTCAACAAGACCAAGGGCGCTTGAATAGGTCTCACGTTTGGCGATAACCTAAAGCTCATCGAAGCTTGCAGGCGGAAAATTAGAAACCTTCGTTACGGGGAGGGGGGAGTATAGAAACTAAATTCAACCGCCCGCTCTGGAAAAACAACGAATTTGAGCCGAATCAGTTATTGTAGGATGTTATTTCTTCGCACGCAGAACAAAACGGTCTTAAAAAACTCTTGAGTCCCTCCGAAATTTCAAACCCTAAAAGGCTATCGTTCGTCGAAATTGAAAATGAAATGAAAAAAAGAAAATAACAATGCTTAATACCTTGCTCCATTTGACCGGGAAATGAATAAATAAATATATGAATAGAACATGCGTCGGCGCTTCTCTGCATTCTGACAGTGACTTTGAAGCAGGTGTTGAGGATAGTGAAACAACCCGGTCTCATGAAAGTTCATGAAATAGTCATGTTTATTCTATTCGTCTACGGGGACATGAAATTTTTATTGTTGGTGCGGTATTCAGCATCAACATTCAGCTTAATGAAACCCCGCAGTCAATATATTTCATGCATTTCTCCTGGTTTACTCAGCAGTTTTTTCTGGTTGAGTTTTATTATTACTAATCATCCGTATTAAAACCGCTTGGCGCTGAAATGAATGTTGTATGTTTTTGTTTTTTTTGCAGTTATTTAATAAATGCTCTGGGATTATGTCATATCCTCACAACTATTTTCATGTGATATCATTAAAATGTTGTGTGCAAATGAGCTTGAAATCAAAAAAGCATTCCTATTATTTTGAGGATATTCTTTTTGATGAATTCCTCGGAAGTCTTTTGTCCTCTGTATTAAAACAAATTAAAAAAATGTATTTCATGTGTTCCTGTGTTTTTTTAATCAATATTTAATATGGTGAATGTGTTGACCAACCAAACCAACATAAATTATTTTCCCAATTCCCAGTTTTCTCATATTTCAATCCCCGACAATTATTCACAAAAGAAGCTCCTGTGATAATTCCCCAGTATAATTTAGTATTTTTAAAATTATATCCCTGTCAATTATGAGAAAAAAAAAATGTTTCTTTATCCGCTTTGGAAGGGTACCTTACCCAGGATCCTCAGCTGCCGTTACCATGGAGACGACGAAGGGAACTGTTAATGTGAGCCCGAGCTGAACTGAGCATTGGTAAAGTTATAAAAATAACTAACTATACAGACAAAAAAAAAAATCTTTGATGTATGAACTTAAGACAACGTGTGAAGGATCACATTCGCTTATTGTCAGTTGTTGCCTTTGTGCACATGCAAGTTGTATTTGCAAATGTTAGCACCTGCTGGAGATACTGGTTTTGGCCCAAACGCTATTTTCACACACGCTGTATCAGTGATGACACAGACATTGCACCAGGGAGCCGGTTGAATAAAGCCTTTCTTTTTTTTTGTTTTTGGTTTTCTTTGTTTCTCAACTGATTGCTTTTACATGTTTGCACCCTCCTTCGGGTACGGACCAGATTTAGGTGTGCAACGCATGTGTAAAATGGATTAAAAAAAACAAGTAACTCCTGATTGACAGGTAAAAGACAAGGTGGTTGCATGAAAGATGCTTGTTTAAAAATACGAAAGGGAAAGTTATTACCCCTTACATGACCAAATATTTAAAATTTACTGAGTTCCGCACAAAAAAACTGTAAAACCTAAACATATTAACTCAAGAGACTTAATTCAGTAAGCGCCCATGTTTTAAAGCAGCATATTCCAGATTTGATTTACTCAATGTCGTTGTTTCTGAAACTCCCTTTACAAACACGCCCTTTTCTTTTGTTCAAGATTTGATTCAGAGGGGATTTCTGGGTCATTTTTCGAAGATCCGATTTTGTAGAAGCATTGATCTTGGGATATGAATTTAAATGTAGCACAGGTGTTACATTGCAAAAAAAAAAAAAATCCCAAAACAGCTTTGTGAAGTTTTTTTTTTTTTTTTTTTTTTTTTTTTTTTTATTGTAGCAGTAGAACAGTTGTCCTTGTCTTGATGACAATAAATTTACATTGTTCTTTCCCCATTGACGGATTATAATGACAACAAACAGATCTCACAAAGACGTTTTATTTTTTCTTTGCAAAATGAAAAACAGATCCACTGATAGTTCCTCCGCCAGCCAAAACAATGAAAAAAAACAAAAAAAAAAAAAAACAATATGTGTTCACCTCTGAAAAGAGTTGCGTAATGTCCTTTGCGGGTCTTTGTGAAGCCTAAAAAAAAAGCCTTGCTGATATCGTCAGGGATTATTTTAGGCTTAGAGACAGGAAAGCGGTGTCAGGACGTCTCGGTTACGAGAAGGAGCCTCGCAGGTTAAACAAAAAAAAAACAAAAACACAAGATTAGCCAGAGAATGAGTCTCGGTGAAAGTCATGCTGCTGGTTCGGCTACTGAAATGGCAAGAATGAACCCCCATACTTCGAATTTGCCAAAATCAGTGGTTTTAACCGTATCCCCTAAAAATGTGTAGATACTACCGCTATTAGCGCATCAGAATCTGAGTAACAAATGAAGATGAGCGTTCGCTAATGACAGGGACTTTGGGGCTGCCGTAGCTTGCGAGGTGGTGAGCGGTTTGTTGCGGAGCAGAGCAGGAACCCAAATTGAACGGGTTTGTTTAACGGAAGGTCACGTGATTCGCAGGGTGATGAGGCATGGCTGAGCTAATCTGCCGCACTAACACAGCTGCCCGTCGGATCTGAGACACGACAACAAAGCGAGTCGGACAGGAAAAAAAAAAAAAGGGGAGGCCTCGCTCGAAATATACAGATGAAATGGGGGCCGATTTGCAAGCAGCGGGTGACTCTTGAAATAGTGCGGCATTTAGGGGAGAATTCAGGAGAAGTGTTAACAGGTGCTGCGTCGTGACAACTTTTCGTGACACTTGACGGGCTGTAAGTGTTGGCCCTACGATCTGGCTCCCTCTGTGACTTCCCACACCTGCTCGGTATCTGCCATCAAGCACTGCCGCCTGCTGCCATCTAATCACCACCTTTGTGCAACATTTGTCTTCAGCCCATATTAAGTGAGTTTTTCCTGCATATTAACCGGATGCTAAACACAGCACTGCTTTTTTGTGTGTTTTCAGAGCCTAATAATGAATGATAACACCTGTGTCCCATCACAAGGTGTAAGGTTTTTATGTGAGGCCCCAATTAAGGCTAAAACTCCAAATAACCCAAGCATAAAAACCGACTTCATTAATTCTAATCAAGCATACATGTTTTGCTCCACTTGCTCACTGGTCAGGGTTAGCAAATATACCTCACAGCAAGAAGGTCCCTGGTTTGCATCCACTGGGGGGGGTTCTGTGTTTGTTCTCAGCATGTTCTCTCCATGCCTGCGGTGGCTTCCAACGGATTCTCCGGTTTTACTCACACACTCCAAAAACATGCAGTAGGTTCATTTGAGACCGCCAATTGCCCAAGCCGAGAGTGCGGATGATTGTATGTCTCTATATATGGACCTGTGATTGAGTGGTGAGCGGTCCAGGGTGAACCCCACCTCAACCAATGACAGCTGGGATAGGCTCTAATATAATGAATGATTGCTAGTCAGTCACCGGCTTGAAGACAGATAGGCACAGTGTCTCTTGGTCGGCTATGGCTCAGCTGATAGAGCGGAGTCCTTCCAACGGGACAGTTAGTGTTTCAATTCCCGGCACTCCCGCCTACTTGCCAAAGTGTTTTTTGCTCAAGATTCACATCCCTGCCAGTTAATCTCGATTTGTCTGCTTTCGCCTTGCGAGGCAGCTCTGCCACCATCGGGTTGTGAGCGCGCATGAAGGGGTGAATGCAAAAGCCAGTGACAAGCACTTTGAAACCACATGGTAAATAAAGCGCTATACAAATTGAGACAGCTTATTTCACGTGTCATCTCAAGAATTCAGTTGTTAATCGGGCAAAATGTTTTTTTCTTTCTATCTTGAAAGGGTTGTGATTAATACCATGCCTTCGACTGTTAGGACAAGGACAAGGACATGTTAGCAGTCAAGACATACCGCCATTGGAAACTATCGGATGAAGTTTCAAACGAGTAAAAAAAGGTGAGTGAGCCTGATTTTGCCAGAGACTGATATAATTTGTGTTGTGTATTTTAAATTTTCATTTGCATTTTCATTCGAATTTTTTTGTCCACGGCTATGATTGAAACATTTGATCTTCATTAAGTTTTTGCTGTTTTGTAAATTAATCAGTATTATCCTGCCTGTCCGATGGTTTAGCTACCTGGCCACAGGCCTATCTATCGAAGATTCATATTTAAGAAAAAAAAAACAAAGATCAACATTGTTAATTTCTTTTTCCAACACCTCAAATTACATTTAGCAAATATAACCGATTTTCACCACATAAGACTTTTTCTTTTCATTTTTTTTCATTTATCGAGCCTGATCTGGCTCCCGTTTTGTTTACTCACAACGATCAATCTCAGTCCATTAAACAAAAATTAGTCGATTCAAGCTGCAAAGCAAAACAAAAAGATTATTTTGTAACCCGGCAAACTCTCAATGTTCATTCCTTAAAAGACCGCAAATGTGACTTATTTGATAAGAATAACCCAAAAAATGTGTCCGTCAGAGATACGGTATACGGTGAATGTTGCCTCAGTGCAAATTGCAGGGAGAGATTTTTCTTCCGCTGGGAGGCAAGAGCTGGTGACTGTCGTCTACTGAAAGTTCCTGACGTTAGTGGATAAAGTGACAGATCTGGCAGAAGTGTGTTGAATGACTGAGTTTGGGTGTCAGTTTACCGTCTCCCTTCAGCCTCCATTGGGAGTTCCACTTTGGTTGTGCCTGCCGTGTCATATGTGATGCCTCATGTTTACCGTAACATGCGCCGCTTCGAAAGTGTATACACCGGCGGAAGCCTTATACGAAAAATATACTTGAAAATAGTTTTTGAGTCGGATTCAGACCGGCTAAAAGCACGGGTCAGGGCTGCTCGGCTATCGAGCAACAAGACACATGGGAAAAGGAAAGTAGAATTTAATTAAAAAAAAATAAACGCCCACTGATCGAGGTTAAGCGTCAACCGCTGAGAATTCGTGAATAGTGACGGCTGTCTTACGTACGTTGTTTAAATGAGCTGCGCAGCAACAGCAAGGTGGCCTGACGTTAATAAAAACTATTAAATGGATTAAGATCACTGGTGAGATTAAACAACAATGGGCGTTTTTGAAAAGACAGCGGGATTAATGAGCGTTTTTCTACAATCCTTTATAGTAAATAAGGGTTTTTATTTGTGCTTCTTTTTGCATCCTTTCCACAGGATACATAGAGCTCTGGTCAAAATCACTTTGGCCCCGTCAGTCAGAACTGACTTGAAGACACCGTGCAGTCAATTAGAAATATCAAGCTCCTTTTCTTTATTCCCTTCCTACGTCAGAAGGAGCTGGTGAGGTGTTTGGGCTTGCTGATACCATCTGGTCTCCATCTGTAATGAGACGAACCAACCTGGGGGGGCAAACGTATACCCGGGGCATACTAATATCCCAAAATCTTTCCGAAAGCATACATCTTGAGAAGAACAGCTTCAAATGACAAGGACAAATGACAAAAAAAGTATTAAATACCAATATAAGGTGATGTCAAAACAGGGAACAACAGCACCGATTGTCTCCAAAGAGCGGCCACAGTCTAAGTTTAGAAGTCCACTATACCTCTATCTTGGCTGAATATAATTGCGACCCAGTGATGCCCTCCTTGGAGAGTTTGCTCAAAAGTCAGGTTTCACTGGCAGCGAGGTTATAATGGTAACCTTGCTGCACCTTGAAACATCCAGCAGCTTATCTTCCGTGGTGAAGCGACATTTTCCGGAGGGTACACGTAGCCAAAGAAGGGACGACCTGACGGGATTTCACGAATGGGCAATTCGGTGCCTGTTGACCGAGTGCGAAGGCGGCGTTTATTCGAACCAATCCCGTTTGGAACAACCTCAATCCGGACGGGGATAATAAACGACCAACCTCCATCGCAAAAAAAAAAAAAAAAAATGCCGATCACAACAGCGGCGCGGCAAGCTGTTGTCCCATCGCGCTGCACATTGGTTTGACACATCCGCTCCTCAACTGTCCTTTATGAATAATTTAACATATTCATGAGTCATAACTGTCAACTGTGATTACTCAATGCCTATTAATTTTTTGGGGGGAAAAAAGCACGGCTATAGCTTTTGCAATGCGGTTAAAAAAAAAAATACATACCAAGCATTTTTCAAATTATTGCTACATTTTTCATTAGTCGAAGGATGTCGGTATGAATGAAAGAGGACGCCGGCCAATGACGTTCAGACAATCTTTTTGGAATGTCATTTTCATTTAGACGCATTTTCTGTCTACCTCCCGAGTCAGCGAATGCTAAAAGAAGAAAAAGTCTGATGTACCAGGATATTGTGTTTTAAGGTGTTTCACACTGGAAGGTTTAATTTCTTACTTTCCCAAGGTATGTTTGATATTTGTAAGAATTACACTTCTTGAAGGATTTTATGATTCAAAGATTAAAAAAAAAAAAACATGCAGTTTCGGTTTAAAGCTAAACCGAAAGCTCTGCCACAAGGTTGTTTCTGGGCACTGACCCTTTTTTTCCCTGTAATGTGTTAGTAGCAATGCATTGGAGTAATAAATCAAGCATTTTAATTAATATAAATAATTTCTTGGGCCAGATATCTCAGATCACAACCGAAGTTTTGCAGCCATAACTGCTGATTTAGAAGCCAGAAATTTCGATCACGTTCCTTTCATAACTGTCTGATGTATATGTTGCGCTAGTAAGCCCGCTAAAATAGCGCCCAACTGTAAATGGTTTGACGGTATTGGTGCTTTTCCAATCAACAACAGTTCATAGAAACAAACCCCCAATGAATATTCTTCTATGAATTCTCATGCTGTAGAAAAGGTACCAACCTGGCAATCTATCTCAGAAGAAGAGTTCCCCTTCCTGTACTCGTCCATGTTCCGGTGATGCCATGATTATAGGCAGTGTATCAAAGTTATTACTTTGTAGAGTGAGGTCATTTCAATTTTAAAAAGGGCATGAAAACTAGTTTATTCTTGTGTTTTTTTGAGCAACCGACCGGTCACGTTTTATTGTCTAACTGACCTAAGGGTCAATTTCTTTATGGAGATAACAAAATTCACATCATGTCTGATCGCCTTTAACACATTGTTGAGTCCAAAAGAATACGCATTTACTTCGAATTTGATGCTTTTGGCATCATGAACATTTAAATATGGTGACTCTCGCTAAACTCTATGAAATCATATCTAGCTTCCTTTTGAAGGGTAGCAAAAAAAAAAAAAAAAAATTACGGTGGATAGCCGTAAATTAACTATGGACATTCAGCAGCTCCACTGTCGTACCCTTTGATTCGGTTTATCATTCTGCCCTCTCATTCATCACGGAGATCCCTCGGGCAGTCGGTTCAGTCTCTCAGTCCTCTCAGTCACGGTGGCATTATAAGAATATGGATCTCGTCATCCATAAATCCATAATTGGACATATAATTTCATTATCCCACTAACGCCGGGGCCGTGTGCCCCCTACCGCGTTAGTCGTAACTTTAGTCTTGAGATTCAATCCAGTCGCCTTCATCGGAGTTAAGACAATCTGTGTTTTTTGGGGTTTTTTTGTTTTTTTTTTTACTTTTGACGCCCGACCCAAATCGACAAGACATTCTCAAAACCGCCCTAACAGCGTTTTGATTTGTTTAACACTCCATCATATCTCTGACACCCTTGCGAACCGGAGGAACCCTCAGTACTTTTCAAGGCTCGACTATTAAGCGATGCAAATCTGACCGTGTAATTTACCGCGGTTTGGGCAAAAGTACGCTGAAATTCAGATTTATGGAACAACAAGAAGGACGGAGCCATATGTGTGCAGAGATTAGCCGCGCTACGATATGACAGACTGACGTAGCGTGGAAATATTTCACTGTAATAACGCTGACAAAATAGCAGGCGCGGCTCTCGCTAAGTACTTCCCTGGATAATTTGTAAAGGAAATAAGGGCCCTCCCACGCAGCTACAACGTCGTTGACTTTGAGTGTGGGGCGGTTCAATGAATAAACATAAATATGTTTACCGCCGCAGCACGTAAAGGAAGAACGGAAGTTATGAAGTTGGGAGCTGTTTACACAGCCTTTTTTTTAAACGGCACTCATCTGTTTTTTTTTTTGTGCTCTATAGATTACAATCATGTTATTTATCAAAAAAATTGTCCTTAAACAGCACACGTTTAGGGCGCAAACTGCTTTAATTATGTTTTGTTTTGTCTTTTACGCGTCACTTGTGTTATTTGTGCTGAGGAAAAACGGCAACCAACTACGCTCGCAAAAGCCTCAGTAGAGCATTTGAAAACGCCGAATTGTCTAATCCATGGCAATGAGAGTGATTTGAAACGATCTGACTCACGTCATCATCGGCAAAGGTGATGATGGCGCCATTTTGCAAATCCTACATGCAGAGAAAGGTCATTCCCTGCTGTTAGATCTCTCTGACGGAGTCTTCAGAGCAGACACGTTGAAATATCTAATACTGTCTGATAATAGCGCAAAATCTGTTTTCACAGATGCAAATAGAGGGTCAATCAATCCCCCCCGCCCGCCCGCCCGCCTGCCCGCCCAATTGCCATTTTTGTCGCAGTGGTCTCTGACGGGGCGTTAATGTCAGCGGGCCGGCGGTCCGCACCGTCGGAGACGTTGGCGAGATCGCGTCTTTCGAAGCGGGGTGAGAAGCTGAAGCGAAATAAAACTACGGGGAGAAACCTCACACCAAGAGGGGGGAGATATGATGCTGGGGAGACTGAAAAGCAGAACTTGAGGGACTTAAAGAGAAAAAAAGAATGAGGGAGGGCGGGTGTTGGGAAAGAATAGAGACGAGGAGAGGATGAAATTGGATGTAAAAAATGGTGTGTACAGAGAGCGAAGAGGCAGGAGCGATAAAAATGAGCTCAAAGGGGAGGAAAACAATATGTTCTTGAGCTTGTTTTGTGCCTTAAGTCCATTAGAACAAATATACTGCTCATTTTACGTTTTTCCAATCTAAATTGATTACATTTTCAGTGATAAGTGTAGTATAAATAACCAGAGGTAGAGAAAGTAAATAAATGTCCTACTTCTGCTGTGATAATATTGAGCTGCAAATTTACTTCCCACGGATGGGAATAAGTGTGTTGTGTGTCAAATATTGATTCTGAAAACCCGACTCCAGTCCTGAATAACAATGGCCAAGAGGTGTGAGAGGGGGCTGCAAAAAATGCATAAAATAATAATAAATGCTATTTTGTTAAAAACCCAAGGATGCTAAATATATATATATATACATATCTATTTTTAATTTCACTCTGTCAGATGGCATAAATGGGTTAAGTCCCAATATGCACATCGCCCGACTCCGTCGCAGAATGTGTCAGCGCAAGTTAATAATCTGTTGGTGAGCCGGGGACAACTTGTATAACCGTGTCTGCCCGCCCCAAAACTTGTCATCGCCATTTGCTACCGAAGTCTCAAGTCGTAAGACCCAACCCAAAACTATAAACTCCGGCCGCTTTATCCGTTTACTGATGCGGCCGCTTGCGTGTAACAGTACGCCAGCATGCCTGCGTGTCAACCTCATGATAAAGTATACAAGTCTTGCCCCGTTTCAACCCCTAATTTCCGTATAGTTAAGTGCAAAGATTTCACGGGTAAAGTCCCGCGACTGCACATAATGAAAAAACCCAGAACCAGAGGCTTGTTTCCAGATGTGCGACCAAAGTGCTGCACGGTCTGCGCGTGAGTCGCCAGCGTTCTCTGGTTCGACCGGAACACTCCATCCAAACCTATCGCCGTAGATGTGACTCTCGATATGGACTTGCCTGGAGATTGTAAAACATGAGCTGCTTTCGCACTGTAGGGATTTTTGGTAGATCCTTGAACTTTTCAGGATCTGGGTCACTTTTTCGTTTTTAATTTTTAGCTCCTGCTCCGAGGTTGGCTTTTTTTTTACAGTTCGATAGGAACTCACATGGCATGGGTGTTTTTTGGATCTCACAAGCCATGCCTATTATCAGATGCTTCTGGCAGCATGCGGAGCGCCATTTTTAAAAATAGTTGAAATCACCAATCTGCTGTTTTCTTGCGACAGAACGAATAAGAAATGGACCAAAAACGCGATGCAGAAGTTGAACACTTTGGCATCTTCGCCTCTCAACTTCCTCTTCTTTGCCATGGTTTGTTTTTTTTTTTTTTTAATTTGGCATTTAAGGTCCCTACCGCAGTCCCTTAAATGCAAAAAATAAAGTTTCTAGAACCAAATTGAAGCCTGACAGTTCTGAGAACTTCTCCATCATCTCCCCTAATTTTCAGTCAACAGTTGTTGGTTGAGAGCTAAGCTATTTAAAAAAACTGGGGAAATCAGTCATTTGATGCTCTGGTATTCCGTGTTAGTGAACGCAAACTGTAAAAATACGCCAGAAATAATTTTCTCATTGTTGGGAGGTACATATATAAAGGTTGTTCTCCTCCGGGTCGGCTTAAATGCCATGTTGCCCCAGCGTGACCGTGACAGTGATATATGGCGAGCGGCTGCCCTCAAAAGCCATTAATCCTAGAATAAGTGGCATCAATATAATTTACATAGCTTGCTCAACGTTTTTCATCAGGTCGTCCAAAAAAGTAATGTTGAAGTGTAAGGGCGAGACACGTGAGAGATGAAATTAAAAAAAAAACAAGTTTATTAACTGATAGAATCAGCTTGCTGCCGCTGTTAGTGCGATACGCTAGCTTCACCCGATGGATTTCTCTAAATTTAAACAACGTTATGGGAGCGGAATGACAAAGCTCAGGGTAGAATAGTTTGACAAAATGCAAACATGAGGGTTTTTTTTTCTTGATTCATTTGGTTATGCAAAGTTATGCAGAGTGAAAACACAATACTGCTACCTATTACACAATATCTGATTTTGTTTTGTTTGTTTTTTCGTTTTCATAGTCTAGCTAATCGCATGCCACATAACCTTCATCCTCAATTCTATTTCATTATAAATACCGGGGTCATTTGATGTCATGGTGAGAGTATATAATAATGCCGTATCTATGTTTACTAACCATTTTACAGCATTGAATGGTGACATAGTCCATGTTATGTTCCAGCTACTGTTAAGGAAAACAGCTGCTGCACTTTATGGAAACACATTACACGTTGTACAATGGACGTTTGTGCAAAAAGGAAGAAATATTTTTTTCAAATCCCGTCAATCAAGCTCATTGCACCTCACGTATCAGAGCGCTAACATACTGCAGCAGAAAATGTCCACACAAGGCTTTTTCCCACATTGCAAAGAGGCCAGAGTTTTTTTTTTGTGAAGCTCAGCATTTTCAGTAATTAAAACGGCAAATGAATACAAATAACACTTGTTTGCAGCCATGCTTGATGTATTTTACGCAACACTGGTGTCTTAAAATACTGCCTTCGCTAATACCCAAACAGTTGCCTCTCCTCCAAATTTAATGAAGAATCTGGGGCGCTAAATATCCAAACATGCATCCCCCTAACAAGTAGATTTAATGGACTCAAAATCATGTTTATTTATGATTTACACCCACAAGATGGGCTATTCACAGTCGCTATACATAACATCCCGCACCGGAAACATTCACGGGTCTGTTATGAATAAAATCCTCACCGGCTCGTGACCCCGCGTAAATAAATATGGACACGCACATATAAAAAAAGGATTTGTCAAGCTGCAGAATACTTCAAGTAGGTCAACACCCAGGCAGTGCTGAAATCTAGTGTCTGCACATCATGTAGAAATGGAATCAAAGGAAGTTTTCAAGTTTTAAACTAGTGCCAATAAACCCAGAGGAGCCGTCTCTTTAAGCCAAGAAAGAAAATGTGATTTTTTTTTATTTTTTTTTGGGGGGGGGGACACAAATATTCTAATTTGGACGCACTGAGAAGATGCTTTCCTGTGTACAAAAATCTGTCAGACGAATCCAACCACCTCTTGTGTATCGATAAAAATACAGCGGATGCGAACGTCTTGAAAAGATGAAGGAAAGGAAAAGAAGCAACGAGTGTACGCCGGCGTTCCCTTCTCCATTTGTCAACAGGAGTGGAAGTTTCCCCGCAACGTAGCGTGAGGCCGGCATCGTGGCGTGTGAGTTGTGTGCACAAACACGGCAAACTCAGCAAATGCAAACCGCAGCTTCTCCCACCCCCCCATTATCCAACGCACTCATGCTGAACACGTCCCGTGTCCTGCTGCGAATCGATGGACTGCGTGGCAGCGGGGGCCGGCGGGGAGGAGCTGGCACATCTCAAATCAGTAGAAAGGCCATTTCTATTGATCCGGCTAAATCACTGGAGACAGATGCAACCCATTCACAACTCTGGCAATCTATGGATCCTCCACTGGGCTCTGACCTACATTGCAATGACAAGTAAACACAACTTCAGAGGACGTGTCTCTTCCTTCCCACTGTCTTCCCGTCGCCCAGCCCTCACCTCCCCCTCGAAGAGCCGCCGTTTCCCGGGTACAAAATTAATTTAAAAAAAAAAAAAAAAAAAAAAAAACGAGTTTTCTCTCGGTGCGTTTCGCTGTCGGGCACGTTCCTCCTTGCATCTGGGCAGACGGCTCTTAGTGTTTATTTTTCACTTACTCAATTTTCTGCCAGAGTCATTTGTGGAATAATGTGAATGTCTCCAGGAGCGGCAAAAAAAAAAAAAAAAAAAAAAATCCATCCATCCCTTTTAATTTTCTCCAAAAATGCTTTTGTCAGAGAAGGAGGGCTTAACATCACCCACACAGATGTAAATGTAAATGGTCAGAGTGATGGGCTTATTTCACACCCTTATAGAACAGGAATTAACACATAACCAAGTGACTGAAGCTTAGAGTAACAAGGAGTGATTGTATTCTAATTTGTGTTTTATGTCTGATGTTAGCACCAGCTGTCAGGAGTATTCCCAAATCTAAGACGGAGCGCAAAAGGATACTAATTGCACAAACACATACAAGCCAAAACCTAGAGCTTTCTGTTCCTTTTCATACTCTCCTGGAAAAAAAAAGACTTGTTTCCATGACAATCCTCAAGTTGATGCAGCTTTTAATGAAAAGTGTGAAGTCCAGAATCCCAACTCGGGTTATTTTACAAGCAACAGAAACACAAATCTATCCGATAACGGGTCAGATATTACATCCAGAACACCAAAAGTTCTGATACTACTATTAAATCACGTTTCTTCATCTAATGTCGGGGCAATGGTGTCCTCCAGGTAAGGACAAAGAACGTCACACTGTCCAACTTTTCTTAAATCCATTGCCATAAATGCCTAAATCCAAAGAATAGCACATATATTGTTGGTTTTATATTGTATAACCAAATATGTTTTGAACAAACGAAATCCAAATACTCAAATAACATAAACATTTCCTCACCATGAACTGAATAATTCTCTGGTTGGTAATCCAGTTTTTTCAAGGAAAAAAAAAAATCGCAAGAAATAACTGTTTTGGTTGAATTGTTATTATTTATTTATTTTTAAGTCTTGGGCGGCTATTAAGGCACTTAGTCATTTTAATTGTTGTGATTTTGACCGTCAACTAATTTTAAGTTTTTGAGAAGAGTCACTCGATCGTGCTGAAAGTGGAAAGAAAACCATCACGGCATTTTAAGTTTATGCATTTTTCCACACAGAATAATCTGAACTAACAAGCTATTATACCGAAAACACATCATAATGCGCAGATACTTACCAATAAATTACTTTATAATTTCCTCCTCAACACCTGATTTCACCCTCGCGGAACTTATGTTCTGATTTTCTGTCTTTTTGTCTCAGAAAAGTTATGTTGCAGCACACATCGTGCTCACCCCTCCCCCATTACCATTATTTATTCTCACCTCCGGCTGCAGAGCCAGCTGGATTTTACACGTGTGATCAGATCGAAGTAGAAACAGTCAGGGTGAAAAAAAAAAATCGTTCGTTGTCGGGTCCTTGAGGTTCAGATTGAACAAGGTATGGTTCAGGACTCAACATGTGCACCATTGTCCGTTTTCTAATGCGGGTTCTGGTCATGTTTTCAGCAGTCGAGGCAGAAAAGCGCAGACTCCCCTCTCCCCGGACGCCCCTTGGTCCACCTCTTCCAGGGGGATCCCGAGGCGTTCCCAGGCCAATCTAGATACATGGTCCCTCCAACGGGTCCTGAGTCTCACCAATTGGACATACTTGGAACACCCGACCAGGGAGGTGTCCAAGAGGCACTCTGACAAGACACCCGAGCCACCTCATTTGGCTCCTCTCCACATGGAGGAGCTCTACTCTGAGCCCCTCCTGGATGACCGAACCTTTGCCCCTATTTCTAAGAGGGAGAGACAAAAAGGCATATCGCTCGCTTGGATCTTGGATCTTGGATCTTGGATCTTGGATCTTGGATCTTACTAGTCGACATACCATCCTATGTCGATCTATGTGGACTAGGGCCGGAGTGGGCACTCTTACTAGTCGACATACCATCCTACCCTCAACCATAGGTTGAGGGTAGGATGGTATGTCGACTTGTAAAGTAAGAGCTTTGCCTTTTTGTTCTGCATCTTCTTCACCACGAGAGACCAGCGCAGAGTCCACATCACTGGTGACACTGCACAGATCCATCTGTGGATCTTCTGCTCCATCCTTCTCTCTTTCATGAACAAGATCCCGAGATACTTGTACTTTTTACGTTCAAGGCAGGACCTTCTCCCTGACCCGGAGTGGGCACTCCACCTGTTTCCATCTGAGAACCGTTGTCTAGGATTTGGAGGTGCTGATCCTCATCCCGGCTCTTGCGATAGCTGGTGCTCACGGTCCTTTGACTGCTCGGACTGTTCGGTTTTAATTGGTCAAAAATATTGTTTTACGTTAGACTACGGGACTTTTCGTACAAAAAGTCCACATTTAATGTCTTGATAATATGATACATCCCACCTAGCCCATTAAAAAATGTCTGGAATGATTGGTCAATATGGCATGGCGGTAAAGCATACAACTCCACAGAGCGACAAAATTTTAGTTGCTCTTCCTCCGGATACGATTTTGAAACTGTTGCTTTTTTCAATCATTTGTTTCCTTCCCATCGGAGAAACACGGCTAAGGGTGCAGATGGTAATATCGTCGCCGCCGATGTCGAGCGGCACTCATTTCGCTCCGGTATATTCTATCGTTTGCACTCGTTCCCATCATCCCGGTGGCAGGGCGCGCGGACCAAAAGCTCTGACCTCAATCATAACAACCGTACCGCCTAACCCGTCACAGTTTGACTCCCTGACCTCCCCGAGCACTTGCCTCCGGAGCAAATTAGTCAGTGACACTGACACGAGGAGACGGTTTGTCCCAGACAGTCCTGACACTTCTGATTGCCGTGTCACCGCCCCTGTTTGTCCCACACACAGCCTGACATCGCTTTCTATCCAATTTTAAATGATTCTGTTATCTTCCCGTTTTTTCACAGCGATGACGCCAACCCCCACGTTGTCTCATCGCAATTAATACTTCCTCTTCCTGCAAAAGTCGCCCGCTGTTGCCATCATCTATTGGTTTAGTTAATTTCCAGTGTGTGCCAACGTAGTAACGAGGGTGTGCGGAGTTTGATTGTGGCTCCCTTGGTCCAAAAACACGCAGCAGGCAAACAGAAGCCCCTAAATTACCAGTCTGTGTGAATAAGAGAAGGAGTATTTGTATGTCTCAACAGCCAGTCGTCGACTTATGTTGTTATTACGTTCTTTTGGCGCGATGTAACAGAATTTTTGTAGTCAGTTTAAGCATAAAATAGAGTATTGTGCATATCATGGGTGGCGTGTTCATGAGGGTGATCAGGGCGACGCACCACCAAAGCACAGAAATTTTTTAAAAACCCTTTCTACTTAACTGTTCCAGCAGTTCTGACCATTGTAGCTGCCTCTGAATGTAACGTCCAATTAGCGTGCAGTGCTGCTCCGCGGGGACACGCCCCTTTTTGGGAGATTTTCAGTCAGGTTGAATGAGTTCTCTCATAGACTCTCATGTGAAATCCTCTTTTTTTTTTAAAAAAAAACAAAAAAACCTGGCACTAAAATGCATTTCCTGCAGGAGGGCTAGCACGTACCATAATTTCTGGACTTTTGAGCACAACTGAACACAAGCTGCACCGGCTAGCTTATTGCTATCTTTGTACTAAAACTATTAAAGTGTCTGCTTCAGTGTCAGAATGGAACAGCCTCAGAATTTCACAGTAATTCATTAATCCAATGTGACGAAGCTAAATGTTTTTGGAGGCATGAAGCTCGACAGCCCAAAAAATCCATAAATTAGCTGCATCATTGTTTAAGCTGCAGTGTTTAAAACGTGTGAAAAACAATTATGGTAAGTGCTTTTGTCATACAGGCAACGGTCAAACATTTTCTTTTCACATTCAGCGATATCTGAAAATAAACTGATAATTATTCTATGAATGAATGGCCAATCCACTCTAGTCAGTGCAGACAATTTCACTCATGAATAATCCTAGATGGACTTATGTTGTAGCTTATGTAGATAGAAGTATCCTCTTTGTGTTTTTTTAATATTTTTTTTTAATTATTGCATAGCCCGATCAGGCCAAGGAAGGGCATCTACTCGAACTACGCACATTCAATATCAATATAGTAGGTCAGAAAAATTCTATTGCATCTCTCAAAAAAGTTCATTTCAGCCCACGCAGTAATAAAGAAAAATTGGGAACAAAATAATTAAGACCCCCAAGGCCAAATTTAAATATTAAACAGATTATATATAATTTTGACAAGACAAATGTAAATCGTGACAATTGTCTAATTTGCGTATTCAATGCGTCACCTTAGGCATCATTGCAAAAGTTGTCCCCCATGATAATGTTTTCAGGAGCCACTACCAGTGTCTTAGTCACTCAATCAAGCTAATGCAATGGCATCTGGAGTGGTATCTGAGGTAGATGGTTCGGCCAATCAACCGAGCAATGTGTCTGTGCGTTTTATTCAATTCAATTTCACTTCTATTGAGCCCCGTAAACAGAGCTGTCTTCCCCGTAAAGCGCAGTGGGACAACGTATTTGTCGCTCACCAACTAGTTCCCCAGCAAAATTTGTTTTAATGTGACGTACATCACAATGTAGGAGAAGGGATGGTGACATAACCACAAAAAAAACCTTGGGTAAAAGAAATTGAAAACGATGGACCGGCTGTATGTGATGTTGAATGAGAGACTGAATTTTTTTTTCTCTATAGATGCGGCCTCGTGATTGTTCAGCAAACGGTCCATCGTGTAGCCTCGCCCAACGATACCAGCAAACACAAACAAATAAAAAGGCAGACAAAGTTAGGTTTTTTCAGATCATTTTTTTGGTAAAACTCAAAAGTTTGTTTTTTTTTGAATAACCTCAAGTTGTTTTTTTTTTTGGATAACTTATGCATAAAACCCAAAATTTAATGATAATTGATCATCTTTTCCTTTCGGCTTTTCCCTTCAGGGGTCACCACAGTGAATCAACCTCCCCCATCTAACCCCTGTTTTCTGTATCCTCCTCTCTCACACCAACTCACTTCATGTCCTCTTTCAATACAACGCATAAATCTTCTTTTTGGTCTTCCTCTCAAGCTCCAATTCCGGCGTGCTTCTACCGATATATTCACCACCCCTCCTCCGTACATCACCCAACCATTTCAGTCTTCTCAGACCTTCTCTTCAAAACATCTAACAATGTGCTGTCCCTCTGATGGACTCATTCCTTATTCCCGTCTTTTCTTTAATGCCAGTGTCTCCAAACCATACGGCATCGCTGGTCTCAAAACTGTCTTGTATACCTTCCCTTTCATCCAAGCTGAAACTCTTTTATTCAACCTGCTTGTATGCGTTTCTTCACCCTTTTTTATGAAAAAAAAAAAAAAAAATTGCTTTATCGGGACTTTCCCATAAAGTAACCATGGGGTGGAGTCTCACAATACAGTAGAAACTCGGCTTACAAATTTAATTTGTTCTTTGACTTCTTTGTGAACCAAATGAATTTTTGATCCATTGATCCGTTCTCCAACTCTACAAACATATTGTACCCTCATCAAACATTTTATGGGTTTATTTGTGGCAAAAATACAGAAATCACCTAAAGATAAACTTGATTATTACTGTATTCTTTCTCACCAGTACCTCCTTCCCTAAATCAGCAAAAATAAAGCCTTCTTGCATTGCAAAACCCTCGCTAACGCTATCTACAGCTAGCTGTCTTTCGTTAATCTAAACTAACAGTCAGATTTCAATTTCTTCTAAAACCCGATACCTTTGCTTTGCTAACAAAGTCGCTCCTTTAGCTACTTCAGCCGTCTTTAGCGCATCTTCGCTCTTCAGGCTCGTACAGATAGTTCTTGGAGAGATCCTTAACACCGCTCCCACGTGTAGTTCTTATTTCCCTCTTCAGATTGACACGAATTCTTGACTTCTTCTTTACACGACTATAACCAGCACTGTTAACCTTTGAAGGAGCCATAACAACAATAACAATGTAAACAAAGCAAAGTAGCACGCACAACTGCCACCACACTACGAAGCCACAAGGCGGAAAGCGTGAGTTTGTTTGTATGTGCGTGTATCGTGTATCGAGGCTAAAGTGGATAAAAAGTGGATAAAAAATTTGATCAAAAAATGTGTTTGTAGCCCCATTTGTTTGTGATAAAGGACCCGCGTAAGCCATTTTTCCTGAAAACACTGACCGTTCTGCCACTCAGAACGCGCTGGGACGCCCGAGGCACGCCTGGCCTGGAAGGAAAGTTTCAAATTTACCACCCGTTTAAAAAAAAAAAATCCTCTCGTACGTTGCCTGGCGACAGTGCGCGTGCACGTACAGCCGGGACTATTATGAGGAAAGCCGCATGTGACAGAGGTGTCGGATTAATATGTTTATACATCTGAGTTATCTGCGTTAAGGGGGGAGCTTATTTCATTTTGGAAGCTTGATATTATTTTTTTTTTTCCAACCTGCAGTGGTAAACATACACAGACGTATGCAAAGGAAAGATTTAATTACTTTCCCTCCTTTTTTTTTTTATTTTTATTTTTTTATTTGTGTATCCACACAATGACACGTGTGGAAAGTAGTCGGAGCCCCGAAACTTTTCTGCAGCATCAATTAAGCAGCCGGGAGACGGATCTGGATCCATTAGAAAGAAGGTAAAGGGTTATTCTCGGTCGTCTGCTTTAATTTAGTCTGAAATCCCCAGAGAAGTGTGCAATACTGTGGAAAATTATAGATTTTTTTTTTTTTTTTTGACACCTGACATCCGTTGCGTGTAAACGCTTGTAAGTTATTCAAATAAAGAAGCGCAGAGTCTCAGCCGTCGGTATGTCAGCAGAAATGATACACTCACAAAACACCGTGTTTCTTTGACACCCGCCTCCCCCACGCCCGCTTCATTTCAGGCAGAAAAACACAACACGAGTTTTCAACGGTCCCATTTGTTTCAAGCGTAAATATCGGTATGATAACACGGGAAAAAAAAATCCATTTCTCAACATATCCACGTCATGATGAAATAATTTACGCGAGAAAAAATAAATTGTATCTCCCTCCGCCAAGGTCAAAATGCATGACTGGATTTTCCTGCTGGGATTTGTACTTGTTACTGTTTGTTCCACTCGCCACGACGTTGCAAAGCCGCGTCCACGTGGCGCCCGGAACACATGCAGGTCCGACGTGACACTGTTTTTGTGTTCCTTTTTAACAGACGCGCTATGATCAAAACAATACCTGCTTTCCCGGCGAAGCGAAAATGTCTGGCTATTACGCTCCGTTTTCCCATCTTCGCTCTGCCATTAACACCTCCGTGAGAGATTTCCAAAATCATTTTAAGTCTGCGCTTTCACGATGGGGAATACAAACACATTAGAAAAAAAAAAAAAAAAAAGGCCCCATTGGAAGAGACGCCTACGAAACAAAGTGTTGTTTAGATTTCTAACTTTTTTCGCACGTTTGATCAATTCAGAACAGCAGCACCTGTCTTGTTCACGGTAATCACCCGCGCTGATATTAATCCTCTTTGAATTTAGATCGCCGTTTGATAACAGCTTGACTGCGATGCCTGCGCCGTGTTCAGCCTTTGACTTTGGCTGTCCTACCCGGGGAAAAAAAAAAAAAATCAAATGAGATACGTCGACTCGCGGCTCCTGGTTGGAAACGCAAGTACGGTTTCATTGCATTTTGAACCCCCCGCCTCTCGAACTGTCAGTTTTAAAAGACGCACGGAGAATGGAAATGACAGACGCCGCCTTTCCTCTGCTGGTGACGACGGCGAACCATCGCTCCTCTCACCATGTGTTCAAGATGATCCATTTTGTAAAAAGAAGGAATTGCAGTTTGGGTTGGCGCTTGTGCTTTTGGGCAAGACGGTTCTCGGTTGGATTCCAACAGGGAGGTCTGCGGTTTCCACTTGCAGTCCACAAACGTGTTGATCGGAAACTAGAAAATTGACCAGCCGTGTGAAAGAAAGAGTGAATGGTTGTATGTCTACATCATAGGTGTCAAACTCTGGCCCGCGGGCCACATTTGGGCCGCTCTGTAATTATATTTGGCCCGCAAAACCATACCAAATTACTATTAGAGCTGGCCCGCCGGTGTAGTGTACAGTGCATGTATCGCTAATTCTACAAATCCAAATATTTTCTGCTGGTGTTTTGGCACGAAAATCACAACAGGACCCACAAACGCCTTCTCCTCTGTGTACAGTAGTCATAGCGACCTTATGCTAATACTGGCAAACCTCCTACTTAGGCAGAAAACAGGATTTTGCATGTATGCAATATTAAGTTATATATTGTATAGTACTAAGCTATGCTTGTTCCATATTTAGTTTTTAAGCCAAACTTGTTTGGGTCCATATAAAAAGGTTCATTGTTATATCTGTCGGAAGTTTTTTTTTCAATAAATATCAATCTTGGCCAGTGACTTTGTCCCAGTTTTGAATTTTGGCCCACTGTGTATTTGAGTTTGACACCCCTGGTCTACATGGAGTGAAATATTGTTATATATGTATTACATGTATATATAAAAATCTTTATACGTAATGTACATATAAAAAATACATGATGAATTAATATTAAAAATGAATATTGAAAAAGAATTGATAAAATTAAACCCTAAAAATGTTGTTGAGTTAAAAGAGAAAATCTAGTCCCTGTGGGAAAATTTGGCACTAGAATTTAATAGAAAATGGATTGGTAGCATGTATAAGAGGAGGTATAATGTTTACAAGGCTAATGGTAGCTACTCTGGTTATTAAATTAATCTTTTTAATTTTGCCAATTTTTTTTTGTTTTACTATCATTTTTGTGGTTTTTATAGAGATAAAAAAATAATTTCAATTTCAAATTCTGAAGCAAAAAATACATTGTAAAGTTAATTTTTCATTTTTTCCTCACCCATTTTTTTTTTAAACCCACCATATAAGACCTCCAGATGCATGTGAGAAAAAAAACGCACGGGCCGCACTAACACAAAGATTTGATTTCAAACAGGGGGGCCACAAAATATTGTTCCGAGTGCCACGAGTCTAACACCCCTGCTTTATATAATGTGTAAATGAGAAAGTGAATAGTTCTATGATGTGGATGAGAGGGTGAATTATTGTATGTCTCTATATGACTTTTGAATGAGAGGGTAAACAATTATATATCTACCTGATATCAGAATGAAGGAGTGAATGATTTTATATCTACATGATGTGTGAAAATTAAGTGAATGGTTTCTGTTGCATGAATGAAAGATCATGTCTTTATAACATATGAGTGAGAGAGTGAATAATTTTATGTTTCTATCTGACATGTGAATGAAAGAGTGAACGGGTGCAGCTCTCCATGTGACTTTGCCATCGACTGGCGACCGAATCCCGCCTCTCGCCCCATGACAGCTGGAACAGCCCCCCCCCTTCCCCGCCAACCCACCCCCGCCACCTTGAGTGCGGGTTAAGCGCTTTAGATAATGAATGAATGGATAGAAATCATAGCTCCACGTCATGATGTCAGTGTAGCGTCAGTCAACGCCGGAGGATTTTGGCAGATTGAGGACAGACTCGATCCAGTAACGAACGTTTTGAATTTTTAATTTTTCTTTCTTTTTTTTTTTTCTCACCGTGCTTAACAGGCTTTATAATTTTGAAACTCATCTTGTTTTGAGGAAAAAAACTGAAAGTCAAGTCAGCGTTAATGTAATCCACGCCGCTACTTTTTCAATCCGCCGTCTGCGGTGAGGTCACGTTTAAAAAGTGAAAATGGAAACCTGGCAGACGGCAGTTGTGTACCTGAAACACTTTGTGAACTCTTCAAATAACTGCTTCAACGAATTCCAACATTTGAAAAACACTTTTTTTTTCTTTCCAAAGACAGCCGTCATACCGGCGTAGTGTTTTTAGTTCGTTTTTTTTTTTTTTGTTCCCCACGGGATCGTAGCTGAATGACAATTGGCTCCGGTGGGCTACATGTGGTCAAGCAGAAGTTCTTTATCACCCGCGGCAACAAGCACACACACTCCCATTTTCGCCGTTAGATGACACGAGTTTAAAGCAGAGAAAAGATGCGTCGAGGTGAAGAGGTCACCCGTCCCT
The DNA here is from genome assembly GCF_037954325.1 of Fistularia commersonii. Classification (NCBI taxonomy): domain Eukaryota; kingdom Metazoa; phylum Chordata; class Actinopteri; order Syngnathiformes; family Fistulariidae; genus Fistularia; species Fistularia commersonii. The sequence continues at coordinate 20,972,120 of NC_141286.1, forward strand.
TAGGGAGGATTCATCTCGGCGGCAAGATTGCATTTCGGTCTTCAAGGCCTCGTCCGGTCACCGTCGCCGATTCTCGCAGGCGTGCGACACAAATCAAAAGGCGAGCGCCGGATCGGGGGTCGCCTTTTCAAAAACTTCGCCGTGAACGTGGCCGGTTCGGTTCCCCCCCGCCCCGAAAACGGACGATGAAGAGGACGAACGCCGCGGAGGCAAGGCGGTGAATTACGACGCGACGATCGCACCGAGATGCGCGCCGGGAAACCCGACAAAACTCGAACGCGGTAAACAATCAGGCGAGCACCCACGCTTCCAGCGCCGTATAGGGGGAGCAGAGAAATCCTGAGTCGCCCACACACTGGGCTTTATGCACATGATCTAGATACGTGATCTCTCATTCTGGTACACACACACACACACACACTCTCTCTCCTCTCACTGAACAGATGCAAAGCAAGGCAGAGATAGACTTTTTAAAGAAACCTCAAAAAAAAAAAAAAAAAAAAAAAAAAAGAAGTTTTAGAGTTAGGATGCAAAAGCAGTTGGGAAACACTCACCCAGAAGAGGAGGTTGAAGAAGACCATTCCGTAACGCAGGGCCATCATACAGCCCTCGGCCATCCTGCAGCGCCGCAGTTCTAGGAGGAATATGAAGGAGAGGTCCAGGTAAAACACCACATACTTCTTCCCCTGGCTGTAGCGCCCCTTGGACGTCTGGGGCCCTTTTGTCGTGTGGAAGCCGAACGCGAACGGCGGCCTCTTGTACTCGAACTCCCCGCTGAAGCGGTGAAACCCAGAGGTGAACGGCGGCGTGTCGGGCTTGCTGTCCAGAGACGGACTACGTCGGTACGGGGTCTCGTCCGTGCTGGAGCGTCTCATGGCGAGAGGCGGCAGAGGGGTTGAGAGTTTGAACTGGAGTTCAAGTCCGCAAGTCCGGAAAGGGGGGAGTCTTCAAAGTTATTCCACACGCAGGGGAGTCGACGGCCGGTGCTTCGGTTCTCTTCCGACTTCGCCTCGAAATAATTATCGAACCCCCCCCCGCCCACCCAACCTTGTTCTGGGATAGATTTACGCCTCAAGCGCCGATTTGAGATAATCTGTCCAAGACAGAGCTCTGACATTCACTATCGTGTCACTAGATCCAGCGGGAGATTTTGCATAATCCCGCCGCAACACCTGTGTAATTCTATGTATTTAGGACGTAATCCCAACACACACACACACATACGCGCGCGCACATCTGCCCGTCCCACCGGTCTACCTTTCTCTAATCCCTCCAAACACAGGTGTCACGCAGTCTAAAGATAAGCTGGGGTTGTTTTTTTTTTTTTTTTGCAGTTTCATCTTGTAACAGTTCAATCAGGAGAGCGACCGGAGCGCTCCGAGTCGACCCCCTCCGGCTGCTCGAGGCCGGCTCGATCCGGAAACGTCCTACCTGGTCTCATGAGGAAACTCCCCGAGCGGCGCCGTTTAAACTCTACTCGCCGACGGTCGGCGTATCCGCCTCGAGTCCCGTCTGGGGTGGGATGGGGGGGGATGGGGGTTTTGGGGGGGGGGGGGGGGGGGGGCGTCGCCTGGGTTTGTTTGAAAATGAAACGATGGGACGTGGCGGTTGAATGGATGATTTTGAGAAAAAAAAACTTAAAAAATGTGAATGGATGGAAAACGCATGTATGTGAGGAGGGTGAAGGGGGGGAGAAGAAAAAAAAAAAAGTGTGAAACAAGATGACTGGTGGATTTCTGCAACGCTCGATCTCCTCTTTTTTACCTCTGCCCTCTCTACCCCGGGGAAGGGAAAAAAAAAAAAAAAAGTGTCGAGGGGTTACCCGGCACTCTTTTCACCCCCCCACCGCGCGTTTCCCCCCCAACTGCGCCGACGGCGGTTAATTCATTTCCAAGACTCTCATCGGCGAGGCAAAGTGCACGGCGTCCTCTCCTCTCCTCTCCCAGTGTCTTCCCACCCTCCCCTTCTACCCTTCCCCCGCTGCCACTATAGCGGTTTCTCTCCTCTTCTTTCAGGGGGGGACGTCCACCCGGGTCATGGCAGAGGCTCGAGAAGGGGGAAGGCGTGCAGGATCAAGGAGGAAGAACAGTTTCTTCAAGAGGAGCGAAAGAGCGACTGCGGTGTTTGAGCGGTAGTCCAGCCCGGCTGCTTCCAGCTCCCTCCCTCTCCCGCTCACCGACTCTTTGTCTCTCTCTCTCTCTCTCTCTCTCTCTCTTTCCCTTCCCTTGCTTTCCTTCCGTCCCCCCCCCCCCCAAGCGGCTTAGACGCTCTCCTCTCTGCACTCGCAACGCCGTCACTCCTCTTCCCCGAGATCCGTCCCCGAAATAAAAATTAAAACTAGCAGCAGCGCGCGTACCAGGAGCGGCTGTTCATATTCTGGCCACTCCCCGCCCCGGTGACCAATCACTGCCTCCAACCCCCCCTCCCCCCCAAAACCGCCAATCATGCACAACCATCCACCAGATAACACATGTCCACACACACACACACACACACACAAACCTGGGGCAATGTTAAAATGCACAGTGTTGAGAAGATTGCAGCACTTGCTCTAGCACTTCCTCCTCCTCCTCCTCCTCCCTGCCTCTCTTTTGGATCTCATTCCACACGCAGAGGTTGTTCTGGCTCACACTCGGTTTCGTTCACACACTCCTTCTGGGGTCATGCAGCACCCCCCACCCCCCACCCTCAAAACAACTCGTTCCTGAAGTGTGTTTCCAGGTGAAAAACGTAGCCGCCGCTGACATTCAAGCAAAATAAACCGCCTGCTCTCCGCAACCCGGCAGCCATCTGGGTCAGTTGCTTTATGAGCCCGCAGGGGATGCCTCAAAGCGGCGGCGGCGGCGGCAGAGGCGCTGACTTTTTATTCGCGGCTCGAATCGGGATGGAACGGATTTCTATTTTTTTGTCCAAACCCGCAGATTGAACGTGACCCGATGCCCGAGCGACTTGGGTGAAAAGATGGCGCGTCGATGCCTCGAAACGGCGACGAAACGGTGAAAAGGAAACTCGCGATGATCCGATCTGATTGACAGACGGACGATAATGTTTATCATTGAGTAATGTTGCAAGTACAGTGTCGCCGCCGCTGTTGCTCACTTCTGCAAGCCTCCTTTGACACAGCGAAAACAAACTCTGGCAACGAAGTGTGCAATTTTGGGGCCGAGTCGTACCAAAAGGAAACTAAAAATGGCATCGTGGCTTCTATGTGTTGACCAAAGATAGCCTGGGACTGAAGTCTGACAAAATGAAAAATATAATTTATATTTTTAATGTCTTCCGTTGATTTTCTTTCAGACATATAAGTTCTACCTTAAGGATAAATACCACCTGCTGACAGCCACTGACTTTTTTTATAGAAGCGTAAGAATCATCCAAATGTGGATGAAATGTGTTCCCAAAGTTTATAAGAACCGTGTTGGTACTGTTTGACTCGAAGTAAATTAATAGGATTGATTTCACACATGATTTCACACTTTGAAAAGAAACCTTCGGCTGCAGACGTATATTTTACTTCAAATATTTTCCTTTATGTGTCTCCATATGATGTGTGAATGAGGGAGTGAAGGTTTTTATTTCTCTCTGTGGCATGTGAGTGAATAGTACCGTAATCACTATAAGCCGCTACTTTTTTGACACTCTTAAACAATGATGTGGCTAATTTTTTGTTTTTTGTTTTCAATTAAAAGTAAAAAAAAATATTTCTGTGTGAATATCTCATGTTATAACGTGGACACCTGCCACTTATAGATAAGTGCGGTCTATGTATATGTATATGTACATATGTACATATGTACTCATATATTGATTTATTTATTTTTGCCAGCACGGCTTATATTCAGGTGCGCTCAATAGTCCAGAAATTGCGGTATGTCTTTGTTTGACGTGAATGAGAATGAAGTTTTGTGTTTCTTTGTGTGAGAGTGAATCGATATATTGCTTCGATGATGTGCCAACATGACAGTGAATGGTTGTTTTTGTCCTTATGATGTGTAAATGAGGGATTGAAGGGTTTTATTTCTTTTTATAATATGTGAATGACTCGCTCTCTCACTGATGTACCGATGAAAGAGAGAATGTCTGTGTTTGACGGTGATGTGTCTCTATGCGACAAAAAAAAAAACTTTATATGTTGTGTGACTGTTTGTATATCTATATAACTTGTGTTTCTATATGATATAGAGATGCCTTAATGGCCTACCAATGAAGAGTCCCCATATGATGTGTCAGTGAGGTTATGTATCTTTATATGACATGGAACTGAGAGAGTAAATGATGTATTTCTCTATATGACCTGTAAATGAATGGTGTTTCTCTATAAGCCATTGGGAATTAAAGTATTTAGTCAGCCACTAATTGTGCAAGTTTTCCCACTTGAAAAGATGAGAGAGGCCTGTAATTTCCATCATAGGTACACTTTAACTATGAGAGACAGAATGGGGGGGAAGAATCACAGGGAATCACATTGTAGGATTTTTAATGAATTAACTGGTAAATTCCTTGGTAAGATAAGAATTTGGTCACCTCCACAAAAGCAAGATTTCTGGCTCTCACAGACCTGTGACTTCTTCTTTAAGAGGCTCCTCTGTCCACCACACGTTACCTTTATTAATGGCACCTGTTTGAACTGGTTATCAGTATAAAAGACACCTGTCCACAACCTCAAACAGTCACACTCAAACTCCATTATGGCCAAGACCTTTCAAAGGACACAAGAAACCAAATTTTAGACCTGCATCAGGCTGGGAAGACTGAATCTGCAATAGGTAAGCAGCTTGGTGTGAAGAAATCAACTGTTGGAGCAATTATTAGAAAATGGAAGATATACAAGGCCACTTATAATCTCCCTTGATCTGGGGCTCCATGCCAGATCCACCCCGTGGGGTCAAAATGATCACAAGAATGGTGAGCAAAAATCCCAGAACCACACGGGGTGACCTAGTGAATGGCCTGCAGAGAGCTGGGACCAAAGTAACAAAGGCTACAATCAGTAACTCACTACGCCAGGGACTCAAATCCTGTAGCGCCAGACAGTGTTAAGCAGTGTCCCCCCGCCCCCGCTAAAGGCAGTATATGTCCAGTCTGAAGTTTGCTAGGGAGCATTTGGATGATCCAGTAGAGGATTGGGAGAATGTCTTATGGTCAGATGAAACCAAAAGGGAACTTTTGGGTAAAAACTCAACTTGTTGTGTTTGGAGGAGAAAGAAAGCTGAGTTGCATCCAAATAACCCCATACCTACTGTGAAGCATGGGGGTGGTAACATCATGCTTTGGGGTTGTTTTTCTGCAAAGGGCCCAGGACGACTGATCCGTGTCAAGGAAAGAACGAATGGGGCCATGTATTGTGAGATTTTGAGTGAAACCTCCTTCCATCAGCAAGGGCATTGAGGATGAAATGTGGCTGGGTCTTTAAGCATGACAATGATCCCAAACATACCGCCCAAGCAAGGAAGGAGTGGCTTTGTAAGGAGCATTTCAAGGTCCTGGAGTGGCCTAGCCGGTCTCCAGATCTCAACCCTACAGAAAATATTTGGAGGGAGTTGAAAGTCTGTGTTGCCCAGCAACAGCCCCAAAACATCACTGCTCTAGAGGGGATCTGCATGGAAGAATGGGCCAAAATACCTGCAGTAGTATGTAAAAACCTTGTGAAGACTTAGAGAAAATGTTTGACCTGTCATTGCCAACAAAGGGTATTTAACAAAGTATTGGGGTTGAACTTTTGTTATTGACCAAATACTTATTTTCCACCATAATTTGCAAATAAATTCGTTAAAAAAAAATCTCATTCCGTCTCTCATAGTTGGAGTGTACCTATGATGACAATTCCAGACCTATGTCATCTCAAGTGGGTCAACTTGCACAATCGGTGGTTGACTAAATACTTTTTGCCCCACTGTATCTACATGGTGTGTGAATGGTTGTCCGTCTAAGTGACTTGTGAATCAGAGGCTGAGTGGTTGTTTGCCTTTATATGACGATGGAATGAGAGGTGTGTTTCTATATGAGAGGAGAGTGAATTGTTGTATGTCCACATGCAGTGATGTGCGGCGAGGTTTATGGCAAACCCATGAGGCAGGAGAACTGTGTGCCTCACTTAGAGGCTCTTTGCAGCCGTTTAATGATCCCTCAGCACAAGAAACTAGTACCACACATACAGTTGTTGACAAAAACACTGTACATTGGAAATGGTGTTCATATAGAAAAAGTGTTTAAACATTTTAATGGGGACAGACAGCGATCGGGTCAACGTTGAGACTTAGCAGTCCGCTACCTCACCGCAAGTCTCTTCTCAGTATTTAACCAGTAAATGTGTTTTTTTTTTTTTTCATTGAATGGAAAACAATCTAAAACTGGTGAAGTTGAATGAAATATATCGTTATACTGCAAATCACTGATAAATATAACCACTTGATTATTGTTTTCATTTTATATTTTTTTTCTTTCCAAGATTGGCAAGTGAGGCACGGCCTCTCCTGACTGCACGTCTCTGCGTAAATGGGATGCTAATAAGAGAGTGAATGTCTGTAATTCACATGTGAATGAATGGTTCTGTGTCTCTATACGACATGTTTAATGAGGTTTTTTTTTTCTTCATGTATTGGTGCGATCTACATCCTCCATTCATCCAGTAAGGGTTTCTGTTACTTCCTTGAGGGCAATTAGATATTTCTTCATAAATTACAATGTTCCTCAGCGACTTGGACCCCAACACTGAACATTCACGATGACCAATCAACGGTTTTGACTAAAAGAGGACTCCCATCAAGTCTGTTCCGTAGCCAGAACATTTTTTGTTTTGTTTTGAGTTACACTCAGCAGTCGATTAACTATACATTCAAAGAAACTCCATGCTTATGCAGATCTTTGTATAACTAGGAACATTTCTCCACCATCATAATCAGCTTTGGTTGAGAGGTTACTAATTACATACTGAGATACTTACACCGAGCAAAAACGAAAACTCCTCTTTTCAATTATTGTCCAACAATCATTCATATACATGGCTGCATAATATATATATAATATCTCGCTAACTTGTCAATTAAGACGCTAATTGCTATAATCAACAGTCACTTTCTTGAGATAAATACTCAGTTGAATCATGAGGCGGGAAACTCATCAACACCGTGACGAATCATAGTTAATCACCACTCACAAAGCCAAACACCTTACTGCGACTCGTCTGCAAATAAAAATAACGAAGCACCTCGCCAGCGCACGAATACAACCGCTGTGAATTCACATGTGTGACGGCGCCCCATGAATAGTCTCTGCATAGGTGATTTAGAAAAAAAATTACATAAGAAACAATATAAAGGAATTAATCTTCTTTAAATCCAGTGGTTTCTATTCACAGGCCCATATTGAAATGATCGTGAACGTCTGTGTTGTGTAAATGAGAGGTAAATGTAGTGGCGTGCTTGGATGTTGCGTCCTGGTCCCCCTGCTGTTGTAAAGGGGTAACTGTCTTGATTTCCCCATGTTTATGGCTGGAATATGAGTCTCGTATGCAATTTCCCCTCAAATTTTTCATATGTCTGGGTATACAGACAACCTCCCTGAGCACACTGAGGACCACTGTGAGCACCATTAGGTGTGCATACTGTGTCCACACACCAGTATCACACCTGAGCTTATAGCAAGTTCCATGACTTATTAAAAGAATCGAATTACAACAGCAATTTCCATTTGTTTACTTTTAATTTAACTCATTTGGCCAATTGACAGCATTGATGGATTCATTTTGATGGCAAGTAAAATAATGTCAATTAGAACTTTAACTTGCTCAGGGTCAGATTTTTTTTTTTTTTTTTATGTGACAGGTTGTTCTTTTTGTACCAATTGCTATTCCCATCTTGAGTCTTTGTATAATTCCAACAGCATTTGTATGACTTTTTTGCTGAATGTATCGCTTGAGGTAGTCCAGCACCCATTTAGTCCATATTTTTCCATTAGAAAACTCGCTAGCTACTTTAGCTTAGCTGCATGTTTTTCAGAGCAGACCTTTCTCACTCGAAAAAGAAAAAAATATCACCCAGTTTCACAGCTTAAAAGAACCGCATTTCTTTTTTACTTTGGTTTAATGAGTGGACATATCACATTCACTGCCAAATCGTTTTGCCACTATAAGGGGTTAGCATGCTAGCATTAGCATAACTCCGCCAGTTATTATTGTTATATAGAGTGTATGGGCAGAGCACGTACGCAAGTACTGTCAAATGCCGTGATTGGCTGCGTGGCGTATTTGCATCGTATCATATGATTGGCTGGAAACCTGTCCACATCTGTCACCCACTGAGTTACACAGCAAAATTTTACAGAAAAAAATGTTATATATCTAATTCATTTGCAGTGCGCACACTGCGCTGGATAGGTTTTCTTGTGCGCCGAGTGTGCGAGCAGTGCACAATTGCACAATGGCGCAGCTAAGAGGGAACATTGCTCCTAGGAATACCTAAATTACAGAACGGGCAACATAAATAATCTTGTATGAAAATTGTAACGGCTTTCCAGAAATCCTGGGATGAAATATCACAAGGTCACCAGACGAGTTCAATTTTAGATTTATTCAACTTATTTGTTTCAGGCCCGGTTCTCAATCCTTGTTAATATATTTTCGTATTTGTAGTACCCCTTGCGTCTGAAAGTAATGATTTTTCGCTTATAAAAGAATTGCCTTATTAATCCATGTTTGAAAAAAAAAATGATATAATGACAAGCTCTCAGTCTTTGTTTCAATGAGTGTTATTTGTGAGTGCTTTCAAAAAAAAAAATCACACTAATGGGATTTAATTATACTTTTCATTTTTTTCTAATTTTTAGTCTAAAAATTTACCAGAAATTAGGCGACGATCTCTATTTCCCCTCTGGGCAAAAGAACGCAAACTTAGGTCAGCTAACATATTTTTGATACAATCAAAATTATTCCATTAAGGCACTTCTGGCTCTGTGGTATTCAGATTTTTTTTTTTTTTTTTTTTTACAAATTTCAATACTGCTTTTAGTACAACACTAACAGGGATATTCTCCTCATAAATATAGCGGGATAAAATTTCACAGCCTGATTTGTGTTTTAATTTCAGCATGTGAATCACGCAAGGGGTAAAAAAAAAACTCAAGGGGTTTAGCAGGACCGGAACGCAGGCTTGCAGAGAGGCCAAGCGGCTGGTTTGGGGAAGATATGGGGGAAAACCAAAATAAAAACGGGGAGGCGGTAACCATGAACTGCAAAAAATTGGGGAAACTGATCTGACAGATCCATGCAGGATCATTACCTCTCTGCAGAGCAGTACTTCTGAGACTCCAGGTAAATATCGATGTGATAATAATCAACTTAGTTAAACCGCCCTGTCTCTAAACCATAGGGCATAAAAAATACTTTCCAGTTTCCAATCAATAGAATATATATGCAATATATATACAAATATGGCAACACTGTTTGCCGGCTGTTTAAAATCTCCTTCACTGCAGATCAGAGGATGGCGGAACACAAAAACAACAAACAGAAAGTATCGCTTTGAGATATCGACAAAATCTTTGCTCAAACTCACAGCGGCATATTTAAACGGGAAAAGGAAAATACATTTTCAGATATGAAGTCGGTGCTTGAATTGCAATCGTGCCAGGACTGTCTCTTAAAGTGGAATTCATTCGGGGTTGGATGAGGGCAGAGAACGCTTGTCAGTGTCATCAAAACAAATATAATTTGGATAACAAGGTGCTTTTAAATGCAGGAAAAAAAATGATTATTTTTCAAAAAAGCGTACCGTTCCCTCTTATAATGGAAATGTTTGTCCTCTGTTTAAAATTAGACAGAGATCTTTGTCTTGAAAAACTTTTTTTTTTTCAGTTCGTTCCTTTTCAATTGGACGTGTTGACTCCAGTCTCGATTCTCATATGAGGATATAATTGCAGTTTGACTGAAGAAGAGATACCTATCAATGTTGTACGAGAATATCATGAGATTAGTATTCTGTCCCGGCACTGAGGACAATCTAATGTGCTACGGAGAGCAATGATCAGCGTTAAATGTGTCCTTAGTGATAAAGCATAATGGAATTCAATAAGTGATGATGGTGCAGCGTGAAATTACGGAATATTTTCTGCGCTGTAATTAACTAGAGATGTAAAAAAGCAGCTGACTGAACAATGAAGAAAAGTCCACGTGGGTTTTATAGAGCTGATTTCGCGTAAACCCCCCCCCCCAGCCCCACCCAAAAATAAATCTTTCAAACAGTATACACATATATATCTTTAAAAAGTACATTTCATAAGTGCCACGCATTTATTGTAATTGTAGAGGTAATAACAAAGTATTTTTTGTTTTGATTGCCACAAAACTACAAATTTAACTAAATGCAGCGGCAGCTCCTGGCTAAATTATCAGGTTGGCAATTTTTGCAATGATGACTAAGATGTCCCATTCTAAAGGTAAATTAGCCAATGTCAGTTTATCCCCAAAAATCTCAGATAGTGAAGAAAGAATTTTTGACCATTGCCCGTATGACAAAAGCAAATATGTGAGCCCTCCCAGAACCCATAGGGAATGCATGGAAGTCCCCTTTTTTGGAGGGAAAAAAAAAAAAAGATGTCACCTTAGAGTCTATGAGGTGATTTCAACCTGACTGAAAATCACCCCAAAAAGGGGCGTTTCCCCACAAAGGAACACTGTATTCTGATTGGACGATCTATTCAAAGGTAGCTACAATGGTCAGACCTGCTGTTAAAGCAAGAGAATGGTATTTTAAAAATTCTTTCGCTTTGGCGGCGCATCACCCGGATCACCCTTATGAACAAACCGCCCCTGACTAAATGAAGGAGTGTGATCTGAGTTTTTTGGGGGGGGTTCTGGGCGGGTCTTTTCTCAATGGGCGTAAAAGCTGCAGGGGTCGACCTTCAGTAGTAATCACTTTTATGTAACACATGGGTATTTGACTTATTGGAAAACACCGACTTTAAAATTAATGGTGGAGAAAGAGACTGACCCATTGTGAGTTCTAGATATTCTTAGCACTTTTAAAACATCACCTTTCCGAAATGAGTAAGTTTTATTTTGTGATTTGAATAACTATGGAAAAACTGTGCTGAATTTCCATTTGTTCATAATTGATACCCCTTATCCCGTTCACAGGAAGGCTGCGACCAAACCCGGCTGGCATCCACCTCAGACAAACCATTAATCTGGGGCTAATCCAGGGAACGTGCGTCCCTAGATTAGCCACTGCCTGGAACCGCGGCCGTTGAGGATGAGAAACCTGAGAGAGCCCACGATAAAGGTACTGGGAGTACACCGATGCCACACAGAAAAGGCAAATGAGATTCATTGAGATTAATCGAGATTAATTTTGATTAATCGAGATTAATCTAGATTAAAACACAAACTGATCTAATCTCATGATAAATTCAAGTTACGTAATGAGGAATGCGCTGTTGAATGATTAGTTGTGAACAAGTTGTATGATAGTAGGTATGGTTATCATTTTATTAGTGTCTTGTTTAATAGGAATCATTTGAAGAAACCAAAAAACTGGGATAGAAAGATATCATTAGCGTATGTTTGTTGTTGTTGTTTTACTTTAGTCGTAAGTCCAGAGTTAATTCCATGCCGACGGTGGTGATCTATTTCCCGAGATGAAAAGTCACCCATCAAAGGTTAAAGGTCATCCTCTGGGCCCCATTAATAACCGTGCGGCTGTAATCGCAACCCGGCCTCGAATTGATGAGATGTTTTTCCCGGGACCAAAACATCGCCGCAGAGTGATGAAATGAGAGTCAGGCGTGCATGCAAGGATGCAACACTTTTTATGTCCCGACTGCGTTGACATGGCGATTAGAGGATAATGAGAACGGAGTGGTCCACATTCCGATTTTTTTCCAAATGGCCTAACATTGCTGATAAACATGAATTGAAAAAAGAAAAAAAAAGAAATAGACATAAACCAATGTCGAACGGTAATATGAATCGAAAACGCAGCTGGTCTGCATTAGTCTAACATTTTAAGCCTTTTCACACTCATTAATTAACCTTTCAAATAAAAGAATCAATGAACGCAGCGATACGTACACGCACGCTACCTCAAAACATACGCAGGCATAACAGTAAAATTACCATGAAATGCTCATCGGGCGACTTATTGTTCGTTTGCCGCATGTATGTGGTCGAGCCCATTCATGTCAGCAGCTGTGAAAACTGTCACGCTGAAATGTAATTACACCGTGCGCTACGCTTGGAGACAAACAGAGACACACAACATGACTGTGGGTGGATGCAAAGTATGATTCTATGCTTTACACCATGACTCTACGCCCACCTGCCCTCTTTGTGTAGTTCTACAGAATGAAGAAAAATCGACTATGCTCCTATGTATCAAATGACTGACGGTATCTTAAAACCGCCTTGTGAAAAATTAAAAACAAATCGCCCATTGCCGTATGTCCATCTTCGTATTCTAAGAGCTGTCCTTTCTTTGCAGTCATAAAACATTTCATTTGTTTCTTTCGCACTCCGCACAGGAGCATCGCGGAGATTCATGCTTCGCTTGAATATAACAACCAGAGCCTATTTGCGCCGATTGCAGAGGAGCATCGGTTGCAACTGGTCACTTTAAGAGAGGATGTTCTGAAAAAGACGGCAAAGGAAGTGACATCTAACATGGCAGATCCAGAGATAGAGAATTAATCTCTTCGCCTAACGGCGTATCAGGAAAGGGAATGGATGGAAATCAAAATCAAGGTCAGGTCACTTCAGGTGACAACCTGAGATTTTTCTCCTCTGCTTCTGTACATGGCTCTATGTACCATATTTTCTGCACAATAAGGCTAAAAGCCTTTGATTTCCTAAAAAAAAATGACAGTGTGCCTTGTAATCCGATGCACCTTATATATGGATCAATATCGGTTAATTATGGCTACCGAAGTAACGGGGCGTCGCTGAAGTTACAGTAAAGGGGAATTCCATTCCCACACCACTCCCATGTGAATAAAGACACAAAATGGCACCTTTCAAGAGACACAACGCTTACAACGCAGAGTTCAAACTCAGTCACGCAGTAGAGCACGGGAATAGAGCTGCAGCGAGAGAATTCAACAGTAATGAATCAATGTTGCGGAAGTCGAGGAAGCAACAAGATGACCTGCGCCAAGACTAAACAATGAAGGCAACAGCGCTAGCTAGCGTCATGAACATCAGTGAATTTAGAGGCGGTCCTTCTTGGTGCTTTCGTTTTATGACAAGTTTTGAACTGCGACAAATGGAGTTGGAAAAACTGTTTTCACCAAAGGCGGCACAAATACCAGTAAGAGCTACCGGTACGTACGGTACCGTATTGTGAATGCACTAACTTGTTTTGGGAGTGAACGGAGTTGTCAGAACGTTGGTTTGTATTCTATTAATGAAGTTTGACTTATCTGACTGTTTTGTTGACATTCCCTTTAGCGCAGCTTCATCTAGTGGATGCATAACACAACCCCAGCCACGACAGTAGTTTCTATTCTATGCGCCTTATAATGCAGTGCGCCTTATAGTGCGGAAAATATAATACAATATAGTTAAATTCTTTCTTTCTTTTTTTTTTTTGTTCTGTTTTAATTAACTCTCCATGCTATTTCCTGCTTCTTAGTGTTGCAATCCCACACATTGACTAAAAAAAAAAAGTATTTCCCATGAATGTCTAAGAGAACTTGGGGCAAGTTTCAGTTGACCCCAATAAGGGGCGTTTCCCAATGGAGCGGCACTGCATGCTGATTGGACGTCATATCTTATCCTATCTTATTTGAGAGAAACAAAAATCATTTCACTTTTTGTGGCAGCCTGAGATTTTGGTATCATTTTCTGGGACTCGCCAAAGCCAAGCTGCGATCGTGCTCAAATTGAGTCACAACACAACAAACTGGATATTTGGGGCTTTTGAACAACGCATGAAATACAAAAGCAAATCTGAAAACGCGCCAGATTCTTTTACAAAATATTAAAGTCTCGGGGTAGCATTTTGTATTAACCCAAGGGGGTTTCACTTGGTAGAATCACAATAAAATGTGCTGCAAAAGTAAAGTATAGAGGAAATCAAATGGATGACGCACTGAGAATATAGAGATGGGGAAAAAAAAAGGAACCAATATTGGCTGGAAGCTGGAGAGACCAGGATCAGGAAACGACATACATAAATACTCTCTCCAGCCCATTGTCAGAATTCAATAGCATCTTCAGTGAAGTCTATTTTCACCTTGAGTCGGACAGGTATGACATGAGTGACTAACCTCTTCACGCCACCGGATATATTTTTTTTTCTTTCCTACTCAGCCTCCAAACCCGCTCACATGCAGTCGTGAAGCAGAGCAATTTGTCTGCTCGCATTTAATGTTTTGATCACTTAACATTTTTTGTTTTTTTTCCAGTCCTCTTCCATCATTGGTTTGGGGCTCTCTGTTGTTAAATGGTTTCATTTTCTTTCTTTCTTTTTTTTTTTTTGTTTTGTTTTTTTGTCTATTTTAATAAATTCTCTGTGCTATTTCCTGCTTCTTGACGTCGCAATCCCACACGATAACTTAATACTGTTAAATCCGTGAAGTTGCCCCTTTGAAGACCAACCTACAGTTGGTCATGGTGAGAATTCTTTAAATCCTCTCGGGAGTTCAGGGCTCGGCACCAGCTGTTTCAAAGTTGATGTAGCGATGTGATGTGTTTTAGGAGTGCAGTATTTCTAAAACAATCTGGATTCTGTGTCTCTCTGACTGTGAGGTACAAAAAAAAACATTCGGGCACTTTCACACAGTGCCGGGGTGAGATGTTCCTGAGATACACAACATTTTTTTCCTTTTAGAAAATTCTGCGAGGCAACACATAGGCTCAACAAATCACTAAAAGTATGATTTAAATAGAAAGTAAATCTACATCATATGTGTATGTGCTAACTAAATAAGAGAGGACCTAGAATATACCCCTGTAGGACCCCAAAATGGCAAGAGGCATCTTCATTTGCTACCATAAAAAGCACAAGAATATAAAAAAATCAATGTTAAAGATCTTATTATTACTTCAGGCTGGTTGAATAACATGTTTTGGTCTCCTGTATCCAAAGCGCAGTGAAAACAACACAGAATTCAAAAAGAATAGAGGCAAAGCGTACAATGGCAAGAGTCAATACATCAGGAATGGCCTCAACAGGAGATATATATTGTTGCTGTGCATTGAAAAGAAACAAGATGGAAATTTTTAAAGAAAAAAAAAAAGAAATCAAGACTTTTTTTTCTGAAATATGGAATAGATGTGAAATGTGAAATGATGCTGGCAATACGTAGACAGAGATCCTTTGACCCAAAAACAACAAAATATTGAAAAGGAAATGGAAAGAAAAGGAGAGTGCAGATGAGGACGGCTGAATTATCAGGATCATCAGCATGAAATACAACGTTTAAAAAAAAATAAGTGGGCATGAAGTCAGGAGAGCAGATGGATGGTTCAGGAAGTGCAACACGGTGTTCCAGGGTGGACAGAGATTTCTTTGAACTCGTTTGTGACGCATGTGGACAGCAGTCTGTTTGCACTCTTATTTTAGTGGGACTGCGAACTGCAAGTCCTGCCTATTTTGCTGTAAAAATAATTCATTTCTTCAAATCTCACCCCTCACCGGGAGGAGGGGGAGCGTATTTAACAGGCTAATTACAGAATGTAAGATTTTAAAAAGGGATGATGACCCTGTTAGTGATCATATCAACCTTTCTAGCATTGATTGAATTCTGACGTGTCCCCGACCAGCTTTCCTCCAAAGTCCTCAAATCCTAATCATCTTACACCACAGTAAAGAACTTAGGTTCAGGTTCTTATTAGTTGGCAACAGAATGAAAAATATTTGGATGAAAAATGTTAAACATAGCTCTTCCATAGTGATTTGCTATTGCAAATCGGAAAGGTCGGTTTCGGGTCAACGTGGAGGAGTTAAATCCAAAACAGGCATGGCAACAGCAACAAACTTCACATCCACTTAGTGACCTTCATGTTTGCTTTTTGGGGGATCCATGAGAAGCGTTAAAACAACACTTTATCTATACAAAGGTTAAGAACTTTAGTACAAGACTCGTACTGATCTCAAAATAATTGCGAGCTGCTATTCAAGGGTTTGCTCTGTTGTTTACTATTAGTTTTTTATAACCTCCTGATAATAAGACCATTAATAATAATTACGTCGAGACGTTACGGGAGGAAATGTAATTTTTTTTTTTTTGTATCACAAATAGATAAAAATGATTTTTCCGATGGCTGTAGACAAGCTCAGTGCATGCGAGTGATATCGTGATGGCTTAAGCACGTCGGCTCTTCGTTGTTTTTGTTTAACGCTTCCCGAAGAAATGCTAAAAACAAATTAACAAAATGAATAAACTGTCCGTCCTGCTGCTCCCTTGAAACGGGAGGGAGGGTCACAGTTTCAGCAGTTGATACGATTTATTATCGTATAAACATCGCGAGCCATATATGGCTCTTCTGGTGACGGCATATGGCTCCCAGACAATTTTGAGTTGAAAAATAAAAAATCAGTTTGGAAGTGATTTTAAAATACTTGTGATATTTCTTTACAGTAAAGTATACAGTAATTAGTTTTGAAAATAAATTTCACGGGTCACCCGTCGGTCAGGTCGGGAACCATTGTCTTCCGTGCACGTCCGGGTCGTTGTAAAAGTGAAGAAATTAATTTATCAGACAGCTAACTAGTTTATCCGCGTCAACCCTCGTAACGGAAAAGATGGCGAAAAGAAAAAAAGACCATGATTACCGCGCATTCCAGGCTGCGTGGACTGAGGAATTTGCATTTGGATAAATTTTTGGATAAAATTGCATCGATGAAACGGTCAAATATAAAGCGGCACTTCAAACAAATCCATGCAGCACCAGAGGTCGCATTAAAAGTAAGACATGTTTCATTTATTACACAGTAAAAATACTGTATGGCTCCAAATTAAATATATTTAGAAATATTTGGCTTTTATGGCTCTCCCAGTCAAAAAGGTTATAAACAGTATACCTCTTTAGCATCTTGTGAAAAGCTATCACAAGATGCTTTTCAAAAATGTCATACATTCTGGATTCATTACAAATCAACTGAAATATTGCAAGCCTTTTATTATTTTAATATTGCTGATTATGTCTTACATCTTAAGAAAACTCAAAAATCCTATCTCAAAAGAATTAGAATATCGTGAAAAAGTAATTTTTGTTTTTTTAATTGTAGATAATTATAGATTATTATTATGATAATTATTAAACGAATGTTTGAATACACGATTTCTCCGTTCCTGATCACTGCAGCTGTCTCCGATGCAGTTTTATGCAAAGTTGTGATGTTCAAAAGCATCTATGTATTCCATCTGGTTACAGGATTCTTCTGCCAAACCAAGAATATATTTCCATTTCATATTTTACCCTTCCCACAATTCCCATTATTCAGCCGCTCATTGTTGCAGACCTGCAGAGGGTCATTTGAATTAGCATCCATTCCATTGGGACTTTTGGGTAAGGCGATGGAACTTTGAAAAGTTTTATAACCTCTGGATGCACTTCTGAAGAAGTGTTTAACAGGACCGGCTGGCAGTGATTTTACCAAAGTTTTTTTTTGTTTTTTTTTCCCTCCCTCTCTCTCGCATAGCGAAAGGATCCATCAGTGATGATGGACACGGCTTTCAGGCTGACGCCCGATGGTGTTTTGACATTTCATTCAAGGCCGGTTACGTTTCAAAATGAGTTTGTTCGTTTATTTGGCCGTTTCGTTTCGAGTCCATTACTCCGACAGGTAAAAACATTGCGCAATCGCTAACAGAAAAATAAAGGCAGTTGATGTGGATAAAAATTCTGTTGACTTCTATATCAATGATGTCCGGTTTAGAGACAATGGCATTGAGGAAAAGATAGGAGGTGGAGGTAGCAGAGGTGAAGATGGGATGGATAGGATCAGGAATGAGTCCGTCTGAGGGACATCACCTTAGACATTCTGGATATAAGATGATTTAGACATGAGGGATGGTGAAGATCTGGGGAGAAGGGCGCTGAGATTGGAGCCACCTGCTAGGAGACGTTGAGGAAGTGATGGAGGACATGGAAAAGACTCATCTTATACTTACACAAGCTACCATCTAAAGACCTTGAGTTCGAATTCAGAATGCAGATCTTACATCTAAAACCTTTTTGAAAAGATTTGGAAAAGTCTTGTGTGAAGCTACAACTAGATTCCTTCTCCACTCGCTCATGTCATCGGAGTTGTCATTGAACAATCCGAGCTGTTCTGCCCAAAGCTCCACCGCCCCTTCCTCTTTCTGGATGGTCCATTCTGACTGGGACGTCCTTCGCCGTTCCCGTTCATCCACACAACATAGAAACACCGTCTCTCAGAATCAGAAAAACATTGTTGACCTTTTATGATTTTTTTTGGGGCTCATCGATTGTTTGTTGAGTGTGTCCTACGGAGCTACAACTGCGCTAAGACTACCAGCTTCTCCTTGACAACAGAGATGATGGGAGCGACTCCAGTTAAGACTCTTGGGATTTCCTTTCAACTTTCAGTTTTAAGTCTGTGACTTCCAAAATTGTAAAGTTACGCCCAGCATTATTTGGTGTCGGAAAATAGGAAGAGGGTTACCGTCAAGGCTGGTGTCTCACATCTCATTCCTTCAAGAAAGGATCTACACATCCAGTAGTATCGAAAGATTTAGTCATTTTTATGGAGCTTAGCGTGTTTGTCATTCAAGTTCACCTCTTTGAGAGGCTTTGCGCTCTTTTTTTCAACTTATACTTTATTAATCCCTCATGGGGAAACTCCTTCTTTGCATTTTAACACAGGTATGGGCAAACCAAGGCCCGCAGGCCATATATTGGGTTTTTAATCCAGCGCACCAAACGTTCAATTTTATCATAATTAAACCTCATTTAATTACTGTTTCCCTGAAATACCCACATTCCCCAAATTACTTTCTACATCCCTTTTTCACTTTGCCTTCGAAACCGTCTGTAAGAATGAGCAGATCAAGGGAATGGAGAGTGGACAGTGAGTGCCGAGTGTTTAAAGAATCAGCGGCTGTATGCCTGATATGGCAAAAAAAACTATCGCGTATTTCAAAGAATACAACTTAGCATGCCACAAAGCATGCTAACTACGCTAGTGAGCTGTCGACACAAGAACGGGAAGCCACGGCTCAGAAGTTCACGGCTATTTTACAGACTCTGCAAATTTTTTTCACCGACTAACCACGATTAAAGAGTCGTGTACCGAGGCAAGTTCTATGCTTGCATTCAAATTAGTGATAGCCATGTTTCTAAACCTCCAGAAGTTGCTGACGTTGTTTGACCTACATATATGAGTAGACATTCAGCATCATAAACACCAACAAACCAGAGATATATGTTAAGTGACCAAATCCTGAGAATTCTCCCAAAAAAAAACAACCCCAGACTTGGATTAACTGGCAAAAAAAGCAGATCAACAATACTGCTTCCACTGAAACCAGACGTGGCTTTGTGTTATAGCAGGGGTTCCTAAACTTTTTCCTGCAAGGACCAAATAACTTTTCCCTTCTCAGTTTGTAACAAAAAGTGTGACCATTGCAAAGGTGTCTAAACGTAAAGATTTATTGTTTTCCAGAAAGCCACACATAACCAAAAAATAACCCTTTCTGACCTACAGGAAGAAAAAAAATCAGAAAATAAATAATAACATTATTAATGAAATTAATAACACAATTTATATACTAGATAATAACCAAATAACCCATTTTGAGTATTTCACAGAAGAAAAAAAAAAGGAAAATTAACTTTCTTGTAGATGCAACTGTTTGCAGCTCTCTCATATCAAATTCACTGTGAAAAACAGAAAGCAAGCAGGCTATGAAACCAAAATGATACCAACACAACACATTTCACTACCAGTATGGTTGTAGAACGGATTTTATCTCAATAGATTTCATTATGATTATATTTGTAATCTTTTTTGCATTATTTGCATGATTTTAAAATAAGGCATCTCCGGATATTGTTCAGGGGTCGGGCAAAATGTGGAGGCCGGCCGTAGTTTGGGGAACACTGGGTTATAGAATCAATGCATCCGGAAAACAATTTATCCAATGAGCTTTGCATATTTGTGCTTTGAGAAAAGACCAAATCCTTTCAAGGCTTTTTCATGCGCTTCTATTCTATCCTTTGAGGCCCGCCAGTCAAAACCTTTACCGATTCCCGATTTAACCAATCATGGATGAACCAAGAGCAGTTTACTGCCATCTATCAGCACCAGGGGAGAATTTAAGGTTCGGTATCTTGCTCAACAACACTTTGGTACTCTCGAACCAGGACCGCTCTACCTCCTGCACAACGCAATGTGCCACGTCCTTGTGTACCGAAACTAGGTGTTAGCTATTTTCAAAGCATCCGCGTCGTGACGGTTGACGACGGCTTTCGGGTGACAACCAATGAGTGGATACCTCTCTGTTCGGTTGTCTTGAACGACTCGTATTGGACTGTCAGTTTCCAATTGCGCAAATCGCCGCCACATCTCGATAATGATTAGAATTTTCATCCGAATCCGACGGTAATAGAGTGATAGAATTTGTTGCATCACATATTGTCGTCACGGCGCCGCAATGTATGACTTTTACAGATGAATATGTTGTTTTTTGGGAGTTACGACATTTGCTCTGTAAATATTTAGCCTCATCACAAAGCTGCAGCCGACGGTCAGAAAGGTATTTATGCACAATATTATAATGTCACAGTGAAGGTGATCATTTATCCTTTGTTTGTTAAACAGTCTCATTTGTTTATTTGTTTTTTGAAGTCCTAATAAACGTTTGAATTTCAGAGATTTCCGCGATACGTCACGTTTTGATAAATCGAAAGGGATCTTCACATTTGAACCATAACATCCCAAAGTTCATCTTTGATTTCTTGCGAGCTTATCTTGACTTGCTAGTTTAAGTTTTTCCGTGACCAAGCTCGTAACTAGTTTTGCTCGCGAATTAAATTTCCCCATTGAAACAAATTGAAATGCTTTTAATCTGTTCCAGCTCCCTATTTTGTTACATATTTTTAAACAGAAAAATGGAATTTATAAATAACAAATGCTCTATACAAAATAATAATACATTGAGAGAGAATTGAGAGAACTTAAAGAAATAAACTGGTTTTATTAAGTGTTTTCACCTTGAAGATTGCTTAAATTAGCTTACTTGCTAGACACTTAATGCTACAATGTATTGCTAAATGTAACTTGCACACTTTGCTACAATTTAATGCTAAACTTAATTTAGCAAAAGACCGAATGCCGATTCCTTGAAATTATCAAAAAATCCCCGCCTGACTTTGCATGACCCTACCGATGCCTCATCTGCACCCAATCCCCATAAATGTGTTTTATCTCCGTCACAGAATCTCTCCAAAAAGAAGTTCTCCATCTCTTCATGGACAAGACCACAACACATACACCTTGTTTTTTTTTCAATGATTTCGCGGGGCTATCTAATGGCGGAGTGTCGGACCATTTTTTTAAACGCCACTGCACCAACAACGGCGGCATGACGTTGTCAAAAGCTCATCCCGCTCGCTCACGGCTCGGAAAAAAAAATCTACCGAGCAGCAGTTCGTATTGGAAAACTCCAAAGCTGCAATGCAATTGTAAGTCAAGGTTCTACTGTATTACAAAAACCTCAAAAGAGCCGTTTCAGAGCAATCAAATGTTTCCAAACAGGATGAAAGAGAGGTCACGATGACATTGATCACCAAATGTCAATATTTGTCCAGATCTGAAGAAATACTTTCAAGCCTCTGATGCTCTCTGGTTTCATAAGAAATATTGACAGATGGTCACTCATGATACCAAAATAAACTTGAATAGGGATGCGGGGCGCAAACGTAATGACGTTACCATGGCAAACTGTTCAGGGAAGGTCCTCACCAACATCGTCGGGGTTGACATTTTCCGAACAAAGACATTGGTCTTCCGCCGCCAATAACGTAGTGGTATGTTGAATTAGATAAAATGGATTAAAGTGTTTGGAGAATTTACTTGAGCACGTGGATAATGGATCCATATATCAGTGTGCGAAGGATTTGCGGCAGCGTAGCACCGATTCACACGTCCACGCCGCTAATAAGACCACTCATCCATTAAGTGCACCTTGTGGTGGCTTTCTCATTAGTCCCTTTCACGTGATGTAATTACCCGTCACCGATGATCGAGCAGACACGAACGAGAAAAGCGCAGCTTTATCCGGAGAGAAATCTCCAATTCTTGAAATGTCGACGCGTCGCGCACCGAATTTTCACAGTCCGAGAGACGGTCATCTAATCTAATCCCCTGCTACCGCGTGATTTGCGGACGTTGCCGCGTCAGTTCTCGGTTACGTGAACTAGAAACGCGTCTCCGCTCGAGGAAAACGCAAACCTCGCCAAGATTTATAGAAAGATTTATAATGTCAATTGTTGTCCTGCTGCCTCTGCTTTCTATTCAGCTTGCTTGCCTTTATTATGTGACATTTATTTCCAATTTTTCTTCCTCCTGCTTGTCCCGCCAAGCACTACGTCCCGACGTGGGTTTGAAATGTGCAAATGGAATTGCCCTGCCATTGCGAGCCAACAGGGATCTGACATCTAGGTGCTTTATTAGTTGAGTTTTGACACAAGCTGGCAATGTTTTTTTTTTTCCTTTTTTTTTTCCTTTTTTTTTTTTTTTGCACAATGAAAATGACAGTGGATTCTATAAATAAACCCTGTCCCCCTCATTTTAATCTCCATCATCAACAGGGATCTCTGCAAAGCAGGGCCGAGAGCAGGTTCGCCACGGATTCTGATCTTTTTTTTTTGTACCTTTAAAAACAGCCAACGTGACAGCTGCCTCACCTGCAGACATGATCTATGTATGTGTTCCCATTTTTTTTTTTTTCTTTTTTATCATTTCGCATTCTGCCGCTAATCCCGCGTCCAAGTATGAAGGTTCTGCATGCCTGTCAAATGCTGCCCAAGATCAGACAAATATGCATACAGTGTATATAACGGGAAGGCTGTCTTCGCCCGACAACAAATCCGACTGCTAGATTACACAAACAAAAAAATCTACGGAACAAATCCAAAAGGAATTATTAATGAGAAATGAATAACTTCTTGTGTGATGGAGTAACCAGACAACTCGCCAAAGAGCAATTAAATTCTCCATAACGTGAGAATACTCCGCTTGCCTATCCTTTATTTCAAAAATATATCCCGATTTAAAGTTGCCAGCATCTTGAAATAAAGACATTTTTGAAACTGAGTAATGTCTACCTTGCTCCGCATTAGAGGCGATGACCACAATAAACGTATTTACTTCTAACGCTTCTTTGAAAAAGAAAAAATCTATTTATATTGACACAATGATGACGATGATGACCGAACCATAGCATAAAATCAGAATCAGAATACTTTATTGATCCCCCAGGGGGAAATTGCTTTTTTATCAAAAGGAGCTCCTGGTACAGAGTAAAATGGGGAAGAATCCAATAGAACCCTATCTAAAAATCAAGAATAAAGTAGCAAACGAGTGATAAAGATAAAATAAAAAAGGAGTAAAGATTGAAATATAGCAAGGAAAGAATTCCTGTAGTTGACCACCATATCATGGAGTGGGTTGTTTGTTGATAGCGAAAGCAACACCATTCCTTTTTGGATTAAAGGGAATGTATATGTATGTTTATGCATAATATACATGCATATGAAGTTACATGATGTGAGAGAAGAGGGTTATACGGAGGCAGGTGATTGGCTGCGGCGACCCCTTGAGGCAACGGCCCCCCGCTCCCCTCCCGTTCTCGCTTATCGAATGCAGACGAAGGGCGGCCGTTGCAGTTTCCCCAAGTGAACAGAGAGAAAACACTAAAAGCTAATCACTGTTGTTGCCACGTAAACAAGAGTAAGTACGCACTTGCGGTTGGTGGTCTTTTGTCCACCACCCCAACTGTTTCAAAAATAAACCGCAAATGTTGGATGGATTTTATAAAGTAATTAAGCTACGTGTTTTTGTTCATCGTAAGCCGTTATTAGGATGCGATCGCCGATTCGAGAGAATCTATAAATATGAAATACGTGATAAGTCCGATGGTGGGCAGAAAACTGCAAATGTATGCACCGTCACACTTGTAGGTTCTCAAAGACGCTTTCTCAAGAATGTTTGTTTTATTCTGGCCATCGTGGTCTGCTTCTTCCTTGCTGAAGAAACATTACAAGAATTATAATTTTCTTTTTTTTTTTTTTCCAGCAGGGTGACAAAACAAATGGCAAAAGCCCACTAATCCTGACCGGTGAAACATTCAGGTGACCGCATACAGTGATTTGTAAGGAGAGGAGGAAAAAAAAAAAGCACAATACCTAATAATTATAAAATATTATAAGACCATGAAACCCAAAGTTAGCGGAGAGAAAACATGAGATTGTCTGATGGAATCTCACGTATGTGTTAATTCTTTGAAGTAAATTTTATTTTGAAAATTTGCATTAAGATGTTAATTGTTGTAAAATCATTACCTAGAAGTAACAGTTAGTCCAAATTTTTTCTTTGTTTTAGTGTAAAGGAGGTAAACAGGTATATTATAAAAACATTTATATGTAACAAACTGTTCCTCTACATTAATTAATATTAAAAATGAATATTAAAAAAAGAATTGATCAAATTACACCAAAAAATATTGTTGAGTTAAAAGAGAAAATCTTGTCACTGTGGGAAAATTTGGCACTAGAATTTATTAGAAAATGGATTGGTAGCATGTATAAGAGGAAGCATCATGTTTACATGCCTATTATGGTTATTAAATCAATATTTTTAATTATGCCAGTTTGTTTTTGTTTTTGTTATTGTTTTTGATTTTTTATAGAAATAAGAAAAGAAAAGATAATTTCAACAATGTCACTAGACGTTCTCTTCATCAAAAAATCATTTTTTTTTCAAATTTTGAAGCAAAAAATACATTGCAAAGTTACTTTTACATTTTTTCCCTGCACGTTTTTTTTTTTTTTGAAACCCACTGTATAAAACCCTCAGATGCATGTGAGAAAAAAACACACGTGCTGCACTAACACAAAGATTTGATTTCAGGCAGGGGGGCCACAAAATGTTGTTCCGAGGGCCACAATTTGCCCGCGGGCCACGAGTCTGAGACCCCTGAGCTACAGTATCTGAATTGTATATGTATTTAGACAGCAATATGATTTAATGTGAAGCTGTGACTGAATATTAACACTCTTTAATATATATATATATATACAGGACTGTCTCAGAAAATTAGAATATTGTGATAAAGTTCTTTATCTTCTCTAATGCAATTGAAAAACTTTTTCATAATATTCTAATATTTTACTCTAATATTTTGAGATAGGATTTTTGAGTTTTCTTAAGATGTAAGCCATAATCAGCAATATTAAAATAACAAAAGGCTTGCAATATTTCAGTTTATTTGTAATGAATCCAGAATTAATTACATTTTTGCTTTTGTAATTGCATTACAGAAGATAAAGAACTTTATCACAATATTCTGATTTTCTGAGACAGTCCTGTATGTATGACTGAAATACATGGTGGATGGTAATGAAATTGACATTAAATAATAGCATTTCAATTTGATCCATTAGAATGAATAAGGGGGCGGCACAGCAGTGCAGCGTTTAGAGCCTCCACCTCACAGCGTGAAGGTCCCTGGTATGATTCTTCCAACAGGGGGCTTTTCTGCATGAAATCTTGTGGGCTTTCCTCCCACAACCCAAAAAACACACAGCAGGTGGATTGGAGACCCTAAATTGTCCATACATGTGAATGAGAGAGTGAATGATTGTGGTTCTCAATATAACGTCTGAGTATAAGAGTAGCTGATTGTTTTTCCTCATAGGATGTGAATGACAGAGTGAATGGTAGGACTGTAGCATCTCTGCTCACGAATGCCGCTATTTCTTAAAAAAAATGGGGTTTTCGATATAATTTTGAATCTACTCGTGTACAAGTCTCAGCGCGGGAACACATAAAACACAATAAAAAAAAAAACTGTGGCGTTGTAGCTTAGCGGCGGTCGTGCGTTTTGCTTCGTGTTGTTTACATCATTCATGTAGTCTCCTGTTATCATGCTTTTTTTGTGTTTTTCAGCTAGCTCTCATTGTTGCTCCCAAAAATGTTAAAAATGCATGTGATAGTGGTGCTTAGAAGAAGTTAAGAATTACAGTTGATCTGAAGAAGGAAATAATAACCAAGCGTGAGAGCGGTATTTGACCAAAGACGGCTGATGTGGCTAAAAAGGTGACTACGTTATCGAAGCAAAGTTGTCGTTAGATTGGATTAATGAAAGACGGCGTGCTGGAGGTAGCATTAGCCAGAAAGCTTTACTTTTGTTGATTTAGTGAAGGAAATGCTGAATACAGTGCTGGCAAGAAGTGAAAGAGCACCAGAAGCGCGGCCTTAATTAAGGTTATCTTTAATTCCTTTCTGTGATTTTGCCACAGATACCCCCACTGAAAAGATTTAGAAAACTGAAGCATGATTTTTGATGCTGGAGAACAGATCAACGGGATTCACATTGATTTCAATGGGAAAAAAATTACTGTACGCGAATGAGAGGGTGATTAGTTGTTGTTGTTTTTTTTCCTCTATGTGATTCGAATAAATGAATAAATATGCAGTATGAGCTATATGCACTCTAAAATAAAAAGCCATTACGCAGCATGCAGCTAAAATGACCACCATGCATGAACTCGCAAGTTAACAAACCGGCTATTGTGCTAAAACTGTACTTTTCCACAGACTTTTTCTGAATTATGGGATGCCCCAGACTGGTCAACGGCACAATAGAGCCTGGATATAAAACTAAACCACAAGGCAAGCCATCAAACGATCATCTGAGACCCAGAGAGCAATCGGACTCGGGTCGGCCGATGGAACCCGTCAAAATAATAACTCGATTTTGTTTCTTCCTTTTTTTTTGTCCGTCAGGATATTCAAAATACATTTTCCCTCAAATCAATCACGGGGTGGCGATTTTTCTGAAGGGCGAATCAGCCCGTAGGATGTTTTACCCCCTCCAAGAGTGAGGTCGGCGGCAGATATGAGTCACATTTCACAAGCGGACGGATGACGTCCCGGTGACATTGAACGCAGGCTTGTTTGCCGACGAACACCTGAATGGCAATTCTGAAATGGGTACGCGCCAAACAAAATAAGAGACGGATGCAGTCCTTTTAAAAGTAATCCGAACAAAAAGGATGTCAAAGTTGTCTTCGCGACGAGGCATCGAAATAAATAATGGTTTGGTTATAAGAAAAATAGAACTCCTACGTGCACAGATCCCACAGGGTGATGATTTAGCGCAGGGGATGTGTGTGTTGGTCACCTTCAGTCTTGATCCCTGCCTCTGAAGTGAGCTACGGAAGAGGTCTTGACATTTCTAAAGAAGAACAATAATTAATGTAAGTTAATGAGTTTTGAATGAGCCTCCCCGATCAGGAGGAAATGAGCTTTTGATTCTGGTGCCTTTTAAAGTGTAAGATGATTAACTGAGGGTTGAAAGCCCCAGAAATAAGATGAATAAATTGTTTGTTTTTTAGCCATGACTCAAGCAAAGTTCGCCCTAAGAATCCAAAATATGAATCTGTTATTGAGTGTGATTAGGCTGAAAAGTAGCTGTAAACTTAACTGCTGACGCATACAGTATACATCAATTTTGAGTGGTGGCTCAGACTGTTCTAGGCGCATGGGCAGAAAAATAACCTGCAGCAGGGGGCACTCTAGAACAGGGATTTCCACATGTGGAGCTCAGGAGTGTCCCGGAAAGCAACTACAGGGAGGTCACCATCCGCTTTCCAAATAGAAATAAAGTTTCAGAATAGGTAGAAGTATCCTGTGCCAATAAATATATGCTGAGAGAGGAAGTATGGTGCTGTATGAGGAAGTCTGGAGTTAGACTGGTGCAGGACATGTATGCTAGCGGTGAGACAGTCTTGAGGTGTGCTGTCACTGTGACGGAGAAAGTCAAGGTGAAGGTGGGACTACATCGGGGATCAGCTCTGAGCCCCTTCCTGTTTGCAGTGGTGATGGACAGGCTGATAGATAAGGCTAGACAGGAATCTTCATGGACCATGATGTCGGCAGATGACATTGCGATCTCTAGTGAGAGCAGATAACAGGTGGGGGAAAATCTAGAGAGGTGATGGTATGCTCTGGAAAGAATTACCCACAGAAAGACAAAATATGTGTGTGTGTACGAGAGGAACCCAAATGGAACGGTGAGGCTACCGGGAGTCAAGAAGGTGGAGGTCTTTAAGTACTTGGGGTCAAAAGTCCAGAGTAATGGACAGTGTGGAAAAGAGGTGAAGAAAAGTGTTCAAAGACATTTGGAATGGGTGGAGAAAAGTGCCAGGGTTAATAAGTGATGAAAGAGTATCAGCCAGAGTGAAAGGAAAGGTGTACAAGACAGCAGAAAGACCAGTGATGCTGTATGCTCGAGAAGCAATGACAATGACGAAAAGACAGGACGTAGAGCCGGAGGTCGCAGAGATAAAAATGTTTTAGTTCTCGTTGGGTGGGACCAGGATGGATAGGATCAGGAATGAGTCTATCAGAGGGACAACACATGTTGGATGTTTTGGGGAGAAGATCAGAGAAGCCGGACTGAGATGGTTCGGTGATGTGCTGAGGAGGGATAGCGAATATATTGGTAGACGGGTTCAGGGTTTGAACTGCCAGGCAGGAGGTCTAGAGGAAGACCGAAGAGAAGATTTAGGGACGTAGTGAGAGAGGATATGAAGTTAATTGGTGTGCAAGACGAGGATACAGAGAATAGGGTCAGCTGGAGGAGGTTGATTTGCTGTGGCGACCCCTGAAGAGAGTACCCTAAAGGAATTGAAGAAGGAGGAACATAGACCGATAAAATCTACACTTGAGAAACTCAGCAAGAAATTAACTTAAAAAGTTGCAAGAAATCACAGAAACTGGGGGGAAAAAAAATATCCCAATATTTAAGTTAAAATCGGAATAGGGACGGCATATCGAAAAGGTATTTTCCGCCGAAATCGGCCATGTAAGAACTCAGCGAACACACATATAATATCTTAATCTTGCGCATCGAGTTCGCATGTCGTTCCGACGTGGTTTCTAATACGCTGTTAAGGACATGAGTAAGAAAATAATCTTGATGTTAATGTGGTATCCCCTCGGCAGCAGAAAGGATTAGCAAACAATACAGGGACTGATATCGTGTATCGCTCACTGGAGGGGGGGGGGGGGACGCTGCAGTAAAAGCACCTCCTGTTTATGTAATGAATCAGTAATTACTGTCTCCTGTCTCTCGCCGACAGGGTTGAATTTATTACGCGTTTCTGATTGGGGAGGAACTCAGCCAAATCGTAAAGACGTTTTTGAATCATTAATATCGTATATAATGGTTACCGTCCATTGTGGACACAGCTCAGCACATAAATGTTGAAAAATTTACGTTTAAATTCATGGGATTTCTTTCTTCGGCAAATCGTCAGCGATGCAGTGTTTCAGAATGTGAATTGTCGTGCTTATAAACAACACGATGCGTTTGGGTGTATTAACCCCCCTCCTCCACATTGTCATTTTTTTTTTTTTTTTTTTTTTTTTCCCCGATCGGTTCCTCATTTGATCCTTTGTCGCCACGGCTACCGCATCAGTCGGCATCAATTCTCTTCAAGCGCGTCGCTTAACAGGTGTTTATTTACCGGTCGCATAAATTTTTCGCGGCGAACGAAAAGCAAATTGAATCGCTTTTATCTAAATACACGGCACCACGGAGCGGAGTAAAATTCATTTGCGGTGCCGGGACCGATTCATCGTTCTTCAGAAATGGGTCAAATATCCAATAGTTGATTTGAATGTAATTTAAAAAAAAAGTCTGTTTCTCTGTGTTGACTGGGGGGGAAAAAAAAAAAAGAATAATGAAATGACTAAATTAAAATCGGGCCGCCACTCAAATTCTTCATCGTCCCAATCGGCATCGTTCATTACACAGAATGTATTAACTGGGAGAAAGTTCAACTTCGGTCCGTCTTTTATCGCAGAGTTCTTACTAAACTCCAAAGACCTTGAAGTTGCAATGCATTAGAGAGAACGCGCAATCACAAGGTATTCAGAATGTATTTTTTCTTATCAGTTTATTTTAAATTGCAGCGTGGGCGTGAAGATAAACGCTCTCTTCTTTCTCTCCGTCGCACAACATTTGGACTGTTTTCCAAACGGTGCAGAAGTGTAATGAGATGCGACGACCGAACGAACGTGTTATTGTAGTTAAACGCACATTTGCGGCCCCAATGAAGCGTTTATTCCCGTCGTTGCGACTGAGAGGTAAAAGAAAGAATCACCCTTGGTTTGTTTGTTTGGGGTTTTTTTTTTTTTTTTTCCTTGTTTGTTTTTCATAGCCAGGCGTTGTACAAACAAACGCCGAGGCATCCTGCCCTCCCTCGTCACCGGGTTACGAGCGTATCGTATCAAAACACACACGCGGAAAAAAAAAAGAAAATAAATAAAACAGCTGAAATCCCACGGTGAGAAATCTAATTGGAGGGGTGCTCGGATAGGTGGATGTGTGTAGGCAGGCCTGCTTGATCCGGGCGACAGAGAGCGCCGGAGATAACCAGCCATAAAGTCCCTGGAGCAGTCGTGAAATGACTCGTGGTCGGGGAAAGTGTGTGGGCTCCATCCTTCCTCAAGGACGCTGGTCCTTCATGTTCTCCTGACAGTTAATTGTGTCTTAAGGGCATCCAGCCATAGCTCCGAGGAGGCAGTTAGGCGGCGGCTTGAAAAGTTTAAGTCGCGTCACATTCGGACAGGTTTGAAAAGAGAGGGGCGAAGGGAAAAAAAAAAAAAAAAAAAAAAATGACATCGAATCAACCGAGTCATCCTGACCTTTGGTGCGGAGTAATTACCGTCTACGAGCTCGTGTGTAAAAAAAAAAAAAAAATTTGAGATCCTAGAAGTCATTTATTACAGAAAGCTGCATTTTAATGACCGTGTGACTGTGACATAACAAATCCCTCGGCGGGAAACGTTTCAAGACGGGGACCCGGTCTCCACGGGAAAGCTGGCGGATTCCAAACCCCGCATAAACTCGTTTTCCCTGTCAGTTAAACAAAGATTTATACAGGATTTGTTATTATTTGGGGTATCGCGTTTTCTTTTGTAAGATGGTCGCTGGTTCGATTCTAAAAGGGGGCCTTTCTGTGATTGGAGTTTGCATATTCTCCTCGTATCTGCATGGAAATTCCTTTCGTTTTCCTCCCAAAGTCCAAAAATCGTACAGCATTGGAGCTCCCAAATTTCCCAGTGTTGTGAACGGGAGGGTGAATAACAGCATATCTCAATATGACAAATAAATGAATGATCCGGTCCAGGGTGAACCCCGACACACCCTTGACCCTGACTTTGGGATAGGCAATATAAAGGATGAATGAATGAATACTTATGCCACTTGATTTGGATGAACGCTTAAATTAAAAAGTACAGCTCCAAGGCCATTTAAGACTGTGCAGCTCTAATTGCTACTAGCCCTGGTACCCCAAGGCTAGATGCTAAGGATGAATGAATGGATGAATTTTACAAGTACGAGGCAGTATTATCAAAAACGTAAAAAAAACAAGGGGAAATGCTGGACAATATGCCTGAAGAGCCCCTCTGCTCAATTTCTAAGAAAAGAAGTGAGTAAATATATTGTAGGTGTGCAAGAGCTGGGCCAACACACAGGAAGCGAAGGGGGTAAAAAAAAAAAAAAAAACCCTCGTGTATTCGCATATATTTTTCAAACATTATTAAATGATTCAGTGAACGGGATCATTTCCTTTCAAGCGGTCTTTGCCCGAAAGCAAGGCGTTTATTGGCTGAGCGCTTCACACTGAAACATGAAAAAAAACAGACACATATTCCAATATCTCCTCTAGTAAAAGAAAAATTCTTTTTTTTTTTTTTTTTTTTTTTACTGAGATAACTCATTTGTCATAATCGCTATCGGCACTTTGAGGATAACTGGATGATAGTTTGCGCACTGCGCTAACCGATTACGAAGAAATCAGCTTAACGATGGGTTTGGAAACAAAAGCCGAGCCATCTTGCTCAGATTGATTAAACAAAATTAACACGTTATCGACAGACTAATAATACCAGGGAGGAGAACTATAGGAAATTGATTGTTTTTTTTATTTTTTTTTATTAATCTTGTTTTTTTTTTTTTTTACTGCTTTATTGCAATGGTTTGTCGCTTTCGCTGAAATAATTCTTGGAATTTTCAAAAATGATGGGCATTTGTCTGCCAAATCCCTCAACCTCTTCTCTGTGAATCTTGGGCATTGGGGAGCGGAATGGCATTATGCATGCAGAGATTTGCACAAGGGGCACAGGGGCTCACTGTGCCGCTGCCTTCATGAATTTGAAAATAAATGGAATACTGTATGCTGCGCCCTTCACTGTCGTGAATCTAAGTACACTTGAGCCACTGTCACGCAAACATGAACATCTCTTGCAAGAGCCTCATCTATCCAACTCTCTCAAGGGGGCTTTACGGGAGAATGGAGACTTTCAAATTACAAAACGTTTGTGATTCCTTTAATTTATCACCCAAAAGGATGCCCTTATTTGTCACCCGCCGTCAGCATGATATCGGATCACTTTAGTCAACAGCGAAAGCGATTCATCTTATTAAAGTCGTAATTATAGAATTCGGATACCGCCGTTTGATCGTGTTTTACTTTTGATTTACTTCAGAATTGCATTAACCGAAAAAAAAAAAAAAACGCCGTTCCCCCGAGTAAGCACACATGGTCGTTGCAACTCAGGCTAATTATAGCTATTTTAGCAGTTTTAGAAGTGCAGCCTGTTACTGAAAAATTCATCCATAAAATGTCAGACTAAACGGTGCGTCGATGAAAAGCTGTCCGGTTTCGTTGCCGTATTGTGTTTTGGTGACACAAACTTTGAGTTTTTATCATGAAATTATTTCATCACTAAACCCAAATTAATTCAAACACTCTTTCACTCTTTTGGGTGAATGTAGTCTTGGTCTTTATCTTTGTTGAAATCCATTTTTTTTTTGCTTTAATAACTTGTTTTATTTTAATATTGTGCTTATTCAATATATAGATTGATAGATTGATATTAATTAATTTGAAACATAAATAAATAGAACCAATTCAAAATCTCTCATAACTCGGTAGATGGATTAAATCCAAGGAGCCAAGCTCAGGTGGACAGAAAGAGAAGAAATAAATATTGAGTTTTTTTTTTTTTTTGTACCACAGTTTTGTCAGAGTCCCTAAGAGCAACCTAGCCTCTGTCAACAACACTCTTCAAACTTTCTGAAACATGTCATCCACCGAGGGAGGGAAACACAAGAAGCGGGTAAGGTATTCCTCCTGACTTCTGACAACTTTGTTTCCATGGCAACTAATCCGCAGGCTCTGGCAGTAAAAAAAAGAAATAAAAAAAGAAGTACCTCACGAACTTCTCATTGAGAACAAGTCGCTGCAGACTGAGGAGTGGCAGGCTGTGAATGTTAATTATATCGCGGACCTCCATGGGACCACAACGCATAAGAGCAGAATTTGACCACTTTCCAGGGGATGCTATCGCAGGCATTCCTTGTTGCCATGGTAATTTGCAAAAAAAAAAAAAAAAAGATTTGCAATCTTTTTTAAATTGCTTCTGAAATTACTCATACATTTCTGTCAGGTTTCACAAATCTGTTTAAAAAATAATAATAATAATAATACATCTAGTTTGATCTCTCTTTCCTTTCCCTCAAAGCTATTTTGTTCAAAAAAAACAGAAATCTCTAATAATTCATGTGTTGCTTTTATAGTTTTGTTCAGGAGAAAGTTTCTAAACTACTAAACGTCTGCTGGAATAGTTGCAAGCGCCATTCCAGAAGGGTTGCTGGATTTGTTTCTGCCTTTTCGGCACAAACAGCGGGAAGGGGTGCGATTCAGCGCAGCACCAAGTTAGAACCCTAAAGAAGCGTAGCGGAGTCAATTTCAAAATAAAACACCTGATCCGATCTCTCAC
This sequence comes from Fistularia commersonii, assembly GCF_037954325.1. NCBI lineage: Eukaryota > Metazoa > Chordata > Actinopteri > Syngnathiformes > Fistulariidae > Fistularia > Fistularia commersonii. The sequence continues at coordinate 21,006,163 of NC_141286.1, forward strand.
CTCTCTGATCGTGGGCCGACTGAATATGCAATGTAATAGCGTTCCAAGCCTTCTTTTAAGGGACGCAACACGACGTAGCGGGAACTGATGTGCGGTTCTGAACCGAAACCGTGAAACGAGATAAACCTTATCTGTGATCGGCAGGCCTAGTCGGATATTTTTTCGTTTTATGCGAGGCTCACACCCAAAGATTTTCAAGGTTGAAGACTTAAAAACTAAATGTCATAAATTTTGGGAGTTTTCCTGTAGTTGTGATGCCGTCCCATCACCTCAGTCGTGAGGTATAAGCCGGTAATCTGATCTCGCTTTTACGAGTCTTGGGCTCAGGACAATTTACAACAATCTTTTCGTCTTTACGGTGACGAATCTCAACCGACAACAAATAGATGAGGACAAAACCGGAAACGGGAAACCTGTTAGATGAACGGTTACTAGAGCGCTATCGGCAGCAGCGGCAGTGTGGATGAGCGGGAAATAGCGAAAGATGTCCCGATAGGCGAGCACCAGGGACTTGAACTTGATGCGGGCGGCTATCAGAAGCCAGTGTGGGGACATAAGTAGGGGAGTTGGGTGGGGGAATTCGGGACAGTTGAACACCAGGCTGCCGCTGTCTGAATAAGCTCCAGAGGCCTGATGGTTACCGCTGGGGCACCGGCAAGGAGGGAGTTGCAGTAGTCCAGACAAGAGATGACTAGAGCCTGGATGAGTCCAACCCATCATTCAGAGCCCCCGCACTTCTCAGTCTTGGCTCCTCGGTGGTGGAACGAACTCCTGAAAAACGTCAGAACAGCAGGGTTGCTGCCCATCTTTGAGCTGAAAACATACCTCTTCACCAAGCACTACCCAACTAATCGCACTCAACCCTAAAACCCCCCTTAAAAAAAGAAAAAAAGAAAAAACAGCATGAAATGAATGTATGTATGTATATGGTTCTGAGATGACTAATTGGTAGAGTGGTCACTTCTGATTTCCGACTACTGGTACTTCGGATCTTCGGTGACTGAATTTTGCCAAATGACCGTAATGTAATGTAATATAATGTAAAAACATCTTTAAGACTCTAGACCTATCTTTACCATATTTTTTCCAAGTCTTCAGATATACGGGTAGCTTTACATGTTAGAAATCAGCGGCGTGAAACCGTACCGGAGACTGGAAAACCCACTCCACCTACAGATCTGACGGAGGCGGGCTGACAAACGGCTCGGTAATCAAGGCTCTCAAGGCCTCTGCGAGGGCTGATTGCGGCTAGGGAGAGGTGGTGGTGGGTTGGTGGGGGACGGATGGGGGTTGACTGCTGGCTAATGGCACACGACATTCACCCCTGAGAGCAGATTAGCGATATGATTACACGAATCAATTCAAAAAATCGCGGAGACCCAAGATGTATTAAACAATCTTCGAAATGCAACACTAGGGGGAAAGGGGAATGGGGGCTAATAAAACAGTAAAAGTTGTGTTTGTGATTAAAAAGGATTTTTTTTTTTTTTTTTTTTTTGATTTACCCGCATCAATGTGCAGAAGTTATGCCGAGGGGGGGAAAAAAAAAAAATGTAAGTTGTGACGCTTATTTAAAAATTAAAAAAAAAAAAAAAAAATTGGTCTTCGCATGACAGATTGAATTAGGTCTGTTTTGTTTCCGCAGCCGAGTACACTATCTGAGAAAATGTCGAATTGCGTCCCACCCACTCCTCTCCCCCAGTTTTCTCATTGTAGTGTACAAATGAATTAAAAATGAAAAGCATTTATTTTGGAGGGGCAATTATTCAAAGTGTGACACTTCAGATCAAGCTTATGTGCTCACATGCATGTGTGTGTGTGTGTTTGTGCGTGCTTATGCCATTTACTTCTAATCTCTGGAAACTGGAGTTGTCAGCTCATGTACTATGCAGTGTGGCATTAGATCAAGCTTGGTGGGTCACTCCCGGAGCATATGGGGAGGGAGGTTTTTTTTTTTCCTTCCTTTTTTGGTATTTTCTTCCCCTCATTTTTTACAAAATCAAAAAAAAAAAAAAATGATTGTTTTATTCTGTGATCTCAACAGGTCGAACAGCATTCATGGCATAAAGAATTATTTGCTTGTTTTGCTGCTTAGCTCTGAAAGCAATTTCAATTATCGGTATTCTGAGATTATGAATCCGTGACAGGATATCCTTAGTAAACCGGCTCAATATACTGAATAGTTATTAATTGTCCACCTCTTCTGTATCTTTGCGCGCTGACTGTCACTCTAAACGCTGTTCTGCTCGACAAATTCCACCAAACGGGGTGGAATACAATCTTCGTCGGTAAGTTGTTTCGTAGCGGGATCATTATCCGGGCAGTCATTTATTTTTCAACATGTTATCGGTATTGCTTGAGTATAATGTCTTTTTCTTCCTCTCTCTTTCGCTACGGCTCAGAGTCGGTAAACAAGATGATTCCTAATTAGCCGCGTGGCAGCTTGTCAGATTTGCACGGCACGTCGGCGCCACGGACCTGCGGGCCGAAATACTTACACGTCATATATTGGCGGAAAAATCACGGCACGTGTTTTATTTTAAACTCGCCGGCATCATTTGCTTTAGCGGCAACATACAGGTGAGAAAAAAGGGAAAGTTAATCAAAACGTGCAAACTCGTGCGAGGGGGTTCAAGGGATGACCAGGTCAAAGGTAGTTTTCGGCGAGACGTCTGCGTAAACGCAAAGCCGAAGTTGTTTCTTATCTTCTGCAAATCTTTTGTTCCCGCCTAGCAATAAATAAAAAACACCTCAAGGCGTCGGAAACGGCGTCTTAGCCACTTGATTATCGGCGTCGGAGGAGAAGTCAAGACCGTGAGACAGAGCAGGACAGATGGTATCAATATAAAAAAAACCTGACGTCAGACGCGAAAGTATGGTTAGGGAGGCGCCGTCCGATGAATGATTAATATACGTCAGCGGCAAATCGGTCTGAACTCTCTGAAGGCGGCGGGGCGGGGGTGCAGGTGGAAGTGACATTTTCAAATCAACATAACGTATTACCGCTCGCCGGATCATATTCCTGATTGCAAAATCAAAGGGTCGAAAGGCAAGCTAATTTTTTAGGAGCCAAATATCAATTTGAGACGCAAATGTTAAAGGGAACCATGCTTGGGAAGACTAATATGAATAAATACGTGTTACTCTTGGTCCTATACTAGAATGTGTTCTAGCAAAAAATTATTTTTCTAGCAAAAATAATTGTTATTTCTCTGAATATTGCAATTTATAACACATATTTTGACCCTGGGGGGGCACTTTTGTTTTTCTAGCGCAGCACGTGCATGGTAGAAAATGTATCAAGATGTTAACTCGTGTTAACTTTCCGCTATTGTTAACTTTTGCTTAGTACAGTATGGTGTAAATCAGGGGTGCTCAATACGTCGATCGCGATCTACCAGTCGATCGCAAGGGTAATACCGGTAGATCGTATTGCATTAAAAAAAATAGACGTCAGGCTATCGTCCATCCTGTCTCTCGATTGATATACAGGGCAGCCAGTCAGATGACTTCTGATTTTTTCTGACACTGAGGTCATTGCGGGTGCACAAACAACGGCGCAAAGTACAGCAAAAAGTTACCACCAAATTTTAGCCCTCGTTTTTTTCTCTTAAACTTAAGAAAGGGTATAAAATAAGAGGGGGAGCCAGACTAAGTGAGAAGACAAAAACTTGTCATTTTCATATGCGTTCGCCTCATCTGCCGGTCAACTATCGCAATACCGAAGAAGGGTCATGTGGAACGGCTTTTTTGGACCGTTGGTGGAAAGTACAACACGGACATCCGGCCGAAAAGCGAGCTGAGAAAGAGAACGGTGAAGGAACTGAAATCCCGGGTCACTTTTCACGCAACGTACTTCAAAAGCAGAAACCGCGACCGAAGCATCGTTCCGGGTGAGTCACGTCATTGATAATAAGGCCGGCTGGAAGCAGCTACTGTCCGGACAATGATTCAATTCAGTGCAAGTCATCAGAGTGAACTTGGGTCATGACAAAAATGTACATTATTTTGTGTCGAGCAATATTGGCTCATGCGGTTATGCGAGGTACATCAACATACATTGTATGCATAAAGAATGTTTTGCATTTTTGTTGTGGGTAGATTATTTTGACTTGGTCATTTTATAAGTATGCTGAAAAAGTGTGAGCCCCCTTGGTGTAAATGGTAGTAATGTCAAAAATTGAAGGGGAAACAAAAGGACTAATGCTAGTCTACACAGATTTTCTAGGGACAGGCGGGGAAGAAAGGAATGGGAAATTGCTTGTAGACTCACACAACTTCCTAAGGATCCACTGACTTCTCGCCGCTTCTCGACGAATTGATTTACGAATCGCGTTCAGCGAGGTAAGCTGCTGAAAGAGCTAACAGCGCCGCTAGTTTTAAACGGACACCACAGCCAAACACTGTGATTTCTTTCACAACCGTACAAAAAGGGGAAACGAGTGTAGCCCGCTCAAAGAAACACCATAGGACATCCTTCGAGGATGTCAACAAGCCGCTACAGCAGAAGTAGCATCTGATGACGAAAAGACCGGCGAAGCTGACTCCTAGCCAACATGGCGGCCTCTGTGGCAGACCTGTTTGCTCACCGTAGCATGCTGGCTATTATCAATACATGTCTAAATGCACTGTGGGAAGCAAAGTAAAAATTTCTTTGTACAGAGAAACAGATTTTCACACGATACACATGATTGTAAACACCTTGAATCTTGAGTCACCTGGTCAGTCAACACAGCAGCTGCTAAGTCTACAGCAGGGGTTGGGCAAACTACGGCCCGCGGGCCGCATCCGGCCCATTGGTCTTTTTAATCCGGCCCGCCAAATATTGGTACAGAATTCAAACTTGATGTGAATGATTGGATCAATGAATGTGGGAGCTCAAACAGGAGATAATTTGATTTTTAGAGCTACTTGAGAACACTTGAGACATTTCCTGAGCTGAATGGGTCATATTGGCTTTGAGATTTAGCCTTTACTGTGGACATACTGGCACACATGAATGAGCTGGACCTGAAGCGACAAGGGAAAAACCGATTCGTGCATGAAACGCAAGCGAACATCAGAGCCTTCAAAACCAAGCTGGTTTTATTTTCAAAGCAGATGTCAGACGAGTCTGATATGTGCTGTTAACAAATGCTTTTTTTTTTTAAATGTAGCGTATCTTGTGCTGACCTAGCCCATCTGTCAAATTTTAAAAGTCAATGCGGCCTCTGAGCCTAAAAGTTTACCCACCCCAGGTCTACAGTGACCAGCCAATGACAAAATGTGGAGATGCTCGCTCTTTCTTTGTTAGCATAGCATCGCAGTTGCTGCACACATACCCGCAACTTTTCCCGACTCTTACCTATTCGTGCATTTTGAAGTTAATTTTGACCCCTGTGCTGGTTGCACAGATGATACAGTTTTTGCAAAGAACGAGACAGAGCCCAGGTCGTAAACGGCAACGGACGCATTTTTTTTTTACCCTTTTAAACAGACTAAGATACCTTGTGAGACCTTGTCATTTTTATGTAGCTTCTACAAATATTGATCAAATAGGACATTAATGTCTCAGTAACTTGGGGTCCTTTTAAAACTAAATTGTCGAAGCGTCTGCCGATAAGCGGGGGATCACGGTATCGTATTTTCCTCTCCGTTGCGGTCGTCCAAGCAAAACATGAGATCGGAGGGAAGAAAAGGGGGCCTATGTAGGTCAGGGGACAGATCGCCCACAAAACACAAGTACAAAGTATCTTTTGATGTGGTGGGAAGTCTTGAGAGAGGCACAGCATAGACTTTTACTTCTCAAATCTACGCTTTGAAGGAGCCGCGGAGTGCACTACGCGCACGGCTGCCTGGTAACGGCAGAGCGGCGGGAAAAAAAAAAAAAGAAAACAACATGACAGGATTTGTAAGCTGAAACAACCACCCTTGTCATACATGTGTTTTTTTTTTCTGCTCTTCTTCTGATTTCTTTGTTTCGTTTTAACGCTTATCAAGAAGTGGACAGCTAGAACCCAAGCGCACAATTCTAAACAATATACAATACAATACTAAAATACCAGTTAAGTCATTTTAAATGTAACAGTTAGCAGCGTCGGGTTAACTCAATCAATCACAAAAGCGGGAATAGCTTGAACCCAAACTATTATTGTGTGTCCAATATCATCTGTAATTGTCATATTAAACAACACCTCCTAAATTGTTATCTTTTTGTTTCTTTTTCAGTCATAGAAATCTTGAATACAAATTATGAACTTGACAACTTTCCCCGATGTTCACACACATCTGAATATTTACCAATTCGGGATTGTTGGAGGTGGAATAGTTTCACCATAAACAAGCGCTGTTGTTTATTCAACGTTATCCATCCATCAAGATGGCCAAGTGGCCGCTACGGCCGCATCCGGTGTGTTGAATAGCGCAGCCTGATAGCGCATCTTTTAACCGAGTAAATATCTATATAATTCAAATGCGTAACTCTAAAAGTATAAACCAAAATGTTTGTAGTAATCCATCAGAGCGACCCAAGATTTAATACAACTGTCTTCCCAGACCGAGCGTTGCTCCTTCTAATTAAGTCTGGTTTACGGAAAAAGAAATGAGAAAAAAATATAAACCTCTCCCACAGCTTTCCATAATACCGTCAGTTTATTTCTCCTGGTTTTAGAATCAAACAATATATCGCTCAATCTTTACGATCTTTTTTTTTTTTTTCCGAGTCCCATGCCAGCCTGCTGACAGGTTGAGAATCTCAATGTCTGACAGCACCAAGGAAGTGTGTACGTGCATGTGTGTGTGTGTGTGTTAAGTCTCACTCCTAGATGTGTTTTGGAGTGTGTGTGTGTGTGTGTGTGTCTGCGTTCCAGGGTGAATAGAATGAAGTTAAGGTTTCAAGTGCCACCAAAGAAAAGCCTTATGTAATCTTAAGACTACTGTTTAGGGGAGAGAAAAAGAAAAGCTGGTGACACATTTTTCGCCACGTAAGAAAGGAACGATGACATGCGGCAAATTGCGAAGCTGAGAATCAACAGTCTAGCATTTTAGCATTAAAATATTATAAGACGATGTTCATCATGAATTATGATGTGGAGGCACAGCGGCGCAGCTGTAAGGAATCCACGGCAAGAAGGTTCCTGGTTCCTATCTGTAAGGGGATGATCTGTAAAAACGCAGGAAAATTGTCGAGATGTGTAAATGAGAGAGTGAATGGTTGTATGTTATATAATTTTTTTTTCTTTATGATGCTTGAATGAAGGAGCAATTGGTTGTCTGTCTCTATATGTCCATAAATGAATGAGAGGATGGTTATATGTCTATATCATAGGGGTCAAACTCCGGCCCGCGGGCCATTTTTTGGCCCGCACTGTAATTATATTTGGCCCGCAAAGCCATACCAAATGACTATTAAAGTGCATGTACAGTGCATGTATCGCTAATTCTACAAATCCAAGAATCTTCTCCTGATGTTTCGGCATGAAAATAAACGCCCTCTCCTCTGTGTACAGTAGTCATAGCGACCTTATGCTAATAGTAGCGCCCTGCTACTTAGGCAGAAAACAGAATTTTGTATGTGTGCTATATTAAGTTATACATTGTATAGTATTAAGCTATTTTGTTCCATATTTAGTTTTTAAGCAAAACTTGTTTTGGGTCCATATGAAAAGGTTCATTGTTATATCTGGAGGAAGATTTTTTTTCTATAAATGTCAATGTTGGGTCGCGAGTTTGTCCCAGTTTTGTGTGTATTTGAGTTTGACACCCCTGGTCTACATGATGCATACGGCCTAATTTGTTGTCAAGCTGGCCGAACCAGTAAAATCATCACCTAGAAGTAACACTAAGTCCAAATTTTTACCTTGTTTTGGTGGGCCCACCATGGTGGGCAGAAAACTGCAAATGTATGCACTGTCGCACTTTTAGGTTCTCGAAGACGCTTTCTCGAGAATGTTTGTTTTATTCTGGCCATCGTGGTCTGCTTCTTCCTCGCTGAAGAAACATTACCAGAATGATAATTTTATTTTTTTTTTTTTTCAGCGGAGTGACAAAACAAATGGCAGAAGGCTACTAATCCTGACTGGTGATACATTCACATGACTGATACAGTGATTTGATTAGAGAGGAGCAAAAAAAAAAGCACAATACCTAATAATTATAAAATATTATAAGACCATGAACCCCAAAGTTAGCAAAGAGAAAATATGACATTCTCTGATGGAATTTTATGTACAGAACTGTCTCAGAAAATCATAATATTGTGATCATTACAAATCAACTGAAATATTGCAAGCCTTCTATTATTTTAAGATTGCTGATTATGGCTTACATCTTCAGAAAACTCAAAAACTCCTATCTCAAAATATTAGAATATCATGAAAAAGTAATTTTTGTTTTTTTAATTGCATTACAGAAGATAAAGATTTTTATCACAATATTCAAATTTTTTTATCTCAAAAATATTAGAATATCATGAAAAAGTAATTTTTGTTTTTTTAATTGCATTACAGAAGATAAAGATTTTTATCACAATATTCTAATTTTCTGAGACAGTCCTGTAGATAATGAATGAATGATGCTTGGTTCTCACTCATCGCATTGTTATTAAAAGTACTTTTAACACTATGAGCATTCAAAACCACTCCACAGTGTCAAGCGCCATCCCAAGAGCAGTTGTCGGACTGAACGTCTACTACTAAATATCTAAACAGACAAAGACGCGTCTCTGTATTTATTCCCCTGCACAACCGACGGAAACAATCTGAAAGCATCGCCGACGAAAATCACCTCTTTAAGCAAAGTGTTTTATGTGAAGGGGTGTGAGCATCAGCCATCAAACAAAAAGATTTGGAGTCCCACAGGCTCGAGCGAATAGACCCGAGTACAAAGGAGTTCCTCCGTCTGTCAAAATTGTTAGATCAGGGTTTGAAATAAGGTCTTGATGTTGCCTTGGTGGACAAAGCACTTGAAGATCTTACAGCTGCACTGCAGCCGCTCTTTGCCTTCGTGTGGCTGCGACAGTTTGATTACTAGCGATTTTTTTTTTTTTTTTTTTTTTTTCAATTTTCGCAAAAATGTGTAGTGCAATTTCCGGATTATAAACCGCTACTTTTTTCACACGCTTTAAACAATGATGCGACTAATTTATGGATTTTTTTTTTTTTTTTTTTTTTAATGCCGCCAAAACATTTAGCCTCGTCACATCGGATCAATTTCCTTGAAATTCTGAGGCCGTTCAATTCCGACACCGAAGAAAACGACTTTCACGGTTTTAGTGCCCAGCAAAGCCGGGATAGACAAAGCGGGGATAGAAAATGGATGGATAGACTTTTTCCTTGTGTTATTTATTGTTAATCATTTCCAGTACGGTATTTGTGGATGTTAACAGTATGTGTGTGATTAAAAAGATTAAAAAAAAGTTTATGGTCAACATATTTCTGTGTAAATATGCGGGTTATACACAAACGCGGCCTATATATGAACACATATATTTATCAATTTTTACCCGGTGCAGCTTATATTCAGGTGTGCTCAATAAGCCGGAAATTACGATAGTTTCAACACTGTGGCAGGAGGATGTTATACAATCGAAATAAGGATTTTATGGAGGGAGAGCTGGTTTGAAGAGTGCTCAAGGTGTAATATAATATTACAAGCCGATGTGCAGATTTGTCCCAACCTGCTGCTTCCTCACATCTCCATAAGCGAGACTGTTTTTTTTTTTTTTTTTCCCCTCAAACTCGTACTAACTGCGCGGCATCGTCTTGCTGACATGTTGGTACTGCGCTGTCCGCCTCTCTCTCGTTCTGTCAGAGGGTCTGCTGCGCGTTATTTACCATATTCTCCCTCCGCAGCTCTCAGGCAGAAAACGCACAACAAGGACGTAAATTGGAATACATACATCCTTGTTTGCTGATTTTTATGAATCGTCTTGCACATCTAAAGCCATCCTTGAAGACGGGGGCACGGTGATTTCCATGTTTTTTTTTTTAACGGATGAGTAAAGTGAACCTTGAGACTCCAAAGTCAGTCTGCAGGAACCCGATGACATTTCTGAGTAAATGTTTCAGTGAGCTATATTAATAATGCCGGTAATGGGGCGAAAAAAGTAAGCTGGGGGCGCAATTTTACATTTTAACAGTCTCAGATAATGACTCCTGACACATTTACACGATGTGCAACATTTAGTAGATGCTGTTTTTTTTCCAGAAAAATAGCCTCTATGTAGAAAGACAAGTCAGGTGGGTTAAGAGAGAAAATTGGACAAATTAGATGAGATGAGAAGACGCAGCACGCCGACACCGTTTCACAAATGCAAGAGAGCCGGACACAATGCCGTCGACGGTGTTAACACTAAAATGGTTGGGTAATTTAGTGGAACGGGCAAAAACCACGCGAGCGGACCGAAGGATCTCGCGACAACAAACAGATCTTGTAAAATACACCAAAGACTGCGTCCGAGAGGATCGGCGCTTTTTATGACTTGATATTTTGAGTTTGCGATGAGGGAAACAAACAAAAGGGCCTGTGATCAATATTTGATCGGGTGTTTTTGTTTTGTTTTTTTTGACAGATTGTCGAATTCCCCGTTTTTCCTTTGCACACCGCCACACCTTATGGGGCTCGGAAACTTTCTGAAAGAATTGTGCCGCAAATCTCGCTGACAGGCGCTCTCCATTTTAAAGTCATGGAAATTGATTTCCTCTCTGAAGCTATACCTTGATCTCTGTTTAGGGAGCCGGCCTCTATAAAGTTAGGCGAAATCAATTAAGATCACTAAAGACTGGCCTTGAGTCAAACCGGCAAAAATGAATATAAATGAGCATCACGCTGTCGCTACGAGATTCGGTTACCGCGCCGACGGAGCGGCTCAGAGACGGCTTTGTGAGACATCTGAGGAGCCGTAATGAAAACCTCCAAAGAAATTTACAGGGATTGTTTTTGTGGGTCGCCGGCATGTTAAAACACTCCCAAGTCAATGCGAAATGACTGGTTTATGTAAAGACCAGTAAAAGAGCTAAAAAAGAACAATGCAGCATGAGAATGCTGGCTTCTATTTTTAGCCAGTGCTGAGAAGCCTAAACAAAACATTAAATAGAATAAATGGCTGCATGTGTACGCTGGAAGGGGGAAAAAAAAACCAAAAAAAAACAGTGGACAGATTGAGTTAAAGGGTGCGAGAGGGAAAGCAAACATGAAGCAATGTAACCAAGGGAAACCGTGTTAAACTGGGTGTGAGACCAAGAGTCAGCGACAGTGAAAGATTGCGGTTATGGCTTGTGGTTTTTCTCTCGGCTCTTACATCTCGGGGAGCTCTTGACAAGGAGACAAAATAGACCCTTCAGATTGGAGGAGGGAAAGTCGGTACCTCACATTTTTAACGGACGGATTGAAAGCGAAAAAAAAAGCCGCAGCCTCTTGCTTTTTATTTCCCTTTTCATCTCGACGCGTGTACTTTGCGTGTTCGGCCAATAAATCAAGCACGGACGGCTCTTTTATGATCCTATAAGACTGGGATGTAATGGTATTTTGATGTGTGTGAAAAGGATAAAATGTCAACTATTTTAGGGGCACAGAACTCTGGCGTGTGTGTGTGTGTGTGTGTGTACTTCACATCACTGCACTTAACAAATCAGCAGCTACTTTTTTGTGCGCCTGCTAAAAGGAAGACGTCAATTCATGAATATCAAGCCGGCATATCCAAACACAACATGTGCGCGAAGCTTAAAAAACGAGGAGGAATAAATAGCGAGTGAGCAGTATTTGCGGACGGACATCCAGCGGGGACTACGAAGCTACAATGGCGTTTTTTTTTTTTTTGTGGTGGAAAAGACGTCAGTCGCTTTTCACGGGATCATGTCAGACAAGCAGATCGGAGACGCCGAATATCCCCCCACTTACTTTAAGTGCATTTGAAATTCCCTTCGCTGTTCCGGGAGAAGAGAAGAGGGGGAAATGTTTCCTCTATGAAAATCCAGTAGTGTTTTACAGATTTAACCTAAAATAAAATGTCCAAAATGTTATTTTTAACAATCTCTGTTTGAGATGTATTTTACGTTTCATGTTATCATCGAGCGTATTCAGTTAAAATTACAGGGAGAGGGTTGAACATTTTTTTAATCTTGCATGTACATCACCAATCACTACCTTCAAAACAATGTTACTGTTCTTCACAAAGGTTGACATTTTAGTTTTGCACACCACGCGGTCACAATCTCTACATGTAGACGGGGTGACTTTCGCGCCGATATTCATCCATCTCCGTGACGAAAGCGAGGGATCCGAATCGGCCGTTGAATTATCACAATAACGGTCATTATCTCAACAGCAAAACAATTATTTGCAGATTTTTCCGCTTTTTCTCGCCTCCACAGCGCTCAGACTCAGTGGTACGGGAGAACACTGACGCAGTCGAGGATGAAAAAAGGGTCGAAGAGAAAGACCTGCAGGTGGCAGCACAATGTCGCCCTGTTTAGTCTGAATAAAGCAGAGCCGGTGTTCAGGGGGCAATTATCCAGAGAGTCGCCACACCTTGAGAGGCCTAGAAGTCAGCCGCGGAGATGTTTTTGAACGAACGGCACCAACTGCGATGATTAAAGAAATTTCTCAAAAGCTCCGCAACCAAACATATTTTCCCCGCTCGCGTCAAAAGAGCACCATACAGGAAAAACGCAGAGCCCGGTGTAACATTAGCGGCGGGGGTTGCTTCCGTCCCGGCTCCGACTGGCAGTTTGAACGTAAACAAGAGTCAGCTGCCGACTGTCCAGATACCTTCAGCTCATCAGTTCCTACCGGAGTTGATGAAACGTGGGAGGACACGGGAATAGGAAGCTGCATCCGTCCCTTTGGTGTCTACGTGCACATCCTGGAATGTGTCAAGCAGGTCTGTTGCCGAGCGGGACGTGTCACGAGCAGCAGGCAGCAGCTGTTGTGAAGCACAGCCAGGCATTATGTATGTTCCCTCTTTGGCGGATTTCATTGGTTCTGAGTTTGTTGCTCAAACTCCAAGATAACTCATAATCGCTGAACTGATTCTTATCACAAACCCAATTTGTCAAAGAAGAAATTAATGTGACAGCTGCCTTTTTAATGCTGTTTTTTTTTTAAACGGTACACAAACTAGCTACCTGTTATTTTCATTGCGGCTATGTTTTAGCGTAGCATTTAGCATTGATAGATCAGCCTGCATCTGTCCACCAAGACGTTGTCATTTTCCAGGTGTTTAATTATGGAGGTTTATTTTATGATTTGTCACGCCGCATGTTGGCCTTATAAACCACCCTGCGGTAAATATGAATTCAACAGCCTGAACCCAAAATATCACGGCAGCCAAGCACTTCCTGTTGACACAGAGTAGCGTTGCATCACGACCTTTTCAGTCGCCAGTTTGTCCACAAGCGTTCATTATACAACATATTTCCAAAACTAAGACTGCTAAGAGTCACGGCTCCTTTTTCTGAGACCGACATCTAAATCTAACGCTCTCTCGATGTAGTTTAGACAGGTTTTTTTTTTTTTACAGTTCTCACAGATGCACCGAGAAGAAAGACGTCCCAAAAAAAATCAAGCTGGTCTTAAATCCCCCGACAGACCCGTTGCTGTGGGCGTTTTCCCGATGGATGTCTCCCAAAAAGACAGTTGCGCTTCCCTCATTAAAGTTACATTTAATTTTAATGCACCTTATGTAAAATGGAGCAACTTCATTTGGGAGAATTAAGGACCATCGCAAAGCCAACATAAGGCCGCATTGTAAGACGGTGAATTGCTCTGCCAGTCAGAGCTTTTCGAAGTCAATGAGGCCCACAAGGTTTCTGAAACTCCTCCAGAAAAAAAAAAAAAAAAAAAACATTTAGGGAGGGAATAAGTTAAGGAATGGTTGGTATTCTGCAATGTTGTTCTGCTCCACGAGTTTATTTCTGTCTTTCATTGAGGTCCAGGGGAAACATTCCTCAGCCAATCAGAGTTCACTTGCTGCATTTCTATACGGCCCAGCACAGCAAGACTTTCTCTCTTCCTTTTTTTTTAATTTTTTTGTAGACAGTAACTGTTAAGTGACATAATTTAAGACAATAATGAGGAGTTTCTGGGCAACCCCACCCCCGAACGTTGGACCGTTAGTGTGAGTCGTGTAATCACATCTTGAAGTCGACCAAGTGCGACCTTCCCCCGTACCAGTTCACTGAAGATAAAAGTACCCTGGATATTGTTTATCCCTCCTACTAAGACAACTGCAGCCCACATAATCTCCCCATTTATCAAAGTAAAAATCTTTTTAACAAGGTCGCTCACATCTGTGCAACGTGTGCGGGTGGGGAGAGATTCACAGAGAGAAAAGGTGGGAGGTAGTAAAAGGAGCAGTCGGAAACAGGAGTGTGTTTTTATTTACTGTAGTCATTATTGATTACGAACAGTTAAAGAAAGGGGAAAATGACTTACCACTCACTTTTCTCACACTGTCCGGGCCGTCCTTCCTCTTTCCCCGATCGGACAAAACTTCCCAAGATCTTCTTTCCAAAAATCTCTCTCTCTTTCTCTCTCTCTCTCTCTCTCTCTCTCTCTCTTTCTCTCTCCCTCTCTCTCTCTTTCTTTCAATAAGCACATGATTAAAGTTTACTAGTAAAAACAAATACTGACATCTAGTGGTGGTTAAAACTGCCACTTTTGAATCTTAATCCTAACAGAAGAAGCCTGTGCAGGAAGAAAAGCGAGATGTTTTCAAATACTGAACAAGTCCAGTTGCTACGACAATATTTGGACGACTCAATACATCCGCAGACACTTCAAATCTGATTAATAATGTCTAGACTTATTGTATTTGCGTGTATTTACCGAAAGTCTGATTGAGGACTTTTAGAGAAAGTGGCTGTATTTGTCACTACTCTTTGCTCTGTTCTCTGAGTCTGCTTAAAAAAAAAAAAAAAAAAAAGATTTCCTTTATAAGTAGTGTTTAGAATAGTTTTTAGATCGCTATTATTGTGTTGGTTCAATGATAGATCAAGTTCAGGAAAAAAAAGCAAACGCATTCTGATATTATTTTAAATTACTTGTGTGCGCGATCAAGCTTTTACTGTTAATAGAAGTAACGGGATTCAACATTTGGCCGCTATTTGCTTCACAAAACAAAAATAGAAGGTGTTTTTTTTTTTGGAAAGAAAAGACCAAAATATGTTAAAAGTAAGAACGACAGTGTTGGTTTTTCATTCACACCTCTACAGCGGCAGCGTCCACGGGCAGGGCGGGTATTTTGTTTTTCAGTCGTCCGACCCCCTCAAGGTGACTCTGACCTCACGTCGATCCTGTTCCCGTGAACGCAATATCTCAGGGACACCTGGAGGGAATTTTATTACATTTGGCTCAAACATCCACTCGGATTTCAAATATGAACTTAAAAGAATGTAGTGGTCGGATGTCAAGGTCGGCACCCAAATATTTCCGGCCATTGCTCAAAGATAATCTGCGTGCCGAGCGAGACCGGCTTTTTGCAGAGATAAACCACATTTCGACATCAATCTGATACCACCAAATCAGTTTGACCGTTATTTGCACAGTGTTATGAGAGCCAGTTTGGAAATACGTCCCATTTTTCTCAGAAACATTTGAAAAATTTCTGAATCCCTGTGACTAGAATTGTTTGGTGATATAATGGCTGCTAAGTGTTGTCTCTTCTTCAGCATGTGGCTGTAGTATCGACTGTGAAACATTGTTAAATATTAATGTGTCAGTATCGCGGACCAACAATTTCAGTAATGGAGTAAGTGACGGCGACATTATGCCGCTGAAGCTCATGGGCTGAATTATCGCGTATTTTAGGCAAACGAAGGCAAACGAAAAGGATTCTTGAATTAAGACGCCTCCTGTTTTTTTTATTGCAAATAATCCGCGGGAAAGGTAGAAATATTGAGAGCCTATATTCACAGGATAAAAAAATTAAAAATCTCAGAATTATTCTAATGTGATTGTTATTACAGAATTGTCTGTAAACCAAAGACTGATTTTCATTTCCTCTACGAACTCCATTCCAGCAAAGTGAGAAACTGGTATTCTAGCCGGCGCGGGACGTTAATTAAACAACCAGTTTACTCGCCTGCTTAGTTTTTTCCCCACGCCTTGAGGATCACCCGCCACCTACCCACCTACCTGTCCTGAGACAAGTCAGCCAGATCAGCCTCTACCCGCTTGGTCACCGTGACGATGAGAAACGACTGGACGGCGGGATATCCTACACTTGGAAAAAAAAAAAGCAAAGACGGTGAGAGGAGATGAATAAAATCTGGATTAAAAAAATGTCTGAATTCATACAGTATTGTGGTCAACTAGAATCGCTAGAGGCAATTACAAGTTAAGGAATTTGGATTTAACAAGGACGGGCTCTTTATTCGCTCAAGCGCAGCGTTGCACTGGCTTTTATGCGAAGAAAAAAACAGACCCTTATTAACCGCACTAACACGTTCATTCATGTTATCACTCACTAAACACAAAAGTTGCAGTAATCCAGCCAAATCTGTTTGAAGCAGCACGACATGGATTAGGGCACTGTGCCTGTACGAGAGTAACAAACTTTGGTAAATTAGAACAGTTCTGTGCCAACAGACTCATTGTGTTCTAACTGCTCACACTATAGAGGCTTCTGTGTACATTTGTGGTCCCATCTAATCGTCCGACCGGTTGAAATGTTCCGAGTAGGTGGGTAATTTCCATATAGAAGATGTGTTTATTCAAACAAGAGTGCGGTCGCGGCTTTGGTTATATCTTCCACAGAGAAAGTGGACTCCGGTTGGACTTTTTCCGGCAGTTAAAGTTACGTGTAAAAGATTATTCTTATCATCTTAAGATCAACTTTTTTCTGAGAAAAAGTTCGATGAAGTGGTGAGACAGCAAAATTTTATGTTTTTTTTGCTCCGCAAGGGTCGGTTCTAGGCCTCTCGTCTTTTTCCAGTACACAACATCGCTTGGTTCTGTCATTCGCTCACGTGACTTCTCTTACAACTGCTATGCCGACGACACACAACCGATCCTGTCCTTCCCTCCGTCGGACACACAGGCGGCGACCCGAATTGCAGCTTGCCTGTCCGACATCTCAGATTGGATGGCGACTGAAGCTCGACCTAGACAAGACTGAGCTGCTCTTTCTCCAGGGGAAAGGTTGTCCCTAACGCCGACCACAATT
Organism: Fistularia commersonii; assembly: GCF_037954325.1. Lineage (NCBI taxonomy): Eukaryota > Metazoa > Chordata > Actinopteri > Syngnathiformes > Fistulariidae > Fistularia > Fistularia commersonii. The sequence goes on from NC_141286.1 coordinate 21,023,306, forward strand.
GCGATAAACCTGGATGTGATCCTGGATAACCAACTGTCATTCTCAGTGAACATCGCAGAGGTCGCACGTTCCTGCAGATTCCTCCTCTACAACATCAGGAAGATCCGCGGATTCCTTACAGGGGATACAGCGCAGATACTCATCCAGGCTCTAATCATCTCTTGTCCGGACGACTGCAACTCCCTCCTTGCCGGTCCATCAGGCCTCTGGAGCTTATTCAGAAAGCGGCAGCCCGCCTGGTGTTCAACCGTCCCAAATTCTCCCACACAACTCCCCTATTCATGTCCCTACACGTGCCTCCGATAGCCGCCCGCATCAAGTTCAAGTCCCTGGTGCTCGCCTATCGGGCCCCATCTTAAACCACATGTCCCTTCCCGTCCCCTCCGATCTGCCACCTCTGGGCGACCGTCCACCCCATCACTCCGAGCCCCCGATCGAACCGGTCTCGGCTCTTCTCAGTGGTGGAACGAACTCCCGAAAAATGTCAGAACAGCGGGGTCGCTGCCCATCTTTCACCATGAGTTGAAAACATACATCTTCATCAATACTACCCTTCTAATCACACTTTGCCCCCCCCCCCCAAAAAAAAAATATGTATGTATATGTTTTTGAGATGGCTATTTGGTTGAGTGATCACTTCTGACTCCCGACTACTGATACTTTGAATCTTCAGTGACTGGATTGCACTTCTTGTAAGTCGCTTTGGATAAAAGCGTCTGCCAAAAGGCTGTAATGTGATGTAATGGTATTATTCAAATATCTTAGCACTTGACTATTAAGTATGCTTTTTTACAGTGTAACTATTTAACAGGTGCCTCTCCCCGTGTGTTAATACAGTATGTATTTTGATGAAGAGATGAATCATGACATTGAAATGATCATCGCTTCTACTTTGGCAAATGACGCTGACCCAAAACACACACTGACAGACACACAGAGCATGTCATATTTTTCTCTCTTTTCCTCATTCTCCCAATGAATCATGTTTGCATAATGTTATGCCTGAATTACATTGACAAAAATGACACATGGGGGTAATGGGATGGACCTAAACGGCCCGTGACAACGTCCGTGTCACTGAACTATTCATTCAGGTGTGCAGAGCAGAGCCTGACATCCCAGCTAGAGAGTATAATTGTGCCACACTATGGATAATAGCTCAATTTTTTGCATCGCTTTGCATGGTAATAAAAAGTGAAGAGTTCCTTAGTTGGGCCGTGACAGTTTCCCTTTTTAACGCTCATGCACCATCTCCACATTTCACGCTTTGGGCCTCCGTGATGGGACCAGTTTTAGGGCAGCAATCCCCGGACCCATCCCGGGGTGAGTAATAGGGTGTCTTTGGGAGGACACAGTAGTGACTTCCTTTTTTTGTGGAATTGCAATTATATTACAGGGGATCTGAAACTGTTACCCAAAATAAAAATGCTCGAGACTCAAGATCCCCACTATCCCAGGAAGAAGTTCAATCCTGTGCAAATGTGCTTTTTTTGAATTTATATATTTTTGGTCTTAATATATGTTTAACAATTATGGAGTTTTTTCCACACTTCTGAAAATCACCTTGCTATCAGTGTGTGGTGAGCATAAAAGGACCCTTTCGGGAATGACCTATACCATGTTCCTTCTGCCTTATAAGCTTGCGGCTTTTCCCCTCTTATCTCGTCAACTGCTGTTAATTGTCCCTCGATTTACTGTCTTTCTTGGGTTTCTCCACACCTCTCAGCTGAAAACTTGTCAGGTGTTCGTCAGTATTCTTAAGTTTTCTCTGTGTGCGTTTGTGTGTGTTTGAACAGTGTCTCGTTACTCTTCCCTCGATCCGTTGCCAGTTCCTCCTTCTGTGTTTCGGTCTAGCATTTATTCCTCATCAGTGTGCCTAAAATGCAGGACTGTGCTTTCGGAGGTTTGCTTTGGTTTAAGACCTTGTAGATTTGGTTATCTTGATTTGTGGATTTTCTGTGTTTGACCTTGGACTTTTTTCATGCACTCTCCTCCCACTGCTGTTTCGGTAATTTATCCTGAAAGAAATTCACTATTTATAATGGATGAATTCTTTGGTTTTTAATAATTCCTCTCTGTCTGATCTATGCACTGGAGAGTCCTCTATTGATCTAGTCATGAAAGAGTTATTATTTGACGATATTAATTCACATCACTTCGGCCTCTGTGGTATAGCTCATCAGTTAAATTTGTGTGAATTGATGAATTTCGGGGATATGACGCGTTCCCTCAGTACAGTGCAACTGGGTTGTTTCTGTCCTGAGGTGCTTAGGGAGCTTATAAATTTAAAAGTCAATACATACCAGCCTCTCCATGAATCATTACCACTTACTCAAGATACTGCCTTTGTGTGCAGGTTCATTTGGGCTGTCCGGGGTGTAGTGAAGTACTGGAAAGTGGGTCTTACGTACCGGACGCTACGAGTCATATGGATTATCTCGGAAAAACTCTATTTATCAGGATAGACGTGTTTTTCTGTTGAGGTTTTAAAACGGAAATTTGAGCTCAACAAGATTAATCTCACGCAACGCATTTGTGAAAGCGAATCTCTTTGGCTGACATACCCTGAATTTAAGGTTTTCTGGCCAGTAAAAAGTTGACATATCATAGCTTTGCCAAAGTCTCAAAGTCCTTAAATTCACGGGAAACCTGTGTAACTAGAGTGTTCTGAAACAAGAAGTGTACATCAGTGTCTGAATAACTCCTTTGTTTGGCCTCCAGCCTTTCCCCACAGGGCTCAAAAGTTGTGAGCAACCATTCAGGCAGCTAAATGGTGGCTAAGATGTACTTTCACATGCAATAAGTAGACCTGAAGCAACAGGTTTGTCATGTCGAGCTGACAGCAAGAAGAGAATAGTCTTGGATGAAAACTATCAGGGTAACTTTGAGACACCGAAAGAATGGAAAATATGAGTAAATATTAACAGTTCATATATTTATTCTTGCTGCCATTCAGAGCAAATGAAGCATATTTTGCAGCAATTAGGGTCCATTACACCCTATATTCCAACTTATTCTTAGCTCATTCCTTTGTTTTCATTGAATCCGGTATAACATTGGTATCGCCATTTCCATGACGTTCTGTTGTTGTACTAGCTTTAAGTAAAGTAATTTAGTGGGCTTAACTTTCATGTGCGTTTTAAGTGTTTTTATCTAAGCATTCTCAATAGCATTCTGTCAAGAACCCTGTTTAAAATTTAAGTTTGATAGATTGCTTGATTGTCAGGGCTTGATCACTGTACTACACTATATTTTTTCCTGCTAAGTGACCAGTTGTATGTATGCAAATGCGTGCAATATGTTTGATAAGTACATTGTGTATTATCTGTATGCTGCTAGAAACCTTAATTTTCCTAGAATATCTTTCCTCTGCTGCTACATTCAAGCAAGCTAGAGCTTTCATATTGTACATTATGTTATATAGAAACTATCAGTATTGAATGTGGATATTTTTTTTTAATTGATAAGAGTATTTTCAAAAATAAACCAGTCTTAATGACATACTGACATGTTTGTAACTAGCTAGCATCCTCTTGGTCCGTTGCTCTACTTTCTCGGGGCCCGTACGGTAGAGCAGACGCTTCTCCTCTTGGGGGCGATATAACCTCCTCTCGGTGCCTCGGGATTGACCAATTTTAAATTATATTGCTTTACCGAGATTTTAACTAAAATGTTTAAATTGTTGTTTTTTTTTAATAAACGCCGTTGGTTGTTTTTAAGCTAATAGCCTCTCGCCTCGGCTCGACCTTCCGTGAAGTTTGGCGCGCGCTCCCGCCGGCTATTTCCTCCTTGCGCGCGCACGCTGTTGCACGCACTCTCCCCCGTGACACACTCGCGTTCCGCGTTTCGCTCACGTGTTTTCTGTGTATAAAAGGGTCCCTGTCCGTGTTCAACATGTCCAATGCGTCGCCAGACAAACGGCTGAAAATGGAGTCGGCGTTGAACCAGCTGAAGAAGCACACCGTGGTGGTAGCGGACACCGGCGACTTCAACGGTAAAACGCCGGTTTTCCCCGCACATGCTAGTGTTAGCCGTTAGCATGCCTAGCGAGTGACAGGGATGGAGCCAGCTGTTAAAGGTCGTCGACCTGTTTGCCGAAAGTGCTAGTCATGGTGAGACTGGGAACTCCTATTAGCATCGAAGACAGTCCACGGATGCGAGCTAGTGATGCTAAATAGCCCTGCTAGCCACACACCGATAATCGGATTATCTCTGCTACATAGCATTAGCTGCGGTGTCAAACTTGGCTTACTTATTAACGCCAGTTCCGTTTTCATATAGCGCCGCATATTCATCCCTGCAAACAAACCCAATACAGCTAGCATTCACAGCCCATGAGTAACTTGTCAGTATTTTTTTGACATGCAACAACACAAACTCCAAAGTTACTGTTCTTTGAGCTACATTGTGTAGGATCTATGTTGCACGTCCTATTTCCGTGGTCAAAGTGTAAATGTTATCTGTCCTGATCTAAACGGTTAATCAGATAACCAATGCCTGGCCTACCAGCATGATTTCTTCCATCATAAATATTCCATTATTATTTGTGATTCAGTATTGAGGAGTGTCATGTATACTGTTGAAACCTCTGGCCATTTGAAAGAATAGAATTAGTAAACATCAATTCCTATGTCAGAAACAATTAATAATATTCATCGCAGTCCCTCAAGCTCCCCTCATCATCAGTATGTCCCAGAATTATTGTACACACAAGGTAGCACATTATTCTTCTTTGTTTGTCCTTTTCTTTTCACAGAGTAAAGGGTCATGTTTCCAAGTAGATGTGAACAAGGAAGTCTGTTAAGCAAATCAGTTAGAGGGTGATGCAAACTGAAGCTGCTTGCAGACTCACAATGACACAACAGAATTTCTTTGTAATGGGATGAGAATGGGAGGCTGGTCATTTTACACCCTTCAGGGTAACGTGTGGTGAGCCTTGTTACTTCAGGTGTGTTCTTGCAAAAAAAAAAAAAAAAAAAAAGATGGACCTCTTTTGCAAGTGTTTGCTCAATTTCCAGTTTTGTAACGCCAATCTGGCACTGACTTGACCATTTTTAACTAAGATTGCATTTGGGTAGATCGAAAGAGCCTACATAAATTACTTGTGCATATAATGTCGCATCGCTAATTAAACATGTTATTACATCAATATAATCAAATTGGGAACGGTGTTTGTTGACAAAGCAGCCTGCTGTGTCTGCGGGGCAGGATGTATGCAATTTGCTGCAGCACTGAGAAACAAAGATAGAAAATTAGATTGGATGGGGGAAGATGCACATACAGCCTGCAGTGCCTGTTTTGATGCAGACATAACAGTATATAGATATAGAGAGAGCAAATACTCAACTTCTATAACATTGCGCGTATATAAATTGAACTGTAAAGCAAGACAAAAAAAAAACACTTATGACCTTTATCATTCCTGTCAGCCTGTGAAAGGAACTGAGCTTGAAATCAGTTTTGAACACACCTATTAAGACAATCCACAATGAGGATAATTGTAGCGGTCTGGAAAATCCGTTACATATTCAAAGAGTTCTAATATTTACATAGGCTTTTTTTTTTTTTTTTTTTTTTTTTTTTTAAGGTTTCCTTATCAGTTTCACATTTTTTTAAGCATTCTTCCAGTGACACAGCTAGATGTGTCTGAACACATACCAGAGCGAGATGTTAACAAATTTTTGTCACTCCTTTCATAACATTATTTCCCATATTGAATACATTGTCTTTTTTTTTTTTTTTAACTGTATTTCCCTAACAGTGATTAAAGTTTTTCTCAGAATAGCATACTGTGTGTGTCTGAGCTACATTTAGGATATTTGCTTATAGATTGTTGCATTGGTAGGGGTCTCGAAAATCTAGCATCAGTCTGGTTTCAGAAGCCTTGTCATCAGGGTCGCAAGCAGCGTGACCGTTTAACCCAAGAAGTGCAACATGGTGCAACATTGCATTCTTGAGTTACACATATCAGTCGGGGAAAAAACATGTTTTCACAAGTTGTGAAATGTTTAACAATAGTTGTTGGTAAAGCAGCCATGATCATTAAAGGGTTCATGGGGGTCACGTTTTGTCAGTGTTGTGGTGTTTTCAGTGATTCTTTTATTCGCAGTTGTTAATTGTGCCATGTTTCTAGGTGCTTACAGAACAATCTGAGTTGATTATTGGATGCATTGCCATATGGCGCTGGGGACAGTAATAGCGCAAGGGTTATGCAGTCAACAAGAAGTCAATCAGCGCAGAAATGTACAACCACTTACCAAATTAATCAAACTTTCACCAGTGTGGACTTTCATTTCTGATACCTGTTTAAACTTGGCTGCGCTGTTTTGCAACCATCCAAATTCCCTTGCGGCAGCAAGCATGTGGTCGATTTCACCAGCATAAACAGCGAGTCAAAAAAATAGCCTCCACTCGTTTTGGTGGGGACAAAGCAGGAGAAAAAGTACAGCATAGAAAACCCATCAAATTGATCTGAATGGATACATACGCTCGATGGCATCCTGACAATGACTGGAACGCCCATTGCTCAGCCTAACCTAGCAGCTAAATGAAATCTGATATGAGAGCAGGTGTTTACACTCATCTCTGGACATTAAACCAGTGTTCTCAAGGAGCCGTTGAGGTGTGTGAGCTTGAGATTTGTGCAGGTGCATGTGCAAGATGTGGCTGCAAACAGCTACCAGCAGGTGAATAAACATGCAAATATAAAAGGGATTGAACTAAACAAACCGCCACCAATAAAGACCCGAATCAGTCCACAGTTTGTCTGGTGAATTACATCCCTTTTAGCCGAGCAGCTCTGACCCCAAAACGAAGCAAATACATGATAATAATGGCAACAGCGGACAGGCTGACATGTCAGCATGTCGTGCCTCCTTTCACTCCCGTCACACCAGACAAAGCAAGTTTATGTTTAAAGCACATTTCACCGAACCCAGCAGTACGATTCAATGCAGTGCGTTTTAAAATGTCAGAAATTCTGTGGAGAACATCCAATCCAATCAGGAAATGGTGGGGAGGGGATATAAATCTGAATGACAACGAGTGTTTTTCCGAAGTGTAAAGAGAGGTTTCTTTACCAAAAAAGACAGTTTAAAAAAATCCAGGCACCCATGCAACCCCTTCACCTGTAGGGTTCATGGTGCCTGAGCCAGGATGACATAACTGCGCTGCAAACAAGGATTCCACTTCCTTTTCAGTGTCAGATTTGGCATCATATCAGAGACGATGGCGGAATGTGTTAAAATACACGCAGGAACACTGAACTAATGGATTTCACGGATGTTCTAATCTGTTCAGATGCTTAATGCATTTTCCTCATATCAGTACACAAGTCCCAACATGCCTCTCCAACCGTAAACATCTGACATCTTGTACGGAGCTCTGATAAAGCTGTTTATTCAAAAGCAAACGATAAAACAGTCAGAACATCCACATCACAATTCGCACGGGTTGCTGATTTCTGGCGAAACAGACCGCAGCTGTGTGACGTTCGGATTGGGTCGTGAAATTTTGCTCTCCACATAAAACAATCTCTCCAGAACAGGTCATTTGTTGAGTGGAGGGAAAAAAAAAAAACTTAATTCTTCCAATTGATGGAAAGCTCTAGAAACCTGCAGATGATTTATGGAAACAGGCGGGCTTTGTTCCATCAGAGGCCGAAGAGTTGGCAGCGCTGACTGGTGCTGCTGAACAACCCCCCTGCCCCCCCAAAGCAACTGTTTAAAGGGGCCGTCGTTCACACACAAATCCAAATTGGTCGCCCTGCCTTGTCAACAGGATGCATTTCGTTTTGGAGAAACAGATTTAAAAAAAAAAGAAGACTTGAAACTGATATAACTATTACTCAGCACCCGCTATGTATCTTCTAATAGTTTCTTAACCCATTATAATTTTCCTCTTGTCTTCCCTACACAGAGCGTTCGTTCAATTCCCGCTTGGTTCAGTTTCCACAGTAGGTGGCGACATTTTCTCTCCTCAGAGTCCCAGTCTGGTTCGTCTTGATTTCACTTTAGTTTTTAGATGGTTTGTCAGGGTGTATCCTTCTTGTGTTGTTATAAGGCAGGGGAGGATGATGAATGGCCATCATTATTTCAAACAGGCTCAAACTAATTCCCTCATTTCACTGTTCTCAGTACATACTTGTCAGTGTTTTGTTTTTTTCATTGTTTGTATTTTTGCAGCTTATTAATTTCCCTTGTCACCACTCAGGAAGATGCTATTAAACAGTATTTATGTACAAGTGTATTAACTATAACTGCCATGTTACATTGGGATGGGGGGGGTTGTTTCTCAAATTAGCGGATATAAGTTCTGTTTTGCATAGGTTGACAACTTAAACAAACTTTAAGCGTGCAAAGAAATAAAAAACAAAGACTAGTCTAGCATCTAGTTTCATCATATTCATAATGTAACACTGGTCAAGCCCCAGCTCACGAGCATCAAACTGCTGTTTATTCTGTCCTGTAGCCATCGACGAGTACAAGCCCCAAGATGCCACCACCAACCCCTCCCTCATCCTAGCCGCCTGCAAGATGCCGGCCTACCAGCACCTGCTCGAGCAGGCCATCAAATATGGCATCGCTAAAGGCGGGTAAGGCTTCACGGATATTCAAGAGTCAAAATGAATAAACAAATAAAATAACCAACACCAAGAGTATTTTCCGTCTCCGACACACGTTCTCTTGGACATGTGTCAAATCACCCCCCCCCCCCCAAAAAAAAGCCTTTTTATGTCTCTTTTGATTACCACATATTTTTAAAATCCTGTGTTCTCTCGTGTGCAGTTGAATTAGTTGTGATTATTTTTTGCAATTTCATCACCTACAAAAAAAAAAAACAAAATGTGTCAGATAATAGGGAAATGGTTTATTTAGAATCTGTTGATATGTAGCTCTTCTCACATTTCTCCTCGCCCTCGGGACATTCTCTGTTTTTTTATTTTTTAATCTGAAAAGAGATTTTCCCCTACTTTGGCAAATAAGAACAATAATAATAATAATTTATCCTTTATTAATCCCCATGGGGAAATTCATTCACTGCGATGAATCCATCATGGATGAACCATGAAAAGTAGGCTGCCATCGACTTGCTTAACAAAACTTCGACACAGTCGGAGGAGCTGGAAATCGAACCAGGAAAGTTTGGGTCCGAAGACGATTGCTCTGCCTCCTGCATTGCGCCACCCCGGAAGAAGAGTTTCGTTGTCGGCAGGAAATACTGCGATTGATACATTGCTTAAAAAAAAAACCTTTGAATATTACAGGATTTCCGCAGGTCATTAAAAAACATTAAAAGACATTGAATAGATTTTGTGAAAATTAAGGCCTTTAAGAGAATTAAAAAGCATCAAATTCAACGTATAGAGGCATTAAAAATGTAGTTACAATTGATGGGGAAAACATTATTCACAATTTAGTTTGATAAAGCTCTATAAACATTTAATAATTTTGACCGGTGATGATTTGCAAGTAGAGCCCCATAAATGGCTATTATTTACAGCTGGTGTTCAGACTGTGCATGAAGTGACAACACCAGAGTTGCAGCAAAAAGGAAACGAATTGAGAAATGTGCACCAAATAATCATACACAAAGTTAAATCCATGTGATTCCTTAGTCCCATTATCACTCAGAAGATCATATCTACACATTAGCTACTGTGTCAAATTTCTTACAGATGTAAATGATTGACCTTCTTATAAATAAATGCATCCGCAATCGGACATGTCATTAAATTTGTTTAAAGTGGCATTAAAAAACATTAATTTAGTTAGATGCACAGTGGATTTGTCATTATCGTGTCGTGTCTTTCTGGTCAGGTCTGAGGAGGTGCAGGTCGCAAATGTCATGGACAAGCTGTTTGTGAGCTTCGGGCTCGAGATCCTCAAGAAGGTCCCGGGCCGAGTGTCCACCGAGGTGGACGCCAGGTAAGCGCACGCCGTATGTCCCGAGAACACTATCTACATTATTGCGTGCCACCGCTGAATGAAAATACGACTTACGTAATACGCAGAATGGCTTCCGCCACAGAACATCCCGCCCAGAGTCTCAGGGTGTTGACCAGAGTCCTAACACAATAGGTTTCTTTTATTATGGATTCTTTTAATTAAATTGTTATTCAATAACCTGTTGTACCAGTTCTTTTTGGAAATATACTTCTCTGGAAAAATTGAGTAAGGCTCCAAGCAAGCTATTCTAAGTAGGAGTCCAATTTCTACTACAACTACCTTGAGAAGAGGAACAGCCATTTGCCCAAAACATGTTTGTTGGCCCTTTGAACACGGAAATATAACCACAGACGAGTTTTTCAAAGTCTTGGTCCGCAACATCGAAGCTGAACAATAGCTTTGGCTAGTTCCTTAAATTCAGCATCAAGGTGTTGGTAAATCTCTCATAAAGCGATTGTGTTTTTCTTTAATCCCTATGGGGACTTTGACTTCTACCACATAAATGGTCAACACTAAATAATGTCCAGCTTTCCACACAAAAAAAAAGTGTATGGTTATTGTTGAAGAAGCTGTAACAAAGACTTTTGCATCCCAAAACGGACTCTCCCCTTTGCTTCTCGCAGGCTATCTTTCGATAAAGATGAGATGGTGGCGAAGGCTCTGAGGCTCATCGCGTTCTACCAGGAAGCGGGCATCAGCAAGGAGCGAGTGCTGATCAAGCTGTCGTCCACGTGGGAGGGGATCCAAGCCGGAAGGTGAGTTGGTTACAACGAGACTTTCCCAATCCCGAGTAGAAACACAGGTGTGGAATCAAAGGGAACTACTCGACAAATGGTCGAAAAGCAAAGACAGTGAGAATAATGCAAACGTTCTCCCTTTATAAAGAAGTTTGTTTGCTTGTTTGTGTTCGTTGCCGTGGAGACATGCGCTCAGTGAACTTGATGCGAGTATTGTCAACACTCTACTCTATGAAACCAACATTAGTCCTCCTGTTTGAAGCCAAGGCTGAAAATTTTCTTATTTTTTTTTTGATTCTCCACAGTGCCAACAAAAAATTGGCCAATGTTGTTTTAGAGTTCACCCACCACTTGACGGCATGTCGGTTTCGCAGTTCCCCTATGTTACAACATGACCAAAGTGTCCTTTGAAACGAAATTCACTTTTGAAATACACCAGGGATGTTCCATTTTTATATACTTGCCTGAAATCAATGCAAGTCTGACATGACAGAATTTTATATTTTATCTAGATTGTACAAAGCCCCTAAGGCAGGGGTCAGCAACCTTTACCGCTCAAAGAGTGGAAAAGCCACAGAACCCTTTGATTTAGTGAAATTTAAAATAAAGTAACACGGCATACAACATGTTTTGTTGTGTTTCTTTGCCTTTATGCTATTCATCAACAAACTAGGTCACATTTTTTTAAAGCAATGAACAACTAAAGAGAAATCGGATTCTTATTTTGGCCTGGGTCTATTAAAGCAACGCTTGGCAGTTGACATGGGTCTGATATTAGTGAGAGACCTCTAAAAGATTCTTTAGCGAGAACACAAAGCACAAAGCGTACTGGATCTTGCGCTCCTGGTTGATTTAATAAAGAACCAGCTGCAATAGTTTGGACAGATCTACAAACCCTGTGTCTACTGCCAAGCTCTGTTTTCATTTCTTTGTTTTAAGCCAAGGTCAAAATAAAACTCAATAAACCCCTCCGACTCAATTGTTGCGTTTCCACTCAGACCATCAGAAAGAACATTGCTCATCATGTTAACAGTTCTTTGAGATCTCTCGAACATTTGTCTCTCCTCCCCATCCCCAATTTGTGAGATCTCGCAGGTTTGCACAATATTTTTGATCACACAATATATATATATACACTGCTCAAAAAAATAAAGGGAACACTTAAAAAACACATCCTAGATCTAAATTAATGAAATATTCGTATGAAATACTTTGCTCTTTACACAGTTGAATGTGCTGACAACAAAATCACACAAAAATGATCAATGGAAATCAATTGTATCAACCCATGGAGGTCTGATTAGGAATCACACTCAAAATTAAAGTGTAAAAACAAACTCCAGGCTGATCCAACTTTGATGTAATGTCCTTAAAACAAGTCAAAATGAATCTGTGTTGCTTCCTGAGTGGACACTATGATTTCACAGAAGTGTGATTGACTTGGAGTTACATTGTGTTGTTCAAGTGTTCCCTTTATTTTTTTGAGCAGTATATATATATATATATATATATATATATATATATATATATGTGTGTATATATATATATACACACACACCTCAATGTTTCTTTGTTTTTTTTAATGCTTTTCTTGGGGGGTGATACCTGTCTGCTCACAGGTTATTTGATGTCATTTTAAAATCCCGTAAGGCTTTCAAAATTATTTTCTTTTCCATTACGTCCCCCGTCAGGTCAAGTTTTATTGTTTACTATTTGCAACTGATTCATGATCACCCGTGACACATGTGTATGATATGCCATGGTGTACGTCAATGCAGAAGGACAATGTGCTTCTTGGGAGTGGTGATATAATCTAAATAATTTGCATTTACTCCAGTGCTTCTCAGTTCTTTTCTGTTACCCTCGCCCTACCCTGGGAAGAAGAAAATATTACAGTTTTGTTTGTCTATAAAGTTGTTAAAATGTGCACTTCTGCACAACATTGTATCCTTATTAACATTCAAGAAAAGGAAAAAGAAAGAAATATAGATCAACTTGCAACAAAGAATAACTTTATGAATGTAGCTTTCACAGAGGTACTTCATGATTGATGAGTGTTGCCAATATTCGGCTCATTTTCGCTGAAAAAACTCACGCGGCTTATCGGCGTGATGGGGCGTAACGTTTTCACGTCACGCCTTAATTTATTTGGCTTCATGCTGTCAGCTGCCAACATTTTTAGACACAGTAAACACACCGGTCATTCCTCGTCTCCCACCTTAGTCAAAATGAAGCCAAGTGCTACATACCCTTTATCATATTTCCTCATCTTAGCTTTCGCATTGGCTTTGTTTGTCTCATTATCTCAGTCTCTCGCCGCTGATCTTGTTATCCCTGTTAGATATTTTCCATGGTGTGTCTCTGGGTTTTGTTTGCTCTACTTCATATTTCTTGTTCTGTGCTGTGTATACGCATGCTCGGTGCAAAAAAACCTGCACCGTGAGCTAATACTACACCGTGAGCATGTTCCCCAGGGTCACTTCCCAGTATTTAAGAAGTTAAAAAAAAAAAAGTTATAATATTTATAGATCTATATAAAATATACATTTTTTATATGTATTTATATATCAATATTTTTTTATTTATTTTTTGTTCCCCCTCACGTTCTCCTCTCCAGGGAGCTAGAAGAGAAGCACGGTGTTCATTGCAACATGACGCTGCTGTTCTCATTTGCCCAGGCGGTCGCCTGCGCTGAGGCCAAGGTAACGCTAATCTCGCCATTCGTCGGGCGCATCCTGGACTGGTACAAGGAGAACACAGATCGCAAGAGCTTCGAGCCCCACGAAGACCCAGGTAGCGTCCGTGTACGCACACGCTAATGTCACAGCGGCACACGGTTTGCATCTGCCAAAAATTTCTGTGGCCTCGCCGCACAAGGTGTTGGCATTTGCTCAAGTGGAGCGTGTACACGAACGTGATTTTACGGCCCCAAATCATACTCCTCACGTTTTAATCGGAGAGGCTAACTTAAGATGAATGGCAAAACACCAGAACAAGCAACACCCACACCCAGCCTTTGAAACAAGTTATTTAAATGTTACATAATGTACAATCAGTAGGCGAGACCAGGAATAGTTCTTGGTCTCATGATTTCATAATACTATGACTCACTCATGATATTCAGTCTGTCCGGACACATGGCACCTTCCCTTACAATGTTACAATGGAACGCTAATGGAGTCTTAACATCAACTATGATTTTTTTTTTTTCCCCTCCTCATTGATTTCAGATTAGGTGTTGATACAAATTGTGAAGTGACCATCTTGTTTCACAGGTTGAGGATACAAGTGATTGTTTAAGAGGGTTTTGTTTGTTTGTTTGTTTTTTTTAAGTGAGTGACTATTGCAGGCCAGTAGTACAGATGTGACCCCGGCCCAAAAAAAAAAAATACGCACCCCAGGGAGTCCTGATCCTTTTTTGAGTCAGAGGTGTAGGCTATCACTTTTCTCTGATGTTACTGAGAAGAAATAGAGAGGAAGTGCAGAATTCAGTTGGATCTGCATGCAGGTTGGGGTTTTTTTGATGCACGGTTCTCCTCGGTAGGTTTGTTATATCACACTGATGTGCGCACGTCGTGCGTGTGCTGTTCCCCTCCCCCACCCCCCATTAGGAGTGGTCAGTGTAACCAAGATCTTCAACTACTACAAGAAGTTTGGCTACAGCACCGTGGTGATGGGCGCCTCCTTCCGGAACACGGGGCAAGTGAAGGCCCTGGCCGGCTGCGACCTGCTCACCATCTCCCCGGGGCTCCTGGCCGAGCTCAGCCAGGACCACGGCGCCGTCACGCAGACCCTCAGTGCGGAGACAGGTACCGTCCCAATTCCGAAGCCGAGCTATGCCAGCTATTCTCATCCGACTCCAAAGTAAAACCCCCTCCAGAAAAAGCTTGTTTTTGAGCAAGTTTTGCAGCATACCTTCTCAGTATACGTTTCGAGGTGTTTCTGACACTCAGTCATATGCCCCTTCCCAATAGTGTCAATAGTTTACAGAAGTTTTCTTTGGGCGCGCATGCAGCATATTAAACCAGTAAACCAATTCGTCGGCATTTTTTCATGTCTGCACCTTGACCTCAGTTGCCAAGAGACATCAGAGTGCCTCAGGTGAATCGTCGTCTGTGGGGACTGGTGTGCACGTGTGTTAATTCTCTTTTGTTTTTTTCTCCTCTCGCTGTTTTGGCAGCCAAGGCATGTGATCTGGAGAAGATACAGCTTGATGAGAAGAGCTTCCGCTGGCAGCATAACGAAGATCGCATGGCCGTGGAGAAACTGTCCGACGGCATTCGCAAGTTCGCCGCCGATGCCGTCAAGCTGGAGATTATGATCAAAGTAAGGCTTGTTATTTTTTTTCAATTTTTTTTTTTTTTTTTATTTCCGCTTAAAGCACCACATTTGCTAACCCTTTCTGTCTTAAAACTTTGATTTTCTGTACTTTTCATCGCAGGAGAAACTGCTCAACGTGAAGAACGGCCAGTAATACACGACGCGACCTTGTCCTGGCGTCTCCTGCGACACCAACAGGGTGGAAAGGGAGGTGGGAGGCTGCGTTGTTTGCACTCTACCACTATAGGAGGAGATACTTCCTTGGGTGACAAAACTCAAGGGACCCTACCTCCTTTTAGGCTGGTTACTCCATACCTGGCCAAATATACATTTTGAATAATAATGTTTTGTGTGAAGATCAGTTATTCTTAAAAAAAAAAAAAAAAAAAAATAGAAGCAGTAAGGAAAAAAAGCCTTTGTTTTACCTATCCGAGTATTACGTAACTTCGAGAAAAGGACCAGAATTTTTGCTATGAACAGTTTGAGTGGGGATCTTGTACCGCAATTGTAAAGAAAATAATTTGTCTGACATTCCATTAAAAGAAAAAATTGATAAACAAATGATCGTCTCGAGTTAAGTGATTTTTTTTTTTTTTTTTTTTTTTTTTTTTTTTTTTTTTGTGTGTGTGTTTGTTTTCTTTCTTTTTTGGTTTTGTTTATTTCTACTTCCTGTGACGCAGTGAGGCGTCATCCCCAGAGACGCAGGAACGCACTGACGGCACAGCCACGCAAAGGTATTATAATTGAATGCCTCATCAATTGACTTAACCTCAGGGTAATATTTGTGTGATGGTCACTTGACGTGGACCTGTTGTCTTGTTTCTGGTTCAGCCAGTTCAACCCCATTCTGTCTCTGCCCAAAAGCAGACTCTCCTCCTTAATTCCAAAGTCCTATATACAGTAGAACGCCTCCCCTCAGCAACCTTATTCTGTTGATGCTCCTGAGTAAAGACACTTCGTATCAAGTGGAACATAAGTAGGTTTTGAAAGAACTTGCGTCTTGGTGAATTTTGAAGGTAATGAAATTTTTTTTTTTTTTTTTTTATCTCTTTAATTTTTTTTCAGTGTTCTTGAGTTACAATATTTTTATTCACCAATCTCAATAGATTCAAGATTTATTCAAGTGTTAATTTTCATGTGTACAATGATGTTCTTACTTTGCTTTTTGCAGTGAATCCAAATAATTTGGTAGATAGGATTTTTTTTTTTTTTTGCAGTATTCATGTTAAGGTGTATATCTAAATAATTAGAATTAAGTTACAAACCTGCTATGGCATGCTTTTCCAACTGATAAAAGGCTATTTTTAATAAGAGTAGTCACTGGAAGAGCAGGTAACATTATAACTGATGGCAATTTTTTAAAATAGACATGAAAATAAATCAAATTTCAGAAATGATTTGCGATACAATTTTGATCAGCTTTGCAAAGGAATGATTTCCACAAAATAACATAAAACAAACCTGAAGGGTGTAAGGAGGGGCAAAACCTTGCATACCTGAAAGCTGTTATTACAACCGTGATTCGCCCATAGCTGCCAACCGGTGAAATATTAAAAAAAAAAAAAAAAAATTGAAAAGACTTGTTAATGAAGTGATAATATCCGTAAGTTTCACATAACAACATTTTCCATGTCATAAAAGTGAAGTTTAGAAAAACTAACCCGAGCAGTCGGTGGCAAGTTTCTCACGTCCTACACATGTTCATCACATGTGACAGGCACAGATTTGGGACCCACTGAATCATTTTTTACATTTTTAGGAAAAATTGATAATTTCTTTTTTTCTTTTTTTTATTAATCACCATTTGGACAAATTTTCCAGTTGAAAAAAGATTAAAATTAGATTTTTTTTTTATTTTTATTTTTTTTAATTGCATGTATCGCAACTAAATTCACTATTTAAGGATAGTAAAACTCGTCGTTGGTCAAAATGACATGACATATCCTCTCTCAACAACCTTTTTTTTTGCCTTGAAAGAAAAATAAGATGTGAACGTCAGCAACATCCAATTGTTGACACAAGTCTTTCTTTAATGTCGCATATCTTGAAAGATCTCCCGGAAGCTCAGCTGATAGGCAGCCGTAATACCAATTATGTAACACCTAACCAGACTTTAGACAAGCATTTCAGTTATTTCTGATTTCATACCAGATATATATTTTTTGCTCCCTGAAACTATTTTAGCTAGAACTAAAGAAATAGGGGTAGGTCATGTCCAAGCTGAAAAGGTGAGTCCCAGTCACCTGTTAAAAACCTTTAGAACAAAAAAGTTGTTTGGTGTGCCTTTTTTGACCGCTTATGAGAAATTAAAAAAGAAACAACACACATTATTGTTTTTTTTCTCATTGTTTCGAAAACACCAGCCAATTTCAGAAGTCCACAACACCTGTGATTTTCAGAAGGGTAGGTTGTCATCAGTTGCTGTGACGTCCCCGATCCAACCTCCGCCAAACCTTCGGGCATTAGCAGATCTGGTTTTACCACCACTTAACCCGTAATGAAAATAACAAGACAACCTGTTGTGCGTGCCTTACCTTCAGTCCCACAGGGGGAGTTTAGTTTTTCTTAAGAGAACGACCGGTTGATTCGTATCTTTTCTGACTCTTTTTTTTTTTTCTTGGTTCTACAGGGGCGAGAGATGCTGTATTTATTTTCACGGGGGATCGTGTTGCTGAGCTTGGCCGGGGTCTTGCTCGTCCCCGTCTGCGAGGCCTCCTCGCTGGGGATGTCAGTCCATGTTGTGCCCCTGGAATCTGAAGGGGACGATAGGGGCAAAATGGTAGGCATACATTTTTCCCTCTTAAAAAAAAAAACAAAAAAAACCTATCACTAACCACTTGGAGAAAATAATTGAAGAATTTATTCCTAATATCACATTATTTTTTCAAAAAATTTTCATTGCCGATTTGAAGTATATTGCAGTGCTGCACCTACAGAGACTAAAAAAAAATAGGAACCTGAGAACTGCATTGACAATTGGCTGACTGCCGTCGCCTTGTCATTTTGGCACCCTGGGCAAGATATTTTCCCCTGTCTAACCAACACACCCACACTGACTGCAAATATTAAGCGTGCATCGTTTTACCATTGGCATGTAAAGATAATTATACTATAATTATACTTTATTAATCCCCTGCAGGAAAACTCTTTTTCTGCATTTAACCCCATCATGGATGAACCATGAGCTTCCATCTTGCAAGACCAGGGGAACAGTTAGGGAGACGGAAATCGAACCAGGAATTGCGCCACAGCAATTGAGTATTATATAATGAGAAACAAAGCGTGTGCAAAAAGGCGCACAGATTAAGAACGGTGTCTAAATAAACGAAAAAGGTGCTATAGACCTAGCTTTGATAATGATGTGATGCAGCGGGCAGAAATCAAAATGAAGGAAAACGATTTTATTTTATTGTATTTTACATTTTCTTTGAATATCAAAGAAGTAACATGAGAATTATTGTATTTTTACCCTAATTTAAAGACGGTTCAATAACTCCACTTGCCTACACTTGGCCATGCAAAACCGCCAACATATCAATTGGACGGGAGAGTCGAATGTCCCCATTGATTTTGTTTAAACCCGTCGCCCACCGCAGGTCAAAGCCCACTTCACCGCCATCGCCTCCAACCCGTGCCCGTCGCTATCGGGTCTGTGCGACGCGGACGACCAAGACTGCGAAGTTCACGCCACCTCCTTCCCCTTCGAAGGAAGCGAGCCCAGTCCTGGTTGGTGCGTCCGGCAGTGGCTGAAGAAAGTTCCCAGCAACTACACCAGCACCATCAGTCTGGGGTACGAGGCTCGAACATCCTCCTCACTTTTTGTTGTCTGGAAGTCCTTTCATGATGTGAAAATTTCGGCCTGACCTTTCACCTTACCTGTCTCACCCGCGATCCCTCTTCTCTCTTTCCTCTTTTGTAGCCAGATTCCTATGGAAGGAATTACAGTCAGGCCCTTATCTTTCTGTGACGTCCTCATGGCATGTTTTGAACTGTTGTTTATTATTCGTGCTATTTATGGCTTCACTATCAGCCTCCAAAAATAACACCTAAGAATGCTGTTTGACAAAAAAAAAAAGTCAGAGAAATCTTTTAAACATCTTCTCACTCTAATCAGTTACAGCGTTACTTCACATTCATGCTTTCCACATTATTTATTCCTCTATATTGGTAAATACAGAGACATGTTTTTATTTTATTATTATTTATTTATTAAAAAATTAAAAAATAAAAAAATTACTTTATTTTTTTAGAATATACTTCATACTTTTTACATACTATTTTATTTTATTTATTTTTTACTTTTATTTCTAGCTTGTCACTTTCTTGTCCTTGTATGGCTGCTTAACATTTTTTTTCCCCCTTTTTTTTTTTATTTGATTGATTTAGAATATAATCAAGACTCATCCAGGCTTTCATAGAACTGTAATTTATTTCTCTCAACATTCATTTTTTTACATTTCAATTTAATTTAGACAAATACATTAGTTACACATGTGTTACGTGTATTGTCAGTTTCTCAGTGCATATTTTCGAATAACAATTTATTTTCTCATGATTTAAACACCGGCCGTTCTCTCCTTGGCTCTCCAGGTCCGACACAGAGTTTTATGTATCGCTGAACGCAGGGCCTCATGTACGGAGTAACAACGGACACCTCAATCACCCTCCTTTCGTTGCTCTCCCTCCTCCTCTTAGGTAAGATGAACTCACTCTCACACACACACACACACGCAGATCTTCATTGTTAAAAGAAAAAAATATCCAGCCACAAATAACGGCTGATGAATCACCCTTTAATGAAAAGAAGGATTGAACATATATATATATATATACACATATATATATGTATATATATATACATATAGATATGTGTATATAGGATTGTCTCAGAAAATCAGAATATTGTGATAAAGTTCTCTATCTTCTGTAATGCAATTAAAAAAACAAAAATTACTTTTTTTGAGATAGGATTTCTGAGTTTTCTTAAGATGTAAGCCATAATCAGCAATATTAAAATAATAAGTCTTGCAATTTTTCAGTTGATTTGTAATGAATCCAGAATGTACGACATTTTTGTTTTTTTATATATATACATTAATATATCCTTTTTTTGTGTAAAAGATCAAGTCAAAAAAATTATTTTAAAAATACATTTTAAAAAATTAAAGCTCAGAGCTAAAATGGCTTTACAATCTATTTAGCAGCTACTGTGCAGAATCCAAAAGTTACGCCTGTTTTTTTTCTTCATTTTTATAATTAGCATCAATCTTTAAGTATTTACAACCACAACGCGACCCAGATACATTAAACAGGACGTTAAAGATGTTAAAGAAAAATGTAGTTTAACAAGAGCTCAGCTTCATTTATGTTCAGGGGAAGTGGGCCTGCAGTGACGCTCAGAAAAAAAAAAATTTACTGGAACTAGTTCTTTGGCTTGATTGAAAAGAATGTTGCAGGGGAAAAAAAAAAAAAGAAGAAAAAAGGGATTCCGACGACACAAAGAACAGGAAAGAATGACTCCACCTTGTTTGTGTCATGCAGGGCCCGCACCAACTGCCCCCATCACTACCACCTGTCAGTCAAAGACTTGGACGGGGATCGCGTGCGGTGCCGTTTCGCCCGAGAGGACGAGGGCGAGTGCGTGGGCTGCGCCCTGCACCCCTTTATCGAGCTGGAGGAGGTGAGTCCCCTTTGTGCTACAAATAAAACACTTAAAAAAAAAAAAAAAAAAAAAAAGGAGCATCTCTTTTGTGACGCACATATTCCATTTCCCTCGCCCTCTGAATCCATTTTTCAGGCCTCGGTTGGATTCACACTTGAAACAACACAAAATAAAGCAGTTTTCCCCCCAATATCTCAGCCTTTCCTGATTGTGTTTTCGGATGTGTGTCACACACATGTAGATTTTTAGATTTCGACCAACAAATTCAAAAACATAACCACAGATCCATCTGTACGCAGTGGGTTTAGTTGAATTAGTTGAAAGCAAAAAAAAAGGACGAAAATAATTTTGACTCTTATTTGTTGTTATCATCCATGTTGTTATCAGGATAAGTGCATGATGACGTTCACCGGGGCAGCACCGGCGGGCCGGTACTCCGTCTACTTGATGGCCGAGGACCTGATTCCCATGCCCAAAGTGAGCCAGACCACCAAAAACAACCCGATGAGTGCCGTTCCAGTGCACCTCTCCATCACCGGTGAGCCCCCCCACCCATTCATTTTTGAAGAAAATATTTTTTTTGGGCTATAATTATAAATCTTTTACGTCTATCCAGTGTTGGAGTCCTCCGCCAGCTGCAGCGACGAGCCGATGGCGTCAGGCGAAACCCCCGCCGAGGACACGACGCTTTACATCCTGCCATACCACCAGGAGAAATTCAACGCCATCTACCAGTCGGCGGAGGAGAGGTGGGTTAGGGAACCAATCTCCGCCATTTCGGCATCTGAAATTATCCTTAAAATATATCTTTTTTTAACTGTCAACAATAGGGAACGGCAGAAGAAACCAATTAAAGATATGGTTTATACTTTTTTTTTTTTTCAATGAAAATAAGAATAATCAGCTGCTTAATGGTAGGGATTTTTTTTTTTTATTTCATTTATTTAAGTTCCAAATAGGACTAACGCAACAAAGAAACTAATCAGGTTAGAGTACTTGTGAGATTATATTGCGTGGAGTCTGTTAAAGCTGACATTGCGTTTTTTTTCT
This sequence comes from Fistularia commersonii, assembly GCF_037954325.1. Classification (NCBI taxonomy): domain Eukaryota; kingdom Metazoa; phylum Chordata; class Actinopteri; order Syngnathiformes; family Fistulariidae; genus Fistularia; species Fistularia commersonii. Next base: position 21,045,022 of record NC_141286.1, read on the forward strand.
GGGTTGGATTTTTTTGTTTTCTTTGGTTTTGTTTTTCAGAAATCGATCCTTGTGAAGTCCTTAATTTTACCTCATCTTGCCTTTTTTTTTTTATTATTATTTTTCTTTTTTATTTGGATTATACCCTCGCATCAGAGGTAATTAACGGCCAACACAAAACACCAAGTTAGAGATCGTCTCAATGGAAATACCGGTTTTTGTGTGTCTTCTGCTGAAAGAAGCGCCATGAGGGATGGACACCTTGCCCTGACAGGGACAGAAAAAAAAAACAATGGAATGAAAAAGCAATTTTGACGGTATGCTCATGACGCACCTCATATTCATCATCCATTGATGACAGGTAAAAGTTGAAAGTATGAATCTGGAGCGACAGGCACCTTATTTGTTTGCTGCTCGTCGGAGTGGAGCCGATCGAGCGTCTCGGGATATTGGTTTTGTTGACGGGGGAGGAGAGTGATTGCCTTCACAGCCGAGTCTTCATCTCGTGTGTGTAAATGTGCAGTAACCTGCTATAAAATGCCGGGAATAAAAAGGTTCTCCTATGTTCTTTTAGCATTTCGGAGATCGCCGTCGTGGGGCCTCCCGGGCTCTTCAAGGTGGACTTCGAATCCGTCAGTTCCATGGCGAGCATCACCATGGCGTGGGTTCGCTCCCAAAACAAGCTGCCCCGGGCTTTGCCCATCTGCTTCCTTGCAAACACTAAGAGGTGGGAATTCCAGCGACTGCTAGCGGTATTGTTTTTTTGTTTTTTTTGTACCTCATCAAACATAATTGAAGGCATCCCAAACCTGTTTGTGAACACATAAGGCTTGTCTATTATTAATAACATGTTACATCAAGAGTGAGTAATTGCTTTTCTAAATTATTCCGTAACATGTAATAATTAAATAATAAAATAAAATAAAATAAAATAAAATAAAATAAAATAAAATAAAATAAAATAAAATGAAATAAAATGAAATAAAATGAAATAAAATTAATATATTATTATACTCTGTGCGAATTTAAAAAAATACACTTATAAATAAATCCATCCATCCATCTTCTGCTGCTTATCATTGAGAAAGACGCAGGATACACCCTGGTCTGGTTCGCCAGTCAATCTCCACATATAGGGCCACACATAGAGACGGACCACCACTCACTCGGGGCAATTTTTCCCAATTTTAACTTGCCGCATGTTTTTGGATAGAAAGGTCCCCTTGTCAGAATCGAACCAGGTTCCGTTGTGCTGTACTCCCGTGCCGCCCGTATAAATAAATGTCCAATAAATATCACATCTCTCGCGTCTTCTCTTTCCAGTTTGCAGTCCGAGCCCAGATGCGTGTGGCTGTACCAAAGTAAGACCCAGAGCGCCCCGGAACAACATGTGCATGCCGACGACGGGCTTATCTTCGATTGTAACAATATTGTTTCTTTACATTTTCAGAGGAAATGGGGGCTCTGCCTGAGGGAACAGGTCAGTACAGTGTCACAAAATGTTTCTAAAGCGGGAGTTTACTTGTTTTGTGCAAGTAATTCACTTTTTTTTTCTCTATTTTCTCTGCAGAGCTGACTTGCGACAAGACGCTGATGACCCTGGTGCTCCCCATCGGCTCCTTAAACAACATCAACCTGGACAACCTGGAGCTCAACAGCCCGTCCTGTCCTGTCAGCTACAACGACACCCACCTAACGGCAGAAATTTCCCTGACTGGCTGCGGCACCAAAGTCGTGGTAATTTGCGTTTTTTCCATGTCGTTTTATTCGGAGCTGTGTGCAAATAGGCAACGCGACGCCGTGGTATTACAACTGTCATGGACATTGAGCAAAACTTTATATTGAGTAAAATAAAAGTGAGCAAACATAAAAATAGAGATAACCAGCTGCTTAATGGTAGGGGATTTTTTTTTAATTTCATTTATTTAAGTCCCCAATGGGACTAGCGCAACAAAGAAACTAATCAGGTTAGAGTACTTGTGAGATTATATTGCGTGGAGTCTGTTAAAATTGACATTGCATTTTTTTTCTGGGTTGGATTTTTTTGTTTTCTTTGGTTAGAGCAAACTACCAATGCATGTGACTGCTGTGGCGTTATTTTTTTTCATGCAAAGTCAAGTTTGACGGAGGTTTCCCTGTTAAACCAACTCAACATTAATAGGGGAAACATAACATAAGGCATAAACGTGAATTTAATAGAATTTTTACATTTTCCATCATGACAATATCACCATCAATCAATTGAATTATACTCTGTATGTCATTTAGCGTTCTCATGTGGTGAAAGTAGCTTAGAAGGGTGTCAAACTATATTCAAAGCTATTTTTTTTTCCCATTTCTATCTAACTATTCAACTGTCAGCTTAAAATTTTTTTAAACATTCATTAAGGCTCGTCCATGCCCGCGTCAAGTGTGATGTCATAATGGTTGCAGCGATTGTGTCAACATTTTTTAACCCTTCTACCTTTCGTTCTTTCATGGTATCCTTATTGTGTTTTTCAGCACTCAGGCTCTGAGCTGGTTTACACCAATGTCTTGCAAAGCGTACATCCAAACACCATAATCAGCCGCCTCCCATCCTTCGTCCTTCCTCTGGCCTGCCGCATCCCTGTTACCAAGGTCAAGGGCCCCGAGTTCGGCATCAGAGTGCCTACCGAGAAGGAGCTCTTTGGCGGGCTCTCGTTCGACATTCGGTTCTACTACCCGGGGGAGGGCCCCTTTTCAGATTTCACCCGCAATCCCATCTTGCGGTCCGTCCCCTTCTCGCCTCGTGCGAAAAGAGACACCGACCCCTTCGGAGTTGGGCCTGTCGGTTCCAAGCTCAGCCACCTGGATCTCTATTTGATGTCCAACTGCACGGTGAAAGAGTCCAAGATGATCGTCGGCAGCTGCATGGAGTCTGAGACCGAAGACTTTCTCGAGTCCTATCCCATTCTGGAGGATGGGTCAGTGACACAAACAAACTAAAATCATTATAATCCCTACGGTTGCCATTATGTTGCCTTTGGCTGACATGATATTGCACAAATTTAAAATGGCAATTGTCATCATCTCTTTCAGGTGCTCCAGTTCCAGGGAAATCGAAGAGATTGTAACGGATCAATCCAATTCCAAAGTCTATCGTCTTGATATGAGCTCCATGAATACCAAGGGAACCACGGTCAGCCTTTTTTTTTTTTTAATTCATTTTATTTATCATGCAATTATAGCATAAATTATAAATTATAATTCAATAATATATAATGATTATATAATATGATAATTCAATTATAAATCATAAATTATAAACTGTTGATGATTTTGTCATACCGCATCATAGACCACTCTGGAATACCAAGAAGGAGTGATATGTTTTAGAGAAGGTATTCATGATGAATTGTAACTAACATTTTTTTTTTCCTCCGGCCTTTTGTTTGTTTTTGCAAAAAAAAAAAAAAAAAAAAAAAAAAAGGAACAATCGTTAATAGACAAATGCAAACGTGAAAAAAATGCCTGTGACCCTCCGCTGTTCATCCACAGCTGTAATATTTATTTCGTTGTTTTTCCATCGCACAGATGTACGTCAAGTGCAACGTCAACCTGTGCATCTCCACCATACCCTCTGAGACTTGCCCCGATCTGTGCGACCGCAAAGTTGATTCGAGAGTCTTGCAAAACACCCTGAAAAGCGAAACACGCACCCTATTATCTGGACCCGTGAGCCTCGTGGTGACGCCTCCTCCCATATCCACCAATCCCACGTCGCCCATCCCGCCAACCGTAGCAACTCCTGATCCCACCTCTGGTAAGATGGATTTTATTTTTTTTCCCCCACTTTTTTTTTTTTTTATTAAGCATCCATTTTACTTAGGTTGTGAGGATTCTATGATGGTTTTTTTTAATGGTGGGAAAAGACATGCGCTGACATTTTTGGAAGTAATCAAGTAAAACCCAGAGACGCATACTAGTTTATATAATTATTCTATGTTTGGTACGTAGTAAATTCTGTCATCTCCTCACTTCTCCTGCAGCTGCTCCAGGACGATCTTGGGTCGTGACAGTAGCAGTGATGCTCCCTACTGTCCTTCTTCAACTCTTCTTCCTCCATTAAAAGATCCTGGAAAAATCACATTTGACCTCATGGCATCCATCTGATATATTTTTTTCTGCCCTTTGTATATGTGTTTAGTTTCTCATCTCGCCGTTAGCAATCGCAGAAAGTCTTTCCAGTTTGTTCATCCTTTATTCAGTTAAAGGAAATAAAGCCGGAATTTCTATTTTGCAAATGTGTAGTCTTATGTATAACATTTATTCTGAAACCATGACTGTAACTGTATATATACTGTTAAATATATTTAAATATAGATATACAGTATGGAATAAGGTTGTCATTTAAATGTTTAAGGGGGAAATATGAAGTCGAGAAGAGGGTCATTTGGTTGGTTGTCAATATATATGTTCTCAGAGTGTTTCATCGGGCCAAAGGGATAATTTTTTGAACTGTTGCGCCTGACTCAAGCCTTGATACCTCCAATTATTAACACGCTGCATGAATCTTAGAATTTCAAATAAATACGCTGATGTACAAGTAAAAAATAGCATACAGCATAATAACGGCATTATAATATTAATAGTATACAGGTTGCACAGGATATTCTTCCACACTGTGTACTAAAATCTCTTTGAATGTATTTCCCTGAGAAGTCTTGCATTCTTTTATTTAAATAATATTTTCGCATGTCAATTTTACTTGTGAGACAATATCCTATGGTGTTGTATAACTTCTTTTACTTTAATAAAAGAACTCGGAATTTCATCCATTTGTAGGGAAGTTCCAAATTGTGCCTCAGTAAAATAATTCCGCAGACAAGTTGATGTTGAATGACTTTGACAAAACATTCAGAATTTATTTACTAATTTACTAATTTACTCATTATTTACTCATTTACTCATTTACAATTGATCTTTTAAAGAAAATGCTAAAAGCAAAAATCTTTAAATGTATATAATACATAAAGATGAATGGTTCCGAATTCAGAAACACATAAGTAAGAGTCCTGGGGAGGAATTGGCTTTTTCATTCACAACGCATTTAGACCGTCTCAGCATTACAGAAAAATAATCACATAAATACATATAAATAAAAAATTGAAAGTTAATGTGGGACAGGTAAAGAATAACATTCAAATATAATGTACATGTATATTCCCCTTTAGATTTATTCCACTGTATGTATATACTTCAACGCACAGTGGTTAGGTGTTGTAGAAGTAAGATAAGATAAGATAAGATAAGATAAGATAAGATAAGATAAGATAAGGAAATTCCTTTGTCACAGCAGTGTAACAGTTTTAATGTCAAAAAAAGGAAATAAATATGAATATGAGAAGAAGACAGAAGATAGAAAGACAAAAAAAATCCACAAATAAATAGACAGCAGATAAATAGACAGCAGACAACAACAACGACAACATCGGGTATGACAATCGGCAACATCAAGGAACAGTGAGGGTGAAAAATACATAGCTAGAACAAAACAATAGTAAAAATAGAGTGACAAAAATAAATAGAAATGAATAAAATAAATAAAAATAGGCGGGATGTGTGTGGGTTGGGACAAACAAGGATAAGAGAGACAGCAGAGTTAGGGCATGATGTGAATGGGTGAGGTAGTAAATGGGGAAGGGTAGCGAGATTGTGGAATTGTGAAAACAGCACAGGAGCACTCAGGGCGGTCAGAGTTGTGCGCCGTCCAGACTGCTGTTGTACAGTCTGATGGCCTCAACCTCAATCTCCTCAGGAAGAACATCCTGTTCTGACCCTTCCTGTAGGGTGCATCAGTGTTGTATGACCAGTCCAGTTTGTTGTTGATGTGGACCCCAAGGTACTTGTAGGAGTCCACTTTCTGGGTTGGTGGGTTGTTAAAGTCAAAGAAGTTGACTCTCACAGTGCTTCCTGCACCAAAAGGTGGAATAAGCCCCAATGAAAGAGGAAGAGATTGCATCCTCCACACCTATGTTCTGCTACAAAGTCAAACAGGTAAGACATTATTAACACAGAACACATCTGCCAGATGGGATTTTGTGGGTGCAGTTTATTGTTGTGAGTGAGTAGGAAGTGTTTTTTGAGTTTTAGGGAGTCACCAAACACTTGCTTGAAGTCTCCAGAGGGATGGCCTGTGGAAAGGAGCAGTCTGCCATTGTTTTTTCTGGTGAGTGGAACTTTAGCGCCCTCTACAGGAAAAGGTGGAACAGATCTTGATGGAATAGAATAGAATAGAATAGAATAGAATAGAATAGAATAGAATAGAATAGAATAGAATAGAATAGAACACCTTTTGTTTTACTTGCATTTTAGAAACACAACGAAACTGTTCCATGATGTAGGAAACAAAAAACAAAATGAAAAGGAAAAATGCAACTGTGCTATGCAATATGATAATAAATAATGAAAAGCGATACCGTGCAGTGAGATGTGTGACTGGAGCAATCAGTAATGCTCTCGTAAACATGTTGAGATGAGGTATATCGCACTTGTCGTATATTGTACTAGAATTAGTATAAATAATGCGCTGGGAGTGATAGTACTTGAAGGATGAAGGGGCAGAGGTGTGCAGAGGTGCAGGGAGTGGAGAGTTGTATGGGATTGTGTTTGTGTGGGTTCGGTGTGGTCATTGCTTTTGAGAAGAAGCTGTCTCTGAGTCTGTTTGTTTGGCATTTTTGTGCTCTGGAGCGCCAGCCAGAGGGCAGCGGCTCGAACAGTTGGTTGCCATGTTGGGAGTTCCCTTTCATGATGTCAACAAATATTTATTTTATATTTTCTTTTGCAATGTGTTGAAAGTGTTATGGTCCTAAACAGAGCCTGGGGCAAAGTCAAAATGCTAATTAACCATATATTTGAACCATTATCAAAAAATGTGTGCCTGCAATAACACATGTAATACTATTGAATTGACTATAACGCAACATTGGATAAATTACAGTACATCAATATGATGACTCGGTGCATTTTTAACGATAATATTCCCGTTACAAACAATCTCAATTGCTGCTTTACAGTTTCCCTTCTCCAGCAGGAGCTTGGTTATCATTGCAACTTATCCATCTCTGTCCGCAGGGCAAAGCCCATAATCAAATTCCTATTCATACTTGCATTTGACATTAACGCAAAACACAGGATAGTTGTGTGGCGGCAGCCAGATGCATCTATTCCCCTGATCTATTCTCAAGAGCCCCAGACTAGGTGTTTCCATGGCATATTCAAAGCAAATCAGTTAAAAATTACTGCTGTCCCCGCTTCCTCTGGACCACTAACCATAATATATTACTGTATATTATATATATATATATACACTGCTCAAAAAAATAAAGGGAACACTTAAAAAACACATCCTAGATCTAAATTAATGAAATATTCTTATGAAATACTTTGCTCTTTACACAGTTGAATGTGCTGACAACAAAATCACACAAAAATGATCAATGGAAATCAAATGTATTAACCCATGGAGGTCTGGATTAGGAATCACACTCAAAATTAAAGTGTAAAAACACACTCCAGGCTGATCCAACTTTGATGTAATGTCCTCAAAACAAGTCAAAATGAATCTGTGTTGCTTCCTGAGTGGACACTATGATTTCACAGAAGTGTGATTGACTTGGAGTTACATTGTGTTGTTCAAGTGTTCCCTTTATTTTTTTGAGCAGTATATATATACATTCATATATATGTGTGTGTGTGTGTGTGTGTGTGTGTGTGTGTGTTTCTATCTTATATATATATATATGTTTTTCTATCTTATATATACATATATTATCATATATTACCATAATGACTATCAGCCTTTCCAAGATGTCAACATAAAAACAATATTAAAGTAAAATACAAAAGACATGACGAAAAATCAGTGAAATAGGTAGATATATCTTTCAGTCAGCTCAAATGTTAGTTTCTGTTTATGTTGTGTTTTTTGTTTTTTTTTTGTCTACATGTTTCTGGCAATATCATGTCAAAGTAATAATGTTGCTTTAATAGTCACACATGTACATCATTTTGTGGGAAGTTTCTGAACCACGGTTTTTCTATCTTAAAATATCAACTGCAGCAACCCGCAGAAGTCCAACTGTGTTCAGTTCTAGCATAGAAAAGTCAACGCCGCTGTGAAGAAAATTAATTTGATATGAATACCGTTTACACACCCAAAGCTGCACATGACTGTTTACATGTCAATCTGCACAATGTCAACTTGCATGTCCAGTGAGTCCAAGTGTTTACATTTTCCCTTTGCACTTTCTCACATTGCTCACCCAATACCATCCCGTTATGCTTCTTATTTATTGTTTGGTCTCCTATACCTATTTCTCTTTGTCTTTGGCACCCTATCAAAATATCTGGCTTCACTGTGGACGGCAAAGTCAGAATACCATCGCACAGAGAACACTTTTTTCCAGGCCGTTCAGATGACAATAACACTGAACTGCGTGAGGGAGTGTGAAAAACAAATACTTTTATATTGAGCCCAAACAGTTCACACCCAAGTAATGAGTGTGATGTAGTAATGGACCTTTTTTTATTTGTTTACAACACTTGATAGTGCTGCCATTCGCCTGGTCTGTCCAGGTAACAACATGGACACTGCAGTCCAGGTGTGCAGTGTGTGCAGTGTGTGTGTGTGTGTGTGTGTATGAACCTGAAGTCCTCGGCCACATATACTGGCTCGGCTTTTACTGTATTTGTTTTCATTCAGGGATCTGACCAATCTCGGTTCGGAGTGGGAGGAGACTGACCGCCTTCATGAAAGACACGCCTCTATGTTCGAGGAACACCGCTTCATACATACTGTTGTTAGCTACGCGGCCAATACGGCCAATTCAATTTTTTGACATCGCTTTTTTGAGTCCGATTCACAAAACCTCACATCTTGTGCCAGCTTGGTGAATGCGGGAGTAGCGGTTCCCCGGTCGAGCCCCGTTACACCGGTGCGGCATGTTGTTGCTGGCGGCAGCCCTGCGAGGTAAGTTGAACTAGCCAGTTAGCCGAACGTAGCTCGAACTGATTGTTGTGCTAATGTAGCATAGCGGCTATATAACCTTGTCGGGCAGAACAAGTCGTGTGTGCTGGGTGACTTTCTGTGACGATACGAGGTCCATACGCTTTTTTTCCATTCAGTCGATGAAAGCGAAGGGGTTGAGTAGCGAGGGCATCAGCCTGCAGCGTCACTAAGTTGGGGCTAGCATGCTACGGGTAGCGACCATGATTTAGCTGTCAAGCGAACGCTAAGAAGATGAATCTGACAAGATGCGTTTCGTTGCTCGCTGCTTCTCGCACGGTTCTACCGCGAGTGCCGGGCTAATTGTGAGAGTGACTTTTTTACGAAGGCGAGGCGGCTTGTTTGGCAACAGCGCTTATTCTGTCGAACTTCTCTTACAACTTAGTGTCAACTCGACGTTACGTGGAAGCTAGCGTTAGCTTGGCGGCTATTGCTAATCTGTCTCGCGCTAGCGTTCCCCGCGACGAACACAACTTGCAAAGCTCGAGAAAATTACCACCAACAAACTGACTTTAAACCGGAATTTCTCCGCAACGTTGGACGAGTTGCGACCCGGTCAAGCCACCGATGTTGTCTACTTGTCACCTGGGTTTCCATTATTCAACATTCTCCACATAAATGTACGTTTATTTAGCCAGCTCGTTAAAATCATCTGGATTTTTTAGCTTCATATACCGAGAACTGTCAGGGGAGGGGGGTCACCTCACAGAACCACCCCGACGGTATCGTCCGTCGCCGCCGATTTAACAGCGGTGTCCGCTCGAAGCGAATGTTAGCTTTTACGCTACACAACTTTGTCTCGGACGAAAGCCAGCGCTAGCTGCCTGACAAGCGAAAGCAGTCATCTCGCGGACAACGAATGGGTAACGCTCGCTGTTTGGCAGGGAGAAGGGGGGAGGGGTGAGGCAGCGCCTTCATGTCTGTAAAGCGTCGACTGGCGGCTAACTCTTAAATTTAGCCCCGGTCGCATTAGTCGGCCATTTGCAGATCTCCTCCTCCTCTTCTCCCCCCACCCACACCCCGTGATTGTTAGGCGTCTCTTCTGAAATATTCCAAAAAACTGCACAAGCATCGAGCACAGTCTCAGCGGGTCGGTACCGTGGGGGGTTCAGCCGCCGTGTGTTGCGTTTTCCGAAACCTGGCGGTGCTGCAAGGCAAGGCAGCGACCTTCGGTTTGGTACGCAGCCGTTCCCCCCCTGCCGGCCGAGCGCTGTGACGCTTGCTTACTCCTCTTTTTTTATTTTACTCCCTCCCCCCCCCTCTCTCGTTCTCCCTCATTTGAAACGTGTCGATAGCAATCAGATATAACACGCGATATTTTTTTTATTGTTTTATTTTTTTCGATATTTTTGTGCAAAGTTTACTGCCCCCCTAAGCGTTCGTGATCCCCGCGAAACGTTGCTATGTTGTCCCGTGCTCTGTAAGTTCACAGCCATCGGGGTAATAAACTCATAAGAAATCATTCCTCCTTTCGAGTTTGACATTTGAATTAGTTTTACTTTTGATTTCAAATTATCATTTCTAATGCATTTATATTATAATTCAATTTCATCATTTTAAATCAGTTACAAAGTTTTCAGAGGAGACATTTTGAAACTTGATTGATAAATGATTCTGTATTGATACGACTATCAAAAGGTGCCCAATAATCCAATAACTCCTATTTAAGAATGTTTGAAACCGTTAAATGAAAAAGCCAGAGATGCATTCTGTTTCACTTTCAAATGACGTGAGATGCCAGTCAGTAGGAACACAGTGTCAAAAGTGCGAATGACAGATGCAGACCGAAACCTTTCAGTCATCTGTGGAGCCCTAAAGTGCTCCTTCCTATCGACCATGTGCAGCAGGCAGTGGGGACAACAGTAAACAACCCTGTCTGAGCGCACTCTGCTGGACTACCTGTGTGATAACACACTTCTAAATAGTCCAAAGCTGAATTTTGAATTTTACATAACATATGTCCTCTTCTTGTGGTTAAAAAAAACAGAGTTGTACTTTTTACCCTGCAGACTACTAACATTCCCACTGTCTTTGTCCTTTCTAGTCCTTTGAGCATGTGTATAACATGAAGAGGCTTGTGGAGGACCAACCAGAACCAATATTTGCATCCCAGCAACAGCAGTCGCGTAGTCCCCTGGTCCAGGGTATTGGAGAGAGCTTCCAACACAGGACCGTCACCACCACAGACAACATGCAGCCATCCACTGGCATCCAGTATTCTCTCCCACAAGCTTACCAGGTATATTGCAATCTGATTAGATGCCCTTCTTTGGTTGCTCACATCGTTCGCAATACATGTTTTGCAACCCATAATTGCCTGAAAGCTTAATTCTCAAATGTAAAGTTTCTCTAGTGGTGTGCTGGCAGAATTTTAAAGGGCCTGTTGAAATACTAATTCTTTTTTAAAAGGTGCCCACAATGCCTCAAAGCACAAGTGGACATGGACATAATAGTGCTGCACCTCACGTTGGAGCCCACACTCACAGCATAGCGGTTCAGTCCCAGGGACCCGCAGTTGTCCAAGGTCATGTTCATCCACCTGCACCCATGACTTCAGCCCAAGGACAGCAGCAGTTTCAGCGGCTGAAAGTGAGTCTGGAAGCAAGTCGTAAATTTCCGACAGTCGATCAGTATTTTTGCAGTCATCTATAATTGTACTTATTTCGGTGATTTAAGCAACTTTTTCACATTTTCTCTTCAGGTTGAAGATGCATTATCCTATCTGGATCAAGTGAAACTCCAGTTTGGAAATCAACCTCAAGTCTATAATGATTTCCTTGATATTATGAAAGAGTTCAAATCACAGAGGTGAGATCCAATAAAAAATACAATTACATTAATAGTCTTGCTATACCACTATTAGCAGTAGCAATGGCTTGCTTAGAAAATAGAATGCTTGAGTTTTTGATAAAGCATCTGAAAATGGTCGTCATGTATTCTGTCATTACAGCATAGACACCCCTGGAGTTATTAGTCGTGTGTCGCAGCTCTTCAAGGGCCATCCAGACCTCATAATGGGTTTCAACACTTTCTTACCGCCTGGATACAAGATTGAGGTTCAAACCAATGATCTGGTCAATGTGACCACGCCAGGCCAGATCCACTACATCACGCCTCACGGTATCTCCGTTCAAAACATCCCTGCGAATGGGGCACCCAGCCAACCCACGAACCAACATCAGCACCAGAGTTTGCCACAGAGTAGCCCACCCACTACCGCTACCACCACTCCACCCATCCCAGCCCAGTCTGCGGCAAACAAAACCAATAAGGTAGAGTGGCAACAAATGAATTGTTCACACGGTTAATGAAATAGAGGGGTCGTATTTATTATTCATTTATTTATTGATTGATTGATTGATTGAGATAACATTGGTACCGTAATATCCGGACTATTGAGTGTTCCTCAATATAAGCCGCACTGGCTAGCCGATCACTATCTTGGGCTTCCGTCTTCTTCGGTGTCTGAGTTGAACGGACTCAGAATTTCCCGGTCATTTTCATCGGTCTGATGGGATGAGGATAAATGTTTAGCAGCGTGAAGCTGATTATCCCCCCCACCCCCCAAAAATAATTCACAATAGCCGCATCGTTGTTTAAGTGAAAAAAGTCGTGGCTTATCGTCCGGAAATTACGGTAATGTGTTGCTTTCATGCCAAACAGCTCTGCCAGATATAATGACATGTTGATTCTTTGTCTGTCACATAAGCCGATGCAGTCTCCAGCCCACACTCCAACCAGCCAGCCTAATCCATCCATCCCGTCATACGCCTCACCACGCTCGCCTTCTGTGCAGTCTCACACTCCAGTGAGCAGCACCCCATCCGGTGGCCCGCCTTTGCAGAACAACCAGCCCGTGGAGTTCAACCACGCTATAAACTATGTCAACAAGATCAAGAACCGCTTCCAGGGTCAGCCAGACATTTACAAAGCCTTCCTAGAAATTCTGCATACATACCAGGTGAGGAAAAAAAAAAAGCATTCAAGACCACTTGAAACTACATTCACCCAGGTTTTGTTACTCGATAAAGAGAATTTAGATCTCTGTAGCGGTAACCTCAATGTCTATTCTTAAATTGCCCATTCTACAGAAGGAACAGCGAAATGCTAAAGAGGCTGGAGGCAACTATACTCCGGCCCTGACTGAGCAGGAAGTCTACACTCAGGTGGCGAGGCTCTTCGAGAACCAGGAAGATTTGCTCTCAGAATTTGGACAGTTCCTGCCTGATGCCAACAGCTCAGTGGTGTGTATGAAATAGACTTTTAGACAGGGCTATTTGTATTGGACTGAGATCATGTGGTGAATTTTGTTATTGAAAATATGTCAAAATTCTTCATGGCAATGACTGGTGGAAAGTTTTGTGTTAGCAGTTTTAATAGTTTCCCCCAGGCTTTTCTGATGAAACACAGAATTTTTCACAATACGACTTTTTTTTTTCTTCATCAGTCAGGGGGGAAAATGTGAAGATTTGTTTTATTTGAAGACATTTTCAACAGGCATAATTAAACCTGTCAATGTATCTCGTAAGAGACACGGTAATGGTCCTGAATCAGGTTTCTCAAATGTAAGGCAAGTTGATCAGGAACTGACAAAAGCTTTCATGAAAAGTTTTAGGTCATGGAGAGTGATGTTAACAGTCAGAAAGAAGCTGCCACATTAAAATCATCTCATTCGATAAAATTAATAGATGATGAATGCATGATTGAAAATAGAATGAGCAGGTACTGCCGTTTAGCTGAAGCCTCTGAAAATGTGCCAAACAGTTTTCTACTGCAGCTGTGATTTGGAGTGGAGTGCTAGAACACAAGGTTCACACCTCCCTTGAGTGGTGTTTCATTACCAGCTCTCTATCTGTACATCAAGCATTTGATAATGGCCATCAAAAAGATGGTGAAACATGGATAGTAACCCATTGCCTGTCAGAAAACATGCAAATTGATGGAAAGTATAACTTGAATCAGTCACACTGCAAATGTTATCCCCTTTTTTCTGCCCAAGTGTATGCCATCCTTTATTTGGATCAATCTGGTGCTTCCATTCTATAATATTTAGATCATTTTAACAAGTTTGATTGATTTGCCTTGTGACACTGCGTGTCATTTTTTTCTCAGCTGCTGAGCAAGACTCCCCCAGACAGGGCCGAGTCCGTGCGCAATGATCATGGCGGCACAGTAAAGAGACCCTTGCTAAACAACAAGCAGAGACTAATTCAGAATGGGCTGCCAATCAAAAGACCTGCTGCATTGGGAGTCACGCCACCTATCAAGGTAAGCACTGCTCTATGTTTTATATTATCTACAAGTTATATCGAGCTAACTTTGTTTTCATTCTGCTAGTTACCTTCTCCTGGTGTGACATTAGCTAATGTGGTTCCTAACGTAAAATCAAAAGTTTTTTAAATTGTTCAAAAATGAATAATCTCATGTGTGTTGTATCCATGTCATCCTTGCAGAAGAAACCCAAAATAGTGGGGAAAGACCATGGCATGACGGAAGTGGGAAAACACAGCACCAGCACAGAAACAATGTTCTTTGAGAAGGTCAGAATTGTTCACACCAATAACACCGCCGTTATTCATCGGACTTCTCCTCTGACATTTAACAGAAAAATGGCCGCTGGAACATATATCATGGCATAATCTCAGTTCATTCAACCTTCCCATACAGATTATTCTGCACACAGGGTTGCAAGGGCTGGATCAAGGTTAAGTCATTAATTTTTTTTGTTCTCCTCACTAAAAACATTAACAGGTAAAGAAGGCTCTCCGGAGCTCCGAGGCCTATGACAACTTCCTGCGCTGTTTACACATCTTCAACCAGGAGGTGATCTCGCGTGCTGAGCTTGTCCAATTAGTGATCCCTTTTCTCGGGTGAGTTCATAGGCCAGCTTGCTGGTGCATTAGTCATAAGAAGCCATCTTTTTGTTGCAGTGGCAAACCGTCCCCGTGCTATGTGTCTACTTTTTGTATAGCCATCTTGTTAACTTTTTTTGTTGTTGTTGGAATTTAAGCATTACATCAGTGGTTTAATAGTTCTCTGGTCACAAGTGCAGTTTTATTTCAAAGCTAAAAGACCCTTACATTCCCATACATCTATTTAACTTGCATTTCCCGTGTGTTGTTGAACGCCTGACAGAAAATTCCCAGAGATATTTTCATGGTTTAAAAACTTTCTGGGCTACCGCGAATCCAGCCATGGGGAGTCGAGTCACGTGGAGAGTTTACCTAAGGAGCGAGCAACAGAGGGCATCGCCATGGAGATCGACTATGCTTCCTGCAAGAGGCTGGGGTCAAGCTACAGAGCACTGCCAAAGAGCTACCAGCAACCTAAGTGCACAGGAAGGACGCCACTGTGCAGAGAAGCGAGTCCCCTATTGGCTTTTTTATCGTTTTTCATTATGTAGATTAAAGTAGGAGCTAAACAATTCTGCTTTCACAGGTTCTGAATGACACTTGGGTGTCATTTCCGTCATGGTCTGAGGATTCTACATTTGTAAGCTCCAAAAAGACTCAGTATGAAGAGCACATTTACAGATGTGAGGATGAGCGTTTTGAGGTGGGAATGCCCTACTCCTCATATTTATTTATATATATATATTTGTTAATGAATTTGGTAATGAATGCTCGCTGTATTTCACCCAAATGCTATTGATGACCAGTTATATACATCAGATTTACAGTAGATATTTGCAGAAAACCACTTTTGGTTTAGAAAGCATCAAATCTCAACATATTTCACTGTGACTGGGTCCCTCAAGCTGGACGTCGTGCTGGAGACTAACCTCGCCACGATACGAGCCCTCGAGTCGGTGCAGCGAAGGCTTTCGCGAATGTCTGCTGAGGAGCAGCAGCGCTTCAAGCTGGACAACACAATGGGTGGCTCATCGGAGGTCATTCATCGCAAAGCCATCCAGAGAATATATGGGGACCGGGCCCACGACATCATCGATGGGCTCAAGAAGAACCCGGCCGTGTCCGTCCCTATCGTGCTCAAAAGGTAAGATGTGGTTTCTGTTGAAGCACACGCCGTTCCATTCTCAATCACCTGTGGCTGTGCATCATCTGTTACTCTTATTGTCAGGTTAAAAATGAAGGAGGAGGAGTGGAGAGAAGCCCAGAGGGGCTTCAATAAGATTTGGCGTGAGCAGAACGAGAAGTACTATCTGAAGTCTCTGGACCACCAAGGCATCAACTTCAAACAGAACGATACCAAAGTGTTTCGCTCAAAGACCTTGCTGAATGAAATTGAGATGTTGTACGATGAAGTAAGAAACAATGTGCCCTCGTCAGCGATTTGAAAGAGCTATAGCACCAAAAGATAAACAAGCCGCTAATTCTGTACCTTTTCCAGCGCCAGGAGCGAGCCTCTGAGGAAACTGCCAGTCCACCTCCCAGCGGCCCACACATGAACCTGACCTATGAGGACAGCCAGATCCTTGAGGATGCCGCCGCGCTCATCATCCACCATGTCAAGCGACAAGTTGGCATCCAGAAGGAAGACAAGTACAAGATCAAACAGATCATCCACCACTTCATCCCTGATCTCCTGTTCGCCCAGCGAGGTGAGCTCTCCGATGTGGAGGAAGAGGAAGAAGAAGAGACGGAGGACATGGAAATGGATCAAGATGGCCCCAAGAAGCACAATGGCCTGCCCGGCAGCAGCCTGTCAAAATCCAAGCTCCTCTTTGGCAACACAGCAGCTGTGAAGCTGCGGGGCACAGACGACACTTATAATCTGTTCTTCGTTAACAACTACTGGTACATCTTTCTTCGCCTTCATCACATCCTCTGCACACGTTTACTGCGAATTTACGGGCAGGCGGAGAAGCAGATTGAGGAGGATGCCCGCGAGAAAGCGTGGGAAAGAGAAATACTAGGCCTCAAAAAGGACAAAAATGAGAACCCCGCGGTCCAACTCAAGATGAAGGAGCCAAGTAAGTACAGAAGTAACTTTAAAACATGAGATCAGTCAATTGTACTCCAGTACACTACAGTATCCATCTACTATTTCACCACCATGTGATTGTAGATACATTTGTGACCTTGTTTTTGTTCTTGTCGCAGTGGATGTTGATGTAGAAGACTACTATTCAGTCTTTCTGGAAATGGTGCGTAACCTTTTGGATGGCAACATGGAGCCGGCTCAGTACGAAGACTCGTTGAGGGAAATGTTTACGATCCATGCCTACATTGCCTTCACCATGGACAAACTCATCCAGAGCATTGTCCGGCAGGTTTGTACCTTTATTTTATCCTGTCAAACCTCATGAACGCAGCTTTATCCATGTTATTCATTATCAGGGAAAGCAACATCACAACCACCAGCATTTAATTCAATGTATTTTTTTAATTGTTAGTAGTCAATGTTTTTCGAAAATATTTTATGTAGCATTAAATGATAGTCATTCATTTGTGTAAATTGAAGACTTTGCAACTAAACAAAAACACTTAACAAGTGTGAGTATTGGGGACATTTTCAATTGTGCAGCCTCACGACAACGCTGCAGGCTTCTCAGTATGTTTGTCCATTCCGTTACAACCTTTCAATAACTAAGTTATTGTTGGCTTGCGGCTTTCTGGACACAGTTGTGGTACACCCAGCGTGTTTTTGTATTTTTAGCTTCAGCACCTCGTCACCGACGATGTGTGCACTCGCGTGACAGACGTGTACCTAAGCGAGAGCGCCAGCAAGGCCACCGGCGGCGCACTGGCAACTCAGGCAGTCAGAACCACAGCAGAGAGTGCCTACCAGCGGAAAGCCGAGCAGCTCATGTCAGACGAGAACTGCTTCAAGGTACCACGAACAACATATCATGAAACTTTTTGAACAGAGCCTGCATTATCAAGAGACTGACGATTTGGATCAATGTGTCAGGAATGCTGTATTATAGCCCCTTTCTGTACCATCTTTGAACATCAACTGATATCTAAGTTCGTAAAACAGTCTGTAATATTAGTGTCAGACACTGCAAATTGAAAGACTCATAATCTTTATTGGTAGTGCAATGACAGACAACTAGTAATTTGTGAGTGTTCATGCATACATTCTGTCCATTAGATATTGTAATTTGGCTGTTGTATGAATTGTTTTACATCAATAAACCATTATGTATCGGCAGTTACTTAACTAAGTGCACATGTCAATGGGATAATGAATATTCTATGATACGTATAATAGCAATCCCTGCTTTTTCAGGTTATACATATGTACATATGTAGTAGCTATTTTCATTTAAGTTTCCGCCTCAGCTGCAAAAATAGAGTATCCTTCAGGCTCTTATCTGTTATCAATTGTTTTAAAGTTGTTTTTAGGACAGGAACAGCCATGTTTGACGTATGCCTTTCTTTACCTTTCAAGTTGATGTTCATAAAGACCCGTGGATCCGTCAGCCTCACCATGGAGCTGCTGGACACTGAAGAGGAGAACTCCGATGAGCCAGCAGAGGCAAGAATCAATCACTGAATAAATATTCATGTAACATTTGACAAGCCTCGTTCTCGAAGCAAGTTGAACCGACTACATCAGTTTTCCTGAGTAACAGCCTTACCGGGAGGGAAAAAAAAATGTTGTGAAATGATTAAGTGTTTTGGCAGCTCTTACATGCCAACGCAGCAAGCAGTATTCGTCATAAAGCAGTCAATAAGGGTCTGTTCATAGAAAATAGCCTCCTCTCTTTTGCTGGAATTTAAAATAAGATTTGATAAATCTTTTAATGACACAAGCAATGTACAATAACTCTTAAGTGGACTTTTACGTGATTAAATTGACTATCACATTTTTTGACACTAGGCAACAGTTAAAAATCAACAATTAAAATTTATGGATATCTCGAGGTAATAGCAGGAATATTGGAAGCCGGATCAGATTTTGAGATTTTGTGTTACTGAAACAGTCTTTCTGGTTGGGGACACTGCCTGTAAAAAAACAAACAAAAAAAAAAAAAAACACCAAAATATCGTTTTTTTTTTTGTTTTTTTTTTTTTTAGGAACAGTAATTTTATTAACTGTGAAAGAAGCGCCTGTTGACAAGATGGCGTTGAACGACTAAAGATGTCTTTCACTGTGTCTCCCACAGAGGTGGTCGGACTACGTCGGCAGGTACCTGAACTCCGATTCAGCGTCTCCGGAGCTGCGTGAGCATTTGGCCCAGAAACCAGTGTTCCTGCCCAGGTGAGGCTCCAGCCATGTCACCCTTTTTTTATCCGCTCACTTTAAATTCTGTCCCCTGAGGCCGTAGCCAGCAGAGCGCAACCCCGTCCTGTCCCCCCACTCACTGCCAACAAGCTACCAAACAACTACTTTAAACAGTGGCTTTGACTTAGGAACCCATTTCTTGAAATTGAAGCATTTTGGGCCTGAGAGCTCGGCCTCGTTGATAAAGGACAGACAGCGAGAGTTTGGTGACGTTTACCGAAAAAGAGTGACTCCATTTCTACACTGAATTCCCGTCTCGGAGAATCTTGTCCGCTGATGAACATATTTCAGTTTCTGACCTCTGCCTCCCATAGAAGATTGCACTTTATACGGTCATTCTTTTTAAAAGGGAATTTATTTATTCATTTAGTTCCTTTTTAATAGGAGTTTTATTTATAAAAAAAAAAAAAAAAAAAAAGCAAAAAAAAACTACAGGTTTTTAAAATGGTTTTGGTTTGATTGTGGTTTGGAATTTCCAGTTTAGCAGATATTTGGTTTGATTATTCACATGGTATTGAACTTAAACTATTTTCATTGTTAGGTAATGACATAATTTAATAAGCAACTGAAAGCAAAAACAAATGGATGCCACCTCTTTGTTATTATATTTCTCTTTTTTTTTTGCAAAATGTCTTTGAGTATGTTGACTACAGCTCTTGTAATAGGCCTGAGAGAAAGCAACAGTGAAGTAGCGGCTTTTCCAACTCATAAAGCCCTTTCTTTTCGATTGTATGAAAATCAAAGGTCCTGTATGTGACTCAATCACTGTTTAAAATGTAAATGTTCAAATGTCCCTTTTTTTGTCGAAGTCTGACTCAGTGTTATGTTTATGAATTTCAGTGGAAACAGTGCACTCCCGTTGCAACTTTTTTTGTTGTGGCTGAGATTTTTTTCCACCACTTTGAGAGATTTGTGCTCAAGTTTTTTAATACTCTGGTCAAGCTAATTATCTGAAACACTTGTACAGAGGACATAGGGTTTGTAAATAAAATGGTCATCTAAATTATATGTTCATATGTTGTTGTTCTTTCTCTCCTGACTTATCAGAGCTGCGAATAGTGATTGTGTCTGCTCTCTTAAAGCTCCAGATGAGTGTCACTTACAAAGCCCGTCTTATTTGTTTTTGGGTTTATTGTTTTTTTGTTTTTAGCACTGTTTTTTTGTTGTTGTTTTTTTTTTTTTTTCTATTTTCTTTTGAGATGGCTGTCCATTGTCATTAACATTTCAAAAGGCTTTTTTATACAGAACAATTTCTCTCTTCGTTTTCCTTTTATAACCCATTGCATAAATCTGGTATCTGGCTTATGATTTATCATTGGGCTCACCCACATCTTGTATTTATTATTATTATTTTTTTATTACTTTCTAAATCTATGAGAGGTCAGCAGCACAAGGGGTCAAAAACACTTGACCGCTCTCCACGAAATCCTTCAGTGGCAGTACGAGACCAGCAGTTCATTTTCCAGTTGTGTTGGGTCTTCATCTCATGATCATAACACTTGACATTGTTGGTGAAAGTATGTGTACGTCAAAGCATTTCAGCTCATTGGTTTCCAATCCGGCAGCGATATTGTAGTATTTGTTTTCTAACCATTTCACCTGAAATTGGCCTGTCATGTCTTTAAAGTGGAGCCCTGAATGCAAAAATATGCTTCACGGTTTCAGTCCTCGCTCACCTGTACCCTGTGTGGTAAGTACACATTTAAAACCTTCATTCAGGTGGGGTGAACAATTTTGCATTTTTATTTTTAAACCTGCACACAATCGGGATCGACTTTCACTAAATACTACCGTTTGTTTTGCCAAGTATCGATTTTTAACTATGTGGCTGTGCAACGGAAGTGCACTGTAAAAGACACATCACGACTGCTGCCTCTGCTGCTCTTATAGATCAACATTGCCCCCCACGAATGATTTGACTCCCAATCTAATTCTGTTTCCCGGTGAGTTGCAATGCATGGGTTCAAAAATTCTTGTTGAAAGGGACAGTCTTCTCAAATTTGACTAGACGAATCAGCTTGTTAACCTTTGTGTTTTTATAAAGGCTTCCCACCTTTTTTAAGCTGTAAAGAAAAAAAAAATAGTCCATTCTGTCTATCTCTAAATTGTGCCATATGACTTGCTTACTTTGAAAATAAAATTGTTTGACGTATTTAGAAATGCTTTTCAACTTTACCTGTAAACATGTTGCACTCTTCTGATGTGTGAAATAAAAAGCCGAGGTTTGTTTGTTTGTTTGTTTGGTTGGGTTTTTTTTTTGTTTGCTCTATTGTGCATTTCCTGGGGTCTTTTTGTGTTGTTTACGAATGTCAATCTGCTCTGGCCTACAGGAATTTGAGAAGGATAAGGAAGTGCCAGCGAGGATGGGAGCAACTCCAGCAGGAGAGGATGACCAAAGGCGGTTCCGACAAGCTGCACGACGGCAAGAGTGAACTGAAGATGGAGTGCATGTTCAAGCTCAACTCCTATAAGATGGTGTATGTCTGCAAATCGGAAGACTTCATGTACCGGCACACAGCTCTCACACGTGCTCATCAGGTAAACAGAAAATCAAATTTGATCACAATCATAATTATTTGTATTTCTGTGATTGGCGGGGAAGATAAACCATAAGCTTATTCTGAAAGCTGTTGGGGGGAAAAAAAATTGCAAAACTTCCCGACAGTGAAAATATCAAAATGATGTGCCCAAATCTTTAACTCAACGCTAATGGAACCTTGCAAAAGTCTGCAGAAAGTCCACAAGCGGTTTCTTTGAACCTGATGTCTAGCACTCGTCCTCTGCGCAGACTTTATTTCTTTGCACATCCTGGCTTCCATTGTAGCAAAGTAGACCGCATCACAGTTTATCAGAGCATTTTTGATTGGATCTATGGAAATCGTAAGGGCTCATTTTGTTGTCCGCATATCACAGATGCAAGTTTTTCAGGTTTGTAATAGGTGCCTAGGTGCAATGA
Source organism: Fistularia commersonii (assembly GCF_037954325.1). Lineage (NCBI taxonomy): Eukaryota > Metazoa > Chordata > Actinopteri > Syngnathiformes > Fistulariidae > Fistularia > Fistularia commersonii. The sequence continues at coordinate 21,067,179 of NC_141286.1, forward strand.
AATTACCTCAGATGTTTGTAAGGTAGATTTCTTTTGGATTATTGATTTAAAAGAAAAAAGCTGTTTGCTTCAATTTCATGCCATTTCACCTGAAAAAGAGTTTTGAGTTCTCAAGTCGCTTGTGTATTTTTGTCTGCTCCTCCAGTCTCACCAGCGGGTCAACAAACGCCTGCACAAGCGCTTCAAGGCTTGGGTGGACACCTGGGCCAAGGAGCACGTGACCAGTGACATGGCCTCTCACAGCCAGAAGTGGCTGATGGGAGACGAACAAGAGGGACTGGTGTCCTGCACCACCACCTGCGTCCCAGAGGTCCTCCATTATCTCAACATTAACAAGTACCGGGTGAAGTACAGAACACTGTAGCTGACTGCGGCAGAGACTTTCTTCACACAAGACTGCCGGGAATGACTTTACACACACACACACACACACAAACAGCTTCACGCCAATTTCCAACCTGCCGTTATTTAGATTCATTTGCCAAGTTTTTCAGAGTAGTTCCGGATCTAACTTTGAATTTAAAGTTGTTGTTGTTTTGTTTTGTTTTTTTTTGTTCTTTCGCAAATGTTGGCGGAACCACACGGGAAACTCTGCCACAACTTTTTCAAGTCCCACTGCAATGTTTGCAGTGAACGAAATACTAGTTTTTCAGGTCTTGCTGTCACTGTAGTGTCGGGGATGGGGGTTGGGAGGGGTGGGGGCACCTGTAGTGTTTAGAATACCAAGCCGGCGCACAAACACTCCCCGAACGAGGCTCCAGCTCAAACATTTCACTGAACTTCTTTTTTTTTTTTTTTGTTTTGTTTTCAGAAAAACAAAAAAACAAAAAAGGAACCTCAGCTTTTCTCCTTTAGGTAGCGAGATGTAAAGACCTGGAGCCGAATCCGATCTTTAAAAAAAAAAAAAAAAAAAAAAAAAAAAACCCACAAACTGTATAGCTCCTGAATGTTCTCCCGTTTTCCCAGATGGCAAAGGTGCGACTCCGCACTTCATCTTCGACATGGCTGGCAATCTCTCATTGATCAGTACAATAAGTTATGATGCCCAAATTCATTGTGTGTATATATGTGTTGTTTAAATCTAGATTTTTTTTTTCTTTTCAAGTGTCATTGATGTATAGCGTGCATTAATCCTCTAGTGTCAATATTTAGCCAGAATTTGAAGAGAAATTTAAGAAATGCAAAATTTTAACTTTTTTCTTTTTTTTTTTTTTTCTTTTTTTTTTTATAAACCAAAGGGTGTCCAGAGACCTTTTTGCTCGTGGTCTGTTCTCGCTCTCTCTCTCTCTTTCTCTCTCACTCACTCTCTCGTTTTCATCAGTAGGAAAAAAAAATACATTTCTTTCCTGACAAAAATGTTACTTTTCCGAAGATTTTTAAGCCTTCAGCCTTTGCCATCAGTATCACTTGTCGTTTTTAACATGACTGAATGTAGCAAAACAGCAATTCCCGCTTGTAACAGTTGCCACTCTTCTCTGGATTTTTGAAAGTACATAATTCTGAGCAACACTGTCAGTTTTTTCCACAAAAAAAAAACAAAAAAAAAAAAACTCTTGAATCTCCATGACCTAATGTGTAGTTTCAAAAAACTTGTGCATTTATGCCAGAATGCCAGGTGTGTGACTCCATGCTGTTTCAGGATCTGCAAAACTTACAAGCAATAATCTCTCATTGTGGTCAATCGGATCTCTCCATTTCCGTACGGCAACCGGGAATAACAAATGGGAATGTTCCGTCCCCTTAAAACGGGGCTGTCAGCTGGATTTTATTTAAAAATAAGAGGAAACGCTACAGATGTTTTGTGCTGAATGATCGGATTAAACTAAAGGCTTTTATTTAGTTTCTAATGTGAAGACACCCGTCACAGTGATTGCTGTTTTTTTTTTTTTTTTTTTTTTTTTTTAAGAAAAAAAAAGAAGAAGAGGTGTGAAACAATCGAAATTGGAAGTTCAAGACTTTTCACGTCAACATTTGTACATTTTTATGAATGGATTAAATAAAATACGGGTCGGAAGGCGCAGACAAATCCCCAAAAGATACACGACCGGCTCCAGATGATCTTTGAACAGTTTATTACTTGGGTTTTTATTTTTGTATTTACAGTGTTTAATATGAAATTCCGCAGGACGTCCCGGGGGGCTGATTGTACATAAAGACAATGTTTGTACCTTGTTTAAATGTCTCCTCTTAAGTTTTATGACGTTGTACATGAGTGTTAGTATGGTGTTTGGCATTAAACAATCTTTTCAGTAGACAGAAACTCATTCGGTAATTTTCTTTTTCCATCTCCATGATTTAAGTTTGTCTTATTTGAATTATTTTAAAAAAATCAGCTAATTTCTTTTGTTTCCATCAATGTGACAATGGACATCATTTTATTTCTTTATTATTATTATTATTTTATTTTTTTATTTTTTTGGACGTTCTGTCTTCTCCCACAACTTTTATCTTTCCTATCGTTTTTAAGATTCTCCCGAGACAGAGCATCAACCCCAAAAATGCTGCTTCATGACTCACTTCATATCCAATGCCTAATAAAATGATTCGGGAAGAGAAGGAGAGGTGGCGTCCAGAAGATGGTTGAAGAAGACGCAAACCACTGGCACAGGTTCGCATTTGACACTGCACCACGTCCGCTCACTCCTTCACGTAGATCCGCGTGCATACCACGTCGTCGGCTCCTAAGATCTGAAATGAAATTGAAAAGAAAACATTCATAACACTTTCATCAGCTTTCACATGTACCCTTTTCCGCAGCCTAACAGAAACCACACAGCGGTAGATCGTCATACCTATCATCATCCAAAACAATTGTCGTGTTTGTGTCGACTTAACACCGTAATTAAGTGTTGACAGGCACCATCTTGTCCTGAACACACCCTCTCGTCGCCATGATCAGAAATCAGGATAGACCAGTCTAGAGCCGAAAAGTATTGGCGCTTTTGCTTTTGATTGGCGTCTGGAAGCTACATAGGTGCAGCATCGCGGCCGGCGGCGGCGGATACATCTGTACCCCAGGATGCGGAGCACTGCAGAATGCCCTATTATTCCGCAGCAGGGGCCTCCTTTTGCGGACAACTCCCATCAGGCGCTTGGCCAGGCAGACTTTGAGGGGAGACAAACACAGCGGTGCATTTTCATTCTCTCCAGTCTTCGACAAAGCCAATTGGAGTCCACAGAAGAACATGTTTTTGAACAAAAGAACCCCAGACGCCTCACTGGCTAGCTAATTTGAAACTGTAGACATCTTTGTATATATGTACAATAGCTTAGCTTGGAATAGAGGTTGTTTTTTCCTGTGTGCATTAATCCTCTTTCTCTACTCATTTCACTGGTGACGCCGGGAGAAGATTAGCTGTCCGCTTGTCTGTATCGTTTTGTGTTTGTATTTACGCGTTCTCTACCCCGGGAGGGATGGCATGCGTTTTAGGCCACTCGTCAAAGCAGAGTCCACTCCAGACTCATTAGATAATCACGCACACGCAGCTACAAAAGGCATTCCTACAGGAAAACAATTCGTGAATTATTTCTTTCTAATCGCACAGAGCGTTCAAAGAAACTAAAATGACTCCAGATGGGCTGTTTGTGGAGGCATTTTATGCTGCCTTTGTTTGAGATAGTGCTGCAAAACTGTTTTTCCTTTCAAACTTAAGCAGAGGCTTTTGGGATTGAAAACTTAATTCAGTTGACGTTTTGCCTCCAATTGCATTTTTGTGTGAAGTATTCTCAAAACAATCGATTCTGAGCTCTACGGAATCCAGCCAAAGACTACAGGAAGTGGTCAAACGCTCTGGGTCTGAAAATGAAGTCAGAATTTAAATTGCCATAAAGTTATGTACTAAAGTCCAACATCACTGTATCAGTAGGCATCAATGCACATGACTAAATACTTCCAAATATGTTCTCCAACAGAACATGATTTAATCTACAGCCGCGCAATTAGGAAGTGATTGAAGGAGCTTCTGTAATATCACCACATCAAGAGCGGTTTTGGATGAATTATAGAGAAGCCTTAAACGTACATGATATCCCTGTTTTCCATCTGTTCCTTATGAAAATCAGCACAGGTAGTTTTGCGGGGCAGAACTGGTATCTGAAGAGATCTAAGTAGCCCTGGAAAGGATTGCTAGCAGCAGAACGCCACGTTAAGGTCCGTTCCCACCCGGATCTAAAACAAAAGCCTGCTCTTGTTCGTCCCCAAGCATTTGCATGACTATCCTGAGGACAGTTCAGTACTATACATTTTTGCACAGGGTACTTGGAATTCCATTTGGTCCTTGAGATGGTGACTCCCCCTTACGCTAACCAAAGCTTTGTCCTCTCCATCAAAGGAGGGTAATGCCCGTTTGGCAATTCGCGCATTTGAGTGATACCATGTCAGGTAGGAAGGCGAACTACCTGTGCGGGACCTTTTCAGATTTTAGGGCTCGAGGGCTTTCAATGACACTGGTTGATTGTCTTCTCGCAGAGGTCTGCACTTTCTTCCTGTCCTTCCATGTGATTACACCCCACTGAGGTAAGAGTTTGTCCCTTGTCCGTCGTATTGTTCTTGGATTTGACTGATGTGGCCGATGTCCTACAATCCCCGTTTGTCCTACAACGCTTCTATGAAAGAAGCACTCCACTTGAGGTCTCTATTGCCTCTGCTCCAGTTACCCTTTTCTGCCTTACTGTGTTTTCATGTGTTGTATGAAATCGTTGTTCAGCCTGCGTGTAGACCTTTGGACCGTGGATCTGGCGGTAGCACTGATGGCCTCAGGTATGTCTCCTGTTCCTTCTGGGAACAGATGTATGCTCCATTTTTGAAGTACTCTGTTTTCTACTGTGGTCTTCAGCTATTCTGTCTTTTCATTTAATCCTTGGTACATTTTTTTATCGGTTTCCTTTGTTTTTCTTTCTTGGCTTTATCTGGATCGTGTCAAAAATGACCGAAAAGGACCTCAAAAGTTCCTTTCATATTCTCTTTTGCTGTTCCAAATTATGGCTGTAGTAGCTTAAAAAAACTGATTGTCCAATTGGTGCCATCTATTATTTCAGTCTGTGAAACAATAGATGGCATCATCATTTTTTTTTCCATCGCTACGCTAACTTTCACATCAACTCCGTGCCAAACATCAATATTTTCAATGGGAGTAAATTACCAGGGCCTCTCCTTTCCCAGATTGTTATATTTTAAAAAGGAGCTCTTTTTTTTTTCTCTTCATCCTGTGGATTCTACTTCACATGCCTGTCAGATTACAGCACATCACTCCACACGGACGGACACACACCCTTATCTTAAATAAAACCAGATTTCATCCTGTTTAACATTCTTTCCAGTTTGAAGGACCGCATCCAATCCAAATAACAGCATCCGTCTGAGTGTTTTCTGCAAGGGGGCTGGTCCCGTGGACTCAGCATGGTCGTCCCATCTGGCTGATTGATCACCCCTCGCAGGCCTCGACGTTCGTGCACCTCGGTATTTTTTTTTATTTTTTTTTGGCAAGAAACTGTAATCGGTTGATTCTGATGCATGGTCACGAAGTGTTTCACACAGTGATTTGACTCGGTTAAGAAAAAAAATGTCAAAAGTGATCGTTGTTGAATAGTGAGCAGACCTTCGCTCCCCAAACGCTTTATTTAGTATGAACAAAAATATTGGATTTTCTTCAATGAGATAAATTTAGTTTATCCTTTTTTTCTTTCTTTTGGATTGGCGATATGACATTTGATTCGTGAGCTTGGTTGATGATAGGTGTGAGGTGAATTTTGTTGTCGGCGGTCACCTGATCAAGTGCTAAGCTAAGCTAACCATGCGCTAGCAATAACAAAAGGCTTGAGATAAAGTCCTGCATCAATCTTTGATATGAAAGTACATGCGCATCAACGTCAGGCTGATGGGAAAAATACAGGAATAAAGAAGTCGATTGACTCCAACAAAGAATGGAAATCTCAGGAGACAAATGTTACAATTACAATTATCTTCTCCTTTGGTAAAGTTCTGATTTAATTTTGCTGAATACAGATAATTGTACATTCTTTCTCTTTACCAAATTTCTCATTATCATAAAACCACCATGGCTACCCACCAGTATGAGTTCGTCCCCTTTGAGTTCTCTGGACCAGAAGGTCTTCGGGCCGTTGCCGCTCAGCAGATTCTGTCTGCAGTAGATCTTGTTTTCAGTTTCCCATGTGGCCAGGCTCTGTGGAGACACGGCACTGCAATTGTTTTTTTTTTGTTTTTTTTTTTCCCCACCGCATCTATCTCTCCGGACTCAGGGGGTCAGCACGTAAAACAAAGTGATTGAAGTGCAGGGTGCGATTATCTCTTGGTCCTGTCCGTCATTACAAAGGTCATTCCCGGGTATCGTTTGTCAATCCACCGCTACCCATTAGTTTCTAAGCACTACAGCTTTTTGGAGCCGTTTTGCGGGATGTTGGTTCAACACTTTGCAAGAAAGACATCCATGCAGATATTATTTGAAACGGTTCACATTTGGCTGTGTGCACCACAAATCGAATTACCTTACACTTCCTGCCGTCCACGGTCTCTTCGTTAAACTCCTCGCCGATGACGAAGTTAATCTCCGTGGTTCGGACCGTTGTGGAGGTCTTGATGTAGAACTGCTCCCCGTCTTGCCGGATCACCACGTGGGGGTTCGAAGCCGCAGTCCCCGCGATCTTCCTGAATATGGCGTTCACACCTGAGAGCGCAAGTAACAGTCACCCCCTAGCTGAATTTTTTTACAAGATTTTAAACAGCAACCCTGACGATGCCATCCTGTACCTTTTGTCTCTTCGGCTTCATCGTCAGCCAATACATTGTGTCCCCCCTCAGCCTGCTCATTTGACGGAGAAATAATCCGCGAAAGATGGAATTGAAGGAGAATTGCGCCGCCCAGACTAAATTCTTATAATTGTCAGGTAGTGCTTATACAGGATAAAACAGGTTCCACATAAAAATGGTAATCTTGTTTTGAGATTAGCCAATGTTGCTTGTATGGCATGCAGTGACATGAACATTTGCTTTATTAAGGCTCTGCTGAGATCATTAAAAGTTGTCAGCTGCTATTTGCTACTACTACTACTACTACTACTACTACTACTACTACTACTACTACTATTACTACTACTCTTGCCCTCCGTCACAGTCATAGTACAGTTGAAGTACTGCAGGGTACTTTCGCTATGGTACATACAACTCGACAAAAGTTAGTTTCTAAATCCTCCTACTTTTACTCCATCCGTTGCAACATAGCACCGAAGTCTGCTGAGCCAGAAAATCATTTTGTCTCCACTTGAAACCCCGATCAAACATAATCGCAGTATAATGACAGTATTTCAGGTATTTCTCTCCACTGGCTCAGGAAAAAAAAAAAGTCACCAGACAGTTCATCAAGCATTGAGCCAACCGTTTGGGTATCTCTTACCAAACACGCGTTCTTATCTTCTAGCAGGAAATGGGACCAAAGCGTCTCTCACCCAAGGTTTTGAGCAGCTCGTCGAAGTTACTGCTGCTTCTCATTTTCCAGTTGCCCGAAAAGTCCAGCATTTTTTTTTTTCTCCTCCGGTTGGCGGTGGTGGTATGTCCGTAGATGCTTCTCCTCTGTCTCGTCAGCTGCCTTTCTGCAGGCTTCTCACTGCCGCGTCTCTCCTCCCTGTGTAATGATCCTCAGTAGACGATCTCCCACACACACACACACACACACACACATACGTGCACACACACTCTGACTCACTCCCTTAACAGTCGCTTCTTAGGTTATGCAGAAGGGTAACTGCCTCATCTTCAGTGTGAGGCGGCTCATCAATCAGCATGGATTTGTTTTGCTTTTTAATTCCATTTTCCATCACACATCTGTCACATCGAGGACCAAACTAAATATTCTACTTAATCTGAAATATTTCATTCAGGTGTTTTTTTTTTTTGTGTGTGTTTCAATTTTCTTCACTAAAATATAAATTTTTCTTAATTTGATTGCGTTTTGTTGAAAGCAGCTCCTGTTTGCAGAGTAAAGTGGATATGAATTAAAAAAAGAACTCTTTATAAAAATTAAGAATAATGAAAATGAACGATAAAGATCAGAAGAAAATAAATAAAAGTTTAGTTTAAGGTATGTAAAAATATATGAAATGTATATACATGTGTATGTATTTGCAAGTACACATATATGATTACATGTAGTTTTTATATGTATAAATCAGGGTTAATGTACAGAAGACAATTGGACTGTTACACATTTGGAGAAATATTACACATGATGACTCCACCAAAAGCCAGCTGACGCCAAGTGGCCGAGGAATTATATGTTCTGATGGTTTCCGGCGGGAATGATTTCCTATGGCGCTTGGTATTGCATCTTGGTGGGATCAGTCTGGTGCAAAAAGAACTCCCGTACCCGACCAGGGCGTCGTGGAGTGGGTTGATCACCGTGTCTAAGAAGATAGCTACCACCAGATTTGTAATTAATTTATTCATCTTAAAGATCAACGTTGTGATGATATCTTATTTCTTTCCCATCGCAGTGTGATTTTATCTCCAGAGCATCTAACATGTGCCGTCCTCCTGACGGACTCATCCCTGATCCGGACCATCCGTCTCGTACCCCGAGACTGTTGTGTTAAAACAATTCAGACTTGAACCGTAGGATTTCTAAAAATGTTCTTGTGACCTTCAGAGGGCATGAAGTCAAAGTGGCATGGCAGCCATCTTTGATAACCGTTCACTCTTTTGACATCGACTAAAACATCAGGCTAACTTTAATGTTGTTTTTTTATTCTTTTTATTTCGCCCGTCTTTAAGACAGAAATTGCACTCGGATCAAATTATATCAAAATAAAGAAGAAACAATACAATCAAGCCACTCAGCAACAGAATGTTTCTCTGTTAGCGCATTCAAACAAAAACAGTTACTCTATTTCACGGCTCATTGGTTAGGGTTGTTGAGAGATAAAAATTTTGACGAGCACACTACTTGATGTCTGGAATCGTGACAGCTGTTATCGTGCATCTCGATCTTGATGCCATCAAAACTTCCATTTAACTTTGCAAGTTGTTTAAAACCTTTAGGTTCAGAACAGGCATGTCCAAAGTCCGGCCTGCGGGCTAAATTTGGGTCATGTTCAAATTTACGCCAGGCCACAACCTCTGTCATAAAATCAATCATATGTGGCCACTAGCACTGTTGACCACACTATACAACACAATGTACAAAAATTATTTATCTTTTATTTTATCTATGTCATTTTATCTTTCACCAGAATAGTAATACAGGGATTCATATGCCCCTTAATGTTTTGACTATCACTTTTGAATTTAGAAGTTCATAGTGAGCATTTAGTAGTGAATAATATGTCACTTTTCAAATAAACGTAGATATGTTTAATCTTTCTTAAGGTTTTTTTTTTTCCCAGACAATTGTTATCCTCATTTTATGTGTTATTCAAATATGAAAGACAGTGATTTTAAAAAAAAAAATAGATTTGTGTTAAGACATGAAAAGTATGCCATTTGAAATAATAACAATAAAAGAAAAAAAAGTTCATGAAATGGTTCAAAGAATGTCAGGCTGAATGTCAGCCTGGAAAGATTTTCACCAAATATGGCCCTCTTTGCACAACGTTTGGACACCTGTTATTTAAAGAGAACACTCCTGAATGCATTGGCATAAAGTAGTAAGGTAGATGCCACCGAAGCAACTGATAACCCGAAAAAAGCAGCAACATGAGAGAACGGTATGGGGCCCAGGATTGAACCCTGCGGGACTCCACGCGACAGAGGGGGCAGTGTTTGAAACAACCTAAAGAAGCCAACATTTTCTGTCCAGGAGATAAAATAGACACTCGAATAAGAATAAGAATAAGAATAAGAATAAGAGCAACTTTATTTATCCCGAAGGAAATATGTGATACTCATGACGACCTATTGTCCCTGGACATAGTTGAAATGCATCAATGCTACACAACGCCAATATATTTGGAAACTGAATTCTTGCTCGTGATGAAAATGTGCTCATGATTTGAAGTTGAATAAATGTTGATTTGTTTTCTTTTTTCAGCGAGCTGCGATCAACAGGTGACAGGCCCAGAGAGACAGGCACCAGGACCCTCAAGACCCTGACTGCAAGATTTCATTTTAAGCTAAGATTTATTCTGATTTGAACTTATTTTTTTCTACATTTTGGGGGGGGCTTTTCTTGGATATATAAAAACACCTTATTAAAATACTCATTCCCATCCTGGAACATTCCGGCTCGCACGCCAAGCCCTGTGGATCCAGTCGGATCACATTGTGATGACGAGGTGAGCTATCAACACCGATGATGTCTGTTACGCAACACGCGCATTTCAATCCGATATCCGCAAAAGCATTCTCAGCCGGTGTGCCGCCCACCCTGCTCACACACACATGCACCCCATGAGAATGAGAGGCCCTGCCTCTAACCACAGCCAAGTCAGTTATGTGTGTGTGTGTGTGTGTGTCCCTCTCGAAAGCCCCTCATCAGTCTTCTTGACAAAGTGCCTTCAACCGCCGCTTGATAATTAATGTATAGAGTCAAGCGGCGAGCATCCGTCATCCCAGCAGGAAGTGTCGGTGTCAGCTCCATCGGGCCTCCTTCATCTTTCATTCATCAGTACATTTGTCTCCTGCTTTGCGGACGCTTTTATTTCCAGCGGGGAACGTGATGGAGGGAAGGAGAGGGAAAGTTTTGTGGGAGCAAATGGAGCCGACGTGAGACTCGAGATATTCGTCCGGCTGCCGAGGATAAATAAAAAAATAAAAGAATAGGAGAAGATAAATTGCCGGTTTGCCTGGAGCCAAACTGTGTGCGGACCACCGGCCGTGCACTGACAGGTATCGAACCTGGAATCATTTCCAACAGAATCAAGGTAAGCGTTTCCCGATGAAGATTTCATATTAATCTGTTAATTTTTCCACCGCTGAATTGCTTTTGTCAAATTTAACTCATCCTCACATCAGGTTAGGACCGCTACCTCACAACAAGAGGGTTCAATTCCGGTAGCCGATTCAATTCTTTTACAAGTCAAGTATGTTTATTTACTTTTTTTTTTTTTTAGCTTACATTTATATCTATAAAATTGTTCACAGAAATCCAAGATTCAGCAAGCACCCGGTGACAGCGGTGAGGAAAAAACAGCGGAAAGATCGTGACCGGTTGGAGTACGATGGAGACAGAGAGCGGTATGAGGGACCGGCGCAAACTATATCATACTGAAAATATGTCTGTGGATGTTCTCAATCATCCAAGTCAAAGTGAAATCTTGTCGAATTCTTCTCGTCATGGTAACTGGACTTGAATTTCTTTACTTGAAGACGTTTCACCCCTCGTCCGAGGGCTTCTTCAGTTCCGATTACCTGCGGGGATTTTACGAATATAACCATTATATTATGGTGAAGCGTCTTCAAGTAAAGAAAATTCAATTCAGTTGCCGTGACAAGACAGCAGCACTGACAGCTTGATGTTATCTCCAGCTCTCCATTATTTTGTTTGGTTTGTTTGGTTTTTCCAAAAAAAAAAAGCCCCCTAAGACCTTTTGATTGACACGCGACCGATCCAGGTCAAACCCCAGGTATCACCTGTTCTGCGTTCTGATTGGCCCCCAGGCATCACATGACCCTACGTTAAGGAAAAGATGGATACACTAGATAACGAATGAATTAAAAGGACCACAGTTCTTTTTAGATCAAGTTACAAGAGCGTGAAACAGAAATCAAACCGCCGGGAACATATTTCCACATTCAAAAAAAAAAAAAAAGGTTAACTCCCTGCCATTAAAAATAAGATCAATAATGTGAAACAGGATTGGAAGGTTTCCCTCTGGAGAGCCAGAGATTTTATTTTGTCCAGCAAAGATACCTTTCCATGCCCGCAGCTGGGCCGAGAGGACGGGTGTGTGAGCTTCTATCACGGCTAAATCATTGTGAAGCACCGTGAACCCGATGTAACCTCAGAAATCTGCAGGGAGACGAAGAGTCTGGAAACGACTGAGAAAACGCTTTTGTCTGATCTCATTTGTCCCCCCTCCCCTCCTATTTAGTTTCCCCCGAAGTCAAATGCTTTTTGCTCTTTGTTCCTGCGTGCGTGCGTTTCGTACGTTTGCGTTGAAACCGAACACGGCAAGAGCTTGATTCACAGGTGCATTTGAGACCATGTGATTTGAAAAACATGAAACCTCCCCAGTGCTTGAAAAAGGAGAATTGGTTTTTACATTGAAGAGCACAAAGGTGTATTGGGGCCTTTAGGGGTAAATATATAAATGGGGGGAAAAAAAATCAGTGTTGTGGAAGTCAGCAGTAAATCACATAAATAATGGCAAAAAAAAAAAAAAAAAAATGGACAAAAAAATATAACCAAACTCAGAAGAAACCAACAAAAACTCCTTTGCGTTTGATTAATTTTCAGCTTATCAAAAACAGACATCTGTTGAATTATTTTTTTTATTATTGTATGAATATTTGCAAATAAATGCAGGATTACGTCTCAAATGTATAACACCTTTTGGTTTTATTCATTTATTTACCCACTTATTCTACAGGTGAGGGGAGGTTGGGATTGCCAATCACGGTTGAAATTGGACAAGAGGTGAGGTTTTACTCGGACCAGTCACCTGTCAGTCATAAGGCCACATAAGGAGACGTAAAATTACATTTTTATTCCCTTATACAGGTTTCGGTGAACCTGCTGCATTTCTGTGGACCACAGGAGAACCCTGGGGAGAAGAAGACCCCATGCTGAAAAGCCGCAGCACTGCAAGCAAGCTTGGAAACTGGAAGCTCTTTATTTCATGGTAAATTTCAAAAATTGATTTTCAGAAGCAGGCAGGTGGTTCGACGAAAAAAAAAGAAAAAAAAACAGTGGAGCGAGATTAGGTTGTTAAAAGGTTCTGGTCCTTTATTGACGGGGGGTGTTAAACTGACACACATGTGACGCATGGTGTGAAATATGATGTAAAAAAAAAATCGCCAAGGATGGGAAGGGAGAGCAAATTAAAAAAAAAAAAAAAAAATTACACATCTCCACCCCTTTGAAACAAAAATGGCAAAAAGCTGTGCAAATATCAACATTGTCTCCTCCTAGGTCTCGGCAACTTCATCGCCTTCTGATTATCATCTTTTTTTTTTCCAATAAACTGTTCAAACCCGAACCTAAACTTCACCAATCTGGCCTGAGGAAGGCTTTGTAAATAAAATGCCAGCAAACATTCTTCCTCTCAATACCTCAAAAAGCCAGTCATAAGCCTGCTAATGATAAATGATTAAAAAAAAATCTGCAGTGTCAAAACATTATATTAAATACAAAAATATGGGCAAAATTAGTTTCAATTTGAAATTCATTTCCCTCAAAATATTTAAACGAAAAAACAGAAACTTCTGTGGTCACATCATAACAAAACCAATAAATCACTGAACAATTCTTTTCAGAACTTATTTGCACAGTTAACAAGAAATGTACAGTCACATTTTTGCGCTGGAAAATAGGAAAATAACTATTTACATCATTGCACACAAAAAACTAACCAATGAAACAGAAAAGTAAAACTGCTACCCTTGTGTATTTTCTGCGACAAAATCACATTAGTACAAACACTGATTAAAATTTAAAAAAAAAAAGTTGAATGTATAATCATTGGCTGGGGACTATTCTTTTATTTAGTTCTGACCCAGTTTGTGCAACAACTTAAACAAATAAATCAGACGTGTTCGAGCAGAACTACAGTTCTTCTTGCACACAATCAGAATATTAAAATTAATAAAAAAAAGAAAAAAGAAAAAAGTCACGAGTCACAGAATGAAGGCATCGACATACAGTAAAAGGCCAAAAACAGAAAATGCAGGTTTGGTTCAGACGAACAGGAACGGCTGCAGCCTGCAACAGCACTGCGGTGATCAATGACAGCAGAGTATGATCGTCTACATGGCCTTCAGGAGAAAAAAAAAAAAAAAAAAATCAGATAAACAGCATTGATTTTTTTTTTGTTTTTTTCCTTATTTCCTCCATTGCTAAATAAATCCTTTGGATTGACCATTTTCTACTTTAAATAACAAGCAATAACCTTATTTAGCAGCAACACACGACATTGTAAGCAGGCAGCTCATCGGTTTCCAACAAATCGGACGAACCTTTGAAATAATCGCCCACGTGAATGAATTTTGTTCCCCGGGATAAAATCTAACGATCAAACCACACTTACGTAAAGTGACGTTATAGATCTAAAACAAAAATGGCAGACGGTGCATGAATCTTGCTGGAGATGCCACTGAATCTATCGTTGTGGTTCGTCACGGTACGTTCCACTGATTTAACATTCGTGATTGAGGACAGTCAGGAGTGTTCCAGGGCAGTGGGAGAGTGGAACCAATAAAAACCAGGAGACCAGCCACTTTTCAATCTCTGCACGGCGCCCCCTCGGGGCCGGGGGGCTCAGATGACACGCGGCGTGCATGATACTGGTCAGGGAATCTTCTACCAGTGTCGCGAATCCACAAGCTCTGGCCTCAAGCTCAGTTTTTTGAGCGTCTCATAGCCAACCACCATGACGATGGCGGTGGGAGTGGAGGAGATGATGCGCGCCGACAGTCCTTTGGTCAAACCCCAGAATCCCTCCTCTCTGATCAGCTGCTTGAATGTCTCTGTGATCGAAGTCCTCCCCTCCACCTGAATCGCACACACACATATGTAAAGTATCAAAAATTACATATTAGCCCCATCTTGTGTCCACTTTGCATGCTCACATCACCCTCTTGAGTTACAGATTTTAACAAAATATCGAGCATAAAACCCTTCTTGAACCAGACAGCGAGGGCCGCCGAAAAGACCTAAAGTCCGAAAATTCAAGCCTAGTCACTTCCCAACTTTCGGACGAGGTCGTGGCTTCAACGGCGTACAAACTCCACACACATTTACAAACAGATGGGCGTGGCGGCTGATGCCACTGGCTTTTTTTTTGTTTGTTTTTTTAAGAGTTGGTTTTACAGCCGGCACATCAGACCTTCGTATTTTCCACCACGTGGGCCAATAACCTGTATAACTAGTCGAGCCTGACCACACATTACTCCGACCGTTAGGTCACGCTAGGTGGCGCTTACCTGTACTCTGGCTCGGACTACGTCCATGGGGTTGGTGACGGTTGAGGCGGTCGCTGCAGCCAGCGGTCCAGCCATGGCTTGCAGAATCAAATGAGGACAGTCACTGGGAGCCATTTTGGAGAGCTGCTCTGTGGAGCAACGGACACGCAAGCATTACTGAGTTGACAGCCTGACACCGTGGCAGTAAAGAGGAATACACAGGAATTTTGATAAAGGAAACAGCAACGCAACTAATATTGTCTTTTCTTGATATTCTGAGAGAACGAGAGTTTCATCCTACCGGCATAAAAATGGTAGAACGGCCACCAGACGGCGCTATTCGGGATGTAGGTTAGTAAGGAGGCGACATATCCCCTGTAGAAGCCCCGGAAACCATCGGCGGCGAATATTTGCGCCACTATGTTCCTTGTTTGGCCGAACACCCTTTTGGATTTTCCGGCCTCCTGGCTGCAGTGGAGTCGGAAGCGACTGAGGTGCTCCCCTTGGCCTTGCATCATCAGCTGCTGCGAAACAACGTCTATGGGCACAGTGATGCTCTGGGCGACCAGGGAAGCCGAGCCGCCCGCCACCAGCGACTTGACGGTGTTGTCATTTGAATACCGCGAGACGTACTTCCTCACCAGCTCGTACGTTGTGATGTATGCCTGGCCCGAGATGAGGGTGAAGGTGTTGACCATGAAGCCGCGGTACAGACCTCGCACGCCTTCCGCCCGCAAGATCTTGAAGAAGGCGTCAAAGGTGCCGCTGTAGAGTGACTTGCCCCTCTGCACCTGGAGCCGCGTGCGGATGAGCGTGGCCGGGTACACAGTGGCCCGGATGGTCATAGTCATGAAGACTCCAAAGGAATAGAATTTCCTTTTGTCCAGGTCCTCCCACTCAATGATCTGGATGTTCCTCTTCTGCTGCATCTTGCCGGCTGTAGGGGTCCCCTCATCAGAGTGACACCTGACAACAAGAATGTTCGACCGTCATCAGGTACCTCTGCAAATGTATCCAACTGCTGAGACCCACTAAAGTGTTGCACATCTCCTTTCAAGCAACTTATATATCACGACTAACCCTGTATGGTTGCAATGTGATTGCTCTGCTTAGATCTGGCTCTGACTGGACAATGTGAATAAAATACAGAGAGTAAAAATGTATGTACATTAATTGGAAAAAAACAAAACAGTGCATAAATATATACATAAATTGAGCTTTTTTTTTAAAGGCTGTTAGAGTCGCCACAATTTTTTATGACCGTCAAACGTTATTGTGGCAACTGGACTTTTTTTTTTCTCCATGAAGACGTTTCACATCTCATCCGAGAAGCTTCTTCACTTCTAAAAATACTGTGTGTGTGGGGGGGGGGGGGGGGGGGTCCAGTGGATAACTGCAGAGGTATGAAAGTGGGCAATGCTCTAGGTTGAAAGGAGTTTGCTATGTTAATGTGTGTGTCGGGAGATATCTGCAGATTCATCTGCCACCTACAAGTCACCCAGGGAGGTCAACAACCCACACCGGACCGCAGCGACCCCCAACCGAGCCTCAGCTCGCATTAACTAACTGGCTTCTTTTGTTCTTCCGAAAATCTAAACACTGATTAACTATTCAAGTTCCAACTCAAGGGAGTTCCTCGAATTCTTATTTTTGTTTCTCAAGGGACACAAATTGCAACACACATTAACATGACAACCCCATTCAACACAAATACAATGCAACAACTCACTCATTATCTTATCAAACCTCATTCATCCTAGGCCACTGACCACCCTATAAATCAGAATCCCCCTGCAGTCTTTTAGGACTTAAGAAGCCTTTTGGATGAGAGGTGAAACGTCCTCAATGGGAAAAAAAACTAGGTCTATGACCCAGAGAACCTTCAGGCTCATTTTGTGCAACCTGCAGTGCAATAGCAACTTCAAAACAAAATCACGGCATTGCGATGCATTTTCTTAACTTACAACGGTTCCAGGTGGCATCGAAATCAAACTTTTTACATAAACTTCAGTTACTGTGACAAAACAGTGAAGGATTGACATCCTGTATTCGCAAGGGTACAAAGCAAACTTCGAAAGTGGAAGGAATCAGAGCAAGGATTCAGGGCTAATCATTTACACGTTATGCGATTACTGCATTATCTGACTTACCGATCTTAGCAACATTGTTCATAGCAATATTTCTTAACAGCTACAAGTACAATATTTTTTCATAAAATGTGCACTCCTTATCTTACACTTGTTATTTAAAAGACTTTATAGTTTTCACTTGTTACTTAAGACACTTCATGATTTATTCGTATTTTTTATTCTCCCCTTTTTTCTTTTTTTTTTTTTACAATTTCTATTATAATTTATTACGGCTATATTTTTCTTGTAACTCTGGGACAACAATTTCCCTCGGGATAATAAAGTTTTTCTTAATCTTATTTTTATTCTTATCACCATTGGGGTAACCATGCAATAGAATGACATAAAATTGTTTACAACAGCACTAATTGATAAAGTGCTCAAATTGCACCTCTTTCTCATTTGTTATTGGATAAAATGCTCTGATTTTCAGATGTAAATCGGGGAACAGGTGACAAACAAAAACTAGAACGTTGATCAGTGTAAGCATGTGAACTAGATTTCTGATTCGATAGCAAATAATTTCCACTTTTCCATTTAAATCTTAGTAAACCGAAGTGACAGTAATAACTGAACGGTCGCAGCATCCTTCCAGATGTGACTCATTGGGACGGGGTCAAAGGTCAACGTGGACGGTTGAAAAACACCGGAATTACAGAAATGCTTCAAGGATTTGAACAGAATAAAAGACGCTTGACTGAACAAGTGTGACCTCAGTGGTCAGGGGACACGACGTTCATTGATGAGAAGCCACCGGAGTTTAACGAATAACTCTGACAGCGGGTAAAAAAAAGAAGTGCACAAAATAAAATTTAAAATAAATGCAGAGAACGTGCGTATGAGGTAGTCTTAATCGCGCGTTAGCGGACGGAGAGCTAGCTAAATCTCGTTCCACAGCGTTACGCGTTAATGGGTTATAACCCAGCACTAGAAATAGATAAGCAAAAGCTCACCTTTTCTTTAAACCCCTTGTCTTGCTCGGAACGCCGTGTAAGAGACGGGCTAAACGACATGCTATCCCGTGCGATGTCACAGAACGGGTAATTCTACAATACACCGCTGTTAGCAACCCTCGGGGTAATCAGCTAACTTCCAGCTTCCATTGTAACGCTAGGCTGCTGTGACAACCAATGACAAGCGGCTGGATTCTTCTTCTACGTTACTTATTGTGACCGTCGTATAATCCCAGTATTTCAGCTCTGACACCCTACGGGTTGGAAAACAGCGTACATTTTTGACTTTAATTTATTCATCCATTCATTTGTTGTCTGTAATGCTCATTCTTTACTCAAAAGTGTGCATGTTTTTGGTCTGAGAAAGACAGAAAACCCGAAGAGAACATACACAAGCATTTGGACAACAGACTCAGCAATAACAGTTTACATTTATATATCGATATATAATAAGAAAATATCAATATAATGTTCATAGGGATTAAATTGGGGCACGGTGTGTGCAGTGGTTAGCGCTTCTGCCTCATAACACGAAGGACCCTGGTTTGATTCCCACTGGGAGTTTGCATGTCTGCGTGGGTTTCCTCTGGGTTCTGCGGTTCCCTTCCAAGGTCCAAAAACATGCCAAAGGAAAAAAAATATTGGTCTATCAGAAGAAAATTAATACCCATGTTGCCAGGATTTAGGGATTATATATGGATGTTCTCATGCAACAGAAGTGGATTCTTTTTTGTATTCCTATTTTACTATAATATCCTTTTTCATGTGTAAACCACCTCTCCAATCATTATATATATGTATGTTGTAAGTAATATACATACTGCATATATACTGATGCACTCTACACAAAGGGTCAGAGCAGGATGTTCTTCCTGAGGAGACTGAGGTCATTTGGCGTCTGTCGTGGCGTCCTCAAGACCTTCTACCAGTCTATGGTAGCCAGCGCACTCTTCTTTGGTACGCATCCTGCCAATCTTTTTTTCATTTATTTTATTCTTGTCATTGCTATTGTCACTCTATACTGTCGTTTAGCACTGGTTGGCTATTTATTACCCTTACTGTCCCATTTTGCTATCCATTATCATCCTTGATGGGGTTGCTGTTGTTCTCCCTGCTGTGAATTTATTTGTGGATGTTTTCTATCATCTGTCTTATAGCCGTCTCTCTATTTTTATTTATATTCATTCTTATTTTTGATATGATAACTGTTACACTGCTGTGACAAAGGAATTTTCCCTATAGGGATAAATAAAGTTTATTTTATCTCATACAGACATGTTTATAAATATTTTATTCATGTCTTTCCACTACCTTCCTGACCACTTTGCTCGAGGGGGTTACCCAATTGGCTACCTTTTGTATTCTATTTAATGTTCTTTTGTCCAGTCTTTGTTTACCTTCAAGTCAGTACAAGGGATTTCTACTAACCGGCCCCTAATTCCTTGTATGTACGAACATACTTGGCCAATAAAGCTAATCATGATTCTCATTAACTTGTGTACACATGTGCAAAAAATAATTGAAATTATCAACTCAATTTAAATTCAAGTGCAGGTTAATGCTGCGAAGAATACTCAATACGTGCATTTTATTAAGCTGTAAAAAGGACACTTTACTCTTTGGAGGGGAGAAAACCACGGTCCTCCAACCAGGGGGTGGCGCTAGCGAGCTATTGGCGACTGCAGCAGCGCCCCAGACCGGTAAAGGAGGAAGTACCAAATTGAAAGTAGACGAGTCTTCATCTTCGTGGGAAAGTAAAGAAACTTTATATCATCTCCGTTTAAAGGTAGACGAAAAAAAACAGCTTAATTCTCAAGTTTATATCCTTTTCCCTAGGATAAGTGCCAAGTGTAAGTGTAGTTTAGCTTTGTCGAGTCTTTCCGTGCTAGCGAACTAGCATGCCCGGATATTGCAGATTCATTCTGTTGAGTAGCAGTTAGCTTATGCTAACCAGTTGTCACACATAATGTGCTATCGATTCCTATAAAGGTCCTGTAGCGCTATTACACAACAAAGTAGTGTTCTTTAAACGCTATTTTCAGCAAGTACACCACCTTTATACGCTGGAATTACTATTGTTAGTTCGATAGAAGCAGAACGTCCGTATAACAAATTTGTTTGCTGGCTGATGGAACCTCCACCTATATAACATTTGTTTCTGTGTTTTGTAGGTTAATTCTCGTGTCAACCTAAAATGGTAGGAGACATTATTTTCAAAAATATGAAAATAATCGTTCATTTCATGCCTCGTTTGTTAGCTAATATCTGTATCTTGTTGATTTCTAGTCTCGCAGATATGATTCCCGGACGACCATATTTTCCCCTGAAGGTAACTTATCATTTAATCTCATGAAGTGGATAATTATGAGTGAGTGTGGACGCCTGCAGCATCACGGAGCCTCCAACTGCTGCTTTCTCTCCGTTATTCAGGACGTTTGTATCAGGTGGAGTACGCCATGGAAGCGATCGGACACGCCGGAACATGCCTGGGGATTTTAGCGAATGACGGCGTCCTGCTGGCGGCCGAGAGACGCAACATCCACAAACTGCTGGATGAGGTCTTTTTCTCAGAGAAGATCTACAAGCTCAACGAGTGAGTTAACTTCAAGAAAAAGAAAGAGTATCTCAGGGAAGCACCCGGGGAAATATGTGGTGAAGGGCTCTGGAGTTTTAACCCAGCGATCTTGTGTTTGTGATTATCTTTCAGAGACATGGCCTGTAGTGTTGCAGGAATCACATCAGATGCAAATGTACTGACAAATGAACTACGGCTCATTGCACAGAGGTAAGTTTTAGGTGAAACACCGTCTTCTAAAGCAGAGCAGTATAACAATGTATGATGAATAATCTCTAAATGTGTTTTTTTTTTATATATATATTCTGTAAAATTTGATGCAAGATTTCCTGAATACATCCAGATTATATTTTCAAAAGTTGAGGAAAATGTAATTTGTTAATTTGAGATTAGCCACATTTGAAATAATAAGGATGTCTGGCACAAAAAGTCTTAAAAGACACCAGAAAGCATCAAGAAATGTTAACATGTTAATGAAAGCTGTTCATAAATAGTTGAGAGAAAATGACTTTGAATTGTATAAGGATAACATTTACATAGAACCACCAGAAAAATACACAAAATACCTTTGACCTTTGGAAAATGCTCTCTGTCCTGTGCTGAAAAGAATTTTCCAAGAAAACATTTGTGCTTCAGATTTTAAATAGTTAATCATGAAATTGTCCTTCATCAGGTATTTACTGCAGTACCAGGAGCCAATCCCCTGCGAGCAGCTGGTGACGGCCCTGTGTGACATCAAACAAGCCTATACACAGTTTGGAGGTAAATACACTTTCTGCTTAGAATGTGCTTTTGCAATATCTTTAATTTCAATATCTCTCTCTGTTTAAGGATGTAAAAAGATTATTTTTCTTAAGGAAAATTCCACTATTTTTGTACATTGGCTTTACTGTCTTGGCTTAAATCGTGAGAAGACGACTATGAACGGGTCTAATTTTATGCAAGAAATCAAAAAAGTATCATGTGCCTGATGTTTTATGACAAACTAACAGTGAAGGGGCTGAAAAGGTCAACACCAACATTATATCTTTTCCTATAAATCAGCTTTTCTGACTATGTTTACCTTAAAAATTACACGGAATTGAATTATCTGATATTATTATCGTTCCAGAATAGGGGATTAAGACTCCTTTGAAAATTCTCTGAACCTCATGAATTTTTTGACAGGAAAGAGGCCATTTGGTGTGTCTCTTCTGTACATGGGCTGGGACAAACACTACGGCTTCCAACTTTACCAGAGTGACCCCAGTGGAAACTACGGAGGCTGGAAGGCAACCTGCATCGGCAACAACAGTGCGGTAAGTCTGGAATAAGAACACATGAACAGTTTCTGCTCGTAGCTGTCAGTAGGGCTTAACCATAATATGGCGAACGCTCCGTTTCAATACACAATCATTTATGTGTGTCAAGAACATTGTGCAAAACTTCGATCCGTACCTGGTTCCAAACTCCTTCTGTAACTGTCGGTTAAAGAAACTGCTGGAAGTTTACGGTCATAACGTCAAGTGACGAACACTCAAGGTTGTGGGCTTGATAAAGAGTCATTTTAATACTTTTGAAAAAATATACGCATGCAAGCCATCATTGAAGGAATTACTTCCAAGAAAACAGCGAACAAACTGGAGCTACAGTGACCCTTCTTGACTCCAGGCCGCAGTGTCCATGCTGAAGCAGGACTACAAGGAGGGCGAGATGAACCTGTCCTCAGCTCTTGCTTTGGCTGTCAAAGTACTTAACAAAACCATGGATGTCAGCAAGCTCTCCGCAGAGAAAGGTGGGTCAACGTCTTGGCATCTTGTATGCTCCCTCCTCTAGTCTGGAATCCCATCACTGTTTTGTTCCTAACTGGGATACTTTCCTGGTCATTTAAATGTTTTGAGGTCACTACTTATCGTTTGTTTGAATGACATTTTAGGTAGAATAGTAGATAATTAATCACAAACTTGTAATAAGTAATTTCTTGATTATTTTCAAGTAGTTGCCTGCTAATTTTCAGGTAATTTCTTGTTAGATGTAATTTTACTTGATTTTAAATAGGGACTAGAGGTCAATTTACTTTTGGCACTTCCTTGTGAATTTAAAATCTGTTAAATCAGTTTATTGAGATAGTTATTCTTTACTTGATTATGTATATTCAGACTTAAGTCCAGAAGATGGTTTTGCATGTTTAATTTTCAGCTGCACTTCCTCTGCATCGTTTCAATTTTTTTTAACCTCATACGTATATCTCTGACCATTGTCAAGTTAATCTATAATCAAGGTGGTCGCACGCAGAGCGAGTTTTAGAGTGAATGAATGAAACGCTGTATTTTCTCGGTTATTTCCAGTGGAGATTGCCACCCTGACACGGGAAGAGGGGAAAACAAAGATCAAGGTCCTGAAACAGAAAGAGGTGGAAGAGCTCATCAAGCGGCACGAAGCTGAGGAGGCCAAGGCCGAGAAGGACAAAAAAGAGAAGGAGCAGAAAGAGAAGGACAAATAAGCGAAATGACGAGATAATGTCCCCCTTTTGTCCTTATGATTTGTCTTTTACATTAAAACATTTGTAAATGGTTGATCTGTTCACTGATCTGTTTATCATAAAATGAATAGTTACACATACTTTTTAAAATTACATGTAACATTTTTATTGACACGTCTGTTTAAAGAAACCTGAACCAAAGAGGCAGATTTGCAGCTAACTAATAAATGTAAAAGGATCACATGGAAAACACCTTGGTGGTACTGGCAAAATAATAACCCAAACTCCAAAATGCCAAAGATTTATCAACACAGATTGCAACATGGCTGGTGAGTTCATGCCAATTTTAAATACTCATTAATACATTTATAAATCAATAAAGACTGGTAGAATTGGCGTATTTCAAAATTCTGAGTTGTTTTAGTTACCGGTGTGACAAAAGAAAAAGACAGAGCAGTGACCGCTCACTACATGGGTCCTTAAATCCAGCAGGGAAAAATTAAGATTAAGCAGGCTCATTCAACAAGGCAAAAATGCACATATTTTATACTTTTTGATGTGTCACCCCTCAGCCGAGAAGCATGAAATATCTTCAAGTGTAGAAATTCAAGTCCAGTCGCCACAACAAGAATTCACCATGACCTGGATGACTGAGAACCTCCACACACATATTTTATAATTTTCTTGCAAGTCCGTGCAACTATTTTGGCTTCCTTCAGGTGTGGCTGAATGCTTATTCACTTTTGTATCCTTTGACTACATTGACTTGCCCTTTTCGTGTGCATTTCTGTCCAAGCCTTTTTTTTTACCCATGCAAAGTGCAACTGAACTTGCGATGGAATGAGATAAAATTATTGAAGTTTTTCCAAACTGCATCAAAACTTCCATTGGGCATTTGACATTACAAAGACCATCAACAAAAATGCATTTGCAGATCTTTTCTTTAGGTAAATTCTCATTTCGGTTTGCAACTGCACTACCTTCTTCACGCCACAAGGTGGCGACAACGCACAGTGATTTACCCGAGGCTGACGCGCTTGCTATCCGGTTTCAGAGAGAAATCTCAGCAAATTGCAGCTCAAATATAAAGATAAAACCCTGATATCAGCCCGGGTGAGTTAATTTAACAGCCTTTTTTTCTTTAAATCCAAGCAACTACCAAAGCTCCCAGTCATTTCGGGATATAATGTGAGCACAGTGAACCGAGAATCAGGACTATTGTTTAATCTCTGAGCCAAAACAAGTAAAAACACTTCGAGACAGAGTGGTTATTTTATCCTGTTTGTGTGCTTTTATGTACTTATTTCTTCATTAGAAGTGATTAAATTGTGCTACAGCAATTTCAAAAATAGCAGGGGTTCATGTTGTGAAAAAAGGTTATGGGTATTTTTTAATCAAGACCCATAAAACATTAAGGCCCTCCATTTTGAGCCTGAGTTGATGTTTGCTCTCGAACTGAAAGCACTTCCTGCTTTGACTTTTACCCAGCGCTTTCCGTGGGAAGCCTTTATGTCTTGTATTTTGTTGTAATAGGCGCGTGTTGCAATGTTTTCACATCCTGGTATAGCATCTTGTCATTTGGATGTATAAAATTCTCACCTAGTGCAAGAAAAGCTGACTTTAGCTAACACTAAAAATGAATGTCCATTAAAGCCGAAGATTTCAAGTGAACCCTTTCCCCTCTCTCCCCCCAAAAAGCGAATTTTTACGATGTCGGTCTTTCATTTCGGATCTTGCTCGGACTTAAACTGTACATCAACAGCTCTAATTCATTGAAAGGACAAAGGCAGTGAGGTAATGCCATTCACACGAGCTGGAGCGGCAGGGCCGGGGCATCCGATTAACTGGAGGCACTCACAGGCCTCCCCTTCTCACAACTAGAGCGTCAACTGACATTGTTTTCGGGAATTCTGGCATAATAAATGCGGAGAGTTTATTTCATGTTCTTAACTTTCTGTTTAGAGTCGCCTTAGTGCACCCCCTACTCCGGCCGATGCTTGTCCAGCCTCCTCCTTAAGTATGAACGCGCGTATTGGGACAACACAGGATGGAGGCACGGAGGCCCGACGCCGTCCGCGGCGATGAAGCAGATCGGGAGTTCAGGGCAATCTGCTGCAGTGTAAACACAGCCCCAGAAAAGCACTGGAATGTCTCAGCAGTGGGAGCTGGAGGACGAGGTCAGCCGAAGGCCAAGACAGGTGGTATACATCAGAATCAAGGCTGACATCTCAGCATTAACTTATCCAAACAAGAGGCAGGCGGTATGTTGTCTTGCTAAGCTGGAAGGGTAGCAGCAGGAGGAGGAGGAGGAGGAGGAGGAGGAGATAGAGAAGGAAGGAAGAGTGAAGAGAAAGAAATGGGGGGAGTATTAGGAGCCGACAGGAACAAGTAGGAGTGTCCCCACAATGCAATCATCTAGCCATGTCTCCCTCGGTCCCGGAGGAGAAAAACACCGGTGAGCATACGAGGCTAAGCATCAGACTTGTTCACAAGGCTCCCGGTCCTGATCCTGTCACCGATCTCGAGCGTTTTAACCACAGATCCCAGGCAGCCGGTCTGAGACAGCACCCCAGAGCAGGCCCGGAAGTTTTTAGGGATTCAAGCGGCACTCCTTCTTATCTTCTTGCGCCTCATCTCGCCATCCGTGTCGTGTCGTATGAAGCGTTTTCCTTTTTCGGCGTCTCGCAGTTTCCCACGCTGTGCGAATTCTTCGCCTTCGGAACATTTACATTGTTGTTGTTGTTATGACTGATGATGATGTTACGGGATGGATTATGGAATGAATCATTTTAATTGCATGACATGGAAAATAAACCGTCAGCCCGTTTTTAAATTGTCCATTTAAACTATTAAAATTCTTCAGATTTTTTTTCTTCTTTTTTTTTGCAAGGGTAAAAACTCTTGACAGCAAATATGGTTAGCTTGTTGTTTTTAAGTGTCATTTGACATCAACAATATGTCAAGGGGCTTTATCTTGATGTACTGTTGTTTGTTAAATCATATTGCATTTTTTCACAGAATTTTAAGCAGCAACCGTAAAAAATAAAGAAGATAAAAGTTTAAAAAAGAAACGTAACAGCGAGTTAATGAAATGCAATCGTGGCTCGAGCATGTCTAAAGGTGTTAATTCCAATATCGTTGAAAGATAAATTTAAAGAAAATATCTATTTATTTTCTTTATATTTATTTTTGTGTTTGAATGATTTAACTGTTAATGAGCTTCTCTATGGAGAACTGATGAGGGTACAGATTAGTTTGATATACATTGTACATTGATATAATAATGATGATTATAATCCTAATGACCATGCTGATAATAATAATGATCATTATAATAATGCTAGTAATGTTAATGATAATGATAATAATAATAACAATAACAATGATGAGAATAATAATGACGATCATTATAATAATCATGATGATAATAATGCAAATAATGCTAGTATTAATAATAATGCTAATGATAATTACAGTAATAATCATAATAAATAATGATAATAAAGTAGGCTCAACAACCAACGCGCGACTCAGCCTGTTGACAGTGTGCATCAAAATACACGCACGACTTCGCGTAATTACAAATCTTGACCCCCATAGTTTCTACAAGCACCTCTTATGGATCACATATAAAAGTGGATTTTTAATTATTGTTATTATATGTTATTATTATTCCAACCAACCCACCCCCCCAACCAAAAAACATGATTTGACCTTGGTGTGTTTAACATCTTCAGCAAGATCTGCCCTTTAGAGCACTTGTGTGTGAACGGAGGCAGTAGACGGGTGGACGAAGATTATCCCTACAGCGAAGGCCGATCAACGGTGTGTGAAATCCGGACCTCACCGGGACTCGCGAAATTAAAACGCCTCGTCACCCGTGTCAGATTGAGAATCCTTAAGATTACAGACTCGCCGTTAGATCAAGAAAGCTCTCCATCACGAGGCACATTTGTTGTAAACAGTAATTACTGCATGATCGTCAGAAGACTATTAAGCCATTGTTGTCGCTGGCGCATAATGGCGGGGTGGGAGTACACACTGTCGGGTAGATCAGAACTCAGAGCACGGTATTCTCCTGTCATCAAAATAACGTCAAATAATTACGTCCATCCTGCAATTTTGTAGAATCTTTAATCATCCTGAGACAACAGAAGTATTGTCGCCGTAGCACAAAGAAAATATTGATTTACTGCTTCTGAGAGCTCATTTTTGGTGACGCGTTGACCTTCCATCTTGTGTTTCTCCAACTAATTCCACTAGAAAGTGCACAAAACAGGGGGGTCCCCGGACCGGTACCAATCCAAGGATCATTTGGTACCGGTCCACCAAGAAAATTCTTGATACAAATATATTTTTTTATTAAACCTTCCGGATCTTATTTTGAAAAACGATTATTTCCGCCTTCACCTTACTGCCGAACCTAACTCTCCATTTCACATATCGGGCACCACAAGCTAGCCCTTGAAAAAAAAAAAAGAGCCTGAAACAAAAGTTGCCAGAGATCTTTTTCGTGAGGAAACGAGCAAACGACGAGACCGCGGAAGCGTCGCACACTTCCAGCAAAAAGAAGGCTGCATTTAAAAGAAAATATCAAGATGCCTACCTAAGTTACAGCTTCATCACAACAGGTGATACAAATGCTATGCATTATTTGCAGTGAATGCCGAGCTAATGAAGCTATGAAACCCTAAAAACTTTTAGTTATTATTTAATATTTATTATTATAGTGCAAAATAATTGTAATTGCCTAATATAACCTGTAATGAAGCTATGAAACCCTAAAAACGTTATTATTTATTATTTATTATTTTAGTGCAAAATTATTGTGATTGCCTAGTATAAACTGTAATTATTGTATTCAGATTAAATACCGTGAGCTGACAAAAGATTTTCTTGAACCTCTAACCTCTAATCGGTCTGCGGAAACATTTTCATGCATAAAACTGGTCCCTGGTACAAAAAAGGTTGGGGGCGACTGGTCTAAAGTGGCCCGTCCCCACTATTTTCTCATTGTTTTTGTTGAAAGGGTCCTTACGGGCGCGCTGGTGTGTTTCTGTCGGAAACAATGTCCCCTTGTCGCTGCCTTCCTAATAAGGTATGGAGGAGATGGGCTCTTTGCGCTGGATCGAGCACTAAGAATAGGCACGGAAAGTTCACGGCGGCCTCCTCGTCCACTTCGCTCTTCAACTTCTGTCAAGTCTCCAGCTCACTCCGTGCAAACTGGAGAATGCAACCTCACACTTATCTCACATCTGGAGGAAACAGACCCCTAAAGCCCTTAAAGCAAAGGCATCAACACACATTTTATATCATAAACGATTGAAAGAAAAGTTACATTTTGTTGTTTTCTGTTTACATTCTGTTTTCTAGATCTGCATTAACATTGACAATCTCCCAGAGACTACAGAAATAACAGCAACAATAATAATGTGGGCATTAATAACATAATTACAATAAAAATAATCATGCCAATAATAATAATAATAACAATAATGATAATGCAATATAAATAGCCATAATTCTATCAATTATAATAATACAACAACAATAATAATGTGAATAACAACGTTACTAATAATGCTTACAATGCTAATAATAAAAATAACGCTTATAATAACAATAATTATAATTAACTAATGTTTTTTTTTCGCCTACATCAATCATTATACAACACTTCTCAGCGCTGGCTTTGATATTGGCAGTGACGGGCAGGTGGTTCGGCCAATCGCCGGCCAGCATTGTTTCGTTGTTTGTCTGTTTAAACGGCCCTCGGTTTCTACAGGGCTCTTCCCAGCTGGTTCTGGGGAACAGTCCATCAGATGAGTATTTATTTACTGCTCCGCAACAAAATGTCGCTGTTATTTATCCTCGGCAGCAGCCGTTACTTTGTTACTTCATTACAACATTGTTATTTGTTGTATGAGTACTTTGTGCAATAGTTGTCATGAGCTGTCAGTGCTTCGTCATGTGATACAAAGTAGTTTTAACTAATTCACAGAAGTACTGAACAGTCATGCCTCCACCTTTATTATCACATTGTTGATTAAATTATTGTATTGTATAGTCCTCTGTACCCATAGACCTAGAAAAAGCATATGACAAGGTGTCGAGAGAGGAATTCTGGTATTGTTTGAGGAAGCCTGGAGTGGCAGAGAAGTATGCTTGACTGGTGCAGGACATGTATGCTTGCTGGGAGAGAGTGGTGAGGTGTGCTGTAGGTGTGACACAGAAGTTCAAGGTGCAGGTGGGACTTCATCAGGGATCAGCCCTGAGCCCCTTCTTGTTTGCAGTGGTGACGGGACAGGCTAACCCTAACCCTAACCCTAACCCATGCACCATGAAGTTTGCGGATGACATTGCGATCTGTAGTGAGAGCGGGTAACAGGTTGACAAAAATCTTGAGAGGTGCGGAATGACGGTTAGTTGCAGAAAAACAGAATATATGTGTGTGAATGAGAGGAACCTGGGTGGAACGGTTTGGCTACAGGGAGTGGAGATCCAGAAGATGGAGGATTTCAAGTACTCAGCGTCTACAGTTTAGAGTGTGGAAAAGAGGAAAAGGAACAGGTTCAAGCAGGTTGGAATGGGTGGAGAAAAGTGTCAGGGGTACTAAGCAATAGAAGACTATGAGACTAAGAAAAGTGTACAAGACAGTAGTGGACCAGCGATGCTGTATGGTTTAGAAACAGCTGTCAAAGCTGGAGGTTGCAGAGATGAAGATGTTGAGGTTTTCTTTGCGAGTGACGAGGATGGATAGGATCAGGGATGAGTCCATCAGAGGAACAGCACATGTTAGACGTTTTGGACAGAAGGTCAAAGAAGCCAGACTGAGATGGTCGGGTCATGCACAGAGGAGGGATAGTGAATATATTGGTAGACGGATACTGGAACTGGAGCTGCCAGACGGGAGGTCTAGAGGAAGACCAAAGTGAAGATTTATGGACACAGTGGGAGAGGATATGATGTTAGTTGTTGTGCAAGAAGAAAGGAAAAAGCCGAAAGGAAAATGGGACTGTACTCTGTGTCCATTACATCACAAAAGTACAACTCAGTCGTCGCCTCTATGACTTCATTTGAGTAGATTGTTCCTTTACATCTTCTGAGGCCTTTTTTTTGCATGAACATGAATGTCCCCATAGTAATTTTCTAATTTCTGCGCCATTACATGAGCAGCGACTTACATTGTTAACTAAAAACTTTTAACTTTTTTAACACAGCAGTCCTTAAGAGGCCATAACATTCAGTATTTATTTAATATACAATGTTTATTACCGCTGTATAATGTGACGGCTCGGTCGTAATTATCTGAAGATAGTACTCACATATACTCTCAACTCTGGTTTTCTTTTTCTGTCACCTTTTAAACCGCTCACCTTTGTAACTTCTGCAGAAAGTGGGTGAAGGGGCGCAGTCATAGCTCGGTAACGTAACTGTATCTGCTCACGTAATAGTTACTTTTCCCCAAAACCTGTATCGTACATGCTTCAGTGATTTGACCGCTTTGACAAATAAGCAATTTTTGTGGTGTGCTGTTTGGGATTATACACATGCACACTATTTTGCCCTTCCTGTTTATTCATGTCTTCACATGGCAGGAATGAACGCATTGAAAACACAAGGTTACGCTCACATCGTGGCATTTTTTTAAATTCTGTTTACTTTCAGAATGTTTTTTTTACCTCTCGCTTCTGCATTCCACAGTCAAGCGGGTCTCACCTATTAATAACTCGAATCCTTAGAAACTTCTCGGCAGGTGTTCGACTCCTTTTTCTTTCTAAATACCTGTGTTTTCTTTATGACCTCGGCAACCTTGACCCCCTCGTCCGGCCGCAGCTGCATGAATCGCTTTCAATGTGCCATTTGTTTCCCTTCGCCGGTTCCACCTAAAAACAATACGTTAATTTATCACGTGGACTTTGATACCCAGGCTCAAAACAAGTGCGCTCACAAGACTTCCTCACTTGCAGTGGAAGATTGATATAAAAATAAAAAAGAAATCTTTGCCATTTTGGGGTATTTTAGATGGCAGGTGTCGTCGATCAGAAAAGTTTCAGAGAGAAAAAAAAAGTCCAAGAATCAGGGGAAGAAGTTTGAGCTTCCATGTCTCAGTCCATTGTCTCAACTCAAACATCTTCCATCCCTCCCTTCAAAAAAAAAAAAAAAAAAAGACTCCCCCAACACACACACACACCCCAGAAACTCAGTCTGTTACATTTTTGATAAGAGATGAACCCAGAAAACAGCGGGCGGCATCTAAATTATGCAACCGTTCACATCCTCTTAAGGGAAAAAGTGGAGTTGGGCTGAGTTGTCAAAAGGAACAGGCAATGACAGGCCTGTGCGTGGAGGGGCGGCGGCCATGCATTATGAATGCCGCTAAGTACGCCTCGGCTGAGTGGAGGCGATGGAGGGCGATGGGGTAGTGCCAACCTACAGGCCGCCCGCAGTTAATGCACTTCACTTTATCCCCAAAAAACATCCGTCCCCCACGCGGGGGCCCGCCGCCGCCACCGCCGCCGCCGACCAGACACATCCACCCAAAGTACCGGGGCCTCCACCGTTCTAAATAGAAATCCGCAGATTTGTAGCAGGAAAGAGTGCGGGAGATGACTAATAGACGCTGAGGACGATTCCGCGCGAGTCCGTTTTAGCGTCCGGATGCGTAAAAGTTTTATGTCGAAATATTTAGGATAAAAACCTTGGAACTCCTGCGGGGAGCTTAAAAAGAGCGAAAGGTCTGGGCGGAACCGGCGCCATATTTTACAGAGTGCATTAAGAGTTTTCTTTAAGATGGAGTTGGATGTATTTTCGACATCTCCTGAGCATGCCCGAAGATAAATACACCCCGTGACCTTTTCCCTTTTCCCCTGAACTCGTAGAAACTGCTTGCATCACCCCTGATATTGACGACAAAGGCAAATATACAGGGCCGAGTTCACGTTTTCCTCCTTAGCCAATCGCATATCTGCGTTTCCATTGCGGTACCTACAGTACTCTTCACTCCGTCTCCATCCTCTAATTTAATTTCTCGTTTATCTCAGTGCATTAAATCAATTTACAGGGTCTAAAAAGGCCAGATTTCAATACAGATATTGTTGGACTTTGTCAATCTATCATATCATATCATCACATCAAACCTTTATTTATACTTGTAAGACCACTGAGGTCTCCCTCATTTTCAGGGTCGACAAGTTTACAAGCAAAGCAGAGCATTGCACCACAATAAAATTAGATCAAATTAAAAAACAGGAGATAAACTAAAAACAGGTGATAATGAGTAAATTAAAGACAGTAAGGAAGCAGTAGATAAAACTCGAAAGAAGTAAAAAATGAGATCAAATTAAAAGGCACAAGGGGGAGGATAGAACTAAAAACAAGTACAATTGGCAGTACAAATTAAAAAAACAATAGATAAACTAAAAACAGGTGAAAATGTGATTAAATTAAAGACAGTACGGAAGCAGTAGATAAAACTCGAAACAAGTAAGAATGAGATCAAATTAAAAACTACAAGTGGGGTGGATAAAACTAAAAACAAGTACAATCTCATCATATATATAATATAAGCTGCACTATCTAAAAATAAATGAATAAATGTGTACATGTATAGGTCTATAAAGCTGCAGGTGTCCATATTGTAACATGAGATATTTACAGAATTTTTTTTTAAACTTGTAATTAAATACATACCTGTTACATCCACAAATACATACTAGAAACTCTTTTTTACGAACAGTTCTTGTAACACGGCCGATGAAAAAGATTAATAATAAACAACACGAGGAAAGTCCATCCATCCTATCCCCGTTTTGTCCTACCTGAGCTGATCACTATCTTCGATCGCCTCCTAAAACCATTAAATTCGTCTTCTTCAGTGTTGGAATTGAACAGCCTGAGAATTTCGCGGTAATTTCGTCGGTCCGATATGACGAGGCTAAATGTTTTGGCGGCATGATGCTCGTTAGCTAAAAAAAAAACTCCATAAATTAGCCTTATCATTGTTTAAGAGGCAGTGTTCAAAGCGTTTGAAAAAAGTAACGGCTTATAGTTCAAGAAATTATGGTAACAACATTAGCCTCGGCACAGAAAATGACTTTATTAGATTCGCAACACTTATTATTCATTTATTTAGTTAGTCCACTGGGTGAGACGTGGGGTTCAGCCTGGATCAATCATGGGCCCACATATAGAGATGGACAACCGGGGAAATTTAGGGGTTCGAATGAACCGACCGCGGGTTTTTGGACTGCGGGAGGAAACCGAAGAACCGGAGGAAACCGACGTAGGCATGGGGAGGCTCCACACAGAAAGGCCCCCGGTTGGAATTGAAGCAGTGACCTTCATGCAGCGAGGCACTGCACTACAGTGCCGTCCCAAAACGAATAATATCTCAGAGAAGTTGGAGTAGGAAATTGTCAAAGTAGCGAGGAAGGTTTATCAAGATCTGTATTTGGGTGCTGACCGGAAACCAATCTGCGATACAATACGACTCACTTTAGATAAGATTCAATAGAGAGCCAAGCTCTCCAGTAAAGTATGACGTGTTTAAAAATATAAAAAAGATAAGCTTTCAAGCATTTTGCCAAAATGTAGAAAAATACAGATATCCTTGGATGGGGAAGGGAACCCGAAGACGAGATGCCCTGTCGAGTCCTCGACGGCATCGGCGCGGTTCGAAAAATCCGACCGGGATCAGAAACCCGCGCTACTTCGCGCGAGGGAATTGGCCTCAAATGAAGAGTTAACCTGCCAAGAATCTTGACAAGACAAAGAGTTCGGAGGATCTTTTGACCTGGTTGGACCTTCAGACATACTTCCGTCTTCCCCCGGCGGTGATGTTGACTCCGAAGGGGAATCGCGTAGGAGGGGGCGGGCGGCGGTTCTGAAAGGACACGTGGAAGAGCCGCGTGCCCCCCGAGGCTACCAGGACCAGGAAAGAGGAACAACGACGGTTTCACCCTGAGGCTCCAAAAGTTTGACCCGAGTGGGCGGTAGGTCGAGGAAGTCAAGTTTGAGTTGAAAATTGGGATGAATCTCACGAAAGATGTTAACCGACCGGCTTCGATTAACGTGCCGCTATTAATTAAGGTAATTTACGGACCCCCCGCCATCCCGGCTAGAACCAGGTACCCGCCCATCCACAGCTCTTATCATGCAGCCGGACTGAAAGGAAATCCCTCTGGAGCTGTGAGCCGCTCAGCCGAGGCTCCTAACCAAGTTTAATATTTGATGAAATTAGTTCTGCTCACTGCCTCTGCCTTCTTACTTTCTTACTTACCACTGAATGTCTCCGGACCCAAAACTGTAACCTGATTTTTCATTTTCAGTTAACGTTTGTTGGCGTACCTTTTTTTTTTTTTTTGTAAATGGCTGAAGCTGAAAAGGAAAATGCTTGAATTAGGCCGTTGAGATTTTGGTGAAATTGTTCAGCTGCGTGGAATCGGGACAGAATTCGACGCACACCTTTCAAAAGAGGCAGTCTCTTCCTCTGGAAACGCAGACAACGTGACAAATTTCCCTTTCTGAAATAGATGGAGTTGTCACGGGCTCCAGAAAAGAAGGAGCTGCTGAGTTTCTTCCAGGAAACCGCAAAGATCAGCATCTCATCCTCCCAGTATTTCGAAGAGGAATTGGGGATCGTTCTGGCTCGCCGCCGTACAACACAAGCCGGTGATGAATCTGGGCGAAGAAACTTCTGTGAAGCTCCGGCTTCCAGAATAAGGCTCGAATGAATCAAAACGATTTTCACTCAGAGTTTGGCTACCATGCGCAATGGAGGTGCAAGAGCTGCAAAAAAAAGTTCTAAGATCTACCCAGCTCCAATTTGGGTCCAAGAACTACCCTCCGCCACATGTTAGTTCGGGATAGTGACTATATCGGTAGAAGGATGGTAAGCTTGCCAGGTAAGAGGAAGACGGAGGACATGAAATTAGTCGGAGTGAGAGAAGAGGATACAAAGAACAGGGTTTGACGGAGGAGGTCGACTCGCTGTGGCGAACCTTGAAGGGAGTCGCCGAAAGGAAAACAATAAGGTCCTCACAGGCAGTAAGGGACCACCGGAGGGAACGGTGTGGTTTGATGCAAGAGTCGAACCAACGCGAAGAAGAGGAAGATGACAAGGACAACACGGAGAGCCAAGTTGCCAAAGTGTTCATGTCCCGCATGGTGGGAATAACAATAACCACGGACTATCAAATGGGTTGAAGACATGAGACAACACCCACATGTAGCTAACTCCTTACTTATTTGAGCAAAAATGTTAACGTTCTGCAGCGAGCCCTGAGAACCCTTCTGTCCCGTAGCGGGCCAGAAGAACTCGGACCTCTCTGGCGGCCCATTTGGTGATGGTTCTGTCCATTTGGTCACAAGAAAACAAGTGATCGGTGTTCACAATTGCTTTTAAAAAAGGGTGTGCCGCAAAAGGTATCTGGTAAGGGGCATAGCTTGTGGGTTCACCAAGCAACTATGAGTTCCTGTGGAACCTTAAAAAGACCCTGCCACACAGTAGGAACTAAGATGGTTCACTGTCCAAATACATGAGGAACCAGCCTTGTTCCTGAAAAGGTTTTAGAAACTGTAAAAAGTTTGAAAAGGGCTAAATTTATAACATTTATATACTTCTCCCTTGATCCCCGCCCGCCCTGATGGCACCACTGAGAAGATAATATCTGTATCTTTATATAAAGCATCCCTAAAGTAGGCTTTAATAGAAGAGGGCTTTTACCGTCTGGATGGCCGATTAGCTCCACGAGCAGCGCTCTTTCCCTTCACATTCGGCCCGTCCAAACTGTATCAGGTAGTTTTCCAGAAAATATTCCTCCAGACGGTAATAAATGACAAAACGCCACGCTCCGAACTCATGTTTCAGGATGAGCCAGTCGCGTAAAAGCCCAGTGTTTACTCCCAAGTAGATTGATTTAGTGCCATTGAGTGGAACTGAGCTACGTCGGGCCGCTATTAACTACCTTGTTATTGTCCAGTAGATGAGAACCATGCCTTGGGTCTGCGGAGCAGCGGGGGTGGTGGTGGTGGGGGGAAAGAGGAGAATGTGTATTTAACGTGTGTTTAGATTGGAGCTCGGAGATTGATGCTCTGCGAGATTTACATACCGACTGGTGAAGGTCTCGGCGAGTGGGGGGGGGGCGGCGCTTTCTGTCCGTCTGTCTGTCCGTCATTTTTCCAACAAGGCGTCATGAATGCCGTTCACTTTATTAAAAAAGGACGCCATGACTTTTTGCCTCGGAAAAATAGGGAAAAGCGAGGAAAGACTACCCATCGGTAAAGCTTTCGTTCCAAAATGTCATGACAACGCGATGCTTTCTAGCATGTGCCACTGTAATCCCCTGGAATATGTTTGTGTTAGAAAATAACTAATAATCACGTACAATTTAACAAGTATGACACGATCAGGAAATGAGATGCTATTAATAGCTATCATAAATAACAGCGTATGATAAGTGTTTTTGGTTTTGGTTTTCATTACCGTCAGATTTGCAAACTCGCATGAAATAATGAGACTGTAATTTTGAAAAAAAAAAAGAGAATAAAAAAAAAACGGAATTGTTCTGGGGAAAGATGACGCACGGGATCGACATTTTAATAGGATGTGTTCCCCGGGGCCATGAAACCGTTTGGATTACAAGAACAAACACACACTGTTAGAACCAAATAAATGAACGGACTTTCGGTATTTTTTTTTTTTTTTGTTTGTTTCGTTTTTTTCTTCCGCAAAGTAATATTCAGCGGTGGCGGTGGCGGTGGCGGTGGCGGGACGATGCGATCACTTCAGTCATCACCGGATTACAAGTTTTATTAATCAAGCGATGACGGGACAAACGCTTCGTTTCACTTCGTGCGACAATAATCAGGTCTCGCACTCTAGCACAGTTGTTACGCAGTCCTGTGTGTTTATGAGTATCCAGCGGGTAGTTTACATTCCTCCATTGCTGCCCAAATACAGAACTGGAACTTGGACTTGCAGCTGAACTGTGACATCACTTACCTTTTGCCGGAGATCATTTGCTTTTTGAGGTGCCACGGAAAAAAAGCGCCCGTGGGCCCGTCTTCAGGATTCCCGCTCTGGTTGAATAACTTGCAGCTTCTGTCTGAGCGCCAGCCGGGGTCGGATATGAAGCCCGGCGTAACGTCATAATAATCAGGATCATCCCAAATTTCCCTCTTAGATCTCGTTTTTATCATCTGCATCTGCTTATTTTGGGCCAAGAGGCGAGATGTTTCAGTCGAAACATCTGCTCCTCCACGAGAAAATACGTTACATACTGTTTGTTATTTAAGTTGGCGGCGAGGTGACGTGTTGATATACGTGGAGCATCATTGGATTTCTTTATTATTTAAAACTCCGATGACCTGAAAAAACTCGTTATGCCGCAAAGACCACGAGTTAATTTATTTGTGTTGCGGCGAATAAGCCGAACGGTTCGCCGATATAAATCCACATTAAGAATACCGTCTTTATGTCATGGCAGTCATTTCTTTTTCCCGATCTGTCCGACCCCCATTTACAGGATGTCTCGGAAATGAACCCTGGATGATGAAGAGCTTCACTGTATGGATGCGGTCCCATTTGGACGGGCCGGTTAGGACTTTATTCAATTCGTTTTTCCGAAGTCGCTAAAAATCTTGTCCGGTCAGGTTTACACATGCGTCTATGTTTTGGTTGATATCGGTAAGACTTGTTTATTCACCGTCCTCACCTGCCTGCTCTTAGGGTTCATCTTGTATTGTGATGCTTGATTTCGTTCCCCTTCTGGCTTTCTGGATTTCTTTTTTACTTAATTTCTTTACTTTCTAAAAAAAATGGTCAAATACCGCATGTCTTGTATTTCACTTTCACGTGGCTTTGCAAAGCTGCATTGTGATGTAACAGTGACAAAAGGTGTGTAAATAGACCGGATGTGAGATGAAGTCTTGAGGTGGAGGGGTCTGCTAAATGACCCTGGGAAATAGACAGTTCCTTCCTGGAAGGAGTTTCAGGAAATGACTAAATGCACATGTCGTCAGAAGCGTGATTTAGTCCGTAGACATTTTTCCCACTTACGGTGATACGCTCTTGACAAGAAGCCTCTCCTTTAATTTAAGCAACACTTCTAGATGGTTCATTGGCTTGTCCTGCTCCTTTAGCGCTTCTTGTTGAGTTTGCCGCACACAGAGCGGCCTCTTCGTCGGCCGCCGGATCCGTCGACGCGGCCGCCAAGATCCGAAATCCCGCCGCCCCGTCGTCCTCTTCGCAAGTTTGCGTGACCCTCCGCCTCTTCCCCGGTTAATCCTCTCCTTTCCCTGTTCTCTTTTGTATCATTATCTCTGTTTTCTTCCACGGCCCGGCCTCTTTCCCACCCACTAACGTCCCCCCTGAGAAGCCGGCTGCAGCGGAGTCCGAGGTCCCTCCGTTGCTGCGAGCTGGGAATCTGCTGCCCTTTGGTTTAAATAGCATAACCCTCCGCGTCCCATATTCCATACACAAACAGGAAGTGAGGACCCCGCTGCCGAGGGAGGATGTTGTGAAAGTGTTTATTTTCACCGAGTTCACAGTTACGCTGTGATTCAGATGAAAAAAAAAAAAATCATCCGCTTTGCCATGCTTTTTTTTTTTTTTTTTTTTAATTGAAAAAAGGCTTTAAACACTTAAAAAGTAATAGTGCTCTTTTATTTTGCATGACTGCGATCCTCAGGAATGTGGTATTTTCCATGTGTTTCCCATGTAAAGGGGAAATTCTCTGTGGAAATGCTTTTCTTATTTGCTGGTTTCACTTCATGAGAAAGTGACCACTTAAATGGTCCCCGTGGATTTTTCTTTTCTTTTCTTTTTTTTTCTTTTCTGAGAGCGCTTCTAAGTAGTCAGAAATACTTTGATATCGTGAATGAGCTTCAGCCAACCTAAAAATAAAAAATAAAAAAAAAATCAAAATAAGATATTGTTTTTAAATCTGAATGTCATACAATATTTAACTTGGAAATTGTGGAATTTTTCGTAATTCATAGTTTTATCCCTATTTTTTGCAGAAGGGACTGCTGGCACACACTTTGTTGTCATTATGGGGAAACATCCAGGAGTTGCAAAGGAAATGAACAAGAGTTTTCAGCAAATGTTTGGAGGGAAAATGATCGAAGCAAGATATTTCTGTCGGGAGACACGATGTCTTTCCTCCGCAAATGATGAACGCTGATGTGCCAAACACAAACACAGCTTGCTCGCACCGGCCGGTTTGCATCATCGCCGTCTCTGCAAAAGCTCACTCATAGGCGACCGCGGTGAAAGCTGTTGGATATTAAAATCTTTTTTTTTTTGACGGTCGGCTCACAGCACGTAACTGCCGACGGGTGTCAACACCGGGGTCGGCGTTGCGCATCTGGACCAGGAGGAAGGAGGGAAAGAGCACGAGTTGTTCCTGCTACTGCGCGAAGGGCTACGGCTCAGCACATCACATTTTAGAGCTGCGTATTGTTTCTCGAATTCTTTCACAGGAAGTAAAGTTCCCCTGCGATGCCATTTATAAGCGTTCTGTAAAAATACCCTTTGTCAAGCCGTTGCTCGACTCTATTTGAATTATTGGCAATAAATGCCAATAGAGATTAGTGCATTAAACTAAAAATCAGGTCCTTTTTATCCCATTCTGCACTATCTCCAGAGACCTCGAGAAAACTTTTCAACAGTTCTTATTCTGACCACCGGGGGTTTCAGCGAGAGTGCTCGCACCAGGAGATCAACAGGTACGGCCCTGTGTAATAATATTTTGTGTTTTCAGGAAACAAGCTCTTATAAACCTTCTGTGCTCCAATAAATCATGTTAAACTAAAACAGATAAAAATGGTAAATCCTCCCATCTATCTTGATCTGCACCAAAAAAAGAAGGGGGGGGGTTGACTTTGGCTCATAACCCCCTCCCTTTCCTGGAAATTGGCTTTTTATTTGTAGAATCCTGCTAACAGACTGATTAATACACTGACAAAATAACGGAGCTAATAATACCGTCTTTTTCCGGTTGCTGTAATGAGTCCACACTCGCATTGGGAACAATTCTTCGACTTTGGGAAATAAATAAAAAATAAAAAAAAACAGAAAGCAGTATTGTATTGGAAACTATACGGCGAGAGTGGCATCATGCAACGTTAATGCGTTTTCTACCAATAAACCAAACTGCAGCAGCGACATTTTGGGTGCATTCGTGCGCAGTGCGGCGTGCTGACCGATCTCCGAGCAAACGTCGAGCCCCTCCACCCTCGTTCTGTCCTTGCTGCCTTTTCACAAGAGGTGTGACAATGTCTGACAAGTTTTTGCAGAAGGGCCAGCGGACAGAATGTGGCAACCAAATGGATAAATGGTGCTATCACTTGCACCTCGGTCCTATGCGGTCCATTCAGGTTATTATTTGTCGAAACGGCGCGGATGGAATTACTGCGCGGAAACGATCTGCACGGGGGATCAGGTCTTCCGAGTCAAAACCTCCTCCATTGTCTATGATTAGATTTAATTTATTCATGCGGGGGGGGGGGGTATATTTATTGGACGAGGTATCGGCGAAACGTCACGAAAGCACCGCACGGCTCCCTCGCTCGGCGCGTTTGAGGCGAAAACGCTTCAAAGTTTCCTTGGACCTCCAAATGGATGTTTGACTGTGCCGCAGAGGACGCGGAGAACACAAGCTAAGTGCTCAAGCAGCGGGTGACGCTAATGCAGTAGGACAAGCCCAGTGTGGCGTGAAGCAGAAGAGTGCTGTGCGAGGTGACTTATGGGACAATGGGGCCGCTTTTTGCAAATAAAACATGAGGCTTATCCAGAGCCTCTGAACTATACAGTCTCGGTTTCTGTCAGGTGTTTGTGGGTGGGAGGCTGAAGGGGCAGGGGGGGGAGGTTGGGGTTGAGGTTGGGGAGATGGGTTCTGACTCATTGCTCCTGAACTGCTTGGATTTTCTGGCGGACACAAATGAAGGGCAATTCACTGTAATGCATTGTTTGATAACCTAAGAATACAAAAAGGCTGCACGGTTAAACGCCAATTGGAATTTCCCGTTTTATCGCCTTTGTGCGTGACAGGATTCAGCTCGCCACCCGCACAAAAATGGAACAGCTCCCGATGCCTTTGCGATCAGTGCGTGGAAAAGCATTCGATAGAGATTCTCACCACACCGTGTCTTTGACAGCTCTTTGTGTATTCACGCCAAGACGGGAATAATAAAAAAGAAATCGGACACAAAGCAGGAAATAACCTAAAATAGGCACGGAATACATAAAATCTAAAGTGCAGGAGACTATGAAGACACGGTGAATGTTGCATATAAAAGGATTGTTTAGAATTCGACTCTGCGGTATCTATCAAGATGTTTAATGTCATTAAAACCAACCATACAACCGGCGGCTTGTCTGACACCATAACATCGTGGCGCCGCAGTCCCGAACAGGAACATTCGTTCCAGGCAGGCTGACAGAGGACGCCAATCCTGGGGGGCCGTGTTAGACGTCCCCCTCCCCCCCGTGTCTTCAATTAGTAAGAGACTGCGGCGTCCTAGGAGGCACGGAGGTTCCGAGGCCGTCCATTTAAAGCCTGAAATAATAAATATCTTCCCGACAATCTTGACTTTAAAAGTTACGGCCCTCAATTATGTAAACCCTCCCTTTGCCAACACTCACTAAAGACTGAATTCTGTTTCCACTGACGTCAAACACTTCTTTAAATCTTGAGCAGAGCGGCTTATAAATAAGACATAATTCGCACAAGAGCATCCATACACACAAACACAGCTATCTCTGGCAGTTGAGATTGCAGGCATAAAAAACTAACTAAAAAAAATAAAAAGTTAATTTTTGTTTTTTTCTTCCCCTTCCTACACTTACCCTTTCCTTTCACTAACAATTCCGCATCTTTTTATTTTTGCAATGAAACGCCAGCTTGGTGGCTCCTGCAGCAGGTGGTTCCCAGTGACAATTCATTGCAAAAGACACTGACAGATCGGCGTAATTTAGAAATACTTGTTTCAAGCGGCACCGTACGGCCTTCGCAGTTAAACCCGGAGTATCCATATCATTTTAATGGCGGGCCTACCATCAGCAGATCGCTCCTTCTTTCATTCCTCCTCTGAGCTCCGAACACCTGTCCCCCTCATGTGTGCAAGAACAAAACATCTGAGCAGAACGCTGTGTGAACGTCTCAGAGTAGAAATTGTAATAAAAGTGGGATTGGGGGGGGGGAGGAAAAAAGAAACCAGAGAATATGACCTGTTGGCTAGCTGTGTTAGCGACTACATTTTCTTTTTTTAAGTACCACCATGACTCACAAGCAACTGTCGCTTTCCTTCGATCAAATCAAATCAAAAGGGCTTTGAAAAAAGGTTTCACGCCTGTCTGTGCACATCTGCAAGGAATAAAAAAGGATATATTGGAATTGGAGTACTTGATCAACCATATAAGACACTATGCACCGACGGGAGAGTGCTTTATTGTAATATCTGAAATTTGAAACACACATGCACACACACACACACACACACACACACACACACACACATGCATGCAAAACTGAGAAAACAAGAAAAAGGGCTTGAATACATGTGTAAAAAACAAAGGACTCCCCACCCCCTTGTGAATTGTGAGTTGCATTTGTCCAAAACAAGCTATGCACAAAAGCTGATCATTAGCTTTCAAACACTTGAAACTTGGTGTTACAGGACAAAAATTTAAAAAATCATCATGGATAAAAAGCATAGAAAATGAAAAATAAATGTACAGATAAATAAGAAAAAAGAGCAATGCATCACCTGCATACATACAGAGAGATTATAATTTTCATAAGAAATCATTTGAGAGACTATATTACACAGCACAAAATGTTTAGAATCGTACAGTCAAAGCAAAAGCTAAAGACTCTCCGAGACAATGATGTTTTTTGTGGGAGGATGTTGACAATCTCTCGCCTTCCCGTCAGCGCCGTCCTGCTGCAAACTGTATGTTCTGAATAAATGAAGGGGACGCTTTGCGGCACAGTTAATTTTTCATACGCGTCCAGGGTTACTACATTGACAAATAGAGCATAATGTACGTTGTTCTTGTTCATTGTCATATAAAATGCTCGCCAAAAAAAAAAAAAGAAAAGACAAGCCTCGGAAGATCTGTCTTTTATTCTAACTACATATACACGCGTTTGGTGTACTCCTCCAAAATTAATTTCATTTCTCCTAAAAGGAATGTTCTTCAAGGCACCAAATTGGCCTCTCAAAAATGCGAAACCAGGACTGAACCATGATTTGAAAAAGAGCAGACGTACGTGGCCTCCATATTTAAAAAAAGATTTTTCATTTGTTCGGCACATTAACTTAATAATCATTTTACGATTTAAATAAAGGACATTTCCCTCATGCACAGGTCGTGTGCCATGAATACCCCCCTCCTCTCCTCCACCTGTGGAGCCCAGTTGATCTCTTTTACATGTCGGCCGCGCCAGACAGCCTCCGCACGTTCAGCAGCACATTGAAAACATGCTAGGGCATCACTATATTTAGATCAGATGGCTGGAGAGGTACAGTGACAATATGTCCATCCGCCCCCATCGTCCCCCGGTCTCGCGCCCCCCCACGCCCACCGCCTCCTCACCCTGCAGGTCTGATTGTGTTTCTCTACAAAGTCAGGAAGCCGTCTGGCCTCTCCAAGCTGCTTATTGTGAGGAAACAAACTGCATGCTGGGCTGGAGTCCAGGCCCGACCCCCGACACCGCCGGGGTTGATTCTCCACCCATGACATCAGTACAGGTCCCCACACACGTTTCGCATTTTCTGACACACACACACACACACAGCCATTATTATCATCAGGGTTGCTGGAATTTTTTCTCGGACTCTGTTTTGCATTGTAGAGCTGTGACTTTGTTTCTCGCTTTAAGAAATGAAATCACAGGGCTTGGCTTTTCCTACGTCGCTATAAGGGAGTGGCTTAAATTATGTCAGGACTACCTAAGTAAACAGTGTCTCGGGAAGAACAAGACAAAAATGGTAAATGTGGGACATGCCTACGCTGTTTATGTTAAGTGCCTCAATTTCTGGAGCATCTTTATTTAAATTGGTGTG
This sequence comes from Fistularia commersonii, assembly GCF_037954325.1. Taxonomy (NCBI): domain Eukaryota; kingdom Metazoa; phylum Chordata; class Actinopteri; order Syngnathiformes; family Fistulariidae; genus Fistularia; species Fistularia commersonii. The sequence goes on from NC_141286.1 coordinate 21,111,439, forward strand.
TTTCGTGTTTCTCTTGTTCTCTCTTTTCTGTTCTTACATGTTTGTGTATGTGCTTTATATCTACAATAAGTAATTTGGAAATCCAGCTAATAATCTGTTCTGGGGAATCAGCCACAATGTAGAAGAATGAAACGGTAAGTGGAGAACAAAAATCACATCATGAGTTTTCACAGGCACCCTCCTAAAACATGCTGTCAAAAAAAGCATGTATTCATATTATTTCATTTTGAAATGATGTAGACCTTTCAAATATTCATCCCCATTTCCAATCAATTTCAAAGTCTAATGTCAATCCTCCTGCTTTGTACAGTCTTATATTTACGAGCCTGATCACACAGACAACCGAAGATTAAATAGCACAGGTGATAAATAATAAAATCACTCCTTCGCAAATCATATTAAAACCCACAATTTAATCATACATTTAAAAAAAAAGGAACAATGTAAATTCATTTCTTGGCCCTGCATTAAGCTTAAAAATAACGGAGCGATAACCAAGCAAATATTTTATTTCAGAGACAGGGGCCCAAAAAATAAATAAATAACAACACCAATAATAATAATAATAATAATAATAATAATAATAATAATAATAATAATAATAATAATGTTAGCGTGCGCTACAGGTGTGCCTAGCTTAATGACGTGTAGGCTGCGCGCGAGGGGCCCGGGGTGGGGTAGGGCAGTAAGGGGGGCTACCATTGGCTCTCCGGGTTCCATAGAAACGGTGATGTAGCGCGCGCGGCGGAGAGGCCGGCTTTTCCTGTCGCAGCTGAGTCGGATCTGGAGCTTGATTACGGTCCACAGCGGACTCCGACATAATTGATGACCTAATTGAAAGGCGGGGGAGGAGGAAGAGGAAGAGGAGGAGGAGGAGGAGAGAGCCGAGAGCCGCTCCAATGAGAAAAGTTTACTTGTACTTCCTGCGCTCAAACCCACAGCCGAGGGTACTGATGTGAGCGCAGACGCGTCCGCCGGGGTTTTTTTTGTTTTACGCGCACTACTTTTTCCCCCCTCGTCTCTCACCCTCACACACACACGGAGCACCTTCCACCTCTCTCACCTTTACTTTAAAGCGTCTTTCCGTCCCCCTCCCCGCCCCCCACCACCGGTTATCACTCCTTTTTTTTAGTTTTTTTTTTTAAGTTATCATTATTCGAATTATTATTTGAATGATTCTCTCTCGCAATACGACCGCAGCGTCTCCCAAGCCCTCGGCACCTTCGTCCGCTCGGCCTCACCTCAACAACCCGCTCCTGAAGTACCGGCGACACCAGGACTCTCACCGCGGCCACCGGCGTACTTTGGGGAGATATCACTCGGCCCGGAAAAACTTCTTACTCTGCGCGGCGGCGGCGGCAGCGGCGGCGGCGGCGGCTGAAGAAGAAGTGTCCGGCAACATGAGTCTGAAAACGGACGCGGAGCCGAATAACAACGTCTCCATCGAGGAGGAGGTAAGTTTTTATTGTGTTTGGAAGTGGAGGTACGTTGGAAGGAGCGCCGTGTTTTCAGGTTTGACCGGTGGAGACGCCACACACACACACACTCGCAGACCGACACACACCTGCGTGGAAACCCGTCGCGGCCGAAACGCGTGGAAATACTTCTAAAATCCCCCACCCCCTTTTTCCTTGTGTTTTTACGCACAGGGCCTCCCGTTTTTATTTATTTTTTTGTTTTTAGATTTAAATAAACAATAAACAGTGAACGCACCGAATTGAAGGAACCCCAGATTAAATAGCTCTAATAGGGATAGTGTGTATCCCTAAGTCCAAAATGTGTGTGTGTGGAGGGTGGGGATCTGTAAACTTTGCTTTTTTTTTTTAATTCCCCCACCATCCACAATGTCACATTTTAATCTAAAAATGTTTTGCCTGATTAAGGGGGGAAAAAAATATATAGGTGACTTAAAATTGCAGTTCCCCTGTAAAGCCCTCCCTTCCCCGGCTTAAATTTTTTGAACTTTTCAGATGGGGCCGGGGTAACTGTCAGGACCCGCGTTGGCTGGTGTTCCTGCTTGGCCAGCCACATTTCCTCTATAATGACTCCTTCTGGGGAGAACCTGAGGGGAGCGCAGGGGCTTTTTGTTCACCCCCCTTTGTTCCCACTATCTCTTACACTTCTGTGGTTATTTGCCTTTTCTCAGCCTAATTTTATTCCCCTTAGTTTTTAATTTACGGTTCAACCGCACGTAATTCTGATATTAACATAAAATGTCAAATCAAACACATGCGGTTCACATTTCATTTATATTGTTGCGGGGAATTTACATCATCGGGGTCCCGCTAACACCGGGTGACTCAAATACAAGCCGCTCTTCTCGGATTAAAACCTCTCCATTGAGTTTGCGCCCAGCTGGGGCGGCCCTGGATTGCTGTACATGCTGACTTGTAAAGGACTGAGAATTGCTGCTGCGCAGCACCTGAAAAATGCCGGAGGGCCGGCAGGGTTTGGGCTGTAGGTCAGAGGAAGGAAATGGTGTCACACTGTGCGCTGTTGTCCAGCGCTGTTCCTCTGGCAGCCCCATTGTACTGAGGGCCTCCCCACCAGCTGGGAACTAATGGGCCTCGCGCCGCACTGTTTATTTCCTCGGCTGCTTCGGCCCTCTGTGTTCAATCCAGGGGTCCCTGGCAAGATGGGGGGGCGGACTAATGTCGGTGTTACTCGTCGAAATATCACAATTCATATTTTCTGTCCTTAGCTTGTAGGTTTTAGTCATGGATGGCTGAAAAGGTCCGCCTGCAACCAGCAGGATGTTCTAAGTCATATCAAGCGTTGGTCTGTGAAGAGCTCTTGAAGCATTTGCTTCCCGCCGGGAGGTTACAACGGACCTAAGAGGTTTCACGATAGTTTTGAGAATGCAATCAACATCTCAGGCATTTTTGATATCCGAAGAATTGTTGGATAATTTACTTATACGCTTTCAAACGGCACCTCGAGGGAATGGTCACAGGCAGTCCGACTTGAAGGTCACTGTTTGCAGGAGCCACAGGCCGGGAAATGTTAACCTGCAGTGTAAATGCTAGAATCACAAATTAGCGTGTTTGTTGTGCTGATTTTAAAAAAAGAAATTAAAAGTTTGTGTGGGGAGCAGTCTGACACAGGTAGGGATGGTCATCAATCTCGTGTCCTGCCTCGTTAGTCCCACAGCAGATGATTTGTTTATTTTCTTCAATTCAGGGCTCTTTTTTTTTTTTTTTCTTCCCCCCACATGCATGCATGTTTGTTTTTTTGGACAATGAATGTCAGACAAAACAGAAACGTAGCCTGACATGTTCTGTCAGTTTCATTTGTCACACTGTGCTATTTGATTGCAGGTCCGAACGTTGTTTGTCAGCGGCCTTCCGGTTGACATCAAACCTCGGGAACTTTACCTTCTTTTCAGACCATTCAAGGTAAGTACACACAGGATTGGCTGTCATATGATGGAAAACTGTGTGTGTGTGTGTGTTCAAAGCTATCTAAACCCATTTAAAACAGGAGCTCTAATACAACTTGCAATTTGTTGTACTCTCAGAGTTGATGACAGAGCTGTTTTTTTTTTTATTAGTTAAAATCAAACGACCTCTGTTAATGAGTCCAGATATTTGCATATATGGAAATGAGGCCACGCCATTGTTCGTCCATGGCTGTTTTTGACTGGAGTCCAGTTCGATAAACACCCCTCCCTCCGGTGTCCTAACTAACCAAATTGGAAGTGGTATCCCTCGCACATGGATGATCCTGTGGAATGTGTAAATGAGTAGCCCTCGCGATTGGCCAACCAACCCTCTCCGTGACCCAGCTCGCTCACCGTGTAGGGAAATATTCTTTATTTCGCCTCGTATCATTCAGACCTTGTGAAATCACTGAATGGTATTGTCAAGGCACATTGTTACTGTGTGGACTCTCCCTCCGCAGTGGGCAAACGCCGCACAGATTGTGTGCAAACAAAATCTTATCCATAAGATTTTTAAGCAGGTCAGGTTTCATCAGAAAAATTCCCCTTTTTTTAATGCAATAGAAATCTTTAATAAGGATGAGACTCAATAAATGTCTATACTGTAAATTAACCCAAGCTCAATCTGGTTTGGATTCTAAAGGATTTAACGCAGCCAGTGAAAGTTGCTTAATTTTCCATAGTTGTAAATCAGGATCAGTAGAGATCCCATCTATCAATAGTGTGCTCAGACAAAATTCCCCCACATTTCTCAGGAATTTGCTCATGTTTTGTCCAACTGCTGGGCTGCTGTTAACAGCTTCATTTATAAATCACGCTTAATCTATTTCTAAACTGGAAACAAAATATAAAAAAAATATCCCCACACATATAATCCCAAGCATCTACCTCTTAAATTTCACATGGTCTTGATTTTATTATTGGCACCCGGGGGTGAAAAGTGTCCAGTCACATCAGGCTACCCTGCTATAAATCATCTGCACAGCAGTTTTTGGAATGAGACGTGTTTCACTTATTTTAGAAGATCAAATAAGTATAAACAGGGGCAGAAGGAGCCGCGACGGCTGTCGACCGAGCTCCCGTTGAAGGTGCACACATGCAGGATTCTCTTTATATGGCAAGAAGTGTTCATGCTTGACTTCCTGCATGTGACTCCATGGTGGATAATTGGCTATCTTTCTTCCCCACAGGGTTATGAAGGGTCACTGATTAAGTTAACATCAAAACAGGTGAGACGCTCCTTTTCCATGGCAGGATCTGCTTCATGCTCCTCTATGCAAAACAAAAAACCAGGACGTGTTGTCTTTTCAGCAGAGTAAAGCATTAAAAGGAGTTAAAATTCCCTTTTTATTTGACACTTTTTTTTTTTTCCCCCTGCTCTATGTACAACTGTTGACTTTCTTTTGGGTTTTGTTTTATTTCTATTTTTCTTTAACCTGATTTTGTGCAAGTGAAGATTGATCTTTCAGCTGAGATCTTCCTGTTTGGTTTCAGTTTGTTCCCTTCTCTCTTCCAGCCTGTCGGGTTTGTAACCTTTGACAGTCGGTCTGGAGCCGAAGCTGCGAAAAATGCTCTCAATGTAAGCATGTACTGTCTCTCATTGATTCTGTGTGGCTCTTTTTGCTGTTTTCTCTTTTTTTGGGGGAAAATTATTGTGACATCTGCAAAGGAAACAATGTGAGTTAAAATAATTCCCCCAAAAATACGTCCACGACAACCCATTTTGTTTTCTTATAATTCAACGGCAGGGACATTTTTGGAAAGAGGCCAGAATCCTGTAGTCTTACGGTAGTTTACTTTGACCTTGATACATGTCACTTCTTAGTCTGGTGTAGCTTTCTTCATTTTGCATATCACTGCTTTACTGTTATACTTGTTCTATAGCCACATGTGTAGTGTTATATGTACACATCTTCTGTAGTGTAACCTTATGTTGTCACCCAGTAGCCCACATTGGCAGTATCTAACACTTCTCTCTCTCTTAGCCTAGCATTCCTTATAAGCATCACTTCTTAGACACACCAGCAGTCACACACACAAACACACACACACACCAGAATACTACTCACTTGCATGTGGGCACAATGCTTAGGGCACAAAAACACAGCAGGGTTCAACCACCAAAAAATTACGACACAAGTCTTGTCATTGGGCCTTTTCCTCGTCTCCCTCTCCTCCTGGCTTGCGCGAAGGGGTGAACCGCTGCTCCGGTCGCCTGTGCTCTCGATTTCATCATGAGGAAGCAGAGACGCAGCCATGTTGAAATACTCTGATCGTATCCTTCAGTCTGCCCCCCCCCCCCTTTCCGCCATCACCCCGACGTTCTGATCAGTTCTGTTTTTGGCAAAGGCGGTCAGGTGGGAATGTGTATTTTCACATCCCGCAGGACTGAACAATGTTCAGCTGAAGGCGAGGATACGTCCAGAGTGTTTAAACATGGCGGCAGGAAAGGTGACCAAGTGACACTACTCAACTGAAGCCCCTCAAACTCAGCCCACCTCCCTTAAAATACTATGTCCCCCTTCCTCCCCTCCTCCGTCTCTCCCCCCAGGGTATCCGTTTTGACCCCGAAAGCCCCCAGACCCTGCGCTTAGAGTTTGCTAAAGCCAACACGAAGATGGCAAAGAGTAAGCTGATGGCCACACCGAACCCCACAAATATCCACCCTGCTCTAGGAGCACACTTCATTGCACGGGACCCATGTAAGTTGTACGGCTGCACCACTCTAGGCTCTCATCCACTCTCACTTTGGCATTGCAAGAACTCTACTGGCCCGTAACCTTACTTTGGTCTATCTCGAAATATTCTTGGATGAGTCAAATGGATACAGTTTGAAGGAGAAATGGTATCTAACAATATCTAACCCACCCTCCACATGCATGCATCCTCAACTCCAAAGACAGCTGCTTTGCTTCTTTCCAGACAGAAGATCTCACTGTTGCAAAGAGTTTCTCTGACAGTTGTTTTCTTTGGCTAAACGGCTACGGGACTCTATAGGCTTTCGCAGTTATCTGACAAAACATAATTCCAGGGCTGTAAAATTGGTCGCAATAGCTTCTTGGTGGATGAATTGGTTTTTCCTTCCTGAGAGAAACGTCTCCAGTGGTGTCACAAGTTCAACGCTAGATTGATTCTATTCTGAGCAACAAGATCACTCAGTTGATTTTATTCTATTTCTGTCACCAAACCTTTTTGCAGTCTTCACGAGACAATCTTAAAATAAAGACATGGCCTCTGGCGAAGGCGCTTTCAGGCAGACTGCAGAGGGCGGTGGGCCAGAGGGGTGAAATCGAAGTTGTGTGACTAGTAAAAGAGCAATATAACAATTTAAGACTCAACAACAAAGACGAAATTAGTGTGCAGTGATTTCCCATTGATGGATGGGAAGTTTTCGTTTCTAAAGTTTGCAAAGTCTGACCACATGCAAGATAAGTTGCATGACGTGTCACTGGCAGGGAATACCTGGTGCATCGGAATTGCTACAGCCAGAATCTTCATTTGCTTTTATAAGTCTTTCTTTGCCCAAGAATTTTTACCACTGTCACGATCCATGCACCGGTTTAGTTAGTGAGTTATGTGCGTGGGAAATAGTCAATGATGCAGTTCAGTGGGAGCAGTCTGTTCAGCACAAGGCAGGTGGCTCCTGATGGTCCTATTCAGTGATAAACTGTGTTGATATGAGAAGCAAGAGCTTGTGCCTGCACTACTCTGTTTCTCACCTCAGATTGTCAGACACATACTTAAGTGTGCCCTTAGCCGTACCATCAGACCTTCACTCATCGCATACCTACCAGTCATGGCAATCAGTGGCCCACTACATCTGGATGCTAAGTATTTGGATAGGATGTGTGTGCATGGTTATCTAGAAAGTTCTTTAAGTAGATGAATGTTGTGCTCCTCAGCTGTTTATTAGCATTAAGTGAACAGTTTTGAGTTGCTGCTACCAAGTGAACTGGAGTAGCCCTCTTATTACCTTCCGAGTTGGGAAGAGGATGGAGTGAATAGTGATCCCCAAGTAAAGGCCTGTACAACACCATACTGTTAAGTTGAGGAGGCCCAAATATTCCGAAGTGAATGGCATTGCTTGGGGTGCTGTGGAAAAAGTTGAGCAGAATTGTGAGTTCAGAAATGACAGCCTCAACCTTTGATGGCTAACTGAAAAAACACTACTTTGATCACAGGGAGCAGTGGCAAATCTCCTAGCATATTTTGCTTCCTTTTTAAATGATTTGGTTGTCAGCCTTTTGTTTCCTGCCACCCTGTAATTCCCTAGATGACCTGACAGGGGCAGCACTGATTCCAGCTTCTCCGGATGCCTGGACCCCTTACCCCCTGTACACCACAGAGCTGACCCCAGGCCTCCCTCACGCGGCCTTCACATACCCAGCGGCCGCTGCTGCGGCTGCAGCCCTCCACGCCCAGGTAAGGGAACAACCGGTGTTTGTCCTTCTTCCACATGGATCCGTTTTCTTGAACATTTTTGTCGTAAGTGAACCAAATATGTCAGTTAAGCTATGGTAGTGTGTTTGCTCGGAGCAGCGTTTTTGGTTTTGCTTGCATCTGTTCACCCTTGCAAAAAGAGGATACATGTTGCATCCCTGTCCTTTCAAACCTTAGATCAATTTTTTTTTTTTTTTTTTTTTTTTTTTGGTTCTCACCCCTGAAACCCTCTAGTGCTTCTCTGTGTTATTAGTCTGACCACAAAGACCCATATTGCTACACTGGTCTGACAGGGCATATGACAGACATATTCACTATGATAACTGAAAGTTGCCTGAAAAGTGTCATGTACATGATCCTTAGAGTAGTTTTGGGTTGCACTGCATGTACTTCAGATCATGGCTGTCAGGGGGTTGGTTCTTAAAGTTTGACAGATGAGCGTTTACTTGGAATGAAGCTCCTCGTTATCATTGTCTGTTCAGTGTGCAGCTTCACACCTCGTATTTGGATCGAATTCTTTTACAAGAAGTACTTTAGTTTTAACCACCACAGGACTTAATATGTTTCAGAAAATCTAGCCTCGACTTTTGTCCTGCACTCTCTGTTTGTGTTTGCTCTGAACCAAAAGAACTAATCTTTAACATGCTTATGCTGTTATTTCTGTTATTGGCATGTTTACAATTTGTTTCAGCAAAGTATACATTTTCTAACAGTCATTTGTTTGCTGCCAATTGGACGATGAATGAAATGGCAGGGGGGTTGTTGTTTCGATGTCAAGCAAAGCTGGAGAATAGTTACATATAGACAAGCCTTTTGATAACAATAGCGAGGGAAGATGTTTCTTCTGTTGGGTCATTAAAAGTTCATTGTGACCACATAGGTTCTCCCACTGGAAGAACAGGGAAGTGCCTCACTGCAAAGCAGGCAGCGATTACATTGGCCATTTTGTCTGGCACCAGAAGCAGAGGAATGTAAGGTATTTGCTGGGAGAAATTGTCAGTCTTGACGGCCTTCTCTGGAGGTGCCAGTTCACTGTCTACTTTCCTGTTGGAACATAAGCTGATTGTGTAGCCACTCAAAGACGGGAAGTTTTTTCTTTTTTTTTTCCTTAATTGCATTCTGATGAAAGATTCTAAATGTGGCAAAAGTTTCCTCTGAGTTTCAGCCTTGCGAGCGGACTCAGTTGCCAAATGTGTCCAAACAACAGCTGATAACCCCCTGGGAACATTAATCTGTTGGTGGTGCGGTCATGGGCTGGCGTTTTGAGTGCGAAGACACAATGGCAATTTTTTCCATGAGTTTACACCAATAAAGGAAAGGTACATGTATACCAGCTCTGGGGTCTGTGGAAATGTTGAACACATGGAGAGACTGAGCTCTCCACATTTCCATGGCTGTTAATTACTCAAACTATTGTCCTCGGAGCAGCTACATGACCCACATTCCCATGGTGTCAGTGACCAAGGCTTAAAGGAGCGGTTCGCCAAGAACATCGTGTCAAAATAGTTTTCGTATTATTCATTGATAAAACTCCCAGAATCAAGGACTGAAAAACTGAAGCCTGGTTTTGGTCTGGTGTTCTTGACTATGTTTGTGTTTCCTTAGATGCGCTGGTACCCTACTCCCTCTGAGACTTCCCAGCCTGGATGGAAGTCCCGGCAGTTTTGTTAGATATTTAGTGAGTAACCTTTTTGGTCCGACAACTTCATTTTGTCAAAGCTCTGCCAACTCCCACTCACTGTCCTCCTACTGCGATTTTTTTTTTTTTAAAACGGCACAAAGTAACAAATTAAAACCAAAACATAGATGAGAATGGCATCTAAAAGGGATGTTGTGTTCAATAGTTCAGACGGATGAGTTCACTGTCAAAGTCCCTTGAAAACCAGCTGCGTGTTTTCTTCTTGGCAAGATTTAATTAGCATGTTTGCGGCACAAGCACAGTAACGCTCACCAAAAATGCTCCCTTTTGATAATCTTGTTAAAATGCAGAAAAAGGGCAGCAAGGCACCTAGGTATTGAGCAGATAATTTCTATTCTGTGTATTGATTGTGGCATGGTCCCTTGGAACCAAGTCAATTTTTCCGCGATGTTTTTTCTTTTTTAAAAACAATAACACAGATCCAGTTGCAGATATCTGTTAGCGTTTTGCACCAAACCATTGCATAACCCACAACTGCCTTTCACCAATGTGTCAATTCTCCAGTAACTGCTGCAAATTCACGGATCCGTGACCTGAAAAATCAATCATTTAACTGAACATATTTGTAGACAGCCCCTTTTGTAGGATGTTATTTATTAGACATTAAATGCTTTCAGGGGAAGTGACTGATTTTGCCTCAAATTTTTATTTTTATATTGGGCATATGGAATTAGATGGACATTTTTAACAGAATTAAAGCTTAGCTCATTTGAGTACACCATTCTGCTGTATATTCTCACACAAATTGCATATTTTTAGTCATGGTTTACAGCACATTGCTTTTAGCGATGTTTCCTCCTGTTCTAGGAATCTGTTGGGCTCTCAATCGATCCCGCCAACTCGTTTGCGAAATTCGCCTATTTTCCACTTTTCCTGTTTGTAAGATGGAATACATTAGGCTGATGTTTTTGGACAGGTGAAACACTGCACCTAGCAATTTGGGACTCTGTTGGGAGAGCAGCTCCGGCTATTTCCTTCGGGGGTGCATTTTGGAGTTGTTGGAATTTATCTCCGTTGACTTCTGATGGAGGGAGGGCTACCATTCATTGTGTTAAGCTAACTTGCGGGAGGCAGCTGTCAGCTTCTGACTGCAGAAGCAGCTTCCCTCTTGTACTCCCAAGAAAGATGACTAATAGACAAATTTCCCAAAAAGTTGGCGTGTTCCATGGAAGTCTGTCTTGAAAGACTGGCTTTTTTGGTGTTGTAAGATTTATTCATTTATTTTTTTAAAAAGCCTTGTTTAGAATTTTTGAATGCTCTGAAATTGATTCTTTATAATAACTCTAATTTTTCTTGTTTCCTTGCAGGCCTCTGGGAACCACACCTTTGTCCAGCTGAAGTGAGGTTTGCCAAGCTCTTCATTAATTTAATCAGGTTTATTTAATGGACAGATGTGCATTAGTATAAACAGTATTTATATCTCCTCCTGACGACTCAGGGAGGAGTCTGAGTTGAAACCATCTTGCTGTCGACAATCTGAGCTCCTCTATGGCAACTATTGTGGTACCATCTCAGCACTTCAAACAAACCTCATGCTAACTTAGTCAGACTCCATGGATCAAAAATCGCTGAGGAAATTTACTGTTAAGCTAGTCCTTCCATGAGACCCCGCTGCTCCTGGACGGTTTAGAAGTCATTGCATGTTCAAGTCTTTTTGGCATGAATTTAGAACGCAGAGTTCAATGTATCCTAATTTTCTTAGTGTTTGTGTTTGCCTCTTTACCTTGGCCTAGACAGCGAGATGTTTTGTTTTTCTGTAGAACCTTGGTCTTACCTCTGTGAAAGCTAGGCTGTTGTGTCAATGGCTTATCTCGCATGGACCTTGTGAATGCAACCCCATGTTCTATGACAATCCCAGTCCTTATGATCATATCAATGTCTGTCATTATTTGAGCAAAGGAAAGTACAAATATTTTTGTACTTTTTTGCGTAATGTATATTTATGCATTTTTGTGCAACTAAATAATGAACATGTATAAGTTGGATGTTTAGTCGTCTCTTGTGTTTTTGGTGTTAATTTTTGATCCTATAATCCTGTTAATAGTTTTAAAGAAGAAAAAAAGTGCAATTTGTTTAAATGGGAAGTGGGTATCTGTCAAAACGGGAAGTATTTAGAATGTGGCTTGTGCCATTCTGCTTAAATGAGATTGCTGTAAAACGATCTTTCAGAATGTGAAACTGGACTACAAACGAAAAGGGTTTGCTTTTGGGGGCCATTTTGAAATGGGAAGCAGGATTAGAGTGACGGAGGAATTTAGTTTGTGGTTTAGAAACATGTTTGTCTTTGTATCTGCTGTGCATAAGATGTTAAAAGATATTCCCATCTTATGAATAAAAGAAGTGAATGCATCTCTGTTTGCCAGCTGTCAATTATTTCCAGGGCAAGTGGAAACACAATTGGGGTGTTAATGTGTGCCAATTTGAAGACCGAAATATGTGCTCATCAGATGTTCACATCAATAATGCATCACACACCTTTTTCCTTTTGTAATGCACTGATGCATTAGTGTCTCTAAGAATCATGCGTAGAGTTGACCTCCACACTCTGCCCTCATAAGCTGGTAAGACGCTTTGCTCAACCAACCATGACGACTCCTCTGGGACTCTTAAGTGACTCAGTATGACCAGCTGCCTAATTGTAGTCGTGACTGTAAACATTCTGCAGTCTCGGGCCTTCAGCTGCAGTGACTGAATTTATGTAAATAAAGAAGGTAATTGTTTTTTTTTTTCCCCTCCGTTCACGTTTGGACTGAATTAAAACTCCATTTTGGGCCTCCTGGAGGAGCGGTATCAGCGTACACAAAGCTGTATTACTCCAGTTTCTGCTTTGGTGCAAACTAATGTCTGATACCAGACCTATTGAATATGCTTCCCAGAATGATCCATTTGATTTTATTCAATATTGCTACAATTATTTTAGTCAATTTCTTGCAGATTTTGAGATCCTTTTAATTAGTTGGAAAATGTTTTGCAACTCCAATGATTATTTCAGATACCTTCATGGTTTAAAAATGGTATTAGATTAGGAACACTAAAATATCTTTGTGGAAAGGATGTTCTACATCCACTCAAAGTGAGAAACCCTTCATTAAGTGTTTATAATCTTCTGTATGTCCTCAAAGTTTGAAGTCATTTCAAATGCATTAAAAAAAGGCTAATTAAATGACCAACAGATCATTTCAAGTTCAAAATTCATAAAATGTCTGTTCCCACTTTCTCAAATCTCAATCTTTGATCTGTTTTTTCCCTCCATCCCTGTAATTTTAGGTCTTGCAAGTGTCAGGCCAGACCAAGATACTGGAAGAGATATTGGAACTGTTGAAATTATAAAGCATTTTGACTTTTATTCACTCCTTGAGAGACATTACAAAGGGAACAGGTGTTCTTTTCAGGGGGGTTTAACAAAACTGAGTAATAGACAGTGCAGAGGGAGCACATATTCTCCCAAGATCCAGCAATTTGACCTTCATGGAAATCTAAGGAGAACTGGTTCATTTAACATCACTTTCACACAGAATATTTGGGCTGACATGAAATCAATATGGAGTGCAAAGATGGGTCTTCTATGGATTGGACGGCGGGACATTTTTCCTTCCACTGTTTTCAGGATCACAGACAACCTGTATGCCAGAATCAGACTAAAATAAATAAACTTACACAGTAACTTTTATTATTGATATTCTTTAGCCAGATGTCTGGATGAGGGTCGAAACATGGTGATCGAAACATTAGGCCAATGTTTTGTAACAGTTGTCTTTATGTGATTTAAGATTATTTCTGAAATTTGAGTTCAAAATCCAGAGGTGTTCTAGTGCACTGGTGATTGACTGCATTGCTCGTTTCATTTTTTTATTCTAAAATTCGATCACTTCAACTCAAAGCCAACACAAAATGATTAACTGTTTAGTCATTTCTTTTTCAACTCTGGATCTTCTAATCGTTCCATGTAAGCCTCTATGCTCAGCATGTTTTGGCCATGAACGTGGATGATTATGTTAAAAATAAACTTAGTTTATTCAAGAAATAGAACCGTTTCAGCATCTAATTTACCAAGGATAAATTAAGTACAAGTGTAACATGAGCATGTGGATTACATCGACCTGTGTCTTACTTATGATTGTAAATCACTGCTGTCATTCCATCATGATCAAAATCATCATCTGCATGCAACAAGGAAGGTATTTTATTTTGTGTTATGATTTATAAATGTCTTTATAAAACTGAAACGTCTAAGTGGCCCAGATGTCCTTGACTTAGGGCGCCATCGCCCTCCTCTGGCAAACACCTAAATAGCAGCCAAGTAGAAGCTGGGAGTTTGCTGACCTCTGGTGGAAAATTATATGAAAATTAAATTAAATCAAAATTTAAACTAAGCCATTTTTTTCAGCATACAAAAAGTGGCACAGATCTAACTAAAGGAGAAACGTAAAAAAAAAAAAAAAAAAAAAAAGTAATTGTTTAAAAAAAGAAATTAAACTTTTCAGCTGGTAGTTTTAAGTGAGCAGAACATTTCAATTGTTAACCAGAATTTAAAAATGAAATGTTGAAAAACGTTGACTTTTATCAACTGTTAGGTGAATGTCGGGGACCTATTCTTACTTAAAAAAATTTTCTTGACACATGAATCACAGCTTGTTCTCTGATTACAGTTTTATAGTCTTGCAAATTCAAATGTGAAGAACCATTCTTCCTTCAAATCTTGAGCAAGAAATCATGATATTTGCCCCTAAGTGTTATGTTCAGAGCAGAACAGCTAAAACTTTATACGAATACACTGACAATTAATCCATGATGTCGATTCCATTGATGAGGAAGCTTTATATTTTGAGGAAAACTGATTGATGCCTCCAGTCCGAATGTGACCACATTCAAAATCATATGATTTTGGACAATAAATCGTTGTATAGAAAAACAAAATAAAACTAAGAGTAGATATCTACAACCTTATGTTGCTTTAATCTGTGACTGTTATAAAAATATAAAATATTAAAAATGTATAAAACTAAGATCCTGATTTAACCTTTGCCAGCTCCTTTTATAATGATCAACTCCAATTATTTTGCCATTCGGAGCAATGCCATGCTTCTCTTGTTTTGCTGCTTCCATCTTTAGCGAAGAAGACATTATTTTATGGATTCTGGATTTTGGTGAGCCAAAAGCACATTTTCTTTTTCAATAACTTTCCATTAGAAATGTGTTTTAGCTGAAGCTGCGGAGAGATGTCAACAGTTTTCTGGATCTTTGCTGCTATTCAGATATTGATATCACTGACAACAGGTCATAGACAGTTTTCACCTTCTGGCCCCTGCAAAAAACTTCCTATTAATACAAACAAATGACTTATAAATAAGGCCTTGTAATGATTCTTATAATAATATGATTAGATTAAAAATAATTCGTACATCTGTGAAAACAAGTTAAAAGTAATAGTCGTAGTAATGACGTTTGGAATAAAAATAAAAAAAAAATCTTATTTATTATCTTATTATTCATCATTCTTACGGCAAGATTTATTGTCAGTTCCTTGAATCTAATTTTCAGACCATAATTCGTGCTTTCATGATCTTGGAAAGGAAGGACTGATCTCCATTAAGACTAGGAGGCAGTTCAAACTCTGTGACAGTCAGTGGTGACGGGTCATTGTGGCAGCCTTTCTCTCTTATCACTGGTTTTCATCACATTTTTGCTGAGAAATAGGGATGATCTGACGTCAACATCTGCAGCAACCAGGGGTGGCTGTGTTTGATCAGAGATCCATTTAAGAGACTACTCTGACAGTAATGAATTAATGCTATCTTTTTCAAATCAGAAAAATAAATCCTTTGGTACTGTTATTCTTTTTAAATATGATTACCCCAGCTGACACGATAAGGGAAATCACATTACTGTATTATTCCAAGAAAATACAGTTATTTGAAAGTAGTAAAAATGCTGGTGGCATTACTATAGATGAAGTGAATAGTTTTAGTTAAGATGATTGCTTAGACTGAATAAAGTAGATGAAAACTCACTGGGAAAATTTAAGAGGCTCTTTTGTGTTTGATTTTATCCATTTTATTGACTGGGTGAATGACGAATCTTTGGCAATAAACAATAGTATTCAATTTACTGCCGCCTCAGAGAGATTTCTCACTGTGCGGCTGTTTTCAGCAATCCTCTGTTCGCTACTGTGTAAATCTACTGTATAAATCTAGTGTAAATCTGTTTTTTCTCAGTTAACCTCTATTCAAAAGACAGTGAGCTAAATGTAAAAAAAAAAAATCGAGTAAATAAATAATCCAGTTAAGTATTTGTTGACTGGGGAAAAAAATACATAAAATCAACATCCAAACAAATAATTATAGAGTAAACATTCTTAGCAAATTGACATTTTGTAAAAAAAATAATAATAATAATCGAAAAAATATATGGAAAATCAACATCTAAAACAATGTTTACAGAGAAGATTTTTTTTTTTAAATTGACATTTTGTAAAGAAAATACTAATAATAATTGAAGAAAATATATAGAAAATCAACATCCAAAACAATATTTACAGAGAAAACATCTTTTTAGCAAATTGAAATGTTGGAAAAAAGTTCTAGAAAAAAAAATCTAGAAAATCAACGTCCAAAAAAATTATTCTATAGAAAATATTTTTACCAAATTGATGTCTTAGAAAAAGTTCTAAAAGTTCAATGATGACCATGGGATGTAATCATACTATCACAAATCAGATAACAAATAACATAAATGCAAAGAGACATTTATTTTGTGACAACACAAATATGAATTTATGACGTAAGGAAAATAAATCAGTAGAAATAAATAATCTGACACGTGATTTGTTGTGCATGCCCGTCTTTGATGGTGTGCACGTGAACAGACGGAGGCCCCCGAGGCCCAATCAGCGGCCGAGCGCACGTTTAATAAATTGAGACTAATTAGCTGGCTAGCCGACTTCATAAGTATGACCTTTTATTGAGCTTAACGGTTATTATTGAAACATATTTCATTGGTCAGACCTTATCATGGCATTTTCCCTGGTAAGTGGAATAAAATAAATACATTTAAAAAAGGGGGACGCGCAGGAGGCGGGTGGCAAGCAAGTGTAACAGCAATATTTGACCTTTCGTAACACCCCAAAAAATAACTCGCTAAGCTACATGAAAACGACAAAATGGCCGCTCCTCCCGCTATCAATTACCCCGTTTAAGCTAATCCCGATTTGAACTGTTAGTGCGGCTTTACGTTCACAATACCTCCGCCCCCCCTCCACCCCCCCTTAGAGAAACGACACGCGTCGGCCCGAGAGCCTCGACGGCGACTCTCCGGCCTTGTCCACCTGCAGCAACGCCGACATCTTCCGCAGGATGAACACCATGCTGGGCAACGCCCTGGATTTCACTGGCGTTTGCACCACACCCAACAACGCCAAGGGAAAGCCGGACCTGCTGTGCGGTAAAGTCTCGCCTTCCACACTCAGCGGCTTGGATTCAAGAGCATCGTCAACTGGTTGCCCTTGCACAAAAGTTTTTGGAAAAGTCTCTGCAGTGGCCCGGATTTTGGGAACTTGTTGCCAGACATGTCAGAAACTCCCAACAAATCGTAATGAAAATGAGTAATTTGCTTTGGCAGTCTCCGTATCTGATTTGAGGACTTGACAGCTTACAGAAGGAGCATAAAGCACTGATGACTAGTTGGCTGTAGCCTTAAGTGACCAACATCTCAGTATATTATTTCTGCCTAAAGTGTAATGTAACGTAAATAACTTATAAAATGTCCCTGTTGACCCAGATGACACTTGAAATTTAGCTACTTGCTCAAGTTGATCTTTCCTAATGGTTACAAACTTTGAAGAAATCTGACTTAAATCCCTTATTTAGAAGAAAAGATCAGTTTTTTTGTCGGCACTTAAAGGTTTATGACTATTGTAAATACATGGGTGTATTTATTGTATTATACAATATATATATTGGGAAATTCCTCCAGCCCCTAGGATTTGTTTTTTGTCAAATCCCATTTCCTGAGAAATAGGTCAGGGCATCTTTTGTTGGATACGTTTTCATATTTTGTTTCTGTTCTGAATATGCAGCAAAAACAAAAAGGGCCCATATGCCCACAATGTCAGCATTATGGTTAAGCTTTAGTGGTTTTTTTTTGTTTTTTTTGAGGGAAATATTTAATTCCTATCAGACTTAAATCTTTTCCAGACAGAATTGCCGTCTGTTAAAACTTCCTTCACCTTGTCATTATCATGAGTGCCAGCAGCTGATTCATGCTGCATTGCTGATCTGCAGCATTGCAGCACTGTTTTTTTGCACCAAAGTGAGATTTGCCAAGATAAAGCTCAGCACAATACTAGTGTCCCTGATTTTTTTTTTTTGGGGGGGGGGGGCGTAGTAATTTTTCAAGTTGTCGTCACCTGTGACTTGATACTGCTCGGAGAATGTTTGCCAATTTGACATGGTCAGCAACGCAGAAATAATGATCTGTCAAAGCATGATACACAAATGCATCGGTTCTTGATGTAAACTGAGGTTAGCTTCCGGTGTAGCGTCTGCACTACTACCGTGGCCTGGTGCTGCTGAATCAGGGCTGTAGCTGGCAGTTGGAAGCTTTCCAGACCTGGAGAGGGAAGGGAGGAGCTGGCGGTGCAAATTGCTCTGTCCTCAACATCTGATCAGTCAGCTGCTTCTCTGACTGCAAGCCTCTTTCCATGCTGTTTGGTGTGTGTTTGTTTGTTTTTTTTTTTTTTTGTTTGTTTTTTTGAGAAACTGAATACACACCATTTACTATATTCTTACTTCAGTTCTCTGGGTTATAGAGCATTTGAAAGTCTCAAGTACTTAAGTGAAAGTCTGCTGAGTCATTCGCTCTCATTCCTCTGTAGCTCTGCCCCTTGCCTCCCCCCTCCCTGCCTGCCTCTGTCGGCTTGCTCAGGAAACAAGGCTGTACAGTGTGAGCAGCAGAAGTGGCGACTGTTTTTCACCGAGACGTGCTGTGCCTACCAGAGAGGGGAGCCCTCCTATCAACAAACCAATAGCTCCAACAGAAATTTTTCATTACACAGTTGTTGGGCAAGGAAGCAGGGAGGTGGGGGGAAGCTGATGTCATTAGCAGGGGTGTGCGAGTGCATCAGCAGCCATGTCACATGCTGCTAGGTGGGTCAGTGATGCGGACGGAGATGCATGGCAGTTGCACCGGGCACAGAGGCAGCAGGTTAGCTCCCCCATTGTTCAGGTTAGGGACAGACGTAGTGACGAGGGAAGTTTTAATGAGATGTCTCGAACTATTCCGACTGCCCTTTTCTGTGTATCGCGTGCTGATTATTGTGGCTGTCTTAACACTCTCTCTCTTCCCTCTGTGTCTACATCTCTGAACTGGCTCTTGGACCAAAACAGAGTCGGACCTGGCTGCGGTGGGCAGCAGGAGGATGCTCTTCCCCAACTGTGGTGGCATGCCTGGCTCTCAGGAGATGCAATCATCCAGGGGCCCACAGAGTGTCACAGACCTGGGCCTGGGCCTCCAGTCTCTGCGTTTGTCTGGCTGGGACAGACCCTGGAGCAGCAGCCAGGAGACAGACTCTCACACTTCCCCTTCCCAGGTTCAGACCAGCTCACCCTCAAGTAAGTACCTGCTTCTGTCTTTCCGGGACTGAATTCTGTCTCTTAATTTCTTCAATTCACCATGTTAACAGCAGCTGGATATGCAGTCATGACACTATTTATTAAGACAACAGTTTAAGGTCTTATGGTCTTTTCTTTTTTTCTAACACATATTTTTATTGAAATGCGATAACAGCGTGTCTGTGTGGGAACAAGCTGTAGCGTCACTGGGGAGGATGATGTGGCAGTTTTGCTTCGCTCCATCTATAGCCATCCAGAAAGAAACAATTCAGTGTAGCTACCTTAAACCGTAAATAGGCTTGTTGTGCTATGTTCCAGCAAGTAAGACAATACTTATTTGAAAGTTACTGACATCTTTGTATTTTAAGAATCACCAAATTATAATTTTTCAAATGCCTGCTCAACATGAATGAACTAGATAACATTTAAGTCAGGTTGGTCAGGCTTTGGAGGTAAAGGTATAAATGTGATGGTACTTAACTGATAACAGTCCTCATCTGTCCCGACCCATTTGTGCAGCTGAAATTATATCGGTGCATATCTAAAACAACCCGACATTACTTTCATTAGCGGTTTCTAAACTGGGCCTACAACAAAGTGGGACAGAGCTTTGAATGCAGCCTGCAGCTGAATAATCCCCCTGGAGCCTCATGTTGAGTACACAGTTACAGGCCATGCAGGACAGATCTGTCACAGTTGCTGCCGATGTCACTTGGTTATGTAGGAAGATGCTTGTGCTAAAGAAATGTTTTTTTTTTTTTTTTAACCAGACTGCAAGCAAAAGGTTAGGGCTGAATTGGTTACTATCACGACAACATTTGATCAAGCCAGAGATCACATTTTATGATTTTTGTGCAATCCAAGCATTTTGAAGCTTTGTTTTTTGGCTGTCAATCTTCATCACTTCTACATGGAGAAAGTCCATATAAGTGCATGAAGTAATTCCAGGGCTTGGCAGTGTTTCGATATCTTATGACTGGGATTGTATTTTGTATGACCAAAGTCTGATGCACAATTTAACTGATTTACATTCTGTGGGTACAAGTGGAGTGGATATGAAATTGTCTCTTTTCCTGAGTTGTTTTCAATATCATGGGAAAATGCAAAAGTAAACACAAGAAATTAGCAGCAAAAATACCTTTTTAGGAATTTCATAAATTAGGGGAAATGAAAAATGGTAAAATTTTAGAATGTTGCAAAATATTTACTCCAAATTTCATTACTGAAACAGAGGTGGCATTGCTATCAGCTATCAGTTTTTTTTTCTTGTCATATTGACCAGCCCTGGGTGGGTTTAGAAGTTTTGATTTCTAAACCTGATGGTAAAAATCAAAAGATGCATATCTTGAGAGAGACTTCGATAATTCATTCTGAATCAGCAAAGAGTCCCTTTGATAGTTTGCATTGACATTCTTTCGTCATTGTAATCTTGTAATTGCTGTTTCTCCAGTGCTGGGTATCCTGAACAGTCCCTTTAGCAGCATCCTAGGGAAGCCCCAAAGCTACATGCCTTCTGAGTCAATGAGTATGACTGCCGACTTCCTGGAGAAGTTTCCTGGCATGGCTCGCATGGCAAACCGACTGGATTCCAGCTCTTTTCTGGACTCCCGCTCCAGCAGTCCAGAGGACTCTGAGACTAGTGGCTTCAGCTCTGGCTCCGATCACATCTGTGACATGCTGGTATGACCGGGGAGACTTAACCTCTATTCTTTAGGTTTGGTCAATTCTTCTAAAAGTTGTGAAATTTTAAACTGTGGTTTGTAGGCATTCATACCGAATTTGAAAATATTTTCAAAAAAAGTAAACCATTTGTATAAAAAGCTTCACTCACCAAGCAATATGGACCCTGATGCTTATTTACACCAACATTTATATTTTTCATCAGCAACTAATTATTCTTTTGGATAATACAGCAAATTGTAAATGATTTGAAATCACAAATTCATGTTTAATGGAAAAACTAATTTACATTTGAAAAATAGCATCAGAAGTTTGACTTCAGTGTTTGAGGGCCTGAATATCAAGGATGACTGGGCTAAACAGTAAAATTCAATAATAAATGGTCCCATGAGCAATGTTTCGCAAAGATGGCACATAATAAACGTTTAGCAGAGGCCATGCTCTGACAGTAGAGTTTCAACATTGTATCATACAGACTAATTGGCATGAGTGGCATTCATTTGTTTTTGTTTTTTTTAGCTGTGTGTAGTGTAATTGGTTCTCAACATTTCAGTCAAAAGAATGTTCTTGAACCTGGAGATTGAACCCAGTTTGTGTGTGCTTTTTCCCCTCTACTAAAGCCTAGCTTATTGAGGCATCACAGTAATTTTTTCTGAATGTATTGTTACCTTGATTTGTACAATTGCCATATAAAGATTTGCTCTCAGGAATTTTGGAAAGGACATGTTTCACCCAAATTACACCTTCAGAATATTCTATCATGATTTCTTTGTTCATATTGCGAACTTTAACTGCAACTTTAACATTCGGAACAACTGAGATTGGCACGTCCAGATTCAAATCAAGAATTTGTTTTACCTTACAAAGACTTGCTGGATTAATTCATGAAGTACAAACTTGAATGTAGGTTCTTGCACATTTCTCTTGTTTTGACACTAATCAGACAAATAACCAAAGATGATCAAGATCATGTTTTGGTGTCTTAGTCATCAGATTGAAATTTTTTCTTTTCTTTTTTTTAAACAGTCCACATTGCGGATTTCTCCTCCCCTGCCTTACCTTACATCAAACCTGCAGAAGGATCTGCTGAGACTTGGTTCCCGCCTGGACCCCCAGGATACCAGCTCTCCTCTAACCCCACCACCCAGTGCCAGTCCAGCATCTTCAGCACTTTCCCGCCGCTGGCGCACCGGCTCAACATGGCCTGGTGCAGACATGTTGGACCCATCTGATGAGGCGTTCAGCATTGAAAGGGAGGCCCGCCTGCACAGACAAGCTGCAGGTACATCTGAATGGTCAACTTTTTATCTCTGCATCTCTGGTTTTCTGCATTCTAGCTCATGCTTTTTCTGGTGTCATCAGCTGTGAATGAAGCGACGTTCACTTGGAGTGGCCAACTGCCTCCAAGAAACAACAAAGATCCTCTGTACTCCTGCAAGGTATTTCTGGGTGGCGTACCCTGGGACATCACTGAAGGTAAATCTCTACCTGCTGCCTTCATGTTGCCTTGTCTGGATGTTTTTTCCTAAATGCTAACGTACTTGTGAATTTGAGCCATGTGTCAATATAACCTTCCATAACAGTGTAAAGCTAAAGAGAGAGGTGCTACAAGTAGATGGATTCTAAGTTTTGAATCCATATGTCTGGAGGTTCAACCACTTTTATTCTGACTGGAGAGCTTTAGTAGGAGTGGGCATGCTCTAAAATTCTCTTTGCTCTTGGATCTGATAACATGATCTGAGGCTGAACTTGGCAATACTGTTTTATGCTGTGATCAATGAGTTCACTGCTGCAGGGTGTCCTTAACAGCTGAGAGGCTTTTTAGTGGAACATGATTGCATGCCCATCTAACCTCTAATTTTAGCTGACTTTTTACATAACTCACTTAGCAACTTTACTGCCCCCGCCCATTGCTTTACTTAATATTTCTTATTTTTCCCCCCAAGCTGGGCTGATCAACACCTTCAGCGGCTACGGCCCGCTGACTGTGGAGTGGCCGGGTAAGGATGGAAAACATCCACGCTGTCCTCCTAAAGGTAATGTGGCTAAAGGTAATGACAAGCTGGTAGGCCATTTCCCTTTGTTTTCAAGGTTGCACTGTGGTGAGCACATGTAGCATGCTGGTGACATTTCAGGGTTTCCACAAGTCAAGGAAAATGTTTCAATAATTTCCCAGGATACCAGAACATTGGCACTTAATTTTTTTCTGACTTTCCAAGTGTCTTCACTGACCTCATTTTAAAAAACAGATATAAATAAAATTAAAAAAAATTAAATGGTTTTCATCGCCTTGTTAATGGATAAGGTTCACATGGTAACAGTATGATGTTAGAACATTAAACTGTAAAGTGTGAATTTGATTAAAGAAAATGTGTATTTTCAGTCACGCAATAAAGCAAAAAGTCAGCATTTCACAAAGATCTTAAAGTTCTGATTGTCTGAATTGTAGCCTCAGACTCCAGCAACTACAGAGCGGCATATTGATGCAACACAGTACCCTGTATTCTGTTTCGAGAAGCTCAATTTTAATTCCAAATAAACTCTGTATAAGGAGTAGGAACCATGGTTTTACCCAAAAGTGATCTTTTTGTTGATGGGCTCTGAAGTGGAGGTTTTAAGGTCCTGGAAGCTTTGTTTGGATATTTTTATTTTGGTGTCTGAAAAAGACCGCAAAACAGTCAAATGCCAATCACACTTGTATTTATGCTAAACTAGTTTCACAGACGTCCTAGTTTAGCATTAATAAAGTATTTGGCATTTGACTGTAGTATGCTTGCTACCTCAAATCAGACCATATCCTTTCAAATATCAGACATGAGTGTCTGATCCTGAGTAATATTTTAATCTTGCAGCTATATAGAGCATTGAAAAAGGAAAGGTGGGGGCAGTTAGCCAGTTGTCATTTTGAATCTTTGCAAATATCCTGTCCTTACATCCAATAGCCTATACATAAACAGTCTCTTCACTCAGAAATGAACATTGGATGCTAAAGTATCTCCCATGGAATTGCTTTCTAATCTGTATGAAATACTAAGTTGTTGACATGTCAGTCTTTGAATCCTTGCCCTTCTAATCTGCTCAAAAAAGTCTCCATATTTGTTCTTTCTGCATCGAAACCTCTGATTACTTATTTGAATAAGTGTAAGAGGGGAGAGTAATTCATTCACTACTAGCATCACTGCCCACCCACAAAATGCCTTCTACCGCTCACATTACAAATCCATGATTTGGTATTTCTGTCAGTAATTTACAAAATCGATACATTTCATTTGATCACAAGTTTCTTGATTTTGATATTCTGCTACTTGGGGACATTACCAACTTACTGAAATGACAATGGTTTGCTTAAAAATGTTTATCTGAAACTGCAGCAGCGTAATGCATCTCACTTGTATGGAATATGCACCAAGCCCAGTCTTCTCTCCAAAGTCTGACAAAATCCTTTAAAACACTGATTTCTTTGCCTCATTATGGGTTTTGTAGGATATGTTTACCTGGTATTTGAAAATGAGAAGTCAGTGCGGGCATTACTTCATGCCTGCTCCCAGGATCCTTTCCATCCTGAGGACAATAGAGAGTACTACTTCAAGATGTCTAGCCGAAGAATGCGATGCAAGGATGTGAGTATATACCTGACATGAGGCTGGACTACAGTATATATAGCAGTCTGCTACAATATTAATTGTTAAACAGAGCTCCCAGTGATTACATCTGTTGAACTATCACAGTGAACATGTAAAATGTGTTTGTTGTATTATAATCCTGTGAGTCTTTGTCATCAATTTGCTGGTCTAGTGTGATATTTGGGTGTGTAGCACAGCATGTCAAACACTTTAAAAAAGCCAAGGCTGGTACAAAGCGATTCCGGCATCTTTGTAGACATTCATTTGTAGAAATCTGCTCAGTCATGAATAGGTTTACAGCTAAAGATTAAGAAAACTAGACAGGAGAAAGAAGCTTGGACTAGCTTTTTAAAATTCCTTCGTAATAATGCTTCCTGGAAAATGCTTTTATAACACCAAATACCCTTCAAGTTGCTCAAAGTAACCTTTGCTCCTGCTTCAGGTGCAAGTGATCCCCTGGGTGATCTCTGATAGCAACTATGTGCGCTGCCCGGCCCAGCGCTTGGACCCTAGTAAAACAGTGTTTGTTGGTGCACTGCATGGTATGCTGAATGCTGAAGCTCTGGCCAGCATCATGAACGACCTGTTTGGAGGAGTCATGTATGCTGGCATTGACACGGACAAGCACAAGTATCCCATAGGTAAGACCCTGGGTATTTGAACTATTTTAACTGAAAGACACATTGCCAAGCTTGTTGTTTGAACAAATTAGTCTGTAGACCAAATAGTTCTTTGAAAAACGAAATAATGCTGACAGGTTGTGAAACGGTCAAATCTCTACCGATGCCATTGCATGTGCTTGCGGTACATCTGACGCAGGTGGGCTCAGGCATTTTAAAATTTGACACATTCTGACATGATGCTTCATTTAATGATTCATGTCACCATGCACACCCATAACTGCATGTTGGTATAAGAGCACATATTAAATATTGATACTATCTGTATGCTCTTAACAGACAGTACAGCAAAGCTAAACTTTGATACTACTTTTTAATGAGTGAATTTGCCTTCCCTGCATGGAATTTCAAAGACATGTCTCTGTGTAGGCCTCATTGTATACATAGCCAAAAGGAGTTTGCATCTAAATCATCACCATGACGTTACACTTCAGTTGGACCTTGATTTCTTTACTTTCCAATCTAAATGTTTTGGCAAAAAGTACATCAACAATTTATCCTAGCCCTATAAAATAATTTGAAAATTAATAGAAAAGGAGCTTCATTCCATTGAGTTGTACTGTAAATAGTCCTTGACAAATTGCACACAGACAACTGTATTGATTTTTTTTTTTTTTAGTTCCATTAAACAGCTACCAAATACTGTCATTTTATAGAGACCCTGGAGGGGTCAGTAAAAAAACTAAAAAAAAACAAAATTGCAAACTTCTTGAATCACAGGAGAAAAAGAATAGCAGACTTGTTTTTTTTTTTTTGGATCTCTGACAACTCCTGTAAATTCCTGATGTCTCAATCGAAAAAGCTGTTTAATGTAGTCAGTTTTAAACCGTAAAGAACCACAAAGCATGATTGCGAATGCGGACTAATCTAAAGCCATCAGTGAAACAAGACTGGTTAGAATGGAAACTTGTATAAGAACGATGGGGGAGTAATCAATCTTTTTCCTACAAATGTTAAACATGGACATGTACGACTGCCAGTGTAATGGGTTCACGGTTTTGTGATGGCATGATATTGACAGAAGCAGCTGGGTGACTTCTGCCTCTCAGTGCAGATAGACAGTGACTGGAAAGGGTGTGAAAGCAGCTCTGGGGTGTCTCAGGACAAAGAATTATCGTGATCTAGAGATCTGTTTTGGAGTATAAAACTGAAAGCATTCCACGTACAAACAACAACTTTAGGCAGTAATATTAAATGCCTGTCATAGTATCTCTGCATGTTAATCAAAGGGTTCCAGTGTCCAGGCTGTTATTTTGATTTCTTTTGAGCCTCAAATTCAGCACAGTGTCCAATATTCCTTGTGTATCTAGCATCAATCAGATGGCAGGTCTGCTGTCAAGACTCAAAACGCACAATTGCTGGACCTCGATTGACATCTGACTCAGTGCCCTGCTCATTAGCCCATAGAATTGCACATGGGGAAGACCAAAGTGTAGACTTCAGTACACTGGAACTCCTGTTAGAATTTCCATTGGTAATCTTTAGTTCCCTTTACTTTTGTGTCTTTTTTTTTTTTTCCTCATATATATGTATAACTTGTAAATAGGCTCTGGCCGTGTCACCTTCAACAATCAGCGCAGTTACCTGAAGGCTGTGTGCGCAGCATTTGTTGAGATCAAAACACCGAAGTTTACAAAGAAGGTAAGTTGCTCTAAGTCTTATTGGTGCTGTAGTGAACCTGTGTCTCACTGATCAGCCGGGTTTTATCGTCTCAGGTCCAGATTGACCCCTACCTGGAAGATTCAATGTGTCAAGTTTGCCTTCGCCAACCTGGACCTTTCTTCTGCAGAGACCAGGTCAGTCGCCCTCTTAGCCATATACATGCCGATTGCTGTCGGGTGTTTGGGTGTTTCGGCTCAGTCAGCATGCTTTCTACAGCGATATCAAGACTTCTTTCCAGATGGCTGTCCATTTTAGCAGATACTGAACATACTCGAGAACAGATTTGCTAATCTCATAGGCCTAAAACCCTTTCGATGTTTCATGTCCAGTAGTTGGACATTGGACTTCTGAAATTTTCCTCCTTGCTCCATTATGGACTTTAAAAAGGTGGATCTATAGAATTTAAGTCTTTACCAAAAATGGCACACCTTAAACTGCTCTTTCTGAAAAGAAAGGAATGGCTTTTCATACATTTGAGAAATCCATTTGTGGTCTGACTGTAGAGCCCACAGACATTGATAATTGACTAGTTATTGTCCTGAGTTGCTGTGTTTGGTGTGCCATTTGTTTAGCCTGCTTGGTTGGTCAGGTGACTTTCTCTGACATTGTAG
Organism: Fistularia commersonii; assembly: GCF_037954325.1. Lineage (NCBI taxonomy): Eukaryota > Metazoa > Chordata > Actinopteri > Syngnathiformes > Fistulariidae > Fistularia > Fistularia commersonii. Next base: position 21,138,881 of record NC_141286.1, read on the forward strand.
GCTTGACGAACACTCCTTCCTGCCACGTCTTGCTTTGTCTGTTGTAAAGAGGATTATGGCCTACAACTTGATTTCTCTTCAATGATTAAGAGGCCCCTCATTTTCAAAAGTATAAATTATACTCTGCTGGTGTCAGGAGGCAATGCTTTATTGGAGCACTTCTGCCTGAGGAAAGAAACTTTATTCGTCATGAGGATGTTTGGATCAGTTTTAAAGCAGATACTTTTTACAAATAAACGACTAGTTTATATTGTACCTTTTAGTGCACCATAATGGCTTTACACCTAGTGTTGGTTGGTGGGGGGGCAGTTAAGGTTGCTCAATCACTCTTAAGTACGGCTTCAAATCTTTTAAAAACTTAGATATAGAGGGTTGATAAAAGGTAATCTGACTAGTAGCTGTACATTTGATTACTTTTCCTAGAACCACTGATACCTGAAATTTTTCAGAGCTCAGCTTGTGACCCCCCTTTCCACTTGGTACAGTGTGATCCTTTAGTGAATACTCCACTTAAACTACCTATGTAGCATATTTAACTTTTTAGGTACAATTTAGAACACCCAACAAGAACTGCTGGTAAAACTGATTTGCTGTAAAAAGTTATAAATATGGATCGGTCACCTGCAGTATTTTTGCATGATGGGAAAATGTACTTTTGCTGCCATTTAAGCACTTTTTCCAAAGTGGACATGTTTCCTGATATTTATCGATCTGCAAAATATCACAATACAATGGATCTATTTTTGCATTTCTAGCAGAATTACTTTTCCAAGAGTTTTCAAAATGCTATTTCTTATGGCCTTATTCCAGAGGTTGTGACACTTCCCAATTGGCTCAATTTATTGCTCATGCAATTATTGATGTGGGTCAAAATTGATTAGATTTTTTTTTTTTTTTTTTTTTTTTTAAAAGTCATGACTTCTGACTAGTTACACTGAGCTACTGTCTGACATCCAGGCCTGCTTCAAGTACTACTGCCGCTCCTGCTGGCACTGGCAGCACTCCATGGACATCTTGAGTAACCACCGGCCCCTCATGCGTAACCAGAAGAACAGGGATTCTAGCTAGAGCGAGTGGAGCCGGATGCCCTGAAGGGCCAGAAGAAGAGCCTCTCTCTGGGGCAACCTTGTGGCCAAGGAGAGTACGTGCCAGATGTCCCTCGGCACGAGGGCACCGTGGCACAACACCAGGCACTGGGGATTATCACTGTAGAAAATGTTCACTTTTTTGCACTTGCTACATTTTTGCTGTTCACAGTAGCACTATGCACCGTGACCTTGTTAGGAGAAACAAGGGACCCTCACACTTGAGAGCGTTTTCCCAGACTTGTGGCCAGACAGAGATGGGAGCCAGCCTAAGGTTTTGATGTGGATGAAAATGCCTTTTTTTTTTTTTTTTTTTTTTTTTTTCCTTCTCTCCCCTTTTTGTTTACATGTGTTGCATAGTGAAGAGCAATCACGCAAGTCTCATTGCCGCTCAGTGGCAAACGCCATACAGTGCCTTTAAATTTTTATTTTTTTCCCACCTCCCTCCCCCCGCCCCCAGTTGGCATCTGTTTTCCTGTGCAAGCCAATTGGTGTTTCTTACTTTGGGAGTTGAATGTTGGGCTTCATTTAACCAGTCGCGTTTCAGACATTTTTACGCAGTTTTTTACTAATTTGTACACACAACGGTTTTAAGTCATGACATGAAAATTTTGAACAGAATTCTACCAGGCGGCTGTTTATGGGAAACCCCCTTTAATTTGTTTTCCCTCTTCCTCGTACATAATTCTGTGGCCTTTTTCCTTTTTTTTTTTTTCTTTCTTTTTTTTTTTTTTTAATTTGCCCTTCCAATTTCAACTACTGGGCACAAAATGTTTAGTCGTTAAATTGCTTTGTTGGTCCTGTTCCATTCAGCGTACGTGACTAAGTGTTGGATGCTGCTTCAACTGGTCATCCATCATTTTCCAATCAGCTGGTGGACCTTGTTGAGACTAAAAGTGAATGAATATTCATGTTTTGATTGTACATAGTTTTGTTTTTTGCACTTTTAATTTGCACTTGTGGAGAGGTGGCAGTGGTTTTTAATCACATTTATACATCAGCAGGGGGGGGCGTGCCAATGTTACAACAGCTGCTTGTTTCCTGTTGAATGTAAGAACTTCCACTTGACTGAGAACCGATCAACCCAGCGCTTGAGTAGACCCCAGTACAGGATTCCACGCTTTCTTAGCCCATTTTGCCTTCCCGTTCAAGTTGGACATACATGCCAAAGACTGTCATTCCTTTAGCCATTAAGTTTATCATGCTGAGCTTGTTGTCTCTTAGCCCAGCTGCTTTTTAGAGTTTTGAAAGTCTACCTCATTGTGGTCTGCCAAGTTTTGCTGCTACTTAACAGTTGTGGAGTATGTTCAGGTTGGGCACAATAAAGGTGTTTAAGCATTACCTGCCATGTCTGGACCATCATTGAGTCTCCTTAAAATGCACAACCAAAATGACTCCTGTGAACTGTGTCACATTAGGGGGCAATTGGCAATCTGATCAGCATCTAAAACTGACAGAAAATATTGGAATTGAACATTGTAATATTTGAAGCAAGAAAAATAGGTATTATGAGATCCTTTTCATATATATATATATATGAACGGAACCTCTGTATTCAGCTATTTCTAGTGGCAAAATCTACCCCATGTCCTTAATCATGTCCCTCCAGATTTTCCAAAATCTCCGAAAGATGAACGCCTGATCTCATCCCTGAAATCAGTATTACTTTTAGAAACCTGTATAGTGTCTATGCCTCATGTCAGGCAGGTCAGCTTCCCAGCCTCCCCCCCCATTGTTACCAGATCCCACCATCCCCTCACCTCAGTAAATACTTCTCAGCCACATCTATGGTTAGAACCAGTTCACTGCAGCTTTGCATCTGATTTAGACCCCGACCGATCACATGAGCTTCACATATTCCGGGAGCAGATGGGGCGGAAATAAGGGAAAAATTATGCCCTCATTTTTACCTGCAGCGTGACAAGGTATATTTATAGGTTCCCTACAATTTCTAGCTTGAAAGGTACAATTGTGGCGACGGCTTTTAAATTCTGGGGTTGTTCTTGCAAAATGAAACCTGGTACTTTTTCATACCCAAGTGACCTGACTGACCTGCCTCCACCTCTGCTTGTCTGCTTTTGTAGAAGGGACGTTCACAACAGGTCATTTAGGAGGGCGTGGTGCGGACGTGCAGACCGACGTCACTTATAATCCTGAACTCTTTGCTTTGTGGAGAACAGTCTCTTCACGTCACAGTTGGAAAGTAAATGCTGTCTCATTCTTAATTTAAATCCCGTTTATTAAGTAGCTTTCATGTGGATTTTAAAGTCCTCGTGGAGTTTTGAAGTTCATGCCGATTGTTGGCTGAGTCACTTGCAGGTTAGAAAGGCCGCCAAAGTCCTAGGAGGGAAAAGACAATGACTTGTGTTGAAAAGGAATATGAAGCGCATTCTAAATGAAACACTCTTCTAATCGAGGTCACAGGAAAATCCTTTCCACAATGAAATTCAAGTGAATTTGATGAGTGAATACCTCAAATATTAACAAATTTGTAATAGGATCTCTATCTGAAGTTAGATAGTAATGGGCCTTAAATCCATTTAAAAAAAAAAAACTTCCTGCATCAGGCATTACTGAAAACTTCACTGGTAACAACACACCGCTTCAACATCCTCTGAACAAAGGCTTCGGAGGATCCAAACTCCAGCGTTTTCCACAATAAGCCCATGTGTGTATGTTTGTTCCACACGTACCAGCATCTTGAGCATCTCCTTGGTTTCGGGGTCCACTTCGATGAGCTCCTGATCCAGAGCAGAGATCTGTGGAACACAAAACCATCCGCTTGATCTCGCAAGGCGACAGATAACCCCCCAAAAAATAATCCTGACTCATTAAACCAGTGTCCTTTTGACTGACCTCAGGGACATAGTTGTCCCTCCGCTCCCTCTCCTCCTCCTGCAGCTTGATGGAGATTCCTCTCACAGGGCCGCGCTGGATCCTCTTCATCAGGTGCGTCACATACCTGGGCAACGGGCAACCACGTCAAATAGTTACGATTAGTTTGTTTTTAGCTGTTACCTCTCAGGCACCATCTGTATTGGTGTCTACAGATGGAAATTAGCTTATGGCTACTATTTGGTTTGTTTACCTACCATTGAAGTCAAATAAATAAGTGTTATTATTGTTGCAATGCGTCCCCTGTCTTTTAGTGGCAAAAGTAATATTTTGCAGGGGATATTTCACTCAGGAAATACGTGTCTTATAAATACGAAATCACGTATTTAATCAACGAAGGCCCTCCTTCCCATCGTGCAAAACAATTGGTAATTCACTGATCTACTTTTACAACAATCGTATCGGAATACTATCCAAATGCTAATACACTGCTACCATCACAGACCAATTATAAGACAGTTGGGTCTGGGGGTCAAGTTATAATCTTTACCCAACCAGAATACAATCACGTACAGATCGTTTGCTGACATGTCAAGTTTTCACATCGGATCTCAACCTTTTCCAGGAAAAAAAGGATTAAGTGAGCAAATCCAACTTACCCAGCGATTTTGTTGCGCAGGGGTTTGCTGGGGATGATGGCGATCTCCTCGCAGATGCGCTTGTTGGTGTGGAAGTCGTTGCCCAGACGAGTGTAGTATTTCTCAATGATGACCCTGGCGGCCTTCTTTACCGTCTTGGTCCTGACTCGTCCCTGGGACACACACACAGATATAAACAGGGGGAACAGGAAGCGTGTATAAGGACACTGTGCAATGATTGTGTAAATCATGGAATTGAAAGTGTGTACTAAAGCATTATCAGATAAAGGATTAAAGGAAAATAAATAAAAAAAATATACCTATACATAGTTGAACTACAAAATACACATATATGGCTTCATATTACAGTGTACTATTGGCTGTTTTTTTGTAGTATTTTTCAAGTGTTAAGGAAAACAACACATTTAATTCTAATAAGTTTTTTCAGGAAGCTTGGGTGCATTTATCAACTTTTACTTGGGTTGATTCTCACACACACATGCTGTCGAAATATTTAGAATGAGGTTGAGACAAAACTACATCCCATAAAAAATAAATATGAATAAGATTAAAATATAGATAAATACCCGTCAGGCTGAATAAAACTAGGGATTACTGAATGTGTAGCGGCTACATGCTAGCAGGATGCTTGATGTAGACGGGCAACACTTGATGGGAAATGCAGTTCGTTATTCTCTTTTTTTACATCTTCGAAACCAGTAAATTTGTGAAAGTTGATGGTCCCACGGGGGAACCGTCGGCTCGGAGCCCCGGGTTTGGGCGATTTGGGTGGGATTGAGGGGAGAAATGTTTTCGCAGTACCCACCATGTTGACTCGGACTGGCGGAAAAGACGCACCGGAAGTTCGCACCGGAACTTACTGGATGGTACACGTTCGTGACTCGATGTCGCCCCCTAGCGGCGGGAGGTGCGAACTGCATGAAAGGCGACCAAAACACTAACAACATAGTCCTTCACAGGAACACAGTAACCTTCAGGTTCTCCTCTGAACCCTTTAATAAGGTTTATTATTATAAATTACCTCATTTATGCAACGTTATTGTTTCTCACATGCCGATGAAAGAATTTGAAAAGTGTCATTTGGAAGAAAAAAATACCTTTATTATCACATTCAGTGATACATATAGCACAACATCGGTAAAAATCTGATGGCACTTTACCATTCATGGATGAACAATGAGCAGAAGAGAGCTATTGAGAAGCCCCAGAGTTCAGTGTTTTGCTCATAACACTTCAACATGGTAGGAGAAGCCAGGAATTGAACCAGGACTGTTCAGTTCCAAAGATGACTGCTCTTGCCACGCTGTATGTGCATTAATACTGCGTGTAATCATATACATGTACTTGTTAAAACACATGTATATATTTTACATACCTTCAACTTTATTTTTATGAATTTCTTTCGATCTTTCCTTTTATAATTTTGGTGGCCAAAGTAGGAAACCTTGTAGCCCCTTCTTTGGCCATCCTCAGCTGCAGAAGCTGGCTCTGGGGACTTGGAATCTCATCTTTCTGGCTGGGAAGGAACCGGAGCTGATAAGCAAGGCCGAGAGGTTCCAGCTAGATATAGTCAGACTCACCTCGACGCATGGCTTGGGCTCTGGGACCAGTCTCCTTGAGAGGGGTTGGACCCTTTTCCGCTCTGGAGTCGCCCCCAGTGAGAGGTGCCGGGCAGGAATTGGCATATCGACTGTCCATGACTCAGCACATGTACATTGGAGTTCAACCCGGTGGACGTGAGGGTTGCCTCACTCTGGCTTTGGGACGGGCTCTGATTGTTTGTGTCTATGCACCCAACAGCTATCCAGACTTCCCATCCTTTTTGCGGGACTGGGACCGCTAGGGAGCACTCCTACCAGAGACTCCCTCGTTTTCCTAGGAAACTTCAACGCCCTTTGGGCAGTGAGACCTGGAGGGGTGTAATTTGGGATAACGCCCCACTCCCAGATCTGAATCCAAGAGGTGTTTTGTCATTGGACTTCTGTGCACATCATGAACAGCATGATCAGGTTTTAGGGTGTGCATATCTCCACTTGGCACGTCATCGGCCTTGTTCTGGACTGGAGGATGAAGAGAGGGGCGGAGCAGTCAGCTGATCAGCGCCTGGCAGTGCGTTGGCTCCAATGGGGAGGATGCCAGTCAAACGTGGTAGAGCCTGTAAAAGTCTATAGGGAACATCTGGCAGAGTCTCCTATCACGAAGAGTGTCAACTCCCACCTCAAGCAGAGGTTCAACTATATGTCTCAGGGGGGGCGGAGACCATCTTGTCCAAGGAGTTCTACTGTTGATGCTGCAGATAGAGCTGTAGGGCAGTCAGTTATGAAGTTTATTATTATTACCCTTACCCGTTGTCATCAAGCTGCGGGAGTCCTATCAGCAATTTCTGGCCTTTCCGGTAAGGGTAGGCCCAGCAGCATTCAGGTTCGGTGGCGGTTGAGGCATCAACTTGGGCATGGGAGAACTGTGGCGAGGCCATTGACGGCTTTGAGGAGATTCTTGTCCATCTGGCGGCTCAGGAGAGGAAAGTGGTTCACCATCAACACTATGTTGTTGGAATGCTGTGCAGCTGAACTCCCCTTGAGACGTGCTGGGTCACTGGAAAAAAAGGTAGAAATCCCTCCTTTGGGGCAGGATTGAGAGCCTACTCTCAGTGGCACAGTTCAGGTGTCTTAGGGTTTTGTTCACTAGTGGGGGAAGTATGGAGTAGTTGGGCAGATTGGTGCGGCATTAGCACTGACAAAAACATGATGCATCATCGCATCGTGGCGAAGGAGCTGAGCCAAGCAGCTGAAATGACTTTTCTCCGCAACTCTTCCTTCAAGTCAGAGACTCCTCAACATCAAGAGGAACCTATAAATATGGCATATGGTTCGGAGGGCTCCTGTGGCACTACCAAGCGGTAACATCCAGGGATGACATAGGCCACTTTGGAGGGACTACGCCTCGGGATTCCCCTGGAAGGAAGAGCCGGTGGAGAGAATTCTTGGCCTTTGTGCTTCGGCCGCCGCCCCCGGCAACCCGACCCCAATCGAACAATAGGAAGGAAAGGCTCTTCACTTCCTGGTTTCCACGTCACCTACATGATCAGGGGGTACAGCGGGGGTAGAGATGCACCTTGTCCCATCACATGGAAAACACAGGGGGCCGCAGGTCTAAATCCATCCATGTTTAAATTTCAAACTGTAAAATATTAAAATTGGCATAAACCCCACCCCCTTATTACACTGAAATGAATTCTCCTTTCAGAAAAAAATAAATAAATAAAACATTCCGACAAGGTGGAGAGAGCTTTTATTTGACATAAAAAAGGGGTGCAAACTGGAATTTTTCCCTTTAGGTGTGGAGGGAATTAAAAAGTGATTTCATAAGGTTCATGTGTGACACGTCATATAAGATGAATCCAAGGAGGGAAGGGGGAAAAAAAAAAAAAAAATTTCAGATAAAAAGGACCTTGACCGTTCTGCAAATTAAAAATAGGAAACCATAAAAAGAAGAAATCGGGTCCTCCATTCCTGAAGCCCTTGACTAAACTCATACATTTTCCAAGTGACATTCATATTTCAACACAATATTTATTTACAGTTTAAGATTTCTCTTGATCATAGCTGTGGGAAGGAAGAAAAAACAAAAACAAAAATAAAAAAAACAATGCTGAGGGGAAAAGATAAAACTCTTGGAGCTGTACATTTTGATTTTCCACAGTCTCAGGACAAAAAATTAAAAAGAAAAAAAAAGAAAAAAAAAACAAACATCTTTATATGGGATCTGAACAAAAAAAAAAAAGACCGTTGTGAACTCTGTACAATTTACAATTTTCAAATAATCGTCACGATATTGCAGTAAAATGTCACCCTCTTCCTCGAAGAAAAAAATAAAAAATAAAAATATACAGTAAATCCGAGACAATTCTACAGTACAGCAACGAGGGAAAAGTGCCCGAGAACCGAAGGAGGCCGAAGCCGATCATTCACTTTAAACTGTCCTTTTTTTTTTTTGTTTGTTTTTTTTTTTGGATTTACATCTTTGACACGCAGGGAATGTTAAAAGCCACACAAACATACACACGAGGAGAGGGAGTCTGACGCAGGCTTTGCACGGAACGAAAACAAAAATAAAAATTAAAAAACGGAAGCGGTAATGTGTCGTGGCAAGACGCGACCGCTATTTTACACAGCCTGGAAGAAAACCAGAAAACCAAGGGGCCTAAAGCAAGATATACATGGGGAGCAGTAAGAGCTTGAGGATTGACCGTTTCAGCCGTGAACTTTAAAAAAAATAAAAATAAAAAAAAGAGCACAGAACCCCTCCCTCCCCCTCACCCACAACCCATAATGTTCAGAAGCGGCGTGCGTTGAGAGGATGACAAGTCATGTAACTCAAATGCAACTCTTGACATCATAAACAGTCATAGCGGGATAAGAAATAAACAAAACAAAACACTTCTGGGGATCCCCCCCCCACAAATGGACATGTTTTAAAAAAACATGACGGACACAAGGCGGAATGTGAAGGTTAGAAAAAAAAAAACAAAAACAACATTCAACTTCATATTTTCCTGGCACAAGTTACATGTAAAAAAGGAAAAAAAAAAAAAAAAAAAATTAAAAATAAAAAAAGGCATGGAGTGGTAGTAGTCTCAGGAATGGCACTCAGGGGAATATCCAAGGCTATCTAGTCTGGATATCCATCTCACTCCTTCCAGGTCTCAGTCTTACGTGGGAAGGGGGGGGTTAAGGGTGTTAACGGGCTCAGACTCTTGAAAAGAAAACAGATTTAAACTATTTTACCCCTCACTCCCCGAGACGAAGGGGTGATCTCAGCCTCCAAACCCAACACCCGACTGCATCTTCCGACCCAACTGTGTCCCGGAGGCACAAACGGCTGAAATACACCGGGCACACACCGATTGAGTTACGCACACACACAATTAACATTACGCCACGTGTGTGTGTGTGTTTGTTGTGACTACGCAACATTCCGGGCTTGGAAATGAAAGCATCTACGCGGACGAGTAAAGCAAGCACAGTGGGCCTCACGCATGAAAAATTGATATGAACAAAAGCTTTCTTCCAGGAGATGACAACAGCAATAACAACAACAACAACGGAGTCCTACGTTTGTAGTAAACGAGATGGATTACGAGGAAATACTGTAAATCCGGGTTTTGTATGAAATGACTGGCAAGTTACATAAACAAAAATTAAAAAACATAGAATTAAAATGCCACCGGGTCCTTTTCCCTCATAAATGAAGACGCAAAGGTATTTTTGGTCCAAAAAATAAAAATAAAAAGCTCCTGGATTCAAAGAGCGTCCTGCTTTCTGTTTGGTTTGTGTGTGTGTGTGTGTTTGTGGGGAAGGTTCAAAATACTGGAGTCAGAAAATACTGAGTTTTACATATTTCGTCATGTCAAAGTTGTGGACCCACCTCTTAATATCTGACATTCAGTGGGTTCAAACATTCAGCCATGGGTATGAGAAATGGGGCTGATGTCAGTAAGCACTAAATACAGGCAGGTGTGTGTGTGTGTGTGTGTGTGTGTGTGTGCAGAACTCACATCTTTTAGAAATGGTTAATGGCCATTTTACTGTGATAAGAAGCTAAATTCATACGCGAGACCCACTGACACCCCGAGGCCACGGCCAGCAGCAGTCTGGCTTGTTTCTCCACAATAGGAGTCAAACCAATGAGAGCCTGTGTGTGTGTGTGTGTGTGTGTGTGTGTGTGTGTGTCTCTGTCTGGGAACAGGCCACTCAGCTTATGTGCCCGGTGCATTTGAAGCAAAGGAATGACCACCTGCCCCTTTCCCCTCGAATCCTATGAGCGGGGATACTAGGACAACGACAGAGGGAAAAAAACAAAAAACAAAAAAAAAAGAAAACAGAAAAAAGTCCCGAAGATTTTCTTCTCATGTATATATCTATATATATAGAGATATAGATTCATTCAAGTACTTTCAAAAAAAACAAGATGGAAAAAAAAACCACAATAAGTTAGACGGGGGGGGGGAGCTGACGTGAGCAATCAGGGGTCAAAGGTCAACTGAAAAGCTTTGCAGTGTAAAATACACACCACAAGCAGGTTTTACACACTGATTAGTTGATAGTTTGCAAACGTCTACAAATTTCCGTAGATGAGGGAGCCAGCGGGGTGGAGGTGGGGGTGGGGGGGGGGTCTGTTGGTCTCGGGCCTTGTGTGTGTGTGTGTCAAGCAAGGGAGGGTGTCATGGCATAAAAAAAAAAAATAAAAAAAAAAAAGAACAAAACGTGGGTGATTGTGAAAACAAAAAAACAGTGTGAATTTTCCTCCCCCGAATAGAAAATGCCTGCTACGTTTAAAGTAATAAGCACGTTATAAGTACAGTATCGAGAAGGCTGAGGGGGTCGACAAATGTAGTGCAGTCATGGTCTCGAGCATTTTTTTTTTTTTTCCTTTTTCACATTTTTGTTTACCTTCTCTCCCAGCCACCCACCCACAAAGCCATGGCTATTTGGAATGAGAAAAATACCCCCACCCCCCCTCCAAAAACAAAAAAAAAAAAAAAAAAATTCACATTAGCAAGACTTGGAAAAAAAAAACAAAAACAAAAAAAGAATCAAGAGGACAGGCGAGGTGAGGATTGTTGTTAAAAGGTGGTCCTCCCGCGATGTGTAATTTAAAACGAGGAAATGGCATCGGGCGACGCCAGCAGGTCAGTCTCACTGCGTTCCCCCCCCCAAAAAAATAACAACACACGTCAAGCATTTTTTTTTTTTTTGCTTTGCAGCACAAGAGGGGTTTCCCGACGGGACATTCAGGGACGGGCACATCCTAACACCATAATGAGTAAATACACCAAACCTTCCATTTGGCATCGCTCTGAACAGGAATACATCAGTTTTGGTGTGTGTGTGTGTTTCCGAATGTGTGTGTATGGGGGGGGGGTGCAGTCCTAGGGGTTTGGGCTTCGCTATATATACATCCCCCGTCTGGCGTCCCAATCGTGCGTCTCCTTTGCACGTGTGACACGATGTGCTGGGTGGCCGGGGTTAAGGCATCGGACGGCGGCGTTGGGGAGGCCGTGAGTCCGTCTCCGCGGTTGGGGTTTGGGAGTTGGGTGAAGGGGGAGGAGGGGGGGGGGGGGGTTGCGCGTTTTTCCTCGTTCCAAAGCGTAAGCCTTGTTGGAGCCCGTCCTATCCCGCACCCTCCCCCCGGGTCGCTTACGTTTTGGTCTTGTTTCCTTTAAAATTGGTCGTTTCCTTCCCGTGCACGTGACGGATTCTATAAATGCTCCAAAGTCTGTCCCCTCTTTCTGTCCATACATTCAGTGTGTATGTTTGTCAGTAAGAAATACTGGTGGCAACAGTGACATAAATATTATAAATAGTTTTTTTTTTTTTTTTGTTAATTTTTTTTTTTTTTTCCTTCCTCCTCGGCCCAACTTTACATGTCAAGTTGCCACCCGTCCGAAAGCCGACGACGGGACCAAAAACTGCATGAGACCAAACCAGCTGTAGTGTATGAGTGTGTTTGGGGAGAGGGGAGGGGGCGGCGTGGTTAAGGAAAATGCGTTAACCAAGCGATGAGCGGAGAGCGTCCTCGGACAACACAGTGCAGGAGGAGGTGTTTCTGGTCTTTTTTTTGGGGGGGGGGGGGGGGGTCGGCCTCTTTGGAGGGAAAAGTGCAGGGGCCGATTGGCTGACTGATGCGGGTTTGGGCGCCTCAGCTGTCCGTCCGTCCGTCCGTTCGTCCATCCATCCATCCGTCCGTGCTCCTGGCTCCTCGGGTGTTTATGGTTTACATTCAGTCCCAAGTCAGGAACGACCAAAAGAGCAAAAGCAGAGAGGCTTTGGGGGGGAGGGGGAGTGTTAAAAAAATTATAATAATTAAAAAGAAAAAAAAAAAAAAAAAATGTCACATTGGATTTAGACAGAAATGAAAGTATGGAATTGTTGTGAGTGAAACAAAGAAATCAGTCTGGGATCAGAAAAGGGTCCGAGGTGACCAAAAACAACAAAACAGGGAAAAAAAAAAAAAATCAAAACAAAAACAAACTCGTCTTTGAAAAAAAAAAAACAAAAAAAAAACAACCCCAAAAAACAATATTATCTACGGAAAAATACAGACGAAAAAAAAAAAAAAAGGTTTCCCATTGGCCTACTGGCTGGCAAAACATTCCTGCACATCATGGCAGAGGACAATAATAATAATAATAAAAAAAAAAAAATTAAAATTAAAATTAAAAGAGGACTTCCGTCACGAGTGTCTCGAACACCTCGACGGAGCCGTTTCGAACTCCGGAGGACAACTCGACCGAGATCTCTCGGCTATCTCCCACTTTATTATTTTTTTTCCTTTCTTTTTTTAAATTTTTTTTCTCTAATTCTGTGTGGGGCCGAACTGATTTCTGAAAAAGATTCACAAATCAACTGAGCTGGACACTCGGGACGCTTCCGGCTGGGGGTTGGGCAGCGGCGGCGGGCCATCATTTGTGCCGCGGCATGTTCTTCTTCCGTTTCCGTTTGAAGAAACAGCAGCACCTGCAAAGAGAGAGGCGGAGGTTAACCTTAAATGTGACGGGTCAGGGGGGCGGGTCCTCGAATGGGAGGTCAACGCTGGCAGTTAAGAGTGTTAAATGCTATCGATTGACTTATTTTGGAAATAAATTTAAAAAAAAAAAGCGTCGGGTGCACAGAAAAACGTGGAGCAGTGCACGCACAGGGCACGAGACAGGATGAGCTTCGATGGGTCGGTAGAAGTAAACATACACAAACGACGACGACAAAAAAAAAAAAAAAAAAAAAAAAAAGGCCGTGGATTAAGACATAGGACAGTGACTGGGTTTTTTTTTTTTTTGTTTTTTTTTTTAAGATTTACACAAAAAAAATCCCTTTTTTTTTTCTTCCCCCATCTTGTCTCCCAGATGTAAGTCATTCGCCAAACTTTCAGCATTAGTTTTTTTTTAATATCCTGAATATCTGCTTTTAGCCTTGCAAGTTAGAGCGGGGGGGAAAAAAGGAAAAAAGAAATTAAAAAAAAAAATGAAAACTGGGAGGCGGCGGTTTTTAAAGCGTAAAGCACGGGGACGGTCATGTCAAACCCTGCGACCTCGAGGTCAATCAGAATTGAAGGAGGACTCTTAACACTGAAACATTTGGTGGCTACAAAATGTATCAAGGGTTTGAATGAAGTATAGCCAAATAAACAAATCAATAAATAAAAAACTACTTCAGGCTTTCCTGTCAGCCCTGACAACATGTTGACGTATTTAATATCCCAGGAAGTGTGTGTGTCTGCTTTGTTCTGCACTTCATCGTCGAGTAAGGGTTATCATACAAAAAGGGGGAGGTCCCTGTTTCCCGTGTGTGTGTGTGTGTGTGTGTGTGTGTGTGTGTGTGTGTGTGTGTGTGTGTGTGTGTACGCGCGCACATGTGTGTGTGTTGCACTAAAAAGGTACCAGTGAGAGTTCACTTAAGACACAACAACTCCACCGGGCCCAGCCCAGGCTGATCCACTCCCCCTGTCCCATAAGTCTGATGTGGACGAGCAGAGAGGGACTCACCACAGGTTGAGCATTTTCACGCAGCTACAGCAGAGAGAGGAAAGAAGTGTAAAAAGGAGGGGGGAGGGGGGTGGGAAATAAAAGAAAAAAAAAAAAAAAAGAAAAGAAAGATAGATTAATAACAGCGAGTACGAGATGACGGGACCGGGCACACATGCCGCACACAAACATGCACAAGTGAAAACACGACGACGGAGGAGGAGGGGGCGGGGGGTAAAGGATGAGCCTGCGGGAACATTCATCCGGCGGATTGATTGATTGTTTTATTTTATTTATTTTTTTCTCTCAGGGATGGCCGTCCGCTTTCAAAATGGCTGCCGTCTCGTCTCTTAAAATGCCAAATCCGCGGGTTTCGACGCTTTACCCTAAAAGGATGAGCCTGCAAAAAAAATATGCGGGGCTCGCGTACGTGCGCGCGAGATGGATTTGGAAATGCTGCGCGAGGCGACGCCTGGCCATCCCAGTAAATAAATTCAAAGACACGACTGACAGATGACCCGACGGAGGCCGGGTTTATGAATTACAACGTGATCTCATGTGGGGGGGGAGTGAAAACACAACGTGAACGGAGTCAAACATCACTTTTTTTTATATTCAAGATTAGAATATTCAAGAATAGTTTTGCTTTTCCTGCTTTTTCCCTTGTAATCCCAAAAAGACAGAAGTCGGTCTTCAATGCATGTGACATGAACATAGCATGGAAACGTCAGGATTCCTCATCAAGGAAAAAAAAAAACAAAAAACAAAAAAAAGGAAACGAATGAAACACCATCAGTTTTCTTCGATATACCACGCATCGATGTTTGATACGCAGAGCCCGCCATAAATAAGACAATCGCCCTGTCAAGATGGGAGTGTGCTTCTGTGTGTGTGTGTGTGTGTGTGTGTGTGTGTGTGTGTGTGTGTGTGAGAGTGGCAACGGCAGCGGGGTTCGGCGCTGTCGGCAGGCAAAAATAGAAACCGGCGCTAATTAATGCGAACGGCGGATTCCTGATAGTACGGGAGGAGAGGAAATAATTTATCACGCCGGCTTCAGCGCGCGCACGCACACGTGCATGCGCGCGCGCACGCACGGCTGCAGCGCGTTAACATGGGAACGTCACCGACAAATGCACATTCAGGATTAAAATCTGGATTCATCCTAACCTATAAAAAGACGCCGGGGGACATTTAATATTTACTTTGTGCACTCACATAACGCAAATCTGGAATAGTGTCTGTAATATTTATCACCGCATTGGATTCCAGGATTTTTGTTTTCATTCAGAACTGGATATATCACAGATTAGTCGGACGTAAGGTGGAGACACGGGTTCAAGCGTTGCGTTGTTTTGGTCTTTGGATTTTTAACTGAATTGATCGCCCGGCCGCTATAATTTATCCTTGTGAGTCGAAGAGCTGGACACGACGGCGTGACGCTCGGCTGACGGTGCTTTTTTTTTTTTTTTTCTTCCTCTTCCCCAGGTTGACGTCACTCCCCGGAAACGATACGGGGCGGCGAATCGATCCGCGGGATGGAAACGCGTTGGCGAAAGCGGAAAAAACAAAAAAAAAAAACCTCGACAGTCGGACGAGAGAGGAGAGGGGCGGGGTTTAGGGTGACGGGTGGGTGGGCTGTCACAATTCCACAGCACAGCGAGAAAGAGCGAGAGCAGTACAGAGGAGGGCGTGGGAAAAGAGAGGAAGCAGCATGAACACAGAGGAGGAGGAGAAGGAGGTGGATTGGGTGCGGCGGGTGCGTGACGTACTTGGCCTCGTCGACCACCTCCACCTCGGCTGGGGTTGTGATGGGTGCGTTGGAATGAACGGCGAGCGGGTCATCGGCGTTCAGCTCCCCGTTGGTTGAACTGACCACCTGTGGCACAAACGGGTGTTAGCTTAAAAGCCCTGAGCCGCGTGTCGAGTCCATGTTTTCACGCTGACGTTACAGAGTACCATCTTTTTCTTTTTTTTTTTTTTTTGGGTGAACCGATTAGTGACTTTTGACAGCCGGCTCTGCGCACGCTGGTGCTACAACAGTACCACCTCCTGTCGGAAGAGAGTACTTCGAACGTGAGTCATGATGTGTCACGATATTCAAATCGTAGAGAGGGCAGCGTGGGTCGATTGCTTAAATAAAAAATATGAGGTCAGGGATACCCAGACTACCATTTGTTGAGGGAAAAACAGCACTGATGGGGAGAACATTAAAATGGCATCACTGTGTCATGGCTGGAATGTGGGGGGAAAAAAAAAACAAAAAACAACAAAAGCAGGAAGTGAGAAATATACTATTCCGGTGAATGTACTTAAGTCACTTTTATGCTCTTAGAGCGGATCATTCTGACTTGTTTCCATTTTCATGAAGCTAAAGAAAACATTTGTTGCGAGCTTTCAATATGAAAGTCACAGACGGACCTGATAAAAATAAAAAAAAAATAATAAAATAAAAAAAGAAAATTCCTGATTTATGAAACCATTTACAGAGTCACTGCAGATGACAATTTTGAGGGGAAAGGAAAAAAAAAAAAAAACTGCAGCTGAAACTGCTGGATGCACGCAAAACCTGCTGGTTGCGAGATCTGTGCACTGTGTCAGCCCTGCCAGGGAGCCTATCTGAGAATTTCAATACCGTCAGCCCTGTATTACATAATTATTGGCTTGGGAGTCAAACTTTTATTCACGCTCTCCGCTGAAACAACCGTGGTGATTATGAGGAGAACCCCACAAGCTGTGCTTTTTTTTTTTTTTTTTTTTTTAAACATAAACATATCAACACAAGTGCGACATCAGACATCCTGTCTGAATGTCAACAACTCCTTGCTGGGAACTCGCCCTCACCAATTTATTTAATTGAAATTATTCTGAAGTAGATTTTGAATCCCATTAAAAAGATTAGAGAAAAGGCCAATGATCATCATTTTCAATGGATAAAAACGAGACACGTGGTTTCTCTATGTGAGCAATTTTTGAAAAAAATACCCACCTTAAGACAAGTGAACACAAATACAATTTATGAATAATAGTTTTTGGATCGGGTTACCGATCACATCTGAATGTTGATTTATGTTGTCTTTGTTTCACCAGAAAGTGGGGAAACCAAGAGGGAAAACATGAATGGCATTTCGCAAGAAATAAGCCCCATGTAGCGCCCTGTCACGTAAATTGCCTTGTGAAGGTATTGAGCAGATGGTGAGGTGTCACCGAAGTGTAGAGGCCCTTTTCCAACACAAGAGCATGCACTCAGCGGGCTAAGCCGGGTCACCCTGCCATGCAAGGGGCTTCTTGATCTCACGGGGAGAGTGAGGGAGGAAACGTCCAAGCAACATAACCAGAAAGACTGGAGATCAGAAGGCTAATGCTTGTAAGAGGCTACATAACATCTTCACCATCTGCAAGGGTGTGTGTGTGTGTGTGTGTGTGTTGGGCGGACGGGGTGACATCGAATGACATGCATATGGTGGTGCAGAAAAACAACATTTCCCAGCCAGAGGTATAACAGGGGGTAGGGGGAGGATTATGGTTGTAGATCTGTCTCATGTATGAAAAAAAAAACAAAACAAAAACAAACAACCTACAGTTCAAAAGTTATGTAGTGGCAGCCGTTTTTTTGAAACGTCGCGCAGATCAGAAAACGGTCGCCTAGGGGGCGAAATTTTTGAAAATAATAGATTATGAGCCGATGGATAGTAAATGGTACATCAACAACGGGAAAAACTAGCGCATTATTTTGCAAAAAGGAATTAGGTGCATCTTAGTAGAGGGAACCAAACAAAGATGGCTGACCCTACACGGATTTTTTTTTTTTTTTTGTAAAAGCTAAAAAGAAGGACGGCCGACGCTGCTTCATCCAATGAGACAGATCCGACTCCACATGGGGGGTGGGGGGCGCAACTGGTCGATGAGGTGAGGGGTGTATACCTGCACTGAGCCCCCGTGCCTGTCCGCTGCCAGGTGGGAGGTCAGATAGGAGGAGTTTGCTTGGCGAGTGGGCTGCACCTCCCACGCTCCTCGTCGATCAGAGACCGCTGTCTGCTCAGGGGTTGGGGGGAGGGGGACGGCAGTGATGGGAGGGGAAGTGGGGGAGGGGGTGCAATGGGAGGGGAGAGGAGGGGGAGTGATGGAATATTTGCATTAGGAGAGATGGGGGGGTTGGGGTTGCGTGGCCAGGTATCGTGCAAAGCAGCATGGGAAATGTAGAAAAACAAACAAAATAAAAGAGCGAATCGAGAAAAAAAAAAAAAAAAAAAAAAAAAGGAAGCACGGCTTCAGCCAAAGAACCGAACCAACAGGAAACAAATACACCCCGAGCCAAGAGAGGATTGCTAAATTTGGCCTCCTTTTCACCATTGGAAGATGAACACAGTAGCGCAACAGGGTCGACCAACGTCCGGACACGTTTCTGCACGGCAGCCCACTATTCACTAAATGAGTGGTGACACTTGCCGCGGTTCACTCCAGCATATTATCGGGCTGCACGCGCCGGGTTGGGTACAACCTGCTCAGAAAATATTCGGAAATGGCACGTCGAGATTTTAAAGTCTCCGTAAACAGCGACGTGTGCCGGAGATATTCAGAGCGGGGATATGTTTATCTCTACTTCTTCATTTTGCAAATTTTCTTCATCGAGGTTGAAATGAAAATACCTGCTCTTACTTTCGCTGGAAGGCAGCAAATATCTGTCTACACATTGAGAGCGTGTCGTTTCGCATTGAACGGAAGGTACAGAAAATGAGCAAATTCACCTATCTGGGATAGTTGTCAGATATGACTGACTCCCCATCAGCTGATTCTACATATCTATCTGAGAGGATTGCAGTATCTGTTTCCCCCCCCCCAAATATCCAGGTTCTATCTCCTTTTATGGGGAACGGAGGCCTGAAAGCATGCATGCATTGCCCTACTCTTTAGCATACGAAAAAAACCCGGCATACCTGGTTTCTTATCGGCGGGTGTTGCGAAGGCCGGTCCCTGTGAGGGTGGCTCTCTCGCGTGACGGCGGACGCCGCGGAGTCTATGTGGACGGATCCCACTGGTGTGGGCTGGAGGGAATAATACCCAGATCAGTGCCTGTGTGCTTAAGGAACACGTGGGGGGGCGGAAGCAATTTGTCAGACAGCAAGGCATCGGTGAACGGTCTCCATGTTACTTACGATCTGCCTGCCAACCCAGTCATATGTGTAGTCAAATGTGTATCCTTTTCGCTCAAATAGCTCAGTGAACAGAGTCCTTAAATATTCATAGTCGGGCTTTTCAAAGAAGTCCAACCGTCTCACATATCGCAGGTAGGTGGCCATCTCCTCTGGTGTGTTTAAAAAAACAAAACAAAACAGAAATAAACATGGCTTATATATTCAGATGGATAACAATCAAAGTCATGTTTCTAGTTACATCCAATTGTTTTGTTTGCACAAAAAGAGATCGAAAAGTGGGTTTAGATTGCCGATTCGTGCGTTTCGATTCAAAGTTACCTGGGAAGTTCTCACAAAGGACCTCGATGGGAGTGTTTCGCTTCGTGTCTCCGATCTTCTGGTATCGCTCTTTCAGCGTGTCAGCCTGCGGGAGAGTTGACACCAGCCAGGTGTGAGACTCACA
Source organism: Fistularia commersonii (assembly GCF_037954325.1). NCBI lineage: Eukaryota > Metazoa > Chordata > Actinopteri > Syngnathiformes > Fistulariidae > Fistularia > Fistularia commersonii. The sequence continues at coordinate 21,158,575 of NC_141286.1, forward strand.
TCAGACATCTGACGTGGCTGAGTCGTGGTTAAATTGAAAAAAAAAAAAAAAAGCATCCGGTGGCAACTGCTTTGGAACTGACACTGCTGGGAAATGCTAACTGTTTGTGTCAAAAAAAAAAAAAAAAAAAAAAAAAAATTTAGATAGCTCTTTGGACCTAAAAGTGTTCATCAGTAGTGTCACTATTCATTTAAATTATATCTTAAAAAAAAAAAAAGATGTAATTATTCCATCACTCTTGATTCGCTGCCTGAATTCAACTCCTCTAAAAATAGAAAGAGAATAAATATTGGAAACATCAGTCCGACCATGCGGAAGGCCTAACTTGCAATGCCGATAGATTTCCACTTTGGAGGCCTTTGAAAAACACAGAGATGATAAACAAGTGAAAAGAACACGAGGCATTTTCTGTGCTATCTTTATGAGGGGGGGAAAAAAGATAAATTAAAAAAAAAAACATATATATATTAAAAATAATAATAAATAAATAAAAACTTTCCATGTGGGTGGAAACTGTGTATGAGATTTTGTAACACTCCCATGTACTTGGCATACCTTTAGTCCTTGCCATGGTAGACTCCCACGGAGGAAATACATGAACATGTGGCCTAAGGCCTCGAGGTCATCTCGCCGACTTTGCTCTGCATCAAACGATTTGATAACATTTTAATTCGGTAAAACAAGCGTGGGGTAGCTAAAGCTAACGCTCAGAGCCGTGAAGTGGATCTTACCTTTGCCCAAATGTGTGTTGATGGACATGTATCGGGCGGTGCCTGTCAGACTCTTGTGCTCCCGATATGGAATGTGTTTTTTGGTCTCGGGGTCGATGTACTCTTTAGCCAGGCCAAAGTCAATGATGTGGATGACGTGTTCTTTTTTATTCCCTTGCCGCCCGATGAGGAAGTTCTCGGGTTTAACATCTCTATAGATGAGGTTTTTAGAATGTACATACTCCATCCGGGAAATCTGTCAGGGAAATAAAGCAGAGTTGGCGAAATGAAAAAACAGAGAAAAAAAAAAAAGGACTAGTAAGGGAGCTTCCCGGATTTACATAACATTAAGTACAACATCTGAGTCACAGAGCATTTTTAACAATAAAAAAAAAAAAAACAGTTGAAAATAATCCAAGATGTGTCATTCAACAAAGGCAGAATAAAGGTGGGATATATTTGACCAACTTTGTTGGGGTCCATAATTTTACTTGACGAAAGGTTTTCAGACCTTAGGTGCTAATTTCTTTATGTGTGTGAGGACTTCGAATACCATTCTTTGTTATGGAGAGTCAGCCTGAACCCGTACGATCTTTCAGAGGATTAAAAAGGACGGTGTAGGAGTTTCCACTGGTAACTCTTGTAAGAACGGTTGCTTGAGCCAAAATCTGCGGACTGACTTCTATAGGATAAACACGGGAGATTTTGCCAAGGTACGGGCAGCCGTGATTCTCTGCAGATTGCAACTTTAGGAGGATTTTCTTGCAAATTCGCAGAGGTTATCTGCAACACATGAGCTCTGCAGACTTTGTGCCGATAAAATGAAATGTTAGATGAGGTGACTGAAAGTCGAACTGCCCCGAGCTAATAAAATGGATAGATTAAATAGTGGGCTCCATTGTGTCTTTCTCCATCCGCTAATATAAAACATGTTGCCGTGTTGCAGATCGGACAGTGGTGGTACCACAAAGACTGGACGAACCAGAAACTGTAAACACAATTTCACTGGAGTTTAGATCTGACGTGGTAGAAGTTGTCTTCACAGATCTCTGCAAAATTACCTAAACAGGTGCTGCGTGCAACACCACTTGATAAACAAAATGCTTAAATTTCAGGCCAAAACACTTATCTCACTGAAAACAATGTCAAGAAGCATTATTTGAAGAGGTCTTACAGATCCCCTTCCAGTCTACCTTCTTCACCTAAGGCGTAAAAATCGTGAATTGTGAAATTCAACCAATTTTTTCGGCAGTTTGACAAATATCACTATCTCAGACATTGGTCAACTGTTGGGATTGGAGTTGTTGGCAGGTGTCGTCTTAGTAAGAGCGACATTTTATAAAACCGGTGTATTTAGATATGGATCGGTCAATCATCAAGGGCACTCTCTAGGTCGTGTGAGCAAGACTCACCAACTGAATCGCAATCATTAAGACAGTTTTTAGCGAAAAGGTCCGGTCACAGAGGTCGAAGAGGTCCTCCAGACTTGGGCCGAGAAGCTCCAACACCATGGCGTTGTACTTCCCGCAGGGCCCGAAGTAGAACACCTGGGGTACCCCTTCAGCTGAAAGAGAGAGGAAAGAGTGTCGGGACATGTGAAGGGAATCGTTCCCGGCCTCACGGACACAGTTGTACCATCCGCAGGTATGTCTCTGCTGTCCCAAATGCTCTTCGGAAAAATTTGCCATTGCAAAGTACTTCAGATCAGTTTACGGTGTACAAGCCAAAATCCCAAAGGCCTCTAATAAGTTTCTTTCAGTTCGACAGAAGACATGCAAACACACAGGAAGGGCTGATGGAGGTCAAAGTGGCGAGAATGTTTGTTATTCCTGCCTCCCCTTGACAAATGATATTTCTAAGTTGGGTCCACGGGAATCACAGAAGAAGATTTAAAGTAGAAAGAGAGGAGGCGGGTGAGCGCCACAGACCCCGAGGACAAGAGAGCACGAGCGATTTCCTCGATAATAGTTCACGGGGGGGGGGGGGGGGGGGGGGGGGGGGGGGGGCAGGAGAAGAGTCAAGCGGAAATCTTTTCTCCACCTCGTGGCCTCACAAATAATTTATATTCCCTCTGTTCTGCTTGCTATGATTGCTCCGAAATCCCTTCCGTCTCGGCTCTTATTATGCGTCTTGTCACAGCAAAGTTCAGAGATTAATCCAATTCAAATGGAATAATGGCCTCTACCCTGACCCTTGTACTCCTCTTGGGTGATTTGTAATGTCCGCAATCTCGGACTTAAAGCTTTTGTGCTTTTGAATCGGAGACAGGTATGCGAACCTCATGCTTGAAGTTGCAGTGTAAGCGGAGGTCCGGGTGTGAACTGCTTGAAGTTGCCTGCTTCTCCTATTTTGATGTCAGCGTCAGGGTTACAGTGCACAATTGGCGGTTCCATGTTTAACAAGGCAAAAAATGACTAAGGCCTCATACAAAAGATACAATTCTAAACTACTTATAACCATACAACCATTTAATTAAAGTTCCTTCTGTCATAAAATTTCTTTTATAAGAGGATGCCTGACATCTTGAATGCTAGGCTGCAAGAACTCTGAATGAGTGAATGACTTCATTGTCGGTTTTTAAGATTCGAACCGACGTGAACTGATTCTGGACACGCGGAGGCAGCGCAACAACCTCAAGCACTGATCTTTTCTCGTCTCATAATGTTGAACCGTGTGACAAACGATTATCGACGCGGTAAATCTGGTTACGCCGACACTCGTTTATGCAGAATGATTCCAGCAGGTCCAGCTGTCCGCAGTTCTGTATAGGATTCAATGTGTTTCTAGTCATTTGCGCAGTTGGGTAAATAATAATATACATGTATAGATGTATAGAAATAAGAATAAGAATGGTGTTGGACGCGCAAATGGCAAAAGTTCAAAATGAAACAGATTCTCTGAATCTATAATGTATATGTGGCTGTTTTATGCTATTCAGCGCTTTTTTAAGAGTCTCCACAGTTGTCCACTGCAAGGGAAGGAGAAAAAAAAACATGCAAGAGCCAAACAGCAACACACACACACACACACACACACACAAATGGGGTGCAGTAGGAATTACAGGGGTCATCCACTTATTCATTGTAGGGAGGGGCCAGATTAGCTGTTCGGCTGATTAATGCCAGGACCCACTTCCTGATGCAGCTTAAAAGAAAAAAAAAAAGGAAAAAAAAAAAAAAAAAGGCTGCGCTGTCGAGTGACACTTATAAGTCAACAAATGTTCTAAGTCTATAATGGATGAGGAATTTTGTTTATTAATTTAAAGAAAAAAAAAAATGCATGCAAATTATTTTAAATGAACCAAAACTATTTGGGTTAGTTTTTCAATCCCTTTTGAACATGTAATTGATCCACCTTTTGTTTTAAGTTAAGAGCAAGGAAAAGAGTCGACAAAAAAAAAAGCTATTTTGTACAGTTCAATAGTGTCTTTTTTTTTTTTGATAGGTAGAGAATCAAAAAAAAATAGAAGTCAAACAGTTGTAATTAGAAAGTAGCCGTCAGCCTCCCTGCACTCTAAAATCAGATAATTTCTATCATCAGCCTACATCTACCATTTCTCTGTCAAACAGATGGCCAGGAGATGAGGTTACTAAATTGCCAGCGTGAACTTTGTTCATGTGTTTCGGGCTCTTCATCGTAACGTTTGCATAGCGACCCTGATTTGTCGCGTTAACACGTTTGCATTAAATACGTCGAGACATTTGACTCGCCAGCTGGATGGTAGGACAGACACTGGGGCACGAGTGGTGGCAAAAACGCTGTCAGCTAGCATGTGGACACGTAGGAGTTGTGCTGTGCTCCGTACGCCATTATGCATTCTGTGGGTTTGCTAATTGCACAATAGGAATGAGTGCTGTTAAAACAGGGTGGGAGGCCTAAAGATCGGAGATCTTCTCTAAGTAAGTGGATGAATTATTGCGCGGCTTAAAACAGGGGTTGGCAAACCTTTTAAAAATAGGAAAACTAAAGACAACAGAGTCATGGTGACTTTCTGCAAAAACAGGCTCATAAGTCGCTTAAATGACATCATACCCTAAACTGTGCAGTAATCCCAAACAAGCGTTTGACTATTTTTTATTTCTTTATTTCTTAAAGATCAATTTCTTACTTTAAAGTACTCGAAATAGCATCACACAGATACACAAATGCATCAGTATTGTCGGTTATTGAAAAAAAATACTCATTATAATACTCAACCATTAGCGGGTCAGGTTGAATGTCTAGTTTGCTGGTTTGATCGGTTCTTTATCACACTAGGTTAAAAAAATAAAATCACGCACAAAAACAATCTTGACATGCAAGGTGCGCGAAAAAAACGACTGAATGTGTATCATTATTTTGATACAACTTTACAAAAATGACTACACAACTTATGACATTTCAAAACCTAATTATATGCAACTATAGGTTTTGTCTCAAAAATTTTCATGTCAAGCCCGTAGTGGTTATTCCACTAGGTTAGCTCAATACTAAAAGGCTGGACAGCAGATCATTTTCTCTGGATAAATGCTTTTATGCCAGACATTCCGAGTCTAGCCTGGCATATAAATGTCATGTTTTGCTCCCGTTTTCACCTTCCACGGATCATCGCTAAAGTCAAGCTCTTTGTGTTGGTTGCTGAGATGGATATGGTAATAAGATGCATAATTTTCCTCCCACCTTCACCTCTGTGGACTTAAAAACACAAAAAACGCTTTTTACTTGGCTTTGGCAAAAAAAAAAAAAAAAAAAAAAAAAAATTAAATCATTAATAGTTTGTAAATGCCAAAAGGGCCTCTGCAAAGGCCAGTCTCTTTTCAATTCCTTGATGAGGGGGGGTTGCGGTTACTCAGGCCTGGAATTAAAAACGCAGTTGTCAAATACAAGGAGCAATGTGCTCCCTTTTTTTTTTTTTCAGGTGTTTGTTGTTATAACTCTGCTTAGGTTCACTACTCCTATTCAGTTTCTGGGGCCCCCCCTAAACTCTCTCCCATCGGACGTGTCGAAAAGCCTTCGGCTGATGATCAACTAGCACATACGTCCTGTGGCCGAGAAAGAGGAAATAACTCTCCGCACCAGCCCATGGCAGTTGTTTGTATTAGCCATTCGGAGAGAGGGACCAGTAGACCCCAGACTGTTTGCCCTCTGTTTTCATACCACACTCATTGAACTTCTGCTTCTGATGGGGAATGTTTCGGACGAAAAAACGGTGCTTTTGTTTTCAGGGATCTGCCGGCGGGTGGGAACATTTTTCGTGGTTTTCGTGTTTTCTGTTGCTTTTCTCAGATCTAAGTGATTAAATACGCCAATAATAATATAAGCACTCGCCGATCGCGAACGCTGACAGATGGCCAGCCGCTGCTTCTGTGTGTCCGCGGTTTCGCTTGGATTTTAATCTTGCTACATAAATACAATTACTCATATTAATGGTTTCTTGCAGTGTCATATTAATTACTACAAGAATCCAACTTGAAGATAATGACTATAGGCTTTATTGCATGTTCGTAAATAACCTTTATAGTCACTGGGAAATGGCTACAGACTGGGCAACGGTTAAAAAGCTGGGGTTGTGTTACAAGGTAAATGACTTGGTTACGCATGTGCCGCCTAACAGCGTCAACCACCTTTTCAGTAACACAACAATACATTTGTCTGCACACTCTAGAAGGTGGCCAGCTATGCTTCGCTGTCCATACTGACTAACATCGCTCGCATATTTGAAACGGAGATGCAGAATTCCTAATTAAAAAATCTGCATTTGTATCCAGTGACAGTTGGTTGTAGACAGAAAACAACACCTGATTAAGCGACTGAGTCAAACCACATTAATTCATAAAGAGCCTCTCACACAGGCGCTGTGAAAACATCACCGGCTGAGAGGAATGTGGCACGGCAATGAGGTCACATTATCCCATCTGGCGGAGAGGACAGAGGCAGGTTAGCGCTAAGAAAGCCAGACCAGCGCTCTAAATATTTAATGACTTTCTGCACAGTTGGCCTTTTCTAGCAAAAACAATAGACATTATATTCCCAGTCTGGTTATCATATGTATGAAGACCTCAAAAAAACAAACAAAAAAAAAAAAAAAAGCCACATCAGACACTACCAATGCTAACAAATTAACTTTTATTTCTCAGAAAGCACACTATTATGAGATCACTTTAAAAAAAAAAAAAAAAAAAAAAAAAAAAAGATCTCATGGATTAATAAATCAATAGCATTTTTTTTTTTTTTTAAATCATCGTACTGCCTGTACTGGAATTAACATCATCTTCAGGCTCATTTTTATCGTCATAGCCATGATGAGCTCTCCAGTTTCCAATCATTTCCTCTAATGCCGGGACTAAAAAGATTACGGTCATCGAATCCTCGCAAGATTCCAGCGCGGCTACTGTATCGGGGATGTATCAGCACGCAATGACTAATCTTTTATGACAAGAGCAAGAAATTCTACGTGGGCCGAAAGGTCAGACGCGACTGCTATTTTACTGCGTTGTCTTTCATTCGGTGCATTAAATACACAAGCGCGAAGGGAGAGGTTGTAAAAAGGGAAAAAGTCCCAACATCAACATATACGATCGAATAGGGAGATAATGTTTCCACAGACGTGTATTTTTTCAAAAGTAAAAATATATGACTGCAGTAAGAGTCCCTGCTCTACACAAATCTAGTACGTTAACCCTACAGCCCTAACATTGGGTGAGTGAAAACATTTTCGGGTGGATTTTCATTGGGGGAGACAGTGCCTTCATCCCAGTAATATGCAGGCTGAAGAAGTAGTTCCTGGCTGCGTGTCCGTTCTTTGGAATTTTCTTTGACGACTTCCTAACTTTTCACTAATTTTGGAGTTTTTTTTACAGGGTCCCTCCAGTGATACAGTTTTTTTTTCTCCATTTTGCACAACTGGATATGGTGGAAAATGAAAGAAGAGTACTTCAATTTGCCAGATACTGTTGTATTTTATTATATGGTGACAGGGCGTATTTTTTTATGGGTTTATTATACAGGGGCGAAAAAAATACCCGATGTTGGTGATAGTGTAACTACTTGTGACCTTAAGTGTTCTATGGTTCAGTGGGGAGAAAGTCGTCCGCTAGCTATCACAAAGTCCAAGAAAGGATCACTTCCAGCTAAACTGTTGCTTAATTAAGAACCAAAAGGGACTAGGTCTGTCTTCTCAGGGCTTGAGTCAGCTGTGTTTGTGTGTGTGTGTGTGTGTGTGTGTGTGTGTGTGTGTGTGTGTGTGTGTGTGTGTGCTTGTACGCTACACAAGTATGAACTATATTTCTCATGATTTTATTTATGTAGCTTTTGAATAAATTGTACAGTAACTCTACAACATTACAGTAAGTTTGTGTGCAATTTGTGTGCCGCTCCCTATGATTCCACTTTGAAAGCTAATAAATAACAATAATACTAATAACGATAATAATGAGTTATGAAAACCAAAATAATCAAATGAAAAAAGTTCTGTAAAGTGAGAACATGAATATACAATGGCGTCAAATTTTGAGATGGCCCTCATAAGTGTAGCAATAATAATAATAATAATAATAATAATACTGTGTTATGAAAACCAAAAATCATCAAATAAAAAAATTCTGAGAAGTGAGAACACAAATACACAATGGTGCCAAATTTTGAGATGGCCCTTATAAGTGTGGCCATAATGATAATAATGATAATAATAATAATGTTTTATGAAAATCAAAAATAATAAAATAAAAAAAGGTCTGTAAAGTGAGAACACAAATATACAATGGTGTCAAATTTTGAGATGGCCCTTATAAGTGTAGCCATAATCCCGATGTGGCCGAGCGGAAAATGGGTTTTGTCACCACTGCAGCAAACTCTGGGGAATAAAGTCCATTTCTCGCGATGCCCTTCACAGAATCTCTTCCACTGAAACAAAAACAATACTTTTCTACTCTGGAGTGCAGCTGATGCATTTTGGGGGATCTGCAGATATATATATATATATATTGCAGTTTTGCAACAGCTCCTGAATGTGTCATACGCGCCCTTCCAAATGGGCCCAGTCATGAGATTTGCATTACCACTTTGACGTTTAAGGTAATCTCATTACTTTCTTTGTGTACTCTTGATTTTCAAAATCAGAATTATCATATTGCCAGATCTATTGCTTGAGTACTTACAGAGAGAAACTGTGTATGGGGATGGGATCTAGCTCTTTTTAATAATTATGACCAAAATAGATTGCCTCTAATAAAAAATTTTGTGAGGGTGCGCGTAGAGGGAGAAGATACCCTGGTTACGGTTACAAAAACAGTAAATGTATCAGCCAGACAGCGCTGCGTCTTGCTGGTTTCACAGCGGTGAAGCTGTGCCTTCTCTTCCAGACTATATCTCACTCATATGTACAAGTAAAATGAGCATATGAATAACAATAATTCATGGGGCCCGTCCGTCTTAGTGCCAGTGACTCTGGATTCTAGCTCTGCTGCTGGAAAAATATACAAATTTGCTCAACTTTTGGCAGTAATTCTGTCTTAAGCTAAGACAAGCATTAAAAAAAAAAAAAAAAAAAAAAAAAAAAAAAGGAAACAAAATAGAAACAAGTCCGTCGGCGGCAGCTTCTCACTTTCAGCCTATAAATCTCCCACTGGTTGAAAAGCTTTTAGCCCTGAAATAAAACGTTTGAAAGATTAACACTGTTACCGCATGATGCGCAGAAAAGAGTCATTTGGGGACGGTCAGAATAAACACTGAAACATGCAAACTAAAGACAGCCACCAAGTGAACCCGTTTGTCCTCTGGCCTAACATAGGGGGATAAGATTGGGACGTTGCATCAGTTTGGTGGCTGGACCTAAGCCATTTTCTACTTGGGGTGCCAATTCACGGTTAACCTGCAACCCTTTGAAATCCATTTTCAACCAAGGCCATTGTGGGGGGTTTAAAAAAAAAAAAAAAAAAAAAAAGTTTTGTAGATTAGACCAACTTGCTAAGACCGGCCTGATGGAAACATATACAGAGAGGAGTAAATCACCTGCTGTGGAAACTGTGCAATCTCATCGGTCGATCTGTGAGTAACAGACAAATGGCCGAGGCCTCGGGGGGAAGTCTTACCTGTCGTTCCCAGTGTTTTGTAGAACCGGTATTCTAAGTGCAACTGAGGCGCCCTGGACTTTACTGGCTCCTGTTAAGAAGAAAAAAAAAAAAAAAAAAAAAGTTACCAAAATAAGATTGGTGACAAGATATAAAACCTAAAATCTAAATCTTTCAGGTTGCACTGTTCATCTGAAATTTCCAATTCACTTATTCCAAGAAGCTAACTTGACTGCTAGCCTCTTCGCTACAGATCCTTGCTACTATTAGTAGTTTAGTCTTTAATCTTTCATAGATTTAAGACAGATTACAAAAGCGGAAAATCGGAAGTTCAAAGAAAAGATTAAGAAAAAAAAAAAAAAAAAAAAAAAAAGATTCTAGGAAAACCGGTGTTGCACCAGATACGGAACGCACCCGTCCCAGAATTCTCCCTGGTTCCCTGAATTTTAGAGATGGGACACATTTCAAGGGAAACTTTTACAGACTGAGTGAAAGCCCCACGGCGTGCGTCGCCTCATTTCCTGCTCTAAAAATGCAATTTTCATCTTCCTAACCATGTGACTGTAAGTTCTTCCAAGTAACTAATGCTGCATAGGGCAGGCACACATCAGAGGAGCTACGAATTATCAATGTGTGTTTGGTTCCGCAGCGTCATAAAAAGTCTTATGTCAAGTTCTTCCCAGACCCCAGTTATTTAGAAGAAAAAAATCGTCTGTCGGCCCTACTGGCTGCGACAAATGGCCATCGATGGCCACAAGACCCGCAGAAAACAAACACAGCCCTTTGCTGAATAACAGGTACATGTAAGGAGTGCATTTGTTGAGGAAAGAAAAGGAAATAGACTTACCAGTTTAATAGCTACATACTCATTGGTGTACAGATTTTTGCCTGAAACGAGACAAAAAAATTAGATGTTTTTTTTTTTTTTTTTTTTTTGATTCCTTAAAACATACCACATGAGGAGTTTGGGTCCTTCATTCCAATACAGGTAAACTATTATTGGAGGGGGGGGGGTGGGGGGGGGCATGTAGCACAGAGGTGAAGTTTTCCCAAGAACAGTGACGAAATATTTTCCAAGAGAATCATTAGTTTGCAGCCGGTGCTTCTACATGCTGTGACTTCCCATCATTATCTGAAGCTGGTGCTATTATGCAAGTCAGGTTGCGGCACGAGCTACCCTCGGTGATATACTCTGCTGCGTAAGTGAATCGTTTTTTTTTTTTTTTTTTTTTTTTGTTAGACTGAAAAATCTCAGCGTGAGCCTGAAGTTACTGTGGTAACCGGCTAATTATCCTACGCCATACGGGAACAGACTGAGCTTAGTCATGCTGTTTTGCCAGTTTTTATATTATTCTGCTGAGCAACCATTGTTGACATTAAAAGCCTGAGGAAATGTGATCTGCCCACTAAGTAATGACAAAGATGGCAAGGTGCTGAATAAAGATGCGTGCAATGCCGAATGCAAAATATGATTGAAATCTGAAACATTGTTAAGTGATGACAAGAGCGTGTCCACACGTAGGAGATTTTGCATGAGAAAACTATGACCTGGTCTTTGCAGCACTGTACAGAAATCGAAATTACGCAATCGGGGGGGGGGGGGGGGGGGCTTTTGAGACGTCTTCGTATTGGATCTCCACTCACAACTCACCGAGCTTCAATTCGCCAAAGTTTCCACAGCCGATCTTCTTGCCCACGCGAAAATTCGGCCCAACCATGAGGACCCCGGAGGAGCTGGAGGAGCCGGACGGCCGTGACGAGTGTCCACTGCGGCTTCCCTGGGACACTTTGGTGCTCCTGGCCGGCCGCTCGCCGTATTTTTCCCTCGGCGGCTCCATGGCGCGAGCGGCTCAGGTCAGTGAGTGCCTGGGGTGATGTGTGAGAAAGGCCTTATTGGGCCGGGCCCGCCACAGCCACAGCCCCGGTCACTTGTCGGGATTGAATGGCACAGTCACTGTCATGGGCCAAAAAAAGAAAAAAAAAAAAGAAAAAAAAAAAAAAAGCTAGTCAGGCTGGCGGATGCTCTCCTATGTCCTCAGGCGGGCACCTCTAGCGCTTGTTCAACAGGCTGATCTCTGGCCTCGACATTTGTCACAGGAAGGAAAAGGGCGGAAAACCTGCAACAAAAGAGAATATATGAAAAGAGATGAGTCCACAAAGTGCCTATGACAAAAAAAAAAAAAGCGTTGAATATACATGCTGTAGTTCTAAGAAATAAATCGACCACATATACTGACAAAAAGATGCAGATGCGGTACAGTAGCCGAAATTTCCAATCACTTAAAATCACTTCAAACTTCTTTTTTTTTTTTTTTTTTTTTTTTTTTTTTTTTAACAGACCTGAATTCAGCTTTCGGTAAAAAAAACAACAAAAAAAAAAAACATCCTGTGACAATAAAGCATTACTGGAATACTACCTGATATGCGACATGAGTGTGAACACAGAGCTACACCTCTGAGGGTGTGCTTTCACTTTGCGATAATGTGGGGGCGGGGTGGGATCACGTACCGCTGGAGACAATGAAAATGAAGAGTATGCGCACTTTCACTTGCAGTCTGATAGCCACCTGGTAGCAGTCTTAATGTAATTTGACTTACAGATGCAGGTGGAGATGTGAAAATTGCAATAGATGACGCGGATGACATGTGTTATCACCTCTGCCTTGGAGTTTTTTTTTTTTTTTTTAAGTGAGCAGAAACTACGGCTTCACAAAACCTGGCAGAGGGTGATAGAGACGCTGCTGAATCTCGGGGTGCGCGGAATAATTATTTTTCTGTTCCATTAGTGTGACGATGTCGGTCATATTTTGATGGGAGCGTTCAGAGGCCAGGGATGGTGCCATCCTGCACAGTGGGGTGGGGACAGATTCTTGACAGTTCTCTCTAACTTTAATTCAACTCTTCTTCCCAGGCATGAGTAGGCCAGGATATGTTAATATTCATTAAATTGCATGACGTGCCACAGTTTTGATTTTGATTCCTTGTGAAGTTCTGCTGCGATCCTGGCGGAGGTCTGAGCACTCCAAACGCCCTCTGAAGTAAATTAGTCATTTTTAAACTTTTTATTTATTTATTTTGATTTTAAACTAAACCAAGATTAATTCCCCCCCCTTCCCGAGTTTATGGATACACGGTGCCAGATGAGGACGGACGGCTCCCCAGCTTGCCGTCGGGGTTCTGGGGAGGCGCAATCGAGTAACAAGCGATCACAGGAAGCGCAGCATCCAGCCAGAGCATCAACATAACCTTATGTCACAGCTCCTGATCGCTGAGGCATTTCTTAAGACTCTCCACCTCCCACACAGCCACGGCCCAGCGGCCAGTGTCGATGGGGAATATTATGTAAACAATTATATAAAAGCCGTCTGCTCCCAAGGACGCCGGAGCTTAACTTGACAGACACGAGTCTGTCTCCATCAAGTGCCCGGCAAGAAATTATTCCGTGCCCGTATATGTAGCATGGATCATGTGCATGCTATTATTCACAAAAAGATAAAAAGTAGGAATCACGAAAATGATGTTTATTAACTTCGGGCCTCTTTGAGGATCTGCCTGGCTAATCGCCTCCAGAGAAGCCAATGCTCCGAAGCGAGCTGCAGAGAAGGAGCTGCGCTTAAAAAAAAACAAAACAAAACAAACAAAAAAAAAACCAGCGAAATTCAAACGTGTAGCTGGTGTGAAAAGGATCATGGCGACGTTGTGAATCCTGAGCATGGAAAAGGCTGCTGCTGCTCAAAGTATTTGTGTGTGTGGGCTTCCGGATGACTCATGTTCAGTATTGCCTGCACAGATCTCGGCATCAAAGACAGCTGGTTCGCTCTCAAGGGCAACTGCGCGGCGCTACTATTACATAAAACTAAGAACACAACAACCGCGACAGAGGTTTGCAGAAAAGATCTGCTCTGCACAAATACACATTTGTAGGCCACTCTAATCCAGCATGTCACACGCACACAAATACACGCACAAATACACAAAGAAAGGCCAAATACCAAAACATATCAAAATAACTGTTAAGCCTCCCTCAAAGCAGTAATGATGGTTCAACAAAGACCAAGAGCGCAGCGGTGTTTTATTGTCGACAACCAGTATCGCTGTCAACTTGCACCGAATTCTTGCTTTTCTGAAAACTCTCAGTCAGTAATCGGACACTTGCGTTATCTTGTAATTTTCTATGAATGCTAAATAAGAAAAGCTAAGAATCCTTAAAAATTAAAAAAACACACATACATACACACACACACACACACACATATACACACAGTTAGGCCCAGAAATATTTGGACAGTGACAGGTTTTCTTATTTTAGCTGTTTATGAAAACATATTCAGGATACAATTATATAATCAATATGGGATTAATGTTCAGACTCTCAGCTGTAATTTGAGAGTATTCACATCCAATTTGGAGCAAGGGTTTAGGAATTACAGCTCTTTAATATGTAGCCACCTCTTTTTCAAGGGACCAAAAGTTATTGGACAAATGATTCAGAAGGCTGACAAACAAAAAAAAAAACAAAACCAACAAAAAAAAAAAAAGGTTGGATGGGCCCTTGGTAACCTGTCAGCAATTGAGCATTTAAAAAGTTCTGGAGTTGATTCTGCTGTTGCTGTGAACACACAACATGCAGTCAAAGGAGCTCTGAATGGAGGTGAAACAGACCATTCTGAGGCGGAAAAAAAAGAACAAATCCATCAGAGAGATAGCAGCATTATTAGGAGTGGCTAAATCAACCGTTTGGTACATTCTGAAGAGAAAAAAAAAAGGGGGGCACTGGTGAGCTTGGGAACTCAAAAAGGCCTGGACATCCACAGAGGACAACAGTAGTGAATGATCGCAGAATCTTTTCCATTGTGAAGAAAAACCCCTTCAAAACATCCACTCAGGTGAAAAACACGCTCCAGGAAGCAGGTGTATTAGTATCTAAGTCTACCATCAAGAGGAGACTACATAAGAGTAAATAAAAAGGATTTACCACGAGGTGCAAACCATTAATCAGCCTCAAAAATAGAAGCATTCTTTGGACAGACGAGACTAAGATCAACCTGTACCAGGATGATGGAAAGAAGAAAGTATGGAGAAGAAATGGAACAGCTCATGATCCAAAGCACACAACATCTTCTGTAGAAAGATGGTGGAAGCAGTGTGATGGCATGGGCATGCATGGCTTCCAATGGCACTGCGTCACTTGTTTTTACTGAGGATGTGACAAAAGACAGAAGCAGCCTGATGAATTCTGAAGTGTATAGGGATATATTTTCTGCTCGCATTCTGCAAAATGCAGCAAAGTTGATTGAACGGCTCTTCACAGTACAGATAGACAATGATCCAAAACTGCAATAGCGACCCGGGAGATTTTTTTAAAGCAAAGAAGTGGAATATTCTGCAATGACCGTGTCGATCTCAACCCAATCGAGCATGCATTTCACTCGCTCAAGACAAAACTTAAGGCGGAAAGACCCACGAACAAGCAACAGCTGAAGACAGCTGCAGTAAATGCCTGGCAAAGCATCACAAAGGAGGAAACCCAGCGTTTGGTGATATCCATGGATTCCAGACTTCAGGCAGTCATTGCCTGCAAAGGATTCTCAACAAAATATTGAAAAGTAACATTTTAGTTAGGGTTATGTTTATTTGTCCGATTACTTTTGGGCCTCTGAAATGAGCGTTTTTATAAAATAGCTAAAAATAGAAATCATCAAGATTGTGTCACTGTCCAAATATTTCTAACTGAATTAAAATTATATATATGTACATATATATAGAGTGAGGACAATTTTACCAAATTGTACAAAATAAATATGAGACGAAAACATGTTATAATCATCCTTTGAAAGAAATAATGCATGTTTTATTCATCAAGATTGATGAACCTAATAGTCTCAGGTGTTTGACAGACAACTAATTTCAAAAGCAACGTGTTAACAAAACCCAAATGAGGCCACAGAAGAGGAGAGGTATTCGATGCAAGCTGATACTGGTTTAATTCTTTGTTTTATAGCTTTACTCATCTAGGGTAGGAAATATGCAGGCTCTTTTATTCCAGAAAAAAAAAAAAAAAAGATAAACAGCAATTAAATTCAAAGGGGTAAATTATTGTTGTTGAATCCCATTTGTACAAATATTCATAGGTGCCTTAGAGCACAGTTTGGCAGCGCTTCTCTGCCTGTTTTTGCAGAGAAGATTATCCCCATCCCACTTTCTCGCTTTCAACATGTTCAGACATGTCTAACATCAGGGTCAGGACTAAAAATGACACTGAAGCGGACTGGGGGAGGGGGGTGAGACGAGGATATTTCATTAAAATCGGACGCTCTGTGCAGGAGAGAGGTTTGAAAAACAAGAAACGGGGAAGCGGGGTTCAGTTTTATTAAAGAATTAGAGAGGCCCGAGGTCGTTCCCGGGTCACCGTTATCTTGCAGTGTCGGAGCGACTCGAACAATACACAGCTGTAAATCTGCTGCGATGAAACAGGTGCGGCGTCTGAGTTTCATGCGCTACTTCCTCTGGTTGAGGCCCTGCCTGACAGCTGATAATCAACCCGTTGCGGTGAAACGGACAGAGGCGAAGTCGTCGGCAGTGACCGCAGTATTTCCATTTTTAAGGGCGAGGCATTTTCGTAAATCTCCGATAAAAGCCGTCATTTCCCTGGTGCACAAAATTCTATATTTTCGACACCTGCGCTGAGCAGCCGCGTGGCCCGAGGATCCTTTTTTTGCGGGGGGGGGAGTGTTGTGTTGCCTACAGTATATGGATTTGCCAGGAGCTCTCCTTAAGAAACATGCCCCATAACTTTTAGTAGCCTTTCAAATATTAAAAATCACCTGCCACAATCCCAGCTAATTTTGATACAAAGCAGGACAATAAACTTGGAAAAATCATTCTGGAGCAGCAGGTAATAAAACTCGCCTGGGTGTTTCCAAGTTGCTGTTTTTAGGTGTAAATAGCATAATTTACATCGGAGTGACGATAGAAAGGGGTGTGATGGGATAACTGATATGACAGAGGGGGTTGGCTTAAGTGAATGAAACTATTCTGTCTGTCAACAATTTTAATTATGTACTCTTAAGTGAGCTGATAATCTTTTTCCACAGCTCCGTGTAAGTCATATTCACGCTAGATGAAAGCGCGCCGGCTCCCTTTGTTTATTTTCAACCAAGCCTGCTCCTGTAAATAAATAAATAAATAAAACTCGTCTTTTTATGGCATCAGGACACCAGACGGGTAGGTTTGTGATATTGTTAGTTGCAGCGGAGCGTCCTTGACAGTCTCAGACTATGGACACGAAGTTTAGTTTGCAATGATACCGTAAGTACAGGTCAGAATATTCTGTTTAACGTGTTTATTAAAAAAAAAAAAAAAAAAAGCTTCCCTATTTGGACAGTCTCGACAATTTTAGGCAGCAAAAAACCCTTGATCACTGCGGTTGTCCAAATAAAAGATATTCTGGCTTAGCCAAATTGGGTAGAGGTTACTTTTTACAAGTCTAGACGGCTGCAAACCACATGAATCACTATTAGCAAACGGGGGGGGGTCGTAGGTACATTTGGAGGCAGCTCTAAATGCGATTCCCATCTGGTTTCTAAGTGTGTGTGTGTCTCTATGTCAATTCCCCAGCAGTTCGGGTTCACTCGCGGAGCAAAAACACACCGCCGCTGTCGGATCCAGAGCGACGGCCTGAGCTGCCCGGCTGTTTACAGCGGTTTCTTCCATTGCTCAGGTCGTCTGGTGTGGCTGACTAACAGCGGGGGTTACCTGATTCATGGGTTTTCCGATAAAACGCGGCTACACGTGAAATGCCGAGAGTGGACTTCTTTTATCGTTGACTGATTCATGATAACTATTGAGTACCTTTAAAATTAAACCATTTGTATCGCAATCCGAAGGCAGTGAGACGCCATCAGCGAGTTCCCACGTGACACATTTGACACTGCCATGTTTGCAGACTGGCACACATGCGACCTAATGCGCTCTTCTTTTTGCACCTGCCTAAATAAGTCAGTTAAGCTAGCAAGAGGGAACGAGGCGCCTGGTAGATTACATTAAATGCCCAAACAATGTTATGTTGCTGTGAATTCAAATTATGATGGGTCACTATTGGGCAAAAACCACCAACACGTCAAATATAGTAAAGCAACATGACCAAGTGTTTGTTACATCAGAGCATTACATTAATCGCAATAAATGCACACGCGGAAAGACAAGTGACTTCCATGTTGCTCTAATAGATCTTTGACGATATTCAACACCATTAAATTACAAAGGCTGTCCGTTTGCGCACCTCTTTCCCGCATTAACATACAATTGTGTTATGATAGCTGTTGCCGACTTCCCGTTGAAAGCTTCATTAGCAACATGGCTACGCTATGTCATTGCAGTGGCCCGTGCAGCTGTGCCGGCGATGTCTGAACACGCCAAATCTGATCCGATCACTTACGAATAAGAGCGCAGACTGTCCCAAGGCTCTGATTAGACAAACAAATTGGATTTGCCTGGCGTCTGAATAGAGACTTAGCGCTGCTGCCATGCAAGGATAACCGGTAAGTAAAAGTAAGCTAGCGGATGGGCGGGTGGGTGCAAGTGATTGAGTCTACTGTCACAAGAAGGTGAAGAGGCCAGAAAATATTTACATTTGCTCCAATAGGATTGCGGAAGGTGAGCTTTGGTTCCTTAAAAATGTTTGGTGTTCAATATAGATCATGTCACTGTCAAAACAAAGCAGAGACTGAATTCTGTGTATCTCCATTTGCTGACGAGCAAGTCACTCCTGAGGGGATCTGTCCTCACTCAATCATGTTTTCTGATGCATAAATCAGAAGTTACTACCTGTGACAGTTTATAGAAAAGAGACACATCCTCAGAGTTTCATAAAAATAAATAAAAAAACAAAACATAAATTATATTATATAGGATTTTTAAGTAACATTATAAGGCCTTTTAAGGACCCGTGAAATGAAATCCTTTTTTTTTTTACTGCATTAAGTCGTCATTAATCTAAAGCTATAATTATAAATAGTTAGTGAAATAAAAAAAAATTAAAATTCACAGTACAATACCCATGCAAGTCTCTCGTTGGTATAATTTAAAATGTGTGGTACGCTCAGGTGCTTTATCGTATTTTACATCCTATTAAATTATTTTTACAGGTTTGAATGTCCACCCCCTAGTGAGTTTTTGCACGTGAGCTGAGCAGGAAGAACACAGCATAGGGATTGCCACCAAGGGTTTTGCTGTGATATCGTGGGCTGTAAACACCGATCAATATCCGAAAGTCCTTCCCCCAATGTCATGTTTTTACCAGAAACATTTGGATATGTGAAAACAAAACAGCGCTCTCACTGCCACTTCCAGAGGCCTGGAAAAATTATGTTTTACGAGCCCCCCGTTGTCCGCAACCCAAACTGGGTGTAAAAGATGTAATGCAATCCAGGAACATGCATTGCGCTACAGTATCACACACTACAGTTGCAATCTGCTGTTCAGTCTGTGCAGAATCTTTGAGATGAATTTGACTCATGTGGACATTAGACTTATTATTAATCATTGTGCACAGGCAATGTGTAAATTCATGTCAGTGAACTTTATAAATAAATTGAGAATCGATGTGAATAAAATGCTTTGCTGAGGGCGGAAAAAATTCCTGTGGTTTATCCAGTTGGTGTCTTCTTATGAGGGGAAACCCCAGCCCTTTATCTCTGCCATAATTCCTGAAGTGATCGAGAGACTGCTAATAACACTGAATAGGTTTAAACCCCCATTAGCAAAATTAAACATTAACTCACGATAAATAATGTGAAAGCATTGATGAATTAAAATGTTGTAGTCAAGATTTGGCTATTACAAAAAAAAAAAAAAATCACATGAAACCTGATTCTTGATTCCCATCTCAAATCCAGATGAAGCTGGATTTGAATGAAAGAATACATTTAAAAACTGCTGATGTCCTGTGCCACTTGTGAAAGTAAATTCACACGTTGAGTGTCTGGTCTCTGTACTTCCTGTCTCATAAATGCGGTTTGGAGGCTGATTTTGGGTTTTGCAAAGAGCCACTGTCGATGTGTACTTCGTGTGGCTGCACGTTTGAGCATGTTACAGATTTATCATGGCACGATATGATTCCTGGATTACTCCACCTTTACATGGTGAGATAAGTTGAATCTCGCTTAACCCCTGTAGCAGCTAACCGAACAAAAAGTAATTGTTTTATACAATGATCTTATTAGATTTCAAAATACAACTATTTTTACTCATACATAAATGCATGTTAAATCACAGAAATCCTTTGATATGATTCATTAAAGACATCCTGTGGAGTCCTCTTTTCCCCTGCCCCCAATCCAAATAGATTCTACATCCTTCCAGGAGGTTCTGTGTAACAATTCATCCTGCTGTGTCAGGAGACTTAAAATGCTAAAAAAAGAAGAATATTTTGTCAAGTAAAAACATTTAAACAGTAATAGTGGTTTCCAGGTAACACCTTGTTTGTTCACTATTGGAACTATCACAGGATAGCATTGGTACGCGTAGCTAAAGTGTGACAAAGTGTTTTGAAGGTTAATGCTCTTTTGTTTTTCGCATGGGTTAATCACAAAAGGCCAAAAATAGTATTTTAAAATCAATCAGTAATGTGTTCCAAAGTCTTCACAGTATCAAACTCAGGTGTGGTAAAAATGTACAGTATGAAGGCCTCACCAACCTCAAATATAGTCAAAATGTGTTTTGTAAAAAAAACAACAAACAACAACAAAAAACTTAGAGTGATAGATGCCAGTGGTTTATCATTGCCTATTAAATACGACTAATCATTAATCTGCTGACATCTCTCCATTCTCACAGAAACAAACGTTCAGAGTTGGAGTGATTAACCTTCAGTGGAAAGAGCAGCCTGAGAGGGGGGCCTGCCAACAGTGCAGACTCCTGCTGTGACAGTGCCAACTAACAGCTGCCTCCCTCCTCGCAGGCAGTTTCTTTCAAGTACAACTGCCGAAAACTCGAATTACCCATAATTTTCTGTCTTCATCAATTACTCACAGACAATGGTCTCGTTTTCCCCCTGCCGGCTTCGCACACGGGTTTTTGGACTTTTCCAAGATCAACTGAGACAAATCAATCCTCTTTCATCGGCATCTTATTGGTACTTCAACTCAAAAAAATGATCGGTAAAAAAACACAGGTTTAACAATTATTCCTGCAATTAATTTGATGATTGTTTTTCCTTTTACAGTGCTACATATATGTCTGCCTTGCCTCCTCTTTCTAAACGCACGGTGCATGCAGGAATATTGAGATGCATGGCTTGGATATTATGTAATTTATCATCCCAATACATGATTGCTTTTTTTCGGCATCCCCAACACTGCAGGATCAAATGTGGAAGTGCAGGTGAGGCCTTCCAACAGTGCCATGGTTTGTGTTTGTTAGACGTGTACTTTCTCATTTCCAAGGAAACGCCACATTAATTTGCGACGGGATAATCATTCAGCATCCACTGACGTCTAGCACCAAAAAAAAAAAAAAAAGACGATTTCAGCATTGAAGTGTCACATCGTTTGCACTGCTGGCTCACGGTCAATAAATGCATGCTAATGCTTTACTGTGGGGAAACAGGAAGGGGAGAAATATATTATACAAATTAAGAGGTTAACTTAATAACAAAACGCCTTATCGGTTCCGTGTAAAGTCATACAACAACCGCCGTTAGCCAATCAGTTTGCACGAAGGTATAATTACATTTGCTGAGGATTAGCAAGGGAATGGCACATTGGGAGGCACAATTACATCGGCATGCAACGCCTTCATCCGGAATGGGCAACGATCAAACCGACGCCGATTAAAAGCTTTGATTTACTTCAACCAACTGTGGAAAGCCAAGCAAAGGGCCTCGGTTCCAGCAGGAGAATATATGGTTTTCTGATGACCTGTCTGTGCATCCTCGTACCGACAAACAGTGGCAGTGCAAACGCAATACATGAGAGGTAGCGCCTGGTGGAGGTTCATTGGATCGGTTCGATTTTGAGCGGGCCTGCGGTTCACTAAAAAAAAACAACAGTGAAATAAGCCTGTATTTAAATGACAACATTCCGCGGACAAAGACAGCATTGGCGGGTGTAACGCCAGTGATGGTCACATCGATTGGTGAACAAACTGGCCGTTAGCCGAGTTAGCTTTCAAGCATAAAGGCAGACTGCCAAGCCACTAAGCTAACGCTAGCCCAAACATTACAGAGTCAGACTGGCGGTGCTAGTTTATCACCTATTCTATGAACACAGTCGAAATGATGAAAATGCATCAATTAAATCCATTTAATGCGAATGGACGAGGAATACAAAGGGCGGTGGTTGAAGCGGCACACTTTAAGCTCGCTGTTACGCCTTCGTGAAGACATAGTGATGGCTAGGTGACAGCTGGACCGAGCGCAACAAGGAAATTAGCTCCGTTAGCAACGAAAATATTAGCTAACAACCAAAAGCCTACAAGCAAATGCTGGATTGCTAGCTCATTGCAAACAAGTACAACAGGCTCACCTTCACTGTGATAAATCCAGACGAGGTGGCCGCGGCGTGCTCTTTTGTCGTAGTCGGTGTGCACGAATGACCGGCTCCCGAAATTTGTTTTATTTTATTTCGGTTTTACTTCTTATTACTGATGTTTCACGCTGGCGGCGGAGTAGCAGCGCTCTCCATTTTTCAATGTTAAGTCTGTCTGTCTTCGCTGCTCGTGAAGGGTCCGAAGGCACCGGATGTAGAAAGACGGCACCGCCCGCTCGAAGACGCAAACTTCCAGGTCAAACTGATACGGGCTAATTAACGTCTACACCTTTAATGCGTTTTTAATTCCTTAATTTCACTTATATCAACAACTTAAAAAAAAAAAAAAAAAAACCTCCCCCCAACCCCCATACAATATTTTTAGTTGCCTGAGTATAATAGGGGAGAGAGCGTGGCTTTAGTTGCCCTCCTTTTTATAAATTCCCGGATGTAACTTGAATGCAATATTTCTGTATCAGTTAATTATAGCACAAAAGATTAGGAAAAAAAAAAACTTAATATCTGGATATATTTGTTCCAGGAGTTGATTATAATGCAGGGACTTTGTAGTATAAAACCCCAAACTATTAAGTGGAAATCACTTGTGTCAGCTGTAGCTTCGCTCTTCATGCCATGTAGATTGATGAAGGCTCTTAAGTCCCATAAGATGTTATCCATGATCAACAACCTGCATTTATTATTGCTTAGCATAGGTTGATTACTGCACAAGTCAAAACCTGCTTTTAGTCAAAATCAGAATAACAGCGCTGTGCATGAACTGACCCTTGTCAGACTTCAGTCGGCATCATTATACAAAGTGAGAGAAAATAAGGAAATACAGTGTACAAAGTTGAACCAATCATATTTATTTCGATCATCCACTTGTATAGCTCTTCCAGGAAAATGTGTGTGCTTGTGTAAAGCTGTTACAAAAATAAAGCACATTCTTATGTAAATATGACTTGACAGAAAAAAGCTACACTTACGAATGCTGAATAAGAAAATAAGGAATGGTATAATTTGAAGGCCTGCGCCTTTTTTTTGTGATCGACAAACCAATACGGGTTTACTAATACAATCAAACAGTGCTTGCATAAGCAAACAACCTCTGCGGATAACTCCAGATGAGTTCCATTGGACCGCTACATGGCAGAAAAAAAAGTGGTTAAGGTTAATAGCCGCGGCTTCAAATTATCATAATTTGTACAAACTAATCGTAGAAAATAACAACAGTAACAGGAATGTTCCTTCTGACTACATCAGTTTTTTTTGTTGTTATTTTGTAACAACTCTATCTAGCCTATAACTTTGACAATAAAAGAATCTTTGAATGATTCAATATAGGGCTGCACAATATTGTCATTTCAGTAACAGCATGGCAATACATGAAGGTCACAATGCGGGACATGCAATGCAAAGTAAGGCAAATTCATCTAGTGTTTATAGTTTTTTGTTGCTGTTTGAATCAGAGGGAAAATTGGAAAGGTCCGCAAATTTCAGGACTATGATGGACAAGAAAAGCCTGACTGATTTCACTGATGACAATCTGATGTAAGGATTATTTGCTTTCAAAAGTGAAGTGAAGTGGATTGGTGAAAGTCAGTTGTTAGGTAGGGCCCAAAGACAATTCAAGCAGCGATGGTGAAAGTTATGAATGGTAAATATGCATATATCCCAAAAAAAAGAGGGGGGGGGGGCAGTAACAGTTTCCCAATATCGTGCAGCCCTAATCCAATATGTACTTTGTGATACATAGTAACAACTTGTCAACAACTCCTTGTAAATGACCAATAGTGGCATTTCATCTTAAAAAAACTTTTTTTTTTTCAACTGTACAATGCATTGTAGTGCATCAAAACATTTGACATGCATTGGACCATGGGCTGTTCAGGGGGAGGGGATTGGGACAATTGACGTTGATTGACATTCTAAAGTAAACCCCGGGCAACGTGGTGGCAGAGCAGTCCCTTAGTGTAACGCTCCGATGTTCCGGTATAATCAATTAACATAAATAAACTATAGGCCCCTGAGAAAATGAGGGGTTTACAGCACGACAGCCAAGTTAATCTCTGTTGGATTCCTGATTTATACCATTTTCAGAAAGAGAATCAACAAGGAATTATGGGGAAGAAATGTAAATGTGACGTCTTATTATATCAAAGAAATGTACAAGGTTAGAGAATGCAGGACGGATAAATTGGCAAAAAGCAAAATGAAATGGATGGAAGCTTCATGTGTGTTTTGTCCTCTCTCAGTTCCTGGTCAAGAGGTAAAATCTTCAAAAAAGGCAGTTGGGGTCTTTAAAAAAAAACAAAACAAAACAAAAAAAAAAGTCTCCCACTTCATTAAGCTATTGCCTTTGCTTCAGGAAGGAACGCCTCCCAAAACTTTATAAGCTGCAACACAAACAGAGAGGAAGAATAAGAAGCCGATCACAATGAGATTTAACATCCAGACTCTATAATTATATCCACAGTTTCATATTCCGAAATAAATACTGAAATTTTTCAATATCACATTTTAAAAATCTCAATTAAAAAAAGGCGTACAAGACTTCAGAGATTACCCTTTGCTGGGACTGGAGCATCGATTCCAAATATTTGATTATCTGGCTCTTGAAGTCCTTGGCTTTTTCTTTCTGAAATGACAAAAGTGCGTCCTTCAAGTTCTTGGGGAACACTTCCAGATCAACGCGAGTAACACACGGATTAAAATTTGTGAAACCTGGCACCAAGACGCCGGTCAAATGGAAAAAAAAGAATGGCGTACCTCAAATCTCAGGACTTCTTTGCGGACGGTCATTCCGATCCTGTCAAAGTCCCTCTCGTACTGAGTGACTCTGGCCTCCCACTGGACACACGACAAGGACAATGTTATTACTCGCCATTGAATCATTGATACATCACTTGTTTTAAATCCTGCCGGATAAGGATAACAGTAACTGATCAACCACTAAAATATCTTAAAAGAAAGCAGACAGAATCATTGGAAAAGTAAACACTGATAGTGTTGGCCACAAAATACAAAACAAGTTTTTTTTTTCCCCCGAACTTGCAAAGGAGGCTGTTTTTGTTCTAAGTGTTTCCTTCAACACTAATAAAACGATATGTTTTATAATATGGTGAAATCTGAAAAAGCCAGAGAACCACTTCAAATGACTCTGATTCAGTACTGAGCTGGAATATTATAAAAAAGAAAGAGAAACAAAAAAAAAATAAATAAAATTGAGTATTGACAAAATTTCACACCACCCTTTGAGGAGAGTTCTGAAAATAAGAACTTTGTAAGGGTTGAATCTTTCTTTGGGGCGTAGTCTTTTCACAGACAATGTGGGCAAATGTAAAGCTATTATTTACTTTCAACCTGCAGCCACAGTTTTGGACCTGTAGCGACGGCCCCACCTGCTTTAACTCAAATCGGAGGGTTCATGCTGCTTTAAAAGTGTCAGGGTTGCATAGTGAAGCTTTGGGGTTTTTACTTCATTGATCTCCTCCTTGGCCTGCTGCAGTTTGTCGGGCTTGTTGGCCCACAGGAGCTTGGCCTCTGCCTCCCTCTTCTTCTGGAGCGTGCTCTGAGCCTCCTGCCATCGCTGCCACGCCCGCATGCGCTGATCGAAACAGCCCTGCTGAGAGACGGGAAGAGGACGCTGGGCTTACGGCCTTGCTTTGAAAGATGATACCGGGCCGGCACCCTCAAAACACGACGATAACGGAGAGCCAATAAAAACAAACTGACGTCAGGGCTTTCGGTTATTTGGTCTCATGCATGAAAACGGGGCAAACGACAGGTTAGTAATGCGAAACTGGGAAACCTGCAGCGCCCTCTTCTGTTCTGGGGTCTCAATATAACTTACTTGACATGCATTTTTCAGTTTTTCCAATGTCTCTTGGCATTAAATTAATATCAGATATCATCAAAATATAATACTGTAGATTAAAAAAAATCTGATATGAAAATGTTACATTTTGTGACCCGTGAGTGACTGGAAAACCCTCTTTTTCTTCTTTACAATTCTTTGCACTCCACTTGTAAGAAGACAATCCGCACTTTCTCAACTTCCATATCTTGTTAATATTATTTGCATTTCTCGGCACTGTTTAGATTTCTCTGCAATAATAGGCTTGTGACATCTAGTTTTTTTTTTTTTTTTTTTTTTGTCTACTTATCTGGCTTCACCATGGACAGCAAATTAAGAACTACAGGGAATCAAGTTTCCGGACCGTATATACAACAATAAACACTTTGAATCTTGAATTTGCTACTTTGGTATTCCAAGTGAATTGTTTTTCAAGATGCTACACGCAAATCAAAAAAAAAAAAAAAAAAAAAAAAAGATTCACAAACCACTTTGGAAAAAGCACATAAACAAGGTTTCGTAGGTGAGAACTTACCCTCACGGCCCCCAGCAGACGAATGTAATCCGCCAGCACTTCAGCGAAGATGAAAAAGTCGCTGGCCGCCTGCTCCTGGTGCAGCTGCTCCATCTTGTCCTCCACCTCAGCCAGCTGGGACAGGGCCCGTGAAAGTGCAGTGTTGTCTTCAGAGTTCCCCAGCATGGCCATGCTCTTGGCAAACACCGCCGTATTCCCACAGAGCTCTGGTGTTGAGGCAGCAAACATCAAGCGGAGCCATGTAAAATGTAATCTTCGTCGGTTTGTTTCACACACTGAGCACTAAGTGATTGATTCTTTTCTTTGACTCGAGTGAGAGATTTTATTCAAAATAAATCATTCGGAGGGAGACTGAGACAAGCAGAGGTGAAGGTGTTAACTCACCCTTTCTGTGATTGACCAAGGAGTCAACCACTGCATGGAGCTTCCTCAACTGCTGCTCCTCGTTCTCCACCTCCTGCAACTTGTCCTCAAACCACTGGCAGGCCGCGCCACAAAAATGAGAAAATCAACCCCCGCGTGATTACAACAATGGCAGCATTGTTTGTCCTCCCGCGGTCCAATGTGTTTCGTGCACAGATCAAAAAGATAAATTGCCCTAAACCCACGAGTAGTAGCAGAAATGTGATAAAATCTCTCAAATAGAATAATGAAAGGCTGGAATTGAAATTTGATTTTATCCCAAAACAGTTGTTGGCGGCCTGCGCCCCGTGACGGATGCATCACGTTTAAGACCGCCATGTCTGCCTCACCCTCGCTGCGTTCTGGGGCCTCTTACCGTGTCAGACTCATTCATCTTGATGGTCATCTTGTTGACGGCATCTGATGCCTTATTGATCATTTTCAGAAAGCCAGCTCCGCTCAGTGCCTGCGTGTTCATTGCCCTTGGTAACTGATGAGAAAAACAGCCAAAAAGAAAGAAAATAAATAAAAATAAAAAAAACATAAGCAACACAGCTCTAAACTAATGAGTCATTTTGATCGTGCAAAAGTCTCAGCCATGACTAAATTTAAATGGTTAGATACTACTGGTTAGATGGCTACTTTGACTATAAATCAATCAAAATCCTACTTTAAGAAGAGATCCCGCAACCTAGATATTTACTTAACGATGCACCGTTAACAATTTTCAGGGCCAAATTTCCGATTTAAATAGGATTTCGGCTGCTGATCCATCTACGCACTCCAATGTCTGAGGTGCCTGTTTTGCATTTACATGAAATTCTGCAATTTGGTCCTGCTATTCATTTAGTGTCCATGCTGCTTGCAGGGTCTGTCATTCCCACACTAAGGCACTCTAGGAACTCCATCCAATCTACTACATGTTTGTGGACTGTGGCAGAAAGCCTGAGAACCCAGAGAGAGCCCAGGCAAGCACTTAGAGAACATGCATGTTCCACACAGGAGCTCTGGCTCCCGTGCTAGAATCAAATTCGGATCATGGTGGAGTCATTGGCGCTTAAAATACTCACATCCTCTTTCTCCAAGAACTCTCGCACATCGGGGTCTTGAATTAAAGATGGGTGAGACACTACTCTTTGGAGATACCTGCAAAAGACACCGGGTTTACCAAGGTCATGAAACAAGTGGAGTCCCACAGAAACGAGGCTCAGTAATCTGTGGAACAACGCCTGGATTTTTAGCACTCTGAAGTTACAAGGTGATGATGGCGAAGCCAGACTTTAAAGCTAACATCTGGATACTTGCCTCTCCAGAGCTGCTCTTCTTCTCTCCACGAACTCCACCGACGAGGGGTCGTCCATTCCCACCTTAACTTTTGTCATCCCTGTTAGTTGAAAAGAGTTGAAAAGTGAGGAAAAAAAACCCAAATGGGCCGAACGCGCAGGCCTTTCCTAGGAGACTCACCGACGACGCTCTTCTCCGGCGGCAGCGGGATGATGCAGCCGTGGAGCGACTGCTTGACTGACAGCTTCTCATAGAGACCCAGGAAGTCACTGAAACGTCTCCTCACAGAGAAGGTCTTATTCCTGAACATGGGCAGAGAGGTCTGGAAGCAGAGATAGGGAAAAGCCCATGTGGACCCTAAATAGCTGAAAATAAGGAGTGGTTCTGAATAAGTGTACAAAATATTTTTGAAAAAAAAAAATGGATTATGCTTGAAAACGGCTAAATGACTGTACTGTAATGTAATGTAATGAAAACAAACCCTGGTGGATACTTTGTAGGCCACATAGGCATTCATGCCATCACCTGCAAGTGAAAACATTGGATTATACTTATCTTTCCATATAATCTAAGTACAATAAGTGTAGTAAAACAGTACTGAAGGTTTAAACTGTAATCCAATTAATACCCGATGGCATTTATAGGAAATTTAAACTGTCTTTGTTGGACTTTTATTGATCAGACAAAATGAAGGGACTGACCAACTTTCTCTGGGTTGGTGACAGCGATATCCACATCGAAACAATCCTTCTCCTCTTCCTCTTCCAGCTACATTCAGTGAAAACACAGTGAGGCCGTTAGAAACAGCTATTCAGATGAAAGCCTTTTAACCTTTGGCAGGATTTCTGGAGGATTACAGGAGACACTGTGAGGGCTTGTTGGGAATTTACTGCGTCCGTGACCCCGCGAGTCTCAGGTCCATACCTGCTCCAAGGAAATGGGCGGCATGGCTCCAGGATGATGGCCAGAGGAGGAGGTGAGCTCCTTCGGCGCCGAGCCGCCTGGATTGTCTGTGCTGAGCTCCACACGTGCCTCTGTGGAGAGAAAGGGGCATTACGGGGTGAGCAAGCGACACAAACAACACAAACGCATGTGTCGCAACACACACCGTAATCCATAAACAGCACTTTCTGATTCATCCAGCTCAGCGCATCGGTGGTTCCCTGCACAATTTCATTGAGATAATTGAGCGGTCTACATCATAACTAAAAAGCGAGTACAATTACCTGTAAACTTCACTGCCAGTTTAGTGCTTTCATTATTAACTGGGACTTCCAGCATTAGTGAATGTTCTCCATATTTTCGATCTTTATAACAGTTTGGGCTTGGCTTGCGATCTGGTTTACCAACTCTTTTTTTTTTTAAACAAATCACCTTTGTTGTATTTTTATAACATTAAAATTAACATTTTGATCAGCTGGAATGTGCATGCTGATGATTTTGACTGACGCGGGTCCTGCAAAAAAGGGCATCTGTTTTTTTAATCTGAATTAAGTGATCTTGGCAA
This sequence comes from Fistularia commersonii, assembly GCF_037954325.1. Taxonomy (NCBI): domain Eukaryota; kingdom Metazoa; phylum Chordata; class Actinopteri; order Syngnathiformes; family Fistulariidae; genus Fistularia; species Fistularia commersonii. The sequence continues at coordinate 21,188,443 of NC_141286.1, forward strand.
ATTAGCATTTTCCTGGAAATTGTGCTCTTTAGCAGAATGACCAAAATCTGAAAAAAAATGTTTAAAAAAAAAACTGCTATCAGCTCTCACTGCTGTAAAGAACAGTGGCTGCAGCCTTTTTTTAGCTGAGTTTGAACAACTGGCACTTTTTATTTAAAAAAAAAACAAACAAACAACAAAACACTGGATCCTATACATGCATCTTTACATACATGGGGAAGTCAGCTGGAGTAGAGCCTTTTAAAATGAAGTTTATACTACCGATCGCGTAAACCTCTGTAGCTCAGGGGTGAAACGGGGACGCATTTCAACAGACACCAATGACTTTGCCAAAGTTTCCATATCTGAGTGAGAGAGCGGCTTCCTGAGGCTAGAAACTTTGCCAAAAATTCCCAGGTTATGGCAAGTCAAGGCACTTTGCTGACTTCATTTGTTTTTTATACTCTTGTGCACTCCTCTTTCACTTGGTACTTAAGACCTTAAGACACTTTACAGTCTTCACTTGTTACTTAAGACACTTTGTAGTTTTATTTGTATTTCTTATTCTCCCCCCTTTTTTATACTGTTTATACAATTTCCTACTGTTATCTATTGTTGTTATGTTTTACTTGAAACTCTGGCACAACGATTTCCTTCGGGATAAATAAAGTTGTTCTTATTCTTACTCTTACTTATTTGTATTTCTTATTCTCCCCCCTTTTTTTCCTGTTTATACAATTTTCTACTACTATTTATTATTGTTATGTTTTTCTTGTAACTCTGGCCCAGCAATTTCCTTCAAAATAAATAAAGTTGTACTTATTCTTATGAAGTGTAAATCAAAAGCCATTGGATCTAAAATGACTATACACGCAAAAGAAGTGAATAGAATAGAATAGAACTATTAAAGTTGGATTTTTTTAATTTTTTTAACTTTATCACTGATGCAATAAATTGCATTCTTCTCTTGGATGAGAAATGATGCGCTTAGACTGCACATGATGACTTGCTGGACATGTTAAAGTGTAAAATCAGCAGAATCTGTATCATATGCTTGGGATTTAGGGTGTCTTTTTTTATGTGCAACCAGCAGGCAGGAATGACGGTGACGAGAAGGGAGAAAGGGTGGGGATCCCGGGGTCGTCACCTGCAAAGAGGTCACTGTCGTCGTCGGAGTGGACCCCGTTGGATTTAGCCGTGGCGACGCCGGCCTCTTCCGCGGGGCCTTCGCTGTCACGGTGCGGCTGGGAAACTCCACGACTCCCGGTCGCCGCATTGCTCTGCGCCCCCAAGGAGACATGAAATTACGGCGAGAACGCGCATTTCGCATCCATACGTGGGCTGGAGGAGAAGCTCCTCCGTGACTGAGGGTGTCGGACACAGATAAGCAGGGGTGGAGTCATGTGAGATGGATTTTCGTGGCCAAAAAGCTTGACGTGAAGTGACAGCGGCTAAGTGTATCTCTTGAGAGACGTTCAAATGACCTGCGAGTCACAAACAGCTATAAACTAGTCAAAAACCCGTTAAGATGCCCCCAAATACAAATTTAACATCTATTCCAACCGCGTCGAGTGGTTATATTTATCACTCAACTGTTCCAGAGTATTTTGGACAACTTAGTGTTATCTAAAATGCAGAGAGAGGGGATAAAAGGAGGGACTTCCAAGCTAGCGTTGCTACTACCGTGAAGGTGTTGAAAGAGGCCGGGCCGGAAACGTACATTGCTGACGAAGATGTCCTCTCCCTCGTCGCTGTCCCCGTCTGCCATGTTGGCGAGTACCGGTTCTGGCTCGTCCGTCGCAGGGAAAGGAGGAGGATTCCGATCCGAGCTGGCCGCCATATTCCGTGTTGTGAGAGCCGTTGACGTAGCGGAAGTGGAAAGGCAGCGGCGGAAGCAGGAAGTAGAGGGCTCGAGCGGCATCTGCTGGCTGTGATACGACATTGACGGGGGGATGGACGATGCCGCAGTGGGTGATCACGTCAGTGGGCTTAAAGGAGCAGTGGCTAAATTCCACGGCTCGCCTTTCAAGGCAGAACCCACGACGTCGCAGAATTACTGGGATTCATCTCGAGTTAGCACAGGTCGACTCAGTTCCGATCATGGGATCGTTTCACTTGATTAAGTATTGCTGCCCCCCCCATCTTTTTGTAAGTGGTACAGTCCTAAAATAGCTTATAGGCATTTTTGCATGCCGTTATTATTGTTATTATTAAATATATATAGAATAATAATAGCTTGTATGTTTGTGTTTGCTTAGAGTAAAATGTGTGAAATTAATAGTCTAATATTATAATAGTAATAATGATGGTAAATCAAAGTTTGTTGCTGTTTTGCCAAAAATATAATATGCGGCATTATTAGTCAATGGCATTTTCTACCACTACTCCAAAAATAATAACAATGACGCCTATGGAGGTTCTCAGCCATCCAGATCATATGGTTACTTCTTCATGAAATCTTTTCGTGGCGACTGCAATGGAATTTCTTCCCCTGAATGCATTTCATATTCTCATCTGAGAGGCTTCTTCGGTTTGCAATAGGTCACCGCAGAGGTCATAACCCAAGACCCTCCGTTATTGATTGGCTTTTCTATCACATGGACTCTGGAAGTCTGCCCCGGCGACCTGCAATGGTTATCTTTGTTGCTGTTTTGTTTCAACGTAACACGGCAGGGATTACATTTTGTCTGTTCCAGATACCTTTGATCCACCTGACATGTTAGGAGCCCAAACATGGTCCAGCTGGCATTTCTCTGAGCAGCATCCATGTACACAAACTTAGCCACCATGTCAAGACAGGAAGCCAAAGGCAATCCCCCCCATCTCTCTCACACACACAGACGAAATATATAATCACTGTTTGATGGCTGGGGCTCAAAAACTCATGTATTACCCCATTTGTTGTAAACATTTTGGACAGTATTTACAGCAGACTCCATTTGAGAGAAATGGGTAGAGACATGAACGCTGCAATCAAAACCCATCCGGCCAAATATTTGGAAAAACACAGGAAACAACATCAGTGTCTTCCAGTTCTTGGGTTTTGTTTGGCCCGAAAAACACAGTGTATTTTCTAAACCTCAGAAAACCAAACCGTACGATTGAGAATCCCTAAGAAATGTCCCATAACAGAAAAACATGGTTCATCAGAAGGCAATCGATAGAGGAGAACTTGTACTGGTCGGAGATATTCTTCACCTGATGTAGTTTTGGCTCCAAAAACAAGACAGGAGGCCCGTGTTGCATGAACCACTACATCCTTAGTATTGACAGGTTTTGAACTGCTGTGAAATTTTATAAAGCTACAAAAGCCCTGAGCCATCACATAAGGAACCAAAAATGTAGCAAACAGCTATTGAACATGTATATGGTGTTTTTTTTAGGACAGCGCTCTTGTCTATGTCGGCATTAAATTGGAGACCAAGGCTAAAAACAAACTACACAGAACCGTTGTTTTTGCACAATTACAAGATTTCTGTTGTTTTTGAGCTTGAATATTCTCATGGTCGAAAGATTTACAGCGTTTTATGGGATGGAGCCGGATAGGGTTTGGCACGAAACGGCGCAACTGCGGAACAGATTAATTGACGTGAAACAGAACATAAAAGTTAGGGTTTGGTCTGTTTTCAGCAGAGCAGACACAGACCAGTATTGTGTCTTTCTTTAACTGTCCCGGTGGCTGTTTGGTAGAGCAGAATTGTGTTTTTTGTCGTTTTCTTACATTTAAGGCTTCTGGTTTTACGTGCAATTAACTTGTTCGACAACAGGCAATTCATTTGTTTTTGTTGGGGCTCGGGAATAGGAGGAAAACATCGAGACTCCGCCTATGTATTTAGAAATAAACCATCTTTTTTAGTGGCGTTCAAATAAAAAAACATCATTTGGCAAAACCTGAATGTCTCCATTTGCATTAAAGGCCAAAAGGGAGACGGCACTTTGTGTTTAAAATTTCAAAGGTAAATATTGTTCCCTAGATGCGTACAACATATTTCATTTGACAAAGCATCAGGACTGCTTCTATTGATGTAGTCCATATTCAATATGTGAAATTCCCCAGTGCATGTTCCCTCAGCGCTTACAATATTAGTTTGTGTGTCGATGTGCGGGCCTGGATGCGTAAATTAAATCAACCCACCTCGCCCCCTTTTACAGAGGCTTTTTTCCGGAAAAGATGTTTGATAGTAAATAGAGCTGACGGCGGGGCCACGATGTCGTTCGTTCACACGCGAGGTCTCCAGGATGAAGTGATGGAGAGCAATGGATACCTCTGGAAAATATTTATAGCAAGCAAAGGGAAGGAGTGGGGGAAGGCCATTACACACAGACGGCCTCTGGTACATCACTCATCCCCAAGCGACCGACTTCAAATTGTTTCTGAGATATTTTGAAATGGAAACTCGCTAAGAGCAGCCTCTGAGGGAAGATGGAAAATGGGCTCATCATGTATAGATATATATATATATATATATATATATATATAAACACAGCATATTTACACACATAAGAGATGGGGGTCATCTTTATCTGATGCTTCAGCAAATAAATCAACACTACCTGTGTGTTTGTCAGTGGTGTGGCGTCGGGGCCTGCAAAGCCTTCTCTGCTGGCCTAAAAAATATCCAAATCACAAAATGATTTTAATTGTATTTTGTCCATGAATACTTATTGAATAATTCCATATGGTCTGTCCGCTTCCCTGGCTGTGCGTGTATTTTCATATTAAAGCATTAAACCAACCACATTTCAGCCATTATTTGTTGCCAGGCAGGGTCAAAGTCAAAGAAATCTGCCCGGAGGCCTGCAGAATCAGATTCACAGGTGCTATAGCAAAACACAAGTGTTGATAAAACTGTTACTTCAACGGATCAGATATTGAGTTGCGACTCCAAGGCCTTCTAGAAGCCAACAGACTTGTCAGCGAGTCACATGTCCTTTGATTGCCTAGTTAGACAGTGTGCTAGCCAGATCTAGCGGGCCGTATTTGTAGCAAGCTGAAAAAACACAAATATAGTTGTGTTGATATAATAGCTTATTTGTCAACCATGATGGCCGAAGGAAGAGAGGAAATTGATATGGTTGCAGATGTATTGTCAAAGGGATTTTCATGATGGACTTTTTTTTTAGAAAAGCTGGACATCGTTAAGAGCTGTTAGGCAATTCTGAAGCTAGCAGGCCTGTTACGGCAAAGAAAATGACTTGTCACTTTCAGCTCGCTAACTGTGAGTGGTGCCACTGATCAACATACCGGGTTTGTAAATCGGACTTGCCCAACCAAGGAATGCAACGAGAGCACTGCCGGACGCTTAAAAGCAACGGTGCAGTCCTAAGCTTTTGGGGAAATCAGAGTGGAGCTACAGCTGAATAAATAAATAATATTGCAATTTTTAGGGTTATTGTTGCTTGTTTATGCGTGTCGCTGTTGTAAAGGGAGACTTCTGTACTCCAGGTTTGTTTCTTCAGCAACAGCATTTATTGCAGCTTCACGACCTATCTCTGCGATGTGACGGCTCTTATACTGCGATTCTGCATAATAAGATGTTTTTCTATAGCCATAAAACAGTTATTGAGGAGTGAATTGATAAATGGAGCACTACTGAAGGCCTAGGTGTGAAATGCACAGCCCGCCACTGGTGTTTGTATGGCTTGCTTAAACACTGAATATCATCCATTATGTGCAAGTCCAAATGTCAATGAGCCTGTATAATATTAATGTACTGATAAATAAAATGTGACTAGACATCTATATTTTAAGCGAATCGTAGTGAAATGGCCATCAATCATGTTTTTTAATTTCATGTTTTTTTTAAATACATAAATCTAATCCATTAGCATAGCACTTACCCTTAGAGCAGTGTTTCCCAGCCTCCTGCGGAGAGTAATCTAACCACCGATTAGTTTCCTGTTGATTGGCTGATTCATTTTAGTTCTACTTGACCTCAAGGTAATAACACATTCATTATACTGAGGAAATGGTCCACGCAGAAGACACTTCATTTGTAGACACACTTGATAACTGTCCAACATTGTACATTTCATGATCGGTTATTATCAAGGTGACTTCGTACCTGGATATTTGAAGGGGCGGTAGTTTATTTTGAGTGGTTTTCATATTTTAATAAAAAAAATCAGTAAGAAATTTTTATGCACTTGATGGGATTCATACCGTGGTTGTAATTATATCCACTCTTGATCCAAAGGTTTGCAAATGGACCCCTTGTGCTAACACTACTAGGTACAATAGCGTTTGCTCACAGTGTGCTATGTTATCGAAATACAGTTTACTCAAGTCTTTTTCAGTTTTGATTTAAGGTCTGTTAAATGTATTTGCCAAATTGATATTGATTTTAGCTTATAAAAATGGGAGTACCTCAGAGATCTGTGTTCGGTCCTATAAAATTGATGCAGCACCCTGTGTGAGGAAACTAGAATTATTTGAGTTAAAATCTTCTTATCAGCTGGTTGAACTTCAGGTGTTCGTCTACATCATAAAGATCTGGAGCTAAAAGAAGCAAAAAACTGAACCTTAACAACCTGCTGTTTTGAAACCGGGCAGAAAAACGAGTAGACGTAAGCGTGACGTCCCGTCAGGATTACGGGCTCCTCGATTATTTTTGAATATGAATTGGACCCATGACAAGGATGCATTTTTAATGAGAACCAGGAAGAGATTGTGTATCATCTACATTAGCTTCGCTGCTAGCAGAAAATCCAGTTTGTTATTGTGGGATGCGTGTTCGTGTTTAACATGTACGCGACTCAACCAATCACAGAATCCGTAAAGACTTTTAAAAGGTCGGCGACCGCCCGACCAACAACTCAAACAGCCGCTTGGCTTCGCTCTACCGGGACTCTCGCTCCCGTTATTCCTGGCGATCAGTCTCCATTAGTTGGAAGAGGAGCTCTCAGATATCTGCCTCCTCTCTTGCGGAACCGTCCTCCAGTTCGGGTCCATTAGTTGGTCGGCTCTTTATGTCTAAGAGGCCGACTGAAACTTAACGTTTGATCCAGCTTACAGTCTTTAGATTGGCTCAGGCTCCATTTGATCCGCATCTAGTCATGCTACTTTGGGTCAGGACTGCCGGGGGGGGGGGGGATCCATCGTGATGCAGCGGGCCTCTTCTGGATCTCACTGCTGAGCCTGGGATGTAGGATTTCAGAGCCGTTGGCCTCCTTGAGCCAGAATCAAATAAGTTATTTTATTTATTTATATTGTATTCCTGCAACTGTCACTTAGTTGTTGCCCAAGGGGGAATTGAGATGTAAATTTAGACCTGCTCGATACCGTAGCGCCCTGAGAAAAAAAAAAAGTTTTCCTTTTTTTTTTTTTTTTTTAATTGATTTGGCGCCGCATATGTAAAAACGGAATTGAAATTGAATTGAAAAATAAGGTGAGCAGAAACATTTACTTTTGTTAGTATTCATAATAGTTTGTATACACAATGTATGGGAGCACCAATAATAATAATAAAAAAAAAAAAACATTGAATTTTTTTTCCAAACCTTCTTTTTTCCAACATTTTTTAAAAAGCCACAGATGTTTTTTTTCTTTTTTTTCTCTTTCTCCTACAGAAAGCAAAGAAAGCTCTGTACATGAACAAGCAACAACAGAATTCCTCTTCATGACCTGCAAAGTAAATTCATATCATCTCTGAAGCAAAAATGAAACATAATAATAAAAAATAAAAAGACCAGCTGCCTGCTGCTTACCTAGGACACTACGTCACACGAACGGCTTTTTTTTTAATATTTAAAACACAAGATATGTAAGAAATGTACTTTTCAAAAATCGTGAAAAAAGTGCAATACAGATTCAACTGTTTACAACTCAATAGATTATTTCCCAAGTGGAGTTCGGTCCTCTTCCTCCCCCTTCCGCCTCGCCCCCACACCCACTCCCCACCCTCGCCCCGAAAATGTTTCCTTGTTTGTATCCGTAGTTTGAAATCTCTTACAGTTATAATCGACATTCGTGACGATGTACGCTGACGAGAAACATGGCATTCACAAAAGTAGAGCAAATTACAATGATTGCAAATTACAACTCTCTTTGGGCATCAGGGTCATGAAAAACTAGTTTCTTAGATGACGTGTTGGGTTTTTTTTTTTTTGTTTGTTTTTTTTCTCCTTTTACATCAGATTTATGTATAGAACAAGCTTTTTTTTTTTTTTGTCTTCGTACAAAAAAACTACCATGTAAAAAAAATTCCGGAGGGGTCCCATTGGAAAGACTCCTCTGCACGCAGTCCCCGACCCACCCACCCACCCACACACACACACACACACACACACACACACACACACCCGCGACCCTCTTTTGCACCTGTGAGATTAGCGGTGGGAGAACCGGGATGACGGACAGCTGGCTGGAGAAGGGGGTTGGGGTGGGGGGGGTGGGGGGGTTTACAGCGAACACACTCCACCGTGGGAAATGCACATGTGGTTCATCGGCACGGACATCCGGAACCAAATATTGGTCTCAGGAAACGACGACGCACATTCAGTAAAACGTTTTTTTTTTTGTTTGTTTTTTTTTCTTCTTCGTATAAAAGATAACTTGTCTGCTGCGGGCGACTCTTCGACTGGCTGTTATGAAGGTGTGTGTTGGTGGGGCGGGGGGTTCGGGGTGGGGTGGTGGGGGGGGGGGTCAGTGCCCTGAGACCTGGGTACGCCTGACCTGTTGAGGAGATACCGTGGAGTCCCACCGGGGCCACGTGCGACGTCGGGAAAACGCGAAGCTAAAGGCTCCCTCACGACGAACCGAAAAACCGCGATGCTTCTTCCACGTTGCCGTGGCAACTGAGCTTCGAGACCTCATCTTTAAAAAAAAAAAAAAAAAAAAAGTCAAAAAATGACAACGGGACAGAGTGAAATCCATAGAACGAGGCAGTTAAAAAAAAAACAACAACGAAAAAACAACAATGTATGTACATGTTTATAAGGATACGTGTGTAAAAAAAAAAGAATACAATAACATAGACGTAATAAAGGGTCATGGCAGAATACATGACACGATGGGGTAGAACATATATGACTGTGTTTATGAATAACGCAGGCTTGCAAAAAAAAAAAAAAAAAAAAGGAAGGGGGGGAAGGGGGCTGATATCCGACGCCGTTCGCTAAAACGGCCGCCCCTGTGAGATATACAAAATGCGTGAAGGGGGACACGAAGTCGAAAACTTCCTTCCCAAAAAAAAAAAAAAAAAAACAACAAAAATAAACAAACTGACGGTGTAGTTTTGTCATTGAAAGAACAAAACAAAAACCAAACAAACAAAAAAAAACAACAAAAAAACAATAATAATAATAATAATTCACAATCTTCCGGTTGAAAGCGACCAAATATCTTAAAAGTTCATCGTCTCTGAGAACGGGTTCTTCATAAAAAGCTGAAGCGTCTCGTTTGTTTTTCTTCTTCTTGTTTTTTTTTTTTTTTTGTCCCCCCCCCCCCCCCCCCCCCCCTTCCGATGGCAATCTCCTTCCTGAGACTGAGCAAGGTAAGTTCAGGTGAGTTTTCAGTCTGGAGTTGTAATTTTTTTTTTTTTCCGTTTTGTTGCACGCGTGAGAGTTTCCTGGGCACGAGAAGCCATTTTTGTGTCCCACCGACCTCCCAAGGTTTAAATGTTTGGGTTTTTTTTTTTTTTTTTCTTTTCCTTTAGGGCGCGCGCACCTATGCTTGTGTGTGTGTTCCTGTATGCGTTGGATGTTTTTTTTTTTTTTTTTTTTTTTTTTTTTTTCGTGGACCTGTGTGGGTGCGCGAGTGTGCGCTCATGGCGCCGTGGTGATGGCGTTCAGGTCCTTCATCAGGCCCTCGAGATGGGCCATCTCCTCCGTCAGCTCGTCGGGCTCATAGCTCTGGGGGAGAGGAACAGGGTTACTGCGGGGGGCGGGGGAGGGGCAAGGGGGGAGGGAGGCAAGCACCTGGAGGGAGGGAAGGAGGAGAAGAGGAAAGGAGCAGAGGGTCAGTCTTTCACAGAGGACACGGGGGGAAGGGGGGGTTATGGGTGGGGTGAGGCGCGCTTGGGGTGCAGGGGAGGGTCAAAGGAACTGAAGCGGTATAAGATGCAGGAAACCAAAAAAGAAGCAAAAAAAAAAAAAAAAAAAAAAAAAAAAGGCAAACCAGGATTATTATTAATGCATTCCAGTTATGGGTCAAAAAAAAACAAAAAAAACGAGTGAGAGTTATTGAAATAATAACAGCCACAAAATGAAAAAAAAAAAAAAATGGCGAGATCGAAGTTGGAAAGAATAAAGAGAGAAAGAAGAAAAAGAAAACGTGGTTAACGTCGATGTCCAGCTGAAAGCAAATCCAGTGCCCAAAGAAAATCTTGACATGGATTCGGAAGGAAAGTGTGACAAGTTTTATTCTGTTTGGTTTTGAATTTGAATGAGACGGGAGGCGGTGCTACTCACGCTATCGACGTCCTCCAGCATCTTGCTGGTCTCGGGGACGTCGGGCGCGTTGGGCACGTTGACGATCATGGGCGTCCGTGTCCGTCCCAGCGTCCCGATGGAAGCTGTTTTAACAACATGGGGGTGAGTAGGAGGCCCTGAGTGAAGAGAAGTCGCAGAGGTTGAAACGGACGGAACGCCGCGCTGCGTCCGCGAGACGGCCTTCGACCGACCGAGCACACCGAAAAAACTATCTCGACGCCGCGTTCGGAGTGTTTCACCGCCGGGATATCATCCCTGGACGCGTGTCCTCACCGGTCTGAGCCAGCAGGGGGGTGCTGGGGAGGGCCGGCGACTCGTACGACGGGTGGCCGCCGGATGGGATGGCGGGCACGGCGAAGCTTTTCAGCGGGTGGGCGTGGGCGTGCGGATGGACCGAGCGGTGCGGCGGAAGGTTGCTGGCGTAGCCAGACTCTTCCTCCGTGGTGGTAGAGCCGTGGTAGCTGCCCTCGGGGTCCGCCATGATCTCAGACGGGCAGGAGGCCTGGGAGGAGGAGGCGGCGGCGGCGGCGGCCTGCGGGAGGGGCTCTGAACTCGGGGTGTTCCTCACCGACTCTGTGGGGGAGCAGGGCGGTGGGTCGGGGGGAGGAGAAAAAAAATAACATAAAATTTGGCAGAATCATTGGAGGGGGGGGGTTATAAACAGGCTTCTGGTGGAGCAGAGAGAAAAAAATGCAAAGTTAATGATAATTATAATATAATCATCACTATCATTATGAATATAATAATAATGTTCATATAAGATACATAATAATAATAACAATATGTGTTATAATTATTACACATATTATAACTGTAATCGTAATAATTAATTATTAATGAAATAGTATGTAATATTATTAAATCTTCCATCCCGTCTATCATCATGTATATTTTATCATATTATATTGTATTTATTTATTCATTTTATTTACATTTACTTAGTTATGTATTATTTATATTTATTTTATATACTAAATATCATCATTATAATCATTATCATAAGTAAAATTGTAAGCATTATTATAACATATGATAATTATCAATATTTAAATCATGACTGCAGTTATAGGTTTGATTATCATTATATTTAGTATGTTACCTATGATCGTAATCATTGTTATAACATATACAATAATCATTATACTGTATTGTAGAATGATTATCAGTTTCATTCAGTCATCATTGTAACTCTTAAAGTATAGTATGGTATAATTATAGAATATTATCCATATACCTCGTATATTATGATACAAACACTATTGTTAGTATATATTTTTATATATATGTAATTTACAATTATGATAGTATATTATACATTCTATACATATCATGTTTAATAATAATAATGACAATAATAATAATACTGATGATAATAATACATCTGAGGTTGATTTGATTTACCCTCTCGAGTGGATGGAAAGAATCTGTTTACGTCAAACGATTAAAATAATTTTCAGAGAGGAGGAAGAGGAGAAGCGGAGAGCAGAGGCGAGGGACCTCGCGGACCAGATGTTCCTGCATGCCGACGAGGAATGAATGAATGAATAAATGAATGAGTGAATGAATGAATGAACGAGGGCGACCGGGTCTGACGGCGTTCCGTCTCCACCGCGCAGTTCCCCCCGGCGTCCACCGAGTGGCGGCGTCTCACCTGTCGAGTCCACCCTGTCTAGATGGGAGACGGGGGTGGCGCACGCGTGCGGGCGCGGGTGCCCGCCGCCTTGGTGGTAGTGGTAGCTGCGTGTCGGCGACGCCAGGCTGCCCATGTGATAATGGTGGTGATGGTTATCGAGGGAATGGATGGGGTGAGCGCTAATCACGGCTGCGGATGCAAATGGACATGGATACACACACACACACACACACACACACAGTTAAATGTTACAAACCAGCCACATTAATGAAGGATGCAGGTGATGCGGGGTCTCGATCACAAACATGCATTTTAAACTCTCTACGCCACTTCGGGTTGTGTGGGGGGGGAATAAAGAGATTTAAGAAAAATTAAAATGCATGAAATGAAAATGCCCGTGGAGAAAAACAATAAGGTATCACAAAAATTAAGATATTGTTACGGAAATTTTGGACTCCGAGGTCTTCGCGTCCGAAGTGTTTGAGGCTGCTTAGTAGCTGACACGCTCACCGTCGACCCGTTAGTCCCGCACACACACACACACACACACACATACACACTTACGCTGAGGCGGCTGCGCGTCAAACGGCATCATCATTTTAGGCCTCATCCCACGCCGGCCTGCAAGTGTAGACATGCCGTCCTCTGACTCATGGCCTAAAAAGGTACGGTGAAGACCGGCCAATCAGAAAAGAGCTGCAGCTCCACTCGTCTTTTTTGAAAACCACTGGAATATAAACGTCGCTCAAACTCCCGATTCAGCTTTTTGGATTCGTCACTCGATTGTGAACGATTGTGCGGGATTGGCCGAGTTACGAGCAGTGCAAACAATGACAACGTGCGCTTGCAGGGCTGGAATCATGAGAGTGCATGAATGTGACACATGAAATGTTTGGCATGATTATTTTGGAAATCAAATATTAAGACAACCCAGAACACCATCTTCTCCTCGTAAACTATTTTCTGTTACAACGTCCCCTTTCGGGTTCCGTCCCCTCGGCCTCGACTGACCGCGGTAGGAGTTGCGCCTCTGCTGTAGGTGGGGGTTGGCGTCCAGGCTGCTGTCGGCCGGCGTGATGTCCTGCGAGGTGCGGGGGATCGGCGTTTCCGTCATGACGGGGTTCGGCTCAGGCGACTTGTCCATCGGTTTAAGCTCCAGCCTCTCGTGGTGAATCCAAAGGTCGGGCGGCTTCAGGTCTTTGGAGTTCCCCTTGTATTTATGGGAGCCATTGGAAGACTTGGACGCGGCCCGCTTTCTGTGGAACAAGAAGACGGGAGTAAAACGGCGCGCTGCGGGGATAAAAACAAAAAACGCTTGAGGAATCCACCGGACGTTCCCGGACGTAGCCTAGCCGAGCCTCGTACTTTTTCTGGTGCGACGTGGTTCGTCGGGTGCACAGGAAAGCCCCGACGACCACGACGATGATGGTGAACGCCCCGACCGAGATGATAATAACGATGACCAGGATGTGATTCTCGCTGGCTCCCACCCCGGATTTACCTGCGGAGGGACAAGGGTTACGTCGGTTAAAAGGTGTCCTTCTGGGGAAACAACACCACGGGTCGATGTGCTTTGGTGAAAGCGCATTAGTTTCCGAAAATTCTTACCGACTGAGGATCCGGGGTCGTGGGGAAGCTGGTTTCCTGAGGGTCCGGGCTTGGAAGGGATGTTTGAGGCTGTCGGCAAACCAAAGAGTTGGTTACATATAGATCCCCAACACATTGACTGCTTTCAAACTTGTCCACGGTGTAGAACGAGCACATTCAAGGTGCAGGAAATTTCACTAGGAACTCAAAAACCTTCAAAAGAAGCAGTATTTTTGTTTTTCTACCGCAGAAATCTCTGTTTGGGGGGTTAGGGATCTGCGCAGCCCAACATTTCCTCTGCTTCGGAGGGGGAACTTCTAAAAAAGCTTCAGGAGTCTCGGGGAAACGGCACCCAAAAGCCGACCGCGGCCCGGGTAGCCCCGGTTTTCTTTGACTTCAAAAAGTACGCTGCTTCAAACATTAGCTTGTTGTGGTTTTTCCGAGACGCGGTTTGCAAAAAGGGAAAATGCGGAGGAACCCCTGTTTCGGTCAAAACGCGCCATTGTTGACAGACCGATGATACTGCGAAAAATACCGCCGAAGCATAAAACGCCGCAAATCACACGGCACGAGTTCAAAAGAACCCCGGCGCTGACGTGGGAAATCTTTGGGGACGAGAGGTTTCGCGGAGTCGGCGGTGAGCGCACAGAGAGAAAGCGAGGAGGCGGAGTTTACCTTGGTCATTAGCCATTTTGTCAGAGGACTCAGCTTTAACAGGCCAAAGGAGAGCAGGGAAGGTGAGACAATGAGAAGCAAAAAAAACAGGTTAGCTTGAAAAGATCGGCGAGGGAGCCGTACAGAGAAAGAGGAATAGGGGCCTCGAGGATTAATGAAGACTGAGGAGAAGAACGAAACAGCGGGGGAAACCTCTGGAAGAGGCAGACGTGTCCTACCGACAAGCCAAGCGGAAGCATCATTTAGGTAACGTTATGCAAAAATCAATGGCGGGAAACGACTAGTTCCTTGTTTGGCACAGAGTCTCCGTTCTGTCCAGACATTGGCACTCACTCTTTGGGGTGCGGAACTGCACCGCCTCCGACATCGGGCCCATGCCCTTGGAGTTTCGCGCCTGGATCTTGAAGTAGTAGGTTGTGTCCAGGGTCAGGTCCTGGATCTGGTGGGTGAGGCGGTTCCCCACCACCGGCTCGATCACCCAATCGTGGACCTCTGCGTTTACGTCGGTGCTGTAGTAGATGATGTAACCTGCAAGGACAGACCATCCACATCTCAGGACCTGGTATTTAAGGCAGTATCTTAAGACTGCAGAGAAGTTGAACAAAAACATACCGTGTTAAAGGGCTGATACCACTTACCGTAATTTCCGGACGATAAGCCGCAACTTTTTTCACGTAAACAACGCTACGGCTAATATATGGACTTTTTTTTTGGTGGGGGGGGCTAACGAGCTTCACGCCGCTAAAACATTTATCCTCGTCACATCGATGAAGTGACCGGAGGAAGAAGACAAATTTGACGGTTTTAGTGCGCAGAAGGAAGCCCGAGATAGCGATCGGCTAGCCGGTGCGGCTTTTATTGAGGTGCGCTCAATAGTCCGGAAATTACACTATAAACATAAAGCCATTCATTCTCTCAATAACACAGAGAGACATGCAATCATTCACCCTCTCTTTCAAACATCTTTATTGTCTCAACTAGTCCTCCTACAAGTTTTTGGACCCACGCAAACACGAGGACAACATGTAGAGTCCTAACAGGGATTGACCCAGGGACCTTCTCGCTGTGACGCAGAAGTGCTAACCTCTGTACCGCACAGCTTTGGGCCTTTTCCCGTCTAAAAATCTTTCCGGGAGGAACACTCATCCTCTTAAATCTTTGCAAAGGCTCAAGACGGGTAACGTGACGGCGCGGCCAAGGTGTTCCCGGGGTTCTGGCCTCACCGGTGATCTTCCCGTTGGCCTCGGACGGCGGCTGCCAGTTGACGATTATGGTCCGGGGTTTGTTCTCCTTGCTCACGACGGTCACATCTTTCGGTGGGGAATTGGGAACTGGTGGAGGAGAGAGGGACACGAGTCGAGATGAGCGCTAGGAAACATTAGCACAACTGTCACATTGAGGATACAAAACATAAAATATTACTTTCTAAAGTCCTCATTCGAGATAATTTGGAGTTTATTATTTGAATTTGCACACGAATTGATTTTTATGACACTGTTGATACCATGAACCCGAACACTGCGAATAATTTTTCAAAACTGCAAAACTATCCATTTTCTGAATCTCGAGAAACTTGATTTCGAGGAGAGTGTTTTCATGTTTCATCTTGGGTTTTTCATCTGGTAAACAATTACCTCTGAAAAATAAAGTACAGGCGCTGATAACTGCACAGCGCATTTTAATTTCCAGTACTTCACTCGGCGCGGCAGGAAACGGCAGAACGCTCGGGGGACGATGAAACTATTCGTTTTAATACTAACGCAATTATGCAAATGTGTACAGTCATCACTCAGATATTGAGCTGAGCATAAAGGTAACAAAGGTAACATGAAGATTTCTCCTCTCAAATTGATAAGTAATTGCTTGGGGACAGAACAGTGAACTGAGATGAGCGCATCTGGCGCCGCCAGCGCTAAATTTGGGGAAAAAAAAAAGACAAAGGTATGTGGGCGTGCTTCTCCCCGAGGAGAAACATCTGGCACTGGCCTTGGCGAAGCCAGCGCAGACCTAAATAAATCATTGAGCTTAAAAGCTAATTATAATATTTCAGTTGTCATCATTTCAATTTAACCTTGATTACGATTGTTTTTTTTTTCTTCTGTAAGGAAGCAAATCCAATCCCAGAGCTAGCAGGCGCTAACCAGCAGCTAGCAAGACAGCAACGTTGCTGTTTGTAAATACATATCCAGGATAAAGTCCCCACTTATATAGCGAATACGTTCACCCATTCACACACCGATGGCGGCAGAGCTAGCACGCAAGGCTAGCACGTAAGGCTAGCACGCAAGGTTAGCACACAAGGCTAGCACGCAAGGCTAACCTGTCCATCAGGAGCAAATGTAGAGTTCACTGTCTTGTCCAATGAAACTTTGGAGGAACCAAACAAGCGACCTTCTAATTTGAGGGAGGCCCGTTCTGTGTGTGTGTGTGTGTGTGTGTGTGTGTGTGTGAGACGGGTTTCCTTACTCGTCTCAAAGGTGGTGCCCTGAGCTGTCATGCTCCAAGTGCTGGTGCGGCGGCCTTTGGTCATCATGACCGAGAACTCGTAGAGCGTGTTGGGCTTCAGTCCCGTCACCATGTGGTTCAGGCTGCTGGTGTTAGCCATCTGAGGAGAGACGTGCACGCACACACACACACACACACACACACACACACACACACACACACACACACACACACACACACACACAGATTGACTTCGCATGACAGCGTTTTTAAACATTCAATTGATTTTAGCAGCTGCGCTCATATCTGTTAGCTTACGGACTGTCTTTCATGGACTTCCTGAGAGAGGTGAGACTTTTTTTTTTTTTTGACAAGCTACAAACGCGCCAGCGTTTGCAGTGATTCGACCCCATTCTGTTTTTCATGACAAAGTCACGGGGAATACGCGACTGCGTTCTCATCTTCCTCGTCAACATCTGAGAAAATCTCCTCACAAAAGGGATCATCCATGATTCGCCGTACCTCTGCATCCCGAAGTGCAGAGGCGTTAAAAAAAAAAAAAAAAGCACCATCCTTTAAATATCACGCCCCCGCGCGTTCCCGATTCACGTCAAGACTTAACGACAATGAGAAAGAGAATCCGGCAGAGCTGGGAGGAAAACTTTCCCAATGCCGGAAACAGCAAGACGGCCGTGAACTTGTCCCGATTGCTTGAATATTCAATTTACGCTTCACTCCATATATTTGGCGGGTTCTCCGAGTGTAAAAGGATGTTTCATCGCGGAGCGTTTCGCCGAGACGAGGAGAGACGGCAGGACCGGAACCTTGACACTTTGGTGCATCATGGACGTAAATGAGAGGAATTCCATTTGTTATGTGGGAAACAAACGGTTGATTCAACTTGACATATTCATGCATTCATTATCTATATAGCCTAGCATGCATTCAGGGTTGCAGGGGATTGCTTAAAAACTATCCTAGCCTGCACTGGATGGAAGCGGGGTTCACCCTGGACCGGTCGCTCGTCGATCAGAGGTTCACAGATAGAAATAAACAACCGTTCACCCTCTGATTCATACATCATATTAAAAAAAACAACATTCACTTGCTCATTCACATATAACCATACACTCGCACGTTCAAACGTTATATAGAGAAATAATCTGAGCTTACGAACGCCCCTAATTATGAAGAAATCAGCCAACGAACAGTTTTTGAATACTGAATCAACCCGCCAACGAGTCTCAGTGTGGAAACACACAAACAAAGAAACTCAAAGGCTTTCCGCGTTGTGGCGTCGTAGCGTAGCAGCAGTCGTACGTGCTACTCGGCTTTGTTTACATCGTTCATCGTTGTGTTTTCCTGTTAAAATGCTTTTTTTCTGCTTTTTTTCAATGAGTTGTGGCTCCCAAAAAAGGTCAAAAGTGCTCGTGATAGAGGTGTTAAGAAGAAGTTAAGAATTTCAGTTGATCCGAAGAAGGAAATAATGGCTTAACGTGAGGGCGGTGTGCGTGTTATGGATGCAAAGTACTAGGACACGGCTAACTTAGCTATCTGTGCCTGCCTGAAGAATAGAGATGCGCTAAAGACTTCTGATGTTGCTGAGGGGGTGACAACGTTAATGAAGAAAAGTTATTTCTAGTTTGGATTAATGAAATACAGCTAACTAGGTTCTCGTGCGAGAAGGCTTTACTTAAGCAGATTTAGTGAAGGAAACGCAAGTGTACAAGTGCTAGCAAGAAGAGAAAGAACACCAAAAACACAGCAATAATTAAAATGATCTTTAATTGCTTTCCGTATTTTTTCTGTATTTTTAGATTGCAAATATATTTTGGGGGTTGGAGAACAGATCAATGTGATTTCCATTCATTTCAGTGGGAAACGTTGATTCGGTTCGCAAAAAATTTCGCATTAGCCGAGGTTCTACCGCACAACCGTTCCATCTCTCATTCACGCCTCATCGAGACAGTCAACTATTCACTCACTCTAGGAAATTTTGGGTTATTTTATTGTTTACTATTTTATTAGACAGCGTGGGGAGGGGGGGGGACTCGGAGGACACGATGATCTTAATGCATTATTATTTTGACTAATGGTAATGCTTTTTTAATTTCCAACCAGACGTGTCACGCGGACATCCAGATGCTGCGACGGGACGCGATAAAACCCTCGCTACTTCTTTCGGTAGCAGAGTGGCGGCCTATTCAATAATGCACGAGCTCGCCAGACTCATCCGAAGAGGAGCAGCCCTCGTAAGTGTGGCCGACGGTTGCCACGGGTCACCGGGACAGACGTGTGAAAAGCAGGAAGGCTGCGGAGCATTCGGATTATTTTTCAAAGAACTTACCGTCTTACTCACAGACTGGCTAATTTATCAGAGTTCATCAATGGGACGGAGACAAAATCAACCCGTGGGGCTCTTAAATCATTGTTCCAGCTGTCTGCAATGGAGTTGTAAGGTTGCAGACATGTTGTCATGACAACCAGCTTTCGGGTACTTGCTTCATTTGATGCTAAATAATCATTAGCGACAAATTTCTCCACAGATGTTTAGGGAATAAATGGTTGGGTGACGGCCGGATTCAGCGGCTACAAAGGAGCTTTAATAGCCGCGACTGCACAACCGGTGTGTGTGTGTGTGTTCACGTGTCGTCACATTTGTCCGCGCGGAGAATGCAGTGTCAGCGTGTCGGCCCCTCGCTTTTCCTCCCGCGCGTCCCCGTTGAATTATTTATCAGCAGGCGCAGACATTTTATTCAAGTTCTGCCCTGTCACACACTGGCGCACATGAGCGAGAACGCCGCCGATCCGCACTCGGGAGATAAGCGATGATTTTAATTTCCCTTCCACTTCCAGCGCCGAATCCCCGGGACCCGCGAAGTTGCGCGGACGACATAAAAAGCCCTCCGCCGCATCCTCCCCTGATTTTCCCGGGCTTCGGTGAATTAAAAGGCCGCGGTGACGGTAAGTCACGCGAGACCGTTTTCCACCTTCGACCGCAGCAAATAGAATTCGGGAGCGACAATAACAATAAAACACGTTGCGACACCGCGCGCTGTTCACCGCTCAGGTTACCGGAGCCCGTATCGGCGTTTCCTCGAGGTGATGGGGTGGTGCGGGGCTTGGAAAACATCTATTATGTCCGGGGAGGAATAGAAACCGACGCCATGTTGCAAATGTCCGATCAATTGACCAATCATACGAGAACACGGAAGGAAACTTAATAAAAAGCTGAGTAAGCTGCACTAAGTAAATATTTTGAATTCAACATGACAGGAGTGAGAGGTGGCTTTAAATGAATTATTAGCAATGTCTTCAAAATAAATGCATTTTATATATGTATACATATACACACAACATTAACAACAATGCATTTGAACGGGCCTTTCTTGATACTCAAGGACGCGGTACAGAAATGCGTTCTGTGGAAGCAACATCAGCTTTGTCCTTCCTTCATGTTGTTGTTTATTGTTTGCTGCTGTTCCCCGCTCGGGCTAGCCGCGCCCACGTCAGCATTTCCCCGAGGTGATGGGGCGGAGCGGGGCTTGGAAAACATCTATTATCTGTTGCTAATGTCCGATCGATTGATCAATCCCATGAGAGCGCGGGGGAAACCTAAATAGAAAGCGCCGTCAGGTGCATTTAGCGACTTAGCTGCACTTTGTAAATATTTTGATTTCAACATGACGCCGTTGAGAGGTAGCTGTAACTGAATTATTAGCAATGTAAGAAAAATAATAAATACATATGCACTATTATAGATGTATATTATTTGAAGGTGCCTTTCTTGTTCATAGTGGGTTGGACTTTTAGAGTGAGTTTAATCAACAATATGTCCATCAACATTGATTATTTAAAGGAAAGATTCGTCACAACTGGAACAGGCTTGGGATTTAGCAAGAGCTCATAGCAAGAGATTTGTTTGTTTGTTTTTTTTATAAGAAATCTCCCAGAGTCCTCCTTTTTGCTTCAGATATTATGTTGTCATTATTCTGAACAATTTCAAATCCATCGATTGAAGTCAGTGGAATTTCCAATAAATTAACTGCTTATATCTTATAGACACAGATTTTAAATCACAGACAGATCTTAGACTCTTAACGCTTTCCTACTTTATTGACTTATGTTTTCTTATGTCACACCAATACTTTGCTTAGCGGATGCAACCTGATGCGAACTGTAAGTTCCAAGTTAAGGCTAAAATTGTGTTGCGTTGTGTTGCACCCCCACCGCCACCTTGAACTTCTGTCTCACCTCACCACTGTCATACATGTCTTGCACCACTCTAGCATACTGCTGCGCTACTCCAGACTCCCTCATACAGTTCATGTTCATTCATTAGGTAGCATCCCGACCTACCTGTAGATATATTATTTTCATATTATTTATGTTATTAATTCTAAAGATCTTCTAAATCTAAAAAACCCTCAAGGGCTCGGCAGGTGAATCGTACGCCTACATCTTACCATCGTCTCTGAACCCACTTCTCTCACACCAACTGACTTTTTATCCTCAATCCCTCCGTCTATAACCTCCAGTTTAGCCTCCCTCTCGACCGCCTGCCTTGCGGCGCTAACCTCAGCATCGTCCCACCCAGATCTTTGCTACCCCTCCTCTGTACCTGTCCAAACCATCTCAGTCTGACTTTATCTCCAGAAAGTCTAAAATGTTCTGTCCCTTTGATGGACTCATTTCTGATCCTATCTGTCCTCCTCACTCCCCAAAGAGAAGCTCGACATCTTCGTTTCTGCTGCCTCCTGTCTGTTCCTCTGTGCCACTCTCAGTAAATCAGAAAACATAGCTGGTCTTTTTCTGGCTGATACTCTTATCGCTCATGACTCTTCTCCATCCATTCCAACCTGCTTGAACATGTTGTTCCACCTCTTCTCCCATTGCTCTGGACTGTTGGCCTTTAGGTACTTCAAATCCTCCAGCTTCTTTATCTCCACTCCCTGTAGCTTCACCATTCCACTTACGTCCCCCTCATTCTGTATTCTGTCGTGCTGTGACTAACCTTCATTCCTCTCCTCTCGAGTGCAAACCTCCGCCTATCTAGATTTTTCTCCACCTGTCTCCCTACTCTCACTACAGATCACAATGTCATCTGCAAACAATGTCATCTGTAAACACCGTAGTCCATGGAGATTCCTGTCTGACCTCATCTGTCGGCCTGTCCGTCACCATAGCAACCAAGAGGGGGCTTAAAAGCTAATCGCTGACGCACCCCCACCGCCACCTTGAACTTCTGTCTCACCTCACCACTGTCATACATGTCTTGCACCACTCTAGCATACTGCTGCGCTACTCCAGACTCCCTCATACAGTTCATGTTCATTCATTAGGTAGCATGTAGCTAATTCTCAGGAAATGTCATGCAGATATTTCCAATTTCTCGACTGATTTTCAGTCATTTCTGAATTCTCTGAGTAAAGTCGGGCTCTTTTGGTGACTTTCACAAAGCCGAAGAGAACCTACCCATACGCTGGATATCGTTATCATTGATTCAACTAAAACTCCATGACACAGCATCATAACTAAGCGATATCTTACATACTTTTAGAAATTGCTCAGCCATATTCATCTTCAATGTTCCGGCTTGGTTTCCCCCCCGCGTCTGAAACCTCAAAGATTAAAACGGGCTGCGGCCTTAAATCCGTACAATTGCAAGAAAGCTTTAAAATGACTCACCAGTGCAAACCCTTTCCTGTGTAATTAAAGCAGTAAATCTATGGTTATACCCGAAGGGGGGGTTCAGGCTGAGACGAACGCCCTCGTAGCTCTCAACACCCAACTACAACTTTCCCCTTTGAACCGGTTCGATTTCGGGCGATTTGATTTCGTGACGCATTACCGACTCAACCTTTAAACGGGCGAACACCGGAAAATATCTTTAAATCAAAAGACAGGCATAAAAGTGGCAACGTCGCAATTTGGATGTTAGATGGTAGAGAAAGATTACTGTCCTGATTGGCTGCGCTCAGAAGGACCCCCCGGCGGGAACATCATTGTGTTGTATAACGCTACTCTTTTATTCTTTTTTTTTTTTTTTTTATTTCGGGACATCCGTCTCTCTCTCTCTCTCTCATTCTCTGGCATGAATCCGAAGGGACGTGCGCACTCCCATCTTGAAAACCATCAAATGAAGCTGAATCACCCAAATCTGATCGAACTGAAACGACCTGCGTCGTGCTAAACTCAAATCAACGGAACTGAAAAGCGGTACTTAAGCCGTCATTGAAGGAACACGCGGGTGTTCAAATAGGACTTTCTTACCCTGACTTTGGTGTTGGCGGGGATGTTGGTCTTCCAGCGGACCGTGTAGAAGCGGTTGTCCGTGATCTTCTGGTTCTTGGGCAGGGAGTTGTCGGCCCAGGTCACCTTGATGGTGTCGTGGCTCAACACCGAGGCCTGAACGCCCACGGGCGGCATCATTGGGGTGGGATCCGGCACTGGGGTGTATGGAGCATTGAAGATTTCGTAGTATTCAACATCAGGGTTTATGGGGTCTGTGCACATCAGCCAGTGCACCGGCATGCATGCACGTACATTAAAAATGACCAAATTAAAAAATAAACAAACAAACAACAACACAAGGATGCGTGGTGGTGGGGGGTTGGGCGACGGGAGGGGGTTCGGGGAGGGGTACAAGGCCAAAATAAAAAACAACAAGGTTAATATGTTAAAATGAAGGACGACACAGAAAGAGGAGAAAGAAACCATGAGCGCAACAGGAATGGGATTGGGAAGGGTGAAGAGAAAGAGAAAGAAGATTCTATTAGAAAAACAGACACAGATCTCTAAAAGACAAATCTACAAAGACACAGTTGCGATATAGAAGCTAGTACTCACTATTTTGCGCTTCATCAGTACTAGCACTACTACTACTACTACACAGAGAGAAATGAAAAGATGCTCGGTTGGTAAGGAAAAAAAAAAAAAAGCTTAAAAATGGAAAACTAGTGTGAAGGCAGAGATGCAATATTCCAAAAAAGGGCATTTTCTTTTCAAGACGATTACATTTTCAGCGTTGACCTTCTAAACATGCTACAGTGGAGACGGAATAAAAATGCTCAACTGTGCGACATGGCTCAGAGGCTTCTGGAAAACAGCATGGGGTGAGATAGTGGTATTGATTTTACCCCCCCCCCCCAACTAACCATAGCCGCTTTTTGGTCAACATAAGATAAAGTCTAGTGAAGTGCATCGGCCTAACAGTGACCTTGCAAACGTATTGGGGGCAACGGAGCGACAACCCCGACTTGTTTTATGTCACTTACTGGCGTAATTTGATGGCGTATGCAAATGAAATTTGAAGTTTTAAAAATCGTTTATTAACTCGGCTTGTCTTTTTATCTAATAAAAAAAAAAAAAAAAAAAAGAAAATCACGTAATAACATAATATTACATTCATTTCTCACGTCTCCATTCCGCTCGCGTCGAGCCGGCGGTAAATGTCAGCGCCGATACGATCCGCCGTGTCATCACGTAATGAGCTATCGCTACGTTTGCGGAAACCCAACGAGGTCATTAAAACAAATTAAATAATCAAAAAGATTGGGTGAAAATAATTCAATGAAAATGTTGGTTAATCGCGAGTCTGATAGAAGCCTCTCTTGACGGATTTAAACCCCGTGACATAATGAGAGAAAAAACCCTAATTCAATATCATTGCCTGTGACATTGAGAGAACCTGACAACTTTGTTTGATATACTGTTTTTATCGCTACATTAGAGGGATAAATACTGAATTAAGACCCTGATAACCCAAGTCATCATCATCATTTTCCAGCACTTGTCCTGCATGGCTGCTGCAGGGTCTACTTTCCCTGATGTCTCAAGTATCCATGATATATTCCAATTTAGTGTTGATTTCCTTAAAGGCCTCCAGCGAGAACAAAATCACATCAGTGTGATCTGGTTTGGGAGTTCTCGGGTAGTGTCCTGAGAACAAGTGCGATTGGCTAGATGTTTGAAATGGGCACGGCAAATGCAGAAATGTAGAAGTGTTGGCGCCCACGCATTTCCGCTGGAAGGTTGTAAGGCAATGGATAGTTTTGAGAAACCCATTTCTCAAAGAGCTCCCCAACGAGCTTCGACACATTGGCACAGCTGCCATACAAAGCACAAAGCATACCACCAGGAGCAACTGGGGGTTCAGTGTCCAACCCAAGGACACTTTAGCCTATAGACAGGAGGTTCAGGGATTCGAGCCCCCAACCTTCCAATTGGAGGGGAGCCCACTGTACCACCACCACCACTTATGAGCTTTGACACTTTGGAAGAGCTGCCACGCAAGGCACTAAGCATACCACTAGGAGCAACTGAGGATTCAGTGTCTTGCCCAAGGACACTTCTGCATTTACAAGGGGGCCTGAGAAAGGAGCCCCCTTACCTTCCAATTGGAGGGGAGCCCACTGTATCAACTGAGCCACCACCACCACTTACAAGCTTTGATACTTTCGCAGAGCTGCCATGCAAGGCACTAAGCATACCACTAGGAGCAACTGGGGGTTCAGTGTCTTGCCCAAGGACACTTCTGCATTTACAAGGGGGCTGGGAAAGGAGCCCCCTGACCTTCCAATTGGAGGGGAGCCCACTGTACCAACTGAACCACCACCACCACTTACGAGCTTTGACACTTTGGCTAAGCATACCACTGGGAGCAACCGGGAGCTCGATGTCTTCCTCATGGACACTGTGAGATGTGGACAGGAGGAGCCAGAAATCAAACCACCAACCTTCCGATTGGATTGTCGCCGCTCTACCAACTGGGCCCCAACCGCCCCACATATAAAATCAGCATGAGGCGACTTCCTACACAGCTATCTCACCATGTACGCTGCACTGACCCTTCACTGATGTTGTTTCCGTAAGATTCCCCCTAAGCTTCGGAAGCGTGTGCTGTTCCCACCATCTCTGGAAACACATTTCTTGGAGCACGTACTAACCTTTAGATTTCATCTTGTTACACGGGATATCTGCGGTTGAACTCAGCCGGAAAAATCGCACATGTATAATAAACGCCGCGGTGCGCCTTTGAAGGCAACAGAGGCAAACTGCTTTGAATATTTTAATGTCTAGATCTGGTCCTAGTCACTGTCCCAATAACTCTAGATTTATTATTTGGCCAGGCTTAGAGGCGCCGGTGACTGATTTACAGCAAAACAAAACCACAAACGGCTAGCAATCCTCGCTATATATATATATATATATATATATATATATATATATATATATATATATATATATATATATACACAAAATTTAACAAGAAAAAAACAGCTTTTACTGGAACCGCGCTAACATTGGCTTGCGTGAGCAACGTCTATTTTAGGCGTCTGCAGTTCCCAGTGGCAAAGCGGAGTCAGGCCGGACGCACGGATTGTTGTTACTGCTAGCTGCTAATGCTAGCTTGTAAATAAACACATAAAGTGCTTCTTTAAACCATTAAGGGAAGAGTTATGCTATTTATTTAGAATAAGAGCAGCTCTCATCGGGATGAGGAGGCCGGCTTAGTGTTTACATCAACTGGATTATTGGATAACTGATTGTTGTTTACTTTTAATTTAGCATTAGAGCTCCTTTGCTACATGCTTTGCTCCTCTGACCGAAAGCTTGCGGATTAGACGGGTGATATAACTGCTATTTTTTCCCCTTTTACGGTCTTTCACTTATACACGCCCTTGAGTTATTTGTGTATAAGTTGTCTTTTCTTTTTTCTATTAAACGCCTTCAAGGCTGGAGATAGTGCAGATATACCGGAGTGAAAGCGCCGGCCTCAATTCTGGCTACAGAATGAATGCTTGAAGGTGGCTTGTGAAGCTTCACCGCTCCCGGATCTGCCCTGGGTTTAGTTTTTGACGGGAAGACGGAGTCGGTCATCCAAGGTGACGCCGTCCCGAGTCACCTGTTGGTCGACTCCGACTCCCTTCGACATGCCGTCACCCTGCACTGCCCACATCATGTTCCCCGGGACTAAAACCTGTCCGTGTTCTTGTACTTGCCGCAAAGCGACGACGGGACAGGGCACAACCGACAGGGTGAGGAGGTTTTTGGGACGGGAGGACATTTTCGACCCGTCGGTTCTCCGGGTGGAGACTTCACGGGCGCGGATTTACGATTCAGACTAAGATTTGGGGTCGGTTTCCACTTCGGGTCAGGGTCTGGGCTGGCCTCGGGCGAATACATTATGTCAGTGAAGGTCCTCATTATGAAGCAAGTACAAACATGTGTGTTTGTGAAAGTGTGTGTGTGTGTGTGCATGATGGAGCTCGAAGTATTTATGTGGTTGCGGAGAGGCACTGCGGTTTTGGAGTGATACGCGAGCTGCATTTTTCAACTCCGACTTGGAAGAACGCGCTGTCCAGTATTTACGAGTGGAATATTACAACAAAGAAACCTCACTGGTTCCCTAACATCTCTTTCAGACGGGGTGTAATCCATCACGTCTTACTTTTCAGTTAAGACGTCATACTGCAGAGCATTCGACTTAGCGCTCTTTCAACCCGAGTTCACAAAGTTCTTCAAGATTTTTAATTTTTTTTTTTTCCGAGTAAAAGTAGTATGTAGGTCAGCTCATCTTTACAAATCTGACTCCAACACACTGGCGGTAAGGGAACGTGCCCCGGAGGATTCAGCAACAGACGACGGTGGTGGTTTTTTTGGTTTGCTTTGAGAGGAAACGCTTGGATCTAACGAAGGGTTGCCAAAGTCACCACAGGAGGTCTGGTGTGAGTGTGTGTGTGTGTGTGTGTTAGAGACGTGTACAGAAGGATGGTGTGCGTGTACAATCAGGCTGCCATCCCCTGAAGCAGACTGACGTGATTCATGTCATCCAGCATCCCGCCCCTCTCAAGTTCGGCGGTGCAGTGGTGCTACGGCGGAGACAAACTGGGGAGATCAAGGCGGTGGGAGGCTGGATTTGAGGGGCGGCAGTTGCAGACCCCCTTCTGGGCCACCCCATGGTGCATGGGCTGGTTGTCTTCTTACGGTGTCACATAAACTGTGTGAACTGAGCTAGTCTCACCAGCGCCGTTTCCCCACTTGAAGATGAGTCAGAAGGTGCACCGGTTTGGGATTCTGGTTCTACCTTAACCCGATAAAGAGATGAGTTATCAGACCGAGACCGAAACTAGATTGCAAGTATTCGTTGTCTGATGTGGGACAGCTCCATCGCACGGACACAGAAACTTCGCACTTCTAATGTACCGAGTGCCAACTTTAGCCAGAGGGCCAAATTCTGATATTCTCGTATCCATTTCAGGCCTCATTCATATGTAAGAGTAAATGTGACATAGATTGCATAATTGCATGTCCGTCATCTAAGTTAGAGCACCCATCGTTATAAACCTATCAATTTTGAGATATAATGGGGCATATAAGCATTTTCGCATGACTCTTCTGCGTGTTAAAAGCTGAGGAAAATCCCAAGGGTGCAGTGAAGGGCTTCCCTATCTGGCTCAGTATCCAAATCCTTGTCCACACGTGCTGGTTGTTCCAAGTGTTAGAGCTCATTTAATGCTCAACTTTAAATTACGCTTAAGCATACCGACGGAGCCTTCTGTGTGTCCTTTCTTTCTCAGGAAGCTTGCCGAAGCGTTGCCAAACGCATAAAAAAAGGGAGCTGTACCCCCAGAAGTCGTGGGGGGAGCAGAGCTGCACAGTATGCTCAAGTGCGACAAGCAAAAAAAAAGGAACAAAAACCAAGAAGAAAAGAATTCTCTGTCCCCATGCCGGCAAGCATTGTATGGCCTCTGGACCAGTGCCGTCTACTGCACCGCCTCTGTTCGTGTCACTTTGACGTGCACTGCCCTCACAAGGATGTGTTGGTAATGGATGGGAAACGTGTGCAGTGACATTTGACAACTTTTGAAATGAACATACCTATTTAGCCATTTTTTAAGGAACTCCTCAAAGTAGACATACAAGGAACACTGCAGTACACATGCCAGGCCAGTAGTTGGCAGTGTGATTTTTTGTTGAACCAGGACACATGCAAAACTGCACCGCATTATATGGATGTGTTGCTTAACAACTGCGGCAACGAGAACAGTACGTAGGCCGTGACATCGAAACAGATGTACCCATTTACGTACGTATCGTGAGCATTAAATGAGCCTTAGACCGATTGGAGGTGCAGGTACCCTAAGGAGTGTCAGCCTCCTTTTTGGACATGATGGGATGAGCAAGTTCTCCAAAAACTGGATCGGGTCTTCATATAGTGTCTCGCAGCAAGACTTGTAGGGTTAACAAAGCCAAAGAGCTTTTGGCGATGACAGAGGGAACGAAATCCCTGATACAATGGGAAGAAAGGGGCGTCCTTCTTAGGGTGACCCCTGTTTCCCTGCTCTCCAATGACTGTCAGTCATCGGTTAACAATTGCGTAAGTTACGTACCCCAATGCCAAAGAGTCCCTGGACCCTCTGGAGGGAACGGGCATAACAAGACAGACGCACTTTCCTTTCCACTTTGAATTTCCAACAATCATCATCAGACCCCCCTTGCTATTTCACGAGACAGTTCGATTTAAAGAGAGTGGAGGTGAGATGGGCCCGAAAAGGGGAGAATCAATTGAGGTAGTGAGATGCCCAAATGACCGATCGTCTCCTAACTTCGATTCCAGACACGCTATCGGATAACGATCTGAGGTCAGACAGTGGAGAGATAAATGTCCGTCGGTTGACTACGGAGGGGTGCTTTTTCTTGGCTTCTTCAGGAAAATGGATAACGCGACGCCCCGTCGATGTCTCCGTGAGGTACCAACCACACCCCCACCATCCGATCCGGCTTCGTGTGCGCTTCGGTGCAGAGACAGATGCAGGTCTTACCAGACTGCGGCCTGGTGATGGCGCTCTCATACACCGGAATCCCCTCACCCACATTGTTGTAGGCCTTCAGGGTGATCACGTAGTGGGAGCTGGGGTCTGGAGGCGGGGAAGGGGTGTAAACAGAGTGCAGTTAGAGGGCCTGGAAGACGAAGATAAAGTCACGCAGCTGTCTAATCAAAACCGAAACTCTTGAGCCCCTTGATTCTTAATTGCCGTATTGGAGCATTTGGAAGACTAATTCCTCCAACTGTGATCTTGATGAAGGCTTCAGTTAAATACTTGCAAATATTTTTGCGGATGGGCATCCTGGGATTATTTTGAAAACGTACAACTCGCCGCTTGACCTCTTCCTCGCGTTTTTTTCGAACGCAGCCTCATTATCGCCGTCGATTGGATTACAATCATTAGGCAGGCGTCGGCCGAGAATTACCGCCGCAACGCGAACTCGGATCGTTGTCTACCGCAAAAAGTCCAATGAAATTTAGAGATAAAGTGATTTTCTCTTGTGCTGAAAAAGAATCTTTTTTTCCCCTCCGGGTTGTATTTTTAAATCACCAAAATATTGAAATATTACTGACTTTCTATTACCGCCTCCCCAGTAGGCCGATCTGTGACATTAAGTTTATTCATAAGGGTGAGGACAGAGGTCCTGTCGGCGGAGCTTTTGATTGACAGCGGATAAGATTTTCCTTGAAAGGCCGAAAGAGATGCAACAAACCGGCGGCGATGTATCAAAACTCGCTTTTATACAACTTGTAAGTGAAAGTTGTTCTTACCGAGGTTCTCGATGGTGTAGTAGCGCTGCTTGTAGTCTACTTTGATGGTCTGAGCGTGGGGGCTGCCGATGCCATAGCTGATGGTGTAACCGCGCACTACGATGTGCTGGTTCTCCGGCGGCGTCCAGCTCACCACGATGCTGTTGACCAGCGGCCGCACGTGCAGCGAGCTGGGCTGGTCGGGGACACGGGACTCTGGAGGGGCGAGTTCACAAAAAAAAAAAAAAAAAAAACATTTACCGATGCCACAATAATTAAAGTAATTCATTCATTCACTAGCTAAAAAGCTCATCCTGCATTAGAGGTCGTGGATCGGCCACATAAAGAAACATACAACCATTCACGCACCAATAGATATATTGGCAATATATCTCTCATTCACGCATCGTATACAGACGTAAATATCATATCGAGACATACAACCATTCATTCACTTGTACACAAGTCATATAGACATAAAACTATTCACCCTCTCATTTATTTTTATTTTATGTAGACAAACAATAATTCGATCAGTCAGAAGACAGAACGAAACATATAACAATTCACCCTCTTATTCGAATGTCCTATAGCAGAGGTCGGAAACTTTTTTGACTAAAAGCCAAAAATTTCTAAATATATTTCACCGAGAGCCTTATAGTTTCTTTTTTTAATGTGTAATAAATGAAATATGTCTTACTTTTAATGCGACCTCTAGTGCTGCAAGGATTCGTTCGAAGTGCCGCTTTATATTTGACCGTTTCATCGATGTGATTTTATCTTAGCATATTTAGACGTACCGCAGATCCAAATGCAAATTCCACGCAGCCCGGAATGCACGGTAATCATCGATTTTTTTTTCCCTTTTCGACATCTTTTCCGTTACGAGGGTCGACGCAGATAAGTTGGCTATCTGATAAAATCAATTTCTTCACCTTAACAATAACCCGGAGGTTCCCGACCCGACCAAACCGACGGGTGACCCGTGAAATTTATCTTCAAAACTTGCCAACTGTTTCTCGGTTTGAGTGTGTACGATAACTGTGTCAGTACGACAGTTTGAACGTGTGTGTGCTTTACTGGCGGAGTGTGGTACAGCTTAATACCAGTTTACGTAGCGTGCGTAAAGCATCACATGACATGTGACCAATCAGAGTGGAGAACACACTTTCAAATAATGCAGATATCGTAGACATATTCTCACAGAATATTACATCCCCCTTCTTTTTAAAAAACAAAACAACACATTTTTTTGTGATGGAGCGGACCACTGAATATAATAGAATATAATAAATTTGACCTGTATACAACATTAATTGCCCAAATTGACTGAAACTAATTTCTGTTGACTTTAAAATGACACAATCTTATGAGGAAATATCACAAGTATTTTAAAATTAATTCCAAACTGATTTTTATCTTTTTCTACTCAAAATGGTCTGGGAGCCATAGGCTATCACCGGAAGAGCCATAGGTTCCCGACCGCTGTCCTATATAAACATCCGGCCATTCGCTCATGCATTCACATCTCATATGGAAACATACGGCCGTTCACTCATTTATATATCATATAATCCAGGGATGGGCAAACTTTTTGGCTCTGGGGCCACATTGACTTTTAAAATTTGACAGGCGGGCCGGCTCAGCACAAGATACAATACATATTAAAACAGATTAAACAAAAAACGCATTTGTTAACGGTACATATCGAACTCATCTGACATTTTTTCTGAACATTGTCTGACATTTGCTTTGAAAATACAACCGGCTCGGTTTTGAAGGCTCTGACGTTTGTTTGCATTTCATGCACAAACCAGTTTTTCCCTTGTAGTTTCGCATCCAGTTCATTCATGTGCGTCACTATGTCCACAGTAAAGGCTAAATCACAAAGCTAACCTGTATCATTTAGCTCAGGAAAGTGTTCTCATGTAGCTCCAAAAACTAAATAATCTCCCGTTTGAGCAACCGCATTCATTGGTCCAATCATTCCCATCCCTCAAGTATGAATTCTGTACCGATCTTTGGCGGGCCGGATTAAAAAGACCAACGGGCCGGATGTGGCCCGCGGGCCGTACTTTGCCCACCCCCGATATAAACAATCATTCACCCTCTTATTCACAAATTTTGGGAAATTTATGGTCAACTGCATGGTTTTGGGAGGAAACCCGTGCAGACATGGGGAGCACATGGAGACAGAAAGACCCCTCCCTTGCCGGAATTGAACCTTCTTTGCTCTGGGGCAGAAGCGACGACCACCGCGCCACCAAATTATAGCCGTGTGTATCGAAAATGTCCAACTGTGATATTATGGTTTGTTTTAATGGGAAAAAAACAACGGCATGCCATTTTATTGGCAGACGGCTTCGCTTTGTGACATTTCTAATTGGACGATTACGATCCCATTCATTCGGACTTGTTTGAGGGTCAAAACAATGGTGTGTTTCGGATAAGTGTGTGTGAAAAGCAGGAGGCTTTTACCATCCAGATCGGTCTCGAATGTTTCCGCTGCGGTCCACTCCGTCGCTGGTCCCGTGCCGTTCACCGTCATGGCCGAGACCCGAAAAGAATACTCGGTCCCGCGTTCAAGACCTGCGGGGGAGGGAAGAGGGGGACGGAAAAGGATCACATTCAAAAACTGGAATTGACTCAAAACACTCCAGCCGCAATCGAAAATAAAAATTTAAAAAAAAAAAAAAAAAAAAAAAAAAAAAACCCGTCTTTAAAAATGCCGAGCTTATTTTTCCGCGGAGCCGACGAAAATACGATACGTTCGGGGAAAAAAAAATAAAAAAATAAAACACGTTGCAGGAATTGGTGCCGGCGCAAATAAAACAAACCGAGATGAGAAAGGAAAGTCAAGATTCCTCTGAGATTCGGGGGGGGGAAAAAAGCGGAGCGGCTGCCGAACAAAATGACGCGTCGGCGCTTTTAATTTGCCGAAATGATTTTTCATCATCGTCGTCGCGTCGACCCGCTCGCAACCAACGTGCTAATCTTGTAATCTTCCTGCTCTGTAGCCATTATTCTGGGCCCGCCCTGCGGGGGTAGCTTCTAAAAGCTGCGAAAGAACCCCCCCCGAGGGATGGGACGGGGGGGCAACGACGCCTCCTTCTAAATTTCGTTTGAAACTGACAAACACGCCTCTGTTCCACCGCCCCCCTGCGGATTGTTCACCCCCCCCCCAACAAAAAACTTTTTAAGCATGTATTCTCTTTGATGCGCCACGCAGCAGGAGTCCCGGCCACTTGAAAATCGGCTGAGGCGAAATGTAATATTAATTACCGATTGATTTCGGCGATGGCTTCGGGCGGGGGGGGAAGCGACGGGGAGGCAACCGGCGCTTGCGCGAACCGTTTCCACGACCCGATTCCGAAAACGGACCCCAAAACCAATTCCGCGAAACCCGATTCCACAGACTGATTAACCGAGCCAATTCTGCGACCCATTACGCGAAATTATTCCGTGAAGACAATTCCCCAGAAAAGTTGTCCAAATTGATTCGGTGAGCTGATTCCCCAAACCAATTCTGCGAACTGATTCCATGAACTGACTCCAAGAACTGATTCCAGGAACCGATTCCAAAACTGATCCCCCAAACCAATTCTGCAAACCAATTCCATGAACTGATTCCAAGAACCGATTCCAAGAACTGATTCCCCAAAGCAATTCTGCGACCGATTCCGTGAAATGATTCTGTAAATCAATCCCTGAGCAGATTCCCCGAATCAATTCCGCAAACTGATTCCCCAAACAGACTCCGCAAACTAATATCCTGAACCAATTCCGCCAACCAATTCCAAGAATCGATTCCCCAAACTAATTCCCCGAGCCAATTCCGACACCAACTCAGTGAAAAGATTCTGTAAATCAATCCCTGAACAGATTCCCCCAAATTAATTCCGCGAACTGGTTCCCCAAACCGATTCGACCAACCCATTCCCCGAATCCATTCTGTGAACTGATTCTGCGAACCGATTCCCCAAATCCATTCCCCGAACACATTCTGTGAAACGATTCTTCAAACTGATTCTGCGAACCGATTCCGCAAACAAATTCTCCAAATCCATTCCTCAAACCCATTCTGTGAACCGATTCCGCGAACCGATTCTCCAAATCCGTTCCTCCAACCCATTCTGCTAACCGATTCTGCAAACCGATTTTCCGGGCCCATTCCATGAAATTATTTCACAAACCGATTCCGAGTCAGACGTTCGACCGCCACGCATTACTTCTCGGAATAAATAGGTCTATAGTCTGGAAGGGGGACCTCGTGCATTTATGGACAAACAACCTGAAAAAAAAAATTGGTTCAGACTTGCAACGCTCGCTCGTCCGTTGGCTGGTGATTCTTTTTTGGACGAAAAGAAAAAGTGAACATTTGTCGGACTAAGAGATTCGAACATTTGCGGCTAAACGTGCAGAAGAAATCGCAATCGCGGAAGATAAAGCGGACCAATCGGACGGCGGTTCATTGGGGAAACGGCATCTGAAAAAGCTGAGTTGTGTTATAACACTGTAATAGCGATGTAACAGCGGTTGACTGCCGTTGCTGAGTTTGGCGTCCGTTACCTTCAATGAGCTTGAACAGCTGGGTGCCTCCCGTGGTCTCCGCAGTCTCACTGCGACGGGACCCTTTACGGTATCGGATCTTGTAGCCGGTGATCTCGCCGTTCTGGGCGCCCTGGAGCGGCGGTTGCCAGCGGAGGAGGATACTCTGCGGGCGTTGGAAAAGGGGTCACGTGAGAAAAATGAAAAATAAATATTAAAAAGGAAAAAAAAAAAAAAAAGTGCAGCAAATGTGTTATTACAGTGTTATCACACTGATATAACACATGTATAAGCAAAAAAAAAAAAAAAAATCAGGGAATTATCATAATTTTAATCATACATTTAGATTTTATTTCTCCCGGAGGGGGAGAGTTACACTTCACCGGTAAAGCCACTTACAACGAAACACAAGAATTGATAATCTGCGCCTCCCCCTGCTGTTATAATCGAAATGAACCTCTTCCTTCTTATCGCCCTTCTCCCTTGTCTCTGTGATTATCAGGACGGATAATCTGAGACGTGAGGGTTTGACACGAAAAAAATTTAAAAGACCAGCGGAGAGTTAAGGGGGGGGGGGGGGGGGGCAGCACGGCCCTGGACGGGACCCTGTGTCCGAAAATTGGGCTAATACGGGGGGGAGGGGGGGATTCTGCAGTGGCGGCTTTAGACAAGAAATAAACAGATGAATAATAGATCACATGTGTCCCGGTGTGTGTGTGTGTGTGTGTGTGTTTGTGTGTGAGGTTGGGTCAACCCCGAGGCAGCAGAGACCTTGCAGGCTCAGACTCTGTCCTAAGACTCGTGCATCACAATTTTTTTTGTGTGTGTGTGTGTGTGTGTGTGTGTGTGTGTGTGTGTGTGTGTTTGAGAAGATGTGCAGGGGGGGGTAAGCCCTGCATGGGAGAAGAAATAATTAATGCTTCCATACTTTCACACTGATACACAAAAGCTTCAGTGCGTGTGCTGGGCACACACACACACACACACACACACAAACTCGTGCGCACACACACGTGCATGTTCCATAGCTGACTCCGGGGGAATTGCCCGAATTAAATCTGTGTTAAACGTGTTCAATTATTTCCAGCCCCCCCACCTGCTATCGGTAAACCCCTCCCCCCCAAAAAAGTGGCGCATGTTGCGATTCCCCCTCCTACCCTCTAATGATTTAAACCTGTTTAATTAACTTTTGGCAAAAAAAAAAAAAAAAAAAAAAATCACAGGGGACTGCGAGGAGGCTGACGCCAAAGAAGGGGCGAAAAAAAAAAGAAAAAAGAAAAAAAAAAGGTATAGAATAAGCCTTTGGCTCGCAGGTGAGAATGCATCTTGCATGACAAGATAGAGGCGGAGGGGAGTTAATATGAAAAGTGTGTTAATTCGATCTTTTTTTGTGTGTGTCTTATTAATGTTTAACAATTCCACGCAATACACAAATAAGAAAAAAAAACAACGTAATTTCTCGACTTAAAGCCGCTATTTTTTTTTACATGATTTGAAAACTACAGCTTCATGCTGCCAAAAAATTGAGCCTTGTCACATCGGACCAATGAAATACCATGAAATTCTTAGGGTGTTCAATTTTGACGCAGAAGAAGACGACTTTTTCAATAGCCGTGTTGCACAAAAAAGAGCATTTGTGGATGTTACCGGTATGCATTTAACTAAAAGTTAAAAAAAGAAAAAGAAAGTTTCTATGCAAAAAACTGGTGTTACAACGTGGACACGGCTTATACACGAATGCGGCCTATATATGTACACATATACCGTATTATCACGACTATAAGGCGCACATAAAAGTCTTAGATTTTCTTCAAAATGTGCAGCGCGCCCTGTAGTGCAGTGTGCCCTGTGTGTGTGTTGTTGTTGTAAGGCGGACGTAGTAGAGAACACAATGTGAACGTTAAAGGGGGAAGTGTGGGCGTTGATTGTATAAAAAAAGAACATGTATGTGCGTTATGCAGAAATTGGTAGTTTTAACAACCCTTAAAACATCGCCGACAAACACATCCAGCACAGCCACATCACCAACATGGACGAGGTGCCGCTCACTTTCGACATCCCGGTGAGTCACACTGTAGTGATACGCACAACGGGTTATGAAAAGTCTTCTTGGAGACCAAAGTGTCACTAAGAGCGGAAGGCGCTGCCGGGCGAGTTATTCCACAATTTGCGAATGGATTGTAGATGCTCGGGCTAACGTGTCCGCCGGCACTGTTGTTCGAGCTTTCGCAAAAGCCGGCATCATTTCCGAGGAAAATGACTCTGACAGTGAAGAAAGTAAAACCTGGCATGTTTGATGGAGATTTAGCGCAGCTGTTCAAATCAGAAACACAGGATGACGACTTTGATGGGTTTGATTGATGACGATTACCGGTAAAACAATGTGAATACCAAACTCAGTTTAGCTCCCGCTCTATTTTGAAATACGCAAACTTGTATGCTTGTGTGTGTGTTGTTCTTGTAAGGCGGACGTAGTAGAGACGTTAAAGGGGGAAGCATGGGCGTGGATTGTATATAAAACCCGCGCCCTATAATCAGGTGCGCCTTATATGTGTGTTAAATACAGTAATGGCACACATAACTGAGACTGCGCCTTATAGTAAGGTGCGCCTTATAGTCGTGAAAATACGGTAGTCCGGAAATTAAGGTAAATCTTCGAGACCTCCGTTTCAACCC
Source organism: Fistularia commersonii (assembly GCF_037954325.1). Lineage (NCBI taxonomy): Eukaryota > Metazoa > Chordata > Actinopteri > Syngnathiformes > Fistulariidae > Fistularia > Fistularia commersonii. Next base: position 21,225,999 of record NC_141286.1, read on the forward strand.
GCCCTGTCGGGGCCCCCCGGGCGGTGGGCTGGATGAAGGCTCGCCATTTAAACCCCTTCCATTTTTTCAGCATGCCTCTTCCCTTTATCCCCCCCCCACCGCAACTGCATCAGCATCGAACTGTCTTTCTCGCTGCAAATCTGAGTATCCTCTCAGCATGGGTGGCCGGTTCCGAGTCAAGCTGGGAGTGTGTGATAGGATTGTCCGACTATTTTATTTCTTTTTTTTTTTTTTTTTCCTTTTGACGGTTCTTTCTCGCCCAAGCTCCGAGCAAAAGGCCTGAATGCACCGGCAGCTGTTTCTGTAGTCAAAGCGTGTAGCCTGAGGTTTTCTTTTCTCTCTACTGGATTGTCTCCGCTTTGAGGGTCTCTGTTTGCACTTTCAGTTCTCTCATGTGACAAGCGCGGGTGTGTAAAAAAAAAAAAAAAACATCTTTTGTTAAAATTAATTCATCGCCGGGTGGAGATATATAATAAACAGGCCCGCGGCGTTCTGTCTGAAGAAGAAATGGCGAGAAAAATGAAAAAAAAAGGAAAAAAAAGTCAAGGCCGGTTTCCTGGTTTAATCAGTGGCCTGTTGTGAAGCCTCTGCTGCTTTATCTAATCAGGAGTGTCGCGCAAGAACCGCGGCGGGTTTAGCTGGAATAAATCCGATTTAACGATGGAACTTGAAAAGGAACGCCAAACTGACACCGGGAGCTGGAACTACTTTAAGAAAAGTTACCCGGTTGGGTCTGATCCGCCGAGGGATCGGATCTCGAATTGCGGAACCGCTTTGAATCTGGTTTGAAATGTGCCTTTTCATTCCTCAGGATAAAAGCAAAGCAAACCGACGGGGATAAAGGATTGTTTTTTTTATTTTTACCTTAACCTAAAGGATATGCTAATGTAGGCGGAACAGGCACGTCATGTGCAAAGGAGCCTTCGGTCCATCCTGTAAGTTTATTTCCTGTGCACGTATTCTGGAAGCTTATGGACATGTAGCCTGACACAGCAGTACCACAGGAAGTTGTTAGGAGGCAATTTTGTGCCATATGCTCAAGCAAGACCAACAAGAGGAACAAGGAACAAGGTGATAACACAGCATCGGCCTCTTGACACTTAATGCGGAGCTTGTAAGTGACCGCTGATCTTTGGATTGTCTTCTAGTGGACGTGCCGCTCCACAACCGTGGCAACGCATGGGAAGTATGCATGCAGTGACGTTTGACAACGACAACAGAAAACTCTAGAATTGTTGTCATACACATGACCAGTAGTGCCAGTAGGCACTTCCTGTCTCAGTGCTATGGAAAAAAACAACAAAAAACTGGCAACTGCTTCTGGGAAGTGTAACGATTAAAATTGGATAGGAATCCTGTATTTGCATGGACCGACAAAGAAGGGGAGCTACTGCTCGGAGTGACCCAAAACTACAAGGTTGTGCCAGTGGAAGTACACGGGAGTACTCTGTTACGGTCCACCCACCTGCGTATGGCTATTGATTGCAACCTTCGTGCACGTGCCATTTTTCAAAGTTTCCCATCTACATGGAGACGGAGGTGTTTCAAAATCTTTCCACTTTACGTTTTCAAGCTCCCCAAACACGGTTCTCGTGTGGATGGGTGGCTGAGACCCATCAAAACAAAAGTTTGGTCTGAGAAGGCAAATAATGGCAACCACTTTTGTTGCACCTTTGACACCTTGCTGTTTCAAAGTTCTAACTAGACTATTGGGAGCAACTGGGAGAGCTCTATCTTGCCGGGGATTGGACTGCCAACCTTCTGATTCGAGGGACACCCTAGTCTACCAGCTGAGCCACAGCTGACCCTGTGTTTAAATGTATAATCTCAGCCCTGTATGGAAAGAGTACAAGTACAAGAGTACTCTGACGGGTCAACAAAGGGATGGGGACAGACAAAGGGTCAACAGGATGACCCTGTGAACAACTTGTCAGACTAAAGAAAAATCCCAAAAAGTTCTGCTCACCTTTGAGTTCTGGACCTCCAGAGTGAAGTTCTGCGGGGGCCCACTGGGTACTGTGCAGATAGAGCAGGAAACATCACCCACTGCAAAGTGACTTGTACCCGTTATGAATGGAAACGATCGTACGAACCGTCGGACAAGGTGCGCACGGTGATGTCCTCGGTGGAAACTCCGGGGCCGTGTTTGTTGTTCGCCACCACACGGAAGCTGTACTCCACGTTCTTCTTCAGCCCAGTCATGGTGAAAGACTGGCCGTCCACGTCAACATCCTGAAAAGGAGAGAAAGCCAAGAGGCGTTGAAGTCGAGGGAGGGTAATGTGTAACGTGACGATGGAATTCACGACTTCCTCTTCGGGCTGCTACCTTTAGGGGTTGCCTACTTCCTCCATCTATCTTCCTCTTCTGTCCCACCACTTCATGTCCTCTTTCACCCCACACTTCTAGACGGCATCCTTCCACCCAGATCTTCACTATCCCTCCTTTATACATGTCCAAACCATGTCAGTCTAACCTCTCTAACCTATCGATTGGCTTTTGACAAAGACCGGAAATCCACTTTTGCTTCGAGGGCAGCCAGAGGTCACGGCCCCTGAACTCGGGTCAGGTTATTGCCTGCGAAGATGTCACACTCTCAAAATATCTTTTACGTCTTCCCTCCTCTGACTCGTTGCCTTTTTAATATTTCAGCTCTGGCTAACTCTTCATCTCTTCTTCGGGGAGCTGAGGCATCATTACTCAGCGTGCCGGTTGACGTTTCACCCATTATCATATTAAGGCCTTTTTAATGCCTCACCGGACTCATAGACTCAAAGGGGCACCGGGACAGTCGAAGTTGGTGTTTCATATCCTGGCTTACACTCCGGATAATAAATGTAGTCTTGTCTTTCGGGCAGGAGGAAGAAAGGGACTTCTTAAATGTGACTAAGGGACATGTTGCTGGAACAGCTCATGTAGGCAAATTGTTCTTATCTAATGGAACATGCAAAATCAACCGGCTGCGCTCCAGCTCCAGGTATCTCACCCTTTCCGATGAAACGCCGCCTTCGCTTAGACCGGAGGTGGCCGTCCCTTACCTGCTCGTTGCCAACGCTTTTGTCGGTGTAATACAGCTTGTAGGTGAGGATCTCTCCGTTCCCAGTGAGCGGCTTGTCCCAGCTCAGGGAGACAGTGGTCGGCGAGTTGGCCACCGCCTGCAGGTTAGGGGCAGGGCCCGGGACTTGGACTGAGAAAAGAGACAGGAGATACCCACGTAACTCGATTGTTTTATTCTCCTATCGCATAACCCAAGAGCCTTTGGTGCTGTTTATTTAGGATGGAAGAAGTTCAATGGAGCGCCACTCGAGGGCCACTCGAGGGCCGCGCCGCCCTCCCCCCTTGGCTGCCAACTTGTATTTCCATGACAATGCATTTCAAAAATGAGGTTTATTCACATATCTGAGATCTCCTTCTCCCTGCTTAGTCGAGACCTTTTCAAATAACGGATCTTACGGTAGTCGCAGCTCTATTTTCTACTAACCGTACTTTGCGGGCCACAAGGTGCACCGTGTTACAAGGCACATGATAAAACATAGGGTCAGTTTAGTCTACCTTTATTTAGTTCATTCACAATACAGTGAAGGATGACTTCTCGCTCCCAGTGCCGCGTATAGATATCGTACTGGTCCCTGTTTTCTCGACAGTACGGTTCACGGGGATGTCAAAAGTAAGGGGGGACCTCGTCTGCGATCTTGTTCTTGCACTAAGTGCGGAAGATGGCAAACATTTCTTTGGCAGTTGCTGCGAGATGGTAGTTCTTGTGCGGATGGATGATGCCTTTTCATAAAACGGAAGCACCAAGAAAGACCTCCTGGAAAGGCATCCATCTTCATGTCACATGCTATTGCTGTTGCCTGAGACCGTAGAGACGCTTCTACCATCTCGCTTTTTTCCCTTGGAAACTCTGTTTGGTCTTCTTTAGTTGGCTAAGTTCATCGCCTTGCTTCCTCCACTTCCGTACCATTGATTCATTAATGTTGAATTTTTTCACCGTCGTTCTATTTCCATGATCTAATTCGTGACTGGTAGCCTTGAGTTTGAATTCCGCTTTGTAAGCGTCTCTCTTAACAGGTACCCTTTTTGGGGGTCCTCATACACACAAATGTATAGTAATATTACCGTGAAGCACGGTACATACCGCGCTTACAAAAAGCACTACATAATTAGTTATCTTACGTTGTCGGACGTTGCAACCCATATTCAACCAAGGATCGACTTCAATACAACGTCCCTTTGTCAGGCGGGAACGGTCCGACAATCAATCTAACGAAGCGGCTTCGTCCCTGACCGAAGTGGCATGAAAACATTTTGACAAGTTTTTTGAGTGCAGTGTACCACATAAAAATGGCTCGAGGTCAGTAAGCACAACAAGAATTCATACATAAGGCACACTGGATTATAGGGCATGTAGCCCATAGTGCGAAAAATACTACTCCATCAAAAAAAAAAAAAAGGGACAGCTGTCCACTAGTAGTCAAATTATCTTGCTAACTTTATTGCTTGATCCCCATCCCTTGGGGGTTTTGTGACAAATAGGAATATGTCACATTCTATAAACTATTCCTCTTGTCCACTTTAGCACTGCAGCTACGTATTTGCAGTTCCTCAAATCTTTTATGGAACTAAGCATTTTTTTGGTACATTCAGACAGCAAAGGAACTAGTGACCGTGGCCCTCAGTTCCGAAAACCATTTTGGCACTTTCTCCGAGGCAGGGTCTCCTACGTGTTGGGACTCGTATGACGTTTGTCCCCGCCGGAAGTTTTTGCTCATTACTAGGTACTCCTGCTGGACTGTTGAGCGCCATTTTTATAAACATTTGGGGTCACTGACCGACTGCCCTCTTTCAAAATGGACAGAAGCAGTGAAAAATGGACCAACTGAGAGGTCCAAGCTCCCCTGGCCTGAGGGGTATCCGAGGAAAATTAAACACAAAACAAGAGCAGTTATCGAACGGCGGGGTTCATCACACGGCAACGCAGCACAAGGGGGGAAAATAAACCACTTCAACCCTTCTGAAAGTCTGTGGTTAACCATGCATGACATAAATTCTGAAATAACTTGACTCTAATTGTTGTCCGTGTGGTTTATTTCTGAGTGTGGCGCTTAAGGTTGACGTCGCGGCCTCTAACTCTGGTCCCCTGACTGCCTGTGAGAACGCAAAACTAAAAGCTTCCCCGGGGGGAGACTAGCTCCTGGAACCAAACTGAAGCTGGAAACTACTTAGAACTTTTCCATCCCGATGTGGCTAATAAATTGTGATGGGATCCGCAGTGCAGCAGTCCCTTGCGGTTGTATCGCGGTTCACCTTTCCCTGTCTCGGTGGTGTCGCAAAATATCTGCAATATAACATTAAATATAAATAAAAATCCAGATTTTTAATCCACCATTGAGTAAAAATTTATATTACTGCAATTTGAAATTAAATATAGATAAAAATCCAGATTTTTATTCCACACTAGATTAAAAATTAAGATTTCTGCAATATCAATTTAGTATAAATAAAAATCCAAGTTTTTAATCCACACTAGATTAAAAATTTACATTTCTACTACATAGAATTAAATAAAGATAAAAATCCAGATTTTGAATCTACAGTAGATTAAAAATTTAGATTTCTGCAATAAATAATTAAATATAAATAAAAATCCAGATCTTTAATCCACGGTACATTAAAAAATTTAGATTTCTGCAATATAAAATGAAATAAAAATAAAGATTAAGATTTTCAATCCAAGCTACATTAAAAATGTAGATTTCTGCAATATAAAATTAAATATAAATAAAAATCCAGTTTTGTAATTCCACACTAGATTAAAAGTTTAGATTTCTGCATTATAAAATCAAATAAAAATAAAAATCCAGATTTTTAGTCCATGATGAATTAGAAAATTTAAAATCCAGATTTTTAATCCACGCTGGATTAAAAATTTAGATTTCTGCAATATAAAATTAAATATAAATAAAAATCCAGTTTTGTAATTCCACGCTAGATTAAAAGTTTAGATTTCTGCAATATAAAATTAAATATAAATAAAAATCCAGATTTTTAGTCATTGATGAATTAAAAATTTAAAATCCAGATTTTTAATCCACGCTAAATAAAAAGTTTAGATTTCTGCAATATAAAATTGAATATAAATACAAATCCAGATTTTTCATCCACGATAGATTAAAAATTTAGATTTCTGCAATTTAAAATTAGATGTAAATAAAAATCCATTTTTTTAATATCCACAATAGATTAAAAACTCAGATTTTTAATCCTTTATACATAAAAAATGTTGATGATTTTTAATCTGTGATACAAGTTTATATTGTGGATATTAACACAGCTATGCTGTATAAATGTATTTTTATATATTTATTATTTCAATTATTTTTAATGGTAAAATATGCATTTTCTAGGATGTTCTGTACCCTGGGTTTTGATTCAGTCTGTGATGGTAGCATCACTCTTTGCCTCTGTGGCGTATCGCATCTTGCATTGCAATTGATACTTATTTAAGAGTATAGGGAGGGTTTATAAGAGTTTGGGAATGATTAAGCTTTAAAATATCGACAAATAATAAAGTAAAAATATGGTTGCTACTTTTGGCCACGGATTTTTGTTTATCGCGCCTTTTTCTGGAACACAAACTCCAGGATAAATGAACGACCGCTGGACAAAAGTCTCGACGGCAAACGGCGATTTATTTCTGGGTAGAAGTTTGGAGCCTCGTCCGTCTTTCTTTTCTCCGGTGGATCCAGCCAGAGGAGAAACTCGGGAGGACAAGGGCCGATGTTCGTGTGTGTGTGAGTGTGTGTGTGTGTGTGTGTGTGTGATGCCGGTTGGTATGCTGCTTGCAGCATTTTCTTGTGCTAGAAGTGGCCACACACACACACACACACACGAGATGTGCTGCACAGGTAAAGCCCACCCTCACTGCTACCCCCGTGGGTGGCTTGGCTCCCACTGGCAGGGATTGAAGAGGAGTGTGTATGCAGGTGTGTGTGTGTGTGTCAGTATGCCCTGTATACAAGGACACAGGCAGGGAGTCGTAAGTGAAGTGACTGCAAGCGGGGGAGCGGCATTCGCTGAGACGGCGCGTCGCGGACATCCCGCTCGCTGCACTTTTTTTTTTTTTTTTAATTTATTACGGCTACGTTTAAAAAAAAAAGTGCTGCGATGAGGGAATTTTCACACCGTGAGAAACGTGTCGTGTCCTCCTCGCTATATTTATTAGCAGCGCTGCAACGGTCAAGAGAGCACATTCCCCGAGTTCAAGAGTCTACTGATAGAAATATGCCGCGGTGATGAATCCCTGACCCCGCCTTAAGGGCAAACAAACGGGAAGGAATGAAACCTAAATGCACACACACACACACACAGGATGTAAACAAGAAGAGAGTACTGCAATTCTCTGGTGTGCCATTGGGTGGTCTAGCTTCATACACAGACCTGAACAGCCTTCTCTGTACACGAGTGTGTGTATGTGTGTGTGTGTGTGTGTGTGTGTGTGTTGGCAGAAGGCGTCGGTGTGTTTGACGTGATCTTTCATGTGTACGAGTGGGTATTTGTCTGTTTTATTTGCACATTCGCGCCACGTTCTTGAACGAAACGACACGGCGGTCGTTTCCGACGAACTGGCCCGTGTTTTTCTTTGCGTGTGTGATCACACACACACACACACACACACACACTGTCTCACCTTCGGCCTGGGTGGCCACTTTCAGCCCGGCAGAGCTTTCCCCCGGACCGTTGCTGTTGTGGCCGACGACCCTGAAGCGGTACTTTGTGTCCGGCATGAGGTTCTGGATGGTGACCTGCATCTCGCCGGGGCGGCTGGTGTTCACCACTCGCTCCCTGACGTAAACACAAAAAAAACACTTTTTAATCGCTTTTAACACCACCTTTCTTTCCGGAACGGCCCGAGATTTATCTTAACATGCGAGAGATTCCGTCCCTTGGGGGGTAACATCCGCTGAACGCTCACCGCCGTATATGTGTGTGTGTGTGTTTTACCTGCTGGTGCCCTCCAGGCTGTAGAAGACGGAGTAGGTCAAGTCGTCGCCGTGCGGTTCTGCCGGCGGACGCCACGTGAGCTTGATGAAGCGGGTGGACACCAGCGAGGCCACCACGTCTCGCGGCGCCGAAGGGGCGGGCCCTGTTGGACTGGCTACACCTCCAGAGCCTGGCGTTACATGGTCAGTAGTGTTAGGAGTCAGTGAGGGGGGCAGGGGAGGGGGCAGGGTTACGTCTTTTGGGGGGGGGTTGGGAAGGGAGAGAGAGGGGAGGCGGGTGAGGAGAAAGGGGGGATACGGGACGGGGAAGGGGAGGGGGGTGAGAGAAAATATTGTGCGTCCAAAACAGGGACAGATTTTAGGGACAAGAAAGGAAGGAGGAGGAGGTGGTTGTGGAGGAGGAGGAGGGGTGAAATGGAAATGACAGCAGTGAAACGAAAGAAAGGAAGGAAACAAAAACAGAAGAAAAAACAAAATAACAACGTAACAAAAAAAGACTGTTGGCGTGACAAGGAAACACAGAAATAAAACATCTCTACTGCACCGACAAGGCTGACAAATAAAAGCACAATATCGAGGGGGGGGGGACTACACATGCAGATCTACACACAGCTCTCTAATGTCAAAGGGGTGGGGGTGGGGGGTGGGGGGGCGACATTTCATTTTTTTTTCGGGAACGGTTTCAAACGTCCAAAAGACACCCGACGAAAATTTGCCCTCGCCTCCTTTCAGTCACAAGGCGGGGTTTACTTTGCCCTTGTGTAAAGAGGGGGGAAAAAAAAAAAAAAAAAAAACACCTGAAAGATGTGAGATTTTTTTTTTTTTTTTTTGAGCTCTCGTTTTTTTTTTTTTTTTTCTTTCCAGTTCGTGATGAAAGACGAATAAATAAATAAAAAGAACTTGGACAAAAAAAAAAAAAAATCTGCCCTCTTGAAAAAAAAAAATCTCCTTTCAGGGTGAAGGCGTGAATCCAAACTACAGTCAGAAAAGTACTGCATTTACTGTAGTACTGCTTTATAAAAGTTTTTTTTTTTTTTACTGGGTTTAAACTACTATTATCTGAACCCAGCTCTTTCCCCATCGGGTAAACAAAGCCTCCATAAAAATGATAGAAAAGTGATTATTTGGTTTTATGGCAAACACCCAAATATGGTATCTGAAAACATCTAGTTTTTTTTCCCCCAACGCAGATTTATAGCACGACATCAATTAGAAGACAAACGTATAAAGAATCACCGGTTTCGTAAAAAAAGGAATTTGTGGAAACGCCAAGAGTTTTCGCTCAAATCGATTAATGGAATATAAATAAAAGAGCAGGCATGAAATTCAATATCGGGCCTCTTATCGATAAACATATTTGTTGTTGTCATGGCGACTGAAGGGGGGAGCGCCACGTTTGAGCTCGATCTTTAAAAACCCGTTTTGGACAAAAGCGGACTCCGGAGGCCTGACGCTCCCCAAAGACCCGTCAGACGATGTTTGTTCAACACTTTTTCCAGAATATTCCCCAAGCCCGGGCCACAGAAATGGTTGTGATTTCATTTGCCGATGTTTTTTTTGTTTTTTTTTTTGTGGGGGGGTGGGGGGACGACAATCTGCGGTTGGACCCGGGGATCTGCTTTCCATTTGCATGGCAAGTGGGCGAAACGAAACCATACGGAAAGAATTCGGGCCCATATGACATTTCCATTCGTGCGCGGGTCAAAGGAATTGACTGTGGAGGCTAAAAGCTTGGGGGGGGGGGGGGGCAGTGTGTGTGTGTGTGTGTGTGTGTGTGTGTTATCGCGTTACTGGCTGGCGTTTGCGTCTGTCATCGAATCGCGACTCGGGACTGATTTAGTTCCCGGGGCATCTTTCACATCCGCGGGTGAAATTATACCCCTCCGACTCAAAGCCATGAAAAAATATGAAAAAATATTTCGTAAACTTCACTCAGCTCTCAATTGTTTTATAAATACTCGTTTCAAATATTTCTTCTGAAGATTTACGAGAGGGGTTTCACTCTCCATTTAATGTTACCGCTCCAGATGATGAGCCGTTACGGATTCTTTTTAAAATCTGTTCGCCGTTACGCTGATGATGCAGTGATGTGGCTCAGAGAAGAAGCTCCAGAGCTTAACCGTTTCATTTTTTAGTATCGCGACTCTTGCTTATTAAACCGCGGGGAAGAAGACGAAGTCAGAGACGCGAAGGTGCGCCGAATTTACACCGACGACGAGACTTTGGTCTATTTCCGCATCCTCATGTCGCGGCTAATGCCTCTCCGTCGTTCATCTGGCGATCTGTCTTGTCCATTCAGGCTCGGGGCTGTTACAGTAAGGAGGCGTCTGCCCCCCCCGCCGCCGTGCTGCTCTATTCATAGCTGATTAATAACGTCATTAGTCTCCCTGGCAGGGGTAACGAATGGCCAGCATTAAGGCCTAACGAGGAAGGTTACTTTAGATCTGTATAATAAATCTAGGCAACAATTTCGCAAAACAGTGGAGACAAAGACGTCCAAAGTAAAAGCATCCATCTTAATATTCAACTCAGTTTATACGTCGAGTGAAATTCAAATAATCACTTTACGAAGCGACAGATCACCAAACCGTCCCTTTGGAGCCTGAAATTAACAATGGGGCGCTAACAGTACACGTTAGCGAGGTCGGCTAGTTTGACCCGGCACGGGAAGAGGAACCGACGCGATCCCCCTCGGCTTTGGATATATATTTTTTTTTTACGGCTAAAGAAAGAAGAAGAATAGGGGTTCTTGAGAATCCGCGGTGGAAAATCACCGGGAGTTCCGAAACGAGTCCTGACAACTTCGCCTGGTTTTCTCTTCTCGATAAGACCGAGGCAGGGTAGGGGGTGGGGGGGGTGATGAGAGAGCCTGACAGCTCGTGACATTTGAGCGGCTCCTTAAGGAAACCGAGACGGGGAGGGGAAGGAGACAAACGTTTCCAGGGAAGACAAAGTAAGTGGTGGGAAATGAAACGGGGGGGAGCGTGGCGGCGGCGGCGGGGGTTGACAAAGGAACTGTTTTTGTGCTCTTTCTCACAAATGGATTCCCAACAGTTGAAAACACCAAATTAATATCAATTTAACACTTGAAATGCATCAAATAAGCGACATTCGGCGCACCATCGAAAGCCCTTAAGCTAGGCCTGACTGATCGGGGATTGGCCTACTCTCTTTGTCGAGGGAGACAACCTGCCCGAGTTGTTTCATCAAACCGTCGAAGGGCGGAGCGGATCGGTAACCCCGCTCTTAGCAATCAGTCGGCTCCAACCTCCTACCGAGGCGCGACCTGCATCGCGCCCCCTGCATCGCGTCTCCTTGTCATGCCTGATTCTCCGGAAACTGTCAAACACCGTCAAACTGAGAACGTTAACATCCGGGAGAGATAAAAATTTAAAACTCTGCTGCTTCGGAAGAGCTTCAGAAAGCTTGGTGTTAGCGTTAGGCTAGCTCTTAGTTAATGCCACCATACTCTGCTGAGGGACATCCCATAATGCACTTCTCTCAATCCTGTCTGTACTCGTGTCCCTTCATCGCCGCACCGCAGTCGCCTAATTTCGTCTCCCGAGTCCTTGGTCTTGATCCACTGCAGAGATCCTGCAGTAGATCCCCCGTTCTTATTTTCTTCTTATTGTTGTACTGTGTCAGCTATTAGCATGAAACAGTTAGCGCTACTGTTATTATTCGCATCCCAACCCACATATCCAATCTGTCCCTATCACAGTCTTGCTTTCTATCTCAATGTCCTTCTCAATCGGTCGAGGCGGGAGGCCACCCGTGTTGGGGTCTGTCAAATATTTCTGCGGCGCCGTACAAATAAAATCCGACTCTAGAGGAAGGCGTACGGGAAATTTCAAGAACCCACCAAGCGGCAGTGGGAGCGCGAAACATGGAAACAACAAAAACGAAGCCGCGATAAAAGCGCTATCCAAGGGTCGCATGTGTTTCTCTTCAGTTTTACTCCATCTCTTAACTCTCCTGTGGTGTTGGAAGCGACAGAAGACGCTAGTGGACCCAGACTGCGTCTGCCCAAAGGACACCTGGGTACCATGTGCTGAAGGAGGCAATTGGGCGTTTCGTTAATTGAACCTCCACGGATATTTTCGTTTTCATCGGTCCAATGTGACGAGGAAAACTATTTCGGCTGCGTGGAGCTCGTCCCATTAATCAGCCGCGTCATTGTTTAAGCCGCAGTGTTCAACGTGTGTGAAAAAAGTAGTGGGTTATAGTCCCGTAATTACCGTAATCTGTCTCGTCTTCTATCCCGTGTTTCGTCAAGACCGGTTTCCCAGTTGGCCGGTATGAATATTTATAGTGCGGAATATGTTCCGACCAAGACGCTGCTCTGTCGGACCGATTTGCTCACAACCGCAGGAACCCACTCCACGTCTCAGGAGTGCGAACCACTCGCCCCTTAGAGAAGAAGTGACTGGAACTGAGATTTTCATCGGCCACAACAGCCTCTTTTGCCCTGTAAGACCTTTTTTCCGATTCCTGGAACCTTTTCAGGATCCAGGCTGTTTTTTTGTGCAGTCGGACAGCAGAGAAATCAGAGGCAATGGACCTCGGTTCCTCGAACTACGAGGCGGTGGTTTTTCCCAGTTCCGTAGGAATTCTTGCGAGGAACTCTTCTTGTGGACTGCGGGGCGACATTTTTAAAAACTACTACGTTCACCGGTCGGCTGTTTTCTTGAGAAAAAAAACAGCAAGAAACAAGTCGACTAAGAGGTCCAAGCTCTTCTAAGGACTTGCACATTAAAATTTTGGACAGCGGCCCCTTAAGATACAAATATCTTTGTATATGATACGATTTTCACTATACAAAGTGCGATTCGAGCAAATTTTATCCTTGAAATCCCCCCCAAATTTCATGATACAAATTCGATAGCCAGAACATTTGAAAGTCGCAGGGTGCGCGCCAAGCGAGCTCCCGCAACCCGAACCCGCTCCATGATTCCGCCGCATCTTCTGAACTGGCGCTGCTCGCCGCTTTCACCTCGAAAAAAACGTGCAGTTTCCAGCATCCCTTGACCATGTCGTCCGGGTAGTTTGTACAGTAAATATCCTGCGTCGTGTTCCCGACTCTTGGGTGTCATAATTTCATATCTTTGTGCTCATCATGTCCAAAAAAAGCAAAAGGTGAACCCAGAAAGAAGATGCTTTCATGGAAATGAAGCACAAAATAAGAGCAAAGCGCGAACATGGTGTACCTGTGACTGATATCGTACGTGACTATAATGGCAATGCATCAACGATATGTACCATCCTAAACCAAAAGAAATCTATAAAAACTATGAAGCCTTCCTGCGGCACGATTATTGTGTCGCAAAAACAGGCATCTATACAAGACAACACGGAAAAATTACTTCTGACGCGGGTGGCGATACTATAACTCAGACAATCACAAGAGAGAATTAACACATGAATTCAATTTAAATTTGCAAAAAAATCACTTCAGAAATGGCAAAAAAATCAAAACACAAACCCATTTCTGGTACGAATGAATTTTGAATCTTAAGGGACCACTCTAGTGCCTTAGCTTGATGTCCATGCAGAACATGTCAACGCTGTTGTCTTCCCTTTCTTCACAGTAGTTTGTTTTTGAGCGTTAAGGTAGACTTCGCAGATGCTTATGTCACACCGGTGCCAATGCAAAACCAAGAAGGTTCCTGCAACCATACTGTGAACTATATTCTTTAAACTTTTCTGTCTGAAAGAATAAACAAACAACATCCTTCCAAATTAAACATTAGCGCCCTCCCCTTTTTCTGCACCTACACAACATTGCGAGCAGCTGCTTGCCCGCATTTCGGTAAACAAATCAAGATGTATGATTTTTTGTCCATTTTTTTTTAAACACGCTGTGCGCTTTTGTAGCCCGTTTTGATAAATCTGCATCCTATGCATCACATGGATGGGAGATTGGGGGTGGGGTGATGCTACGCCCAAGGCGAACTCTTGTCGAACGTTCTTGTTGTGGCAACCGGACTTGAAAATCCTTCCCTGAAGACGTTTCTGCACTCGTCCGAGGGCTTCTAATGATCCGTTGGGAGTTTCCCAATATAACTGGTAGGTTATTTTTGGCGGGTCTAGGTCATGGTAGCATTCATCCCCTTCTTACATCCCTACACTGGCTCCCGGTAGCCGCCCGAATCAAGTTCAAGTCCCTGGTACTCGCCGACCGGGCAGTGAATGGGACAACCCCAGTCTTATCTCCAGGTTACGGTCAAGCCACATGTCCCTTCCCGTCCCCTCTGACTTGCCACCTCTGGGCGACCGTCCACCCCATCACTCAGAGCCCCCGGCTGCCGATCAAACCAGTCTCGGCTCTTCTCGGTCTCGGCTCCTCGGTGGTGGAACCAACTCCTGAAAAAGGCCAATCTTTCGCCGTGAGGTGAAAACATACCTCTTCAGCAAGCACTATCCCACTAATCGCACTTAGCCCCCCCCCCCCTGAAAAAAGGAGGAAATGAATGTATGTATGTATGTGGTTCCGAGATGGCTATTTGGTAGAGTGGTCACTTCTTACTTTCAACTACTGGTACTTTGGATCTTCGGTGACTGAATTGCACTTTTTGTGAGTCGCTTTGGATAAAAGCGTCTGCCAAATGACTGCAATGTAATGTAATGCAATTCATGATGTAAATGCAAGAGTTGATCGGCAGGTCTAAGGGGGTTGTTTTCCTGATGGGGTGTCGTTCGTTGGGACAAAAGAGCAACTTTTGGGGACTGAAATGTGAAAATGTAAAGCTAAACAAAGGACTGAAACCCGCTGGATCACGTGGACTAAAGCTCATGTGGATGCTACCGGGTCTAGTCCATCTTGGTATAGATCTCAGTACGGCGTTATACCTTTGGGAAAGGTTGTGTCTGAGGCATCCTCCTCTGTTCAGAGATGTTTTTTCTGTTTTGACCAAGATAGCTTCTTTGACTCCTCCCTCGAACCATCTGTCTTCTTTGGCCGCAATACATTGTGGACATTGCTGTCTTCAAAAGAACACCTTCAAGTGAAGACATACAAGTCCTGTTACCAAGACTAGAGGATTTCGAGAAGAATTCACCATGACCTGGATGACTGAGAACCTCCAGATATATTCTCATAGGCATTTTGCCACCAGAGCCGGAAAACACGCTTCTCTGCCCGCCCTCACGTCTTATTATAATACCTTCGGAGAACGCAAACGCCTCCCGTGCGCATGTGCGTGTTTCGGTGCTCTTTCAATATGACATGTACAGCCCGCACCGAGCGAAATATCCACGGGCTGTAAAGGTCAGAAAGGATGTTTGCAGATGTGGGGTGAGGGTACGGGAGGGAGGGGAGGGCGGCGGCAACCGCCCTGGGAGACTGGCAGACAAACAGTCTGGTTAATCAGACTTCCACCGGTAAGTGGCCTCCCTGGGTTTTGGATCCACTGAGCAGAGGCAATAGCGCTACACCGTTCGGTGGGGTTTCCGCAGCCCGCCGCGATGCTGCTCCCGCTTCTACTTTTAGCTCATGGAAAACGGGAGGTGCGGCGGGGGCGAGGGACGGGGCGCTAACAGGAAAAATAAGAGCCCCCGGCTTTGGGGTCAGCGGCTTGTGGCTTATAAAAATAAAAGGGGTGTGAAGGAAAAGCGGTGTTTTTATGCCACGGGGGCGCTTTTATAATTACCGCGCCCAGAGGACAGACCGAATCCATAAACGACAGGCCGGCATCCTGGACGAGTGTCGGAGGGTGATATCGTAAAAAGGAAGCGTAGTCGGGTCAAAAGAGGCAGTTGCGACGATTCCGATTTGAAAAATAGCTACGTCAACACTTTTTTCTTTCCAGCGCAAGCCGAAAGCGCTAGCACGCCGATGATTTTTTTTTGTTTTTTTTTTCTTTTTTAAAAAACTGAGCCGGGCATCTTCCCCGCGCTTGCATAAACACTGCCTGCAAAAAAGTCGGGTTGGCACGTTACGATGCGCAACCATCCCGTTGCCCTTCTTTTAAGCTCGCCGCTATCTCCCGAAAGGCAAACACGCGGATTAATCACTTCGGCTAACGGGGTACGTACGCTATATCCTGTGTGCGCAACAGCTAAAGATGCCGCATGCCCATCCTTGGACCCCCTTCCCTCCCCCTTTGATTTTAAAAACGCTGCTCCCAGGCAGGATTTAACGGACTCGCCTCGCATTAGCATATATTTAAAAAAATCCCGCATCTTTTGATCCTTCGTCGTCGCCTTTTCCCGCGTTTATAGATAATAGCGTCGGTACTCGAAATAAACAACAATGTTAACTTATTTGTTTAATCAACTGGAACGTACCAACAGCAATTAGGGTTCGTCGAGATAAGGCGCCGAGGATAATGGCGTCCCCGCCGTGTAAGAACCCCATGTGGCGGATATTACACTTCGCCGTCGGAGGACGGTTTAATGCGGTGTGTTCCGTAGCCGCCGTAATTATTTCCAGTGAGAGAGATGCAGGTATGTTTATTAGGGTAATTCCATTCCCCCGGTTGGGACCTAATTAGCCGGTCTGAGGTGCTAACGGCGAGCCCGTGTGTCCTTTCAGGCGCTCTTATCTATATTTCCGGTGTATCCCTCCACGGGGAACGCTCATTACACAGTAATATCGACTTTTCGGAAAATGTCATTTTGAAAGTAAACAGCGCCGCGAGCTACGGGGCTTAAACGGCGCCGCGTAATTGGACCGACACCTTCGCGAGACGAGGTGTGAGCGGCGCGGCGGGTTTAAAAGTCACTTGACAAACGCGTCCGCCGTTTGTTTTCGTCCGCTAACACGCATTCACGCCGAGCGTCTGGGCTGCTAAAGCCGCGCACCGACGACTTTCTCGCACTCGCCGGCCTGCCCGTGACCCCGCGAGCCGATGATAGAGCGCGCCGGTATTCCCCGGAGTAGGCCTGAGCCTTTATCCGGCGCTAGCGCTGTTTAGCTTGAGGCGCCTTTGAACGGAACTGTTCTTGCTTCTCGATTCCAACGGGGAACGGCGGCGCTCCCGGGAAGCGCAAAGACCCAAGATCTGCAATCTGTTGTTGTTTCTCCATCCTTGTTACAACTCCATCAACCCCGACTCCACGCACCCTCTTCGCTATTCGTCCCTGATCTACTTACATTTTATATTATACGGATTTAGCCCCTTTCTTTCCTCTGCTGCTCTACATCCCGCTGACAGCAGCAGCGCCGGGACAGCTTTAGCGTTTGGAGTTTCTTTTCTTAATTTGAGCCTTTTTATTTTTTTTTTCTTGCAAAAAGATGAGCGATAAAGCTGCGGCATCAAAATTTTATTTGCACATAACAAACCCTGTCCGGGTTGCTTGTTTGCGTGGAGGCACAACAGCGGATCTAGGCTGCAGCGTTCACGTCTAACCTCCCCTCCCGTGTATCGGCGGTCCATGTGGAAGTAATTACCGCCCGTGTTTTAATATCTGAGTGTCTGTTTGGGTTTCAAAAGCCTGGCAGGGATCAATTCTCTCGCTCTCTCTCTTGTTCTTCGGGCTCGTACATGAGTCGGAGTCAAGGAGAGCGGCGCGTTCTCTGCTTTATGTCGTCCACGCCGTGAGTTAAATGGCTTCTGGCGGACGACTTCATCCGAAACAGCTCTGTAAGGCTAGGGTGTGCCCGAGCGTGCGCTACAACAGGATTTCCCCCTCCATAGCTGATTCGTTTGAATCAGGAGATTCACGCGGCTAATGACGATGTGACTCGGCGGAGCCGTGAAAAAATAAGATCTCGACATTGGGAGATCGGTTCGGTGTACTGAATCGCTCTAGTGGCTCATGCAAAAAGTCAAAGTACCGATCAGGCAAAATGATCCAAAAGATTCATTTCCAATTCTTTGTTCAACGAATCATTACATGCTTTCATACAGAAAAGATCCGCTTAGCTCAGTTCCTAAAAGGGAAATTTTAAGTTCTGCATTAGCACGTGTGGTAACGGATCACGGTGGAGACTGGTGTGACACAAGCGTCGTAAACTACTTCCGAAAAAGATACCAACTGTGCAAAAGGGGCTATCGTTGTCACGGACAAGCAACGAGATACTGCCGAACAGTCCGAGCCGGTCGGTTCGATATTTAACATCCGACCGATGTTGCATTTCGCCTCAAATTCAATCCTGAAGCAAAAATTTATGTCTAAATGGTGTTTTTGTGTCACTGGATTTTGGCCGGTTCAAGACGAACCGTCCACATCGGCCCATTACGGGAGTCCCCATCAAACCAGTGACATCGGACGTTGTTTCATGGTCAATACAACCTACATTTGACCTGATATCATCTGAAAAGGACCAGCGTCTATTACCGATGTAGATTTGATCTACATCAAATTAAATTTTGGTTTAAAACACTCAACTTCCAGTGCTGCAGTGATATACAGTGGTGGATCAGGCAGGATAAAAGTACTATCCAGAAAACAAGATTTACACAACTTAACTCTAAGTACCACATGTCTCTGGAGGACATTAATACTTGTAATTTCCTGACCCCTAAATGATGACTCCTTATTTCGCTTTATTTGTTTGTTCTTAATCCCTCAGGCATCGTACGGCAGCGCCCGATGTCGCCGACCCAGACGGCTCAAGACGCCACGGCGGCAACATCTGGAGCAACCAGGAAGTGTCACGCGCAACGTTTTGCTAGCTCGTTGACGACAGCATCGGAACTCGAGCAGCGTCGAATCGCCATCTCGGGACTCATAACTGATTCATTAACTTAGATACAACTGGAAATACGCAATTTTTTTTTTTACAGGATCTTATGCCGCCTGTCACATTTGTCAGGGGTTGAGCTTTGGGGGAGATCGCTTCATCACCGCGACACCCCACAAACCAACCAACCCCCGCGATGCCTTTGCTCATAAATACAAAGACTGACGGAGGGTGAAAGAAAACCAAGCGACAGAAGAGAGCACTCAGGCAGTGATGAGGCATCTCCATCTCTCAGTGGGTACCGGCTACCTCTGATGGGAGGGGCGGATAGTCTTCTGTTTGCAGGTCTGATGGGGAAAAGAGGCGGGGTGGCAATTCCGACATGGCTGGATGAAAGAAACAGCGAAAGCTCGCGGAAAACGGAGGAGGGTCATCTTTGTTTCAGGATAAAACAGACGGAATTGTGGTTCAAAAGGACAATGATAAAGAACACTCGAGAAATCGCGTCACAACAGACGCTTCTGAATTGAGTAATCTACCTGTGGCTGCTTAGGTTTCTCCGTCAAAGGCTCGCTTTTCTTCCGCCGTCGCGCAATTCACTTGGGGAGAAAAAAAAAAAAACAAAAATCGAGCAGGAGGGCTGAGAGCAAAACCGTCTCAAGTGGCTTGGCTTTCGGGAGACAAAAACGTCAAATCGCTATCCATGTGCTCCTCCTATAGCCTCCACCTTGTAGTGGTGGAGGGGTTTCACGCCTCCTGAAGATCCTAATGGGTAGGTTCACCTGAGGCATACAGGTCTAGACCAGTGGTTCTTAACCTGGGTTCGATCGAACCCCAGGGGTTCGGTGGGTCAGTCTCAGGGGTTCGGCGGAGGTCAAGACACACATTGGTGATGACATCACTGGCTGCAGGTGATCACGCTACATAGCTCGGCCTATCCGTGCTGCAGGGATTTTGGCGCGCTCAGTTGTAGTAACTTGTGACTGTCGTGATGGTACGTCATGTGATTTCTTTTTTAATATTTTAATCCCTTCATACTAATTATGTCGGGCAAAAAAAGAAAGCGGTCGGCAGAATACCTACAATACGGATTCACATGTATGACGGAACGTGATTGGAGTCGATGTCCTAACTGCATGATTTGCAAAGACAAGATGAGCAATTCTAGTCCAGCACCGGCAAAACTAAGGGAAGGCTTCCTTCAGCTGCATGGATATGGGAACTACAAGAACATGGCGCTTGCTGAATTCAAGGTGAAGGGAGCCAGATTTGATGAAAAGGCTACTCTGCCTGTTCTTTGTACCCATCAACGAACCGATCCTCGATCCAATAAAGAAGGGTTTGGTGAATGCGCATGTAAAACAGGTGGGGTTCAGTACCTCCAACAAGGTCTAGACAAAATGGACCCGTTGTCCTTCACCATCGCCCCCTTTCTGGAGCCAGAAACCCAGGGCAGGGGCTCGATGGCGGGGATGCTGGGCTGAGCCGGGCGGCTACTCAAGATGGAGCAAGAATTGGGCAATTCATGTCCCGAGAGCAAAACTTGATTAATGGTTCCCAAACTACGGCCCCGCCTCCACATTTTGCCCGGCCCCGGAACAATATCAAAGATGTATTTTGATTTTTTTTCTTTCATTCTGGCCACGCAATCGTGACACGTACATGCATAGAATGTAAAATTCTATTCCACCCTTCTGCAGTCTGTGCTTTATCTGAAACCCCTCCCTCAAAAAAAAAAAAGAAAAAACAAACCTGGACACCCCTGTTAAATAACAAGGAATAATGGCGAAAAGATTAGGTAAGAGAAAAATAGATTCAGAATGCAGGGTTTTTAACCTTTTAACAAACAATTTTTTTTTTGTTCAATTTAAAGAAAAGGCTGTTTGTCTCATCGGTCACGAGATGAGACAAAGACATTATTGATTAATACTGTTATTATTTATTTTCTGTTTTTTTTTTTTCCTGTCAAAATCCCAGAAAGGGTTAATTGTTGGTTATGTGTGGCTTTCTTGAAAACAATACATTTTTAGGTTTAGACATCTTTGTGATCGTCACACTTTTTTGTTACAAACCCGTCCGAGAAGGGAAAAGTTATTTGGCCCTTGCAGGAAAAAGTTTGCGGACCCCTGAATTAGATGGTGAGACTCGAGACATTTGATCCCTCTGATGTGGATTTTCAAAATAATTAATAAGGTATTTAATTAAAATTTATTTTATTTTAGTCCGTTTATGATTAAAAATTCATTTTAAATTGGAAGTCGATGGCGATCTTTTAACATCTAAATAAAATGTGTTCAAATATTTCTGACGCTCTTTCTGAAGATTCCGGGCATTTTACGGTCCGTGGGCCACACCTGGGCCGTTTTGCTTTTTTATCCGTTTTCTTTGAAAATCTGAACAAGTATTTTCAATCAATATTGAATTTAGAAACTCCTGATTTTTTCCTTTTAATTTTGTATGAACGATTACATACAAAATAATGTCGGAACATTTATATGATCATTCGTGATTTTAAAGTGGAACTAAAATGCCAAAAAATGTAAATATTTAAATTGCAATTTTCATTTGGTTAAACTTACATGATACCAAGTTGGCCGCGCGTGTAAAAATTAAATAAGAAATGTGGCCCGTCGGCCGAAATAATTGCCCACCCCTGCAGTAAAAGGATGACAGAGGACGGCATTTTTGGTTTGCTGCCGGTGGATACTTTTAACTTGAGCTTTTTTTTTAAATTTTTTCATAAATACAAGACTCAAATAGCCATTGAGTATTTTGCTTAAAAGTAATCGTCAACCCAATTTCCTTTTTTTAGAGATCAAAATGTTTTGTTGCATGCAGAGATGTCATTTTCATATTTTGTTTATACATAGCATATTGGCCAAAAAAAATAATGTTCTGTAAATTCATTTTAAATAAAAAAAAAAAGGCCCTGTGGTTCCCGGTGTTTCTTTACCGTTGGGAAACGGGTCCAAATGGCTCTTTGAGTGAGAAAGGTTGCCAACCCCCGCACTGGAAACTTAATACCGGGGAACGACTCCGTACCCCGGCCAGGCGAGCCAATGAAGCGAATCAGAGGTGCACATAAAAGTTTTTATAAACTCAAATTGCAGAAACAAAACCGGCTAACGCTTCTTTGTAGACCTTCCAGCAGCAGTTTGTGCAAAATACTTTGCAATAAAACACAAAAAAAAAGGGAAGCGAACGCATCGGGCAACCAGAACTGCACTTAACGGTCTGAGCTATAACGGCCACTCGGACGGCTGCGTCGCGCCTTCTTGATGTCTAGTTACACTTTAAATTTAGTAGATGGAAAAATAAATGTATATTCCACATGCACTCTTGGAAAACAATCTGCGCCCTGCAGAAAGTATATATGTATATATCTATATTTTGCCCCGGCCACATTATCTCATTTCAAAACGCAGGTTCTAACGGTCGATGCAGATGACTCCATTTAAAAAGGAGTCCTCGTATAGACCCGCGCAACCTCAGACTTGAAAAATGCAGCCGGTTTCCTCTCCAAGCTGTAATTGCCACCTACTAGAATATCATATGTGGACGGATCGTACAAACGTTCGCCCTCAAAAGAGTTTAGGGATCACAGCTGCGCGGCGCAGACAGCGTGATGATAAAACGCTCCCCGATTAGCTGCACGGAAGTTAGGTGACAGGTATTAGCTTCTATATCCACGGCTGTCGGGGGGGGAAAAAAAAAAAAAGAAAAATCGCTTGTTTTTTTTTTTTTTTTTTTTTCCCACGACGTGCACTCGGACCACTCTCAAGAAAATGTCGACGCTGTAAAAGCGTCCCGCCGTCCAGCGGTGGAACATTTAAAAAGAAGAAGCAAAGGAACCCCACCTCCCACGGAGAGCGGCTCATACATAACATGTGATTTTTCTTCTTTTTTTTGGGGGGGTCTGAGGGTTGTTTCTTTCTTTCCCATGAACAAAAAAAAAAAAAAAGAAGCTAATGACGATGGAGTCGAACCGCGGCGGCTTCACACGGGACATTAACGGGCACTTACTCGGCCGCGTGATTAAGACCCTTCCAGGTCCACTTTTGGTCATTTCTCTTGCTATTTGCCCACATCTGTTAGCAACTACTTGACCCGCATTGCGCGAAACGTCCGGGGCGAGTCGAGACCGCGGTCGGAGGGGTAGTATTTTTTTAAATCGTTTCCGAGCAACGGTAGCGGCAAGGTGGAGAGATGTACTTCAAAAGGGAACGGATGTTGTCTTGCTAACCTTGGTCTGCGTGCTAATCCGTCGTCATCTATCGGGTTCAAAACCAAGGCTGTTTACTGCCAAAAGCTTGTACATATGCTAACGCCTGACCTTTTTACATTCCAAACACCCACAAATGGGAATAATCAGCGGAGCTGCGTTTAACTGCGGCTGGCAAGCTAGGAGACACAGATTATGACCACTAATGACTATTAGCCAACTCGTGTCCGCCGGGTGTTTGGATCCAGTTCAACCCCCATTGATTTCCATGTTGGGCGAAGACAACTTCATCCCCCTGGGAAGTCCCTCCGGCTTATCTCGCCCTCCGACTGCAAGGCGGTTGAACGACGGCGTGTAATCCTGGCCGGGCGTCGACATCGTTCGCATTTGGCGGGGTCGTTGGACACGCGCGGGGGGCGACAAGAAGGGTAAACCCGGTGTCGGGTCGTTGGAGAAAACTGAGCGAATTGCAGATTTAAAAATGGTTTGAAAGGGAAGCAAATCAGTGTACAGTACATCATCTTTACCTTTCGGATCCATTTTCCAATTCCGAGACGACCGGGCGTCGGAATAATTTAATTTCATTTAATCAGCGGGGAAACCGGAGGACTTTCTTTCGTTCGGATTATTATTACTTGTCTCCAAATTAAAGAAAGACGGAGAGTCTGTAATATTCCTGGATGAAACGAAGGAGACTTTCTTTTCAAGGCCCCGTCCACGGATCTGCTGCATTCATCTCCGACGCAGACGGCGGCGAAAGAAAGCGAGCCCATCAAACCCGGTGCGGCGTCGATGGCGAGGAATACGAAATAGCGACGAGCTGCCGGGGTCGTCGGTATTCCTGACTGGATGCGCTGCCGTCGGCGGTTTTAACGCTGATACGCTAATCCATTAGCCACCTGCTTCCGGGCGCGGGGAAAACTCACGCCCGAGTAGATTTTCCCATCTCCCTCGACAAAATGAGGGGAAGTGGAATATAAAGTAACGCGGGAACAAATAAACGTGTAACATGATTTGGCTTTTCCGTCCCGTGTTTGCCGTTTCATGCAGATCACGCTTCTCACCCAAACGATGTTTTTTTTTTTTCCTCATTGCTGTTTGGATTTCCGCGGAGAAGCTTTTACCGGCCCTCCGGGTTTGACGTTGATTATCACGGCCGCGTAAATGATCTCGAAATTTTGCGTCGTGTTACATTTTCCGGAAACGTCGGGGCGGTAATGAAACCGGATCCCGCATCGTTCCGGTCGTTTCCCGCGCTTGCTTTTATTCGACGGCGTTTGCTCGCGCCGCTCTGAGCCACCGGTCCCCGCTGTTTGCTTTTTTTGCCTCGCTTTGCACTCGCCGTCTCCGAAGCAGGAATGAGCTTTTAAAACCAATACTTTGGCAGGGGAAGTGTCCAAAGAGAACACGCCACAGAAATCCAGCCCGTATCAGCTAAAAGAAGCGAAGGGTTCATGTTTAGGTAAAGCTCCGTGCAAAAGACGGACTTTACATGTCAAAGGAAGTACCATTCTGCGGGCAAAGAGGCTTTTCCTTAGTCCTCACAACATTTTTGTAGCCCAAGAACCGGAGTGGACCGTGAGCGGACCGAGAATAATCCCTCAAATAGACTTCCGCTCCCTCCCGTCAAGTCCCGGTTCGCCAAAACCCCCCCCAACCTCTGATTTTTAGACACATTGTCGGGCGTTCTGCTCCGGGGAACATTTTCTCAGAGGCGGCGAGACGCAGTCCGAAATTATCGCAATTAAGCTTCTCGCCGGAGTTGAGCGGCTCTTGTTTCCCGACGTGAGGATTACTGCACTTGGGGGGAAAAAAAAAAAAATCACGGGTTACGCTCGGTGATTTACAACACAAGGTGGGATGCTTGAAATAACAACGGCGCCCATCAAGCCTGGTTTTCTGCTGTTTTTTTTTTAACAATTTAAACACAAACGCCAGCCACTAGATATGTGTCAAAATCTGAAATAGGAACTCGAGTCTTGCCGCAAGAGGTGGCGGGGGAGTTTTAATGAGTTTGACCAGCTTCCGTTGCTTACTCGATATTATCTTAATACCATTTTCGTCACATTCTGTTTTGGACGTTTTGGGGTACTAATTGTACTTTCTTCAAACGGGGTTGGTTGGTCTTAGTGAAGGTGCATACCGTGATCCAGGATGATGAGCTGCGCATTGGACTGAATGTTGCCGGCGTCGTTTTCCGCCAGGCACTGGTAGAACCCCTCGTCCGACTTGACCAGACCTAGCACCTGGAGGTTGTGTTCCTTCTGCACAACGAAAACACAAAGAGGCAGAAGCACGTAAGTGGATGAACCTTTTTGGGCGGTAGATGATCTCGGCTACGATAGCGCTGGATAACGTGGTACCGATGACTGCCATCCGAGGCGCTGACAAGGGACTCGGGAGCGACTCGGGGTTCTTGTCCGAGAACGCTTCGGAGGAACCGGGGATCCAAGAAGCCAATCTCACAACCAGATGGATGCACACTTTTACCAAGCGAGCTGCCCGAGTGCGCTAAATGGGATAGTCAAAAGAGGTACCTGAAGTTTGCTTACAATTATCTTGAAGTAGTCGCTGGGGATCACAGCGTCACCGTTCTTGACCCATTTGACGGTGGGAGCGGGCGAACCGGCGACCTCGCACTCGAAGACGATATCCATGGACTCGTGGGCGTAGATGTTGGCCGGACGCTTGACATACCGAGGAGGAACTGTGGGAATGCGGAAGGGAAAGGGGGGGGGTTAGAAAAAGGCAACAGGAGTGACGAGATGAGAGATGACGGTGAGGAATAAACAACCTTCCTGCAGATGAAATTCAATCGCGGCTCCGTCAAATCTAAGCAGGTGGGAAATGAACTGGGCCAAAATGATAACATGCCTTCTCTTCAACTGCCAAATTGCTAGTTTGGGGAGCGTGGAAGGAGCCGCAAAGTATTTCCCCTATTTACAAGTTGTCCAATTATTTCCTGCACCCTTTCATGCTACGATGACCTTCTTCGGCAGATGGCGAGAATTTTAACAGTTGTTTTTGTTTTTATTTTTCAATTATTTAACACCCGGTGAGAAATAAAGGCTACTCTGTTATCGGAGGAGAGGGCGAGCTAGGCGGAGCGGAGCACTTGCGGATCCCACCTCCTCGCCCCCCGGTCGCGGTAATGAGGGCCAGAGAGGAGTTATTTGATCTCGCGGTGAAATGGCTCCTCATCAATCTGTCCTGGGACAAGGTCACCGGGAGCGCAGGGGCCTGGGCTTCGCCCTCTCGGTATAATTGGCCCGCGTGCCGGGGTAAACCTTGAATCAGACCGTGCACGTCTACGTCCGCGGCGACGGCGCATCCTCTAATAAGCCGCGACCTCGCCGACTGCAGCTTAAACGACTGTTATTGTTAGCGCATTGTTCTGAGACGAGCGCAGCCACCAGCCTCCTGATAGCTTGTTATTAGCTCCTAATTTGTTGCTATTCACAAGGACTGATGGGCATATTAGCAGCAGCGGCTGGATAAGGTCTATTTCTAGATTTATTCGGGGAGGGTAGCAGATTGTTAGGTCAGCTGTTGGTGTAGCTCTTGCTAATTTACCCTATCATCGCTAGTTAGCAGATCAGCCATCACACTTAGCGTCCAGAACAAAGTATCCAAAAGACATCAAATAGCGCCGGCGCTGAGGGACGCGCTGGGCAGAGAGAGGACTTCGCAGCGCCGTCTGTTTCATAGTTTTGTGCAAAAGCTGGGAAAATACTCGGGGTGAAATTACATGACGCATTTTACGCCTGGAGACAACTCGCAATGCGGCTCGCTGGAAATGGCCCAGTTCTTGTCAACAAGTAGATCCCTAGGGGGAAAAAAAATAAGGCGAACCAACTCTGAATCCTAAATTAGTCTCCATATCAGGTGTCCAGCTGCCATTTTACTTGTCCAAGGTCTAACTTCTGTCCAAAGCGGGGGTGAAAACATAAAATGGTAAATGTCTTTGCGAAAGGCCGGGGGTCAGAGTCATACAAGTCCAGGAGAGCTGGCTGTTGCTCTGCCCGAAGTCATTCCTGTCCTTCAGACGGCTAATTGTCACCGAGAAAGGAGGAAGGACATTTTATATTATTTTTTTTTTAACATTTGTATAAAATATCAACTTTTAGAATGGATCACCGCATGTCGGGAAAGCCCGTGGGGAATCGTAGTGTTCCCCAGGGTATCTTCTCATGTTGTTGTCAAAGTATCACTATGGAGGAGTCACATTTGAGAAGAAAAAAAAATAATAGCAAACAACAATCTTTAGAATTAAGTCATTTAGAGTTAAGTATTGGTTTAAGGCTAGGATTAGACAAGTGGTAATCTCCGCTAGAGTGAGGCAAGCAGAATATAGTTTGAGAAAATATTAAAATAAAGTGTTCCTGTTTTCGTCTCCAGCCCTAAAATAGCACCGTGTAAAAAATAAAAAACCCCGGAGCCGAAGACTACATTCCAAAATGGAAAATAGTATAAATATAAAAAAAGGAGGAAGGGAGGTGCAGGGAGGAAAAAGGTGATAGGCGACCTTGGTCCACGTCACACCGACACGCCCGTCCCGCTCCCACCACCCAGAACGGGAAAAAAAAGCCTGATCTAACACGAGACTAGCCATTTCCTGTTTTTCTTTGATAGCCGTGAATGCAACGCTCAACAAAGTTAGCACCTCCAAGTGGATAATCCAAAACGTGGCTAATGTAATTTTCCCTGGAATGCTAAAAACATGACAGCGGGAAGGGAAGGGAAGGGAAGGGAAGCGTGGGTGGAAGTCAAGCCCTGTGATCGGGAATCATTTTCAAAATTGGTCTCGATAGCCTGGATTTTTTTTTTTTTTTTTGCCGTTCTTTCCTTGTTTATTAGCCAGGCTGTTAAACGCTAACGTGACCTACGATGTTCCATGTCAAATTTAAGCGCGAGACACTCGCCGCTGTACGTTTTTTCAGGAAACCGTCTTCTCTTATCGCCCCCGCCGCCACCCCCCGTCTCCGTTTCACCTCTCGGTCACTTTGTTTTTCCTGTCTCTTGATCTTCCTGTAACTCTGCAACTTATCTCTCCATCTTCCCCCCCCCGCCTCCCTCCGCCCGCCGGAGAAGACGAAGTACAGCTCGGACATTTGGAACCCATCGGACTGGGCAACAAGCGGAACCGACTAAACGCACCGACAAAGACACATGTGCCTCCGCTTCCTGTAACGTGACCCTCTTTCAGTTGGGTTTTGACCCCCCGCAAAAAAAAAAAAAAAAAACGCAGATAATTACCGTAATTTATTATCATTAAATACCACCATGTCGTCTTGTTGCCGTTTTCCTGTCCGTCACCTCCTTTCGTTTGTTCCTTCTCCAACCGCGGAACGACCGACCAACTCCCCTTTTGAGGCCATCAGGCCGTAAGAGTCGCGTAAATTCTCACGTTCCGGGTTCCGTTACATGAGAGTTGAAAATGTGGAGGGTACGACTAGCATTGCTACGCTAACCGAGAAAAAAAGACGATCGATTCGAAAGAAAAGGTACGTTTACGAAAGCTGGAGAACAAAAACGGCGCGGTTAAGATAAACAAAAAAAATGGTTCAAAAGTGAAATGTTTTGTTTGATGGCAGGTGATTAATGAACACGGGATGCATCTGAATCTGGTTTCGTGTTTTACACGAGAAATTGAGATGATTTCGGCGGACCCGCGTCGCCTCACGGGGTCACGTCACCAACGCCAAACCCGCGTTATTTCCGCTTTTTTTTTTTTTTTTTTCCTCCTTCTGCCCTGCGGGGCCATCTCGGCGGCGTATAAATATCGCTCTCTAATGAAAGAGAAATCTGAAAAACCAGGGGGGTGGGGGGGTGAAATTTAAAAAAAAAAAAAAACAACAACAAAGAAAAATACAGTCAAAGAAGAGGAGGAGGAGGAGAAGGGGGGAAGAAGAATCAAAGCTGGAGAATGGGAGCGAGAACAATGGCGGCGTTTCTTCTTCGGGGCTGGCATTATCTCTCCGGCTTGTAAGCTTAGTAAAAGAAGCTTTAATGCAGACTTAGGCCGACTCCAGTGAACTGAAACAAGAGGGCCACCAGAAGGTCACGAGTGTGTTAAAACAAAAAAAACAAAAAGGGATTCCAGTCAGGAAGAAGCCGGCGGAGGTCGGGTGTTTCTTATGACGGCGCTGATAAAACTTGAGAGACGTCAAACTCCAAGGAACAGAATTGATGACTGATTAATCTTTATTGTCATTGTCACGTGAAAAAATGAAATTTTAAGAAGAGCCGCGTTGAAAGATTACCCTTCCTGCAGTGTCGGGACGGGAACAGGAGTCCAGATAGCTAAACACGCTTAAATAAAATTCTTTTATAAATCACGAGTTTAATCTGGGAGCGAGTGGGAGTCGGTTTGCCGTAATTATCCGTCAAACTCCTCCAAAGATAACGGCTCCTAATCCGGAGCCAATACAAACAGACTTCGGCAGATATCGCCCGGAGGAGTACCGCTTCCCATTGGCCGCGGCTCCCGGCTGACTCCCGATGTTTTCCGAGCTGGTTTGGCTCGGGCGGGGTTTAGGCGGAAAAATAAAACTCTTTTGTCCGATCGGCAACTTTTTTTGGGGGGGGGGGCGGGGTGAAACTGGTGCGGTCAAACCACAGAAATCTCAGCCAGGATTAAATATCAAGTCATTTTCTTAATATGATGCCGAATCGCAACAGAAACCCAACATTTACCCGTGAGCGAGCAATTCCTAGAGAGGAAATACCGTCCGATATCGGTGCAGAAACCCAGCTCGGTGCAGGCGGCCATCTTATCCCGACTGGTTGGGGTAGAAAGAGTGAAAAGTGACATTGCGTTCCTCTCTGTATTCCCTTCCCGGCTCTGAAACGCCGAAATTTGGGAACCCTCGGCATCCAGGGTGGTCAACGCTCGCCCGGTCCCCTACCACATTAGACACGGGTTTACCCGACGACAAAGTAGTACTTGATTACTTTTACCGGGTCTAATTTGAAGTACAGCGATCCCTCGCTATAACACGGTTTACTTTTCACGGTTTAGCTACTTCACAGATTTGCATCGCGCGTTGTGTTCCGCATTCTGATTGGCTAAAAAGTCACTCCGCTTCTTCTCTACCTGCGCGTCAATAACGTTGCGGTTTAATACGTACACAGCTTGCCAAATTTACATTACGTACGTGCAAATTCTCTCGCAATTTCGAGTTTCTCTAACAACCATAACGTTGACAAAATGCTCTGGACCGACAAAAGCGCCCGCAGCAGGGCTAAAAAGCCAGCGGAAGATGCTATCTATCGCAGATAAAGTTAAACTTCTGGACATGCTAAGGGAAGGTAAATAGGTCGGCATTACGGAATTAATGAATCTTCCGTTCGTTCCGTAAAGAAGGAAGAAAAAAACATAGGGACGACAGTAGCAATGTATAATAAAGTATTTAATCGTATAATAATTGTAAAAACAAAATAAAGGTTTCTACTTCCAAATTTTGCCTATCACGGGTTCTTTTTGGAACGTAACCCCCGCGAAAAACAAGGGTATACTGTATACAACGCATGGGGAGCCGTACTTGTATTACCTACATTTCGGGGGTGGGCGACGCTATTTTGGCTGCCTTATATAATCTCGACAGCCGGGACCATTTCTGCTCAAATGAACGGGGTCCATTCCAATCACACGGACGCACAACTCGGGCAACAACCCAGACGGCGAATGAAGGAATGTGTGCGGTACCTTATCAGATGAGTGACCTCGAATAGCAAAACTAAAAGTTTATTCTATTAACTTCCCCCCGTTGGATGACTACTCGGTCGAATCAAGGCTGCAGATCTACCCGTAAAACACTCACTGCACACTATTTTTTCGGACGGTGGCTGGAAATAAAAAAAAAAAAAGACTGCCTCCTATCCCGGATAAAAATCTCCATCGCGGTCCCGATGGGAAAATGTGAGTGGCTGAAAGTTGGATTCGACGCATTTTCCCCCCCAAAATCCATTTCCTGTTGCGTAAGAAAGAGCCAAAACTTGATATGCTTCAGTCTATTTCTGTTTATTTATTTATTTTTTTTATAGAAACTGGGTTAAAACGCAGCCGTTGTCTTGATTAGATATCTACCGGCCTCGGCTGAGGAGAGACGTGGGACTTTTATAGGGGGGCAGGGATTTCCTGTGCGTTGACGCAACACATGAAAAGAACAATTACACTGATGACATGATAGCAGGGGGCCGTGATAGATGAGGGCCACTGACTCTGAACCCTGCAAAACCGAGAACATACATATTTGCGGAGGGACTATTTCTGTCCTGCGCACACACACACACACACACACTCCAGGTCTGGGCGGTGCCCCAGTCACGCAAACACCATAATCAAAAGCCGCTGTCTCCTTTGGCCTCATTCGTCCCGGTGCCAGTTGAGATATCGCAGCAGACGCGCCGCTCCGAACGCACACTCGGGCACGAGCTTGTTTCAGAGGCCAGATGTAAGCAAAGTTAATCCCTAACTAGCTTAAATTCATCAGGTGAAAATGAAAAAGAAAATCAAACCGCGTTCCCTTCGATCACGCTCTTCGGTTCCTCTTGGAATTCGCGCCGTCGGTCGCAATTTGATAAGATCGGGATCGGCCAATTTAGCTTCGTGTTCGCTTTGCTTCATGTGAGACAGGTATATGTCGGCAAAAAAAAACAAAACAAAACACCTCCCCCACCAAAACTCGAGTATCTTTATGGCATCTGTGTAAAGGCACCTTGAAACTGGAATCAATTACTCCATGCTAATCGTTTCTGGGAGGGGGGAAGGGAGGACGGGGGGGAAGGGGGGGGTTGTTTCCCCTCATACAATCCAGCTGGATGCTTTTGAAGGCGAAATTTCTCCGAACACTCGCAGACCTCGCGCCGCTCCGCGTTAGCCGCCCCCTAATAGAAACAGACCGGCTGACAAACGGAATCACATTTCTACCTGTGACGCGGAGCAGACGGGAATTAATAAGGTTAAAATGCTGATATTGAAGCTGACGTCGAGGTTTCATTGGTGTCCTTTATGTAGACAGGGAGAAAGACGACTTTCATGGATATGCTGACGACACCCTGCTCTATATCTCCAAATCCGATCATACTTTTCCACCTTCCTCCCTTTCTGGTTGACTTCTGGAGATTGAATCTCCGTCAAAACTGAAGTCCACCTTGTTGGCACGGCCTCCACCATTCACAACTCTTATCGTTGCTATACCAACATCGACAACCTTACCGTCAACTCAAGTTGAGAGTCTGCACGCCATCCTGGATAGTACACTGTTATTCCAGTCTCGTGTTAAATAATATCACCCTGTTTCCATCTACGCGGTATCACTGCGATTCTGGTCTTTGTCCACGAGCTCGAGCCCGTCCAGAATTCGGACGCAACCCCAGATCGTCCACCAGATGCCCGTAAATTCTTCGATAAACCTCAAAATATCGCTCCCAACTGTGATTACATCCATAACCCCGCGCCTCCACAGCTATCTGAGCTGATTCTAATCGCTGATCCCCTTTATTTTCGACATCTATACCTCAGAGATCCATCCCAACCCGGCCACCACCTACTCCGAGTGTTGCCATCAAGGAGGCGGTTCAGGACAATCGAGGCAAAAACAAACAGATTTAAAAACAGTCGCACTTAATTCAGCACAACCCAGAACACATGCACCTCACATACAATAAACCATTTTTTTTTTCCTCCCACTTTTCCCTTTTTTACTTGTTTTCTTTCCACATTTTTATCCATTTATTCCTCTAGATGTTATTTATATTTTTTGCCTTACATTTTTTCCGCCTGAACCTGGGAGCTGCTAGCTTGAAATTTCGTTGCACTGTGTTTAATGACGACGGTCTCGAATCCTTGAATGAATCGACTTGTTGTTGTTCCTCCGCCCGCCTTTGCACAACGCGTTATGTCGCAAAACCCTCCAGCTATCTCCCAGCTAACGGTTTTACCATTTCGACTCTCCTCCGCCTCCTTCTCCCACCGCGTCCATTGTTTACGCAGCTTTATGTGCGCGGTACGTTTCGCCCCGAGGTGCTTCGAAAGGAGCGGGCCATCGGAAAAAAAATGAGACGTGGATTTCACGCCGCATCGATTTGCATGAAGTCTCTTTTTCGAGCGGCGACCGCCTCTCCGGGGAATCGATTGACTTTCCGAGTGTCACTTTGGTTGTCAAGGGAGCAAATCAATGGCGCAATCTGGTTTTCTTCACAAAGCGCTATGAAGGAAATGCAATTAGGCCCACATGTCGACGACATGGGAATGAAGCTAAGTGATTTATCGTGTTACATTGACTGATGTCTTTCAGCAATACTCCAGGAGCTGACCGGCCCTCCATCACTTTGGAGTTGGCGGTCGGCGGCGGGGGGTCGGGGTCAGAAGCAGGGGACGCTCGGCCCGACAGACAATGCGGTCGGACGTCCTCCTGCGACCTGATCCGATTTTCCCGTTACTCTCGCCTTTAGTCGCAGGGGAGCGCCTGGAAATGATGAAAGGGCAATGTAGGTGAAGATGAAGGAACCGTGAGGAAAGGAGCGAGAGTCTCGGAATGACGCCGGCGCATCTGAAAAGCCGGCAGCTTGTGAACAAGCCCCGGGGCTGTTTCTCCGTTCTAAAAGTTATTTCACACCGAATCTTGTTGACTTGCCTCACCTGGGAGAGTAGACGAACAAATAAGGCCGGTCTGCTCCTGCGTTTTTTTTTCTTCTCACCCACAATGAGGCGGAACTGCGGGTGTTCCGACGCGGACGTGCCCGCATTGTGTTCAAAATTAATGGATCTGTCGGTTCACATCGGATCGAGGGGTTCAGACGCGGAGGCGAATGTTGAACGAGGCGACATTGATTCGGCCTGTCGGTATCAATCAGGAGCTGAAAGTGAATCGTAAAAAATACTGCGGTACTTCCAACCGAATCAAGATTCAAAGCACACACACACACACACACACACACACACACACGTTTGACGTCAACACCCACTGCTCTTGTTACCTCTGCCTTGTATCCTCCCCCCTCCACCCCTGCACCTCTCGCAGCCGCACCGCTAACCTCGGCAATCACAGGGCTGCGCATAGAGACATCCCCCTTTCCGTTTTTTTTATTCCTGCCTACGGACATTTTTAGTCTTCAGTTAACCTGCTGAGTGGTTTTTAGGAGGAAAACGGGGGGAAAATGAAGGAAAAGGGAAGAGCATGAAGATAGCACAGCAGTTAGCACTTAGCGGTTAGCGCCCTGGTTCAATTCTGACAAAGTGAGTATATATACTCTCCAAAACATTGGGTCCAAAAACAGAGTGGATAGTTCTATGTCTCTAGTACCATTATGGTACTACCTACTGACCTTTGCACTGTTCACAAAAAAACGCTCTGCTGCTACTCTTAAATGCCATCAAATAGTCTGTATCGCTGTGCACTTTATACTTCTTACCTAAAAGTTTAATGTTTACTGTTTAATGTACAGTATCAGTTCCCTTCACTGTGAATTGCAGTTGATTACTATGACTATATCGTTAATTTCACGACGTCGTGGGATTGTAACAAATATCTTTTCGATTCCTCTGTATGTCAACCACATGCGGACAATAAAACTGTCTTTCAAACACTCTATACTCTCATCAAAACATTGGGTCCATAAACATACAAGTGCAGCACCGCCGGGAAGGACTGAAGATACAAGCGACAAAACCCGGCTAAACGGTTGTTTCATTGAGTTCAACGAAAACCCTGAATGGCCCGGATTTGTGTATGTCTCTATATGAAGTGTGCATAAAAGGGTAAATAATTGTATGTCTCTATATGACACGTGAATAGGAGGGTGACCCTGACTGCACGGTGAGCCGTATAGATGATGAATGAACAAATATACACCGAGAGATATACATGTTTTTCCCATAAAGACGGTACCTGAGCTAAATTCCAGTTCTATAAAACCCTCCATGAACGTTGTATCAGAGGCTGTATCTGATATCGCCATGGATGATCGGCCAAGCTAAGTTCTCGGCGGAAATTTGACGACAAAGACAGAGAAGGTGACAGACTAACAAACAAATAAGCAAAAAGTGAACACAAAGGAGCAGGAAAAGCTCATGCATTTTAATGAGGCGCACCCCAAACGACTCGCAACCCGTTGTTGAAACATTTCAATTATTGAATTCATCAAATCTTTAGCTGCTGGACAAATAATACATTCTAATAAGATGTGTCTGTGTGCCGATTCTTTCTGTTTTGATCACTTTTATTTCTATCTCCTCGTCGCGGAGCTGCAGCTTCTGTCTTTCGAAGGTTTTGCTCACCGAGTTTCCCGAAAACGAGATTCTACGCCGACGAGCTGATGTTCTCGCCGGGACGAAACAGAAAGCAGAGACGTCAATTATTATTTCCAAATATTGCCTGTTTGCTTGCGTTTATTGGTAGTTTTCATATTCTGACGCCAAAAATGAGATTTGTTTGTTTGCCTTCTTTTTTTTTGGGGGGTTAACAGACACGGTGACGCGGCTTCTTCTTTTTTGTCTGCGTGCCGCACTAAATACAAAAATACAATAAAACAGAAAGCAAATAGCAGGTTCATTTCAGTTTAAGACGCGTCCCAGCGGTGACATACAGCTTAGTATCTTTCGGAGGGAGATAAAATAATAAAAACGAGACTGTCAAAAGGCAGAAAAGCAGTCGCTCGCCGCTATTTACAGTGGATATCAGTCGATCCGAACCTTATCGATTCCTCGACGACGTCCAAATTTAATCGATCTCTGGCTGGATTACCTCTTGCCGATGGCTACGTGGTGACTTTACCCCTTCAGAAATGTTTACGTTTCGTCTCACGGACGAGAGGAAACTGTCGCGTAGCGTCGGGCGGTACCTTGCACGGTGAGCTGGGCCTGGGCCTCCATGGTGGTGTTGGCGTTCTCCACCGAGCAGGTGTAGATGCCGGCGTCCTGGGCGGTGAGGTTGGAAATCTGGAGGCTCCCTCCACCTACGAACTCCACGTGACCCTCGCTGAAGACGCAAAGAGAGGGAGATGTAAGAATACCGAGACTAAAATCGGAAATTCAAGTTGAGCTCCAATATCGAACTTTCACGATATAAAAGCGTCAGGATCCACTGACGAGGTCATAATAAAAATGAGAGGAGTTTGAGGACAAAAACAAAGCTCGCGCTGTGTTTGCTGTAGCTCGTCGCCTTGAGATAGATTTCCATTTTTTTTTCATCAGATGTTAATTAACGTTGTGACCGCACGTAGAGATCACGAGGAAGTGGCTCCGACAGCGGTAACCATCGATTGTTTTTCATTCGGCGTCGATACAGGGGAAAAAAAAAAAAGGGCCAGGGTTGTTGAAGAACCTTCGCGCATTCGCCGACGACGCATCGATTTCCGTTTGCGATCATGTGACGCAAAGAAAATCAAACGCTAAGTTCTCCGTACATATCAATTGGGAAATGCTTAAATGTCACTTTTAATGAATCCTGATGAAATGACATTTCACAGAAATTGTACAAATGCGTGTTTAGCGATCCAAGCCACGTCCTTCATGAACTATAACGACTCGTGAATTTCTGTTTTAAAAGGATGAATCGTTGCTTAAGTGTTCACAGTTTCCAAAGCTAATCCCTGCATGGATGTGGAATTTAAAAAAAAAAAAACAAAAAAAAAAACGATGTCTGATAAATCCCAGCCTGAGCAGATGATACAGTAACTGACGACCGCCAAGTCTTAACCGTTTTATAAATTATTCTCGCCCGACACAGATTTCATACAGATTTTTTATTCAAACTGCAACCCTCTCCCCTGCTCTACAAAACAGTATCAACTTTAGATTTCCCAACAGGGGAACGGCAGCGGTCTGCGTCCAAGTTCTGCCTGGATTCAACGACCACCGGAGCGTTGGAGTAGGACTGGGGGCGAGAGGAGAGGGGGGCAGAAATCGATTGCGTACAATTCAGCATTCAGAGAGTGAAAGGGAAAGTGAGGGGGTGTTCGGTGCGTTGGGTCATCGGGAGAAAAATCCAAATCCGAAGAGAAGGCCGGGAGCATGCTGTATTGCGGGGGTAAAGACCCTGCGGCGCTGCGGGTTGAGTTAGCGGCGTGTTCGGGGGATTTTTTTTTTTGGCGTTCCCGACCCACGGGAGATCGTCCGTCTGTCCGTCCAGAGGCGCACTAGAGTGCCTCTGGACCTGCTGTCGCTTAAGATACAACAGACCATTAACCTCTGCTCTAACCCGCCATCACACCGAGGTACGAGTCAGCGAACGGCGCGGCTTCAAGTCAGCAAGACTCGATGTGACACATCCGCCTCCCGAGAGAGAATCTACGATAACTATCTGTCCTTAAACGCATGACCGCAGCATTTTCGGGACGGTCGGAGTTGCCTTCTGTGCCTGGTTTTAACAACGGCGCGACTCAGTGTTGAGTTGTACATGGCAAAAAATTAACTCCCATTGTGACCATTTTCAAGTACCCTTCTTCTGCGTTCCATTAAGGATGTGTTGAGAAATTCTTTTATTAGTCCCATGATGGAGAAACGGCACTAGCTCCAGTGGAAGTGTACATCAGAAACTAATGTCAACATCTTTCTTGGCACCATGATGTTATTTCTCAACGCTGGATGGGGAGTAAGGTTTCCAGCGTGCATTTGACCTATTTAACCAAGCTCTAAATGCGGAACTTTGCAATTCAGACGACGGGGCGTAGGGTGGGCGGCGGGGTTACGTGACCGTTAAAAATTTGTTGTCGGCATCGGAGCAATCGCGCGCCGACTCCGCGGGGTCGGTCGCTCCACTTCTTGCGAGCCAATCGCTCGAAACGGGGCTTTTTAAGCACTAGAATGTCGCATAATCTCAAATTGACAAGTTCACTTCAATGCCCTTCAATCCCCCGGACATTATTTCGTGTACGACGTTGCAGCTGACGTTTCTCCAGAATCACATCTCCCAACTCCGAGCGATCAGCAAGCGCCGGAGAGACGCCGCGGCAACCACGAGTGTTTTACCCAGCGTCAAGCTAACTTTATACCCCTGTCTGCTCAGCTAGCTTTGGCTAAAAAAAACAAAACTAAAATGCTTAAGTGCACGATGAGTTGTTTATCTCAGTCACTGTCAAGCAGGCTCCTCTAACCCCCCACCTGGGTGCAAAACAGTCTTTTTTGCAGGCCGTAATGACGCTGAGCCGAGGAGGAAGCTCGCTATTTTGGTCGAAGTTGCCGCTCGAGTACGAGTGTAGCAAATCAGCTTAAATTCAAATTGAAATACCCCCTTTTTTTTTTTTTTTTCCCAAACCAACGCAGGGGGGCTAAATATGAGCCGGATCACGTCATGCAGTTCCACGGGAGCGAAACCCGCTGGGAGCGAACGGAAGCGGATCACGCATCACTGTTCCGAATGAAAAGGTAAATTAAATAACGAAGCGTACACTTTGGATGTGATTGGGGCCGACGCGCCAAGAAAACCCCGGCTCTCTGAGGGCGGGAAAACGCGGATGATAGTAAGACATGTGTCATTTCTGCTACTTCGACGAAAAAGCTAATTAAAACTCATGTACATTGATTCAAAGAACAACCGCGGGGGGTTTCTGCGTGTCCAAATCCGTGGCGAATGAACGACTCCTCTTTCGGCATGCCTCGCATTCCCGCTATCCGCCTCACCTGTTAGAGTGCATCTTGACTTTCAACGCTCATAAATACTTAAAGCCCTTAAAACAACAAGCGCTCTCCTCCTCCCCGAGAGCTTCCAGTGACTCGCTGTCGCTGTCAACATGACGAGACGCCGCGCGTTGCCTTCAGCCGCCAAGGCGAGGGCGGGAGGGCGTGGAGGCGCAGCCGTCCGTAACGCAAAGTGACGGCGAGGTCGGCACACCTGAGCCGATGAAAGCTTCAGATCACCACGGTGCTACATCTGTGTGTGTGTGTGTGTGTGTTGATGGACTGAGTGATGCTAGCTGTCGCGGCGCAATCAGCGGCGTCCCGGGGGGGAAAAGGGGTCAGCGAAGAATCGAGACGCGTCGAAGAGGAGAAATAAATAAAACAAAAAAATTATTCGTGTATTATTGATCGACAGCCGGCGGGTGCGACCTTTCTTTGCCGGTCCCTCTCCATCTCCGCACCGAAAATGCAAAAACAAAACCGCCATTTCGGGAATGCATCGATGTGGTTTTTCATCAAATACGAAAATACAGCAATCCCGCCAACACAATACAACTATAAGGGCTCGGTGAATTTCAATCAAGTTGACGAAGGCGGTATGATTCCATCTGACAGGGAGGGCAGACCGAGGATCGGTACTATTTGTTTCGGCGCGGCGTTCTCTTGGCCGGCGTACGACCCCTTGGCCTTGCGCTGAGAGAAACGCGACGGATGAAAACACGGTAGACGTCGGACAATCAGAAGAAATAAATTGCTGAATAAACAACAGGAGAGGA
This sequence comes from Fistularia commersonii, assembly GCF_037954325.1. Lineage (NCBI taxonomy): Eukaryota > Metazoa > Chordata > Actinopteri > Syngnathiformes > Fistulariidae > Fistularia > Fistularia commersonii. The sequence goes on from NC_141286.1 coordinate 21,265,247, forward strand.
CAAAGCGAAAGTCGATTCAAATTTTTTTTTTTTTTTTGGTTTTTCCATTGGTGATGGTGGTTGTGGAACCCAGAAAAATAAAAAAAAAACAGCTTTATTTGCTTTCCCCTCGAGTCCCTGCGACCGACGGAAGGTGTATCTGGACTAGGACTAAGGCTATTTCAACAGTCGCCTAATCAGATTATGAGCTGTCCAAAATAAAAACAATGGCTCTTATTTATATTCACTGCAGCAATAAAAGAAATTTTCTTTTCAGGACAAAGTTTGCTCAACAAATATTACGATAAAATGCTTTTCTTTCCTTGGAACAAAAGTGCATTTTGTTCACAGCACCTACAGTGCCAAATAAAGTTTGTCAAAGAAACAACTGAATCTACAGAGACTTGCAATCAGCAATAAAATAAAAGTCCCAAGTTTTGGACCATTTTTTTTTTTCCGTTAGCGGCTTCCCCTTCAATTTGCAAAAAAAAAAACGTCGGCCAATCGAAGATCGACTAGTTGTCGACGAGTAACCGCAGCGTTAGCCCCTTCGAGTCGTTTCCCATTGGTCGGTGAATTTACAGCAACGCCTTACTGCAAACTATATCCATATCACATTTAATTCTGGCACCTCTTCGATTATCTTCCTTAGCTTCCTCAAATCTTCGGAGCTGAAGGAAAAACAAGGGCTGGAAGGGGAACTCAAACCACATGGGTCTCCGGCCGTCTCGAAAGAATGCGGCGCGTCGGCCGTCTCCTCCACGTACCAGAATTTCCGCAACAACAAGATTTGTGTCGTTTTCCTGGACGTCAAACAATATCAGTTGGAGACATTCGGCCATGAAGAGGTTATGACACGCGACGGGATCGGCTTTGCAAGGTTGAAATGCTTCCTTTCGGGGATTTACGGCGGCTTTCCACAAAAAAAAAAAAAAAAAAACCTTTTAACGAAGATCTACGGAGGCGAATACTTTGATCGGTGTGTCCGCACGCAAGTAACAGCGATGCACACCCGCCCCTGGAACTGGGCGCCATTCGCATTCTTACGCTCTGGCTTTCCAAAGGGATAAAAATAATCTGACCGTCGAACGCTATTTCGAGTTCAAAGAAAACGGCGCTCCTCCTCCGCCGCCGCCGCCTCCTCCTCCTCCTCCTCCGCCAAAGACGCTAACGACATGAGAATGCGTCGCTAACTCCCAGAAAAGGGACCGGGACGAACGCTGATGCAAATCCGAGTCGGGATCACCTCCCGCAACCGGGTCCGTCGCGAATTTTAAAACAGGAGCACAAATAACAGATCCAAATTCTATTTCCCACTGCTGATTTGATTCCCCTCGTAATTTCCGGCCCAACTGGAAATCCTTTATTTATTTAGCAATATTTCGCCTACTTTTTTTCCATTCTGCGATGCAGACTCCGTCTCCACAGTCGGCTGACGGACATGTTTCCGTCAATATATCTGAGGGACGTACGGTATCTAATTCAAATTAACTGGTTACCATCTGCATCATCTTCGACGGCAGCTGAAGTACTAATTATGTGAATTAAGCGGACAAGAGGATATGTATGAATAAATATCTATGATTGACATTAGCATACATTTCCCCCTATACTGCCTTTCATTCACATTTCACATGGAGACATACAAGTATTCACATGTCTGGGCAATTTATGGTGAACCTCCTGCGTCTTTTTAGACTCTCAAAACCGGAGAACCCGAAAGAAACCCTCACAGACACGAGGAGAACACGGAAACTCCACATTGAATCGGACGAGGGACCTTTTTTTTTTTTTTTTCACCGTGCTACAGCGCCGCCCCAAGCATACATGTACAGAGTTCATGGGTACAAGTACTTTAAAATGATGTCAGGTTACTTTGTACCGTTCGGTGAATAACAAGACGGCTAACACGCGCGTGCGTTTGCTCAGATGCGCGATCTAATGGAGAAGAGAAAAAAAAATCCCACTATACCCTTCAATCACAAGTAAATACAACAAACAGAGTGGCGTTTAAATGAAGCCGAGAAGATGAGGACGAGAGGAGACGGATGACTGGACGCCTTTTGGAAGACGCTTGATTTACACACACTTCGCCAATTCTGTGTTCGCCGGCCGACATGCATTATGCATCCGCTTTATTGACTGCCAGAGGGGCGGGAGGCGGGGGGGGGGGGATTCTATTAGGCGCGAGGGCGATACTCCCAAGAACAAAAAGATGTCCGTTCTATTCATGAGCGCAATCAGGATCAGCACGCGTGTCAAAAAAAAAAAAAAAAAAAAATCCCGAACCCCTCCCTTCACACGCTGACGCCTGAAGATCTGCCACCTAAGGTCATCTCTTAAAGAATCTATTTTCAATATATTAACATTTTTTTTTTTTTTTTTTCATTTTCAGTCACGGTGTCGCTCAACGGGCACGGTAGCCCGTCGAACCCCCGATGTCCTTGGCGAAAGCCCGGAGTGTGCAAACACTGACGCCTTATCAGGTGACGTGACGTGGACTTTTCATTGGAGGTTGACGGGTAGATAGATTAGACCGATCGGACGGACGGACGCTTTTGAATTCTATGCCAGCTGTCCTCGTCCAAGGATAAAAAAAAAAAAAAAAATGCTTGAAAATCGGAGACAATCTGAGACGATGGGCGGAAAAAAAAAAAAAAGAGAAAATGACCAAAATTCGGATCGTCGAGGGTGATAGCGAGGCTTCGAGGGGAAGGGAAATGAGACGGTAGCTCGTTTCTTTTCCTTGTCGCGCAGCTCATTTTGGACGATCGTGGCAGAGAAATGGATCGGCTCCGGAGGGGCCGTAATGGAGAAATGATTGCACTTTAATGCATTTTTGCTCTTTAATTGTACATAACAAACGCACCGTTAACTTCCTGTATTTACCTTTATTGCCGTTCTATCAATCTGTAAGGGATCCAAAGTGCCTCATTATAAAAAAAAAAAAAAAAAAAGAGACAAGCAAACTAAAAGATAAAAAAAAAAAAAAAAAAGACGCAAAAAGATTTGAAGAGACTCTTGGCCTCTGGGTTGTCGAAGTTCTTCGGTCCTCGTCGTCAGGCCCCGATTAAATAAAGAAGGGTAGAATATCACGGCTGAAAACTGGAAACTGGCTAGCTTTGGTGACCGGCAAACGCCTTAACATTGCGACCAAGTCGTCTTTTGACGTCATCAGGTCGTGAGATCCGCTGAAAAGTCCTTCCTGACATGCAGCCGGCCTAAAGTTGGAAACAACCCGGTCCCTTCCGCCGCATCTCAACCGTTCAGGTAGCCTGGGTTTCATTTTGAAGTTGAGAAGTTGTCATTTTTTGGGTGGCCAGCAGGGGGAAGTGTGAATAAATTCGGGAAAAGGGAGACGGAAAGAAGACGAAAAGGAAGGAACTTCCTGTTGAGCTGTCAAACGAGTGTGTTGTCAATAGATTGCAATGTTCGGAAGACGATTGTTTGACAAGAATGAAGATCGACTCACGGTGCCGCTGTAGGAACTTTTTGTGGCCTCTTGTACCTTTTCAGGAACTCGGCTGTTTCTTCGTGCATTCAGACAGCATAGGAACGTGGGACAATGAACCTCATTTCCTAAAGCAGGATCTTTTTAAGGTTCCACAGGAACTCATAGGTGTTTGGTGGAACTCGAGTTCCACATCTTTCAGGTTGGGGCGGAGCTATTTGTAAAAACTGCTCTGGTTAGTAGTCAAATCTTTTCTTGCGGCAAAATGGACGGAACCAGAGAGAAATGGACCGGCGACGAGTTCCGAGCTCATCTGGCCTACTTCGACAAAGAGCAGTCTGCAGGGCATTTCCGGCAAAAAAAGTAGAGTAAGCTAACAGCAGGGATTCAGCGAGCAGCAGGTCAATACATTTGATAGTCCGGGCTTGATTTTCCAACTCTCCATGTTGTCCTCTTCTTCACGGTTGTTTGTGTCACTTAGGCTACATGTCACAGCCGGCCCTACCTGGTCCCTTACTGCCTGTGAGAATTCACAACTAAAAGGTTTCCCAGGAGGGTACTTCCTGGGGCGATATTGGAAGTCTGAACTTCTGTCCGAAAGCGGACCTCGATGCTGACGCCGGAAAACTGCGTCGCTACTCACAGTACAGCCTGTCCCCAAGTCGCTCAAGATATTGATGGAAAAGCATAGGGGGGGGGGTTACAGATTTTTAGAGAACCACCTGTTCTGCATTTCAACCGCCCACGTCAATCGGCACAAGTGCATCCATCACATCCACAATAAAAGGGCGCAAAAGTTCTGCATGGCTCCACTTAAGAGGCGGCCGCCACGTCTGTCTTCGGAGACATCCTGAATTACATCCTAATGATATCCTTCAAAGACAGAAATCCTTTACACAGCCCACTGGGGAGGGGGAAAAAAAAGGATTTTTATCAGGACTCCAAAGTATACCGAAGTATGAGCCGGTGGAGCTGCCGAGGTTTGACAGGAGAATTACACATCTGAGAGTCATTATTGTCTGTAGCTACTGCCAGTGCCAAATAAATCACCAATATTATCTTTGTGGCTCGGAGGAGGGTGGGGGGGATACACTGCTAGCTTTCTGCTATCGGGGAGAACGGAAAGAAAACAAGACGTGATGAAGTCGAAGCAGGAGCCTGACGTGATAATCCCCCCGCCGTCAACGGGGCAAACCCAGCCTCGGACCGGCTGCTTTGACAGATCCGTCTTTCATCTCGCATCCGCGGCGACGGCGGCGGCGTTCATAGAGGCGTTCGCTGTGTTCCGAAGACCAATTAGACACTCTTTGCAGCCCCCGCCCATCCCCTACCCCTTACACTGTACACACCATTTAACTGACAGCAGCTTTTCTTTCCCTCGTGTAATGCCTGGGAGGAACAGGAGATTCAAGGACACACCGCACATTAAAAAAAAAAAAAAAAAACAAAGTTTCGCCGCCTTTCTTTATAATTGTCAATGTCATTTCGGAATCAAAAGAGCAGCCTGGGTAATGTATTCTCCAAATAATTTGTGTCGGCTAGTGAGGCAGAAATCCTGCCCCCAGTTTAATACAGAAAAAAAAAAAAAAACCAGGGTCTCCTGACATTTCTGGGGGTTTCTGTCTAATTACAAAAGAGACACACTCCAGGGGGGGAGGCAGGTACGTTCTCCGGATGGAGCTGGGTAATTAATACAAGCTAGAATAATAAATATCACGACCACCAGAGGCTAGGGGGCAATAAGAAACAATCCTATAGGCGCTAAAGAGAGCGTAAAGGGGCAGTAATTGTATGCTCCGGCGCCGTGGCTCCAGACGTGACGACCTCACATTTCATTTAGCCGCCGATAGAATCCCCATTAAAGGTTTTGAGGATTAAGACAAATTAACCCAATTTTTAAGCTAATTTTCCTACGCCGAGCAGGTTTCGCAAAGTAAATATTCTTCAGGACAGGCTAACAGGTGTTAGGTAAACAAAGCACATCGCAAATTGGTGGGGAATCAACCCCCTCCCCCCCTTACCCACCACCGCCACCCACAGCGTCATAAGCAATTCCCTCCCGGGGACTGGACCTGCTCAGCCGGAGCTAATGAGAGGCGCAGGACTGAGAGCACAGGTGCTGTGACACTCTCTTTCGGCTCTTAATTTGTGAACCTGCCCCTCTGCTGGCAACCGAGCTGCCTCGTCTACAAACTTAAGTGGCTCCATCACCGCTTCCAGGGAATACAAAGAAAGGAGCAGAAGTTGGGGACAGAAAAGTTGGACGGGAGGTGACTCTGTACACTCCGGGTTGGGACTCCTACCTTTCTTCCAGGAGCTTGTCCTCAAACGTCCAACGGACGTGCGGTGCTGGGAAGCCGGAGGCCGTGCAGGGCAGCAGCACGCTGGAACCCGCTACCTTGGTCACGGGCACCGGTTGCATCAGGAACTCCAGCTTCCGCTCCTCGCCAGTTTCTGAAGACAGGGGGGAGAAAAACAAGGTGAGGATTGAAGCCGGGTGAGCGAGCAGGGCAGAAATGGCATTGTTCAACATCTTGAAAAAATATAAATAAAATGTCAAAACAGTTCCTCTTTGAGTGACAGCCGCTCCGGAGGCGCAACCTGCGGCGGGCCAACCTTGGCACCACGTTGGGAGGTTGGGAAGTGATTTAAAGATGAACCCTTCAATTATTCATTTGCATTCATGAAACGTCCTTCAAGCTTCACTGCCCACGTACTTCCCATGCCTGCTTAACATTGCCGTGGTTGTTAAGCGCTACATCCGCCAGAGGGACCTTCAAAGTTCAAAGTTCACTTCCAAGTTCAGATGAAGAGTGACACAAAAAGAGGTAGGGCAGACGGCGGTGGTCTGTGCGGCCATTAAAAATACATGGCGCCATGTGGACGGAGAATTTTACTCTCTGGTTATACCGATGCCATGTTGTCTTCTTCTTCCTCTCCGAGCATACAACTCAGGCCCCTACTGATGGCTTCTGGTGGTACTACTCCTTCTGCTGCATTAGGCCACTGAGCCGCTAAGTCCCCAAAATTAAGCAGGAAATGAACTCAAAGGGATGGAAAGAAGGGTTCGTCTGTATGCAAATTTAACAATGAGCAAAAAGGAACCCAAAGAGGGTAGACGTTCCCATCGCCAGTCAATTAGCAAGACGAGTTGGTCTTTTACGGTTTATTGTTTTACTTTTGTCCATGAATGTCATGGGGGAGTGAAAACAAACAGCCTAATGGACAGAAAGAAGACATACAAAAAATTTCAGACGGGCGGGGGAGTTTGGGAAAAGATGATAAAAAGAATCAAGACGATGCCTCGGGAGGCAACGAACCTCGGAAAAAAAAAAAAACGGCTGAAATTAGCTGAGATCAGAGGTGAGGCTGAAAAATAAACGGATTGACCTGGGAGTGACTGCGAAGTAAACACATTTGCAGGCTGAAGCCGAACACTGGCAGGTGATGGTGGTGGTGGATGAATATATGAGCAGCATCCAGCAATTACCCCAAGGTCATGGGGCTGGAAGATATACGGAAAAACAAATTCCTACCGAGCAACGGCCAGCCAATCGGGGATTACCCGATTTATTTAGCCAAGAGGCGGCGATGCGTTCGAGAACCGCTCCCGACAAAGCCGATCGTCTCTCGTCGAGGAACATCTCGCAGAGCTAACGTGGTGACAAGCTAACACTCTGAGATTCGCCAAGAAGCTAATCATTCACTCGACCGGACCCTTCAAGACAGAAGAGTCAACGCGCCTAAAAAGACTAAATTTAATCTTCTGATGGCCCTAAGCTAACGTTAAGACGACGCTTCTTCGATCGGGGCGCAGAAATTGAGATTCCATCCGACGGACCTGATCCCCAGGTAGGGCCACTTTGCTGGAACGATGAATGAGAGACCCTATCAATCTAAATCAAACTGCTTTATGAGTTTTCATTCTGTAGGAACGCGGCCTCTTGCCACTCGAGTGCATACCGCGGAGGAGACGTGCGGAGATAAAGGCCCCCAGTGGGGTCTTGTTGAGGACTGGTTTACGATCTCTAATATCTTCCGTGCTGGCAGGGGCCCAGTGCTTAATGACTTAGTAAATAAAACTCGCGGAGGGATGAGACAAGAATGCCGCCACAATGGAATCCGGGCTCCCCTTTGAGCTACGACCGAGTCGGTGGACCGTCACTGATTGGCCCGCCGGGATCTGCACAGCCCCTTTAGGCATTCAGCCCTCGTTTCTCTCCCCGGCTGGGCAGATATTTTATTTTGACACTAAACAGATCGGGAAGCGACTGCGGAAGAGTTACTGCGGCGGATCCAGACCTGCGGGACAGTGATCTAACTGTTTCAAAACAAGAAATTGGATGACCCATCTATCGCGAGCCGAGTAGCCTAATAACGTACCTGGCAGGATCTGGAGCTGAGCTTCGTCGCTGGACTTGGACGACCCAACGTTCTCGACCACGCAGCGGTACGGGCCGGCGTCCGTCTCGGTGGCGTTGCTGATGAGTAAGGCGCCGCTGGGCAGCTGGACCAGCCTGGAGCTGAGTACCAACGGCTGACGGTCCTTCTCCCAGCGGGTGAAGGGCACCAGGTCGGCGTTGACCTCGCACGCCATCACATGGCTGTCGCCAAGGCGCACGGAGGCCGCGACCGGCTGGGTGATAATTTTTGGCACTCCTGAAAGAAGACACAAAGGCGTTAGCATGACCTTCAGAATGGCTACTTTTCGACTACGACTACAACGTCACTTGTACTTTAGAGGGGTTTTAGCGTGTAAAGAAACATGAAGTTGGTCCTTGCGAGAGAAGATGTAAGGAGTGGGGTACGATTTGCCGTGGAGACCAGTGACGGGAGCATATTTTCAAGTCCTAAAAGGTCACCTCCATATTTGATTTGTTTTGATGGGAGATGTTCCCCAGTCCGTCTGCGTACGTTCGAAGCCGGAAGGACCGAAAGGAAATTGAAAGCAGCATCTGGCGTTTGTTATTCAGAGCCGATTCTGGAAGTGACCAACAGGCCTCCGCCCATCTCCTGACCTCGCGGCCTTCGCCAAATCACCCATGGGTTGCGGAGAGATTGCGGGAGGGAGTTAATTTTGCTCCGCAGAGCAAGAAACGCGCCGCTCTAATTAAAAAAAAAAAAAAAAAAATTAAAAATCTGGATCCACAGGCTGTTTGTGCTTCCCAGTGACTTTCATCCCCGACGTGAAAATAATTATTTCCCCCGCGTTTGAAGCCGCTGATCTGAAACCGACACTTGCGCGTCGCGTTGGAAACATCGGCACACAATGGCTCCAATTAAAGCACACTAACAATATGTAAACCCGTCTGGCGTTATCGGGTTAATTAGCGAGGAAGAGCGGGAAGAGGGAGGCCACTCAATCAACATGAATAAATAAATAACGCGGCCGTATTGATGTTGATTCGCAGCCTCATACCCGCAGACAGACAGCAAGGGAAGCTCCGGGGTAAATTATACATAACGGCAGGACCAGACCCGCCGGGCCCCTGGGCCGACGTCGAGCCGCTATGCTAATGATATTTATGTATCGGCCGAGCCAGCGGGGCCGCCCTGAGATAAGGGAGAATCGGTCCCGGCTTCCTGTTGACGGATGTATTTTCCCTGCAGAGGTCAAAAGAGGTGGAGGCGGACAGACAGACTCTCGATGTTTTGTAACGAAAATTATACCAGTTTCTATAAAAGTTCAGCTAACAAATGTTGTCTATCTGACTTTGAGGGATGCTGATTGGCTATTGGCGTGTCACATGACCCTTCGTGTTTTGACACCTATGGGAGGAACCTGGAGGAATCGAACCCGAGAACTTTTTGCCGTGAAGCTGAAACGCTAACCCCTGCGTGACGCCACGCAAGTCTGACTTTTTATTCAGGTTAAAATTGAAAACGCTATTAAAAAGGGACCCCAAACAACATCCAGGGAAATACAAACACCCGCTGTCGCTATCAAAATTTAGATCTTATTTTCCCCTCCAGATCATTTATTCATTCATTCTCTCTCATTTTGTTTGAATCAAATATTATATTTTCCATTTCTAAAAACATTTCAATTGATCTGCTTTTCTCTTCTACTAAATACAATTGGAAAGTGTCTTCCCGCTGATCTCAAATAGTCCTCGTCTGCTGTCGCGCTGATTTGCACCCGCGATCACTAACAATTTTAAAGTGAATCTGCTAAGAAATAAAGAAAAAAAAAGTCAACATGAAATTAGCAACAAAAAAAAAATTACATGTATTTATAACAGGCGGCACGCTGTGATTGAATTTTTTTTTTTTTCATAACAGAAGGTGAGAACGCAATACGTGCTGACTAAAAAAGTCATGTGGCCCACTAAATATGAAAAAAAATGAGAAAAAATTGATTTGACTAAATCCATACTTGGGATTGTTTAGCGGTTAGTATTAAATAAATGCTGTGATTTCATTTTTTGTTTTCATAACTGAGGGTGAGAACGCAATACATGGTGACTAAAAAAGTCATGTGGCTGACTAACAATAAAAAAAATAAAAAAAATTGACTTGACTCTACATCCGGACTTTGGATTGTTTAGCGGTTAGTATTAAATAAACGCTATGATTTAATTTTTTTTTTCCATAACAGAAGGTGAGAACGCAATACATGCCGACTAAAAAAATTATGTGGCCGACTAAAAAAAAAAAAATTATTATTTTTCTAATTTTTGCAAGCAGGTGGAGGGTTAATATTTCCTTTCATAAGAAGCAGGGGAGGTCCGCTATGACACTGAGGTGCGTTATTCTCATTCGCCGCCTTCGGATCAGTCACAAGATGAGCGAGGGGAATATTTGAGGCTCCCAAGCCGCTGAGCTTCACATGATGATCCACGCTAACGACATTAATGCAAATGAATGATAAATCTGGCCCACCGGCTAAAATAAACAACAACAACAACGACAAAAAAGTTCTCCAAATGCAACAATGTTTGCTTTTTTCGAGGGGGCTGGAAAAGAAAAGCGGCGAATAAACATAACTGTTGGTGACAGGAAGTCTGCGACGAAAAGTCTGCCCTGCCTTTGAGCAAGACTAGAAGCACGCGCACACACACACACACACACACACTGAAGCTGAAACGGCACAGTCGGGTTCCTGCTCTTCTGAGTGAAAATCAGGTGCAGAATAACAATGAGCGGCTTAATGGAAAATGCAGCAGGACGTCAGAGCCTCCCTTCGCCTTCAGCTGGTTAAGACACAAGCACGCCGCCATCGCCGCCCGCCGCCGCCATCACCCGCCAATCCAACGAAATCAAAACATCGCCCTGCTTGGGGTCCCGTGTCGTCGAGCAGGGTTTGTCTCAGGTCATTATGATGATCGGAAAATATAAATAAAATTAAAGATCTGGGCCGGCGGACGGAGGAAAGCGAGCTTCCGTCGCCATTTTTGGGGGCGGGGTTAAGTCGGACTTCAGAACGGTGCAAAGTCTGCGCTATCGATCGACTCCAAGCGGGGGGGAGCTTTCCACACACACACACACACACACAAACACACATGATTAAGAGGTTTGCTCCTCAATAAGTCCTTTGCAATATTTTGTAAAACCCGTTTTTGTGTAACGCTGACACGAAGGTCACGTTGGTGAATGTGCAGCTAAATGTGTTTTGCTGCTGCACACACACACACACACACACACACACACACACGCACACCCATTCAAACACACACACACATATACAGCGTGTTTGTAAATTACACTGCAACGGGGCTTCTCGGTAGGACTCCGGTTCTCCTTACAATCAACCCCCTTCCAGAATCGACCCCGACGGGCCCGTTGCCGTGGCGATATCTATGCTACACGTCCTAAAGCCTGCGTATCCCGACCCATTGAAACACCCGTTTCTCTTCATTTTGCCATGCGTTGTATATTTCCAGCGTAAGAGGACTGCAATTTCTCGTTTTGAACAGAGAAATAGGGGGAAATACAATCTCTGCTTTACTTATACTCGGATTTTAAATATATACATATACACTGACAGTGACATGCAGTCAGGGGAGGCAGGAGAGACTGTGCCTCACTTGAGAGAAAGAAAAAAATGTAAAATGAAATAAATAATTAAAAGGAATTTATCCTTGACTTGCACTATAAAGATATTTTTCATTTTACTTCACCAGTTTTAGACTGTTTTTTTATTCAAAACCGCTTGATTTTCACATTTACTGTTCAAAATGCTGAGAAGAGACGTGCGGTGAGGCAGCAAACTGTTCAGCCTCAACATCGATGGCGCAACAACGGCTGACCGCTGGCGTGCTCGGCACTAACATCGTATTGCCGTCTCTCTGTATGTCGCGATTAAAATGATTAAACACTTTTGCTATACCAACTACATTTTTTGTCAAGAACTGTATGCGTGTTACTAGTTTCTTGTGCTGCAAAAACGTCTGTAAAGAGCCACTAAGTGAGGCATGCAGTTCTCCTGCCTCAAGGTAGGGGGCGCTAGAGATTCCAGAGATTCTTCTTTAGGAATACAATGCCTCACCATCCATGAGCCTCACTGCACGTCACTGGTTACTGATGTTGACGTTGACACGGCACTCCACGGTTCCCATAGTGACGGAAAATTAACCTTTTTTCACATTGTTGACGCATTGGGATGAGAATTTTTTATAACGATATTACTGTGTTATGACAGCGTAACAGGGAACGCTTACCCATTCGGATATCACGTAGAGTCACGCACAGAATCGCTCATCATAAAGACATGCAACCACTCTCATTCAGACGTCCCGTAGAAGAACACGTTCCCTAATACGCCTTAATAACACAGTAATAAGCGTCATAAACAACAACGAATCAAAACGTCCCCGTCACTGCTCCGCCGGCAGCGCGACTCGGACCGGTAATTGTTCACCGCCGCCTCTGGCGGAGCACGCCTGCAGACAAAAAGGCCAACAACGCATTTGGGTTTTCTGAGGGGGGAAAAAAAAAATAAAAGGAAAATTATTCAGCGCGCAGCGGGAGGAAATAAATCTTCACGGACGAGGAGGGGGGAGGAGGGGTTGCGAATTGCAGAACGTGCCGACAAACCCCGGACGGATGATTTATAGCCGGGTTTTGATGGTTGATTGTTTGGAAGCAAACGCGGCGAAAGCCTGCCGGGTAACGGCTCCCCCCGTCGGACACGCAGGACCCAATCGCGTCGGAGCGAAAAACAAAAGATATGTGCCGAAATGAAGGGATATGACGACATATGAACGAGTGAATCAAGAAGGAAACACGGGTGTTACAAACCTGAAAACGGAAACAGGTTTTTACACTGGGATGTGTTTTTCTGCTCTTATCTTCCCCTTAGAGGAGGAGGCGGTTGAAAGAAAAAAAATAAAAATAAAAACCTGTTTAATTTTCCAGTGTTGTCACATTTGTTTGGGGGGGGGCAAAAAGGGACATTATTAATATTTATGATAAAATAGTGACATCAAAAATTTATCAAAGCAACGGGAAAACAAAGGCAGGGTGAATTATGTATTATTCACCATTTACGTGACTTCTGAAACTCATCGTTTCTGTATGTGTGTGTGTGTGTGTGTGTGTGTGTGTGAGCCATCGGAGGAGAGGTTATTAATCAAACAAACACTCTCAGCGGCATAAATTAAAACTGGTGTCTGCAGTTTAGCACCATTTAAGCCTTTAAAAAAAAACCTCAGCGCGAGGTCAAACTACGTGTTCACCTGGACTGTAATAATCTAGTTATTACACATTAAGTAGTTAATTGCAAGTGAACAGCTAAAAGCCACTATAAGTCATTATCTTTTCTGATCAGTGTGATTAGAATGGCACTCGGTAATAATCTAGTTCTTACACATTACAACATTATTAAGTAGTTATAACAGATGAATCGCTAAAAAGCCATTATAAGACACGATTCTTTTCTCATATGAAGTGATTAAAAGGACTCTGGGTATTAATCTAGTTATAACACCTTAAACATGTAGTTATTGCACATGAATAGCTTAAAAGGCACTGTGAGACAATATTTTTTGTGATAAGTGTGATTAAAAGGCCTCTTTGTAATAATCTAGTTATTACACCTTATAACACTTTATTAAGTAGTTATTACAAACAATGTAAGTCAACATTCTTTTCTGATAAGTGTGATTAAAACACCCCTGGGATAACAACCTAGTTATCACAGGTGAATAACTAAAAGCAACTGTATAACAAGATTATCCTTTCTGATAAGTGTGACTGAACTGCCTCTGGGTAATAATGTAATTATTACACGTTATTAAGTGGTTATTACACATGAATAGCTAAAAAGCCACAGTAGGATAAGATCTTTTCTGCAAAGAGTGATTTGAACAGCACGGGGACGAGGAATCGACGGCGGGTGAATCCTGAAGGAAATCGTCAGCCTCCTTCAGATGCTAGCGAAAAAGGGACCCTTTTTCAAAAAAAAAAAAAAAAAAAAAAAAGAGAATAGCCCCGCCCCCCCTGGGTCATCGCTCTCAATAATAGGCACTTCAGGATTAATGGGACGAAAGAGGACGCGGCGCCGATCGGCGTTTCCTACTCATGGGCGAGAGGGATGGCGGAGGCGGGGCGGCTCGATACTCGTAATGATAACGACGCGTAACGCGCACAAAGACGCTAATTGTGGAGCGAAGCCCCGTCGTAAAGTAAGAAGACGCAAATGTGTGCGGAGGAGGGAAAGTCGACGAAGGCGTCAAATGAGATCGATAGACGTGAAAAGAACAGAAGTTTGAAAGGTTGCATAGTAATTAACTATTAATGCCACTGTAATGAAGAAGTAATAGAGACATTTCTTTGCGGGCAAAGCTTGATGATTTGCCGAAAAGGATTTAATGCGAGGGCACGGAGCTTGTCTGGCGCGGCGCCGAAAATCAGGAGACGGGGAAAGAGTCGGCGCGGTTAAATGGTTACAGGGAAACAAAACGGCGTGTGAGCGGCGGAAGGCTCGGACCTCGCTGGAGATAGATGGGTGGAATTATGCGGGAGTGGGCCTCCGACAGCGCCGAACGCTTCATCCGCCGCTGTGCAAAAATGCCTCTCGAGTGTTAAGAGAGATGATAGAAAGAACGCGTCCCGACCCAAAGGGAGGCGCCGCCGCCCGCCAGGGACGGACATCCTTTCACCGCAGGGAAAAGCCTGGAGTCTTAGATTTTGAGCTTAAGATGGAAACATCGGCGGCTGAGCGACAGCTGACGCTTCTGCCTCACAAAAGAAAAGGTGGCCGGTTTGATTCCGATTTGATTCTGGCACGTCTGGGGGAGGTTCATTGGAGACTCGAGATCGGCCAATGAGAAGTTACACGCAGTCAGGGGAGGCAGGAGAGGCCGTGCCTCACTTGCCACTGTTGGAAAGAAAAAATGTGAAATGAAATAAAATAATGAATGGTTTTATATATAATTTATTTGCACTATAAAAGCATTTTCATTTAACGTCACCAGTTATTTTTAATCAAAACTGTTTCACATTTACAGTTCAAAATGCTAAGAAGAGACGCGGGGTGAGGCAGCGGATTGTTGAGCCTCAACCCGGATTGTGCAATAACTGCTCTGCACCAAAACCGTACTGCTGTCTCTTTGTATGTTCCTATTAAAATTATTAAACACTTTTGCTCTATGAAATGCATTTCCAATGTACAGTTGTTTTTGTGTGTGTTACTTGTTTCTTGTACTGAGAGATCATAAAACAGCTTCGAGGAGCCACTATGTGAGGCACGCAGTCCTCCTGCCTCAAGATAGGGGGCGCTTGGGATTCCAGGGATTCTTCTTTAGGAATTCAGTGCCACATCACTGGATACTGATAATGACGCAGACATGGCGCTCCACAGTTTGTCAAAAAATGACGACGGGGTGTCTTGGTTTTGAAGGCTCTGATGTTTGCTTACATTTCATGGACAAACCTTCACGTGCAGCTCATTCATGTGCGTCAGGATGTCCACAGAAAAGGCTAAATCACAAAGACCATCTGGGTCATTCAGCTCAGGAAGTGTTCTCAAGTAGCTACAAAAATGAAATACCGTCCGGTTTAAGCTCCTGCATTCATTGATCCGATCATTCAGTCGTTCAGATCAAGCATGAATTGTGCACCAATCTTTGGGGGACTGGATTAAAAAGACCAACGGGCCGGATGTGGCCCGCGGGCCGTAGTTTGCCCGCCCCTGTATTAAGACATGCAACCATTGACTCACTCAAATGTCATATACAAGGGGGTCAGCAATCTTTACACTGCGGCTCTGAGTGGCTTGGGAAAATAAATTTTAAATATTTAATTACAGTGTATTTAATTTGTGTTAATTCCTTTTTTTAACTTTTAGTTGGAAGATTATTGTGATCTTGAATTATTAAATAAAATTATATTCATTATTTTTCGCCGCTAAAAATAACGTCACACTCGCGGAAGCCGGTATACCCGCCAGCCGGTACAGTCCCGATTTGCAGATGCTGTGCGCAGAAGTTCAGGAGCAGAAGTCCCATAAACCAGGTAGAATAAATATTTATGAAGATATTTTGCAAATATTTATTTATTATTGTTTATTGACACAGTGATTTTTTCCCGTATTTAAAATTCAGGTTCGCTACACACTCAGAAAGCCCAAAGCTCAAAATGAGTTCCTTACATAAATAAAATTTAATTTTCTCTGTAATACTTTGTGAATTTCAGAAGCAACACACTTGTTTATACAAAGTGTAAAGGTAATAAAAAGCAATATATACAGTGGTACCTTTATTATAGACGTCAAAAAGTAATTGCGGCTCCCAGTGTTTTCTTTTCCGTGGAAACCGGGTCCAAATGGCTCTTTGGGTTTTACGGGTTGCCGACTCCTGTCATATACCAACATAATATCAGTCACCCTCTCATTCATATGCATCGCTTCCTGATCTCAACTGTTCTGGACGCAGGACTCCCCACTCAGGTGAGAAATTTTGTGCGATCGCCAGATGTTGCGGCGAGAAACGTCCCTCTAAACGTTCGCGACGGCGAGCAGATGGGCCCCGGGGGCGCAGCTGCCGCCGAAAGGGAATTTAGGGGGGAGGAGGGGTGGGACGACTCCTGAAGAGGAGCCATGAAGAGACGACTGTTTCTGTTTGAGTTCGCCGAGGGCGGGAGATGACACACACACACACACACACACACACACACACACACACACACAGTCAGTGACGTCTGGGATTGGGATTACATCCCAGGCGCGGGGCCGGTTGCCGTGACAGCTCCTGATTGCACGGGCGAGAAGATGCTGACGGATGGAGACCGATACGTGACGGTTGCCATGGGAACAAGAATTTTCTTGAGACAAATCAACAGATTTTCCTAAAAAGACGTCATTTTGAGCGGGACAGGCTGAGGTGTGTGTGTGTGTGTGTGTGTGTGTGTGTGTGTTTGGGGGGAAATCGGGATCGATCTTCCGTACGCTGGGATTGAGCGATAATTCTTCCGGGAAAATCAATTTACGGAAACGTTCGCGGGAGGAATATCAGACCGTAATGGGCCAGTTTTGCAAGAACAAGCCCGGAGGGTGACAGCCGATGTCAGGCGCTTTGATAATACAACAGTTTTTACACTTTATAAAGCAGCATCACCGCAAAAAAAAAAGGACAAAAATTGCAGACGGGTTACTTTTTTTTTATTTGCTTTTGTGGTGACCCAACCCCGGTAAATCACGCCGCACCGTGACAGGCCAGACACGAGCTCATCCCTAAAATTTTACAAGTCGGAGTCAAAATGAATAGGTAATTTTCCACGCAATTCACATTTTTTTTTTGTTTTCTTCCACTTCAACCGATATACGGTGATCCCTCGCTATATCGCGGTTTACTTTTCACGGTTTTGTGTTCTGCATTCTGATTGGCTAAAAAGTCACTCCGCTTCTTCTCTACCTGCGCGTCAATAACGTTGCAGTTTAATATGTACACGTACGTAAAACAGCTTTTCAAATTTACATTACGTAGGTGCAATTTCGAGTTTCTCTAACACCCATAATGTTGACAAAACGCTCTGGACCGACAAAAGCACCCGCGGCAGGATCCAAAAGGCAGCGGAAGATGCTATCTATCGCAGATAAAGTTAAAGTTCTGGACATGCTAAGGGAAGGTAAATAGGTCGGCATTACGGAATCAATGAATCTTCCGTTCGTTCCATAAAGAAGGAAGAAAAAAACATAAGGACGACAGCAGTGATGTATAACAATTGTAAAAAAAAAATAAAGGTTTCTACTTCACGAATTTTGCATATCTCAGGTTCTTTTTGGAGCGTAACCCCCGTGAAAAACAAGGGTATACTGTATTAGATATTCTTGTTTAACCCTCGTGCGATCTTAACATTGTGTTTACTCCCCTTGTCCTGAGGGTCAAAAATGACCCATAAGGCAATCTTTGTACCCTAGTGGTGTACAACCCATATGGAAACATAAACAAAAAAGAAGTATCACTTTTTCTAATTATGGGGACTCTTTAGGAAAAGTCATAAAATTTCAAGTTGGAAAAAAAAAGGTTAAGGTGTTTTTTCTACAGCTAAACATGGTAGTGGGTCACTTTTGACCCGCAAGACAACACAAGGGTTAAACTGGGAATTAGCGCAGACCCTGCGCTGCACGCTGGATGCTAAGGAAAGGCCTTGGGCTCGGATCGGCGGGTGATGAGCTGAAACCCGTGGCGGGCGTCTCCGCTCCGTCTCCACCTTCCGCAACAGCCGAACCCGAGCCTCCAGTCCGGGGAAGGCGACCCCTTGTTCGTGCCGGATAATTGAGTTGTAGCCGAACAACCGTGATTGCATTAGGGAGCCTAATCACGTTATGGTGTCTGTTTTTATCAGCGGGAATTTAGCTCATTCTCGGACCGTTTTCCGACCATGACCTTTCACGGGGGGGGTCAACGTGGGAGTTGTCGCCATGGGAGACGCCATCAACCGCTATGACTAGCGCATCCCTACTCTCCCTTTCTCTGTCTTATCAGAGACAGCTGCAGGGAAGAGGTGGGGGGGGGGGCCTGCGGCGGTTATCGCTTGACCCCCCCCCCTGCTTCCCGCAGCTCCCATCCACGAATGATCTTTTCTCGCACCCCCACCTGAATGGAAAACGCCCCCCCCAAAAGCTCTATTGTTTGCCGGCTAGGAGGGGGGGGGGGGGGGGGGGGGGGGGGGGACTTCCTCTTATCCGTGCATGTTGGGGCGGCGCATCAGTAGATGCTATCGCCGGACCCTGTTGCCTCTGCTTATCCTTAAAGAGACGGATGGAGGCTCCACCCTCCCCCACGCTTTCCTACCCCCTCTCCGGGAAGGCGGGGGAGCTTCGCTCTCGGCAACAGCGACAGAGCAGCAAAGAGAAATGTGTTTTCTACAAGCTAATTATATAAAATTCGTTTGAATTTTTTTGAAGAATGGAAAAAA
Source organism: Fistularia commersonii (assembly GCF_037954325.1). NCBI lineage: Eukaryota > Metazoa > Chordata > Actinopteri > Syngnathiformes > Fistulariidae > Fistularia > Fistularia commersonii. Next base: position 21,284,037 of record NC_141286.1, read on the forward strand.
AAATGCTTTAAAACGTGTTGTTTTCAGGTGCCTGTCACTCAAAACCCCCTCTCTTTGCAGGAGCATGTGCGCATAAGCGTGCACGCACACAAACACACACACACACACATACATCAGCAAATCTACATATAAATAAAGTCATCATGCGCCTCAGTGGCGCCCCCTATCTGTGACCGATCGATGCATTTTAAGGATAAGGGACGGTCAAATCAATATTTAGGGATTAAAATTGTTTAAAAATAAATAAATAAACAGCGAAGGATTTCAGCTGAAAACAGCTAAGCAGCAAGGTGAAGGGCGTTTGCCACGAGCGATAGCGCATCTGAAGAAACAGCCAATCAGGATGCACGTTAGCGATGAAGCTAGCAGGGTTTTGGGGGAGAGGGGGGCGGAAAGGCGCCAACGTGACGTCTGACGGCAATCGAACCCCGAGACAGTCTGGGTTTTCCTCGCGAAACGTTGCTCTTATCAGAAAGCCGGATGTGATAGGCACCTGTGTTTGTCTGAGCATTTTGTGTGTGTGTGTGTGTGTGTGTGTGTGTGTGTGTGTGTGTGTTGTGCGCGTGTGCGTTTGGGAGCGGCAGATGTTTTTCCGAAGACGCAGCTGCGAGGGCGACGGCTCACTCGCCGCGGCCAGGGACATTCATCATCATTTACCTTGTCTGTGCGGGGGCGACGGCGTGGCTAATTACTGTCAGTTAGCGGCCTCCGGAAACAGGTACGGCTTCTTATTCGGGTAAAAACAGGAAGCGGGACATGTTCGATGTCGTCCCCGTACGTTGTCGATACAAGCACCGAACACGCGCAAGCCTCGCGGCAAAAGGCACAAGGGGACGTTTCGATCGAAAGCTAGCGTGGATGGCGCATGTGTGACGACTCCGGGGTGTCCGCTGTGCTCCATTCACCTTTGACCTGCGATCCCAGATGGTAGCTAGTGTCTGTCGAAATGGTAGAACCCAGGCAAACCTGTGAGGCTAACGTTAGCCAAACATGCTTGTTGCTAAAACAAGCAGCTAACTTGTTGCTAAAACAAGCAGCTAACGGCAATCGGTAGCATCCGAATGTTACATCAGATGTTACTTGATGCTACGTGACGATCAGATGCATTTTATCAATATTGTTCTTAGGCGGTATTAGCGTACAGCTAACATAACTGAGCTAGCTTTACAGCTGTGGTAGCTATACAGCTGTGTAAACAGTTGATATTTCATTTTGTCCAAGTGAGGTGAATAAGGAGAAAACCTGTTCTTGTACCATGTTAGCATTAGTAAAAAAAGCTTAACTAGCAGTTGCATCCTCCAGATATAGGTGATGATAAATTTTATTATAATTGCTTTGCCATTGATGATATAGTCCTAGCAATGTTAGCCGTACAACAATGCTAGCCGTACAGCTGTGTTACCACTTTGCATTTGATTTTATCAAAGGGAAGAAAATAGGTGGATCTCCCTTCTTTAACAACATTAGCAAACCATGCTTGTTGCTAAAAGGAGGAGCATCACCCCTTTAGTCCAGCAGCTGGCTGATAGTCTGCTGCATATTATTATTGATTTGAGATTGACTGATTGGGAATATGGTCCAGGTTGTGTTAGCAATACAGCTGTACTAGCTGTACGGCTTTGAGGAAGATGTTTGCTAATCCCCTGTTCCAGAACCACACTAGTGTTAGCGAAACATGCTCTTCACTGAAACTGGCAGCTAACCAAAATCAGCAACATCTGCAGGTTACTCCAGATGTTAGCTGTATTGGCAGTACAGCTGTGTTGCGCTTACCTCATTTTGTTAAAGCGAGGAAAATATGTGTCAATCTGTGTCCCTGAGCCACACTAGCATTAGCAAAACATGCTCCTTTGGATATTGGGGATGGAATCCAGGATGTGTTAGCTTCACAGCTGTGTTAGCTTCACAGCTGTGCTAGAGCTTTGAGTTTCATTTTGTCTAAGTGAGGTCAATAGACAGAATATCTCTTCTTGAAGCACGCTAGCATTAGCAAAACATGGTTGTGGCTCAAACTAGCTGCTAATGGGAATCAATAGCATCCATATGTTACTCCAGATGCTAGACGATGATCTGCCATTTAATATTATTATTGATTTGGGATGTAGTCCAGGATCTGTTAGCCGTACAGCTGTGTTAGCCATACAGCTTTGCTAACTACCGCTGTTTCATTAGGTCAAAGCGACGTAAACATGTGGAATGCTTGTCATCTTGAGCCACGATGCAAATAAATTTTTTTTTACAAATTCAGTTATCATTCAGAATCGGAAAATTCCCGTTTCCTGTTTTCGGGGCTTTTAGAAAGATAATACCAGCAAAAGTGCCGGCAGTGTTGTGGAACAGAAGAGGTGGTGTTTTGGTGCTGTTGGGTATCCTCTATGTGTGTGTGTGTGTGTGTGTGTGTGTGTGTGTGTGTGTGTGTGTGTGTGTGTGTGTGTGTGTGTGTGTGTGTGTGTGTGTGTGTGTGTGTGTGTGCGCAGGTGTAGAAAATAGGGGGAGATATTTATCACTGACCTTGAAGCACAAGCTATTCAGGCAGCTTAGAGGAATACAACCACACATGCACACACACACACACACACACACACACACACACACACAGTAACTCCTACAATGTGAATGCGGTTCAGGAAGCAGTCAGTTGTACAAAAGGCAATTCCATAATTCCACACATCCGTACGAACAGCAGGGAGCCCCTACATCAACATCATAAGCCTTGATCTTTTCTTTTCTCCTCCGAAAAATCATCAATCGGGGCTTATCAGCCCCAAATTGGGGGCCTCCGACAGCTTCGTACCTGCCTGGATCATCCGCTTGTGCATGCGTGCATGCATGCATGCGTGCGCTCACTTTAAATGCAAAGAGGAAGCCGAATTCGGCGAAGGTGCGGCAGAATTCTGAGTGCCCTCCCCGGGGCCGTCGCAGGCGCCGTTCAAGACGGCTCAACGTCGTGGCCCGCTAATGTGTCCCGGCGTGCTCGGACCGTCACCGTCTAGCGCTCCGTCGGCTGTGTTTTTCACACCTTCTCCCGTTTTTTTCACACCACGGCCAACCTTTCCCGTAGCAGGCCTTAGAATGAAGTGTGATTAATCAGTGTCGAAGGGGAAAAACACCTCCTTAGCTAGCTAGCTTTTAACAGATACCAAATAGAGATGCTGTTGTCCCGCATCCGCAAAAAGAAGTGGGAGTCGTGACGAAAAAAAAAAAAAAAAAAACACCTCGCCGGGTGATTCCAGGTGAAGTCGAAACCGGCTCGAGCGGAAGCACAAGGAAATGCTTTTTTCCGAAGTGCCATCTCCCACACCTTGAGCGCACGCCTTTCAGTGCGACGTCCCCGCCCAGCCCGTCTACGATCGTCAACGCGCAACCGGTTTCTCGCGGTAACCTGCAAGGATGGTGAAAAATCCACAAATAGCGTTGATCTCTGAGGCGTGAGAAGCCTGCGTGTTTCGCACTTCGGTGGCTTCCATCTGTGCAGGAGGCGTTGTTTTTTTTATTTTTTATTTTTTTTAACCTCGCCGCAAAACAGTGTAATGAAAGGCACGCCATTGCAACATATTTCGACATCTGCCGCCGCGGCGATGTTCGATATGCGAACGCTGCGAACATTTTATGTACGTCGAGAAGCGGCGGGGTATAATGTTGCCCGTCGCCGTGAAATTGCGCGGTTATTTATTTATGTTTTTACAAGCGCAGCAGATCAGGTTTAACGTACATCCCCTGGAAAGTTATTGTTGGCCATCATTTATTGACGCTGTTTTAGTACGTCATCCAATACAGGTTTATTTGTTCGCAGCAGATCTGCAATATAGCGATAAATAAAATACAGGTGGCCTTGAATATATAAACTCAAGGTAGGGCCGACTTTTTGTGTCCGTCTGGCGCGTCGGACGAATACAAAGCTGCATTTGAAAAAAAATTAAAAATATTCTCGGCGGAATGGAGAGCCATGAAGGAGAGGGGAAGAAGGGTGGGGGGATACAAAAAAAAAAAAAAGAGCAAATCAAGTCTCTTTCAAGGATCAACAGCCTTGTGAAGCCCAATTTAGCTTTGAAACATGGGGACGTTTTAATACGGAATCCAAAAATTGCCTCATGCATGCTCGCTCGGAAGGGCATTCGGAGATGAAAGGGGCAATGTGGGATGAACGCGCCGGGTCCGTCCATCTCTATCCCGAGCGCCGCCAGAAAAGGGAGACGGCGACAGTGAATGTCAATGAGGGAGGACAAACAAAAAACGTTCTCCGGGACCGGCGGTCTGGCCTGTTTTTTTTTTTTTTTTTCCTCTTTCAAGCGGAATTTTCACCGCGATGGACTGTCACCAAACCGCCAAACCTGAATGACAGTCATCCCAGCTAGTAAAAACGTCTGTGTACACCTCATATTCCGAGTGGATTTTGCAATTAACGTATTCAATGATCCAAAAAGGCAAGAATCGCACAATGTGTCCCGGGGAATATTTCGATCAGAGAAGCTTCTGGTCCCGGATTTGGCTGATTTTGGACAGAAAAGTATCCAACTCCACTTTGGTTCCGGGATCTAGTCTCCTCCATGAGGAACCTTTTGGTTTTTTGTATTCCTACAAGCACAGAATGAAAGGAAAGGTGTACAAGACTTGTATGCCTTGTACAAAGGTCGCAGGGGTGAAGATGTTGATTTGGGTGAAGAGGATCAGGAATGAGTCCATCAGAGGTGCCAGCACATGTTAGATGTTTGGGAGAGAAGGTCAGAGAAGCCAGACTGAGATGGTTGGGTCATGTACAGAGGAGGGATAGTGAATATATTGGTAGAAGGATGCTAGAGATGCCAGGTAGGAGGTCTAGAGGAAAACCAAAAGAAGGTCGATTCGCTGTGGCGACCCCTGAAGGGAAAAGCCGAAAGGAAAAGAAGAAGACAAGCAGCGAGGGACCACCGAAGAAGAAGAGGTGGAGATAGAGGACGCTGACCAAGATCTATCAGATGGTTTGAAGGGTTTTTATTTTCCCCCTGCGCTGCTCTGCCCCTGCCGTTCACTAACTCCAGACCTAATAGAGCGAAAAGCAGGCCAGACAGAAGAGCTTGGACCTCTTTGTCGGGCCATTTCTTGAACATCAACATCTAACCAGTGACCATGATGGCTTTCTTTTTTTAAAAATGTGCAGTCCTCCAGATATACCTCATAATAAAATGGAACAGAACTTTATTAATCCCAAGGGAAATTCTTTTGCCGGAAGGCTCAAATATCATGTATTCATTGAAAACACGGTATGTATTTTATTGCTGCCAGGTTGCCTTCTAGTAGAAAAGGGAGGAATTCGATAGTTTGACGGCCACAGGTAAGAAAGACATCCTTCTGTGCTCCTCGGTGGCCTACGGCTGAAAGTGCTCTGGTAGGACTTCAGTGCAACATGCAAGGGGTGGGAGGCGTTGTCCCGGATACGGTTCCATTTATTTTACATTACATTTAGTTATATTTGTACTGTTACCGGTACATTTGGCACTTTGTGGGCAACCATGATACTGATGTGGCCCTTGGTGGAAATGAGTTTGACAACCCTGGTCTATACGGACGCCCGGCTACTTGTACTTGTCCACAATGTCCACATCTGTCCCACTGATGGAGATTTGGACTCCAGATTTGGGTTTGGGCAGGTCCTCCGTTTCCTAAAGTCCACCATCAACTTCTTCGAATTGCTATAACGGAAGTGGCCTATGAGTTGCACCAATTGCGAGGCACCTACGAGTACCTTTGGAACCGTAAAAAGACCACGCCTCGGAGCTACAAGTGCTCTCGGAACTGAGGAAAAAAAAACTCCGGATGATTTGAAGGTGGATATCTGGGAACGTTTTGATTTTTTTATGAAGTTCCTGGTAGGTCAGGAAGACTCAGGCTATTTTCAAACTTGCCATGCAAATGTAAAATACTTCTTTAGCACTGCTTACACAGGGAACCACATTAGCCAATGATGCGCTAAGCTAATGTCCGCGACCCAGCCCAACCAATGAGTGAGAAAGTTGCCGTCAAATTCAGAGAACTCAGTGCGGAGCGAAGGAAAACATGGGAACGTTGGGTTTTCTGCTAATCTACTTGGTCTACACCAGGGGTCTCAGACTCGCGGCCCGCGGGCCAATTGCGGGCCTCGGAAAAATATTTTATGGCCCCCCTGCCTGAAATCAAATCTTTGTGTGAATGCGGCCCGCGCGTTTTTTTTTTTTTTCTCACATGCATCTGAGGATTCTATACAGTGGGTTTAAAAAAAAAAAAAAAAAACGTCAAGGAAAAAATGAAAAAGTGACTTTGCAATGTATTTTTTGCTTGAAAATTTGAAAACAAAATTATTTTTTGGATGAAAAAAAATCAAGTGACATTGTTAAAGAAATGTATTTTTCAAAAAAAAACAAAAAAAAACGGGCAATAGTAAAAAGATTGCTTAATAACCATTATAAACATTATACCTCCTAAAATACATGCTACCAACCACTTTTCCAATAAAGTCTAGCAGCAAATTTTCCCATAGTGACAAGATTTTCTCTTTTAACGTGACAATATTTTTAGGGTGTAATGTCATCAATTCTTGTTTAATATTCACTTTTAATAGTAATTCGTCATGTATTTTTTAGAGGAACAGTTCATTACATATAAAAATTTTTATAATTTACCTGTTCACCTCCTTTACACTGAAACAAAGGAAAAATTTGGACTTAGTGTTACTTCTAGGTAATTAAATTAGGCCGTATGAAAACCTGACTCGACCCACTGCCACATGACGGCACAGTCCCTTGTTTCTGTGCCGTCCGAGGGCTGGCTCCGGAATTGACCGAAAGTTATTCCAGTGCAAAAGGTACTTTTTGTCAAGTTAAGGTGGAATATAGCGATATAAAATCAGCGAGGTGTTTTATTTAGAAAGTCAACTCTGAGCCCGACTCCTGGCCATCGATCTGTTAATAAAGCTGCGCCGCATGGGGCTTTCGTAAGTGTTGCTTTACACGCCCCCCCGTGTTGTTTCGTTTCGACTCATAACTCGCAAACACCGTTCGTTAAAATTTAATATCGTAAAAGGCCGCTTCGGATTCAGTCAACGCGCCGCAGCCGAAGGTGAGGGATGTGTTTTCGGAGGGATTTAGGCATTAATATCTCACATCTATCGGACCTGCCCCCACCCGCGGCGAGGGACCTCGACCGCCGCAAGTCGAGCAATTGATTCATCCATCTTTCGAAAAGCAGGGAGATCCAGACTTCTCCTTACCACGCGGCAAATTCGTCCGGTTCCTCCGGAGGTCAGCCAAGAGACACAGTCCGTACCCAGTTGAGGTACCGATTTGCTCTTCTGTGGATCCATATTCCAATGTCCATCCCCAAACTACGGCACGGGGGCCGGATACGGCCCGCCGCCACATTTTCCCCGGCCCCGGAACAATACCAGAGAAGCATCATGATTTTTTTTCCCCATTCTAGCCACGTAATTTTGACTTGTACATGCATAGAACTTAAAATTCTATTCCGCCCTTCTGCAGTCTGTGCCTTATCTGAAACCCCTCCCTCAAAAAAAAAAAAAAAAATCCTGGACCCATCCCTGTCAAATAACGCGGAATAACGGCGAAAAGATTAAGGAAGGAGAAAAATAGATTCAGAATGCAGGGTATTTAACCTGCAGTGGACAAACGAATATTTTTTTGTTCAATTCAAAGAAAAGGCTGTTTGTCTCATCTGTCAAGAGACGGTGGCTGTATTCAAAGAATACAATCTGCGCCGACACTATGAATCCCGTCACAAGGACAGGTATGATAGCTTGCAAGGCTAAATGCGAGCAGACAAACTCTCAAAGCTAAAAAGTGGACCGTTAGCTAAGCGGGGTACATTCGTACGCCGAGCTCAGCTGAACCAGTCCTCTGTTAGAGGACTCACTGATGGAGAATTTGTCAAGAAATGTTTGAACGCTGACGCTAAGGTGGTGTGTCACGAGAAGAAAGTTGTCTTTTTAATGTCGTGAGTCTGTCGGCGACAACGATTGCAAGACGCATTGAAGAAATTGGGGGTAAATACATGCCCGGCCGCAGCAGAAGATGCAAGAATATGACTGTTTTTTCCCCATTAGCACTGGATAAGAGCACAAATGTGCAAGACAAAGCTGCTAATTCTTATTTGTGGAGTTATCGCTAATGTACGAGGATCTGGCAAAGTCTCCTCATGAGTCTCAAAGGGACTGCAAATATTTTCGGCAAAGTGCGCCAAACCATGGAAGAGTTGAACCTGGACAGTTCAAAGCTTGTTCGCATCCCGACTACGTAGCTCCTAGTATGATGGGCGCGTCTCGCGGTCTAATCGTGAACCGGGAGATGGAAGAACGCCCGGCTACAAGTCCACTGCCTAATTCACAAGCAAGCACTGTGCGGCAGAGTGTTGGTTTTCACAGGGAATTTGGTATAAGAGCTGCAAACAGTTGCGTCGACAAGAAAATTAATGATCCTTGGTCATTTTTTCTGTGAAAAACTTGAACAGGGTTATTTGGTTATTATCATTATTATTATTTCATAAATACTGTTATCTATTTCATTACCAATGTTATTATTTATTTTCTGATTTTTTTTTTCCTGTCAAGATCCCAGAAAAGGTTAATTTTTGGCTTTCTGCAAAACAATAAACGTTTACGTTCAGATACCTCTGCGATAGTCACACTTTTTGTTACAAATTGGCCCCCGTCAGAGAAGGGAAAAGTTATTTGGCCCTCAGAGGAAGAGTTTGGGGAACCTTGCTCTATAGGCTTCAAACATTTCCGTTTTCCTTATTTAGCTCGAGGCTAGCTAATAATAATGCCTAGTAATGCTGCTGTCGGCTCACTCTGCCGAGTGACATCCCATGATGCACCTCTGCACTGATGTCCCTTCATCAATGCATGACAGTAACCTCTTAATTCTCGAGTCCTCGGCTGTTTTGTCCCGCAGCCTGGGCTACCATAGCAACTCACCAGGCGTGAATATTAAAGGTATTGTTGTAGCGTGTTAGCTATTAGCATGACACTGTTAGCAAGGGGATCAGAAAATGATTGATTCAAAAATGCATCCAGATGCTTAATTGGGCAATTCCGAATCGACGCGGTTAAGAAACATAACTGATTTTTAAATTTAAAAAAAAAAAGGTTCCTGTTTCTGTCTGGACAATAAAGTTTTAAGTTGAAGCGCCTAGTCCACACAGTTAAAAAACAAAAAACAAAAAATAAAAGATGCAAAATGATGGAAGAATGAAGCAGCAGTGGCCGAAGCGGGATAAAAAAATATCAACACGATTTAAAGGTAGATATCTGAAAATAATTTGATTTTCAAAAAGTAACCGGGAGGCGTGAAAGACTCAAACTATTTGCTAACTTGCCATGAAACATAAAATACTTCAGTAACACTACTAATACTGGGAACCACATTAGCCGATTTCAAGCTAAGCTAATGTTAGCCTCAGCGAACAACGAAAAGAAAACTAGTGAAAATGTGAGAAAGCCGAGAGCTCTACACGGAAAGTCTCATCAGTCAACGGCGCTGTGATTTTGCGCCGTATAAATAAATAAAACCCGATTCTACTCACTGCCATATGATGAGGACCGGACTCTGAGAGACGTCCTACAGAGGTGAGCAAATTGTAAGTTTTGTTAAAATAAAGGTTTGCTTTGGGGAAAAAAAAATAAAACTCAAGGAATTCATTTTTTCCAAGCAGAAATGCTGGAGTGCGTGAGGATCAAAGCAACCCCCGAAAGGGTTTGTGGAAGAAAAAAGTTCTGAAATAATTGAAAATAGAATAATAATAAGTGGATTCTAGTGTCTGAGTGTGTGTGTGTGTGTATGTGTGTTTGCCATCTGCTCCTGCCTTATGTTCTTTACCGCGCAGCTACTCATTCAGTAAACACCACCAATTTTTCATTAATTACTTTTGGAAGAATTTGGGTCGCATGTGAAGTTCAAGTCACTGCAAAGAGCATTCTGCAAAAAAAAAAAAAAAAAAAAAGATCCATTTCGGTGCTTCTCTGTCACGACTTGGGGAAGGTGGGTGTTTTTGCAAAAAAAAAAAAAAAAACAGTCAAGCTCAAGCTAATTAACGTGTCACAGGAGCAGCCGGGGCCGTTAGCGGTGGCGGCGGTTTTGTCCCTGCAGGTTCGGAGCGAAGATCCCGACATTTAAGTGGAGTCTCAGGAGGCGGTGCGGAGAAGGCTTTGGCACGGAAAAGGGAAGAAAAAAACAAACGAACAGATGTTGACGATATCATATTTTGAGAATGAGATCTATAATTCAAGGGAGCAGAGCTGCCGTCTGTCGAAACTGGTCTTAACAAATACTAGCATACCGCAACAATACTGTAATTGGGATCATTAGCCGCTTTTGGACAGAAAAGTTCTAACAATCCAGGAAGTACGCTCTTCCAGGGGGACCTTTTAGGGACCACGCTAGGGGCCAGTGTGCGAGCATCTGCCACAACGTGCACTTTGAGCACTCGAAAACAAACCACCCCGAAGAGCAGGACAACGTGAACCCTTTTTGTACTTTTTGCAATTAGGCTACCTTTTAGGCACAAGAACCTGCGACAACGGACCTCAGTTCCTTGAATCGATATTAGCTCCTGCTCCGAGGCAGGGTGTTTTCACGGTTCCATAGGAGCTCATGTAACGTAGGTGATTGGCAGAGCTTGTAAGCCATTACCAGATACTGCTTGTGGGGAGCCATTTTTAAAAACAGTTGCTTTTCTGGTGACAAAAATGGACAGAACCAGCTAGAAATGGAACGACAAAGAGGTCCAAGTTCTTCTGGACTGTTAGACCACGGAGGGGCTTGCAGTAGGATTTTTGCCAAAATCATGAGTCGATGACGAGGTTCATCACAAGGCAAAACAGCGAGAAAACAAAAAGTATTAAATCGATCTCAGAATACGCGGGTTTCATTAGGGCCGCCTACAACGCCAACGCTTAGCAGAACTCGCTCTCCATGTTGTCTTTGTCGTCTTCCTCCTCTTCTTCTTTGCAGAGGTTTGTTTTTGAGTAATGGTCTCTAAAGTGCACGTCACAGATGCTCTCATCACAGCGGTCCCTACTGTGGTCCCTTATTTCCTGTAAGAATGCAAAATTAAACCGTTCCATCGAAAGAAGGGTACCGCATTTTCCAGACTACTGAGCGCAATCGAAGGGGGTGGACACAAAATATTAGAAACCCATTCTTTCTAATCATTTTTAATAGCATGTGACACTGAACATTCCACATATATTTGCAATATATTTGCGCTATAGAGCGCACCTGAATATAAGCCGCACTGGCTAAAAACAAACAAATAAACACATGCGTACTTATTTAGGCCGCGCTTCTTTATAAGCCGCAGGTGTCCATGTTGTAACATGAGATATTTATACAGAAATATGTTGCACGGAAACTTTTTTTTTTTACTTTAAATTAAATATATACCAGTAACGTCCACAAATATAGACTGATTTTTTTTTTCTCAACAGTGCCTGTAACACAGCTTATGAAAAAGATTTATAATAAATAACACAAGGAAAAGTTCATCCATCCATTTTCTATCCCTGCTTTATCCTACTTCAGTTAATCGCTATTTTGGTCCCGCTCCTGCGCACTAAAACCATGAAAGTCGCCTTCTTCGGTGTCCGAAATGAACGGCCTCAGAATTTCACGGTAATTTCATCGGCCCGATGTGACGAGGATCAATGTTTTGGCGGCAAAAAAAAAAATCCATAAATTAGCCGCATCATTGTTTAAGTCGCAGGGTTCAAAGCGTGTGGAAAAAAGTTGCGGCTTATAGTCCGGAAATTAAGGTTGTTCCCGGAACGAACTTTCAGTTGGACAAACGGAATTGAGAGGTTTTTAAAAACGGCATATGTACTTGTTCTAGAAACTAAAAATGTGTTCAAATTTACGCCGGCCCGCAGCCTCTGTCATAAAATCAATCATAAAATCCAATTCGGTCCAGTAGCCCGTGTTTATATTTCATATTTTTGATTTGCGTCTCAATCAAAATAATGAAAAACACTGCATTTCTCCTTTTTGATAACGAATAATACAAGGATTCATATGGCCCTCAATGTTTTGGACTTATGAATAATATCAACGTTATTTTTTGTTCACAAGTTTTTAATTTAGAATTTAATTGAGAGCATTTATTACGTAATGTTTTCAATGAACCCAGATATGTTTTTTCCCCCCAGAAATACTTTTTCCTCATGTTATGTGTTATCCAAATGTAAAAGACAAGGGTGATTTTGGTCAAAACTTGTAAAAAGCAATGCCATTTGCAATAAAAATGTCATGAAATTGTCCATTTGCATTTAATGTTAATAGTTCAAAGAATGTCAGGCTGACTGGTCGGCCTAGACACGTTTTCAACTCACCAAATAAAAGTTTGGACTCCCCTGTGCGAGGAACTGCAAAAAAGTGGAATTTATTTATTTCCGGCTCAACACATTATGACAATAAACTCTCGAAAGGCCGACGCTTTACCAACGACGTTCCAGGGATCCAGAAAAAAAAAACAGGAAGTGAATATTTTGTAGTCCGTTACTGCGTTCTAGGTGACGGAGGCGCAGTAATACCGCAGTGGACTACAAGCATCGCTCCCTGTTACGCTCCGCCCGATGTTTGTCGGGAGGTATCCCAACTTTTCATCGGCGATCGGAAAAAAACCCAATCCCGAAATTTGCGGGTAGACCATCAAAACGCCGATGCGCCATCCCTTCGCTACCACACGGGTGCAAAGGTGTCTGGAGAGCGGAGATAGGACCGCCTCCGTCAGCCTCTCCGCCTTCCCGGAGGAGCTAATCAATCAGGTGGATGCACCCAAGGAGGAGGTTGTCATCCACCTGCAGCCCGACAGACTTCTTACTAACACCATTCTGCCACCGCCCTTCAGAGGGAGAAAAGATGGATGCTCCCGGCGGTCTCATCCAAAAACCAGACTCCGCGCATCATTTTTTGCCCCCCACCCTCCTCTTATGTACGCGTGTGTCCTTTGTTTTCGCAGGTTCTCTATTTCGGGCGACTGGACCGGCACGACGGCAGCTGTCTTTTATTTTCCCCTCCGTAAACACCTTTTTTTTTGTCATTTTCTTTAAAAAAAATCTTTTTTCATTACCCGCACTCCATGGGTGCATTTTCATTTTTCAGCTCCGGAGGTGATTTATTCGTCCGAGTTGAAAGATAGAAATCGGGGGTGAAGGGACAACGTCGAGGCGACCCTGACCCGCACCGCTTACGGGTCGGAGCCATTTGTCAAGACGGCGACCTCGGCGCTCATGATTGGTCATAAGGAGCAGAGGAAGGGGGGGGGTTCCAGGACTACTAATCTAACAACTCAACTAACCTGTAACTGACACATGGTTGCGTTACTTACCCGTAACCACTGAAACTACCGAATTTTCCGCACTATAAGGCGCACTGCATTATAAGGCGCATAGAATAAAAGCTCCATTTAGTGGCTGGGGTTGCGTTATGCATCCACTAAATGGAGCTGCGCTCAAGGGAATGTCAACAAAACAGTCAGAAAAGTCAGTCAGACTTTATTAATAGAATACAAACCAACGCTCTGACAACTCCATTCACTCCCAAAACAAGTGACTGCATTCACGATAAGGTACCGTACGTATCGGAAGCTCTTACCAATATTTGCGCTGCCTTTGTTCAAACAATGCATTTCCAACTCCATTTGTCACAATTCAAATCATTTCATAAAACAAAAGCACCATGAAGGACCGCCTCTAAATTCATTGATGTTCATGTCGCTAGCTAGCGCTGTTGCCTTCATTGGAATAGTGACTGTAGAGGCGCTTCCACTTGCTGCTCTCTGTTCAACAACCCACTGTTCAAGTTTGTCCTCCAACTGTAGCCATCTTGCTTTGTTTCCTCGGACACTCTGTTAAGTCTTCTTTACTCGGCGCAGGTCATCTTGTTGCTTCCTCCACTTCCGGACCATTGATTCATTAATGTTGACTTATCTCGCCACTGCTCTATTCCCGTGTTCTGCTGCGTGACTGATAGACTTCAGTTTAAACTCTGCATCGTAAGCGTGTCTCTTGAAAGGTACAGTTTTGGGGTCTTTCTACACTCACAAGTGATGTGGGACTGGAATTCCCCTTTACTGTTTTTACCGCTGCTACTTCAGCGACGCGTACACACACACACACACACACTCACACACACACACCCAAATGTAGCATGCAGCGCGCTACTTCTCTTATAGGAGAAAATGGAGTCGTCGGCTGCTTCCCGTAGTTGCGAGACCTCTTGCGGCTCAATATTGATCCGTATATAAGGCGCACTGGATTATAAGGCGCACTGGCGGTTTTTGAGAAAATGAAAGGCTTTTAGGTGCGCCTTATAGTGCGGAAAATAAGGTACCTAAAGCCCTGGGAGTAGATCGACTCTTTACGGGGGGAAATGATCCAAAGAATGAGGCATTACGGACTACATTTCCCAGGAGTCTTTGCTCAGACTCCGCCGGTATCGGTGCTTCTGCGACTGTGCGCTTCAAATTTCCATATTGTCTCCCCCCCTGCTGTTTTTTTATGATATTTAAATCTAGGTCACCTTATTTAAGGCGACAAAGCCGCAGTGGAGTGTTACAATTATGTAATTACACTATTATAATATTTCGAGTTCATGAAAAGTTTCTCTCAACGCGAAAAAGTTAATTTGGGAACCTTCACGATCCCAAAATCACGTTAAATAAGTTTGATTTTTCCCAGGATGTTTTCTTTAACGGAATAAAGAACGATGCAGCGGTGATTCATGGCGCTCTGCAGGATCCTTTGAGCGGAGAGGGTTTGCTTTTGTTTCGCGCTGGGTTTTATTTCTGTTTGCTTGCCATTTTGTCATTTTACGGCCGGAGCTGAGCCACCGGGGAACTTTAAAAAAAAAAAAAAAAAAACTGACGCTTGGGCGAGTGTGTGTGTGTGTGTGTGTGTGGGTAGGCCGTCGGGTTTGTTTGGGCAGTGCAGAGGTGGAAGACGGAAAGCATAATAAAGACAAAATAGAGGGGTTGAGGAGGAGCGGTAAAAAAAAAAAAGAAGGTAAAGAAAGGAGAAGGTTGAGTCAGCGGGGGGGGGGGTTGAAAAATGGCGAATTTAAGGTTGTGTTAGTCATTGTGGCGTGGAGAGGAAACACCGGAGGAGGATGGATGGGGCCGCCATCGGGTTTGGCTGCAGCCGGAGACGGAGGCGGGGCTTGAGGTGAAGTCCGATCACGAAACAAAAAAAAATAATAACTCACGCCGTGACATATCGATCAACCGCTGAAAGCGCGGATTTTGCACCTCACAGATCGCGAACTGGCTTGTTTTTGTTTTTGTTTTTTTTATTCCTCCTGGCATCGTCCCCGAGCTGGGAATCCTTAGCTTAAGATGCTAATTACACAGTTATTACAGGAAGTTAGAAGGGAGCGGCGGTGATGTTAGCCTATAAGTGCCTTTTTCCTCTCCCTCGGGTACGTCAACACACTTGTTCTAATGAAAAATCATAAGGCAAAAGATGCTGAATTTGCGAATATGTGATGGGACGGATTGTAATCTGAATACAATTATGGGACTCTCGTACAAGGACAAAAAAGCGCACAGTTGGCAGTTTGACTGGATAAATCCCAATTGAAGGCGGCGGACACAAAATATTAAAAACACGCTCTTGCTAATCATTTTAATAGAAGGTGACATTGAACATCGCATTTACAATCTATTGTACTTTATTGTACGATTGAGCGAACCCAAATATAAGCTGCACTGGTTGAAAATAAATAAATGTGTTCGTAAAGAGGCTGCACTTGTTTATAAGCCCCAGGTGTCCACGTTGTTACATGAAATATTTATACAAAAAAAAATCTTTTTTTAACTTTTCATTAAATTCCCAAAGGTAACTTCCACAATAATAAATAACACAAGGAAAAGTCAAACCGTCCATTTTCTATCCCCGCTTTGTCCTACTCTAGCTGATCGCTATTGTCCTCTTCCTCCTGCGCAATAAAACCATTAAATTCGTCTTCTCCGGAATTGAACAGACTCAAATTGTCACGGTAATTTCAACGTTTCTGCGGAAATTACGGTACTTCATTTTTATCAATTTACATTTTCCCATTTGCATTCAGGATCAATGCATTTCGGATCACGTACGGTAATCAACAGATGACATCATCTGAACATTTGTTTACAAAATAACAATTAATATTGTTGATCCGCAGCCTCGATACAGGACAGATTTCACTAAAATACAAAAATCCAGGGTTTGGCTGCCCTGCTGGGTATATCACAAACACCCGTTTAATAATAGTTTATCCTTTATTAATCCCCACGGGGATATTAGTTCTCTGCAACTAACTCATCATGGATGAACCATGAGCAGTAGGCTTCAGTCCAGGGGAGCAGTTTGGGGTTCAGTGCTCAACAACACTTCGACACGCTAGGAGGAGCCAAGAATCGAACCAGGAATATTCGGTTCCGAAGACGCTTTACCTCCTGCGCTGCGCCGCCCCCAACTTTGAGCATATTCAGATTTCCAGTTAGCGGAGCCTCTGAAGGCCGATGCCCTTTAAAACCAAAAAAAAAAACAAAAAAGGAGGGGGGCCTGTTAAAAAAATGAAGATAAAATTAAAAAAATTTAAAAAAGGCATCGTAGGCCACCCCACCTCCCTCCTACCCTAGTTTACTTTGTCGTACTATGGCAGCACATGAAATAAATCATCCGACCGGACGTCCCGTATTCCACGATAACACAAAGGCCTGCTGGCGCAACACTGACTTCATAATCATAATCTTTATTTTTTTTTATTTTTTTTTTTGCATTTTGAAGCGGCAACGTCCGGAGGGGGTTCACCCAAAACAGATTAGAATACATTATAGAAAAATATAAATAAATAAAAAAGAGGATTAAAGAACCCGCCGACACCCTAATACCTTCAAAGGGCTATCAAAGGATGAGCGCGCTTAAATACGAGTTGACACACACGACACGTTATTTTTGGGGATTTTTTTTTTTTTTTTTTTTGTATCACTGTGGGGGGTTGGGATTTATGTTCAGGGGTGAAAAAAAATAATAGATTTGACTAAAAACATATGAAAGCGAAGTGATAAATAGGGTTTAGTTTATCTCTTCACGCCACAGTAGCCTATAGGTAAGGTGGGGGGGGCGTCTCTGGTGGACGCAGAGGTCAAACAAAAGACGATATTAATTCTTTATTTTGTCATCGGCGGGGGTCCCTTTCAAGTGGCGGTGACGGGGTGCCGGCTTGGAGTCAGTCTTGCGGGGGCCCCGAGTTCAAAGCGGCGAGGAGGGGAGGGCCCCGCTAGACCGCTATGCTGGGATTTGTCATTAGCGGCGCCGCACACCCGCCTAACCCACCCTCTGTGCCGGACTCAAACGGAATACATAAAAAAAATTAAAAAAAAAAAAAAAAAAAAGGAGTGCTCCTTTCCCTTTTTCACATGCCTTGGTTTTGTTTGCACAATTTGACTGTGCAGCCACGGGCTAAAGCATACGGGGGGGGGGGGGGGGGATGACAAAGCATATGCAAACAGGAGAGACGGCGGAGAGCAATTTCATGTACACGGTGTGGCCTGAGGGGGGGCTGGGAAATGTGGAAAAATGAAAAAAAAATTTACCACACCAGAATCCTTTCTATTGCTAATAAAGTGCACATCATATTGGAATATTCATCCGAGAGGCTCCATACAAATACTGTGGAAATCCTTTTTTTTTTTTCCTCTCATGTTAGCTCAGGATAGGACTTTATGCTAATTGGAGGCGTGAATGTTATTAGCACTTCTATCACGATGCGAATATCGTTAACGTCGATGTGATTCCGGGGGAAAAGCCGCAATAGTGTAGTTTACATTTTGGATTAGCTATTCAAAAAAAAAAAAAAAAATTAAATTAAATTAAAAGAAAAGCTCAGCACAGCTGATTTTTTGATTTTAAGAATCTCGGTTGTGATGGATGTTTGTTTTGACTCGGAGGCCTGCGACGAATTCAGCGGGGCGGCGGCGGTGGAGGGGAAGGGTTCACGGCGAGGAACGAGCGGCACGTCTCCCGGCGATCAATCCCGGATATTACCCCTGATAGATGTCAGATTTGCGCCCCCCCCTTCCCCTCCTGCCGCGTTAGCCAACCGTGACTCATTCCGTCATTACATCGGAAAAGGTCACGCCCACTCGGCCCCAACGCACACCATCATTCCCGGGTCTGATGGCGGCCTAATGGCCTGCTCTCACTACACTGCAATTAACCTTTTTATTGGCCACCTGCCAGCCAGCTGGAGATACACCGGTGGCCACGCATGTATGTGTGTGTGTGTGTGTGAAATAAAACCATAAATGCGACTGCAGGTCCATCTAGAAGTGGCGAAAGCGGAGATTATCAGAATGGGCACTGGAGTCACTTGCAAATATGTTGTCTACCTAGGTTCTAGTAAGTTGGACCAATACCCCATTTCATTAGTGTGGGTTCCTGCGTGTGTGTGTGTGTGTGTGTGTTTAAGCGTCACCGTCTGCCTCCGCTCCCCCCTCGCCAGCTTCATGGTGACAAAATAAGATGAATGGCTGCAAATACGGGTACTCCCGCCAAAGCACCTGGCAGACAAAGCTGAGCCGCCGCCACTTCCACCTCGACTGTCACCGGAATCCGCGGGCGACTCAAAAGCACCGAAGAATTTACCAAAATCGCCGTGGCGACGGATGTAACAATCTTGTGACTTTAATACACAGGATAACACTCCACCTCACAGCGCCCTCAGGCCCTTAAATGTAGCCTAGCTTAAGAGTACCTTTCATAACTGTGAAGGAACATGTGGAATATTTTCATGAAAAAAAAATCATCCACAAATTCATTTAATACAAACATCTTGGTGTTCAAAACAAGGTTTAGACCGACCCCTGTCTCTGGAGTTTAAAGGATTTGAAAAGATTTGATTCGGGGGAGGTTTGCGAGATTGTTTTTTGTTTAACAGCTTGACAAGTTTAACATCAAGCACAGGTAGTATGCCCTTATTTGTTTCTGGCACTACTAGCAAAAAGTAAAATGTCTGGAAATGCTTGGGTAGTGTTTAGAATATAAGGCTTTAGAATATAAATCTTACATATATCCCTGAAATAGTATGTCAGCATATTTTCTAATAGCTCTCATACCTGACAAACAGCTATAAGTTACAAATAAGTTAGTTGGCAAAGTAGCTCGCCATGTCCATGATGAGTTGGCTAACAAAGTAGCTAGCGTCAGCATCCACAATAAACTAGCAAGCAAAGTAGCATACTGCAAAGTGCACAATAAGTTATCTGGCAAAGAAGCTTGTCGTCAAATTCATGATAAGTTATCCAATGGTGAAGTGCTTGCTACATTATACAATAAGTTAGCTTGCAAAATAGATGTTGATGATAGAATGTTGTTGCAACATTCATAGTGGCATAACGGCTGCCATGTTAGACAACAAGTTACTAGCAAAGAAGCTTGATGCCACATCCGCAGCAGTAAGTCTGCTAGTTCAGCAGCTTGCTACGACATCCAAATAGGTTAGCTAGCAAAGTAGCTTCCTGCTACATTCACAATAAGATTACTAAGTAAGCCACAATAACGTATCTAACAGAGTAGCAGGCTGCTACGTGCACAATAAGTTAACTGGCAAAGTAGCTTACTGCTACATCCCAGGCAAGTTGATCAAATATCTATAATAGATTGTAAAAGTTTACAAATGTACGATTTTCTTCTGAACCATTGACAGACGTCAGACGTGTCATTGAAAGGCGATGACAAGCCTCCGACTGGACGGACGCTGCGGCAGCCCGAGCCCCGCAACAACATTGTTATTGTTTCGTTGCTGCGGGGAGTCACATTACGCGTTCAGTCGGACAACGGAATTCTTTGAGCGCAAATCTGCCCGATCTCTCCGGCGGTAATTTGCTGCATCATTAGCATCATTGAAGTTAATACCCCTTTGACAGGAGACACAGTCGGATGCTACCTCGTCAGTAGTATGGTTTGTCAAACAAGCTTTATACTGTACTATCCCGTTGTCAACAAGAGGCCTCTTGAGTGTCTTTAAATCTGCCAGAGGAGTACTGAGGCGAAGGCGCACAGTAAATGCATTCTGCCGCTCCTCTGGCAGCAAATTGAATTTCGGGGCACGGCTTGACTCAAAACACCTAATAATCCCACGTCACTTGCTGTTCCCAAGCTGAACAAGGTCACATTGTAACACTGGAAATAGGGAAGAGAGGGAGAGAGAGGGGGCTTTTTTTTTTTCCCCCATTCCCGAGCATTTATACAGCAGGGTGATGCATTCAAGCTCCGGCTAGGTGAGGGAAAGAACAGGGGCCAGCCCGAGTCAAGGCCGAGGAAACAATCAACCGACGGGAGCGACGAGAGGGCCTTTTCACATCGGCATATGCCATTGTTCACCCGCACAGTCGGAGAAAAAGAAAATAGCTATAGCATCCCTACACGCCGTGTTAGTCTGTGCTGCCTTTTACCTCCAAAAACGTACATTTTATCTTTAATCTGGTTCGCATCCAGGTATTCCGGATGCAAAACAAGCAGATGAAACACACGGTACGCCCGGGAACTCTAGGAGTTTGAAAGAGACGATGACAACAACAACAAGACAACTGAAAATCAACTGTGTGGGCGCCTGGCTGGCGCGCTAGCTCTGTTAGCGCTCGCGCAAGATTATTTTTATCCGCTTCCCGCTCATTTAATCAGTTACTCACACGTCAAACCGGGTCGGATCCAGATGTTCCAACCTGTCATTGGAGGCGAGATCTTAAAATTTCGGGGGGGGGGGGGGGCGTCGTGACAATTTAGCAATTGCTCCGACGGCGTTGTCGCAGCGGCGCAGAATTGGTGCGAAACGGCTTCGCTAACGTAGCCGAGGAAGGTTGTCGGCCTCACCTGCGACGGAAAGGCGCGCCGTGCGGCTGGAGATGGAGCCCAGGTTCTCGATGGTGGCGACGCACTGGTAGGTGCCCTCATCCGGCTTGTTGTGCTTGGAGTGAACCACGTGGGTGAAGAAGAGCGAGCCATCCGGGAGGATGCGCCGCCTCTCGTCCGACACCAGGCTCATGAAGGTGCCGTCCTTCTTCCACTCCACGCGCGCCGGCGTGGCGGCGTCGCTGTGCGCCGAGCAGTTGAGCAGCGCCGAGTTGCCCCGGACGGCCAGAGTGTCCTGAGGCTCCACGGTGAACCAGAAGGGGCTGAAGGGCTGTGCGGCTGAAGCTGGAAACACAAACACAAAATGGGCTTTAATTTGTGAAAGCGCGAGCAGACGGCCGGGAGCACAAAATGAGCGGTTAGTGTTTTGGCTTAACTTTGGTATCGCTGGTACTCATGCTAATGTTGTAAAAACCAGTTTGAAAGCTACTTAACAGATTAAATGCGATGCTTCCCGGATTTAGTTTTCTCTTGAGCTGGCTGGCTGATGCCACGAGGCGAAAAATGAAAAGATAATGTTTTATCTGAATGAGACGGTTGTCCAGAAATCAGATAAGGCACTGAAAAATCAAAAAAAAAAAAAAAAAAAACAGTCCGGTTACTATTCTTGAGGTTCAAAAAAAGGGAGGTACTTTTACTGCTTTTTTTTACTGGTTTAGGTCCTAAATTTCCAGCAACCCTGCAAACCCCTCATTGCCAATATATATGTAAAAATATATGATATGTTATATAATAAATACTATATATTTATTCTATAAATGCAAAGTGCAGCTTACCTCAAAGTCAGTTACCAATGGTACAATTTGCACACTTCTTTACTATTATTTATTATACCTAAATCATATATATATATATTTTTTTTTATTCACCTATATATTTATTGATATAATTTGATGCTGCCCCCCCATGTGCCCCCAAATAGCCCCTTTGAGACAAATAAAGATTCTGATTCCAATTCTAATAACAAACATTTGGAAGGACTGCATAAAAAATATCTCGGTATTCCTTCCTTGATAAAAATATCAAATCACCGCATCGCCTGTCAAACTGAATCAAATGTCGGCCGACGGCCAAACTCATTTATAAAAAAAAAAAAAAAAAACCTGAGCAGCACTGACTGGTGCCTCAACGGCCAAATATTTAGTCATTTAAAAAAAGAAAACTCCGAAGGCGAGACGAAGAAGCCTCTACGTCCGTGTCTACATTCGGCGCTCCTATCGCTCCCTGAGCTCTATCCGGCCCGGACGCTACGACAGGCTTTTTATTATCGAGCCACGAGCCCCGTTGGAATTAGACATGAGGAATTGACAAATTTATCCAAGATTAGCCTGGCCGGCAAGTTAATATCACTCTTTGCCCTATTATAAAAAAAAGAGAGTGCGGAAAAGGAGTAAACACGCCGGAATGCGTCTGCCATTTCATTTTCCTCCAAACGTAAACGCCAACATCCCGCCCACGTGGACGCGCGGGGGGGAAACGAAACCGGTAAGTGCAATTTCTTTGCGTTTGTCCTTTTCCATTATTCAAGCGCTGCCAGGCTAGGAGTCACCTAGCGGTATTGTTTAGATAAATAACACCAATTATCAGTTGCGCGGGGACGGAGGAAGAGCAAGAAGAAAATAATTAAGGGGGTTATGGGGGTATTTTAATAATGCACGAATGAACGGAGTGAAACACCGGGCTGAATGTTAAATGCAGTTTAAAACACCCGCCCCCCGCCCCTCTTCCAAGGAAATGGCATTTCTCCAAGGAGAGAGTGAGAAAAAGAGATATGCCGGTGTCAGTGGTTCAGCTATTTAACGACCGGGAGGTAATTTCTCTACCTCGTGGTGCCAAGTCCCTGGCGTGAGATCCAAAAGGGAAAAAGTAATGTAATGCCCGGTCTATTATGGTAGCAACACTGCTGCCTGTCCCCGCCGCACTTGAGTTATCTCGAGAGCGCAAACAATTACCGTGAAAACGCTGCAGAAAACGGCAGGAGCCGAACGGAGATTTCCCGCTTTTCGGGGGAGGTGGTGGGGGATTTCGCCGTCGTATTTCCCGGAGTCTAGCGATCGGTTGTGCGGTAATGGACGACGAGTGCCGGCGTTAAGGACCCTGACATCGAGGGCGGGCCGATCACAAGACTCCTTCCGTAAAGCGGTTGAGGGATTACAAACATAGCTTTTTCGTAGGGTGTCGTGTCGCTAATGTACTCTTAGTACCGCCGCAACGCCGCTTTAATGGATTAGCGAAAAACAGCACGTTTAAAACGCAATGTAAATAAAGAAAAACTAATTTCCGGATGATAAGCCGCTACTTTTTTTTCCCCCCACGCGCTTTGAACACTGCGGCCTCAACAATTATGTGGATAATATATGTTTTTTTTTTTTTGGGCTGATGAGCTTCATGCCGCCGAAATGTTTAGCTTCGTCACGTCGGACCGATGAAATTACAGTGAATTTCCGACACTGAAAAAGACGGTTTTCATGGTTTTAGTGCGAAGTAGGAAGACAAAGATAGCGATTAGCCGGAGTGGGATAAATCGGGGATGGAAAATGGATGGACTTTTCCTAGGGTTATTTATTATTAATCTTTTTCATCGCCCGCGTTACAGGCAATGTTCGGAAAAAAAAGCATTTCCAATACATATTTGCGGATGTTATCGGTATGTATTTAATTTAAAGTTGAGAAAAAAAAAAAAGGTTGCTGTGTAAACATGTCATGCTACAACGTGCACACCTGCGGCTTCTCGACAAGTGTGGCCTACATATGTGCACACGTATATATTTGTTTATTTTTGCGGCTTGCATTGAGTTGCGCTCAATAGTTTGGGGAAAAAAAACGGTACACTACGTGAGCGGCAGAAGTGCGATTGTGTTTCCAGGAATCCGTTCAGGCGGACCGTGATGAAGGACCGCGGTAAATGACCAAGGGGGGGAGGGAAGGAAAAGACCTGAGCTAGCGAAACGCGTTTTTCCGCTATACGTCAAAGCAGAGAACAGAAGGTTGAGGAGCGAACAGCTGATTTCAGGAAACCGTGAATCTGGAGCAGACCTGAGTGCACGACGGGCCGGAAGGAGACAAGTGCGGGGAAATATTACCGTCGGCGTACATGACAGATGGGCTGGGAGCAGAGTGCAGTGGCAGTCGGCGGGGAATCGGTCACTCCTAGTGAGCGGAGGCTCCTTAACAATCCCTGCAGCATGTTCCTTGATCTCCCCGTGTGTGTGTGTGTGTGTGTGTGTGTGTTGCGGATTGAGCCTCCAGACCGGGCGGGTCTCCAGTAAAAACATCTTCGGTCGCTCCCGATCTGAGGAAGGGAACCGGCCGGCCGTGAAGGTCCTGGACGGTAGATGTCCGGAGCCAAAGCGGACGTCTCGGGCAGCCCGTCGTCATGGTAGCGGGCGGGGGGAGGACTTCGCTTCGACTGTCAAACAAAATGGCCAACCATCTGCTTTGGGTTTCAGACGTGAAAGAGAGGGGGAAGGGAAGTGGAATTGGCGTGGCGGGACTCCGGTTCATGTGTGCTCACCTTCTTCCTCGCAGGGGCGAGATTATCTGGAGGTACTCCGCTAATTGATCGAATGGAAGTGATCAATCACTCGGCTGATAGCGGGCCAAACAGTACTGGCGGCGGCAGCGACCGAAGTCCAAGTTCTGAGCAGCTCTGAGTGAAATCAGTGAAATCCTATGAGACCAGCGGTCTGCACGAAGAAAAAGTAAAATGAAGGGAGGATGCCAAATACGGTCAAAAAGTCCGTATAATCGGCACAAGCCGGGGTCCTCCCTGAGCTGAGAGTCCCGGGCACATAAGGGGCTCCCACTTGAAGCTTGTGCCAAACTAAATATGCCAACAAATTACGACTTCTGTGCCCAATGGGCTGAGGCCAGGGTCGACGAGCTCTACCATCGGTGCCGATGAATTACAGGGTATCGACTAATCCGGCTAATCGGGCTACTGACAAAGACCTTGTCCCCTTTCGTCCCTTCCATTAGTCACCTCTTTGAAGGGAAGGTGGTGCGGAAGAAAGATGGAGGTAGATGATTGGCTACGGTAGCCCCCGAGGGAAGGGGAACCCAAAGGAAAAGTAGTCATACATCCTATGGTAAGAGTTGGGTGGAAAAGTCTAAGCCTGGAAACCAACGGCAAGGTCAGTTTCTGGGAAAGCGTGGCCTTCCTGCCCTTTCGACCAGGCCCGGGAGGCAAGCTATGGAAAACCTTTCAGGTTTTGAATCCGCGACTTTCGTGGAACTGGCTGCGGAGACCACCTTCTGGTTGGAAAGAAAGTCAGTAGCCAGAAGAAGCAGAAAAAAAAAAAAATCACCCAATCACGAACAAACTCAAAAAGAGTTTTCAACCCAAATGAATCAACATACAAACATGTTAGTACTCAGCACTGTTTACATCGTTCATCGTTGTGTTCTCCTGTTATAGCGCGTTTTTTGGCGCTTTTATCAGGAAGCTAGTCCTCATTATGGCTCCCAAGCAGGTCAAAAGTGCTGGTGACAGTGGTGTTAAGAAGTAGTTAAGAATTTTAGGAAAGAAATAATAGCTAAACGTGAGCGTGTTGTTCGTAGCGCTCGCCAAACACAGCGCCGTGGCTAATTCACCGACCCTGAAGAACAAAGATGTGCTAAAGACGGCTGCTGTGACGGCTAAAGGGGTGACTACGCTAACGAAGCAGAGGTCTAAGGGTCCTAGAAGGAGTCGAAAAGCGATTGTTTGGATTAATGAAAGACAGCCAGCTGGAGAGAGCATTAGCGAGGGTCTCGTATGCGAGACAGCTTTACTTCACTGATTTAGTGAAGGAAACACAGAGTACAAGTGCTGGCAAGAGGAGAAAGAACACCAGAAACACAGTAATAAATGAGGTTATCTAATTCCTTTCTGTATTTTTGCCACAAATAAACCCACAGAAAAGTTTCAAAAGAATACGGTATGTTTTTTGGGGCTGGAGAACGGACCAGTGGGATTCACATTGATTTCGTTGGGAAAAATGTACTCAGTTGTCGGACATTTCAGGTCGAAAAGAATTCGTAAGCAGAGGTTCTACCGATGATCATCGAAGTACGTAGATGGATATGAAACCAAAGCTAGCAGGGATGGCATACGAGTAATACTTTCCCTTTCGGTCTTTCCCCCTAAGGGGTCGCCGCTGCAAATCAATCCCTTCCATCGATCCGTAATCCCCGTATTCGCTTCTCTCACACCAACTAACTTCATGTCCTCTTTCAATACGTCCATAAATCTTTTCTTTGGTCTTCCTCAAGACCTCCTGCCTGGCAGCTCCAATTCCAGCATTCGTCTACCAATATATTCTCTATCCCTCCTCTGTACATGACCCAACCATCTCAGTCCGGCTTCTCTGACCTTCTCTCCAAAACATCTAACATGTGCTGTTCCTCTGATAGACTCATTCCTGATCCTATCCATCCTGGTCACTCCCGAAGAGAACCTCGACATCTTCATCTCTGCGACTTCTAGCTCTGCCTCCTGTCTTTTTGTCATTGTAACTGTCTCTAGGCCATAAAAGCGTCACTAGTCTCACCACTGACTTGTACACCTTTCCTTTCATTCTGTCTGAAAGTCTTCCATCGCTTAGTACCCCTGACACTTTTCTCCACCCATTCCAGTCTGCTCGAGCCCCTGAACTGTTGACCCTAAGTACTTGAAATCCTTCAACTTCTTGATCTCCACTCACTGTAGCCTCACCGTTCCACCTGGGTTCCTCTCATTCACATACATGTATTCCGTAATGCTGCGACCGACCAGAAGAAGATAACAATGGCGGTGGAAGTAGAGCGGCAGGATCTACAGTACGGTCGCCCGTTCGCTAAGTACGTGCCGTCCCAAATCCACTTTGCTCGGCGGCCGCGGACAGGTTTGCCGGCCCGGCTTAAGGTAAACCACGTTTCCAGATAAAGCAGGGATTCCCAGCGGGACGAGGTCAGGTAAATCTCCAAGACCACTGCAGGATAAAAAAAACCCTAGCCTGAGCTATAGGACGAAGGGTCCGATTTTTTTTTTTTTTTTTTTTTTGTCTTCTGGCAGGGCACTCCTCCGCACTTCGGGTGGAACATCCCAGGAGACGGCTACAAGGACGAGCGGCCGAGGGACTACTCTCCGCACAAAGACCGCTGTGCTCAGCGGGAAGCCTTCCAGCAACCCTCTTGCTGACCTGCCGCTGGAAAGCCGCCACATTGATCTCGCTGAGCTGGAGAACAGAGATCCCTCTATGTCTCGGGGCTCAGGGGGGACAACGGGATCCTTCACGCTCGCTAAAAACAAACACCACCGAAGGAAACCCTGGCGAGTTAGGGGGAACTCTTGGAAACAAAATAGAAGGTAACATTAAATTTTATACCTTCTGGTGCTTTGTGGATTTTGTCTTTCATCCAATCATTTTTTTTTTTTTTTTTTTTGGCGCTTATACTCCAACAAAGCCCTTCCCCGACACCAAATAGTCCCTTGCGATCCAGCATCTCGGTCAATGAAATGTCCAAACGCGTATCAGCAGAAATTCGGTCGATGCATTTCCGCGCCCGCTAATGAGGCATCGCGGATGAAGGACGAGTTTCCACTCAGATGATGATGGCGGCGGCGGCGGTCGGACCGGGCGCTGGGGTTTTAATGAACTGGGGCTCTTGATTCACCGGTTCTCTCCCTCTGAAGTTTGCTCTCCTGCTTGTAATGAAACGGGAGTCGCTCCCTCGCTCCCTTCCACGTCTCTCCAGCCATCTTCTCCCGCCGTCTATTTTCTTTTCCTGCCTCTTTTGCACGAGAACCCTTCATCCTTTCCGCCCTGTCCGGACTCCCCTCCAAGACAATCTGCCGCTGAGAGACAGCCGGCGGAGGGGGAGAAACGGGAGCTTCTGGTGTCTGAAAGCCGAGTGGTTTCTTTGAGACGCGCCACGGTACGGCCGACATAAACGCCCGACAGAAGCCCTGGCGATGTGAGATCTGCAATCAGCTCGTTCTGGTACAGTCGTCGTCGGCGGTTGATGGAATGAGAGATCGCGGCCAAGCCGTAACAGGATGGACAAAATGACTGGCGTGCTTCGTGCGCCGGCCAATCCTGCGCTGGCGCGCGCTCAGCTGGCGGCTTAAAGGTGGAACGGATCCAGTTTCTGTCCGGAGCCTAAAAGCGAGGGGTGAGGGCGGAAGGGTCGAGAGCAGGTTCGACCGGAACGCCTCAGGTTTGGCTGGAGGAAAACAAATGGTCTGCGCTCTAATCAGATAGAGGACTGGATCCGGCTGAGGGGAGTTTGAGCTTAAAAGGATCGGAGAACGCTTGAAGCGCTCGAGTAGATATCAATTGGAATGGAGACACTGTTCGGGTTTCGTTGCGGGAAGGGACGCTGATACTGCTTGACAAACAAACCGGCAATGTTGCAATTGAAGAACTCAAAAACCAAACCGGGGTATGCAGGCCTCACAGAACCGGGTAAGTTCTCCTTCCTCCGCTGCGGATGAGGATAAATGACAGATTTTGAAGAGTCGGGTCGCGAGCGAAATTAAGAAAAATGGAAAGGGCGATAGGACGTCAAAGGATCGAACTCGAAAAGGTGAAACAGGCGACTGGGAGGAAAGTACACCAGGTGAATGGAATTTCCGCCGCCAGAGATCCGGGAGTCGGTGTGACGGAGAGAGGCCTCGAGCCCAAAACTCCTCACAAGCTTACGGACAGAAATCAAATGTGGCTCCAGGAAGTAGCCTCCTCCGGGAGGAACCTTTTAGTTGTGCATTCTCGTAAGGAATTAGGGACCACGGTAGCAAGCATCTGCGACATAGAGCTTGAGCACCAAAGTCAAAAACAAACTGCCGCGATGGAGGGTAAGACTACAAGGACAACACGGAGCGTGAAGTCATCACAGCGTCCATGCTCAGCATGACGGAAGTAATAACAGTGGACTACGATGTTTTTATTCTTGCCCAGCACTGCTTTGCCAGGTGAGAATTGTTGGTTCAGTCCATTTTTGCACGAGGAAACAGCCGAGCAGTGATTGCAGTAGTTTAAAGTTCCTATGGAGCCATCGGCGTAAAAATGGTTCAGTGGTCCCCGGTACCTGTGCTGTCCAAAGGCACAAAGAAAAGGTTCTAGGAACTGCAAAAAGTTCCACCAATGCCAAAGGGGCTATAGTTGTCTGTGTCAACTTCCTTTTCATCGCAGTGATTTGTTTCTGGCCCCTCCCGTGGTCCCTCGCCAACTTTCGGAAAGCAAAGCTAAAAAGTTCCCCCCGAAGGAGGGGAGTTCCTGGAACGAAATTTGAGCCTAACAATCGCGGTAAGTTACCCTAAAAAGAACCTGCTTCAGAATGGGAAGTGGTTCCGGAAGTGAGGTCAACAGTTCTTGGTTCCTCTTCTGTCCACTATAAAAGGTTGTAGGAACTACAAAAAAGTTCTGTGAAAGGGGCTGTAGAGTCAATAAACAGAACGCTAAATGTCACGAAGCAGCGTGTAGCTCAGGGCTAAATGGGTATCCGTGGCGCGGGAGGACGGAAGGGTCACAACGTTGTTCAAAAATTGGCCCATTCTTTCTCTGGTTTCTGCCACAATGGCGGCGACCATCATTGTCTGCTGTTGAAGTCTGAAAGCATTCAAAAGAATCGGAGTCTCCAGGAAACACTCAGGTGCAAGAACAAACTGTGCCCTTAAAGAGAAGACAAAGAGGTAGCGGCCAAACAGCTTTTGGAGCTTTTGTGTTGTGAAACTTCAGAAGAGATGAAAGTGAGTGGAAAACCACTCCCTGTGGGGAGTTTACCCCCCTCCAACCGCTCCACTCTTATAGGGCTCCAAAAAAATACCCAAAAAACAAGGACCAGAGAAGGTCTACGGTGAAGCTCTTCATTCATTAAGAGGGTTCATCCCAATGTCTTCACTGACATGTTGGAGCCCAGCCTACCAGGCGAAGCGTCTGGGAAACGGCACCTTCACATACCCGTTCGTGCGCAGTTTTCGGCGCCACTTAAGTCTTTCCTTAGTCGCTTATTTACGCAACTGTCTACAGAGCACGGTACATGTATGCTCCTTCAAAGATATTCCATTGTTCAAGCCATGATAATTCTAGATCTACAGAAAACACCCGGACAGCTTCCTGTGATTAAAAATAAATAAATAGAAATTCTAAAAGGAAGGAGGAAAAGGAGCACCTTCGTCTTACTGTCCACAAGCTCCTCCATGTCCCCCCCACCATGATTAAAAAAAAACCAAAACATCACATGGCTCTTATGAGATACCCTATAAATTTTTTTTCAATGAAATACAATGTGGAATTTTTTTTTTTGAGTAAGAGTGTGCATGTGTGTGTGGGGGGTGGGTTATTAGTTTCATATATGCGCACACACACACACACACACACACACACACACACACACACACACACACACACACACGCGCGCAAGGGGAAGAAAATCAATATATCCAGTACGCCTTGCAAAGTCAAACACCCAGCAATTTATCAGCATTGGATTTCAAAGTCCGATTCTTTCCCTGTTTTGTCCTTGAATGGTCCCCTTTGTCACTTCTCTACTTCTTATCATGGAGGGGGGGGTGGAAGTGGAGTGAGAAAACTGGTAGTTCCGATTCCAGCCATCATTCCAGGACACAAAGTGATTTAAATGGCAGCTCCCGGCACCTAAAATATTGAGTTCCGCATTTGCATAAGAATTAAAGGGTGATTATTGATCATTCTACCGATGAGGACGCCGATGCCAATCACCAAGCTGCAGCGGCTACAAAAGGGACAAGTGACAGCACCATTTTATATATATAAATATATACACACACACACACACACACACACACACACACACACACACACAAAACAGGCATGTCAAAAGTTCGGCCAGCGGGCCAAATGCGGCCCGTGTTAAATTTTCCACTGGTTCACAGCCTCTGTCATAAAATCAATAATAAAATCTAATGTGGTCAGGCAGCATGTTTTTTCCTATTTCATATTTTTGATCTGAGTCTAAAATTGAAATAACGAAAAACACTGCATTCCTGCTTTTTGATGATTGGATAAGGATTCATATGGCCCTCAATTTTTTTTTTTTTGAATAATATCACTGTTAGTGTTATTTTCCAGTTCAAGTTTTTAATTAAGAAGTTCATATCGTTCTGAATGTTTTTTTTTTCAGAGATATTGGTATTCAAATATATATAAAATATATATTAAAAAAAACTTTAAATTTGTGTAGTGTCTCAAGACATGAAAATATGCCACTTGCAATAAAAAAAATCATGAAATAGTTCATTTACATTTTATGTTAATGTTTCAGCGTATCCGTAACACATTTTCATCTCTTTGCAAAAAGTTTAGACACCCCTGCAATAGAATGTGTGACCTATTTCTTTTATTTTTATGTTCCTTTCGGGCCGTGCTGCTGCAAAAAATGTGTGGCCGTCCAAGGAAGTCTCGCAGCGATGGCGAGGAAAGTGCTTACGAAAACCGTAGCGTTCCGGAGATTCGGTTACTACTTGAAACCGGACCCCCCCCCAGCCCAACACACCCTCACACATAGAAAAAAAAAAAAAAACAAACCCTATAAATAACCGGACAAAATATCCCGGGCAGCTCTTGGGAGGCCCGGGGCGCGGGAGAAATGCGAAGATGGTGGAGCGATGGCGGTTTGGGGTTTAAATGTTTGCACCAGGGGCTCAGTTAGATCACAAAATGAAATGAAGAGGCGTTTAGATATTATTAGAGAAGTTTGAGGTCAAACCCCTTCCCCTTTGAAGTCATGAAAGCGGCTTTTTCTTCCGCGGTTTTATTTGCAACACGAGTGTGCGCCTGTCACCTCCCACTTCGGTCTTCAAACAAACCCCACCCCCCGGCCCGCAAACACAGTTAATACCTTTGAGCGGACATTAATTATCCACCCGAGTTGGGAAGTTAGCGACGAGCTAAACGTCTGCCACACAAACACCATCTTCACGGTGTTCTCTCTTTAAATTTTAGTTTAGTCCGTCTGTCGATCATTGCGCTGACGAAAAAAAATGGAGCAAATATTCAAAAAGGTAGATGTTCTTGGGTCCACATGAGTCTGTAAATAGCCCAAACGTGGGAATGACTGCATGTCTCTATAGGACATGCTGATGAGAGGGCGAATGGTTGCTTGACTCAATGTTACATTTTAATGAAACGGTGAACGGTTCTGTCTCGAAATGACATGAGTGAGGGTGAATTGTTGCATGTGTCAGTGTTACCTGTCATGTCATGTGTCTATAAATGAAGGAAAGGGTGAATGGTTGTATGTCTCTTTAGAACATGTGAATGACAGGGTGAATGAATGCATGTCTCCATAGGACAGGTTGAGGGTGAATGGCTGCATGTCTACATATATATGGCATGTGAATGAGAGGGTGAATATCTGCATGGACCTGTGTTGGTTTAAATACAGATGAATGGTTGTATGTTTATAAATGATGTGAATGAATGGCTGCATGTCGATTTAATATATTTGTGAGGGTGAATGTCTGCGTGCATCAGTGTTAAGTTTGAATGGCAGGGTGAATGGTTGCCTGTCTCCATTTTGCATGTTAATGAGGGTGAATGGTTGCGTGTTTAAAGGACGTAAGAATGAGAGAGTGAATGGTTGCGTGTGTATGTGTCGTGTGAATTGTTGCATGTTTAAGTGACGTGTGAAAGAGTGGGTGTATGGTTGCGTGTCTGTCTGACGTGTGAATGGTTGCATGTTTAAGTGACGTGTGAATGAGGGGGTGAATGGTTGCGTGTTTACATGATGTATGAATGGTCGCGTGTTTAAGGGACGTGTGAATGGTTGCATGTTTCAGTGACGTATGAATGAGAGGGTGAATTGTTGCGTGTTTATGTGACGTGTGAATGGTTGCATGTTTAAGGGACGTATGAATGAGGGGGTGAATGGATGCGTGTTTACATGATGTATGACAGGGTGAATGGTTGCGTGTTTATGTGACGTGTGAATGGTTGCATGTTTAAGGAACGTATGAATGAGGGGGTGAATGGTTGCGTGTTTACATGATGTATGACAGGGTGAATGGTTGCATGTTTCAGTGACGTATGAATGAGAGGGTGAATGGTTGCATGTTTAAGTGACGTGTGAATGAGAGGGTGAATGGTTGCGTGTCTGTACCCGACCCAGAGTGCTGGAATGAGCCGGCCTCTCGCGTCCTATGACAGCTGGGATGGGCAGAACCCACCCCCTGGCGACCCTGAACGCAGGACAAGCGGTTCAGAGAATGAACGGATGAATATAATCCCATAAGGATGATTGACAGCAGGTGTGAACTCAGTGACCCCGCCTACTCTCCTCCATGAAACTGGAACACTTAACAGCAAATCAGGCAAGAAAGTTGTAATTTCTCCTCCCTTTTCAGGACCACCCACCGTTTCACAAATTCATTTTTTCGGCACAACTCTTCCGCTTCCGTCCGACCACCGCCCGCTCTTTGTTCGCAATCTTCGCGGCGGATTTTCTCGGCGTCGCGCTCCACCGGAGCGAGGCCTCGGCGCCGGTCCCGGCGGGGCGGAGAGCCGCAACAAAGGATCCTGGGAGACGCAGCGGAGCCCAAGACACCGACGGGAGGTAAGTAGCGTGATACAATAAGCGTAAATACCACCTATTAACCCAGAAAGGCACTGCGGTGCATCCTCACGGAGTTATTTTAAACATGAACACCTGCCGTTTAAAGACGCCTCTTTATTCTGAAAACGAGAAAAAGCGACTCCTCTTCCTCTCCATCCCGGCAGAGGCTGAACACCCCGTCGACTTATCTGCTCCCCGGTCCCTTGTGAATGCTAATGAGGATTGTATTACGGGCTAAGGGTGGCGGCGGCGGTGTAGCGCACCGACGCGGCATAATGGGGTTTCGTTATGAGCCGCATCAACATGGAGAAAATAAAATGACAAAAAAAAAAAGCAGGATGGGAGAAGGTGATTCTCATTGAGGAGAATTAGAGAGACGCCGCGTGTTATTCTGTGTTTCATATACGTTTAGCTGACGCGGGCATCAAACGGCAATATGGCAGGCGCGCTGCACGATCTGCATACGACACCACAAGACAAGCGCGGAATACGAAATATTAATTTATACGAATCGTATAAGGGAGATACGGCGGCGTGGCGCTTCTGCCGCATAGCAAGAAAAGTCCCGCGTTCAATTCCGACATGTTTTGAACGTTCTGACGTGAAAGAGAGGGTGAACGGTTGTTCGTCAGCCAATCGCAGTTGGGACAGGCGACCCATGACTGCAGGACATGCAGTGTAGACAATAAATGAATGAATACCGACATGCTGTAATAATGTTATTATTCGTGATGAATGGGGATTATTATTACAGCTGATGTCAGGATCGGGACAGCAGGCGCACGATTGCTGCTGTTTACATCTCCGGCAGACGGAGAAGCCCGGAGCAGACGGGGGATGAGGTGACGTTCACACATTCGTAAAGACCTTTTTTTTTTTTTTTTTTTTTTTTTTTTTTTTTTTTTTTTTTTTTTTTTTTTTTTTTTTTTTTTTTTTTTTTTTTTTTTTTTTTTTTTTTTTTTTTTTTTTTTTTTTTTTTTGTTTTTTTTTTTTTTTTTGGGTTGTTTTTTTTTTTTTTTTTTTTTTCTGGATTATTTGTCTGCAGCAATTACATCAGATTACCAGAATCAATTTGCCAGCGCCGCAGCCGTCGGGGCGCCTCCGACTTGGTAGAGATAAATCCCCATTTCCTGTACGCCGACGGGGCCTCTATCTCCGTTCCGTGCACATGCACGTGCGCGTGTTGCATTCGCTGTGACTTCAAAGGGGAAAGACTTAGCCCGTCAAAAGGGGTTCCCTCTTTTTCCTCGCACCTCTCCGTCTGTCTCCCTCACAATGATGGCGGGGGGGGGAGACGATGAGCTCTTGACACAAACACTTCCTGTGGCAGATCGCGGTTTCCTCCTTATCTGTCATCCGCCGCCGGTTTCGCTCGGCGGCGGCGCCACGGCTCGCCGCTAGCCACTCTCTCTCCTCCTGGATTTGAGGCCTCGGGCTGACGTCGCATCGCCGTTCGCTCAAACATGGCAACCGAATCGGCGAGGCTCGTATTAATAATACATTAGGGGATTATGTTTAATATGCTACACGTCGCTAACGCGGTATAGCCGGTGTAAATTATTCACAGCGGGAGGGAGCGGGCAACACCTTCCGGACCCGCCCGACCCCAAAGGGGAAAAATTGCACCAACATTTTTTTTTTTTTTTTTTGGAAACAAGAATAAAACTTCCAGAGTTTCCCAAAAAAACAAACAAAAAAAAATTGACAATGAGGGTTTCCGCGAGAGCCGAGCTAAGCTACAGTGCAAGTAAGTGGCTGAGTGGCAGCAGTTGATGAGAGGTAATGATTTGTGTGCAAGTGCACACAAGTGTCCCCCCCCCCCCCCCCCCCCCCGCAACCTCCTCACTACTAACCCCCCAGGGGGGTTCACGCACATGTGCGCTCCTGACGCCGCGCCGAAGCGAGTCCTGCAACCCGGGGCCTGAACCCAGCTAATCCGCAACACAAAAATAAGGATGGTAGTCTGTTACCCCATGTGTGTGTGTGTGTTTTTCATGAGGCATGAAGCAGCGCGCCATGAATTTATAAATACACAAGTAGCTGCTGTCCCTGCGTGCTCTCGCGCATGTATGTGTGTGTGTGTGTGTGTGTGCACGAGCAGCTGACGCGGGGGTTAAACAGCGAACACGTCTGCCGGGACCGACGGGACGGGGCGATGCAGATTTAGTCATTAGCAACCGAAATACGTCGGTACCCCCCCTCCCTCCTCTCCGACCCCCCCGAATTAAAATGGCGGCGGATGAAACGATGGAGCGGTTACAATTCCGGGCACCGTGTGGTTTTTCTCCCCCCCCCGGTCGGACACTCTCGGACATGTCGGATTGAAAAAAACTAAACAAAAAAAAAAAAAAAACTATTGGTTGTCACAAATGGTTTCCATATTTAATGGCCTGTCTCGGCTAAAGTGCTCGTCGCCGGGCGCCCGTGTCCGCTCCATCACGCCGGAGTGTTTGGCTTGAATTATTGATGTCGCCCTTGCAGGGGAGGTTGGCGTGGAGAAGCTACTCTTGGCATGGGGGGGGAGGGGGGTCACCTGCAAATACGTTGCTACGGATTTAGCCGCCTGACCTGGAGAGGGGTCGAGGAGGGCGGATTGTGGCGTCGGCGACGGCGTGGCGATATGATGACCGGTGGCAGGATTAGCTAAAAAAATCGCAAATAATAAAAGTGGTGGATTTTGGCAGGCGGACCTTTGAATGACAGGAAAAAAAAGGGACATCTGGAGAAAAAAAAAACTTTCCTGAAATGGAGAAATTGAAAGTTCTGAAGGGAGATTTGTATGAATAAGAAATATTTGTCTCTATTTGGAGGGTAAATGGCTGCACGTCTATATACGAGGCATGCGGCATAGCTTTATGATTTGTGAATGTTTGACTGTTTCTATATAATGTGTGAATTTCAGACTGGATGGTTGCATGTTTACATGAATTGTGAACGAATGAGTGAATTTATTTTTATTTATTTGCTTGGGCACAGTGCGTGTTAATGAACACACATGCGGCGCGCATGTAAACACACCACTCCGGATTGTAGCCATGGGCTAATTTGCATCCGTTGCGCTCACAAACGCACTCTCGTTCATCCTGAGTTGCGTGTACATGAGTTGTGAATGAATGAGTGAATAAGTCTGGGAATGACGTGAATGACAGGGCGAATGTTTGCATTTCTATATGACGTGTGGATGAGTGAGTGAATGCATGTCTCTGACACGTGAATGACAGGGTGAATGGTAGCACATCGATACATGAGGCGTGAATTAGCGAGTGAATTGTATGTCTGGGAATAACGTGAACGATAGCATGTCTCCGTAGGACGTGAACGAGAGGGTGAATAGTTGCACGTCTATATGAGTCATGAATGAATGAGTGAATTGTACGTCTAGGAATGACATGTGAATGATTTCTATGTGAGGAATGAGTGAGTTTAAATTACATGTGAAGACCCCGCCGTGACCCTGATTGACAGATAAGCGTGATTGATAATGAATGAATAAATGATCGGATGAACGAATGAAAAAATAAATAACGCTGTTAGTGTCTGTACTATCAAAGAACCGACAAGGAACGGCTTCCGGAGGCGGAAAAAAAAGCAAAACAAATGTTGGTTTTCCCTCGAACCGCAGCTCAGACGCTACCCAGGACGAACGCCAAGTGTGTGTGTGTGTGTGTGTGTGTGTGTGGTCCTCAGGCTCCGCCCACCTCCCCCCCGGGCACCGTGCTCAAAGGGTTCAAAAGGGAAGGGATCCTGTTCAGTCACGTCTGCGGTCTCGGGCTGATGAAGACGTGCGAGCGTTTTCTCCGGCGTTCTGTTCTCGGATAGCTAACAGTTGCGTTATTTTTCAAAAGGACAAACAACGGGAATGCCAGTACTTCGGCTCGTCGAGTTGCGGCGGGCGGCAGACAAAGGGATGTCAGGAACTGCAAATAATGAAAAAAAAAAAAAAATTGAGAGTGGGGGTTCGGGGGGGGTTTAATGCCTTCATTTGACTTCCCGAAACAACTCTGGGTTCGGCTCTGAGCCTGCCTCTGGGAGGAAACCTTTGTTCAAGCATTCGGAGGGCTCCATGAGAGTCATCTGGCCAAACAGTGTGTGTGTGTGTGTGCATGGGGGGGGGCTACTTTTATCCACATCCATTTGGTTTCCTGTCATGAGCACAGACAAAATAAAAGGGGGAGGGGGTTGGATGAACCGCTCTGACACAGAAATAGAGAGAAACCCAGGCCCGATTCCTTTTCCGCTTCATCCTACAAGACCGGGCGCAGGGAATAGTAAACCCGTATGTTGAAAATCCCATTTCGGAGCACTACCGCCGTAAGAACCAGCGTGTGCACGCCTCCGGAGCCGGGATAATTAACGCAGGCGCTCGGTCTGTCTCGATAAAAGAAAAAAAAAAAACTGGAAAAGCCAAGGATGAACCCGTGCATGGGGAAAGGGGTTTCCATTGAGGGGGTGCGTGGGGGTTACAAGATGCCCGTTTCCTCCCAGGGAAC
Organism: Fistularia commersonii; assembly: GCF_037954325.1. NCBI lineage: Eukaryota > Metazoa > Chordata > Actinopteri > Syngnathiformes > Fistulariidae > Fistularia > Fistularia commersonii. Next base: position 21,321,990 of record NC_141286.1, read on the forward strand.
GGTTTTCACTTTGAAAAGCGAGAGTGATAATTGGTCCTGGCTCTTGTGATGTGCAGACAACACCCTAATCCGTCCTAATCATATTAAGGGGACCCGGCGAGGGGGCCGTCCGGCCGCCGCCAAGATACAGGCAATATTCAGCGGCGGTAAAGGGAAAAGGTGGAATCCGGCGTCCGTTGTGCACGCCGCCACCTGCTGACATCACGGATCGCCAAGGTGAGAAGGCTTCGCGAATAAAGGGCCCGGGTTCTGAGAGGTGTACAGCTTGCAGCGTCGGCGGGGGGACGAAAGGAGAAAGAACTCCGGGATCATGTATCCGCCAACCCCGCGGGGGGGGGTTTTGAGGGACCAGGCCGATCACCTCACCTTCAATATGGCGTTTTCCACGGCGTGCACGGCGGGACATGACGGGGGCATATGGGTGTCGTATTACCCGCTGAACGCGCTTTGGGTTTTTCCCCTTGAAAGGAAAAGTTCTTACAAAGACAGTCATCAGCTCAGGAGAAAAGACGACGCTACAAGTTGTTAGCAGACGTGTCACGCACGCACTTTCACACACCTGGCAGGGATTTGCGGCCGCATCGTCAGCGTTTTTTTTTTTTTTTTCTTTTCTTTTCTGAAAGCACGACGATTCGAATCCGCGAATCGTCTGGGATTAAGACTCTACAAGGAGATTGCCAACACCCCCCACCCCCACCAGCCGCTGCGTGCTTCTTCACATAAAATGCATGCTAATGGTAGCTATCCATTAGAGGGAGAGGAATAGAAAAGGGGAAATTTTGCCCTGCATTTTGAATTCAGGTGTTTCTGGGTGACAAAGTCTCCTTATCTTCCATTCATATTTTTTTTTCTCCAAACGAGGTGTTCGCTGCCACTCAGACAACGACAGAAAAACCTGTGACCCCCCCCCCCACACACACACACACACACACACACACACATGGATTCCCTACTCCAACCTGCTAAAAATACAACATGTTTTGTCTGAAGAGTGGAAAAGAAAATGCAACAGACCACAAAAACCATTGTTGGATTCCCAGTGACTGTTTGGCGGCAATTATTAGCGACCGCTAATTCGTGAACGAGCCACGTGACTGGATTCCAGCGCAAACCTCCCCGGTCCAGGTTAAAATAAACACTGGCGTTGGGTCAACGCCGGTGGAAAATAACGGAAAAGACAATAGCCCGGGCTAAACTTAGCCTTCCTGCTTTGGGTTCAGGTAAGACAATCTGTGTGTGTGTGTGTGTGATCACGCCACCACGCACACACACACACACACACACACACACACACATACACACTATGGCCCTGTGAGACGAATCAGGTTGCGGCCGCCGAACTTCTGTTATAAATCCCACCCCAAAAAAATGAAAACACAAAGCTGATTATTATGATAATAAGGATTTATAATATTAATTACAAGATTGAAATTCATTTGCGCGCTGCGTTTTAATTACGCATAAATTAGGTACTGAATCCACCCGGGCCCCGATGCTGGCTTTTACACCAACTAAGGGGACCACTTTGTCGTGATTCCCGGTGCAATCGTCCAATCAGGCGACTTGTAAACATTCGTGTGTGTGTGTGTGTGTGTGTAGCTCAACAGAGTAGGAGGAGGAGGGGGAGGTGGATAGCGCTCTGGCATTGTTGCAGGAATCAAATAGTGTTGCCATGGCGACCCGCTGGCAGCGGCAGCCTCTTTGCAGTAACCAGAGAGTAGAGACCCCTCGGGACCCCTCACCTCCCTCCCGTCGCCCCCCTTTCTAGCCTCCGGCACGTACGTGGAGGGTTTGCAGGGATCTGGCGAGGAGGGGGGGGGGGGGGGTGAAAGAGTCGTCCTTTTCGCACAATCAACCGATTCACCCTCCGCCCAATCTGCTAGGACCTCGTCATCTTCCTCAAAAGGTTCAATTTTCACCTCGAGGTTTGCAAGCGACCGACAGAAAGCAGCCAAAACAAGAGCCGGAGCCTGTTGATGGACATTAGCAGAGCTACGAGGGGGGGAGGGGTGGGGGAGCCCCCACACTGCCGGCATGGAGTGCAAATAAGTAGCTGTGAGTGCGTGTGCATGCACACACACACACACACACACACACACCCCTCTGCTGCCTAACACAGGTAGGTATTGTCTGCAGCGTGGGGCGCTCCTGGCAGCTGGCCAGCTGAGCTCAGTCACCGGGCCAGTCCCGCTCCGGTCCATTGGCTGCGCGGGTCCGCCGTGAAGAACCGCCTCCGCGGCGTTAACCGCTTCCTGCCCGCGGATTTACAACCCCGTCGCCGTGTTTAGATTGGAACGGCTACCTGCGGTTTGTCCGATTATTAGACGGTGAATCCGCGCCCAACAAAGGACGACGGGGCTGAGGCACGACGGGTTAGCGACTCATCGCAAGAAGGTTCCCGGTTCGATTCCGACAGTGGGGAGGCCCGTGTGGAGTCTCACCGTGTCTGCATGGGTTTGCTCCAAGTTCCTCCCACAGTCCAAAAACAAGCAACATTGGGGAGACTACATTGCCCGGACATGTGACCGAGGGGGCGAGACTTGTATGACATGAATGAGTGAATGTTGTATGTCTCTATATGGCATAGGAATGAGAGGGTGAATGCTGTAGGTCTATATAAGGCATTTATGTGACGTGAATGACAGCGTGAATGGCGTATATCTCTATATGACGTGAATGAGAATGTTGTATGTCTCTTTATGACATGTGGTTAGTTGTACGTCTAGATCAGGGGTGGGCAAACTACTAAATCCGGCCCATTGGTCTTTTTAATATGGCCCGCCAAAGGTTGGTACCTTTCACACTTGATGTGAATGATTGGATCAATGAATGTGGGAACTCAAATAGGAGATCATTTCATTTTTGGAGCTACTTGAGAATTTTTCTGAGCTGAATGCCACAGATTGGCTTTTGTGATTTAGCCTTAACTGTGGACATACTGACACACATGAATGAGTTGGACGGGAAGCTACAAGGGAAAAACTGTTTTGTGCATGAAATGCAAGATAACGTCAGAGCCTTCAACACCGAGCTGGTTTTATTTTTAAAGCAACGAGTCTGATATGTACTGATAACAAATGTGTTTTAGTCAATGCGGCCAGAAAGTTTCCCCATCCATGGTGGAATGGATGAATGATTGTAGCTCCCTGTATGACGAGTGAATGACAGAGTAAATGTTGTATGTATGTATCTCTATATAACACGTTATATAGAGTGAACAGTTGCATGTTTCTTTTTGACAAGTGGTTGGTTGTTTGTCTAGATGACGTGAATGAGAGGATGAATGGTTGCATCTTCTTGTATGACATGTCAATGTGAACAGTTCTATGGGGTCAAAAGAGCTCTAAAGAGCCATAAAAGCCAAATATTTCTAAATATATTTCATTGAGAGCCATATAGTATTTTAACGTATGATGAATTAAATACGTCTTGATTTTAATGCGACCTCTGGTGCTGCGTGGATTTGTCCGCTTTTTATTTGACCGTTTCATCGATGCAATTTTGTCATTTAATTTTAGACGTAACTCAGATCCAAACGCAAAATTCCTTTATCCACGCAGGCCGGAATGCACGGTAATCATCGTCTTTTTTTTTTTTTTTCCTTTTCGCCATCTTTTCCGTTACAAGCGGATAAACTAGTCGGCTATCTGATAAAATGGATTTCTTCACCTTTACAACGACCCGTGAAATTTATCTTCAAAACTAATTTCTGTTTACTTTAAAACGACACAAACGAAGAAATATCACAAGTAGTTCCCGACTGATTTTTTTTTTTTTTTTTTTTTTCAACTCAAAATTATTCCGTCACCTTAGCAGCCATATGTGGCTCGCCAAACCGTAGGTTCATACGATGAGTGATTGCATGTCAGAGTGAACGGCTGTAGATCTCTATACGGCATGTGAATAAGAGGGTGAAAACTCGTATGTCTCTGAATGACGAGTGATAGGTTGTATATCTATATGACGTGTTAATGAGAGGGTGAGTGGTTGTGCGGAGGGGATGCATTGATTCACTGTCACATTCGAACATAAAAGGGGCAGTCAGGCCATAATTTTCGGGTCAATCAACGCCGGCTCCGCGGCGGTTGGCGTGATCCGACACGCCGTCGCCCCCGCGGCGCTGCAGACCGTCGAGTCCGACGAAGTAAAAAAAAAAAAAAAAAAAAAATTTCATCTGGCTGAGGAACAAACCCCGCTCCCCTCGTTGCCCTTCCGCTAAACAAACAAAATGAAAACTAATCCAATTGCGATCCGCGGTCGCTGAAGGCGAAGGTGGGGGTGTAGAGATGAAGTTGTTTTTTTTTTTCATCTCATCCCAAGAAGGTGAAGGCATTTGAAGTTCCTTTTTTTTTTTCCCCTTCCCTCAACTTTAATTACAGGCCTCTCGTCAGACAGATCTCTCTCCAGGAGCGATTTACTGAAGGTGGGCGGCTGATAACGAGACTGAGAGCCCCCCCACACTGCCTCGGTGCATCACCGACTCCTCGTCTCGCACAACGCGCTCAAGTGTGAACGCAGAAGTGCACATTCGGGGTAATAAACTAGTCATTACATAAGGAGTGAGCAGTTGCAGGTCATACCTGTTCATTTATATACCGTTTTTTTTTTTCACTCCAACCCCAATCACACTCATAAAACAAAGCGGGAGCTTTGTTTTTTTGTTTTGTTTTGGAGCGCCTCGAACACATCTATCAGTGTGTGTGTGCAGTTCGCAACCGTTAAACAGCTTCATTTGGTTCCTCTGCGTAAAAAACAAATTCAACATTCTCACCCGAACCCAGAAAACACCCATCACGATTTACAATCTCATTTATTTACCATCATCGGCCGCTTTTCGGACAGAAGGGGTTCGATAAAACCTCCCAGATCCAATTTTGTTCCAGGAACCAGCCTTCTCCAGGGGATCAATTTCGTTTTAGCATTATCATAAAATTAGCATCAGCGTACTTTTAGCATTCTCAAAGGTAGTAAGTGACCACTGTAGGGTTGCTACTTGCACCTTAAGCGCTGCGCTCAGAAACAAACTACCGATGAAGAAGAAGAGGACGAGGAAGACGATTCGGACGACCTGCGCAGCTAAAAAAAACGTGCCATTAGCTAATTCCGAATTTTTTTTGGGATGAAAATGTGTACACTCCGCTGCAGCCCAACCATGGAAGGAATTTGGACCTCTTCCTTGGTCCATTTCTTGCTGGTTCTATCCATTTTGTCCAAAGAAAACAGGTGGTTGAGTAGTTTTTAAAAATAGTACAAGAAGTATCTGGTAATGGGCATGTCTTATGAGTTCCGCCAATAACCTACGTCACATGACTGTAACCGTAAAAAGACTCGCAGTAGGAACTACACGGCTTCAAGGATATGAGGTACATGATCCCTGGTTCAACTGCTGTCCGTATGGACCAAAAAGGGGCGGAGTTCCTGAAAAGGTGCTGGAAAATGCGGAAAAAAAATTCCTTTTTTCCAAAAGTGGCTAACGTTTCCTAGTTTAGGTAAATAAGACAGGGACTGTGTCAAAGGGAGGTTCAAAAAAAAAAAAAAAAAAAAAACAGAACGTGGGATCTCACGGGAGCCCAGCGACAGGTTAAAAAGGAGAAAAAAAAATAATAACGGGGGGGGATTTCCCACCTGAGGCGGGGAAGAGATAATAACAGTCGGCTGATAGCGGAAGTTTAACCGCTGCCGGTTTGAATCCGCCGAGACCGAACTATTAGGAACAAGCAGACCTTCTGAAAAAGCTCCCTTCAAAGTGACATTGAAACCCCCCTCCGGGTAGCGGCGGCGAACGCGACTGCCATTAAAGCGTCGCCCCCCCCCTCCTCCCCGAAGCGCCCGTCGAAGGCCAAAGTCCCGCTCGGCACTGGATCATTGAGAGAATAGCAAAACGCCGACCAACCAAACAAAGACTATTCATACGCCCCCGTGCCCAATTTCAGATTCCCCTTGCGGTCGGACTCTTGCGGGTAGACTCAATCGATGGCTCCCCCTTGAACCAACCGGTCCGTCGGACGAGCTCGATCCAGGCCGGAGATTGACTCCTACCTCTTTATGTAAATGGAGCCATTTCGAATGTATGATTGCGGTGTTAATAGTGTGAAAATCTCTAATGTCGCACCCGCTCCCAGCTGCACCCCTCGGTACCGGCAGCCCAGTTATCCCCGTCTAATAACGTGAGGTGTTGAAAAGCGCCTTCGGGGGATGGAGGAAGGGAAGGGAGGGAGGGGTGGCACCCATTGCTTCGACCAGCAGAACGGCGTGATAGATGACAGCTCCGGCGCGCCGTGTTGTGACACCTGCCGCCAAATCTGTTTGTGCGCCGGCGGTTTTGCCGGCCAAAAGCGTCCCCATTGTGCGAGCGCATGTGTCGCCCCCCCCCCCCCCCCCGCCTCCGTGGACGGGCTCTCCAATTCCCCCGTGCGTGATCATTTGCATGTCATTACCCCCCCCGACAAGAATGGCGCCTGTAGCTTTGTGTGCGTTCCGCAGAAGCAACATGTCGGCGACGTTTGTAGCGGCTTCGCTAACCCTAAAAGCTAAAAGCACCAGCTTGCACCCCTTATAGCGGAATTGTGTAATCAAGGTAGCCCTGAATAAACCGGCCAATCAGAGAAGGGGATGAAGGCCCGAACGCCGGGAACATATGTTCCACAAGGGCGCCGCGTCCTTGACGGTCCTCCCCACAAGGTCATTTTATATATTCACAGAATCGTTCACACACTGGGTTCTCAGTCAACAAAAATAGCTTCGGACACGCAAACAGGATCCCGTCCCGGATCCGGTTTCACGGCGGCGAGCCTGGTTGAGGGACGGCGAGCGCCGCGCTTCGCTACGAGTGAGCCATCCTGGCACGGGCGCGCTGCATGCCAGACAATAAGCACAAAAAAAGGGGGGGGAGGAGTTGCAAAAGCGGGCGAGGGGGGGATTATCCAACCTCCGTGCAAATATCGCCGCCCCCTCAGGTTTGTGGGGTCTTCCCTTCTGTTGACAGAGGCCGCGGTGTCACTCAATATTCGACCTGACAAGCACGGCGAATCACCGCGACGGAGCTGTGTGTCAAGAGGAAGTGGGTTTGTTTGCTTATTGAGCTGCAGCAAAGAGGCGCGAGGGAGGGGGGGGGGGGCGGGAGGTACCGGATGGGAGAGCTGGCTGGAACGAGCGCGAGGGGACAGGAAGTAACATGTAGGATCGCGGCAAATCTACGGCGATGGAGCGCAGACAAAGAGGATTAAAGGGTGGGTGGGGGTTTCAGTGCAGGAGAGGGTTACTTGAGAGGGGGCGCATTGCGGGGGCGATGATCTGGAGCGGAGTTCGGAAAAGATACCGGACAAGTGGACGACTACGGATGCCTTTCTCACCGTGGGAACTTTTTGGCACTTCTTTGAACCTTTTTCGGGAGCCAAGCCGTGCAAGCGGACACCAGAGGAACCAGAACCCCTAGAGGTGCGAATCAGAGGCTTTTCGGAACTCATGTGATTGGTGGAACCCATAAGCCAGACCCATTAGCATGTAGCTCTTGGTGCGAGAGGCAGGGTACACCATAAACGCTGGGTCGCTAACCAATCACGTATTAGGACAAACATCCCTTCACTTGCGCATTCACTTGTCCGAACTATTTGGGTACTCCGGTTGGCATTCAATGTTTTTGAAGAACCCGGACGGGAGAACATGTGTGCTCGCAAACTGGAATATAAGACAAATCCCAAGATTGTGATTCCCCCCCAAAAAAAACAACCGATAACCGCCGAGTCAGAAAATGAACGTCTGGACCCGGTCCGTCCTAATGGCCGCCATTTATTTACGTCTGATTAGTGTCAGGGTTTTTATGTGCCGGTTTTATATTGGTTGGAGAAAGGCGGAGGGTTGGATGAGACCCAAATTGATTAAGAGTGAAATATATGGTTAATGAATCCGGTTAATTGACTGTGTACGGGGGGGGGGTTATCATTGGCTGAGAGCCGTCGGCCGCAGGACACAGGTGTCGCACCTGGGATGACGTCACTCCGTTCTCATTGATGGATTGATTTATTAAGTCCTGTTGCCGTGACGCCGTGAAAAATCGAAAAATAACTATTACTGTAGGCATGACGGCCATCTTGTATCGCTAACTATTCTAGCTGAAAAAGCTCCATCAGTCGCATTGAGGGGGCAGATGAACTGTTTTAAGAGCTGTAAAAAAGTTCCTGCAGTGCAAAAGGGGCTATAGTGATGAGATAAATGTGGTATTTATTACATTTTTGACCCGTTATGGGTTATAAAAATGAACCGCTGAATCTAAGGGCAGTTTTCCCCGTATTTAAATCGACCGAAACGGCGCGTGGATCCGCCAGGAACCTGCGATCAATCGTCCGCGATCGGCCATCTATTCCTCCCGAGAGCTCTTTATACGGCGTCTACGACCGCAACGACCGAGCTTCCGCGGGCGCTGATGTGACGGTCGGAACTCGATAAGCCCCCCCACAGCTCCGGATCAAAAAAAAAAAAGAATTAGCTTAAAATAAAGCAGCTTTGAATTAAAAAAAAAAAAAAAAATTAAATCGTCTCCGGGCGTGATTTAAAAACTACAATCGTCTAAAACGATGGTCCAATCAAACGCATACCTGTGAAGGGAAAGGGATAACGTGGTAATGCAATAAAAGCCGGAGTCACATTACAGTTGCACTGATTGCGCACCAGTGCAATCTGTTTAGGCCATATTACCTCGCCGAGGCTTAGAACAATCCGTTTTGAGGATTAAGTCGAGGCCAAACAGTATTAATCTGGCCTGCAGGAGCCGAGCGTCGCGCCGCAGACGGATAAAGCCGGGGTCAAAGACCGGAGGCGGACGATGAAAACGAAAGCGGGGGCCGGGGACATGCGGCAAAATCCGTCCTCGCGCCCGTTCTTAGATAATATTGCCGACAAGCAGGCCGCCGTTGCCGTGACGACACACGTGGCCGGGCCTTTTGTGCCCGACAACTGCCCCCCTGCGCGCAAGTCACTTCTGAGCGGAGTCAGTTGAGCCGGCACGCCCGGGTTCCAGTTTCCCTTTGAATAGTAACAGGGTCACCTCGATGGACCCGCGCAAGAAACATCCTAAATATAGCCCGCCGCTAGCCCGTAGCCAATAGCAACATATTTATATAACACTGTTCCACGTCGATTAGCTGCGGCGTTAAAGCCCCCCCCCCTGCGCAAGTGCTTCGGTTTACGTGGAACGCCGAGGTGACTCGTCCGAAGGGTTCCGGGAAATTCGGGCGGCGGTACTTTGCACGCGACCCACGTTGGTTTTGCGATTAAAAAAAAAAAAGGGGGTGGGGGATAAGGGGAGCTGATCGATTCAGAGACACTGCAAACTTAAAGGATTAAAAAGTTTTCAGAAGACAAGCCTTGAACAGAACTGGTTTTTGCTAGGGGATCAGAAGAAGAGGTTTCGGGTCAAATCGTCCACTAAAGCCTGAGATCCATGGCATGTGTGTAATTTGCTTTTAATTAACCCTCCGGGGTTGGCAAGGACAAGTGCCTTTTTCCCCCCAAGCTGCACTACACACACACACACACATTTAGTCATCACATAGTCTGGTTATTTAGTAGTCGGGAGCGGAGGGAAGCCTCTGGGAGCATCTGAATGTTTGGATTTAAAACTAAAACGATACAAAAATCCGATGCGCCATCCAGGGTCGACCCTGAGTTCAGACAAGCGGGATCCCTTTTCGTGGCAGAGATACAAAGCGGTACCGGGAAGTACCATTAGCTTTCCCATATATGCAAACTAAAAGCCTGCCTTTGTTACAGCCGCAAAAAACAGCTAGCGGCGGTAAACACCAGGCTACGTTAGAGTCAGTGGTGCATTGCGGGAGCAATGACGGAGCTCTATTTTTTTTTTTTTTGGCTATCGACGAAACGACTGCCACCCCTATATGGCTCCCGTGGAAGGGGGCGATTTTAGATCTTGCAGGTTAGCTCAGATGCTAATCAAATCGGCGCGCTGTTCTACAACAATTGGGCGGGTGGGGATGAGACGCCGAGCGGTCGGTCCACTCGTCGAGGATAGAAACCGATATGGTTGATCAACTCCATGGGCCAAACCCAATTCATTGACCCGACGAGTAACAAAAAAAACACGGAGTGTCTTTCACGGAGTTCCGTCAGCCACAACGGCTAGCTGATTTTGGCATTTATCGAGTCCGGTTTGGCCTTCTCGCGAGGAGCAGCAGCCCGGCGTTGGCGTTAAAGATGAACCTCCAATCCGGAGCTCCCATCGAAGGCGCGGGAGATTTCAAATAAACCGCCGAGTGTCCGAGAGCGGGGAGGTGTTAGGGCGAGGACTCCACCTGCTGCCGCACCGCACCGCGCCGCTTCATCCGAAAATAATTAACCGACTCCATGTTGGTGTGTGTATCATCACCGCCAGTCTAGCCCACCCATCGAGATCCAGACCTAACACACACACACACACACGCTCGTGTAGAATCCTTAAGCACGGGGAGGGTGAGGGGTTCCGCCTGTCCTGCACCGAGGGAGTGAATTATTTATCATCGGGCCCCTTTGCAGCGTGTCGGCGGCTCGGCGGGATGAAATGATATTTATGGAGCCCCCTGGGGAAAGATGAGTGGGGAGGGGGCGGAATTAGGGGAAGGGAGGCGAAGTGAACGCTGTTGAGAGGTTGGGGATGGACGGACAGGAGGAAAATAAAGGTGTTGCCGATTGGGACGCAGCGGGATGTACCAACTTGGGAGGAATGGGGGGGGGGGGGGACTGGGTGGCAAAATAAAAGATATATTTTATTGATCCCCATTGGGGAAATTATTTTCGCACAGCAGCGCAACAATTACAGAATCAATATATATGGGTATAACAATAAAACGATGGCAAAAGATATCCAGAAATAAATAGGCAGCAGAGTGAAATAAGATAAGAACAGACAACAGAATGGAAAATAAAATAAAAAAGATGGAGAGCATCTATTTTTATTTTCTACACAAGCCAGAAAGCATCAACTTTGAGAGGTAAACAGTCGGTTTCTGTACAAACCCGACTTCGACGCCCCGACGCGTATGGCTCGTACCAACTTTATTTAGGGGTGGGTGAAACCATCGCTCGGCACGTTTGACTAGCTCGGTCGGCAATCAACTTTTCTCCTCACGAGTCCGCAGGACCTCTCGGGTCTTTAAATGGAGTCGGGTTTCACAAGCGCGGCGTGACTGTGCAGCTAGGGAAGGGCCGTGTCAGGTGGGAGGGTGGTGTAAAAAAAAAAAAAAAAAAACAAACAAAAAAAAACACACACAGGAGAGGAGTCCGGCTCCGTTTCTTCCCCCATATCTCTACGGCGCCGCACCTTCTTATCGCTTCATAACACTCCTGCCTCTCCTCTTCCTCACCATGCCTGTCTGCATCGCTATCCATCACCTCCTCCTGCCGCTGCATCCTCTTCCCAGCAGCAGACCGTCTGCGCCGACACCCCCCCCCCCCGACCTGCTGCAAACCTCGCCGTAAGGTGAAAGGTCACATGGTCGCACGGAACGCCGGCGTGGGAGGGGCGTCCACATCATTAGAATGGAAATGGGAGTCGTGGAGAAAAAGGATGGGATTCTGTATGTGTGTGTGTGTGGAGGTGTCTCCCATCCGAGGAGGGGGAAGGCATCACAGCACTGTGGGCGTAATGGGATTCGGTTAATGACAAAATTAATTGAGGGTCTGGCGCCAGTAGGCACCGATAAGGCAGCTTTCTACGTGTGTGTGTGTGTGTGTTTGAAAATGCACGCCGGGGGGATTAAGAGAGTGGGACACGGAGTGTACATGCACGCCTGCGAGAGGCTGAGCGCCGATAGAGCCTGTGGGTGACAGACAGACTAAGAGGAGGAGGAGGCGAAGGATAGGGGATGCATCGGCGAGCGGGAGCGTCCGGAATAACAATCGACCGATTCCGCCCTCCCTCCCTCCCGTGTCTCCACCTGGACCTTTAGCCCGCGGGGAAAACGGCGACGGTCTGAGCGCCCGCACGTATGATTGACGTGCGCGATTCGTCACAAGTCGCACGGCCGGTGTCGGTGACGGTGCGCCGTCCGAGCCAGCGCTGCTCAGATGTCTCTGGACAAATGCAGGATTGCTCAAAAAATAAAAAAAAGGATAATTTTCAAGGATAATGGCCCGAAAAAACAAAAAAATTGGTACAAGACCGCTAATCCGCCAACGGCGTCGGAGCTGCTGTTCGGCCCATCAACGGTTCTTCCGATAAGGTCGCTCATGGTGATGAAACATGATGCTGCCGTATTGAATTAACCGGGATTCTAAATATCAAATTTCAGATTTTTTTTCCAGAGAACAGTTCAGATGTTCACTTTTTTTTTTAATTAAGATGGAAGCATTGACTAAAAGCTTTGTCTAGAACTCCTTTTGACCCCAAACCAATCAAGTGGCTGTATATATACACAAACACACACACACAAACACACACAAATATATATATATATACACACACATATATATGGATAAATAAATACACACATATATAAATACATACGTACATTCATACACACACACACACACTCACATATATCTATATATGTATATATATATATACATACATATATACATACACACACATACATACTTTTTTATATATATATATACATATACACGTATATATACATATACATACACATATATATTCATATATACACACACACATATATAAACACATATACAAACACAGACACACGTAAATATTTATATATATACATACACACATACAAACATTTATGTATATATACACATACATTTATACACACCCACATATATATCTATACATACAAACATACGTATACATACAGACATACATATGTGTATATATGTATATATATATATATATATACACACACACACATATATATATACACATACATACATACACACATACACACACATATACATATATGTATATATATATATATTTATACACACACACATATACATATATATATATACACACACACACAGACACATCTATGTATGTATATACATAGATGTATGTACACACCCACTCACAAATACATACATCATCCTGAGTGGTGCTTTTTGTGTCTGGGCAGACCCACAATCCAGATATGGAGGACGGAGCTGGGTAGTATTCTGCTTGGGGGAAGGGAGGGAAAGGGGGGGGTGGGCACTTCAAAGTCTGGTGCACTGGTGGGAGAAGTGGGGAAAAAAAAATTCCCCTGGGGGGGCCAAACCCAAACATCTGATCAACAACACACACACAAACCTGGAGAAGGAGTCGTAACTCAAAAAACAAAACAAAAAAAAATGTAAGAAGACCGGTGTATCTTGGAAGATTACAGATGAAAATATAAAAGGTGGCGGGGGGGCGGCGAGGCGTGCGTTCCACCTGCACGCGACGTGCACGGACTGATAGCCGTTCATCTGCATGCTGTCTGCATCCACCCCGTCTGCCTGTCTCACCATGAAAAAAGGAAAATAAAGAATGATCCCCCCCTTCTTTCTCTCCATGGCCATTGTGAACGCCCCCCCCCCCTCCTCCCCCGCTTCCCGGTGCTTCCCGTCAGCGGGATGATCATTAATTAACAGAGAACGAGCCGCCTAATGGTTGCGCATTCGCCGCTTTCTAACCCCTGACCCCCCTCCCAAAGCACCATCCCCCAATCATCTCCTCCTCCCGGGTCTCCATGGCGACCTGTAGCTGTAGACCGGGTCTGACCCCCCGCCCCCGAAGGTGCGCCCTGACCTTTATAATACGGTTTCCTTTCAAACGCCGCATTTTCTACTTGATACGATATAATAGTGATATATCACCACCTCGCACGAGTGTTTGTTTACACCTTTTGTCGTTTCCGTCCCTCCCGAAAACAAAGCAGCGACGGATCCGAGGGCGGGGGAGAGAGGGGGAAATAATAAGTCTTTTTTTTTTTTTTTTTTTTTTTTGCCGGTATCCCGTGACAACATCTGGGAGCATATGGCAAAAGAAAAAAAAAATTCAATATGAATGTAAATTAAGCTGAAATTAAAATGCAAAAAAAAAAAAAAAAAAAAAAAACACATAAAAATCCCACTCGGGTTCCCTGAGTGGATTTGAGAAGTGTTTTCATTTCGGCCGAATCGACAAATCAAAATGCATTCAAAGCCGCCCCTCCCCAAGTGTGTGTGTGTGTGTGTGTGTGTGTGTGTGTGTACACATGGCTAGATAGCAGAATGGCATTCACTGGCCGCCTTCATCCCAGCAAGGCAACGGATTCCGATCCCTTGTTTCTACTTTGAAAGGGCTTTCAGTTAACCGGGTCAAACATCTGTGGCCGGCTGCACACCGTCGATAGCCCCATCTTATCCCCCCCAAACATATTTAGTGCAGATAAATTAAAAAAAAAAAAAAAAGAGGTTGGAGAAAGCCCCCCCTCCCCCACTATGGCTCCTCAGCCTTGTCAATAAGCAAAGGAGCGGATCGATAGGATGGCAGCAAGACAGATAGCCTCGGGTCAGGAGGGGTCCCAGGGTGGGGGGTGGGGGGCAAATTCCGATGGGTTCCGGCTTCCAGTCCTTTTTAAGGGGGGGGTTCCTGGTTGTCATTGGGCGAGACGGCTCAACTGCTCGCCAGGGACGTCTTCAACACACTTGGTGTACATCCGTTGTTTTGACGTTTTTAAGTACGTCGTTTTAAATCACAATTAAATGGCGAGACCCCGTCTGGCCTCAAACCCGCGCCTTTTTTTTTTTTACTTTTGATTCCATCGGTTTTAAATTGGGAGGCAATTCGATTCTGACGGGGAGGTTCTCCAAAAACATGAAGTAGGTTTATTGGAAACCCGAAATCACCCAATGAGAATGAATGATTGTAGGTCTCCAGACCGCGAATTATTTGTACTACGAAAATCTTTCTCGGTACAAATTATAGTTTTTGTTCATTAGACCTACCGGATCTTATTTTGAAAATCTACTGTTTCCGCAGTCGCCTTTATACCGCATTGAACTCCATCATGCCATTTCACACATCAGCGACCACAAGCTAGCCCTTGAAAAAAAATGCCCATTTTTGGGAGGAAATGTGAAAAAGATGTGACTGCAGAAGCGTTGCAGATTATTTCCCCTTATTTTCTGCTTTTATTTCCATTTATTATTATTTTTATTACAGTGCAAAATTATTGTAATTGCCTCCTAGTATTCAGATTAAATACAGTGAAGTTTTTTTTTTGAACCCCCGAGGCCCCTAACTAGTTAGGAGAAACATTTTCGTGAATCAACCTGGTTCCTGGTACAAAAAAGGTGCTGCTCTATACGACATGTGAATGAAAAGCGAATTGTTGTTTGTCTTAGGATGTGTGATTAGAGGGTGAATGGTTGGATATACCGTCATTTTTGGACTATTGGGCGCACCTAAATATAAGCCGCACCAGCTAAAAATAAATAAATACAAATATATGTGTGTACATATTTCGGCTGCACTTGTCTATAAGCCACAGGTGTCCACAATGTGCATGAGATATTTGTAAGATTTTTTTTTTTAACTAATTAAACCGCTTTTTTCCAAACCGTGCCTGTAACAAGGATGGTAGGGAAGATTAATAATAAATAACACAAGAAGAAGTTCACTATCTTTGTCTTCCTCCTGCACACCAAAATCATTGAAATTGTCTTTTTCAGTATCGTAATTTCACAGAAATTTCATTGGTAAATGTTTTTAAGCGGCATGAAGCCCGTTAGCCCAAAAATAAAAAAATTATTACTGACTGCATCATTGTTTAAGCTGCAGTATTCAAAGCTGGAAATTACACTACATTACCTGTGAATGAGAGGATGAATACTTGTAGAGTAGAACCTCGGCTTGATTACAAACAAATTAGCCTACGAACAGAGTTTTTCCAAACACATTTTAAACCGAGCTGCTAACAAACCTCGGTGCTTGAACTCACAAACAAACTCACACGCTTTCCAACTTGTGGTGTTGTAGAGTATCGACAGTTGTGCGTGCTACTCCACCCTGCTAACGTCGTTCATCGTCGTGTTCTACTGTTTTGTTATGGCTCCCAAAAAGGTTAAAAATGTTAGCGATGGAAATGTAACACGGCTAAGCTGCCGAACGGTACTATCCTGAAGAACAAAGATGCGCTAAAGACGGCCGATGTGGCTAAAGGTGGCTACGCTAATGAAACAAAGCTATAGTAAGTTGGATCGTTTGGATAAATGAAAGACGGCTAGCTGGAGTTAGCATTAGCAAGGGCCTCGTGTGTGAGAAGGCTTTACATTCGCTGATGTAGTGAAGGAAACGAAAGAACACCAGAAACAGTAAGGTTATCTTTAATTCCTTTTTGCCACAAATAAACCCATAAAAAAAGTTTCAAAAGAGTGCGGTTTGTTTTTTAGTCCTGGAGAACAAATCAATGGGATTTAAATTGATCTCAGCGGGAAACATTGATCCGTCAAAGAAAAATTAGTCGTAAGCCGAGGTTCTACGGTATGTCCCCATATTCGGCCGCGGGATCGACTAACAAATCGGTCCGGGGTGAACCCCGTTTCTCGCCCAATGACAGCAAGGCTCCGGCATCCCTCCAAGACCCTGACTGCAGGGTAATGAATGCAATTAAGGTGTTAGCTGCAGGCTACTCGCTGGTATCAATGGTCCGAAAAAGCCCGACAGAAGAACTATAGCAGGAAAACTTTGACAGGCGGATCGACCGATGGCAGAACCCCTGGATTCTTGATCGAAATAAGTCCCGTCCAGGTAGGTGTCGGGTTTCCTCCGATGCTAGCGGGGTTTTTTTTTAGGTGTAAACAAACAACGAAGGTCACGCAGAGGCGACGACGGAACCACTTTCTAGAATTCCAGGTGGTGCCGCTTCCATATTGGATACAAAGATCACGCGGCTACGGCAACGTGAGAGCTCCATACGCGCCGTCTCGCTACTCAGTGGCGTTTTCGAGGCACGTAGCACTTCAGAAACACATTAACGATCGCTCAAACGCGGAGGAGAGCGGATCGGGATAATCCGACAGGAGTGGACAGGGAGGAAGGGGAGATGATTTCTCCTCTGTGAGCCGAGCCAACCTGTCCTTAATCTGTCAGCTGGGAGTCGTAGCCCATCTCCACCCCTTTCATCGATTTTTAATTTTTTTTTTTTTTGCTCTGGTTTGACCGTGACGTTCCCATGACAAGTGAAAGGGGAATGAATAACGGGAGCGGCGCCGCCCGTACGCAGGACGTTAAATAAACAGTTCGGAGACAAAGCCCCGCCCCCTCCATACGGCGGGGATGGCGGCAGCTAACGGGAAGCGAGTCTCCATCCCAGAAAGGGCACTCATCGGGCTTCGCTTTTCTTTTCTATACGTTTCATACGCGGGTGTGTGAGAGGATTAGCGAGGCATTAACGACAGTCAGACGCTAAATGCGCGTTTACGTCAACATTATCCGGACCCGGACACGTGATTAGCGGTGTCGCGTGCGGTGTTTTATGGCGAGGGGGCTGAACGACCCCGACGTCGTGACGAAAAATTATTAATCCGCCTTGAGGTCTTGCTTGGCTGCACGTGTTCTAGTTACGCTCAACAACACAAACACGGCGAGAGGATAAGACAAATATGACGGGAATAACATAGATGAATGGAAATATTGAGTTGATACATTATGAATAAATTGCCTTTTTTTTTTTTTGCTTTACCCCCCACTGTTAGAACATCACAACTAAATTGGGGATGAAGGTAAATTCTTAAACCGGAAAATGCTCTGAAATTAAAATCGCGCATTCAAACATTACAACACTGATTTATTTGTGTAAAAATAACAACAGGGAGTCCTTTGATTTATGTAAATGAACGCAAAAGAATCCAGGTGACGGTTTATTTTTCACAATTTTTTTGTTGTCGTTATTGATATTTTTTATCCTAACTGAAGGCATTTTTCCAATGAGTCAATGATTTTTTCATTAAAAAAAAAAACAGAAATTCAAATGCAAAAAGAGAACTAATTAGCACCACAACATATCTCACTATAGATTAACCTAGTTTTCAGGGATTATTTTTCCAACCTAATTTCACCCAATTTTTTTCTTCTTTTCTTTAACTCTAAATTTGCCCAATGACTCGATATGTTGTTAATTTTTTTTTTTTTTTTAAATTAAAAATAGTGAAATTCACTCATGCAAAAAGTGAGGTAATTAGCATAGCATTATATCACTTGAGGGTGCAATTAGGGATCAGTTTTTTGTTTAGCCACATGAACAAATCTACGTTTTAAATCGCTCGCTAAACCTAATGCAATGATGCTTGTGTTAAAGAATAACTGGGATTCACTTAATTCATGATTTATGTGCATGCACATGGAAGGCTCCGGGGTCATTTTTAAGTGGCCACCTTGCAGACGGCTTAATTTTAAGGGATTTTTAAGGGATGATTAAATTTTCAGGGAGTTTTTTGCAAAAAATTCTTCTTTTACAGGTGACCCGTTTGCCCAGGAAAAAAAAAAGAAGTGAAATTTAACGATGCCGAAGCTAATTACCATAGAATAATATAACTTGACTGTGCAATTAGAGGTAGGTTCTTGTTTAACCGTGTGACCATATCCATGTTTTCAATTGTGCATTCGTCATTTTATTATTTTATTCCCATTTTTACGTATTTGCACGTGAAAGGCTCCAGTTTTATTTCTAAGTAATGATTTATTTTTCACAGATTTTTTTTTTTACCTGACTTCACACATATTTTTTTCTTATTTTGTGTTTGTGTTAGCAGAGAGTCTTATAATTAGTCTTAATAGTTCCCCTTTTTACGTAAATACACGTGAAGGGCTCCGGGTTAATTTTTAAATGACCGCCTTGCAGACGGCAATCAAAAACGGCATTAAATGTTTTTTTTTTTTTTTTTCCCCGCCTGAATTCACAAAAAAAATAAATGTTTTTCATTCTAAATTACCCTGTTTGACGGACGACTCGATAATTTATTTTTCAAATTTAAAAAACAGCGAAATCCAGAGAAAGCATTAGCATAAAATTATCTCACTTGACAGCGCAATTAGGGTTTTGTTTTTCAAAAATAAAAAGCACGCCTCATATGTCAAGTGACGGTTAGACTGGATCCACTGCGTGTCAACGCGCTCGACAGGCTTCAGACTCGCCGGCCTAGAACTCAAATCGGAGAAGGGTTCACGCAATTCCATACTGACGTGACGATCGAATGGGGGCGGCCGGCCAGGGGGGAGTAATATTAATAAAACAACAGCGCGTTCGCAATCGTCTTCCTCTCTCGAGCGTTTATTTCTTCCCCCGACGTCAAAACAAGCTAAACACACCGAGGGTTTCCTTCCCAATTCCCCCCTCAGACAGGTGGATTCATTTTTTTTTTTTTTTTTTTTTTTCGCCTGGCGACGGCTGTTTGTGTGCCGCGGTCGCGGCGGCGGCGGCGGTGATGTATGCACACCTGCCGAGGCTCTCGGCGAGCAGACCGAGAGGGGAAAAAAAGGGGGTAGTCGCCTCGAGGGGAAGGGGCGGCGGAGCGAGAGAAGCTAGAGTGCCGTCTGCATTATTAATGATAGTTTGGTGTATGGAGAAAGAGATCTAATGTGGCCGTCGAGGTCGTAGCGCGTGTGTAATCGACAAAGACGGATTCTCTCACCGCGCTTCGTTCGCCATTCTCCTCCACCCTGCACAACAAGAGACGCCCGGGCCACAGATTACCCACACACACACACACAAAAAAAAAAAAAAAAAGGAAATTAGCAGTGATGATGGGATTAGATGAAATAAAGAGGGAATACGATTGGATGGAATTGGAGCGTGATATTTTCTCCCTTAATGACTGCCTTTTTTTTTTTTTGTTTTGGGAGGGGGTGAATATTGTCACGGCAAACACGTGAAGCCGTTAATGAGCAAAAGTGGGTAAAAAAAAAAAAAAAAAGCTAACGCATTAGGGGATGTCTCGCGACGTGTCTGCGAGGCACTGTGGTGTATTTTTAGGCGCCAGTTTGAGTCTGTCGCCCCCCCCCCCCCCCCTCCCTCCACCGCCTCCACCGCCGCCACCTACCTTCCAACGAAAACAGCTCCGGGATACGGCGTACGACGCTGGAACACGTGGCGGCAAGCAAAAGCGTGTTGTTAACAAAGGGTTGCGAGCACAACGCTCCCCACGTACCCGCGGGTATAAGCGTGGCGTGACGGGGGAAAGGCGAGGAGGAGGAGGGTGTCACCAAACCCAAAAGCGCTATACGGAAATAAACGAGACGCTAAAGATCTTTAAAGTAATGTCTGGGGCGGAGAGGAGCCCCCTGGCCCAATACCAGCCGGGATGGGTGTGTGTGTGGAGGGAAGAGGGGATAACCTCGCCGCCGCCGCCGCCGCCGTGACGAATCTAACACAATTACACACACCGAGGTGTTGGGCGGCAGGGGGGGGCGGCTGACAAAGAACGATGAAGCCAACATCAAACGGCGAGGTGACAAATGGAAAGCAGGGAGCGGCTGACCGGGAGGAGGAAGAAGGGGCGAGGAGGGTTTTATTGATTGCGCCGCCTCTGTTCTCGCTGCAAGGGGAGGGTCGGCGGCGGGGGCAGCGGGGGGGGGGGCAGGGTTCGCCCCGCGGGCAGTAGTCGAAGTCCTGCCCACCCCCCAACGCCTCCTCCCGCGAGATCTCCCCAACGAGCCTCCGATGACTTACCCAATTGGTCACGCTGGATGTTTGATTGACGTACACATCCAGTTACAACGGCTAAAACTCCCCCTTCACCAACCCCCCCCTCAAATAAACACAAAGCATCCAGGGCTGATTGAAATTCAAAAGCCATCTTTGACGCCACAGGCATAGACGGCGAAGGGAGGAGGGGAAGAAGGGCTGTTGCGGCTCACCGGGGCCCAATAAAAAATAGATGCTAAATCACTTAACAACGACTGGATTGGTTGTGTGTGTGTGTATTTGTGTGTGAGGGCGGCCAGAGTGCGAGGTCCCGGCGCGGAGGCGCAACGAATCGCTAGAACCGGCGATCTGAAAATCAAGAGGACGGCGGACGACGTAGCGTCTCGTTTTTTTTCTCTGAGGAAGGTTTTGGCTGTGGGATTTATCGCCACCTCTGATCTCATTTCCTTTTCACGCACTAGTAAATCCCAGGTAAAGCAGACGTTCGGGATAATGCGGCGGGTTGGGGAGTCGGGGGGGGGCGGTCAGATTGGACTCCTGGAATTAATCTGGGAAAATCCTCGCCGCTAACCTGCTTAGTTGTTGCTTAATCTAGGGGTAAGCCAAATATCAATTACAATAAGCGCGAAATGTGGGCCAGATAGCCACAGATCCGCCCCGCACGACAATGGAAGCAGAATTGCGATTCCAAGATTGGCATATTTGATCACCGGCGTCCAATTGATTTGCACGTTACCTTATTGAATTGCGGGAGCTAACAGAAGGAAATGTCAGCGGGGCTTAGAGGAAGGTGATCCTTGATTTTGCGCCCACACACACACACAAGAGAGGGAATTAATGAGTTGCAGAATGTTTGGTAGAGGTAGCCTACATCCCAGATATATCACCAATCCCATGGAAATACGGGTCAGTGCAAAGGTATGTGTTCAAGGACAAAGCTATATCCCGGCGCAGGGCTTCCGTGGCTACGACGCTAGATTAGCATGTCTGCCGCCACTTTCTCAAGACAAGGTTTCACTGCCAGGTGAGGCTAGCAAGGAGCCAGAATATCAAGCATACCGACAGGTCATACATAATGTACTGTTTTGCGCTAGTCGCTCCCTGTCCCGCACCACACCGGCAAAACTATTTGATCTCGCATCACGCAGCGATGGATTCAATCCCCGAGCCTCGATTTCCACAACAAACTGGGTCAGTTTAGACTTGTCCAAAACAAGCCTTCCCCAAAAAAAAAAAAAAAAAAAAAAGAAATTCTGAAACGCAACGCTCCCTCATTAGCCGCTCTTGTTTGACGGCACCTTGGTGGACGAGCTACCTTTGAGCTATTTTTGACTAATCCGGAGAGGGGGGGGGGGGAAAAGTTTGCTTTTATCACCCAACCTAGTTTGGTCAATTAGGAAAACAATGAGCATCCTGCGCGCTCCCGCGTGAGTACAGTTCATTTCCTGCCTTTATTGTTACAAGTGCCGGAGCTCATTCAGAAGTGGATGGAACGAGGGGAGGCCCAGACACTGTTTACTCAGCGGGGAGAGACTCGAGTCCCTGGCTTCCTAATGGCTTCCTGCATTTCACACAATGGTTTCCCCTCAGGAAATAATATTGATACGGAATGCTGCTGCATTGACCGAAAGAAAAAAAAAAAAAGCGTACGACACGCGGGTACTAAGCTTTGATTACACGAGTTTAAAATCGCAATAGTGTGTTTACTTCTTTAACTGAAATTTGTTGACCTCACAAGGTATGGCTCCTCCACGCCGATCCCGGTGCTTTTCCCAGGCTCGATGAAAACTCGTAAATGTAACGTAAATAAACCTTTGCCCAAATTGGCAACAGTACCGGAATGGGTCGCAAGAATGGACCTTTTTGGGTAAAATCGGAACATAATCGACCGTCCACGGAAAGTCCAAAAAAATGCTTCCAGATCCAAAAGTCGCGGTTCACGTATGGGAGAAGGGGTTAACACAGCTAAGCTTCTACAGCATGCACATGAACCACAGGTATGTGTTGGACTAGCAGAAACACAGCCCGTAAAATCCACACTCGGCCCCCGTCGAGCACGCGAGGAATGTTCTGCGAGCACTTCGCCGCGCCAAGCCAGGAGGGGCGATCCCCGCCGCCGCTTTTTCAAGACAGTCCGAGGACGGCGGAAACCTGGGAGAACCAACGGGGCTACCGGCGATGTCGCCGGGGCGATTTCGCTCTCGTTAGAAATTAATTACCGGCGAAGTCGCGGCGTCGCCGGCCGTCCGGTGCGTCGCCCCTCGGGGAATACTTGAACCCCCGACCCAACCACCTCCACCGGTCTTTTGGGGCCGCAAGGGGTGCGTGACATGGCCCCCGGCCTAGAGACACTGCCCCGCCAGGCTGGGAATGCGGTGGCACTGTGGGGGGAGCCGGCCGAGGGACAAAGAAAGGGGAAGAGAGGCTCCAGTGATTCAGGGCTCATTGGGTTGGAGCTTCATTATTAAGCCCCCACCCCAAACCACGTCAGTCTGCAACAAAAAGCACCCCATGGGCTAACGGTGGCTAATAAAACCGCCCGCGTTTATAACCCGCTTCTGACATTCCCCTCCGAGGACAAACACTCGGTCCCGGCCTCTCGGGAAAGCGTCCGGCATCTCGCAGGTGACGGAAGGCGGGAAGCAGACGGCTCAAAATGAAGTGGCTTTCACACCTGCCTTATTACAGAACGCTGAATTTTCATTTCAATTCGCAACACTTTGCTTCAAAGTTGCGCGGCAGATGGCGTTTACAGACTGCCGGACATATTTTTGAATCCATGTGTGCACGCCATGTGTGTATTCTTTCAGCGAATGCTTTCAGCAAGTGCCCGCGAAAAGCCTGAATGACATGTTTATACACTCCACTTGCATTTAGGCCACTCCAGGTAAATGAAGCATGGATGATGAAAACACTGTTTTGCTTTTCTCCCGGGACTAAACGGGAATAGGGGCGATAATAAGATTTGAAATGTAGTACAAATACATTGCAACGCAGGAAAACATGCGCTGGTGTGTTGGATACTCAACCACAGTGCTTGGCGGTGATTTCTTTTTCATCACAGAAATGAACGAAGCTCACAGAAGCATGTGAGCCTATACAAATTCATTCATTAATTCATTATCTTTCTGGAGTTTATCCAAGATGTCATCTGGCGAGAGGCGGATTTCACCCTGGACCGGGCGCCGGTTGGCCAGGCCCTTATATTCAGGCGCACAACCATTCACCCTGTCATTTCACATGCCCATATATGGACATACATCCATTCACTCTCACATTCAACAGGCATTTATATATATATATATATATATACACAAAAAAATCACCCAATCATTTATACAACATATACAACCGTTCACTCACCCACTCCTCAAATATATACGACAATTCACTCGCTCATTTTTATATCATAGAGAGACTCTTTCATTCACATGCCCATATATGGGCATACAACCATTCACTGTCATTACACATGCCCATATATGGACATACAAATATTCACCCTCTCGTTTCACATGCCCATATATGGACATACGACTATTCACCCTCTCATTTCACATGCCCATATATGGACATACGACTATTCACCCTCTCATTTCACATGCCCATATATGGACATACGACTATTCACCCTCTCATGTCACATGCCAATATATGGATGTACAACCATTCACTCTCACATTCAACAGGCATAGATATACACAAAAAAAAACAATCCAATCGTTTATAAAACATACATACAACCATCCGCTCCTTACATATATACGACAATTCACTCTTGCATTAACATGCCCATGTATGGAAATACAACTATTCACCCTGTCATTTCACATGTCCATATATGGACATACAACCATTCACCCTCTCATTTATACAACATATACTGCTCAAAAACTAACACTTAAACAACACAATGTAGCTCATAGTCGATCAAACTTCTGTGAAATCAAACTGTCCGCTTAGGAAGCAACACAGATTTATTTTGACTTATTTTAATGACTTTACATCAACGTTGGATACGCCTGTAGTTTGTTTTTCCACTTTAATTTGGAGCGTGACTTCAAATCCAGACCTCTGTGGGTTAATACATTTGATTTCAATTGATAATTTTTGTGTGATTTTGTTGTCAGCACATTCAACTACGTCAAGTACAAAGTAGTTAATAAGAATATTTCATTCATTTAGATCTAGGATGAGTTATTTTAGTGCTTTGAGCTGAATACACAACAACCCCAACCAATCACCCTCTCATTTCACCTGCCCATATATGGACGTATGACCAGTTCACTCTCTCATTCACATGTCAAACAGAGACATACGATAATTCACGCTCATTTCAACATCCAGGCACTTTAGCGTCACCAATGAATCTACTGCGTGTTTTTGACACTGGAGAACCCGAAGGAAACCCAGCCAGACACCGAGGGAACATGGACGCTTCCGCAAAGAAAGAATCAAACCTGGGACGTTCTTGCCGTGAAGCCAAAGCTTTAACCGCGTGTGTATATTCATAAAAATTTTAATTTTAAATGAGCACCTCGTGTCATTGACTCAAATTCCAAACAAGCCCATGGAGGCACAGCAAGATGCTTTTAGGGAAGCGTCCAATTTGGCCGCGACGGCAGGCGGGCTACATTAGCAAGGATCCTGTAAAATAAAAGAATTCAAATTCAAGAGTTTCGTCAAAGTGTGCGCCGGCAGCTGAGACGGTTTGCAAACCCAACGGGGGTAAAACAAAATAAAAAATAAACAACGCAAGCTTAATTACCACGTTAAAATATGCCGGGGTGCGAATATCCAATTATTCCGCGGCCGAACATTTGGAGCAACGTATCCGAACGGTTTCGACCGTCGTCATTAATGTTCGCCTCGCTGTGTTCGTGATGGGACACCTCATTAGCAGTCGGTCGGTAGCAGCTGGCTTCCCATCCCCCGGCCCATTACCGCATCCGACATGCTAAGACCTCCGTCGGCTATTCCGCACCCCCCCCTCCCTCCGACCTCTCCAAACACGTCCCTCGTGTCTCATATGACATCTGTATCTCGGGGTCTTGTGATGGAATGCCGTTAGCCCGCTAGTCCTCCGCAGGTGCTCCTCCGTTGGCCGCCGTCCATTTCGCAGGGGGGGGGGGGTGGTCGCCCCGGCAGGGTCTCGGTTTGACTGACGGCGGTACAAAAGGAAGCGGGCGCAGCTGTTTTCCGTCATCGGCACTTCGAGCTAGGTGAAAATCCCCACCTCTCGGACGCTAGCGGTACGCCGACACGTTGCTAAATCCGCCTAGCGTCAAACACAGGAAGGTCGTGTTCGGATTTAGACACCGCTCCAGGGGTTGTCTTGGAAGTCGCCCTTGGTTTACTTGCGAGCGGCGCTGACGATCGTGTGTCGATATGGCGTTAAAACGAAATAAAGCTATGAGACAAAACACGATAACGCGAGTTAGCCAAACTTGCGGGTAATCAAATCTAGACTTTCATCTCACAATAAAACCTCGGCTTTAGGATCGGATCCCATTAACGTGATGATAATCTGTTATTGTTATTCAGTTATTCGCTTATTGTTTTGGGAATTTGGAACCAATCTGTGAGGGAGTGGATCCAGCTCTCTTTACAATAATCCATAATTGCCAGGCAGCGTGATCGCAACTCTGAATAAACCGTAGACTAATCCAGTCTGGTCGGATATTAATCCCGAACAAAAAATATAAAATGTCCCAGAAGTACCTGTGTAACCTCACTTGAGGCTTGACATTTTCCGCGAAACTTACACACACAAAGAATCAAAAAAGTCGCGATGTAAAAAGTCGAAAAAATTCAAACCATTATCGGCCTCTGCGGCCGATCTCCAGATAATTTGGTGTTAAAGCTGTGTGACATTTCTGCGCAGAAGAAAAGCCATCATCTCTCGGAGCGCCGCCGAGGGAAGCGTTTATTCAACTCTAAAGGCTACGGAGAGGGGAATCAAAAGAGACGGCCAATTCCATTACATCATGGCAGTGTATTAAAAAGGCTTAAAGCACTAATTTCACAATTTCAGCTGCCTCTCTTGACCCCTGTTAGCTTCAGATGAGCTCAGAATTGAGAGGGAACGGACTCTAATAACATGGTGAGAAGCCTCTGCAGCCGGCGCTGGCCCACGCCGCGGCCCGGCAGCACAAAGGAGCCTCTATTCGACGGCGGACTTCTCGAAAGGCATCATTT
Source organism: Fistularia commersonii (assembly GCF_037954325.1). Lineage (NCBI taxonomy): Eukaryota > Metazoa > Chordata > Actinopteri > Syngnathiformes > Fistulariidae > Fistularia > Fistularia commersonii. The sequence continues at coordinate 21,348,785 of NC_141286.1, forward strand.
CAAGATTGGACTTAGCAGCAGAAAGATGGGGTCACTGCTGGAAAGATCCCCCCCCTTCTTTTTTTTCGGGAGGGGGAATCACCAAAGCAGCAGGTGAACCAAGAACTGGGATATGAGGTACATATACATTTATATAAAAGAGTACCGAACCTCCACGGGTCTTTAAATCTAAACCCCAAAATTGTTACTTCAAAGTTAAAGTGTTTCCACTTTGGAAACCAGGCTCTTAAAAACCAACCAATCAATTAAAAAAAAAAAAAAAAAAAAAAACGAAAAAGGATTGACGATCACAGGCGGGGAGTTGTTCTGGAAATGCCCAAGTTTGAGACGAAACAATGATCGGCGAACAAGAATACTTTATTGGGAAATCTTGGACGCGGCGGGTTTGGGTTATTCGACTCTGGAACATGTAAAATCATAAAAGTTAACGGTTTAAAGGGGAAACTGTAATTTATTTGTAATAAAATGTTGTGCCGTGCACATTTTTAGAAAAAAAAAAAATTATATATATGTATCACTGGAAAAAAACAAAAAAGCGGGAGTTACAAGCTCTTTACGAAGCACAGCTGCCCGCTCTAAATAGAGAACTAAATAAAGACCATAAAGACCGACGCGGTAAACTACCACCCGCGGTGCAATTGGTATTTTCCAATTTAGCATGCGGCGATATTTGGGGAAGCGTATGCGCGTTACACAATTGCTATTTCCGTGCATCATGTGGAGCTACAAGAAATGACATATTAAAATGTAACCGCCACACAAACGCACAACCGACCAGAGCCATCAAGGCATGGGATTTTCAAAAAACAAAACAATTGAGGGTAGCTACAATTAGCTTGAAAGTAGCAATGTAGCTTGCTTGTGTAAGAATAGCTTTAGCTTGTTGCGACTACTTCCCAACTAGCCTTTCTCTTCTTTCCAGCAATTTTTACGAAGCGTTTGCAGATTCTCGGCTGCCGATCGGTGATCACGCGACACGTCGGTCGACGAGAAACGGCTACGATCGGATCTCTGCGCCTTCTCATTAATGGTCTCCGCATCAATATAGCGCTTTCGACACCTTGCAGTATCAAGGCGTTTTGGACCGCATCATTAGCCACTGGCTAATTCAACATTTTGACGGGTGCAAATGCATCGCAGGTAGAAATTCCCCACACTCCGGGAAATGCGAGGGTCAGACCCTGGGAAAAAAAAAAAAAGACACAAAAAAACAAACAAAAAGGAAAAAGTGGGTCAGCGGCAACCGAGGTAGCCACCAGCTAAATCTAATCAGTCCAATTCCTCCTCATCCTCTGGGTAAAAACTAGGTAAGCACTTTTTCCCCGGAAACCCGAGTTCAAGTCGGGAACCTCGTTGATAGAACAGCTGTTTGGACCCAGATGTGGAGCATATGCTTATATAAAAAAAACCCACACGGGCTAGCATGCGCGCGCACTCACGCGCACACACCACCATGTCTAAAAAGCCACAGGCCGGGCACAAGATGATGGCAGCCGGCTCGATTAGGCAGCGCTCACAATCCTCTCTCTGTGACCGACCGCCACACACCCCTTCGCTACATGAAAAGTTCCTTTGACCGAAGGCAGAGAAACTCTGTGTAGCATCGGGTGATTGATACTCGGGAGTGTGTACGCCGTCCCCTCCTCCCTACGAGCACACACACACTGCGGAAGCTAGCGCCGGTGACGGAGAACGCTGCGCTACGGGGTCGAGGCGGAGCGATGAAAGTAAACACGGATAATGAAATCAGTGGTCGAGGGTGGACGACGAGGGGGGGGGGGGGGGGGGGCTACGAGGGAAACAACGTCGTCGCCTTGGAAACGCCTCTTGTTTTCCTTTGGCTTTTTTTTTTCTGACCGATAGCGTCAAGAGAGCTAGTTCCTCTGAGGAACGCCATCGATAACGGGCGGCAAGCAGGTTTGAAACCAACCTCCTCGGGATAAACAGAATTAACCATTAAATCAAATTAAATTATAAAGGAATTATCCAAAGCATTTAAGACCACTATTTTCAACACAAACGCCTGTTGTTCTCAGGTGCCTCCGAGTCCTATTAAGGTCATACACTACGAGTTACATGGTTATTTCCTTTTACCGCTTACTCAAAAGTAACTATTACGCAACCGTTATAAAACGGCGGATTTTTTTTTTTTTTTTTTTTTGGTTTGAAGCATAATATAATAGGCTACTCTCACCTTCAGCCGGTGAGATCCAAGCGCTCGCCGAGTGCGGCCGACCCGCCCTCGGCCCCGTCAATATCAATGAAAGGAGCTTCCAAGCTTATTTTTTTTTACACGTTGTGATCCGTGCCCTCGAAGACGAGGAACCCTTCCGATTTCACATTTAGAAAAAAGGGCTGAGAGATTCCCTTTTCTGATGCTAAACGTCTGCGAAAAGAAAAAAAAAACGCCATGGGTACGAAAACAGTGCCCTGCATTCATTAAGCCCGGACTTGGATGTGTCACGATCCAGCGCGGCTCCCATTACGGACAATAACAGCGGCAGGGAGTTCAGCGGGACCGAAAGGAGCCGCGACTACGAGGAGGGTTTTCTGGCAAAGGAGTCCTAACTGCCCCGCTGAGCTGGTATGAGGCTTCATTTGGAACCGCCACAAGGAAGCCTCTATATGCGGGGGCTCCACTAGAGAGGGTATTTCACACTTCAGATATTTCTATTTTCCCTTGACTGTCTCTTTATTCGACCTCTCTGTCAATAAAAGCCCTTCCCGTCTCTGCTGTGACCGTCTTCGAAAGACAGCAGCGCTGCGTTCAATAACCATGAAGCGTCTTCCGCCTGTCAATGTGGCATGCTAAGCTAACTAGACGTCACATACTTGTGAGGGTTACTTCCCCGACTTGTAGCGCCGATGCTCGTGGAGGTCAACGAATGACCGCAGCGGCACTTTAGCGAAGTTCTGCTCGGATCGAAGGCAAGAAAACCCGAGCGACGAGGACCTGGACTTGTAGTTGGTACTTTAGCTCGCCACGCTGCTTAGCGCACCAGCTTTGAAGACACTGTAAATGCACTGCGCCCCTTGGGGTCGGTGCACCCAAGCACCATAGAGAGGCGGGGAAACCACCACCACTAATTCAAATTTGTTATAAAAACGACAGCTCTAGTCAAAGGAAGCCGGCGAAAACAAACTGACTTTTTTTTTTTTATAGACGAGATAAAAATATGGCAGGTATCCCCGGGGTTAAATCTGCCATCTCAGAGGAGTCGTCAGACAGGGTAGTGCCGACAGCTTCATAGCCGCTTGACAGCATTCAACTTTTTGGGAACTGCCAGCTCTCTTTTCCACCTTTCTTTTTTATTTGAACATGAAAGATCAAGTCGACATGAAGGGGAGAGGAAGACCACAGCGGGACTGCGAGGCGGCGCCGAGGAGCTCTTTACGGACGGGTTGAGGCAAGGTGAGGGGTGGCCTATGACGCCAGTCGCCTTCGGGCCGATGGACACATCGTAGCGGAGAACGGGTCGACTTCCACGGCGAGTGGAGGCCCGGCAGTTCACTGCGTTTGCTACACCTGACCCCATCAGTAAGGTAAATACATCTATTCCCACATCCTTGTTCTGGGTCTACAGCAGCTTTCTGACAGAAAAGTTCTAAGACTACAGTTTGAAGAACTGTCAAAGTTGAACCTTTTAGTGTTTCCGCAGGGTATAAGGGACGACGATAGGGACACAAGCGACATGTACCTTTAGCGCCACACTTGGTGCATTTCACTTTGTTGCAAGAAAAGAAAAATAGTATTTAAAAATGGCACGCCATTGTCCGCAAGAAGGGGCGTAGCTTAGGAGTTCCATCAATCACCAAGCGTTTATGTCACATGAGTTTGCTTCTGGGGGAATAATGCAATGTTAAAAGAAGTTCTGGTACCAGAAGTCCAACAGGCTCGGATTGGAGAACCTGACGCACATTAAATTTTAACGCTATTTTGGAAATTGTGGACTCCAAACATGGCTGCATTTGCAAAGACAATAAGATCCCTTAAAACCAGGGGTTGTTCACCTTCTTCACATCAATACAGCGGCGCTTAACATCAATGTCACGAATCCAGAAGTCGCACCGCCCCTCCCCTGTCACCGATAATGGATGGACATGTGTTTTGGGATCTTGGAAGCTGACCTTTGACTTTTCGAATCTGAGATTTCATCACTTCATACTTTGTCCCATTAGCTGCGGCGCCTGGACACCGCGTCGGCAACGGAGGCCGGCACAATCCGATCAGTCCCGGCTGACCTCGAGGCATTCCTCAGACCTGAGGACACCGCTGTGGGTCAGACAATTGCGACGAAATGATTGCTAGAAAAGAAAAAGGGGAGGTTCCTAGATCCCTAAAGGCCAGAGTGTGTGGGGCGGCAAATGCTAGCAATCAACCTACGGGGAAGGCTGAAAGCATAAGCCAGCCTCTGTCAAGAGGAGGCAATTCTGAGAGGCTATTTCAGCAGCAGATCCGTAGCCACATCCACGATCGACTCCCAAAGCGGCTTGCTGATGAGCTACTGGGGGGGAGGGGGCAAGGCCAGTGAGGAACCCAACTTCAACAGCACGCTCTGTACCTTTCATCATTCCTGATCTCTACCCCTTCGGCATTCAGGGTCGCGGGGGAATCAAAAGCAACATAGAGTGGCATAAAACCATTTGTTCTGTCATTCACAAGTCATAGAGGACTACAACTGCTTACAAGTCATATAAAGGCCTACAACCATTCACCCCCTCATTCACAAGTCATACTGACATACAACTTTTGCCCCTTCATTCGCAAGTCATATAGAGGCATACAACCATTCACTTGCTCATTTGCAAGTCATAGAGGACTACAACTGCTTACAAGTCATATAGAGGCCTACAACCATTCACCCCCTCATTCACAAGTCATACTGACATACAACTTTTGCCCCTTCATTCACAAGTCATACAGAGGCATACAACCATTCACTCTCTCATTTGCAAGTCATAGAGGACTACAACTGCTTACAAGTCATATAGAGGCCTACAACCATTCACCTCCTCATTCACAGGTCATACAGACATACAACTTTTGCCCCTACATTCACAAGTCATATAGTCACATAACCATTCATCCTGTCATTCACAAGTCATATAGAGGCCTACAACCATTCACAGGTCATACCGACATACAACTTTTGCCCCCTCATTTGCAAGTCATACAGAAGCCTACGACCGTTCAGCCCTCATATCGAGGCATACAACTATTCACCCTTACATTCACACGTCAAATAGCCGATGGAGGGATGTATGTCGAAGGTACCTGAGGGTCAGGTGTCATTGCCATGACGAGCCTTGCGACGCATGCGCACCGAGAGGCCTAACCATAGCCGCCGATTTAAACAACATCAATTTACGGCCAAATAAACCGACAGGTGGATGAAATAATGGTTGTTAGCTTTGAGGCGTCACAACAGGCGACTAAAAGCGGGTGATTACACACAGCGGACCCTGGGGACCCGACAGCAGATGCGATGCCTTCCATTCATGGCTGGGGGGGGGGGGGGGGTCTATTGATCCGCCGATCCGCCCCTGCCAATTACACGTGACAAAGTACCGTGGTGGTCGGAGGGGGGCAAATCATTTCAATAATAGCCGTAAGAAGATTGTTTTTCCGAAAAACGGGCGACGGATCAGTGGCGCCCCCTAGTTTGGAGCCGTTCCATTAGAATATATTCTTTCTGGAATATTTCAAAACTGACCGCCAGGCCTCCCCGCAGTGCACCCACACTGAACTGTGTGTGTGTGTGTATGTGTGTGTGTGTGGTGGAAAGGGGGACTTGACATGTCAAAAAAAAAAAAAAAACTGTTTACAGAGTAGGGGGATGCATCCGAGGAGGTCTGTGAAGATTAAACCGTGGAGAATGGTCCCGTCGGGGGTGCGGGAGGGGGGAGCTTGTCAAATGTTTACAGATTTCAACAAGTTATTTGCATCGTCCACTGGGAGACAATCAGCACCCCCTCCAAGCAGGATCGCAGAGATAAGATAGCGCCTAAATGGATTTTTTACACTCTTCTAACAAACACTTGTTTGCAAAAGCCATAGTTTTTCTTTATTTTTTTTGGGGGGGGGGGGGGGGGGGGAACTTTCAGGCGGAGGGTGGGGGCTAATTTCTGGAGGACCTACCGGGAGGAGGGATGTGTTTTGGATAAACACATTGGGGGGGGGTGGGCCAACACACACACACACACACACACACACATACAAGAAATGTGTAATTCGAGACTCTCTGCGTGTGGGTCCCTGGTCCAATTCTCTGGAATCAATCAAACCTCCCAAAGGAACTCCCCGGACCCCTTAATCTCCTGGTTTTATTACTTTCCAGACAGTCAGACCCTCCAACCCCCCCCTTTTGTACTGATCTCCAAGGAGGGGCTTTTTCTCCTCCTCCTCCTCCTGCCACTGCAGAGCGCTTTTCATGCAGGAGAGGGTCTTTCATCAGGACGGACCAGGCCGAGAGCTCCCCACCACCACACACACACACACACTTTCAACCCAACCGGCCTTTCGTAACACACACACACACACACACAACTATTTCCCCATCTTGCAAGAGGAGGGGGACATGTTGCACTCCGATATACTTCCTATTTACCCCTCCATCTCCTCGCAGTGAGGTGTGTGATAAGTGTGTGTGAAGGTGTTGGGGGGGGGAGGACATTTTTCTCATGGCTCTTAAATTCGTCTGTGTGAGTGTGTGTGTGATGCACCGTCACTGTCAGACAATTAACACACATCAATGATTTTTTTTTTAAGGGGGGGGGGGGGTTATCCATCAACTAAACGCGTATTGACGCCCCGGTAATGAGATGTCCGCCGGTCTGATGGTGCCGTCTATTCCCTGGAAGAAAGCGCTAATGACTCTTTGCATGGGGGGGGGGGGGGTACTCGACTTTTAAGCCCCCCCCCCTTAATTTTGATAATGGAGGGGGGGGGTGCATTTCCACAAACAAACGTGAGTGGCTTTTCTGCGTGAAACACGTGCTTTACCTGATCCACACACGCGTGTAAGTGTGTGTGCGTGCAAAAGAAAGTGGCACACACACACACACACATATATGTGTATATATATATATATGGTAGGTGGAAACCGTGGGCTTTCTTTATGAACTCGTGACGCGACGTCGAGTCCCGGAATACACACGGGTGGGGTGAATAAAAGTAGAAGACAAAAAAAAGGTGTGTGTGTTTGTGTGTGTGTTTTTTTTTTTTTTTACCTTTGTCGACATGGAGGAAGGTGAGACAGAGGAGAGAGAGGAGCCGCAGAGCTCCCCGCTCGGCCATCACTTTTCCACCGACGAAATCTTTGCCGCCCCCCCGCCGCCGCCGCCGCCGCCCCCCACCCACCGCCGGCGGAAGCTTCGCTTTCAAAACAAAAAAAAATAAAATAAATAAAAATTCAAAAAAAAAAAAAAAAAAAAAAATCCTTCAAAATTAACAACAAAAAAAAATTACAAAAAAAAAATCTCACGTTCGTCCCTTTTTTTTCTTCTTCTTCTTTTTTTTTCTCAAAAGTTCAAACATCCAAAAACGTGCGGGAACATCCGGCGCCAGGTAAACACTTCCGTCCGAGCCGCGGGTTTTAGGCGGACTGCTTGTCCTCAACTTGGTTCGAAGAAGAAGAAGAAGAGGAAGAGGAGGAGGAGGAAGAAGAAGAAGAAAAAACACACTCTCCCTCTCTCTCTCTCTCTCTCAAACACACACGCACACACACGCTGAAATCAATCCATTGCCACGGAGGCGCAGCGCAAACACGCAGATCCGTGGAGCACCGGCGCGCCGACGGGGCCCACCCGGGAGTCCACGGGACGTGTGTGTGTGTGTGTGTGTGTGTGTGTAAAGGTAGGGAAAGAAAGCAGGAGATCGGTCCGTGGAAAAAAAAAAGAAAGAGAGAGAGAGGGAATGAGAGGGAGAGGGAGGGGAGAGAGAGAGGATCCTCGGCCGTGGCCAGCTCGCTGCTCCACGGACGGGACGTAAGAGGAGCGCGGCGTGTCGAAGGGCTGGATCTCCGGCGGCTCCCCGGAAAACGGGCCGTGGATCTCAGGATCCGGGGATCCGGGATCCCGCGGCGACAATGAAAACCCGGTGCGGGTTCTACGAAGGAAATCCCCCCAGTTCCTTTTTTTTTTTTTTTTGCAGTGTCCCCCTAGGGGACTGCGGGGGAAATATTTTTGAAAGGTTAAAAAAAAAAAAAATTTTTGGAAGGTGGCTCAAAAATTTTGTGAGGATTTTTTTGTCCTTTTTTTGCATCAGGGACCAGGGATGAAAATATTTCCGCGGACCAGTTAGAGTCGCGGGGGTTCAAATAATAAAAAGTTTTCTTAGTTCAACAATTCAACAATGACACTTTATATAAGGAAATTACAATGATGTAATATTATCGTAATATCAAAATATAATAAATCAATAACATCATAATATATCATTATATAATATAAATTATTATATTAATAATATAAAATATAAATAATATATAAAATATAAATATATATTAATATATATTCATAACATTATCAATTATGAATTATTAAATCATTCGCTGTTCACCGCAAGAAGCACAGGTGCGGCGTTTGTGCATCACCTGTTGTGATGAACCCATGACTTCGGTAGGAATCTTTTGTTTTAAATGCTGCTTTCTTTAAGCGGGCAGTGTGCGTTCATTTCTGCAGTCTCATCGTTTCCTTGCTTCCTCCCAAATAAGCTCTCTCTGGCTCATTTTTTCCATTTGCAACAAGAAAGATTTTCTTTGCGGACGAGTACTAAATGGTTCGCGGACCGGTAACAGATCCATGCCCTTGGGGACTTAGAGGTAAACATTTAAAAAAAAAAACAATGTAGAAACATTTTTGAGGATGCGCAAAATTTTTGTGAGGTTTTATTTTTTTGCAGTGTCCACTATGTTTTCCTGACATGTCCTATGAAGGGCTACATATGATGGGGGAAACCACAAAAAAAAAGATTTATTTTTGTGAGATCTCATAAAAGTTTCGCAAGATCTTGTAAAAATGATTTTTTTTCCCCCCCATGTCCTCCATGACACAACCAAATAAAAAAATTGAACCATAGAAAGGGTAGGGTTGAACAATGGGGTAGACACTGAAAAAATATATATATTTAAAAAAAACAATGTTAAACATATATTTTTTGTAGTTTTCAATATTTTTTTTTAATTTCGCCCCCCCTCATGTCCCCATAGCGCCTCCGAAGGGAACATTGCAAAAAATAGTAATTTTTGCAAGAAAAGTTTGTCTTTTATTCCCATCCCAAGAGATTTTGCAAAAATTAGTAATTGTCCTTTTTCCCATACCCTTTTACCATGTTGTCCCCTTATGGAGGTCCTTAGGGGAGAAACCATTTTGAAGAGCAAAAAAAATATATCAATTTTTGTGAGATCTTACAAAACTTTTGTGAGATCTCACAAAAATAATTTTCATTTTTCCCTTTTTTTGGCATTGTACCCCACATGCAGGGGACAGGGGTGGAATCATAGTGTCTACTAAGTGTTAAAGAAAAAAAAAAAAAACAACATGGGACAGAAAAAAAGGGTACGTCAAAAAAATACAAAATTTTAAGATCATGCAAAACATTTTTTTTTCACCCTTTAATACATTTGGCCCCATGTCCACTCAAAGACACTCCTAAATTAACAAAGAAACATAGATAGATATAAATTATATATATGTAAATACGCATGTAGATATGAATGTGTAAATGTGTATGTATGTATGTATGCACACACACACACACAAACACATACATATAGATATAGATATAAACATGTATATATAGATGTATTTATACATCTATATATATGGTCTGGATACACAAAGCGGCATGTCGAGGGTGTTGTGTTTCCAATGTCTATAAAGGTGCATGCGTGTGTGAGCGTGTCTGTCTGTGTGTGTGTGTGTGTGAGTATGTGTGTGTGTGTGTGTGTGTGTCGCGGGGGGACAAATCAGCACGCTCCAATACCTACAATTTGATAGTAACACCTGAGTGCTCCCATTGATTCAGCCGTTCTTCCATGCAGAATCCAAACTGAGTACTTTCTATTTCACAGTATTTGCAGGCCGCCTTTACCTAATTAAGCACTCTGAAGTACTCCTGCCGTCGCCGAGGACCTCTGCAGAAATTTAAATCATTTATATGGTTTGTTTGCCTTTCGAACAATTTGTGGCCCGCGTAATTACCAGTGTATTGACGTGTAATAACCTGTCGGCCGTTCGCCCGCCGACTCTCTGCGGCGTGCGCGGCTCTGTCCGGCGAGGCTCGCGTCTCAGGCAGAGTAAACACCGCCTTTTCGTCCAGCATGACAAATATCCAGGGTGATGCGACCTGCGGGGAGGATCGATGGAGGGAGAGGGTAAACAAAGATGGCCACCGGACGGAGCTTTGCACTGCAGCTGTGACGTATCGGTGTGTCAACATTACATTACGCGATAATAACACGCTCGAATGTAAAATGTTTGTATTTTTAGGCCCCTTACTGTATTTCTGTGGATGTTTTCGAGATGATATTCTCAGTAAAACGAGCCGCTATTTGTGTCGTAACCCCTTGCTTGCCGTCTTTCGGTTGTTATCCAGTTAGAATTCTAATTTTGTCTGCCTGCTCCGACCAAGGCCGGATGGACTGAGGTCAGGAGAGCCGACTCAAGGATTTTTTTATCCGCCCAGGCGGGGTTGTAAATATCGATCCGGCTGAAATCAGTCAAAATCCGCCTTCATTCGGGCCAGGGGAGCCGTCGCAATCCGGGGGGAGGTGAGTTTAATGGCCACTGATCCGTAGCTTCCCCGCCGTCAATCAGCTTTTGAGCACATCATCCGTACATCCCATAATTAGCTCACGACCCAAAACAGTGGGGGATCCCCGACGCATTTTTAATCTGGACACAATCACGGCGGCTGGGTGTCAGAAGGAGGTGACGAGCGGCACGTCATACTTTCTCCCGTGCCGGTCGGGTCACACCTATGTGGACTGCTGCGCCATCCCATAATACAAAGACTCAGATATATGGGAGAGCTCCCACAGGAGGTGTGATACTCCCTTTGGTGGATTCAAAATGCCTCTGGATGCGACCGACACGCCTGTTTCCGATTGCTTCCCCGACTGCGTTCCTCAGGGCTCAACCTTCGGCCCGTTTCCCTTCTCCGGATGAAGGACTCCTGTGATTGGTCCGGTCTTTTACATTCCAGTGGCCATTTTGAACCCTGATATTAGCAGCCTTAGCCTTCTGCTAAGCGTCACAAGTGGGTTATTATCAGGATCCATCAGGTGTAAGAACTTCAGTTTACGAACGCCCCTAATTGCAAACAAATCGCCCTACGAACTGTTTTCGGTCACATTTTGAACCGACCTGTACAAACAAACAAACTCGCAGGCTTTCCGTGTCGTAGCGTAGCCGCAGTCGTGCATGCTAGTCCGCGCTGTCTACATCGTTTATCCTTGTGTTCTACTGTTATAATGCTTTTCTTTCGTAAGCTGGTCCTCATTATGGCTCCCAAAAAAGTGCGAACAATAGTGGTGTTAAGAATTTTATTCAATCGGAAGAAGGAAAAAATAGCTAAACATGAGAGCGGCGTTCGTGTTACGGATCTCGCTAAGCGCTACGACGCAGCTAAGTCAACCATTTATAAATCTCTGAAGAACAAAGATGCGCTAAAGATGGCTGATGTGGCTAACGGCGCGAGTACAGTATTTTTCTGACTATTGAGCGCACCTGAATATAAGCCGCACCATATTTTGACTGTGTCTATAAGCAGGAGGTGTCCAGGTGGTAACATGACGTATTTACACAGAATTTTTTTTTATTTATTTTTTTACTTTCAATGAAATACATACCGGTAACATCCACAAATACGTAGTGGAAGTCTTTTTTTTCCTGAACCGTGCCTGTAAATAACACAAGGAAAAGTCCATCCGTCCATCCATTTTCTAACCCCGCTTTTTCCTACTTTAGCTGATTGCACGCTAAAACCATTATAAGTCGTCTTTTTCAGTGTCGGAATTGAACGGCCTCAGAATTTCAAAGTGATTTGATTGGTCCGATGTAACGAGGCTAAATGTTTTAGTGGCATGAAGCTCATTAGGCCTAAAAAAAAACAAACCATAAATTAGCTGCATCATTGTTTAAGCCGCAGTGTTCAAAGCGTGTGAAACAAGTAGCAGCTTATGGTGCGGAAAATACGGTATATTAATGAAGCAAAGGTCTCAAGTCTGAAAGAAGTAGAAAAGTTAATATAAGTTTGGATTCATAAATTTCAGCTTTCTGGAGCTAGCCTTCGTGGGGGTCTCATCGGCAAGAAGGCTATACTTTTGCTGATTTAGTGAAGGAAATGCAGGGTACAAGCGTAGAAGAACACCAGAAACAGTAATAACTCAGGTTATCTTTGATTCCTTTCTCTATTTTTTTTGCCACAAATAAACCCATAAAGAGTTTCCAAAGAGTACAGTATGTTTGGAGGAGCGGGAAAAATGGACGGATGGGTTTTACTTTGATTTCTGTGGGAAAAATTGATTTGGTTCGCAAATGTATACTTAAAATATGTATTGTTTCTCTTGCATAACAGCATGAGCATATATGGCACAATACAATTGTTTACATTTTTGGACATTGCCTTACTCTGATGACATCTTGCACTGAATGGACTCAACTAAATAGGAAGCCCAGCCTCAAACACTTCCAAACGTCCGTCATGGCGGAACAGTATTGAAGAATCGAGATCTCGGATTGGCCGTACTGTATGTCGATCAAGCGCGTCAATACTGCAGCCGAGATGGACGATAGGCTAACAGCTAATTTTTAATGACATGCCATCTATCCACACTACCTGTGCTGTTTGTTTATTCTGTGGCTCGCGATTGGGCCATTTTTTTGCCGTAGAGCAGCGGTCCCCAACCCCCGGGTCGCAGACCGGTACCGGTCCGTGGATCTATTGGCACCCGGCCGCCCAAGAAATAATCAATTATTCCCCTTGGATTTATTATCAGAGTCTTGATCTTTATTTTGAAAAATCTCTTGGTTACATCTCGGTAACTTGAGTGCCAAAAATGTAATCCACTAGTTAGCAAAATGAGTAAAAAACAGGCGTCGGACAGGAAGTTTCTTTTCGAATGGGTAAAAGGTTTAGTGAAGAGATAGAAGAAGAGCGTATAACTTCCAAGAAAAAGACAGATTTTAACAGACAATACCAGGAGTATGCGACAATGACGCAATGAAGCTTTCATTATACTCTTGTTATGTTGTTAGCGCAATGTTACGAGGAAGCTGCTAATAAAGTTGCATACGAATACAAGGTGGACTTATTATTATAGTTGCACAGTGGCGGGCCGTGCATTTCACACCTAGGCCTTCAGTAGTGCTCTATTTATCAATCCACCCCTCAAGAACGGTTTTATGGCTATAAAAAACATCTTATAATGCAGAAATGTGTCTCGTTGCTGCCTCGGTTAGGTGAAATTTACTAACCCAGTGTGGCTCCAAACACCATTGGCAAATAACAAGCAAGCCTAGCAATACAGCCTTGCAATATAGCGATTCAATTTGCGGTGTTCCTTGGACATTGTGAGCTCATATTTAACGGACAAATCCTTTTCCTTGCTGTAACAGGCCTAGCTAGCTTCGGAATGGCCCGGCCTTTCTTGACGATGTCTAGCTTTTCTTGAAAAGTCCGTCTTTGACAATAAATCTGCAACCACATCAATTTCCTCTGTTCCTTCAGCCGTCACAGGTTGACAAACTAGCTATTGCATCAACACAACTATATTTGTGTTTGTGCAGATCGCTACAGATGCAGCCTGGCTAGCACACTCTCTGACTATCCGATCAAAGGGCGTATGAAATGCTGACGTTACTGTAGCCTTCTAGAAGGCCTTGGTGTCACAACTCAAAATCTGATCGGTTTCATCGAGACTTAGTTTTGGCTCGAGCGCCTGTAAATCTGATTCTGCGGGCAGTTTTCCTTGACTTTGACCCTGCGTGATCACAAATTATGACTGAAATGTGATTGGTTAAATGCTTTGATCTGAAAATACATGTCTAGAAGCAGCGCAGCCAGGGAAAATGAGATGAAAGGAAGCAGACAGACCATTTGGACTTATACAATAAAGTATTCATGGACGAAATAGAATTAAAATCAGATTTAGATATTTTTAGGCCAGCAGAGAAGGCCTTGCAGGCCCTGATTGCCAACCACTGTAGTTGTAATATAAACAATCTACTTGTACCCCCCCCCCCCCAGTTCACGGTAAAATTGTCAAGCATTGATTGGTCCGCGGTGAAGGTTGGGGACCGTTGCTGAAGACTTTATTTTGAAAGGCAAGGCTCGGTGAATGACCCGCGTTGGGCGCCCCTGTTCTACTGTATATTCTTATATTCTGCTTTATTCTGACTTGGGAATAATATTTGTATGAGCGGGTTCAGTTCAAAGTCACTAGAAGTAGCAGTAAATAATCCGTGCAGAATAGTGCGGTTTGACACACACACATTTATGTGCGCGTCGACGGGTCGCTGTCTCGGCCAGAGAAGACTTGGACTGGAGTGACGGGTCCGTCACTTCAAAGTGCTCGGCGTGATTCCGTCTGCGTCGCGTTGTGCCGCCTTGCAAATGAGCCGCCACAAACACCATTATAATGATCGGATGAGTCACTCAAGGTCTTCACTATGGCAACTAAAAGCGCCTTCATCCCCCCCCCCCCCTCCCTCCCGCCTCACAACAAAAACGGCGGCAGTACATTCTCCATTACCGCCTTCTCGCTCAGTCGTAGATTTGCTGTCAAGTGTTCAGACGTACATTAAAAACTCGGACATCCTCTGATTAATGTCGATATGCTCTAAGATGTGCTTTCGTGTGGTGGATCATTTCAGCGTCATGGCGTCTAACTTAATTACACATTTATTACACCTTATTTACACATTTATTACACCTTATTTTACACATTTATTACACCTTATTTACACATTTATTACACATTTATTACACTATAATGTAACACTCAATTTCCCTGCGACACCCGTTGACCTTCAAGTATTTATTGGCAGACCTTTCTGATTTTCTTGTTGATTTTCATTTTTTTAATTCTTTTAACAGCAAGCGCCTGTCCAGAGACAATGGAAACCAAAATATAAAAAATAAAAAATAGAAAAATAAAAACATAAAACCTGTGGATAAAACCTGCAGCCGTAAATTGATTTTAGGTCAAATTCTAGATACGTTGGCATTTATTCTCCAAGCCGGACTTATGGGCAGATTACCAGTGTGATCCCCGGCTCCTCCAGCTGTGTTGAAGTGTCCTTGAGCAAGATATTGACTTTCTAATCGCTCCTGATGCCGCGCCATCAGTGTGTGAATGTCAGCGAATGTGTTTGCAAGTTGGCAACTTGTATGCCCCCCTCTGCCAACTGTGTGTGTGTGTGTGTGTGTGTGTGTGTGTGTGTGCCTGTGTGTGTGTGTGTGTGTGTGACAGTGCAATAAAAGCACTTTGAGTAGTCAGTGAACTAGAAAGGCTAGATAAACGCAATCCATTTGCCATTTAGACACCCACACCCACATGCACACACACACACACACACACACACACACGCTAAAGATCCATTCTTTGTGGCGGACATCGGTTTTGAGTGGAATTAACATTAGCCCGTTGCAATAGCCTTGTTTGCAACATATTTATCAATTCCTGTCACACACACACACACACACACACACACACACACACCTGACCACAAACAACTTGTGTTTGCCTCCATCTGTCTTTCCACAATTCGGAAATTTCAACCTTTCCTGTGGTATTCTATCACGAGGTAGAGGACAGTGAACGCCTCGAAGGTTAGTTTGTGGCCTCTGTCCAATCCGAACATAAACGTCTAGACATAAAAATCCGTTATAATTACTTTAATAACACTGGGAATACATGAGGATGCTGTGGGGTCGATAAGTATATTTGTCTTAGCAACAGTTTGACATTTAAATGCTGACACGCATGTGTGTGTGTTTATAATATTTGCACACACGCAAAGGCAAAACAGCTGATGTGTACCTGGCCCAAACGCCAGACTAAAGATGGCAGCAGCACATGGTGGATTACCTTCACCTGCCACTGCACACACACACACACACACACACACACACACACACACACACACACACACATACACACAGACAGCCACCTCCTGCAGGGGTCACGCAGAGGGCGAGCAGCGCAACGGCATCCTACTCCAATTTCCTTTTAACAAACTGCGTCCCCTTGGCTTGAACCCTGAACGTTCCCTGTTGGATGACTGGGAAGGGCGAGCAGGAACGCATGGATGTCACCGGAAACCTCCGTCTGGCGTTATGCAACAAATAAAAACAAATCCATCGACGCCTGGAGGGAGAGTCATCAGAAATTAAAGTACAGGGACACACGCAGACGTGAAAGTACGGTATGTGCTACTGAACATTATAAACCCTCTAAATTTGAAAAGAAAAAAAAATGTGCATACATTGGTCCTTTAAAATATAAATTTAATTAAATCTTGCATTTTTTTCATATCTTGAATGAATTTTCCCCATTTAAAATAACAGAAAAAATAATGTTTTTTTTTCCTATTCAAAATAACAGATTTTTTTTTCCTCATTTAAAGTAACAGAAAAAAAAAAGTTTTTTTTTTTATAATTGTATTGCGATGATATTCACGCACCATATTGGTCACACGTACGCCACGTTCATGCTTCGTTATTATTTCGTGCTTCATTTCCATAGAAAGCATCTTCTTTCTGGGTTCACCGCTTGCTTTCTTAGGGATTATTAAAAAAAGATCACAAAATAAGCACAAAGATATGAAATGACGCCTCACATGAGATGAGGAACACGACACCAGATATGTACGAACTACCGGGACAAAGGGGCCAAGGGCTGCTGGAAGCTGCCAGGCTTTTTTCAAAATTCAAGTCATTCAATTTCAAATTTTGATTTTCTTGCTCTTGTATTCATATGAGGAATTTTTTTTTTTTTTTGGAATAAGCCGCAAGTTTCCATTTGTAATGTGAGATATTTACGGCGAAAGATTTTTTGAACTTTTAATCAAATACATACCGTAATTTTTTTTCCCCCCCGAACAGCTCCTGAAACATGTCTGGTTAAAAAAAAAAAAAAAAAAAATAGAAAATAAAATAGCCTATCATGAAATCCTCTTGGTCCGATACAAAGAAGCTAAATATTTTGGTGTCGTGTCAATGTTCAGTGAAAAAATAATAGTTCATAAATAACGGTAGAATAATTTGCTCGCCAATGTACTTAAATATCTGTATGTAGGTCGGCGATGATCACATGACCACCCGCGTTTACGTCCTGTTTAATGGAAACTCACATATTTATGCTCCGCCGTAATCCTTTCCGGATCTCCAGAGCCTCATTTATCATGCCGTGTGTAGTCCTAATGCGGCGGAGTTAATGGACCGATGTTTTTTTTTTTTTTTTTTTTTTCCGCCGACAGGAAACGACACGGTCCGTCCGACCAGCCGAGCCGAAGTCCAGAATTCCGTATTAAATAGGGGAGACGTAGCTATGCTATATTACCGACCTGCGTTTGCGGACGGTTCTGCGCTTTCTGTCGGCGGCGGTTCGGATTGGGTTTTTCGGCGGACGGCGGTTGCGCGGGAGCGTGGGAACGGTTTCGGCGTGAGCGGATTCCATCTCCGCGTCCATCGCCTCGTAAGCCCTCGTAAGAACTTCGAAGCCGGATGCTAGGATTCTAGGTGGAAGTAGGTGTAGCTGGTCTAGGGGGTATATATATATTTTTTTTTCTTTTTCAATGGAAGAAAATGCAGCCTCGGGAGTCCTCACCCCGTCTCTTCCTCTTCATCTCACGATGGCTGATGCTTCCTTAACATCCCAGCAGGAGGCGGCTGCATGGAGACACCGGGCTAACAAACCGAGCGGTGTAAACACGGGGCTTCAAAATGAATACTCGATGCGGCGCGGGTGCCTGCTTTGAGTTATATCCGTTTAAATATGTTTAAAAGAGCGCCGGCCGCAGGGATCCTTGAGTTACTGCCGCTCTTTCACGGGTAAATATTTGCTGCTTTTCGGGAAACCCTGTTGATGCGTTACGAACACGCGGCGCAAGAAGTACATTAAATCAAGAGACCGTAAAAACGATGTGCCGTTCAACCCTCGACTATTCACCGTGTTGTTCGAATTGTTGACGCCCCCTTATCCTCCCACCGCCCAGACGGGTTTGTTTTATCGTCCAGTCCTGAATGGATGGCTCTTTTTGCTCGTAATGAGCGCCGTTGAGACGTGGTGAAGTTACTTGAGGGCCCGTCTGGGCAACACATGCAGCCACCCTTCCGCCCCCAGAGATGTACGACCGCAAGCAGCCTTCCCGTTGGCTCGCCTCCCGCCTCCCGCCTCCCGCCGGCCCCCGCTCTTGTGGTTGAGGGCTTCTCTTCCTGCCAGAGGAGGTCGGCTGTTGTTGTTGGAATTGCCACGGCCACTCACAGAGAACTCTCTCAATCAGCGAGAGGGAAGGGGGGGGGGGGGGGGCGACGGATCGCGCCGTCTCCTAAACGGAGATCAAGGGGAAGATACCAAACAAGAGGCAGTACCTCATCTTGTATGCTTCGCGCGCTCGCCGAGGCCAGGGAGACGCATTCAATTTGACCCGACAAATCAGACGGCGGCCCTCTTGAGTGTTTCATTTTGATTTCCATAGTCGGCGGCAATTTGACTTGTATGTTCTCTCTGTTTACAACCCTCCCTCTCTTTCGCCGCTCCCCGCCATCTCAAGCAGGAACTTGTGTCCACGCAATGTTTTATCCGTGATGGATGATCATACGTCTCCGGCGGGGAGGCGGCCGATGGACGGGTCGCGGCGTAATGAGGCCGCGCTACAGCGGGCTCGTGCGGACCGACAAGGATACGGAGAGTACCATATTGCGATAATGGGAAGGTGGCGTTGGGGGAGGAGAAGCGCGAGGCTCTCCAACAGGGAAGCAAAACACGGGCAATCTGTTCTGGCAGAACAGATTGAAACGATTACCGCGAAAGTAATATTCAGTTTTGTGACCCCCTCCCTTATCCGCCACCTCTCCCTCCCGCTACACCCCACTTCATCTGTCGTGAAGAGCACAAGTGCTCCAACCCAAAGCGAGAAGAGTCGCCGCCACGGCGCCTTGGATCTTTTTTGGTTTCATGAATTACAGTACAAGTGTGAGGAGCAGTGACTGATACCCAGATCAGAGGGGACAACATCTTGAAATGGGTGGAACTGTTTCCATTCGCGCATTCATATTCATTATCCATACCGCTTATTTGGCACCCGGGGTAAAAGGGCTGCTGCAGCCTATTCCAGCTGTCATTGGGTGGAAGGCGACATTCACCCTGGACCAATCGCCAGTCTATCGCAACACCAAATATGGACATGTACAACCATTCACTTCCCTTATTGACACCATCTAATGGTCATCTCATTGACACTTCTGGGCAATTTAGGGTCTCCTACAAAATTATGGCACATTATCTCCACTGACCATTGGTAATTTGTAATGGTTTGGCCGTTCATCGGCATCGGAATCAGCTTTACTGACCAACTATGTTAAAAAGTACAAGACATTTGGATCTGGTTGACAGCTACACCTCCCACTGGCATGAAGGTAAACAGGGAAGGTTTTGAACAAACCATCCATGTGGGATGACCACCTAAGATCCTAGGAGATGGTGGGTCCAAAGAACCCAGGTATCTGCACGTATCTGCTGTAGCCACAGTGCTGTTAGCATGGGGATGTACCGGGAGGTGCAAGTAGAGGCGCCACCCAAAGGCCACTTCCATCACCAAAGTCTTGAGCAGGTCATTTCCAATGTAGATCTCCGCTGCAAACCGGCGGAAACGTCTTGCTATCGGATTCTTTGAAACCAATTTCAACCAAAATCAGCGGAAATGATCGAGCGCCACGAGTGACCCGGAGTCAAAGGTGCACTCACCGCAAGACGGGATCAAAATGTGCTTACTCCCTCTGGCGGTTGGATGAGGGGGTGGTTTACGGTTTTGTTTTGGGTATTTTTTCCACACGGAATTAGGATACCACCATGATGCGCCCGTCTCTTTCCCAGGCAGTGGGATGTTTGGGGTGTTTACCTTCAGGACCCTTTTTTCCTTTAAGTCCAGCAGCCTCTTCTGCCCTCAGCCGCCAACCGATTTAAAACCAGTGAGAGTGAGCAAATGGCGCGACTCGACCTCTGCGGTAAATCTTCACTACGTAAAGTGTTTTCCATCAGAACACGCGTGGCGAGGTGACCGCGGCTGCAAAAGCAATTCGTCCGTCGCAGAGGACGTCTGCGAGCGGGAAAACGCGCCGTGAACCAAGCGCTCCGCCGCTACTAGTCACGCAGATAAATGACGCATTAACTCCCCGCGGCCGATTACAATGCATTACACCAGAGCGCCTGTCTCCTCCACCATAGTTATTTATTCTTGCCCTGTAATTAGGCCTGCCCGGAAAAAAAAAAAAGTCGATTTGTTTACCCCAATGTTTCTTTCTCATTACGTCTGGAATACATCCCCTGGAGAATTACTCCGCTTGTAGTGCAGAGCACACCGGTTGGCCAAGCGGTTTTCTGCAGTGATGGATTGTGGATTCCTCTGTTCTCCGATTGTTTTGGACGTCATGGTACATCCGTTGTGCGGTGAATTTATACTTGTTTGCCCATCCCGGTTTTGTGTCAGTATCATAAGGTTGCTACTTAATACGCGCCATTTACGTCCGATCGCCTGCAAATCAGTGCAGGGAAATGGTACAACGGTGTCTCGACGTGACGGCGGTGGCCACGTTGCCTCCTGTGACAGAGGCTCATTCTGCGTATCGTCCCTCAAGGGGTCACTTCCAATATGTGAAACCCGCCAAAGTCACGAGCGAGGATTCGGATTTTTGAAGTCTGTGGCCAACGGCGAGACGGTGAATGCGAACAACGGCGTCTTTGTTTACGCATACACGAATAATCGGGATACACCGCAGGCAGACGGTACCGTCCGCACTCGTACACCCGATCGGGAAAAAGTGCGGGAATTATCAGATCAACAAAATATACACAAACGTCTGACCTCGCTGTCTGCCGCGGACGTGAGGCAGAAAGAGAGGTGAAAACCGCTACAGAAGATTAAACCAGACATGTAGCGTTATGTCACACTGTGAGTTACCCCTATTTTTTTGGACTGGGACTTTAATGGGTTCATTTCTATGAACTAATACCAGAAAAAATGAAAAAAAGCAAAGCGGTTGAATTGCACTTAAGTTTGCATTGTGAAACGTGCACGATTTCCAGGGGGATGGATTACACCGACGCACAATGTGCATTAGCATATAGGACAAGGCGGATGAGACCACGGTAGGAGCGCCTCTACCCTCTGTTAGCATCTTAATGCTAAACATGTTGGAGCTAGGACGCAGGATGCTAATATTAGTTTTGTATGGGTGTGGATATCGATAATATTAGCTTTGTACGAGTGAACAAACCGGAATGTTAGCTTTGCAGAAGGGCGCGCGTCATTAATATTAGCTTTGTACGAGGGCGCGCGTCGTTAATGTTTGCTTTGTACTAGTGTGTGGGTCGGTAATGTTAAATTTGCAAGAAAGCCCAGGTCAGTAGCGTGCACGGGTAGGTTATGTTAGAAGTGGGGAGGTTGGCAATATTAGCTTGCGCAAGGGCGGTATTGTTAGCTTTGTATGAGCGTGCATATCAGTAATGATAACTGCTGTGAAAAATAATTGCTAATGCGAGCATGCAGTGTCGTCGGTCAACACTCAACTACATGTTGGGGCCCAAATCCAGAAATAAAATATCTAAGTCCACAATTTTTTTCCCTTTAAATCCCGCGCAAAGTATTTTTGGCATCGGTTGGATCTATCAAGTCGTGGGGTTTGGCGTCCCAGCAGCGTCTTTGTTTTTTGACTATTGGTTAGTTTTAGGCAACAGAGCTCTTGGATTAGGGTTTGGAAAATATCATGGTCTGGGTTAAAATAGAAATCAATCTTGACCGCGATACGTGGCTGAACACTCTAAGTAGGTTAATGGGATTTTCTTGGTGGGAATCTACAATCAAGAGTCAATAGGACTCGTCGTCCAACTGGAAATGAATTTGTACAAGTTTACACGGCGCAGCGGAGACAGATCAGTCTGAACTGAAGTGAGGGATCAATCGCCGGAATTATTTAGATCAACTTAATATTTCATACTGTCCTCGTTAGAAGCTTCTAAAATTTCCCCGCCGGCTTGCATCACCCGATTCCGACAAATCTGCTGAAAGTCTTTGCCCCAGTGTGAAACCCTGAGAAACGCATCGTCCGCCGGTCATGGCCGTGGGGGTTACGAGGCGTTTCGTCGCTACGCCAATCACGGGGCGCTGTCAGAAAGAAAAGTTCTAAGAATGCTGTTCTACGACCATTGTCCCATTTGAATTCCATTCCAGGAACTGCACTCCTCCAGGAGGAACCTGCTAGCTTTTCATTCTCACATGCATGACGCAAGTGTCCGCAAAGTGTACCTTCAGCGCCACGCTCAAAAACAAACCACCGCAAAGACAACACGGACAACACGGAGAGAGGAGTTGCCATAGCATTCATGCTGTTAGCTAACTCCGTATTTCTGTTCATGCCCTGGAACCCCCCCTTGCGTCGGGGCAGATCAGAAGAGCTTAGACATCTTTGCCAGTCCTTTTCTTGCTATAATTTTAAAAATGGGAGTGACTACAGTCTTCAAGAAGTTTCTGGTAATGGGCATGGGTGATGAATTCTACCAAGCACCTATGGAACCGTAAAAGACCCCGCCTTAGAGAAGGACCTAAAATGCCTCTAAGAACTGAGGCCCGTATGCCAAGGAAACAGCTTCCTGGAAAGATTCTAGGAACTACAAAAAGTTTCTAGAAAGGGGATATAAAGAAGATAGTGTGTTTATACCGGTGTTGCAGTTAAACCCCAGGTATAACTGGGAATTTACTGATTCTGGTTGCTAATGGATTCCAGCACGCATCAGTTCCTCTTTCAGTTCCAACCTGTTAAGAAGCAGTACTTAGATGACACGGTTGGACAGAGCTGGTATGTTTTAGCGCTCCTCAATGCTACGCTTGGCAGCAGCGAAGCCCGAGGTGAACACACACACACACACACAGCCCTTCTCTGAGTCTCATCACACACACACGCCAAGTATTTAGCGCCCCGACTCCAGCGCCACGTCCGAACTTGTGCTCGCCGCGTCGGTGTCTTCGCCGACCGAAGCATACAAGATTCCACCACTGAGACTCCTGGGGCGCGACTGTTTGCAACACGTGTACCGCTCTGTGTGCCGGCCAATCAGGTCAACGAGGTGAACCCCTTCAAATATGGAATAATTATCAACTGGCCCAGGCTGGTCGGGGCAGGCGTTGCATGAAATCCCACACCTGCCCGCGGCTTGTCTCAGCAGGATGCTTGTTAACAGGGTTGCACCTCCATATCTGCCCCGGCAACACCTCGCAGCACGGATCATTACAGCTGGACTCGCTGCTGAGGCCTAATTGTGCCGTGACAGACATCGGTGTTTTTCCTCCAATCAGCCACCGGGGACGCCGGGTTACGTAACGACATCGGGAAGGGCGGCGAGGAGTGGCTCAAACACGCAGGTGGGATTTCTTTACTAAACTTATGTGTGACGAATGTATGATATACCCCCCATTTAATTGGAGAAACTCTAGGTGAAGTTGCGGCGTCCTATATCGGTTTATCGATGCTCTTCGCTTCGCTCCAGTTTCAGTGTCTGAGAAGTCACTTCTCTGTTTCTGCCTGCCTCTCCTGTCGATTCAGCTAACAGCGGCTAACAGCGGAAACCCCTGTGAGGCCGACTTCTTCGTCGGTCCATTTCTTGCTGCCTCTGTCCATTTTGTCGCAAGAAACCAGTTGGCCAGTGACAGCAATAGTTTTTAACGCTCCTAAAGAAATATCTAGTCATGGGCGCGGCATGTGAGTTCCACCAATCGCTGAAATGGCTCTGGAAGCTGAGGTCTGCGTCGCCCTGGTTCCTCTGCAAAGAAATGGTCTAGTTCCTGAAGGGGTTCTGGGATCTACGAAAAGTACTTTCTGTGCCCAAGGAACTGTTGACCACTGTCCGAACCTAGCTGCACGTAGAGTATACTGATTTATCGCGGAAAATAAAATGACTCAAAAACAGCTGCTAACCAACTGTTTCAATATTTTCATTTTAACAACTTCCTTATATTGGGGACAAAGGAAACAACTGTCCCTGTGGTTATTGACGCTAGCCTGCTGGTTTCGAAAATTTCTTCACGCCGATTGATAGGCCGCGATATGATTGGTCAAACCGACCGAACGCGTTAAACCCAGATCAGGACGTCCGTGTCTACGAGAGCTGGCGTTTTAGAGGGTAAACAAAAAAGCAAACAAATGGCTAGCTGTCAGTACGGTTATCTGCTCTTTCTTCCATTAGCGTCAGCCTTTGCCGTTTTTGTCGTTTGGCTCACTCCCCCCTTTTTGTCTTCCGACACCTGGGTCTTGCCTCCTCTTTCTCATTGGCTGATGGCAAAATGTAGTCCAATTGGCTAATGCTACTTGATTGAGCCGCCTAGCCGCACCCACTGTCCCCACATTAATGTGCAAATCCTGTGACGATTGACATCTGATAAGGTTTCAAACACCTCCCAACACACACACACACACACACACACACACGAAACCCCACCATAATGGCGGTTTGAGTGAATCCACTGTAAAAAGTAGGTCAAATATATCCTTGAGAAAAAGCCAAAACAAGCCCATTGGTGACGATTACTTCCCGTTACGAGCGAGTACAACTACTTCTGCCTGATACAACTACTGTTCCGGGTCTGTTGACGCTTAGCGATGTTGTAACAATGCCGTTGTCGTCCATTGTGTTTACACTGATAAACACGTTCGACTTTTTCAAGAGAGAAACTGCCGCTTCTGTTCTTCCTGACTGATATTATTCTGGATGTAACATCAATCCAGTTTTGATCCTTCCCTGCGGAAGGGGGGATCGTCTCATGAAAAGTGACTCCACCGTCGGCTTTGAAAAGCGCGTGTGTTCTCAACGTAGTTTGTTCATTATTTTCCCGCGCCTCGATCCGTCGGGGCCCGCAGAAGCGGCGGCGGCGACGCTAAGTCAAGAATCATTCTCACGCCGACTGCCGATGAATAGCGCTGGCATGATACTGCGTACGCGCCCAAAAGCACGTGCGACTCCGCGATCGCGATGCATGAAGCGCACCAGCTGCACAGCGCGTCGAGGTGTTGGCGCTGCGTGGCGTGGGGTGACAAACGCTCCCCCGAGAGCGAGCGCTTGCCGGCTTTAAAAGAGGGATGGAAGGGAAAACGCGTTCGCACTCGAGGCTGCGTCAGGGGAACGCTTTGTCGCGAGTGCGGAAAGGATGAACCGAAGATACGGTTGACTATTTCCGTCGCGGATCGGAAGACAATGAATGTCCGACGGCTGGGGATGATATGTATGTCTATCAATATTCCCTTCAGAAATCATAAAAATATCAGTTTCTATGCAGATGATGTAGTTTTAGAAGCACTATAAATCAGGATACATTGTGGGCAGACATTACCGTCCACATTCATACACCCCATAAGTAAAAGCGTGGAAATTAGCGGATAAAAACACACAAACCTTGGCTGAACTCCCCGTCTTTGTCTGTTGTGGGCGTGCAACGGCAGAAAAATACGCTACAGAGGATTAAACCAGACATTTAGTGCTGTGTTATACCATGAGTTAGCCCTACTTTTTATAAGTGGGACTTTAACGGGTATCACAGGAGCGCGTCTACCCTCCGTTAGCATCTCAACGCTAAACGTGTTGGAGCCACCATCCAGGTAGGTAATATCATCTTTGTATGACTTTGCATTTCGGTAATGTTGACTTTGTCCAAGTCTGCAGGTTGGTTGTATTAGCTTTGCACAAGCGCAGGGCTTGCTAAAGTTAGCTTTCTTCTCTGGGTGCGGATGGTGGTAATGTTAGCTTTGTACACGAGTACAAATCGGTAATGTTAGCTTTGTCCAGGGGTCCGTGTCAATAATATTAGCTTTTTACTAGTGTGTGTGTGTCGGTGTTGTTAGCTTTGTACAAGCGCACAAGTCGATAATGTTAGCTTTGTAGGAGTGGGCAGGTCGACAATGTTAGCTTTGTACGAGCGCAGCTCAGTTAAAGCTAATTGCTAATGCAAGCGAGCAGAGTGTCGTCAGTCAACACGACCACGTCTGGGGTCAGATCCCAAAACAAAATATTCAAGTCCACATGAAATATATTTTTTTTTATATATTTTAGAAGCACAATAAATCAGTCATCAGATGCGTATTGTTGCATCGACTTGAGGAAATACCGTCCAAACGTTCTGACCCTGAAGTCTCTCTCGTCTGAGGAGATCCCGGATTAAAACTGAATTTTCAACAGCCTCCTTTTAAACTCAGGATTTAGGAAAGTATTGCAAGAGGCAATGTTTGTAAATTATATATGACAAGGTCAGCTGAATGGTTGTACGTCTATATCAGGGGTCGGCAACCTTTACCGCTCAAAAAGCCATTTGAATCCATTTCCCCACCATAAAGAAAACCCTTTTGAAATTTATAATAAATTATTATTTTTTTTTTGCCTTTATGCAATGTATAAACAAAATATGTGTTGCATTTTTTTTTTAATCAACGAACAATTGTAGACGAAACAAAATGACATCTCTGCATGCAACAAAACATTTTGAAAAAAAAAATGGTTTGGGTTGAAGGTTACTTTTAAGCAAAAGTGAGTCCTTCTTGTATTTAGGGAAAAAAAAAGCCAAAATTACCCACTGACAGCAAACCAAAAATGCCGTTTACTCGCTCATTAAGAGCAACAAACACATTTTAACACGTTTTATCTAGATGCTACAAGATTGTCATAATCTTCAAATTGAAAATAACATTTCAAAAACGAACAAACTAAAATAAATTCCATTTTAATTAAATAATCGTTCATTATTTTCAAAAGCCGCCAGAAGCCGTGTCAGCTTTTTCGCAGAAGCGACGCCAGAAAACAAACTTTTCCTCCCGGGGGGCCGATCGTCCACCGCCGGGGCGTGTTTTTTTTTTATTGGAAAACATGTTTCCGTCTCTTCGGAGTATCAAAACAGCGGGATCAGAAGGCGTCCTCATCCAGACACTTGATTTCTTTTACAGTGAAACTCCATAGGCGGCGGCGCGTATGTATTTTTAAGACGACTTCTGGATTCGTCGGCGCCCTGGAAACACTCCGATATTGACGTGGGCTGAGCGAAGAACACGAGCCTCCCTGAGAGAGCGAGCGAGAGCGCCGTCGTGTAAATCAGGAATTAATGCGCGACACAAAAAGAATATTTCATCGTGGCAGTCAGGCATTTTTGGAAATGTTGGGAGTTGCTTCTCCGGAGTGTGTGTGTGTGTGTGTGTGTGTCGGCTGTGAATCTGTGAGCGCTGTCAAAACACTGACAGCTTAGCAAAGCGGTAACTTGGTTCTTTACATTTGATGTTATGGTGTCATTACTTGGTCATAAACCACGTCTGACTGACTGATATCAGTCAGAAGCTGAAAGGAGGCTCTGAAAAATAAATTATTCTCATACCGAGGTCTTATAAATAATCTTTAAAAGGTCATCTGAGAATGAATTGAGTTCTTTGTGTATAAATAATTCAGTAATAGCTCTCGACTGCATGGATTATTACTCAGGCTTCAAAAAAAAACAAAAAAAAAACATCTGTTTTGATTGCTTAAATAATGAAAAAAAAGAAAGCCACTGCAACCATTTTAAAGAACGGCTCCCGTCAAAGTCTGGTGACATAGCTGATCGATTGGATTGTAGGTTAAAAACACCGCAAGGGATCGGCCATAACAGAATAGAAAAGTATTTAGAATATTAAAATATATTATATACACCAGTGGGCTGTGCATTTAACATTAGACCTTTACTCCATTTATCAATCCAGGCCTCAATAACTGTTTAATGGCTATAAAAACATCTTATTATGCAGAAATGCAGTATAATATAATAGGGCATTAGATCACAGGGGGAAACTGGTGATCCAGCATCGAAGTGTCCTTTAAATAAAGCTTCCTGCTTGACCCCAAAAAATGACGCCGTCTTTTTAAGATTTCCCTATTTTTCTACACCTTGTGGTTGTGGAGCTCTGTTTCTCTTGCTCACTCGGCCGTAGATCCATCCTGGTTTCCCGAAAAGTTTTTGGACAGCACCGTTGCTTTTAAGGGGTACGGCTCATCGTTTGCGGTAACACTCTGTAAGACGCCTGGTAGCTTCAGAATTGCCTGACCTTTCTTAACAATGTTCAGCTTCTCTTCAAAAGTCCATCTTGAAAATGGCTTTGTCAATAAATCATCAATAACATCAATTTCTTCTCTTCCTTCGCCCATCATGGGTTGACTAATTAGCTATTATATCAACACGACTATATTTGTGTTTGCGCAGCTCGCGAGCTCTGGCTAGTACACTCTGATTATCCAATCAAAGGGCATGTGACACGCTGACATGACCGTCGCCTTCTAGAAGGCCTTGGAGTCGCAACTCAAAATCTGATCGGTTGAGGCAACAGTTTCATCAGCACTTATTTTTCGCTAGAGCGCCTGTGAATCTGATTCTGCAGGCCTCCAGGCAGATTTCTTTGACTTTGACCCTGCCTGGCAACAAATAATGGCTGAAATGCGATTGGTTAGATGCCTTAATATGAAAATACATGTCTGGAAGCAGCACAGCCGGGGAACAAGCTATGAGAGGAAGCGGACAGACCATTTGGAATTCTGCAATAAGTATTCATGGACCAAATATAATTAAAATCAGTCTGTGATTCAAATATTTTTTTGGCCAGCAGAGAAGGCCTCGCAGGCCCTGGCGACCCTCCACTGATATACACAACATATAGAGACACACAACCATTCACTTCCTCATTCATACATCACTTAATTACATATTATCAAATCTGTTTTTATATATATTCTATATTCCAGCAGAGAAAAGACAACGGCGAATGATTAACTTGGTGAGTCGCATGATGAATACACAGCCGTCCCTGTAAGTTTTAATATTTAAAAAGACGGGTATTTCCCGGGTGTTAACACACGGCGGCAGATAAAAACAACAAAACTACCAAAGGGACTTTTACGATGTGGCGGCGAACGCCATCGCAGATCCGGGCGACGCCAGCTCCAGCGGCCGAAAAACACAGCTCTGGCAATTTGCCTGATGGCGGTTTGAGCTTTCAAAGCGACATGAGAGAGGACGATCTGGGCCATCGCCGTGCCAACGGCGCCGGAACTACCGCTCAAACACCAGCCCAAATAATAACGCTGACCCGACGGGAGTCATCACGGGGATTGATCTTAACGAACATATTGATTATTGCATGCTTTTATCTTGTTTCCTTTTTTTAAAGAATCACATTTGTACGATATTGGCACTCGTATGGTGGGGGCGGGTGTCATGACTGATACCATTAGGGGGCAATTCTCATTACTCATTAATTCAAACATAGGTGAAAAGCTCTATAACTGCTTAATAACACCAATTACAATTTCCTGCCAGAATAAGACGACATGAGAAGGCAAGGCAGGAAATGTCTTTAAGGTCTTTGAATCTGGATGACACCCAGGAGATATTCGGGAACGAAAGACGAGGATAAAATGAAAATGAGATGTGTAATTTTAACACTTACAACTACGTTATAACCGTGTTGTAACTATGTTATAACCTTGTTATAACTACGTTAATACCACATTACTACATGAAACAGCAATTAGAGTATTAGATTATGCGATTGATGGACAGCTGGTCCTGATTAGACTCCGCCTCCTGTCCAAGGACAGCTGGGATTGGTTCCAGCGCCCCCGCGTGCAGGATAAAGTGGCTGCATTGAATGAGGTCTGGTTAGCTTCTTTTTTTTTTAATCCAAGATAACGTCAATTAAAAAATGTTACTTCATGGATATTTTTTTGTTCTCCAGTCGGTTGGGCGACGGTGCGGAACCGGGTGACGTCCCGGACTGACTGAGCAGGTGGGGGAAATCGGGCCCTGCAGGCGTCCGGCGAGGGGCCGGCCACCGCCGTCACCGCGGGTTTGGTCGCCGTCCCGGTCCCTCGGCTGGAGGCTGTGCCAGGGAGATGGCACGGTGCACGCCGCGGCGCCGAGCCATGCGTCTGACAGCCGTGCCAGGTGGACCGCTGAGGGGGAGGGGGGGCCAAGCAATCACACAGCAGACACAGAGACAACACCAACACACAACCCGGCAGCGATCACTGGAATGAAGCCCTCAGTGGAAATGGTGCTTGCAGTACAGACAGCTGGCTCCCATGAGACGTGCACACACACACACGCACTCACACGCACGCACGCGCACGAGAGAAGATTAAAAAAAAAAAAAAAAAAGGGCATGTAGAAAGAGACATCTCTTCTGAACACACTGAATATGCAAGCCGAATTCCTTCCTGTAGCGCTGGGATTTAATACAATTATAATTATAATCACGATTAACCAATCAATCGATGAATCGATCGATATCGTCAATGTCACTGCCGCGTTCGTCCGTGGCCACCCATCTGGTTTTTAGCCAGGAGAAGGAGCTAAAGGTAAGCGACCCCAACATGGACCCCGGTTGCCATGGAAACCTGTTTAACATCATTCCCTCCTGCTTTACTGCGAAACCCAACAATGTGTTTTTTTTTTTGTTTTTTTTTTTAACGTAACGAGCCGGGCGACAACACGCGCACCGCCAGTTGGATTATGGGATGCGGCCTGAGCAAAACAAAGCTGAGCCAGAGAAACTATTTCCTGGCTGCGCGTCCAGATTACATGGCGAAATGGCGATTAGCATAAGTATCATGACAAGATCTTTAGTTTCCTGGAAGTAAAAAGAAACATCGCCAAGTCCGGGCGCCGTCTTCATTAGCATGACGCGTGGCATTCGATGAAATGCGCCGAGGGGAGTTTGACGAGATTTACGTTATTTCAAAGAACGCGCTGTCGGATGAAAAGCGTTGCTTCCTAAAAATAGAAACAGGATGCCATCTTTTTATCATTTAAATCTATATAAGAGTGTTTATCTACTACCCCCACCATTAAAAAAAAAAAAAGAAAAACCTTCCTGTTATGCATCCACATTTGATGGCTGATGTGTCGCCATTTCCACGTGTCTTAATTCAGCGACGCGATGTACGTCCAATGCTGCAGGCATGCTATTTCCGTTATAAATGTGTTATAAAGTAGTAATAATAGTGTAATAAACCTTGTTAATGCATTACTGTTCAGAATAAAAGGCAAAAGTCTGCACTGAGATGTAGGTATGGACAAATAAAATTGAAAAAGATACAGTCAGAGACCGGGTTGGCGTGGGAAGCACTTGAGGATGAGGGATGTTGTCGCTAGAGAAACAGTGAAAGGTCCGGAAAGCGATCGGCGGCGCCTCAGCAACGACTCCACAACATCCAGGAAGAGAATGAGAAACGGCGTGATGGAAACACCATCTCTGCGTGCGTGGTCGTCCAGCAATAGATTTACAGTTCGCGAACAAACAGGAGGCCGTCGGAACAAACGTGTCGGTTTTTCCTAAACGCCTTTGTGGCTATAAAACCTATTTCTACATCAAAAAGTGCACTGGGATGTTTTACAACCCTTTTATTCAATCTGTTTTATCATCCACAAATGGTGTGTGTGTTTTTTTACCGCTCTGACTGGAGTGCATTTAATGTGACGACGCGCTTTTTCCACAGCTTGGAGAAACTTCACCTCTTTGGATCATGTCCAACAAAACCACTTTGTGCAACAATTATGTGACATAGAACTTAATAATCACCTGTGACAAATTAATATATCTCAATTTGAAACCCAAGTATAACTATGATGTAATTTACAGATGCAGTATTTTCCCACAGATGTAGTATTTGTTTGAGAATGCTAATAGAGAAGTATAGAGAGCTGCATTGGGCTTCTGTAGACCTATTGAAGCATACAACAGGGTGCCGAGAGAGGAGCTCTGGTATTGCATGAGGAAGTCTGGAGTGGCAGAGAAGTATATTGGACTGGTGCAGGACATGTATGCTTACTGTGAGACAGTGGTCAGTTGTGTTACAGGGGTAACACAGAAGTTCAAGGCGGAGGTGGGACTCCAGCAGGGATCAGCTCTGAGCCCCTTCTTGTTTGCAATGGTGATGGACAAGCTGACATTGTGATTTGTAGTGAGAACAGGTTGAGGAAAAACAGAAAGGTGGAGGTATGCCCTGGAAAGGAGAGGAACGAAGGTTAGTCGCAGCAAGACAGAATATGTGTGTGAATGAGAGGGTGGAACGGTGAGGCCACAGGGAGTGGAGATCAAGAAGTTAGAGCATTTCAGGTACTTGGGGTCGACAGTCCAGAGCAACGGAGAGTGTGGAAAAGAGGTGAAGAAATGGGTCCAAGTAGGTTGGCTTAGGTTGAGAAAAGTGTGCGATAGTATGCGATAGAAGACTATCAGCCAGAAGGAAAGGAAAGGTGTACAAGTCAGTGGTGAGACTAGTGATGCTGTATGGCCTAGAAACAGTTACAATGACCAGAAGACAGGAGGCAGAGCTGGAGGTCGCAGAGATGAAGATGTTGAGGTTCTCTTTGGGAGTGACCAGGATGGATAGGATCAGGAATGAGTCCATCAGAGGAACAGCACATGTTAGATGTTTTGGAGAGAAGGTCAGAGAAGCCAGACTGAGATGGTTGGGTCATGTACAGAGGAGGGAGAATGAATATTTTGATAGATGGATGCAGGAATTGGAGCTGCAGAAGGTCTGGAGGAAGACCAAAAAGAAGATTTAGGGACATTGTAAGAGAAGAGGTACAGAGAATAGGGTTCGATGAAGGGGTTTGATTCACTGTGGCGACCCGTGAAGAGAAAAGCCGAAAGGAAAGGAGAAGTATAATTAAGATGTTATTGCACATATACAATACATTAATTACAGTAGAACAACATTGGTAGTTGTATTTTGGAAAAGTCTGAATGTGATGTCACGCATCATCCTGTCAAGAAGGTGCGTAACATGGCGTTACTGAGCTGGTTACTGAGCCGATATCTGCAACGCCATCTCCGGGCCGTCCGCCCACATTGAAGGGAGGCATACTTTCTTTCTCCCTCCCTTTCTTTCTCTCTCTCTCAGATCTCTCTGGACTCACCCTCTCCTCCCCTCTGCTCCCGGCCTGCCCTTCTCATGTGGCTTCCCCCTCCACCACCGCTACAGTTTCCTCCGCGGTCAACCGGCCCTTTTTTGGGGGGTTTACTAAAATCGGCGCCCGTGTTTGTTTTTTTTCCCTCTCTCTCTCTCTCTCTTTTTTTTTTTTAGCACTTCCTCTCCCGCCTCTGCAGCTTTTGGGTGGTGCTCCTTGCCCTCGACATTATTATCATCTTCATTGTCCCCACACCGGCCCTCTGCAAGCTACCTCTCACTTCCAGACCCATCCCTTCTTGCTTCACCAGTAGCGGTAACACAGAAAGAAAAAAACTAGTTTTAACATTATTTCCGTTTTATTTATTATCCGAATCTGAGCAATTTTGAAAAATGACAAAATTCTCTCGGTTACATCCGTCTATGATTCATTCTTGACACATGACAAGACGCTCGTCTCGATCACGAGATACATTGACGCTAATATTAAACCCACAAGCTAGCGAAATGAGTAAAAAACAGATGCCTTTGGAAAGTTTCTTTGCAAAGGGGAAAAAGCCCAGAAGAAGAGCCTATGACCACGAAGAAAAATAAAATTGCATTTAACAGACTATATCAGGAGACCAACTTAAAATATGGATTTATCGCGACAGGTGATTCCCACGGGTGATCGGCTCTCCAATGTGGCCGTAAAGCCTTCAGAACTGCTTCGCCACTCGGAGACCAAGCACCTTGCAATAAAAAGCAAGCCAACACCGGTCCGTGTTGCAAAAAAAAGTTGGGGACCGCTGCTCTACATGACGCGTGAGGTCGTATGTCTCTATATGACTTCCGATTGAGAGGGTGAATAGTTGTATGTCTCGGTATGTGACCCTTGAGATCGTCTGGCATCCGGTCCAGAGTGAGCGCCGCCTCTCGCCCAATGACAGCTGGGATAGGCTTCAACCCTGAGCGCAGGATAAGTTGTATGGTGACTTGGTGAATGAATATTCATAGAGCCCCTTCCATCAAATTGTTGTACAAGGGAGAGGGGTCTCGCGAATAAACTAAGCTACACGTTTAAAGCATTCAGTGAACTTGCTATGTGTTTTTGAACCCGGTGGTTGGAGCATGGAGACTCCACACGGACTGTCAGAATCCAACCAGCACCTCTTGGTGTGAGCTGGAAGTGCCAACCACTCAGGACTCATCTGCAGGAGCATACAAGTATGTCCTCAGCTTTGCTCTGAAGGACGCAGGCAACAGGAAGCCGGAAAGGGCAGTGGACCTATTGGAGTCTGGTGTCCTTCACCCAGTTCTCCTGCGCATTCTTTTATGAAAAATGAATGGAGATGACCTGAGCAGTTGCATTTCCTAATTTATTCCTTGCCAAGCATCGCACAGAGCACGACAAAAATAGATATATTTATATATATGCTCGGCGGTTAGCAGTTAAGAATCTCCAGGACCCTGAGCCGATTTTCGTACCCTGATGCAGCGTGTGGTTCGGTTCGTAAGATCCACAGTTCTTCACCTCGTCGTCACTCCATATGTCCTCTCCTGACTCCACCGTTTCTGTCGTCTCCTGATTGGTCCCTTCTTCGTCCTTTCCCCTATGTGGGTTTCTTTATCCGTTTCTGATGTCAACTTAACCAACATCTGTAGTGAACATGTCATCCTCGTCTCATGATCCACCCCACGTCTTCCCACCTTCGTCTCTGGTTGACTTCCCTGTTTGTTCTTGCACTGACTTTTAACCCGCTGTCCTGTATGCTATAGCTTGCTATCTGGTCAGCAAATATCTGCACCTGCTTTGCCGTCACCCTCAACTTGACCTGATCAACACGTCTCCCAGTCGCAATGGCATGATGTCCTCCGCAACCTCAAGGCATGTATGGACAAGATGGTACAATGCAATTGTCTTTTCTGCAGGTCAGGAGCAACACCTTGAAACCTGCTCTCGATGTCATAAGAATATCCTTAAGCGATAATAGCGATGTTTACAAGATGGAAGAGGATGACTCTGGTGACCTCTTACAGTGAGGAGTCTTGGTAATGTCACTGACAGGACGCTTTCTTTACCGTCTCCGTCACTGCACTGAACAACGACGTTGTCCAAGGACAGAGCGGCGAAGGTAACAAACACAAACACAGGGAATGTGAAAACTCGAACAAGAACAGACAATATGATGGTTCTTGTTGCTATGGTTTTATCCCGAGCTGCACCTTCTGTGTTCTCCAACTAGATGATTGTCGAGTTCCTCTTTTATGGACTTCTAGAACGGGCTTTCCGATAGGCTGCTGGACATCGTCTTCACTGATGAGGGGAAGACTCCTCGAGTTTGTGCTCAATGGTGAAGAACAAATGTCAAAGAAGTCATAAAAAGCAAAGGGCTGCCTGTGCTGCTGCAGTATGACATTAGCCGTCATGATGAGTGGCTGTCGTTATGGAAACTAGACCCCCCCTCCCCGGAATTGCAGAGCGCCTCACTCGGTATCCCTCGGCTCCCCGCCTGGAAAAGGCCGCGTGAGGACATTGCACGGATCTCCGAGTTAATTCCGCCGTGGGCCGGTGTTTACATACAGCAGCTTTAATTTGCCCGTGTCTTCGGGACGAAGGTGACGGCTGGAGGAGGGAGGAAGAGTCGCCCTTCACTCCTGCCAAGAGAGGAACTGCTCACTAAGCTAAAAAGTAACACGTGCTCGTGCACTTTCAATTCAAGATGCCATAAAACGTAATGGTGGTTGAAAATAAAAGTAAAATAAGAAACAGGCAGTAGCATGCAGGTGGAAAAGGGACGGGGATGGGGATGGAGTTGGCATCAGAACATAAAATATAGGTGGAAACATTCAGCGTGGGTTCTGTTATCCAACACATGGCCGGTGACATGTTAGCTAACTGACAGCGTGGTTGGAAATGGAAGCGACCGAAGGGTTTGACCAGGAAAAGAACCCGTCTCCGAGCCTCTTGTCCCTCCTTCCGGACGGAACTCAAAAGCGTGGCGAGGAGACTAATTCGAACAATACCCTGCTCCTGGCTACCGGACGTCACCCCTCAACTCCCAACAACCCAATCCCCGCGCGCCAGTGGCAGTGCCCCATTTATCAATCCACTCCTTAGTAACTGTTTTATGGGGAAAAAAAAAGAAATCTTATTATGCAGAAATGCGGTATAAGAGCCGTTACATCGCAGAGATAGGTCACGTAGCTGCGATAAATGCTGTTGCTGAAGAAACTAACCCGGAGTACATAAGTCTCCTTCTACAACTGCGACACGCATAAACAAGCAACAACAACACCCTTAAAATTGCAATATTATTTATTTATTCAGCTGTAGCTCCACTCTGATTTCCCCAAAAGCTTAGGACTGCACCGTTGCTTTAAAGCGTCCGGCGGTGCTCTGGTGTCTCGTTGCATTCCTTGGTTAGGCAAGTCAAATTTACAAACCCAGTATGTTGATCAGTAGCACCACTTATAGTTAGCGATCTGAAAGTGACAAGTCATTTTCTTCGCTGTAACAGGCCTGCTAGCTTCAGAATTGCCTAACAGTTCTTAAAGATGTCCAGTTTTTCTTGAAAAGTTCACCATGTAAATGGCTTTGACAATAAATCTGCAACCACATCAATGTCTTCTCTTCTTTCGGCCATCATTGGTTCACAAATCATAACAACACAACTACATTTGTGTAAGTGCAGCTCGCTACAAATGCAACTCGCTAGCTCTGGCTAGTATACTGTCTGACTATCCAATCAATGGATAGTCATGGATAGTGAGCATGTGACTTGCTGACATGACTGTAGCCTTCTAGAGGGCCTTGGAGTTGTAACTCAAAATCTGATCGGTTAGAGCAACAGTTTTATCGACACTTGTCTTTTGCTAGAGCGCCTGTGAATCTGATTCTGCAGGCCTCCAGGCAGATTTCTTTGACTTTGACCCTGCCTGGTGACAAATAATGGCTGAAATGCGATTGGTTAGATGTCTTAATATGAAAATACATGTCTGGAAGCAGCACAGCCAGGGAACAAGCTATGAGAGGAAGCGGACGGACCATTTGGAATTCTGCTATAAGTATTCATGGAACAAATATAATTAAAATCATTTTGTGATTCAGATATTTTTCAGGCCAGCAGAGAAGGCCTTGCAGGCCCTGATGCCACACCACTGCCGCACGCACGGCCTCTCCGCTTTTTCCAATAACAACATCCGCCCATGCCTTGGCACCGCAACCGTACTGGCGGGTGTTCGGGTACATTCCTCAGTGAGGCCCACGCCGCAGAGGCCTCGGGGGCCGTAAAACACAACGCTTGACAGCAGCAGGGTAACCTGATAGATGTGACTCTTGACCCCGCGTGTTTGGCAGGAAGTAATGTTCAGCGTTAATGAAGGCCGCTGTTTATTTTAGCCGCTCGATGCTCGTCCGACAGCCGACGACCCCGACTGTTACTCCAGACACTCAATGACTGCCTTTCCCAAGTCCTTGGCGGGGAGCCTCATCTTTCAGTGACGACCTTGAACGCAGCAACTCCACCGAAGCCGAGCTCTTCAAAAATATTTGTGAGGTGAGGGATGGGGAGAGGGGACGGGCAGCCTCCCAGTCCTTCCTCCATTCCGAAGGTCCGCCTCCTGCACAGATTAACGCGGGCTGTTTTATTCGCGGGGGGGATCAGCCCTGGAGCAGGCGCCGCGCCGATCCGGTAATCTCCACGTCAGATGGATTTACCTGGCTCTTCATCAATGGTACGATTGACACGTCGGCGTCAGAACGGCAGCAGCCGCAGGCAGAGGAGGCGTCTGCTTTTAACTGATAAAAGCGTTTAAGCACACCTGGTTTCTCACGGCGGTGAGGTGGGGATGGAGTGAAGATCTGCTCAGTTGCGAAGGACGCTTTCCCTTTTTTCTGAGCTTCAATTTGCGCCATTCAAGCTAGCTGGATGTGAGAGCACAAAACTCCAATCTGGCTGTCAGCGGCACGTCAAAACGCCATTCCTCATCCATGTCAACCGCCCGAACGCACAAACTTTCTGGCAGCGCCTCCTTTTTTTGGGATCCATCTTGTACCCTCCAATTTTTTTCGCCCCCTGCCTGCACGCTTCCCCGCTGCCCCGATGACGGCAACCTGCGGAGCCTTGCGAGGCTCTGATAGGTTTCTGGCAAGAGCGGAGGATCTGGTGTGATTGACGGGAAATGATAGACGAGCGGAGGAAAAGAAGGCATACGAGTACGGAACCATGAGGACCCCCAAGGTTCTGGGAAACCAGAAGCAGCATTTCTGTCTAGAGAAGACTTTTACTTCACTTTAAGTACTTGATCATCAAGGCACAAGTCATGATCCTGCACTCAGGGTCGCGGCCAATCCAAGGTGTTGACCTTTTTCCAAAGTGTGAAAAAGGGAATTTTTATTTTCTCATCCTACCTCGCTGCTACAGCCGTTCTCATCATGCTAGCTGCCTCTGAATGCAACGTCCAATCAGCACGCGGTGCTGCTCCGTGGGGAACCGCCCCTTTTTGGATCTCTTTTCAGTCAGCTTGAAACACCCTGTTTTCGT
This sequence comes from Fistularia commersonii, assembly GCF_037954325.1. Classification (NCBI taxonomy): domain Eukaryota; kingdom Metazoa; phylum Chordata; class Actinopteri; order Syngnathiformes; family Fistulariidae; genus Fistularia; species Fistularia commersonii. The sequence continues at coordinate 21,387,501 of NC_141286.1, forward strand.
GTGAAATCTTTTTTTTTTTCTTTTAAAAACAGGCACTTCAATGCGTTCCCTTTGAGTATGAAACTTGCTTTCGCCGTACGTGCAATGGTCAACTATTCTTTCTTCATATTCAGAGATATCTGAAGGTAAATTATCATTTTTTCTATGAATGACTGATCAATCCACTCTAGTCAATGCTGATAATTTCACTTGTGAACAATCTTACATGAACCTTCCTTGTAGCTTGTGTAGCTCGACCGCAGGCGGGCTATTATTTTGGCTCGCGGACCACATTTCTTATTTAATTTTTATCCACGGCCAGCTAGTTATTATGTAAATTGAAATAAATTAAAATTGCAGTTTTAATATTTACATTTTTTGGCATTTTATTTCAACTTTAAAATAATTCACGATCATATAAATGTACCGACATTATTTTGCATGTAATCATCCATACAAAATTAAACAAAAGGAAAAAAAATAAAGAGTTTCTAAATTCAATTGATTGATGAAAAATATTCAAAAAAAAATAGTTTGGCGGGACGGATAAAAAAAGCAAAACAGGCCGAATGTGGCCCGCGGGCCGTAAAATGCCCACGTCTGAGCTAGACAGACCTTTATGTTCACAACGCCTCCTATTGCTTGTTCGATGTTTTCGAGAGAAGGTCAGAGAAGCTAAACTGAGATGTCTGGATCATAAACAGAGAAGGGATAGAGAATATATCGGTAGCTGGATACCAGAATTGGAGCTGCCAATTCAAGAGAATAGAATAGAATACTCACTTAATCGTCCCAAAGTGGGGACAGCAGGAAGTGGATAGTGCAAGAAAAGTGATTAAAATAGAAAAACCAAGAATTACCAAAACTATTGGACTTGTATTAACAAGTTGCACCTCAACAATATGACAGTATGTAAGTTATGCTGAGGAGGATACGGAGAATAGAGTTAGATCAGGGGTGTCAAACTCAAATACACAGTGGGCCAAAATTCAAAACTGGGACAAAGTCGTGGGTCAACATTGATATCAATTGAAAAAAATCTTCCTCCAGATGTAACAATGAACCTTTTCATATGGACCCAAAACAAGTTTTGCTTAAAAACTAAATATGGAACAAGCATGGCTTAATACAATACAATATATAACTTACTATTGCACACATGCGCCAGTATTAGCATAAGGTCGCTACAACTACTGTCAACAGAGGAGAGGGCGTTTATGGGTCCTGTTGTCATCTTCGGGCCGAAACACCAGCAAAAAATTCTGGGATTTGTAGAATTAGCGATACATGCACTGTAGACTATACCGGCGGGTCAGCTGGTGTGGCTTTTATTCGGGCCAAATATAAAGACAGTGCGGGCCACATTTGGCCCGCAGGCCAGACTTTGACACCTGTGGGTTAGATGGAGGAGGTTGATTGGCTGTGGCAGCTCCCTGAAGAGAAAAGCCCAAAAGAAAAGAAGATGAAAGTATCCTCACCGTGCAAAGTAGTACGAGTAGGAGTATCATCTACGTGATGTTGGTTTTTTTTTTTTTTTGGAAGAGAGACATCTCTCTTAACCGCGGATCTGGGCCGATTACGGTCGATCGATGTCTTACTCCTCACTAAATTGAAATCTTGGGCGTCCGGGCCTCCCCGTTAACAGCAGCTGGCCTGGAATGTATCACACACACACACACACACACACACACACACACACACGCACACACATACGCACAACCAGAACCCCTCTCATCGCTCAGCGGCTAATTAGCTCGTCTGTTGTTCCTCACTGCGACCCTGGGAATTTATTTTGTGACGGCCCGCCCCCACCCGCCGATAACGGCTTCACTCAGATGAGTTACTGCGAGTCCACTCGAGGAGACGGCCGTATCACCTATTGATTACCTCACAAATGACTTGTTACATTTATAATACAGTAATTACACATGTATTAACTGCGTTAAGGTGTAATAACACCCTTATAACACAGTCAAGCACAGAGTCGATGCCGCAGCGACGATATTTCACTTTTAGTGCACCGGCTGCGCGTTAACTGTCGCATATCCGTTTCTATATCCACATTAGTGTGCTACAGGAATGACCTGCTGCACAGCGGGATTAAGAAACAGGCGATTCCTTTGTATTTTGCTTTCCTCGATTCGGCTTTGTGTGGTTTCGCCGTGCGGCAGATTTCGCTCCGCCTGTGCATGTGTGTGTTTGTGTGTGTGTGTGTGTGTGTGTGTGTGTGAGTGAGAGAGAGAGAGAGGATAGTCAACATGCCGACGTTATGAAAATCTCATGCTTTCTTAGACGCCGTGCACGAATGCAGCAGCAGGATTTGTAAAAATCCCGTGAAGCTGTCTTCTCTGCTCTCTCCCTGTTTTGACCTCCCATTCTTACCCCCCCTCCCCCTTACACCCCTACTACCCATTGTTGCTATGCAGCATGCAGCCTCACACACACACACACACACACACACACACACACACACTGCATGTCAGCTCCATCAGCGTACCTGCTGGGCTCAGATTACAAAGCCTCTGCCACGGTAAAGGTAGTGCCCCTTGGGGTGGGGGGTGGGGGGGTGGGGGGGGGCTGTCCGTCACCTCGGCGACCCCTCCGGCTCCTGGTTATGGGCTGTAATGAGGCGCAGTGATGACGGCGACGGGTCGTGGAGAGGTGAGGTGAGGGAGCGCGGGGCGTCGTGCCCCCCCCCCACTCCAACCCTTCTGGTTCTCCAACGTTCCAAAGTGTCGGAATATATATTTCAAGAAAGGTCTGGATTCTTCATTTTCTTCATTTTCCCTCAGAGCGAAACGCTGGAGATCTTCCCGCGTCCTGATCGCGCCCCCCCACCCCCCCTCCAATAAATCAATCAGCCGATTAATCGTGAAAACCTGCGTAATATCTGCTTGTTACGTGGCGTGTAAATATTTACCTCGGGTCGATGACCTCATTAAACCGACACGGCTGCCATTTCTTCCTTTGTGACGGGTGTAGGGGTTGCAAGAGCAACTAGTGTATCATGATAGATGTGTGTGTGTGTGTGTGTGTGTGTGTGTGAGAACTGTGCATATGGGAAGAGGGGTGATTAGATAGGCGAAGACAGAGAGAGAAGAATGTGACCCCCGCGGCTCGCCGCTTTCATCGTCGCCGCCGCACGCTATCCGTCACCTGCGACCCGACGCGCAAAACAGACGGCGGAGCGACGAAAGGCGACGGGCGCGAAAAAGGGGACGTTTTTGACGCGAAGAGAGGATGAATGAGTGTTATTACAGTGTAATAAGCATCTTTTTTTTTTTTTTTTGGGGTTGTCGAAAAGGGGACGACGTAAATACACGTCCTGTTGCCGCAGTGCCAGATCGATCATTTTGCAGATACACTTCCACAGGAACGGGAAGGCGGGCCTGCTTTCGGAGCTCTGCGATTGGTCGGCTTTTTTTTTTTTTTTAAGCATAAGACCGATTTTTTGGGGGCTATGACGCATCTGAGGTAAATTCGCCGAAATGCATCACCTGAGGTAATAGGAAATGGAAGACGACCCCCCCCCCCCCCCCCACACACACACACACACACACACACACACACACACACACTTCACTGTTTGGGTTTTAATACCTGTTGAGTGGACAGAGATTTAGTCGACTTGATCGCCGCCATGCCGGCTTAATGCCGCACAGGTGCAGCTCTCCACCCGGCGTGGAGCTGGCCTCGGGTCAACCGGAGCGGAGGGGATGGCAGCGGCGATGGCGGCGGCGGTGTGTGGGGAAGGGCGGGACGGCGCTCAACAACTTTTAAGCAAAGATAAGGGAAAGAGGAACCTGCGGGATCCGTACGTGGAAACACTCATCCTTCTTTCCCGCGTCTGTTACATCCCTTTGTTGGTGTTTTTGCTAAATTCTGCTAAATGTGTAGCACACAAGCGTGCACACACACTCTATGGGAGACAACAAGACAAAGCGTTTTCCGACATATTTGGGTTAGCTACAATTAGCGCGAAAGTTGCAACATAGCATTCAAAAATGCATGCATGCTCTCGGGTGCTAACTCCCGATCCAATGCCAAGAATGGATGGAGTCCATTAGCTAACGCCGTTAGCTCGTGGCTATGTGGGGCGACGTCGGTTAACGGTCGGCCGCCTGTTTAGAAACGAGACGTCGGAAGGAAACAAATGAAACAGAAAGCAGAAGATCACGGTTGGTTCATTGGTGGGCTGTAGCCAATCGTGCGGGGTGGGAGGCGGGGCTTAACCTGGATGGACGGCCTGTCAATCACATGAGAAATTCACCCTCTAAGTAAAGAAACTACAACCACGAGGGTAACAGAACCAAACCGCCAGCTACAAACCTTACAGGCCATTTTCATTCATTCATTCATTCATTCATTCATTCATTCATGATCTATAACAGTCCCAAGTTGATCGCAGGGCCTCAAAAAAAGAGATAAATAGCCGTTCATTCTGTCATTCACACGTCATATATTAACATTCACCTATTCACCCTCTCATTCATACCCCACTGTTCAACTTCTCATAAATAAAATGAATTATTATTTTTCACCCCTTTATTGAGACATACAACCATTCACACCTCATATAGAGCTTTATCGCCATTCACCCTCTCATACTGTATAATTATTAGAATTACTCATCCCCTTCACATACAACTACTAACACCTCTGATAGAGAGTCACCCTCTTATAAATAAAATCTATTATTTTTAAACAACCGTTCATCTTCTCATTTGCATCATATAAAGAAATGCAACTTTTCAGCCTCTCATTTGCAGCTCATATGGAAATAAACCACCAATCACCCCCTCACATGTGTATATATATATATAAACATCTATATATATATAGACACACATTTATAGATGTACAGCCACTTCCACAGCTGTCACTATTTTTTAACATATTTTGATTTTATTTTCTAGATGTTGGATCTGTGCTGAGTTGCTCTGCTACCCCTTTGCTTCATCCAATTGGAGAAAAATAAAGTTTCTCTCATCTAACCACCTGAGACATGCAATCATTCGGCCTGTTATTCACATATTTGGAAAATGTAGTCTTCCAATAACCTTCTGTATGTTTAGTGGACTGCGTGAGGAACACGGGGAGAACACGGAAAACTCCTCACACAAAGGCCTCCCTGTCGGAATTCAACCGGGAACCTTCTTGCTGCAGGGCGGAGGCGCTAACCGCTGCGCGGCACGCTTTTAATCAAAAAAACTCATGTCATCTGTCTTCGGTCCACGCAGGCTCGGGGTACGAGTCGCCGTCGGCTTTATGTTTTATGAAGAGCGTAATTTACAACTCTCGACGGGGGTTCCTTGAATGCACCGCCGCGGTTTCACCTCCTCCTCAGGAAACACTCGAATATTGTGTAATATATCTCCCTTGTAACAAAAGACTTTTTCTTCTTTACATTTTTTTTTCCTGACCTGACCTCTACGTGCCCCCCCTCGCCACTCATTGAAGTTTGGCTTCCTGACTAATGTTTACACCCCCCCTCCTTGACCCACCCACCAAACCGATGAAAGGTTGCCTTCAAGGGCATGCTGCTTCACCTCAGCGTGTGTGTGTGTGTGTGTGTGCAGGAGGGGGGTGCTGCAAGGGTTGTGACCTACAGAGGGAATTCTTCTTCTCCAGAAAAAGAAGGGTGGCTATTTATGCTAATTCTGGATGTGAATTGATTGCCTGTGTGTGTGTGTGTGTGTGTGTGTGTGTGTGTGTGTGTGTGTGTGTGTGTTGGGGGGCTCGGGGACAAACGTGCAAGCGCTCCTGGGATGGAAGTGAGGGGCCCCTCGGTGACCCTCCCTGTCCTTCTGCACACTTGCTGCTCCTTCCAAGCTTATGCTCCGGGGCCTTTATGCTAAGCTAATGCTATCCTTTACACGTTTCGCTCATTCAGACGGAGGAGCGACGGATTTGCTGGCGCTCGCTCGTCTGCGACGGGAGACACGACCTTGAAACTCGCCGCAAGGACGAGCGGGTTTTCGTCCCCGCTCTTTGACGGGCGGCGTTTAACAACTTCCTGTTTCGCTATCGGCGCTCTTCGCTTCCCACTGGCGAGATCGCTCAGATTTGGCGGTGACGTTTTTCTGGCCGTCTTAAACGGTTATTAACGTTTAACTACATTACTTTAAGAAAAGAAATGTATTTTCCCTCTGGGGCGGCCACGTGTTCTTTTTACTGTTTATGGATTCTCGTTTTTCATCACGTTGACGCCGCCGCCACACGCAAACAAAAGCCGCTTTTTCCAAACATGTAGCGCTAACATCCACAACGTGAAAAATTGAGCCGCTCCAAAATTTGACGTCCACCTCCGAGGACGTTTAGGTTTTTTTAAATGCTTTTTTAAAAACGCGATGGGTCTCTCCTCAAGAGACGAGGGGTACAGCCCGAGCAATTTTCTACCCAGAAAGCATCAGGGATGGATCCTGGTGTGTGTGTGTGTGTGTGTGCGTGTGTGCATGTGTGTGTGAGATGTCCATCTGCATGGTTCCCAATTTTGGTGACAAAAAAAAAAAAAAAAAAAAAGGCCACAGCCCACTGGACTCAAGTGGTCCTGGGGTCCGGCTTTCACGGGTCAGTGGGGAATCCCCCATTATGAGAGCAATCCATGCACGTGTATGTGTGTGTGTGTGTGTGTGTGTGTGTGGTGTGTGTGTGTGTGTATACGTGTGTTGGTTAATTCTCGGAGCGCGCCAGGGTTTACCCAAGACGCCGTGTGTGCTCTAGCGGACATGATGTGTAACAGGTGTGAGGCGGGGAGGAGGGGAGGTGTGTGTATGTGTGTGTGTGTGTGTGTGTGTGTGTATGTGTGTGTGTGTGTGAGGGGGGAGGGAGGTGGTCCGCAGCTGTCCCTGTAGACACCCTTCACGTCGTCCTCCCCCATCTGCCTACCCAACAGCATACATGTACATTGATGTGTGTGTGTGTGTGTGTGTGTGTGTGTGTGTGTGTGTGTGTGTAGGCCATCCAAGCCAAGTGGCAGCACCTCTTTATCCATCCCCTCCCCTGTGCCCCCCCGCAGGTACCTAAGGACACACCCGGCGTTCGTCCATGTGTCAGTCAGACGGTGAATGACGACGCCACTGGGAGGCGCCGCTCAAATTAAAAATCTTTCAAATGGGACGAAAGTAGCGAGTGGGGGTTCAGGATGGAGCCCCGCTGTCTCCAACACGATTGGATAAGCCGCAGTTAACTTATTGGTGCTTCCTCCCTACTCGGGAACCAATCGGCAGGCGGGATTCTGGTCCGTGTCACAGGAAAAGGCCTCCGTCAGCTATGTAAACCGGAAAATGCAAACAAAGCCGGCAAGGCGGCAACGGTGCTGGGAGAAGGGATGCCCCGACATTAGCATCGTTAGCTTCTAATGAAGCATATTGCGCTTTAAGAGCATTAAAAAAACAAACAAAAAAAAAAAAAAACATCCTCGCAGCAATGCCAACAATTGGAAAGTGAATGTCTCTTGGGGTTTTTTTGAAAACACTGATGTGATGTCATCATTTGTGCGCCGACCAGGAAGTCGCTTATGGATATCGGGGAGGAGGCGGGTTTGGACCCGACGAGATTCGGACTACCAAGACAGACAAGGAACCGCCGGCGAAATATGAATCCAAGGAGGTGAGACTTGGTGGACGTCATCGAACCTGCATCACCTCCGCTTCCACCTCCTCCATGGATCACAAGATGGGATGCCAGGAGGAGGAAATGAGTCTAGCTAGCATCCTGCTAACAGATAGCGATAGAGTCAGACACTTTTGTTGACTCACGCAAAAAAATGAAAAAAAAAAAAAAAAAGAGTCTGATTAAAAGAACGATGCAAGTAAGTGAAGAAGGAGCTGAGATGCCCCCCCCCCCAACTGGAGCGGGAGCTGAGCTAAGCCCATAAGTTGAGTCCGTTAGCCAAGCCTGTTAGCTGAGCCTGTTTGCCAAACCCACTAGCCGAACCCGTTAGCCTCGGGCGCTTAAAGATGGAAAACTGCAAGACTTGTTGTTTTTTTCTCTGCGTTCGAATACGTCCGAGCTGCTGTTGCCGTGGCAACCGCACCTGAGTTACGTGGTGGTCATCCGTGCGGCGTCGTGGGGATTTTAAACGATCAGCGTCCCGTCTTTAAAAATGTCCAAGCGCGAATGATTAGCATCTTGAAAAAAAAAAAAAAAAAAAATAGCAGCGGCGGAGAGAGAAAAACCTCAAAGATCCACCAGGAGCTCATTAAGAAACATTTGAATTTAAAAAAAAAAAAAAAAAAAAAAGCCAGATCTGGGGAGGACGCTTTACACTATCAATGCACACACACACACACACACACACACAGAAGCTGCAGCTTAAGCCTCCACTGGCTATGACTAATGCATGGTTCCACATACTGATGTGCAGTGCATTGCGGGCTCCGGCGAAGCAGCGGTTCATTACGAGCCCGACGGGCACGCCGCGTTTTGATGGATTCCCCGCCGACTCCACGTGGTGGTCGCCGCCATCGCCGCCGCCTCACATCAGGTAATTGCCGTTAGTCTAAGTGCACCGCCGTCGGTCCGTGGATGGGAGGATCTCCACCCGGGTCTCTTTGTGAGCGAGTGAGTGAGTGAGTGAGGCGCAGTGGGGGGGAAAGAAGAAGGAGGAATGAAGATAAAGTGTGTGTGTGTGTGTGTTTGCACGCCCCCTGAATTTAAAAAAGCAACGAGGAGAGCGGCTTCTCGCGATAATGACGGACGAAAGGCGAACCCGAGGTCATCCCTTCCAATAACCCGCCCCCCCTCCTTCCTCTCCCCGCGCGTCGCCCACCTCCTGCATGCAGATGAGCCAAAATAAAAAAAAAAAAAAAAAAAGGGCCGCGCTCGCTTTCACAGGTTACGCCGCCGCTGCCGTATCTCCTCCGCGCAGACAGGCGTCGGTCGCTCTCCCGTCTCCGGAGCAAGAAAGGCAGAACATCCAAGAGCGAGAACAAAGGGGGAAGCGGGATGCGAAAAAAAAAAAAAAAAAAAGAAGGAGACGTTAGAAGGAAAACACAGAGAGACGGCAGGTTTCCAATTAGTCTGAGGTGAAGTGTTGAATGTGTTGGGTGGGAAGGGGGGGGGGGCGCTAAGTGTCACCGAGTGGGTTGGAGGGCGGAGGGTGGGGGGGCTGCCGGATTAGGATGAGATGAGACGACAGCCGCCGCCGCCGCCGTCTTGGCCTCCCTTCCCGTAAAGCTGGTGTCTATGTGTGTGTGTGTGTGTGTGTGAGAGAGCTGCTGGAGGCTGGCGCGGAGAAGATACACACCAGGGGGTCCGGCTTTGGAAAGTTGCTGCAGCTCTTCCTCTCTGAAATATCTCGACTTCGGCGGAGTTAACTTTCGGGCGCCAGGGTTGCCTTCACGTATCGAGCGAGGTGGGGGGTGGGGGTTGAAAATCTATTTCTGAAAGCGTTTTGATGCGCGACGGAGGCGTCGATTTTTTTTTTTTGACGAAATTATGGGTCCTGAGCACGACTCTCCCCCCACTTGCGCTCGACGGAGGGTGAACACATTACATCCTTAAAAAAAAAAAAAAATAGAAAAAAAAAAAAGCAATAAGCTGCGATTATTCGGTTTGAAAACATCCACATTTTCATCCCAGAAGCCTCGACGGCGTCTGACCTACATACAACGCAGTGGGCTTCTTCCACTGCCGCTCCTGCCAGAGCCTGCACTGCCACCCTTTGTCCACGGGGGGAACCAGAATCAACATAGGGGGGGAAAAAAAAAAAAAATCCTGATCGGCACGGATTCTCACACCGATTAGTTTGGATTTGCCGAATTAATTCCCTCGGGCTGATATATTGAAAATCAGAGCACTCTTTGATGGGAAATGAAAAAGGCTATTTATAACGAACGAAAAAAAAAAAGGTGTGTGTGTGTGTGGGGTCACAGACGGCTGAGTCACTGTCGGAAATAATGAAGCGACGGCGGAGTGCGAAAGACGACGCTTGATCCCGAGGTCGTGCCTTGTAAAAATGTAAGACTTTATATTTTTCTTATAACGTCAGAGCGCTACATACCAGCTAGCATTCACACACGCGAACTCAGTTTCGTGTGGAAACGACCTTTTCGTTTTAAGGGATGGATTCTGTGCGGTTGCATAATGCCAAGTTTGGAGGGGTGTGTTGATATCCCGGAGGAGATTTTGCACGCTATGTTTGTTTTTTAATAAAAAGCAAAAACACACAGGGTGGGTGTGTGTGTGTGTGTGTGGGGGGGGGGGGTTGTGTTGCCGCGCCAACGAGCAGGAACGTTGAACAAACGGCGAAACGGCAGCTCGGGGGGGCAATTAGACCCGGGTCAGGACTGATCTACAATTCATTTCACGACTACACGCATATCGTTTGAGCGCATTTGTATGTCCGCGCACACACACACACACACACACACACACAACACACACACAAGGCGTAGATTATACAATCTAAAGCAGAGATGATGCTTGACACTTTCAATACCATGTCCCAGGCTCATTGGCTCCTGCAGGGGTTTAAATCTTCAAGCAGGGAACTAACCCAGCCCAACACACACACACACACACACACACACACACCCCTCCCTCCAGTGTCAGGTGCCAGGCCGTGGCTGAGGAAACAGTGTGAAGCCGCCTGGCAGGACTTCTCAATTATTCACCCGAGGCCTCCGAGGCCCCCTCTGGAACTCATCGCCGGTTGGATTCATGAATAAGAATCACGGACGGACGGCCCGCCGTGATTTTACCTGCGCTCATCAAAATTGACCGCCGACCCCTCCCGAGCAGCCGTTGGGGGTGGGACGCCGCGGCGCCCGGTAGTCAACCTCACACAAATGCGATCTTGTGTCAAATTGGACGGAAAGAGTTCGGATTCGATTAGTCGGGACCGCCTCTGCGCCGTCCTCATGTCAGGAATACTTCCCATCATTTAAGTACGAGGATGATTTCAATTCTCTCACGTTGCTAGATCAGAGCTGCCTTCAGCTCTAATAAGTATTATAAAAAATAAAAACCTGAGTTTATGGAATAATGAGATCGCCCGATTTTAAGTAAAGGTCCTTTTCGGGGGAGATTGGTGCTGGGAATGTTTCAGTTGAAAAGCAATTGCCAAACCCTGCTCATGCTAATGCGCTAAAGTTGACTGGAAGCTTTGTAATAGAGCGATTTAAATGTAAATCATGAGCTTTTCTCTTAAAAAAGCTTTTGTCATTGCTTTCCCCTCAATAAAAAAATGTAAAATATTAACACAAAACCATAGTCGGGTGCGAGGGTGTGTTTTCCCTTCCTATCTTAAGACACATTATTTTTAATGCTAATGCTATTGCTAATTGTAGCGATAGCATGATTGTGATCTGTTACATCACAGTTGGTGCTTTTTTTTATTTTGGCTAATATAAGGATTTACCCTCAAGCAACCATGAGGAGAGTCTGTCTGAATACCACGATAACAGGCTATCAATAAAACAACAACCAAACTCCACCTGAATAACAATAGAAGATGCTACCGTGGTGTAAACTATCATTTCTGCGACCTCCATTGCGTAACAGCGCAGAGCACGCCCTCCGCCCGAAAACCAGCGCCCACATAAAAGAAGGCTGGTGTGTTTCTGAGAGCGCTTCCTCTTGGGTTAGCAAACGGCGAGCTCTCTGGTTCAAAGACATTTCAAATGTAGCCCTGCTTTCAGATGTAGCCCGGCTAGCGGCGGCGCGTTATGCAACTTTGATGTGCTCTGGTTTTGAATCAGCAATATATGTCTGACACTGGAAGTTGCAGAGATGCTATTGGTCTTTGCAAAAAAATATACACATCCACACCTGGTATAAGTGCTTAAACACCTTTCACTTCAGTCTCTGCTCAGATTCTATCCACCGAAACACACCTGATATGTTTTAGGTGACCTCGGGAGCTGCGATTACAGTCATTCCTTCATACTGCTTATCCTACAGGGAGGGTCATGGGGGTGCAGGAGGCCAATCTTGACTGCCATTGCACGAGAGGCAGGGGGTTCGCTCTGGACCGGTCGATTACGGGGCGAAATAAAACGACATACAACTATTCCCCCTGTCATTCAGACGTCATATGGAGCCAGCCATTCATATGTCCCATATAGAAGGCCGACCGTTCGCCCGAACCTGCTGGAAACAACACGGAGACTCCACACAGAGAGGTCTCATTGTCGGAATACAACCGAGCAAGAAGCGCGAACCGCTGTGCCGCCGAGATAGGGGTGTCACATCTAACTAAGCTGTGTTTGCCGCCTACGCTAGATGTGCAATTTGGACGCTTTATCATCCAAAACTAGAAGTGCAGGGTATTACAGGGCCAAAAAAATAAAAACATAAATAAAACAAAGAAGGTACAAGAAGTCATCTTATCAAAGAGAGTCCATGGATGCCATGTTCAGAAAGTCTTATGCATGAAAGTGGAGGAAAAATGTCTGCCAGGGACGCCGCATTGAATGCAAATAAGCAGTTGCTAATCCCAGGATGCTAACCTATTTATCTAGGCTATTTGGCGTTTAAAAAAAGGGGTGGGGTTATGGATGATTTGCTTCAGGAGTGGTCCTCCGGGGCCGATTGTGGAGACGCTGCAGTTTTTCAGTACGCAGCCTCGGCAGGTGGGGGTCGTGGTAACGGCAGCCCCATGCGATGTGAAAGACAGCCTGCACGGAATAAACTCTCGCAGCGGGCCTCCAATAAGCCCGCCGATCGATACGGGCAGAGAAAAATCAATATCTCCCCCGCTGGATCACCGCAAATAGTTGTTTTTGCTAACATGGGCAAAAATGAAATGAAACCTCCCAGGCCGCTCAAACCCGACACCCTTTAGGTTTCATCCATAGTCTATCGTCGCGCTTTCAGATTTGTCCTGTTTTGGTTTGTACAAATTACCCGAGTACCGTGGGTTGCATTGACAAGTGACTGAGGTTAAGGTTTCAGCCGTGCCTCCAGTTTTTAGCCCCCTGTCCAACCTGTATTTATTGAGAATTAAATCAGGGATTGGATCTTTGGCTGCCTGACCGACATTTTTGAACAGCAGGGGGCATAAAATGAAAAAAAAAAAAATATATATATATTAATGCTTTGCTAATATATTAATGCAAAATCAAGCATTCTGCAAGTGTGAGAAATTCTATTTGTGTTGTGCATAATTCTCAAAGACCGACCGGGGACCTATGTTTCACATATTCATGCAAACATCAAAACAAGTGAGGAAGAAGCTGAAATGGCCAACCCCCCTGATAATTCCATAAACTAATGTTCCCTGTATGAGATATACACATATATTGGTTTGTTTTTGCTCACCATTCCAAAACAAGAGTGCCGGAGTTAAACTCACTGCCTCCTGAAGTATCAAAAATACTTTCAAGTCCCCTGCAGAGTTGATGCAGTTGTCGGTTTATTTTTGAGACAGTTTATTTTGGATCTGGAGACAGTGGGGTACTCAGCAGAGTTCCCTGTGCGTTCAAACAACCAGGCGGAGTTTTTAATCGCGGCGTGCTGCCGATTGTCAGAGGGAGACCCGTCTGTATGAATTTGAACGACTGAGCTCCTGGGATCATCCGGGACATATCCCTGGTGTCCGGGGTGATCCCAGGAGATCAGTCGTAGGGGGGTAGATATGTCCCTGGTAGGGTCACTTAAGGCATACAGGTCCCAGGTGAGGGAGCTGACAAAGTGCCCAATGGCTAAAAACAAGAATGGGCTTCATTTTCCCCTCGCCAGGACAGGGGTCACCAAGGACGCTTTGGTATGCAGACAGGAGGAGCCGGGGGATCCGTCAACCTCTTGGTTAGAGGGACTCCCGCTCCTTCAGCTGAACCGCAGCTGCCCGCAGAGTGCAAGAAATACTCTGAGAATTGGTCTTATCTGATATCAGATGTCTGGTATCAAAACATGTATGCTTCCCCTCTGTCCCCAGACCCATTTTTTTTTGATTGAAAAATAAAACAATTTCATGAACACTGACAGTAGGGACACTGAAAGTTTGACGGCACAAGTTTTAAGTTCTTAAAAAAAAGGAGAAGTTGTCGTATTGACTTACATGGAGGAAGTCTGAGAAGTCCTGTCCCTTCCATGACTCCGTGCAAGTTCACCAGACGTGCGAGAGAAAAGGCGGCGACGACGTACTGGAGAAAAAAAAACAAAAGCAAGGCACATGATGCATTCAGTACCAGCTAGGGAAGGTGGGGGGACATCTGATGGAACATTAAAATATGCAGTAATGAATATATAAACGTTTTGACAGCACATGAATCCAACCAGTAACATGCAGTCAGGGGAGGCTGTGCTTCACTTGCCAATCTTGGGAAGAAAAAAAATGCGAAATGAAAAAAAGAATGTTCCATTTATCAATTATTTGCACAATAAATGAATTTCCCACAAGGAATTACCGGTAATTGAGTACAATAAAGTAAATGAATTATTTTTCGTTTCACTTCAGCAGTTTTAGATTGTTTATTCAAGATTGCTGGATATTCCACATTTATTTTCCTCAAATACTAAGAGACGTGCAGTGAGGCTGTGGACTGTTGAGCCTCAATGTAGATTCCAGCTGACTTCTGGCATGCTCTGCACTGAGACCGTATTGCTGTCTCTCTGTATGTCGCTATTAAAATGTTTAAACACTTATGCTATATGAAGTTGATTGTTTTTTGTCAAAAGTTGCATGTGTGTTATTAAGTTTCTTGTGCTGTGCGATCATAAAATGGCCGTGAGGAGCCACAGGGCGGTGTTTTAAACTAAGTGAGGCACGTAGTTCTTCTGCCTCATGGTAGGAAGCGCTTACGATTCCAGGGATTCTTCTGGTGATTCTTCGGTTACAGAATACAGTGACAGCAAGCTACAGTTAGCAAGTAAAAGGCAGCCATCCATTTATTTTTTCCTTCTTGTGTTCAAAATGGAGGAATACTTATCCAAACATTTCTAAAATTTTCTAAATTGGACTCACATGGACTTCATTTAAGGTAAGACCATAATAACCTTTTTTAAAATTTTTGTGTGCTTGTTTTGTATGTGTGAAGACAGCTGATATGAGATTTCAAACATGACCCGTTAACTGCTGCCAATCAAATGGTGAATAAGCTACTCTGTGGGGTTCGTATGTTTGTAAATCTGATTGTGATGAAGTCAGTGCTTCACCAACCATGAGCTTCACCGCACGTCACTGAATCCAACACACCATATTTGGTGACTATATACTATTTCTGAATGTGATTTTGGAGAACACAAGCAATGCACAGTAGCACCCACAGCTGGGAGAGATGGGGGTCAAGTATTTCTCTTATACAATCCAAGTAAAGGCAAATGTCATATTTAATTCAGTTAATCTGCATGCTAGCTTGAAGTATAGCCAACAGCACTATGACAAGGCCTATCCAAAAACCTGTAACTACTAGGAACAGTCACTTTACAACATGGAAGGTCCACAGCTGGTTGTGGGAAGTTAAGCTGGAGCACAATGTCCTCCAGAGGTAGGCGGAGTTGGATCTTCATCAGTCGGCCCAACCGATGTGTGTGGAGTCTCGGGATGTCAGGCGCCGGGGGAGAGCTGCAGCGAGCCTGCCGGCGAATAAATACATGGATATTTCCATCTTCTTGGCTCAGCCGGCGGGGGGCTTAATTCAGCTCCGGGGCGGCGATGAAGCGAGGAAGCGCCAGTGGGAGCAACTCGGCTCACTCATCCATATACTGCCTGACGAGGGGCTCCGCTGGGAGGGGCCTCTTTCCATAATGAGAACCAAGAACCAAACGTTTTGACCTCGGGTGCTTAAAGCTGCCCGCGTACACCGAAGCAATCCCGGGAAATTGGACCGTTTCTTTACGCCAACCTTCATTTTCTTCAGCCAAAATTCCAAACCTAGATCTCCTAATCTGTAATCTGGATAAATGGCATCGGTTTCAGTTGTAGGTAAACATCTCCTACCTTCTACGGCAGTTGAAGGACTGCTTCCAGACGAAGATGCCATGGAGATGCCGACTTCTCATGTACTGGCTCAGGTGGTGCTGCTGCAACAGGTGACGTTGACAAACATGAAGTAGTCCTTTGCCGGTCCAAACTTCAGATGTAGTAAATTAATACTTTCAAGCTCAAAATACTTACAGATAATGCCTTCTCAAAAAAATTACGGAAGGTAACACATAGGAGCTTCCCGTTACCCCTGCGGTTGAGGTATCCACAGGTGCCGCTGTCAGAGACAATGATTACACAGGGCGGTGTTTTAAAATGTCCGATAACTCAAAGCTTACCGATGCGGACCAACTGTGCCCGCTTCCTGGTTTGACTGGTTAAGAGCAGCTGACAGGTGTTTTTAAAATTGGTGGCATTTGAAAAGAGAAATAGCATCTTGGATCCTCTCGCTGGTCAGACGGCATCAAATCCTAAACCACCCTTAGAACCAGGCCACCCGGTCAGACGTCTACGCTCTTAGGACACAAGGCGACTATTGGTCCCTAGAGTCTCAACAGGGGCCGGAGTATTCAGTATCTTGGCAGACACCCTGCCGAGCAGGCTTAAAACCTTTCCTTTTGAGGGAGCGCTAGGCTAGCAACTCGTGGGGGGTGAAGGCTCGATTTACTGCAGTAGTCCTGACAGGACTATACCATTGTTATTTACTTATATAAATAATAATACTAAAGTTATTATTGTATCATGTTAGCTATTTCCACGCAACTGTTAGTGCTACTGTAATTATTAGTCGGAGATCATTTGTGGCAGCCCGCGACCCAATCACTTTCATACTGTTGCTTTCTTGCTGTTTCTCCTTCTACTCCAACCAGTTAAGGCAGAAGGCTGCCCACACCGAGCTGCCCAATTTCGCTAGATCATCTCAAAGAGTGATGGTCCAGACCTACTCTTCATGGAAAAAGGCGTCAGACAACTCGACTGTATGATGAAGCTATTGGCGGGCAGTTGGTTAGCTTTATTTACACTAATACCAAGTTGGAAATTGGGAGGTAAAGGTCAGAGGGAGCGGCACTGCGCTTTTGTAGACCTAGAAAAAGCATACAACAAGGTACCAAGAAAGGAACTCTGCTATTCTATAAGGAGGCCCTGCATGGCAGAAAAGTGTGTTAGACAAGTGCAGGACATGTATGCTGGCTATGAGACAGTGGTGACGTGTGCTGTAGATGTAACACAGAAGTTCAAGGTGGAGGTGGGACTTCATCAGGGATCAGCTCTGAGCCCCTTCTTGTTTGCAGTGTTGCTGGACAGGCTGACAGATGCGGTTAGACAGGAATCTCCATGAGCCACGTTTGCAGACGACATTGTGATCTGTGGTGAGAGCAAGGGACAGATTGAGGAAAATCTAGAAAGGTGGACGTATGCTCTGGAAAGGAGTGGAATGAAGGTTAGTCACAGCAAGACTAAAGGGAGTGGAGATCAAGAAGTTGGAGGATTATATGGAACCAAGGGTCAAAAGTCAAAAGCAATGGAGAGTGTGGAAAAGAGGTGAAGAAAAGGGTTCAAGCAGGTTGGAATGGATGGAGAAAAGTGTCAGGGGTACTATGCGATAGAAGACTATCAGCTAGAATGAAAGGAAAGGTGTAAAAGACAGTGGTGAGACCAGCTGTATGGCCTAGAAACAGTTACAATGACCAAAAGACAGAAGGCAGAGCTAGAGGTTGCAGAGATGAAGATGTTGAGGTTCTCTTTGGGAGTGACCAGGATGGATAGGATCAGGAATGAGTCTATCAGAGGAGCAGTGTATGTTAGATGTTTTGGAGAGAAGGTCCGAGAGGCCAGGCTTTGATAGTTGGGTCATGTACAGAGGAGGTGTAGTGAATATATTAGACGGATGCAGGAATTGGAGCTGCCAGGCAGGAGGTCTCGAGGAAGACCAATGAGAAGATTTAGGGACGCAGTGACAGAGGATATGAAGTTAGTTGATGTGAGAGAGGAAAATACAGAGAATACAGTTAGACGGAGGAGGTTGATTTGTTGTGGCGACCCTTGAAGGGATAAGCCGAAAAGAAAAGAAGACCCAGGTCAGTGATTGGATTTCCCACACGCTTTTAAACCCTATACTTTCAAACCATGGGGAAAAAAAATAAAGCTATCCGTTAGCGACTGTTCTCCCGTCTTTCAAGTTGCTCTCCTCCTGCACCTTGTCTGCGATATAACAGGCCCCGTTTTAAAGCAATAATCGAAAATCATTTTTTTCCTTTTTTGCGTGCGCAGGATCCTCCCGTTCGTCGCCTTTTCATTTACGCGGCAGCAGAGGCGACGAACGGCCCTCTCATCCCCGAGATGCAATGCGCCACTGACACATTGGGGGCTGATCTGATGACTGAGGAGAGGAGAGCACGGATAAAGCTGCTCCGCCGAGCTGCCGGCGGGGGGTCTTTGAGTCATCTCCAGCAGAGGGGTGGAGGGGAGAATTTTGGGAGGCAGAGCTCAGAGTAAACAGTGTCTGCTGACAAACAACAACAACAACAGCAACAACTCCACCTCCCCTCCCTTTGCCCCCCCGTCAGGAAGGCACTATTGAAATGCAAAGCCCGGCTCCTTCCGCTCCTCGCCGGAGAAAACAGCAGCCTTAAAAAAAAAAAATAAAAAAAAAAAAAAGAGTACAAGGCATCAGATGCTCTGGTGCGCCGGTTAAATTATGTGTTTAAAAACTGCAAAAATATGTGTCTGTTTTTGTGTTTAAAATGGCTGTAATATCCACCGGTGCGAAATAAAGCATGGATACGGGGGGGGCCGATTCATTATGTGACAAAAAAAAAAAAAACATTTTTTGTGTTTTATTCTTCATTTTCAGGGTTCGCTAATCCATCAACAGCCACCGTAAATCCCAAACAGCCATTTGAGGTCTTCGCCGATTCGAAATATGTTTATATTCTCTTTGTGGCGCTCGCTCTTTATGTGATCCATTGTGCTGGGACTGGCTGAGAACACAATCCGCCTCCTCCCGGGGTCTGAGGTTCTGTTTCCCCGACGCTTTTTCACCCGTTCTGCTCCTCAGGAAAACGAAAAGCTAAAAACGGGGGGGAAGTGTGTGTGTTGGGGGTGGGTGGGGGCTGTCATGACATTTTAATAAGCATCTATAATCATAATTCTTCTCCCTTAAAAAGTGTTATCTGCGAGTCATTTAAATTCATCACATTGTCTGCTCACCAAATTGTTTATTACTGTATCTCGGATGTATGAAGGGAGGTTATAAATTCTACCGTTCCTTCCATTTTCCAGAGCAACCTGCTATTTCACAATATCCAATTTCGCCCAACCGCTTAACATTAAGCGTGTGATGAAGTTGTTATTACACTATTATAAAACTTGAAAAACCATCAAAAAGCAAACATGGTCAGTGATTCTGCGAAAAAAAAAAAATTTTGTGTGCTCTCTCACCAGCAGGGCCCCCAGGTGGAGGCTGACCTAGATTTTGCCTGGAATATGTCTATATTTCAACGGACGCGCCGCAACACACCTTCGCTGGCGACAGACGTCTCAGACGCCGACACACTCGCGTCTGGGAAAGAGAGAGAGAAAAAAAGTGACTCAACAAGTTCCAGTTTCTTCAAAATCCGAATTTGTTTTTCTGCCCAAAGGTCAAAGGTCACACATCCCGAGTCTGAAGGCAGAAAATTTACGACGCTGAAAGTTAGCGGCCGTGCGGAAGGCATTCCTCGCGTCGGCGGCCGACGGCAACAGCCTGTAACCGCGTTTCCGGGTAATCCTGTGCTTGGACGGCCGCCATATCAGGACCACTCCAGGAGTACGTCTGGCAGCTTACCCGAAACACGATGTGCTCTTCCACGCTCTGAGTAAATGACTTATTACTGCTCTGTATGTTGTTTGTTTTTGTCACGCTCGGTTTTGCCTTTTTTTGTTTTTCATGCGTAGAGATCCGGGGTCCCCATGGACACCGGAGACCAGGACCTTTTGGGAGGGAAGACAAAAACGTTTATTTAGCATCTTTAGTGGTCTTTTCTTCTCCTCCAGTCACAACAAGCACTGTGGTCGGCGGCGGTTCCGCACACTAATGATTATTACTGTGTCGTAATACTGTTACAACCGTAGATGAGTTCAGATTGTAGCTTAGTATCTCTGCTTCCTGTCCAGAATCAATTACATCTGCGATCTGAGACCTGAGCCTTTTTAAAATACTTTATATTGTATTGAAATAGCTGGCGTTATCAGCTTCACCTCAGCCATATCTTTAATGGCAACGTCGTAATAATCTATAAAGAACCTCTCTGCATGAATATTGAGGTTATCTCGCTGCCGAGCGATTGAATTTTCCCCAGAAGACTGAGAAATGAAACATTATGCGGCGATTTCAATTTAGCGCCGATACTTACTGTACTTTATTCGGCGTATTTGCTTTTCGCGTCTCCCATCGAAGTTCTTTAAAACAGTAAAACGGTTTGATCTCCAGGCGTCTCGGCGTTCACACCGTGGAGGATTTTGCTGTAAAACAACATCTTGTTCCAAAGGTCTTATTTTGGCTTATCGTCATCTGAATATTCCAGGAGGTAGCCGGTCGCCGATCACAGACCTATTGGAGTGAACGGCAACCACCTGAACAGGACGTGCTTATCAATCCTTAGATATGATCTTGCTGGGAACCAAGGGGGTCAACTGAGGTCTCCTCAGCTATTTCTATTCCTTCTTGCCCCAAACATTGGCTTGATAACACACATTCCTGTTCCGTCCTCTGAAGCCGCCGCCGCCCTGCCAGAAAACCATCAGACTGGACTGAGGGTTACAGAGAACGATCATGAATTAATAAAACCAACCCCCCGAGAACCCTAAGAGTTTACTTTGTTGACTGTGGCCGCTATCAGCAGGCAGAAAATAAAAAGCATGTATTGCGGTGTAGTTATTACTGCTTAATAAATGGACAATGGTGTTGCTTTTGCATTACAATTAAAAGCGTTGCCATAACAAGTGACCGACCTTGCTAAAGCGTTCAGAGCGTTTCTCTTGAAGCTATCACAATCCTTTTTTTTTCTCCGCAATGAATAAATTCAGATTTTTAACCGTCCTTTTTGCCCTCACCTGAGGTTCGCCTTCGGGCAAATCACCGTGACGACACAGCGTCGTCTCTGTGTTGCGTCGGCGATCGTGGGGGAAGGAGGGCGGAGGGGGTTCGGTCCGGTCCGACTTTCTGCTCGAGTTCCCCCCGTCGTCTCCCCCCGCCATCCTCAGAACCTGCGGGGGGATTTTCAGCTCAGAAAGAAAAAAAGTGAATAAAATAAAATAAAAAGGGTGTCTGAAACTCAAGTCGGATCAAAACCGTTCCACTCGCCTCGCGGGGCTTTACCGTCGGTAAACATACAGTTTTCAGCATCCTGCCGCCGACGCTCTGTGTGTGTGAGTGTGTGTGTAAGGTAACAAAACAAACCTTTAATGGAGAAACGTTAGAAGCTGCGGCAGAAGGAGGGGGGGGGAGATAGATAGGAGATATTTCAAAGTGAAGGGGGAAAGAGAGGGGGGTATCGTCTGCGGACATCTGCTTTTTTTACAACCCATACTGTAAATGTAAGAAACAAACAAACAAAAAAGGGACTATGTAGATTAAATGGCGAGGAAACGATTCAAATACATGACAAGCAAATGCCTTAATCTACGTTTGCCTTCCCTTCCCCAGACGGCCGACTAAATTATTCTATTTTTGTTCGTTTGTTTCGGTTGCTCAGAGAGCTAAGGCCAGTGTTTGCGGGTCTGTGTGTGTGTGTGAAGTGGAATTTCTGCCGCTACCACCAAAACCCTGCACGTGTCTCGGACCACTTCCTGTTTGGGTGGCTGCTTTGTTTTCCCTTTTCAAATATGGCGGACCGGCCAACTCCGCTGATCTTTTTTTCGTATTTTCAGATGTCTTGAAAAGACACGAGACCTTAATTTGATGAATATTTATTTCTTATTTAAACCCCTCCTTCATAACTAATGAGCGTGTGTCAGTTTTAACCCGGGTACATGTCTCGATGGAAAGCCCGCACACTGGATAAGAATTTTGACCCCGGCGGTTTAAAAAATTGAACGCCGGCGGTTTTCCCCCCTTTAATCTTCAAAAGAATTTCTGCGGACGCGTCATTAAGCGCTGCTGGAGTTTTTACACGCAGAAACCACTTTGTAGAAAGTAAAGTGATGTACGAAGTGATGTATAATGCATGTACTACGGAGGACTACTGAATGAAACCATGGCGACGTGGGGGTGAGTTGGTTTTGGTTTAAAAAAAAAATGAAAATAAAAGATATAATTCAATTTAAAGTTCAGCATGAACTCGCAGGACGCGGTTTATCTGAAAACTCTGCAGAACAAGTGAGTGCTCACATGGCTTCCCATTGGAAGGACTGGACTTCTAGTTTACACACACACACACACACACGGGGTGGGGTGGGGGTGAGAGAGGAAATGAGGTATAAACAGAATCTGAATTAACAAAAAAACTAAATCAATATCGAACCACCAAGAACTCCAAACTGGTGATTAAGCTCATTATTCATGGGAGTAAATGCGAACAGAAGCAATTGATCGGATGAGAACGCCGTCTCGAAACAATCGAGAGTATCGCCGCCGGCTGGACGATGGGAGGATTTCTGGGGTGAGAACTATTGGATACAGCGGGTTTAAATGCTCTCTATGAAGCACAAAATATTTCAAAACATTGATTTCTGTGCTTTATGTAATTATAACTGAAAAATAAATTGGGAATAATTGTGGAAATAGTTACCTGTTGCGGACAGTGACATTATGGCGGGATGGTGGAAAAAAAAAAAAAAAAAAAGGCCTTGCTCTTGAAAAGTTTCACGAGTTTCAATGATGCGTAACTGTGGTAACGGATAACTTAAAAAAAAAAAAAAAAAAAAAAAAAAAAAAAAAAGGCCTCTCCAAACCAGAGACCTTGTAATTAAGCACAAAAAGAACGGATTGGAAAACTTTGCAGGCAAAGCAAATAAATAGAAAAATGGTCTGTCTTTTGTCACCGTGAGCGGGAGCTGTCAGGGAATGTAACAGCGGAGAAAAAAAAATAGTCTTTTAATAATTAAAAATGACAGGTGTAGGCAGGAAATAACGAACCCGCGGTGAGAGAGCGAGCTAAGAGTTTGGCTTTTTCATGATAAATCTTATTCATTTTCTTCTGCTTTAAATCCAAAACAATTTTGAAACGGCCTTTTCAAAACGCACCGTCCCCGTAGTGCCACTTTCATGAGACTTACTCGCTGGGCGCGAAAACATGTACGGGCACGTTTGAATAGGGCAATAAGAGAAATAGCCGAAAAATAAAACGAGTGACTCACGGGTCGGCGGCCTCCAGCGTTGCATGTGGATCCCCGGGAGAGCTGAAAGAAGACGTGTGCGAGTGTTTAGCTTGTGACGATCGGGAAATAAAATGGATGAGATTCTGTGTTTCACCTTGACAATGATGATATTTGACAGCGCTCGCTCCAGAGAAGGGTTCCCTTGCTCCCGCCAAGGCCGTAAATAAAAACTGTAAATAAAACAACTCGATCATCTGCAAAGGTTAGTTCAATCACAGACTGTAATTCGCAAGGAAACAATAGATTTTATACAGATGCATAAGGAAAGTGTTTGATAATCAATATGCAATAATTATCTATAATAACTGACGTCAGCTTCTCTGTTCACTGATATTCCAATCCAACATGTGGGAAAAGGTTATATGGAAAATGTTTTTTTTTTTTTTTTTTAAAACACAGATTTAAAACGTTGTTTTCCTCGGCAGCCAAGAGCCCGGCGAATTCCCCCCACCCCACCCACGAGCTTAACAGCCTGAATACATTACACAGTCGAGCTGCAAGATATCGGCGGGGGTGATTCGAGTGTTCCCACCTAAAACGGGAGGTTCTTTTTCAAATAATTGCTTAAAACTGAAATCTCGGCGGTTGAGGATTTTGTACACGATGACTCGACGGCTGTTTAACCACAACTCGACGATAGCCGGGTATTTGCTCTGTCTCGTGGAAGTCGTCTCGTGGGGCAAATTGACCTAAATGCACCGTTCCCTGTTGATGAGGAGCGTAGAGCAAGACAGAACACACTCAATAGTGATTAGAAACAACTTAGGGGTCTCCTTTGTTTTTTATTAAATACATTACTATATAATAACATTATACACATGTAAAAGCATGTAGGACTATTCACACTTTCTCCTCGAAAAGGGGATCACTATCGTATAAACAACATTCCTGTCGCTATTTGCGATCGTCCATCTTGGATTTGTGCGGTGATTGTCGCGGAGGTTGCTTTACGTTGAAGCAGCGGGGGGACGCCCAAGGAACGCCGCCTCACCTAACAACTGCTGACCTAAGCAAAAAAAAAAAAAAATCTTTAATTACCTTTATTGCTGAGCTCATCTAATATCCGCCGACGTTACCCCGGGGGCCAAAAAACGACTTTCTGCACTCCGCAAAGTATTTGGAACACAGGAACTCACATGCACAGAGAAAAAACGTCTAAGACCTATTTGGCAGCCGCTTGGATTTAAAGTTCGATTTCCCTAAAAAGGAGTCCGTGTAAAGTGAGTAAAGCCTTTAAACGTGTGCACGATGTACCTCAACTGTACCTGTTATCTAAGAACAACGAACTATAGAAGAGCATGAATCATGTTTTTTGTTTTTTTTTTTTTGTTTGTTTTTCAATCTTCATGATGTAAGCTGTGTCTTGAGCCTCCCGTCTTGATTCACTCCTCTGCTTTTCCTTTCCTCTTGGACGGTTTGGGGACGTCGGCCTCTGCGGGTTCCGGTGAGCCCGGCGGTTCGGCGGGGGGGCTGGAGGGTTTCCCTGCGTCGGGGTCGGGGTCTTGGGAAACTCCTGGTAAATTGGGGGAAAAAAATAAATAAAATAAAACAGTTCAGTGGTATTGGTTCTGTAGGAATTACACTTCTGTCCAGACTTAATGAAACTTTATGAATTCGGGGCAGCCCGACCTCCAGCCTTGTTTCACATCGACCAAATCGCAGGCATATAAATAGGAATGAGAGCACGCACTGCACACCACTGCGAGGCTACACACTACCGTGTGTGTGTTTGTGTGTGTGCTCTATCTGCCTGGATAAATAAATATTAATGTACATGCATTATCTCTCCATGTCACAGTGAAGTAGTTAAGTGGGGAGTTACGGCACAGACAGATAGGGAGACGGGTAATTATGTAAACCACCCTTCGGGGTCAGGACTGTGCTACGGTTTTAGCTTTAGCTGTAACTTGTAGAGTTACAGTTACAGCGTCAGTGGCAGACGGCCTGTCCGCTAACCTTTGAATGGAGTAAACCGAAGCGATCATTTTTGCCACATTTTTATCACTTCAGTCCTTTTTTTGTGCTCAAGCATTTCTCTTTGTTGAGAATGCCTACCTCGCCTTTCTTTTCTCCACTCGGGGCGTCTTTGCATCTATTCAACTTGCTACTCTTGACACGAACGATAAGGTGGAAACACTTTGGGAAAACAGCTCCCCCTTTGACTGAAAGAATTGAGTTTTGATTTTTCAAAGAGAACAGGTTATGGCTGACACTTTTGTCATCAGCTACCCTGCTGATTCACAAATGGACTTTTATGCGTTCGATTCCTTTTGTGTTTTTTTTTTCCGCTCGTCGCGACCTGCAGATTCGGACTAGAACATTTACACAGAGCATTTAAGCAAGCACCTGTTGGTAGCTGGAGGTTTTTGTTGTAGCTGGCAGCGGAGGACATGGCCTGACCCAGGGCTTGGTTCGTGCCAAGCGCAGCACCCGGGGCTTTGGAGGCTGCTCCTGAGCTTTGTTTGGACTTGGAGTCCTTGGATGATTTGTTCCACACCAGACTGTCGGTAACTTGCAGGGCAGCTCCCATCTTCTGAGCCATGTCCACCAGCTGAGACAAGGAAGGAGCGCGTTAAAAAGAAAAAACGTGACTTCAAGCAACGGACGCGTCATGGGGTCGAGCCATCGTACCTCAGGGTCAAACTCGAAGTTGCCGCTGCTGTCTCGCAGCACATTGACTTTCCTCTCCATCTCCTGGTACTGGTCCAGAGCTCCTTTCTTATCCCCGTGGTTATAAAGGAAGATTGCAAAATTCAGGTTAACCAGAGGGTTGGATCTGCAACAAGAGAGCATGATTATTTAACAAACCGGAACCCAGATGTCGAGTGCGATTGGGATTTGAGAGTCTCACTCGTCTTGAGCCGCAGCTTGCTCGTACGCTCTGGTTGCATTTTCCGCATCCTCCAAATTGGTGAGAGCCACTGTGAAAGAGAGCACGGTTTTAAACTTTGATCGAAATGCCGTTGGGACGTATGCGCTGCTTTAAACGTCATTGAAATTTTCTTTAGGAGTCAAAAGAGCTGCTGCTAAAGGTAAGGCAGTGGATGAGTTGGGTGTGGGTTGGCTGAGCAGGCGTAGGCTCAGCAATGACGTCACACCTGGGCAGACAAAAAATTCTCTCCAATGTTGTTCAGCATAAAAAGTGAGTGAGATGCCACGCTTCTGTGGACTACTGTCTCACACATCTGAGCGAAGCACCAAAACACTGGCGCGTCCAGCTGGACTGAGTGGGCGGCACCAGAGAAGGACCCGGATCTGTCGAGGGGGTCGAGTCCCCGGGTGAGTTAACCATACAGCTAACCAGCGAGGGACGACTGACCGAGACCAGGTTACACCTTCATGTTGAAGGCAAGAAGAAATTGTAGGCACTCAGTTGTAATACCTGCGCAGCTTAGGGAGGGAGTAATATCCTTCACATCCAATTGGTGGGTTAATCCTGTGTATTACACAGTTCAAATCCCAGTGTGTCTGACTTCTGATGTTTCTTTGATACATCGGACGAAAGCACGGGTGAGCTACGAGTGGTTATCAACAACAGCTAGCCTAAAGTGGGCTAGCACAGAATTATTTGTATTAAGCACTGGTTATGCATACATGCACTGTCAAAAAACCAATGACCAAACAACATGGCAACCAAGCCCGTTGCATGAAGGATGTTGTCCAAACACAATGTCAAACAGACTCACACTAACCCCCAAATAGCATTTGAATATTATTACAACATAAATAGCGCAACAGAATCGCTTCAGGTTGCATGGTGAACTAGTTTTTGAAAGTTTTGTTCTGAAACCAACAGTGATGCAGACCGGGTTATCCTGGTCGCAGGGGCCGAGGGTTCGCTCCTGCCGGGAGCCAATCCGATCGGACTGTCGGACCCGGCTACAACAATTTTATCATGGGACCTTTACAAACGGCGTTCGTTGCTTTAATATCGTGTCACATCATCTGGCTGCCCAGACAAATTTGATACAATGTGGAGTCAATGCCAAGACGTTACTGTTACTGCACTGCTTTGTTTATACACACACACATATATACACAAAGGTGAATTCCTGTAGGCTTTTGTTAAAAACATGAACCTTCAAGGATGCGTAGCGTTTGCAAATCATTGAAATTATAAAGAACTTACCCCAGGCACGACGCTTTTGATTTTTTTTTTTTTGTTGCTTTTTCTTGATGCACTGAATCGAAACACTTTATAACCATTAGCTGCGGCTGACAGTTGATGGGGGTGGAGGTGTATTTACATCGCTCTGAATATTAATGTATTGACTTGTGAAAAATGTTACAAGGCTCCAAGTCAAGGGCCTTTCCATATCATTCAGAACAAGAGCGACTCTTTGTGGTTCCATATTTACATCCACGACAACGATCACGAGCATCCTGAAGGAAAAACACATGACCTTGACGATTAAGGGTCTTCGAAATCACGACAAACGCGTAACGGGTAATTTGATGTGGAGAATTCTAGTTGGAGTGAACATTTGGCCGTGTTATGTGGGCGGTTTTATATGATTGAGGTTTAAACATTTTAAAACACCAATAAAAATAATGCCCATTTATTTCCATCTGGAGTTTTATTTGCTTTTCTGCAGCCTGAGGTGTCCTATAAATGACGTTTTAAGGCGTTAATTTGTCCAACAGAATGATGACCGTGTTAAAACGCGACTGCGAAATCGGCTGACACAGACGTTTTCAGAATCCGACATGTGCCTCCCTGACGAAAGGTGGGTATCTGGTGGTTCGGGCTGCAGAGGTTCAGCTAAGCAACAGCCCAACATCATGTTAGTTAAAATGGCGGGTTTGTTTTGCGTGAGTTGCCGTCTTTTCACAGGGGGGGGGTTATTTTGCGAAAGGCCGGGCAGCTGCGCAATAGTGTTATGTGATCGTTTCTGTTCCCGAAACCAGATTTGACATTTAAATGGATTTGGGTGCTTTGTATTTGATCGTTCCCCAGATTGTAGCGGTAAACGACGACTTGAGTCATGTTACACTGACAAGCGGTGAGGAGGATGGTGTGTTTACATCGAAGCATCTGGCTGCCACAACCGAGGGTCTGTTGTGAACGCGGACCGTGGCGTTTCATGGCGGCCTCACTGCAACATTGAGACTTTCAGGGCTGATGTAAGACTTCCTGTTATCCTCTCCGTTCATACGAGTCCACGCAACACCGGAGTTTAGTACTTGAATAGCCCCGTGTGAAGTTAGAATGGGTATTATTTCTTGTGCGTTCATATTCATAAGGCTTCGTTTTAGATTGGGTAACTTTGCTGGATTTCAGTCAGTATCATTCATCATCACCCCCCCGTGACTATGTTTCAAGCCGCGTTGAGATAAATAAGGTCAGTTTTTGCCGGAGTTTTTCTTTTTGATACTCGGGTAATCATTTTGCAAAGCGTGATACACTGAAGTTATGGGAAGTGATGGGGTGTTTTGAATAGGATGCCCTTGAAGCTAAGACACCTGAACTTCAGTGGGAAAAAAGGAGAAAAAGAGCGAGCAGGAGCGACAGGAATGACAAAGAGACAGAGAGGGAACATGAGAAAATGAAACTTGAAAAAGCCGCGCCTGCTACCAATCTAACACTTCAAGAGCAGTGAATTGTTTTTCTTGGGTGCTAAGGTTTGAGTTGTTTTTCAGAAGTTTGCAACAATTGCGGTGCGGTGAGACTGGCCTTGAGATGAATGGGCGGTGCGGATACAGGGATCCTTAACACGGAGGGTTCAAAATGTCTAGGCCACTCCAGACACCATTAACATTCGGGACTATAACGCGGCTCGACATTATGAATGGGTTCCAGAGGCTGTAGCCGGCGATTAAGGGAAGACAAGGTGGCCCATCATCAGATCCATTAGGATTGTGCATGACAACCTGAGGCTGATTTTAATAAGTGGCTTCTGGTGAGGGATGTGTTTGATTTAAGGGATTCCATGCAGCGACTGCGGTGGAGCGGTTCCAGGAAAGCCTGCCAAAGGCCGGGCAGAATTATCCCAATGACCTGAAAGGTAAAAACACTGCTAACGGCTGTGGGGGAGCAGATAATTACATTGTGTGGTCTGAGAAAAACCAGGGATGGACACACACACACGGCACGGGCAGAGCCTTCATTAAAGCTGCTATTATAATCAACTCGTTATCTCCATAATAAAATTCGGCCTTTCATCTCATTTCGCCCTTTTATAGTGGCCGTTTTCCGTGTGTCTCCGAGAAATATGTCAAGGTGATTCACGGGTGGAGCTCGTAAGTCAGGGGCTTTGTACACAATTTCCCGAATGCTATGACATGTTATGAGAAAGGCAACAATAAAATACGGGACTATGCGTCTCAGGATGAGTACCTGCCAGCAGCATGTAGAGCTCCCCCATCCGTGGGTTGAGGTTGATGGCAGCACTGAGGAAGTGGAAAGCAGAGGCGTACTGTTGCATGGTGAGGTGCACCAGGCCCAGGTTGTACAGAACTTTCCAGTCAAAGGGAGACAAGTAGTGGGCTCGCTTTAGGCAGCTGATTGCCTGGGGGAGGAATGAAAGGAAGGGACACACACGCACACACACAAGTCAGATGCTTACATGCCAGGACAACTGCCTTAGTAGAGATAATGCACCATGTATGAAGAACAGTTAAAAAAAAAAAAGGGGGTTGTGTTCTTGCTTTAATGCAGTAACATTGGGAGAAGTGTAAGCAACGGTGTCATCATTGTATGATGACAATATAGTGACTTTAAATGATATTTTACACCTCTTTACCTGTATGTTTTTCTGATATTAAGTCAAATATTGATATCTATCCTCCACCTGATTCTCTAACTGAATGCGTGTTTGCTATTAAAATGAATGCCCTTGCAAGGCTAAATGGAGATTTGATGATAACTTGACATCTGGTGCGGCACGGCCGTTCGACTTTAAACAGTGCCACGTGCTGGAAATAGTAACGGCGTGATGAAATTTAAAATGCTGCTTAAATACCAACTCATTTATCAACGTAGTTGATGTTCTTTACTGCCGAGCAGTGCCACCATCTCCGAGAGTCCAGCAGCCATACAGGCTGTTTTCTCTCCGGAGAAAGGAGCCAGGCAAAAAAAAAAAAAACATACTGAATTCAATCACAGGTATTAAAACATATACATCAACACAATGCGGCCATTGTGTATGAATTTTTAACCAGATATAATTACATTTTGCCATTAGGGCTCATGTATAAAATCATACATTTTTCAGAAAATACTAAATTGTGCAACACGGTTCGATGGCCTGATGTATTATGAAAAGGCTTGGTTGATACTCGGCACGTAGGGGACAAAGAGCAGTTTGAAAAGACACTGGAAACTTCAATTTTATAAGAGGTTAAACCATAATCAATTCTCTCCGGATCCCAAAAGTTTAGCCGCCTCAACCACAGCAGCGTGAATACAGCTGGATAATAGATCATTTCTGTACAAAGATTAAAAGCCCTCGTTCAGTCCAAGGCTGGCAATCACATTATATTAACAGCTATAATCTGTTTCATTTTGACATCTCACAGGTGAATTTCCCTGCAAATGCAAAAGCTGGGATTTAATTTTTTACCAGAGAAAACTATTATAACGTCTGTCTCCTTCAAGTATTGAAAATAATCATATTAAACATAAGGGGATAATTCAAAGTTCACGACAAAATTCTTTCGCTGTTCAAAGTTCCGCAGCGAAACGGCAAACATTACTCACGGCTACGTATTTCTTTTTGCCGAAGAAGCACATGCCGATGTTGTTCCAGAGGGGGGGGCTCTCGGGCACGGCGCAGGCAGCCACCCGGTACTTGTTCATGGCCACGTCAAAGTCCCCGTGGGTTTGCATCATGCTGCCCGCGGCCAGGATGGCCTGCGAATCGAAAATAGTTTATTCGAGCGGTATTAGACGGTGATGTACCAGTTGGGTCGCGGCATGATGAGCGATGGACTGTGCCATCCAACTGGGAATAACCGCACGGTCTGACACAAAAAAAAAAAAAAAAAAAAAAGGTGGTCATGCCTCATCACAATGTCTGCGCGAAAACCACATACTGTACCTTGTAATTGTTGGGGTCAAACGTGAGGGCATTTCCCAGGTGCTCAAAGGCTTTTTGGTATTTTCCAAGCTATCAAAAAAATAAAACAGAAAGTCAGGCATCTGCTCTTTTTCCAAGTCCAATCGTGAAGGCCAGTCTTCGCTCTTGGCGGTGCCTTACTCAGAATTATATGGAGGAAAGAAGAGAGTAAACCTACCGACAGATAGAGAAGACCGAGGGTAGTCAGGAGCTCTGTGTTCTCGGGGGAGAATCTGAATTCAGATCGAGACAGCTCAAAGTGAAAAATGTGACTTTATCTATGCTCGTAATTACATTTAATGCCTGCACTTATTCTTGAGCAAACATAGTTTATATTCAGTGAATGTGCTGATTATTCAATCAGGCCCTGATTCAGCATAACGGTGAGTGTTAATTATGACCTGTGGGGGGGTTGTCGTGTCTCAAAGTGAAAAATGGCGGAGAGGAGGCAGATCGGCGTTAAAATAGGACTCGCTGTGGTTCGTCTCATTAAAGCAAAACCAGTATTGGAGCACTTGATTAATTCATTTACCCCCGACAGGAGGTAGTCGTAATGAGCCCAATTGTAAGCACTGATGTCATTTCCTTATTTACACCGTAGCCAAATGTTTAAATATTCAACGGTGAACCAAAGTGGAAATGAACGGAATTTACACCGAAAGGAAAAGGGGCCCCTTGGGTCAGAATGCTGAAAGTTTGCGCGAGTTTAAATGAGGGCAATTTATTGAAATGTGCTCCTAAGCCTAAAAGAAAAAAAAAATCAGTGGGGGAAACCTGGAGCCTCCTCCGACAGTGTGTTACTGTATATGACAAAAACTTGCCATGACGAGCCGGAGAAGTGTGTAACAGTTGTCAATAAAACATTGCTTTCTTGTGTGGTTTGCATTGAAAATGTTATTAAGCAATCTTTCAATCTCTGAAACGCGACGGCCGTTTTGGTTTGACGACAATATGTATGCCTTTAATAAAACAGAATTCAGCATGCCAGCGGAAAACTGCAACACTATGCTACTTTATGTCCTGTTCCTTCCACATCATTTAAAAAGTATGCATCATTTACAGTTGAAATCTACTTACTCCACTGCCCTCTTGTACACTTCTATGGCCTGGTCGGTCTCTCCGGCCAGCAGATGAACTTTCCCGAGCATCAGGAACGATTTGTCGTGCTTGTTTAACTGGAGAGCCAGATTCAAGTGCTCCTCGGCCTGACAGAGGAGACGGTCAAACCGGTCAAAAACAGGTGAGGCTGACATGTGGACGCCGCAAAAGTCGACACTCACATTTTTGAAGTCTTTGGTGAAGAAATAGCACACTCCCAAATTATGGGTGATCTCCTGCGATGAGAAGGAAAGCCATTTTACACATATGTGATGTGGGATTTGTTAGAAGCTGAATAAATGCTCGGCTGAATCTTTGTGGCGTGAAAATGCGGATATTATTTTTTAGCTGACAGGAAAGTTAATTGAACTCAGTGCAGGTCTGAACTGTAACAAGCACTGAACATCTTTGGAGGGCTGATAAACAACACCTCCTTGAAGCTTCGAAACACGGTAGCATCTCCGTATTTTAGTTTCCAGTTACCCAGTCTTTCTCGTTGATCCTTGCTGCCTCATGGTAGAATTCAATTGCTGCTTTGTGCTTGCCCAACAGGAACCTGCAGGGAGAAAAGGGGGAGGGGGCCATGAAAAATTAACCTGTCTTAATCACCGTAAG
The DNA here is from genome assembly GCF_037954325.1 of Fistularia commersonii. Lineage (NCBI taxonomy): Eukaryota > Metazoa > Chordata > Actinopteri > Syngnathiformes > Fistulariidae > Fistularia > Fistularia commersonii. The sequence continues at coordinate 21,420,480 of NC_141286.1, forward strand.
GCCAACAGATATTCTTAGGAGGCTATCAGTCACCGGGCTGCTGTTTCTCTGTTACCGCCGCTCTTTTATTTTCTTAGCCAAGTGTGAGGAGGGTGAACTCACAGTGATCGGGCAACCTGCTTCAGATTGTCAGTGCTGCTGGGATTAAGGATAGCACAGCTCTGAAACAGCTCCAGGGACTGCTGGATATTGCCCTCAAGGCGCAAGATTAGTGCTGTGATAAGAGGAAAAAAAAAAAAAAAAAATCACAAGGGGGAGGAAACTTAGCTGCGCATGGAAGTACAAAAGGCACATCAAAATCCCCGGAACAGCGAGAGGTCCAAATATATGGAATCTAGATAATGGAATGTGGCCTATCTAGGGCTTCCGCAGAGACTTTATTAAAAAAAAATGATTAAAATGATAAAAGTTGCATGTGTAACCGTGGACTTAAAAAAGTTATCCCTCACCTTGAACGTAGATGGCATATTCACACATCCCATTCGTCTCCTGCAGCTGTTCTTTGATGACTGCCTGCACAGACCCCGAATGGAAAACCAGAAAGATGACACGATTTCCCGGAATTATGCATGACAATAATACTAAGAAGTGTGCATAAAACATTTACTCAAATTGCTATTGAATGTAAACAAACACAAAAGTATTTAGGCAGCTGCACATTTTTTTTTTTTTACAATTTTGGGAAACACAGAGACCCCCCCCTGATTGGAATCCGCCAGAAAGCGTCTGAAAACAGGCTCTCGTTTGGGAACGAGATTCTCTGAACAGATAAGAAAAAAAAAAAAGAAGCTTCACAGCAGTGAATGACAACCGTGCGCAAAAGGAAAAGGAGCAGTTTGTGATGGGAGCAGCCTGACGGGGCAAAGAGAGAGGCGTGCACGGGCGCGTGCGACTGCTGACGGAAGTGGTTCACTGCTGTTCAGCGATGGCACGATGCTGACAAAGGCATCAGGATGAATGCTAAAGTACACAGGCGGCGTTCTCCGCTCAGATTTAGCAAAATACCATACAACTGAAACGGCTTCACGTCCCCGTGCGGATAATGACTCCGAGAGGAAAGCAACTTGAAAGTTTCCAAAGACGAAGAAAAGTGATGAATTCGGCTCACGATCCAGTTTCTGTGGACCGGAATGAAGGCAGAAAGACCACAAACAACAACTGATGGTGGCTACATGAAAGGCCCCGGCCAAGAGTCTCAGTGTTTAGTGATACTCAAGGGCTTCACATCTCAGGCAGTCTCTGACTACAAGGGGTATTCCTCAAAGTAGCAAAAAAAAATAAAAATAAAAATTATATAAATATATATAAAACTATTTTCTCAGTCCAATTACTTTGCAGCCTCTGAGAATGGGAGCTTATGTGTAAACAGTTACCCCAGTATATTTTTCTCTTTTGATTAAAAACACAGAATTAAAGATAAATCACGCAGACTTCTGAGCAAGTTTTCATTCCAAACCAGTCGTGTTGTCGTACCCGGACCAAACAGTCACAGACAGCCACTGTGCTTTTCACGTCAAAAAAAAACAAAACAAAAACAAAACAACATCGGGCCTGATGCGGAACAACCCAAGTAATATATGATGTATATTAAATTTGAATCTTTGAAGAGGGAACTTCTTTGGAGTAGAAATCCTAACAGAGAAAATAAAAAGGGGGTTCTTATAATTCAATATGGAGCAACCGAACATCAAGGCATTCCCAAAGCCCGTCTTTCGATACAGATGATCGCAATATTTGATTATGCACGACAAATAACCTTTAAGATGAAGTGTGGCCTGTTGTTTATAATCAGTGTTCAAATTCCAGTTATATTTTTACGGATTAAAAGCATTAAAATGAAATATCTAACGGGGCACTGGTGACATAACCTTTTATAACATCACTTATAAACATGTCGATTTCCCATACTCTCCTAGTTGATTTGACGCGAAGATTATTATTTCTTTCTCACCAATATTCAACTCCTTCTTGCAGTCCATCGATTTGCCGAGTTCTGGGTAATGTTTTAGCGTCAAAAGAAATCGGTATATTCAAATCCCACGGAGATGGAGGTGACAAAACAGAATCGACGTGGGGATGAGGACTAAAGGTTCTTTACCTTGCAGGTGTCATAGTCTTTACGGATGTAGTACTGATGGATTAACCAGTTTCTCCTCTCAATAATGGGAAGCTCTGGAGCTGGAGAGAAAAGGACAGTAAAGGGATGAAGAAATAAATATACAAAAATGTAGGCTTTATGTCTTAATTGCGGATTTCAGGTGCAGGACAATAGTGGCGGGACGATTCTCTGGGATCCATCAATAGTGCAAGATGTAATTTACTCTCCTTTGCAGTGTAACACAACATTTAGATTACGTCAGGAAAACTTGAAAGGCGGTCCAAAGCACACTGCTCCATAAAAGAAAATGTAGGGTTTATTAATTCATGGCCTGGCAAAGATTTGAAAATGCCCCTTGACGAAGGCTCCTTTGAGCTGAAATGCGTTGGTCTGTTAGTGTGTTTAAATCGATGCCAAGCCTTGAATGAACAAAAATCCGACTTCTTCTTTATTAGAACAGTGCCTCGCTGACTTTTCTTTTTTTTTCCCCCTGTACTGATCCACATTTTGTGCTCCTCAAAACGGATTGCCGCTACAGAGCACCCTACTAATGCAGTCAGTAGTAGGTCTCGGAGCTGACAGATAACGCGTGTCAACCCAAATCCAAATATTTGACTCGATGCACAAAGCGCATCATGCCTCAGCTTGTTAGCAACGTTTTACTTACAAACAGGGAGGAAAAACAGCAAGTGAGCCCCGTCTATTTAGACTACTTTTAATTTATACGGTCTCCTTTTGACAGCTGAATAAATAATCCTGAAAGCTACATCCCTTCGCAGTCACTTGCGTGTCTTTGATGTGACAGTTATCATACATGTTAACATGTCAGCCCAAACATGCAGGCCAAAGTAAAAATCATTTGAGCAGGCATGCTAAATGTCACCTCATGAGCACGCATCTTTTTTTCTGTTTCTCTTTTAATGTTTTAGCAGGTAGCGATAGCCTCCTTGTTGCCAGGGTAACAGTCTGTCTTAACATGCCAGGTGCTTGGGGTGGAAAAGAGAGCGTATGGAGGGGGAAAGAAAAAAAAAAAAGAAAAAGAAAAGAATGATGGCTGGAGGAATGGGCAGTTCAACACAATGCCGGCGACAGCGAGAGCAGCGGTGTGATGCTCTCTTCCTGGTGGAGAGCTACCTCTCATTTCACAAAAAAAACAAGTGCAATTACAATTCAAATATGTTTGATAATGGTAACTCCGTGATCGAGCATCTACTACCTCCCTTCAAAAGCAAGAACGTGTTTTACGGCACAACGAGACGAAGCACGACATCGGTGAATATCATTAATGAACTGCCTGTTTGGAAATACAGTGTGAATTACACTTAAGCCCCCTTCTGTTTTTAATCTCGCCGCTTCAAGCGGAGCGCCGTTGATTTGCGGTGAGAAATGGAGCCTCTTCCAGCGGCTTCGCAAAGATCCTCTCCATCCTCGAGTATGAAACTCGGCGGGTTTCGTACTTTTGCTTCGTCAAAATTCAGAATAGCCCTATTTGTAGCAAACTAATCCGCTTTCTTCCTGCTGAGACAGCAATAATATTCTTGTCTCTGGGTTTCAGCTGTGGCCCAGTGGTGTTCCATACATAAGCCGGGCAGATTTGGAGAGCAGAGATGGGCTACATGCGTGACATGCACTCCTGCAACTACTCTGTGAAAGAATAGTCATAAAAAGCCGGGGAAAAATAAGAGCACAGCATGAGGTCCCCGAAACGTAGTCCTGTGAAAAACTTCATCCTAAACATGGCAGAATCGTCTCATTGTTATATTTCATCTTGCTTTCGCAAAGGAAGATTTGTCTTGTGTGAGCTCCAGCCATCTGTTAAAGGGGGATAAGCGCAGACAGGAGGCATGCTGAGATCAAAAGACACTTGGGGAGAATGTAATGAAAAATATGATGAAAATTATTTTAAGAAGTTCTACCGCCAACAACTTCAAAAACCTGACCCCTTTATGCGTACTTAGTCTCATATCCAGTGGTCTCCACTTATTCCTGCTTGTTTGAGATATTTTTTGGCCTAAATTTAATTACAGAGCTGTAATTTGAGTGCTGTACTTCCTAGGATGGTTAAATCATATTGGAGCGGCTGTGGCCTCATTTAACACACTTCTCCATAGCTCACTCTAAACTTGGAGCACTTGTTGTTGAGCTATTTTTTTTAATTATCATGTTCCAGTGTTTTTGTTTGAAGTCTTCCCATATGTGTGTGTGTGTGTGTGTGTGTGGCATGAGATTTGGGCACTGCTGGTTGTTGGCTTCATTTGGCGGGGAGTTCTAAGCGTAACTATCTTGTTCCAAATACAAATATTTTTGCGTTCCATTGTTAAGGTTTATATATTTCTACATTTTACGGTAATTAACATCATATTCATTTTTTTATTGCTTCATTTGTGCACACACAGATAATTGGGCACACCGTGATGAGGCAGCAGGGGCACGGCATTAGCTGAGAGTGCACTCAAGAGAAGGATGAGGGTGACCTCTGGAGGACATTTAGCTCCGCTTTCACATTGCCGACTACACACCACGGTGGTGGAGGTGTTGTCATAGCAGTTACTGTGAAATGCTTTATTTAACCAAGAAAAAAAAAAAAAATTGGTGGATTACCAGAGGAACTGATGACCATTGTTCTAGTTAAAAGTCATCACTACCACAGTGTTACTCTACCTTTAGGTGCACGCCGTTTCTTAGCTTCTGCAGTAGTGGGAAGCTGAAATGCACAAGACGTGGCATTAATATATGTTTAACAGCATTCGTGATTGATGCATTGCAGAGCAAAATTAACTGGGGTGTCATATTCATTCTTCATGTTCATCATAAACTGTCCACAGAAGTGCGAGCAAAGATTTTTTGAGACATAAGTCTTATTCGTACGCACTTTAAAGATATGTTCCTTACTTACAAGACGAGAATGTGGCTGTAATTCTGTTATCTTGTATTGCAAAGTGCACCCTGCACAGATGCTGCGGTTATGAAGCAACTGAACTGCATCCTACGCAGTCCTTGCCAAAATCCAGATGAATTAATTGCTATACGGCTGAATTACTCACTCCCAGACACCACAGTTAATTTTAAAAAACCCAGGGACGACATGCACATCGCTTCGTTTAAATGTTCAAGGCTAACAACACATTTCACCTTTCTAATATTCATATGTTCTGAGAGAACATTTTTCATCAGTAGTTTCAATATTCATGGAGGCAATGTTTTAGTCAAACTTTCAGAGATAAAATTTCAACTGAATTGCCAGGTGGAATAACCCAGAATATATCCATGACTTAGAGCGACTTATTAAATTAATATACAAAAAGAAGGGGCAAGGAAACGTTCAACCATCTGTCGTGAAAACAAAAGCGAATCTGATTAACATAGCCACCTGTCACCTGGTGTACGTCTGTGCATACGCATGCGCAGTCCGATGTTTACCTCGGGATTCACCCCTCGTATTTACCTCTTTCGTGAATCGCGCTCCGGGCGGCGACAAAGCCATGCAACGCTGTATATGTATTCGCTACCCTTTGCAGCCGAACCCGAAAAGCTCATATTTGGAGCTGGGCAACAACGTTAAATAAGTGCTGTACTGAATGAGAGTCAATGCTCATTTTGTCATTCAAGGCGAACATGACAATCCACGTTAGCTGTTCGTTGTAGCCGCTAAATTGTTGCTACGCTTAAAACGACCAGCTGTGTCCTTCAATGGAGCGCGAGGCAAGTTAGGGCTAGCTAACGCTATTGGATAACGTTAATCAACTTAGCTCCGACTTTGGTTGTCGGTTGTGTTGGCACATAAAAATACTAGTCTCCCAGCTGAATATATACATACATTTACTCATAGTGTTAGGTGTCGTGGCACATTAACGAGCTGTCACTTCGCGTTTCTGAGGCCAGGAGCAAAAGAGAATTAGATTGGCTTCGCACTCACCACCGAGGTTTGCTCCTCGTCCGCCATCTTGGGTCATCAGCAGAAGCTGTTGCCATGGATACACCTGTGGAATGCCGAGGTATTGCACGTACAGGAAGAAGCCGCGGGCGGAACCGTCGCAAGAGGCTTCCCTCCCCCGCAGGTAAATCTAAATAAGGCTCTAAGCCATACATCCGTGTGACCAACCTACTCGAAACGTATATACATCATCCGCTATTTCCTGGGGAAATACTACACTACCCACAATCCTACAGTACTACTTGTCGTATGTAGTTCATGGAGACAGTCGCGCGAGACTTTATCCCTTGCATTCAGATAGGGGTCACTGTAACTTGCATTGATTATTGCATATTATTGATTAAATCTACGATTTAAACGCAGTCCTTAAATGCTGGTTTAGTAAAAGCTCTTCAACAGATGACCATCCATAAATTACTGTGACACTGCAGTGGGGACCCTTGGCTGAAGTTCAGCCTCGGCCTAATATTGGCTACATGAGTTCTGACCAAAACAAGCACAGAACCTTAAGTTGGAAAAGTGACTGAAAACTTTGGATTTGTACTTGTTTATGCAGTCATAGAGGAATCTAGTGATGATACTTGGAGGATAAAATTACTTACAACCGGAATGAAATCATATTTATACTTAAAAATAGTTGGTACGAAAACTAGCCGAGGCTGATTCCCAAATCATGTTGCAAAAAACACAAGGTAAGTTTTTACCCCGCAAACCAAATACAATCCAACCTTCAAATCAACATTTTATTGAATAAAAAGACATTTCCAACAGTATCCCTCCAGAAAATATATTTAAGATAGATAACCAATATATACAACAAATCATTTATATCTACTCAGATTAAGAAAGGACTTCATATGCTTGGAGAAAAAAAAATGTTATCAATTTGGAATTCGACCAGACAAACAACATCTTCCAACATATGAACCAACAGCCTTGTGCCAAAATATATTCTCACTTGAAAAATTAGCAGGTAACATTCACCTGAGGCACAGAGGTCGCGCCCGAACAGATTCTGTGCTCAAGTAACATTTTTACAGTGCATTTATAATATATTCACACAGAGTACTAGTCAAAGGTTTTGAACACTTGGATGTTTGTTTTTCCTATCTACTCTCTGCCAGCGACGAAAAGACAAAAACTGTTTACCACTAAACTGACATATAAATGGGCCTCTGGGGATCAGCAGGGTTAAGAACTCATAGCTTTTCTGCCACAACGTAGATGAAGTAGATGAAAAACAATATATTTCTACAAATGGAAGAGGAATATGAATATTTGCGTATTTATGGTAACAAAAAAGTCCCTGGAAGGAATACAAAGAGAGGACAATTTTCTCTAGGGAACAGGATGAAAGTCATACAAGAAGAGGCCTGACATCAAAAAGAGCTACCAAAAATAAAACTTCTAAAACTCTTGACTGATAGTGTATTACACAAGTAAAAACAAACAAAAAAATGCAATTACCGATTATGAATGAGGTGCTCATTAATATAATAACAGTTCCCTCTGCTCACTGATCCACTCTCTTGGTGGACTTGAGCCAGCACATATGATACAGTGGAAATCCTTACAAGCCCACATGATTTTAAAACACAATGGTCCTGTTAAACTGGGACTTCATTTGACCATCTGAAAAGCTTCATCATCTGCCTTCATTTGAACTTAATAGCTGATTAAAAAGAAAAGATCTTCAACCTTCATTACTTGTCAGTTTGACAGGAAAAGATATAAAATGATAACAGCAGCAATGTTTTTTTTTTAACAAGTAAATCCACCATCACCTCTCACTTGTGTCACACTGCATATCTTATTACTTTCTCGACCCTGATTGCCTATGACAGCAAATGTGAGGCAGAATCTAAGAGCATGAAGATTAGAATTTTAAATTCAATACCAGCATTGAAAATTCCTCTGATACGGAATAAAATGTTGGAAAGGGGATTAGCAAGTGCATTTACTGAATTCAAACGTCAGCTCTTGTTCCCAAAGCGGGCCACTGCTAATTCACAGTTAGCATGGTTAGCCATAATTAAAGTCAATTCCTTCAGTTCCTCAGCTTTAGCACTCTGCAACGATTAACAGCTCTTTACACAGCATTAAATGGGGTGTCTGTATAACACTTTCGTTCATGGAGTTAGCTAATAGGCAATTAGGCAATCAATTTGAGGAGGAAGAATATTTATTTGAAAATGATTCCGCATTTTAAAGTTCAATGGCAAAACTAAAATATTTATAGAAAGCCTGGAAAGCTTTATATTGTAAATTGAGATCATTCCAGGTCAGAAATAACATCAACACATTCCAGTTTTTATTTTGTGGTGAGGTATTGCGGGTCTTTTTTTATATCCTCCCTTTGCACTCTATTTAGTTCATTGACAGTAACAGTCACACAAGGGGGATTTTTATTCCAGACATTCTCTCCTATATCCTGATGAGGCCTGGGGCGAGTACAACCTCGCTGGTCATCACACATTTGTCTAGGACCTGGAGCTCGTCTGCGTTTATGCTATTAAATGCACATGACGGAATTAGGCACACCACGCCGGGTGGAATGATTGAACCAAAACTATGTACATGAGGCAATACTAAAATTCCTGTTAAGAAGCGACTTACTGATTTTTTTGGGGTCATTTTCAATAAATAATCCCTCCAGAGAAATGACCACTTTGAGGAACTAAGGATGTAGGGGAAAGTGTAACCTTAATTCCTTCCAAAAGTTCCCTGGGCAGCTGAGGTGGCAGCACTCGCTGCAGCAGTCTGAAAGGTCCTGTTGGTTAGGACACCACTGGAGAACTCCTGCTGGGCCTTGCTGAAGCTGGCTCCTGTCCTTCTGTACTTAGAGTGGACCTCAGTGGGAAAAAAGGACACGCACACATTAGGGCACAATAAGGAATTAGAAATCGAATCATGCACAAAAAAATACTCGTATAGAATCTAAATATTTGAACATGAAGAAAAGCTAGGAACTAAGCTAACAGTTTAGTGCCTTTGGACCTTGGGGTCCACAAATGCCATTTTTCTATTTAGATTTATTCTAATGAACTGACAAGGACAAGGACTAAACTAAAAGGACTTGTCAGCTTGTTTACATTTGCAATAATCTTTAGTCACGTGCACTGGTATTATTGAATCTTGAAGGAATGAGGGAAGGGTTTACTTATGGAAATGTGTGTAAAAAGTCTCCTCAGTGAAAATAATGTGTGAAAGAGCTGCAGAAGCACCAGTGAGTTCTCGGTCTACCTGTATTGTCAATACCATAGTCTAGCCAATGAACATGATAAAATATATCAGTGTTGGAAACTGACTCTCACTACACAACCTTGACACTTCTTGAGGCTTTCCAATTTAAAGACAAGGGAATTGTCTGAAGACCAAGACTATCCTCAACACAGTCTGCTGGTTAGTGTCATTTCATGAAGTGTCTCCCTTATTTTATCCCATTCTTACATTATTTTGACAAGAAACACAATACAGAGTCCAGTGCCTAAATTTGCTGACCTTGGATTTGGATTCTGTAAACATTTGATAGCATTTTTTGTTCACATCGCCAATTTTGATTTTCCCATCTACGCTTCTGTCCATGTTTCTTTTGGAGGAATAGTATCGCGTTATAATGAGAAAAAATCTTGGACTTCTATTAAACAAAATAATTAATTCTATTGCGTGAAGCAAAGTTTTAGAACAGCATTACCATTTTTAGCATGATGATGGCCAAGACAGCATTAACTGTAAAAAAACCAGCCACGACCATCATAATCACAGCCACAGCCAAGTGTCCGTTGATCATGGTGATAGATGCGATCCAACCACTGTCAACAGAGATATACATGTAATTTGGCATTTCTCAATGGCAAGTTATAGCATAATTTACAACACAATTCTGAATTACCCATATTGGTCCAAAGATAAGACAGAAATTTTTTCCTCTTAAAATTTGACTGAAAAAAAATGAAGGTGCCTTATATTCAGGCCAGGGTCCGAACTTCAACGCATCAGTATAGTATACATCCACAACTGCAGTGGGCATCAATCAACTGTGACACCGTTGTCTCCCTCTTTATTTATGCCTGTCAGTCACTCCAGCTGACAGGGAGCTCAACAACACATCTGCTCCAACAGAGCCTGGTTAACCAGCAACTGACTAAAACCTGTGATCTACAAAAACCAGGAGAGAAATACTGCCAAATCATCAAACAGACAAGAATGGAGGCCGGTATCCATGTGTGTTTTTGTCTCTTTGCTAGTGTGTCCACTTCTAAGGAATTCTTCATCAAAGAAATATTTCATCCAAAATTGACCTCTCTACTATTATTTACCCGCTCCTGTTCCAATAGCAGGCTGGATAAAAGCTTGAAATCCCCCAAAAAGATAGACGTAGCTTCCCCCCCTCACTTGATTTGACCTTGAAATGTGTTCCAATCTTATTGCTTATTGCTGGGGTTGTTCAGAGGAATGCGATGAGAAGATGTTGGTCCGTGATACTTCACTCTCTCCGAGTGCTGTCTCATGCACACACCGGGGTGTGGCCTTCTTAAATCTATGTGTTGTCGCTTGTACAAGTTACACAACTCTAAGTCTTATCGGAAACACTGAATCCGTAATGCGTCCTTACAGCAGAGCGACTTACCATCTCCACTGACTGACAGCTAGGCTCCAAACTTCAGATTACACTTCCTCTGATGTGTTTCTGGCACAGGGCTCTCTTTCTCTGTCTCTCGCTCTCTCTTTGTCTACAACCCCCCACCCGAAACGGCACAAACTCCAAAAACCTACTTCAAAGAAGACCAAACAATACACACGGGCCAAAAACCTTGACTAGTGAACCAAGCGGTTCAGATCTTAAAAATGAACCGTTCCACCACTACTGTGAGCACAATAAAACAGATAAATAAGACATAAAAGCCCCCGTGCAGCTCTTTTGGCATGAAGTGAATGAACTGACTGGGAAGAAAAAACAAAAAAAACAATGCACAATCTTCTTAGAGAATATTTCCAGTTGCTGAAAGCTCGTGCCCATGTATAGCGAATCAGTCATGGACCTCACGTTCTCCTTTGTGATTCTGTTCATAAATCATCATCATCATCATCATCATCATCATCATTCAATTCAGTTGTTCGGCAGAGGTTGCGAAGCTGAAAAGACCTTCTGGCAGATCTTTCTTAAAGGTGAACTATTTCTTTGGAATAAAAAAAATCAGATCCTTGATGAGAGGGGTAAGGGTAACGGCAGTCAAACTGACAATTTTTTTGATGTTCCAAAATCTGTCACCTCATATTATCTGAGAAATTCTTCAAAGTGAAATCAACTTTCAAAGCAAATTTCAAAAAGCACCCCTTACTGTCTTGACAAGGTGGGGTAATCTTATATTCAGACCAATGTGGTTAAAGGAATTGTACAAGAACCCCCGATTGTCACCGGGTGAACAATGAAACAGCATGTTACTTGAAAAACTGCTTGATGGAAAGTTTGTAAGATGAAAGAGAAAAGAAATCTAAAGACAAAAGATCCACACACTTACAAAGTAGCCCCCCTGACAAGTTATGGCAGCGGGAATCTGTCAAAGAGACGCAAGAGAGAAGATACAGGCCAAGGTACCCACAAACACACACAGCTGTGAGCAAAGAAACACACTGACCCGTGTTCCCCCTCATTTACTATGAAACACCCAAAAGCAGAATCCTGAAGTACAGTCTAAGGTAAAGAAAACATTTACCTGTGTCAACAAAGGAAAACCCTTTCAAAGCATCAATGGCCCGCGATCAGGCTTTCGCTCTACATGCAGATCGAAGAAGATGAAAACCTGACCTTGTTCCCCACTTTGGGATCCCAACACTCTGGATAACGTACACGGCCACTTGGAAGAAAAATACAAAAAAGAAGAAGAAGAAGCTGAAGGAGCTATCAGACCTGGAGCAGGGGGACAGAAAACAAATGTCAATGTTATTTGGAACTTGAGAAGCTTGGCTGGTATTGTGCTTAACAGTGATAAAGAATTTTAAGCCACAAAACAACACAAATGCACACACAAATGTTCACTGATCAAAACAAGGAATACTGTACTGACATAGATTCAGGCAGATGTCAACTAAAAATAAAAAGAGCCAGCGAGCAGAGAACGCCAGCAAAAGTCAAGATTTTCATTCAGACATTTGCTGATGCCCAGAGATAATAGATGAGATGATGATCTGGTTTGATAAAATTAAACAATTTGTCATTCTGCAAATGGAATGTAGCTCCCTCAGACAAAGACAAAACCCGCTCGAGCGAGACAAAAATCTAACACGTGATCATTTTTGAAGGAAATTCGAGCATTAGTTTTACTTTGCAAAGGATCATTTACGAAAAAGGCTTCTATTTAATTGCTACATTCATTATAAAAATAATTCTGAAATACAGTAACAGACAGAAAAGAATCGTAATGTAATCACTTCTTTGTGAGCAAGACGAGTTCACCATCGCCGACTATCACAGGCATTCATCTGTCTTGCAATGCTGCTGGACTGTTCTTTCTCATGCCATCTGGTGTGCAGTGTGATTCTGCCCTCTGCCTGAATCTGTGTGAATGGCCCATTACCCCCAGTAACTGCGAGTGTTCCATAAGATAAGTGGAGGTCTAAATGCTGTGTCAGGTCCTTCTTAGTTTCCCCCATGCATACATTTCCATTACCTATGCATGAGTCTTTAAAACAGTGTCACGAATGTAGTGTATTCCAGCTTATTAGCTTTGATAACTCATCTAAAGCAATGTGGTGGCAGTTGAGGGGAAAAAAAAAATCACCAGCTAGCACTGTGTCAAACAGCGTACTACACCTGAAGGCCTTGTAGACGGGCCTGTACCAGCAGACAAAGGACACGGGGGTGAAGAGGATGAACCAGAGGATGGACAGGCCAAAGTCCACGCCATACTGAGAGTCTGCGGTGAAGTAAGCCAGGCAGGCGAACACGTTGAGGAACAGCGTGGCACTGTGGACTGCAGAGAAAAACCTGTGAGCTGTCTAAGATACTGTCCTCTAGACAAACAAAATACTTCCAGTGGATCGCACCATCATGAATATAAATTCTGTGTTCAGAAAGCACAAGATGGTACGTCCCGCTTTGAAACGGTTCGGGATTGTCCGAATGAAATTAGTTTCTGAAGAAGCCGCTGGGGATCATTTTGAGTGACAGCACAATGATCCCTTTAAAGAGACGTCACTGGCTTCATTTTTTTGGCTGGGTAGAAGCTACTGACCTCTGGCAGGAGGTCAAGAGTCCCTTGTTGCAGATGAGGGTCATTTCAAAATTCCAAGCATTATTAAGATGTTTGAATGATAATTATCTATGGTCAGGATGGGCCCGAGATAGGGGTTCCTGGTGTAAATGATGTTTCAGACAGTTATGGTCCTATTCTATTGATATGATTCTTAAGTGTTTGTTAGGTAAACACCGTAGCAGAAAACTATCGTCTGCTGTAAATTGACATCATTAATCTGATTCAGAGAAGATCGTTTGTCAGACAGTAGACAGAAGGAAGTAGGGCATGCTGGCCACTCACATATCCAGAGGTAGTACATTCTCTTGCAGATCTTGCGGTAGTCCTCTGAGATGTCCTCATCGAAGTCCTGGTAAAAGCAGGGCTTCACGGGGAAGAACGATGGGAGTGGCGGCCAATTGTGCTCTTTGTCTGTTGGTTATAATTACACCGCTTGATCAGCTTTAAAACTATGTCGAATCTGAACGGCTTGATGAGCCCGAGAATGCGTGCAATCGCTGACGCCAACAGCAGTTCTTTACCGTTTGCCGTTCTGCCTGTGCTTCGGTTCTTCAGCTCCTGCTCCTTCTTCTCCAGCTCTGCTGCTCTCCTCTCCAGCTCCTCCTGCTGTTTGACCAGGTTAGCATGACCAGCTGTTGCAGTCGCCTAGTGTGCGGTAACAGATGAATTGCAGTTAAAATCTATTGTATGTTATTTTATCAATGTACTACCCTAAACTCAGTGCTGGCTTTTCTCTCCTGGTGGTTCTGAAATGAGGTCAGACACTGTAAAATTCACAGTTTGAAGGGCAGGCCAAAAAAAAAAAAAAAAAAGATCTTTTGATTATACTTCATACAAAATAATGGACAGTAGGCTGGACCTATTAAAACAATCCCAAACAACAAGACGCATCGGTATAGCATTTGAAAGGTGTTGATTTTAGTGTGAGAGAGATGTCAGACTATTTTGTTGGAAGAGAAAACAAAGCTTACACTTAAAAGCCAAGACTGATAGTAAAGCATTAAAAAAAAAAAAGACAAAATGCTCATTGTGCAGGGGATTCAAAATTGGAGTTTTATAAGATCTTCAAAGATCCAGTTAATTAAGTGGAGTTTCAAAAGGAAAAAATATCAAAAGCGCGATGACTGGCTCACCATCATTTGGCCTGCTTGCGACACAACGTCAAAACCGTGTATTTCATAAATATTTCTGATCTGTTGAGGTTTGTTTTTTATAAAACGGTCAGCATGCACACCATCTCTTCAGCTTTATGATAGAGATTTACATGCAACACACAATATCTCGCCAGCTCAATTAATTTCCTTTGAGCGTCCGCATGACTTGCTCACTTGCACACTGGGTTCCACCGAGGTCTGCAGTATGGCCGGCTGCGACGATGCGGTGGAGATGGGGATGGTTGTGTCAGAGTGGCCCCTCTGGAGAACACATGGAGACAATACTGAATGATTCAAAGATGGGCGGCGGGGGGGACCACACAGTTATAAATTCTTTTAATCGCAGCATAACGGCTCACCATGTCGGTCGAGGAGAACGGGTTATAGTCCCCGATGCTTTCGGTCACTCCACCGGTGACCTGAGTAACAGAGTCATCCTGGGAAAGACAAGAATACAGGATAGAGCGGTGATTCCCAACCCCCGGTCCGCAGATCATTTGGTACCATTTCTTGTTTGGTACAAATTACAGTTTTTTCATCAGCCCTTCCAGATCTTATTTTGTAAAACGACTGTTTCCGCCTCTGCCTTACTGCCGCACTTAATATTGTAATTTCTTAATATGAATATGACTCATTTTATTCAGATTAAATACTGTGAACTTGCAGAACTTTTTATTATTTGAACCACCGCGCCGCATGGAAATATTTTCATCCATAAAACTGGTCCCTGGTACAAAAAAAAGTTGGGGACTGCTGGGACAGAGTTTAAAAAAACTAAGCAGCTGTCCCAGAGAGCAAGTGGCCCTTCAGGGGTCCAGAGAGAAGAATACTTGAATGTCGAATTGTAAAAAAAGGATGAATGGCCTGTTGGAAGTGGAAGTGTGTTGTCTCGGATCCGGTTCATGTTGGGGAACCTTGTAACTTACAGAGGCTTCTCGGGGGTCACGCATGCGCACTAAGCGTGAATAAGTCAATTAGCAAGAGGCATATTTAATGCTAGGTCAATTAGCCCCTCCGTTGCTAATTGACTTAGCATTAAATATGCCTCTTTTTTTTCCGTCCGCGGCGTCCAGCTAACCGCGGGTTAAATGACAGCTGCCACCATTTCCAGGGGTCCGCTTACCTGCGCAGGTGTGCTAACACGGGTACTCGGTTCTTTTTTTATTTTAATGAATTTAAAATGAATGTCACAAAAAAAAAAGGAGGAAATTCGTCGTTTTTTTGTGTGACGGTTGGTGGAGGCCAAACCCAGCAACCGACCAAACAGGTTTTGTCCCAGTCTTAAAAGACCAGAACTCGGTTTACCAAACACACAGGGGATAATAAAACAAAATAAAACTAAAAAGGCCTGAACCTGTCTCACCTGGAAAGGGTTAACCTCTACCGGGTCGACGAATGGGTTTGTGTCAAATCCTGACATTGTGGAAAACGACCTGAAGGCGAGCCGACCCGAACACCGCGACGCTTTTACTCTCCCCGGCGGTCGCCACTGGTCTCTTCTGCGCATGCGTGTGGCGACGTCGGTGGCGTCACCGGGGCGAAGTCACAACGCCAGGAAAAACAAAACACACATTGATTCATGAATTATCAATGCAATCATTTATTCATTCATTATCAATATATTTTCTTCCTCTAAAAATAGTTTGACAGCAATATTGATTTTTTTTTATTTAATAACCTGTTGTCCTCCCCCACAACTTTACAACAATTTCCTTTGAGATAAAGTTGTTCTTATTCTTATTTGTGAAGTCTTAAAAAGCTAAAAATATAATTTTAATAGACAAATAAAAGAAAGTAGTAGCAAGGGGGTGGTGGTGGTGATTCCTTTGCAATTTAATTAAATTGTTTTCTTTTCCCTCATAAACCACACTCTAGAAAGATTTAAGCAGAATTATTAAACATGCCAGTGAATTTCTCTTGTTTACACAAGGAGACATATTTCTTCATTTATTTGTACATCTTCCAGAATATTTTGGCTCCTGTGTCAATGGGATTCTGATGGTGATTCTTGGAGGAGGTGACATCTGCTTTTCAATATCAGTGTAGAGGACTGTCTCAGAAAATTAGAATATTGTGACAAAGTTCTTTATCTTCTGTAATGCAATTAAAAAAACAAAAATTATCTTTTCATGATATGCTAAAATTTTGAGAAAGGATTTTTGAGTTTTCTTAAAGCCATTATCAGCAATATTAAAATAATAAAAGGCTTGCAATATTTCAGTTGATTTGTAATGAATCCAGAATGTATGATATTTTTGTTTTTGTAATTGCATTACAGAAGAGAGAGAACTTTATCACAATATTCTAATTTTCTGAGACAGTCCTGTAAACACAATTCTCTTCAAAGAAGGTGTTAAATCAGCAGAGTCCTCAGGAATATCTGAAAAATATAGAACCTTTTGACTACGATTACGCACTTATTTATTTCAACATTTTATTTTGATGGTAAAACAGACAAAGACTAGTGTTTCTGCAAAGTGAGGTGACAGTGATGTTGATGTTTCCTGTAAAATAAAATACGAAAAAAATAATCACATACTCATTTGATTCTTTATTTGTGTTGTTTTGGAACAGGTCATGAATTCCTGAGTTACTGTCAAAAATATATTTTCTAAGCAAAGCTGACCTTTGACCCCCCCCCCTTCCCCCCTTCAAAATGTAGAACGTTTCCTTGATTCCGCATGGACTCTGGTGTTCCTAAAAAAAAAATTAGAGGCAAAACACAATAATTCAGCCCAGCAGACATCTACTAACATTTCTGTGAATTTGAAATGAAAATATTCAGGGACATTTGCTGTTTTATGCAAATTAAAAGATGTTTTATGCTTGCGAACAGAAGCCATCGCGATGCCATCCGCGTGATGATTCACCATTGCAATAAGGGCAACTTCACATCTTAATAAAACAACTCCTGATATTTTGTTAATTGGATAAAAACATTAAGCATGGGTATCGTATTATCGTTTTTTTTTTTTAAGTTACAATGAACATCTGGCCCACGTTCCAAACTGCTGTGTGCAAAAAGGACCCGCAGACGTGACTTTTGTGATGGAGAAATAAGGACAGAAGACACGATCATGTTCTCGCTCGGTTGCTATTGAGCAAACACTTTAGTGACAGGGGGAGGTCTTGATAGTTGGAGTAGGGGGGCCGGTACAACAACAGGATCCGGGAATAGAATGGCATTTTTGTCCACTATACTGTACATTTGAACTATACTGTACATTACAATTGTTTTTATGGCTGTTAAGCAATGAATGCGGGGATTTAGTACACATCCAACATTCTTCGCAGAGCTCGGATCCCCATTGGCTGGAACACACACGCACACACACACACACAAACACGTGCACGCACGTTTGCTCGCACGCACACACAGACACAAACACACCAGCTCACTTGGTCCCTTTGATGGCAGTATTTTCCCTTGCGGAGGGGGAAAAAAAAAAAGCAGCACAAAAAAACCTATAACACATGAAGTGGTTTTTCTCTTTCTCACACGTATGTACAGTCACTCATGAGCACTTGGCACATGCACACACACATAAGTCATCCTTCTGTCCACAAATTAAAAAAAAAAAAAAAAAAAAAAAGTAAAGATAAATATTTGACTTCTACCCAGCAGTGGCTGGTGTTCCGGCTTTGTACAGTATTTATACCTGTATATTATATGCTAAAAAAAAAAAAAGAATTCTGTGACATTAAAATTTATTAAATAAAGTTCGGAGGGTAGGGGGGTAAATCTGTAATAACAGAGCAACCACTGTTTACACTGATCGTTATGAACCGTAAACTCAAAAGCAGCTAATAAGTGTGAGCTAAAAAGTTCGAAGCAACACCAGCGGTTTCTGATGTCATCCGTTTTTTGCTGTTTTTTTTTTTTTTTTCTTTAAATTTCATCGCGGTAGCGCGATACTTCTTCGGCTTTCCTGGGACGTTCCCTGATGCAGCGCGGTTGTTTGCGGGTCGGGGGGGGGGGGAGGAAGAGGGGGGGCGAACGTTCCCTTTTCTCCGTCCTCCCGCTCGGTGCGTCTCCTCCCGGCTGTGAGTGAAGAGCTGCCAAGGCACTGTGAGAGCTCGGGTGGCTGTCCCGTCAACCATCCTGGTACCTCTCGACCAAACATCTCCCCGCCCCCCCCCCCCGAAATGTCGGGTGAAACTCCGTACGCGGCACTTGGGGAAGATTGTTTGCGGATTTTTTTTTTTTTTTTTTACAGAAAGGCTTAAGCAAGAGTGCTCGGAAGAGGGGTGATCCGTGGGTGATCGTCCGGGGACGGGGACGCCACTCGGAGTGCGCTTCATACCATGAATTCATTGCTGCCGTACAAAACCACCTGCTGCGGGATGTCCGGCGGCTCCCTGCCGTGGTCGCTGCCTTCTCTGGTGTTCCTCTGGGTGGAGTGTTTGCTCCCCTTGAGTTTCTGTTTGCCTTTCTCCGGATTGAAGGTGCCCCTGCTCGTGAACTGAGGCCTTTCGTCGTAAGCGCCCTCCAGCTCCGCCGTGGGACTGCAGTCTGTGCTCTCGGAGCGGGAGGCCTGCGATGCGTTCAGGGCCTGGGCGGCGCCTGAGCCCAGGGTCGGGGACTTGGAGTGAAAACGGAAGCCTCTGCTGGTCGGGGAGAAGGAGGAGGACGATGGCTGGAAGTGCGAGGAAGAGGAGTAGGAGGACACGCTGGAGCAGGAGTCCACCGAGTCCAGGGAATCCGGCTGCCGTCTGAGGGTGCGTCTCCTCGGGCTCTTCCCGTCGGACCTGCGGGACCAGGGGGACGTCACGACTGGACCTCTCTCTGCAGGAGCAACCACAGCCAGACCCGGTCAGACACTTCGAATCGAACGGCCGACACGAGAACGCGAAGAAAGAACTTCGGACGTGACTCGCCGGAGAAGTCGGAGACGGTTCCCTCGGAATCCACGTTGAGGTTCTCGGAGCTGTCGGCGGTTCCGATGGAAGCCTCCGACTCCAGCGTCTCGTCGTCCGAGGCGCGCGGCTCCAGAGTCAGCATCTCGAAAGTCAACTCCTCTCTGGAAGAGAGGTCATCTCGCATGAGCGGAGGGATATGAGCACGGCGGAGACGGTGGATTTGGACATTTCGGTCGACGCGGCTCACTTTTCTTTCTGCAGGCTTTCAATCTGCTCGGTCAGAACCCTCTCCTCCTGCTGCATGGCCGCCTGTTGATGCTCGGAGATCTCCGGCGGTGCGTCCGCCGCCTCGGTGGCCTGCTGCTCCGCGACGGCGTCCGTCACGGAGGGAAGTCGGGGGCTGACCGGCGGCGAAGGCGTGTGGTAGCTCAGCCGCTGCATGGGGCCTTTTCCCTGAGAAGCCGCGAACAGAACCGAGGGTTATTTCCTCTGTCTTCAAAAGACGTCGACCGCGGAAAAACGTGGCGGCTTGCGTTACCTTCTTAGCTGCATTTGACTGCGTTAAACAAGAGCAAGAGACATAGAGGGGTCAGTTTGTATTCACTTGAAAAGTCCCTTTTAACCGTGAGTCATTGAGATCTGTAACTGATATGCGGCCTCGGTGTGTATCATTCCCTCCAGCTGAGCGGCGCTGTGTATAAGAGGAGTGTATTCTCCTGCTAGTTGCAGCGCCCTCTGCTGGCTCAAGTGGAGAATGACCGGCATAACAGTTCCACCATCCGAATGAGAAGCGACTGATGGTACGCGCCAGCGTGGAAGTACGACAGCACGGTCGACGACCGGGGCAGAGACGAAGAGGAGGGGAAACATGCTTTGGGATTGTTAAATAAAGGAGTTTGGTGAGTGTTCATGTGACATTCTTCATGCTAATGGTTGATGATCGTTGTGAGTCTGGCGGCGGCGATTTTTTTTTTTCGGTCTGTACGGTTGAGTCAAATCCTTCATTCAGGGTCGCGGGGAGGAGGCTGGAACTTTTCCCAGAATTGACTATTTGAATTTGGGTATCACTGTAGTGACGTAAAGTAATAGTAATGGTAAGATCCTGTCTGTCGGTGCTCGACTGTAAAAACTGTATTCAATCGGAGCGCGAGTTCGAGCGGAAACGGTCCAAAACTATTACGGCGACAATTCCCCGCTTCTTCTGCCGCTGACGTCCCGAGCGTGTCCGTGCCAGCCGCCGAATCAACTAAATTGGAGGCATCTGAGCGCCGCGGACGCGTCACATTTTGACGCTCGTCCCCGGGGGAGGAGCCGCCGCCGCCGCCGCCTGTCCGGTCACCCTTGAGAGCTGATCGGGATTCAAAATTCCAGTTACGTAAGTTCGCTCGAAATTCAATCAGCGAGAGGCAGTGATGGAATTCATGGCTGGGGAGGGAGGCAATGAGAAGGGGGGGTCTAAGAGGAGAAGTGAGACATGCGTCGGGAATGGGGAGGACAGGAGAAGGTGCAGCGTTTTGGTACCACGACAACATCACCACTGGATGATGAAGATGGTCGGGCGGCGGAGGCTAAGGTGGTGTGTTTACATACCATCGTGCGCGCTATGCTCAAAAATCTAACGGCTATTAGTACGGGTTTCTGGGTAAAGGAGAGGGAACATGTTAGGGAGAGTCTGGAAAGGAGAAAAACAGTTTAGACGAGGGGAGAGGGGATAGGGGGGCGATTGAGGATTGGGGTTTTCATTTCACATCCCGCCACGGCAATTCTCAACCTTCCCCTCTCGCCGCGAGCGCCGCTCTCACCATGGACCGCCGGATGAGGGTCAGCCGGCATTTGGCCTTGTTCTCGGCAAACTCCAGGGTGTTGATGTCCTTCAGACGGACCCTGTATTTCGTCATCTGCTCGCAGATGATGAGCTCCACGCACCTGCGAAAATACCAGACATCTGAGCTTCCCCTCACCGGACGGGACGCACATGTGCGCGGATTCCTTACGCTGTGGTCTTGCTGATGTCCTGCACGCTCTGCAGCGGGTCGATGGTGTCCGGGCAGCGCAGGATGCAGGGGGCGAAGACGATGGCCAAGGCGTTGGCCGACATGCGGTTGGTCTCCTCCTGGAGGGCGATCCTGAAAGCGCGGGTTTTTTTTTTTTTCTCCGTCAGACGGGAGGGAGGCGCGGCGTGACCCGCGAGGCACTTTTGACGTTTTCTCCTCACCTGACCAGGTGGAATATGAGGCGCTCCAGGGTGTTCAGGTGGGTCCTGCTGAGCTGGTCGACGACGGAGTAAACGCCACGGACCATTTCCTTCTTGTCCTGCAAGCCTGAGGGAGGGAGACACAAGCGGGGACGGTGTCACATTCAAGTTCTGCGTCTTGACGACAGAGACGACTGATTTAATTCTACCCGTCAACCAGTCAAAAACATCATGGATGCAAACGCGTTTGCTTGAAAGCCGATTGTGACATTATATCAAATGAACCTGTTTATTTTTTCGAATCGAACCGGTGACTTTTTGCTGCGTGCCGGCAGTTTTATTTTTATTTTTTCTTCGCCTTGGCCGTGTCGTTGATTTGAAATGTCGCCGTTTACGCGACCCCACATGTCCTCTGTGTTTTGGGTTCCAGGCAGAATTAACCCTCGACGGACGGCACGGCGCGCTGGAATCACATCAGCTGGGCAAACACTGAGCCGCTGATTTATACGTAACAGATGGTTTCACTTTGAGTGTGTGTGTGATTACGCACTTACCCATTGCGCGTATGAACTCCTCGTACAGCTCAAACGTCATGAGGGGGTTGGGCAGGTCCCTCAGCCATTGCTTGAAAACACTGGCGATGACGTGGATGTTGTAGTCGTCCAGGTTCATGCTCTCCACGTCTGTCAAAAATAAGGGGACGTCACGTTTAACGCCGCGCAACACGCTAGCCGCTACGCGCCAAAAAAAAAAAAAAAAAACAGCCGCTCACCTGTGTCCAGGCCCTGCTTTAGCTCTTTGATTTTATTGGTGGAGCCCGACTTGCGGTAGATCCCCTCCGTGTACAGGCCGTGCATCTCGATGTAGTTGATGAGCTTCTCCACCACCAGGGGCACCGTCCGCTCGTCGTTGGTCAGACGGGAGACCTCCACGCCGAACTGCCTGGAGGACAGCTCCGGGTCGAACTGTCCAGAGATGAGCCCCGGTGAGCCGCGAGTTAAGGCGAGTTAAGACACGTATATGACCCCCCCCTCCCCCGAACCCCAATGGTAACTCGGTTAACGTCACGGGACGGGTCTGACTCACCTTCTTGCTGCATTTGGTGGTCATCTTCTGGCAGCACTTCCTGTGGCAGGCGTACCGGCACACTGGTTGGACGCAACGGGAGAAACCAAAGTGGTCATTGCTGCTGTTGTCCACGGACAAACAGTGCCTCCTCATGATTCCACGGACGGAGAGGCGGGTGGGGGGTCGGGGGTGGGGAATCGGGCGAGGACGGGACGGCGGAGAAAACATCCCGCGTGAAGTAAAAAGGGACGAACTGTGCGGCGCGAGCTGGCGGGGACGGCGAGCCGCAGACCCCATGAGTCCAGTTGAAAACAATCTGATTAGCGTGCAGACGGCAGGGGAGGGCGGGGCCGCCTCCCATGTGTGTGTGTGTGCGTGGATGTCATTACAGCAGGGGGGGGGGGGCTGTGTGAAGGTCTTCGCCGGGGGGGGGGGGGGCGGTATTCTCTTTGTCCGCCGCAGTGAAATGATATCATCAGGAAGTACGATCTCAGATTGGTCTTCACACCATATATTAGGAACTTCTTCACACGTTCAAACATTATCATCACTTTCTTAGCGTTTGTCCCGCGTGGCTGCAGGGTCTGCTGAGGGTCATGGGGCTGCCGGGGCCAATCCCGGCTGTCGCTGGCCGAGAGGCGGGGTTTAACGCTGGACACGGGCCACAGCAATTCACCCTCGCATCCACACGTCATATAGAAATAATCAACCATTCACTCTTTCACTCACGTGTCATAAAAACATCCTTTACGGAGTCATCTGACCATTCGTTCTCTCATAAATATGTTCAATGGCGATAAACAACCATTCATTTGCTCTTTCACACAACCGTTCACACTCTCGGTCTCTCGTCAAATGCAACGATTCATTCTCTCATTCACACATCTGAGTCATTTAACGTCTCCGATGAACCTCCAGTGTGTTTTTGGACTGCGGGAGGAAGCCGGAGAAGGTGGAGGAAACCCACGCAGACATTAGAAAGGCTATTGAACCTTTTTGGGACCTTCTTGTTGTGAAGCGCTAACAGCTGAACCGCCCTCTACCCTTTCGTACAAACCACAGCTACCGCCCGCTCCCGGGTCACTCAGACGCAGATCCGTGAGAACTTTACTGCGATCTAGGAAATCCCGGCGTGACGTTCGGCGGCACGCTTACGTTTGCACACGCAGGCGCGGTCCATCATCCAGATGAGCGAGGAGCAGTACTCGCAGTAGGTGGGGATGCTGTACTGGGTGGACTTGAAGATGTGGCCGTTGTGCTCCTCCACCTGCACACACACACACACACACAGACATACACACACAGATAAGAGTTCATCTGGAGTTCACGTGTGTTTCCAGGGAATCGTCATGTATATTTTAGCAGCTGTGTGAGTGTGTGTGTGTGTGTGTGTGTGTGTGTGTGTGTTGTGGGTTTCACCAGAGACTTACAATGTCTGCATCTTTCTTCCTCCGCTTCTTGCGTTCAGGTTTTGGTATTTGCTGTCATATTAAAACACAAAGCGGAGTATTAAATATGCTATTATGGTAACTCATTGTACTGCGGTATTTTTAGATTAGCATTAGCATCTCATAGGGCCTGTTCCGCTGCACATGAGCGCAACCCGACGCTCGCTCTATGCATTTGAAAAGCCGCGGCGTGCACGGCGTCACCTTGCTGGGCGCGCTGTCCAGAGGCTTGTACTCCGTCATGAACTCGTCCAGGAAGACCTTGAAGGTGTTGACCCACACTTTGACGGGCGACTCGCTCCAGTCCCGCTGCTCCTGCCGCATGGTTTTCTCCAGGATGTGCTCGAACAAGGCGTAGAGGTCCTTGTAGCGGATGCTCTTTCCGTCGTCCATCTGCGGAGGGGGGATAACGGCGGGTAGAAAATATTCATTCATTGTTCATACCGCTTCTGCTGCATTCAGCGTGGCGGGGTGGGGCTGGAGCCAATCTAAGCTGTCATTGGTCGATCACAGGGACACTGATAGAGACGTACGACCATTCACCCTCTCATTCACATATTCCAATGAATCTCCTGCATGTTTTTCGGACTGTGGCAGGAAACCCATGCAGACACGGGGAAAACACTTTTTCTGCATGTAGCACAATGCCAATGTTGCTCACAAACATCCCAAAAGTTTTTTTTTTTTTCTTTTGCACTACAGTGATCCCTCGCTATAACGTTTACTTTTCACGGTTTCGCTACTTCACGGATGTGCATCGTGCGTTGCGTTCTGCATTCTGATTGGCTAAAAAGTCACTCCGCTTCACGTACGTAAAACAGCTTGCCAAATTTACATTACGTACGTGCAAATCTCTTGCACTTTCGAGTTTCTCTAAAACCCATGATGTTGACAAAACGCTCTGGAGCGACAAAAGCACCTTGCAGGGCCCAAAAGGCAGCGGAAGATGCTATCTATCGCAGATAAAGTTAAACTTCTGGACATGCTAAGGGACGGTAAATAGGTCGGCATTACGGAATTAATGAATCTTCCGTTCGTTCCATAAAGAAGGAAGAAAAAAACATAAGGACGACAGCAGCAATGTATGATAGAGTATTTAATTGTATAATAATTGAAAAAAAAAAAAAGGTTTCTACTTCACGGATTTTGCCTATCATGATTCTTTTTGGAACGAAGCCCCCGTGAAAAACAAGGGTATACTGTACACCATTACCTCCATCCCTACTTACCACCCTTATCCATGCAACATTCACGTTTATACCAAACTTATACACAGATGCATTTCACTTTCACTTTCAGTTATTTCTAAAAGCATTCTCAATTTATTTTTTTTCCTTTCTGTTCTTTTTTGCATTTTTTACATTTTGCTTTCTATTGCCTGTGCTGAACACGGGGCGGCAGAGCGCAGGATGTAAGAGCGGTCCTACTTGGAACTGAACATTTTTGGTTCGATTTCCGGATCCTCCTAGACCAGGGGTGTCAAACTCAAGGCCTGCGGGCCGGATTGGGACGGTGAACAGGTTTAATCCGGCTCTCAAAGCTAAAAAATACCAGGTTTGAGGAGTGAATTGAACAATAGGTACGTAACAGTAGTTCATATGAGATCAGAACAACTTTATTTATCCCGAAGGAAATTGTTGATATAAAATATGTCATGATTTTACCGATCTGGCCCACCTTAGAATAGATTTTCCCCCACGTTGTCCCTGAGCTAAAATGAGTTCGACATCCCTGTCCTAGACTAAGCGTTGTGGAGCTTCAGTTCCTTAGCCGCCTTCTGCTCATGGTTCATCCGTGATGGGAAAATTTCACTGATATTGTGACAATAGAGGCATTTCTACTTCGCCTTCATTTCAAGTACTTCGGGTCAACGGTCCAGAGCGACGGAGAGTGTGGAAAAGAGGTAAAGAAAAGGGTTTTAAGCAGATTGGAGTCGGGGGTAAGTGTCATTGTGGCTGATCCTGGATCAGCAAAAACGAAAGGAAATGGGCACAAGGCGGTCGTGAGACCAGCGATGCTGGATGGCCTTGAATAATGCCGAAAAGACAGGAGGCAGAGCTGGAGGTAGTTGAGAGGAAGATGTTGAGGTTCTCCTCGGGAGTGACGAGGACGGTTAGGATCAGGAGGGAGAGGAGGATACAGAGAAAAGGTTTAAATGCAAAAGTTGATTTGCTGTCGCGACCCCTGAAGGAAAAAAAGATTGTTTATAGTGTGCACTGACTTGTATTTGCATCTATGTCCTCCATTTGCATATTCTTCTCTATGATTACTGTTACCCTATGCTGCTCTAAGAATTGAATTTCTCCCTCCTGGGATCAATAAAGTTTGTCTTTTCTTATCTTGACATTGAGACTCCACGCAAAAAGGGCCGCCTGTCGGGGCATCGAACCGGCGATGTTCTTGCTGAGAGGCGGAACCTTAATATTTCTTTTTTTTTTTTTGTTTTGAGAAAGAGCTGGTGTGGAAAAACAAATAACATTCCCGCGGGAATACGGACTCTCAGATTCGGTGTTCGATTCAAATTTCAAACTCCGGGTGCAGGTTACGTACCGCCAGCGCCGTGGAGTAGGAGTTGAAGATGTTGAGACGGAATTCCTTCAGGGCTTTTTTGAACACCACGTCCACCATGGTGTCCTTCTTGCTGTCCTCCGTGTCCAAGTCGTTGATCTGGATGGTGGAAAAACCATAGCGGTCGACCCGGCAGGAACATACAAACACGTTTTTTTTTTTAAATTTTTTTATTTTATTCACTCGGCGTGTCGTACCTTTTTCATCAGGAAGTCGTTCATGCTCCTGTAGTCGTTGGTACAGGTGAGGATCTGGAGGCCGTCGCTCTGCCACTGGGCCGGCTCCAGGGCCACGTTGCTGATCTTCACGCTCCGTCGTCGCTTCACCTTCGGCGAGGGCTCCTTGTTCTCCTTCAGGTCCCTGAACGCTCGATCCGACGTCAGATCCGGGCTGCAGGGGGGCGACGTGTTCTCCTGACCTGCCGCGAGAGGCGGGCGAGTCCGTCGGGGCGGGTTCGAAGATTTGAAAGTCGGAATAATCCGGCGCACGCACCATCTCGAAGTAAAGGACCGGTGTCTCCGTATTCACCATCCAGGGAATCGGCGCCGCAAATCAGCTTCTCCCTCGACGTCTTCTTATCGCTGTATTTGGTCTTACCCCAGAAACGCATCCGGCCGCGGACCCTGTCATCCAGATTACATTGTGTTTTAGGGTTATTTTTACCGTCCCGAATGGAATCCGCGTTTTGCGACACCGACCTCCCGTCTTGCGAGTTCTTGCGCAGCGTGTCCGCTTTCCCCAGATCCCCCGAGGACATGGCTTTGTGTATCTTCTTCTGCTCGGAGGCGGCCGGCTGGAACGGCGGGAGAACATGTTCAAAACATGAGAAAAAGCAAAAAAAAAAAAAAAAAAAGGGCCTCCCTCTCTCCTCAGCTGTACTACGGCCGGCCGATAGGTGGCGGCATCGCGTCGCCGTGGATTCCCACCCAGGCTGCAAAGCGCATATCAACAGGACTGTGTCGGAAAATTAGAATATTGTGATAAAGTTCTTTATCTTCTGTAATGCAATTACAAAAATGTCATACATTCTGGATTCATTACAAATCAACTGAAATATCGCCTTTTATTATTTTAATATTGCTGATTATGGCTTACATCTTAAGAAAACGCAACAATCCTATCTCAAAATATTAGAATATCATGAAAAAGTAATTTTTGTTTTTTTTTTCATTGCATTACAGAAGATAAAGAACTTTATCGCAATATTCAAATTTTCGGAGACGGTCCTGTAGAGCGGAATTAGCAGAGCTGGGCGGAAGCGCTAATCGAACTGTTAAGAAGAAAGATGTTGAAGGAAAGAAGAAGTGTGTTAAGTTCTAAAGAAGGTGAACCATCTTGAAAATAAGAATCCCCAAGGGTTTTTTTTTTTTTTTCTCTGCTAAGAGAGGAAACAATATATAAGCGTCATGCAAATACTATCCATTAATCAGAGGGGTGTGGGGGCGCACCGAGAAGAAACGCGAAGAATCATCCGTGAGCGGAAGGGAAAAGAAAAGCAAAATAATGTTAGGGGAGCGTCTACAAATCAAGGCTCCTTGCTTCTTAGGATAACACATTTCAGAAATTGCCTCGGGTTCGTGTTCAGACAAATGAGCGCGCTGCTCCCTGCTCGGGTCGTTACACGTCTACAAGCAGTGATACTTTTTTTTTTTTTTTTTCTTTTCCAGGCATTTTCAAAATGTGTCCTCCCGTCGCCTACGTCTTGAAAACAAAACAAAAAAAAAACAAAAAAAAAAAAACAACAACAGGTCCGTCGGGTGCCGTACCCCCCTGCTGGGTCTCAGCCCCGGGAGTACGATTCTAGGATTTCGCTCTAGGCCGTGAGGGGTTAGATAAGAGAAACCGCGCTCGGAGAATGGAGAGAGGGGCCGGCGTCGGCCGGGGTGGCGCCCGTTACCATGTCCGAGTCACTGAAACAGGACCCTTCTAAGCCCGCCTCCGCGGCCAGGGGTAGGGTGTAATGTCGGGGGCCGTTGCCGTCATAGTCATCCTCGTCTGAATCCCCCCCGACCGAAAGGATGGGGGCAAGGGTGAGGAACTCGGCGCGAGTCCGTGCCATTCGGGGTTTCTTTTTTTGGCCGACTCTGCCCACCTGGAGTTTACCAGAAGTGATAACAGCATATTGAAACGGTAAAAACCTTCCAAATAAAAAAAAAAAAAAAAAATCTAAAAATAGATAAAATCCCCCGTGCCCCGTGTTCTTTGCCTATTTTTTTTCCTTTTTTTTTTTTTTAACGTCTGTGCCTGTTTTAGTGTTGGACTGAGAGCAGGGGTGCAGTCGCAACAGAAAAAGAGGCACGACGGGATGCTGGCGAACACGTGCTGCATCTTTCGTGAGGAAAACACCCGTGAAGTCGTTCACTTACATCCCGGGCTTTGGCTCCCTTGGCGGCTGAGACGGGCCCCTCCTTGGGCGCGGCCGCGGGCGTCTCTTTGCCGACGGCAGCCCTGTCGAATCTGGAGGAAGAGGAAGACGATGGGTTAAAACAAGAGAACCCAGTTATAAACCCCAAAGCGCAGACGCGTCCGACAACACTAGGGGGCGCCGGGTGAGGACTCACGACAACCTGGGTGACGCTCAGGCTGAGTCTTTGGACAACGGGAATGTTTGGCGCTCTTGCTTTGGGTGAAAGGCAATTTCGGGAAAGTTGTAGCGCATTCGAGGAAACCCAAAAAACCCAGAAACAAACAGTTAGCGTTGCTGTTATGATTAGCGTGACTGTGCCTGCACCTTCCACGCTTTCTATCTCCGGTCGAGGCGGAAGGGCTTGGAAGGAGCTGGGATCTGTCCGAGGTTCTCCGCACGGGAAAAAGGCCGCCGCATCCTCGCCGCTGTCGCCAAGAGATCGCTAACATGGGGAATTTCGGGTTTCCGTGGGTTATCTCAAAGAGCGGTGTTCTACGTGGAAGGTGTCATCGGACAACTGGGTCGAGATTCGGGAGACGTTTAGATAAAATCTGACTTGACTTAGTGGACAATCGGGCGACACGTCTTGGACGTACATTCGGTCGATCGACGGTAACACAAGATCTGCCGAAAGCTGACCGCTAGTGATTTGGTTTGGCTACGGCGTCGACTCAACACTCACTCTGCAAACGTAACCCTGTCCTTCGGGGAAAAGAAGATGTTGCCCGGCTTGTCGGCCATGCCGACCGCCGTCCCGTGACCGCTCTGCGCCTTCTTGCCGGAGGCTCTGACTCTGGCGGCGCCCCCGTCCTTGGACTCCAGGGTGAGCTTTGGCGCCCAGCCTTCGGCGGCAGGCCTGCTATCCCTGCGCCTCTCCCTGGGGGCGGTGGCCGGCGGCGGGGGCAGCTGGGGATGAGGGGCGTCGTCGCGGCCGGAAGGGTCGCCGGACTCCGACTGGGTTCGGCAGTGCGGGCCGAGGCGGGACCTTCTCTCGATGAGCAGGGAGCTGGGCCGGAGCTGCCTCCCGACGCGGGGCGGCGCCGCCCCGTCCTGAGCGCCCTGCAGGCTCTGCTGGATCCTCTGCAGCGCCTCTCCTCTTTGCTTCTCGAACAGCTCCCTCTCGTATTGGGCGAAGAACAGACGCTGTCGCTCCAGGACCTCCTTCTGTTGCCGGATCTGCTCCATCATCTCCTTCTCGTTCTGCTGCTGCTGATTCCGTTGCCTCTCCTCCCTCTCCTCGTTCAGTCGCACCAACTTCTCGATGACGGTCTGGTCTGCTCGGGGGACAGCGGCGGGCGGCGTGGGCAGGATCTGACCCGGTTTCTGGGGCGACGGCGTGGACTCCCCCGTCTGGGCCGCCGAGTCTCGAACTTCTACAGGGGGACGGACCATGTTGCTGAGATCTTCGCTGAGCGGGGTTTCTTTCTGCATGCTGATGACCACCACCACGGGCCGGCGTCCCGACTCCCGCCTTTTGGATGCGGCGGCGGCGGCGGCGGCGGCTTCTGTGTTCTGTCGAGATTCTTCGGGAGGACGAAAAGAGATGCTGCTCTCACTGGCAGGGACGTAAAAGGTCGGGAGGTAGTTCTCGATTTTGGGCGGATGTGCGGGAGAGGGGGCGGCCGGCTCCGTCGTCGCTCGGCCTTGGCCGCCAGGGTGGCCGGCGCCATCGGGGATCCCCGTCGCGTTTGGCTCCTCCGGTTTCGGACTGGTCGGGACCTCCTCGGCGTAGGGCTCCGGGGCGGCGGATACGGAGCCCAGGGAGGAGCAGAGGTCGTCGCTGTCGGTCACCTCCTCCAGAGCCTTGGGCGGCTCCTCCATGCTCAGGAGCTCGAAGCTCCCCTTGGAGCTCTGGCTGTCCGGCGTGCCCTGGGGCGAGCACAGGGGCGGCGTCGGGGGCGGCACCAGCTCGAGGGACCAGCGACGCTCCTCGGAGGGCGACGACGCTCCCCCGCCCGTCGCCCGAACCTTGAGGAGCTCCAAGCTGAACTTGGCCTGCTCCAGCTCTCGCATCCGCCGGCTCTCCCTCTTGGAGCGAGTCGTTTTCTGGCCAGGCTCGTCCGCCGCCCGGTTCCTCTCTTGCACCGCCGGCGCGTCTGGGAGGGCGGCGTCCGTCGACCCGGCGCTCTCGTTTCCCTCCCTGCTCCCCCCGTCCAGGCCGCTGAGGATTTGGAGGGTTCTTTCCCGTTCCTCGCAGGAGCGATCCTCCCAAGTGCTAAGGTCCAAACCCATGATTTTCTCCGAGGGCTCCTCCTCTCCTTCTGGCGAGAGGCTCACACCGCCGTTCTGTAGCCGAAGCAGCTCCTCCTGTCGATCCTTCTTCGCCCTCAGGTTCTGTTCTCTCAGTTTCCTCAAGCTGTTGATTAAAAATAAAAAAAGCAATTTTTTTAGAGATAACTCATTTTTGCCACCGACCGGCTTTTCGAAAGTCCGAGGCTAATGCGAAACCCTCAGCCGCTCTCAAGCGGCTCAGCCGATCGCAGAGCAGCTTTGTGTCGGATTGCTTGCGTAACGGCCCGCTCCGACCGCCGCCGCCGCTCCGAAACAATAGCTGAGCGCACGCCGCGGGACCGGTGTGCAAAGATTAATCTGCTTTTTCGCAGGCTTGTGCAAAGAAAAAAAAAAAAAAAAAAAAATCATCCCGTCATTTACTTCCACGCCTTTTTCCGAAGAATGCGGAGACCTGACGCTGTCGCTCCGAGAGCTCACCTCTGCCTGGCCAGGTAGCCTCTGCTCAGCGCCTGGAGTTGAGCCGCGGCAGCGCAGAGGCGTACGTAGGCCTCCCTGGCTCGGTGACAGCGCCAGGCCGCCTGGATCACCAGAGCCGCCGCGCAGCGCCGGCGGAGCCACGACCTCCACGCCCGCTGCAGCACCGCGGCCGCCTCCCGCCACAGCCGGAACCTCTGGCGCTCTCGAAAGCCCCGCCAGCGGGTCTGCAGGCGCAAGGCCGCCACCTCCTGGGCGTTCAGGTCCTCGTCCTCGGCGGGCCGCGACGAACGCCACCATCTCTGTAAGAGAGAGAAACGACGGTGATAATAATTGGCGGTGACAGTTTGTCAGGAGACATTTGAAAAGGCAAAAAAAAAAAAATCACCACGTCCGCAATTGTCGACGTGATGTTATTTATTCATTTTCAATACAGGTTATCTTGCTGGAGCCTATCCCAGAAGTCGGTTGCCAGGCGATCACAAGGCCACATTCAGAGACAAACGACCATTCACCCTCTCATCCACACATCATCCACAGCAGGGGTGCGCACACTTTTTTCAGCATGCAGGCTACTTCTAAAGTATTCAAGTCAAAATGATCTACCTACTAAAAAATTGCAAAAACATAAAAATGTATTGAGAATTCTTTAAATGTATAACATATATTGGTGTACCTTGCATGACTGCAGGAACCATAATGCACAATACAACTCAATATATTTTTTTTTGGCATTAACTGACTCCAATGACTTGCAGTGAATGGTATCAGCTGGGGATGTATAGTCTGGACAGTAGCTACTGGTGGCCAGCCTCAAGCACCACTTCCAAAACTTCCAAATAATCACCGTATTTTTTATGAATACTACGTATATGACGCTCCACATTTGGGTTTTTCGGTATAGCCACGGTAGACTGGCAGACGCACTTCGAAAATGACACAGTAAAAAGCAATCCTTCTCCCGCTCCCTATGTGAGCAGTGTGTGTTTGGCTTCATACTTGGTCCAGCTCCCCCACGCATTTTAATACCCTTTCTTAAGTTTCAAAGAAATAAATTGGAGGATAACCAGGTAACTGGCTAGCTCGCTAGAGTTTTGCAGCACTTAGCGCAAATTTCATAGCGAGGATGGATGATAAGCTGACGTCTATTTTTTCGTCCACGCGGACGACTCCCGTCGGACTCGAACCGGGGACCTTCTGGGCAACAATTACAACACGGTGGAAACAAAAGTATATGTAACGCGGAAGAGTCCGAAGGGAGGAGGGGATTGGACGTGGGGACGGACGACACCCTACCTGGATTTGGAGCGCCGCCTCCCTCATCCTGACGAACTGCTTCCTCTCCAGGCCGGCTCTGAAGCGCCGCTGCAGGCAGACGATGAGCCGGAGCACCTCTCTGTGGAGCAGAGCCTGGAGGCGCTGGCGCTCGGCCTCCTGCAGGAAAACCTGAGAGGAGGGACGAAAGATGGGAGTCAGACGTTTTATTGAGGCGGCCCGGAGATATTCACACGCGCTCAAGACCGTCTCTGACACATGGCCGCAAGAATGCCAGGTATGGTCTCCTAATTATATAGACAGCAGAGGCGTGGACCCCTCCATCCTGCGCCGTTCATCCCGCCGACACACGCCAAATAAGGGTCAAGTCGTTGTTGCATCCGTTTGCATCCGAACACGAGGTTCGCGGACGACGCCGCGATTAGCATTGAGCTCTTTCACTCATTCAGTCATTCATTCATTTATTCTCCATCCCGCTTATCATGCAATCTGGGTAACAAGGGTGCTGGAGTGATTTGACCATTGATAATTTTAATTTCAAAGTCTTTGTACTTAAGACCTTAAGACACTTTATAGCCTCGACTTAAGAATAAGAATAAGAATAACTTTATTAATCCCGAAGGAAATTGCTGTGCCAGAGTTACAGAAAATATAACAGTAATAAATAATAAAAGAAAGGCAGAATTAGAAATAAAAATAAACTATAAACTATTAAGTGTCTCAGTGAAACTATAAAGTGTCTTCGTAAGCAGTGATAAAACTAAAAGTGTCTTAGTAACAAGTGAGGTAAGGAGTGCACAATAGTATGATAGAAGGGAACATTGTAGTGTAGCTGTTATGAGATGAGATGAAATATTGCACAGTGTAGCTGTTATGAGATGAAATATTGCTTGACTTGTTACTTAGACACTTTATAGTTTTATTTCTATTTCTTATTCTCCCCCCTTTTTTTTATACCGTTTATACATTTTCCTGCAATTATTTATTATTGTTATTTTTTATTTGAAACTCTGGCACAACAATTTCCTTCGGGATAACTAAAGTTGTTCTTATTCTTATTTCCGGATTATTTAGCGCACCTGAATATAAGCTGCGCTGGAGAAAATTAAATAAATCCATATACGTGTACTTCTATAGATTGCATCGTCTATAAGCCGCCAGTGTCAATAAAGAATAAGAATAAGAACAACTTTATTTATCTGGAGGAAATTGTTGTGCCAGAGTTTCAAGTAAAACATAACAATAATAGATAATAGTAGGAAGGAGGGAGAATAAGAAATACAAATAAAAATATAAAGTTTCAAAGTCAAGGCTATAAAGTGTGTTAAGGTCTTAAAAAGTACAAAGATTTGAATATTCCCTACGGCTGAAGGAAGACATGAGATCTTTATTTTACGTTTAATTAAATGCATACCGGTGGCATCCACAAATACATGCTGGAAATGTTTTTTTCCCGAACAGTACCTGTAACACAGCCGATGAAAATTATTCTAGTTTTGGCGTCATGAAGCTCGATAGCGCCCCCCCAAAAAAATCCATGAATTAGCCGCATCATTGTTTAAGTCGCAGTGTTCAAAGCGTGTGAAAAAAATTGCGGGGGCTTATGGTCCGGAAATGACACTAGACATCAATCGCCATACACAGGACTTTGTCAGAAAATTAGAATATGGTGATAAAGTTCTTTATCTTCCGTAATGCAATTAAAAAAACAAAATTGTCTTTTTCATATTTTAATATTTTGAGATAGGATTTTTGAGTTTTCTTAAGATGTAAGCCACAATCTGCAGTATTAAAATAACAAAAGGCTTGCAATATTTCAGTTGATTTGTAATGAATCCAGTATGTGTGACATTTTTGTTTTTGTAATTGCATTATAGAAGATAAAGAACTTTATCACAATATTCTAATTTTCTGAGCTACAACCATTCGCCTTCTCGTTCACACGTCAATCTAGACAAACAACCATTCGCCCTTTACGGACTAATAACCATTCACTCTCATTCAAAAGGTATGAAGACCTCCAACCATTCACTCTAGTTTGCACATAATTTGGGCTCTCCGATGAACCTCCCGCTTGTTTTTGGGATGCGGGAGGCGACCGAGGAACCCTGGAGGAAACCCGCGGGAGACTCCGACGTGCAAAGTCCACGCGGTCGGAATTGAACCAGGGAGCTTCTGGCTGCCAGGCGGTAGCGCTAATATATATTTCTAAATAGATGTGTTCATAATGCGGATTCAATACCATTGTCTTCCCCACTTGGTACCGATCCGGTACCAGGTGGAGCTGCTGCAGGCACTGCTGGATGCCCTCCCTGGTGGCGCTGGTGCCCTCCGGGAGCAGCACGAAGAAGTGATGGATGAAGTCCTACGGAGAGCGAGAGTAAGAAAGGGGGTTTCTTAGACAGTTCGCGGTATTTCCGAGCAGAGGACAGCACTGCTGACGAAATGTTTAAACCCGTCTTTAAACCCCCCCCCCCTCCGGTTTATGCGTCCGACGGCGAATCGCGGCGGGGCGGCGCCTCTCGGACATGAATCGCAGATGAAAACGGAACCGCGGTGAAACATGTGGTTTCAGGTACGGGGGTCCGTGGCCGTCCACGCTGGCGGGGGTTCAAAAATCATCGCATAAATATGCTCGACTCCCACTCTTTCAAACTGAGGCCCATTGTCTGAATTCAATACGCTTCGCATCCTGGGCTGCCGGGGGTGGATGGGGAAACAGATGCTGTGTTTATACAATTACAAGCACCGGGAGTGCGCTGAGAGGTTCCAGGGACAATGGGGAAGCTCTGCTTCGAGGAGACGAGAGGCACAAAGCAGAGTTCACGACAGCGATACCGCCGCCAAGGTATTTCTCATTTAGCGCTGACGGAAGACCCGAAAAATGTCTGCGGACGTCCCTGGTAAACAACCGGGACGCTAAATTTGAGCTCCGGACACGGGTTTATTAAAACGTCTGCCCCCGGTTATCGGATCGGCTCACCCTCGCGTCCGATTATCTCAGGCTTTTTACGGTTTACCACTTCCCGCCAGTTCTCACCCACCTCCATTATTATTGATTTCTTTTTTCAATAAAAATCATTCCTCTTCGATACTACAATGTAATAATCCATTCATTCACCTATTCGACATGGTTGATCAATCCAGGGGCCAAATTTATAGACCATTCACACGTTTTGGAAATTTACTGTCTCCAATGAACCTTCTGCGTGTTTTAGGTAAAGTCAACGTCGTCACATGGAGAGCTGACTGCTCTGGTTTAATAATATTAAATATTATATAGTTAAGAGAAGAGATCCCCAGCCAAAAAGGTGTGTAAAATTAAGCGTATTTTATTTCCACGTGTCTTATTTCATTTTGAATGCCTGCACCGCGTCCCTCCTGCACTTGACTCAGTTAGCCTGCAAGCTAACCCCCGCAAACATGTTTATAGGTGAAGCAAAGTATAAGCAATTAATCATACTGGCGGAGATTGATGTGACCCAGAGTGTGTGAAAACATGAAGCGAAGGGGCGTAAAATGATTCCCGAGCCTGCGGGCAACGCTTTCCCCCTCCGTGACGGATGCATTTAAAAGATCCCCTGCACGCAGAGACGGGGAAGAAGGGGGTCGGTTACCTTGAAACCGTATTTGACGTTGTAGCCCGATTGCCGGATGCGCACGGTCTCCAGCATGCCCGTGTAACGCAGCTGCCTCAGCACCAGGTTGTCGTTGAACCGCAGGGGCAGCTGGGAAAGGAAAGGGTTTAAGGGACGCTTTTGAACTTTGCGGTAAATGGGGGAAAAAAAAAATTAAAAAAAAGCTTTGAAAGAGCGAGGGCGGCTGCAGGGGCGGGTCCGGTGCCGCCGTTACCTTCTCGGCGTTGGAGCGGATACACTTGACGAAATAGGGCTCAGACTGACCCAGGGTCTCCATTAGCTTATTCAGAGAGGCCTGTAACACAGAACACACACACAGGACACTTATTAAGAGTCCCGGGAACAAAAACAAAAACAGCGGGAGTCAGGTGGATGAGTGTTTGCGCCCCCTCCCTTTAGCCGCATGGCTACAAAAAAAGGTACCGCCTGCGAACATAAATAACAGCACGCAATGCTGTGGGGGGGAAAAAAAAAGAAACCATGTGTAGTCTTTGCATGCACGGGGACTCTCTGCATGTGTGTGTGTGTGTGTGTATAAACACATGCACATGTGTGACAGAATGAGTGTGTGTGTGTGTGATCTTTCAGTGGCGGGAGGAATTCAGTCTCCTCCCCCCTCCATGGGAGATTAAAGCAATCAGCGCAGGGCAGGATGTGGGAAGTGAAGTCATCCACACACTGGGGCCAGCGGGGCCGCCTGCCAGAGGGGCCCGCGCTCTCGTCTCACCGCCGACAAACAGCTCACACACTTCAACCCACGCTTTTTTTTTTTTTGTTGCCGGGAGCTAACGGAGCGGAGCCGTCGCCGACCGACCTGCGTGGTTCGGCGGGATAAGACCGCGAGTGAGAGAGAGAGAGCGAGAGAGCGAGAGGGCCCGGGACCCGCTTTCAGGAAGGGACGCGAACGCTTGTCGATACTTGTCTTGTAAAACATCAATCGGAAAGGAAACGTATTTATTTGGTTAATGAACATGAGACATGCATGTAGACACACCGCTCCCGATCGTAGCCATGGGCTGATTTGCATCCGTTGTCCCACAGTTGCGCTCACAAACACACTTTCATTCATCCTGACCTATTGTAAATGTTTTTAGCGGTGGGGGAAACCGGAGTACCCGGAGGAAACCTACGCAGACGCGGGGAGAACATGCAAACTCCACACAGAAAGGCACCATCAGGCCCGGGAATCGAACCCGGGACATTCTAGCCGCGCTACCGTGCTGCTAATTGTTATTGACTACTGACATGTTGTGCTGTGCGTGTGTGTGTGTGTGTGTGTGACCAGAACAGAGGATTAGAGGGTGGCTATTCAATGCCAAACGGTGAGATGATTTAAAAAAACAAACCAAAAAAAAAAATGACGACAGTCCCTTGAGATTCCTTAGCCAAGCTCTGGGAGTTTCAGCGCTAATGTAGTAGCACCTCGGCCGACAAATTTATTTCATACTCTGTTGGTGAACCGAATCAGTTTTTCCCATGGAAATGAATGTAAATCTCATTCCGGCAAGAAAAAGTTATTCTTTTAAGGGGTTTGTGTACGGCAAAAATACAGGAGGAAATCAAAAAGAGGCTTCATTAGCGTAGCCACTCCCTTAGCCACGTTAGTCGCCTTTAGCGCATCTTTGTTCTTCATGATTGTACGAACGGTTACTTAGCCAAGTCATACTGCTTGGTGAGATCAGTAACACAAACACTGCTCTCATGTTTAGCTATTATTTCCCTCTTCGGAAGTAATAGGCTTAGGCTTTTTAACAGGACTATCACTAGCACTTTTCCCTTTCTTGGAAGCCCTAATGAGGGATAATGGACTGCAAAAAGCACAAGAAAAAGGAGAGCGCAACGATGTAAACAACACCGAGGACTATGCACGACTGCCGCTATAATAATTCCACAAGGCCGAAAGCCCTGCAGTTTGTTTGTTTGTGCACCAAGGGCTTGTTTGCAGGTTCAAAATTTGTTCAGAAACTCCGTTCGTGGGCCGATTTGTTCGTGATTAGGGGGCGTTCGCGAGGCGATCTTCCGCCGTGCTAGCGTCGGGGCGCGAGTGTGCGCGGGTGTGTCCGACCTGGAACTGTGCGCTGATACTGGGCGGTTTCTTCTTCTTGTGCAGGTGGAGCAGCGACTTGGTGATGCGGTCGTGCAGCGTCAGGTTGCTGAGGTACTTCAGGGATTTGACATTCAGTAAATGCTGCGGTTGGAAGAAAGAGGTCAGGGGTCAGCGGCGTGCAAATAGAGATGATAGGCGGAAGAACTATTTCCCCGACGGAGATATCTTGCATCGTACCTTCGGGAGAACCGGTTTGGATTTATAATTCTTGTTTCTCCTGTTGATTAAAAACAAAATCATTATTTTTTTCTTTAAGTTCAATATTTCTTGCATTGGAAAGCAGCAGGTGAAGGCTTCTTTTGGATTCGGAGGCCGGGAATCCACTCATCGCCTTTTTCACGTGGGTTGTAGCTTTTATTCCCCCTACGGGAGAAACTTTTCGTTTCAGTACGCCAAGGAGGGGTCAAAGGTCGGGGTCAGCGGGCTGAGCGCCCCCCCCCCCCCCCCCCTTCGGAATGCGTTAATTGCTGTCGGCGGATACGGTCCGGAGAGGAGCTCTGAATTTTTCTTTTTTATTTTCCCCCGCATCTTCGTTTGGTTTACCCACATGAGGATGTCGTGGGCCCGCTCCAGGAGCTTGCTGCTGGCCGAGTTCACGAAGATGCCGTCTTCCTCGCCGGCGATGGCGGAGCCGCCGCCGGAGGACGAGAGGCGGCTCTGGCGACCTGCGCGGCCGTTCCAGCCGAGGCCCGGAGAACCCCTGCGCGGGACCAGACACACACCAAATTGACTTTGTCCCTTCTTTATTACAAATTTCATATAAACTGTCGTCATTTGTAATATTCAGTCTCACTGATACAGATTTTTAACTCGCAAATATTTCCATATTCCATAGGCTTTCTTGATATTAATGCAATTTACATAAAAATAGAAAAAATACATTTATTTCGTGTACATTTTCTTAATTTATTTTTCAATTATTTTTATGGTAAAATAAGCTTTTTCTAGGGATCGCCCACCATCAGCCTCTGCATAGCCTGCATTCAGCATCTCATCTTTTTTTTATTTCACATTGAAATGCCATCGCTACTGGTTGTAGTACTCTGCGGCGTTTGTGTGAATTGAAAAGAAAGTGTTTATTAGAGTGCGAGAAAAGTTAATAAGAGTATGCTGAGGATCAGAAAGCTTTAAAATATATATAAATGGTGAAAAATAAATATATTTTCATTTATCGCGGCTGTTTTTCCTACATTAGACTCCAGGATTTGAGGACAGAAGTCTTTCCCCAATTAATTTTTTTTCTAATTTGCAAAGTAAACTTGACCTTAAAGAGTAACTGATAATTCATTAAGTCAAATGTATCTTCCACTGAGACATATTGCGAAAGCAGGGACGCCATAATCCAACTTCCAACGCAAACCTCAGCCGGCGTCGAACCAATCGGGCCAATAAGGAGTTTCTGAGTGGACGTGGAGGGAAACCAGAGAAAACAAACAAACAAACAAAAACGATTTCGAAAGCTGATTCACATCTGAGTATGACGGGATTTCTCCCGCTGTTCACACTTGGAAGTGTGTGTGTGTGTTTGTGTGTTGATCCTGGAGCGGATGGCGAAAGGTTTTGTGGTGAAATTGGCGAATCCAGCCGATGAAGAGACGGCTGGGGAGTGCCGGCTCACACATGGGGGAGTTTGAATAAAACAAAATTGACACACACACACACACACACACACACACACACACACACACACGCACACACGCACACACGCAGTACATACATACATATAAATATATATATATATGTATATATATATATACACACACACACACATACATTTATATATAGAAACACGCACGCACACACATTATATACATATATATATATATGTATATATATATATATATATATACACTGCATATATATATATACACACATACATATACACAAACACGCACACACACACACCCACATATATATACATATATATATACACATATATATGTACATACATAAATATGCATATGTGTATGTGTGTGTATATATATAAATGTTTGTGTGTGTGTACACACACACACAAACACACACACACACACACGCACACACTGTAAATTCTGGACGATAGAACACACCTTTATATAGGCCGCACCCACGAATTTTTAAAAGAAAAAAGAAATTGTACATAAATAAGCTACGCTTGTCTATAATCAGGTGTCCTCTGTTGAAACATGAGATATTAACCCAGCCTGATGTTACAGGACAGCGTTTTTTGAAAACCTTTCATTAAATAAATGACGGTGACATTTACAACGTGACATTTAAAATAACGCAAATGCTTTTTCAGAGCGGCTGAACTTTTGCGCAGCAGCTCTATTTCCTTTCGCAGCTCTAAAAGCGTGTGGAAAAAAGTAGCGTCTTAAACGCAGGAATTTACAGTATGTGTGTGTGTGTGATTCAGAAAAATGATCTCAGGCTCGGATTTGCCACTTTCTGTCCCGACATTCTGTCGAACGCGGCATCTTGGAACGAGAAATGCACTGCAGATGCATCGAGAAGGCGAGGGTCCGTTTTTCCCTTATCAGTGGAAAAGGAGGACGTCCTTTCCAGCTTCTTCTCCGTCCCGAAACCCGGGAGGGCATTGCGGATGATATCGGAGCCACCGGATTATTGAGGATTACGTCAGAGGACTTGCGAGGCCGCGGGCCGGCCTTGACAGCTTGGAGGGATCCCTCTGAGCCGCCGAGCTGAGCGACGACACCACACACACACACACGCACACACAAGCGCTAAAAACCAGGTTTCCATCTCATCCGTGGCACGTGGGGGAATTTCCCCACAGTCGGTCGTCACTTTTCAGGAGGGGACACGCGATGCGGGTTTCTTTCGTGGCCACTGTTTACAACCCAGGTGTCTGTTGGAGTCCCGTAAAAAAAGGGCGCGCTGTCCTGCTGATCGGGGGCGGGTATTTATCGCTCCCTGGGCGCTCCTCGCCGGAGCATAGCTCCGGCTTTACATCACTGCGGAGGCAGCTGCACGGGGGGTTTGGTGCTCTATTAGTGCACGAAGGGCGAGTGGGTGAGAGCGAGGGGGAGGGCAGAGGTTGCAAATCACATTAAGGGTAAGGGGGACGTGGGTTAACAGCCTCACGCGGGGCTTCTGTCCGACAGCGGTGGCTCTCGTGTGACCATCGGCGGCGGCGGTGGGCCGCTAATCTCGTGGCCCGCGGCTAATTAGCAGAAGCGGCGAATGCCGGGAGGGTCAGCGCGCTTGCACTGTTACATTCATCTGCAGAAACTACTTTTTCATGACGTCATTTCCAGCTCTTTGTTCCGAATTTACGCTCTATTTATCCGTAGTGTTGTTTCTCATCTGCACGGGCGGAACTGGAGGAAAAAAAAAAAAAAAAAAAAAACATGCCCCAACGTGAGAAGGGAACTGCAAAATTTTGGGAAAATGCAGTCTAATGGTTTTGGGGAAAAAATTCATGTTTAGTTGTTTATCTTGAGATATTAAGCTCCTAATTCCTGCTCCATCGATTATGTATTTATCAATTCATTCATTCATCATCTAGACCAAACACACACTATTTCACCTACAGGTCATACAGACGTACAACCTTCACCCTCTCATTTACATGACATACATGTACTGCCATTCACCCCCAAATTTACAAATTATATAAACTTACAACTATTCATCCTCACATTCAAACTTCATATACAGACACAACTGTTGACTGCAACAGTTCAGGCACTCATTCACGTCATATCAAAACGACCAACATCATCTAGAGACCTACATTAATTCACTTTCTCATTTGCACGTCGTGCAAAGATTAGCCAATGGTCTTCAGTGAAGCGACTGCATGTTTTTGGAGAACATGGAGACCCCGCACATTGCCGGAGTCCGCCCGGGGACCTTCTGGCTGTGAGGCGGAAGCGCTAACCACCGCGCCACCCCTTTTGTTGATGATCATGACGAACTGCATCGGTTTTGAGCTACAAGATGGCCGACATCTCGACCGCGGCGTTGGCGCTTACCGCGGCGATCTCTCGTTGATGGCGTTGCTCCCCTGGAGATCTGACAGCGGCATCCGCGGCGTCCTTTTTCCGCCACCTGATCACGGGCAGACAGTTGCGTGTGAGGGACATGGACGCCGGAGGCCGGGCGCACCGGCCCGACCCATCCGCCGTCCCCAAAGCCGAAGACAAGAGCGCCGCGTCGCGTCGCGCTCCCCGGTGTTATTGCGGCGAGGGGTTACGCACCGTTACAACTCGTCTCACCGCTGCTGATTAAAAACACTAACAGGGAGATCTGTGAGGTTAATAGCGGGTTATCCCCTTGTTAGTCTCAAAAAATACACAAAGGTTGTTTGGGTTGGAACGTTGAAGTTGGTACTCGAATACCGGACGGTCACTTTCATGTACTCGCCCGCCGGGGTACTACGAAGGGGGCGAGCGGCGGGAGCTAAAACGTCTATGACGGTGTGATGACCGTCCATCTGGAGACGGACGGTGACGGGAAATCGAAAAGGATCTAGAGCAAGGGTCGGCAACCTGCGATGCTTAGAGAAAAACACCGGGAGCCACAAAACCCCCTTTGACATCTAAAAATGAAGCTAAAGATGCATAAACACTTTTTTCCCCCCTTTACGCTATGTAAAAATTAAAAAAAAAAAACGTGCCGCATGAAAATCAGTTTTGAATTAGCATGAAAATAATTATGAAATCACTTGACTGCTTCGGAAAAAAAAAAAAATTCTATTTCCACATTTGACAAAAACAGTTTGAACACACCAAAGAAAAAAAAAAAAAAAGCTCCCGATTGACGGTTAGGTCAAATGAATACTAAATAAAAAGGAGGTCAAGTGATCCTCCTGCAGAAAACTGAAAATGACGCCTGTGTCTGTGCGCTGTAAAAACAAAAAAAAATAAAAAATAAAAAATAAAGATTACAATATTTAAATATATATTTTAATAAATATTGAATAAATTAATTATAAATAAATCCCTTTGCTGGTAGATCTCGTACATCACGGCTGTGGTTTGTATTTTGAGCCACAAGAAATGAAGAATCTTTTATTTTTAGATCACCATGATCTTCAAATATAGAATTACAATACAAAAAAATAAAAAAAAAAACAAAAAAAAAAAAAACCTGAAATAAAATTAATTTGAATTAAATACATGGCTCCAGAGGTTTCCGACCCCTGATCTAGCATATCAGAGGGTGTTTTTATTTGACTTTTATTTTATTTTTGATTTAGAGTTAAGCGGTTCAGATCCGGCGGCTACTTGAACTTGACGGCGTACCGTTTTCAATCTCGTGGGTTCGTGCATTTTCGCCTGGAGCAGCGGCGGCCGGGCACAGAGACGGGGACAAAGACAAACACACACACGAGAGTTGTGAACAACATCTCCAGGAGGTTTCGAGCGTATGTGTGCGAGTTTGCATGTGTGTGTGTGTGTGTGTGTGTGTGTGTGTGTGCTATCCTCCACCACGTATGAAGCCACCACATCCGCTTGTGAGAGTTAGCGACGATGACCTCCGTGACCCCCACCCAGGTGTGTTTCGAGTCCCTCCACCGCCGTGTGATATTAGTGATGTCGGCGCCAGCTGATCCCAGGTGTGTGAGTGTGTGTGTGTGTGTGTATGCAGCGGGCGGGAGTTGGGGTCCGCGGGGTGTGGCGGATGTGAGCGGTGCGACCCGCCCGTGAGGAGTTACTGCCCCTCGACCCTCCACCCCATCCAAACACCCCCTCCTTTGCAGACGGGAGAAGCCGCGACCATGCGTTTCCTCAGTTAGCGACAGGATGGCTGAAGCGTGGTGGTGAACATGCGAGACAAGCGAGGCTTTTAAAACAAATAAAACTAAAAAAATAAAAATAAAAAAAAGCATGCAGGTGCGAAAGTGCAAGGCGGAGAGAAGGTAGCGGGGGAGGCGGGAGAGAAGAGGGAGGGGGAGACCAACAAGCATCTAGTCTAATAATGGGAAAATTGACAGTCATGGACAAAAATCACAAAAAGCTTTGTGAGGAATGTTTGGCTATCTCCTGTGCTCGGCGGCGGCTGCAGCCGGCGATGTTGGTCGGCCTCGTCCCTACAGCTCCCCGACAGGGGCGTGGGATGGGGAGGTGGGGATCTGAGTTACTGTGGTATTCGCGGCCTTACTGTGCTTCTCCTCTTTGCACCTCTGCAGGATCTCTAAGCTTCTCTGATGCACAGGGTGCTGCAGAAAGCTAAAACT
This sequence comes from Fistularia commersonii, assembly GCF_037954325.1. Lineage (NCBI taxonomy): Eukaryota > Metazoa > Chordata > Actinopteri > Syngnathiformes > Fistulariidae > Fistularia > Fistularia commersonii. Next base: position 21,465,377 of record NC_141286.1, read on the forward strand.
ATCCGCACTTTTCAAAACCGCACAGGGAGCAGAGTCATCATGCCCTTGGAGAAGCAAAACAACGACAAGGAAGAGGAAAAAAAAAAAAAAAAAAAAAAAGGAGAAAAAAAAAAAAGAGAGAACACAAAGAAACACAAGGGGGAAGAAGGTGAGAGAGAGAGAGAGAGAGGGAGAGAAGAGAAGAGAAAGATTAGACAGTGAAGGAAAAGAGGACAAGAGATGCAGTTTGTCTACTGGAGAGAAAACCTGTGCAAGACATTTGGAGAGAAGATTATTGACATTCAAGACCGCGGCGGATCGCAGGAGTGGGACTTCTGTCGCCCACGGTATAAACGTGCAGGTGACCCCTTCAGCCCCCCTCCGCCCCTGGAGGCTCCCCGCCTCCGCAAGCAACTCGGGTCTGGACTATGTTGATGTCACGCGGGTAAGGAGGGCGGCGGGGGGGGGGGTATGTGTGACCTTTTCTTGACCTTCGGGATATAAATCCGCGTAGCCTTCCAGCATTATGACACACAGTATAGTACGGGGTAAAAGGTCAGAGGTCATCCGGACACAGCTAGGGGGGGAACGGAGGTGCGACGGCCTCAGAGAAACAAAGAGAGTGACAGCTTGTGGTGAATACACGGCGGCGCTACAGCTACGGGTCGGCTGCGCTAAGGGTGCTACGGAGCTACGGAAGCCTAACAGCGGGGAACGAGGAGGGCGACGGTGAGTCTAATCACAGGAGGTTTCGTTATATGTATTCAGGGAATTAATAAGAACAAGAGAAAACTCTAAAAAAAAAAAAAAAAAAAAAAAAAAAAAAAAAAAAAAAAAAAAAACCAGTGACTTCCTGAAGATTCATTTCAAAGAGATAAGCTAACCGTCCTGCTAATGAACTAAGTAGCACCTTTTGCTAACCACTATTTTTAAGTTTTTAAGCAAAGCTGAGGCTCTGCCTCCCCCGGCCGGCGCTCTCACCGGTCTTCCTCTGGGTGTGTCTCTTCCCGGCCTGCCTGAAGGCCACCAGGGCCCTGAAGTAGGCTCGCAGCACGGCCCATCGGAAGGTGGCCGACGGGTCGATGCCGATCAGGCTGCAGATGAAGGCGTTTTTGCTGCTCTTCAGCAGCGCCACGATGTCCGGCCGCATGTGGTCGGTGTTCTTCTCCCTGAAGTCCTGGGTGCGGGAGGGGACGCGGGTTTGAGCGATGACGACGATCCCCTCCGCAAAGGCAAAGGGAGCGCGGGCACTGACCTTCACGCCGTACTTGACCTTGCCGGCGTAGTGTCGGATGATGAAGGCGGGCTCCATGACGGCGGAGAACTCGATGTAGCTGTTCCCTTCGTGCTGCCGCTTGAACTTGTCCAGCAGTGTCTGGTTGGTGGCTTGGGGAAAGCTGGAACCACGATTAACAGAGTTACACTTCAGTAAAAGGACGTTCCTTTACCTTTTAAAAGACGTCCCTGACTTATGTCAGAATTACGTCACCAAAGTCAGAATAATGCACAATGTTATTGGTCGGCGATCGTGTCACGTGTGTTGAGCCGCATTTTGTAATAACGGTGCATTTTGTAATAAATGTCCAAAATGTAATAACTTTTTCATTTCATTTTGTAATAAACTCCTGCATTTTGTGATAAACTGCCCCAACGTATTTTGTAATAATGCATTATGCATTATTACAAAAATGCACTTGCAACTTTTTTATTCTCTAGGAAATGTAATAACCTGGTGCATTATGTAATAACAATTCTAAAGCATAGTTTATTTGTTTGTTAATTGTATTCTATTTTACTTTAAAGTATTTGTAAAAGCTAGGCCTATTATTATTATCAATGTATTAGCCTAGTTGCAGTACTTAGCAATTACTATCAGTACACTATTCAAAGGTTGCATTAACAGAGAATATTCTATAAATTCCATGCTATTACATTTCCTAGAGAATAAAAAAGTTGCACGTGCATTTTGTAATAATCTTCTCAAAACGTAATAACTTATTACATAATGCGGCAAAATTTATTACAAAATGCGTTGGGGCAGTTTATTACAAAATGCGTCTTTTTTACAAAATGAAATGAAAAAGTTATTACATTTTGGGCGTTTATTACAAAATGCACCGTTGTTACAAAATGCGGCTCCGTAAAGACCGAAAGACTTGTAAGCCCGAGACGAGGAAAAGACTGATTAGATCAGCACCTTATACTTAACGATGTTTTAATCAAGTAAAACTCCTGAAATTTCTTTACGACTTTCTGTTTTTCGTCTGCGCCTGTGAAAATCATATGATGTAAGCCCAGCATCACTTGCAAAAATCGCGTTATAGCGCCGACACAAGTTGAGGATCTCCCGTATTCTGAACATAGCGAGGCCTTTTACTCGCGTTTCCTTCGGTGTCCCCGATCTGCATGTCAGCAGACTCTTCATGATCTATGTGCTGGAAAAAAAAACATCTGACGGGCCTTTCATCCAGACCTCCGTGACCTTCTCGGGCCGTGTAGGCGCTGGATTTTTGGTGTTGCGTAATGAGCATCCTATTACGGCTGAATCCAGTCCTGGCTCACTGCAAAGCTCTGGTGCAATCCCATAGTTCCAGACTCGCTATGTGCTACGCTAATTACCTTGCAAACACACAAACAGCATGCGCCGTTCTGTTACTGAACCCAATCGGGTTCAACTTGGGCTAGTCATACCCGATGATCACTGTTACACACACCGATGTGTGCGATACCTGTGTCGTGACAGCGTGGTAACCCTAATAAAATGCTGACACTCACTTGCACTCCTCATCCAGCAGATGGAACAGCGCAGTGGGCTTCCTGCTGATCAGGTGGATGCAGCCGGTGTTGTCGATGTAGTCAATGTTCCGCCAGCTGATGCCCTCGGCCCGGTACTCCTCCTGCAGCCAACACAGATTTGCGATATTTGCTCTGAGAGAGTTGTCCATGTTTGCTCGTGACGGAATTTTTAGACAATTAGCCCCCCCCGGCTCTCTTCTCCACATCTGTGTTATTCTTCAGCATCCCGGAGACGGAGATTTAGATAATAAAAGGCCATAATCTGGGGGTGAGAGGGGGGGGGGTTAATAAAAATAACTGGAGTCTCCCTCTGGGTACCCTAAAGCGAGAAGGACGATTGAAATTAAATTCATTACGGCTCCTTGGCTTCCAGAGAGGAGATATATCCGTTCCGACAGGTCACGGACTAAAGTGCTTCTGGAATCCTCTTCGTGAAGGACAAAACATTCATCCGTTCATTATCTACGCCGCTAATCCTGCACTCGGGGCCCCGAGGCTGCCGGAGCCCGATCCCGACTGTCATTGGACGAGAGGCGATCGGACCGGACGATCACAAGGCCACATCCGGAGACGTACTCGTTCGCTCGAGACGTACGGTGGAACCTTGACTTACCGGTGCATCGACTTACGACTTTTCCGAGATACAAGCCGTCGCCCAGTCAATATTTGGCTTTGCGATACGAGATCGGAGTTATGAGCCAGCGGGATAAGCTTTAGACATCGGCGTGGCTACTGCTGTCAGCCTCTTGGTAGCCCAACTTGCCCATGAGGAGATAGAGAAGCTGCTGTCGGCGAGATACCTTGACCGAGAAAATCATCTATCGCAACACATTTCTGGGGTTTTGGTGCGTCTGGGAATGTCAACGGACGAGGCATCGGAAGGGTCAACCAAACACGCTCGGGGATTTTGTTTGATCGGTTTAAAAAGAGAACCGGCGTTCAATCTATTGATAAATTAGGCCGAGCGATATAGTGCTCAAGTTACATTTGCAATACATTGCAGCGTTATAAGCTAGTTAAGTAATAGAGCACCAACAGAAAAGCGCAATTTCCTCTGGCATCTTTGTCCGACCTTCAAGGTAAATACACTTAAAAAAAACAGATTATCGCTTTACATTCACTTTTGTTAAGTATTAAACATTTTTATACATTATTTGTTAATTATAAAGTACATTTTTTGGCCTCGGAATAAATTAAACCGATAAGTCGAGGTTTTACTGTACAACCCTTCACTTACTCATCCACACATCTGAGTCAACTATGAACTTCCTGGATGTTTGTGGACTGCGGGAGAGAACCCGGAGGAAATAACAAAGAATTCAACTATTTATTACAATTGAATCATATATTTTGTTTTTCTTAATGGGCGTGTCTCCTTTGTGGATCTGCAGGGGTTCAACAATGTCACCGTGGTCGGAGGGGAAGATGAGCTCGGGCGGCGACGAGCTGTGCTCCCCTTCACCTCGAGTTTGCGAGTTGCAATGTCGAAATGAGGCTGAATGACAAGGGGGAAGATGATCTGAAAGGCTTGCGGCGGTAGGGAATGGGGTTTGGATACAATATCGGTGAGGCAATTTCCCCCCCAAAAAGCACAAGCAGGAGATTACCAGAGAACTGAGTCAGCAGGCGCGCTGGAAGGCGGCCTGAGCTCAGCAGCTGTGCGGTAACAAAGTCCGAGGACGTCTACTTGCTTTCCTAACCCGACCTCCACGCCCTCTCCACAGATTCCCGGGTGCTACCCTGTATTTACCAACAAGTCAGACCGTTAAACGCGCCGACACATCGTGTAGAGACAAGCGCGTCTTGGAAATCCTCCAGTAAGGCTTTTATTTTATCTTTTCCCTCCCGTTGGGAGTTGAAAGGGTAGTCTAGGACTCGCGTGACCTCACCAGGGTCGGGTGTCCTCTGGCTTTTCGCTTTCCGAGGAAAAGCCGGCGATTTCCGAGGCTCTATTAACTCCCGGCAGACCCGACGCTGCTCAATTACATTTACAGACACAAGTTTGGGGTATGGAAAATGAATGAAAATGAATGAATGAATCCAATTCATTACATTTTGCCTTTCCCCCCCCCCCCATATTTAACTTGAATGTAGTTGAGCTCAGGTGACAGGGTCGGGGAATTGCGAATTCCGCACATAGTTGAGGGCAATCTGGGAACACTGGATACGTCTAATATCTTGCACCGGTCGTGACTCTGGGCGCATTAATCCTCGCTCCTCAACAGGCGGAGCAATTGATTTGAGAGGATGATTGAAAAAAAGAAAAGTGGATATAGTAAACCCCCTCATTTGAAATAACAATCAACGCGCCTTCATTCCTTGGCACGACGGCGGCGTCGTGAGCTAGTGGCCGGCGGTTGACAGGATATATACAGTATGTAACGGGACACCCGGGTGTGAAGCTGCCCTCGTTGGAAACACGAGGCAAAAGCCGTGCTCGCTTAAAACTTTCCCTGATAAATCACTTTTGGAGGCTTTCTGAGTTGCGTATATTGAATTTTCCGTGCGGGGTGTGCGCCGGGCCCCCCTAAGCCACCCCGCACACCCGAAACATCACCGGCGTCCTGTGAAATCGTCCGTCAAGGGTCAGGGCTCTGAAAAGTCGTTCCTCGAGGCGAAGCGAGCTCTCTTTTTGGAACGAGAAAAAGAAAAGAGGACCGAAATCCAAGTCCACTGTGTTTTGGTGAGTCTGCTAACCTGAGTGAGTGAACCAATTCAACCGATTCATCTGAATCTTCTAACTCGAATCAGTGAATCAATTCAACTGACTCATCGGAATCCGCTAACTCGACTCAGTGAAATGATTCAACCGATTCATCCAAGTCTGCAATGTTTCTGGTGAGTGCACGATCCTGAGTAAGTGAACTGATTCACCTGATTCATCTGAATCTGCTCATTCGAGTCAGTGAACCAAATCATATGATTCTTCAATTTGAATCAGTGAACCGATTCACCCAATTCATTTACCCTAAGTAAACTGATTCAACCATTTCATTTGAATTTGTTAACTCGAAACAGTGAACCAATTCAACCGACTCATCTGAGTCCGGTGTGTCCCCCGGCTTGAGTCTGTGCCGTTTTCATTGTGTCTGCTAACACGGGTCGGTGAAGTGATTCAACCGAATCACGAGAGTCTCGCAGAGTTTCTCGTGTGGCCCAACTTGCCTCGTGTACTAAGCAGCGGCCAGCCGATTGATGGACACCTCGGACTCAGAAATTCCTAATTTAGTATGAAGATATTGACTCATTAACCCTGGTGATTCGGGGGAACAACTACAATTGCTATCTCCAGAAGTACCACGATTACAAGATTGCGCTAGCGCCGTGTCGACTGTGCAAAGAACGCAGGCAGGGAAACAATAATGCTGAAACTGTTGTACCTTTAACATTGAAACACTTGTGACAATTTTTTTTTTTAAAAAGGGGGAAAGATAATCTCATTATAAATCCAGAAAAAGCTCATCACATTCGCTCATCATGTCACGATGCTGAAAAGCTTGCAAGGGATATATGAAGTCAATATTCAAACCTTTAGGGGTAAGAAAACAAGGATTGGTTTTCTGCGGAGTCCCTCCCCCGGCAAACATCTAGGGGAACAAACCTGCTATCTGGATGCATTTATGACCTGATTGTAGCGGGTGGGGTTTTGTGTACCAAACAGCGCCGAGGTCACGGGGGCCCCTCGCGCGCCAGGAAGCCTTTTTGAGCATCTGACGCCGCCGGGACGTGCCCGGGCCCGTGGGCCACCACAGCCAGCCTTCAGGTAAACACTGTGTTTGACTAACAAGCAAATGGGCTCTGATCGTGACTTTAAGGAACCCTTTGAGGTTAATTGGCTTACTTAAGTGAACACACAGACCCCCCCCCCCCCCCCCCCCCCACACACACACACACACAAACACACACAGAAAAAGTGGCGGCGGCCACAAGAGGGCGTGCGCAAGGTCGCAGCTGCGTGGCGTCGATTTCTTTCAGCGTGAGGGACGATGCGTCCGCTACGGGAGCCGGGAGAGGCGAGAATTGTTTTTTGGCATCTCCATTACAACACTTTTTATTTATCAAGTATTCTCTGTAAATGTGTGTATTCATCATTAGCAGGATTGTTGTTGTAATACCCCACTTTAGCCACAAGGGGGAGGCGCCTCTACATTTGGAATCTGTATCTTTCATTCCTACGATTTCATCCAAGCCGGTGCCGTAAACACCAGCAAGTTGTGTAACATTTGTAAGGCAGTTTTGTTCATACTTCATTTTTAACTATGGTGATTTGATGTTAAATGTAGCTGCTCGGCTCGAAAGGAATCGCAACCCCTGTATTTTGAAAATCGAAGGTGTTTCCTGTTTGGCTGAGCTAACGCAAGACATCCAAAGAATTCAAAGGTCGGACCTGCTCGAGCTTGAAGATGTGCTGGTTGAAGTAGTGCTGCAGACGCTCGTTGGCAAAATTGATGCAAAACTGCTCGAAGCTGTTGCTCTCGTAGTCCTCGAAGCCGAAAATATCCAGTACGCCGATGGACAAGATCTGCGGACGGCAAGAGTCGTGAAACTCATCGAAGACCTTGGAACATCTTGACTGTTACTGGAAAACGAAACAAAAAACAAAACAACAACATCCGTGAGGGTCAAGACGCCCCGACCTTGGTGGGCTCCTCCAGGTCCTTGATGTTGAGGAGAGCGTGGTTGATCCGAAAGACGATCCAGTCAAACAGGGCGCTGTACAGTGACTTTGCCATGGAGTCCCGTACTGTGCCGGCCTAGAAGTACACATATATAGTTGTTAGAGACACTAGCAGACCACGCTATTTTCCACTATTACTACAACTACTACGACCACTTATTGGTGGTCAACTTCTTTTTATGGTCTCGGGCTACTCTGAGTCATTCATTAAAGTGATCCGGTTCACTTGTTATTGCCCACTCCACCCCATAAAAAACATGGGGAAGGGGCTCCCGGAGTGATACAGGCCTGAAGTAGCCTACAAGCATGTTTGTTTGTTGCCGAACAATGATAGTGATGATCCAATAGTTTTCTGATGTTTCGTACGCAGTAAAATACGCTGCATTGCTAGCCTAGGAATAATAACGAACAGCAGTGCATTGTTTGTTGCATTATTTTTCTCAATATTTAGATTCCCCGGCAGGAGCGGTCAGCGAACCGAATCATCAAAGTCCACTGTGTTTCTGCTGAATCAGCTGACTCGGGTAAGTGAACCAATTCAACCGATTCATTTGAATCCATTAACTCGAGTTAGCTAACTCGATTCAGCCCGTTCATCTGAGTCCGCAGTGTTTCTGGTGAGTGCGCTAACCTGGGTAAGTGACCCGATTCATCCGATTCATCTGAATTTCCTAATTCAAATCAGTGAACCAATTCATCTGATACCGCAAAATCTCTCTGCGAACTGATTCACACGAATCATCTGAGTCTGCGAGGTTTCCTTTGTGTCTGCTAACACGAGTCAGTAAACCGATTAAAACAAAATAACCCGAGTCTACTGTTTCCGTGCGTCGGCTAATTTGCCTCACATACTTAGCAGCGGAAGGACTCTACTCCTGATTCAGTGCAAAGATAGCGAATCATTAAACCATGCGATTCAGGGAAGTGATTGCAACTGTTATCTTATCAAGTAGTCTGCTTACAAGATCACACAAACGCGGCGCTGAATGTACGAACGGCGCACGCAGGAAAACAATACTGCTGAAATCGTCTTAACGTTTATGTCATAACTGTTGCAATGAGTTATGTTTTTAAATAAGGGCGAAAACATAACCTCTCTTCTTTCAAAATAATGTTATGAGCCAAGCTAAAGCTCATCACATGAGCTCATCATGTCTGCAAGTGAAGAAACGTAGAACCAAAAGGGAAATATGAGCCCTGGATAATCGCAGTAGAAGCAATTTTCAAACTATTGCCGTATTATATCAAATTAATCGCAATCACAATACACTCGCTTTAAATAGGTGGACAAATAATCCACTTTCTGTGTCAATGTTATTGTTTTTTCAGAGATCCTCCGATAGGCGCTTCCTCACTCGAGTCGTTGAGCAAGGAGGTTCAAACATCCGCTGGAAAGATTTGACCCAGCGGCAGGAAAGGTGAGTCCTGTTCTTCAAAAGGTAAATAAACGTCTTGAAGGGACCTCGGATCTTCCCCCGCCTCGGTTGAATACACCGCCGGGAGGTGGGTGGGTGGTGGGGGTCATTTAACACTGGAGAACAACCCTTTTCACTCCAAAAGGGAAGATAAATAAAACTCATCTCGGAGGTTTTGAAGGAGGCGCGTCGAGCCAATGGCCGATAAGACTGTTGTGACACTTGCTGGGCCGCGTTCCCTCGGAGACCACCCACCGCGCAACGAAAATAATCACTGTTCGGTCACGGGACACGGCAAAAATAATCGAGGAGCTCATTCCATTTCGACAATGAGAATAAAGGCGGATTTTTATTTATTTCGTCAAGGACATACTGCATGTTGCATTTTTTTTTTTTTTTTAAGGGAATTGTAGTTTATTGGCTAAAACTACATCCCCCTTCTTATCCGTTTGTTTTCCCGGGGAGAATCGCGGCAGGATTGAAAATGCCCTCCCCCTTACTGCGACGCTCTCTAAACACCCCCCGGAGGAGCGCGTTGTTTGTTCGCCATCGCGCCGCGGCCCTGCGTGCACGTCTGCTCATGTGTGGCCGCGAGCTGGAGGCAACTGGGGGAGGGGGATCGGAGAGACATCCGGCGCGAGGGCGCACACTGTCCTGTAAACAGCGGCCGGGTCAGACGGGATGAGCTGCGAGGGGTAGGCGGCGTTCTGCCGGGCGCGCCGCTGAGCACAAGTTACACTCGGTGGTGCGGGAGCTACGCACTTATGCTTCTTTGAGGGGAAACAAAAAAAAACAATACCGGGAGTGAAGGCAACTGTTGAAACCCGAACCTGGGAGCTGGGGGGAAGGAATTGTTGATCTTTTGATATATCAAGTAAATCGTCTCTGAGTTGACACAAGACCTCTACAGATGAATAAAAAGAAAAGTTCCAGTATCGAACTCCAATACCCACAGTAGATTACTGCTAATTACATAGGTACACGTTATCAATAAGTTGGGTGATCCCAATCATGGCACAAACGCTGGGTTGCTTTTCGCTCCCCTGTGAGTGCAGTGGACAGCCAGATGCTAAAGTCCCGCTAACTTGCTTTGCACAGCTAACGGTATCAGCCAATGATACTGATAATTTTGCCAAATTGTTTGCCAAATTGGCCACTTCAAAGTCATGAATGGGCATGATAAGCCTCTGTGGCACTCAAGGAACTTTTTTGCAGAAAATTTCAGGAACTGGGCCGTTTCCTTCGTGCATTCGGACAGCAGAGGAACCAGGAATGTGGACCTCAGGTCCACGTACCCTATTCCAAGGTGGGTTCTTTTTACGGTAACATGGGAACTCAGAGATGCTTGATGGAAGCCGCCCATGATCGGGTATTTCTTGCAAACTCATGAGCGCTATTGTTAAAAACTATTGCAGTCACAGATCAGCTGGTTTCTTGTGACAAAATGGACAGAAGCAGCGTCAAATGGACCGACAAAGACGTCTAAACTCACTGGTCCACAGAGGGGTTTCCAGGGCTTGAAGTGGAACATAAATATTCTGGCCAAAATAAGACCAGTTAGCTAGTGATGCAGGCAGAAAATCTGATAGTCCATGGTTATTTTTCCCGCCATGCAGAACACGAATGCTGTGGCAACTTGGCTCTCCGTGTTTTCCATATCGTCTTCCTCTTCTTCTTCTTTGTTTATCGAGTGGGGCGCTAAAGGTCAACGTTTTCACACCGGTCTCGACTCTGTAACCTTTACTGACTGCGAGAATGCTAAAACTAAGCTAATGCAAATTTTATGCTAATGCTAAAAGTTTCCCCTGGACGAGGGTAGTTTGTGAAACAAAATTGGGCGCTGGACGAGCTACACGCTTGGAACTTTTCTGTCTGAAAGCGGCTATTTTTTTGTTCCTGTAAAAAGCTCGACGCTGCCGAAATCTCACCTCGGCCAGCTTGTAGGGAACGATCAGCCGCTCTCCCACCGTCACCGTCTTCCGTGTTGTCAGAGCTTCGAAGAGCATCTCTTCTTTGACCTAAACGGGAAGCAGGAATTGTGTTAGAGACGCATCTACATTTTCTGCCTCGATTCGGACGCGATGAGTGGAAATGCGTCAGTTACGGTCCCGGCTGTTTTTTTTTTTTTTTTTTTTTTTTTTTTTTTCTCACCAAACCACGACAGGAGACGTCAGCGAGTAAAAATACGACCTCCGCCTCGACTCGGGTAATTATCTCGTGCCTGAATCTGCCCTGCGAGGATATTGCTCCGCTGTCACCGAGCGTTAACCTCCGCGGCGAGTTAGATAAACATTCGGGCCCCCTTGCGAATTTTATTAAACGCTACAGGCTCCCAGGAAATTAAACCAAACCCGACTTGGGAGCGAGAAAAGCGGTACGTGACAGAAGCGTTGCTGTCGTCAGCACACGTGTGCGCACACACACACAAAAACACACACATCCAGACGGGGCCATTGCAGACAAATATTAGCCTTCGTTAGCAGCCATGTAGCTTACTTAGCTAGCATAATTCTGTATTTATAGTCCACCCCCGACTTGATAAAAGCACGGTATCTCGTCGTACCTCCAGGAGTTCGGAGACGATGGGCAACACCTCGGGGTTGCAGATGTCGATGGAATCGTCCCGGTACGTCTTCCTCTTGTAGCGGATGTTGCCCAGGTGCAGGATGGCGGAGAGCAGGGAGAAAATCCTGAAAAAACGCATGCATCAAATCCCCATTCTGGATTGTCCTGTAGCATCCTGTGGTAACCTTACTGCTTAATAACATGGTAGTAGACACACGCATGACACTAAGTATCCAAGTATCTTGCGCAATAAACCGGGCCCTCGGTTTCACTCACTGCCTGCAGGTGGCGGGCAGGAAGCCCACCATCTCCATCCCCAGCTGAAGCCTCTCAAAGTCATGCTTCAGGTCCTCTCCTTCGACCGTGAAGCAGTCCTGCAAAGAGAAAAAAAGGGGAAAGATGGTGCCGTTGGTGAGCGTCGGGGGGGAAAAACAGAAAGTGATAGTAGAGGACGGAGTTGGGGGGTCGGGGGTGGTCCAGGTTTCAAGTACAGGAGGAGGTCCAGGTGAGGGGAAGCTTCCATCACATACCAACTTTAAGCCCTTCTTTGCTGCGCTGTTTGTGAAGTATCGGAGGTACATTTCCATACAAGTCATACAAGTCCGGGTCCGGTGATTTTTATTGCAAATACCGCAGTATTTGAGGGTGAATCGAAGGGCTAATTCATGCAAAGTAAGCGTTTACTGTGCGGTACTGCGGCCAAACTGGACTGAGAGCAGACCAGGAAATACTTCAAATCTCAGTTGTCAGTGCGAGAGAAATACACTTCAGTATTAGTACTCGTATTAAAATACGGGCTCGTTCTTCGCCGGCCTCCATGTTTACGACAAATACCGCCCCGATCCCCGTCTCCTCTACCCCCCACCCCCCTTCCGAGGCAGAAAAAAAAACCTTCACGGTGACCCGCTTGTGACTCCGGTGTCGCGTTTCCAGAGTGGGAAGCGTTTTGTTAAATTTAGCCCGATTTGTTTTCAGTGAAAACAAACAGATGTGGGGCCTGAGTATAAATCAGGGGTTTTGAACGGGCGCCGAGGGGTATTTGGAATACCGTTAGCCCCGCGGCGAGACGGGACCGGTGACAAATATTAGAACACTTTTGACGGCTTTAACGGAAAAAAAAAAAAAGAAATCCACAAATCTGCTTTTTGCGGTCGCCGTGACGTCAGGCGGTCTTCCCCAAGCCTGGAAACTATCATTTGGACCAGGTCCCTGGCGGCGCACCCACGGGCGAATAAATCAAAGCACGACACACGCCGAGCAGGTAAATATACTAAGCGGTGAAAACTCCTTTCTCAAACACTGCAGGCGGGGCCCGAGGCGGCGTATCAGTGCAGAGCGGTGATTCGAAAGTTTTCTCCCTATCTAATCCTGACCTCGAAGAGACGGGTTCCTGGGACGGAGGCCATCTTGCTAAGATTTGTTGTGTCTTGAGTAGCGCGCGCACACGCTCCGACACTTGAAATGTAAATATCGGGCGGGTAAAATTAAGATGTAGAAATACGGTATTCACGTTGCATTAATGAACTTCTTAAACGGCGGCAAGCTCTCATGAACGGGTTTGTCAGCTGCGTTTGACAGGAGATAAGAAGCTAATGCAGCATCTGGAACTACAATAGTAGGTCCAAAAAATATAAAAAATATATATAAATAAAATATTTAAATTTTATTAATTTTTAAATATTTGTAATAGTGTTTAAATATTCAAAATAGATAAATATACATGATTAAAATATAAATAAATGTAAATATTTGAAATAAATAAAATACATAGAGTTGCACCAATTAGGGCTGCAACTAATAACTATTTCAACAGTCAAGGAGATTATGCGTTGTAAAAAAAGACATTTGCTCTTATTTTGTATTTACTGCAGCAATTAAATGTTTTTTTCTTTTCATAACAAAGTTTGTTCCACAAATGTTTCATTCAAATACTCCACAACTATTGCAGGGGCTGACAGAAAGTTTTTCTTTCCCTTAAACAAAAGGGAATTTTGTGCACAGCACCTGCAGCAGCCTGCAGTTTGTTATACAAAACGACGAAACACTCAAGAGTTGTGTTTGGCGATATATATAAATATATATATATATATATATATATATATATACATATATATATATATGTATATACACACAGGACTGTCTCAGAAAATTAGAATATTGTGATAAAGTTCTTTATCTTCTGTAATGCAATTAAAAAAACAAAAATTACTTTTCCATGATATTCTGATATTTTGAGATAGGATTTTTGAGTTTTCTTAAGATGTAACCCATAATCAGCAATATTAAAATAATAAAAGGCTTGCAATATTTCAGTTGATTTGTAATGAATCCAGAATGTATGACATTTTTGTTTCTGTAATTGCATTACAGAAGATAAAGAACTTTATCACAATATTCTAATTTTCTGAGACAGTTCTGTATATTCTTGCTGTGTCACAACTGAAACATTCCCCAAAACTAATCAAATTTGGTAAAAGTAAGACATCTCGCTCTTAGCTATATTCAACTGCTTCGATGAATGAAACTTTGCATGGCACCTGTTGACGACTACTTTCATGTAATTTAGACTCATTTTGCCGTTGACAGTCAACTTGTCACTAAAAACCTGATTTATACACAGCTGATTTTCATCTTTGACCTTCCTTGGTTGCGTCGCCATATCTCCCATAAATTTATTAAGAGGGACAAAAACATCGTTTTGCGGTGCTATAAACTCTGTTTACGTTTATTGGTTGTACGCCTGTGCCTCATACGCTTTCTTATGTATGTGTTGATGGAAACTTTTTTACCCTTCATGATGGCTCCCAAACATAACAATTCTTGTCGAAATCGTCTCGTCTAGGCAACTGGACTTGGAATTCTTCACTTGAAGATGTTTCATCCCTCGTCCGAGAGGCTTCTTCAATTCTGAAGAAACGTTTTCAAGTGAAGAGAAGTCCAGTTGCCAAGACAAGAAGATTTCGACAAGAATGAACCTGGATAACTTAGAACCTCCAAAAACTCCTAACCCTAAGTTTCAATTTTTTTATTTTCACTGTACAATTTTTTAATGTCCTAGATTATTTTACCGCTGTGTCAGCTTCAGTTGGCGACAAAATGGCCACCAGCTCCGAGCTTAAGATCTCCATCTATGCCATAGCGTTCGGGAAAAAGCAAAATGTGCACATTAGTCACCTGACTCCAACTCGTTGTGATTTACTTCCATCCTTTTTCCGACATTGTCGCCACATGATTTTGACCCCGATTCAATTATTTTTGGCCAGGCCGGGTCAGACGGCGTTAAAAAGGCGACATCGGCATTCCTCCGAAGGCCTCACACCGAGTACAAGGCACGACGACTGGCGCTCGGGGTCAGACCCTCAGACTCGAGGTACCGAAATAGCGCCAAACCAACCGCTGAAAGAGTCAAAGGTCAAGTCTTTTATCAGCGGAAGGAGAACCGAGCGTCAAGTCCCGAAATTTGCGACCCGACTCCTCCGACTCGTCCCACGATTGCGTAAGCCGACCCCGGCTCTCTGCTGCTGCCGGCTCGAGCAGCTTAATACCCAATGTAACTGAGTTGCACGTATTCGCCCGTCTACCACGGGTCTCATCTTGAGCGCGAAGGAATTTACTATCGTTACTCGAAAACACCAAGCGTGATAAAAAAAAAAAAAAAAATTATAAAAAAGGCCGCATGGGCCGTGGCGCAGGCGGCTACGGCGGCCAGGATATGACCAGACATACCAGCAAGGCGCAACGGGGAAAACAAACAGAGCTAAAATAAACAGGCGCTCAAACCCAGCCAGGAAATATCCAAAATGTAAGAAAATATGCACGGGGACAGCGGGTCGGGGAGGGGGGCATGCAGGGGGGACGGGGGTGTGACTTGCAAAAAGAGGGCGGCTTGGAGTGTCAGAGGCTTCTCACACACACACACACACACACACACACACACAGATACTGACCGGTTCACTCTCATAGTAACTGTCCCAGTGCAGGCGATGGGTTTTCTTTGTCATCTGGAAATGTTAAGGCAGAGTTAGTGGGTTGGGCCAAGTTAGGGTTAGACAGAGGCATTCCAATGAGACTCACACACACACACACACTCTGTATTATCACCCCCCCCCCCACACGCACGCACATGGATGGACGGACGGCCACACAAACAGGTGTGTGTGCCGCCGAAAGCGAACGGACGGACATGCTGTTAAATACGATGGAAGACACAAATGTGAAAGCGTGAAGAGACGGATTAGCCAGAGCAGCGAACGCACCGCTCTGCCAGGAGTTAGGAGTTTGTTAATGTGCAGATCCTTGAAGGCACCACAGTGTGTTTCTCAACCGAGCTGCTGCGCCCGCCTCCGTTGAAAACCTACCTCTGCATCCCCGTCTCTGGCGCCGCCATACTTACACTCCATCCATAAATCTCTCTGGACCTCCTACCTCAGCATCCTTCCACCTGGATCTTCACTAACCCTCTAAGTCCAAACCATCTCAGTCTGAAGGACTCACTCCTGATCCTCCTCACCCCGAAAGACTACCACTGCTGCCTCCTGTCTTTCCCTCAAAAGTCTCCACCTTCTTTAGCTCTTCCTCCATTTGGCTCCATCACACACATGTATTCAGTCTCGCTGCAGCTGACCTTCGTTCCTCTCCTCTCCTTGCAACCCTCCGCCTCTCTACGCTTCCCTCCACCTGCTCCCCGGCTCTCGCCGCAGATTGCGACGTCATCTGCGAACGCCGTAGTCCGCGGAGATCCCCGTCTGACCTCGTCCGTCGGTCACCATAGCGACCGAAACGGGGCTCAGAGCCGATCCCCCGATGCGTTCCCGCCTCCGCCGTCACGCCGCAAAAACGAAAATATAGTTTTAGCCAATGAGGATGAGCGGGGACCGGAGAATTTCACATTGCGAAGATCGACCCGAAACATCTGCAAGAAGACTTTGCGCCGAACCATCTAGATATCTCTCTTTTTTTTTTTTTCTCTCCAAAAGCAGGAAACAAAATGGACGACACGGAACGCGGTCCGCCGCCTACAGAGGCCGGAACACATGTGCTGCCGCGAGAGATCTGCAGATGTGGTTTCACAACAGGGGGAGAAACGCGGAGTGTGATGCTCATCTGCGTCGCGTTCGGTAGGCATGTAAACAAGCCGTCTAGATATTTTCGGCGGGGTGTGTTGGGGGTCGGGGGTTGTGAAATCCACGCGAACGCGCCGGCTGATGCAAGAGTGCGGACATTTGCTCTGCGGCGTTGGATGCGTAACGTGGAAGACAAAAAAAAAAAATGGGACGCCAGGAAAGACGGGGTGAACGTGGGGGGAGATGAGTGGAAGAATGTGTGAATCAATTTCTGCGTGTGTGTGTGTGTGTGTGTGTGTGCAGTTGGGTGATGAGGAGGAATGAGAGGAATTCCGCGCTCCTCTCAGTGTAGGCGTAAAGATTTTGGCGGGGGGAGCAGGTCACTGGTTTTTCATGGCGCGGCTGTCAAAGCTCAGAGGCATAGACGTTTTACACAACATCCACATTCCGCTTTGTGTGTGTGTGTGTGTGTGTGTGTGTGTGTGTGTCTGAGCCCTTGCAGCGGCTTACAGACATGGCTTTGTGAAACCTGTTTTCCTTGTGAACGCCGCAGTCCGGACAGATGAGGGACGAATGCCATTTTATATCACCGTCATTCACTGGCGGTGCGTTTGTCAATGGCTCTTTGTGTGTGTGTGTGTGTGTGTATGTGTGTGTGAGTTGACATGTACAAGGCATGAAGTGTATGCTCCCGACCCACACGCGCACGCATGCACGCGTGTCCACCCTTGCATTTTTGAACAGGCATCGGACCAATGCAAACATCCAAACGGTGAACTTCGAGACGTCATTTAGATTGACAGGTTGTGTGTGTGTGTGTGTGTGTTGGAGAAACATAGTGCTGAAAGACACTAGTGGAGGAATGTGTTTTCATTGTGTCCCGGTGTCTGTTTGCAGACACTGAGGCACAGAAGTAACTGTAAAAGCCCGGTCCGCCCCCTCCTCCCCTTCCCAGGAAGTACAAACACACAACCTCTCCGGAGGACACATCCCAGCCCTCGCCGCGAAAACACAAGGACGGTGTCCGCCACCCTCGAAAAAGCCACGCTTTTTTTTTTTAGTCCTGGGCGGCGGGGGTCCCACCTGACTGAGGTAATGGTATTCTTCGGGCTTCTTGAGGTGAAAGGCTGTCCTCTCGTCTTCGCTCGCTCCTGCCAGCAGGTAATAAAACACGTGGTAGTTGCTAGAAAAAAAAGAGAGAAATAAAAATCAGATTTTCAGCCATGGTTACAGCAGACATTGTTTTTAGCATTAGTGCATTATTTATCACGCAGCGGGCGTGTCAACAAATCAGGAGGTTATTGTTAACGTGAAACATATAGCATGTGTACAGGCAAACACTTCAGCGCCGTCGTATTCTAATGAGATAGCAGGATGCTACTGACTTAGTCTCAAGGCCTGGGAAATAATATAAGGTCGTTTCTTTGGGTGTTTTTGCATTTTGTCAACAGACGATGAACATAAGTTCAACATTTTCGAATCGTCCATCCGCAAACTGTCCAGGAAAGTAGAGAATAACGCTGGAAATGAATGCGGAGGGTTTAATGTTGAGCATAAACAAACCCCCAAGGTCAGTCCCAGACTGGAACTGCAAGAATACATGAGCAGAATAAAAAAAAAATTTTAAAAATTGAAAAAAAAAAAGGTAAAAAACAGTTTCATTTTGGGTGTGTGGTCTCGTGTGCATCTGGCGACGGCGTTAAAAAAAAAAAAAAAAAAAAAAAAAAAAGGTAAGAGGTCAACAGAACGCGCAGACGGCGTGAAACTAAAGTGCTCTTAGGGAAAAAAAGAAAAAGAAAAAAGAAACACGTACAGTTTATGAGTCTGGAGTCAGCAATCCATCTCAATAAAAGGGGGGGCCCCGCTGCGAGACCCCCGCGGCGAGGTTAACCCTCGCCGTACCATCCAGACAGAGGGCCACATTAGTGTCGGCCTCACTCAGGGCTCCTCCGGCTTGACGGCTACGATGTTAGCTTTCCCCCCGCGACAGGCTCTACGAATTTAAATTTCCCCAGACCCGCTTTGTTTTCTAGCCAAATTCAAGCTTTTTTTTTTTTTTTTTCCTCATTTGACGCGTGACTATATGGGATATAGGATATCGGGCGCCAACGTGCGAGACGTCTCGGGAACGACACAGCTGGATTTGCGGTTACCCACGGGCGCCGGATATCGCGGGCTCCCGAAAAAAAAAAAAAAAGGTAGCACGCTTTCCGCTTGCCGAAGATTCTCGCCGTGAAGGCAGAAATTTGGGAAAAGGGAACCTGACGAAACAGACTTGAATTTTATTGAAAATTCTTGCTATTTTCCCTTATGCAGGTTAACAGAAATGCCAATCGTGTTATTAAGTTGAGGACTAAAAGTGAATAAAATCAGTTTATTCTGATAATGAAGTGGACACAATTTGGGAAAAAAAAAAAAATGCACAGGCAGACGCACACACACACACACACACACACACACAAACACACAGAGGATATCTATTGACTGACCGCTCATTGTGCTCCTGGTAGACCAGCCTTGACTTCTCCAGGAGGTACTTCTCCACGTAAGCTCTGGAAAAAAACAAAACAAAACAAAGAAAAAAAAAAACAGTTGAAAGCGTGGCTTAAATTCATGCAGGTGCCACCATCGAAGCGATGGTCCGATGTGTGTGTGTGTGTGTGTGTGTGTGTGTGTGTGTCTTACCCTCTCACAGTGCCACTCTCCTGGTAGTTGACCTGAATGAACTTCCCGAAGCGACTTGAGTTGTTGTTGTGCGCCGTCTTAGCGTTCCCGAATGCCTTACAGGGGGGAAATATAAACAAACAAACAAAAAAAAAAAAGACAAGGATAAATAAATAATGCAACAAATAATGCGTTGAAGGTACGGCGGAAACGCTGGATGGCGCATATTCACGATACGGCTTTAACGTCTATTTAAAATCGGAGGACGAAGAATTGCCAGGCGGAGGATGACGGAGCTGAGATTCTGATGGAAAGAAAAAAAAAAAGAAGCTCCCCAGTGAGTAATGGGATCCATGTGGCCGTGTGGAACATGTGTAGCGGTTGCGCTTTAATAAGACGCTTCAGAATTTCCCCCCGCGGCTCTGTTTATGTTGTATGGCTGCCTGCAGGGGAAGTAGTTTTTCGCCCTATATAAACCCTGCAGTTATTTGTAGCTTTGCCACAAGTAAACAAATTCCTCGGAGTGACTCGGCGCTGCCCCGAGCCCTGAGCCCCCCGCGCCTGCGGAATGGGAAAACACCCCTCCCGTGAACCCACCCTTCTGCGGCGGTGGCGGCGGCGGCGCCCTGCGCTACGCGGGGCCTTGCTAGCGCGCCGGCAGGATGAGTTCCCCCGGAGTCGTCAAGGTCTTCGGACATTCTTCCAGCTGCAAGTTGGTTGCTCCGAAAAGGGTCAGTGGCTGTTTCCTCTCCTCAGCTCGGCGTGTGACGGGCCACCGATAACACGCAGCCAAGACATCTACTCAGCTCAGGGTAATGAGAAAACTATCACATCGGTGATAGGCTTTTTATAAAAGCATCAATCAGCAACGGGCTCTTCGGTGTCTAAATATTAACTTGCGCGCTGAAGATGACGGGGCCAGGTAGCCTCTGCTACGGCGCGGGAAGTCGGGTTCACGCGAAATCAACCCGTGGGTCTCGAGACACGGCGAGTTGTGCTGAAAGAGGAGCCGTTATCCCGCTCGTTTCGCCGGCACGCCCGTGAACCAGCTAACCTGTCTGGCTCAGGAGCGGCGGGGTCAGACGGGGACAGTCTGCCATCCGCCTGGCATCTGCATGCAAGCGAGAGCTTCCTGAGCCGGGGCGGCCAATAAAAACCCGGCGTTGACACCGACGGACAAAACAACCGCGGGGCCGGCTCGAGGAACTCAGGGGTCAGACGCGTCTGATACCGGAGCGAGGAGAGAGGGGGGCTATTTCGCATTTCGTGTCGGGCCGGCAGGAAGCAGGATGTGGAACAACCAAAATACAGCGAGGGGATTTATGTTCAAGGTCTGCGCTCCTCCACCTGCTCTGTGTGGAGAAGACAAACACGGCGGGAAGGGAGGGAGGGGGGGGTTTGGAGGACGGCTTCACACGACCGTCTGCCTGCGCTTCTAAATACGGCTCTGCCTCGGCCGCGGCGCAACACGAATCTAAAATCCAAAAGCGGGACTCTGAAGGAAAACCCAGCTGTAAATGGAAAAAGAGGGAGTCGCTCACTGTGTCTGTAAAGGAAATAACATCAGAGGGATTGTTGATCCCTTTCTGATCATTTACAAGCCGATCTGAGGAAAATCGATGCCTCCATCGCATCAGAGCTGCAGAGGCTAGCTGGGGACAATGCCTGTGGCAAGTTAGTGATACTAGCCGTGGCTAGTTAAAATTCAATGTGTTACATCCTAGAAACGTGCCTCCCTGTCCAATAAATTAAATTTCACAACAGCTACATGTACAATATTTTTTCATACTCTTGTGCACTCCTTATCTTTCACTTGTTACTTAAGACACTTTATAGTTTATTTGTATTTCTTTTACTACCTTTTTCTCTCTTTACATTACATTACATTGCATTTGGCAGACGCTTTTATCCAAAGCGACTTACAATAGAGAACATAGGGACTGCAAATACACTTGCAAATACACGATGCACAGGAAATATAACAGTAAGCTTGGGTTAGTGAGGGTTTTTTTTTTTTGGACAGAGACACACAAACGTACACACACACACACACTGACTGCATAGCCTAACTTGCTGCCAACCTGATCTGGGGCATCAGCGCAGTAAAAAGTCCTGAAAGAGAAACGTTTTTACCTGTTTCTTGAAGGTCTTCTTTTTTTTTTTTACTGTTTATACAATTTTCTACTTTTATTTGTTATTGTTATATTTTTCTTGTAACTCTGGCACGACAATTTCCTTCAAAATAAATAAAGTTGTTCTTATTCTTATATTTTCAGTGAAGCCAGTTGGGTTACAAAAAAAAAAAACAAATCCCAAAACAATAAATAGTAAGCATTTTATGTCAACGAAATGTAAACAGTGCAAAGAAATGAAAATTGTGACTTTAGGTCATTTAATGGCAGTGGGCATGGCTAGTTAGGGCGACGGATGTGGCTAGCGAGGGGAACAAACCCGACCCGACGGTCGAAAACATTCGAATTTCTGTGCCGACTCGGGCAGGAAGTGTGTGACCGTTACCGACCAGACACGAGTTCCCGAGAGCCAATGAAAAAGAAGAGGTGGGAAACAGGAAGTAGCGTCGGGACACACAGACGACAGGAACGAGTGGGAATATCGAAACGTTGATGGAGGGTTTTAGAAAGTCTAACCGGACGACACCGATGGAGGAAATGACGGCGCAATCTACGCGGACGACCAGCTGTTTGTCGGCCATGTTTGTGAGGTCATCTTTTTCGGATCTCGCGGTGGATGTTTTATTCCTCGCTGGACACACTCCGAGATCCAAGCCGCAATCTTTTTTTTTTTTTTTCTCTTCGCTTCTATTTTTTTTTCTTTTTTCCCCAGAATAGCCTCCGACGAGACAAAAGACGCCGTGACCCGGACTGTTTGCGCAGACACGATTCGCGCCACTTGTGTTGCCGCGGCGGGTCAACAACATTATTCTTGGCGGCGGACCACACAGCGAGAGACGGGTGACAGACTTGAGATGGTGCCAGCGCCTTCTGGGGCGTAACGCGTCCGACTTCGGGTCAGAGCCGCTCGCGGGAGCACAGATGGAAAGGCTGGACACGGGGAGGGGAGGCGGGGAGACTCTTTTTCATGGAAAATATCCAATGAGGAGGCCAAAGGAGCATTAATTCTAATTTCAGCGTGCAGAACTGTGCGCAACAGTTATAAACAAAAGCCGGGTGCTGATTGGAGGACCGGACGTGCTGGATTTTGACTCGACGAAAGGATCCGACCCCTCGCAAATTCGTCGACCGCTTGTTGATGCAAATTAAATTTCCGCGCTGTGTCGTCTTTAAGGGGGTCGGCGGTCACGTGACGACGTGACTTCCAAAGGCGAACAGAGAAATACTTTGTCTGCATCTCGAACTGCCTCAAATCAAATGGGCCGTGAGAGAGAGAGAGAGAGAGAAAAAGCCCATTCTTCTGACTGACCGCCTGCAATTTTGTTTGGGGGGGGGGGGGGAGAAAGCGCCACCAGATTTTCAGCATTCTTTCACTGACGGTAGCTCTTCGGAGCAACTTACTCCCATGAGGATCAGCGCTGGGTCGGACAAGTATTTCTAATTTACCCCTCGCGGACTCATATCCTCTTCCAGGCCTATTACCGGCCCACTCATCCTCCGCGGTATGTGGACGGGGTGTCCACGGCGGGCTGGAGGGACCCCGCCGACTGGATCCGACATGTATCATGGTGATGTCATGGTGTGTGGGCAGATAGGCTTCTCTGGGGGCTAATACACACACACACACACACACTTCCCCTGCCCTTTATGATATCAGAACGGGGCTGACTGTGTTCGCGGCGTTGGCCGGAAGCACATGGCTCACAGTTAGAGCAACTACGGGATGTGGGTTTGAAAACAGACGTCGGTTCTCCTTAAAGGGTCCTCCAATGGGCTGAGAGTACCGCAAATGTGCAATGGATTGGTCGGTTCTGATCGCTATCAGTGGAAAATTATTAATAACCAGTTCAAGAGCTAATATTGACAATCTATCTTAAAATGTCATTTAATGAGCTGAGGAAATATATATAGGAAAAAATGTTATCTCTCTGTGATCTGTAATAGTAAATATTTGACATTTTGGATTAATAATAAACCGATCAAACAGCAATCATACCTTGTATGCTTGTTTGAGGTCATTATTGTCGCCAAAGGGCTCATTTCTGCTCATGTTTTGTACGTAAACCGGTATGTCTGTTCCAAATGTGGTCAAATGTCACTACCCACATACTTCATAAGTGCGGAACATCAACAAGGGCTGTACATCCACTAGGGGGCAATGTGGAGTTCAGGGTTAATTTCCAAGAACAGCAAACAGAGACAGCGTTGGACACACCGGGGGTCTCTGCGGCCATTAAATAGATGGCAGCATTTGGTTGGACAATTCTCCTCCTTGGTAATAACAACGGCAAGTTATTGTCTTCACTGCTGTTCTTTTTGCTGGTCGCGCTTGAGCATACAACTCTGCCCCCTAACAACTTCTTCTGCCCTGTTTGTTGCATCAGGCTACGCGTCCACGAGCTCCCTGAGGAAATGAACGCGGAGGACAGACATAAGGCTCTATCTACTTGATGCTGAGCATCAATGAGCCCTCAGGGTGACCTGGTGACGGGCTGTGGTCCGAAGAAAAAACCATGATTCGAAGAAACTCAATGGCCGTGATTTTGAAACAACGCGAAGGAGCCCTTGACGTGAACTGGACTTATGAGGAAATGAAACCGCCGCAGTGACTTCACGTGAAGTTGCGAGGTTACTTCCTGTCCTCTTGTTCGCCGACAATCGAGCGCTCGTATTTGATTTTTAGAGCTTGTAGAAAACTAAAGGGGAAATGACGATTTAGACGGCCATTGTGTTGTGATTTGTGGCACGTCGGTGACAGGAAGATGCTTCTTTTTGGTCATATTTCATGAGTAATTGGCTGCAATCTGTTTTTGTTTACAGTAAAGAGATGCATGTATCCTTGGAAGAAAAAAAAAAAGAAAAAAAGGATGTGCCCCTAAGGCCTTTAGAAGACCTCGGTTCCTTTCGAAAAAAAGCATTTTCTGCGACGACACAGCGGATCCCGCTCTCCGAGACACCGTCTTACGTTACTCCGAGGGAGCTCGTCACCCGACGCCCCCGGGAACGGATCTGATGGTCCACTGAAATTAGCAACGTAGACGTCAACTTCACGAACGCCACCAGAGAAACTGTGGCATGTGATTCTTTTTATGTATTTGTTCGAGAATAACTTCAAATTCAAATGTGGCTTAAAGAGAATCAGAGTACGTAATTGCGTCCGGAGACGGTTTGTTTATATCTGAGACAATGTTTCTGACACTATGGCCCCGAAGGAGAACTAAACCGGGCCCAAGCCATTGCTTTCTAGTCGCGTCTTTGTTTTGAAGTGTCCAGGGCACTATTTATGCCATTTCCATTTCTGTTTGAAAGAGTACTTTGAGATTAAAAGAAAACCCTGAGAGGTGTGTCCACTGCCAGCTTCAGAAATACCTCAGATACTGGGTGGATATCAAAGAGTACACAAGAGTACACGCTGCTTGTTTCATTAACCCTTACAGCGGACCCGGGTACTTACCCATGAGCTCAGCTTGCATGGGGAACGCTATATGACCTTTCACCTATTTACACACACACTCACACCAACGTTGGCTGAGACTGTGCAAGGCGCTAACCAGGCCATCGAGAGCAACTTGTGTTTCAGGGAACTCCCCAAGGAATCGAACCACCAACCTTCCAGTTGAACAGACACCCGCTTTACTGACTGAGCCACAACCCCGACAAACTTCGATTTGTTGTCAGCCTCTCTGAAACAGCAGCTTCGTCCAACACAGGAAGCGGAAATCTGATGCTAAACTAACATTTGGCTAGCACGACTTTACGGCATTCAAGAAGGCAGAGCTGGGAATCAAACCTCCCGACCTTCCAAGTGAAGGGACGCCCGCTCTACCGGCTGAACCGACCTCCTTATTCACCTAACTCTCTGAAACAGCAGCCTCGTCCTACACAGAAAGTAAATTTGACGCTATAGTAGCATCTGGCTAGCGGAATATTTTGGCATGCAAACAGCAATAGTAGGGAATGAAAAAGCCAACCTTATAATTTGGGGGCCTTACACTCCACCGACTTGTTGGTGGCCTCTCTGAAATAGCAGCCTCATCCTCCACAGGGAGTGACACTCTGCTGCTAATATCGTAGCATCTAGCTAGCGACGCCACAGCCTGCTAGCGTTCTGAAGAGGAACTGATCTCAGCTCAGTGGGTCGGGGAGGGGTGCAGCGATATTTCGCCGATGTCCCAGATCAAATCTGATCAACGCTCATATTCGCATCTCATTGCTACACTGTATGCTAAGCTAACTCAGTTAAAATGTCGAATTATGACAAAAACGATGCCGCTATTGAACTGTAAGGTTTCATTTAGAAAAAGAAAGACATCTCCTGAAATAAAAGAAACGCAACTTGTACCCGCATCGGTAAAACGAAAACACGCGGGACAGGACGGGATGCCGCCGAGCCCCGTGGGGAGAAAAAAAGAAAGGAAAAACCAGGAGAAAAATGGGAACGTAAACAAAAAAAAAAAACATAATTAGAAAAAGCCGTGGCCTTTTGATCAGCGAGATGGCTGACTGAAGAATTTGGCTCAATCAGAAGAAAAAAAAAAAAACCCTCCTGCGTTTTATAAGAAGGAAGTGAACATTAGTCACGGGGGTTGGAGATGAAAGTGGGACGTAATAGAGAAATAATCAGGGATCTCCAGGACTCCTGGGCCGTCAGGGACGTCGCCGGTGTAACGTGACCCGCCCCGGGCTCGCCGTCATGAGCAAAAACAAATTTTGCTTCTTGAAAGTACAAACGGCCCACGGGACAGGAGACGATCCGCTCCGACGTTTTCCCACCGAGGCTCGACCTGAACGTGGGAAATGAACGTTCGCTTCTCGTGAGAAGATATTGCCAGGATGTTTCACGTATGTGCACAGATTACTGACCTACGGCGTATCGATTTTAAAGATGCCACCTTCTGATTGGTCCGAGGGGTGTTATCGATGCGCTCTTCTCTCACTGGCCATGATTCAGCACAATGATAAATGTGTGTGTGTGTGTGTGTGTGTGTAATCAGCTTCCTCCCTTGGCGCCACACTGCATCTGATCTCAGCTTGCGCTTCTACTGATGGCATCGTTTCGATAACACACACGCACACAAACACACACTTCAGACATTACCAAAAGTCGTTTGAGAATCTGTGATGGGTCAGTGACTTCTGACCAGCACTGCTGCAAAGCCTGCACCATAAAGTTTTAAAATCTATTTATTTTAGTTCAATTATCTGATTAATCGATATTATATTATAATTATATTTATCATATATATATGTATATATACATATACTATAATTATAATTTAGTGAATTCAATTTTATGTATTTTTTTATGTCGCTATACATTCAGATGTGTCCTGTATGATAGCGTCAAGACTGCAAAAGCCATTTGATGGTGTGTGTGCCTGCACAAAGCACAAAGCCTGCACCATGAAGTTTTAAAATCTATTTATTTTAGTTCATTTATCTGATTAATTAATATTATATTATAATTATATTTATTATATGTATATATATATATATACACTATAATTATAATTGGGTGAATTCAATTTTATGTATTTTTTATGTCGCTATACATTCAGATGTGTTATG
This sequence comes from Fistularia commersonii, assembly GCF_037954325.1. Lineage (NCBI taxonomy): Eukaryota > Metazoa > Chordata > Actinopteri > Syngnathiformes > Fistulariidae > Fistularia > Fistularia commersonii. Next base: position 21,492,237 of record NC_141286.1, read on the forward strand.
TTTGATAGCGTCAACACTGCAAAAGCCATTCGATGGTGTGTGTGTGTGTGTGTGTGTGTGTGTGTGTCAGCAAAGATGTACACATTTTGGGAGAAGAGGAAAAACTGGAATGCCGACGTGAACAGGATGGGATGGGTATTTGTGAATCGGTAATGGAAGAACAGTAACTAGATGCAAGGATCGATCAGTTTCTGCAAAATGATGCTCCGCTCCGCCCGCGGCGGTGACAGTGCGGCGGGAGGTTGGAGGCGGGGGTAAGGACGGGTTATTATTTGCGGCGCAGCGGCCCCTCACTGGATGCACTTCAAACAAACACTCAAGATGCCTTGAGCGCAAAGTCATTTCTCAAACCGGCGGAAAACAGAGTCCGCTCTGTTCTTCGGCCGCCTCACCTTATTATTGCTGCTCCCCTCCTGCCATGTGACGATATCAGAGAGAGAGAGAGACGCTTCCTGACTGAACTTCTGACCTTGTGTTGCATAAGAGAGCGAGAGGGGTTAACGTCGGTGAAGAAGAAGAAGAAGAAGAAGAAGAGGCAGTAATCCCCAACGCCCGGACCTGCAGGGGGCCGCGAAACCGTCCCGACTCAGAACCGACTTCTCCAGGAGATCCCGGGGCGGAACACAATGGCGCAGTGTTCGGCGGAGGTAATGAGACAAGGTCAGCGGAGAGCGCGGCGAAGAATGAAAACATGAAACGGGATGGAGAGACGACAGGGACCGGGAGGAAGAGAAAAAGAAAGTGAGGGATGTGCATTTTTTTTTTTTTCTTCGCCGTCCATCAGCGAGATTCGGGGAATTTCCGCTCCTGTTTTTACTCAAAGTAGGAGAAAAAAAAAAAAAGGAAAAAAGGAAACGTAGGGGTACATTTCCAGGCGGAGCCGAGACGTCTTAATTTATATTAAATTATGTGTTGAGCTGATATAGAAAGGATGTTATGTTTCACGGCCTTTTAAACAAGACTGTTATAAACCCCCCGTAAAAAAAGAGAGAAAAAAAAAAAAAACAAGGAAGAAGTTGTTTAAGAGCAAAACGAAAAAAAAAAAAAAGAAGGAAAATTCCAAGGAATTTAAATCTAATACATGCTTCTGCTGGAACAGCGGGGATTTTATCCAACTCTTCCGAGCGTCTCATTTCCCCACAGGTTAAAAAAAAAAAAAAAAAAAAAAAAATCTTTATCACCAAGACAACCTGTGGCCAAATTTCAAATAATCCGCTCGAGCGTCCGACCCCCGAGTGCATGACTTGATGTTTGTCCTCCGCGTTCACTTCCTGCATGATTTTCGCACCAGAATTACAACACAGTTGTCTGATGAGCCTTTAAGATGATGATAGAAACACGACATTCACCTTTGAGCGAGCACTGAAAACGGGTCATGAAATGCGGAACTTAAAACAATTTAGAGCGGCAGTCCGTAGGTCGCACAGAAAGAATAAATGATAAGAATAATATTTCCGCTTTCAGTTATCGTCCGTGTCTGAATGATGCTTCATTTTGAAAAATGACCTAATTCTCTCCATTACATCTGTCGATGAATCAATCTTGACTCACGTCAAGATGCTCATCTCGGTCACATGATAGATTAACGCTAATATTAAACCCACAAGCTGGCAAAATGTGTAAAAAAAAAAAAAAAAAAAAAAAAAAAAAAAAAAAGACATCTTTGGAAAGTTTCTTTACAAATGAGGAAAAACCCCCAGTGAGGAGACAGAAGAGTCTATGACGACTGAGAAAAAGACAGCTGCATTTAACAGAAAATACCAGAAGACAAACTTAAAATACGGATTTATCGCAACAGGTGATTCCGGCGCAACAAGCCCGCTCTGTGTAATATTCGGTGACTGGTTCTCCAATGAAGCCTTCAGAACTGATTCTGAACTGATTCGCCACCAAGCATCGCGCAAAACAAGCCTTTGGAGCATTTTGAAATTTAAAAAGCAGGAATATTTATATATCAGTATGCGTTTATCCGCAAAATAAAAAAAATGTCGAGTGGCGCAAAAATAGGAAACGCTGCTTCAGAAGGAGGCGGTAAAACCGTTGTGAATATTTGTTAGGACTGAAAAATAAAAACCCGTCCCGTCTGTCCTGATTTCAGTTGATTTCACGGCTGTTGAGGCCGTTTGTTTTGACGTGTCGTCAGGAGACGAGGCTGTCGTCCGGATGGGCGTAAAAACGCGCTATTACTTTACGGGCTGAGTTGTCCTGTCCTGTCCGTCCCTCGGAGAATCACCAAGGAGCTTTTTTCATGCGCGGAGCGTTCGGACCGACCAATAAACGCCTTTATAAGGCACTAAAAAAAAAACGCAGGTGTGTGAATTTAGCTGCGGGTTGCAGGAAGGCCCGGTGTAAAAACCGGCATCGGCCAAGATGACATCAGCGTGACGCGGCGAAGAAAAAGGAGCCATTGGGGCGAGCGTCCCCCACTGAGTCAGTGCGAGAGCACCGGTCATATCGATCCACATGCACACACACACACACACACACACACATTTAGAGTCTCTGCCAGCATAATGCGGCACTGCAGACATGGGAGTGGCTTCGGCTGGCAGGCCTTTCAAACTGGACGTTTAAAAAAAAAAAAGATCCCCACCTGAAAACTGCTGATATTGGAGTTTATTTGTAAACCTGGGTGATGATTATTGTATTTAAAAAAAAAAAAAAAAGGATCGGTGAGTCCGCGTCCTGCTTTCCTCTGAGCATCTTTGGGAGAGAAAAAAAAAATAAATGTAATAATGGCGGACGGAGAACAACCAGATCTGCTCTGCTTCATAAACTCGAGGGTTCCTGCCAGGCGAGGAGGGACGTGTGCGGTTTCACATAAAAGGTCTAATGTTTCCGCGCGTCCGAGGGGCTCGGCGGGCTGAGGGGAAAGCGGGGAATTTCTCTGACAGCTTCGAGTAAAACGCCGACTGTCTGGTTTTTCTGAAAAGTAGGGTTTTAACTGGGGAGGGGGTGTTCAGAATCCCTTTTTTAAATCGGAATAAGAAAATAAAAAACACCACCCTCCCCCGTCCGTCCGTGCCCTCCACGCAGGGCGGGGATGAAGTCTTCTCCTGGTGGCGAGGGGGTGGAGTGACATCATCGCCGGTTGGTGGCGAGATTTACGTCCACCCCGGTAACAGCGGGGGGGGGGGGGGGGGGGGGGGGGGGGGGTTCGGATCGCTCGAGGCTCGGCGTTTTCCAGTCCCGGGCAAACGCACTTGAGCTCCGGCTGATGTCGGATGTCAATTACGGAAAGGGGTCGGGGTCAAAAGGTCGGACAAAGAAACAAATCAAAATATCCGAACTGACTTTTTAAATCCTGAGCGATGGCGGCGGCGCGTTGAGTGATTCGACCCCCCGCCCTCATTTTTGGGACATGTTTGACAAGCGTTGAGCAAATGTGCTCGGCTGTTATGAAAACAGGCCTATCTCCGAGAGCAAACACAGATCCCACTCGCTCGAGGAGCTTGTGTCAATACGGGACTTTTTTCGCGCGTCGGACGGCAGCGCCCGAGAGCCTAATCTGCCGCCGATTGCAGCTGCATGACAGATGATTTTGCAAATTAGGTGTGATGCTTTTAAAAAATAGAAAATCCGCTAGACGCTAGTGAGACATCCCACGCTTTTGTTCTGCACATTGAACTAAGTGTTTTGTCTCATATGTCTCATATTCAATTGTATTCTTTTGCTGCCTCTTGGCCAGGACTCCCTTGAAAAAGAGGTTTTTAATCTCAACGGGACTTTCCTGGTTAAATAAAGGAGAAATAAGAAATATGGTGCTTCTGGAGTGGTTAGAGATATCCAGGCTGGATCCAGACTCTCTGGTATCTCTGCGTGGATCTGAGGGCGGGACAAAACCGTTATTCAGGAGCCGCTATCTGCTTTCGCCCCCTGAAACTCGTGAAGTTTCGGCGTAAAGGCGGCCTCGGGGGACGAGGGGGGGGGAGGTTGGGATCACGTCGACGCGCCCACAGGAAAAGGTGAGCGGACGGGGATGACGTGAAGCAGCACGAGGAGAAACTATCCAGAGGCTGGTTGGGGGAGAGGAAACGCAGGAGGTGCGGAGAGACGCTTCCCAAATCTGGCCGCCATACAGTAGATGGAATGTAGGGCTGAGAGGGGAGATGGAGGGGGAGGGGGATCCTGGAAAACAAGGCGGCCACATCCCACTTCAGAAGATTTCGCAGACAGGGAGAGCGCATCCGGCCGTAACGCGCTTTTAAAGAAGGCTTTTCGGCCCCAGTTCCTTCCGGAGACGCTCTGAGGTCGAGAGAACGCGAGGCCGACGGCGAATCATCTGACTCCGGCGACTCCTTGGTACGAGGGGAATTTCAAACCCCCGCGTTTAATGTTTCTGTAGTGTTTCCGTGTTTATATCTGAAACCGCCGCGGTCGAGTTAACACTCGGAACGGACCATGTGGGGGAAAAAAAAAAAAAGACGAAACCAATGAGGACACATTCAGATCCATTAAAATCCATCTTTTTTTTTTCTTCTTTTAAATCCAATTTCAACCCAATTGGAATCAACCGTTCCTAATAACGTTTAGGAGTTACGAATCTGAAGCAGCGGAAATACCGAGATCCCTCAAATTCAAACATTTATAGATGGTTCGCGTGTAAACGTAATTTTGATCCGTAACGGTTGTATCGCTGATTCCAGAAGTGGCGGCCCAACAATGTGAGCGTTGTTTGACTTGAAGCTGCCAGTGTTTTTCGTTTTTTTTTAAATAAATGGCAGCTACTTGTATGTGATGACAAAAAAATAAAAAATAAAAAAAAGGGTGATTCTCTTGGAGTCACTTCCCTCGGAGATGCGTGTTCTCATACCTCCAATAAAATAGACAATCAAAAAAAATAGATCTGAATAATCCGATTGCATTTTTATTTTGGACGCACGGGGCTTTATTAGTCTTGGAAAAGAAACACAAAAAAAAAAAAAAAAAAAAAAGATAATTTATTATTCAATTTATTGGAAAATAAATGAATTGACCAAATTTGGACAGCTATAAATAGCGCAGGCTGTGTTAGGAGCCTGTTCAATTTAACATTTTTAAGTTTGTTTTTTTAATGGGGTGTTTCATCCCGCCTGTCCTCTGGACATAAACATTTAGTTCTTCCCGATCCCGTCCAGTGTTGCCAGGCGTCTGCCTGAAGAACGCCCTTAAATCAGTCGACTCCCACCGCCATTAGTCACACGGCGTGCCCTCTGTTGCAGCGCGGCTCTGTCAACACAACGCATACAAATATTTGGGTTTTTGAGGAAAATATGAGCAACGAAACACCCCGCACGTGTCATCAGACCCGCCCGTCATTGGCCGACGCCCGGGGTCGAGTCCGGAAAGCGCCGTCTGAACAGGTGGTCGTCTAGAAAGCGCGCCCCCGAATGTAGGCCACGTGTCAAGCATTAGCCGGGCCGCTAACGGGGGGGAGGGGGGGGAGGCGGGGCCGGTGCTGCCAGGTGAAGCCCGTGACTTAGTGCGATCAATACGCTAAAGCTGATACCACATGGTCACGGCAGAAAGGAGGTCAATCCAATTAGTCGCAGTTGAGGGACACGGCCGACGGGACTGCGTCCAATCTCGAGGCTAGCCACTGGGGTCGGAGACATCTTTCGCACCCTTTCCCGTCGGGGGGGGGGTTGCAAGACACTTTCAGAGCATCCCATTATAAAAGTCGAGTGTCATTGTCCGACCGCACGATATAAAATGGTTCAGGTCGCGCTTTTAATTGGTCGGTTATTACTTAATCCGACCAGCTCAATACCTCCGTGCTTTGTAAACACGCTTCTCGGTAAGCTAGTAGCCAGCGCCTTCGTTGGGTTTGACTGGTGGATATGTGTGTGTGTGTGTGTGTGTGTGTGTGTGTGTGTGTGTGTGGAGGGTCAACATCACATTGGATTCAACATTTTGGACAATTCTTCGGCACTAGTTTTCCGATTTTTTTTGAGAACAAAAACAGAATATTCCGAGTATAAATACTCCAATAAAAGGAGTAACACGACCAAAGACAAGTGAAATTAAAAACCTTTTTCGGTATAACAGAGTTGGAGCTGCGTCGTCAAACTTTAGGTTAAAATGACTTTCCCAAAGGTCAGCGGTATGCTTAGACCTCTATGCCGACCAGAGTGCTGCGATTACTCCGAGCAAAGCCTCTCAGCAGCAGCCTTCAGTCAACGCAGGAAAATGCCAACAAGCTAACCGGCTAAATACATGTGGCCCACTGCCCTGGTGCAGAGGAGAGAGAGAGAGAGCGAGAGAGAGCGATTGGCAGACAAAGGAAACCTAATCATTTCATTTCCAGCAGATACCGGTTGGGGCCCGAGGCCATTTTCTTATCTCTATTTATTCCACGTACGTTTACGTGCATTCCTGAATGAGCCGATCGGGAGCTGCCGCCCGTCTTACAACTCGGAGAAAAAAAAAAAAAAAAAGGGTTTGATTTCGATACGGATTGTCGATTGAAGAGCAAATAGTAAAACAAAAACTAGACAAACAAAATAAACAGCATCAAACTATTAATGTTTGTTTTCAGTTTTACAGCCTCTTGTAGCAGAACTTTAGTAGCCCAGCTTTGCCTTAAAAAAAAAAAAAAAAAAACAAGGGTAATGGGAGGGGCGCAAATACTCGCCAGCTGCAGATGGTCTGAGTGAAAGCAATTGAGAGGCAGATAGAATACGTGTGTGTGTGTGTGAGCTTCGGAAAAAGCACGGAAGAGAGAATTCAATTTAGTTTTTGTTTGATCATTCCAGGAATTTTGTTTTTTTTTTTTTTGTTCCCCAACCCCCTGTTACAGAATAACACATAAAGAAACCAGTGAGGCTTTCCTGCGGGGGTGGGAGGAGGCCACCTATTTGAAAGAAAAAAAATTAAAAAGAAAAAACAAAAACAGACACAGATGCACCCAAAACTAAATTACAACTCCAACATGGGTGGATCTGAAGCGATGAGGTTTAGGTCCCGAACAGTGCAGGTGTAGTCTTTGCAGATGTTTCCACAGCAAGGGCTTGTGTGCTAGCATGCATGTGTATCTGTGTGTGTGTGTGTGTGTGTGTGTGTGTGTGTGTGGCACTGACGGTGCACCTGCAAACACTGGCCGGCTGCAACAAAATGAAAGGCCTGTGAGCGGACACAGGCGGCCACATTGTGGGACGGCTAATGAAAAGTGGGCTCTGTGGGTCCGCCGAGACACAGTGGCGGCTTCAACGGTAGCCAAAAACTCCTGCGTGTTGGTTGTCGTCGAATCTTTGGTTGACCTTTGACCTTTAATCTGATACAGCCAGTCGGAGTTGTATGTTTTGTTTTTTTTTTTTTTGTCTTTCAAATGAATTGACAGAACAGGAACAGCGTGTTCTCTTCTTCCCCTTTCAGTGGACCCGAGCATTCATGTTGCAGTTTTGGGGGGAGGGGGCGTTAAAAAATAGCTTTCGTTGGTATCGGCCAGCGAGGACTCGCTACAGAAATATTTCTTTGTATTCGCGAGCACCGCCGAAATGATTCACTGGGACGGCTCGTGACTGTTTAGCATATTTCGGCGTGCCCGTCACCTGTCCCAGTGACAGGGATCCCCTGGTGGGATCCAAGTAAACAATCTGGTAGCGACGATTTTGTCAGCTGACAGCGAGACATAAGTCTTGCCTTCTTTGGATTTTTCCCCTCCATGTGACGTTTGTGTTCCAAAACCCCCCGAAAAAATCCCCTTCCCTTAATTCTGAAGCGAACACATTCTGCCGATCCACTCGTTCCTCTTCGGGGACGAGTCACAGGCGATGTGATTCATCCACTTCCTGCGTTTTAAAAGCATAACTTGGCAAGTGATTAACAGGTGTGTGTGTGTGTGTGCGTTTCCAATTATTGTGTGCGATCCAAGACAGAGCAAGTCTTGGAACGGGGTGAGATGAACCGCATGCCTTGAATGTTTTAGAAGTGATATTACGAATCTATAGAGAGACATTTCTGTATTCATGCAAAATGGCGGAGTAAAACGCCAGTCTCTGGTTAGCATTCTTGTACAAAACCAGCGGAGCCTCGATCAAACTAACCGACCCGTCCCAGAACAAATCCATCCATAGGACGGGATGTTATGTAACGATCATTCCACAGTGTCAAGGTCGTATCCGGCTGAGAAATGCGAGGTTCTGTGGGCGAAAATAAACCAAGTCGCGGTCTGATCCTCCGAGGCCTGACATGACGAAGGCACAAGGTTACACAAACGGATGCTAGCTTAGTATTCCAAACGATTGGCGGGACTGGGTGTCGATAATTGGGTCTGATCTCTTGGAAAGTTGGATGACGCATCTCTGAAATACATATAAGCCATTCTAAAGTGACATTACAAGCTAGAGTTACTAAAAAAACAACCCTGGGCAAGATTCTCGCCAAACTGGTTGTCGGCTAACAAAGGAACACACGCCTGCCATCGTCCCGCCGCTGTGACATCTTACGGCTGCCCGCCGTGCCCTTCGAGCCCTCTGTGTAAACATTCGCGCAATCCTTCGTTGGCCTTTGATTTCGCCCCGATCTGGCACGCGGCTGTGAAATTTCACTCCTGAAACCGAGGGGACGGCGAACACGATCGGTACTCCATCACCTCCCCGACTAAGTTCATCTCGCGTCTGTAAATGTTGACCGTCCCCAGTTAATGCGCGTTGAGCCCCTTGTGCCAAGAAAACGGCTAAGAAGATGCTGAATGGCGAAACTGCTGACCTGAGGTGACCCCCCCCGCCCCCACCCCACCCCCACTAGTGTTTCTGTTGGCTCGAAGGTAAGGGGGACGGGGAGGGGCGCAGGGCGGGGGCACAACGGGAGCTTCAGTGCTCCGCAGGTCCCTGACGTGCACAAAATATAAATACTTAGAGAGGAAAAAAACAAACCCGACTGCTTAGCTGAGAATTTGATCAGATAAGTTTGACATAACAATGACCCGTACCAGCGACCATTGTGAGTTGGACCTGATAAAAAAAAAAAAAAAAAAATGACGGGGAATTCCTACCGCCGTGCTAGAAGGTGTAAACTTCTTGGGTTGAGGGCTTGTTTTTTTTTTTTTTTTTTTTAAAGCCGCATGGCGAAAGTAGAAGACGATATGTTCAGGAGGAAGTTCATTCCAAGGACACGCTGGTGGAAGTGCTGAGCGAACGCGCTGACGTGAACGAGAACAAAAGTGAGGCGAAGGTTGCTTTCGGACTCTTCCTTTGGATTCTGGTCCATTTTCGGTAAAACGTCCGGTTCTACTGTTTTCACAGTAAGGTAATAAACATGGGCGGCGGTGATGAGACGCGCTCGGCGTCATCAGTCGCGGGACGTAACGTCATTCTCATTCACAAAAAAAAAAAAAAACAAAAAAAAAAACAGGATGTCCCAGTCTTCTATCGACAGTAATGCTGATTAACTGTCCATTCAGGATGAATGAATTTAAATGACTTAGCAGGGACTTGTAATCCAGCTAGATGTTTAGGACATAAACTCAAACTGAGATGGTTTGGACGTGTACAGGGGACAGATAGTGATAGAAGTGATGCAATCCACCGCAAATCCGCCTCGAGCGGAGCAGATACTCGTGAAGGTGGCCTGCTTCCCGTAAGAATCAGGATAGGAAACGTGGCATTTGTTGATGGGTGGCTTCCTGCATGAGGAGAAACTGTCTTTCAGACAGTTTCCTTCAGTATGACGAGGGAGGCTGAAAAGCGCCGGCGGGTTGAAACTTTACGGACGCTGTATGTTGCGGAAACACGGTGACCGAAGAACAAGCGCTAAATATCTATGTACATTCCATCGTGAACATGTGTTGTCACTGGAATTTACGGCTTTTGAGTCATATCTGGAAGAAGTAGGTAAACAATCTCTGGAATGACGAAATAAGCTTCAAGCTGAAATCAGGTGATTTTTTTTTTTTTCCCACAGCCCTCCAGCTGCAGTTGTCTTCATCCCACGGGGTCGGCTGGAGTTCGGAGGTGGTTGAAGGTGAGGACAAGTCAAATCACAGCGCGTCAGCTCCTTCAACCCAAAAACCGCGGGTGTTCAGACAAGGGGAGAGCGCGCTCTTTAGGGCCCGTGCTTTTCAACATCTTCAAGCGCTTTTGGAGATGAAGCACTTGAAGCGACAGGGTTTGTCAGGACCTCGGCGTGCTCCGGAGACGCAGTCGTTGGCTGGTTCCCAAGAAGACGGGAAAAAAATCTCGAGTAAATGACATCCTCTATAAAGAGTATGAAAACAGTCTTGTCTCATTCCTCCCGAGGGCGAGTTCCCTGGCGGCTGACGAACTAAAACCGGTCTCGCTTCGGGGTGACGACTCAAGCGCTGCCTACAGGGAAAAAAAAATGCTCCTATTTTCAGACACTTGAGGTGCCAGTTCGAGAAACACTACATTGCATTACATTGCATTTGGCAGACGCTTTTATCCAAAGCGACTTACAATAGAGGACATAGGGACTGCAAATACACTTGCAAATACAACACTACATTGCAAAAAAAGTACACAACATTTGTGCAAATTATTTCGTCCTAATTAAACTGCTCAGTTGGGAGAGTTGATGATCACACGTGTCTTTTTTTATCTCCCAAAATGATGGAATGGGATTTGACATGATTGTTGAGACGATGATGTGTTGAATCTTTCTATCTTGATATCTTTGGGCTTTTCTCACACTGGATTCTAAACTTAAAGAATTAATTCATTCTTTAATAATTAACAACAAGAGATGGGTTCATCTTGAACTAGTCGTCGGTCGATCGCACGCAACGTGTCAACAACACACATGTTTGAATAAACCGATAAACCTACTGCATGTTTTTGAATTGGAAGAAACCGAGCAGACGAGGGAAACATGCAAACTCCCAGAAAGGCCCCCTATCAGAATCAAACCAGAGAACTGTTTGCATTAGCGCTCACCACTGCGCCCGGAAATCACAACACAAAAGTCGTAATTCATTCTGAAAATATGGACCTTCTCACAGGGTGTAAAGCTGTATCACCAGACTTAGATACATCTAGGCTGTAACCAGATACTGAGACCAAACAAATATCTTGACATGGATTCGGACGCACGATTCCTTCTGGGAGAAAAAGGCGGAATAAGTGTTCGAAAGTACACGTGCTGAGGGGAAAACCACTGACATGGGCAGCCCGGTGCCAAATTGTAAGTGGTCTTCAATCCTTGTGGTTTCAAAGTGCTTTGAACTAGATAGTATTCAACCTTTCACACACACACACACACACACACACACTCTGATGGCGGCAGAGCTGCCATGCAAGGACACTTGGACATGCAGACAAGAAGGGCCGGGGATGGCACCGCTGAGCCTCCGATCGGGGGGGGATGCTAACCAGGCTAACCAGGTCATCGGAAGCAACTTAGGGTTCACGGTCTTGCCCAAGGTGACATGCAGGCAAGAAGTGCCGGGCACGGAATCGCCGAACTGCGGTTTGTATGGGACACCGCAGCAGAGGATGTACTTCATCTGAAGTCTTTTTCTTCTTCAGGAGACCTGTGGCTGAAACCGGCGGTTCGGGTCAGAGGTCGAGTTTAAATCCGGCTTCCTTTAAGAGTAGTGCACACTGTGTCGTGTCAGAGTCAAACTATGTCGTATACGAGAAAGGTCACCGCCGCCTGTTCTTTCTCAGGAGTTTTTTCAATGTCTGCAGAGATGTTTTATTACATGGCCGTGTCCAGCGTCATCTCCCGCACTGGGCGACTGACACTAACAGACGAAATAAGCCCATCGGGAAGGCTGGCTCCTTCCTTGGAGTTGAATTAGACTGGAGAGGAGGATGTTGAAGAAGCTGCTCAGTATCAGGGAAACACCTCTCACCCATCGCATGCTGTACTGGAGTCCTACCAGAGCACTTTCAGTCGTACACTGAGACCACAGAACGCCACAGAATGTCTTTCTTACCCGTGGCCATCAAAGTAGATAATGCCTCCCCTTTCTGCAAGAAGGAAAGCAGGCAGCAATAAAGTCAATATCATGTTTTGAGTGAATATGTTACGTTGGGGATTAATAAAGTTCTGTTCTATTCTATGGCTGGCAGAGCCCCGCCCACTGCCGACCGCAGCCACCGCCACCGCCGCCGCGGGAGCAGCCCGGCTCTGCCTTGGCACCGGCCGCCAACGGGCAGATACACAATCTCACTGAGCAAACAATTAAGGGCTGCTCCCACACACTTAGAGGTACTCGGCCGTGTCTCTGTGTTTGACGATTAACCCTTTCTGCTTACACATTAACTCCGGGGCGAGCCGATGAATGGCATTCCTGGGAGGCCTGTTTACTAAAGCGTGGACAATAAAACACGCTGCCTCGCTACTTGTTTGCCTGCTACCTTTGAACTTGGCTCCGGCGCCATCGTGGATGTTGTGCGCGGCGTGGCTGTCGGTTTCGAAGCGCCCGATGATTTTCGGCCGGCGAGCACCCGGTTCTTTTATTGGTTGTTTTCCTCCAAAGTTGCGACGGGAAGCGACCTGCATTTTTCGGAGGGTTGCCAAGTTCTTTGAGGCCAGATAGCATAAACAGGTGGCGATCGGGTGACGGCGATACGTCCTCTTTACGCAGCGCGCAGTCTCTCGACAATACGGGTCCGCGTCCTGCCTTCCTGGCCGGCTGCATTGTGCGCGGCGCTAAAGGGTGTTGTTGCACAACCTTGAGGAATTCGGTCGACAACGGGGTACGAGCGAGGGGGGGAAAAAACAATGCGCGGTTATAAAGTTGTACGAGTGTTCGCTTGCACATATACGCGACATGTCCCCGAAGAAACAGAATATGAGTGGAATGTTTTGAGAGGGATTCTTAAAAAAGAAACCCTCTCCTCTGTGGCTTTCGACAATGTCTGTATTGAAACAGTGCTTTTCAGTGTAGTGCAAAAACAAGGACCCGCAACTGATAGGCCGCCGGCGGGGAGAGAGAGAGGGCTCCTGTGTGCGCGGCATAATCGCCGCACAGCTGGATTCAAATGTGTGTGTGTGTGTGTGTGTGTGTGTGTGTGTGTGTGTGGGGCAGACAAAGGGCCGACCGCGGAGACAGCGACGGGATAAGCGGTGTTGTGTAACTCATTTTCACCATCCATCGAGAGTCTCATGTCAAGGGGAGCGGGTGGAACATAGCAGCATGGTGTAACATTTAGCATACAGTGTATAAATATATATATATACAGTAAAATCTTGACGTACGAGATTAACTTGTTCCGTGCCTTAGCTTGTCACTCAATTTCTTTGTACACCACATCAAATTACCCCTTACAAATGAACTGAAACGCTATGAATCCGTTCCCGACCCCCCGGTTTTGTAACGCGGAAACAATTTTACTACAAATAATGATCCATAATGAATGACAATGTAAAGAAAATATAAAGATGTTGGCACATGAGGTTGTGCTCCATCACTTGAACGGTCTACACACTTAATGCGACAATGTGTCGTTAGATGTAACTTGCACACTGGGCTACACTTTATCGCTAACATTAATGCGGCGACGGAGTGGATGCCGGTCCTCCAAAATGATAAAACCATCCCCGACTGGCTTTTCGATGTCTCGTACGTCAACTTTACAGTCGTCTGCGACACCGAATCCCACGCACACCTCGCGAATGTTTTGCCATCTCTGCTGGGCTACTTCGTGGTGTGCAGCATGTCTGTTTTCTTTTTTCTTTTTCTAAACAAACAGCAACAGCTACGTGGGTGTCAAACACTCATTCCGCTCGCTCACAACTCGGATCTTGGCTCATATCACAAAGCAAGAAACTCAACTGAGCAACAGTTTGTATTTTAGAGACCACCCCATTGATACACCCGTAAGTTAAGGTTCCACCGTATGTATTTCTGAACGTCTAGAACTCAGACGCCGCTTCCTTACCTCCAGCACTGGTCCCGCCCCGAGTATGATCTGCTCCACCCCGCTGGCAAAACCCTTCTGGCTGAGGGCCGTCAGATGATGAATCAAGAAGTTGGTGCTCTGCGTCTTGCCGGAGCCGCTTTCCCCGGATATGACGATGCACTGGTTCCTCTGTCTCTGCAGCATGGCGTGGTACGCCACATCCGCCACCGCGTAAATGTGCGGCTCCAGCTCTCCCAGTGTATGATTATCATACATCTTCACATACTTGGGATTGTATATGGGCAGGAACTTGAAGGGGTTGATGACGATGAGGATGCTTCCGACGTAGGTGTAGATCTTCTCCTGGAGGAAGCGCGAGCGCAGGTTGTCCAGCAGCGAGCGCTCGTTGAGCTCCGGCAGGCAGCACAGATCCGCGTGGTCCCCTTGGGACTCGGGCTGCGGCAGCAGGCCGCGTTCCACCATGCGCCGGCGCTCCTCGGTGACCTGCAGCCACATCTGGAGGCTGCCGCCGTAGTGGATGGAGCCGTCCAGGTTCTTGAGCCGTAGAAGGAAGCGGTAATCCTCCCCGCCCGACAGCGGGCGGTGCTCCAGCGCCACGCGGGGCCACAGCATCATCCTCTGCACGGGGCAGTCGCTGGGGTTTAAGATCCATTCTTCCCCCCCGAATTCCTTCACCTCGGCCAGGACGTAGCACTTGGTCCGGTCCAGCTGGAGGCGCTCGATGACGCGCTCGATGGCCTCGGCGGCGGAGGTGGTCTTGCGGGCGCTGATGGGGCAGTAGATGGTCCCCTCGGCGAGGGCGCCCGGGTAGATCCGCACGGTGAATTCCGTGTTCTCGAAACGCTGCCGTCGACCCAGAGTGCCCATGCCGCCAACGCCATCCCGAGCACTCATGGCGGAGCAGGGGCTCCCATCAGCAGCCGCCAAGGCAACCGGCACTTCACCTTCACTGGGCTACAGCGGGTCGCGTTTTCAAGACATTACCGCTGCAAGAGAAGAAGGCAGGGGAGAAAGGAACAGTCACACACTCGTAAAAGGTAGCAGCGGGAAGCAACCCGACTGAAAAATAACAAACAAAAACAAAAAAAAGCATGTCCTGTGCTTTTATGTAATCTGCAAACGGGCTGAATTATCTTGCCGTAACCCGCCATGCACAGTCATATAGGATAAGTCATCAGAATCTGCAGGATTAACATTAACGCACGTGCACGCGCGCCTACACTTGAGCACACGCGCGTAAATCTCTCCCCAAAAGCCGAGGCCGGCAGCTGCCGTCCTCTCTGCTGAATACACAATCACGCCATTCACAAGTTTCCTCTTTAATACACAGCAGACGGACATCATGGGGTGAGTGGAGGCCGGGCAGAGAGAGGGATGGAGTGACTTTGCAGCTGACCAAACTGCGGAGCTTTTTTTTTTTTTTTCCAGTAGCACAGACGGATTTGTTATGCGAGTAAATCGATTCGATACAGTGTCGGGCGGGATTTTTATTTTTGTTTATTTTTTTTAATACGCTGTTGCTGTTCAACCGAATTTGGAGTTTTCGAAGCTTGCCGAAGGTGGTTGCTCGGGGTTGGGGTCGCCAGTTGCTGGACTTACAGACGAGCAAATGTCTCACACACACACACACACACACACACACGCGCACTTGAGGTGGGAGGGGAGGGGTAACCTCACACACTTTTTCTCATGTCGTTGCGTTTCGCCGGGGGGGCCAAAGCGAACAGAGGGCTGCAATGTTCATCTGCAGCAGACCGGGCGGGATTTGTCTCCGCGTCACTCTGTGGCTAGCGGCGCCCGCGTATTTTTGCAGCAAAGTTGAATAAAGTTTGTTTTGTTTGTGCTGTTTTGAGGACAGAGGTGAAAACGCACGTCTCCGTCATTTGGCATTTCGCCGTTAACGGCGACGGCCTGTGGCTTATTTTGACTTTTGAGTCTCCATCACCGCCGTGCACATAATGTAGAGTTACAAACCTCTGCTCTGTCTTTACAATCACAGTCTTGAGTGTGTGTTTGTGTGAGGGTTCCCACATGGGGCGACATGAAGAAGTGACTGCAGCTGATTTAAAGAATCTGTTAGCAGGTGTGGACATGCCCGAGGGTATCGGAGCCAGTTAATGATTTACGTCTTCTTCACTGGTGTGTAAAAAAAAAAAAAAAAAAAAAGAAATAAACTGATGTCATTACAACGGGCAACCTGCTCCCACTGGTGGATTATATTGATTTCTACTCGTGCACCCTGGTATCATTAACTGAGATGTGAAATAGATCGCAGACCTCTGCATCCGCAGCTGAGCTGCCCCCAAATCAGGGCATGAAAAAAAAAAAAAAAAAGGAAAAACAGGAAGTGGGGGAAAAAAATAAGGCATGGAGAGTCTGCGCTCAAGGTGGGAGAAGCACGCGCCTGCTGCCGGGGGCTGATAATAAATTAAAATTAAAAAACACAACAAAAAAAAAACAAACACTTCGGCCCTTTTGGGTTGTTTCCTGTCACCACGCGTTGCCTTAGCGATGTTGATGCTATCATGTTCCCGTAGCCAGGACCCCGCCCTTTCATGAACATAAACAGCGGGCTGTGCGAGAGAGGCCATCGTGCGCACGCACACACACACACACACACACACACACACACACACGCACACACACACTCTCACGGAACACTCAATCCCTCCGCATGAGGCTGATTCCATACCAATGTGGCTTGAGACAAGTATTAAAGTGACTGTAGTCAATTTATGTGCATGTAGTGTGGGTGTGGGTGTGTGAGTAGTGTGTGTGTGTGTGTGTGTTCAGGCATTGACCGAGGGCCCGGCGCCTGGAACAGATGGTCAGCTTGCTGCTTAAGGGATAGGGGGGGATTTAGGGTTGTGGCCATGCAGGCTGCCTCTCCGCTTATCATCACATCGGGACAATCAACTAATGGACGCCTCCGGCTCTATCGCCGATGACGCCACTCCTCCCGATAAGCGCTGTCTTTTTTTTTCTTCGGAAGATTTGCACACAGTTGGACAAAAGCGCGCCTCGGAGAGAAACACCCCGCTATGATGGAGGGAGGGGTGATGTCATGGAAACGGTGGGGACGGACCGGAACGACATGAATGATCTACTTTATCTCATGAACTGAGTGGTTTACCTGCGATTGGCACACATGAAATGCTGGCGGGAACAATAAAACAAAATATTTATTTCCTGCTAGCAGTGACGCTAATGATTAGATTTATCTATCTATCTACCGTATTCTTTGGATTATAAGTCACAGTTTTTTCATAGTTTGGCCGGGGGTGCGACTTATACTCTCTGGAGCAACTTATGTGTGAAATTATTGAGCTCTCTTGCTCTCGTGTGTGTCTTTAATATAACAGCGATCGTCTCACACACACACACACACACACACACGCCAACCAATCAAAATTCAGCGGGGGCGGGTTGTGAAAAAAAGACGCTACCTGCTACTTCTGTACCTATGAAAATTTATCATTTCAACATTCGCGGTAACTTATAAAAACAACTGAGAAGGGCTGCACAAAAATGGCACAGAAAAGAAAATCAAATTCTGCAGGTTACAAGCCGGAAGTAGTGAAATATGCAGCCGAAAACTGCAATCGGGCAGCAGAAAGAAAGTTTGAAGTTAGTGAGAAACTTGTAAGGGACTGGCGAAAAGCGGAGGTTACTCTTACTGAAATAAAGAAAACTAAAAAAAGCTAATCGCGGGCTAAAAGCTAGCTGGCCGCGGCTAGAGGAACTATTTCACATATGGGTGCTTGAACACGTGCTGGCGGGAGAGGCTTGTCAACAGGACAGTTGCGTCTTCACACCCAGGTAGTTGCCAAAGAGATGAATATAAATCAGTTTGCGGGAGGACCTTCCTGGTGTTACCGCTTCATGCGACGCAATCGCCTCTCTATCGGAGCAAGGATGCCATCCTGTCGGGATTCAGAAAGGCTGGAATAATTGGAACTGCGACTGACGATGACTCTGACGTAAGCGACGTACCGGTAGATGTGGAAGTGGCGTGTTGTCTACCTTCGGAGTTGGCGGAGTTGTTCAGAAGTGACACCGAAGAAGAAGATTTTGTTGGATTTAGTGATTAGGGGTGACACTGATTGTTTGGTTGTAGCATGTGCTATATGCTATAGTGATTTGAATGACTCTTACCGTAATATGTTGCGTTAACATAGCCTGCCAGGCACGTTCTCAGTTCGTTGTTTATTGCATCATATAGGCCATACTTGCTCAGCCTGTTGTTCTCTATTCTATTTTTATTTCAAATTGTCTTTCAAGATGAAATGTCTATTCTTGGTGTTGGATTTTACCAAATAAATTTCCCCAAAAAATGCGACTTATACCCCAGTGCGACTTAAAAAAAATTTTTTCTTTCTTTATTATGCATTTTTGACTGGTGAGACTTCCGGAGCAACGTTTAATCCGAAAAATACGGTATCTAATAATATCAATATCAAAGTTAAATGTTGTGGCCTGTCGGGTTTTCCTTATAAAATGAACAAATAGTCTTCTGCATGTTTTTGGACTTTTGGAATGAGCAGATCCTGCAACGAGCCTCTTGAATTTGACTAGAAACCTTAGCAGAGGTGCACCTGTGCGTAGCTGTGTTGCCCAAAGACACACAGAAATGGACCGTACACAATACTAACAGTGCGACGTGATTTGTTTGTGTCACGTAACGACGTGACATCGTAGCAGATCTGCAGCTGGGGCTCGACTGCCGACGAAAATATCAGCACATCCAAATCTCAACAAATCATAAAAGTCTATCTTTAGGTAGTCGGGTATCATTCCGGAGAGGGAAACATCTGCAGAGAGGCCCAGGGGCCGAGTGCACTTTATGCTTTTTATACTCGTTTCAATTAAAAAAAGGGTTTGGCCGGACAGCGGCCCCAGTTTATAACAGCTACATGTACAATATTTTTTCATACTCTTGTGCACTCCTTATCTTTCACTTGTTACTTAAGACACTTTATAGTTTTCACTTGTTACGGAAGACACTTTATAGTATATTTGTATTTCTTAGTCTCCCCACTTTTTTTTATTTATTTACTTTTTTTAATTTTATTTCTTGACTGTTTTTTATAATTTTCTACTATTATTTATTATTGTTATATTTTTCTTGTAACTCTGGCACAACAATTTCCTTCGGGATAAATAACTCCGAATGCCTGTCTCTCTACGCGGTAGCTCCTTGAGGCGAGAAAAGTCGCAAGAGAACCATAAAGCAAAGGAGGGTAGAAGGCGGGACGTGTCTGAAGCACGACGTCACTCCATCTAAGCGGAGTTCAAGTTCCTCCGGACGTGTCGAATAAGTTTCGATTGAATGAGACCCCTTTGGGTTCACGGCAACAAAACCATATCGCGTCCTCGCAAAATAACATTTTTCTGACGCGTCAGGATGCCGAACGCGGAGACTCTTAAGTTCGGAGATTCAAAGAGGAATCGCGCTGACGGGGGGCCGAGGAGATGTTCGAGTCTGTGAGTCAGAGGCGTCAATGGCTGCCATTGTGGCAGAACGGCCCGGGAATCAAGTTTGGTCAGCTTTCAATGCTGTGAAGTCATCTTTCTAAAAGGCCCTGTGTGTGTGTGTGTGTGTGTGTGAGAGAGTGTGTAAACTCGAGAGCTCATAATACTGTGGCGGCTCTTCAATTTACATTTAGCCGCCGAGGACGGGTATGGGTTACACCAGAGTGTGTGAGTTGGCACGGGGTTGCAAACTCTTGCATCCAGTCAACGCGGTTTCCAGGGTTCATCTGTGAATCTGACAGGGGGAAAAAAAAAAAAAAAAAAAAAAAAAAAAAGGAGTAGGGTGTTTTTTTGACGAAGCGCTTCTTTAAAAACGGCGACGGGTGACGCAACTCCCGTAAAATACACGGGGTTGGTTTCCAGATTGAAATCGCAAACGCTCAGAGAGTAAGAAGAACACCTAGTCTTGTAAAAGCAAATACTGGCAGCGCTTGAATCGACAGTGTTATTTTTAATTAACCTTTCAGTCTCCGGGGCCAAGACGGGGTGCGTCATCTCGTCCTCTACTGTTTTTTTTTTTTTTTACTTATTATTAACGACGTGTTTGTTCATATCGGCGGTAATTGATGGTGATGATTTTGGCTCGTGCCCTCCCTACGCCTGTCCGCACGTTGAAAAAAAAAAATGGGGGAGTGAAGTTTTATTATAGTTAAGGAGTCATTTCTTTTACATAAATCTAGAATTCTTGCAGCTAGCTTGCTGCTGCTGTCAGATCATATGGGATGTAAGTTTCTTTTTCTTGGCAAGTATCCCCTCTCTACTCCCCCCTGTCTCTTTACCAATTCCAATTGACTCTCTGTCAAAAACGCAAGCGCGAAGAAAGTTGCATATCCGAGCATGAAACACAAAGTTTCCGCGCCGGTCGTAAAAACCTGAAACTCCAAATTAAAAGCCGTTTTCCGAGGCGTTACGGACCATGTGACAACGTTTACGGCATCTGCCGTCGGTTCCTTTTGTTTGAAAGTGCGCTTTGAGTCTGGGCCGGCAGGAACCTGTCGACTGGCAAATGGCGAATAAAAAAAAAAAAAAAGGAAAAGTTAGCTTCCGGCACTTTCTGGGAAAAGCTAAACCGGGTGGCGTCCAGGTAATGGCTTCAACAAATGTTGTGTCCCAGAGAGAACTACCTGCGGATTTACCTTTTAAGATGCTAAGAAGGTGCTCATTGGCCAAAGCTTGTAATTAATAAAAATCTTGCCTGATAATGAAGATTCATTTACAGCGTTTCTGCTGGTTTCCGCAAATCTCATTAAATGCTTTTTAATGCAACTTCAAACACCTTGAATGCCCATGTCTAACTGCAATTACATTTATTCATAATAAAGTTTCATCATTTATATCTGGAGTAGATTTTTCCCAGTGGCAGATTTGGACATATCGATGGCTGCAATGCAAAACTTCCTATCTGAAAAAAAAACACATTTTTCAGGAAATGACAAAACTGTTCACAGAATATATTTCTACGTTATAATTTAAAAACACATAGCATGTATTTTTACCACTGACAATGCAGATAGGTGTTTTTTTTCCTAATTTTTTCTGCTTCATTGTGCACATAGGAGTTTTGTCACCTGACATTTATGTCAAAAGAAAGGGCGGGATTATCTTGCAGACAGACTGAAAATGTAAAGCCATCCCATATCTCAACATTCAATGCAAAAACCCAAAATCGAAAAATTTGCAGACAGGAGGTTTTGCATTCCAGCCATCGATATGTGTAAATACACCTTCTGAGTGACAATGAAACTACAGAAACACATGGATTTAATTTTTCTCTCCTTAATTTGTGTCCTTTTTGCTCCAACTCTGGTGGTGTAACTTGGGTTCTGCTTGTCAACCATCACACTATTCTGATAAAAAAATCATTTGAGGTTCAAATATCCTGAAACAAAATAAATTGCGAATAACAATGCTTTATCCCGTCAAGTGTATTTAAATTTTTCATACCTCTAGACATTGAATTTTAAGCTTCTAAATCTATTTAATGACTTCTAAGACCTTTTAATGACGCGCGGAATACCCTGATTTATTCGTTCATTATTCATGAATGGGAGGGCGAGTGCACTCATTCAAACACAATAAAGAGACATGTAAACATTCACACATCGCACAAATTCACTCTCATTCCCGCATCTAATAAAGACATAAATTCACTCTCTCATTCACACTGCAGGAGGAAACCCACGCAGAAGTAACTCCACACAGATAAGCCTCCTCTCATAATTCAACCAGGGACCTTCTTGCAGCACCAACAAGCGGCCATGATTCAAACCAGGAAAATGTTTACATACGCAACACACACACACACACATACATACAAATGCACCTGCTGCATTACCTCCGATGAGCAACCAGATTTGTGTATTTCGCCCCGCGAGCAACATTTGCAGCGCTTTCCCTGTCCACGGTTACCCAGACAACGTGGAGGCAGAATATCGGACAAGGATGAAAGTTTTGAAACAACAGTGTCAATTCGCCGCGGCGAACCAATCACTGACCGCGGTCGCTAGGAGGTCACCGTTCCCGGATGTGTCAACATGTAACGGGACCCTGTCTCCGCAGAAATAATTCACCTTGAGCCCAAAGCAACACTGTAGCTCTCAAGAGGCCTTGACCTTGACGGTCCCGAGAGGTGCGACTCTCCAAATCTGCCACATGAAAGCATCCCGACTCTGAAAAAAACAAAAAAAAAGAAAGCGCCGTGGCCGTTTTTTGTTTTTTTTGAGCCATCCTCCGTCGGTCGGTCGGTCGCCGCTTCCTTTTGATTCGCCGGTATTTTCTGTTTTTCTCTTCGCGTCCCTCCAGCTTTGCGGAGGCGCGAGCGGAATCAAAAAAAAAAAAAAAAAGTATTTTGAAGATAACCATTTCCTTTTGGTGGAGGGAACGCCGCGTTTTTGGGCCATTCCAGCGGCGCTGCCAAAAGTAAATGGTTGACAGAGGTTAATTCTTTTCGAGACGATGTGGTAAATTGACTGTAACATGAGGATATGGCAGAGCGAGCCGCTGCAACTTCTCCCTGTATTTAACTCGCAGTGAATGGCCATGTTTGGCACTAATTTGGGGTAAATGGAAAAGGAGAAGCTCGGGGAGCCAGCGTTGTAGTCAGCATCTTTAACTTTTTTTTTTTTTTGGTTTTTGGGGGTTTAGTCAAAATTGCACTTAATAAATACAAATGGCTATTCCAAGCTCTGATGTGTACGCCGGGCTCTCCGCTCCGGTACTTTTTCAGGGAGGGGAGTGAAGTGCCAGTATTTTTTCGCAAAACAGAGGAAATATTTTCTCAAGAGTGACTTGTCATAGAAAAAAAAAAAAAAAAAAAAAAAAAAAAACTGCTCTACATTTATTTCCAGTTGACAGTGACGGGCAGTGAATTTACTGATGGCTCCGCTAAACTGCTCTGGTGTAATGCACTAATTCCCATCTGGAAGTATGAAATATAAATATGCAAGATGACAGGATAATTAAACAGTACGAAGCAGAAGGGGAGCTGGGGGGGTTCACCTCTCCCAGTCCATTTATAAAAGGAGGCGATCCCTTAGAGTCGGACGCGGCGCATCGGGATGAAGTCAAATGCACTAAATCAATGTTTTGTTCACAGAGGAGGCCGATTAGCACATTAGGGAACGTGATCTTGTGGGATTTGTCGTCATGGCAACTTGGGCTTCGAGACAAACCGGATTTAATGTCATTTTTGAGGTTTTTTTTTTTTTTTTTTCCTTCTTCTGTTGGCTCTGTTTTGTTATTTTGCCGATTTCCATGATGCAACTTATTTTCCCCGCGACGACGACACCAGAATTCAATCGCCGACCCTTCTAGGCTTCGGGTCATTCCTCGCTCAGCCCCTCGGTTTTGAGATCCCGGTTCGATAGACCAGAGGCGAGAAACGCGAAGCATCCAACGGCCTCTCTGGGGACGAACGATGACGGATGGAAGGTTCTACCTGAGTGGAACACACCCACGCGTCATCTGCGTAAACAACCGCACGTTTGATATCCGAGAACAGAAATGACAGCGGAGTTTACCTGGGCCTGCGGAGGAGGATGTGTATCAGCATTGGATCTGAACTGGATGAACCAAAAAGCCTGAACCTGCGACGACGACGAGCTTATCGAACATTTATATCTATTCTCTGCACTGAAATGTTAAAGAGCGACTCTTGCGTTTTCTGGGACCAGAACATTCGGACAGAGGGTTCTTTTTTTTTTTTTTTTGCATGATTTTGCCTCTTTAGTTGAGTTTTCTACCACATGTTTCTGTCATTTGTAGTTATGCTCGCTTCTAACACACACACACACACACACCTACCACATAATTTACATTTCGGCTTATGGCCAGAGGGGGAGACTCGCTTTACTCCACTGACCTTAATATCATTTTCGTTGCCCGCAGCGAAAGTCGTCTTGGCCATTTACGTTCGCTCTCCACGTCGATCCCTCGGAAACATTTAGGCAGCGGAACGAGAGCGATTGAAGGAGAAGGACGGAGGGAAACGCGCACGCACGCACGCACGCACGAGCAAAGAAAGAAGAGGATGTCGGTTTCCTGAAATCTGAGCTGTGGGAAAGTGAGCGCCTGAGAGGAAGAAAAAAGGAGAAATTAAAGCGACGACGGCCAAAAACCTGCTCGGGAGTTACAAAAGTCTCACTTTCCTCCCTCACCTGGTTCCGCCGACCTCAACTACCCCTTAAACAACCTCCCAGGGCCGATGCCTCGTCCTCCGATTCTAAGGCCTCGCTTTCTAGTAATTTCCGCGACATGCGCTGCGGCGTGTGTGTGCTTGTGTGTGCCATCCTGGATTTACAAACCACTAAACGCGACTTTCCGACGGCTTCGGGGGAGGCCGGTGTTTTCCAGCCCGCTTACGGCAATACGAGACTTTAACAGCACTGTAATTGTCCGATAATATCACAGTATGGCACAGTCATTATCGTCATTATTATTATTATTATCATCATCAATATTATTATTATTATTATTCTCCTGAGGGAATGAAAACGGGAGTCTTTTCTTGGAAATACTACTTCCTGTTTGGAAAAAACAATGGAAGCTGACATGCAGTTTTGTAGTCTGTTTTGTCCCGTCAGCTTAAGATACCATGCAAGGCCGATGTAACGCGTGATGGCTAGTGCTAGCGAGTGCTAGTGCCGCTAGCGAAGAACACACTAGAGAACATCAGATCCCCACAAACCTCCTGATTATGAATTTTTCAAACAGAAGCCGTCACTTTGGATGCAAATTAAATAATCTGCAGATTCTTTAAACATCCAGCAGCGGCAATTAGTAGCCGCTATTAGCACGTCTCTACAATTAGCTGGCGATACATTGTTTACTTCCTTATAAAATGGTGCACTTTGTGTTTATATCAGATTTCTACCAATATATTATTCATTACTTTGGGTTTGTGTTAATTTTGTTTTTGCTACGGTTTTCTCTCTGTTTCACTAAATTTTCACTTCTAATTTCATCCTAATGAGCAATTCAATAGATGCAAACTTGTCTTGGTTAGTGAAAAGGAGTCCAAATGTCAAAAGACGCTTATATGATGACACTAACCACACCACGGTGGGTGAGTCGAGAGTTTATTTCGGGGCAAAACAATGACGTCGATAGCTTCAGGAAATCATGCAACAATGTCCTAAACTCCTTCGAGAAACAATGTGTCATTCACCAAAATGAACCAGGAAGTCATTAAGGTCATAAGAAAAAGAAGGGAAACAGTGAGAGAGGTTCTGGCTGCGTGCGCGTTCTTGTTTGTTTGGCGCTGAACACGAGTGGGTTGAGGTATCACGGGCCACGTGGCCGTTAGAGACGACTGAAAGGGGGGACGACGACGACGAGCGCTCTCAGCCGAACATCAGCCCCCCGATGCCTCTGGACGAACCCAGACAGGTGACGCAAACACGACACCGACCTCCCAAGAACGTGGAAGGGCGGCGGGGTGGGGAGGCTTGACGAAGAAGAAGAGCAGCTATATTGGGAATCCAGCTCTTCCATGTGCCGGGAACAGTTCTGTTATTGTCAGAGACGACATGTGGAGAGGGGGAGAGAGAAAGAGCAAGAGGAGGCGGAGGGAGGAAAATAACTTTCCAAGGACAACAATGATTCAAAAGACCTGCATGCAACTGTCGGCTCTGATAAAGATCTCTCCAGCTTCCTCTCTCTTTTTTTTTTTTTTTTTTTTTTGCCATTTGCCATGTGTGTGTGTGTGTGTTCCACCCCCACGTTGGTTGCAGGCCCCGACAAGGCGACGAGCAATGGATTTATTTTAAAATGACCCCCAGCTTCACCTGGACGGTCCCAACTTGAGTTTAAGGTTCTCCCGTGCTTGTTTTTAAAGAAGGCTTTATGAGCGGCCCGCGATCCAGACGTTCCCTTTTATGAGCTCTTACATTTTACTGCCGGCCAACGACGCGCCAGGGAAAAGTAGGTGGCGCGGATGTTCTTCAGGCACGCCGACCTGCCGCTTGAAAATAATTGGTTAGAGAGCAGCGTCACACCTGTTGTTGCCACGGAGACCCCCACTTCCCGCGGATGATGCCTGACACAGGAAGTGGAGCTCAGGGAGGCTCCGCGCGGTGTTGTTCACGATGTTGCCAAAGCATTTGCGTCTCACGAGAACCACGTAAACAAGCGAAAGAAGACAAAATGGCAAACTCAGCCACTGCCATGGCGGCTTTTTGGAAGGAATGGCTGTTCATGTATCCCAAACGCTGGCGAGGGGAAGGGCCAACACGAGACGGCTTCGCTCTGCTGTGGAACAATGACAAAAACCGGTGGATAGGGAGAGACTTCCTGCCGTGCGGTTTATACTCCCCTTTTTTCAAGGGGAGTATAAACTGAAAGTCGGATTTAAAAACGAGAGGCTGACCTCAGAGGCTTCAGAGAGCCTCACCCTGCGACCCTTAGCCATCTGCGGCGAACAAAAAAACAAAAAAGAAGTCTCTTTTGCCCCCCCTGTGCTCCGCTATCTCGGTTAGCCACTTGCTAGCGCTCTGCTAGCGTGATATAAATATTAACCTAATTTAGTAGTCTGCTTTATCTAAGGAGGAATGGGCGCGTCCAGGTTACGTCAGAAAGAAACAGGACAATTCAGAATTGGTTCAAGCGATAACTATTAACAGCGCTGGAGCTCTAAAACCAGGAAACACCAGCCACGGCCACTGGAGCTAATCAAAACGATCGAAATAATTGGAAGTAAACAGAGCGTGCATTCAGGGAAACCCTTTCAAAGCACAGCTCGGAGGTTTTTTTTGTTTTTTCATTTTACAAGAAACATCAGCCTCGCAGAGGAGCAGGGACGGAAGAGGATGTGACGCCCCCAAAAAAACGAGGCTCCGTGGTCTCGCACTAACCTCCTTGCATGTTTCGGAGAGCGGAAAATGTTTTCCGTTCAGACTCCGCGCTACTTCTGGAAAATATCAATATGACTCCGCGCGCATTTGGCCAGTAGGTTGGAAAAGTGCACCGCCCAACGTTTAAAGCCGAGCTGACAAATCGAAGGCGCATCAACAAAAAAAAAAACAATTTATGTTCCCGTGGGAAAAGCCCTCCCGGGGTGGTTTGTTTTCGAAACGACAACAACAAGGACAGCTAATTGACTTGGTCTGGTCGATTCCTCGCGTCGGTGTTTTCATTACAAGAAACAGGGCAAAAAAAAGGAAAAAAAAAAAAAAAAAAAAAAAAGAAACAAGGGTGAGAAACCCCGGTGAATTCGAACGATGGTACAAATTTCCCAGACGCCCATTCGCTGGCTGCTAAAAAGGGAGCTAACGCGCAGATGCCGAGCGAAACAACTGCGTGACACATGTTTGTGAAGAACGCACGCACACACACACACACACACACACACACACACACACACACACACACACACACACACACAGACAGACCCCGACATGTGTTCAACCGTGACGCGGTTACGAAAGCGGAGTGCCATCGCTGGACTTAATAAGCCGGGGGGAGTCAAATATTCCCAACAAAAGAGCTGGATTGACGACAACAGAGTGACTCAGTGTTTCCTCCAGGAAAGACTCGCAGCAGTGGAGGTGAGGCCGATGTGCAGATGGAGAACTCTCGAAAAAAATGTCCCTCTCGGCCCAAAGGACGTCCTGAAGCTCCACGACATACTCCTGACGCATCCAGCACCTCTAACTAATATTCGAGATTGACAGCTATTGAATGTCACCCAGGCTTACTCGATGGAAGACGAGTGTCCTGTTTCTGTCAGGTGTTTCTGTAGTTTCACCTCGAGAGGAGTGAAGTTAACCTCATGCTTCAACCCCCAACCTGGAGGCCTAAATACTGCTTGTTTTGCCTACTGACCTCTTGACCTGCCCAATGGGGTGAACCTCAGTTATAGACTCCCCTCCGGCAAAGCACTCAAGGGTCTTTGCGGAATGCAGTTCTCTACATCTATATATGTGCTTTACTTTCTATTTCTGTAACTTCTAGTTTTTGATTTGCTAAAGTTCTCAAGTACTCGATGGAGAACTCTCTTCAAAGATGGCCCTCTCAGAAGGTCCACATCAAAAAGGACCTTTAAAGGGACCTCCAGAGGCACAGTGACACACTCATAACAATAAATCCAGCATTGCATCTACAGCACCCATCAGTTTTGCAGATTGACAGCTGTCGAATATCACCCCGGCTTACCTGACGAAAGACAAATGTCCTATTTTTGTCAGGTGATTCTGAAATTTATCCATGTTAATCTGGTGCTTCAAACCCAAACTTGGAGGACCAAAACAATTCCTTCTGCCACTTGACCTTGGGGTGAACCTCGGTTCTAGACCCCCATCCAGCAAAGAGCTCAAGAGTCATTTTGAAATGTAAGCCTCTACATCTTTATCTGTGGAATACTTTCCATATCGGTACCTTCTAGTTTTTAATTAAATGAAGTTCTCAAGTACTTTGTGCCTGGTTTAACAAACTAGGGCCAAAGTCACGGCCGGATATCAGGCCAGTCAAGAAGTTCCAGGGGCGTAGACATTTCAGCTAACAACACACACACACACAATTACTAAGTCATACAAGTTTCGCTACTTTGTCCCTGGAATGGGACACCCATCACTGCCGGCCGCATGTAGGACCAAAGCTGAGTGACTTCCTTGAAGGTATTTTTCAAGGGGTTGGGTGGAGGGGAGGGAAGTATCATTGTCTGGGATTAAGCACACTTCATTTCCCCTTCAGAATAAAAGTCTGCTGCTTCAAACGCACCCAGCCAGAAGCGCCTTTTGCCCTGGAGGGGCGGGAGGACATCGGCAAACTCCCCTTCCCCCTCCCCCCCGGACACAATCTACATCTTAAACAAAAAACAATAAAAGCAACCAGAGGGGGAGGCCGGGTGTGCGAGAACTTCAGGCCGGGGGGGGGGGGGGGGGGAGATTTATCGTGCGCGCTGCGTGCACGGGACGGCGGGGCCAATGTGCAGCGCATGCCGAGGGACTCATCTTGTCTTTCACGGCTGAGTGGAGATGAGCGGTAATGACCGTAACCGCCTCGCAGGGATGCCCGCGAGCACAAAGTGACGCCGACGCCGCGCTTCCTACGCTGGCACACGTGACCTAGTCAAGCATGGAGGCCATATTCTTAAAAAAAAAAAAAAAAAAAAAAAAAAAAAAATCCTCTTAAAACTCATGGTCAATTAATTACGATGAATTTGATTAAATAAGCCACCAAAGGGTTCCTTTGTGAGGTATTGCGTAACGGCGCCGGGGGGAGGATTTTTCTTCCTTTGGCGTTTAACACCTACACTGAGAGTCCTTTCAAAGACATCGCTGCGATTCAAGGCACGCATGAGCGCAGCCCGGCGATCAAAGGGGAAATGTTATAGTACAACGTTAAGGCTTCTGGCGACGCAAAGCTACACTGACGGGAGCGCTCGGCGCCGGGCGCGTGTTGTATGCCGTCAGCTCGAACTGACAAACAAACTCACCGCACATGACTGCGCCTTCCGCAGTCAGCTGACCGACCCGCTCTATTATTGTCATTTTTATTTCAAAGGCTGCTTTTTTAGAGGGAGCGGACGATCGGGTGATGTTACAGCTTCCTGGGTGACGGTTCGGAAAGCGGCACAGAAACGCCGGTTCCAGGGGAGAGCGGAGAGGTCCTGTTTGCCCGGCGCATCTCCGGACCGGCCGATGCTAATGACGGGGTCGTGGCATCCGGCGAAGGGTCCGAAACGTCGAACGCAATCTCGCGAACATCTGTTTAGCGTATTAGGAAAAAAACATGGGCTGTAATTACAGGGCAGCATTACACAGACGCTCGTCGTCTCTTCTAAAAAGGATGGGGAGGGGAGGGAGGGTAGGAGAGGGGTGATGGCAGTGTTTCTGCCTTCACCAGACCGCAGGCTTTTTGAAATCCGAGCCCGGTCCTGCAGTCTGAACCACAGTCGACAGCGAGACAGCGAGAGCTAGCGGTCTGATGATAGTGCAGATTTGGTTGCAGGCTTCGGTGACATGACAAAAGATGTCGGCGAAAAATATCTGGAGCGGATGTATAGAAACGTTGTGCTGTGTTGCGCGGCAGGGGCGCGCGGGGCAAAGAACGTGCGCTGCGTTTCTGAAGAAACGAACGCGAGGTTCGAGGTTAAATGGAAAAAATGTGTCCGTGGGCCGAGTGGAGGGGGGGGGGGGGGACGCTCTGCGAGGAACGGGATGCTTTTTGTTTCCCTCTGCTCGGTTTTTTGGACTTCATTTCCTGGTGCGCCGCCTGACAACGTGCATGGTCTTGTTTCGCCGGGTTTCATGTGAACGTGCCGTCGTAGAGATAAAGGCCGAGAGACGCTCGACGAGACAGGAGAAAGCATCTGGCCCGGAAAACATTCACGGATCCACGTGTTCTGCAGAGAAGGTCTTCTGTGACCTTAAATCTGCTTTGGTTGAGAAGTCAAACTAAAACATGCTCCAGAGAGTCTGAGCACCTCCAGCAAAGTGCACTTTCTAAGAATCCCAAGGCTCTCTGTGAAGGGGCCAGACGCCCTAAGCCTTATTAAACCCATACTGGAGGTCGAGGAGAAAAAAAAAAAAAAGAAAAAAAAAAACCTTTTGTCACCGAGTCGACTTTTCGTAGCTCACCTGCTCTCTAGTGCCCCTCGGTCGTGATGTGAAGAGCAAGAAATATTTCAGGTCAGACAGACTCACGGTGAAGTGGTTCCTTTCAGTCTGAGTGGGGCGGGAACAATGAAAAAAGAAAAAAAAAAAAACTCAACGGTCGTCTCCCCTTCGGTCCCGACCTCTGAACACATGCAGGATGTCGCCGGGGTGACAAGACCAGGAGTCTGGACACGGCGGCTCGCTGAGCCTAGGAAGAGTTGGGGGAACAATCTGCAGTGACGTGTGGAGAGCCGGAGTCGCTGGAACTGCCTCCGATTACTGAACTGAAATCGAATTATTCCACACATCCTGGAAAAAATTGTCACTACTTTACCCGTTTTTCAGGGAAATTCAAAAGAGCCAAATGTCCTGAAAAAACTGGCATTGTCCTGGAAAGTTATTTTTACACTGTCCTATTTCTTCCCCCCCCCCGAAGTTGGTGCATCTCAGAACGGAGAGGTCAGAGTTACATAACGGATCATAATTAGGCTCCGGTGATGACGAGGGTTTGGAATATTATCGTGGCAAAACGCTGTATCAAGTATTTATATCTAAATCCTGGATTAATTGATGGGATCTATCGCATATATAAGAACGTGATGGTAGCTCTCGGTCTGCCGATCTTGATTTTTGCTGAAAAAAAGGTAAAACTCCCATGTGTCAAACACTGCAGGTTGTACTTCGCAAGAAGGCGCCGTCAGCATGCAGGAAGCTCGTAGAAAAAGGCTTCTAGATCCCTGAGCGCTCGCAGGGTTCTAGATGGACGGATAACCAAAGCCGGGCTTTCTGTATCTTTATCGGTTGCCCCCGCGCTCATCCTTTTCGATGAAGATCACAGAAACTCCGGCCAAACTTACTAGCCGGAGATGAATGTGATCTTCAGGTAGCCTATATCGTCCTTTAAGGGGCGATAAGTCAGACGCAGACGGAGCGGCGGGAGGAGTGTTACAGTTATTAGGGGGGTTTTCTGAGGCTGCATTTGAAATCAACCTTATCATAGCCTGTTTGTTCTCAGCTACCCACGACTATCTCCACCACCACCACCACCACCACCACCCCTCCGCCCGCCCCTGCTTGCCTCGTACTGACGGAGCGCAGACTACTGTAAACGTCCCGAATTCCTCACACAGATAAGAGTTGTAGTACACGGACCAAAACTCTCACTTCCTGGCCTGTGAAGACACCGGCGTGGTTGATGTCGCGCCGAGGTCGGGGTCGCTTTTCGACGGCGCGCAGGAGTCGCGGCGTGGCGGCTGAGCGGCGGCGCGGCCCTGCAGATGGACAGCTTTGTGTACCATTACACAAGACCACATGCCTGAGGATTAGCCGTGGGCCCTGTCCCGTCTGTACCATAAGGCTGCAGGGGGCCAGTGGCTATTGTCACAGCTGTGTCGCAACACACACACAAATTTAGCAAATCTACAACGTTAGCTTCCAGCGTTCCTCTTTCATATCGGCCACTGGCATCTGGGGGGCACCTGCTGTGCGAACCCACGCGCCGCCATCGCTTTACGGCTGTTTTGTCATACAGGAATATAAGGAAAACAAAAAAGACATTTGATACCGCTTTTGCGCAGCGGTATCAAGATTCAAAAGATTCAATGTCATAAGCACAGTCTGGAAATGTGTTTCCTTACACAATGAAATTCTTCTTTGGCAAATCATAATCATGCAGTTCGTCTTTGACACGGTGACCGTCCGCGTCAAAATGAATAATAAGAACCTTGGACATCTGTTCATTAAGAAACGGAAACCGGAGGTTCAAAGAACAGACTGCTGTCATGCCTGCTAAGACTCTCAAGCACACACACACACACACACACACACACATTCACAGTCACAACCGGGCTTCATAACAACAATAACAACCCTCCGGAGGGCGGAGCTGTCAATCATTGTCCGTTCGGGCAACTTTCATGGCCATAAAGAAAGGCTGCAAAGATCAACACAACACATTTCCTTCACTCAGTCTCTCTCCCGCCACCACTTGCGCCCCCAAGTTAATGAGGGGAAATGCAAAAACACAGGGGAGCTGAGCCTTTGAGGCCAGAGCCTCCCTCGTATAATGACCCCGGCCGAAAAGAAAGGGGAGCTTTGTTCGGCGCAACACAGGCAGGTTCCTCTTTAATGACTTCAAGTGCGTGCCAATATCTTACGCCGCACAATCCGATCATGCGGCCGCGATGCTTTCCAGGGCGTCCCGATTACGCGCGGCACGTGACCCCGCGCCGGTAACACCTCGAGGGGCGGTTGGGTCGCCGCCCCGGAGTTCCGAGGGGCTAAAAGGAGACTCCTGCGCGATACAGTTGCGGAGTCTGCGCGATGACACCGCGGAAGGGGAAGGGAGGGAATACCGCAGAGCACCTGAGAGCTGTGTTTGTTTTCCAAATCTGCTCTCTAATTGGCCGGTGCTTAAACTTCATCGTTTGGGACATCGTCCCGATCGACCGAGCGCCAAACGACTGTCCATCACAACGCGGGATGAGCTCAGACGGACAGAACCGATGCCAAAAGCCACGTCGCCGATCGGTTTGGTTTTTCTAAAACATCCTGGGGTGCCGCCAGGTCAGATCCTTTAGATCTTTCCTCACTGGCTTTATCCTGATGGAAGCGATTTTTCTCGGTTCTCGAGGAGAAAAGTTAAAGGCCAAAAGTTCTACCGCTGGTTTAACAGTCGCTGGGAAATTTTTCCTCTTCCCCCGTCTGCCCATCGACCGATCGCCGCCGCTTCTCGATTTTGCGCGAGTGTTCGGTTGGAATAAAAGGTTTCGAAAAGTGAAATTCTCCATTCTGTGGAGATTCTCAGTCACCCGGTTCATAGTCAGTTCTTGTCAAAATGCTCATGGCGAGAAGATGATTTCGACAAGAATTCTTCATTCTGCGACGTCTTTAAAAACCGAAAATCTCAAGCGGTTCGACGAGTACCTCGTGACTTGATAGACTCGAGAAAAAGAAAATAAGAAGAACAACCTGATGTGATACAAACTTAGGCCAGCCTTTAGAAATAGCAGGGGTATGGGGGGGGGGGGGAAGCTGCGCGGTGTCAGATGTCGAATGGGACCAGTTGCCGGGAGTCTGGGCTGCTTCTCCTGCTCCGGCAGCTGTGTCTTCTCAGACCTCGCATTCCTGCGGGACAGGCCCACTTTACTCTCATCACCTGTGCAGAGCCCGGGGGCTCCCCGCCGCGAAACCCCCTCCTAAAGCCCCTTCTCCGAATACCCTCCAACGGTGGGCAAAGAAACGACGCGCGCCGACGTCTTATCGGCTGGAGAAACGCACCGACTCCTTGTTAACCGGCCCCTTCCGATGGGCCGGACGGCCTTAACCTTTCTTCTCCGTGCCCGAAAAAGTTCTGCAGGATCCCGGGGTGGAAACCGGGCTTCTTTTTTTTTTTTTTTTTTGCATTCATGGAACGAGAGATATGACAGCATATGTGCCATGCGGACTCATTTTTATCAATCTCCACCCCCGGACAGGAAGCGGTACACATAATAATCCGGCCACGGTGACACCACTAAACAAACAGTAGAATTCCCTTGCAGGAAATTAAAAGCACAATCTGGATCCCAGAAATGAAACAAACTAAATCCGTGTTTTTGCATGCAGCGAGAAATAGCTGCACAGCCAGTGATTCAGCAGCTTCTTCACCTCGCCAGACCTTCTTCTTCTTCTTCTCCTTCCCCTTGCAGATTCCAGCTGCACTGAAGATCTGCACTGTCTGACCTCTGCTAAATAATACATGGAAACATTTACCCCACCCCACTGCAGCCACAACCACCCACACTTACCCTCGGAACACGGGACGTGGGTGAAAAGAGAAGATCTGATATGCAGGCTCGAAAAGGAGGGGAAGGGAAGGGAATCACCCCTGCAGACTGCATTAACCAGACATTTCCATCGGTGTGTTTTAAAGGTAGAAATGAAGTTTTGCAAACACACACACACACTCATACTTCACATGAGAAGAAGCGGACGAGAAGGGGATTTTTTTTTTTTTTTTTTGGAGGAGGAGGAGGGGGAAGAAGCTCAGCACCTCCAGGAGGGTGGAGGGGGGCGAACATCACTGACTCGGCTTGACATTACTTGACTTACCCCCTGCCACCAACGCCGACCTCCGAGCAGACTTGAACGCCGATAGTGGGACCAAAAAAATTAAAAAAAAAAAGCCGGGTTCGGTTCGGGGGAGCCCGGAGCTCCTCGCCGGAGCCGCTCTTTTAGAAAAAAAAAAAGTGTCAGAGTCTCTATTTAATTCCCTGCATTTCCGCGGATTTAGACGGGTTTTTTTCCGTTCCTCCGCGGTCCGGACGCCTCCTCCTCGTCTCAGTTCCGAGTCCTTGGCCGGGGGAGAAGGGGAGGGGGACGCCGCTGGTTCCCCGTCCGGGGCGGTGCTGCCGACGGCGGAGGCTCGGTGAGTGAGCGGCGGCCCCTTCGGCTCGCCGACGGAGCCCTTTGGAAACTCCTCTCCGCTTTGCTAATCAGCGCGGCCACGGCGCCGAGCGCGTTCACGGAGGAGGAGGAGGAGGAGGGCGGAGAGGCAGGACAGGAAGCCGGCAGGAAATCGCGCGACAAGTGCTCGCGCGCACGCGATTCTGCGAGATTTATTAAAAAAAAAAAAAAAACCCGTGGCGATGATCAAAGGGTTCCGCGAAGCGCTTGCGCACGCGGTATCGATTTTTCGGAAAACTTTGAAGAGTCCGCAGCGCGAGCCGCTAGGGTGCCGTAAAGCGGCTCCCGCTGTCGTAAATTTGTTATGATCTACCCAGCCCGCTTTACGGCAGCCATTGCAATGAGGGGACGGGGCTACGGCTGTTTCGTGGGCCGGTTCGGTTGATTTGCTCCCGTGCAGGTAAGGGCTCTCCGGGTGGAACCGGTCGGTTCCGCGGGTCGGGCCTGTACGATGGAGTGGAGCCGTTATCCGCCGGAGGGGTTTTTATTTTTTCCCCGGCGGACAGACGAGCGGCCGCTAGCTAGCTAGCTAGCTAATCTAACTAGCTCATGCTAACCCCGGTCGCCTCAGCTGTTCTCCTCCCGGCTGGAGAACAACGGCCCGCTTTCACGCACTGCAGAGGTCCGGTGTCCCGCGGTGACTTAACCGGACACCGGACCGTCGGTTGGAACCGCTGCCAAGCCGGTTAAGTGATGTCGGAACCTGATTTTACTGCAAACCCGAGGTTGGTCGTCACGAAGCCCCGGGACCCCTTTGCGGATGGGACGGCCATCCTTGTGAATGGGTCAGACACCGGCTTCGGATTCGTCCGACCTCCGAGGCTCAGAGATCGGACAAGAGTCGTGCTTTTGCTAAACGTTAGCATGTTTATAAACTTTCAGCTGCAGAGCGACATGCACATATTGTATAGAGTGCATCACTGAAACATGGTATTTGAAGTTCTTTTGATTTTGACACTTAAACATTACTTTCCTAATCAAATTCACCTCATTGTTTGCAGTATAAAACAACAAACAAACCCAACATTATCCATGGTATTGAGTTAAATATTGACAAGAAAGACATCACGCCGGAAGTACACAGATCACGTTTACAGCCGAGTGTCATGATTTGCCAAAACCCAAGTACATTTCTTGATAGATGTGCCTTTTTGACCGTGTTGCTGTCGTTTGATCATCGTGCTGAAATGTTTCTCTGCATTTCCCAGACGGACGTTGAGACGCTCATGATGGACCCTGTCGTTCTGAGCTATCAGGACAGCCTGCTGCGGCGCTCCGACGTCTCCCTGCTGGAAGGACCGTACTGGCTTAATGATCAGGTCATCGGATTCTCCTTTGAGTACTTCGCCGCCGAGCGCTTCCAAAGCCTTGGCGAGACGGTCGTCTTCATCAGCCCCGAGGTCACGCAGTTTATCAAGTGCGCTTCCTGTCCCGATGAGCTGGCCATGTTTCTCGAGCCGCTGGATCTGGCCTCCCGCCGCTGGGTCTTCCTCGCTGTCAACGACAACTCCAACCAGTCGGCGGGAGGGTCCCACTGGAGCCTCCTGGTCTACCATCACAACTCCAACCACTTCGCCCACTACGACTCTCAGAACGGCAGCAACTCGCTGCATGCGCGGCGCATCGCCAGCAAGCTGGAGCCCTTCCTGGGCGCGGGGAGGAAAGCGCTGTTCGCGGAGGAGCCCTGCCCGTCTCAACAGAACAGCTATGACTGCGGCATGTACGTGATCTGTATCGCGGAGGCCTTGTGCGACAAGGCCCAGCTGGAGGGCTCGCCGCGCCTCCCCGTGCAAGTCATAACCCCGGCCTATATCACGCAGAAAAGGGCCGAGTGGTGCAGACTGATCCAGGGTCTCGCTCAGAGTGACCTCTGTTGTGCGCTGTCCTTCCCCTAGCGCGGCAACTGCCCTGCAGAAGCCCACTTACCTACAGCAAGCCCCCAGGAATGCACTCAAGTACAGACAACGAAATATATATATTTATCTTTACCATAATCCATCGTAAGATAGGAGGAGGGGAAAAAAAAATGAGATCTGCATCTTTTCACTCAAGCAGAAGTGTCATATTTATCGCTTGCAGAAGCACAGCAACATACAGTATGTAAACAAGAACACCAGCATGCCTAAAAAAAAAAGGAGTTTACTCTAGTAGATTAATGTTACGGATGGACAGTTCGGAGTGGAGTCTAATTTCGGAGCGAATGTATTGTACTTTACACAGATTATTGCTCAGGGTCATTTTTTGATGAACTGGAACTGACAAGAAGAATGTGCACCTTTAGACTTCGGCTCCCCGTCTTCTGTTCTTTTCCTCTCGTCGCCAAATAAGCGTCCGGCTTCCGACCTGGCCTTCACCGGAGGCGAACTGTTACATGGGGACACGTACTGGGATCGCTGTCAGAGGGAGGGATGGATGGGGTCGTAGTGTGGAGGTTACACTCTCAGAAACGATCGTCAGTGTCATGTATTAATAAATTTTACCCTTGATGCACTTTCATTGGCCAAATCCAAAGTTTGCTGTGTTGTTTTTAAAGTGTTCTCCAAGACTTGCTTTTACCACGGCTTTTCTTTTTAATAGAAAATACAATGTTATTTATCAACTGTTTTACAAGCCGGGCCATAAAGTAATACACACATTTTTCATTATCGGACACATTTGGGATTCATCTCCATTGTGGTCTTCGTCTACATGCGCTACAATCACGGTAATTGTCCTGGCCTTTTTTCCCTACATATCAAAATGCAATAATAATATCTGGAAAAGCAACGACTTTGCAACACATTTGTAGGTCATTTAAAAAAAAAAAAAAAAAAAGACCATGAACATGAAAAATGCAAAAACAGAATGGCATTTTCGCTATTGAAACACTGAATTGTTTTTATCTGAGCACCACTGCAAAGGTCTTTTTTGAATGTGGATGAAGCTCTGACCTTTTTGTCAATCTCCTCACACACCAGTTTCAGCGCAGAAACCAAATAATCCCACATTATTTTAAGATGCATATCCTAGACTTGATCATTGATTACTTTGAGACTCCAGTAAAAGTCAATCCAAAAACAATGCAATGTATAACATTGAAATTAGGTTTAAAAAGTCAAAAGCAGAAGTTAAACACTGACATTATCAACACCATGAAGCCTGTCAATACTCTATGTCATGCACTGTTATCTGGCTGAGAGGAACACGCGTATAAAGCTTGTGGTTAAAAGAGGGGAAATTGGTTATGATTATGATCTATCAAAATTACGGGCATTTGACATGCTAAGGTAGAAACGAGAGTCTAAAAGTTGCTCGGTTAAAATGTCCTATATGTACAAGCGGGATATTCACACTGAATGATTTGGGAGTCAGTGTCGTCCCTCCAACCTCTGCCAAGCAAGCTGTGACGAGGCACATAAAGCCGTGCATATTCATTCGGAAACAACGTGAACAGACTGGGCCGTGATTTAAAACCCCACTCCTCAAAAAATACAGGTTTCTATACAATCTACTGTTTGCAGGGGAAGCTTTATTACAGGTTTTCCACAGAGAGACAAGTTTCTATAGTCAACTTGAAATAATCAGTTTCCCCACCAGTAATATCTCAGGATGCTGACGCCTTCCACAAATAATAGCGTGATTAACCGTTTCCAGCCTAACAACTTTCACTTTATGTTGCAGGAAGTCTCACAGACATATGTTTTTTTTTCCCCCCATGCATTACGGTACACAAAAAATGACAATACTGGAGGGAGATTTTTTATATTTGTGCTCGAATTATCAGGAAAGGTGGGAGGGTAGGATGAGAGGATTTACAAAACTGAAACCCGTTACAAAACCCAGCATAGAAAGTGTCTACACTTAAAAAAAGAGAAGCTAAAAGCTAACGTTTACTCTGAGACAAAGCTGTTTTCTTCAATTGCGGAGGTTGAAAGTTTCCTCGATTTTGCGGAGGGCGTCGATGTGGGTCCGCGCCCGAACACGCGAGCGTACGGGAGTGTGAATTAGCGTGCATTATCTGCAGGCACGACCCACTCTTCCCCTTCCTGAGATAACCGTTATCAACCCTAAATGGACTTGTTATCGTGGAAATATATGAGCTCTTGGGACCATCTGTGGGCATGACTTGATAAGCAGAGCTACTCTCTCTCTAAAACTCAGATATGAAATATTTATAGCAATTAGTGAGCAGGTTTAGGGAAAATAAATGATAAAAAATAGAAAAAAAAGATTTGATTATGTCATGAAGCCTATTAAAAAAAGGCAGCAGTGGGATATATAAGCCCATTCATCCGCAGTTTTGAAAACCCTTCAAAATAAAAAGGTAGCAGACTGACAACCAAAGTGGTTGAAGCACAGAAATGTTTTTAAATGCGAGATAATAGGTGTATCCACTTTGAGTCGCAACATACTTTTAAATTTAAAGTCTTCTGCGGTGAATCGCATTTAAATTGAAATGTCAGTGTTATTTTGGCGTGTCATAATTTTGTATTTTTAGGTAAAACTTTCAACAGCTGTACCTCATTTCAAGTGATTCCTTACATTTTTGTGATCCCTCGAGGCCAGGCTTATAGTGGATTGAATTTTATTTAATATCTCTGAAAATAAATTGCGCTTTCTCACAAGTACTTTGGGTATTTATTGCTAATTCATGATATTTACCCCAAAACACAAAATGAGGGAAAAACAAAGTGCTAATTTCTGAGCAAAAGTAATGTAAAATGCATTGCTAAACTAGGCAATATCTCCATATTTATCATCTGTGACCCACCCCATGACCCCCACTTTAAAACTACAAAAAGCCCAGGACTGTCTCCCAACCCTTAATACAACATCTGTTTCCAAGCCCCCCCCCCCTCGCTTTGAGGGTTATGTAATTCTCTATCTCCGAAACAGCTGCGACCCGCTGGAACGCCTCGGAAACGGCCCGAGCTCAGCCGAGGACGGCGTGCCTGCCGGTCGGCTGAGGAAAATTCGCATTGTGTTCAGACGGAGGTTGCGAGCTGAGCGAACACGCCGCGCTCTCAATTCAAGTCACACCCCCATGTCAGAGAAGGGGTGGAAAAAAAACAAAAAACTCCCGATTCCTCTGAGAACAAGGCCGGTTTTTGACCTTGCGCGTTCCTCAACGCCGCCGCGGTGCAAAAGCAACGGCCGGGCTGGAGCGGCTCACTTGTCCAGATCAGGTGCTGAAAGGGAGGAATGTAGGTCATCGTAAGGAACTGGGGTGTTTAATAGCTCGGCGCGCACACGCACCTTGGTCTCCTCTAACACTTGTGCAAAGAGTAGCCAATGTGTCATCATCTAAACCTCTTCCTCATTTTTTGGCCCCTTTTAGTGGGTTCCTGCACGGTTTATGTGATTTCCAGCACCTGCTTCAGGCACAAAGCCCGTTGCAAAATTAACCAAAACATGGGGGGAAAAAAAAAAAAAAAAACACAACAAAAAAACCTGTTCAGATTTAGCAAGCCAACAATGGATTGAAACCTTAAGTGGTTCAAAAAGAGAAGAAAAGAACAATGACGGGTGCAGGGGAAAAAAAAAAAAAAACTGACTAAAGTTAATTCTAAGAACACGGTCGGGGTCGTGACCCCCGAACCGCCGAGACATTTTGTCCGGGAAATACGTAAGAACTACGGGGAAACCATATACGACACCGCGCCGCGTCCGATCCTACATTTCTCATCGTGTAACGCCGAAAACGTTGTAATTTATTGTTTGGACTCCCGAGTGCTTTCCCAGAATGACTTTCAACGGCTCTCCGGGGACTGGGTGTGAACATGTTGCTCTCAGTCAATGGCGAGCAAATGGAAGTATAAATATAGCGGGCTTTCCAGCTCGCCTGGCGAACTCCGGGGTGTGTCTGTGGTCACGGACGACCGCTGTTAATCAAAACACAGTTCAACATGTGGTTGTGGGTCTTTGAACTCTCCTGGCAGTGGACAGGAATCACTATCGCCATCCATCAAATGTAAACATGTTTTTTTGCGTGACCCCGAGAGGTTTTCACGGAGTTGTCAAAGCCTGAGAAATCACCGTTGATTTTGAACAGATCCACGAGGCAAATCAATATAAATGGTTATAACTGATTACCTGCTCCAGCTTTTACGTCGCCATTAAATGTGAGACGGCAAATGTGTTTTGAGATTTGTTTTAAAGCGACAGACGTAAATGTGTCTTTTTATAATAGCTTTCAGAAATTTGGCACCTTCCTATAGAAGTCTGCAAAACCTGGATCCTTTTTGGCATCAAGCCTTCATTTGTTATCTGTTTATCGTGGCCGTGCAAAATAAATCAACGGGTTTCAGGTGCTCAAACACTGCTTTCTTAGTGCGCACACATTACGCCTTAGATTTCTTAGACCGCACAACACTGGTCTATCAGCCACTTTCTTTTTATGCGAGCGCACTGTCATTCATCCTTCATTTCATGAACCGCTTGTACTGTTTATCCTGGGAGCTGGATCATGGAACACCGAAGCTAATCCCAGCTGACACCCGGGGGGTTGAACTGGGACCAGTCACCTGTCAATCACAGCGCCGCATGCAGGACACTTTCACACCTATGGACAATTTGGATGCTTCAATTAACTTACTGTGTGTTTTTGGAGTGTGTGTGTGTGGGGGGGGGGGGGGAGTTGCTGGAAAGCCCGGAGAACTCACGCAGGCACAAGGAGAACATACAAACACAGCGCAGCTCGAGACCCACTGAAATCACACCAAGAACTTTCCTGCTGTGAGGCAGGAATGCTCGCCCACACTAATATTGTGCAAAAACATGAAATAATCGCATT
The DNA here is from genome assembly GCF_037954325.1 of Fistularia commersonii. NCBI lineage: Eukaryota > Metazoa > Chordata > Actinopteri > Syngnathiformes > Fistulariidae > Fistularia > Fistularia commersonii. Next base: position 21,533,888 of record NC_141286.1, read on the forward strand.
ACCTCAGTGTGGAATATTTCATCACATCAACGCTACGTTAGATTTTGAAGATGATGAATGGACGCAATCATGAAAGTTTTAGCAGTCGGTCACACCGAAGTCCTCTTTCATTCTCAGTTAAACAGAAATTTGTGAAAACACTGAACGCTGATGCCCAAAAGGAAATTCCCCTGGGAAACAAAATAGAAGAAAAAATCCAAAACTACATTTTCTGCGAGAGTGATGAAAAAACAACCAAACTTGACTAACTGTCTTGCCTTTTTTTTTTTGTTAGGCTAAAAGCCACCAAATTAGATGATAATAGTACCATTTAAGAAATCTTCATTTTGCAAATGTGTCATTGATTAGTTGATTTTTTACAGACACTAATGATTCTTTTATTTTTATACTGTTAAAATTATACAACAGATTGACATCTGTTGCAGGGGGTTCTTGTCAAAAATAAAACAGCCGTTGTCTGCTCTGGGGTATTTCATATTTGACAGAAGAGGCTATGAATGAATTGTGTGTATTTCTCTCATTTGTAACCAAGCCATGATCCCAAAACACAAGTTTGCACCAAACTATGATCTTTTTTTTCTCTTTTTGTTTAGTACTCCATCCCTGAAATAGCACATGGTGGTTTTCATTTATATCCGTGTATCCTGTGAAATTAAATACCACACAAAACACAATAACGTCTTTAGTTCCTGTAGCTTTTCAAAATGTATTTTTAACTACATGTTGAACAGGCCATTGCTTATCAGATTACATGAATCTCTGAGACAAACATGAGGTTCACAATTTGTGACCCAGAACAAAAACTGTCTGGGCTAAAATAAGACAAGAAACAGTGACGCACAAATGTGACAAACATTGATAATACATTTTGAAAAAAAGCAAAAAAATAGATAAATACTGCCCCACATTGGACTATGGCTACTAACAGGAAGCAAAAATAAAACCAAATATTTCCAACAATAATAATCCAAAGACAATACTAGTGAGTGTGCAAAAAATGTACATTTGCAAAGTTTCACTGAATCTGGAAGAAATTTACATCCAAACACACCCACAACAAATATTACCTTTCCTACTTTACTCCCAGTGTAATTCTGCTAGCTAGGTCGCTAGCATGCTAACATTAGCTCGACACGCTAACAAAGACAACAGGGATAGAAAAACCTTCGCGTCAAATTCCCTCCCGGATTGAAAACAACCCGAACCTCTCGAAAATACGGCTAAATGTCCATTTGGGCTCTATTTCCAGCGTAACACTTAGATAAGTTAAAGAAAAGTTGGTGTTTACCTTCCATGCATGGCGCTCTCTACGGACTACTACGTTCACACAGAAACCCGGAAGTAGACATGTGGTGCACTTGAGGAAATGTCGCCGTTATTTAAAAAAAAAAAAAATGAAAATAAAAAATGTGAACCACCAGCACCGCCCGGTAATATAAAAAAAAAAAAAAAAAAAACAGATAAAAAAATAACAAAAGAAAAAAAAAAGAATGAAAAAAAAACCACAAATGTATCTCGCAATCCAAGCAGCAACTTTGATGCATAACTGGAAAAGTTTCTGAATGGATTTCCCAGCTGGCCACATTCCTCCTAGATACTCCTTTCCCAAATCCCCTTGAACAGGATAAAATCCATGCACGATGTGTTTAACCGAAGTAAGGCATCTCTTACTTCACAAATACAAAAAAAAAAAAAAAGTACAAACTACACATTACTCTGCTCTGAGCACACATGGACACATTTAATACACTACTGAGGTAATGCCTTCTTGGAAAACACCCAGTAATGCAGTCTGTGTGATGGTTTTACTGTGTGTAATACAAACCATTACCATGGGGTTACAGTCTGCAATCTGCTCTTCAACAGGGGGGTCAGAGGTCATCAGGAGAGCATTCCAGGACAGACAATATGGCTCCCGGGAGGTATGGACGAGGCTGCAGCTTATCTGGCCATCTGCTTTAACCTCATTTCTCTTCTAACACACACTCACCCACTTTGCTCTCCAAGGTCTCTTGTTTCTCACAAGCTAATAATTGTGATAAATCTCCGCTTTTATAAGATGCTAACTCAAAGATCAAAAGTGCAGGTAGTTCTTCCTTGCAACACTGCAACAGATGTACACTAAAAATGTTGAAATATAAATTCTGTTTTGAAGTAGATCTGCAAAAGTTGACGATATTAACCCCCCCAGCCCTATTTTTTCCCTCTCTCAATGAGTTTTTAATGAATTATATCCAACTGAGGTTTTTTTTTTCCCCATAAACTTTCAATTGGAATGAAGTCGTGTAAGTCTGCAAGTTTTACAATCCTTCTCATAAAACATTCAACACTCGTTCAAATATCGGTTAATGGCACCGTTCATAAGTCTTGGATATATTTACAATTCATGGTGGAAATAATGTCATCGTTAAGTGTTTTTCTTTCAAATCCGTGTTTGAATATCTAAAATGGCACCCGGCTTGGATTTAATTTTATCCCCGTCCGAGCTGACCGGCAGCAGGTTCTTGCAGGATCGGCGTCCGAGTGAGAAATTCTTGGTAGATTCTTGGGACGGAGTCACGGCGTGATGGCGACCCTCCGAACCAGGTGTCGTCCTCTCCCGCCGCCCCTTTCCTCTTTGGGAACGAGAACGCCCCGCTTGTCAATCAAACCGTTGTCATGGTATCCAGGTGCTGCAGCCTTTGAAGAGCCCCGTTGGTTTTATTCTGGCATTAGACCAAGATGTTAAAGAAATGACAAAATTACTGTAATTTTCTTCGACTTCTGTTATATTTGGCTGGTTTTCCACTCCTTTGTATAATTTGGGAAAGGGTTTCCACAGCTGTGGACTCGCTATGGAAAATTTCATGACGAGCTACAGAAACCCGACGTTCCGCGAGGAAAAAGAGAATCGAGCTCTCGCTGCAAAAATGTCTGGATTGCGGCCGCATAATCAGAAGATTTGAAATTGTCCATCGGTGTGAATGAGAGAGTGAACGGTCGGATGTCTGTGCATGTGGCTGCGTGATTGGTGTGTAAATATCTTGAAGAATTCAACAAAACACTCTGGACGCCAAAACAGAATGACACAAAGACACCGATGATTTCTTTTCTGGCAATATCTTCTTCACAATTTAATTGCTCTATAATTCACAAACTAGTCTGGGACTACTTTTCACGTCAAAAGTAGGTGGCAAAATCAACATTTTTTTTTTTTCTCAACAAAGACGGTTTTGTTTTTTTTTTCTTACAGCATTTTCATTTGAAATGTATAAAAGAGAAGCATCCTGGGCTCATTTAGACTTTGTAAATAAGAAATAGAAATTAACACATGGTATAAGCTTCATGTTACAGTAAACACACACACACACACACACACACACACATACATGAGAGGTGTTATCCTTCTGGTATATCGCGGCTGAATGACACTACGTTAACACCTTGAGCGATGACAGCAGAGTACCTCTTATCCAGCAAAAAAAAAAAAAAATCTAAATATTTAACCTTCACGGCCTTGGAAACAGTAAGGACATTTTTTTTTTTTTTTTTTAAAAGTGCACAGTTGCAAGCTAGTCTTGGTCTACCGAGGTGGGTGGCGAGAGCTCATTTGGTTTTGGTCGGTCCGAGCGATCCGACGCACTGGACTGAAATGTCATTACTTTCCGTCTTTTCAAGTAACTCGGGTGTCTCTCGTGGTTTCCCCCCCGACCGGGACGCCTCGCTTCGCTTTAACCCGATCTTCACGTCTCGTGTGTGATGATGAGAGGTTTCGGAGAGGGACGGGTTCAAAATGGTCCGTTTGCATAGTTCTCAAAGTGATCGCTATCCCACGCCGGGGAGTCCGTTAGAGTCGGTCGACGTCGCACCTTAAAAATGTAACGCTGCTGTGGATGTGTCTGGAGGTCTGGGGTGAGTTCTGGGTGGGTAACACAGCAGTCGAACCGGGGGGTCGTCGTGGAAACCGGAGGTTACCTTGGTAAGTAAACCACGGTTAGCAAACCTGGTAAAAACAACAAAACGCACAGCAGAAATGATGGTACCTCTCTCTCAGCGGCAGGTTTGGGTTGCTTAGGAAGGAAAGCTGCTGCTCCAGACTGCAAACGCGGAAGGCCAGGTAGCAGGACGACAGGATGAGGAGAATAATACTGAGCGGAGAGAAAGGAAGAAAGAGATAGTAATTGTTTTTAGACCCTCAAGAGCGACAAGCCGTCAACGAGCTGAAGGATGTGTGTGTTGTAATGCCTTGCTGTGAACACTGGGAGGCAACAGCAGACCTCTAAACCGCCGATTTACAACATCTGACTTTGCGGTGGTGCACGCGGCAGGAAAACATATTTTTTCCTTTTCAATTTGCAGCCTGTTGTTGAATTTTGGAAGGATAACTCAACTTGTGAATTTTTTTTTTTTTTTTCAATAGTGAAACCCTAAACCAAGGGACAGGGGTTGCAAAATTCAAAATATTGCCGGTAAAGCCATTTGCACAGCATCTACTTTACAATCTATATGAAATATTGTTTTATGTAAATGTATAAATTGAAATAAAAAAAACAAAACAAAACTAAGGTTAAGATGTCTGCCATCTCGTTCTTGTATTTTATTAATTTATTCATTTATCAGAATAAAATAATATGCAGTCCACAAAGCTTTAATTGAACTGCAATGACTATCCTCAATGCCGCAAAAAAAAAAAAAACAAAGTAAAATAAAAGTAAAAATCTTTAATCCCTCCACTTTGTTTTTTCCTATTCATTCATTCGAGTGGTGAGCACTTCGGATTTGGTTGACAATAAACATCTAATCTACTCTGGATCTCTACATGAAGACGCTCCTGATAATACCCACAATCTAAGCAATATGTCCTGGAAATGGACATTTTCATGTGTAATCATCGTTTATTTATTTTTTGTTTTCCCTTTGCCATCCGGTTCCATTACATCCGTTACAGGATGAACCGCCGCTTTAAAAGTAAACACTTCCCATACGTCCTGGTTCCGTCCGCGTCCGGCGACGGCGCTTTTACGGCGTTTACGGGCTTTCGGCGAGTGAGTAAGTCATCTTTAATGGATTATAATCTGACGCGGGGCCGTTTGTCTTTCTTTTTTTTTTTTTTTTTTCCCCATTCGCGGAGGTCGCAGTCCACATTACGACAGACCTTCTGGGACAGATAGGGCTTTATCTGAGCACCTGCCCTCCGGCTGTGCTGCGCCGGGGGTCACGGCGGCGACCTTCGCGAGCGGAAAAAAGGACCGATAGACACGAAGCACAATTTGCTTAAGCTTCCCAGATGTTCGGACCGAAGCCACTGTTTATATATCTTCGTGTTGAATCAGCGGCGGGCGGTTTGTTGTGAGTCGGCGACGGGGACGGGAGGGTTGAAGGTGTTGTCGTTCGTGTCCCTCTGTTTACTCACAGCAGGGTGAAGAACTTGAGCAGCTGGTACTCCATCTGGCCCAGTTCCGTCACTGGCTCCGATAAAAGGCCTCTGTCTGTCTGCAGAGCTCGCTCTGTAACACGCACGCGTAAATACACACATATCAATAAAATAAAAACCGCTAGCCGGTGAATCGGCGGTGACAAATGTTGCCGATTTATAAGCGTGGGCCCACCTGCTCGTCCGAAAATAAATACGCTCGGACAGAAATACGCATACCATAGTGTCATGGCAACTGATGTAATAAAACTCAGCGCGGAGCTGCAATCAAACATGGATCCTGTCAATTATGCCTTCTGAAAGATACTAATTGTCATCATTTACGCTCGCTGAATACCAGAGAGCAATTACACTACATCAACCGTCGTTGTTAACTGTCAGACGCTCCGGCGGCTGCTGAAAGTGTTGTCATGGTGATATTCTATCATTAAAACGTGTGATTGCTTCGGGCACGATACATTAACCCAGCAAGTGTTTGAAAGGGTGTCGGAGCTTCACACGGATGATTTATTTAGAAGCCGACGGCTCCTCTAATTCTAATTTCGACGAGTTGAGAAGCCAAAAAAAACCAAAGCCACTCTTGATCTGAAAAGCAAATAGCGATGTTATCTGTTATCGGTGGGCAACGAGTCCACGGTTACATTCCTGCGCTCCTGTGCGGCGAGATGCAAATAAAGATGTCCCGTCCCCTGTCGGTGCACGTCGGGTGAAAATCAGCGAGGAGAGACTGCAATTTTGTGTCAACGGGAAAAAAGACGGCTTAAAAAGAGCTGTTATTCACTTTTTTTCATCATCTATACCACTCCTTCTGAACTGCTGGAGTTTATTCGAGGCGGAATTGGTCGCCAGTCAACAGGACGACGTAGATCGACATATAAACGTTCACATGCGACCACTCGTCCCTTCGATCAACCGTTCACTCCCTCATTTGTTCATCAAATAGAAACATTCAACCATTCACTCACTTGTTCATATGGAAACATCAACATTCATGGCGAATTCTTGTCGAAACCTTCTTGTTGAAGATTTCGACGAGAATTCACTCGTTCCTTAATCCGTCCGATAGATCGGATTAACCCTCATATTATGTTAAGGGTCAATTTGACCCATTGGGTCAATGGGTGAAATGGGTCAAATTGAACCTTAACATAATATGAGGGTTAATAATAACCACTGATAACCAATGATAACCAATAACCATTCACTCCTTCGTTCACGTCATTCACTCGCTCATTCATAGCATACCGACCAGCCGTCCCCCACCTTTTTTGTACCAGGGACCAGTTTTATGCATGAAAATTGCTTCCGCACCAGTTAGAGGCGCTGGGATTCAAATAATAAAAACTTTTGTCAGTTCGCAATATTAAATCTGAATACAACGATTACACTTTATATTAGGCAATTACAATAATAGGCGGAAACAGTCATTTTTCAAGATAAGGTCCAATGAAAAACTTATCATTTGCACAAAGAATGATTTTCTTGGCGGACCAAACGATCCAGGGACCGGCGGTTAGGAGACCGATGATATAGAGACAAACGACCAGTCGCTCCTTCATTCACGTGCCAAAAAGAGACATACAACCATTCACCCTCTCATTCACATGTCGGGGGTAATTTAGTTTTCGATTAACCTCCTGTATGTCATCGGAATCCGACCATGGACCGAGGCGGGCGCCGTGCCACCCGGGCGTACCCTCACTGCCGCCCCTTGCATCGGGCAGCGTTCGTTTTTTTTTGTACGTTGCCTTTTATTCCATGTCCTCCAAGGTGAGCTGTGATTCTAATGTGACAAAGAGCCGCGCTGACATAACGTCCGGCTAAGAGTAAGCGGAAAAAAAAAAAAACTGCCAGCACCTCGCTTTTAAGCCGCCCTTGGACGACCTCGTCATCAGACAATGTTTGTCTGAGTCTCCGTTTAATCTGCATTCCCCTAAAGCGTTTTAATTCAAGCCCCCGCATGATTTCATCTCCGTCTCCCTGTGGAGCTTAAAGTGCCGTTGCGTAAGAGAGGCACTGCTTTCGAAAGGCGTTCTTCCCTGTCCTCCTACGGGGAACCCAAAATTCAACTGAAAAATTCATTTAAAACCCTGCCGTATGAATATATTCAGTCATTAGCCTATTTCCGCACTGTTACATCACGACACCGTCGGAGAGTCACGGGAAACCGAAACCCGTCGTCACCTTCCAGCGGCTGCTCCGGGTTGAAGGGGGCGTCGGCGGCGCTGAGGCCGCCGGTCGAGTTCCCCAGGAGGTCGGGAAGCGAGGAGGACACGGAGACGGCCGAGGGTTTCCTCCTCCACTTCAGCACGGAGGGGAATTCGTCGACCACCGGGAACTCGTCCGGGGCGGGGAATTCATCCTGCGGCGCAGAAGGAGAGGCGACTAGAAAGGGACCATCGCAGCGGATGATACACGAAGTGGCGTGAATGCCTGGTTCCCCTTTTGCAAAAATCTGGGCTCATTATTTAGCTTTTTTTGCCAAGAACTTGCAAAAACACTAAATACTGACTTGACATGCTGTAAAACTGACATGCAATAGTTTACTATTCCTCATACAATTGTCATTAATGGACATTATTTTGTAAAAATCTGTTCTAATTTGATATTGAAGAGGCTATATTTTGCAAATTCTTGTCAAAAAAAGCCATTGACATTGACCATGATTTCAATTTTAAAAGCGATAAAAGGGTTAAACACCCAATACTTTGCATTGGCATTGTAAACAGTTAAGTAAAGGACATAATGGATGCATATATATGAATATCTAATAATAAAGATAATACCTCTGATTAGATTCTAAGTTGCGAGTTCTGTAAAACTCTAAAATTGTCCCCAGAACATGTCAGCGAGAACAATCCCCCATTTTTCTCCCGGTACTGTTGGGGAAGACTGGAGCATGATCAAGGACGATCATGTTCACAGGAGTTAATTATTTCTTAATACAAAAGATGTTCTGTGTAAGAGCAGCCAATTGTGCATGTGCATTCACACACACATGCACGCTAGCACGCGCGCAACCCGCAACTAGCGCTTGCTGTGAAACCATCTGCCGTGACCACACCTGCACTACTCAGAATGTAAAAGTCATTTGTGCGAATTCAATCCGCTGTGGACTTTAAATTACTTTTGCAATGCACTCATCCATTAGTGGCTCTGACCGAAAGGACGAAAAAAAAAAAAGAAAAACACGCCTCTCGCCGGCTTGTTTTTCAGCCACGAAGAAGTTGACTTCAACAGAGCCCTTTTGATAACATCTCGGCCGACTCTAAGGGTAATTCACCGCGAGGCTCCGGCTGCAACAGAATGATGTATTGATCCGGCCTTTGTGAGGAGGTGAATCAGCTGGCAGGTCAGGGGGGAATTGAAAGTGAGAGTTCTAAGAAGCCTCTAGACCAACAATAAGCACAGAGAGGAAGCTCTCAGAATAGTTTTTGTGTACTTCGAATCTGCAGATTTTTAAGGACTTTCCCTAGACTTGTATGCTTTTTGCCACTCAAAGGTATGGAATGTTGCCACTGACCAGCGACAGGGTCGGCTCCTCCATGAACTGCTTCAGGCTCAGACTCTTCCCATTGACCTGCAAATGGCAAAGACAGACTTAAGGGACATTTATGGGAAGACTGGACGGCTGGTGCACACAGTATGTCCGTGTCCTCTGACCTGTAGGTGTGTGCAGATCCTGCGAAGGACGTCATACACGCTATCTCTTGACAGCAGAGATACAAATACATACTGATAAGGAAAGAAAAACAAAAAAGGCATTGGTGAGTATTCGTTCATACGTTCACACATCCATTCATCCATCCATCCATCCATATTGCTTGTCTGCGGTCGGGTGACAGGGCACTCTGGTTCTTCCTGTGTGGAACCCAAGGTGCTACATATACATTTGAGATATAAAATGCTTCCGGCGTGTTCCGCATCAACCGCTGGGGGCCTCCTGCCAGCTGGATGTACATGAAACACCTCCAACTAAGGGGGCCCCGGAGGCGTCCTTATCAGATGATTGGACCACCTGGGCTGACTTAACATAAGGAGCAGCGCCTCTGCTTTAAGCTCCCTTTCAAATGTCTGAGCTCCTCACCCTATCACTGAGGGTAGATTCACAAAGGCTGTGGCCGAAACGTCAATCATCATGGCTATTTAAATGCGGGAGGTGCCGCGGTGGTTTGCTCAGGTGCTACATCATCATAGCAGACCCCCATATCCTGATGCCACACTGATCCCCCTGTCTTGACGGTTGCTCCACCTTCCCCTCGCTCCTGAACACGGTTCCCTTGGTACTACATGACTCCTTTCCAACCCAAGAGGGAACAATTCACCGTTGTGCGACAGAGAACTCATGGTTTCTGACTTGGCAGTGCACAAGCAGGGGTCCTGCTGGAGGTCATGGTATGACAGGGCAGGATCACATCGTGGCGTTAGCACCCCCAACCCCAAAACTAAGAGCTCCTGTCCACGAAGACCAGAAATAGAATCCCTGACAGGGACCCGTCTTGTCAACGCTTTTGACGTTTTGCCAGGGATAAGGACACAGCCCTCTGCAGTCATACAGACAATGGACGGATTGTAACCACTCCGCTTTACCCGTATTCCCGCGGCGCCCCCTACAGGATACCCCTTCGGAGGCGGTTCTTCAAAGCACATGTAGACAGTTGAGCACACGTATGCCCGCTGGACACCGGCAGGGATGAAGAGCTCCTTTTTTTTTTTGGGTATTAGCTTTCCCCCAGAGGGAGAGCAGTGATATAATCCTGCAATTGGAACACTTTGTCCACCCTTCCTCCCAACCCTTTTTTTTTTATAGAGATGAACTAGCATTTTGCTCTGCGAGTCCAGAGGTACTGTCCATGGCGAATAGAAGACGTTTATCAGCCGGCATCGCCCTTTGGCGCCTACACTGAGGATACCCAAAAGTGGTACCCGACAATGTCTCTCTTCAAGTTCTGCACTTCCTCTTTCCCCAATAAACAAGCTGGATCGAGGCCCCCCTTTCTCTTTCCTCATCGCCTGGTAGCCAACAGGGATCCACCGCGGCCCAACTTCCTCCAATAGAGACATTGATTCTAACCCATTCGGACATTTCCGTTGAACCTCGCGCAGCAGATTTTTCAGTAGCGTGGGAATAAAGTTTGATTAAGAAAAAAAAAAAACACATTACGTCTCCGCTTGCTTTAGCAAAAACATCACAGAAATAACCCCGAATGGCGCTGCACGGAAGTGAGCGGGAATTACACCCCCCCGGGATTAAAGCGTTTTAATCGGGGGCATCAAAGAGGATATTTCTAATCACATTTTTTGTTCCATTTTGTGCTTTCAGGAACACTTTGGAGTAACAGGTCAGATACAGGATTATGGAAAATACCCCCCTGACCTGGATACATATTACTGAGTCTATTTGTGAAGAACATAAAAAAACGCCAAATTTAGAATTTTTTTGTGAGCGCTGCGTCAACTAGAGCCTCCACGTGACGAAGGGAACAGACTTTCATCTTTTTTTCGTTTTAATTTCGAAGTCTCTGCAGTGTAGCCGCGCTGCTCTACTGTACAGTGACGTGTATAGAAATATCGTTATGTAATAGAAATTGCGTAATGGTGAGGTATAAGAGTAGAGATATTTGTCCTTGTTTGGTGCGAGCCACGGGTCACACATCTCGGATGTCGCCGCGGTGATGCAGCTTCGCTTCACTCCCCCCACCCCCTTCCCCGAAATCCTCATTTTCATCGAATTGATACAAAAATATAATTGCATTAGATTAGCACAAATGACTAGCATTGACAGCGACTCTTCAGCAGCAGGTCGATCGGATCCAGACATCTGTAATTCGTGCCGTCTTTAGTGATCCTGCAACTTTAGCAGCTTTCAGACTAATAAAATTCTAGGAACCATCCAACCAGAATTTGGATCCAGGAACTACCCCCTCTCCAGGACACATTTTTAGTTTTGCATTTTTGCACAGGCTGCAAGGGACCACGGTAGGGACCCCTCTGTGCGGTACCAAGCCAGAAGAGTTCGGACCTCTTCGTTGGCCCATTTTGCGCTGCTTCTGTCTATTTTGTCACAAGGAAAACAGCTGACCAGATGGCGCTCCGCGGTCCTAAAGAAGTATCTGGCGAAGGGGGTGGCTTATGACGGCACCAATCGCCGAGCACCTACGTCACAAGTTCCCGCGGAACCATAAAAAGACCCTGCCTCGGAGTCGGAGCTAAAAGCGTTCTCGGAACTGAGGTCCATTGTCCCCGGTTTCCGTGCTGTCCGGAACGGCCTGGTCCCTGAAAAGGTTTTAACAACCGAAATAAAGTTGTGCCAAGAGGGCTCTACATGTCACGAGGTGTGAACAATAACACGTTACATGTCAGGATTTCTGGTTAATTTGGGTGCTGCAAGTATTTTGCGCTTTAAAAAGAATAGCCCTTGCTGACAGGCTAAGGCTGCCAGGAAGTTAAGAAGCCTTAAGCTGCATTAATGGTGGAAAGAAAAAAAAAAAAAAAAATCACGTCACGGAGCTGGCAAGCTGCTTCTATCTATAGCCCGGTGTTGTTTTTTCCATCACACCTCGGCCCCGCTGCACTCATCAGCACCGACCGGTATTTTTAATTCCCTCTGACTGCGATGGGAGTTGTTTACCTTCTGGCCAGTGTCTGTGGTGATGGCCAAGCCATTGGGCACCAGGCCTGCCGTTTTGTGCTTTTTCACCAGCCTCACGGAGACGACGGGGATTGCCACCTGAGGAGCATCCAGGCAAACATAGACATACGGTTGCACTTTATTAGCACTGAATCGTTTTGGGGAAGACATGTGAGATCGAGAAAAATAAACCTAAAGGACTTATTTGTCCATTTATTTCAATGGGAAGACCTGCACCGAAATGCTAAGAACGTTTGTGCCCGAGAGACATTTCTTATTCCGGTCAGTATGTGAGGAATGCAGTCGATATAAGTAGCTTATTGTCACTGAGGACGTCTGGAGAGGTAAGGTTTCAAGGAAATGAGTGGACGGAATAGCGCACAGCATCAAAGAGAGAGAGAAAAAAAAAAAAAAAAAGTCACATCTCCGGTCCCGATCGAAGGTTCAGCGAGTCTACCTGCTCCGGGTGTTTTAGTCCACGCCCACAAAAGCAAGTTCTAACCGGGGGAGGGGGGGGGGGTTTAAGACCGTGACGCTGAAGGTCAACCGGCGAGGCTCACGGAGTTTCTGTCAAATCACTCGAGAACCCGGAGACGGAGTTGATTTTTTTTTTTGTTTTGTTTTTTCTCCCCCCCCCATCGGTCATACCTTGATGTCCTTCCCGAAGAGGTTGGCATAGAAACATAGCCAGTTTCTGGAAATGTAGAGCCTGCCTTGTAGAAGGATGTCTCTGAGAAGAGCGCAGGAGTAGACTGAGAACAGAAGAGACGGCGACGGTCTTGTTTTTAAAGAGTTGAAACAGAATAAAAAAAAAAAAAAGACCTCCCGCTTCCTCATTCAGATTACCTTTATGTTTCTTTATCACCACTTAGCCGCTCAGTTTCACATCTTGGGTTTTGTTTCAACGGGCGGCGACAAAGTTTTACGGTCAACCGGGCCGAACTGTGCAAACAAAACGAGAACGCGCTCTGCGAAACCTGGCCTGGGTGAAATTTCTCCCTGAGCTTAAGCAGATGGCAGATCTGAAGCGTGAAGGCACAAAGATGGGGGCTGAGCCAAGGCTGCCTCTTTTAAATTGGGTTAAAAAAAAAAAAAAAAGGAAGGAAAGTCAACTGTGATTCTGTCGTTTATGGCCTCAAACGCAGACGCCGTCGGCCCGAAACGGCCGAACGGAGCTCTTTAAAACAAATATAAGTGCTCCACGAGACAGTCATCTGTTTCCATCTAACCATCGACATCGACTAACTTCATGTCCTCCATCACTTTCCGTCCTCTCCCCCTTCCCTTCCCACTCTCCAACCTCCGCATCCTTCTAGATCTTCACTACCCTTCCTCCAGATATCTTTATCTGGCTTTATCTCCAGATAAAGCGCTGCCCCTCTGATGGGACTCATTTCTGATCCCATCCGTCCTCCTCAATCCCCAAAAAGAACCTCCACATCTTCGTCTCTGCTGCCTCCTTGCTTCTCCACAGTGTCTCCGAACCAGATGACTCATCTCACAAGCGTTTTCTAAGACTTTCCTTTCCTTTTTCTTCAAGCTCTGGTCTGTTGACCCCACATACTTCTTGTATTCTGCCTGGCTTTGGCTAACCTCCATTCCTCTCGCCGCAGATCACGACGTCATCCGCAAACTACTCCAGATTCCTGTCACCCCTCATCTGTCGGTCTCTGTGACATGACTATAAAATACAAATATCCATCAAATCACATTTCCTTCTTTCTGATGAAATATCCTGTCTTGACTCCTGCAGGTAAAGCTTCTCCAACTTTCCTGAAAAAAACTATTTGAAAATATAGCGTACTGAAAAAGTATCGATGGACAGGACTGTCTCAGAAAATTAGAATATCGTGATAAAGTTCTTTATCTTCTGTAATGCAATTACAAAAAACAAAAATGTCATACAATCTGGATTCATTACAAATCAACTGAAATATTGCTAGCCTTTAATTATTTTAATATTGCTGATTATGGCTTATATCTTGAGAAAACTCAGAAATCCTCTCTCAAAATATTAGAATATGATGCAAAAGTAAATTTTGTTTTTTTTAAGTGCATTACAGAAGATAAAGAACTTTATCACAATATTCTACTTTTCCCCGGAAAAAATGGGATATTAATCATTTTATTGTTTAAATATATTACTAATGCGTCTGCTATGAAAATTTTTTCTTTTCTTCTACCGTATTTTTCTAATTTTTAAAAATGCTTTTACAGAGCGCTGTCGTGCCAAGACAAATTTGAATCAAGTGATTCTGATTCTAATTTCAAGGACAGATAGCGAGTAACATTTTACTATGACTAATGATAAATCCACTAAAAGAAAAGAAAAAAAATAAGAAAGAAAGGCAGCTGAATTGTGTGAATGAATTCAATGAAAGCAAGTCATTTGCAAGTATTTGCGAGTAAGTGACGTCAATGATGAAGTGAAATGTGAGATTTGAGACCGTCATTTGAGATGGGCCCAATATTTTTCACTAAAATATAAAAATAATAAAAATAACAATTAAAATAATAATAATATTAATCTAAAAAATAACAATAATAATGATACATTTTATTTAGGGCACCTTACTAGACACTCATGGGCGTCATACATACTTATACATTTACTCATAATACAGATTTAAAAGAAACAAAAAGTGATAGAGTGGCAAAACAAAAAAATAAATAAATAAATAAAATAAAATGAATTTACATTTGAACTATTTCAAAAGGGCACACATAAAGGGATTTATACATATTTGTCTGATATTTAAAAATAACAAAAGAGCAACACGAACAGGCCATATCACAGAATATTAAAAGGCCGTTCGTCGAAGCTGAAACGCAAGTAAACGGGCAAAGTGGAAAGCGGCGTAGGACCTCGACGGTACCGTACGGGAGGGATGTACTTAGTTACTTTCCCGCGATCGGCGCACGGATGACGGCGCGGCTGCGGAGGGAGAGAAGGCGAGGTCGGGAGGGCGATCGTACCTTTCATGAGAATCTCATCCTTGGGCACGCACTGGAAGAGTTTGTGGTACTGCGAGTTGTACTTGCTGACAGTCTGTGCAGAGGGACAGGGCAGAGTCATGAGCAGCTCCTTGGCCGACCGGCCTGCACGCACGGCCGCCGCACCGCCGGCCGCTCCGGCGCCGCTCTCCGCCGACACCACCCTCTCCCTCAGAGGACGCGCGTTCTGCACCAGGCTCAGCACGTTGGCACCGTACACACACACACACTCGCGCACATCCAGGGCCTGAAGCAAGGCGCTGCAAGACACACACTGTCCCCCTGTCGCTAGTCAGTATAGAGGAAAAAAAAAAAAAAGAGGAAAAAAAAAGAAACCAGTGCTAGTCTACGTGCACGCGCGAGCGCGCACCTGGCTACGCAAACACACAGGAGCTACTTCACAGTTACAGCAGCCTTCAGTTTACATCCCCGAGCTACTAAATGGTTCTCTGTCTCACACACACCTCCAGTGACTCTACACTTTGCAGTACCAGGCTGACACCCTCCCTCTCCCTCCTCTGCACACACACACACACACACACACACCCACCCACCCTGCCCTTCATTATTCAGAGCTGATAAAACAACACACACACACTTCACTACTCTGGCTTTTTTTTTTTTTTCCTTCTCCCTCTGCGTTTCCCTTTCCCCGAGTCCGTCAGCTCTTCAAAACAGTGACTCTTAAGAAAGAAGGCTCATGCGGAAACATCTCTGAACCCCGAGATTCAGGTTTTGTCGAGTCCGGCTTCAGATATCTCTGGACTGAAGCCACTCTCCGTCTTGCCTGTCTCTCCCTTTTCACTTGGATTTGCTCAATTTGCCGTTGCTGTTTCTGTCTTCCTATTTATAGCTCCGACAAGAGCGGCTCCTGTCCTCAGGAATGTGGGCTTGCAGTAGGTCACAGTAATATGAGTGTGTGTATGTGTGTGTGTGTGTGTTTGATCCTGATCATTTGAGAACTGATGCGACAGTTTTTCTCACTTTTCTTGCCCCGTAAGGAGCGAGGCGATGGGAGTCCCGCGGTTCGACGCCTGACGCTCAAGTGCAAAAATAAAAGCCCTGAAAACGCTCACGCCCGTTCCGTGTCATTTTTTGGCAAAATATGGAAATGCCATGCAGGTGCAAACGCTTCGGCCACAGAGCAAAAAGATCTCCGGTTCGATACCGACCTTCAGCACGGGTTTCCTCCCACGGTTCAATAACATGCAGAACGTTAATGGGAGACAGAGGGAATGAGTGAGGTTGTATGCCTCTATTTAGCATATTTAGCATATCCTTAAGCATATTTATATGCTACTTTATATTTTTACACTTCCGAGTTTATTTGATTAATTTTTTACATGTATTTTTACGTACATATCTCATGTGAATGAAGGATTGTTTGTTTATATATGACGTGTGAATAAGAGAGTGAACGGAGGTATGTCTCTATGAGCCGTATGAATGAGAGGGTGAATTGTTTTTTTGTTTGTTTTTTGGCAAAGCAAATCGATTACGGTTGCTTATTACCCGTGGATATTTGTGAATCCGCCATAAAATCAAATCCGAACCCGAAGGCGATCGGACGATCGTACAACAGGTGATTTTCCGTCGGGAAAGGATTTTCTCGATTTCACGAAGAATAAGCCTGTGTTCTTTCTCGGTTATTATGCAAAGTATCCGTCGGCATCAGCTGTCCCTGACATTGACTTCTCAACTTCTCATTGACAATAAATCAACCTCCTGTCAACACCGGTGTTCCACTGGGTGGAACATCACACACTGATCACCTATCAAGTACTAATCTGTAAACTTTCCATATCAGCAAAGGTAAACACCAGCGGCGCTACATCTGCGGGTCAGCTAGCCTATACATCGATCTCTAGGGTTGCGGGAGGGGGTGCTAACTGCTAACCGCTAACCGCTATCCGGTCACAAACAAAGAGTGACTCACCGAGCCGCGGTAACATTTCTTCACGTCCTCGTAGGACAGGTCTTCGATCAGCTGAAACCTGCAAGAGACGAAGAGAGGACTCGCCGTTAGTCAACACGGCAGACGACAACGCGGCCTTCATGAAGGCTGTATTACATCGTTGATCAAAATAGAAGCGGAGGAGAGTTTTCCTGTGTGGAGCGAGAGAAACACGAGAGGAGGGAGGATCGAACGGTGGCTCTTCCAGGTTTTTTCCGGGTGAAATTTGTTCGCGCCTCAACAACGCGATGGCGAAATAGAGATCGATCGGCTGCGCGAAATAATTACGAAAAACAAAACGGGAATTAGTGTCCCTGGTTTTTGTTTGCGACACTGTAAAAGACATTTCATAAATGGAGAAGTTAATTGTGTTAAATGTGTTTCGAGTTTATTATCACCATGCAATGTTTACTATGTGATACTATGTGTTTGATTCTGCTAAATCTAAATTAAACGGCTACATTAACTCGGATGGAAAAATACAATTTAAGTGACGGGCAAGTCATCGCTGGACCGGAGCTTCCGTAGTGTTAGTCGTCGAGACGTTGGCTGCCGGAGGGGGACCAACAGCATCGCACTATTAAGGGATAAACACAAGTAGCCGTCGTGCCAGGAGTTTTTTTTTTTTTTTTATAGCCGGAATCGCGAGTTCACACATACATAAATGTACATATCAACACAACCCCCGGGAGGGAGAGTCAGGCAGCGCAGCAGATGCTTCATCGCTATCTATGGATAAATTAGTCAGAACCAGCAGGCAGATAAAGAAAGAGTATAATCAGGCCGTCAAGGGGGAGGTGTGATCGAAATGAACCGCTCCTCCGGTGGAGGCGCTCTGAAGAAGGAGGCCCCCGGGTGTCGGAGTAAAAGTCTGAAATGCTAGATGCTTTTGAGGGATTCATTCCTGACAGGCGTCCCTTTCTTCTCGTATCTCAACGGGGGAGTGGCGGGTGATTGACAGCTAGCAGAGCGCAGAGTAACTCAGCGCTGATAGGAAAACACTCCCGCTCAAGGAGATACTGATAAAATAGAGGGGCCAAATTGCAGCTTCATGTTTTTAGCGTGATGGATTACCTCGCTGTTTGAAAGCCATTTTTCATGGCGTGTAAGAGAGGGAGCCATCAGCAGAGGTGTGTGTGTGTGTGTGTGTGTGTGTGTGTGTGTGTGTGTGTGTGTGTGCAGATAGAGCCCCTTCCAAACACATCCGACTAAAAATACATCCTCTGGTAACAAGGAAACAGCAAAACACACACTTTGAAAATATCAAAATATAGCTGCTAAGAAGCCAAGAAGAAGTTGCTTTCGAACAAAATACATTTACTTCTATTCATCTCGCGTGATTATCAGATTATACAATAAAAGAATATATTTAATATTAAACACATTAGTATTATTGTTATAATTATGATTATTATTATGATTATTATTATGATTATGATTATTTATCATTATTGTTGTTGTTGTTATCACCATTATTATTATCATTATTATTATTATTATCATTATTATCATTATTATTATTATTATCCTTATTATTACATTTACTTCTATTCATCTCGAGTGATTATCATATTAAACAATCAAAGAATACATTTACTATTAAACACATTATTATTATTATTATTATTATTAGCACTATTAGCATTATTAGCACTATTAGCATTATTATTATTATCCTTATTATTATTATACAAATTTGCCACATTTTAGCTCATAGCATCTATCACAATAAATGGGATTCCCCCCTCCCCCCGCCTTCCACAAAAAAATAATAATTTTGTTTTTTTGAGTAACAACCGCTGCATTTACACTGCATTAACCACACACACACACACACACACACATCTCTGCAAATCTGGGCAGCTTTTTGACCTCCTTGTAAGAGGGAAGGTTAGGTTTCCCTGCAGACCGTCTGCAAAGGTTAGCATGGGAGATCAGATCGTGCGACATCAGCCGCAGTCGACAGCTACTCCCCATTTTTCTACCGACGCTTTCACGCCAACCACGAACCGTTCGTCATCCTCCACTTCCTGCCCTCATCCTATCCCCGTGGGAATCGCCGCTCCTTTACAACCTCCCGAAACTAATTGCTAAACCTCTTTGTTAAAAACCCCACTAGCACTCTGAAGCATAATTAGCAAATAATTCCACGCGGCCTGTGAAATCAAAACACCCTTCCAGCTGAAATAACATATAAATGTTAACAGTGCTAAGCTAAAGCTAGTTGGAATTTTTTCCTGATCAGAGCGTCGAACAGAAGCGTTTTAATCCACGTGAATGCGGCTTTAAGGACGTGAAAAGGTCCGATTGATGCCCCGACAACGTGGCGACGGGATGATTCAGCAGGAGAAAACAGCACAATGACATTTGTATTCTCCTTCAGCGGGTGCAGCGAGGTGCCCGGACGCTCCACACCCCCCACCGGGGCCTGTCAGCGTCCCCGCTCTGATGACTCGCTCCTCTGGGGAGGGAGTCGGCCTGACCTCTGTCCTTGAACAACCTTCCCTGACTGACGTTTTCTTTTTTTTTTTCTTCTTCTGCTCTTCTTCTCTGGCGGCGGACACAAAGTATCAGCTCTACGTTGTATCTCATCCGCGCCTTCGTCGTTGTCCTCCTGCCTTCCGTGGCTGGAAAAGACCTGAGCGCGGGGTGAGCGTGTCAAAGAGCAACGGGTGGATGGATGCTGCGACTGCAAGCTGAGTGCGTGCATGCATGTGTATGTGTGTGTGTGTGTGTGTGTGTGAGAGGCAGGATGTTGTTTACAGCAGGGCAGTGCAGCTGTGACAGCACTGTCAGCTGCCTTGTATCTGCTGGAGGCTAAAAATGATACACGGATATCATATATATATACATGAAAACGTGATATTTGTGCTGCACCGCGGTGTTCTGAATGCCTGCTTGGACACGGATATACGCCGCTTCCACGGCGTCCCCAACATGGCAGCGAGTCATCTAATTCAATTTCATGCGACTAATCTGGCCTCCGAAGTATCCGCTCATATTCCGTGACATTCCCAACTATCTATCTATCTGCATATCCGTACCTATAATACTATAGTTAATTTGTTTTGAGGTCATATCGCGCAGATTCAATTGAAAACGTCAACCTGGTTCTTCTCTTTCTAAGTCAGGGGTCTCAAACTGGCGGCCCGCGGGCCGATTGGGGCCCTCTGAACAATATTTTGTGCATCACATGCATCGGGGAGGTTTTATACAGTCGGTTTCAATAAAAAAACAGGCAAGGAAAAAAATAAAATGTAACTTTGCAATGTATTTTTTGCTTCAAAATTTGAAAAAAAAAAAAAAAAAAAAAAATCTTAAAAAAATCATCTAGTGACATTGTTAAAATGAACTTTTCTTTTCTTATTTCTATAAGAACCCCAAAAACGATAGCAAAAAAAAAAAAGGCAAAATTAAAAAGATTGATTTAATAACCAGAAAAGCCTTGTAAACATTATACCTCCTCTTATAAGGATAATAAGAATAATAACAACTTTATTTATCCCGAAGGAAATTGTTGTGCCAGAGTTTCAAGTAAAACATAACAATAAATAATAGTAGGAAATTGTATAAGTAGTAAAAAAAAAGGGGGGGAAGAATAAGAAATACAAATAAAACTATAAAGTGTCAAAGTCAAGGCTATAAAGTGTTTTAACATCTTAAGTGCAAAGATTTGAAGATTCCCTGCAGCTGAAGGAAGATACATGCTACATGCAAATTTAAAAAGATTGATTTAATAACCAGAATAGCCTTGTAAACAATATACCTCCTCTTATACATGCTATTAATCAATTTTCTAATAAATTCTAGTGGCAAATTTTCCCACTGTGACAAGATTTTCTCTTTTAACTCAACACTATTTTTAGGGTGTACATTTGTAATTTCATCAATTCTTTTTTCATATTAATTTTTAATATTAGTTCGTCATGTATTTTTTAGAGGAACAGTTCATGACATATAAAGATTTTCATTATTATTCACCTGTTTGCCTCCTTTACACTAAAACAACAGAAAATTTGGACTTAGTGTTACTTCTAGATAATGATTTTACTGGTCCGGCCCCCTTGACATCAAATCAGGCCTTATGTGAACCCAAATGAGTTTGATACCCCTGATCTAGGTGATAGAAGTGAATCTGCAGAGGATAAGAAGTGATCTGGATGTGGACAGTGAAGTCACTTCTGATCGTTTGCAGTGCACAAGATAATATCCGCCATTCGTGGATAAAAGGGTCCGGCTTAGTCGAAGCAGTTTGGATGAATCAACAAATAATTTAGCGTCGCATTGGATTAAACAGCAAACGTCTGTCTATGTCAGTGATATGGGAGCGGTCAGCCTCTGACAGATGGAGCAGAATCCTCACGTTTCCCCTGCCGTGACTTCACCGTTTCACCGTTAAACCCGGGCCTTTGACTTACGTCCGCCCTCCGAGCAACAGCGCACGTGCGCCGCCCTCACCGCCTGCCGGCTGCTGCCTATAAATAGCCACCGCGGCGGCTCGGCGCTTCCAGGTGGAGGGAGAGGTGCGATTATTAAAAATACGCCGCCCCGCCCCCGCGCCTCCATCTGTCTCACTCCTGGACACCGTCCGGGTTTTCATCGATGATGCTGTTTCGGCGTGGAGGAACCGAAAAAGCATAAAAAACACCGTATTTTCACGACTATAAGGCGCACATAAAAGTCTTAGATTTTCTTCAAAATGTGCGGCGCGCCCTATAATGCAGTTTCTGCGTGTGTAGTAAAGAACATCATGAGAACGTTATAGGGGGAAGTCTGGGCGTTGATCGTACATAAAAGAACATGTATGTGCGTTATGCAGAACACGGTTGTTTTAACAACCGTGAAAACATTGCCGACAAACACATCCAGCCCAGCCACATCGCTAACATGAACGAGGTGCCGCTCACTTTGGACATCCCGGTGAGTCACACTGTGCAGAAGAAGGGAAACCGGCACGGTAGCGAGACGCACAACGGGGTACGAAAAGTCTTCTTGGAGACCAAAGTGTCACTAAGAGCGGAAGATGCTCGGGCTAACGTGTCCGCTGGCACTGTTGTTCGAGCTTTTGCAAAAGCCGCGCGGCACTGAAAGTGACTCTGACAGCGAAGAAAGTGAGCCTGGCATGTCGGATGGAGATTTAGCACAGCTGTTCAAATCTGAAACAGAGGATGAGGACTTCCATGGGTTCGATTGATGACGATTACCGGTAAAAAAAATACCAAACTCTGTTTAGCTCCCGCTACATTTTTAAATACGCGAACTTGTATGCTTGTGTGTGTGTTGTTGTAAGGCGGACGTAGTAGAGGACACCATGAGAACGTAAAAGGGGGAAGTGTGGGCATGGATTGTATATAAAACCCGCGCCCTATAATCAGGTGCGCCTTATGGTCGTGAAAATAGAGTATACTATTGAAATGTTAGAGTTTCCGCCTCTAAACAGGGAGGTCCCTGGTTCTGGTCTGACAGGGGACCTTCCTGCATGGAGTCTCAATGTTCTCCCCATGTCTGCATGGGGTTTCTACAAAGTTCTCCGGCTTCCTTCCACAATCCTAAAAAATTGGAGATTCGAAATTGTCCAACGGTCTGAGTGAGAGTTCATGGTTGCTTTGCTACCACAAACTCACTACCTCACCTATTCGCACGTAAACCCTGTCGTTTATCTTATCCTTCTTGGTCGCATCCGGTTTATTTTTGTTTATTTTCATCATTGCTATTTTCGTCGCTGTTTATGCCGTCATTTTGCTTGTCTTATTTCACCCTTACTGTCTTTTTTTCCCCCCCCATTCTGTTGTCGGTTCTTATCCTTGATGTTGTTTGTCTTTCTGCTGTCTATTTATTTGTGGATTTCTTTAGCTATTTTCAAATTGTCTCTCTATTTATATTCATATTTATTGTTACGCTGCCGTTTTTTTAGTTTAAAAAGTTTATTAGGACATGAAGCACAGAGATGTTCGTACCAGATTGTAGCTCATAGCTAATTTCCATCTGTAGTCCTGGGAAGACAATACAAATATAAATCTGTACAAATAGACAATATATATAAAATATACAAATAGGCAATAAAATAACTACACAATATATAAACAGGCAATAAAATATGTAAAACCTAAGTTGAGAGTGATATTGTTGTGATATAATTAGTTTTCTGCCCTACCGTTGAACAAGAAGAAGAAGATAAAAAATATATATTTAGTAAGGGGAGCCTTTTAGTAGCCGCTGGTCCCGAGGTAGGAACATAAATACCTACTTAAAGTTCCTGTGTTTAATTTATGACGGGCAGCAGGCCCATCAGACGATTGTACCCTTTAAAAACGGCATCACGCAAACATTTTTAGCGTGGCTCAAAACGTCACGCTAATATGAACTGTCTTTGCTTCGGAGCGGTCTTGGATGTGAGTTTGATTTTATCAATCTTTGTTCAGTCTATCTCTATCTGACGTGTGAATTAAAGAGTGAATACTTGTATGCCAGTACATTATGTGTGAATGACAGACTGAATGGTTGTGAAATGATGAATACCCCTGCAGTATGAATTATTTCTGGCTTAATTGCATGTCTCTGTAAGACCCGTGAACAAGAGAGTGAGAGGTCGTATGACTCCATATGATGTGTGAATGAGAGGACGGATGGTTTTTTTTTGCTATAAATCACGAATGAATGACTTATCGGGACGCTCGTGACATTTTCTCAACTGAGTGAATTTGCTGTGGGAGACAAAACTAGAAAGCGATGTGAATTCACTTGCTTCAGCAAAACATCGGGGAAGAAAAGTATAATAATGATGTATTACTTTAGCTGTTAAAAACATCCTGTAGCTTTAAGGTTTCGCCATATTCGGTGCTCTCTGCGAGGCCGCGACGGGGCCGAACACTCGAACTCATTACCGGCTCGGAGACGCCTAAATTGAATCCGAAATTAGAAAACAGAACTCCTCCCACCGGCAGCGGCCCGGCGATGGAGCCGGAGGAGGGGACAACCGGGACAAGAAGAGCGGCAACGCTACATCCAGATCACGGAAATAGAAAAATAACGCCAGTCTTCCAGAACCTTTGAGCTCCAGTTAAAGTTTGTTTGAGTTTTTGCGAACATCTGTTGTCACGGACCAATAACGGTCAGTAGGTTCAACCAAAATCCCATATGTGATCGTGTGATTGGCGGGTGATTGGCTCGGGATAAGCCCCGCCTCTCCAGGAGAGTCCGTTTGGGATTGGCCGATTCTCATCGTGCGCAGGTTTATCGGATGTCATGTGATCAGTCCGTGACATCTCGGCGCATCGATGTTCCGTGCAGCTATCGTGAAAGTAGCTCGGCAACGCGGCTCTGTTACGGATGAAATTAGATTATCGTCTCGCGGCACGAATATTTTTCGTTTCGAGCGCTGCGTAAATTCAAACGACGGGACTGGTTATAAAATAACTACGGTGAAAAGAAGATGCGAGAAAATAAAGGGCGAATCATACAAAACAAACCCGTGGTCGCTCAGTTCAATAATGTGGTATTTAGATTTATTTTTGTATCTATTTTTATATATTTGCAATATTTTTGCAAATATAGTCCTCTGACTACATTGTGTTCAGGTAATAACTGTATTAGATGGTAATACAGTGCTTTCAAGCTTTATTAGTCACAGAATCCACAATTAACCACCATTTACCAAACACGGATTTTCGTTTGGAATATCTTGTTATGAATTTGTGCAATTAGTTGGAGAAACTGTGTGCCGAAATGTTTGTTGGACACAAAACAAAGAGGAATGTTTGGCTTGCTTTCACCAGCTGCCCATTAGCTTGTTACCCTGAATGCTAATGTTGTTTTGTGTGTGTGTGAATATAAATACCCCGCTCGTGTTAATCCTGATGCTAGCATTATATTAGCTGGGTTTCTCTGCCCCCAAAATACGTAAAGGTTCTTTAAATCAACGTTTACCTGCAGCTGAGACAGCGCGTGAGGCGCCGTGACGGAAAACGAAACCCGCGGCGCGCTCACCGTGCGTCCACTTCCGTCCGCTAATACGAAACCCAGGGCTCCGGAGCTAAATCCAGAACAGATTCCCCGGGATTACGCCGCCCTGCCTCCAATCCCCCTTATATAACAAACATGCTCATTTGGCGGCAGACACTTGGAAGTGACACGCACTGCTGAGAAAAACATATTTAATGGTAAAACTTACTTGCTTTGTTTTTCAACTGTATTGAAAGTTATTATATATTATCGCGTCGTCTGCATAGAAATGCCCTCCACAAAGTCATTTTGTTGACACGAAAATGAAGGAATTGACCCGATAGTCCCATTTAAACCTGACATCGGTGCAAAGCAGCAAGCACCAACAGCCTTTTTGATCAAACTTTGAATCGACCTGCACACAAGCCTCTGTGCGCAAACACCCAAACAAATAAATTCACAAGTTTTCCACCTTGTAGCACTGTAGCGTAGCATAACCCTAACCCTAGCCCATAATGGCTCCCAAAAATATCTAAACTGCAAGTGACAGTTGTGCTCAAAAGAAGTGGAAAATGACAGTTGTTCTGAAGAAAGAAATAATAGCTAAACGTGAGAGCGGTGTTCATGTTACAGATCTCGCCAACGGCTAAGGACAAAGATGCGCAAAAGACGTCTGATGCGGCTAAAGGGGTGATTTCGTTAACAAAGCAAACGTCTCAAGTCTTAGAGGAAGTAGAAACGTTATTGTTAGTTCGGATGAATGAGTTACAACTTGCCGGAGCTAGCCTTAGCAAGGGTCGCACATGCGAGAAGGATTTACTTTTGCTGATATGGTGACGGAAACGCCGAGTGTTGGCAAGAAGAAGAAGAACACAAGAAACATAGCAATAATTAAGGCGGGCTTTAATTCCTTTCTGTATTTTTGCCACAAAAAAAAAACAAAAACATAAAAATAGTTTGAATAGTGTTAAGTATGTGTTTTGGGGAACAATCTAAAATTGATTTGGTTTGCGAACGGAGCTAAAGAACAAATAAAATTCATAAACAGAGGTTCTACTGGGTAAATAAAAGAAATAATGTGTTGTGAAACGTGTCTCGCGGGAAAACGTGGGACTGTATTGAACACGCATCTGTGCCGCGAAGCTATGAAGGACTACAAGCGTGTATTTTCCACGTTTTTCCAACCCAACCGGTCGAAACGGACGCCCACATTGGACTGGGTTTTAGCTTTTGCTCTAGAGGGAACGCCGGGCTCCTTTAAACCGCCTTAAAGAGCGGGGTCTTAAATCAACTTAAAAATAAAATCTGACTTTCCGAAAAGTGTTAAATAAAACTTTATATATTTTAAAATGTATTATAATATTAGTAATAATTTTAATTAATTCTAAATTATTCATATTATTATTAATAATTATTAGAAATTATATATTTGATATAATTTATACACAAATAAATTAATTGCATTAATCCGCCGTCAGCGGGAATAAAAACAGCTATTTCATCTCCAATCGGCTGAACCCAGCAACCACGTTCGGGAAAGTGTGTGTGTGTGTGTGTGTTAGAGAGAGAGAATTGCCTGAAGTGTCCGTGTGCGTCGTCGTCCTTGGACGGATCCGAGTTCTGCGTGGCGAGCGGGCCCGTCTCCTCGCTGGGCTCCGGCTGCTCCGTCATGCTCCTGGCCCTGGACACAGAAAACACCCGGGTGAGCGGCGGACCCGGCGACCGTCGAGGAAACTTTGAGAAAAAAAAAGGAAAAAAAAACACAAAAAAAAAACAAAAAGAAAGGCAGTCGTTGTTTGTCTGCGGCTTCTGTCTCCTAACCGGTTAACGGGGCGAACTGGTGACCTCTGTCTCCAGAATCAACACGGCGGTGATGCAACAGCGACTGATCCTGACTGCTGACGCTGCCTGACCAGTCTGGACTCGAGCCGTGGTCCTGCACTTTGTGTCTGGATCTCCCCCTCTTTATATCCAGTACATATATACATTAAAAAAATACATATAACGTCATTTCCGGACTATTTAGCGCACCTGACTATAAGCCGCAGCGGCTAAAAACAACTAAATAAATATAAAGGCCGCATTTGTCTATAAGCCGCAGGTGTCCACATTGTAGCATGACAGATATTTTTTATATTTTTCTATCGGTAACATCCACAATTACGTACCGGAAATGCTTTTTTTTCCCCAAAAAGTGCCTGTAACACGGCCGATGAAAAAGATGAATAATAATGTGACGAGGCTGAATGTTTTGACGGCGTGAAGCTCGTCATGAAGCCCCGAAAAATCCACAAATTAGCCGCATCATTGTTTAAGGCGAAGTGCTCAAAGCGTGTGAAAAAAGTAGCGGATTATAGAAATTATGGTATGTAGACACATATATATATGTGTATATACATACATAAATACATACATATATATATGCATTAGATACACACACACATACATATATACACATACACACACATATATATACACACATATATACATTTATCTATGTATTATCTATAATGTACTTATCTATGTCTATATGTAGATATAGATCATGTTACTGTCTGCAACCAAGAACATTGCGAAAGCAAGCCCGCAATATATAAGACTTTAATTTAACATTTGCACTTAAAAAAATGATTCTCCCCAAAACAACGATTGCGGCGGTTCGCAGTTCGCACTTGCATGCTACGCTGATATGAATGAGATGGTGAATGGTTGCATGTCGCTATACGTAACCCCGAAAATGATCATTCAATTCGGTTAATATTCGCAACTCCTGGCCAACACTGACCTCCCAATTTGGCCGAAAATGACGGATGACGGCGTCGCGGCCTATTTTGAATATTTAGGAGCGGGAGAGCAAATGAGGAAGCGAGAGTCTGCTTTGGTCGGGAGTCCTAGTAAATCCCAGATTGACCCATTAACACACACACGCACACACACTGGGATCCGTTCGAGGTGTGTGTCCGGTAAAGGGCAGGGTTTCCTGGCTAATTTGCTTGCTAATGAAGGAAAACGTGGTTTCTGGTGGTGGTTGAGACCTGCTCTACATGGAAGGAGTCTTCAGAGAACTGCGTTGAGCTATAAATGAAATCCGACAGGGTAGCATCTGATTGGACCGCGTATCTCCGCGACAACGGTGGTCGTCACGGCGAAAACCGGGTTTCTAGAGTCAGTAGGAATGAAGAAAAGGACCGGGTTTCTCATCTCTCACGTTCTCATGTCGACGACCCGATCAGCCGGCGGTTGGTTGGCGGTTGGTTGGCGGTCGGCGGAAGAAAACCGTACGTGAGACACGTCATGGGCCGGACGGTCCTGGTCCTGCAGAACCGAGCCACTCGGACCGCTTGACCTTTTTTCCTTTTCTCTCGAAACAAATCCCGGACTTCTTGCGCCGGCGGCCGTCACTCCGGTCGCAAAAAATAAAATCCGTCCACAAAGGGAGGATCCATTAAGAGTTACGCCGAACCGCAAACCTCCCCTCTTTGCACATCCTTGAGCTAATCCAGCCGTCCTCCTCCATGTCTTCTCTCTGGAGACGCCCTCTGCCGTCACAAGACGCCTCCTCCACCCTCCAATCCAATAACCCTAATCTTGTTAAAGTTACTTACTGGCCACCGCGGCTTGAAAGAATCACTTCATTCTTTGCGCCTCCGGTCAGTTATTTCCGGGGCTACAGCCGTCGCTTCCTGCTTGTTTTACATCGTTTCTTCCCGAGTCGCGTCAAAATCTCAGCGTTTCCGCTGAAAAAAAAAACAAACAAAAACCTTATGCTATGTAATTACTCATCTATTACACATCGATTGGGAAAAAGAAGCGTGTGTGTGTCCCCGTGGCAATAACGTGAGAAGTTTATCCTCCCTAAAGAGCTCCCTTATTGTGAGAAAGGACTGACATTGTTCTGCAGACCACACACACACACACACACACACACACACACACACACACACACATACACACACTGCTTGGCCTTCTCTGGTGGATGTACTTTGAAAAGTAAACATTGCATTCTTGAAGTTAAAGAATGAAAACTTTCTGCAAGAGGAAAAACATGACTCACCTTAAGGGTTTTAACCACTTGCGCAACACACACACACACACACACACACACACACCATTTCCTTACCTTTGTAACATCACCCCTGACCATCCCTTCTTTTTCTACCCTTTTTTTTTTTCTTTACATGGGGATTCTGTCTGACTTATTGTTGTATTTCGCCCGGGCCTCGGCCTTTGGACTCGGTGAGATATCTGCACCGCTTGAGACCTCCTGAAATAACCTCCCCATTGTGCGAGGCCCTCAAAACAGCCTTTGAAGGCGCTGAGACGCACGTGTGTTTCCAGGCCGACGCGATGGAGCACAATGACCGCGGCTGGGTTCTGATTCATCCTAACAGGATTTATGTGAGCTCTGGTGGGGAAGTAACTCAATATTTACACCTAAATCCATTATGATGCGAATGACTTGTGACAAAACCTTGGATGTGTATTTAACCTTCTGTTGCAGGGTAATAACATCATTTACAAGTGGAATCTCACTGACCGATGTGTTGCAGGACTGAATCTCCGAGTTTTTTTCTCTCTTTAGGATAAAAATAAATAAATATCTAAAACTTAAATAAGTTTATCCACAATCCAGAGTTGAACACTTGCTTTTCTTCACTAATCAATCATTTCAGCCACAGAAAGTCAAGCTAGACACCGGAAGATGGATCATAATCGGAAGCAACGTGTTTTAAACGTTAACCAAACGTTAGTTTTACGGTAGAAATAGTACTCATTTCATGTGTTTGCGAGTAAATATTGAAAAATAAAACAAAACAAAACAAAAAAAAAACATGATGTTGTCATTTGCACAATATCATGTGCATATATTAATACGGTAAGAGTTAACTTAGTTAACTTAGTTAACTTTTCTAGCTTTTTTTTCTTTTAATTTTCACGCCACAAACGGATCCAACACGCACTCGCAACCACGACGAAAATACAAAATACGAAAATATTAAGTATTTGATAACAGCAACGAAAAAAGTCAAATATCGGTCGTGCTTTTATTTTGAAAATCACACCGGATGTGTTTTTCTGCTTCGCCTTCACAACCAGCGGCGCCCGCTGTCACCTACCTGTAGCTCCACGGCCACGGAAACTTTTCCCGGCGTGTCGCGGCTCTCCGACTCCACGGAACTCCTCACGCATTTGTCCCAAAGCTCACGATTAGTTCCATGTCGACGAAATAATCGTAATTATAAAAAAAAAAACGAATAATCCAGACGCCGCGCTAATGCTAATGCTAACGGGAGGGAAGCTAATGCTAACGGTGCGGTGGTGCCTCCCGTGAGAGCGGAGGTGGGCTGAGCCGCGCCCCCGGAGCAGAGCGGCACCGCCGGGGATTAAACCTCCGCGGCCGCCGCCCACAATCACCCAAGACCGCCGCACTTTACGACCGAGCGGGTCGTTTTACGGCAATGCTTCAAACAAACAAACAAACTAATTAAATCATAGTTATTGTTATTATCGTTGTTGTTTTTATTATTAAAATTGTTGTTGGTAATATTAGTATATCAGTGGTATTAGTATAAATGTATTTATTTATTCATTTATTTATTTGACTTTTGCCACTTTGTCTCTTGTTTTTATTTGTATTGTTTCTTTTAAATGTGTATCTTACATATATGTTTGTACAGTGTCTAGGTATTGAGTGAGGCACTTAAAGTTAAAAGTGTTTAATGATCAGTAGAAGAAAGACTGTTAATAGTATTAGAACAATAATAAAAATAATAATGATGATGATTGTTATTGTCGTGTTATCAATTTTTATCATTATTATTATTTCATTTTTATAATGATCAGTAGGAGTAAGACTGTTAGTATTATTAGAATAATAATAATAAAATTAATAATGATGATTGATAATACTAATGATAAATTATGATTGTTGTTGTCTTGTTATCCATTTTTATCATTATTATTATTATTTCATTTTGGTTTGTTTGTTTTTCCATTTGTACTTTCGGGTGATTTTTTATATTTGCACCCATTGGGAAGAAACCCCGGGTCGCCAAGGTTCAATTATTCTTTACATAACAAAAGACTGTGGCAAAGTTGCCGGAGGACACTAATGACTGATTTTTAAAAATACAATCGGAAGCAATAAATCATTCAATACTATCTGACATTTTTGTGTAAATAAAGCAAGCGAGAAAAAAAACAAAAAGCACAAAATTGATTTGAACGTGGGTGGTAAAATGAAAATAAACTTGGGATTTTTCTTTTCTTTTTCTATTACATTACCTCAATCCATTTTTTTTTTAGAAAAAGCCTTAATTGACTGAAAGTATAAAACGAACAAAAAAAAAAAAACAGTAAAAAATCAAGGCAGAGGAAACGAGGCAGAATTAAAGGAAATTCAGGACAGCAAGGAACAATAATTCGGTACTTCATGATCCATCCCACAGATATGTTGCCAATTATCTCTCAGAAAGAAACGTTCAAAAAGGAAGAGAATTAATTTGCATATTTGTTCACTGCAGAGTGAGCCGTAAGGCTTTTAAATTATATGAGACCGTTTTGCCCAAACAATGGAAAATAACTCCCGGTGAAATATTCAAGAGTGAAGTGACATCAGAGGAATAATGAAGACGGACTCTTAATGATCCTCCGTGTGTCAGGAATAGTTTCGGTTTGTGCAAATTAATGACTTAAACTCTTAAGAGCCTTAATCCCGGTTGTAAACATGAAAACTGAGGTGAGCCATGTGAGGGTCTCCGCCAATTAGCGGCATTTGTCCGTTATGAATCGCTAAGCTCCTTCTCAAGGCGGCGTGATGCAAACTAACATTAGTTAGAAGGTTGCAGGAGGCTCAACTCAGCCGCAGTATTGGGGCTGGAAATCGAAGGTTTCTGCACGACACTATGTTATATCACTTACCGAGGTCAAAGGTCAGCGGGTGTAACCAATGATACGACGTTTGGACCAACATCGGAGGGATAAATACGGGGTGCCGCTTTCATTTTTATCTTTATAAACTAACAAAAATACACCTAAAGACCGATTTGATGGATTAATAGGATGAATTCTTAAAATAGTCCGGATGCCCCGTTGGCTTACAAAGATTAGACAGGGATTTCAAAATAAAGCAACATCAGAGGAATATTGATCATGCAGTCAATAAACAAAGTAAAGTGGACTATCTCTCGCAAGTATAATAAAGTGCGGGATAACTTTATCAAGCAAAGCGATTCAGTCATAATGCATCACGGTCTGCATGCTTAGTTTGTATAACTAACACACACGCGCGCGCGAGGAAAAATAGATTTTGCTCGGATGGAAAGACTCCTGAACTTTTCTCCTCACTGTTCCTACGAGCCGCTCTGCGATTGGCTCGGGTGGAGCCGTCGCCGCAGGTAGTGACGTTCACCTGCGGCGCGCCACGTGACCGGCAGACGTTGTTGACTGACCTGGCCGCTATCCTCTGACTGCAGTTACCATGGGGGTGGCGGTAGTGGGGGAGCGGGTAGTATCTGTCCTGGCCGGGGGCCTCGTCAGCAGGCAGGGCCTTAGGGCTGGCTGCGTAGATAGTGCATCCCATGAACACCTCCTGGAAGTCACCCTCAAGTGTCCTACGGCGAGCGGCGTGCAGAGGAGCCGTCCTTGCCCGTCCCGTCCCGTCCGGTCCGGTCCCGATGGCAGGCAGCCGCTTTGTGGAAAAGCCATTGGCTCAGCACATAACTATCTTAACCCCTCCTTCCATCTCCGGCAGCCCTCCCTCTGCTGAGCCGAGAGCACAGAGGATAATCAGATTCCGCATTTACACTCAACAAAATCATCCCGGGCGTAATCACTCCCTGTCATTGATGTTGCATTATGCTAATGCACGCGGCGGACTTTTAGTCCAGCGGCATTAAGGACGGTTAAAAATATCCCTGTGGCTTGATGGACGTGAAAGCCGCGGCGGCAGCAGATTACAGAAGTGTCCCTTCGGCGTCCCGAGCGGAGGGAGCCATCGCCCGTCGCTCAAACGCTCTACAGATTGTCCGAAAACGGCGGGTTTCAAACCGATCGGACCGTGTTGCTTTTTGAAATCGAATCGGTACAAAAGAAAAGGGACGGTGTCCTGAAGAGAGCGTTTTTGGTATCACCGTCAAACGGTGAACTGTCCCATCGACTTCCGGTCAATCAACTGGTCTGAGCTTGTTGTCCTGAAGGTGGAGTTGCGTTTTTCGCTGAGCAACAGCACCGCCTGCTGATGCACATGGAACATTATAAAAACACCGGCGCATTCTAGAGTGTGTGTGTCCTCGGCAAGTACAACTTAAAAAAAAAACGAACTTTAGTGTTTCGCGTTTCACTCTCTTCTCCTCCAAGGCCGCTCGACCAGATTTAAACCCTCCCGCCTTTTGTTTGAGCAAGAGTACCGAATAAGTATCCCCATTTGTAACGCTGAAACTTCAAGTTTCCCTGACAGTTAGAATCCCTCACCGTGTCTGGCCTTGAGGAATTTGCAATGTCATCATCACGCTCTCCTGCTCTTCCTTTAAAAATGAAAGATCGAAAAAGCTCAGGGAACATTTGCTGTTAGGTCGCCGGACGTCAAAACTAGGCGCTTTTCGCCCCAAAACACCGCGAGTTTGGACTGAAGGGAGGCTTCAATATTGGGTCGGTGCCTGACAAAAGCCTTGGAGGTGCGGCGAAACTAAGAACTTTAAGCCTCTATTACAGAGACGACACATCAGGGCTGCAAATGTATGCACGGTAACTGATCTCCAGGAAGGAGTTTCACACATCTAGAACGGGCGACATAGGATCGACTCTGGGAGCATCGGTAAGGGTTAAATAAAAAAAAGACAAAAAAACAATAAAAATAAGACATTCATCTTATTTGTAGAATTTAGCTACGAGTGATCTTTTGTATTTTCTCCACAACTACAAAACCACGGAGCATTAACCAAGAGAGATTGTCTCATAAAAAGATTTATTTTTTTTTTCCAGCCCAAATTTACAAAGGCAAGTTACAGAGTATTGTATAAAAAAGAACCATGGTAATGTACACTTTACACAAACTCTTGAGGGGGGGGGAGGGGAAAAAAGGAGGAGAGGAGGGGGTGAGAAAGAAGAAAGAAAAAAAAAAAAGTTCTGAATTTCTCACGTAGAAAGAAAATGAAGATATTGTAAACATCCTTGCAAGCACCGGCGCAGGTACTTTGGGGGGTCTTTGTGTGACGGTGGGCGGGTCGGGAAAGGAAAAGAACGAGCGAGTGTCTCTGTTTTCACAGAAGAATTTTTCAACTAGGCACCAACCGAGACGACTGCTGGCCAATAAATATACTTCACCATGAAACAAATACAGTCCTGCAAAATACAAGAGCCAAGCACTTTCCAATATGTTGATAGCAAACATTACTTTTTCTGGCTTTTTCATACACTTTAGAATATATGATTTTTCACTGGGCTTTGCTTTACTACTGAGATAACATTACTACTCTCCGAGAGAACAAATGCACTTGTCACAACCATTGTTTGATAAAACTATATGAATGCAGCCTGTTGGTACTAAACCCCACGGACTTTAAATGACAACATCACAGCTGCCTAGATTACCCTTACAGATTAATTACAAATCAAACACCACCACATTCAGCTTATTCATGTTAGCCATTCTTATTAAAAAAAAAAAAAAAAAAAAAAAGTGCGAAAAAGTCAAAAGACATACCGTCTTGCAAAAAAAAATTGGGGGGAGGTGAGAAACTTGCAATTTTTTTTTTTTTTTAAATGGAATGTCCCAAAAAAATCCAGAAAAATTGGAGGGCTGCGCAGTCAAATCAGATGTGGGGTGTCCTGGGTGTTTTGGGGTGCAAAGATTATTACATAAAGGAGGGGAAGTGACAACAATGGGGACAAGTGACTGCTAAAAAAAAAAAAAAAAAAATAATAATAATTGTGATTTAATGACTATTCTGTCTATAAATATGTCCCTGTACTTTTAATGCTTTAGGAGATTGTGGATACCCATGCGCTAAAAAAACAAAAATATATCTATTTGAGTAGATTACGGTGGGCGATTGTTCACCCCGAAACAAGCAGTAAATAAAACGTGATTTCTAACCTCTGAGATCTAGGAGAGCTGAATAATTTAAAGTAAAGTGTGACCTCTGTTGGAACACTCCACCTTTTACAATTTTTGGAACAAGGTTGGCGCACCGGGTTGAATTTACCTCGCGGCACACGGGTGATAAAAAAATCCGATTTATAAAAAAAAAAAAAAAACAACAACAAATTGTTCAGCTTCCTTGCACTTGAGCGGTGTTTGTAATGACGGTCCCCCTTTTCCCCGCTGTTTAAAACGTTTAGCTTCTGCTTCAGGCTTTTCAGCGGCTCAACCCGCTCCCCGCGGTGAGTTCATTCCGAGTGGTTCATGTTTGCGCTGTGTGAGAAAGAACTCTTCTCATCTTTTTTTTTTTTTTTTGGTTTCCCCTCCTTTTTTTTTTTTTGCTGAATTTTCTAATATACCAGGGCGGCGATTTTGTGATTTGATGGCACAGGCAGCGATCGAACAATAGAAAGATGTCTGCGGTTTCCTAGACTTGGTAGCTCTGTTCTGGACCGATCCAAAACAAAAACCAAAAAAAAATAAAAATAAAAATACAGATCAAGGGAAAACAACCGTGAGAATCGAACGGGCGTCACGGTGAAGCCGCATCAGCAAGCGAGGGGTCGAGCGACAACGTTAAAGCGCAGCCTGACGGACAAAATCGACTACAAACGAACGGCTGGGAGACTTGTTGACGGTGCTTCAGGGGTCTGCAGTCTGCATGTGTGTGTGTGTGTGTGTGTGTGTGGCTGAGCGGAGACCATTGCGACGTGTTGAAAAAGTTCCAGTTCCAGTGAATTTGACAAAGAAAACAGAAAAAAAAGAAGTAGAAGCTGGGGAGGAAGGGGTGGTGATGGTGGTGGTGGGGCTTGATGAACTGCAAAACTACTTTACAGAGACATTTTTCGACAGTCGGTTGCCGGGATGAATATAAACATTTAAGCACGTGAATGTAGGATAAACGTCTATATTACAGCAGATAAACACAGATCATTTTCACATTGTGTACAGAAAACAAACCTGATGGGTCGGACAGAGCGGAATCTTAACGGTTTTCGCGCCGACAAAGTCGAAGAAGCGCGGCTGGGACGGAAGGCCCTGCCGATTCGTCGCTTGCTGACGCGGCTTCACGGACGAACGCGAGCGAAGAAGAAGAAGAAGAAGAAGAAGAAGAAGACGATCGCGGGGGCGAAGCGGAAAAAACCGAGACCGGCGCCGGACGCCGAAGGGAGGAGAGTTCTGGACTAAAAAGTGATATTGACAAAAGCGAAAAGGTGATCAATGTTTATTTTTCCATTGAGGTGTATGCGGTTCCTTCGCAAAACATGGTGACATCATCCCCGGGAACAACAAACCCGGCGGGGTTCAAAGATGACGGGAAGTAACGACGACGAGGGAAAATGAAAAAAAAAACAAAAAACTTCAGTCTCAGGCTCTCGAGTCTGTGAAGAAAGCAGCTGCAGCCATATCCCCTCTCCCCCAAGAAAATATAGCCAAACATTTGTCAAGTTAAGGATATATTGTTGCTTCATGGCATACAATAAGCCAAAGACATACAGATGAAATCATCTCAACATCATTTACTTTTTGTCAGTCTTTAATTTAGTTCGACTCCCCTTTTCCCCGTCCGCAACCCGACTCCCACGAACCCCCCCCCTGCCAATTTCTTTCTGTTTGCGACAAAAAACAATGCAGTCGAAGAAAGAAAAAAAAAAAAAAGACGACAAAAAAAAAAAAAAAAAAAAACCTTCTCAGGCAGTCCAATAGTCTCTTTTTGCATTGTGTTTGTTGACAGTGCAAAGACTAGATAATCAGCGGGTTGTTGTTTTCCCCCTGCGCGTCGGGGCAGAGCGATGGCTTTGAACCTGGGTTTTTAAATCGGTCCTGTTACAGTCCAAGGTTTGAGATCTTTAAGGGTCACCTACGAGGGAAGGGAGGGAAAGAAACAAAAAAAAAAAAAAAAAAAAAGAAGAAGAAAAAAAAAAAAAGAAGACATTCTGCCGTGCCTCGGGGCAGAGGAACTAAAAAGATAGATAGAAACACCATTCAACTGATGTCTAAAAGGTAACACCTGGGAGATCCTTTTCTCATGTGAGCCAGTCACATGAATCTTTGCAGGGTTGAGGTGTGACGGTCAGGTTTCCCTGTGGGAGACAGAAGAGAAACACCTCTTTATTATCCTTCCGTCGCCGAGCTACGAGAAAGCGGGCGTTTTCGGGCCGCGTCCACCAGATGTCAGTGCAGGCCGCGGCGGCTTTGCGTGTCAGACGCCCGCTTCCGTGTTTCTATTATCCACACTGTGATCCTCTTGTCCTCAGAGGACCTACTTAGAATGGATGAGCTGAGGGGCTAAATGCTGCACTGCATATTGTACTCGACTGCAGCGCAGAAGCGGGGGGCTTTGTTTGGACAGGGATTTTTTTTTTTTTTTTTTTTTTTTTTTAATACAGGTTGCTGCCTCTTGAGTCTGAAATATAAATGTTTTAAAGGAAAGAGTGGAGCGGTGTGTTCTTTTCACTTTGAATCAAATACGAGGCGCGGATGAAGGAGCGATGCTATATTTTACACGGCGCTGTACATCTGTGTCACGACTCGGCGCTAATCTGCCTTGATATTTTTGGCTGGGGGTTCGCGGCGCGCCGTTCGTGTACAAGCGGCGCGTTCACAACCTGCGTTTGTCTGGTTAGAAAAACCCAGCTGTCAGTTTCACCTATTTGTCTCACACACACACATATATATATATATATATATATATATATATATACACTGCTCAAAAAAAATAAAGGGAACACTTCCTAGATCTAAATGAATGAAATATTCTTATGAAATACTTTGCTCTTTACACAGTTGAATGTGCTGACAACAAAATCACACAAAAATGATCAATGGAAATCAATTGTATCAACCCATGGAGGTCTGGGTTAGGAATCACACTCAAAATTAAAGTGTAAAAACAAACTCCGGGCTGATCCAACTTTGATGTAATGTCCTTAAAACAAGTCAAAATGAATGTGTGTTGCTTCCTGAGTGGACACTATGATTTCACAGAAGTGCGATTGACTTGGGGTTACATTGTGTTGTTCAAGAGTTCCCTTTATTTTTTTGAGCAGTATATATATATATATGCGCATGTTCACATAATTTTATAGATTGTTTTTCCAGGGGTGGGTTATTTTTCCCAGCTAATGGGTTCTTACCGTTCTCACCTCCGTGCCGGTGGGTAGAGGGAGTGGGTTGCTGCTTGTTGACCGGCAACAATAGCAGATGAGGAAAGACCTACGGCGGTTAAAAAATGTGCGGCTATCAGTGATATTTCCCGCCTGGGTTCTACATCTTAAGATACCTATTGGTTCGGATTACGGCAAAATTTGGGAGTTTTGCGCCCGTCGCCGAACGACGGCTGCTCTGCGCGCGCGGCGTCCCGGTCAAATACGTGCGGGCGGCTTTCGGTTGGTGCGGCGACTCCGGAACTGACCTGTGGCGTAGGACAGGTCATATTGGCCTGAGAGCAGGGGGTATCCCATGTGGTGGTGAGAGGGCATGATGCGTTGAGAGGGCGAGGAACGCGGCCGGTCCACGTCTCTTTCTCTTTCCCTTTCGCGCTCCCTTTCCCGGTCCCTGTCTCCGCCGGCGCCCCTGTCCTGCTCCCTCTCGTGGGGAGGCTTGTCGCCCACCGTGGGAGATTTGCTTTTGTATTGGCTGGCGTGCTGATGCAGGATATCCAGGGCTTTGGAGTCCGTTGCCATTTTGGTGACGGTGGGGCTGGCGCGAGATTTGTCGCTGCCCTCCTCACCTCCCGCCATTTTATTTCCGTACGTCGAAAAGGGATACGCTCCGGAAAGGTAAGAACCTGGGGTGACGAAGAACGTAAACGGTTTAAAAGCAGGTCGACACTGCGGCGAATGCGACGGCCGGTTGGAGGTCCGGCTGGCGGTCGGTCGGTTTAGTTTCCCCGGACGGAAAATAACATCTACGCCTTTTAATTGCGTCGAGATAAGCAACGCCAGAATATCGACACCTTTAAGAAGCGCTTTTGTCACTTGGGGGGGGGAAAAAAAAAAAAACCAAGAAAAGTGACGAGAAAAATGACTACATGCCCACCCCCTCTTCTATTAGCTAGATCGTAATCATTTGCTCCTGCTTTCAGTATCTCTGGGATGTATATGTAATTATCCACACTATTTTGGTCTAAAAAAAAAACAAACAAAACAAAACATCCCTAAGTGACTTCATCAGTGTAACTTCCTTTCAGATGTTAAAGCCTAAAAGGCCACTTCCCATCAAGACTTCTCCTGCAGAAATTACCCCGATTCCATGTCAAGCCCAGACAAGTGCCGCTAAGTGATTTGCAATTTTAATCATTACTGCTATTTCCTACAAAACAACCACAAAATTGCTACAAATTGCATCGAACCCACTGGGAGTTGAAGACACTCCAGACAGACAGGACATTAACTTGTTTGCTCTGGCCCGACGGTCGCCTCTCTGTCAAATTTCACGCGCGGCATCTTAAAAACGTAAACTCCGGTCGCCGGCGGAGTGACTGTTCTCATTAAGTTGTCACGGGAGCGTCGACGGCGCAGTGCTTCGGAACAACGCTTGAGCTGACGTCACCGGCCGAACGGGTTCGGGGAACGGAGGGCTGTTAAGAGTTAGCTACCGCTTGAAACTGTTGCGAGTCGAGTTTCCGAATAAAAAACAGGGAGGGCCATTCGTCTGATCGTATTCTAATTCCTCAGAGATCTATATCGCAAAGACATACCTGGGTAGTTCTGCATCATAACTGAAGGAATACCCCTGTATCCTGGATGGTTGGGGTCATAGCCTTGTCCATAGGGGTAACTGTTCATGTAGGACATGTAGCCTTGGTGCTGCGGTAGTGGTGATGAAAACTGCAAGAGGGGATTGGAACGAGAGTCTTTGCTCATGGCCCGGTGGTCCTCAGAGTTTATTCTAGGATCAGTACTTTCTTTGCCGTCCTCTTTGGGCCCACTTTGACTGTCCTTGGGTCGGGGCCTGTCGTCCTTTAGCTTACGATCCCGCTCCCGCTCTCGGTCCCTTTCTTCTTTCCATCGCTGCTGCTGCTGCTGGTGTTCGTCTTCGACTTGGACCTTCTGGCCCTCTGGGTACTGCTGGTGGTGGGCGAAAAAGAACTCAGCACACACTCGAAATAATCCCCGTAATCTACGCGTTAAATCGTTCATTGAATCGCTGTCCGCGGTAGCGCTCCGGCGGCGAATTTACCTGTCGGTACCACATGGCCTGCTCCATGCCGGGCTGACCTCTTGGCTCGACCGCTTGCTTCGAGTCGTCCTTGCCGTGGTGGCTCCCCTCCGTCAGCTTGATCTTCAGCCCCTCGGCCTGGTGGGACTTGGGATCCTCCACCTTCATGCCTCCCATGGACTTGGAAGACAGCTCGGAGGGGGACTCTCTGGACTTGGTCGGGGGCTGCGGCGTCTTCCCGAGGTCAGACTGGCTCGGCGCTTTCGAGAGGCTCGGTGGCATCGGGCTCTTTTGTTTCCAGTCTTCCTTCATGGAGGCCTCTTTGATGGCGACATCAGACTTTTTCTCGGCGGCGCGATGCTGTTCCGCCATCTGCCGCTGTCGCTCCTCGTACTGCTGCCGGTAGGCCGGGTTAGTGTTCATTAAGTGGTTATGGTAGGCCTGATCGTGATGGTACGCGTACGGCGGGACGTACGCGTACTGGTTGTAGTAAAGAGGCTGCATGTACATGTTGGATCGCTGTTGGATGACCGAGGGTTGCTGCTGCTGCTGCTGCTGCTGTTGTTGTTGCTGTTGTTGCTGCTGCTGCTGCTGCTGTTGCTGTTGCTGCTGCTGCTGCTGCTGCTGCTGCTGCTGCTGCTGCTGACCAGGAGTAACGCTATCCGGTTTTCGTTCCTCGTGAACTTCGACCTTGACTTTCTCTTCAACTTGGTCCGGGTCGTCATCCCTTTTGATCTTAGCCTGACCCTCGACCACCGGCGCGCCTGGATTGGGCCCACCGGGGCTGGGGTTGACATAATTGGGGGAGTAATAGGTCTCGTAGCCGGCGTAGTACGGGGAATCTTTGCTCGGGGTCTGGTTTGGAAAGAGCGCCTTTTTGACACTTTCTCTGGTGGTTTGGTCCTCTGTCCTGACTTTCACGCCCTCGACTTTCCCTTCGCCGTCCTCGCCGGCGTCGGAGATATCCGAATACGCCGGGCTGTGGGTTTTGACGGAGGAGTTGTCGGCACCGTTCTGGTTGACCATGTGCAGCGGCGTGAGAGGTTGCGGCATTCCGCTGCCGTCGAGCCTGCTGGCGACGCCGATGGACGGGCTGGGAGCGTTGTCCGAAAAACTGTAAATCTTGTCGGCCTCAGCCTTGATGCTGGCCAAGCGGCTCTGATGAGGGTCTGAAGAGCCGTTCAGAAGCCCTTCCCCCTTGTTCCCTTGCTCGGACGGTTCGGGGTAGGGTAGCTTTCCTTCCTCTAGTTTCCCTCCCTTTCCCGGAGGCTTGGGGCTGTCGGCCTCCTTCATGCCGTCTTTTTTCTTCTTGTCTTTCTTCTTCTTGTCCTTGGAGGTGCTCGAGGGCGGCTCCCCGATGGCCGGGGGTTTAGGCTGCGCGGCTTTCATTTGGGGACTTTTGGGGATTCCTTGCATCATCGGGGTCAGGCCCGGGGAAGAATTTGGGTTTCCCGGGGGAAAAGAATACATCTGCTGGGACGTTGTTGAGCCGGGGCCCACGGGCCGCGGCGACTTCATGTTTTTCTGCGCCATTTTATCGGCCTTCGTGCCGGCGCTAGCCTTTTTGGACTTATCCGAGCCTCTCTTTTCATCGACGCCGTCATTGCTGGCCTCGTCGGTGAGGCACGGCCCGTCTTCGCACCCGTCCATCGGCGCGCTTCCCGTTTCCGGATCCGTCTCCGCCATTTTCTTTTTG
This sequence comes from Fistularia commersonii, assembly GCF_037954325.1. Classification (NCBI taxonomy): domain Eukaryota; kingdom Metazoa; phylum Chordata; class Actinopteri; order Syngnathiformes; family Fistulariidae; genus Fistularia; species Fistularia commersonii. The sequence goes on from NC_141286.1 coordinate 21,575,821, forward strand.
CCCTGCTTGCCGCCGAACTTGCCCGGTGACGGGGAAGGGCTCTGCGCGTCAAAATTCCTGCCTTTGGGCGTGACCGAGCGTGCGGGGGACAAGCATCCCTTCTGCGAGATCGACGCGCCGTTGCAATTCCCCGGATCCGGGTGAATGGTGGAGTCCTCGCCATACTCGCTGTCCACGTCTAACTCTAACTTGACGTCGTCGTCATTGTGGGCACGGGCTTGGTGATACTTGAGACCGTTGATGTGCTTGTACTTCTTGTTGCAGTTGGGATGCGGGCAGTCGATGAGGACGGGCGAGGGGCAGCTACGATCCAGGGGGGGCGGAAGCGGTTCGGTCTTGATGGAAGGAATAAGGAGGCCCGCCGGGCCGACTCCTCCGCTGTTGGAGTTCGTCCTCATGCGCTTGTTGCCTTTGGTGTCCTCAGAGCTGGAATTGGGCTCCATGTCCGAGGCCGGTTTGGTCTTTCGTTTGCCGGCCGAGGACGGGCTGGCCTTGATGTCCTCCGTGTTGCTGTTGGGCGGAGTGCGGCGCTCCGACGGCGTCTGGCTGCCCCTGCGGCCCTTGCTGTTGGAGGCGGCGCGCGTCTTGTTGTTGGTGGTGCCTTTGTTATCCGACGAGTTGCTGTTCTCGTTGATGGGAGTGTTGCTGTTCGGCCTCATTCGCTTCCCTCGACCGCGGCCGTTCCTCATCTCCAGATCGCTGGTGGGCGACTCGCAAAACCTGCGATTAAAAAGAAATATCGTCGTGTCAAAACGTGCTTATTAAACCCGATGAAATGCAATTTCGGCCGGCCCGATTTTTTTTTCGAAGGAACCGAAACACTCGGCATTCCAGGGAGAAACCGAACGCAATCCCGACAACATTAAGTAGCTACAAATAAGGGACGGGATTTCGTCTTTGTCGTGGAAGAGGGCAGGAACGCGACGATTAGACGGGAAATTGTATCCGGGACGGGCCAACGACCAAAACACCACATACGCATCCGTGGGGCCACAAAAATACTGGAGTAAAATGAACCATTGTTTCTCATCAATGCAGAAATAATCAGCGGAGCAGAAATATTGTTACATATTGCATCTGAACTGCCATGCGTTACTCTTCTACTTTTTAATTTTTTTTTTTTTTGGTAACCTCTTTTTAATTACTTCATGTGTTAAGCCGTAATTTTACAAAGTAACGACACCCACACTGATCATCCGAATCACAATCAAATCATCAGAGGCAATTAAATAGAAGAGGGTTAATACAGGGATCAAGAAGACTGATCAATCAATCACTAAGTATTCTGCCCTGTCACAATAACAATCTGTTACGATGGCGAAAAGACCGAATCGGGACTATGTCCATTAAAAGTCTACCCTTTGACTTTTGTTTTATTGGAAACCGTTAAATTACCCCTGGCGAGGTTATTTTCTCAAACAATACCAATCGGTCTTTTGTGTAACGATGAGATGAATTTGATCAGAGCGAGGAGACGTAAAAACATCTTTTTCAAACTTGTGCGTACAAGAGGTCTGTGTAAATTCCAATTTTATGGCTATGTGGAAACCGCAGCTCTGTTCCCGCCCCCGCAGAATGTACACATCGCATATTTTAAGTGCCGCTAACTACGCGTTTAAAATGGAACGACTTTCTGAGCGAACGGCGTGCGGGACATAATTTTTTAAAAGACACCGGTGAACATTCCATCTGCTACGTAATCAAAACAGAGAGCCGTTCAAATACTTAAAATACTGTTTGGTTTCATCTCTCTATATTAGTAATGTAATTATTCTGCTGCACAGCGGTGAAAGCAATCTGCGGAGAAGAGAAATACGGGGCTTGTATGGCTCACAGCTTCCTCCGCTAGTCTCTCCAAACATTTTCAGCCCCAGCAGGGGATGTTAATACATCCGTAGTTTGACAGCGGTTAGAATTTAGACTCATTACAAACCCAACTTTATATTCAGCCCTTTCACTGCCTTCTGAATTATTAATGGCTTGTACCTAATGTAGTTCTTCTACTTTGCTTTGTGCACACACTGCCTAACAACCCGCTCATTATGCGAGCCAAACCCAGTCTTATTGTGACATTGGTTGACATTGACACGACTGTACGCGCTGGCGTGGCGATATAAGCGCTTTATTACCACCGTACTTTGGAAACGCATTCCGAACGCAGAGCGGATTTATATTCCGATCGGGACTTTTGCGGCCGACGACCGCCCGCGGCAGCTATATCGGTCTATACGGATCACTGAGCCTAATGAAAGCGTTTCATTTAATGTTTGGCTATATTTTTTATCAAACCTTTTCTTAATGACTTAATATGTCACGGCGATGGATCGGCCGCGTAATCAAAACGTGCTGGTAAGTCGTAGCGATGGAACGGTTTGTTCACTGGCCCATAATGCGTCATGTCACATTTTGATTACATTGCCGATACACGGCGGGATGCTTAGCGGGATTGGAACCGCGGGGTTACATTTCAGCTGTAGCCCCCGACAGGCACGGGGGAACGCTTTAACTGCAGAAAATACATATCTTATTGTTTTTCGCCGTCGCTCGATCCCGTCAACATGGCACAGCGAACAGCAAATTTAATGAAAACCGAAGTATCACGAGTAGTGAAAGGTCCAAGACTTGTTCTGGCTGAGTGCGAGCAGCCTGCAAACAGCTGAAGTGTAAAGATAGATATCCCAGCTATCTGTTAAAAATAGCTAGCTGGCTTTACTTTCTTGATATTTATAGGAAGAGGGTATATGGCCAACGGATGCTGCTAATTTCATTTCTTTCTTTTTGTCGTGGACCTCCCATAAACCAAGAGCAGACGATCTTCCGTGTCCATGATGGACCTTAATGAACTGGATATAGTCCGGTGGCTTCTTCCTCTGCCGTTAATGCTCTTGAATATCGGGAGGAGGTCATTAAAATCGGTTCTGAATCTTACAAAAGGCGAGTAAAGAGCAGATAGAACCGAAGTAATGTTCTCTCTTCAAAGACGTTTGTTTTACTTAATCGCCGAACTAATAGAATTATATAAAATCGCAACACATGTGACACTGCGGCTTTGTGTCGGGGGGGGAAACAAACATTTGGCCGATAACTGTTCTTCGCAGACTGGCGTCTTGGTAAATCTTCCCATTTAGACCGCTGCCTCCAGGCAGACCAGCCTTTGGCCGATGAATCCTCTGTCCACAGGCTTGAGATAAAAGACCCTTTTGCTTGGATTCCCTTAAAATGTCGCTGAGAGGCTCGGCCACTTTGCAAGCTCTGTTTACACTAAACCAGACAAAGCTACTTGTGAGTAATTTTTCATGCCAGAATAATGCAATCAGAGGCATAATCTGCAAAGTATTGACATCTCTTGTGATGTTTTGCCAGCTCTCCCTTTTACACGGATGCTGATTTGGCTCCGTAACCACCGGCAACCCCCCCCCCGCCCACCCCCGCCCTCTTCTGTCTTTGTGCATTTGGCAAACAATGGGAGATAGAAAAAAAAAAAAAAAGTCACAAAATTCCAGAAAAAGGATAGGACAACAAAAAATGGATTAAAAAAAAAAAAAGAAAAAAAAAAAAGACCCAAAACAAAAACGAAACAAACAAAAAAGATTGGACGTTTGTATTTATTCGGCAAAATAAAAATTTGTCATCTCTAAATTGTTCAGTGTCTGAGCGTCTGAGTATCTCCTGTAACATACAAGGGACTTAACATCCTTATCAAGAAGCAAACTCATCATCCAGTGTCTGCTTCAAACAACCAAGATATCATGTTTTTTTCCCCTTCTTGGATAAATTCCTCCGGTGTGTGGAGTGTGTGAGGAGTTGTGAAATACACAATCTTCAGAAACAACAGGAACATGTATGAACCAATTTTATTTTATTTATCATCCAGCTGTTAAATGCCAGTCGTTCACCGAATTTTGTTTGCTTTTCTGTGACGTGATACGGCTTTTATTTCAACGCTGTATCTGGCCTTTGCTTTCTTACATGCCCGTCCTGTCACGAAGCGGAGCTTTATTGTACTACAGAAAGAAACATTCAAACAAGGCGGCCTCTTGTTGAACACGTGTCCGCTGATGTAACAAACGCCGAGAAATGGATCATAACAGGATAATAACTTACCGAGGTGGGGCCCAGTCGTGCCGCGTACAGTCCAAAAGGGTTCCCACGTATGTCTTGTTTCTCCACGTGACATTGACCACTAGCATACCTGTGAGAAAAGTTGAAAATGATTAGATTTGTGATTCCCTACCGACAAAAGCTAACAGCAAATGACCCATTTTTTGGTCACGCATTCTTTGATATTCTAAGCGATGTGAGTTGCTGGGTGCGGTGTTATAGATTTTCCAAACATATACGGATTCAAAAAACATAGGTTATACTGCGAAGGATGATCTAACTTTTAATAGTAATTCGTTGTTTTGTAGAAGCAGCTCCTTTACCGTGCAGCCCAGATATTGCCGACACAAAGGGGAGCATGCGCTCGACTATTTACTATTTATACCGCATTCTTAAAAAGTAAAGCGAGAAACGATTAACCAATTTATTTTTAGAGGTTAAGCTGACAAATGACAGCACAGGACCAGCTCCTGTTTTAATCTGCCTGACTAAGACACATCTGAGTTGGCGTGAATTCAGCAGCGCTCTGTCTGCGCTGCACAATCTGGCCTATTCCGAACGCGACACCTGACCTTGCATTTAAAATCTAAACATAGTCCCGGGTTCGGGCCCGCAACTTTCTCCTGTGTTTTCACTTGGAGTAACTAAACACTGCTCGTCTGGCAACAATGTCGCAGCGAGTCATGGAAATGTCACAGTCCAGTATAGGGTTCTGTGCGCGCTGAACTGAACACCGAGGCGGATGCCACTTCGATAGCTTGAAGTAACAAAAAAAAAAAAGGCAGGAGGAAAGAAAAAAAAAAAAAATCCCATTGAAGGTCAGTTAAAATGAACAGCCTAGCAACAGTAGGATGTCAGGCTGCAGAATCATGTAAAAGTAAATCATGGGCCAAACAGCTTTGGAGGATTAGGAGCAACTACAGTCCAAAGGAATTTATCACCCCCTCCATCCCTCTTCACTGTGTGATGGTGACCTCAGCATGCCACTTCAGCACTGCAGAGAAACTGGACGCTGCGGTGAGCTAACTTATCTAATGGCACAGGAATGCTGGCTGGCAACTTCCATCCCTCCAAGCATTTTATTAGCTTAGGAAACCTCTCTTGCTCACCTCTTTTTCCCCTCTCTCCTTCACCCTCACCTTCATTTCCTTTTTTTTTTTTTCTATGGTACAACAATTCCTGGCTTACGATCTTTTTTTTTTTTTTTGGCCTCCCACACATTTCATAGTCACAGTGTGGACTTTATGTTTCTCTTCCTGCTGTGGGCAAAAAGAGACAAGTATGTTTACAGGAACCTGGTGACACTTGGCTGCAAGTCTCTTCCTTCACGCTATGACCTGAAAACGCCGGCGCCGGATCCAACTGCAAATGTCATTTGTGAGTGTGCAGGTTAGTGGAGAGCTCCTCAAGTTCAGACTTCTGTCACATTAAAAGAACCCAGACCTTTTTTTAAAACACCTTCAACAGCCCGCCACGTAGGCTCTCCAAACACTCCAGCATGTAATGGCTCTGGCAGCTGGTTGTGGCAGGATTTAAAACAAGAAAGGGCAAACTGACTGGCCTTTCATGACGGCTGGAATGTACTCACGACTTTCCCCTGGCTGAGGCGCTGGATGAGAAAGCGAGAGAGCATGAATTGGATTTTAGGGTTCCTACGCTAATTAAAAGGGCTTGAAAGGAATACTTCGAGATTTTTTTTTTTGGGGGGTGGGGTGGGGGGGGAGTATAGTCCTTGCTGAGAGTAAGACAGGGGGATTAATACTCTTTGACCCTCGCCAATAAGTTAATTCACGAAATGTCGCACCTGCTTGACCAAAAAGCAACAACTTCGGGAATCTCCGTGACCGGGTTCACAAGCACGTTGGCTCTCGTGAGTTTTACGGAGCGAAAACATCGTGCACTTTGCACTGGGTGTTCGAGAAGCCGGCCACCAAAAATAATGCGGCGGCCAAAAACAGCTGCGCCGACGACTGCATACCTCCGTCACTTAGATCGCGGACATCGACGAAAGAAAATAAACACAGCGGTGCGCTAAAACTTTGTGGAGCTTCATAAACGTGCCAGACACAGAGGCGTTGTAATTAACTGCGCATTAACTCGACGCTTTTTTTTTTTGTGTGTCCACACTGGCAGAAACTAATTAAAACCTTTGTAATCAATCAATCGATAAAGCTGTTACACATGGACTGGCCTATCACTGGGAATGCGTGTCGAAGCGCGAGCCGCCGATGACGTGCCATAAACACCGGCGCCAAAAATGCTACACAAACCCTTTTAACACTCAACATGACGGGTCACATAGCCTTCAACAAACACTTCGGCGCTTTTTTTTTTTTTTCCGCATCGTTCTTTAAATGCCTTTTGGTAGACTTTCTCTCCTGTAGCGCCACCTTTGGAGTTCCTTCCCTCCGGCCACCCGCTACCGCTGCGCCCGTGCAACTCCGTAATCCTGTCAGAGGGGTCCTTGGCTTCTGGGTCACCACAGAACCCTGCCATACTTTCTCCGAATACTAATAACACAGTTGCTGGGACATTAAGCGGGGCTTCCCAAGGACGCTGAAGAAAATTGGGCTACATGTTAGCTCAGATGGGAATGGTGCTAAAAATGATTACTGACTCAAAAATTGCAGGAAGTTTATTCAAGATGTTTAGAAAAGGCTGCAGTTTAGATAAGTATTTCACTGCTGGAAAGATGGGTCCTTCGATAAAACTCCACAGTCGGCGCAGCGCGGAAAAGTGGAATCGGTGCCACCCTCCCTGAGAAATATAAAAAAAAAAAAAAACAACATAACCCAAAGATCACACAGAACGCGCCGGGCTTATTGACTTGCACTTGGGACTGTAAAACTCAAGTGTCCGTTACTTAATATTGCTCTACAGTTCCACTTTTAATTTGTACTCAAATAAAAGACACAGGTGGCTATGGTCAGAGACTAAAGAGTTAATTTCCATAAACCACTCATACCTTGTAGTGCTACAAAGGACTATCAAAGTCTCCTTTAAATATTTCAGTGTTTTTAAGCAGGAAGTCTTGTTGGGGGGGGGAAAAAAAAGAAGAAAAAAAAAAAGAGCCGATGATCTAATTTAAGTCCTCGTCTGTGGATGGATGCCATCATTAGATCTAATAAAACTCACTCTTTCATAAGTGAAAGTGATTTTCATTAAAGGCACTTATCAAGTAGCATCATAATTGGGATATTCTATTCCATTTCTAGGCCACGGCGTTTGAAGTAAACACTGCCTGAATTATTCAAAGCTAGAATAAGAGGGACCATATTTGAAAATATTTTTACCTCCTGTTTGAAATGCGGTCTACTTCTTTTCACTAATTGTTTGCTCTGCTTAGAGGCAATTATCTCCCGAGAAGAAAAGAAAAAAGAAGCGCTGCGCGTCTGAATCCCCAGGAATGAAAATATAACATTTAAAGAGAAGTGACTCTTCCCAAAACAAGCATCATATTCCTGGCGCTTGAGGATCGAACGCTACATTTACAGACAGATCGCACACATACCTGGAAAGAAACTGACTTTTGGTGGATGACGCGGTGTTATTTTGAGAACGGAATCGTGAAAACCTTACAAGCCGTGCTTATAAGTGCAATGCCGATTAATGCGATTGCTAACGCGACCTACGGTTGGGAGCTAATGTACGATTGTAACGGGGGGGGGGGCTTCTTATATCTCACATACGGACGGATTACAGCGTGCAGTTGTTTGACTTTGACGCGCAGGGTTACGGCGGCCGCTCTGACATGATAGGAGCTCGTGACCGATGGGTAAAAAGCCCTGTTGTGATGTCTGTTTTTTTCTGCAACGTGTGTGAGAGAGCTCCTCTGTAAAAGCAAGACTGAGCCCCGCTCGCCCTCCCCACCGCCATCTTATGGTTGCTAATTTACTGTGTATCTGTCCTCGGGGTATAATGGTGTGTTATTTGTCACCAACCTTTCTGGTTCAATGCTCGCAGTCATACGGCGGGTGCACAGCCGTGCATGATGAAAGGAAACATTAACATTGCCACATGAGGACGACGGTTAACGGCGATCGGATGCAAGATCTTGTTTATCATTTACATTTTTCTCCTTTTTCATAGACGGCCAAGCGTCTCGCGGTGCCACACAATGGAATGAAGACATGGGGTCCGACAGATTTACTGGCATTACAATCTGTTCGAATGCAAACAAATCTAGCCTGATACGTTTGCTCGCTGCCTGTGCATTTTCACCCTTTTTACCGGACTCCCGTTTAAACTCGATTATCATTTCTATACACATGTATTTTCAATCTTGTAGCGTGGCTAATCAGCCAAAGAAACACCACAGGGTATTCACCGAAATAATGCTGAAACTCCCACTGTTGAAACTGGGAAGCAGCTGGTAGACTTCCAAATCCACTAACCACAGTTAACAAGAAAAGTAATTCCCATTTCAAAAATTTCACAAAGCTCTTATTACAGACATCAGATGTTGAATGAGGAGAGTATTCAGTCTGATCACAATGTACTCCTCAGTCGCAGGTACCGTGAGGTGAAATACGGTGACTGCTTGATGGAGTTTTGACAGCTTGGAGGTCAACAAATGATGTCATTCCAAGTATACGTCTGAGTGGGCGGAAATAGCAGAATATCCAGTGTTATTGCCGTATTTCTGTTACATTTTAGGAACGCTCCTGATCCCGTCGGGGCAAACGTGTGTGTCGAGTCTTTCTAAACACTGAAAATCCGTTGACGAATCACCCTAAACAAACGTCCCTGTGGCATAAAGAAACTGAAATGATATTCCGGGGCCAGATTCTTTGTTAATACACTCGCACAAATATGCACAGCACACACACACACACACACAACGCAACAGGGCCGGTTTGAGCCAGGTTCCCTCTTCACTCCCTCTGGAGTGGTTCCTCGAGACCAAACACACTGAAGTTCAAAGATCGGAAAATAAAAGTTGATCGCCGGAGCGGCGGCTCTTTTGGGATTTGCTCTCGAGGGGAAGGTTGCTATGGGTTGAAGGAAAGAGGCCTGAATGATGTGGGCCACCCCTCCCCCCCCCCCCGCGCCCGCCTTTGTGACAGGCTTATTAGGGTCACTCAGGACAGCTGAGTGAAGCCCACGTTAATGAGAGGAACTGGCCCGTAATTTCACCGCGCGTTGTCTTTCGGTGCCATCCAACGACAAATGTCAGGTCTCCTTAGGCACCAAACTGTACTTGTATTGGGTTACTTGAACAAAAGGGAGAAATTAAGTCTATAGCGCACGGTGCACAATGTATGGGTGACTGCTCACTCCCGTCCCCACCTCCCCTTCGCCCTCCTTAATGCATTTCATTGGGTTGCGTCGGGGCCAAATACCGGGTCCCCGCCGTCCTTCCCTCGGTAAAGTCTGCGTCGGCCGCAAGTTCGCCGGCTAACCTCGCCTTTGCTCCGACTCAACAGGAGCTCGGTGGGGTTAATGGCATTTTTACTGACTGACCTTGTCAAAAGGCCTTTGTTATCTCCGAGAATAGGAGATCACTTTTGCGTAATGATAGGGTTTGACATTATATGTCTGTTCTCGCAAATGTCAAAGCAAAGCCTCCCGCCTGCCCTGCAATGTGTGGTGAATATGAGCGACTCCCGAACAAAAAGGACTTCGGTTAACAAAACACTTCAAATGATTACATTAAGCAGACACGACTATAACAAATACCACAAAGATAATCATGTCAATATTGACGGTTTTGTATCCTGCTATAAACAGCTCTTAGCTTTCACAAACACACTCGCTGCAATAAGCACAACTAATGAAGGAGGCATGGAAAGGAGAGAGTGAGAACAATGTGAAGAAAAAAAAAAAAGAGAGAGTCTGCATTCATTATAAAGAAGATAAGAGATAACCGGGTGCTGCCATCAGCAATGACTGTTACACTGATAAATGAAGCATTTGAGCATTCAAGTGCCTGAGCCTGTTTCCGGCAGTCCATTTTAAGAGCGCTTCTATACTCATTGGACATAAAATGAAGCTGAGCGTGTCTTCTTACGTAAGTGTCGGAATACAGTTGAACGACAGAACAAATATAAAAAGCCGGGTGGATCAAAATGTGGGAAAAAATGGCATGAATCGCTTAACACAAAGGATAGCGGTAATACTGTGGAATGTGGCACTTTGACATGTAACTACTCATTGAAGATGCCCACAAGGGCTAAAGTGACGAGTTAGTTATTATAAGTCAATAGATTACATTTCAATATCCTTGAGCAAAGACGTTATATAAGGGTATTGCTTCCTGACGCATATTTAGAGTTAAATAAAATCTTGGTTGACAGAGGAGCGCTCTTAGTGCAACACAAACTGAAGAGCTGCGTGAAACGCCGTCCTTTTCTTCCTTCAAAGTGATTAAAACACGTGATTGTCACATTTCAAATTACATGCAAGTCGTGATGACGGGCAATATCTGGATTATATGGCTCAACGACATTATCGTAGGACTTGTGGATTTCTAAATATAAATGAGGCCTTAAATGGATTTGAGGGGATGCAATCCAATATTCTACCCTCTTGTTGACGCGGTGATACATTTGTGATCTGTGGCAAATGGGAGAAACAATTGAAACGGAGTCGTGTAAAATCGGACTCGCGGCTGCTGCAAATTTACGTCTCGTTTCGTTGACGGCAAAAAAAAAAAAAAAGCAATATGGATTGAGGAACAGATCCTAGGATTCAAAAATATGCAGGAAGGAGCAGTGCACGAACGGCGATACAGTGGATGTTATTTTGGATTTCACAGCGACGGACGGGACTCGCTTTGCCTTGTCGTTTTTCATGCCGCAATCTGGCTCATGAGAGGTAAAAGTGTGAAGTCTCTCTCGCTGACAAGAATAACAGCCTGTGAGAAGGTCAATTCTCTCATACCACTGAGAGGCAAAAGAAGAGTGCATTAGTATGCTTCCCACACCGTCACGGCATTATCGGCCTCACGCAGTAGTTTCTCAAAAAAAAAAAACATCAGAGCATGTTTATTCTGACAGGAACGGTGCATCAAAAACACAACGGCCACGGATGGAACAACTGAAATGTAAATATGTGACATCTCTCTCGGCTTGCGTTTATTACCGTAAAGAATTTGTGGCGGGGTGAGCGGCAGTCTTCTTAAATGTCATCGGGGTTAATCTACAATCTCTCTGTTAAAGCAAACCCTCTGGTGTTTTTCCTGAAAGGAGGTGGTGCCGAGATTAAGAGACAGGTCTGCCAAAAGCACATTACTCAAGCTCTCGTTGACATGTATATAGCAAACATGATATCTTATGACAACCACTGGCAAAGACTACAATTCCTGCAGGCATATGATTTATGTTTCAAGCCTTGTGACATGCTTGGAAAAAAAAAAAAAAAAAAAATGTTCCCAGCCAATTAAGAGCAGAAAGAGTCTCACTCTTTGGGGATTGACTTCGCTCGGGCGCCATCTTGCAAAACCATCCGAGTACTAAATATGACCGGCTTGACAAAACGTCCGCCCTCAAAAGATCGGTGAGTCATCTATATCTTGGGTTTCTTTACCATGTCATTTCCAAAACATGTTTAGGAGCCTTGGAGAATTCCTTTCAACGTGGTGTGTCCGCCCCCCCCCCCCCTTGGAAAGCGGCCATGTCCACTCTTGCATAGTACACACTGATGAGGGTAAAGATTGGCTTGGTGAGGTGGAAAGTAAAGGCTGCAGCTAAAAACTGCCAAATGAAAATCCACAGACTGCAGGCTAGAAAAAGAGAAGAGGCGCGGCATTTTACTTCGATTCCTTTTCAACATGCCATCTTCCTAAGAACGGTCTCTCCCGGTTTATTTCTCCATAATTCGTCCTCTTGATTATTCCGCCGAGATCCACGGGTCTCCCGACAATGCTAACTCCAATTTCAAGGACAGTTAATACGGTGAGTGCACAGCAAGCAGTCACCGCTTGTGCCTTTGTGGGGAAAAAAAAAAAAAATTCAATGAGGCCAGTGACAGCTGGTCTTCAAAAGAGCAAGGAAGTATAGCTGGCAAGTCAACTTCACTGCTATGTGCCCTTTTCGTACAATATTCCTCCTCTCAATTCTCTGACAGAATAGGGGGGAAATAGAGCAAAAGGGGGGAAAAAAAAAAAAAAAGACATCACAGAAATGTTTACATAGGAATATCCGTTGTGCGTTGACCCCTTCGCTATTCGGATGCCATACGGCGCTCGGCTTCAACACTTCAGTCAGTGCACACGACGTTGCAATGATGTAATGTAATGTGTGACGCATAAATAATCCATGGGACAAACATTCATCACAAACAGCCTGTATTATTTATCTATTAGGGAGCTTATGGAGATGTGGGGCCTGCTTGGGGAATAGCCTGCTGCGTCGTGCAGGTTAAGAGTGCTGTTCCGTGTGTGTGTGTGTGTGTGTGTGTGTGTGTGTGTCTTTGGGGGTGGGGATACACTGGCATTGAGCGGCAGTGTTTGGCCGAAGGGGCCCCCTCTGTGTTCCCTCTACCCCGGAGCAGAAGCCAAAACATTCTGGGCTGTGTTTCAAGAGCAATAAACTTCTCCAACGTTTTAGAGATGACATTTGGAGGTATCAGCATGCTAAGCCCAGGAGGGGTTGGCCCATTGCTATGCCGACACGACCCCGGGAGCCGCCACCGCCTCGCCTTTGCGGATAGGATTTGTGTCAGTTCTGAGCCTCGAAATACCCTCCGTCCCCATGTTTGCGCGCTTGACTGACAATACAACAAATACTAACTCCTCCACACCTGTAATGACCTTTTTCCCCCCCCAAATATACAGCCCTGGATTCATTAATCACTGTTGCATTTTTAGGTTGGATAAGCATTTTTTTTTTTTCCCCCCCTCTAACAAACGGCTGCTATTTGTAACCGGCTTATTATCCACTTCCAGCTGAAAGGGCTGCTATGTCTGATTCCAAATTACACAGAGTGAATGATTTCTTTAGACTCATCGGCCAAGAGATTCTTGTCAGCCGTGTCCAAAGGTCCGGCTTCTGCGGTCACATTTTCTTTGTAGTTGAAGTCACTCGCTTCCTCCTCATCCATTTCTTTCTCTGGCACTGGGTGACTCGGGTGAAGCGCGGACAATTACTAAGAGCCTGTTGTTCATTTACTCCCACAAGGCTGAGAGGCAGAGGTGATGAAGCAGCTGTTGGTTGGCATGCTAAATGAAAGGCACACATGCGCACTCGCATGTGTGCACACACAGTGCATGCCTAAACAACTCCGTGTGAGACTTGTCATGCAAAGAAGTGGGGAACTGTTGTGCTTCGTTGCTAATCAGGACGTCTCTACTCCGTCTTTGGGGCCTTTGTTGCCTCTCTGGTTCTCTGCCTGGGTTTGCTTGGTTTCCTCATTTGGTTCTATTCTGTTCAGTTGCCCCACAGTGAGCAAAGTCTGCTTCCATAGGTCTCCGAGGGAAAACAGCGGAGTGCTACCGCGTCTTGATGGAAGCGGCATCTGTGTCTCTCCATTTAAAAACTTGCCTGTGGGTTGTTAGTGGCTAGTTTAATGACAGAGGGAATCTCCGTGTTGTTTAATGCGGTGTGCAAAATGCAATACAGTGAAGGCTAATAAGAAATGACCTCTTCGACGGTCGAAATGCAAAGTGATAGCGCAAGACATTTCAACAAGTCTTTACAAGTTCTGCTCCTCTACCGTAATTAAGACTTAAATATGATACCTGCCTAAACTGTCTTAATACCTACATGGTCGTTTGTGCTCGCAGTCTGTGGGAACTAAAAACAGGCCTGGTCTCTTTTGGCCCCCTCACTCAACACTTTTGTTGCCAGGTGAACACCTGCTGGATGTTTTTGGGACCACCAGGTATGTCAGCATGTCCCTGTACTTTGGAATATCCATGAAGTCTGAGCGGTTCACGTTGTTTCCACGAGAACGCTCCACAAGCCTCGATCAATAATCATATTCTTTGACGCAAGACAGATGCGCTGCGATTCCAAGCATCAACCGAAAGGAATTGCACTACTTCAACATTTTTTTTGGCACCATAAGTACATAAAGTGTTCATTCAGATTAAGCGTTTGTCATGGTTATTGTCAAAAACTATCACGATGTAGAGTAAAAAGTAGCCTTCCGTCATGGCTATCCTTTTTTGGGAGGTGATAAGAGGACATGAGAAGGACTTCGGTTTCATCCCCTGAAAATATATACAGTACAACCGTCTATGGAATGGTCTCCACTGGGTGCAAATGGACAGTATGTACGGTATGTGTCTCTGAGTTAAGTGGTGTGGGGCGATCGGAGTCTGAGATGCGCGTATTAAGAGAAGGCTTGGCGTTAATTATTATGTTATATACTTGGTCTTTATAGAACTGAGGATATGCGGTCCAGAAATGAAAACGGAGGGAGCTGCGTTCAATGTTGGATACGTTTAACCCTTCAAATGTACGATTCAAATGACTCAAGTGTTCAAAAATGAAAACTTGCAGCGCCGCACCCTAAAATTAGTCATCCCCCTGCCCGTCATCTGGCTCATCAGCTCCTCTGGACACTGGACAATCTTGCAAATACGCAAACAATAACAATGAACTTGTTGGGGAAAATGCAACGGTCATCAGTGGGGATCAAATGTACCGAAATGTACCACTGCCTTCTTGTGAGGTTTCGATTGTCTGTTGCAACTAACTGCTTTCTGACAACTAAATCCGGCAACTCAACCGGAGGCTCCTCCTAAATGGGAGAAGTGTGTTGCACAGCAAGACACAGAGGTCAATGGCAGCCCAAAACCCCCCAAGTATCATCATACCCAATGGTAAACCGTGACCAGAAGGAAGCCTGTAAGGTATTACAGATGTGGTGGTGCACCGTGATATACCATCAAAAAGCCTGCATTCATTCATCCAGCAGATTAGGTTAGTGTTATTCTTCTGGAATGTCAGTGATTCTGACTGAGTAAAGAGTATTCGACTACTAGAATATTAATTAATGTTACACTAGCAGATACCACAATTGTCAGCAGCAGCCATTTCTGTTTTGTCTAGATCTCCATGCTGCCAGTTTTCAAACGAACAGGAACACTGCAGGTACGCGGCTGTCGATTTCAATCCCATTAAACATTTGCTCAAACATGAAGATTTGACACGCAAACAATGAAATACAGTACACGCGGTTGAAATCGAGGTGCGTGACTGGGCACAATGCTGAGCGGGTTTATCCTTCCTTTGCTTCCGTTGCAGGTCGAATGAATGGCGGCACACATCTCTCATACTAAGTACAATGGATCTCAAATCACTGGGGAATCTTTGCCCTTTAATTGCAAAACAAATCGTTATGTCAGTTTCAAATTGTACTGCCATATGCACTGGGCGGCAGTAATACGGCAAACTTGACAACGCCACCACGGACGAGGCTTCTTCGAAGCCAGAAGTGGAAAAAATGTTTGGTTGCCATTTGCTGTTTGAGCAACGACTAGATCTGTATTAGCTGCAAGCAATATTCATTCCATACCCATCGCAACAGGCACTTCACTAATAGGTTTAAAACATGATTTACAGATGGACTTTGTAGTGTCAGTGTGCTTGCTCGGACTGTCGGCTGCTATATTTCACTTTGTGCATCAGCTTAACAACAATCCACGGACAGTCAGCAAGAACACTTGTATTTTCAGCCAACTCTTTCTTTTTTTTTTTCCCCCCCTCTTGTCATGAAAGATGCAGTGGGAGGACTGGAAGCAAGAATGCTTCAGTGCACAGCTCAATTCAGCTCAAATAAGACCCTATGATCCTAAGAGTACCAGATCTAATACATTTCTTTTTTCCATCAGGGTATTGCAATACCTTTTTCATATCTACAAGGAGCAACATTACTATATATATATATATATATATATATGTAATCTAGCAGTAGAAGAGATACACTACACAAGGTTTCAAGGCTGCTATAAATACATAACAAGATCTATTCCTTTTTTACAAAATAAATGAGCTGTGTTGGTCTTCAAACAGCATAGAATCCCAAAGGCAACAGAACATCTCAACACGCATAAACAACCTACAAATTTGGGGCTACTGCACATTTGCTTGTATCCAATATATCTTTGCTCTTTTTAACACGGTGTTCATTTTTTTTTTGTTGTCTTCATCATTTGGGCTTTTGATATTAAACTAAACAGGCTTCAAAGAGAGACGGGGCAGGTTGGATTGTGGAAATCCTATTAGTCTCTGCAGCTCTGATGGCCATGACAACTTGTGAGTTACACCTGCAGAGTGCCCTATTTCTTCTCCTTTCAACACACACACACACACACCTCTACTGTACTTCCCCATCATAACACTTTTAAAAAACACTCAAAGATCTCAACAGCCTCCTCCCTGCTGGGCCAGATTGTGTGGAATCACAGGAAAACACAGCACCACCGGGCCAAACCACTACGTCTTTCAAGCAAAATAGCAGCTTCGAGTGAGTGAGTGCAGGCAAAGGACAGACTTGGATGGGAAAGGCAAGGGGAGGGTGGCGGTGGTGGTGGTGGGAGAGTGGGGGAGGGTCAATCACTCTGTGGGAGCCAGAGAATGAGGGTGCACAAACATAGTGCTGGTGTTGGCTTGGAGCCATGTTTGTGTCACTAACAGAAGTAGCCTTGTCTATCTTCCCTCTTGCCCCAGCCCCCTGCCTTGCACTCACTCTCTCTCAGCTTGCTTGGAAACAAGAGTCAAGGGGTGACTGGCTGGAGGCTTGGTAACAGAAAAGAACAAGGGTGAATCAGACAGAGCCCAGGGCTGGAACAAAAATCAAAAAAAGGGGGGAGGGTGGGGTCACTCAATAGATGGGACTGTGTTTCAGAATTGTTGATGAGGCGAGGACATTTTTCGGCGCAGAGCGCGAAAGCGGACCTACGAACAACATTGTGGACGTGTCCGCCATTTGTACTCGCACATCGACAGAGCTGTGAGCTGCTTTGAGGAGGGGCGTCCGCGTTATTTCACGTGCGTGGCAGAAAAGGACACCGGTTACTTAGACGTCTTAAAATTAACTGAGCTGAAAGTGTTTTTGATCAAAGAGGGGAAAAGGGTGTCTAGGATTTCACTGGGACTGCACCGGAGGGAGGGAGCCAACTTTATTTTCAAGTGGAAGGCTCGCTACAAAGTGATTTTCTTTATTAAACATTTTGTTGATATCTCTGTGCAACTAACTCCTGCCTCCATACCGCCGCACCAAAAACAAAATCAAGGCCACTCTGGGAAACGGTTGCCGACTATCTTTTTTTTAACGTTTTTTTTTTTTTTTTTTTACATGCCACGGGTGGTGTCACGAGCACACGTTAATCTCTCATCCAGAGTTCCTGGGGCAGTCAGAGAGCAGCCAAAGGCATTTTAATGGTAATGGCGGCGCCTTTTTCAAACACTTCAATCTAAGTGACAAAGATTGACTCTCTCATGCAAATGAATTAACAGCGTAAATACATCTCGCGCTGTTGCGGCTTACTGATACCATAACCCGAGACCGCTTTCTCTCTACGGGCAGAAGACTTCCTAAAGAGACGATTAAACCGCAGCACTTACCGTCTTCGGTTTCCTGCCAGACGATGCCTTCGAGGTTGACACTGGTACCGGGCTCGCAGGGCCCCAAGCACTCAGGTTCGGTAGCCAGGGCCACATCGGATGTGTTCACCGCCACGGAGCGTGTGCGCACCATTATCTGCTCACATGGCGAGGCGATCTCACTGTTGCCTACAGTGGCCAGGAGGTGGAGGGGGGGAGCGGCTGGTGTGGAGACTGGAGATTCCATCTGCGAGAAAGAAATGGGGGTCGAGAGAGAGAAAGAGAGAGAGAAACACATGAGACACTTCTGAGCCACAGTGTAAACACATACAGAGCTGATGTTATGATACAGCGAGTGAATGCCACAGTGAGCACAAGTGAACACAAAGCTGAGCGCATGGAAGACATCGTGGTATGTCTGTTGCCCTCGAGGCGATCATCAGTGAGAGGGTGAGGCAGACATTAGTGTTGTAACGCGCTGCCCTGTCTTTCCTCAACCTTAGACATGATTAGCGGGATGGGAAGGCAGAGAGGAACACGGGAACCACTCTTACCGCCTCTGTGGAAAGGCAGGATTTAGTTATGCAGGATTCGGTCTGACGATCTCTCCCGCTCTCTCAGCGTTCCTCCCTCGAACGCAGCCGAGCGCGATTCGTGCAACCAAATCATCTCGTAACCGTCCGACAGCCGGTTCTCTAACGGTGGCCCCAACGGATAACGGGTCCGAGACGACCGCTGACGAATTGCGTTGGATCGAAATGATCCTGACGCGATATTATCGTCCTCTCCGGTTTTAAATTGTAAAATGCTTCGTATCGGCGACCTAAAATCAACGAGGAATCATCACCAAATGGATTCTTGAGTAAACGCGGCCGCAGCGGCGACGGTCGCTACGCCGAGCCTTCCCGATTTTCTCCAATAACACTTTCAACCTTTCCCTTTTTTTTTTTTAAACTACAAGATACAGACTTGATCCTCCGCTCTTTGTTTTTCCTGTGAAGTCACGATCGCGCAAGTTTCTGTGAGATCTGTGACCTGCGCAGGTTTTTTTCATTAATAATTTTTTTTTTTTAAACATTTGAAATTGGTAAATTCTCCGGAGTGCGCCGAGCATTACTTAAGAGCGAGTTGCGCTAGGAAAGCTGGCTGCTGAGAGTCAGTAATTGATTCCACCTGTTCTGACACACTGTGACAGCGTGCCTATATGGAAAACGAAAATGAAAAGGACAGGAGGGGAGGAGGGAGTCATCGGGGAGCAACTGATGGAAGGTGTGAGAAAGCACTGGAAATATAAAAGTGTGTAGGCGGCAGAGAGGGAGCGAGAGAGAAAGAGAGAGAGAGGAAGACTGATGGTGATGGTGATTTAAGGTCCACAGTGACACCGGGCTTAGTGCTCTTTTTTCAAAGCCGTCAACATTAAAGTGCTCCAAATCATTAGCACTGAACTGCAGGATGCTGTGCAGAATGGTGTGGAGAACTAAATCAGCTACTTATCATGGGAGATAACAGAGATACGGCTCAATTTCTAGAGACGCCGGTTGCACGGCGTTCGGGAGGGCGATACTGCCTGTTTCTCGGACCGCTTTGGTCGAGGCTGGCGTTTTTTTTTTGTTTTTTTTTTCACGACCGAATGGAGTGGCAGTAATATTTTTACAGACCGTCATGGTGAATCCTAATAAAAATTTAACAGGACCTTCAGGTCAAAGACTTAAATTGACCGTGTGTAATACAACTTACGACATAATCTAAGAAGTAGCACAACATTTTACTGAAGATATTCCAAGCTCCCTGGAGAGGCGTTGTACTTCTAATGCAGTGATTGCTTTCTGTGACCAAACGGAGCAGCAGTATACCATTATTATCTGTTCTCCATTTTGTTTAAGGTAAAGTGGTGGTGCCAGAAACCTGACCTTGTACTTTGGTTTACAAAATCTATTCTGACTTCTGGTTATCCTTTTGCTTTTTTTTTTTTTTCCTTACCCCCAACACTAACAGATTCTTCACTCATCGACGCACTTCACTCACTACCGCTACACTTCATCTCCACTCTCTGGAAATGTGTTAATCGTGGGTACGTTGGTTTTATTTTCAAAGAAGTACTTTATCTGGCGCGTCGCCCCGACTTTGCGGTAACGACCAATGAGACAATGTCCTAACGTCGGCGTGTTCGCGACGTCAGGGCGAGCTTTTACAGCGGAGCGCTGAATGACACTTCTCTCCAAATACTTTTCGACTGCTCATCCTTCTGGGCAACCACCGGGCCCTCCGGCATTTCGACGGACAATAACACGCTGCAGTACGTCCTGCATGAAACGCAAGCGAAGGGCAACAGTACGGCGTGAAAGCATATAGAGTGCAAGCAAAAAGGCACATCGTGACTACGACGCATATCTGTCCATTCAAGACGGGCTGTTTTTGCCATTATTTCGAAAAATAGATGTCTTCACGAAAGAGAGGATAGCTGGCGAATAGAGGATTTCCACTTCATCTGCGTATTTGAGATCGTATTATTGTGGGTGATTGGAATTTCCAAGAGTCATCAACGGAAAGCAGGCCAGCAGTCTGTGTTAGCTGTTTCAGAACTATGACTCAATATGGACTCTGAATTTGCGGTTAAGAGACAGCTTTGAAAACCAAACTTCGGTCCCAGATTAAACAGAACCATTTCAGGAAAAACGCTGGCATCATTAAAGTGTCATATTTGTTGGCTGGAATGAGAGCGGATAGCCCATTTTCCCCCGGCTCGAAGGAAGGCTAAATTAATTTGTCTGGAATGAGAGCGACGGAGAGAGTGAGGCCTAACAACATCCTAATCATTGTGTATCAGATTCGGATGCATGATGTTGCCACGCCGCAGGTTGCTTGAGTCGATGAGACAGGACAGGTAATCCCGCAAGCTGTCACCACACACAGTCCCAGGGCCTTATGGAGAGCTGTGCACGAGGACCAAACAATGAATCCTCATCCGGAATGACTGCACGGGGTGAAAAGTACACACGGCTTCGTGTAGTGTATCCCCCTTGAGCTCATCTACTTAAAATCCGAACTGAACTTTGGATATAATGACTAAAGAATAGGGAAAAAGAAGCACGCTCAAGAACCATAGGATTCTGTTGTGTTCGGTGTACGTCAACAGAGTATGTTGTTGACTCATTTATTGTTCCCAGACAACAAATTCATGTTTGCGCTTCGGTCTTATTTACAATCCTGCCGGTGTCTGTTGATTTTCGGTAAGGATGTGGGGGCCGAGCGGCTCCTTCCCGGTTCTACTGAACTTAACCTTGAACGCGGTTCACCCCCGCCTTGCCGAAACATTTTGGAGAGGCATATTCGGAGCTGCTAAGAGATGGGATGAATTTAAAACATCAGCATGTTGTCCGTGTTCCTTCCAAATCTCTTGATGTTTTCTCGGCGTTACGATCGGCTGTTGCTGCGACCGGAGTACGACAACATATTCATCAAGTCAACACATAACGGCTAGACATGTTTCAAATGGTAAAAATAGCAGACCACACTATTGACCTGCCAGCACTTTGTCATGATGCTACGTGAACTGCAAAGTCAAACAGTCCGCAGAGAGACAGTCAAGATGAGCCTGTGTGACACAGGCAGTGGTACAGATCATTACTTCCAAGCCTGTGTGAAAACTACACTGCCTTCTGAAATAAATGGCCGGAGTCTTAAGGAAGGCAGCTGCAAGAAATACGTGACAGCAAATGAGAGCCTTCTTTGCTGTGTTTCTCTTGAACACAATGCAAAGATATAATTGTTTTCAGATTCACCCACGCGCAGGGATATATGTGGGATCTTAATGTAGTCTAATCAGCAACTTCACTTTCATTGTGTATTGTATTCCGAGGAAAAACAGCCTTGAGTGAACGTAAATAGGTTTTGGTTTCGTGGACGGCAAGTGCGCAAACACGGCGAAAAAAAAAGCAAGCATTTCAGCAGATTAGACCTAAATCAACGCAGTTTCCATTTGTTGGATTTATTTTGGCTTACGAGAGGCTAACGCAGACAATTATACTTTATTCTACTGAGGCTTCTGCGTAAGATTCGACATATTCCGGGTACTGTATTTTCCTGGTATCCGAGGAGTATTTGTGTCTAAATTTCATAACGTAGCCCAATTTTGAAGATGGGCAGAGTGACGATGTGGCATTGTTTCAACGGTTGGATGTTTTAGCATGTAGGCCGCTCTGGTTTTTGTAGGACACCTAATATGCAGTGAGTGTTTCTTTTAATTCCAGTTGATAAAATCAACACACAGTCTTGCTGTGAACCAACCGCAGAAAGCACTGAGGTGTCACAAGTGGGCTTATTCAGCAGTAACATTTGAGACTGTTTAACATCAAATCCAACCCCTTCTGACAGTTGCTTTTTGTTCATCCAAACAAATGAAGTTTCACTTTAGAAACACAAAATGCTTCCGCAGCTTGACTTTGGATGTCCAACAGATTATCGTCCTTCGAATGAAAAGAAAATCGGCTGTTATAACATTTTTTCGATTTTAAACCGCTGACATCATGTTAGCAGTCATGTGCTAAAAAGGAGACATATTTTATTGTCATTGACAAAAATAGAGGAGAAACGTCGGGTAAATAGCCGTGCGCAACGGAGGAACCACTGGCTATGTAACAGGACAAAATAATTAGAATGGCAACGGAAACGGGAACAGTGTACAACGGGCCCCAACAATAGTGCACTATTTCCAAGCTTTGTCAATGGGTGAGTGAACAAAATGACTTTCATTGTGGGGCTGCAGAATGTAAACCCACACAGTAAAATGCCTGACGTCTTGTGCAGGGTTTCAGAAAACCACATGCAACTGAACTATACAACTTGTCAGATTACACAAGGCTGTGCTTAACCCTCAGCCAAAGCCAAATTCCAAGATTTTGGTCCTCTTTGAAATGTTCTCCAAAACCACAATGCTCGAGTGTCACGCAAACTTTTTTCCCTTTCTTTTTTTTTTTTTTTTTTAAGTTTTATTTCAAACTGAAACACCGTGCCAACTCCTTGTGAAAACCACACCGACAAAAATAATGCTTAAGTGACTCGAAACAATCCTGTGAATCTTGGACTAGTGCTGAGTGGACCTCATAGTGCTTACAGGGGGGGAAACTCGGCCAGCGATCACACAATAACTTGCCCGGGGCAGACAGATGCACTTTTTACTGGACACATTAACTTCAGCTTTAACTTGTTTATTAGAATTGGGATTAAGAAACTGAGCACTGAGTTCGCCCAGGGATTACGAAAGGATTACATAGCAGTGTCATACCGAGACACCTGTCTTGGCTGTACTAAATATGGGTGCGCGGGGGTATAATACAGTTGACCAAATTATGTTTTGAGCGTTACTTTCCGGACACAATTCAGCAAAGAGGTCGTGGTTGGACTTGCTTGAACAGCTAGCAGTACAGCCTGCGAAAATGACATTGAAAATCATATCACAAACAAATAGCTAAGTGATGACTTTTATTATTTTATCATTGGACTTCTTTGCTCCGTTCCGCAATGACGTCTGTGTGAAAAAAAAAAAAAAGCCTGCAGGCACGGCAAATACAGAGCGATGATTAATTTGCTTCACGCCAGTAAAAATGTATAATGACTTCATTCAGGTTTCAAAAACTGCAATTCCTTCACATTTAAGAGGTGCAGCCTCGACATACAGATATTGTTAACCAAATACATCAGGGTAGGCAGCCAAGATTCGGGCTTAGCTCCGGGCGTCTAATATCCCTTTCTGACACAAACCCCACATTGGGCGGTAAATAATGAAGGACTATTCTTGTCGGGGTTTGTACATTCACACGGGACTGCTGTCACAGGTCACGGAGACTCGTGTCTGTAACTGTAGTCACACACTTTACTGCCAAACCGCAGCATTTTCTTTGCTGCGCTTTCGCTGTTCTTTGTGAGAGCGAAAAAAAAAAAAAAAAAAAGTGTCATCAGCGGATTATCTCTCTCACCTGCTTACTGCCTCTTGCGTACACAGTCACACTTCTCTCTTAGATGTGGCTTGGAAAAAAAAAAAACACTTGTTTTCACAGGGTTGCAAATACTTAGCGGATACCGACGTCTTATCAGAAACCTAAAGTGACTGAAATTCTTTTGAGAACGATACAAAAAAAACCTGAAGCCTGCCTTCAGTTCTCCTGAAGTTCAAAAAAAAATACAGTGATAAACTGTCAGTTTATTCTGTATCTCTCAACTGAAGCCCTGATTAGCCTAATTGGATGAAAAAGATGAAATAATTTTTCCCTCGTGCTTAAAATTCCATTCTATCGGTTTTGTGATTTAAGTATAAATGCACGACGGTATACGGGGTCGAGTAAAAATTAAGCATATTAAATTTAGGAGTACAGTTGCAGAGTGCAAAGACTTAAGCTAATTAAACATGGGGACGATTAATATTAAAGTATGTAACATTTAAATAATGGACAACAATATCAAGCATTCTTGGTGGAACAAGCGCTCAGGCATGTTATTAACTCAACATGCTTGTTAGCATGCCTCCGATGCTTGATGAATTATCCAGAGAGGAGCCATTTACCATGTGTCATGTGACATTTCCATAATGAATAAGAATGCCATTGTGAACAGAGCAACGATAAGTATAATTTTTATCAATTTAATTTAATTGGGGAAAAAGCAAAAGCCAGAGTTCTTTTCCTTTTACTGAAAGGGCCAATCAGGGTAAATATACCCTTGTCGACTTTTTAGCTATTGAGCAGTCGACTAAAACGTGGGCAAATTTCAGCGTTTTTAACAAAGAGGCAACAAGAAAGTCCGTGCTGAGATGCAATTCCTCGGCCGTTCCTGCTCTGATTATCTGATTCTTTTGGCTCCAGGGGCAACGGCTGTGAGCGTCTTTGGTGAGTAACTGAGGTTGAAAGGCCAGAGGAGATTATACTTCTTGCTGGATCTGGTTGGAAGGTTCTTAAAGCGTCACACACAGACACCAAGTAAAAACATATGGATCGGGGGAGGGGGTTTGGGATCCAAGGCATTTTATTAGCCAGTCGTGGGGGGGGGGGGGGTGTAATCTGTAAAATGTTGTTGAATGCACTTAATGAATTTATAAACTGCAGCTTTGAAAATCCAATCAAATGCAGGGCAACATACCATCAAATTATTGGGAAGTGTCCTGAAGGGAGTTGTGTTATAGAGAGAGCATTGAGATAATACTGTTATTGGCATTAGGCTGAAATTGGAAAAAAAAAAAAAAAAAAAATACACAGGCCTAGTCTAGTTTCATTATTAAAATGTTAACATCAGCTGAGGGACAGAGGAAAAAAAAACAACAACAACAACAAATGACTGGATTTCAGAGCAAATGAGTGAGCAAATGAGCAAAAGCCCGGTTCCTTTACTGCTGTCATCCTCTTCGATGCACAGAATAAGCAGAAACTAAAAGAGGAAACGCACAGTACTTCCTGAAGAGTGACTGGTTGAATAACATTCAATGGCAGGTTTATCCAAAAATGGCATTGTGCAAATGTGTACGCTCTTGACTTATCTGATTGACTAAGTTGGCAGTTAGTTACACAAACCACTGCGGAAAATAGACGGAGAAAAAGAGCAGCTGCGGCTATGAGCCAAGCAGGTGGAGATTGTGTTGATAATATCGAGCCCTGCATCTCAGCACACAGGCATCTAGGCTTCACCGCGAAATATTACAGGAGAGTAGGGCGAAATAATGACTAATGTTTTCGAACAATCATCTCAAAAACAAGCTTCCAAGCCACCCGTTGACAAAAGTTCAGGTTTATCGGTGACAAAACATTCAGGTTCACTGATAAACATCAAAAGGACGACGAAGGTTACAAAAACACGCAAAAAAAAAAAAAAATTGCAAGGCAAACATCCGCTTGTAACTTGGATTCCAAATGTAGTAGTTTAAGCCAGTATTTTGAATTTAGTATTTTACCCAGTATTTTAAGCGGTGTGCCTACAGTCAACAGGACATGGCTGCGGCTCAGTTTTGCCACCAGGCCAAAGGGAAGTCTCTCCCCTTGCAGCAGCCTGAGCTCCCAAGGGTTTCACTTAAAATTCACTAGGTATATATATATATGTGTGTGTGTGTGTGTGTGTGTGTGTGTGTGTGTGTGTGTGTGTGTGTGTGTGTGTGTGTATCTCAGAGGTTTGGTCCTTTTTGCTTGACAGAATCCTAAGATTCAGAAATGCCACTCCAATGACAAATGACCAAACATGGGTTGCTGAAAATTGCATCGTTGGCAGGAAATGATTTTACTTTAAACGCCAGAGATACTTTATAATGACAGGGGGAAAAAAAAATCTAAAGCCATATTATATAAATACACACACACACGCACACACACACACACACACAAACACACACACACACACAATTTTTACTCAATTTTGTGAATTCTGAGTTGAACGTAACTAGCAGCTCTCAACAGTATTACATTTGCAAAATATAATAAAATGCTTGGGGCACTTTTAAATGTGACAGTACAAAATAAATAAATCTGACCATTCTTTGCGAGGACTTACCTTGTAATTGGCTTTTAAAATAGCCTGACATAGAAATAATACAGAGTGAAAACAAAGCTGTTATGAAGTTCACAAGCTCTGACCTACATTCTCTTTGCAACCATTATGAGAAAGCTACAATTTTACCCTGAATGATGATTAGACTCTCACAGCGGATCTGTAATTCTGCCATAAAAATGTTCACTGTCGTATTTCTTAGTTTGTTTACGCTGAAACAAACAAAAGCCTCTCTTACTCAGACGGTTCAAGGCAGGAATACCGAGCAGCTATTACGCCTCACTGTCTGAATAAACTATGCCGGCTGCCAGTTTACCAGCAGAAAAGTCACTCGCTCCATTCATCTTGTGCATTGTATAAAGTAGGTGTGATACTCCGTGCTCCTGACTCACTTCTGCCACGAGTAGATTTGGCGCGTTTAATTGAAAACTTAAGGAGCAGCAGCATCCGAACTGGATGCACCACATAGTTTGACAGGAGGAGCAACATTGCTACTTCTCTTACTTTCCCCTCGTTTGAAATCTCAAATTACAAGTGTCATTATAACATCAGCCCGGGTTGACGTTCATATTAATATGAATAACTGAGTTAGAATGTAGATTAAGCTGCCTTGATGACAGATAAGTGAAACTATGTGTTGTCAGACTTGATCTGTCTAAGTAAGGCGTTGGGAAATTGAGATTACCAAGGTGAGCTTGACATTGTCAGATAGTTAAGTCAGTTAGCCAGGAAAAAAAAAAAAAAAAAAAGCCAAATTGAACAGTTTTACTCGACCTCGCCACGAAATAAATGCTTTTCAAGTCGTTTATACCCGAGGGCCTGGATCAAATCGGAAAACAACGGAGCGTTTTCTGACTATTTTCCTTGTTCCTTTGGTCGGTCGGGGTATAAAATATCCAAAGCACATTTTCCTAATCAGTGAGTGTTTTTTTTTTCCAATTAACATTTCGCGGAGTTTCCTTCACAATTGAGAGGCACGTCACGAGACGGAAGGGTGCACTTGAGAATTCATTATTTTCAGTGAAGAGGCCTGACATACTGAAAGCGACAGTGTTGCAGGTCAGTGGAAAAGTGTGAAAACAGGCCTGTCATTACTCCGGACAGCCAATGTGGATTCACTGAAGCATTCCTCGGCGGTTTGAGGGTCCCTTTGTCCTCATGTGAACAGCCAACTTGACCGACGTCAGCAGGAGAGAACCTCTCACAATAAACCAGAAAACAAACTAATCGACCGCAGCGCTCTGGCACACCTGCCTTGACCCGCTGTTCTTAGGAGAGCTGAAGATGTGACTGACAGTGACAGATATCTTACCTGTCACCTTCCAATGACATTACAAACAAACAAGTAGCCCGGTTGAAGGCCAGTCAGAGGTCAGATGGATGAGTAGCAAAGGAGAAGATGAAGAGGGAACGGCTCACGGTGCAGAAACGGCTGAATGCAGCACCGGGAGCGACGTTTGCAGGTAACAAAACTTGAGTACGCGGCGTACCTCGCTCAGATGCTAATAATAGTTTGACACGAGAGCCAGCAGGTGACGATGCGGCTTGTCTTCGCGGCGGAATTATCGAGAAGAACGCCACGCGGCCGTCTTGTGAGCCCGAAGGCAGCGCATTTCAACCACTTAAAATATTAGACGGAACTATGGGCTTGTAGGTCTCTTGTGAAACATAAAGCTGGGAAAGTACGAGCTTGGGGTGGGACGCCTCACAGACTTGGAGTCGTATCGTGATTCGAAGTGCACTTTTGGTGCTCTTGGACTAAATAAATATTGAAATGATGGCGTCTCAGAAAAAAAAAAAAATGTTTGTCTTAATTACAGTAATGTAAAACTGATGATCTTCGGTGTATTAGAATTACCTTGCTACACACTGGGCCATTTAATGCACGGTGCAAAATAAGTAAAAGACCGAGACCTTCACATCTCGCATTAATAAATTCTTGTCGTGTTAAACAGAGTGCCAGAATTACCGTGCAGCTTAAGTAAATGCAAGGGGGGGATATAAAAACCCGGCTCAAGTTCTTTAAACATATGCTGAAATCCTGTCCTATTATAGAGCTGCGGCTCTTTAGAAATGCTTTTTAAATGGAGTTTGCCCTCACTGAGTGTGCACGGCAATGCTATTTGAATGCTGCAGGGAGCATTTAGATGAAGCAGATGCTCTTCCGTACCTGAGTCTTTCCTCTTTGTGCCGGTGATTTCTTCCTAAATGGGCCATCATATTAGTTTTGCTACTCGCAAGCTCCACATCTGTTGTACGGTGTTTTACTCAGTTGCAGGTTTTGTCCGCCACCGTTTGATCCATCTTTGCCGTTCGTAACACGGTCCCGTACGCCGCGACAAAACCATTATGGCGGTTCCTCTGGGTTTCTTGTCGACTCACCGGATCCCACTGACAGACAGCAGCGCTCTTTACCTCCTTGGTGACGACTGATAGGTTTCGCTTTTCTTTTTTTTTTCCCCCTCTTTACCGCTTGTGAGGCATTTGTTTTTTTTTTTGTACTCGCTTGAAAAGCATGTAGGAAATCGGTCACTTCCTGAACTGTGACTACTGAGGCTGATGATGTGGATTTTCTGCCATAACCAATTCCAGCCATGATAACTCCTGCATATTAAAGCAACAATAAAAATAACAAATCATAAAGATAATTACTCGAAGACTAGGTGCTATGTAGGTTTAAAGTTACCATATAAGTGTATAACTAGCAAGCGACCGGCTATCGCAAGAGATTACTGTTAATGATTCCTCCAGCCTGTGGCCTTTTTTCTTTAAATAGATGTAATGGCTCTGTGAAATGTGCTGATATGACGAAAGCTTTGAAGGCCGAATATCTATAAAACAGAATTAAGGACCCGTAGACATATAATTGCTTAACTTCTGAATAAATATACGCCATAAGTAGCTGTAGAAACAGACAATTGAATTATTTGATTTGCTGCTTTTGACGTCAGCCGATGGTATTTTTTATAAATTTGCCAGTACACATGGCTGTAGGATGAGAAGCGACAAAATATAGCAGCGGCGGCAGCCTTTCAATGCAACGCGGAGACAGAACGTAAGAAAAGGGGAACACATATAGAGCTATTGTAGGTGCAGATTGGGAGCCACTCTAATCCTCTCCTCTCTCGAGCCTGGGAGTCACAGACTATATGCCACATGCGTGCAAATCCTGTTGGAAGTACAGCAAACACATCTCTGTTCAATGAAAGCTTTCAGTTGTGTTTTTTGTTCATTTTTTTCCCCCCCCAAAGTAAATATACAGTCTAGGTCGTTTCATCCCGCTGGCTGCGGCCATCTTGAGAACGCCTCAGTGGCAACAAGCACTCCTGTTGCCTCGGCAGCCACTGGCCAATCGACGTCTCATAACCGCCCTGCCTGAGATAACCGGTCATGACTGGTCTCGTATTCCGAAAAAAAAAAAAAAAAAAAAATGGTAGAAATCTAAATGATTGGGGGCAGAGGGTTGGATAACACAGCTTTAAGCTAATGGGCCGAGATATGCCATGGAATTCAGAAAATGAATGATGCAAAGTCAAATTCCCTCTACTCGGAATGTCTGAAAACCATCTCCAGGAAAGACCAATTTTACCCGTGTTTGAGGCTGAAATATTTACACAAAACAGTGAAAGGCTTTTTTTTTTTTTTTTATTAAACATTAAATATAGATGTATAATTCCAACAGCTTCGTATGCAGTCATAAAATACAGCTTTTATCTCGCAGATCTGAGGAACAGCTTTGAATAACAGCTTACCTCTCACAAGTAATCCCTTTTACGCTTGCTATACATTTCTGCAGTGATTAAATTAACACTAAATTTCTTTTTAGTGTGGAACATTGAAGCTGTGTGCTGACACAGAATACAGCTACTACACTACCAAGGTCTTTGATTATAGTGGAGGAAAAAAAAAAAAAGCCGAACAAAGCTTTGTCAAAGAGATTTCTCTTCAGAGAGCATGAAAGGATTTACCTGTCGAGACATCTGCACTCACTGATGAAAGGACAACATACACTAGTCAAGAGAGGGCTCCTACACCTACCAGCATCGTGCCGGGAAGTAAGAGTGATACAGAAAGACAGAAGGCACGGGGGACTGCGGGGTAGAGGACTGAATCAAGATAAGTGGAGCTTACCAATTTGCTCACTTGTGAAGCAGTGGCCTAATTTGCTCACTAAAGCTAAGTAGCACGGAGAAACAACTCGTCTGTTATACTGCGATCATCGCGCCGCGATAGAAAACCATCTGGTGAAT
Organism: Fistularia commersonii; assembly: GCF_037954325.1. Lineage (NCBI taxonomy): Eukaryota > Metazoa > Chordata > Actinopteri > Syngnathiformes > Fistulariidae > Fistularia > Fistularia commersonii. The sequence continues at coordinate 21,606,188 of NC_141286.1, forward strand.
CTCAAGCGTTGGTTTACGGCTTTTTCGGACCCGACGATTCTTTTTCCCGGTGCGGCATCCAGATTCGTTCGCTTCGGATTCCGTTGAAGCGAAACGCGCTTTTGATACGTTTTACGCAGCTCGTTCGCCGTTAACGAGCCACTCGATAACAAAGTCGACGTATCGATGCGTCCTGAAAATAGGTCGGTGTTTCTTTTACTCCCCTCGGTCGCTCCGTTTTGCGCATCTTCGTGCGGAAGTGCCGGCGAAAGTCTGTGGATCGACTCCTTCGGGCGAAGCTCACGTCGAGGCTCGAGCTGAAATCATTCGTAGCTCTTCATAGATCTGACAGCCAAACTGGCGGCCTTGTTTAGCGCGCTTTTCTGTAACATTGGTTAAGAACGACCCCTTCAAATCAATTCTTTCCCCCTCCGTGGTTCAGCCTGTTGCCTTGAGCCTACACCTGGCGCTGTTTGCGAAAAGACAGCAAGGGGGTGGGGGTTGGCTTTTCAAGTACATTAGTGAGGAATGTTGGACATCATTAGTACTAAATGTTCTACACAAAGAAGCAGGCAACCTGAGAATTCCAACGCTGATAAAACATATAAAAGGGCTTCTGGACCAACTCCGTTCTCCGTGCGCTCCACTGAAAGGAAGCGAGCTACTTTCGCTGCACACTTTGGAATGTCTCTGAGAGGTAAGCTGTCGATGATTTATGGCTATACAAATAAAAAATGACTCGACTTGTGTATACACACACACAGCAGACCATGAAACTCCAGTGAAATTTGACAACTTGTAGCGATGACGGGCAAAATAACTGTTAGTGAGGCAAAGCTGGTTTGCACAGGGTTCATTTAATGTCCACTTTCACGCAATGCCTTTAAGGAGGAAACCATTACGACTAAAATATTACAGCAACATGGAATTTCCCAAACTTTTACCGCCGGCAAACTACGTCTGTGACATTAATACTGCTTGTTTCACCTTAACACTTTGGAAACTTTGAAAGGTTTAATAAATCAACTGTCAGCAATAAAATAAATAAAAACAAATCGATGGACTAATGGCCATTGACTTCACATGTACGGCATCTAATTTTATTTAATAATGCTTGCAATTATATTTGGGCTAATCTCATCTCTGGCTTCATTCCCACCGAATTAAAAATTATCAGCTGAGCTAAGCATGCAAAGTAACCAAATGCTATTAAAGCATTAAAACAAGTTTGGAAGGATGCAAATTAAAATTAAAACCAGCAATGACGTGACTTTGGGGAATTTGGGGGCGGGGAGACTGATCACAGCTTTTCCAAGGAGCGCAAACTATTCGGAATACTCTCGTCGATCGATAAACTAAGGCTGGCTACACACTTAAGGATCCAATTTGCCCATACTGGCTATGGTGGACACTCACAATTCGTGGCTGTGTGCTTACAGACGAAATCTGAAGGATTCCGGGTGTTTCTGAAGCTCTGAGCAAAAAAAGTGAAACTCAAAGAGAACAGTGACACAATATTAAGATTAATTGATGAACATTAATATTAATGTGAACATTACACTACCCAAAGAGACCAGGACGTCTCCAGGCAGAATGTGTACGATAGCTAGTTCTAAATACGCTAGGCGTTTCTACCATATGTACATGAGAAGTACGTATTTTTCAGTTTATATCCTTTTTTTTTTTTTTTTTTTTTTGCGGTGCTGCATATTTAAATGCTATGCATACATTGAAAAATGGAGAGATGTTAAAGTTGTTGGCATATCCACTTCATTTTAAATTAAGTATTTACCACAGTGCACCCTACTCTATCAAAATTGTTGATGCTCTGGATCTATTGACCGCACGAGTCCGAAGGGTATGTTAACTTTAATATGTCATTATAACATGATTTAAAGGTGCATCCGTGGAGGTGCTCGGTCCTCACTGTCAAATCTTATTGTGGCAAGCAGAAATCTTCAGATCCTCTTGCTTCCTCCACAAACTCCCACGGAGCTCCTAATAAGGTGAGCTCTGGCAGCTACTGAAGAGCACCAAGCATACCACTCAAGGCTGCTTTTGTAATTATGTTCCTTACCGTAACATCGTAATTACTTGTATTCCACGGTATTCCCATGTAAGAGGTAGATTTAGGCTAATAATTGTTGGTGGTGAGCAGCTTTAGTACTGTGCTGGGGAAGCTAAAGCAGTATATATATATATATATATAGGTATATGGAGAGGGTACTATGTCCCTTATAGTCCCTTTGTTACTTTGATCAGCCTGGCCACTGTGTGAGGCAGCTTCAGTAATACTCATCTCATGTGTCAGTACAATGTTACACAGATTAAAACCTACCGAGACACTAATCCCTACATACCAGTTCAACCAGTTTACTGATGAACACCACAACACAAGCACCAACAGATCGGCTAAAGGAGAAAAATCCTGTGGAAATTCTTTGCGGTCGGAGAAAAAAAAAAAAAAAAAGATTTTATAGCTCTGTCAGAACACATAGGGACACGGAGGTAAAACCATGACAACAAGAAAACGACATCACCCAAACATGCTGGGAGGTCTGGTGCCGCCTTTGTTGATATCAAACTAAACTTTTAAATGCTGCTGCACATTTTAAAAGTATTGCCTGACCATTTGTTATTACAGTAAACAATAATGTTTAATAATCTGTTGCACCTGTTTTCTTTTGGGAGGGTTCAGCATGTAGGATAAAGACATTCACATTCCTTTTCAGCTTGATGTATTTGGTAACCTCGGGCTTTTCTTTATGAGTTTTTGTTTTAATGAAATTTAGATGGCCTGGAACCTCTGTCATTGATGAAAAATTACAACGCGTGTTTATGCTTGTTTAGGATTTACCTCTTCGAGTGAGCCAAAATATAAACATGCCAAAATCAGAATCAGCAGATAAGCCTGTGGAAGTCAGAATGGGCAAAGAAAAGTGTCATCAGTTTTATCTTTAAATAAAACAAAATATCAAAATCTCCGCCTGTTTCAGAATATTCCCAGGAGCTCAAAAGATGCGTTGAGAAAACATGTAATTGTGTCCATATACCGCGTTAAAATGTTCAATCATTAATCTTGGCGTTCTTGGAAAAGTCAAAATACCAAAGCACTTGACAAAGCACTTCTAAAAGGTTGAAGGATTTAAGGCGAGGTCATTGTTCTGGGCCAATTTTGAAATGTTCAAAGGGGGAAATGCTTTAATGATCACCCGGCTAAATCAGTGAGTGACATTGCGGAAGTCACTTTTGGACATGCGTCGGTCAAACGAAATTCATCTAATCTGGAGGGTAATTCTTCCTGCGGTGTTAAGTGGTTCGAGTGCCCATTCTGTCCCCTCTCCCGTTTTGTCAATTCCTCTTCTCCCACTACGGCCATAGGTCAGCTGACAACAACAGTATCTATTTCAACAATAAGCGACATTCTTGTCAAGGTCACTCGCTTTCGTCCGACAGGCAGAGAAGCTGTGCAGGGAGCAGAAATCCAGATAAGCTACTCTGAGCTGACAAGGATTTCTTTCTCCTCAGCCCTCTTCATAGTCATAAATCTTATCTCTCAACAAAGAGAAACTTGACAACAAACTGAGAGGTTGTTATCAACGGCTCGCTGCCTAGAGTCCAACCGAAAAAACGACGACTGACTCTTGGACTCCTCGGAAGTGGAAGATTTGGATGGTTTGATGAGATCGGGCTAAAATCGGGTCTACCTCGGGGGCGCAAATGTTTCCGGTTTACCCTCGGGAGGACAAAACTGACCAGGAGTCCAGATGAAGGTCCCTGGCTTCCCGAATTCATCAGCCGAAGCCAGCTTACATTAAGTACAACAAAGATAAATGTTGTCTGACACACCGTCCACAAACCGCACCGGCGAAGAAACAAAGCACATTTTACGAGTCCCAAATAATCAACAAGCAAAACAAGTTGTTATTCAGGCTGTGAGATTCCCCAAAGCCCCTCGCCCCAAACTATTAATAGATGTTCTATTTCACAAACACATAAAAACCTCAACAGAATCCAATTACTGTCTTTTGTGTTGCACTACTTGGAATGATAAACAATGATAATGATAATTTTTTTTTGAGCAAAGGCCCTTTCATTTCCAGTGTGTAGGTGTCGGAGCCAATGTATCGTCTAAATCGTGTGATATATTAACTACAGAACTGTCAACAATGTAATTATACATTGATAACGGGCTCGGCGTACCCACTCGTCAGTCAGTAGATAACCTCTCTTAATTCGCACACATGACCCCTCTCTACTGTTGTCAGCTTGAAGGTAATGGACGCTCAGACAGAAAAGTAATTAATAAATGGTCAGGCCGTGGTGGCAGTGGTGTGTGGAGAACCGGGCTGTGCCGTGTTCTGTTTGAGTTCAACTCCCGGCGCTTTGCTTCTCGCCGCTGCTTTAACCGGAGCTCTCTACTCTGGCTGACCTCGAACTGCTGGCTATCTCACATAACTCCCGTTGAACCGTGTCTATCTTAATGTACGGTGATGTGTGCTGTTACTGCCTGCCAGTCGTTTCGAGAGCCTCAAAAAGCCCTGTAGACCTTTACACCTTAATACACATTGGTGCAATGAACACATGCTAGCTCGTGTCACATGACATTTCAACACTCTTACGGGTACAAGGGAAAAATAATTGAAACAGCAGGTCACTAGTAGATCACAGCAGGTTGAGTTACAGCACAGGTTTTTTTTTTCTCCTGATCTGCACAGCTATCCTATTACTTATTTTGCTTATTATAGCCTGGAACTAGTTTGAGCAAGGGGTTATGTGACCATATTTTCTGGCCCGAAAAGCACGCCGTAACAGGGAGGCCTAGAAATAAATCTGCCGAGTATCAAATCAGTCCGAAAGCATTTGGAAAATGTACACAGTGATGATAATTGGCATTGCAACAAAGGTAGCCCGATTGCTCAAATGTCCCTGAGATGCTTCGCTTAATCAGAGGACATGAGGCAATGTGTGTCAGTGCAATATAGTAAGCCGGTGCGCTGCAGCCGCTGCTTGAGAATCTCCGACCAAATTGTACCTCGGTGCCCTTCAGATCATTCAAAGCACTAATAAGTCAGGCTGCTCTGTTGTCAAGGGAGCGGGAGTTAAGTGAAACCCACTATAACACTCAAATCTCCCCCCTTGCCAGTCGCTTAGCAAAGGTCTGGTGCTCTGAGTTTGATGACCTTGTTAGTTTGAGTGCCTAATCTGCTAATGCCCTGATAAAAAATAAACAGTCAGTGCGGTTATTGTCGTCCTCCCTGTCAGCAGCTGCCGTCCACGACCGCAGATGATACCTTCGTCTGTATCTGCCACGTGACCGACGGTCAAACCGTCCAAAGTCCAAGACATGGGTGTCCCGTGGAGCCGGTGGCACTGCGGAGGCTTTGGACAATTAGAGGCCTATTTAGGCTGTCGCAATTTTGTGTACAAAGCAGACTTTATGGTCTGCCCGACCATATGGGCCTGTGAAGGAATTATGTAAAATGGCTTAATTACCTTCGGTGTGTTTGTGAAGCCTGTAGTCTCCACATATGAACAGAGAAACTTAGCGCAATACCTGTTTTGGAACCACACGTGTATTACCGCTGTTACGAGCAAAGATCTTCATTTCATTTATTTGTTTCGATAGTGGCATGTATAAAACCGGTTTTCATTCGCAGTTTAAATACGACCCCTCTTTCACAAATTCTTGAATGTTTATCGCTGGCGACGGAGACGACGACGAACCGTTTGACGGCAGCTGCATTGATAAACTGCAGTCATTTGTTTAGCGACGACACAAACAAACAGAAAGCGCAATATTAATTATGACATGGGTTTAAGAAGTTAAATCTCTCTCTTCAAGACATACATAGCCTTAATGGATATAATTAAATATAATTTAGTTTTCCAGATGGACAGAGATGCCCCACTGACAAAATGTAATTGAATGTGCGAGCTCAGCTCATTGCCAAGGACTAAACAACTCCCCAGCCTCCTCTACAAACAGGAGCTCATTTCCATACTAACTTCACCTTTATTGATCCACTCGCATGGCCTCATCAACTGCTACAGTACCTACTTGAACACCTCGCAGGTTGGACCCTTTTTTTTTCTTTTTTGAAAAGCATACTGCGGTGGGAACAGACACTCGTTACTATTATCGCCGAGAACAATGGCGCATACTGATATAATTGTTCATTCGGTTGGTGGAAGCCGAGGAGCGGAGCTACACGGACCACAAATTCCGGTTGAATGCACTGCACATGCAATTTGAGGGATGATAAACATCGAGCCTTCGGCCTTTCTGCTCCCCGATCCACATACCTACTACAGCCTGTCTACATGATTTCATTTCAGTTATAACAGAAAATATAAGGATCCAGATATAGTGAAAGAATGTTGATGCCCGAAGGCCTACTAATACAACATTCAGTCTGCATACACAGATGTTTAGAGAAGAAAAAAAAAAAAAAAAAAAGAGGGATGTCAGCACATACTGGAAGCTTGCACACACTGCAGTTTATGATTCTTGTTGACATGGACAGATGACACAGATGCAGGGATATTTTTGGCTTTCAAAGTCCATGAAATTATTATAGCTATTAAATTTTTGATACAATATTCGAGTATGATAAATCTAACGGACAGATCGGCTGTGTAGAAGCAAAGCAGAACTAGTTTTTTTTTCTTTTCTTTTTTTTAACGATGTGGCGTTATCACTCGGTGACAAAACAACAACGGAATTTTCCACTTGCTCATTGGTCGTGTGGATGCTTTTCCATGCAATTCATCCAACAACTCCTGCATGTTATGGGATCCCGACACTTTGCAGATCAGCCACAAAACAACCCTCGATGTTACAATATAACAATGAGTTATTCTGTTTCTGTTACTTCGTAAACCACCAACACTTATACGCACATATTTGATGGACAGATGACCTGGACGGTCTGTTACCATACACTGGGACACTGTGCTCGAGACAAACCTTGATTTTGACGGGACCGGAATTGTTTTTAGAGGAGCCTTACACCTTTCAAACCCCATAAGGTTTAGTGGGTTTTAAAGGAATGACAAGACCGCTGGCGGACTACAGCTTAACACTAGTAGTTTAATGTACCCTGGCTCCTTGCCGACACTCTCTATGGAGTTTGTACTTTCCCTCAGTGTTTGCATGAGTCCTAGCAGAGGGTTTAGGTTTCTTACGGGTCCAAAGACTTTCATTTTGGGTGTGTTGTGGAAAAATGCCACTCCGTATGAACGGGAGTGCTGATTCAGAGAATAACAAGATCTGCTGGGATGAGAATGCTGACAATAATGTCCACTTGGATTAACGTCCACCTAAAAGGGTCATTTCTGTATATGATTAGGGTCACTATATCACCAAAACAGAGCTACACGATTACCCAAATAATATCCAAACTATGCAAAATCACCACCGTGAAATATGCAGGTCTAAAATAAACCGACTGTTTTAGCATTACACCAAAAACACAGGTGCTAGCACAGGGTTAATTGAAAACTATTACTCAGAATTAAAACAAAACGCGGTGACCGGCAGGAATGCCCACCAAACAAGCCTGAATGAGAGACGGGAGAAAGAAGTCTTTCACGGTAAAGTGTTTCTGTGCCGTATTACTGTGACTGTGCGACAGGACACTGATGAAATCTCCTCTGAGAATATCAGCATTCATACAAGGACGCTGCTGTGGCCGGGGTGACTTTGATGCATGTAGCGCTTCTGTTTAACGGAAGAAAACAGCATGAGAAAATCAAAATTTCAGATGCCGGAGACCATAAATGTCATCGGCACCCTACAAGTCTTTAAAGAGGAAGGCGTAAGCGGAGGGCCTACATTCGCCGCACATGGTATTTAATGGTTTTATCACAGTAAATCACGTTAGCGATTTTGAAGACACAAAGATGAAAAGATGTCTGGGTTGCATGCCTGTTTTAGCGAGAGGATGGAGTCAGGTGTAAGCTGTCCACCGGAGTGTACGCTAACATTTATTCCACAAATGGCTGTGGAATTTTGCACAGACTTCACAGTGGAAAGTCTACTCTATTCAGTTGAGCTCAGTTTATTATGACTGTTGTCGCACATTCAGTATTTCCTCACCTCAACATGGGTTTTATGTGTGGCTGAGTTATCTTCGGTCTGGTGCTGGTTTATATGGGTGTGCTGCTAACAATGACTTCATTATAAATCTTCATTGTTATTTTAATGCCTTCACCCCATCCTGGGCCAAGTCTGGCCCTGGTCAAAGAGCTTCCGACTTCCAAATCTAGGAGTCGGTCACTGTTTACATGACATGTTAAATTTATGCAGCGGGCCAAGTGTTCCATGTCAGTGACTCTGAAAAGGGCTTGGCAGCAAAGCAAAAATGCAGTTAGGTTTGGGAAAAACGCAATCCAATAGTTCTCCAAAATTAATGTGTGTATTCTTTATACGTTTTTTTTTTTCCTTCCTTCTTAAAGAGAATTAGATTGGAGTGGTGACTTGGAGTGGGATTTGGTGCTGATGAGGCGTTAAGATGTTGGACAGAGTCCTAGGTCAGTCAGCCACAAGACATATCACCTCCTTAAATACTGTTCCCACCAGTACGTCCCTCATGAAGACTTGTGTCATACTTTTCTAACAGTCAGAGCCTCTGCTCTGTAGCTTCGCAGAACCACAAATTAAAAATAAATGCCTTGGTGCTTCGGTCCCAAAGCCGTTGAAAAAAGAAAAATCATGTGAGGTTGTTAATAATGTTTCTGTATAAGCTGAAACGTCAGCTTTTTCAATACTGATTGTTCAAAAAAAAAGACAGCAAGTACAATTGGTCAAGAGACAGCGTATATCCCACATGAAGCGAAAGAAAGAAAAAAAAAAAATCCATCCACTCATGAATGTTTGACATTGATCCCAGAGGACGGACGTGTTCTCCCTTTAATTTCTATCACTGGTATAATCCACTTTTCAAAACCCTTTTTAGGGTGAATTAGAAAGGCACTGCATTCAAAGAGATGAGTGGAAAGAAGGGGGCGGGAATAATCACAAGGACCTAACTGTCTGTGTGGATTAGAATAGGAAAGAAAATCCTTTCATCTCAGATCAGTTCTTCCGAGCTAAGTAACGTGTATGCACACTCTCATGCGCGGGGGGGGGGGGGGAAATGCACCGAACCTTAAATGCATTCTTCTCACCGAAGACAGCCAAAAAGCTCGATGTTGCAGAATTCTTTTTTGATACAGACAAGGTAGGTTTGATCCTCGAGCTGATGTCATTAAATTATGTTTCAAATGGTTGAGATAGGATACTGCTGGATTAGAGAAAAGCTTGTATAAAAGCTTTGCTCTCCAGGCTGACCTCAAAGTTTGGCTCTCGGGCAACAGACAGAGCAGTGCAGGCACATGATTTAACTCGCTTCTCCAATTTCTCATTCTGAAATGTGGACCGCTGCTTTATTTCTGACAGGCAGCCTTTTGACATCCAGTAAAATGTAACGAGGAATAGATAAGCCCTGAAAACCTCCTCGACCAGAAAACATCATAACACCCCAAACAGCACCGTCTGACGGATAAGAAAATGGATTAGCCATTATGTCTATTTGTTCTGTTGTCTCTCTCTCTCTCTCTCTCTCTCTCTCACTGAGAGTTTAACTGAGTGTAAAATGGCATCCAAGGCCAGTTGTGGATTACAAGTGGTGGCATTTAAAACGAGTAAACATTGTTTATTCTGGTAGAAAAACAGGTGTTTTGAATTAGATATTTGCGATTAGACAAAACATCCTTTTCATTTTATTGCCGCTAAAAGAGAAACGATACGTATTTGCGAGAGAATGCTCGACCTCCGTGTCGAAAGCTCATTTGACTTGAGATCATAAACTAAATTCAAAAATCAGGAAACGCCATTTGGTGGAAGCGCCACTCGATAAGTCTCTACTTAAACAAACACTTAAGTGAAATTGCATTGCTGCGAGTACCCAAAACATTCAAACATACCCCACACATATTCACGCAAGTACACCACACACACAGATGTGTGCAAACTTGTTTTCCCTGAAGGCAACTCAACCAGTCGAGTGATATTTTTAGACCAGTCAGTGGGAGCTGGTTCACAAAATCAAAAGACTCTGACTTTGCTCTTTGTAGTTTGCCTTGTGGTCAGCAAATAAACAAAAATACTTCTAAGACTAAGTATATTGACTCTTCGGGACTGCATTTATTTCAGCGGTGGGCTTTGGCTCAAAAACGTTGACATTTTGTCCAGGATGTTGCAAAGACCGTTATGAGGGGGTAAAAATCAGAATGTAGTTTGCGGTGTTGTGGCGATTCTTAAAGCAACTACATTAACTAAGTGAAGGACCTCTCTTGGAAATTCACAAGCTGAGCTTTAAATCCATTATCTGGTTCCCACAACGTTTCAACATTGAGAATTCTGAGCTGGTCCATTCTAATGGCACTTTGGCAATAAGACCATGCAAAAACGCATTCTGTGAATCCTTGTGGAACATAAGAGCTTCATTTTTTTCCCCCCTTCCTTTCATTCGGTATGAAAGGATGGACAGCATAAAGTAGTGAGCTGAAAACAAGCAAAGGAGCAAAGAGCCGGGGGAATTTCACAACAGAGAGAGTGATTTATCGAACCTGTTCCAACAAACTGGCAGCAAACAATCCCCTTAGAAAAGTATTAGGGTGGAGGGTAAGAAACATAATCCTCTGCATAATCACTCTTGCTCAAACACTGCTTTGCTGTTAACTTCCTCTTTGTTACACTAAAAACCTTCAACCGGCAATTATGCTCATGGACTTCAGTTTTTACTATCAACGCTTCATGTTTAAGCGTGTTTTTTTTTTCGTGTGTGTTTTTATGGTGGTCACTGGTCAGCAAATTTAAGGGCTGATCTTTGATGGAACATAGATTAGAAAAAAAAAAAAAGGGAAAAACCTTTTCATAAGGCTAAAACAAGATAGACAGAACACACGCGAACCAAGAGGGAAATCCCCCGGCCGTAAGCATTACTATACTAGGCAGCCTCAGGTTTAAAAGCGATGCTAAAAATAAAAACAAGTCGTGGAGTTTGTGCACAAACACCCGAATAACATAAAAGCTGCTGAGATGTTATTGTCCTTATCACAGCGTCATCTGTGAAAAAGAGACAGTTGGGCTGGCAAATCACAGTTTTATGGTTCCAGCGTTGTGACAGAATCGACTTCACTCAAGACCGACAAGCATCTCCTGTGACGCTGGCTGTGTCCAGATTTAAAACATCCAATGACAACACGGATGGAGAAGACTGTCGGCTGCCATCTTTGCCATCATCGGCCTGTGCCGGTCAACTCAGGACGGGGACATCCATCTACATGTTCGATCTGTTATCGCTCGGACTGGACGGACCCATCTCGAATCAGACGGAGACCAGCAATTCAGTATATGTAGCTTTGTATGTATCTGCGGTGTGTTAAAAAAAAAATAGATATGAGGAAAAAATTAATATTCTAAAAATCAAGCACCGCTGGTTTGCTCGCAGTTACTCTGTGGCTTCTGGCAAATCCCTACTTGTGAAAGAAGTCGGTTGACAAAATAGACATAAAATCTAGGTTGATGAAAACATGTCCTCTGTGTATTTGGCTTATTTTCCTGTAAAATCGTTCAAGATTCAGATGCAACTCAAAGCTATTTCTTGATTTCACTGCCACAGACCTGATTTCACTTGGCTGTTAACATCTTTCATTAATGAAAAGCATCACGTTCCACCTACACGCTGCTTCCTTTCCACAGCCGGCTGGAGTGGGCAGCTTGTACACTTTGCCATCTGTAGAGAAGTGATTTTCACAGCTTAAGCTCTGCAGCTGTAAACCTTGCTATGAAAGTTGATCATACTGTCAACATTTACTCAATACTGTTTCATGCATCTGAAGTGAGAACGTTGATTGCACACGAGCCGCCGCTGAAGAGTAATTTAACAATGAGCGCGGCGTTGACCTTGCGCCTGGTGTATCACGTCTACGAAAAGAAAAAAAAAAATGGAATTGGGCTGCAAAAGCAAATAATCATGAACATGTTTAGCGCTCTAATCATCACTTCAATCCAAAAATTAAAAAGGAAAAAAAAGGCAAACACATTTTTAAGGTTTAATCGCTGGTTGAATTAATTCTGCCTAAATAATTTCATTTGACTCAGGAATGGGCACCATGTAAAAAAAAAAAAACATATCACCCACTGTAGTGGTGTGTATGAGAGTCAATGATACAGAAAGTGGTACTGCGAATGGGCATCTATTAACTCTTTAAGAAGATGATACTTTAGAATGGTACACACATTTAAATTGGAAAAAATGTCAGCAACCTGTTTTGATTTATTCCAGGGCCACTGGTGGAAATTAAAATCGAAGAAATGTATAACCACATACTATGAAATCCAACGTTAAAAAAAAAAAAAAAAAAAGGGATAAAAGCATTGACAGGAAAAATTGGAGCAATTGGAAGGGGAAGGCGTCTCAGTTGGCGTCAGTGTCCCGGTGCGTGGTGCTATCAAAGACGTTGTTCGGTTCGTAATTTTCACGTTGACTCCGGTCCCTCGCTCTATGCTGATAGGTTCTTACAGGACTGATATAGACAATTTCACAGACCAATGGAAGACGATCATCACACAAACAGATGCCTCATTATTGTAGCAGTTAGCGTTTAGCCTTGCCTCCTGGTCCCGCAGCACATTATCTCTGCACCAATTCAGGTTATTTATATAGTAACATTCTTTCCAGACAATTAGCTTGTAAAGCAGGTATTATGAAAGGAAAAGTGAACTGTTCTGTGATTGAGCCTGACTGAAAACCAGAAACTACTTTTGGAGTTAGATATTCTTCTGTTGTTGACTACAGGTTTACAAAAAGGTTTACCATTACCTTGCACTGGGCACAGAATTATTACTGCAATCGATTAGAAATGGCCTAGTTAAATTGTTTCTACAACAAAAGAAAAGGGGGGCGGGGGGACAAACGGTGAAAATATTTTTCAAAGACCAATTGAATGACTTTCATACTTTACAGGACTAATCCATGATTTGAAAGCCATGAACTATTCTGACTGGAAACATGCTGGTTTCACTGAACTTGGCACTCTGGTTGAAAATAAACAAATGTGTTTGCTATTATCAAATCAATGAATAATTGTTCTCACTGGGAATGTGCTTTCACTGAGCAGCCTTCACAGGCTACTGTCACAAAAAAGCAGAGGTTGTTCGGCTTCACCGACTCATTAATGAAAAGAACTCGAAAAAAAAATAAAAAAATAAAGGAATAAAAAAAAATAATAACAATAACCTCGGCCTGATTTCTGCCTTCGGAACAGTGCGGACATGTTCTCAGATCCCGGCCGACCGTTTCGCAACCCGTGGCAAGTCGCTGCAAACTTTGAGCCACCTCTTGCCTCGCTGGTAGAAAATTCCAGTTGAGGGGAGAAAGCCACGTCTGCTCCTCCCCACTGTGTGGGTTTTGTTCTGCTAATCAGACCACATGCCTCAAGGATTCAGGAATCCAAGAGCTCTCAGCCAGCTCCTCTCATACCACATACAACCGCAGCAGCCTGTGACAAACTATTCAGTGTGTTGGGGGTTAAAGAGTCTATCCATTCATAACACTGTTCAACCCCCCACACACACCTCCCCTTCTAATCTCAGGCAGCTCTTTCCCCCCACAAATACACACTCGCACATACACACCTCTTACCCCTTACTTGCCCTCTCTGTCTCTACCCCCCCTTCCCCGCCTTTCAGCACCCAGAGCTCTTTTATCTGTCTGTTAGAAAAAAAAAAAAAAACGGGAGCCGATCCTCAGGATCGGCATTTTAGAGGTCCAATCCTATCATTACTGTACTCTTGTTCCACACCCTGATAATACCGCAGCACTGCTCTCCTTTTCTATGTTCTGTGAACATTCCACTGCATAATAGGGGAAAAAAAAAAAAAAACGAACGGGGGTAGGAGGGGGGATTCGGGCACAATAGTGTGTGACCCTCGGCTCAGAAAGTGGGGTGAGTAAACTGCATGCACGTCAGGCTTACTCTTGACTCTTGTTATCGCCAGCTAAAACAGTGTTTAAAATATTTATGCGGCAGCGAGTGAAGACGGCGCATCGCGTAAGATGCTGCTTACCGGAGTAAACTGCGCGGCTACCTTGATGATAAGCCGAGATGTGAAAACCGGATTTAAAACAGAAAAGGCAGCAGACAGACTACAGAGTTAACACAATGGGGATCTTGATTCTACACTCTCTTCTACCCCGGTTTATTTTGTTCATCTTATTTTGGTTTGTTTCCTCTCTGTTCTCTCCTCCCCGGCTCTGTTGCTACCCGCGCTTTGAAAGGAGAAATGAGGCGCGCTGGAAATTTGCAGGCTAACAATGGCAGACAGCTGCTCTTGCTGCATAAGTCTTTCATGAGCTGAATTAGTTGTACAAGCCTTTGCTCCCTTCCCCCCACATGCCTCCCGCATAGCAAGCTGATCCAGACACAGCAACACACCTCATGGAAGGCTGAGGAGAGAATGAGGGAGAGACAATGCATGACATGGCCTTTGTTTGACAGATCTGTGATTGTTTTTTTGTCGCTGTTTTGTTCTTTTGTTTTGGAAAAGTGGTCTAATGTTTTGTGCCTGTGTGGAAAGTATTCACATGGATACTTCACTACTTTTTTTTTTTTTTTTTTTTACATTCGTGTTTGCACTGTGGGAACAATTTATCTTTTCAAAAGGTACAATTAAGGTTTTAAAATAACAAGCAAAACCTAGTGGAGCAAGAGGGTTCATTCTAGATCTTTTTTTTTTTTTTTTGTTGTTTGTTTTTATCAAACACCAGATGTGACCTAATCTGATATTGTAAAGCCCTGAGATTTTTTTTTGAGATTAACCGCAAAGAAGTTGTGTTTTTTTTTTTAAAAAAAAAAGGGACATCGTGAATCCATTTGTGTTACATTTCTGATAAGGCACAGTATCACATCGTGGCAAACAGTCACAACACTTACTATGGAAAAATGTCAGTGGACACATTCGACCCCTGGTATGTGTGTGTGTGTGTGTGTGAGACCATACACTATTGATCTTAACAATATAACCCCAAGCCTCAATAAGACCATCTGCATTGTTTGACATACAAACATTGGACTCTTCTTCACACAAGTTGGATGGACAGAATATGAAGCACGCTTCTTTGTACCACACAGTGCAGCTCACAATCACTACTCTAAAATAACCCAAAATAAAATCAGCATTATACAAACGCAATAACCTTCATGAAATCGGAAGCTGCTGTAGAGCCACGTATCTTAATCTTAATATCCCTTCTGAATTAAGTGATTAGTATGAGTAGAGGTCCAAACATAAGATTATAATTTCAATAAAATTCAACATGTGTCTCGTTTCAGATGCCGGATTTTTTTTTTTTTTTTTTTTCCAAGTGACCTGCCAAATTCAACAATTGCAGAATTGGAAAAACGTCAATTAAGCTTGTAACAACAATATATAGCTGAGCAAGGGGTAACGACTGTTCGGTTTTTCTTTCTCTCTCCCTTTTTTTTTTTTTTTTCTTGCTGCAAGATGTTGTCCTGGAGTGAATCATCTACGTGCCAATGGCAATCACCTGGAGAAAATATGGCGTGGAAATTACAGAGGAATGTTTGTAAATTGTCAAGCTTAGAGTACACACAAGTACTGACGATACTAACCGGGGAAAAAAATCTGAATACGACTGACAAGTTTTATTACAACCATTAATCATGATTTAGACTAAAAGAGAAACAAACAAGCTGGAGCTAGAAACCCCTTGGCTCTTAAAGATCTGTCGGGATTTTGAGTCTGTTCTCATTCTCAGGAGCATTGAAACAATTGGATTTGGAAGTAGGCCACGTGGCTTAAAAATAAGACCTCAACATTGTTTTCACAACACATAACCGTCATCAGTTTCTTTAGTCTCGGTATGATCTTGCCATATTGGGATAGGCCGTAAGATGATACGCTGATATAAAACCTTTTAATGCTTTTACCGCATTTACGACTATTCAGTGGAGCCGCGCGATGCATTTGAACCCGAAAACCGAGCGAACTTGAAGGTGAAGGTCTAAACACTCAGGATACACGTTTGTGCAGACTCGATGGCTTCTTTCATAGTTTAAACGGTGCAATTAAGGTTTTTAGGATTTGAGCGTATTATTGTAGTCCCGCTTCTTTTTTTTTTTTTTTTTTTTTGGGCTTATTTCGTCTTAATGGGTTTTTATCAAACCTTGGGTAACTCCCTCATTTGAAGTGAGCTTCTTGATGAAATGTGCTCCCATTCTTAGAATAAGTCGGTCTCTCTTCCATTCCAGAGCCTTTAAAAGCCCTGGCACTACTTAAAAGGACTGAGCTGCAACACAATAGTAACAGTCAGTTGAGTAGAGACAAAGAGAGAGAAACTCAGGCAAGAAATCCCTCCACTCGGTGAACTTCGCATCGGCAGCAATGCAGAGTGGTGGCTGAGCTCTTTCATTAAAGTGCAGCCGTTCCTTCCTCTCCACCTTTTTCAAAGTAACATTGCCAATGTAATTTTCCATGAGAGTCGCTCCATTTATCAAGGCCAGTGGCACATTGAGGCGGCTGACGAATGCCTTACTCCTCTAGATGTGTATAATGAGAGGTGGGAGAGTGAGACACACTCAGAAGTGGTTACCACTTGTGCGAGGGAAGTAAAGATGATTTATTCAGCATCTGAGAGCTAATGCTTTGGGGGGATTTAACTTGGGACACAGACAATGTAGCCACAATATTACACCTCAACCATGGAGAACAAGATTGCTAGTGAGACACACAGTGATTACGGTCATGATTATGCCAGAGTCATGATAGAATTTGGGATTTAGAGCTTTATGAAATAAGGACGTCTATATTTGTAGTGTGATTGTCCTTTCTGTCACATCCTTGACGAAACATAAAACATGACCGATGAGATGTGCTCCGGCTACGCTCTTTGCCGGTTTATAATTCTAATTTCGGATTTATACCGTTTGACAAGAAATGCCTGCACTTACCCTTCATCACATCAAACATTTATTTGTCATGTCAAAACACGCTCACGGTGGAATGGATTCAGGAATTAAGGACAACAATTATTTGTGCCGCTTCAACTGAGAGCACCGATCATTGAAAAAAGGTTCTCGTTTGATTGTATTTATCCTCAGTTTTTTTTTTTTTTTTTTAAACCATTCTCATCTCATTTTTGTACTGGCGCCGCTGGCTTATGTTTATTTCACATATGAAATAGCGAGCTGCTGGTGAAACCTGCGATTTACAAATTGAGAAAATGTAGAAGAGAATTTTCTGCCTGGAAGCTAGTATCGGATGGAGTTAGAGCGTTGCGGCCGACCTATTGTCCACTATAGACTGTTACATTAAAGAAATCTTTATAGTTTACCGAACTACTTATTAAACTGAACAGTAATAAGGTACCGATTAACGGCAACAAGGCAAGTCAATAAACATTAAAAAGCATGTCGTCCATCGGCATCGCCGGGAAAACAAAAAGAACCCATCGAGCAGGAAGTCGCAGGTAATTCTAGGATAGGCGCATTAATAAAAGTCCTTTTTAGCTCACAACGGGTATGGATAATTTCTTCCGGCTTTTCAGCGGGCTGGTTGGCTGAGGCCCTTTTTACACATGCACTGCAAACCAGAAATGATCAAGGCTTTGTCCGTGTGAATTGTAAGTGTGAAGGCAAACGTCAGGGCAAGTTACATCGGGCATGAAACCTTCTTTAATCAACTTTCTTCCTCGAGCCGTGTGACTGTCTGTTGAGCCACAGTAAATCTTTCTCCGGGGGAATCACAGCAAGAATGTCTTACTGTTTATCATGCAACTGGAACGCAATACAAGCAATCCAGGGCAGAAGAAACTTCATTCATAAAAGAAACGCCAACGCGGCGCGGCAAAGATACCGAATATATCGGAGAGGAAAAAATGACAAGAAGACGGATCTTTGGGTCCACTTTGCGTGAACGCGCTGATCTCTGCAGCGCGGCGTTCGGGTCGTGTCCTGCCTTCTTAGCACTCCGCCCCCCTACGACGGACAAAGAAAATCCCCCACTGTGAGCTACGAGTCTGAAAAACCGGTCTATTACTGGCCTTGATATTCTCTGCGTTAACTGGAGATAATATGAGAAGAGTCCATGGTGAGATGAATGTCCGCAATTTCGCCAGGAGAGACCCGCTGCAACTTGATTTCGCTGCGCGACCATAAACAACGGCGATATTCTGAACCTCTTCAACTGTGCGACGTAGGACCAGTTTCGGTCACAACAATACATATTGCCTCTTTGAGTGATCCGTCATCCGGAATGGCCTAAAATCTCAGTGTACATGAGGCTATATAGGGACTGCAGGCATAACTGAACAGTCACACTCCGCATGCCAACGGCGCCGTGTCTCTAAGTCACAGCTCTATTCCAAAATGCTGAAATGCTATATCAACTCAAAGACCAGAGTGGCGTTATGTAAATATTGCTTAGTTTGATGTACCCAGGAAAAGCTTCATCATAATTGGGTCATTGACCTCTTTAACAGTATGTACGCAAACAGCGCTCACGTCCTCTTCAGCAGTTTTTTTTTTCCCTTATTGATTTAAGAAACACCATTAGGGAGCCAATTTGTCACGGCACATCTAGTTTTTGAGGAATGCGAAAAAGAGCGGCGCTTCTTGCGTTCGTAACAAAGAACACAATTGGTGTTTCGACATCCGAAAATTTTCCACTGCTCCTCGCAGGTACGTCGCAGGAATCTAGCTTGTCCTTCATATCAGCGCAAGAGGTGCTGGTTGCTTCCTAATACTTAAAAAGCTGGGTCAAAGGGATTTAATTCTAAAGATCAAATTTAACAGCTTCGCTTCACAGATGATTTATCACTGATTATCATATTAACTGAGTAAGTGATTATGTCATAAACAGCGAACTGAATTTGATTCTGATTACACAATTTTACCAGTTAAAGCACTTCCTAAAGGTTAAGAGTATCACACAATCACATATTTTACATTATAAATGTTTTTAATGGCATCATCCTGCTTTTGCTAAGAGGTTAGCGGAATGAAAATTTGAGCGCTCTGGCTTGTTTAGGAATTAAGTGGTTGTAAGTCTGAACCTCACTTTATCCGAATTCTTTTGCGTGTTTGTCAGTCAACAGCCTTGAAATTGCATGTGCATGTAAAAACACATACTGCCAGCTCCACCTTCACAATGCTTGACCTTATTTTGCCCTAATCTGGTGTCATGTTCCTGGCCGTTGGGAATGTTACATGGACACAATGTGCACAGGGATGATAGTTTTTAACCTGTGAATGCCTTTATATACATGCGATAATGTATACAACGTATGCACTCTCCGACATTTTCAGCAAAACCTATCCGTAGTGTGCTGTAATAGTTTTACTGCACATTTTTCGAGGATATATTTCACGAGCAAAGCATTTCAAGCTATATACCTCCTACCAGTAATGCTACACAATCACTTTTGAAAGACATTATCTTTGTAGTGGCTTTCATGCAATTTCCTCTTGCAGTTCAGTTAGAAAGCTTGTGTTCAAGGCTGGGTGTCCTGGATTTAAAGAATCAAACAGGCTTCCTCGCAGCCCATCCCCCATGCCACTTTCAGAGCAGCAGGAAAAATGAGGAAGGCGTGCTTGCACCAGCTCCCTCCCCCACACACACTGCTCCACCAGGCATTGCTGGGGCTTGTGGGATTAAGAATGGAACACGATGACAGACAAAAACAGTCCCCAGCACCTCCCTGCTCTGCTGTCTTTTATACTCCGAGAGCTTGAAAAGGCTGCTAGGAGGCATACAATAGGCACAGTGATAGATCAACTCTATTAGTGAACAAGATAAGTACGGGTGAATAGCAACACAGATCTTTATATTGTTCCTGCATGACAATGTCAGAGTGGAAATTATGTGCGGCATAAAAGGGGAACATGATTTGACGTTTAGTCAACTTTGGAGGAGTAATTTGCTGCATGTGGCTGACAATTTCTATTAGATTTTTTTTCCCACATAGAGGTAGTTTTAATGGCTGACTGTTTAAAAAAAAAAAAAAAAAAAAAAAAAATATATATATATATATATATATATATATATATATATATATGTATAAGGCCAGTGCAATTAACTGAACTTTTTTTTTAGCTGGCCATACATTTGTGATATACAAAAGACACATATGGACCGAGTCAAGCCCCTTAATGTCAAGAATCACCACTGTGTGGGCCATTTCCTGTGGCCGGTCTCGGCATCATATTCATCAAGGGTGCCCTAATTCACCATGCGGCAATAAAAAAGAAAACAGCAGTGGGTCTTTTTATGCATCACATGTCAGAGAGCCTCAGAGAAAGGAGTGAACTGCCCAGACTGCTTTAAGCCACATAATGTGAAGTGTTGTTACATGACTGGATCTTTTTTTTTTTTTTCTTTTCTTTTTTTACTTCAAAGCAATACCTGCAAATATATCTATATTCGGTATGATTTATGTAACCTCAAGGAAAATATGGCTATCTGATGAAAATGAGGTAAGGATTTTTTTTTCCCCCCTTTTCTGACTGCAGTAAATACTACTAAGCGAAATATCACAGTTACTTAGGAACTTCAGTTCTTTTGATCTTCAGAGCAGCCGTATGAAACCGCTGAACTTTATTATCAGTACTGGCAGTTGAAAACATCAACATTTCACTCCTGACCACAATCTAACTGAAACCAGTGTTTTCTGTTTCGCCATCGACCGAAACCGGCAATCTGGGGATCGGCACTTTCTGTGCGCTTACTGCGTTAAGCACACCAGCAAATTAAATGGATGACAACAATTACACAGCAGTAACATGATGCATGCATGGAAACAGGGACAAGCATGGCAGCAATAGTGACTGAGGAGCTGTAAAAAGAAGATTAAGTCAGAACGATACAGATGGAAGTGTACGAGTTCAATAATCAGCTGTTTGGTGTTTTCCTGACCATGCCGAAGCTAAGAGTTACCGTCTACTGTAAAAATGATCCCTATTTTTTGAAAATTTCCTGCAGGAGCCAAGCGCTGCCAAACCTGTCTTTCAGTTTGACAAGAGCCCAGAGCAAAAGATGTCAAAACACAAATTTGAGGTCATAGTCAAATCAACACTGGGAATAGCAAGGACTTCTCAGGACAGGAATAAATCTGTTTATAACATACATACACTGGCATTTTGCGGTTTCATCTTTATTTTTAGCACAAGCCCTATACATTAGTTCCTTCATAGCATGGCTTTTGAGGCACTGTCTACGACAGAGAGCATCTGAAGCTATCAAATATGATCCGCTCGACCTTTAAAACACGTTTCCAGTGTCATACATGGTGACGACGGTAAGATTCATTTGCTCAACATTTACCCAACAAGCGCAACCTGGAGACGTGAATGGAGTGATGTGACAGCAGCGCCAAATATAGACAAAACACTGAGGTCAAAAAAAAAAAAAGAAAAAAGAAAATCTTACCTTTTCATTTTTCACTTTCTTCAATGTCTTGCATTCATTATTACCGTTTTCGACTTCCTCGGGTTCAGTTTTTGTCGTCAGTGCTGGAACTATCCCGACAGGTTCAAGAGCAATATTCCCCATTTTATTGGCTT
This sequence comes from Fistularia commersonii, assembly GCF_037954325.1. Taxonomy (NCBI): domain Eukaryota; kingdom Metazoa; phylum Chordata; class Actinopteri; order Syngnathiformes; family Fistulariidae; genus Fistularia; species Fistularia commersonii. The sequence goes on from NC_141286.1 coordinate 21,627,797, forward strand.
CTGCCAAGTCTGTCGATTGCGAGTTCTCAAAAGACGTGTTACGGCTATTCCCTAAAGCAACTTGGGCTTGAGACACCACGTCCTTCTCCACGGCAGCGATGGCCACGACTGGGGAGCCATCGGTTTTGTCCTTCTTACTTTTCCCACTAGCCCCTTCTTTGTCTTTTTTACCACTTAGAACACCTCTGGAGGCTTTGCCCCCTTTCTCTATGTTCTTCCCAGAGGTGGAATTGGTGCCGGCAACACCTGCACTCGCCGTTGTGCCTGTTGGCTCCCCTTGAGTCCGTCCTGTCGTTTCTTTTTTACCCCCATCTCCAGCTGAAGCTTTATTACTATTGTCTTTAGAGTTCTTACTGCGCTTGTATTTGGATTTGCTTTCCTTGCCTTGAGAGCCAGACACTGGACTAACGAACCTTATGTTGTCAGGCAATGTTGCAACTGCACTGGGTGGCGCCGCCATGCCGTCCTTGGTGCCAGACATCTCAAGTTTGTCCTTCTCTAAATCAGCGTCAAGGTCAATAATCAGATTTCCAACACCGATATCCCACTCATCCCCGCTGTCGTAAGTGTCCACCGCATTAGAGTCCACACCTTTCCCGCCTGCAGTGCCACCACTTAGGGACATTTTAGTGCCAACGGCCCAGGATTGCCTCAGTGAGGTCCGACACCCTCTCAGACGGTTGGGACTCGGGGGCAAGGGTTAAAGAATCCTCACGGTCTACACCTTCCGGTCCCATTTAACCACATTTTTCTGTAGGAAGAAAAAAAAAAAAAAATAAGACAGGGGTTATAACAATCTAATAATCCAGGCATAAAATAAAAACAAATTGACACAGAAGAGAGCAATTAATTGGGTAGAAAAACAATACAAAATACCGTTTGGTAATGGGCCAGTAACACTAAGACGATCGCTGCGCAAACCACTATGATAATACCCACTGGTATGGCAGCAGTTCACTGAAACCCTCTCTTCATAATCACTTCCCACAGTCGTCATGGCAACCCTGGGAAATGTAGCCTAAATCCTGCTTTGACAGCCAAGGTGGCCCCACTGTTCTGAATGACTGGCTCTCTTTTCACAAGGCACGGCTGATAGTGTCACTGCTGATAAATAAGGAGCCGCTGGCCTCACACACCCCCACATGGTTTATGGAGCTGTGCCTTTTCAACTCAAGAGCACAATTGTAATCTTGCATTACCAGAGGAGCTTAAAAATGAATGAAGCCACGTATGTCTCAGGAGAACACCACTTTGCTGTATTTGCTTGCACAATATAGCCTAAAGGTCAGCATGTTTCATATCTTTCAGAAAATAGATACAACATTCCGGTGCAGATATGAACTAGAGCTGATTTAACATCTTACAGGCCCACCTGGATTGAGAAATAAAATCACGGTTTTAGGGAACACTGGAAAGAAAACGGGGAGGAGGGGAGGGTAATATTCCATATTTACATTGGGTTATCTAACAATATTCCATAGTCACATTAGATTAACCCCTTGTTAAGGTCTAGCAATACATAAATAGATAAACTGCAATTCTTTGACGAGCTTGAGTTTTATTTTAGGCTAAGTTGCAATAATGGAATCCTCTATATCACAATTCAAGTCATGTTAGTGGACATTTTGAATACATAGCAAACCTTAGGGGAGCAGGCATATGGACGTTACAGATACAAGGTTCTACATCTGCTGGAAGAGAGAGGTGGTTGAAATAAACGGGCCATAAATCACTCATCACCCTTGCTAATTAAAGAGGCTCTGCAGGTTAAACATGCAACACCAGGAAAAAAAAAAATCTCTAAACGAAACGTAGGGTGTGAATTCTGGAATAGTCACTTAACAATATTTTAAAACTGCACGCGAGTCAAAAGATATCCAGGTATCCGTGTTGGAAACTCTTTTGTTCAATCATTTATTAGGTATCGCTTTATGTGAATGATTATTTGAAAGATACAGAGATGAAAGTACAGTCGGTTTCCCATAAAAATGAGATGTACCAGATTAGGGTATATTGCAATTAATGTCACAACCACTATAGCACAGCTACCGACTTGGGCTTCACCAATTTCCTTTCTGCATACTGTAGCCGAGGACATTTGAAACTGGAAACATATTCTGTAATTTTCTGGTGGATGGGAAATAAGAGAGCTTCTCAAGCAAATCTCTTGGGCAGCGTAGCTCGGGTATAAACTTCAAGTATATCGTATTATGAATGCAACATTTGGTTTATTGCATCTTAAACGGATACATCAATGACATCCAATTCAAGTAAACATTTCAATTCACTCAAAAATAACAGGCACCAGCTAATCTGCTAGATGGCATTTTTGATATTCTATTGTCTGTCTGGGAAAAATAAAGGAGAAAGACAATCGTAATGTGTTTACGTCCTAAAGCTTGCTGCTTGCTGTTTAGCTCTGATACCTCTAACCTCCAGGAAGTGAGAAACCGGTGCTCATGGTGACAAACACAGTTCTGAGTTTAAAGACCGTAAACCGGGGGGCTTGATTTTCTGAAAATATAACCATTGTGATTTACTACATGGCGGTAAATAATTAACACTCAGAACTGTAGTTCTAATCTCTCCTGATAAAGATTTTGAATGGTAAGGAGGCGAGAGCACAAAAGACTGGAGTGGTGCTCACTGGTGATGAGATCAATATTGCCTCAATCAATTCTAATTCCACTCCTTGTGCTAGAGACACTCAACTGACAAAATAAAATCAAACAGTACGCAGTGGGGCCCTAAAAAGATCCCCCACAGCAAAATTATTAATAGCAATTCACATGGTTGCTTTGTACAGCAGCCAACTTAATATCAGTTTTCTAAATAATAGCTACCATTTTCGACAATGTAGCTCCTGAATCAATATTTGGGGTCAGAGAGTTTATTTTTCGTTTGTAATTACATCCATTCGGATAGATAATGCAACGTTTCTCCTCAAAACGAATCACATAAAAATTATTTTGGCATCCTTATTTTTGTCTTTTTCATAACTATCTCACCGACTTGAAACATTGAGGCGCTTTTTCAAACTATATTCTCCTCATACAATAAATCCGTTTTAAAATGATTAACTCATTTATAATACCGAAAACTTAATTATGGATAAGCGACATGCAGCATTTTCTTACTATCAAAATATCCACATCTACTTCAATCACACATTTTGGCACAAACGCTAAATAAATATTTGTTGAGGGTGGGGAAGGGATTGTGGACTCCCATTCTCTGTTGAAGGTGTTTTTACTTTTTACACAATACTTGCAAATATTATAATAAAGTCTGTTAATGTTGCCCATCTCCAATATTTACAGATTAAAAGGAGTCGTGTCATCAGTGTATTTGATTACTGAAGGACTCTGCCGTGGCAGTTAAATGACACCTGAGTCCTTGGTTGCTATTGTTGTGTTGTTCTGCAGAACTTTACTGCTATGACAGCCTTGCACGTCATGTGTATAATTAGTTGAGTTAAAAATTGCAAACTACGTCATTTATGAGTTTTGTGCGTGTGATATGATCTGACTTATTGATACAGTGGATGCATGACCACAGTTCACATAGATAGCCTGTTTCTTCTCATGCAGTCAGCTTGTAAAAGCAGGGGTGACTTGAATAAGCATGCCCTTCTTTCTGTTGGTGAGTGGGACGAGACTGGTTTCAGAAGGAGACAATTAGCTGCCAAAAAAAGCAGCAGTGACAATACTGTGTTAAGAAAAAAAAAAAAAAAAACAAATACCATAATGTCCTTGCAGAGACTACATAGACATAAGACTACTCCTCAAAAATTGATACATGAACCCATAAACGACCTTTGCAGCCACGAAGAAAAGAACACGCCACACCATAATTTAAAGACTAATGTTAGAAGAGTCCCAAATTTTCAAAGTTATAAACAATACTAGAACCAATAAACACTGGCGCATGAAACAATGTAAACCACTTCTGGGTCAAAGAAAATAACTGCATGGTCTACACTAGTGGCAGGTACCGAAATCAATAGTTCCACTTCCAGCCATTCAAAAAGCTGCAGCCAAATCTAGCACTGTTGGACAAACCTCAGTCAGCATTGGCAACCGACACTCTTGCGTTGGGAAAGGTACCAAATTCCGGTGGTGGATGACGCAGAGTAGCCCAGTTGAGCGGTATAGTGTTATAATTGGATTAAAAAAAAAAAAAAATGGAACCAGTCATCAATGGTCAATTTCAATGGTAGCCAAGTGACGATGAGGCTGGTCATTTTTTCTTTAAGTTCTCTCACAAGCATTGTGGAAAATCTCAAACACAGTAATTGTCTTCCATTGCCCCTGTTTGCCATTCCCATGCAAGCAAACAGAAGAGTAGAAAATTTACAAAGCTTTCACTGCAGTGGAAGCCAAAAAACTAATTAGTTCCTGCTACAAATTTGCTGAATTCCATTTAACAGCGATACACGCTAGATGTATTGCAGACATTCATACAGTCAGAGTAAATACTTGAAATGAATATTCAAGATCTTTCGTTTTCTGTGTTGAATCAAGTAGAACACAAATAGCCTTAAAAAAATTCACCCGTCTCAATTCCATGAGTGAAAGGCTCTTCCAATGTGTTTTTTCCTGTTTAATGAGAACAAGAACAAGCTCCACATTAGAAACATATTCTATTTTTTGATATCTATATAAATGACCTCATGGAGAAGTGCTGCTTATGTCATTAAGTTATACACAAATGTATATCTATGACAATTTTTCCATTGTCAATGTGGCTATTAAACTACAACTGTAATGGTGCGCCAGCTGTGTTACTGTGTTTAAATCCTCAATTTATAATTGTCACATGTCTGTTTATTCTAGAAACTAACGGTTTCATTGGAAATTGTACATCATCTCAAAACAGAAAATCAGTTCAAGAAGCTGTATTTTTTTTTCCTGGTTCATTGTTAGCTTGAACATATTCCTGAGGCGTCTTGCACATTTTCTTCTTTGGAGCGTATTTAATCATGTCACATAACCGCTCACAAAACATGAACTTCCTAGTAAACAAACAACATACTCCTGACCATCCCCCGCCCCTCATCCACCTCCACTGAAATTGTATCTCCTGCATGTAGCTACCTCAGCTCTGCAGTAAATGACTCATGGGCTGTGGCAAATGGAAAACATAAGTAGCTGTGTAAGTCTGCAAATTAAATAAACATATGGCTTCATTCTAATGCAGTAAAAAGTTGAGATTTTGCGTCGAGACGCCGCTGGAACGGGCTGCAAGTATACCTTATTTTGAATCGGATAAAAAGAAGCTAATAATTCAGGTGGTTAAAATAAAAGCGAACCAGTTTTAAATTAATTCAATTTTGTTATGAAAAACACTAAAAAGGACATTTAAATGACTCAATGCACAGAATTGGAACTGTTGAACAATCACCACGCTTGACTGTGCTCTACAGATGGCTTCCCAATGGAACGAAGTCAACGGCAGGTTTTTGAGGAGGAGAGATGCAGCTGTCCCTGTTTGACTTTGTAAACAGTTGTGAAGTCTAATTTGTCCAACACCTCTACAAAAGAGAGGTTGTAACTCTATCAGCAGTTGACCTACTGTACCGCCCTTAGCTAGAACTGCAAGACAAGCCCTTTTTACAAAGCCCCACTGAGGAAACGTCCCAGTGAGCGCTCTGTTGAGCGAAAGGCATGCAGGCTGTTCAACTCCCAGAGTACTTGTCCTTTTTTCATGGATCCAGTTTCAGTGGGTTATCTATCACTCAGGCCGCATAAGGGTGAATCTGCCTTGAAGGTGCAGAAAAAACAGGCAGAAAAAAAAAAAAAAATCCCCTCCGTTTGCCATGGACGAAATCAGATGTTATTTACCATGTAGGTCTCTAGCATCGGTCTGCATCATCTTGGTTTGACTGCTACTGTGGTGCCAAAATAAGAATAAAAAAAAATGCTTGTATGGCAAACAAAATCAATTTTCTTTTGTGAATAATCTCATCATGTTAAGTCCATATTAAATAGAAACTGGCCACACAATGGTAATATAAAATTATGATGTATAAGCAGAACTGTACTAATGGGAGTATTCTTTTCCTTCAAGCGTCTTTATAGGATTCCCGCAGACACCCTAAACGACCCGTGTCACTAATATTAAGTGGTGACAGGCTTTCTGAAATAAAGGCTTTGGAATTGGGCTGCTACATCTCTTTGTGACACACACTACTGTTCTCTCTGGCATGGTTTCCCCTTTTGACAATGTGAACGATGAGTCACAGGCAACAGTCCTGGCTTGACTGGAAATGCTAACGGAGCCTTTCGGCCGAGTTCGAGTGTCTACGGGGTGGAAACCCAAGGATGCACTTAAAACTGTTGCGCAAAGTAAAGGGGGGATTATTAACTACAAGGCACACATTCAACACAAGTCTGCTGAAGTGCAAACTGTTTCATTCTATCCGAAACAGGAAGTGACACTATTTTGGCACAGCCGTGTTTGTACACCATACAATCCGATGTCGCATTCAGACCTTGTATTGTCTTGCATCCCGACCGTCCTCTGTTATATAAGGCGAGACAGAAATACAAAATGCCCCTGGAAAGCATGTATCCAGTCAACGAGACCCCAATGACGTGTCGTCTGGGAATAAAAATGGCCCCATTGCATGTAGCCAGTAAATTTAATCAGCTATTGTCTCCTGTGCGCACAGGCACTCATATTTTCCTGACTGTGGTATGTCTAAAAAAAATCTCAAAATACCCTTGTAAGACGCTGCCTTAGCTAATCTCAGACTGAACTTCACAAAAGTATGGTTTTGTTGCGATACATAACATCCTCCAGCAATAAAAACTTTATCCTATGAAGAGATTGCTGTAAAGAGACAAAGGAAAGTGTGCGCTGACTTCTACACTAAGAGAGGAAATTTGCAGAGGGATTATTCTCGGCAAGTATGTCAAACATCTTCATATTTGGTTTGATATTGGAAAACTGCCCAGAGTGTATTGTTTGGTTTTCTTCATTTATTTTCTGGCGGAATCCCATTATAAAATGATCAAAATAATGAAGACGTTTATTTGCAAAGAGAGCTGGGGAGTCAGATCAAATCGCAAGTGGTCAGTTGAGACACGAGCATGAGAGCCTGTCATGGCAAGTGAGAAGCCTGACATTAAAACAACGTGTGAATTTCAATCTGTGATTCTATGTGCTGCCGACAATGTCATCCATTAATGACAAGCTGTTATCCCTAATGCTGAAAATACCTACATAGGCTTTCAATCACAACCATCTCTGCTCAACTAACACTTTTACAAGCCCTTAATATGGGCTGGTCAACGGAAAAAAAACAAACAAAACACTTCTGTATAGCCATTTTTATCCAGACATCATGTGGAGTTTTTGACTTTTACAAGGACACTGTATGTTCCTTCTTTGCTGTTGCAATAATAATCCTCAGAATTCTCAGACAGCTAACTGCTAATGTTAGTAAAGCCAGGTTGACATGACACACCTTTTCTCGGGGAATCAGGAATGCGTGTATTGTTGTGTACACAGCAAATGACTACGCTGCATGAGTCAGTGGATTGTGAAACATGAGACTAGTAAGTCACATTATGCTGGTATGAATAAAAACTCCCAGAACATATTTTTGACTCTGTGAGGGATGAAACAAGTTGCTTGATCGGGAGATTTAGCAGTTTTTTTTTCCCCAGTAGATCCTAACAAATGAAATGGAAAAATGTTAAATCTGTTTTAAATATATAGAGCTCAAGAGGCCAATTTAGAATAGACCAGATTTCAGGTGAGATCCGATTTAACGCATGACGCAGGATTAGAAATCAAAGCGTAATTCCAATCGCCAAAGCCTCACCCTCACCAAAGGCATGATAATAACATCGCTATAAATCAGGTTATCAAAAGAATCAATCCTTTCATACTTTTTCTGAACATATTGAAGATGATGTAGTTATTGCTTTATTTTTCGATGTCAATGAGGTACTGTCATATTTTCTCAAACAGCATTGACAAGAAGAAAATTCTGTTCTTCAGACAGTGGCCGTCATAGGTGCTTCTGGTCATGTGCCTAGCCCGTGCAGGAAATGGACAACATAAACACCAACTGTGTGGCTAATCTCTGCCTGAGACGTCCTCAGATATGCATCTATCCAACTTGATTTTGGTTTAATGTCCAACTACAGGAGGTCCATATTGGTTCCTCTAATCAGGGCCAGACAGGACACGCGACGTGTTTGTTAGATCTTACGGATTACGTAAAAGCAATTGGCTTTGTGTTCTCTTTATATGTTCACGTTTTGTTGATTGACACCTTGTAATTTAATTAAAGGGTGAAAAACAACCCCTTTTTTCCGATAGCATAAAAATAGATAATTAAGTGTTGTTTTTATAGATTACTCGACTTAATTGCGGAGTCGATGTATGTTGAAAACCTCGTGTTGAAAAAGCACAGAGCAATCTGGTAAATATTACGGCGCCGAGACAGAACCGAAAAAGGCAAACATCAGAAGAAAGTCTAAAGGGCGCTGATGGGGCTGAAAGCAATGACCGCTTACAGAAAATGAATATTAAGACACATAAATAAATAAAGAAAGAAAAAACATATCTGGAAAATAAATTGGAGGGATACAAAACGCAAGCTAAAAGCTGTACTTAATCAAGTTCACATACACTTCTGAAAACGCATTTCAGGCCTCATGCAGAGACGCATATCTCGCCCAGGCAGCACCGCATGTAGAAAATCCAATTTTGACTGTTTGGACTTTATCATATTTTCAGTCGACATTGCTGTTGGCGATATGATACTTTTAGGAAGAGATCTTGATATAGCAAGCCAGAGACCGATAGCTCTGTAGTACTGGAAGACAAATAATTTGTTATAACAAATTTAAGTTGAGCAATTTAGTTTTAATACAGTTAGATAACTAAAGTAGAAGAAACCATTATGAAGAGACTACCAAAAATAATTCACTTTAGTCTGTAGACACAAAGTGCCACTCTTAAGAAGATAACAACATGTAGCTTAAATAGAACAATAGTGTTTTTAAAGCCCTTTAAACGACATCTGCCGGTATATGTTGGACTCTCACAGAGTGATCCCACTGCTTTCATCATCACAAGCAAAAGACAACAAGGACAACAGCAGAGTAACCAACATTTGCAACGTCTGTTTTTTTTTAGTTAACTAAAATTATTCTCTCAGAGAGAGCTGCCCGCCCTCGAAGCCAAGCTTCAGGAGAGAAAAACCTCTCATCTGGGTTGGAAGACAGAACGACTGCATAACACATAGTGATGGAGTTAAGATAGTCAGGGTAATTCATTGTACCAAACAGAGCTCCAAATCTATTTCCCTAACCCGCAACAGAAGTGATAAGTGAGGATCCCCTTAAAAAGACGTTGCTGTATCTATCAGCATATGAAGTGTTTAGAAATTGCACTGTGGAGCTACAAGAAAACCTCAGCAGAGTTCTCCATTGTCTTAATATTTCCTTGTACTGTGTTTAAACACAAATTGGACAAGCCACAGCCATAATGATTTTATCACTGTTACTTAACCATCGGAGCAAACAAAAATAAATAAATGACTAAAAATAAAATCAAACTATGACTCGTGAGGGCAACAGCAGAGTACAAAAAGAACACTGTGCACTGGACACAGGCTCAGGAATCTTAAAACCTAATCTTAAAACATTGACAAGGTGCCAGATTGATTTTTCTTCTGCTCAACGGGGAACCTGGCAGAAACAAGAGCAACTCCATTAACATGCTCAACCATTCCACCCTACTGTGATTTCTGAATTACAAAAAGCATGCCATTCTCAAAATACTTAACATTTTCTCTATTATCATTTTGTAAAAGATATGCTGTAAGTATAGTAATATCAGCAGTAGTCTATTCTGTCTAATCTTGTGGTGGAGAAATTAGCAGTTGAAAATATATCATATCCATCAAGATGACATGCAATGTTTTCTATGGTTAAAGAGGTTTGGTGTGCTGGGGAGTCACATTTGCAGCTAAAAAGTAAAAACATCGCTTAGATCCACACTTTTCACATCTGCCTTCCACTGGTCTGAGACTAACCTTCACTTTGAGCAGACGATGAACGTCAATGGTGAGATTTCATGTTTCATAACATGACATGTAAATAGATTAACTCGAAATTTAGGGTCAAAGCTATGGTCAAATTGTGAAACTATAATAGATTGAGGATTACTATTTATGCATGTGTCAAGATTTGTTTAACTGAGGGTTTACAATGTTGAAACATTTACAACAGGAAAGATGTTTGTAAATGTGTCACACAATCTATGCATGGACAGAAAGAGTATCTCAACCACAATTTCTGGAATAACAATTTCCGATGTTTTAGGCACGACAAAACACCAATCGCTCCCGGTGAAATTGGGACATGTCTCCAGTTGGTATCTACAAAAATCTATAAACAAATCATTCTTACTTAAAGATGAATGGTACAGCATACGAGAGTTGAAAATATATGCGTTGAATTTTTATGATATTAAGAGCAAGTAATGTTTGTATCGTCCTGGCATTTAAAATAATAACACTACTTTCTGTTTGCTACAGTACATGGCTACAGCTGAGCACAGCATCTTTAACCGATATTTCCAATCTTGAGTTTAAAGCTCGGGTCGTTAACCTGCTCAATATAAACTATCTAGTCTGTGTGTATGTTTACCACCGTGATCTGATTTTATAACACTGACTGACTGAGGGAGGGTCGCTTGGTCTATAAACATGACAGGCAGTTCTTCTTCAGCTGAGGGTAATAAGCTCGACCATGATGCCTGGCTGCCTCCAGCCAGCCAAATGGGGTAAGGCTTCAAATTGACGTTATTAACCGATGTGGAGACAGAACAAAACTCAGCCAATGATGTGTATTTTTGTTGTTTTTTTTTTTTTTTTAGAAAGGCACTGCTTGAAGATAAGTCACAGTTAACCATCTTTAACGATTAGATTGGTTCCGCATTTGACTTCAAACCAACTGCCATCCGCGGTGAATTTTGTCTTCAGTCGGTAGCAACACAGTGCGGCAACGTGGCGAACGTATCCCGGGATCTCAAAATAAAGCTGCAAACGAACAGGAGAAATTTGGTGCACTGACGGCTGCCCGGGATCAGGATCTCCAAAGCCTAAACTTTGCTCTTTTTACAAATAGATCAAGTGATGGACTGCAAAAAAAGGAATGTATGGAAAAAATATGACTTTTTTTTTTTTTTTTTTTTTTTTTTTTTTGAGCACAAATTAATCTAAAGCTTCTGTGGTGGAGTTCAAGAATAACACCAGAGCCATTAATCCTTAACACAAAATCTTCCAAATTCAAAAAAACAAAAGCAGATCCTTATTAAGACGCGTTACAAGATGCAATAGTGGTCCTTTCATGAAGCATGACCTATTTTTTCCTTTCTTTTTCCCCTGAAAACACACATGTAATTTTACACTCATACAGCAGAACTGGGGGGAAAAAAAATCCTGTTATTGACCTATTGTATAGCGAATTTAAACATGTAATTTGTTGGGAGAACCATATTTGCTTGGAGTAAGACGTGTCTCTCCCCAATTAACCAATCAATCAATGCTGTAGTTAGCGCAAAAAAGATGGACACAGTAGCATTTTTGTACTGACAAATGAATGCGAGTGGTTGTGAAAGGACGTGCCCTGAGGCTCAAGAACAGGCGGCTTCCTGTGAGACAATACTGGGCGGGTGAGAGCCTAGCGGTCAGTGTAAGAGTGAATAAAATAGAGATACTATTTTTTTTAGTGCCGTCTTTGTCTATTATTTATGCATTCCTGCATGGACAGTCTGCCAGGCAACATTCCAATAAATCCTTGAAACCTGAAATATCCATTTGCACAAACTGCATTCAATCAAGCTAATGGGATCATAGCTAAATTTTTACAACTTTAATCTCGCCCTTCAAACTGTTTAACTGAATTTATTGCAAAGCCAAAAGACAACACTGCCCTTTAATACCGGAGCGAGTGATACGCGAAAGCCTGTAATGCAGCAAAAATGTCATGTGCCCGTATACTGGTGTACGACCTCCTCTGGAGAAATGAGACTTTTAACAAGGATACACTAGACCACTGCTGAGTGACTAATATACTGCTCCACTGTTTGCACCATAGACAGTTGATGTGTTGCCATGTGAATGTCTAACTAGAGCGAGGGCACTGACAACCATTAACCTCAAATAACTGCCTGACTCTCTCCCAGCAGCTGCTTAACAGAAGCACAAGCAACAAGCAAGGCTCCAAATGGCATTGTCACTCTGGCCTGGTAGCTTTCCAAAATCAATGCAGGAGTCATCCATTTCTATTTTAGAGGACAAAGTGAAACATTTTAAGATTGATGGGTGCCAGGACTTAGAAGCAATTTGGATCCAGTTCTTGGTTTATCAGAATGCAGCATGCTTTTGACAGCCTCTATTAATTACGGCAGAACTCGTCGTACTTTGGCTTATTTGAATTTTCAAGTTCTAATCTCTACACCGGAGCCTATCGCCAAAAAAATGCAACAACGGTAGAAATCGGCTTGTGGCGAAAACAGATTTGCTTGTGTAGGAAGAAGGGTAGGAATAGCGTACACATCCAACTTCAACGATGACAAATTACAAGCATTTAGTTACACCGGGTATCCTTAAATCTAGCCTTGTGTAATGTGTTGGTTTTTCCCTACCTTATTATAATTTGTAGCACCGGCACGATTCTTCAGCCTTAATTTTGACACCCTGTACAAAATGTACTAGAGATTCAGCTCCACGGGAATTGCAGACCAACAGTCTTGTTATGGAAGCCAGATTTACTTGTGCTGTCCAGCAATAAAGTTTGACTGGAATTTTGTATGAGCTTTTCCTGTGTTCCACCTCATAAAGTAATCTTGCTACCGAGATGAGGTTAACATTTGATTTGCCAACAGATTTCCTATCACCAGAGCTCTCGGCCATCCAATAAATAAACGGGTAGATGGAAATCCATGTCCTGAGATGAAGGTCAGTCAGGTGAATAAAAATTAGCAAGACTAATATCGCAGGATAAGTCGATTCGCGCTTGCTATACTCTCCCATACGCCCTCTCTCCGGGGTTTTCAGACTGATTTGTAACAGCCGGATGCCGTCTTTAAATTGGGAAAAAGGAGTTGTGTTGAGTCGATCATATAATTTGTTAAGGCGCCGTTGTCATGGAAACATGTCACCGGTTTGTCTGTGATCGCAGTCCACTTGGGCACCTCGGCTTGGCGCCGTGTTTTCTCACTGTTGATGCTGGCACGGGAACCAATTGATAGTGATTGGATATGATCCACTGATTTTCAAAGAACAGCTCCCTAAATAGATGGTGTTGCGCATTTACAGCCAATGTTGTGTCTTAATGATAAAAACAAAGTAACTGGGACACTTATATTCCTTTGTTATGAACGGTGAGTGCTGATTGTGCTGATAAAGGAAAGTTGTTTCGCAAGATCACAAGATAGATTAGTTTCCCTGAGCTTTGCTAAGAGGGGGTTTTTCCCCCCGCAAACCTTTTCTGTTCTTATAAAAATGACAGGAGAAACAAAATATCCATCCGTACTTCTCGGAGTCCCCGCGCAGATTATGTGATGCTGCCTTTTATAAAGATACCGCAGTTCCCAGGCGGAGGCATAGATTTCTCATAAACTAAAGCGGACCGTAAACGATAGACCATTCCACTTATGTTTAGTCCATTGTCCATTATACATCACGGAAATAGCCGAGAGGCTATAAGCAACCAATAAGCAAACATACGTCCGTCAGGGATGTTAATGTTTTTTTTTTCCCCAATATGATGATAGAAATGTAAATATCGCTTTAATGTGATTATGTTTTCTCAGGACACTTCTTCCGCCTTGACACCAGTTACCTCATCTTTAAATCTACCTAATGTTTATCTGTTATTTGCTTTGATTCATTGTGGAAAATACATACTCTTGTGCCAGGATTATGAAAAAACAATTTGAGCCCCGATATGTGAATCCAGCCTCATTACCTAGCCAGACAGTGGGAAAATGAACAGAGACTGATAATTAACTTACAGTCTGCAGCTTGATCAGATCTGTAGTTTGTCACTTGCAATGATTTGATTAAGAGCACCAGCAACCAGAGTCAGAGCTGAAATAATTTGAGAGATCATAAATGTTAGCGTTATTTTCAGTATTAATATGTCAAAATGGCAGGGGCACTTTTATTAAATCATAGCTCTTGAGGAGTACAGAGAATTTATAATATTGAAGAATCGGGGACATTTTTTTTTTGTAATTTCGTAGGTGGTCTACAGCTGCCATGTGCCGTATTACAGGATACTGGCGGATTCTTATCTTTACATTTCAAACAGATCGGTGGAACAACTGATACTGACAAGTGGACCAGACAGAAACAAATATGATTAAATATCAAAATTTGGTGACCCAAAACCAAGCTGTGACTTCTGCACCATAAACAGTTGATTTCATTTTTAACAGCGACTGTGAACAACGGACACCACGCCAATCGGTTGACCAGCAATTGGTAAAGGTCTTGCTTTTGTTTTCGTATTATTAGCGTCCTCCATGAACGGTCCTCGTTTTAATTCTGTCATGTAATTCTCTCTGATCGAAATTCGAGTTCTAGGAAGAACTTTTAAATGAGTCAGCCAATGTTCTATTGTACAGGCAGGGAATACTGACCTCAGAGGACATACAAAAAAACGTCAATATACTGATTATAATATAAAAAAAAATTGCAGCACTTTAATATCAAATATGTATGATTTGGATTATAACTAATCCAGTAGTTGGATCGTTCACATTATACAGTGTGACACCAGCTGCCCTTGACTCTTAAATGTGTCGAGAAGGCACAGGACACAGCGCTTTACAGATCTGGGCTGAGCACACAATGTTGGGTTTCAGCACTGTCAGTGTGCTTATTTCCTAAAGCTCACACTGACTATTCACTGCAGCGACTCCTACACACATGCTGTCTCTCTCGACTATTCCACTGAAGATTCAGTGCGGATTCCTTTGACACGACACACAGTCCAACAGCTTAAAGCAAATATTGCCTCGTATAGAAGCCTTATGCTATGTTTATGTCAAGAAGAATCAAATGACTAAAGCTTGTAATCCCACTTAATTCATTATCCGTACGCAGTAGAAACTGGACGTGATCACAATGAGGCTGTGCAACACTTCAGTAGGCAATGAACTGAAGCCACTTTGATGTTTGAAAGGATGTGAAATTGTACTCTACCATGTGCTGTGGAAAGAAGATGAACAAGATATTATAAGTATGAGTAAAATGATAAGAAATTACCATAATTTCAAAGATAATTGGCATGTGTGCTGAAGCCGATCATCTGTTTTCACATCTGACTGCGGCGTACACTCGCATTTACACATTGAGATCACAAGAATGTGCCATCGAAGAGGAAACGGTTTCTGTTTGATTCTACGGCTGACAGAGGATAGTGCAGAGGGATAAGAGCAATGGGAAAAGCATCTCAAACCCGCCCACTAAATGCCACCAGGCTGAAGTATTGATGTACTCTGAGGAATTTCCCACATATCACATCCTTGACAGACATTCACCTCAGCTCAAAGCTGTATTTTTAGAAAACACATTGATACACTTCAAGCCTCGCTTCCAGCAGCTGGGATGGCTCTAGTCTCATGTACATAAACTGCGTTATTGATGAGCTATGTAACTGCTGAACGGCTGAGGAGAAAAATATTTCAAGATTTATTTTGGACTGGCGTATTAAACTGTCATACTACAGAGGCCATGGTTCAGCGCGTGGAGTCATTATGTAGAAAACATGGCATCTGATCAACGCTGGAGCAAATTTCCACGTGGAAGGCTTGGAGTGACCGCTGTTAGCAACATGGCCCAGTAAGAGGGCGCGCTGTTAATGGATTGTGGCACACTACGTTAAGTGTAAATAACGCACGACAGCGACGCTGACCAAAAATCCGACACATCATCCACCTCACGAAGCCAGTAAACATGGAATCATTTGGAGCACTCGGGATTTTTCCATTGTTCAACCCATTTTGCTATGATAGCACAAATGTTTCCTTTCGGATCCGGAGTGCCGTTCGACCAAATGGATATTTTTTACGAGTTACATTTGGCCTACGGTTGAGCACACGTTTACAGCCGAGACTATAAATTCGCATACTGAAATTACTGCATATAAAATGACAACATATTTGAAGAGATAGATGTACAGAAAACAGACGACGATGGTCAGAAACCATCAAATTACAGTTCGGGGTAATTTACAGCGGACACTTATCCAGAAACCTAATGTGTCTATGACGCTGCTAAGCACCGCATAACCGTTTTCCCAAACACAGTACTTTAAAACAAAAAAACGCCCAACTGCTTTGCAATAGATAAGTCTTGTTTGAGAACATCATATTCATGGAGCTCCTCGGAGCATCTGGGCGCTGATCCAGGCTACCTGGCTGCAGACATATTTCACTTACTGCTTCTCCTCAGCTGGAGACTGAATTAGGGGAGACAGTGCAGCTCAAAAACTATCCTTTAATTTGGTATCAAATTCACATCTGTGGTGTGTTTAGTTGCACTCAATACAATATTTTTTGACACTGGCAGCGAAACGCGAGTGGTTTGGCGCGGTGATGAAATGCAATATTTGTTCATCTATTGTTTATAGTCATAATCATCTAAAGCACCCTTCAAATGCAGTCAGAGCCCTTTTGATAAGTGCCGTATTAAAAGGGTCGGACTTTCTTCTATTACAATACCCACAAAGGATTTGGTTTCAAGAACAAAAACAACGTTTAAAATAAGATGTTACAATCTGTAATTACTTTCACTCGGGGAGACAAACAAATAAAAAACAATGAGTTTTTAATCGGTTTCGATAGGTAGCTCACATTTATCAAAGGTAGTTTATCATTAAAAATTGAATTCGTATTGAATGGTTTTGTTATCTGGATTAAGGCCAACAACAGATTGGGTAAAAAATAAGCACAATACCAAACTGAAAGGTGGAAGTTCTGCATTCGGCAATTTCATGTTTTGCTATTTCTCTGCTAAACTGTCCAGGCCTCTCAAAGAAATGCAATGTTCTACGTACAGTTACCCCCTCATTAAGCTTATCTCAAAACTGGCGGTTACAATGCCGGTCGTTGCCAGACAAGAGATAGCGGGAGCGCTTCAAATGTCTTGCTGTTTAAGACTGCATGAATGCACCGAGAGCATCGTCATGTCAAAGATTCGTGTACGATTTCACTTAGCTTCTTTCTTAACATCTAGATATTCTGACTCGGTCGAAAAGGTTAATAATTGTCATCACCTCTGTCTTTTCTATCGAAGAACTACAAAGAGGGCACCTCGAATGAAAGGAAAATGAGACAACAGCTCTGCAGCAGTCAACACTGCTGCACCACAAAAGCTGACAATATCTTTATAGCTGGTGTGTGTGTGTGTGTGTGTGAGAGTGGAGTGTAACCTGGGCTCGGATCCCAGGAAAAGATGGATCACCGGCCCCTGGAAAAATAGCAACTGTGCAACAAGCATTCAAACTGTGGTCCTTTTCTGCTGTATTTGGCAAAGCGCTGGTGACCAATTCAATCAGTGCGATAAAAACTACAATATAGCTGCAAGATACGATGTAACAATTCAAATATAAAACGCGTAGTCAACCTTTTAAGAAAATAATACAGTGCCGTGGGAATCGAGGCCCATGTTTGGTTAGGCAACAAAAGGTACCACAGGAATAAAAAGGGGATATGGAATCATTACAACTGGCACTGAAATAGCATTGTAAAGCAGATGGAGAATGAGCATTAGTGACAGAAATACAACTTGTTTTATGAAAGAAAGTCCTGTCGTTCACTTTGAACGCGCAAGTACACAAAGATCTCTCCTTTCTAATATTTACTATGAAACTGACAGTTGGGCTAAGGTGAGCAGAGCTGCTTTGTGTGGTAAACATGTGGCCTTCATTTGCATTTTCGTGATATTTCAGTTTTTGGAGAGGTGCAACCTGCCTCTTATGCAAACCTGTTAAAACAGGATTTTTGGATTCTTGCCCCGTGAGAACTGAAGAGTAAAGACTTGGAAATAATCATGTCCTAATGATTCAAGAAATCAGACTTTCATGTCTCCGTCCTTATCAATTATTTGAATCAGTGCCTGCTTATTTTCCATTGAACACATGGAGGGCCGGCCACATGAAAAGCGGAAAAGAAAGAGAAACCAGTCAAAGCCTGGCTCCATTTCATCTGGAGACCACAGTGGTGGTTGTAGCTGCACATGGGCCGACAAAAAGGGTTGAAATTCCAGGAGTGCGCGGAGTTGTCAAAACCCACAGATGTGCTGCCTCACAACCAGTCCACCCGTCCATTACTGAATATCCAAAGTTTCAACATCAACCATAGCGCCGGTCTGGCAGGTTGTGCAGGTGTTGTCTGCGACTGGCGAAAGAAATTATAGCACCACCTACACTTGATCTTTGATATCCGACCAACATCAAACTGCAGCGAAAGACTCAACTGGTCTGATGCCAATGATCTACAGATGGTTTTAATTATAAAGAAACAGTCAGTCTGAGAAGTGAGTAAAGGGATGTGGTACTACAGGTCATAAAGACATAAAGAGGGTCATAAAGGACTTACTTACTCAGCAACAGTACTCAGTTTGGAAGTCGATTTTTCCCCCTCAAAAGAAAAAAAAAAAAAAAAAGATGCCGGGGATGTGCTCAAAATACGTATATTCCAATAAGGAGGCCAATGAGACCGTGCAGATACAAATTCTTTTGCCCCCTGTCTGAATGGTCCATGAAAAGGCCACATTATGTTGAGACGGGAGGTTGAAGAGTACTCAAGTTGATTAAACACAAAGTAATAACCTCATTATCGAAATTTCAGGGCAGATATTTACATTTCATATGGCACAATGCTTATCCATCTTTGAACTTGGCCAATTTTCAGTGCAATCCTGTATTGCTATGGCAGCGCCCACAGAAACACACGGCTAAGTCATCGACCTTCAAGTTAAATTCCTTATTTATGTTAAATGTTGTTGTGTATAAATTTGCAATCAATTGCCTAGCCCAACAACAGAATGGCAATAACTTGATTTTTTCCAAGTGTTTTTGGAAGAGGAGGCAACCCTGGCAGGCAGATTCACTTTCCATATCTGGCATGTTATTTGAAAGTTAAACAAACAAGAACATATTCCATTATTCCCAGAGTCCCTACATCAGGCACAAAGCTTAAAGCTTACTAATTTGTACTGGACATGCTGCCCTCCTTCAAGTGCTACTTTTTCCAGGATGTTTTGCATACGGGGTCACCAAATTTAATCAGCTTACACTCAGGATTCTAGTGCAAGTAAAAATACGTCCACTTAACGTCGCCGAAGACTCGGTCTCAGAATGACTTTTTTCTTTGCGGTTATCAACCGGAATTTTGAAACACACTGCAGCGGTGATACTATCTGGGATTTTACGTGGTTTTTTTATGCTCTACCGTGAATTTGGTAAATATTATTCCCAAACATAAACGCTCATGTGAAATATTACGAAAGGTTACTCCGGAGTAACTGCTCCACATACAGCTGTTCAAAGTAGATAAGAAAACTGGAGGATCAAACACCTTATTGACAGTTACCTAATAATAAAAAGAATCCAGATCAGCGCTTGTCAAAATGACAGCTATATGAAAAAAGGCAGATATTCAACACACTGCTTTTCAACAGACTCTTAAATGCGAGAGCTTCCCGTCAGCACAAAAGCAAGCCCCCAACCTCTGTAGTTTAGCTCAAACACAAAGAAACAGCCTTTGGAAAACATTGCATTATGATTTAAACAGCGCAGATGCTTCTTTTCATGTCTATCTGTCAGAAGCTATTTCTTTTGTGAGCGTTTAATAGAGATTCAGAGTAACCAGAGGTAAAAATCCATTTCCGACCTTTATTACCCGGTCTCTTATTTTTACAATAAAAGCACAGATCTACGAGTGTTGATTTGTATGTCTGCAAACAAATTGAACTTTGAGTGAATGTACGGTGACTCGATTTGAAGCGCAGTGCTTCAAATTACCAGCTACCTTTAAGGAAATTGGCTAAATCCTTTCTTAGTTTGTCATCAGTTAGTGTTCAGCCATGAGATGACAGGAGCCAAACAAAGCCAACATAATCCCCGTGTCCTCGACTAATCTGATGCCCTGCACTTCTGCACAAACACTGTTTAATACTCTCCTTCCACATGGTGTGGGACATATATTTAAGAGGTGAATGCACGGTCAAAGTGATCACGAAACATAGCGTACCACAATCTTGATTTTGTCAATTGCGTGGGGTATCTGACAGGACACCGAGGCTTAACATTTTTGTCACGTCATCCGCTGAGATACCGAGTAAATTATCTGCATCGACTTACAGAAACACACGCGCAGTTTGTATAAAAGCTTATGTCATCACACAGTTGTTCACTTCACTATGAGCTGTTTACACGCTCACTCTGCTGGAAAGGTCATGTCTCAGCAGTTCAGCTATCGCACAAATCAAAGCTGTGAACAAGCATATGAGAATTTCCTCATGCTCACCTCGGACGATTCGAAAAACAGGGTCATCTGTAAAATAACGTTACTTCTTGTTACGGCCTGGAGGTTATGGCATAACCTTAAGATTTAACTTCAACCTTGTGATTGACAGCTCTGTCAAGCTGAATAAAATGAGCCCATGGCATGGTACCAAAAGTCTGCCAACACCCATGCTATGTCAACCTCAAAAAAGGACAATCACTTTCTCAGCGTGAAATGGCAAATGGAACGAGATCGCTCTTAAACAGCTTAATAATTATCATCAGGATCACAATTGCTTTGTGAACGCACTTGACCAGAATCATTTTGACAACAAAACCGCTTGACATCCTATTAAATAAATACTAAAATGGTACATTCGTACGACCAAACATTCTTGCTGTCTAAGTGACTGGTGTGATTTAATTCACCATGTCAGTCAGGTGCAGTTGACAAATAACAGAGGATCATCTTCTCATGGCTGCCTGCACTCAAGTAGCTGCTGACTTAAGTATTGACCTTGAACATCCCAAACAATATTTTTCTGCGTTCCAGAAGGCTTCATTTTATTTTACAACCGAAGCCATTGCCTACCACTCGGCTTCGCTAGGACGGCAGAACCAAGGCATATGCGATGTGCTCCTCACAAAGTAAACCAATTACTGTTGCCTACTGACCTTTGTAACAGTGTTAAATACGACAAACCCACAGGTCTGCTTTTAGTTAACTCTGTGATTAAATAAAAACCTATAACATGCTGCCTGCAATGTAAGAACATTAACTTTCCACACGTAAAGCGGGACCCCGAATTTATATGGACATTATTTAGGGAGACGGTGCGTGAGAACGCAAATATCGAAATCAATTGGCCCTAAACATTACACAAAACCCTACAATTGCAGAGTGCAAAGTCTGTGTAATGTCCAATCGTGTACACGAGTGAAAACAGCAGGTCATTGTCTGGGGGATTTCCAGCACACGAGTGACATTTCCATCACATTACTTGTGTGAACTCAGAAGAAAACAAGTATCACAAAAAGACCAATAAAATTATTACAACGTCATACAAACTAGAGGAACAAAAGATAAATCACTCATGACCATGTTAAGAACTATGGATGGGTCACATTTATTTGATAAATCAATCATTGATAAATTCCAAAATAGGCTAGGATTTGATCTGAATATCATCTTGTCTCTGCCTTAAAACAACATGAGATCATGTTTGCAAGTATAAGTTTTGGTTCAATAAGCAGCTCTTAGCAACACATAGAACCTGGATATGAGGAACCTTGTTCTTTATTTTTTTTAACGCAAGTTAAGTTTGTGTCGTGTTCGTCCTCAGACTTTACCCTGGTTCCATTCCCCCATATGAAACAGACTAAGTACTTCCTTTAGGTGACAATGGGCCTTGACAGGGTCAATAATGTTATTGTATGGTTAATGTATTGAAAAGGCAACTCCGCTTTGCACCTGGTGCTGAGGCAATGGCAGGAGCTTGTCTAAAAAAAGGAGTTCTGCTATTGGTGACTCCATGTGTTCTTTGGTTCAGTTAATATGTATTAAAATATGACTGGGTGAAGGCTGGGCCACAATAAAATGTTACCACAATTTATTACAGTACAATAGATACATTGATACACTGCTAGGGCATTACAACGACAGATTCAGGAACTAATCAACATAATGACACAGAAGTACCTGTAGTTTTTTTTAGTGAATATGATATATTGCAGACAGTGTGTTTTATCTAACATCTACCTATCGCTTGGTTTTTAAAAATGAAGCACTACCAAATATGACCTTTAAAACACTACCATTTCTTTTTTAATTGCTATCAGCCATATCGGTTTCCAATCTTTTACTGTTGATTGTCCAATATTTACTCATGGAGAGTACCATGTTATACGGTACATAGAGTAAATATGGCTGGAAAAAAAAAGGACTTTGCTGGCAATATCAATGTAATTAAAATACAACTGAACAATTAAAATATAAATTTTGGTTTAGTTTTTCCCGTTTTTCTAAGACAGAAGATCTATGGTTTCATCATATAACACCACAGTATAAATACTCTGATTTTTTCTCTACCCCCTATCACAGTACTACATAACTCACATGTTTTCCTTTGGCTTTTTCAAAATATACAGAAAAAACTAAACACATAAACCAGCCATTTAAAAAAAAAAAAAAAAAAGCCAGCTTTTTCCCTCCACTATGATTAAGAACACATTCATTTTTGAATGCTGCATTTTGATATATTGAGTCAAATGATATACACACAAACAATAATATTTGATTAAGTGATGGAAAAGCAGGGTAATACCTCTGCAACAAAAAAAAAGACAATCCTAATGGTGTGAATGCTCAGTCATGTCTGCCATTGTTTGGTCACACTTTTGTCATTTTGCCACTGCAGATGCCAAATTAACTGTGTTAAAAGAAAAAACAACACACACACCGCTGGGTTTGTTAGAGACATCCGGTGGTGGGATAGCTAGTAACAGTGACATAACGTTTCTGTCAAGTCGGGGTTAAAGTCAAAGACATATTACACCATCCAGTAACTTCTGATATAACACGTGCATTTGAAAAAAATGACATATTAGCAAATTCACAACAGAAAGACGGCGTTTTTAAGCCTGTATAAATGCAAGGGTTGGCCCAAAGTGGTCTTCTTAAAACTGTCCAACCCAGTGAGTCAGTCCAAAGAAAGCGGGGTAGAGGTGGACTGCCTGACACACGATAAAAGCCATTTAAAAAAAAACAAAAAAAAAACACAATCTGCCATCTGATAAAAAGTCAAAAATGCAAACAACCCAAAAGACAAACATGCCTTTGGATAGTTGACATTTCTTTGAAACGGTATGAAGTAGTTTTGGTGAATGCTAGTTGAGACTTGCTACAAGTGTCACATGTTCACACTTCTTTAAACTCCACCAGCAGTTTGGTGAGGAACAAGGGTTCAATTAAGTGTGACCCCCCCTCCCAACACCACCCCCACCCAAGTTATTGAATTCATCAAGTGACACTATTAAAAGAGAGAAAGTAACACTTTCTTCTGTGTTTCTCCCCACAGGGACCCCCTGGGGTCCCCGGTACCCAGTTTGGGAAACACGGTACAGTAGGTTTTCACTCCAACACACCGGGAAACGTTGCACGCTAATCACCCTGCACTCGACGGCTAGCTAACTTTGATTACGAACTATTATTAGCCAACTCTCCTCTTTTGACGGGTTTGTTTTCTTTCAGCGGGGAACCGGCAAACTTACTCAAGTTTTTTATTTTTTATTTGTTTATAAACGCAACCGCGTCTACGCCGCTTCAACTTCACCCGGGAGCGAGGATGGCGCCGTGTTCGCCGAATATCAAGACGCTAACCCGGCGAGGGTAATGAGCTAACGTTAATCTGACTCGTAGGCTAAATGGCAGTGAAACAATGAGCTGTGAGTGTAGTGAGCAAACGGGCTAGCTTAGCCGCTGCTGCATGCTGCGCTGGCTACCATGTAAAGCTAGCCAGCTTGGCTCGCACGGCTAAAACGGCTATCGTAGCGCTAACAACAGTAAAGAAAAAATTAAATAATAATTTAAAAAAAAAAAAAAAAAAAAAAAAACTTACCGACTTAGCTAGACACTCGTATTCCAAACCTCGGTTTGTCCATGGTGGCGGTGGTCACTCCGGTTAAAATCAAATTAAAAAAAATCAACAAAAATCAGAGTACTGGCTTTGAATCGCCGCGATGGCTCTGGAGGACCCGAAGCGGCGGAGACGAGCGACAGCGCGATTCCCCCACAGACATCCGGCACGGGAGCGACGGGGAGGCCGGCGACTCACTGGACTTCTGCCGTCACACTTCGAGGTAACGTTACCGTCCACGCCGAAAACAACCCTGTCCGGGGGGGCATTTTATTCGCGCCGCCGCGAAAGCGTGTAACCCGGTCGACTTCTCCTCTCCTCCTGCCTCCACCACCTCCACCTCCTCCTCCGGACCGTCGGCCAATTAATCCCACCGCGAAACAGCCCTCCGCTTGGGTTAATTCCTCCGTATTCGCCCGTTTTGTGGATGAACGCCGTAGTGGTTCTTCGTGTGGGAACTGATACAATGTAACCAACCAGCGGCGGCGGCAGCGAGAGCCGCTCGGAAACCCGGCGCGGGGGTCGCTCCGCCCGGACCGGACTGTCCCACCTCACCGCGCCCCAAGACCCGGAGCCGGAGCGGAGCGGAGCGGGACTCCGAGGGTTTTTGTTTCCAGGGAGCGGAGCTGCTTGGGCGGGCAGGGTGGGCGGTGGGGCCGGGGGCGCAGAAAAAACATTTGGGACAGACAGAAATTAACAAACCAAAACAAATCAAACAAACAAATTAACATATGGATAGATAGACGTAAACAAACAAATTAACATACAGATAGACATAAACAAACAAATATAGCTGAAATAAACATGTAGACAACTCGATAGATGGACAGATATCCCTTCGTGCGGGATCTGAATGAATAAATGAAATTATTATTATTTTTCATCATTGATGATTACCGTCATTGTGGCCTCGCGTTTGGCTTCAGTGATACAGAGCAAAGACAACATCATTAATAGTAATGATGATAATAATAGTAATAATTAAAGTAATCGTCATGAGGGATATAGAGCAACACAATTTTCTAGAGACAACTGTTTTTTGAATTTCCGAGCTTTCACATGCTCACGCAGGCTGGAATTGGTTATGTGTGTGTGTGTGTGTGTGTGTGTGTTTTATCCTTCCACGCTCAGTAATTGCAGTGGCTGTTCCCCCCGATTGTCTCGGTGCATCACATCAGAAAATGATGAAATGATCTTCACATAATTGGTGGTGAATTATGGCCGTACATCTGTAGAAAATAGCTATATTGAATGTTCTTTAGATTTTAACCAGTGTAATCATATGATATCTGAAAAAGGGGAACCACACATTGAGACCTCATAGTAGCTTCAGTAAAAAGGAGAATTTTAAAAGTAATTTTATCACTTTCCCCCTTAGGATTCATTAACTGTGACTAACAGCTTTGTTAGTGTCAATACATAATTAATGTTTTGGGCCCGTGTGGTAAGATATGATGGTTAGTGTCAGACTTTCTGCAGCCTCCCTCCAAAAGTAAAGAGAAGGAATGTTCTTAGAGCCAAAGAAAGTGTGATCTTTGCTTCTGAGGCAAAGCATACTTGTGGATTCGGCATGTTCCTCTATCTCACATCAGTCAAACCCTCGAGAGAAGCCTGCGAGAAGCCTTGGGAAGATCAGGAAGACACGATGATTCTTGCACTGGATCTCTCTTAGGAGCTCGTAACCAGTGCTTCTTTACCGGCGCCTTATCTCCACCATCTCAGGCTTTAAAAAAAAAAAAGACTGTGGGCCACTGCCTGAGGAGATGGCAGGTCCACTGGAAATCTTTAGTGGTACAGCCCACGATGTAAACACATCCCCTTGAAATCCATCGACTGAGGAGTTCAAGGTCTTGCATTAATGTGAGCCGCCGCCGCTGCTGCGGCAGCAAGAATCAAATGATCCTGGTAGTAGCCTGGACGGGCGCACACTGGTGAGTCAAGGCTGCAGTTACGCAGGCAGAGTCATGGCAGCCCTAATGGAAACAATGGACAATGGAAGTGCAAGCAATCAGAGCAACATCCCTTTATGACATATCTCAGGAAAAGGAGCGGCAGCAAGTGACCCAGAAAGAGATGAGCGCGGCTGATGAGCCGGAGTGCACGGACTGGACGGAAGCGAACGGCGGAGAGTCTTGTCGCGTGACCCTTGGACTCCTCAGACTGGCCCGACACCGCGAGGGGCGAGGGGGGGGTCGCGCAGGCCGCGGACTTCGCCCGGTGAACGACCCGCTGCTCAGGACAAACGCAGAGAACATCTGCCGTCGTTAACTGCTGGAGGTCAAGACCTGGAAAAACAAACCATTAGCTTCACCCGGGCTGGAGAAAAAGCCGAGAGCTGCACCGAAGGCAAAAACCTTAGTATCTCTCAGTATTTCCCTTACGTTCCTAAAACCGTCCTCAGACACAGTAAAAACATTGTCACGGCGGTGTTGACCCTGTGATGGGAGGAGGCCTCGGAGCGTGAGAGGGCCGAGCGCGAGAGCCCGGTCGGCGTCTACCGCAGGCGAGGCGCTGCACGACATGGCACTCGCTTATGGAAGTAGGGCATGGAGACTCTGCCTGGCAGTCCCTGTGCAGGGCTTACACCATGCTTGGCATCACGGGAGCAACGGAGAGGAGGGCCATATTTGGAGAAAAAAAAAAAACACAGCGAAAAAACATCGAGGTTCCCGAGAAGGCATCCAGGTGGCAGCGAATCAAAAGAGTATCCGTGGAAGAATGCTGCTCGGGCACAAGCTGAGGCTTGATCAACTTCAGCTGGCTGTGAGAGAGTGTGTGTCTCATGTTCCTTAAAAAAAAAAACAGATACACCCAATGACCTAATGATACCTCAGCCAAAGAGGTGTTCAAGTAATGGATCAATAAGGAGAAAAATAATTCATACATTAAACATTAATAGAGTCCTTAGTTATACATTAGAAATATACATTTCTGAAAATATGGATTGACAGCAAAATAATCTTGTCGGTGAATACTGAGTCGGAAGGAAAGTGAAGTGATCTTTGCAGATGATACTTTTCGCTGCCGTTGGAAATATTCTCTGCTGTGCTAATACACCGGTACTTCCTCATCTGGTTACAAACGGAGCTTGGAAAAAAATAAATAAAAAAGTTGAAAACCTGATCTTCAGGATCTATGGCAAAGGACACGATCCTGTGTTACCCTTGCGGCTACCCGTGCCACGTTCCCATCGCAGGCCCCCGACGGATCGGGTCAATCTATTAACAAAAAGACGAGTTGCTTCGGTAACGGTGAAACGGATCGTGAGGGGGTGGGGGGAGAAAAAAAAAACAACAACCCTGCAATAAAGACTCTTTCAGATATGTCAGGACGCCAATTCTCGCGGCGCCATCGATAACCTTTCATGTTTACCGGCTTCAAACGCTACGAAGGCTTAAAGTCGTCGTCTCTCTCGGCACCGGTTTCCCAGGCAACAAGAATATGATAATGTTGCCTTTGACATGACAGAGGGAATCATCTCGCTAACAAACAGAGACAACAGGCACGGGGAGGGCTGGGGGAGAGGCAGGGGAGGGGCTGAATTAATGGACTCATTTTCACACAGAGGGGAAAGCAGCAGCAGCTACTCACCATCCTCCATCTTCCTCTATTGCCTCAAATGCATTCCTGCTGGCAGCCACACTCGTGCCTTCCCGAGGGAACAGCCAGCTTCCATTGGAGAGCTAAATAACACTCAGTGGCCAGTGAGGACTGGAGAGGACACATTTCTGATGATGACTGCCCCTCGAGGCCGAGGCTCCAAGCCAGGCACTCTAAGCTGAACGTCACACCGACTACAGAGTGAAATGAACAAGCCGCGGAGATGGCATGTGTTTTCCATCAGTGAAAAATACCTAATCAGCCAGCCATGTGGAATCTCAGAAGGGCTGGCTTGATTTATGTGTGATCATCTTTCCATTACTCTCTAAAAGACACTGTAAAGCTCTGAGACTCGGAGAGGGGAGGCTTGTTCCTGAAGCACACGTTTAAATTAAAGATCGGCGTGAAACATCGCGGCCCCTGTTTTTTCGCGAATAGAGGCAGACATCTTTCCACATAACCGCACAGTTTTGAGTCCTGTTTCCGATCCTTGTATAAAAAATAAAAAAAAAGAAGAAAAAACGCCGCTCCTCCTCGCCTTTATTGACTTGCTCTTTGCACATTTTTCCTTTTTTTTCCCCTCCTAAAGCACATTTCTTAGGGTGGCAAAATAGAAACACTGGAACACAGGATTAAAGTTTAATGACATCTGTAACATCACTGGCAGATTTGCACTTCCCCGCTTGTGACTGACGACCATTGGACTGATTGGTACCAAATTTGGCACCGAAATCCGCGAACGCTTCCCGGGTGACGTTAATTGCTTTGTACAAACGCCATATCTCGGGTTTCACAAAACAGATTTTCGCTTCGCAAAACACGTGGACAGGAGTCGCAAACCGGATGACACAACGAGAGTTTTGGATGGCTCGACCTCGCCGCGGCCAGGGGCCTTGAAATACTTGCCAGAAATGATTTAAGCAAATCGCATGACATCAAATCTGTGTGGGGAGGGAAAAAAAAAAAAAAGGAAACAAAAAGCTATGAAGCATTGTCAGTTCATTACACATTGTTGCCATCTGTAAAAGAAGATTCATTTGGGTCTCAAAAACATCCTTGTTTACAAACGCGTGATTTATTTGAGAATCGCCCGGCACGACTTGGGACTCGAGACTTCCAGAACAATACCTCCCGCCCTCCTGAGAGCCCCGACAGAAAATCAGATACTTTTCATGTAGAGCAATTAAATGTGTGAGAATGGCGTGCGCGGGGAAGTCAAAGTCCCACCAGGAACACCGTCGCTCGCTAACGTCCGACGCGCCGCTTTGGATCCGAGGGTATTACGCAGAGAAAAAAATCATAAAATTGATCTGTGCATTGAGATTAAATAGAGAAAAGATTGGAACTACTCCCAGACTGTTTAACATATTTTTTACAACACAATCCATCTAAAATGACTAAGCTCAGTTACCAGAGTAATAGATGTATTATTATGTTTCCGAACAACCTCATGTTGGACTAGCTTACATTCGGACCCAATTAATAAAACTGAAAACATACCAAAGCGATGAGATGTTTGGTGGAGATATTATTTACGCTCGTGACATCTCTTCCTTGGCCTTTCTCACTTTTGTTGCTTCACTAAATCGGACCAGTCGTGTCAAATATCCTTCGTTCGACTTGATTTTAACGAGTGTCGGGCCACATTTCCAAAGCCTTTGGCGAGAGCGGGTTTGTATTTATTGTCTGTCACGTGGCTATAAGCTATTAGTAATCCACGGTAATCACGTTATGAATCTGTTACAGTGCCTGCTCCTAAGAAAACACCCGCCTGGAAGGGAGTATTTTACATTTTTAAAAGACTAAGGCTTGACAAATCTCTACGCGGAGACATTCACCCCTCCTGACGGGAGGCCTTGAAGGCAAACCGTCATCTGAACGGTCTCCTGCGTGGCGTCGTGTGCGTTTAAAACGCTCTCCGATGCTGCGCGGACGCCCTTGCGGAGGTCTCGTCGCGGACACATATTTTAACCGTAATGTGACTTCCGAGTCGTTTCTCTGTATTTATTGCGTGTTTCCATCTCATTTTCTCCCCGAACGTCCTTATTGGTTTTACACGGAAATTAATAACGGACGCAATTGACGGACGTGTTGAAATTGTCCGCTGACCGGCAATCATTTTTAATACCCCGCCCGTCCCCCGACCCCTTACTACACTCGTGCTGTCGTAGGTCACACCCCATTCAGCAAGGTCAAAAGGTCGCGTGGCAAATCGATCCCTCCGCGGCGGATCTTTAACAATGCTTTTGTGAATGTAAGCAAGTTGTAATGGAAAATCTATTTTTAATTGAACCGAGAACACAAAGGCGGATTTTCCGATCGCAGTCGTTCGGGGAAGGAGGCTCTTAAAGATCAGATATTGCCATTTTCTGCTGCCCCCCCCCCCCCGGCCGCAGGGGTTCAAAACAAGTTTGGTAGCACTTCAGGAAGGGGGAAAACAAACCGACATGCACTTCCACAGCTCTCAGTGGGCTTTGATGACTTGCCTTGAGGGACAAAAGCATTCTGAAGTCCCTGTGTATGTGTGTGTGTGTGTGTGTGTGTGTGTGTGTGTGTGTGTGTGTCCTCTCTCCTCAGAAGGGGCCCACTTAGACCTGTGGACAAAAGCAGGCGGCGGCTGCTCTGTCAAAATGCCTGTTTGACATCCAGCAGTCGGGAAACACGAGCGCGATCGGGAAACGTCCAACGTTCGGTCTCTGTCCTCCGCCGGCGACGGAGGAATTTTTCAGCGAACGCGCAGAATCCTTCTATTTGTCACGGGAACCGAAAAAAAAAAGGAACAATAATCATTCCAGGCTCGCATTTTTGCACGTTTGAGACGGAGGGGGTTTTGTTCCTCGAGTTCCTCCTCCCGAAGTGTTCCAGATCCTAATTCCTCCTCTCAGCCGGCGGGAATAGGGGGATGGGACCCTCAACCCTCAGTCCAATCAGTCTCTCAGCAAGCACACAATGATCCCGCTGCTTCAACAACTGGAAACTTGGCTTGACGGCGAAGAGCCCGGGCATTTTGTTGGACCCGAGTCAATTGCGTTTGATTTATTTTCAGTCGGGACGTTCGAC
The DNA here is from genome assembly GCF_037954325.1 of Fistularia commersonii. NCBI lineage: Eukaryota > Metazoa > Chordata > Actinopteri > Syngnathiformes > Fistulariidae > Fistularia > Fistularia commersonii. The sequence goes on from NC_141286.1 coordinate 21,658,641, forward strand.
TTGACATCTATTTGAGCCGATGCTACGAACCAACGTGCTCCGCCGTGGGATTTAAATCTACGGTGAAGCTGATCAAAGGAGGCCGATGGGTGTTTTATCTGGTGTTTCTGCTCCAGGAACGAGATTGATCGCCGAGCTGTATCCATCTCTCGGGCGCAGATACAGATGGTTTTATCGGTGCGATTGGAGAGCGGTTTTCTTTGATGTGAACATTACGTTTGTCCGGATCGACCAATGAGGCGCGGCCGCTTTAAAGCAGGGTTTTCATATTTGCGATCGACGTCCCGGTTCGAGAATTAGATTCTCAGATTACACCTCCAACATCTGGATGCTCAATGTTCAAAGTTGGTTACCTTCGTCGGCACATCTGGAATAACAATAGCTTGGATCGACCCTGTAAGCGTGTTTCCGCGGACCAAGAGACAACAGTTCCAGTTCCTGAAACTGGAGCTCTGAACCAGGGGCCGGGTTTTTCAGCAAACAAAACTGCCTGTTAGCTTTTGGAAAAGATCAGGATTTATCTTTCATAAAGTGCAAATTAATGTTTCCGGCAACGGGCCAAACTTGGTGACCGCAGAGAATCACCTATCCTGAAAAGAAAAAAAAAAAACAAGTTAAAACATAACTGTGCTTCCGCACAAGCGTACCACCGTAATCCCACATTTTGGAGGATCTGTAACAAGGCAGAATATTTATGCGCTTCTAATACTTGGAGTCGATTCATCCGGACGAGCGACGAGTGGACGCCGCCTTTCATTTCCTGGTCGGCTCGGCCTCCGCTTGTGTCAAGAGTGCATTAATTACCGCTTTACTGTCACCGTCAAAATCGCTACTGGATATTAGATTGTGACGAGAAGACTCTCTCGAAATGTCACTTTTCATTTCCTGATTTATTTTGGGTCCAGAGTGTTCTTCTGAAAGTGAGCAATTTTCAATTTTTTTTTTTTGTTTTTCTTATATTGATGCTTACTTTTAACTTTTCTAAAGCATGATTGACAATTTGAATAAAACCCATTAGTGGGTCCCCGGCTGAGGGAAGCACCTGACACCTCTTTAGTTTCTTTTTCCTCATCATTTCTCAATGCCTTTTTTTTTTTTTTCTCCACATTTTTAATTTTTCACAACTTACAAGATAATTTAACATCGCATTTCAAGCCCGATGAACTTTCAGACACTTCTGATAATCGCTAAACAATTTAGAGTTATTATTATTCAAATAATTATTATCATCTGACTCACCGAGAATGTAAACATGACCCAGAGTGGCAAACCCCTCATTAAATATTAACGTGGATTTCAACATAATCTGTCTCGGTGAAGTAAATCTTCCGAAAAACCAACAGCACATGATCTGGGTGTTTATCTGAAGAGGCTTAGTGAAACTGCGTGCGTTTAATTGATCGCCATGACAGCGCCGAGCCCTTGTTTATGTGAACTTGGGTGTCTTTTCTCATCCAGAGAATTGCCCCCTGATCTGCGAGACAGAAGAAAAGCCCACCCACGGGGCAAGTAGCTGTCATTGTTTATTCACCGGGGGGCTGAATTTAGGAAATTCTTAAGCAGCCTCTTTTGAGGGAGGGAGAAAGAAAGAAAGAGAGAAAGAAAGACAGAAAGAAAAAAAAGCTCCACCTTCTACGGAGAAACTTTACAAAAGAGACCTCTTACTTTCAGATGAGGGAGAGGGCGGCTGCTGGTGTGTGATCTCATGCTGAATGGCGCGGAACACGGTTGTAGCTAATCTACTGCTCAAACAAGAGTAAATCTGAGATAATCAACAGTGAGTTACAATGCGAGGCAGGGACAAAAAAAAAAAAAAAAAAAAAAAAACATAACCGGGGATGGGAGTTTGTATGCCGGTGATTCATGCGATGCTTTTCAAACCCCCCTCCCCTCCCCCCCCCCGAGGCAAAGAAAAAGAAAAAAAAACACTGAATGCAAACGGGAGGGAAATAAACACAGCAATGCAAGAACAGGTAAAAATGTTGAAACACAAATTACACAGCTCTGGCAGAATATCAATAAGAAGCTGTCACTTCAGTGTTGAAAGCAGAGAGAGGGAGAAAAAAAAAAAAAAAAAACCTAACAAAGTCCTCATAAACCCGGCATTTTTTTTTTTTTTTTCCCCCTCTCCAAAGAGGGTACATAAATTCTTTTAGGCGCGCCGGTCTGTGCACGTCGTCAACGACGAGGCCGTGCGTGTTGAGAGGAGCCGAAGACGCCGCGCCGATGAACCCGCCTTCTTCAAAACAAAAAACGGGGAAGGTTTCGACCCGGATCTTGATTCTTTACAATCAATCCGGGAGGGATTCTTATCATTCAGTGATATCTGGGGGGGGGGGGGGGTAATAAAAGCGACTATTAAAAACATCTTTTCGGGAAAAGGAAATAGCGGCTCGTCGGCGACTTGGATGGATAACGGATGAATTTGCCCACGACGTTGTCTTTTTAGTAAAGACGGCGGCGCTTTCCGTGGGAGCAAACACAGTGCAGCGGGAGTACAAATGAGTCTGTGCTCATCGCATAACACTCTCTGCTCCGCTGCATATAAAAAGCCTCCTTGAAAGATTCATCACCGGGACTAGCATATGTGCATAAATTCATATGTACACAACAGAGGTGCACACGTGTGCGTGGGTGAGGGGCTTATTTTGCCTGCGTGCAATGATTATGTTTCTTTCTTTCTCGCGACATCGGTTGTTTTCCGTCAAGTTCAATGAAGCGATGCGTTATCGCGTTTGTGTCCCGTCATCCCCGTTTGGCTTTTTCGTGTCTCGGAGGTGGATCATGTTTATCTTCATTCGAGCGACTAGTAGGGCGTTTGGTTTTTTTTGAGATTATGACCCCCCCCCCCCCCCAAACCCCGTCTTTTTCCATTAGCTGCTGCTGTCACATACACAGTTTTGCGTGTTGACTTTGCAGCAACAAAAGGCCGGCTATACTTCTAGCGCAACCGCAGCCATTAGCTAGTAGCCTACGAGAGCGCGGCTCGGTCGAGCTGCAGCTATCGGGAGCTCGTTATCTCTGGGAAACTTTGGTCTGCGACTGCGGCTTCGCTTCAAATACTAATACCAGCGATGTAAAAGTAAAAAAGCAGAGCGGAGTGCACCGCGTTTCGCACACAGACACATTCTATCTAAACCGAAAGGCCTCTGATTCCGGATCTGTCCTTGTAATCCTTCGCAAATGGTTGTCAGAATGTTAGCTTCCAAATTTAACCTTAGAAAAAAAAAATAGTAATAATTTTCTCAGGGGGGAAAGAAAAATATGCATCTGGGGAAAGTTTGTTTAAAAAAGTTTGCACAGCGAAATATAATTAAGAGACATCCGACCTGGATTCCGATTGGTTGACGGTGTCACACGGAGTCTTTAAAACGCATTAAAACCAGTTATTCGCAAACAACGGAACGTAAAATCGCTGTCGGTCGTCGCGAGAATCAACCTGAAGCCCTCATCTTGCCTCACAGAGATCGGCGCCTTAAAAACCAAAACGCAGATCTTCCAACATTATCCAGCTGGTCTGAATGGCCCTGCAACACGGAGAACACCACTTTTAATTAAATCAGCATCAAATTCCACAATGAGAAATGAGGCCATCATGCTAAATCTTACCTGAGGCAACACACCTCTTTTAATGTCAGTGTCCCGAACTGGCTTCAGCTTTATCGCGCATAATATTACAATATTTCACTTCCTTGAGAGGAAAATGGAAAAAATTGGATTCAGAGTGTGTATATATATATATATATATAAATATATTTTTATCTTTTTTTTTTCCCTAGCAGTGATGCAATCTGTCAGCTCTCTTCCACCAGATTCACTCCGTCTCATCGGGGAGGACTCGCTGAAGAGCCGGCTCCTGAGCCAGAGGGATAAACAAGCATACAGAGGGAGGGATACCAACTTTATCTAGTAGCGACCCATTATCCCCGTTCCTAAACTGCTATTTATTGTGTTCATTTTCATCTCTGAGAAAAAAAAAAAAAAAAAGGGGGGGGGGGGCAGAGTTACTTAACCACTTTAGCTGCTGAGCTGCGGCGCTACGCCTCCAGCACCGACGCTAACTGACTTCATCCGCTGAATACTGGAGGAAACCGATACCGCAGGGGAAGGGAGGGTGTGCCTTTTTTGAGGTATGATCTATAATAATAACAATTCGACGGACTTTGGAGTATAAAACGAACGCATATGTGTGCGTCGCCCGTCCGTCCGCCTTGAATTCCGCCGGAGTTCATTTTCACGTCGCACGTTATGGAGAGAGGAGATAAAATAGCGTTCAAGAGGCAGAGGTTAAAAAGCTTATCAGGAGCCGCTTTATTCTTCTTCCAGGGAACATTATATTTCAGGCGAGGAGCTGAATCGTCAACAATCCGAATTTCGCCCGATGAAAGACCGGTCGATCGGTGGGAACCCGCTTTGACGGTTTCCATTGAAAGGGTCTTTTCTGGTGCGTCGTCACCCCCCCGCTGTGCCGGGGTAATCGTCCCATTGTAATAAATGAGTAGAACCCCGGTACTATTGTTAGCCTAAACGTGGCCTTAGGTGCAAGGGGGTTAATGGCAACATCTGCATAGAATAGTGCGGGAGGAGGGGTCGGGGTTCCTCTCGCCGTCACTTGTTATCACCTCTTCTTCTTTGTGACGTTAGTTTATTCGAGATGGCTGTCGTTTGAGCGCCGGGCAAGGATGACGAGACGTTATTTGTTTTGAAACCGAGAGTGGAAATGTAAACGTCCGAGCCCCGGTTTCTATTTGCGGAACAGCTAACAGGAGCGAAAACCGGCTAGGCTTGAATCGGCCGTGTGTGGGAATGAGAAAGAGTCCGCGGGAGACCTCCCCGATGGTCTTCGTGGAGCCTCGTCTTCCCCCCCCTCGTTCGACGTCACTCGGCGGCCGATGGGATCAGCCCCTTCTTGGCGCCCTGGTGGTAGTGGCTCTCCAGCTTCCCTGCGAGAGGAAAAAAAAAAAAGGGGGGGGGGGTGAAAGGGAAGAGCGGGAGGGGAGAGGAGAGGAAGGGATGAATCAAAACACCATCAAAGGGACGGAGTGACCTTTCGGAGAGCTCAAGGCCCGCTGATTAGAGGCGGCCTCGAGGAGACGGGGGAGAGAAAGGGAGACGGTCCAAGCGAGGGAGAGCTAAAAGGCCACTGAGACTCTTTATTCGGCGGCTGAGAGAGATTAGACGACAGCCTTTGTTGACGACTAAATAAGGTGTCCTTTAAGCTGGTTTATATAGATGTACATTCAGAGCCAGCCCGAGGTGACGACGGCGTGCCGAGACGGGGCGGCGGAAATATTCAAGCGTGAGCGTGGGGGGCAAACGGTGGCGCCGATTCTCGATTCTCGAGGCCAGATCGAGGCGGCGGGAAAGGAGAAACCGATGGAAGTGCCCCGAGAGGTCAGTGTGTGCGTTCCTTCATCAGGCAGAGACGACCGTGTGAGCGTATCGAAATGATGCGCTTTTTCTGCGCACCTTATACTGTCATTTTGTTGAGAATGAGAAGTTAGTCCATTCTGACTTTTTGGGTGATGAGCTCGTTGGCGGCACCTGCGAAAACTCGGCTGTTGTTCTTGCAAGGGAAATCTCTCCCCGACACAAGGGGGAATCTTCGGATCCGCGAAGAGGATTTTGACCAGGCCTCGGACGCTTGAGCGCAAACGGAGGTGGGAAAGAGACTCCCGGCAGCCGAGCTCCTCTGCGTTCCCTGCGACCCGTCGCATCCGGGAAAAAAAAGTCCCTCCATTAGAGCTCATTTGCGCAAACAATGGCGTGCTGTTTTTCCAGGTGCGGCTCCACCCCTGTGGGGGGGTTCACCATAAAACGTGCTGACTGTATCCTCCTTCGGGGGAAAGGGGGAAGACACACACACACACACACACACACAAACACACATCGAAGTGTAACAGTCAGGCGTTGTGGTTGTCACTTTCGCTCTCGCTTCACGTCGGAGCTTTTCACAGACGGACTCGGCAGGCATGGGAAGCGTAAACAAGGTGTTTTGGGAGAAACGCCGTTTGCCCGCCGTTTCCAGGCCTGTCAGAGTCGGTCTGCTCGACCCGGAGCGGCTCGAGCTCCAGGTGTGTGAGCTCCGGTTTGGGGACTCACCGTCCGCTAGGTCCTTACGCACCGTAGAGCGATGGGGTGACCAGATAGCGTACAAGTCCCGTTCCTGCAGGATCCGTCCGACGCGCAAAGACAGATGTAAGAATAAGTCTGGCTGGACCTGGACTCATCTTTCAATGAATGCAGGAGCGCCGTTCCTTAGCGAGTGTGTTTGTATCTCAAAAAAAAAAAAAAAAAAACAACATACTCAAGACCCCAATGAAGGGTTTCAGAAAAAAAAAAAAGGAGAAACGAAGTTTGGCTACCGTCGTTTACTTCGGTGTCTCCGTGAGCAGAACCCCGCTCACCTTTAAGTGTCTGTTTTTCCAGCCCGACTGGAGGCGTTTCATACAAACAGACGGGGTGACGGCGGCTCCTCGGAGACTGGCCGGGTGAAGCCGAGGACAGAGGCGGATTTTCGGGGGCTGGGGTTGGGGGGGGTGGGGGGCGTAAACAACGTCTGAGGTGTTCCGGGTGAACGGCGCCGTCGGTTCACCGCCAGACTATGACGGAAAGGCGTCACAGCTGATGTCTGAAAGCCAGTACCACTCATCCCCCGTTTTCGTGCGTGTGTGTGTGTGTGTGTGCAAAGAGGCTTGGGGTTAATATTAGATGATAAGAGCCCGCTAACTACATCATAAAAATAAAGAGATGGCAAATGAACTCTTGAGAGAATAAGTCAGGGAAATGTGTCAGCATAAGCAAAGCTTTTCTTTTCTGGGAAGTCTGCTGCTGCTGCTGCTTCTGCTGTCCCCCCTCCCTTCTCCCTCCCCTGCCACCCCAACTTGCTCAGCTCCTTCTCGCTTTCTGTTTCGAGTGATATGTGCACGGGAGGAGGGGGTGGGGGGGGTTGGACTCATTATTCTGGGGAAATCGTCTTCGGCGCGGTGACATTTTGTGTGTGACGAGTCGTGAATCAGCGGTGAAGGAGGGCGACGGAAGCCCGGGGCGGGGGGGGCGGGGGGGCGGCGACCCTTGTCCCGGCGCGACGACACGTGTAAAGGCGGGAGGTTTTTTTTTGTTTTTTTTTTTGTTGCGACGACTGTGTTTTTCTGTTTTGGTGTTGTCGTTAATCACTTGGATATTTTATTTTCCACCGCAATAAAACACGAAGTGGTTTTACTGCTAAATGATTGCGTGCCTCTGCCAATAACGGCAGGAGAAGTTTTTTTTTTCCCCTTTTTGGATATAAAAATCTCCTCCCGACTTTATCCGACTGAAAAGCATGATTTTACGAAATTGCGTTCTAATTGCGAAACCCCTCTGGTGTGGCGGGCCAGAGGAAGAGCTTGGACCTCTCCGTCGGCCCATTTCTCACTGGTTCTGTCCAATGTTGTTGTAAGAAATGAGATGAAACCAGCGACTGCAAATGTCGTGCCCTAAAAAAAACAGCACAAAGCATGACTGTCACATGAGATCCAATGGAAGCTTAAAAAGAAGCTACAACAGTTCTAGGAACTGAGGTCTTCGTTCCAACTCTGCCCAAATGCATGAAAACACGGTTTTTGGAGCTGCAAAATGTTCCTACAAAATAGGCAAAAATAGACATTGAGGGATCGCTGAAGCCTTGAGAACTCAAGTCGTCAACATGTCTATATTAATTTAGAAAATATACACAGGAGGTCCTCTGCTTATGTCGAAATCCTGTTCCTAGAGTGACATAACGTGATTTTTCGGCACAACTCCCATACAGTGCTATGTCACTCACCGATTGCTAGTTCTTTCACGTGCTCAAGTCTACGCTAGTGGACCGCTGATGATCGTCGAGACGGTTGTGCGACTTCGGCCAAACGACTGACCAATGTTCCTTGATGATTCGCCCTTTTTCAAGTGTTTTCTTACGTCTAATTTCACTTCCATGGAGACGGCTTTCCTTTTCTTCCAAGGGTCTGACTCATGCTTTGGAGCCATAATGAAACCATAATGAAAGCCCCCCCCAAAAAAACGAAAAACTCAGTACAAATGCTGAAAAAAGCCGTCTTCCTTGTATAGCCCGGCACGACGACATACTGTCTTCACCCGCTCCGCTCGCTGACTAGCTCCAGCGCAAAATCAGTTGGAATGCTGGAACAGGACTTACATTTATAGGGGATGGCGATGTAAGCCGTAGGTGGAGGATGCCATAAAGCGAGGAATTCGTGTATCGATAGTAACACATTTGCGACATTGTTTCCAAACGAAGGTTTTAGATCATTCCATATGTCCTTGGAAGAAAAATAGGAAAACAGCGGCCGCAGTTGCGTGGATTTGGACGCGACCGTCGGGTGAGCGACGTCGACGCTTTCCCGCCGACGCGACCCGTCTACTCGGAGTGCTTAAAACCCGTCACAACACGCTGACAAGTTTTCTGTGGCGTGCGGAATGACGGCTTCTTCCGCGGTGCTCGGAGATAATGTGGTGGCTGTGAATTATGGCGCCGGTGTGGTGTCGAGCGGCAATTAATTTGCGTTTTCCTTTTTCCCTCTAACTATGACTAGTCATAGAACATTTCCCCTGCGCTCGCGAGGGTCCGGGCTTGAATAATTGACGGCCGTGTCACCGCAGAAAACCCGCAGCCCTCGCTCTGGGCTCCGAAGCTCTTTTTCCCTTTTTTCGCGTGCCGGGGCCCCGGCGTGAGGCGTCCTTTTGAGCAATTTGCTGAACGCATTAAAACGCACCTTTCGGCGGGAAACGTGAGAAGGACGTATGGAAATGGCCGCCGCCAAAAGCAATAGCGGCGCGTTGCGCGGGGAAGAGGGCCCCGTTGTAGTATTTCTCGCGGACGAGACGCGCTCGTATATGTTCCCCGGGGAGAAAAAAAAAAAAGAAAAGTCGGTCCGGCAGCGTTACATATTCCACGTGCAAAGGCGACTTTTGTTAATGGCTCCGGAGCTGCTGAGCTGTCGCTATTCAGAGTAGGTGCTGCGGAGCCAAGAGAGCTGGAGGGAATGCAAGAGAAAAAAAAGAAAGGGGGAAAGAGGGGAGGGAGTGAAGGAGTGGGTGGAAAAAACAGAGAGACAGCAAAAATGAGACAGAAGGGATGAGAGGAGGAGAGGGAGGGAGGGCGGGAGAAAGGATTACAGATAGGGAAGACAGCAGGAGAGCTAGAGAGAGAGGGAGAAATATAAAGGCTGGCCCATCGATTGGCTGAGATAATTTCCCATTGATTGCTGCACTGTTTGGAGATTGCTGGAGAAAGGTTTATTACCCACATGCTACAGCCGGGGAGGGGACCATAAAATAAGCACAGGTTGTCTGCAGAAGGGCCGGCTCTCCATCATCGGCACCGTAAAGCACGCCAGCCGCCGTGCGGACGCTCGTACTCGGATACTCTCCTCCGCGCGGCCGCAAATATGACCGCGCGCGCGCGCTATCCCCATTACACTTAATGGAGGGAATAAAGCTCATTGCCGATGGAAAGCACTTACATAATCCCGGGGAAAAATCCGAGGGGCCGCGGGACGAGAAGTATTTATTGGTCTGAAATAGAGGTCGGCCGTGACATCAATAACGCGCGGGAGCATCGATGTTAATAATCACAAGAATAATTGGCCGGTCGCAGTTACTGTTTCCTGCGAGCACACTGCTGCCTACGCACCGTGAGGAGCGGAGCGGCGGAATTTTGATTTCTATCCTTTCATTACAATCCGGTCCCAATGCACCAGGATAATAAACCCAGGACAAGCTATGCATATACACTTAAACCACATGCTGATACGCCGTCTTATGACACACTTTGACGAGGGGAAATTACTTTGCGTACGCCGTCGCCGCCGCGGAAAACGGAGACTTTAAATTGGAGCACCGCCCGCTCTGTGATTGAATAGAACACCTTCATCAGTAACTCTTGGATCGATTCCCGCCGGGCCCGGCCGATATCGAAATCCGTGGTCGAACGCGAGCACACCGCCTGAAGGAAAGAAAAATAAATAAGGGGGGCTGAAACTAAATAGTAGGATTGAGTATTTAAAAATAATATTAAAAAATTATTAAAAAAAATGTCCACTTGATGTATGGGGCAAAAAGCTAATAGTTTAAAGCAGAAATATAATTTGAGACCATATATGTGTATGTATTGATACGTAAACTATGATAATATTATATGTAAAATGTTGCCGGGAATCCCAAACTAAAAAAAGACATAACACTTGTTAGCCAATGTTAGCCATAACACTTGTTAGCTAACATGTATTAGCCATAACATGTTAGCCAATGCCAACATGTTTACGTACCTTTTTTTCCAACCCTCAACCATCCCGGTCTAAAAGCTGGGGGTGTGTTTGCCCGCGCCTGCCTTCCTCCTCCTTCCCCGACCTGCCGGCGGCACGAAGGCCAAAGCCTATTTGTTCCCGCGCACATCAAACATCGGTTTAAGCTCAGGTCGAGGGGTTTAAGGTTCCATTGTCAACATCGTGGGCATTTCTGACATTTTTCTGATTCCTCCGGCTCCAATGCCGCGCGTTACTCTGAGGTAATCCGAGCTCGGTCGCCGCCCCCCCGAGACGCTCTTGACGAGGACGTTAGCGCCGTCACGTTTGGAAGGGAAAAACACGCTGGCGTTCTGCCGGGTGACTGATGTCTGCGCATTACGGGCAAGACTTCAGACTGCGACTCTTGGTGGAGATGGAACAAACCATGGAGAAACAGTCTGAATCAACAGAAGCGACAAAGCAATCGCACTCTATCTACGCAGGCCTATTAGTCAAGTCGAGTGTTATTGATACGGCGCCAAATCACAACACAGATGTAGCTTGAGCCTTTCCATGTCGAGCAGGTCTGGGATAAGCGATTTACAGAAACACGATTTTACCCCGTGGGGAGGGAACTTTAATATCCGTTAAAGAAATAATGAAATAGAAAAAGCTAGTGGATAAGTATGCAAAGTGTGAATTTAGCGGTTCAGCTGGAGATCAAACCGGTATTTTTAGACAATGAGTATTCTAAGCCAATAAGAGGATGCGGTGGGAATTTCCTCATCGTAAACCGCGGCGGCCGCGGACACTCGCGAGGGACGCGTCGGTCGGCCCACTTGACGCAAATCATGTGTTTTTCGAATAGTTTGCGAGGCCGCGCTCGTGACCCGGGTCAACTCGTTGGTCTCGGTCTTTTCGCGGGATTTAAAAACATAAGGAGGAAGACGAAAAAAAAAAAAAAAGGTCACCGGCCACTTTCTAAAGAATTTTAAGTCCGTAAATATACTGCTCAAAAAAATAAAGGGAACACTTGAACAACACAATGTAACTCCAAGTCAATCGCACTTCTGTGAAATCATAGTGTCCACTCAGGAAGCAACACACATTCATTTTGACTTGTTTTAAGGACATTACATCAAAGTTGGATCAGCCTGGAGTTTGTTTTTACACTTTAATTTTGAGTGTGATTCCCAATCCAGACCTCCATGGGTTGATACAATTGATTTCCATTGATCATTTTTGTGTGATTTTGTTGTCAGCACATTCAACTGTGTAAAGAGCAAAGTATTTCATAAGAATATTTCATTCATTTAGATCTAGGATGTGTTTTTTAAGTGTTGCCTTTATTTTTTTGAGCAGTGTATTTAAAGAACCCGCGCGGAGGCATCTGAGCGAAAGTGAAAAAGGGTCTCGGATGTCGTAATGAACCCAACACGCCCGGCCTTCTGCCACCATTTTTTCCCCTCACTCGCCCTCGGCTTAACTACACCTTCAACCGCAGCCATTCTGCACGTGAAAGCAAGCTGACAGCCTTGAGCGATGCAGGATTCTGGATGTGTATAAAAAGCCCCGGTAGCCGGAGGAGAACAGTGAGTGGGGGGGGGTGGGGGTTGGGTGGAGGGTTGCCTGGATTCCCATCTTGCTGTTAGTCACACCTAATTTACATTCCCTTCCCGTGCTGCCGAGCTAGTGAATTTACAAGTGGATAGAGAAGGTGCTGTTTGAGACTTGTGTCGGCATGCTGTTTGCATGGCGTTTGGGGAGAGGCGCTGACCGTGCCCCCTTAACCCCCCGCCCATCCCCCCGCCCCGAAGAGAAAGCGACCTCTCTCCATCTCCGGCCCCGTCCGAAACCTCCCCGCCCGAAGCTGTTTTTACAGACACGGAGGGGGCCGTGATGGCTGAGTGATTTCTCCGACAACCAAGTGCGCCGTTGAGACGGTTTAGTCACGCACATGACAGTTCGTCACAACTCGGCCGGAGGGCCGGCGTCTGACGTGGCGAGGCACGGCGAAGGTGGTGCCGGTCGGCGGGCGAGTGTGGGGCAGAGATAGCCGGTCGGACACGACCCCCGCCCTTCCGCCGCTTGCCAATAAAACCGCCACGTTTATTATTTTCCTCCTGTGTAAAAACTGCTAATCGGGAGGATTTAATAATTACATTTGAAACTTCCGTTAAAAATTCATTTTTTTTTTACGCCAGAAAAGGCAAACGCGCGTTCGGGACCGGATTTAATCGTCGGCGCGAGTTGAGATTTAAAAGCTCGGCTTTTGTGAGTTTTACGCTACCTCGCGGCCAGTTGACTTCATGAGTGGCCAATGGTGTGAAACTGATTTTCGGCGAACTCTGTGGCGGGTAAACAAAGCAAAACTGCTGGAAAACTTTCCACAAATTCACCTCCGAAGACCGCATTTAGGTTCCCTTCACCGTATTTTGTAGAGAACAACAAACAAGAACTCGGGTCGGAGGAGGTTAATGTCACCCGAAAACAAATCATTTGTTAAAAAGCAATGCTTTGGAAGTTAAGTTTAAGATCTTTTCATGAACATGAAATAGAATTGTTTGTTCTATCAGTGATGTAGATGTATGATCTCACTCTGACGAGCAGACAACAACAAGAGGCGGGAATTAAACCGCCAAAATGATATCACGGGTAGCATAAATGTCAGTGTATCTTCTGCTGAGTTACATAAATAGTAGATTTAGCAGTGGAAAGTGCGGCCTGGCTGTGTCATATCTATCTATCTATCTATAGAAAGAGAGAGCGAGAGAGAACGGGAATTAAACGTAGATAGCCAGATATCTGTCCTGGTTTGGAATTTGATGGCAATCAATTTCAGGCTCACTCCTCTTGTCTTTTCTCTGGAAGCTCATCTGATTCCCGGCCAAAACAAATGGCGCGGCCCCTAAATTGTGGCAGAAAATAGCAAAGCGAGGAATTTGGAGGAAAACAAGGAAGAAGACATAAAAAAAAAATAAAAAAAAAGAGCCAAAGAAGAGCCAAACGTCTGGAGCCTGTCCTGTTTTCCCCTTCGTACGCTCACCTGGCAAACTGCTTCGGGAAGTAATCGCGGCCTGTCAGCTAGTCAGTCCGACAAGGATACAAAACCGGGTGATGAACATCAGCCGATCGAGGCGCTGAACATTTCCTTGATTTTGGACGGCCGGATAGACTCTTTGAGGGGAGGCAGTGAAAACCCCCCCTGGAAACTGACAGGCGGCGGGAAGAACCTGAGTGGACTGAATGTTTATGGATGAGGTGGAAACTTCTCCGATTCTGGTGAGGTTTCGCTTCAAGGCAAACGGTGACTTGGACGTTTCCATTTTTAGATCCGCGAGGACGTACAACTGGCGCGGGTCTTACTCTGCAACGTGTGCGTGCCGAGCCAAAAAGACACAATGACGAAGTAAGAAGGAGCTACGGGGCAATGTAGTAATTATTTTAGCAAGTAGATTAAAAAAAAAACAAAGATGGCATCTGGAAGGCGACGTTCTTATATGAGCGACGGCTACGTAAGGCGACGTTGCCACAAAGGATATACATATTGATTAGACGCTCAAAGCAAGCTAATCTTTGCTCTAAAATAAATACATCAGCCGATATCAATTGGGACAGACCTCCAATCTGCCGATGCTGCGCTCGTAACGCGAGTCGAAACGTTTGGCGAGCAGATGCGAGACGTAATTGCTCTTTCCGATGGCTACATCTGCAGCCGACGTAAACAAGTCGGCCGAAAGTGGATTTATCCCGTCTTTAATACCTCCCCTAATATCTTCAGCCCATGTAATCTTACAGGACTGGTAATGGCGAAAGTAAACAAAGCGACTAGCGGGGAATGGGAGATAAGACAGCCGGGGCGGGGGAGGCGGGGAGGGGGTTGCAGACGCCACTTTCTAAGAAAGCAAAGAGAAATGAAACGAGTGAGGGGGAGGAAGGAACACAACCAATCAGCAAAAAGCCACAGCAATCGAACACATACTTCATTCATCATCTGCGCCGCACATCCTGTGCACAGAGTAATCTCTGCAGGTCATCTGTCAATCACAGGCCCACATATGGCAATTGAGCTATAAGTTTTGCGCAATCACCGCTCGCCCGTGTGTAAATAAAAAGTCCGTGTTTTCTATATTCTGGCGTTTAATATTCTATTTCCGTCGTCACTACAGTAAATATCCTGCACATTCACGGGTGTAAAAATGTACATTTACGGACGGGGGTTCGTTTTTTTCTACATTCACGGACGGTAATTGTTTTCCCGTCTACTCGGTCTCTACAATCACGGTCGTAAATGTGCAGCCGCTGAATGGAAAAAAAAAAAAAAAAAAAATGTTGCACACAAGAACACATGCTTAAGCTCTTACTTGTTCGTTCTATCTTTACTGCCCTTGCTGCTGTTAACGCCAAATTTCCCCACTGCGGGACAAATCAAGGAATATCTTATCTGACATGGAGGCATCCAACCATCTCTCAATCACACCTACGGACAATTTAGTCTTCATTTCACCGACGTTAGGTTTTCTTTTTCCCGGACAACTTAATTACAGGAAAATTATTTAGAAAAACCATTTAAAGAGCACGTCTAACTGACTATGTTGTGTTTTACGTCGGACGTCTGAGGCACCGGCGGCGGGAGGTGCAGCCGCTTCCACTCATTCTGCGAAAAAAAAAAAAGAAAGCGCGGTCGTGGCATCCACTCGGCAAGTCCTCTGGAATAAAGGTTTCCAAATCTGCTCGAACTCCGCTGAATGACTTTTACAAGTAGTATTGATTTAAGTTTTATTTTTCCCTGCCTGTGCTCCGAGCCAACCGCTGAGGTAATATCCAAGGAGTATAAATAGGTTGAATAGATGTCTGAAAGCCTGTTGCGGCGTGAAAACTTATGGCGTGCAGAAGAAAAGGGAAAAAAAAAAAAAGAAAAAAAAAAAAAAGCTCCATCCCTCAGCCTGGGTAGCGGTGGGTAGTTCACTTCTTTTAGAGACGTGACTCTCACACACACACACACACACCGGCTCGCGAGAAAACCTTTTTTTGAGGACACGGCGAGCAACTGCCGCCCCTTCCATCCGGGCACCGTTTTGGTCGAGGGGGGGTTGGGGTGGTCAGGCAACTGGAAACATCAAATATTTATAGATAAATGATTAAATACAGCGCTGCCTTGATTTTTATGCTCAAGCCAGTTCCTGTTAAATACAAAAGAACAAGCAGATGGATGTTCCTTCTGGAAGCCATGTGTTACATGTGCTACTCTGTCATCACTCGGCTGATGCCTGACCGTTCTTTTTGAAGTGCGCTGTTAGTTATCACCAGTTTAAAGGAAAACACTGGCGAGGGCTTATTCATCTGCAACGACTGAGCGCCGGCGTCTCCCAAGTAACTGGAGGTTGCATGTTCCCCGAGAACAGATTCTCCGTTCACCCCCGAGTGATTCTCCGAAAACGAAGCGGCGGCTTATCAATCACCCTTCTTCCGGGGCTCGCGCTGGGAGCTGCCGCTTAATGGAGAGCGGTGTTTTTACTCCGAGGGCGATATTCGGAGGGAGGGGGGAGGGGGGCCGCGAAAAAAAAGAGGAAAGGAAGGATCAAAAAAATTTGTTCAAATTGTCAACAAATCCTCAGATGTTTCATCCAAAAAAAATGTTTTGGGAAAATGAAAGGGAAATTTCATTGAGCTCTCATCACTTGCCGTCGCAGTTTGGTTGGAGTTAGCCCGAGGCCGTACGTGGCTTCGATTAAAGAAGTCTTTTGTTGCTCCTCTCTTGTCCCGGCGCGCCATGGGAAACGCCGAGATGCCATCTGGAGACAACATGAGCTTTACATCTGAAAATAAAACGTAACCGGTGAGCTGTATCAGCTCTTACTTTAACTGTGCGGTGGAAGTCGACGCTTCCTATGTAATTAAGATTCCTCCACGGAACTCATGTACCTGCACTTTCTGTAATGCTGACTAACAATTTTTGTTTTTGTTTTTAACCTGCAGCGCTGATAGCAGGGGCGCTGCCATCGCCGCTTGTTTTCGAAAAACAACTCAAAATAAACGGTCTGTTCGCGGATACCGACGTGGGCCCGACACTGGCTGATATCATTTCGGCGCGATGAAAATCGATATTATCAATGTTAAACGTCTGGCTTAATGCAGAGCGAGCGGCAGAGACACGATGACAGTCGTGTTATGCAGGGAGAAAAATGAAACACGCAGTTACAGTTAGAAGAGCTAATATTGACGCTGCCTCTGAAAGCGAGCGGAACTCAAACACAAACTGAAAAGCCCGAGCTCGACTTTTCTCACGTACTTAAAACGTACACTGTTTTTTTTTTTTCCCCGAAGGCACGTCGGTCTGAATTCTGAAGACGATCAGTCTGCGAGTTGTCGCAAGTATATAAAGTCGATCGCACGAGAGGACGCCGCTAAACAATGAGTCGCGAGTGATGAGGCTCGAGTGGTGCAAATATGCGACGCTCTGTTTTAGACTTAATCGTATTTAAGTGAGAACATTACCGATCCGTGGATTACGATTGAGACCTCCTTGGTGCGTCGTAACTTTTTACACGAAGGGGGTGGGATGTGGTATAAACAACACAACATTTCCCGTGACATCCCGCTAAAAATACGGCTGTGTTAAACCGTGAGCGTAAAATATTCTGACAAGCGGACAGGAGACATCGTGTTGTCGAGGGTTAATATTGTGGCGCGGAGGCAAAATTCAAAGAGGATTAAAAAGATGTCAATCACTGGCGGCTGTCCATCTGTATAAAATACTGCACGAGAAGCGAAGGCAAACAAAAAAGAAATCTGCTGCGCGCATGTTTTGCGACCAAAAACCATAACACAGACGATCCGATAACTAGGCATTTTCTACATAAATAAAGGTTTCGATCACGACTCATCGAGACCGATGGCGAGGCGTGAGGGTGTTCGTGACCGCGGAGGGGTCGTCATCGGACTCTACTTTTCCAACAAGGTGATTTTACCACAAAAAAACATCCAAAACAGGCCAGCTGCATGTTTTCATCGTAGATGACAACCCGCAGATTAACCCTCCGGCAAACACATAATGGAATCTGACAGAGAGGAAATTTGACCTGCGAAAAACAAGGAAACTTCTACTGCGTGGGACTGAGGGATGAACGGGCTCGTAAATAGAAACATATCTTTTTTGTTTTGTTTTTTTTTTCTTTCCCTTTTTCTCTAAAAGTTACGAGCTGAGCCTGCAGATTGATCATTTTATTAATTACAGGCGGAAAGGGCACGCTCGTAAAATACTTTCAGATGAGAAGCATTTTGCAGTCGCTAATAGCAAAAATCCATCGTTGGATACGCGTTTTTCTCCAAAAGATGTTCCCGTTACTATTCGGGGTCACAATTATAGCAAATAGATTGATACATTTGCCTAATTATGAAAACCACGGGCGGGTGGAGCAGCAGCGCGGCTGCCCTGGAGGTGCCGATCAAGCAGGCAGCGGGACAATTTTCCCATCAAACCGCCAGGCTTGCGAGTGGCGGCCACGAACGGTGTGTTTTCTGTCGAGCGCTAATAACAAAGCGCGCGCAGGACATTCACGTTCGCAAATTTATTGTGACTGCGTCGGGACACACGGCACTTAATGGAGAGAAAAATTATTTACATTACTGTTGGATTACACTATATACTGACGTTTATTGAAATGCACATCGTTCATTTTAGTGCTGCGGGTGAGGCGGCGGGGCCGGGATCCCACGGACTCAATGAGGAGCGGCGACAAAGCAATCTTTAATCTTGAAAAAGTCTTTAGTCAAACAAATGTGGAAAAATAATCCCACTAAGCTACACTTAATTGTCCTTTATGCCTGAATGTGGTCAGAGTAAGTGTGATACGTTTAGTGTCTCTGTGCTCTTCCTCCTTTCACACCGCGTCTCTATTTCTTACAATTCCATTTATAATTCATCCTCCAGAGACAAGAAATCCTCTTGTCGGGCTACACACACTCGGGTGCAGAGGGCTTTAAAAAGCTACTTAAATCCTCAGTAGCCACAATGTCAAAGGGACAAAATATAAAGTGTAGCCCGTTTTTTTTTTCTCCCTCCCCCCCACACTTTTTTTTTTCTTTTTTTTTCTTTTACAGCCGCGACGGGACTCAGAAAAGGTGAATACAGCCGTGTTATTAAAATGGGTCATTATAAAGCGGCCTTGCCCACATCTAATTAGAATGTAAATGTAATGTGGGCTGGGGATGGATCACAGAGGATAGACATTGGCATTTAGATTATGCTGAGACTAGATTACTGATGACACTGTGTGTTGGTGAGATAGCCTTTTTGAGAGCGGCTTGGCAACCAACTAATTGTGTTTCACCACAAGCAATGTGGGTTGTTACTGTTCTATCTCTGGTAATTAACACAAGAGAAAAGGGAGAGGCCCATTGTTGCGTGTGCACAATACAAACGACACTCCGCAACATCAGAGGATGAGCGCGCGCGCGCACACACACACACACACACACACACGTCGGGAGTACGTGCGCTCAAATGCACACAGATGGGCAATCTTGTACCTCTTGTACCTTGTGCAAGATTGAAAGCGCGAGCCGCTCCTTTGCACTGCACCTCGACTCGGGAGCCGCTCGGTGAAAAGTGCCCCCCGCTTCTCCTCCTATTCTTCACCGGGGGCATGTGCCCTGAGCAGAGCCGCTAAGACCGAACATAAAAACCAAGACAGAATGGAGACAAGCAGGAGAGGGGAGGGGGGAATGGGGGGGGAAGCAACGGAGAGCAGAGAGAGGAGAGAGCGGGAGGGCGAGTGAAGAAGAAGGGAGAGAGCAGAATGGAATAAATTGAAGCTGATCTGGTGCTCTGCATTCTGAGGAGGCTGGATTTGCATATCTGTGCAGCGGTGCAGAGGGAGAAATGTGTCGGTACTGACAGCAAGCTGAATATCTTAAACCTCCACTGACACCCCTGCAGGCACTCTATCCTCACTCACACACACATCAATACACAAGGAACACACTCACTAAACCGCAAACACACACACACACATACCGGGGGGGGGGGGGGGGGGGCATGTTGAGATGTACGCACACCACACACACTACACTTAAGGTCAGGGTGGGAGGCTTTGTGCATTGCTTTGTTCCTGGACAGTGGTGTACAGTAGCACTCAAGTAAAAGACTCATCTCAGGGGGGAAAGAGCCAGTGAAGCAGGAGAGAATCTCAAAATATATTTCATATACAGTATGCTCACACACACACACACACACACAAACACGGAGACACAGATACATATATGTGTTTTGTTTTTGCTGTGTGCCTCACATTTTGAAAAAGGCATGAAAAAGTCAGATGTAGCGGCGTCAATACCAAAAAGCGGTTTGTTTGAATTAAGTGCAAACATCAGCGCATGAATATTCATAGGGAAGAAAAAAAAAATAACCCACAAAAGATTGGGTTTGGAGCCTGTGATTATATGGTGTGCCGTGCTAGCTGATGGCTGCGAGAGCGGATCAGCATTTCATTCTGGGCTCGTTCACCTAACCTCAACCCTCACTTGATCTGTCTCTAAACCCGACCAGCGGGATTTGGCATATTCTTAACTCTAACCCCAGATTTATTTATTTTTTTTGAGCCTAACTTCAGCCTCTGGGGGATCTGCGGGGGGATCTGGGAGGCGGGGTAAGGGGGAATTTTTTAGGAGATATTCACCGAACTTCTGCACCTTCATGATTGAATAAGATGTAATGATAATTTCTTTTTTTTTCTTTTTTTTTCCTCGACAGTCCAAACCACAGATGTTTGCCAGAACCGTCCTCCTGTTTGTCATAAAATCCCAACAAAGTCATTTGGCGCGCTTCCTTCTCGTTCTGCAATCAACAAAAAAAAAAAAAAAAAAAAAAAAGGGGGGGGGGGGGGGAAACATCTTATTTGCCCGTCATTGTCTATTACTGCCATCAGTTCTGATTAATCTTCTGCTGCGCAGGAATTTATCTGTCTGCGTGCTGCATGTTATTCTGCACAGTTCAATTGGGAGAGAAGAGTACGATCACTGCCAGGGTTAGTGCTTCCACTCCCACTGCTCATAATTCTTTCTACTTTGGATAAAAGCCTGAGCCAAATGGTGTGTTTCTGTGTGAATGCGATTCTGTGTGTGTGTGTGTGTGTTTGTGTGTGCGGGGGCGGCTGGCAATTATGACAAAAGTAATAACAGCTGGGGTATCAAAAGTGACCAACCGTGTTTACCGTGTTTTCACTACAAAATGCTCTCGCGCCTCTTCTCGTTTTCAGATCCCTGCTTAAGTGCCCATGGCTAATACTGGGACCGGCAAATATCAGTGGAATCCCCGTGGGTCTGGTTAAGTAGCTCATTTTGCCCAAGGTTAAGTTAGCTCAAGGTTATGTTTGGGTCTCTACAGGCTGGCTGTCTGTTAAAATGAGAGAAGGAAAAATGCTGATGGACCTGTCAAATGTCAGCCAGTATCTTTTCTCCTGATAGGTGAGAAATGGTGAGGGAGGACAATAAATTGGTGAGAAATAGCATATGTATGACAAAGTACATGCTCTCGCGCTTGTTACTGTGAGCGTTGGGGAAGGGATGAGTGCAAGTCGGGGAAGCACTAACATACTGGAAAGGATCCTTGGCATGCCAGAGGCATGATGACATTGATCCAGTAGACCTCTCTCCATCAGTCTCCCTGACAGAGGTAACTGGATTGTTCATAAAAATGGAAATTGAGCCGTGCTGTTCTCGCGTGCGCGCGAGGCAGACACGCCGTACATAGATTAATTCATCCTAAATAAATAAATAAGTCACAAACAGCCCGCCTCCCCCCGACGGATGTGGGGCTCGACAAATAAAGCCCTACGTGCATATGTATGATTAATCAATATTACGGTCACAATGGCTGACAAGCATTCAGGGAAAAACGGAGGTTGTGTTTGGACACAAACACAACACGAATAACCATTTCCTCCACCGTTGTTATTCCGTCGGCCGGGGTCGCAGGAACACTTGAAGCACATGCAGAGCAAATAAACATAGGAAGCCGGGGGGGTCGGGAGGGGTGTGTGTGTGTGTGTGTTTGTGTGTGTGGGGTGAGGAAAGCGACCGCTCGGCGTCACGTGCGCTATGGTAATCTCAAAGAGGGTATCACTTCAATAGAGCAAGGGTGGCTGTGGAGCTGGATGGGGTTGATCATTATGGCAAATATGTTACAACATGCAATTAGCTCTCCTATATGCATCGTTTGTTAGCTTAGCAGTGTTCTGTGTCACACGCTAATTACCGCTGAGCACTGTTGCCATGTGACAAATGCTTTCTGCAAAAGACACCGGGGCGCGCCGGAGCCCCTTCATCATTATTTCAAAAGCTGTGGCAGGGACCGGGTTGCGCAATCATGTTTTTTTTTATTTATTTTTTTATCTGACCGTCACGGGCAGATGGTGACGAAATCGGCGCTGCGTGTGCGCGGATTTTCAAACCCGACGCGCCCGTTTTCACCCAGTAAATCGTCATCTCTAAAAATAACTTGATACTTGATCAATTTATCTCACCCACTGTTTGTCTCCTTCAGCAAAGACGTGGGCTTAGCTGTATAGCAGCAGAGGCTATTGATCCCCCCCCCCTTTCTTTCTGAAGAGTAGGGGGAGGGGGACTCCGAGAAGGTATGGCTAATGATGGAAATTTTCAGAATGGCTCCATGCTTTTACAGGGAGCTGTGTTAATGGCGGTTAGAGTCGGGTGAATTATGGCCACGCCGGCCGCGGCATAACCTTCAGAGGAGGAGATAGAGTCAAGGCTTGAAGCAGCGACTGCTTAAATACAGGGAGGTTTTATAATTGGTGCCGGATATTCTAATCTTGTCTGTTTCTCAACTGAACTCGACAGGGGCACTTGTATTTACTTCGCCGTGCTAATAGGATGCATTGTTGTCTCTGTTTGTTCCCGTGTGTAAATATTGATGTAGTTTTTGTGACGAGGGAGGGGGATACAAGAGACCGGTCCCTCCTCAGAAGGGATGCATGTGGTTTGCCAAATAAAGTGTGAAGTGTATCTTGCTGTGGCTGTAATTACAAAAAAAAAAAAAAAAAAAAGCTGCAGTTGCGATTTAGTTAGCTGAAATGTCCGGAGAAATACAAAATAATGTACACCTGATTCCGGGCATGATATTTGGTTTGTGCCTTATAGGACCTGAAAGTTCACTGTTCACCGTAAAATCCAAACTTTGGTTGGAGGCACTCGGTACGCGACTTTTCACCCTATTCCATGCTGGCTTTATCAAATGCAAACATCTTTATCGTCATGTTTTAGTTAAAATGATACAGGAATTCACGCCGTGTCCCTACACTGTGCGTCAATCTTTACATTCGCTTGATGGCTGTTCCATCATGTGAGGACTTTGTAGTCAAACTACTCGAGAACAGCATAAACCTGAAACAAGGTGCTAGCCGTCTGCACATTTAATGCGCGCACACACACACACACATGCACAAAACACATTACCAGCTGGTCTGTAACCAGATTTAGCAGAGTGGAAAAAAAAAATGCAAAGGATTGTGTTATTTAAGTGCCCGCGGCTCCGCTCACTCGAGGATGTGTGCCGTGTAGTGTTTGCGCACCGCCTGAATAATGTATGAAAATTGCGCGAGTTTTGTATCTTTGCCGAGGAAGCTGACGTTACATTAGGAGTCACCTTTTGTGTGTTTAAAAAAAAAAAAAAAAAGAAAAATAATGATTTGGGGGCAGAACAATATCCCTTTGTCCAAACTGGGCAGGGTCACCCGGTTACAGGTAGCAGTCTGCGCTTCCTCTCTTTGTAACCCTAATGCAGGTTTATGACCCTGATTATAGGGAGATGGGGCTCCCTGAAGAGAGGGAGCGAGAGAGAGAAAGGAGCCATCAGCAAGGGTTTAGCCTACAGATCTGCATGTAAAGTGGGTCAACTATGCTCCTGGAGAACTTAACAAGCTGCTGGAGGAATAAGGCTGCACACTTAGTAATTAGCGAGCGAAGGGAAGGCATGTTTGAGGGAGTAGGGGGTGTAGGAGGAGATGGAGAACAGACGGAGGAATGTGTTGATGTGAAGCCGGACTAACAGGATTTGACTCATTTCGAAACGCGCGTTTTTTTTTTTTTTTTTCCCTTTTCTCTTGCTCCTTTTTTTTTTTTGTCATTTCTCTGCAGACCCGTGCAACTCCGCCGCGGTGACACGATATTGTTTCGCAATTGTTTTGAAATAATTAGGCTGTCACACGAACGGCTGCAGATTTTTACAGACATGAGGGGATACAAAGTGTTTCCGCCGGAGCTGGTTTGAGACTTTTTTTTTTTTTTTTTTCCTTCCGAGGCAGCGCCGCTGTTTTGAAAGTAGTAGGGGAGGAAAAAGGATTTGAGAGACATGCTTTTTATATATTCTTTGATAATGGCTCTTTTATGCCGCTCTACATTGGCAGAATTCCCCCCCTCATTTCTGGCTCTTAGTCAAAGAATGCCAGCAGTAGAGAACATAAGTTTAAATTCCAGACCTTAATTAAGATGAATGGCTATAATTAGGGTTTATTTCAGATCACGAAATGACAGCTAGATGCTGAGGGCAAAATTCAAGACAGTTGTCAAGAGAGCTGTGTGTACAAACCTACAGTAACCCAATGTGAATACACTGGTATGGGCTTTCTCAATTACAGCCACTGACAGAGAGGGAAATGATTTAAAGGTAGTTTTAACAAGCGGCACACGGACGGGGCTTTTCTTTCGGATGAAAATCTCAAGGTGCCGAGTCTTTATTCACCCACAGCTATCGGTAACCGCGGCTATTTCCACACAGCTGAGGGACGAACATCCAGTCATAACACCACTGTAATGCTGGGGGCTCAGCTGGAGTTGATGTGTTTTTTTTTTTTTTTTTGTGTGTGTGTATGTATGTGTGTGTGCCTGCACGGAATATGTGTCCTTTACCGAAAAGCTCAGGTGATGTGTGAAGAGGTTTATGTGAGGCAGAGCGAGGTAGGGAGAGAGAGAGAGACCAAGATAAGGACTTATGAGCTAATACAGTGAAGGGCTGCGGAGTGAGCTCAAGTGTTTGGGACTCGGTGTGTCTCCTCGTTGTCGCTTGCAAACTGAAATCGCAAAAGAAAATACAAGTATTGCGGGAGGAGTGTTTCCACAAAATTCAAAATGTGGCGTTTTAAGACTTTATTTTCATCCTCACGCTTCCCGCTAAGCCCCTACCGGGGATCTTCCTCGTCTTTGTTATGATACGAGACTGAATAACGTGCGTTTTTTTTTTTTTTTTGCGCCGTCCGGTTGACATATGTCGGCTCACCCCTAAATGAGATTCTTTCTCCGATTTTTTTTTTTTTTTTATGTGCTGGACATTAATGGTGCATTGTTGCAGAGGTCCAAGTCATGTTTGCCAAATGCAGCGGCACGACCCATGACAGACCCTGGCGTTCGGACCCATTTCTGGACCCGGGGACGGGTTGATGAAACAGCATTTTCTCTCGGTCATTCTTTTTAAAGAAAACGACTCTAAACTTTAATATGAATATAGTTGTGCGTATGGCCAAAAGCATTCCAAATAATCACAATATAGGAAAAACATACTGTAACTTGGCCGTCAAACATCATTTGGTAAATTGTTTTCGTGATCACGCTAAATGAATGTGCTCCCAGCTCCAATATCTTTGTTTGCCTTTGTGCTTTGGAAATATTTGGAAATACTTGGTCCAAATTCCAACTATGTATTTAGCATTTGTCTTTCTGATGGTTCCCAGTTCCCTTTTATTAGTCTGTTTGTGTGAGGCGTTATAAATCGCCCGTCCTGTGAAGTACAATGCAAATACATCCAATACCAATTGCAAATTATTAAAGATGCTAGTGGCTAATTTTAAATACCCTGTAATGCAGCGCTTTTCAATTTGTCTTTTTCTAATCTGCCGTATGTGTCTATTTGTATCCCCTGCATTTCACTGCACATGAGAGAATTAATGGTATTCTATATTTTCCTTTTTTCCTCATCTGTGTCTGTTTGCAGAGGCTCGGTTAGTATCCCCAAGGGGAACAGGCAATCTCATGTGAAAAGCCTTTTCAAGTGGCATGCTGCTCAAACACACTCATTTCACATTCAAATTTGCACTGGGGGAGAAAAGAAAAAAAAAAAAAAACTTGTTCTAAGTGGCCAGAGCCTACGAGTAAGAGTCGGATGAATGGAGTATTAAAAAATATATATAAAAAAAAAATGAAGCTCCAGACTGTGTTCATTATGTTTGAATTGTCAATTCCAATTCCCTATTTTCTGCTCTTGTTGCCACGCATTAGAAAAGAAAATATGTTTGACAGCTGGCTAACTGTGTAAGCCTGCTTAATGAACCTGACCTGAGGGTCAGACAGATTTTCCGTGTCTGATCAGCTGTTTAGGACTTGTTATGGTTTGACACATACAGAACCAAAGAGCGTTCGACCTCAGTGCCACCTCTTTAATGTGCTTTATGTCGTGCTTGAAACGCTGCGCATCTGTCGCGCCGCTGGCAACAAAACAAAACGTCAAGTCGGAACCCCTGAAAATTAAATAAATTCCGTCTGTTTTCACCACGATTTAAAACGATACACTGAAATTAAACACGCCGCGTTTGGCACATGAATCAGCTTTCTTAGAGTGAATTCGGGAGTGTGTGTGTGTGTGTGTGGGGGGGGGGATCTTCTGGCAGAGCGGTCACAGCTGGATCCCTGGATTTATTTTGCATCAACTTGGAGCCCCAACGGCCAAGATTTTGAGACTGTTCATCAATAAAATGCCTGTTTACAGATGTCCTTTGGTCTGCTTTGGGTTCCACTCATCCACAACTTCTGAGCAATTATTTCGATGGCACCGGCTTCTTTTAAAAAAAAAATATTACAGGCGCAAATATGAAGCACCCTATGTGTCATTAGTAACTAATGAGATTAACGGGAGCCGTGGTCTTCTCTGTTCTGCCCTCCAAAAATGAGAAATTACAAACGAAACGATGGGCGACGGTATTTGTGTTTATGATGGAGGACAGCTGTATAATCGGTGAATTAACAGAGTCGCCGCGTTAACCAACGGCTACACAATAACAAAAAGTCCGTGGACTGAAAAGCTCCAGAGGAGTAGAAAAAGACAAGTCATTAGATGGATTTTCTCGAGAGAGAGACCCCCTTTATTCCCTTTGCAATTTACTGCCTTCGACAATATTCGAAGCTTTTTAATCATCTGTAATATTTTTGAGAATCAGCCAGGAAAAATTACGCCTTGGACGAGAAATGTATTCGCAGCCACACACTCGGCGAGCCACACTCGACTAATCAATATTTCATGCCTGCCAGGACCGCGGTGTGTTTACTCGGTGCATGAGGCTCAGACGGCGTGGCCCTCTGTACTCCTATCACGCAGTCTGGCTGAAGACGCCGTGACTTTAGTCCAACTGTGGCGGCTGGAAGCGCTGCGGCTAGCACGTCTTCTATTCTAGAGGTTAATTTATTTATGCGGACTTCAAATTCCAAATCGATAAAATTAGAAAGGCCATAAAAGCTGTCATACGCGATTGGTCAGTTGGATGACAGTCGGACCGTCACGGGCGAGCGGCGGTGCCCCCGGAGGGCAAAGGGAACGCAGAGATTGAGCTCGACCGCCATCGTCTTAACTAAGGAGGACACTATCGTCTGGAAGTTCGGGATTTCCGAGAAAGGCTCCATGCAGCTCCGCCACCGGAGCGGCCAAAACAAATTACGAAGGCGTTTGTCACGGAGAAATAAGGATTCGTCAGGTAAAAACAAACCATGGGAGTCCGCGTCGTGTCCTCCGAAGGATAAACCGAGACTACTTCTCAGCGCTTTTTTTTTTTTTTTTTCCAAAAACAAGGGATTAAAATTGTTTTCGATAAAGCCGGGAGAAATCTTCATAAAACCCAATTATAATGGTACGACAGTTGGGCAAATAGTTTTTTTTTTTTTCCAGTTTGTGTTTCAAACAGAGGGTTAGCTAAATCCCCACGCATTGCACAATTTCAGCACATTGGCAAAGAATCCACTCAACACTCAGTGGCTATTTCTAAAGTCAACAGCGGAGCCCCCTCCCCTCAAATGTTCCAGTTTGTCCAACTCAAACAAACCATTCAGGCCCACCACTTTATTCTATTATGTCACTTTATCCTGCCACAAAAAGGGAGGGGGAAAAAAAAAAAAGGAAAATGAATTAAGTGGAATGGGAGTGCTTGGTCAGATGACCAGAACATTTGCTGTCAAAGGGGACTTTTTCCCTCCATCAGCCCATGAAAGCAATAGCTGTATATTTAAAAAAAAAAAAAGAAATTCCAGAAAAGCAAATACCTCTGACCTCTCAGCCACCCAGGTCACGGTCCTCGTGGGTAATAACTCTTACCGTGGAGACTGGACTCACGCGTTTTCTCGAAGACGCTTTTCGTGAACTTGAGCGAGTCCGGTGGCCGAGATAAGATTTATGAACGAGTCCGACATGCAAAAAGGGAGAGCTCGCATCGTTTTGAATGCATTTAAAAATGATTAAATGACAGGCAGCGTCCGCGAGCGAGATGCTGCGTCAGTAAAGTGATAATTGATGCTTTTAAAAGAGCAGAAAAACACATGTTAAGTGGCTCATATTGATCGCTTTATCTTCAGAGCGGGACAGTTAGAGAACTCTTTTGCAGCCTCACTCGCTTCCTTCCAGGCAAATCAACCTTAATTCCCATTTACTCCGAAAAAAAAAAAAGCCATTAACATCATCCTCTTTAAACGGTTCAAAACAATAAACACAAAAGACAATTTATCTACGTCTGACCTTCTCCAGCCTTTGACTGGATGTCCACGTCGACTTCAAAAAAAGCATTAATCATTGTTGACATGACAACATGCTAATAGCCGGAGAATCTGCGCAACCGCTATGAAAATGACCCCGACCGTCGTGACGCTTTGTGTTTTGTTTACAAAGAGCCGGGCTCCGCCGGAGGCTCCACGCCCGTCTCTCTCTCTGCGCCATTCCGGTCGCCCATGTGACGCGTGTCGGGCGCCACGGCGTGTAATAGCGGCACGATGCTCATGACTCTTAACACGCTGATATCTCGTGGATAATGCTGACACACACACTGTCCCACACAAGAAGCTTTTTATTCTTGGTACGCAGCCTTCCAGGAAATTAAAAGTTTAAAATTATCATCTCTAACCTAGATTAGTTATCCCCCTCCCCCCCAAAACAAATGATGGTGAAGCGCTCACCCTCAACACTTATACTTTCCAGAAAGTACCAGGTTCCAAATACTAAGATGAGCCACGAGACCCAAATTAAAAATAAAATTAGACGACAACACGCTCGACGATCCACAGAGTGTAATTAAGCCTATATTGAAGCAAGCAATTTCTTAAACAGCAGAAGTTTGAACTTCCTCCGACTACAAACATTATATTTGTAAAACAATAAAAACAAAATGAAAAAAAAAACACAACAGCCCTTGTAATCATCTAAGAGCAGGATCGTGCAATTGAGCGATATTGTAAAAGTTTTCCTATCAGCCCGGAGAGAACGCGCAGCCAGCGCCGGAGAGTGAGCCACTTACATTTGCTCAATAATCCATTTACTTGCCTTTGCTATTGGCGTGACTATAATTTAAATTACACGGACAGACAAGAGATATACAGTGCGTGGGGCGCTATCTGCCGAAAACCGCCTGCCGGTGACACGGCTTGGAATCGAGTAATGGCTCCTTGCATGTTGGCCTAGTAAAGTAATAATCAGGTCTGTGCGGTAATGGAAAAAGCCAAGGTGACGGCAGGTTTATAGGTTCAAAGTCACGCCTCGCATCTCCCTCTGTGCGCGTCGGGAGGAGAATACAAGACTCCCCAAACTTATTGATGAACGTTATCACTGCGAGCGCCATAACCTGGACGACAGAGAATCATAAACTTGCTAATGGTATGAAGAGGCATGTAATGACTGCAATTTGTCCCACTGCCCATTTATCTCGCTAATAATTTTTACATGAGGAGGCATAAGGTCCTTAACATTTACAGATAGACAAAAAGATAGTTGTTCATGAAAAAATTATTAGATGATGATTGATTTTCTGTTGAATTAGTCATGGTGTCTACAGCAGGGAAATCCCGACCAACAGGGATAACAGGCGAGAGAATCTGGCAAAAGTGTGACACTGCCTTGAGTGTTATTACCCTGGCCCTACTTAAAATTGATTCCATCAGAGAGAATAGCGCCGCTCAATCACTGCAGTCCTGTGTCAAAACACGTTTCTCATTATCATGCAGTCAAACCAGGCCGGGAAGGACGGACCATACGGCCATAGGCACAAAAAAAAAAAAAAAAAAAAGAGAGGGCTGGTTTTTGCAAGGTAGCTGCTGCCAAAACAAACCCTCTGAAATATTCAAGCTTTGATTAGGAGAGTTGAGAAACAGTTAAATTAAGAATATGGCATGAATGTGCAATGATTCCATCACCGGAATTGCCGTGGAAGTCATTTTTTAACCGTACTGCCATATTTCTAGGCAGCTTATTTTACCCTCTGAACCATTACTTGCTGCCTTGCCTCATTAGCATTGCAAATAGCACCTAAAGCAAGAACAGTGATGGCAGGAGCAGAGGAAGTAGGACAGAATTAACAAATTATGTAAGACACATGGATGAAGACCAGTGTGCATCGAAAAGCAGGTGGGTGATGATGCCTTGGCGGCTGCCGTTTATGGTTTAAACCCTTTTTTGCTCATTTCCTTGGGTCTCTATGATGAGATGAGGCATTAGATACCGGTCTCTGCATGAGGTAAGTTAGAGACCTGGCCCCCACTCGTAGGCTTAGCCCGGCAAAGAGGGGGACGTGACAAAAGCACACATTAGCATTTCAGAAGACTCACGACACCCTTATTTTTGACATCACCTTGTTCTATTGTGTTGAGCTCAATGGCCAATTGAGCTAATTTTCAACAAACAACCGCTTCACTGGTCCTTATACCTGGAACTTGAACAGAGTTAAGTAGCTTAGGTAAGGTGTTTACTTCAAAACCAGACCTTGCACAGGTCTGGTTTGACTGAGACAGAATATTTAGGATTGACTGTGAATCTATGACCGTCACTTAAACACTGAGGGCCTTTTATGCAACTTCTTCATCGTGATGATTGTATCTGTGGTCTTTTTATATTTCTGCGTGAAATATACTGTACATATCTCGAGAAATTTTCGCTGTTTTAGAGGTGCTACCCATTTGCACAGAAAAGTGCTGTTTGCTAAAAAAAAAGCCTCACTAACCCGAGCTTACTGTTCTGTATATTTCCTGTGCATCGTGTATTTGCAAGTGTATTTGCAGTCCCTATGTCCTCCATTGTAAGTCGCTTTGGATAAAAGCGTCTGCCAAATGCAATGTAATGTAAAAAAAATGTAATGCTAGCAATGTCCTAATTCTTATAGACTTCAGCAGTGAATTAGCGCGACATAACATTTCCAATGGCAGCCATACTTGTTTACATGTTAACGCTTCTAGCACCAGGATGGAAAGAAGATGGGGGAGGGGGGCGGTAACAAGCTCCTCGTACTTTTCTTGCACATCTGGCTAATTATTAGTTTATTGGAAGAAAGGGCTTTTTTTAGGAGACATTTTCGATCAAAGTCTAATTTGGCTGAAATGTTTCCTGACTTTATTGTGAAACCTCCACGTCGAACATGATGAAGTTGTGTCTTAAAACTAAGTTTGCGCTGCACTCGCCCTCTCCTATTCGTGACTTCTACCATTATATTTGTTGCCATCTATGGTCTCGCACAGATTTTATGGCCAGATGGCGACGTGGCTAAACTCTACAATTGTTCAGCCACGATGGTGGTATTGAAATAAGTGCCTGTTTTACAGAGTAATATACTTTGAAAAACAGTCATGAAACAGTTCAGTGAAAGAGAGCAGAAAGAAGAAAAGTGATGTAAGTGCCGCTGCTCATCATCTGGTGAAGTCAAGGTCGGGACTTTGTGTGGCCCGCTGGTATTTCTGTTAAGCTATTAAAGAAATGGCAGGAGAATCTTGCAGATGCACCAGATTGGCTGGACGAGGTTCAAACATTTTCCATTGACCTTCAGCGGTCAGGAGAAACAGAGACCCGGAAAAAAATAAATTAAAATACAACCCATTTCCGATCGGCATGGTCAAAATGCGTTTTGCGCACTTCAAATCCCTGAGACGTTTAACCTTCAACGTAAAAGCTTATTTGATAGTAAAAGTGTTCCCCTTTTATTCACCTGCTGAATCTGAACTCTGACTTCGTTAGAGTGTAATTTATCACATCGCAACTCCTTCGACTTGACTTTTAAGTAAAGTTAAAATTAAAATAAAATCACTTTTAACAAACGTGCTGGGGAGCTGACAAAGAGCGAATACAATTTTATGATATCAAATGATGTTTACACATTCATATATTTGCACAGATAAAACAACAAAAACAAAAATACTACTCCATAGCTAGACTGTTTATGTCAAAGATGTCCGGGGGAGATCTTTTATGAAAATCCCTGTTTGCTCTTCTTTCATAGAGACTGGAACTAATTTAATATAAAAGCTGGGAAAATCTATTTGAAGAATCCTACCCCAATCAGATATGCTATGCTTGTAAACAGCTACGAGGTTCGGCACGGCAGCGACTATTTTATCGTTTTATTGCCACGCACAATGTACTTGATCTTAATATGTAATAAAAGAAGATGATGGCGCGCATGATAAACGTTGAAAAGAGGCTCAGGATACAGTGAGCAGGCAAAAGGTCAGCCATTGTGCATTTTAGTAAATTCAAGGGAATCGCATGCTCTGGTACCATCTCCGGGCTTAGATGCGGTGAAATGGGCGGTTGATTTTTTTTTTTTTTTTGTCAAATACTTCAATTATGATGGCGGCGACCTCCATTTGTGGAGAGGCTGAAGTGAAAAGGTTTACTATAACTGTATAATGATACCTTTCTGAGCGAGTCTTTGGAGTATGTTTCCGGAACGCGGATTCAACTTTTTGAAGGTGCATACCCGAGTTGTATGCTGTTTGCTTTTTCGGACTATTCTGTCATTGGTAGCAAACGAGAGCTGACTGCGGCTCGCGGAGGCCAGTTTGCGTGGCTAGCAGCGGGCTAGCAGTAAGAGCCCGCACACTCGCACACTGTGTCACAGGTGAAGCCTCCATTCGCTTCGACTAAAACTGCGCAGCGGTGCATGAAACAAACACAAACACGTACGGAAACGGTCGCCTCCCAGGGACGGGGTTTCCGTGTTGTGTGACCCGCAGAACCTCGGGCCGGGAAACGGGAGACTCCCCAACGCCGGCATCCAATTTTGCTCTTAGCCACTTAAATTGCAATAAAACAGTTTCATCTTCTTGACATCCAAACTGTTATCAGGCCAACCGCTTTATAAAAAAAAAAAACACAGGAGAGTTAAACGAGTCGTTTTGTTGTTTTTTGTTTTTTTTTCCCCCGTCGGAAAAACGCATCCGCCCTTTTCCAGCTGCTTCTTTTTAAAATGTAGATGTATGGAAAAGTCTTTTGGGCCCTGTGCGCGCGACGTGATCGATGGGCACTTCCATGGTTTCACCTCGACGGAAATTTGCGTCAGCGTGCTCCCTCCTTCCAGGTGTATTAAAAAAAAAAAAAAAAAAAACATTCATTGTTGACGTGCATCACGAACATGCTCACGCTGTGTTCTTTGTGAAAAATAGCCCAAAATAACCCCACAAAAAAAAAAAAACAGTGCTTGTGTCTCTTGTCTAACAGCACCATGCCGGGCAGCTGATGGCTTGTGTTTGTGGGGAATATGATGTGTGTGATAGCATCAGGCGGCGGTGCCGGAGCACAGAGGCTGATACATATCCCGGTGTTCATTTGACCCCTGGAATAAATGACATTTGCACTGTCTCCCCCCTCACCAAAGACATAAGAGAGATGTTAATGGGGTCTTGTCCGGTGTGAAAGGAGTATCGGATGCTTCGGCGGTGGCTGTTACTCTGTTCAACACTCAGCAGGGGTTACACAAGGAGCCCTGCAGTGCAGTAATGCAATATTCATGGTGGGGTGTGCAGTTAAACACAGCAGAATTGTGGACAGACTTTCCAACTTTCTATCAGGGAGCAGCTGCTGTTTGCTCTCCACTCCCACCCTTACCCCCCCACTCCCCCAGCCCCCCCCCCACTCCGAAGACTATCTTCTCGCTCAAGCGTTGTCCATTTCCTCCTCTGCCCTCCCTTGTTCTCTCTCCGCTGCCTCTCACTCAACCATTAATTTTTAATCACAACTTAAATGGCTGCCTTGGCTGCGGCTGTGGGGGCAGCGAGTCAAGGGCTCTTGCCTCTGGTTACAAAGTAGGAAATAAATTTGAAAAGATCAAGCTAAACATACAAGGAGGGAGAGGGCTGACTAGGGAAAAATGTACACAGAGGGGAACAAATCTACTTGCTGCTGCCTTTACAGCTTAATTAGAATTTCACTCTTTCATCTTGGACTTTCCATTGCCACTGCTAAGAAATTGAGATCAAATTAAGATAAAGAATTGGATTTTTCAAGGGTTTTCTCACCCCCCCACCCCCTTTTTATGAGCCATCGGGGAAAGAAAGAAGGAATGGGTTCAGATTATAAAAGTTAGATCTTTCAAACGGCTTTGTGGCAGAAACAATGACTTATCTCGCAAAACAATAACAGGCGACAATATAGTTTATCGAGTAATTGACAATTTCGATTGTACTTCAAACAACTTCTGCGAACAGCCGATATCGAATGATGCGAATGACGGAACGATCGATGTCACCTGGAGCTTTGAGAAGCTGTGAAAGAGAAACGGGCGGGGGAAAAAAACGAACAGCTGAAGAATCTAAAACAAAAAAAAAAAAAAATCATCCTATTAAAGCAATAGGTCTGGCCCCTCCGGTTGACTGAGGGTATTAAAGTGGCGAACAGTAGCAGTGCATAAAGGTTTAACTACATATACGTGAAGGACAAGGTTGTGT
Source organism: Fistularia commersonii (assembly GCF_037954325.1). Lineage (NCBI taxonomy): Eukaryota > Metazoa > Chordata > Actinopteri > Syngnathiformes > Fistulariidae > Fistularia > Fistularia commersonii. Next base: position 21,692,873 of record NC_141286.1, read on the forward strand.
GGAAGTTGTCAGCGAGGTGGCAGCTCTCAGGTTTTCCCCCTGCATTATTTATTTTCCATATTAGGGTGGTCTGACCTACTCTTGTAATGAGAACTGGAGTCATGGTCTGTTTGGAGTCCCGGGGCAACGCTGCACGACCATATCCCTGGATCACTGCTCCACCGCACAGCACTATTTACAGCTACTGTTTGCTCAGACTTCACTTGGACTGTAAAAGTCGAGCCTTGTTGACACATCTGTGCCGTCTCCCCCCGAGGCGAATGGCTATTACATCTGTCTGCTCCTTTTCAGGAGGGAGACGGAAAAAAAAATACAAAAACAAAACAAAAAACACGACAAGAATCAAACGCTCTTTTGAAAAGAGGCAAAAAAAAAGCACTGACAGCTGAAGGAAAGCTGACAGCCTCCTCAGAGGGAAAATTATCGTTATTGATCTTCCTCCGAGTGCAGTTAGATGACATCTTAACATTGGTCGACGTAAGTTTTGAATGGAATGTTGATGGCTTCATGGTAACTGCGTGTCAGTGTTTGTACCCTTTCCTTGGTATTTCTTTTCCAAAAACAGCAATGGGGTCGTTTCCTGTCTGCCCTGGATCGACAAACTTTTGCTATTCTTCGGTGTTGTTGGCGCGTCTGATTTGAATACAGCATGTTGCACGCTACAGGGCGCAATCGCCACACGCAAAATATCCCTAAACATATCTTCATTTCGTAGCGCTTTTCTAGATTAAGGCGTGGAACGACTGTCGTCGAGCGGCGCGCCTCGGAGACGGTGCATTCCAGATATTAAACAGAGGCAAAGATCCCGATAATGATAAATAAGCGGATATCTGGGCTACATTTAAAAAGTCACGCTTGAGCTAATTTTTTTTTAAATATCCAGCTGTTGAATAATCTGTAGCAACCCGCAGCAAATGCATCAATTTAAATGTCATAATCGCGGTGGACAGATGAGAGATTTTGGCTGGAGATGGAAAAAAGGAAAAAAAAAAAAGTCACAAGACATTTGGATGTAAATGAAGAGCTGTGGGTAATGTTGAATGTTGGTTGCTAAAGAAAATAAACAATAAACAAAACTGAAATGGCTGCGCATCCAAGTCACAACCTGCTTTCATCTAAAATCTCACCATGTGTAAGGGCTCAACCAGCAATCAGATCAAATTACAGATAAACTACTGAATATTGACGTTAATTACATTCATCAGTAATCATGAAAAACTAGATGGATCGTATCGTAAAATAAATAACTTGCGCTGTGTTTTATCCCAATTGATGTTACTGGCCAAAAACATCATCTGACCCCCGTATCAGTCCAGTCAAGTCTCACAAAATTGTTTTTCGCCAAAAACTGCAGGCCTTGCTCATAAACCCCGTGTATTTACTTGATCCAATGTTCCAGACAAAGAAATTACGCATTTGTCACAGTCTAAAATCCTTGATCATTTAGATAACGCCAACAATTTTGCCGCCTCCATCTCCTTTAACCGTAAAATAATCCTGCTATTGATCATCTTATCCCCAGTTGATGAATTAACAAAATTTAAGCCGAGGCACACTGCATTTATGCAAAGGATCGGACCACTGCTCGCCTCACCAACACACACACACACACACACACACGCACACACACAAGTGATCTGTCACTAAACAAGCGCATCGATCACACTACAAACCGCATCTGTCTGTGTCCCTCTTCTCAGTGGTGACCCAGATTGATTACCGGGACAGAGACAAAGAGAAAGTGAGAGCAAGAGTAGATGAACAAAAAGGGAAAACAAATTGAATGTAAAGGTCCTGCAAAGAGAGAGAGAGAGAGAGAAAAACGATGACAAAAATCTATGGAAGCCAAATATAAAATGTAGGTTTTTTTTTTTTTTTATAGAACCCTCGAAATGTTACAGCCGGTGTGAGTCATCAACTGTTCGTATCGGTTGACTGAGGCGAGAGGCCAGGGAACCTGTTCTACAAACAGCCTGTCCTCCTCCGCTTGCAGAGGGATCGCTTGTAATGTTACCAGCAGCGGAGTAGCTTGTAACCTGACATGCCAGATGGTATGTTTCCATCCGAAGCGTCCGGGGAGGAACCCACGGGAACGCCGTTGTGACTGGATGAACCACCTGTCTATCACCGCCTCTTGGGCTTACCTCCACCCTCGGGGTGATTTTCGGGCCAATCGGAAGCGGAGGGTGGTCAAGGGACGAGAGAAAATATCTTCTCCATCGAGCAAAGACGCCGTTGTGTCCGATTTCTTTCTTACTTTTTGGGCGTTGACCCGCCCGGTGAAAAAAATTGGCGTGGACACGAAAATGGATAACCGGAAACCTGGCAAGATCTCTTGGTCTCCTGATCTGGCAAATACAGCTGCCTCGCAGGTTTAATCTGCCGGCGCTCTGGCCAGGAGGAGCACCCCCACCATCAGAGGGACCGCCCCGAAAATCCTCACCACTGCTGCCAGATCGGGGGTTTTAAAAAGGCAGATATTTCGATCTGACTTTCAAGACATTTGGGCTAACATCTGTCCGTTTTGTGGATTAGACAAATTAACACTAATTGGGATCCCATGATTAAATATTTGGGGGTTTTATTTCCTTTATTTCCTCTATTTACGTGAAGTGAAACGGTGTAAATCGTAGCGGAACAGCAAATTGAATTTGAACGCGGGATCAGATGACGATGAATGAGTCAACGTGCGTGGGTCTCGGAGGGGTTTTGCCGACAGCGAATGATCGTAGTTGATTTCTCAACGTTAAAGAAAAAAAACAAACAAACAAACAAACGGGCCAATCAAACAAAAACACGGGAATAATTAGGTTAAAAAGCAGCTCCTCGTGTTTTAATTCCCAACATAATATTGAATTCCTACCCAGTAGTATGAAGCCCTCAGGCGTCATCGGGTGAACTGCTCTGTACAATCAAAGATACACAATGCTGTGTAAACAAAGCATCTACCAGACACGTAAAGATACCTCCGTCATACAAATGATCACAGAGTCCTATTACGAGACGCACAGACTGCGCAAACTGGGATTCCCGGTCTGACTCACTCTACTTATTTTCATGCCGAACAAATAGCCTCCTTGAGACCAGACACTTTTAATCTGCTGTTTTAAACGCGTCATTCAACAAATCTGATGCTGGTTGTGTTTACGTGCTGTGCGCTAATAGCCCCGGTGAAACGGGCCGACGAGATCGACTTCACCCTTGAAGCATAATTTGAAAAAAAAGAAAAAAAAAAAAAATTTTATAGGCTGCGACAATAACACGCAAGATGAAGGGAGGATTAAACAAAAATTAGAATGCCTACTGTACGGCAACAGGCATATTTTTCTGAGCAGATAGTGTGACAAGCGAGCACCGGCATGTCAAATGGGGGCTGATACAGGTTTTGTAATGGTGACTGATAAAGGAAACAATGCAGGGGCTGAGATAAGGAAAGACAAATGTATTGCCGGAGCGACAAAGAGCAATTTCTTTGCGCAGTGTTTTCACCCTTTTGCTGAAACTGAAAACCGAGGTTTCGCCACCGAGGTCAGCCATTTAAACGTCTCAGTTCAAGCGCTGGGAAATACCACTGATCTCTCAGGCGGAACGGATGTGAACTGGGGCCGCGGAAACCTTTTGGAAAACACGCTTGAACCCGAAAAGCCGTTTGGACGTCTCGAATGTTTTTATTGTTTTTGCCAAGCCGCGCCTGAAAAACAGTGATAATGAGAGCGAACCTTTTCGAGTCAATTAAAAGTACATCACAGAAAAGATTCGACGCAATCTATCCTGAAATGCATGGGCTTTCTTTAAAACGACTGATTCTGTGATATTATTTTGGACTGTGGACTTTAAGCTGGATAGAAACAGCAGCAACATCTCCCTTCCTTCTTGCTAATGAGATAACTATGCTATGTTTTCCTGCCACAGTAACATGGGTGACATTTTCCGGTGGTATCTGAGGTGTTCGTCATGCTTCTCCTTCTTCTTTTTCTTTTTATGTTACTTTCTAATGAACACGTTACTGACGGGAAAGAGAAATCTCTCTCCCTCGCAGCATATACAAATTAACCGGTGAAAGCACATAGGAGTGTTGTCACTCTGTGAGGACGAGAAAAAAAAAAGAAAAAAAAAAAAATTCAGTGTGGCAAAGTATATTGCTGGGGGCTCCCATGCCTGTGTGCTCTGCTCTCTGCTGAACAGCTCAGCTCTTTCCTCGCCTCTTCTCCCATTAACCGGCTGACAGATCAGTAATAAACACAGCCTGTCACCTTCAAGGCCTGCCTCTCATTTACTAGAGAACACATGAAACCCTGCTCTCACATTCCCTCTCTATCTATGTCTCTCTCTTCCCTTCATCTGCTGGGGCTCATTGGAGCTGAAACCTGATTTTTTTTTTTTTTTTTTTGGCACTGGCCGCCTTCAAGGCAGCAAATTCTCCTCTGCACCCAGATAGTCCTGAAAAGACATGAATATTAAATGGAAAATCCATGAATAAATAACAAAAAAAAAAAAAAAAAAAAAGGACTTCCGTCACCCTAACCTCTTTCTGTCTCCCTGCAATAGATGACAGAGGATGAGCATGGAGGAGAAATAGAGGAGAAGAGGGGAGGAAAAAAAAAAAAAAATCAAGACCACCTCGGGAGAGAAGGTAGACATTTGTTAGGTAATTGGGTTTCTCTCTTTGCTGTCCCAGGGTGCTGTGATTTCACACATAAAACAAAGAGGTAATCACAAGGTAACAGTGCAGCTGATGGTTAGTGGAGCAAAATTCAGACGTGATATTTTCACTGGGAATATATTATGCTCTTCCCATATGTGGCGGAACCTGAGGGATAAAAGCAATACATATTGCATAAACCAGATAAAGTGAGCAGGAAGAGCAATGTGTCCATGGGATATTGTTTTGAGCGAATGGCAGACAAATAAAATGAATCATTTATTCGTCGTATAAATTCACCAGTCCCTTGACAAGTCCCCCGTTAAACAAGAACAAATAAATATAGATTGCTTCGCAGGAAAAATCCTCCCGAGTGTGTTTTGTGTGCGTTCTGTTGTATGAACTTTTTAACACGGTAATTGAGACTCGAACCGTCTGCCGAGCAGACCTTGGCTGTGAATAAATTACATTTCTATAGCGATCTGTGACGTCCGTGTGTATACCTTTTTATAACTTCGCGTCCAGCGCGGTGGTTCTTATCAATACTCTACCCTTTAGGAGCTGGTGGAAAATAAAACACTGCAAAAGCAAAATAGGAAATAAGCAGAATTCACACGAGTGATCACAAAAGAAGTGCATGTTCTGCTACGCTTAAGCAGGAAGCTGATGCCGCGGGCGCCTCGGGCTGTTGACCTTGAGCTTCATCGAAGTAACACCGGGAGTTTTGAGATTATGCGTGTCAATAATATGCATCATTAGCGAGAGCGAATTTCATCACGACCGGCCGCCGGAGTTACATTTCTCATCCGAGCAATTATATTCATGACTTCCTTCGCGGTACTTGGATCAAACTCGGGCCAAAGGAAGGTCTTTTGTATCTGCCGGCGAGTCATCAGTGTAACTAATCTTCAGAGGGAAAGATAAGCCATTGAAAAGCACTCGTTGAATTCATATGCATCACAAAGGTTAGATGCTCAGAAGTGAACCGGAGTGCTGGAAATGAGATTTTCTTCTTTAAAAGCGATTAGAAGATGTTTTCCCCCCGTTGTTTCTCAAATGGGTGGAAAAACGACTTTCGCTCTTTCCGCCCTGTCTTTGATTAAGCGTTGTCGGTAATTGCGGCTCATGTCATGTGAACGTATTTATTCGCATTACGGAAACGTTTCATCGCGTAAATAATTACGCACCGGCCTCGGCGCGACCGCGCGGCTTAAATCCATTCCGAGATTGAACGGGGAGCTCTTTTTAATGCATCACCCCTGATCTGTTGCACTGCTTCCACTAATTCAGTGCTTTTGTCAGCTGAATATAGAAGTATGCGGACGAGAGATATACGCTTCCTTTTCTTGCTGGTTGAGCAGTCCCTGGACAAGGTTTAAATCCATTTGATTCTCTCGCGGAACATTACAATGGGTACAGACCGCTCATGCTTGGAGGGGGTAGGATTTACAGGTACAATTTGAACGTGGGGTGAACAAGCTAACGCTGCATATTTTTCACTAAAAATCTACAAGGGTGACATATTACCAGAGAGAAACTTGGGGGCGGAACTCCTGGCTCCGGACGAGGGGCGTCGCCCGCAAAACGGGTTTTTTTGTGAACGATACGCTGTCGTCGGCCGACGTATCACGGGCGGCTCGGAAAATCTGAATCATCGGTCCGACGAGGAATTTAGGGGTGAGCTGTGGAGTGAAATTCAATTTGGTCGTGGATTTACGCTCAGGCGCTCACCCACGGTCATGAGCTTTGACCATTTAATTTTGAAAGGAAGGCACAAACACGCTTAGGGCCGCATGAGGACACCGCGCGGCATCGATCGCCACAGGGCCGTGCCGGTTTAGGGGTGTCATTCAAAGCTCCGTTTATGGGATGCCGGTCATTTTGCGAACCCAGCTTGAGAGGTGATACGATGCCAAGTGACTGCGTAGCGTTTTTTTTTTCCCCCATCGATATGCTCCTTCGTGGCGGGAGCATTCCCTTCCGGGCTTTCACGTGATTGGTCCCCGCAGTTACTAGTCAAAGTTCGAAAAGAGGCGGGAGAAAATATCCCTTCCGGCGGATGACGACTCAACCAAAACGACGCAATTGTATTATACTTTTCGCCAGATCGGTCGACTCTCTCGCTGTGTGGTTTTAATGTCTCCTGGCAAAAACTGCGGCGGGAACATCGCATAAAGTAAACAACACAAGGATTAATAGTGATGCTTCTGAAATACGCGTGAAAAATAAAAACGCGGAAGACAAAATCACATCCGTTATACGGGCAATCGATGAGCTCCAAGTGAAGCCGTGGGTCTTTTTAACTCTATGACTCTTTATTGCCTCTCGAGGAACAAAAAGGTATTACAAAATGGATTCCAGATCCCCTTGAATTTTTTTTGTTGTTGTTGGGATTATATAAGGATAATTTCTCTTTACTGTATTAATTAAAGTTATTGAAGCCAAATGCTTTGTTGTGCTGGAGCCCACTGACTTATTACAGTTAATTCCACTATGTATCTTTCAACTTCAGCAATGATCCTCTTGTTATGATCAGACGACGGCGCAAACAATCAAACAATCTGCCGGGGCGATTTGTTTGGGGGGGAAAGAAAAAAAAAAACCGACACGACGCGATGCTGGTCCAATCTGCTCTGTAAAAAAAGTCACCCGGTTTCAATTCAGAATATAGGCTGCGTTGATTTCTGGCAGGGAGAAATGCTACGGCGTTCCCGCCGGAGGCTCGGCACCTGTTTAGAGTGAGATGTCCTCGAAGCAGGTTGATCCGCAGAAAGTCTGGGGTAAGAAGGTGAGCTGTGTGTGTGTGTGTGTGTGTGTGTGTGTGTGAGTGGGGGGAAACCTAATGCTTTATTCTGCTGTACAGCAGAAGAGAGTCTCATTCAGCCAGAGCGGTCGCAGCGTGGCGTTTTTTCGATTAAAGTTGCAGTGGAGAGGAGCTCCAAAAATGTTACCGGCAAGAAATGACTTTGAAGAATTGACAGATTGTACGAGAAGTACAAGGTTGATCGCACAAAAAAATACCCTCTTCTACAGCACAGGACCGAGACAGCTGTGTCTGGCTAGCTAGGATAAACATGATCGTGGAGCAAAAGTGTAGAAAGTCCCTGAGGAAAGAGGAATCATGCTAAACTGATTATTGCAGACAGGACTGTGCAGGATCCAGGACAGTGTGAAATTTTTTTTGTTTTTCTTTTCTAACGTCCTAAGACCCAGCGTTTTTATCCTTAGCAGGTCGCGGCGAGGCCAAAAAGCGAAGAGAAGTTGCAAACCAAACACGTGCCGGGGATGAATCAAGCAAATCGGACATTAAAACATCATCCTGCAGCGTTTGATTCTCACGATTCTCTTCGGTCACGTTATCGAGAGACTGGCCTTTTTGCGAGCGGACGGTTCATGGGACAAATAGAGAACGATATTGAACCTGCATTCTGAGGTTAGCGTGCAGATTTGTTAAAAAAAAGAAAAAGAAAAACAGGAGCTAGCACTCGGTGTGTATTTCATGAAATGTAAAATAAAAACGGGAGAAATATTTGATAGAGGCCGTCTATATGATGACCATTATAAAAAGGTAATTCTATGTAGAAACACTCAGGCTTGACCTGTCCCACTTTTAAGGGACTAATGAGTGCTTTAAATGATGCCGTAACTGTTATACGAGGCGTAATGGACAGATTGAGGTTGTAACTTGTTTTAAATCCTGCCCTGAGCCTGCAGCGTCATGATTAGCTTAGGCGCCGTCTAAACGGGTCACGCAAACACAATGACTGGAGAAGGGCGGGAAGATGAGAGCAGATTGGACGGCAACGGGGCAAAGTCAGTCTGACGATCGTCAAGAAAAGAAAAAAAAAAAAAAAAAAAAGAGCTTAAAAGATTAAACCGCATATTAAAATTTAAATACATATGGTGGGACGTAACCTCCGTGCGGTTGTATTAGCGCACATTTCAAGAAAGCGGTGGAAAGAAGATGTCACGCTATTGAAAACATCAGGGAGGTGAAGGATAGCTTGAAGGAACAGTGAAAGGAGAACTGGGTTCACCGGAGCCAAATTGCTTTCAACACCCACACTGACCTTCAGGTTACACAGAAGCGCACACACAGATACAAATGTTCACAGGATGTGAACATAAACCATAATGCATATCCCTTATTAGTGTGTGTGTGTGTCGGGGGGGGGGGGGGGGGGCAAGTCTTGGCTGTATGCCATTTTAAATGTCACAGACTCCTCCACAGGGTAATGACTGATCAACCTCAGTTTGCATCTAGAATAAACCTCGTGTATTATCTGCGAGGCCGACTGGAAAGCCGCTCGGAGAGACGGGCGGCCGGAACGGCGCTGATATTCACTAATGTTGGTCTTAATCTCGACGCGCTTGTTTTCTTCTCCACCTCGAAGCTTCCGGAGCGGAGTGATTTCATTTCCACCGACAAGAGCGAAATACGTTTGGTATTAATGACGATCCCTCGGTAAACAACAATCATTCCGCCGCATCATACAAATTCCATCTCATCTGTTTGTTTTGCTTACTCTGACAAATTAAAACGTTTCCCGGCACTAATGATAAGAGGCCCAGGTAAAGGAGCTGCAGGAAATGGCTTTACGAGTCGAGGGAGTTGCCAAGGTAACAGCTAAAAGCAATATATAAACAAAACAAACAAAAAAAAAAAACAGAGTTAAGAATAAAACAATTGTGAACCTTTCAAAGGAGGCGAGTACAAGCCATGTCGGTCGAATATAGTATGTTTTTTTTGTGAGTTGCCCATTAATGTTCATCCAGACATCCAATTCCATTTCATACAAAATGACTGTAGACAAAATAAATAAAATATAAAAAAAAAAAACCATCAATCTCAGCTGCCACAAAAAGCAATTTTATGTGTTGTCAAAGATGCTGCCTACCACATCAATGTTTAATATCCGAATGTAAAAACAATTGTTAACATTACATAACAAAACAAGTGTGCTAAAAGGGAAATGAAGAGCGGAGGGCGTCGAATCCCATTTCTTTCTGCCTCTGAGAAGGCATTAGATGGCAGGCAATGTGGGTGACAAGCGGCCCTTGTCAATGTAAGCTGCTGGGGGAGCAAAAAATACTCCTTCTAAGCCCCCGTGAGTAAGATGAGCTGCGACGCCTTGACCCGTGAGATGCACTGGGAATTGAGGTGGAAGAGGGGGCAAGAGAGCAAGAGAAACGAGATGGTGAAAAGCCAGCTGGTGTCGCACGAATGAGACGGGTTGGACTGCGTCGGCCTCGGCGGGTCAGGATAACCCATCCTAAATAACAGTTGAATTACACGATGTGTTGCGGGCGACGGCGCAAAACATGACGGCGGCGCCGCTGTGGGATTTTTTTTTTTTTTTTTTTTTTTTAGGATTTGACGGACATGTAATGCATTATCCAATAACGAGAAGTGTAATTGCGTTACCGGATCAGGAATGAAATCCTTCAGTGGGAGAGTCTGGCCGCGCTTCTGTTTAATTCGATTCACAAGATTCTAATGTAAGAATTATGAGTTTTGGCCAAAGCGCCTTGGACGCTCAAGGAAATTCGTTTTCGTATAATCACCTTCGAATTTTTTTTTTTGCCTAAATCAACTCCTTATTCAACATATGGCTCAGTTTTGTTTGGTGTGTTTTCTGAAAAACTTGAAAAAATGATTTAGGAGATTATTTGAAGGAATGTTAAGGATGTTGTAAAAATGTTGTCGTGGCAACTGGACTTGAATTACTTCACTTGGAGACATTTCATTCCCCGTCCAAGAGGCTTCTTCAGTTCATCTAAAGAACTGAATTCCCCAAGACCTGGATGACTGAGAACCTCCACAGACAAGTAAAATAAACTACCCAAAAACAAAACACTGCAGAGGATGGATTCCAGCGTTCATTCATTCATGTAATATTAACGGGACGGACAAAACGCGATAAAAGTCACAACCTGACAATGAGCCGACACCTCTGTTTTTGACTCCGACGTTCAAATGCTCGTACCGGGCATGAATTACACCGTGCTAATTTGATATACATTGTAAAATGGCAGGCGGGTGTAAATCTGCCGTCCTCGGTTCCGGTAACGTCGTAAACGAAACGCTTGAAAATCCGGCAGATTTATTGGATAAATTTCACATTATGAGGAAGAGGGCAGACGGAAGCGGCCGCCAGTCTCTCCCTCTCTTGTATCGGGGAGCTTTTTTTTTTTTTTTTTTTCCCCTCCACTGCCAGAACTGTTGGGAGACGCTGTCCGTTCATCGGCCCGACATCAATCTCTCGCTACAGACAGAACTGCGCCGGGATCAATGCGGCAATTAAGACCGGCAGAGTTTAAAGCTTCCTTTTTTTTCAATTTATTTCTCTTTCATCGTGCGACAGACACAGTCAAAATAAAAAAAAATAAAAAAAAGACTGAAATTCTACCTCATGAGTTGCGGCCTCTTAGATGTCCTGCTGCGATAGTTTCATTTCTTCCGCACAAGAAATATGAGCGATCCCGCACTGGATGTAACTGTTTTCAATTTCTTTGCATTGACGGATCTCCTTTTCCTTTCGGCTTTTTCCATCAGGGGTCGCCGCAACGGATCGACCTTATTCTCTGTATCCTCTTCTCTCACACGGACTAACTTTATGTCCTCTTTGCACAGACAGATGACGGATTACATTTGATGTTTGAAAGTAAACAATGGAGGTAAAGTTGTGAGTGTCGTAACCAATGAGCAGTCAAGAGTGCCTTTTAATTTTAAATTAAGTCCGTCGCTGTACTCCAAAAAACGGTCTTTGAGAAAAGAACAGAAGCTCCTCGCGGCGTGCGCGCGTTCAAGGACAGTGGTAAATCGTGGCTTTGCGACATCTTTCTTTTCCCTCCCCCACCCTCCCGTTTCATGTGATAAAAACCATTGCGGCGTTTAAAGAGAAATTAATTACTATTACAGTTACGTGAGGGCATTTATGGATTCTTTAGCCTTTTAGAAAAGAGGGTGGAAAAAAAAAAAGAGGCTACCCCTGCTAATCTCCGCGGGTTTTTTTTTTTTTTTTGCTTTTTGTGTGGATCAATTTGAAAACTCTTTATTTTTGTTCTCAGGGTGCTCGTGCTGGTTTGGCTGATAAAACTGTAATTACTGAATAGGAAAAATATTGGAGACATGTTTTTTTTTTTTTTTTTGGGTGGAACTGCAACTTTGGACAGTTCCTCTCTTTTTTTTAATTTTTTTATTTTATTTATTTATGAGGAGGAATCGCGTGTTGAATTATGGGAGTAGCATGTCAGCCGCTGAGGTGCTGCGAATACTCCGTGCTCTTGCACGTAACATGCTGCGCTCATCAATTTGATTCTGGAAGCAACAAGACTGCACAGTTCAGTGACATCCCTAATGTCTCCCCTCTGGGATATGTTTGCGTTATTACCACTGAAACGGAAAAAGAAAAGGGGAAAAAAAAAGGGGGCTTGAGATAATATTGAATAATGAAGTCCATTACCGGTTAACCACTTACCATGGTTAACCAGGGTAATGATCTGGGATTTGGGGCTCATTTGAATCAACTGGACTGAGCGCTAGAACATCCCGAGAAACCGGAAATAGCGACGAAATGCGGGCGACGCTGCCAACTCCGATCTTAAGTATTCACGGATGTCTGGAAAAGCCTCTGTATCGCTCGCTTCGCTTTCCAAGTGCGAGTTAAGCTCAACTGTTCCGTTTCAATTTTGTGAAGAGAAAAAAAAAAAAAAAAAAAAAGGACAAGGTCATCGAATCCCTTTGAGTGAAAAAAATAAAGGGGTTTCGGTTCCTTCTATATTTTACCTTGAGCTTCTCAAAAGGCCTTCTCCATCGATCTGGGAAGATCTGAAAGAGGCACAGCTGCATAAACAATCCTCTCAAGTCTTTAGAGGGATTTTGAAATATTAACAAAAGAGCTTGCAGGTACATCATTTCGCAGCGGCACCAATGGCAGCGCGGGGAGGAAAATGTGCAGGAGACCTATTATAAATCACACAATACGGCAACAACGCCGCGCATCCAGGCTCGGTTTTGTCCCCGAGGCAACCTGACAGCGAAATCCCATCTTTACAGATGTCTCTGGGAGAGGACCTGTACTGTGCATGTGAATGTGGGAGAGCTCAGTGTGTTTGTGGATGCATCTTGTTGTTTGTTTTATATATTTATATTTATGAAGGTTACGATGAAATTTTGCCGACGCTTTCACTCTTGCACATAATATAGACTGTATGCCGTGTGAACGCGGATATAGAAAAAAAAAAGGCGCTTTCGAAATCTGGCCGATTCGCTCGCCTCCGTCCCTTCTTACGTAACCAAAAGGCGGGACTTACAGATCTTGTGTTTCCCTTTCATGGGGAATTTCACCAGCAGCTCCTGGGGGTTGGTGCAGATGAAGACGAACGGGGAGGACGACTCCTCGCTGGCGTCGGGGAACTGTGCCGGGGAAATGAAAAGAGAGAGAGAGAGAGAGAGAGAGAGAGTAAGAAAAGGGGGCAGTCAGGAAGAAGCGTATCACTCCGCAAAACTAGCCTGGTGAGAGAGTAAAGCTCGGGCTGCCGGCATGCCATCGCCACCATGAATCACTCAGAGAGCACCTCTATTTGTACATCATCGAAAAAGCTCCTCCGCAGCGGATGTTCGACCAGACGCCTGGCGGGGAGCGGTAATTACGAGTCTCCCCGGGTGTCGTGGGCGATTACTCGGCGGCTAACGACGCGGCCCTCTGACCGCGCGCAAACGGGACGCCGCGTTATCGAAGGCGCGGAGTGTTTTCCTATAAGGGCCGACAAAGTCCGAACAGTTCCCGCGTAGGATGGAAGTGTATTCGCTGCTCCTTGCAAGGGGGTCGGGGTGAGGACAGGGTGCGTTAGAGCTTAAAACTGACAGTGGCCCCTAGCATACAGAGGCCCGGAGACAAGAGAAAACCTCTCATTCCCCCTGTTATTGATTGGTCTCCCAGGTGAGAGTGGGGAATTGACTGACACAGTGACAAAGGAGTCATCTCTCCCATCACTGGCAGCCAACAGCTCTCAGCTCATCCAATTTCCTCCGGCGCTATCAGATAGTGCCCATGATTGCATCTAGCCAGCCAGGAAGCGGCTCTTTTCATGACAGCATGCTTTTTCCTCGCTCTCCCGCCGCTGCAGCCCCCACCCCACTTATTCACAGCTTCTCTATCTCCCTCAAAGGAGCACTGAAGGTTGTGAAAAATTTGGGGCTTTTAAGGGAAATCAACAGAGTCGGCGAACCCGTCTGTATGGTCTGTGACAAAGTGGGAAGAGATGATAGAGATGTTTATTTCAGATTGCAGCCCGTGTCGACCTGAGTGCAATACACTAGTGATAAAATATGTAAACACTCGGTCGTTAAAGATTGATAGGGGCTTTCAAAAGCGCTTTGATTCCTCCTCTCTATTGCAAATTCCAAATCAGATTTGAATCTCCCAGTGAAGTGTTCTGTCTCCGGGTTAGAAAATCCCCGGCCTCAGCCTCCAATCGCATTATCTTTAACTTCAAAAAAAAAAAAAAAAAAAGGACTGGAGGTGAAGACTGATAATCTAAAAATAGGATGTTATTGGATGGTCTCTTTTTTTTTTTTTTTCCCCCCTCTTTACTGTCAACCGATCCCGTGACGGAGAGAGAGCACGATGTTTAACCCGGCGAGAAGTGAGGCAGATGTGACCGGGGCCCCGGCGGGGTTTCCCCCTCCGACTGCGCTTTGTTCCGAAAAAACTGTTTAAATACAGAACGAGCTGAAAGTAATAAACTTATGGTATCGCATTCTGTGACGAATGCAAGAAACCCGGGTGCCTTTCCGTCTGAAAAAAAAACGCAGAGATGGACGACACAGTGGTAACTATCGTTTGAGTGCATTATTAGGTTTATTTGAACAAAAAAAAATAAAAAGCAATCTCTATTAATTCAACCGTGTCGGCCTATATTAACTGATGAACTAGTGTCACGCCGTAGTAATTACTACCTATTACATTTGAAAGTAGCTCATTTTATCAGTTAGCCAGGGGAGGAAAGCGCCGTTAACGGCTATATACAGATGGATGGCGCAAAGTGTTATGACCGAACGGTGCCTCGGAAAATAGCTCTGCAAGGTAAGCAGCCAGAAATTAAAGTAATGGCAAAGCTGGCAGGCAGAGGTTTACAATAATTAGAATTGGAGGAAGGCTGAGGCGTCGGCCGAACGACGGTGACGCTTGTTATTGTTGTTATTAGTGACGGTCATAATCCTGTTGTCAACCACGACCCGAGTGTTTGATACAAACGCGCTGATGTGAGGGTGTGAGGGAGGGCTGAGATGGAGGCTTTGTAATTAAGAGGGTTCTCTTAAAGCAGGGAGATGCCGGGGCGGCGAAAAAACAAACAGCAAAAAAAAAAAAAAAAAAAAAAAAAAAAAAAAAAACGGTGTGCGGTGATGGTTTCCGTTCAATGTTTGGTTCGGTGACATTTTAAGGTTAATAAGTCACAACATAGAACACACTCGTACAACATCAGTTGGAAATTACACAACGTTTAAATTATAACCTAAGATGGTTTGCATGTGGCGGACAGAAGAGTAGTAATGTTCCTTAATGCATGTATTTTCAGAGGCAGGCAGAGGCCAAATCTTTTTTTTTTTTTTTCTGCAAGACGCCTCAGCATTTATATCCCCGGAGTGCAGCCAGTGTGGTCTGTATCCAATGAAAGGGATCCATTTTCTCAAGCACGCCAGTTGTTTTCTTTTTTTTTTTTGCATTTTGCATAGTGATTACTTAAAGTGCCGTCGTCAATACATATCGTTTATAGTTTCGCACAAATCGTGTCGCTCCGCGCTTGCGGCTGCAGCCCCCACGCTCATTGTTGCGAGAGGCAATAACCAGACACTAAATGCGACGGCGACCGGATGTAAATGGGTCAGTTTTGGTTGAGCGCGTGACCTCGGCCCCGGTGACACGCAAGCGCGGAGAATCACGTGTACGCACGTTATTACTGTAATTACAGAAAGGGGTGGGGGAGAAGGGAGTAATGCGGGAAAATGCGGCGAGGATAAGAGAAGCGCACAAAGAGGTGATTATAACTGTAAATTACAGGGGATTGAAAGGCAAGAGTGGTAACACAGGGTGCCTCTTTTAAAAGACAGGTTGGACGTCATCGGGACGTCTCCTGTTGCACAAGATGGCTGTGGTGTGGGAAGGTAGGCGACCAGACAAAATGGTGGTGGTGGTGGTGGTGGTCCTGCTGAATTCAGATGAAACTGACGCGACTGCAGCCGGAGCTCGAGTGTGCTCATGTGAAACCCTGCCGGTCGCCCGCTTTTTCATCCTCCATTAGCTAATTAGCATTTAAAGCTGTTGAATACCCCCCCCCCCCCCCCAACCTAATTGTTTCCATGCCACGTTAATCAAAAGGGCACTAAATATTGTGTTTGAGTGACAAGGAGGTGCGCCAAAGTGCTCCATATTCATCAGAGAAGGTCCGACGCGGGCGGCGCAGGACTTTACAAACGCAATTAAATTTCGGCTCGCTGGGAAAACACGGTCGCCCGCAATAAGAAATTGTTAAGTGGATTTACATGAAAACACTCCAGGTGACAATAACTGTCACGGCGAATTCAGTTAAAGGGTGATGCAAGTCATTAGTGTGCCAGTTCCTCGCCGAGGTCGGGCTCGCAGCCCCGGGGTATTGTGGGTGGTGGGAGCGGAGTGTTTGATATAGGAAAGATCTGAGGGTGTATAGTCCTTGTGACAGGTGCTTTAAATGCCTCAGTGTGAATTGGGTATTACTAGTCTCTCGCTTCACGACAATTTACTTGGTCTTACCGGTCGGTCAATTGTTAGATAAGGACTTTTGTGCTAGCTCATAAATATCTTACAACTGGCACATGTACAGGGGATTGAATATCGACTCTGGCTTCCAGATGTTTTCTTCTTTTTTCCCGCCTCTCTCTTAGGAAAACGGAAACACCTCGATCTTTCAAGCGCGCGGCCATTTGTGTTTCGCCCCTGCACGGGCCTCAAATTAGCACAAGAGACATGAGCTTGAGCAGACAACGCATCCTCGCGAGCGCTATCATTTAGCGTTTGCCGAATGTGGCGGTTGGAGCCAAGACAATAAAAAAAATTGAAATTATTGAAAAAAAAATTAGGCTGATGCAAATCCAGTCAAGGAGGCTTTAGGGCAGTTTCCAGGAGAGCAAATGAAGAAATATTACAATTACTCATAAATGGTCCTCATGTTATAGTATTTGTTTTTGGTTGTTGATTATATTTTGTTTTCCACAGTGCAAATTAATAAGTGCATCAAGACAGACCTTTTTTTTTTTTTCTTTTGCTAATGATATACTAACTGAAGTCTTGAGTAGACAGCAACAAAAAAAAAAAACAACAACACAAGAACGTCCCGGCTCACATGTCAAGAGTCCGTGGAATCAAATAACAACGTGATCCCCTCAGAACCCAGCGTCGATGCTAAATAAGTAAACCGGGGAATGCGAGCGAACGGTTATTTCCGTTTCGGATGAACCCGATGCTTATTTTCTGGACAATCGCTTCATTGTTCGGTCGATTAAAATGACAGGAAAAGATGCAAAACACTGATTCGCCGTTTCCCCCAGACACTACAACCTTAAATGTTTTGTTTCCGACCAAATCAATGAATTGTTGGAGCTCCAAAGTCGTTTAAAGGGGGCGGGGGCGCGTTAGTCCGAGCTTTGTCTGGGGAGCGGAGGGCACGGTCTCATCCTCTTGCTTGAAAAGCAGGGAAGTGGTAGCAGCATGTTTGCTCTACTTCAAGGATACACTGATAACCCGGTTATCAGTACACTCATTAATAATTCAATCCAAAGCATCGTTTTATGAGTAGAGGAGGCGTCCTGTGACACATCGTCGTGGGACGGGTGAGGGGCTAGAAGTGACACAGCAGCGTAAATACCTACGCCTATAAACTTTCGACAAGACGGGGGGGGGGGGGGGGGGACCTACGCAGGAGAGGGTGAAAATTTCATATGGGCTGGGGGTACAAATTCAATAAAACCGCACATTATTCAATTCAGCGGGATTCAGTCGGAGGAGACTCGACAATAACCAACAGTAATAATTCACAAGTTCTTTGGAAAAAGAGAAGGGGGGGATTGTGGGGCACTGGCTGCTGAAGGGAAGCCTTTGGCTATAAAGAATAGCACTGGCTTAAAGGGCAGGGAGAAGCCACAGTGGCCCCATTGCTCTCAGCACCCCCCCCCCCCCCTTGAATGGAGCGACATACACCGAGGTTTATGCTTCACATGAGTCAGCTTTCCTCGCCGCCCCGCGCCGCCTATATAGTGCACTATTTATCCCTGACGCGCTTCCAAAATACCATAAGTTACGAGCTGCGTTTTGCGAAAACAAACGCGCATCTCAATAAAAAAAAAAAAAAAAAAAAGGTCCGAGATGGAGCCGGGGTTTGAGTGCGGGGACGCGAAAAAAAAAAACTTTGGGTCCGACTTGTCGAGCAACAGCTCAACAAGCCAACACTGTTCCCCTCTCCCTATAATGTCTCTCTCTCTGGCTCTTTTCAGCTGCTGTCGGCAATTAAGAGCAGCAGAAACAAGTAATCTCCTTCTGGGCGACAGGGCCAGACCAAACCAGGCATGTGGAGTGGGCTGTGCAGGCAGGGGGTAGGGGGGTGGGGGGGTGGGGGGTAGGAGGGGGCGGAGGGGTATATGGGGTGGTGGGGCTGGCCCCAGCCTCAGTCCTAGCCAGGCCCTGCTTGGCTGCACTCAATCTCAGCCCAATAAAAAGCCCTTCATTGGCAGGGAGCAACTGAGCCAGACGGGCTGGGAGCATGTGGCTTTTAAAAATGAGGAGGGTGGAATAAGAGGGGGGGGGGGGGGGGCAGAGGATGAAGAGAAAGAGAGGGGAAGAAGAGGGGGGGGGTTGAGTGTAAAAATGAAGAACGCTATTTGGTGAGAGAGGCAGATAAGACTGGGAGGTGAGCGTGGAGGGGAGAGGGAGGGGAAGAAAAAAAAAAAAAAAGGCAAGAGATTTTGATAGATATGGAGCTACAAAAAGCCAAATGCGTCTCCTGGAAAGGACAATCCAGAAACACTGCTTAGCCAGTTCTGTCAAGGCTGGTTTCACCCTGGGAATGGAGAAACAGATGGGTTGTCTCTGAGCTATGGGCTACATGTGGGAGGTGAAAGGGTGTTGCTGGGAACAGCGATCGTTCACCGAACGTTCTTTAATCTATCGCGTTCACTAAGCAACACAAGCCCGTTCCTGGCATTCATTAACCATCAGACAAATGCAGCTGCCCTCAGGAAACTTCACTGTAATTGCCTTTCAGCTTTTTTTGCACGCACTGGTATATTATTTGTTTTTCCATAGCTGCACAACATGAGAATGGAGCACGCACACACACACAGGCAGAAGGGCAAACACATGCACGATGTGCACATGTCTGATCTTTTACAATGTTTCAACATGAAATCACTTTTCTGGGATTGATTGCGGACCGCAGCTTCCCAATTACAATAAAACCAGATATTATCTTAATAAGGGTAAATACATATGGTGTTAAGGGACCGACCTGGAGTTCTTTGTTTTGTTTGTTTATAACTAATTTCAGAGGTTGGGCTTAATGATATGGCAGCTGATTTCACTTTTTTTTTTCCAAACTGGACTAAAAAAAAAAAAAAAAGTTATACATAGATTTTGCAGTGGTTCTACAAAAGGAGTTTTCATGAGCAAATAACTTCATAATCGTTAAAAAAAATTTTTTTACAATGTGCCCGGAGTAACATCAATTTTGTCCAAAGGCCAAATAGCTGAAGTCACCAAGTAGGTAACACTCAATGGACTCACTCTACCACCATATGGTCATCTGCTGAGCTGAGGAAATATCTTCTGATGTGGTTCTGCTTGCCTTTTTCCAAACATCGCCAGCTAACGCGACTGACAAATTACGTGTCACGGGGAAAAAAAAAAAAAAGGATAATGTTGTATTATAGCAACAGCGGCGCACGTCTCGCCCGCCCCTCTCCTCCTCATGCTGCGGGCTGTGCTCGGAGTGTAAACAATCGAATCAGAGCGCGCTCTCCTGCACAAAAATGTGTGATGAAATAATTAAAAAAAAACAAAACAAAACAAAAAACACCACCACCACCACAAAGAGAAATCTTTAGCCCCATAATTACCATTAATATCAACGTACCGACATATTGGTCTGGCACCGGCAGCAATGTAAACAACGCACAATTGATATTTTCATTATATTTTGCCAAAGGTGAAGAAATGACCTTGACTTCTGGTTTATATTCCAAGATGCCGTTTTTTTCTGCCGGGTTTGTGCAAAGAGCCCAATGTGTATTCATCAGACGCCGCAGTCCCTTATCTTACTCAGCCGGCCTGAGCCGAGTTTATTCTTGGTCTGAGAAGAACACACTTCGAGTGACGTTAAGTGTCTTGATTTGCTTGCCAGACAAACACGAGGCGGAAAAACCAAACTTAAGAATCAAATCGCGAGTTTGGTCGCAACCATTCTCACGCAATACATTTGAATATATTTTTAGGGAGAAGCGTCTTTGTTCCTTTCTTAACTTCCACCTAGATTGCGTTCGACGGAGTCGTCCCTTCATCTGTTCCACCTTAAAAAGCCTTGCACCGGTTCGGAGGGAATAATCTTTTCACATCACATTTACTGTCAAACATCTGCTGGAAATGTTGAGTTTCATTAAAAGCAGCTTAACATCATGAAAGCCCCGCGGAGCTCGGCGTATCAGAAAGAATCGGCAATTGAGAACAGCGTTTCTGCTAAGAACAGAACATCGGCAACAACAAGCGGGTAAATACGGTTTGGCTGCCATAACCCTCTTCGTTGCGATGTGCAGCTGTAATCGGTTTTATTCACTCCGCTCGCTGTTGTGCTGCACATTATCAATATGCATGATGGCTTTAATTAAGACAGCTATGGGAGTGGGTTACTCATCAACGAATGCTTCAAGGATGACAGATTTATCTTTGGATGGAGTGGATTAGATGAATTATAATATCCGTGGACTGGTTCCTTCTCTTAATTTTTCTGAGATCAGCGTAAGCAACTAAACTCGGTCTCCTTTGGGAGTTTGGCGAAATAGCGTTGCGTGCGAAGACCCCTACCGGGTGTCTGTGTCAGCAGGTAGCTGACAGCTGTATTACAGTGGAAAATAAAATAAATACAATATGCATAAGTTCGTTGACAAGGACGACGCTTTGAGTCGGACGGTGATCTGAAAAAGTTTTTTGTAATAAAAAGAAAAAAATGAATAAAAAAAAAAAAAGTCAATCGACGACAGCATATTAACCCAAGAAATTATCATAAATCCCTTTTTTCTGTGCCCGGAGTGGAGTTAAAAGAGAAATCATGAAAAAAAAAAAAACGGGGGGGAGAAAAAAAAAAAAAAAAAAAACAACCCTAAACTGAACCAGAGAAATCAATAATTCAGTCCTGGCCACAGATAGATCAACTGGAATAATGTTCAACACTGTGGCCTTATAAGTACTTCTTTATTCTCTGCAACTGGCAATAACCTTTCCACGTGCGGTCCTTTTAAAAAGGGGGACAAGAAAGCTAATTCATCTGGCTTTGACACCGCCTTGGAATCGTGCTCTCGCTATGTGGCATGAGTGCAAAATCGGTCAAACTTTCTCAATCCAAACATGCAGCTATTTGCAAGCCCCCACCTCCCCCTTTTCCCTGAGCTGAAGTGCACAGAGTTGCATAGTGTTGATTAAAAATTCAACAGTCCTTCACCTACAGAATCAACTGGTGTCAAGTTGGAGAGGGAACATAAATTATCTAAGAGTCTCCAACACCGGCTCCTGAATTGTTACATTATTAATAACCTCGATACAATGAGAGACATATCTGGTTATTAGATGCTCAGCGCCAGGGCCACAATTTTCCAATTACTGCCATGTCGGACTCCCGTGTCCGTGTGCTCGGCTGCATAGAACGCTTCCTCTTTTGGCGCGGCTGAAAGGTCAAATGACACATTTTACATGGATACGGCTAAAGTTAGGACACGCGGGCGCCACCAGAAATATTGACCCCCCCCCCCAACAGCAAGTAAGCACTCGGTTGCTTGATAATGTCAAGTGAGCGCAGTGCTTTGTGTTGACAATGTGATAATGCTAGCGTGTCGTGATTATCTGCCGACTGTAAAACACAATAAAGTCCGCAACAAAGGGTTTGTTTCGCGCCGGGAGACTAAATAAGAGATGCATACAAGAAGCACCAGGCTGAAAAATAATAATAAAAAAAAAAAGATATTAAATAATGGAGACATATACATAAATACATGTATATATGAATAAAAAGCAATGCATTATGTAATGCCCAAGCAAAACAAACAATACATACTGTGCACGGCCCTGAGCGGGAGCAGTGTTTTGCTACTTGCCAGGTAAAGTTACAAGAGCCTGGGAATGACCTTGAATGGCAAGAAGCCAAGCGCTTTTTCGGCTATTCTAAGTTTACTGCCTCTGGAGTCCGGGCAAATAACAGAGTCCAATTATTTCTCTTCTTGTTTACCTCTTTCCTAAATATAATCCCACGGCACGCTTTTGTAAAACTAACATTGTCCCGGGGGCTGCTTCCTTAATATCACCTGGGGATGTGTTCAAGGTGTGTTGGAAGCAAGGTGAGAACTAGAGGGCAATCATAAAAACTGATTTTATTGCAACCAAAGAGCGATAGGTGTGAGATTTTAAAGACCTCGAAATGTTTTACAGACACCGGTGGGAGTATCGCAGAGAGGCTGGTCATTCGCTGAAAATTCCGACGACGTGAATTACTTGGAAAATGAACAGGGTGTGAGAAGAACATCGGTTCTGGCTCGGTTCACCCGGACTACATCCCATTTTAACCTTCATTGAACAAAAGTTTGCCGAGTTAGCGACTTACCCCAACTTTTTTAATCAACCGGAAAAAAAAGAAAGATCGATGAACGCATCGCCGAGGAATCACGGGTATCGGAGTAGAAGCCGAACTCAGACGTCGCATGGCCACTTCCTCCTTTCAGAAAATTAATAATTAATCACACGGGTCTTGGGATTGCCTCGCAGTCCTCTCGATTCAATTTTAAAACAAAGCCGGTGCGACATAAAAGTCATTAGATGGCAATTAGCAAGCATCTTTTGGACAAGAGCTGCGCGCCAAACATTGTCAGCACTTCCCGAAAGAAAAAAAAAAAAAAAAAAAAAACATTATTAGGGGATATGAAAGGAAACTCTATCCTTGTCGTTTGGGGGATTAGACGCTTTTCATTAGCTGTGGCTTATCAGAGTCATTAAATTCCTTTCACAGCAATTTACTTTATATTTTCTTTCGGATCTATATGGATTCCCGACACCTTTTCAGGTGAGGGGACGGTTGGATATTTCCGGCTGATTTTTTTTTTCACTTTAGAAATAATGGGAAGTAGAAATCTGCTTTGTTTTTTTTGTTTTTTTTAATTACACTACTTTCACTATGTAAATGAAGGCGCCGAATGAGGATTGTTGGCATGATTTAAAAGCGGACGGGGGAAGGGGGGGAGGGCTTGTTGTATTTGTACTGTGTTTACAGACTTGAACCCATTCTGCATGTCAGCAATTGTGGCTTTATCATTGTCTTGCTGTAAATTACTTCAAGCTGTCACCAGCCCACAATCCCACTATAAAAAAAAAAAAAAAAGTCCCTGCAAGGCTCAGAAAGCAAGAGGTATTAAAAATCCAGTCTTGGCATCCTTGTTTGCTAAAGTATTCAGCTTTGTGAGAAAGACAGTTGCTTAAGAGCGAGACACAGATTAGCCTTTTAGCCAGCACCAGTGCTGACAGGTGTAGTGAAGTCATGTGTTTATACAAGCAGATTCACACAGACTTCCTCACGCAGCAGTTCGACTTTCCCAGCCGTGTTTATGACTTCACCACCTGCAGTGGCCCTCAGGGTTGGGGGGGGGGCGGGGGGAGGAGGAGAGGAAAACAAGGCTACCTCACAACAGTCTAAGCGTTTTAGTCTCAACAACCTCACTGCAGGAACTTTCCAAGGAAAAGTCTCTGTTGCGCTCGCGCTTCGGCTTCTGTTTGTCATGAGTTGAAAATTCACAGTTGGCCAAATGGGGGGGGGGTGGGAGGGGAGGGTCCAATTTGCTCCATAACAGACGGTATCTGTTCGATGCAGATTGCAGGGAAATACAAAGAGTTCCGAAAACGGGGTTGAAAACTTATCGGTTGCAAGCATTTCAAATTAAAATTCCTAGAATTGAGCTGAAGTACCAGACAACTGCAGTGCATTTACTGAGAAAAAAAAAAAAAAAAAAAAAACCACAGCGGCGAAGCCTCCTCCTTATTAGTTTCCTTCACAACACGCACACATAGCCAGACGCGCACGTACTCGAACACACAACTAGAACCCCTGGAGACAATTAACATGTCTGCTTTCGAAAACCTAGACTTCAAAAGAAAAATCTAGGGGAATCTGAGGCATTAAAACTTATTTTCCAACAAAAAAAAAAAAAAAAAATCTCCTTTAACAGTGCTGCAAATCCGGCTCTCCTTAACGCAGAAAAAAAAAAAAAAAAAGGCGCTTATGTTAAGTAAAGCAACAAACAGCCTCACAGTAGGCATTTGATTTCATAACATGGAAATTGAGATGGACCGGGGGAGTTTATGAACATGTCCCGCTCTCTTTAGGTGAATATTTGCTTTGATATTCTGACACAGGGCTAGAAGTGTCCCATCTGTGTTCACTCAGCCTCTGTGGGAAATAACGGCCTCTTCCCTCCCCTCCTGAGACTGGCAATGAGCACGGTCTCAGGGAGGGGGGAAAAAAAAAAAGGAGCACAGAAGGAAGGCTGTCCCTTGATTCTTATCAAAGGCGAGTTTTAGGTTCCCCTAAGCCCAAGGGTTAGCACTACATCTTACAAAAGATAAAATGATCCCGCTGATATCCTCAGAGGGAGAACACAAGGAACTGTTAAATAGAGGGTGTTGTATATTTGCTTTTTGGGAGTGCACGTCAGTTGCAGCTTTTTCCTTTTTAAGGTGAGCTTAGACATATATATATATATATTTTTTTTTTTTTTTTTTTTTTGACACGGGGCGCTTTTCTGCTGTCTGATTTACGTCATCCCCCCCAAAAAAGAAAAAAAAAAAATCCCCCGCCAAAAAAATTAAAAAAATAGGCGTGGGGTAAGGGATATTTACGAAACTGGTCAAAAAGTGGGAATAGTGTGTCGCTGTTTGGCTTTGCCGCTGGTGTAAGTTGCAGAGGGTGGGCGGAGGCATTCACACAATACCGCCTTATGCCTGAGGAGGCGACAGAGAGCGGCGGCTACACATGGCAGCTGTTGTTCTACTCTGATTTCTCGCCAGGGCTCATTACCAGGTAATTGCGGGTCCCCTCGGGGCTTTGCCAGATAGTTGTGACTGTACTTATGAAGTTAACATTCGCTCACTTGAGCTTGTCGCCCCCGTGGTAGCTCGGAAAATTGTGATGATATGGGGGGAGGGAGGGGAGCGCTTAATGAATTCCATACCGCAGCAAGAGGCGAACGGCGATTTCGACCAGCCGCTCGTTCTCGCCCTGAAATTCGTTTCTCTCGTTCTTTCGGTCGCTACCTGAGAACGCGTGACTGTAGGTGGGCTTCAGAGAAGGTGGGGGTTGCTGGTTGTTGTTGTTGTTGTTGTTTTCCCCCTAAGCTAATGCTAAAAAAAACAGTGCTCCCACTTATGTTGAGTTTATATTTAAGTCAGGTAAGCTTACGCGGCCTCACCTTCAGAACACGACGACCCTCCTGCCGTCTGTCAGCACAACAGCAGGGCTTGCCAGAACACGCTGTAAATAGGTGGTTGTGGTCTTTATGCTTTGGGCTCTGAGCAGGAACCTCGCCAGCACGACGCTGTAGACAGTTTTATTTACCCTTCTGTACTGCTTTTGTGTCCTTGGCCAAGTACTTCCTCTCATCCTTTTTTTTTTTTATATATTTAATAGTCAGGGTGCTTTTTAAATGACACCTCCTCAAACCCTAATTTATATACAGTTTTTTTTTTTTTTTTTTTGCTCTTTTAACTTTGCTTTTTGTTTTGTTTTTTTATAAAGAGAGCTTTCTGACTTTTCCTTTTAGGAAGACGTCTGATGACCATGACAGCCTCTCTGTTTTTACTGATTCCCGGGAATCAAAAAGCGGGTTCTTGATGTCGATGGCGGTTTTTCCTTGGCTTTTTTATATACATATATATATATATATATATATATCAAAATCAAGCACCAGCTCTGTGTTTTTGTTGACATTAAACACAGAGGATTTTACTGTGAGCCGCTCTTCGACATCGCGTTTCTTTTCTTTTTTTTTTTTTTTTCCCCAAAACAATATCATCAGCTCTTGATATGCGGCTGATGACGGTGTGTGTCGTCTTCAACATTTCGAATTCTCTCCATGTCAGGGATTGCTGTCATGGTGTGCGGCGTGAAGAGGTGGTGGTGGTGGGGGGGGCTGAGCACACATCTTAGTGCACTGCGATGTTGAAAACTAGAGTGGGAGACAATCTGTCAGTGTCGACTTTGTCTGTGTGTGTGTGTGTGTGGTGGGGGGTGTCCATATATCTAGTTGCAGCGAGTACTATGAAAGCCTTGAGTACTAAGACGGGAGGATGACTCATTTTATTACAATAACAGCTGGACTCGAAATAACTGACAAAATAGCCCACAGAAAATGCTCAAGCCTTCATTTAAATGGAAGATTGGTATTGCCCTGGCAAGGAAAAACACACAATTTATCTGCGCAAAAATGTTTCTTCAAACAGTGAGCACAGACGATTTGTAGTACAAACATTATTCAAGCGGTTATGCTGACTATTACTTTTGCTCCGCTGGCAATCAGAATATAAGGGGAAAGGGAATGATAAACACTCCGCGTTTCAGAATTGAAAAAGCTTTTGACGGCACATATGCCCAGTGGACTATGATGAAAAAGCACAGGCGCCGTTTTCGGCGAGACGTTCAGCGAAAAAAAAAAAAAAAAAAAAAAATGACAGGGCCATTGTTGGGGGAAATAACCGACATGAGCACTGAAAGAAAGTGCTTTTCAAGACCACCACCCGCTTTTATTTAAACAACCCCAAACAATTCGAAGTTGCTCCTTAGCATACGTCTATCCATTAGCTGCGCCACTTCATCGGTGAACAAAGGAAACAAACAAACCAGAAGGGGGGGGAAAAAAAAAAAAAAAAAAAAAAGAGTTTTCAAGGGGGCAACCAAGCACGGAGAACCCTTGTGTTGCCATCGATGAGAAGAATTATTGAGTAATGTTTGGAAATCTGTCATTTTCTTCATCGTTTCACAATCCAGCTGCATTCGCAGTGGATTGCGCTCCCTCGCTGTTAATGTCTTCTTGGAGAACGTCCCAGAAGTACTTAATACGATTTTAGTCAAGTGCAAACCATTGGGGGGGGGGTTACTGTCCGGTCATCTCTGAAGCCTCAGCCAAACAGAGGGGATGAGGAACGTAACGACGCTTTTTTGCACAGAGCTCGCTCTCTGCGGAGCGTCCGTCTCCGAGAACCTCGGAGGAACTTCCATCTAATTCATCTTTAATGATAACAACCCGTATCGATATACTTCCTTTATGTTCTCCTCGGACTCCAGAGTGGCGGCCTGTTTTCCGGTTAGCGATCCACGGGCTCGGCCACATCTGGCTCATCAATGCTCGCTTCATTTCATTTATCAAACACGTCTTTCTTGTATTGCTTTTGTCTGGCAGCCAGACTTCAATCATTTATCTCTTTTGGGCCGTCTGAAACGCATTTCCCATCACATTATGATTTTAAACGCTTTTTTTTTTTTTTTTAATGTAACATTCATCCAATGTAGAGAGCCCGGCCTATAATTATTTAATAATTGGGATATATTATTCATGCTATTACTGGACTAACAAGTGATTGGGAGTGAAAACATTTTTGTAGTTTGCTGCACAAAAAAAAACAAAAAAAAAACCAGGATGATTAATGTTACTTGAATCATGAGCGCCCTCCCCTTCCCTCTTCCCCTCTTCCTCCCTGTTTTCTCCTGCTGATGTCGCTCGCAGGAAGTTGCTGAGCAGACACGCCAGCCAACGGAGTACAATTGAGTTTGTAATCTCTGACCCTGCAGTGGCGGGGGAGCCTCGCACTCTCTATCTCCAAGGCTGTCCCTTGTGCAAGATCCTCGCTTGCGGCATCCGGGCTTGGCCGGGGGAAAATATCTCTTGTTGAAATTAGCTCGTGACACGGCGGAAAAAAAAAAAAAAAAATCACGTGCCTTCATGCGACAACTGAAGTAACGCTCATTTTGTGATTTAAAAAAAAAAAAAAAAGCATTTAAAGGGACGATCAAACGACCCCTCGCTCAAATAGCCGGTAACATCATAGCAAGGCAACGCGCCCACCCACTGGCTTTGTGTAAACACTTATTGACTTCACCCAACAACCTTCAATCATTTCCTCATTCCAAAGCGAAAAACGCTGGCGAGAGCACGTCGGCTTTGTGGGGAGGCCATATTGGGACATGAAAAACAAACAGCAGATGTGGAGATGTGAGATTACCGTCAAACATATTGATTCCATGCTTCATTACAACTCATTGTGTGAGGGGAGAGTTCGCCCGTGGCGAGGCATTGAGTAGATCGTCACGTTCAATTCTGCAGAGGTCTCTTATGCAAACACTGCCTAACCACCGTTCGGCCTATCGTACGGGGAAATGCAAAGCGACGACCAGAAGACAGATCTCCAAACAGGTCGGCGGAACCCAACATACTCAAGAACAACAACGAAAATACACTTTGACCACATAATTATACGCTTTTGATGTTTGGACTTGTAGGGCACTCGTCCATTTTCACTTGATTTAACCGACTTGTTCTAAAACTATCTTGCATCGCTGTTTTGCATATTTAGTGATATTTAGAGTTTGTGGGTTTCCCTCTCCTCCGTTCCGATTAGATGACCATATTGGACGCAGCAGAAGCGGGATATGAGGAATAACTGAATGTTAATGCACATGTGAAAAAAGGGGTTGAATAGAATAGAATATTCCTTAAATTGTCCCGCAGTAGAGAAATTTCAACCACTCACAGCAGAAGCTGGACGGTGCAGGAAAATCAATAATAGAAAAACTAAAACTAAACAAACAGCGCTTGTTTAACAAGTTGCAACTAAACAATATCTGAAAAAGTATACTAAAAATGGATTAAGAAAAAAATGACAGTGACAACGTGATAGAAATAGCTTTTAATCCCCAGTTCTATTTGTCTATCGTCACCATAAGTTGGCCGCGGCTATAATACTGTGAGACACCTGCGTGTTTCCAGTTCAATTTGAGACAGCTTTACAATAACAGTGTTGACACATCGTTTACCATGTTGGAAGGAGCGGAGAACCCAACACTCTGGCTGCTTAGAAATGGGAACAAACACGGGTTGAAAGGGGGGTCTAATTAAAATGTGCAAAAATGCGCCGAGAGAATAATGATGTAAATCTGCTTAGCATTCCGACAAACACATCCTTCAGCCTGCTATTTATTCAGTTACCTCATTCTGATTCTGACTTTTATCTACACTGCTGTATTTCAGACCTTCAAAGGAAGTAGCCCCCCCTCCCCGTCCCCGAAAGTACTTATTGCCTTCATTATTGCTCCAGTGACCAGCATATGGAGAAAGGAACAAGTTCAATTAAACGAGCCGAACAAAATGCGGGAGAGGAGATAATAAAGGGAGCTTTGCTGTCGGTTTACCCAACAGCAGAGATTCTATGACATTCAATAAAGTGGACCGAGGACTGCAGTGAAATTCTGAGCTGTGTAGCAGACCATTTTCATCTGGCAGATGGCTCTATGTATTTTTCATGCTGTTGAAAACCTGTGACTGGGGCTTGCTTGGTTGTCATCCAGTGCCTGGGGACTCGGGGTTGAATGCATTCTACACACAACTGCAGAATCACATGATGTCTAACCTCCCTGCCATGGCAAACTGCCCAGCAAGGAAAATGAGGAATGCGAGGGTGAGCGAGTGTGCTAGCGTGTGACTGATATTGTGCAGGAGGAGATAGACGGCGGTGGGGGTGGGGAGGGAGAGCGTTTCACAGTTTCACGTTGCGCGTGCACATCTGCTCTCCGAACATAAACCGAATTCTCCATGACTGCGTACGCCGTCTCAGTCCTGACCTGTAAAACATACTGATGGCGGGGGTGGGGGAGGTGGGAGAATAGGAGAAATATGGAAGATGGAATAATGGCGTGGGGGTGGGAGGGGAACAGCAAGAGGAGGAGGCAGTCACTTCTCAGGATTCACATAGAGAGAGAGAAAGAGAAAGGAGGGGGTGAAGAGACAAAATAGCACTGCCTGACTTTCCTTCCTTTGGAATGTGTCCAATGTATCCTATGAGGGAGAAAGAGAGCGAGTGTGTGTGTGTGTGTGTGTGCGTGCGAGCGTTTGTGTGTCATGCTGGCTGGAAGGCTTTCAGCATATAAATATCACATTACCACACAAGGAAACACAGGCATCAGTCCGAGCTTCCAGCCGGCCTAACAAGCACAGGAGCTCCACTCTGGAGGTCAGAGGGAGAGCTTGCACAAATGGGATTCCACACAAACCAGCACTTCTTTTAACAGATAAGTGGCTAGGCTTACAGCTATGATGTGGTATGTAAGCATACGGGTTCAGCGCTGGTGTGCACACAAGGTCCACTGAGCTGCAGTCCGGATACTGTGCTAGAACAAGATTAAATATATGCTCACGCGGAGGCTTACGGAAGTTATCTGAACAACTTCAATAAGTATCGGTCGAGTCACAATGTATCACCGGGGAGTCAACGCCGTCGTGTTCCATTTCGAACCAGTCTGCATTCCCCCCACCCCCCCTGCTTTGCAGACGGGGTTTGAGACGGAAACGAACCCCAAGCCAAGGTTACAACACCTGCGACTGCTTTCTATTATGCGTCAAATAATGTTAACCAACGTGTTTTACCAGATTTTTTTTCATTTCCTGTCATTTCTGCACTAATGACAGCCTACACGCTTCAGATGTTAGGATTGTCTGACTCCTGTCACTCCCTCCGACTACGCAACAAGAACAAAAATAACAGTTACAGTACTTTTGAAGCAGCACAGTGCTTAGTTTACCTAGTCTTTTCCTTTTTTCCCTTTTTTTTTTTTTAAATAACAAATATATGCTGGTAAAGTTAGCTACACAGCAGTTAGCTTGGTCTAGTATCAAAATCAGAGTAAACCAGATGTCTTGTGGAGAAGCTGAAAAGAAAAAAAAAAAAAAAAAAAAAACCATTATAAAAGCAAGTGAACATTATAACCATTGTGAAAGGGTTATTGGCAGGACTATGGCTATAATGCAGTAGTTGTACATTTAATGGTGTACTCAATTTTTCAAATGCTTGTATATTATATCCCAGTACAGTATCATCAGCATACAATTCTATGCCCACTTTAAAGACTATTAAAAAGGATGAAACAAGCCATGATCTTTAGTTGGAGTAACAAGACCACATTGTTGCTCTAGTATTTCCACTTAGTAATTTTCTGCATGAATGTAACTCCTACCGCGGGTGCACACATGTGCAGATTAATTCTAAAACCCCAACGCAGTTTTCTTAGACTCATAAGTTGCGTATTTTCCTTCTACTTTTCTTTAATGAGAATGTTTTAGGTTGTCTTAACTCTGATTGAACAAGACGACATTATCAGGAGAAATTGTTTCATTAGTTTCAGGCCACTAAGTTTTTATATTGTTGTGCTGTGTGAGTGAGTTTATTTTACTTTATTTTTTTTTTGCGGACATGTATAAACCTGAATAATCGTAATTGCCGTATCACAAGTATTGGTTGGTAAGTCCCGACAGACCTTCTCTCAGCAGACATTTAAGTCTCACTAACAGAACCATTTGAGAAAGGCAGCTGAATCAAAAACAGAAATGGTTTAAAATGTATATGTATCTTTATTATATATATTATAATTTTTTTTTTAAATTAATCTATATATATATATATATATATATGTGTGCAGTTTTTTTTTTTCCTGGAAGCTAATTGCATGTTTCTTATTCAACTACTTATTCCTTTCATTCGATGGACTAAAGGAGCGTTTTGTGAAGTTAAGTTGGACCGTTGGACCGTGAAATCTTGACTTGGAAGAAATGCCAGTTGGGGAAGACGGCGATAAAACCACCCACTGCAGGCTACGTCTCAGATATGAGCATATCTTCTGTAAAAGTGTGCCTGCTACATGTCAGCCCTCAATGGAGCCCAGGTTAATAAAATATGCTTATCTGCAAAGCCTTAATTCCACCGACCGCTTTACTGCTGAAAAGCCTTTGTGAACGCTGAAACTTCCAGATTCCATCAAAATGTAAATATTTCATCATCTGGGAGTTTGTGGACCCATTTGATAATGATATAATGTAAGTAGAGATCACATGCGCAAAGCCCACTTTACCCGCTTGCCCTTTTAGACATTCAGCGTAATCAATGCCGCATTGAACAATTGCCGGTTTTGCTCTCGGCATGCCTGTCCGAAAGATTAGACCTCTGGCTTGTATTCGCCGAGACACGTAGCTCTGCAGCTGGTGATATGGTCACAGGAAGAGAGTAAGAAATCAGATCCTTATTAAGAGTGCGGATTGATCCAATCAATTTTTCCACCGCAGGAGTAAGTAGGCGCGATTTAAGCTGTGCGCTGCGTGTGATGTGCCTTTGCTCTTGTGGCGTGAAGAATACAGATAGGGATGTACATGTGTATCTAAAAGCGCTCCAGATTTAGCACCGCGTGTTTGACTTTATTTTATTAGCAGCCTCAGACGTGCGGAGTAAACCGTCTGGATCAGCCCGCCATCCATAAACCTGCTTAGATTGGCCACAGATCACCGCTCGTTGTTTTCAATTATGTAACTCCTCCAGTGAAAACACTCCCGATTCCAATCTGCGACATACCTATCTTTTTAACCTCAAAACAAGCGCTCCCTCTGCATCCGCCCATTGCTGAGTGAGCAGTGAGGGATGGAGGTGGAGAGGCAGAGCGCGGATCATAATGGCCGGCCAATTATCAGTTGTGAGGAGGTCCGGGGGAGATGGGAGGAGTGAGAGATTATGGGGAGGATGGATCAATACACCAGTCAGTTTCTAATGAGGGAAAGAATTGGTCCAAGTCAAGCAGATGGAGATCCCACTCTGCCCGGGGTGGTCCTTTTGCCCTTTCTGTCAGCGAGGTATCAGGCACCGCGTTTGCTGAGCGCCCGCCATCACGGCGGACCCGGCGTCGCCGCGGTGTTTACAATATTCGCGGCGTTTTCTGTCTCGGGGTCGGTTCTCCCGTGCCATTCTGATCTGCCAACATTCCACTTTCTCTAAATATTTCATACATCACTAGGGGCAGATTTAGAAGGCCTGAAGAATAATGGCTGCCTGTCCTTCACCCCCGCCCCACCGCCACCTCCACCCTCCCCTTTTAACCACCCACAGCTGCCAGCGCGGGCCAGTAAATCCTACACTTCACCTACTCGTCCGGCCGAGCAGGCTCAGTTATGCACTACAACGCATTATCGTTACATGCACACATGTCCACTTTCCTGGAAAAAAGCCAGCTCGGAGTGCTGTACGCTCGTTCGGCAGATAATATTCTCTGCGCTTTGCTAAATGGCAAATGGAAGGACGGGCCAACTGTTCGGCACCGTCATTAGACTTTTGGTATTGTTGCTCTTCTCTGTATTTTCCTACATCTGCCTCTCTCTCTCCTTTTCCTTTTTTTTTTTTCTGAGGGGCCTTGTGTGGGGTGGAGGTGTTATTTATGGCTGCTCTGTGCAAGTGGACATACACACACACACACAAACCCTTTCACAGGATGAAAGGGCAGTCACACTGCCTGCAAACATGATTTTACAACCCTGGGTGGAATGAGTGGTGGAGGAGAGAATGAGGACAGAGTACAAAAGGGGGAGAGCCTTTAAAATGTACACTCCTGGAAATCAGAATTCAATCCACACAGCGGCGTGCATTTTCAAAGATATTGTATTTTTCCCCCCCCGCCCTTTCACCAACACAAAGCTTTTCAAGAACAATGTCCTTATGTAAGGAGACGGATATGTAAACACATGCACGGCATACATGGACAAGGAACCACACACACACCCACACCCACGAGTTGCTAAATGGAAACACAGCGGCATGGAAAGTCTTCTTTTTTTTTTTTTTTTTTTTTTTAAATTGGATCAAATATGAGCACGCAAGAGTTGTGACACCACGAGTGTCCAGCATGTTCCTTTTTCACACATTTTTCTCTTTAACGGTACACCGGCTCCAAAAGGGAATGATAAATATTTACCCAGAGGAAGCAGTACCTTTCCAAGCTGAGGAAGAGATGGCAATGTCATTTAGGGTACAGGAGCTCGGCTGGGAACAAATGAGAAACTGACCTTGTAAGTACGGGATGGTGACTTATGGGGAGCGGGGGGGCTTTTCCATTAATACGCGGTAACACCGTAATTAATTAAACTAATTAGGGCGCGAAAGCTGAAAGAGAGGGTTTATAACACTGAAAGGGAAACAGTGACCGCACCATCAACGGCGCGGCGGCCGTGATTTATAACGTCACCGATTCCGATTCTGAGCAAAGGGCCTCTCATCAATTTGCAACGTGTTAACTCGAGTGGTTTGGAGCATTTACGAGTTAAATTCACTCAGATGTAACAAAAGCCTGGCGCAACGTCACTCTCTGGGAAATCACACGGGGGAGGGGGGGAATTTCGTTATTTCTAGCTTTTACAGGTTTGAGACAAAACCAGACGTTTCTAGGAGATTACATTTACACGCGGCGCACGGGTCGCAAGGCAATCTGTGCATGTCTCTGTCTTATCAAGTCCTATCATGAGAGCTTGAGACGTTCCTGCGGCGCACACCGCCTCCGGTGGGGATCGGCAGCAAGCAGCGGAGACAGGAAGGTGGCGGTGAAGAGGTTTCGGGCTGCACTCTGCTGGCGATTAGCGGCATCGTGTCACTATTACGGGGGCACGTGTGACTACACCCACAAATGGGGTTCATGGGAAAGTAAGGATTTTAATTTAAGGATAACTAAAAGGAAAAGATGTCACCACTCCCTCCCATTGCAGATTATAACATTGTCTTAATTTATGACTGCTTACAGTGAAATTACTTGGGGTTGTCTGATCAATAATGAGATGCTGAGGACATTACCTTCTTAATTTGTGTGTGTTTGTGTTCCTTCATGTACGGTCCTTTAAAAAATGTCCCTTGGGATGCTCATAAAAAAGCACAGGCAGTGTGCTTTCGCAAGAGGTCGGTGGAGTTCCCTGGTGAAAAATAATTCCACGGTGAGGTTTTACTACCTCTAGTGTTGCTTCACTGAACTGACACTGAACTGCAATAACCTGTCAACTCGACTTCCCCTTGATCGAGGCCTCAGAGGACAGCAGGGAGACACGTATGCAAAAGGAATCATCCAAACCCACTGAATCGGACTCAAAGGTCGATACACGTTGTGACGCAGCGACAAGACAGACCACCAGCGCCCCGTGCTAATCAGTGTCACAATTAAGAAACTTTGCAGAGCAGAACTGGAACGTATTTGTACGCTTTGTAACTTTGCACTGAAGACAAAAACGATTCTGAGAAAGTGACGATAGTGAACCCGACACCGACCTGTTCCCTGAACTGCTCCTGGGAGAGGCAGTCGGTCACGTTGACGCAGCCCAGCAGGCAGCCGGTAGGGTAGTCTTTGGGAAACCGGACATCTGCAAGGGGAAACGACGGGAACCAGCCATCAGCAAACGCACGGTTTGCTTCAGAGCTTTGTTGCAACGATTCAAATCGCACCACCATATTGACTCCTCTGCCGCACAAAGTGGAGGAATGGGATGGTCTGTAATTCCAACCATTTTTAATAATATAGACCCTTTCGTTACACATAATCCAGCCACTTAATCCTGCAGCTTCATAATAAAAGAAGTGCAAACAAGCAGCATCGCAAAAAACACGCATAAAACAATTGCAATACCCCCAAAGTAAGTTTAAAATCTTACTTTTTAAACTTTTATACATACCAAAGCCCGGTATATAGAGTGTTTTTGGGTTGTTTTTAAATGTGACCTCCAATTCTCGGCTGGCATTTTCCCATCATTTTGAAAGAAATGTGAAAATTAAACATAACAGAAGAGGGGGAATGACACTATCGGTCAAACAGCATTGTCAGAAATAAAAAAAGGTTTTAAAGGGACTAATCTGTGTCATGACTGTGGCAGTAAAACTAAACAATAAAAATGTGGATAACTGTTTTTATATTCCAATAGTTCATAAACACAAAACATGGCCAAGCCCAAATCCAACCAATGTTTTTCTGGGTAATCTAGTGAAAGGGATATACAAATGACAGGCCGTTTGCCTGAGGATTTCAACCACTGGTGGCTGCAAACATTGTTACAAGTTTGTTGTTGTTGCTGCTGTGTGTGCGGTTCGCATACCTCTTTTGTATATGTTGTGGTACATGGCCTCCACCTCAGCAGTCTCTTGAGGGGTGGGCTTCTTGGCCGCAGCAGCGATCCAAAGTCGACCTCGGTGGGATGTATACCAAGTCCGTCCCTCTACTCTACACACACACACACACACACACACATATACAAATAATCATCTATTGGCATAAAAAAACAGAGTTCATGCAGATTATCAGCCGTACGATTCATGCAGCAAAAGCTGTAGTAGTATCCTCTAACTTTAGATTTATTAAACAAATACTGTGAAAACATCTTCTTCATACTGACTGCATTTAATGCATGTGTGTGTTTGTTTATTTGAAAGAATCTTTCGTTTAATTTCAATTTTAGGAGTAGGTATTGACTAATAAATGTTACAGTGCTGTGATTTGAAGGGACGATACACTGATATGAGATCAACTACAAGAACGAGTGCCCCCGCCCCCTAATATCCTTGGAAAGTCCTCACCTTTTGATGCCTTTGACCAAGAGCGAAGCCCAGGGTTGGTGCATGCTCAGACACCAGCCCCCGTCCGACATCTCCTGCAGCTCCCTGTCTTGGAGCCGCAGGCGGGAGCGCTCCCCTCCCGCCTGGTCTTTGGCCGAGCTCGGCACCTTCTCTGGCCTCCTCCTTGAGTTTTCGCCACCCCCCACATCGACCCACTGAAAAGACGGGGAGGAGGCACAAAAACAGTCAACAGGAGATGTACTGTATTTCTCCATGTCGGGATTTGAGTGTGGCCCGTGACGGATCCAAAGACGGCCTACTTGTGGGGCGTCCTGGATGATGTTGGGGTTGACCATCTCTCGGAGGCTCTGCCTGCCTCTCTGCTGCTCAGAATACTCCGGCGACTTGGGGTCGCTGTTCATCGCCATCAGGGTCTCGTCCAATCTATGTGTTTTTGAAGAGCAAAAACAAAAATGAGGCTGAACGCCGCACACGTGCTCTGCATGTTCACCTTCATGGGTTCTCTGTCCTTCCACCCGCAGTCCAGAAACAAGTCAGCGGGTTTCCTGAAGACTAACATGTCCGGAGGTGTGTGAACGATACCGTGACTGATTGGATGTCACTGCAAGTGGCCCTGTGATTGACAGGTGACCCGGTCAAGGTTAAACCCTGCCTTTTGACTACTATCAGCTGGGATCGGCTACAGCCTCTGGGTCCCCGGGTGAATCACGCAAAGAGTCGGACCCAATTCCCCAGCTGGGACTATTTAAACTTGCTCACCAAAACAGATCTTATTTTGTTTGTGATGTTCTTAAAAGTTTTAAAGGTTTAACCTTCACTGCGTCACTAATACGTACATCTCATCCCTTCAGGCAAATAGAGTCACATGTCTTACTCACTTGTTGTAATACTCCTTCAGGTTGTTTCCCTCATCGATCACTTGTCTGCCTGCAAAATCAAGCGTGATCTTCCTCCCTTTGCGAGACGCGTGGCGAAGCTCTCTCAGCTCCTCTTCCTTTTTCCTCATCTTATCTCGCTCGGCGGGTGACAACCACTGATTTGATTCGGTGGCAAAGTAATCGGACTCGTCGTCCAGAACCTGAGTTCTCCTCACACTGGAAATAAAACATAGTGACAGCAAATTGGGGCTCGGCGGAACATGATTATGATAATCAGAGACCAGCTTTTTCCAAACTTTGACAAATGCGAAAAGTGACAGGAAACTTAATTTGACTCGCAGAAACTTATTACCCTGGCCTTCTAGTGAGTAGTGTTGTTCTTCATGTCATTTCTTTAAGCAATAAATTAAGTGTTCTTTTTTTTTTTTTTTTTTTTACCTATTTCTATCGTATTCCAAGAGCTTTTCTTTGTGCTGCACTGCCTTCTCCAGCCC
The DNA here is from genome assembly GCF_037954325.1 of Fistularia commersonii. Classification (NCBI taxonomy): domain Eukaryota; kingdom Metazoa; phylum Chordata; class Actinopteri; order Syngnathiformes; family Fistulariidae; genus Fistularia; species Fistularia commersonii. Next base: position 21,730,845 of record NC_141286.1, read on the forward strand.
AACCTTCATCCGGGCCTCTTGACAGGGCAGATAGTCTCTATCTCCGGTGTCTATTGCAGAAAATCAAAAGTCATTATTCACATCGTGATTGGATGACTTCTTCCATGCTTCTTCCTTCGTATTGTCTTTTCTTTTCCTTCTATTTTGACACTCACCTCCCATAAGCTTCTTCCTGAGTTTCTGGCTTTTGTTGGAGTCCCGCTGCAGGATCTCTTGCTCCTCCATGGTGCAGACCTGAATTGACCGGAGGAATACGGAGGAGGTGAGGACAGCGGAGGAGACCAGTTCACAAAGGAGGAGGGCGTCGATTCGGAGCAGCGACGCACCAGGTTTCCGCAGAAGAGGCAGGGTCCTGAGCCCTCTTGCTCGCACACGATACGGCCACAGCTGATGCAGTTGTTGATGAGTTTGTGCTTCTGAGCCAGGCACTCACAGCCATGGCGACCGGGAAGCAGGACAGTCAGCCTGTCCTGGCCCTCTTTGGCATACAGGTTGTGGAATTTGCTTTTCCTCTTCACCGAGGACGTGGCGCTGCACTCTTGAGCCTATGGACGGAGTGGGAGCGAGGACATGAGGAGAAGGCTCAAAGGGAAAAGGACAATTTGAGATGGAATTCTGCGAGTCATGAAATCAAATGGTTGAACGGATGCGTCTCACCCTCATCAGATCAATGGGGGTTTTGACAGCCTCCGGCTCGGGGTCCACTCGGCCCACAGTCATCACGTCCTGCTTGTTACGACCCTTGCGTTTGGACTTCTTCTGGGAATCTTTGTTTATGTCAGCGGAGTCTGGGGAAAAGCAGTAAAAGGGTGAAAGCTGCCTCTAGCAAATACTAGGGGAGGTATATCTCATCTCATTTTCTATTGATATCTGAGAACAAAAAAAAAAAAATCAATTCATAAGACAGGCTTGAACAAGACCACTGACAGTTAGAGTGCAAGTCTTCATATTTACACATTACAATGTATAAATGTGTACATCCAAATACTGAAAAAGGTCAGATCACAGTTTTCTGACAACCAAATTCTAGGCAGCAATAACTGATTTGACTTCATCATAATTTGCACATAATTGTTACCAATTAGGCAAATGTATGGACTGGGTTACACATCATGTTTTACCTCTCAAAATTCACAAACGCTTGCTTTTAAAATCACGGGAAAAAGACAGCCCCTAAAAATAGAGCCGCTGCAAATAATTAACATTATGTTGATTTCAACCTTCCAGCGCAATGAACCTTACTAGCCAGTGGCTCATCACACACTTATTGACCCACCTGTGTGTGACACTGATTCCCTGAGGAGGAAAAGGCCGGAAGCGTCTGCAGCCTGCCACTGCGTTCTCCTCCACCGGCTCAGCAGCTCGTCGATGAATTGTCTCTTCCTCCCATCCGTGCCCTGAAGCAGGTCTCCCACATACTCTTCAATCTCCTCTGCTTTTTCAATGGACAGGATATATCTAGACAGAGTGGCAGTATGGCGACAGTTGACTTCAACAGCGCTTTATAAAATAGGATATGAAAACGTGCCAACTGACCGCATGATTTACCTCACATACGTTTATACGCATCCGCACATCTATTCAGATACATACAAATATACATAAACAAGAACTGCCTTTCAAGTGTGATGTTTTTATTATCGCATTAAAAAACATTGAAAAGGCCACCCACTACTTCCTCCTCCTCATCATACATTCAGCATCAAGTTGACATGAAAATACTTCCACTTTGTCCTTGACTGTGACGCCATACTCAGGTATTTGTGGCCAAGGACAAGAGTTGCCCTTAAAATATCCATTATGACGTCAAGATTTTTTTTTTCTGAATACTGCACTTTAATGGCACGTCGATGTTCGTGCCTCTGAGAAAACTACCATCGTTCCTGAGCGTCAAAGCCTTTTTGTGGATTATAATATCTGCAAAATCCTTAATTCTGCTGGATCACACGGTATTGGGACACAGACTTCCGCACACGTGACTATCAAGGCTGTTAATGATTGACGTTAGCTTGGGCTACATCATATTTAGCATTTTTAACTGAGCCGTTTTATGTCGCACTTTTTTTTAAGACAGCATTTAGCGACAACTGTGACGCAACTATACATCTAAATGTATAAATAAAACAAACGGGGACGTGTTTAATACGTGACACAACGGTGTTCATACAGTATTTCGGAGTCGAGGTTTATATTTTAAAGGGGCGTGAATTAGCAAATTAGCATGTTATCATGATAGCTGTCTGTGGGATTCAGCGCTCCTTACTTGACGATGTCTTCGCACGCCTCCAGCTGAAACTGGAGTTGTAGCTGCTCCAAACACCACTGCAACAAGTCGCCCGACATTTCACCCGCAGAGACTCTTTAACCGGAATATAAACCCCGAAAACACCGGCCACCGTGTCCACTCTTAGAAGTCGTACACGATAGTGTTTCCAGTCGGCGGAATAATACGGTTGCACACTGCCAAGTGGCGGTGGTGAATGTGACCCTGATGAAAATGGTGCGGTGGAACATTGGTTCCCCCAAACTAAAACAGTTTCCGGGTTCCTTTATCTAATTATTAGTTTTTAATTTACATTTAATTTACATTTTTAATTTACCATACGAATGAACCAAGACAATAAGCCAGTACATATTTTTGTTGCTATATTTGGTGAATTTAATTAATTTTAAATGTTTCTCTGTGTTACCTGGAAATGTGGTTTACAAAGCTTTTTTTTCACGAATTCATGAATTTGTTCTGTATTTACATTTCCTATTAGGTTTATTTTGTTGATATTAGATTATTTACCACACGAATTAAACAAGAAAAAAAAAGCAAATACATTTTTTTGGTGCTATATTTGGTGAATTTAATTAATGTTTCCTTGTGTTACCTGGAAATGTAGCTTACAAAGCTTTTTTTTTTCATGAATTCATGAATTTGTTCTGTTTTACATTGTCTGTTAGGTTTATTTTATTGATATTAAATTATTTACCATAGGAATGAAACAAGATAAAAAGTGAATACATATTTTTATTGCTATAGTTGCTATATTTGGTACTATGAATGTTTCCCTTTCTCAGAAATCTGGTTTACAATGCCTTTTTTCATGAATTCATGACTTTGTCCTGTATTTACATTTCCTGTTATGTTTATTTTATTGACGTGAAACGATTTACCAAATGAATGAAACCAGAAAACCTGAATTCACATTTTTTGTATAACATTTTTTTTTTTTTCGTATCATCCTTCATAATCTCAGTCTTAAATTACCATCGGTGTTGTTGCCCATAACCTTGAAGTGTTTTGTTTTATAAACTATCATAAAATTTGTTGATATAGTTGCTTTATCTGATACTATGAATACGTTTCCATTTACCTGGAAATCTAGTTTTACGAAGCCCTTTATTTCATGAATTAATTCTGTATTTACTCTTCCCAAACAGGGTTCATATATCTATTATAAACCCATTTGTGTTCTGTTTTACAGAAGAAGTTATCACACTAGTTTATTGACTGGAGAACTTATCTTTATGTCAACTTATAAGTACATATAATCGGACGGAGATTCAAATATCCCAAAACAAACCAGGTACTTGAATTCTAAATATGAAAATTTAGATTGACGCAAGGAGTGGTATAATTAGCATGAAAATCAACAATTTTTTGTGCAGTAACATCCAAATATAAAAAAAAACTTTATTAGTAAAAAGTCAGAGCAGAAGATAAAAACACCTTACATTGAAAAGACTGTGTAGATTTCTAAAGTGTACTAGAAAAACTAAAATCCTGGCAGAACTTTGTTAATATGGATTTGCAGGTAGAATCACACAAATTAGTCACTCGTTTTTCAACAAAAAATTGATAAAATGTTAGTTGTTATGAATATATGTGATTTTATACCATACAATAAAAGGTAAACCATCTATACTTGACATTTGGCAGAATTATTCAAAATTAGTACAAGGGAATACAAATGCTACACTGTGTATTTTGCATCACACAAAAGTTAAAAAGGGTTTTTAAATGAGTTTGCTTCTTGCATTTATGCTTTATGAATAAATTGCTTTTGCATTTCTCAATAGAAATGGAAGTTTCCAAATCCCCCGTTGTTACATTTCCTGTAGCTATTCATTATTAAAAGTGAAAGCTTTTGACTGTTTTCACTGAATCGTTTCTCAAATTCTTAAATGAGTCAAGAGCCTCATGCTGACGCAAACATCAACACAATGCAGAGGAAATTCAGAACGAGGAAAGCGACGAGACACAGCCGATCGATTACAGCGGCGGCGAATCTCCACTCGTTGCGGACGGTCTCCATCTCGTGTTGGTCGTGAAAGGTTTTGGCGATGTAGCGCACCTCCTCCAAGATGTTAGCCAGCTCTGGTTCCCCTTGATGTTTGGAAGGGAGCAGCTCCTTGTCGCCGGAGACGGCGGGGTCAGATGAGCGGGGGAAGTCGCTTTTGGGGTCGGTGGCGCCGAGCTCCACGCCGTTGTGCGCTCGCTCCTCTCCCGGGCGTTTCATGTGCAGGAGCCGGCTGCACCAATCCAGGAGGAAGACACGGATCTTCAGGAATAAACAGAGCAGTCAGTGACAAAACTATCATAAATAAGTCCTTTAATACCACACGAATTAAAATAATACGCGTATGCACAGTAAAATTACACGTTCCGACTGCGTTTAAAGTCCAGGATAAAAATACGGTTAATCTTGATCGCAGCAAGTGAAGATGACGAAAAAACACGGAAGCCATGTTGATCCGGTTAGGGATTAATGGATAAGACACTCACCCATTTCGGCATTGGGCCTCCGCGGGGGTTGTGGTGGTAAAATCGTGAAACCACGACTGTGGCGATTACGGAGAAACCAACGAGAACCATAATGATGCCCAGATACACGGCTGAGGGAGAGAGGACGGAAGCGGGAGAAACAAATGCACAGGTTTAATATTACATAGACAGTTACCCTGAAAACAGGCAAAAGGTATCGAAGCCTCCATTTGGACCAGGAGCCACACAACCTTTTTCAAATTTAAACCAAAATAAGACGACATATAACGCTTTTTTTTTTTAATTTTTTTTTTATTATCTTTCAGCTATGGGTCAGCAAAATATGTGTTGCATTTTTTTAAATCAGTGAACAATTTCTGACATTTCTGCATGCGACAAACCATTCTGAATTGGGTTGAAGGTTACTTTTAAGCAAAATACTCAATGTCTAATTGAATCTTTCTTGTATTTATGAAAAAAAAAAAAAGCCAAACTAAAATTATCCACCGGCAGCAAACCAAAAATGCCTCTCTCTCTGCGGTCATCGTTTATTAAGAGTGACAAATATATTTTTACACATTTGATTTAAATGTTAAGATCGCCATAAGCTAAAAAATGAATAAACACTAATACTTGTTAATGAGCCGCATGCTCACTTTGGGTTTATAAATAAGTATAAATATATATATAAATAAGAAATAAATATAAATATTGATAAATAAAATAAAGCTTCAATAAAGTCTGATTCTAAAATTGACAATAATGTTGTCACTCTGTTTCTGTTCATAACCTTGTTTGTTTTTTTTGTCGTCTTTTCTCACCCATGTTTTTTTTTTTTCCATTCTGTTTTTGACTTTTCTGCGATAGACTGCATTAAGCCACTTATTTATTTAAGCAGATAAACTGGGAAAATGAAACATGGAATTAGACGGACTCTGCAAGTCATTTTCAGCCAAATGTTTCACCCTGCTTTAATTGGATGCAGAGAGGAAGAGTGACTGCAGGTCCAATTATATCTTATTTTAAACCGGCAAGACACGGGGGGATAAGGAGACGGCGAAGAGGGCAAAACGCTGCGTTGTCGGTTCATCATGTTGGAAAAAAAACAGATGGGGGGTTTGTCGTCCGAGCTATTACCGCTGCCATCTGGGGATTAAGAAATCCTTTGTTTTGACCCCTGAAATATCAGTGTGTGTTTTTCGGTGCATCTTCAAGTCCGTTGGCATCTTCCGATCGCAACCGGATCACTAAGTATGCGAGCGAACGCCTCGGGTCGTCAATGAATGGCCTTTAGCTGCTCTCCTGAATTCCAAATCTACTTGAACGGCCCCCCCGCTTCAACCCCAAACATCGACAGAGCCTCTAATTCTAAACTCATTATCCGTGACAGCCGCTCCGGGCATCATTACATCATTAGTAAGTGATGTAATGAAGTTTCTGTTACTGCAATTTGGAAATTCTCCATCCAGTAGAATTGTGCATGCTGCAGTTATTTCTGTTTCTATGAAAGACAGTGTGATGCATTTTTATTAATCGGAGACTGCGAGGAAAGGCTAACTATGCTAATGCAACGGAACTGCATTTGCATTGCGTTTTGACTGTTTGTTTTTTTTTTTGTTTGTTTTTTTAGTGAAATTTTTCAGCATTATGGGTGGCCATATTGCAGAACTTAAAATCACGGTAAATGCATGTTTGGACAAGACTAAACTTAAGCAGGGGGAACTGGCTTTGTGACAAAAGGCGGTTGTCCAAATCGGACGGGGGAAGATGCCAGACTTTTGAAGAAAATGCAGGATAAAGTGACGACAATGAACATTTTTGCATTGTACTATACATCAGGAGGTGTTGTGTAAGTCGGTGTTTAAAACATTGTTGATATTGTTGCGGAAGTAGTTACATTTATCAGGGCAAGAGATTAATAAATGAGACTTAAATTCAGGATGTAAGCTACGATAGCTAAGGTGGCTCAGCCTGGGTAAAGTGCTGAAAATGTCTGGTAAGAACCTTTTTAGGGTTTGTGAAGGTCAAAAAGTTGCTTCTGTTTTTAACTTTTAATTATATCCATAAGAGTTATTTTCCCCCTTGATCCACAACATAGTTTTGTATATCTATATAAATATTAACTGTATAAGTAGAAAACTATATTACATAAATATTTCAATAAATATATATGCTAAATATGGAGAGACTTTTTCAATACTTGATACTTTTACACTTCAGAGTTTCTTTATTTATTAATTTTTTTACTTGTATTTTTAGCTAGCTTGTCACTGTTTTATCCTTATATGTCTTGCTGCTGCTGCTAAACAGTTTCCCAAGCATGGGATCATGAAGGTATATCTCATCTCAACCAGTAGCAGCTGATCAAAATATATAATTCACTACCTTTGACAATGGGATATAATTATTATTATATCTCATGGCCATCCAATGCCTTTCAGGTTTCTCATACGTCCCTTTGATAAATAAGTGAATGAACAGAAATGCTGCTTGATCACCCGCCACAGCTCTGGTGACGCACGGCGCAACTTTGGCCGTTTGACTTACCGAATAACGGCACGGACGCCGACGTGATGGGCATGATCTGTGTAACAAGGCACATGAAGACCAGCAGGGAGAGCAGGACCGTGACCCCTGAGAGGAGACCAAGAAGTACAGTTACAACAACTCAAAGCGTCAAATGTTCACCTTTCGGAAATAGCTCGGCTAATCGCGGATGCTAAACGTTCACGTGGTCAGCGTTTAAACAGGGATTGCACTTTGCAAATCCGCCTTTTGGACATTTTAAGACTTCAAGGTAAATGAAAAACAGACTAAATAACAAAATGCACCTTGCACAGCAGGGTTAAAGAAGAAGGTCCAGCCTAATTATAGCTAAAGTTAAAACCGTCATCATTTGGTTGGTTTCAACTGTAAATAAGGCCTCATTAAGATGGGTGTTGACACACACACACACACACACACACAAACCTTTAATGACGCTGGCACAAACACTGAAGTCAAGCGTGACAATGGGATTAAAAGCTTCCTAATCCACTGTCAGACTTGAATCTGAAGCGAGTTGATTACCAGGTGCCAGCGTAAATCCCCCCCAAGCAGTGGATTAACGGTGAACCATTGTTTTCTTGTGGGCGTGACCGAAAACGCAGCGAGAAAAAAAAACACAACAAAAAAACGACAGGGTTGCGATGGTCGGACAGTCGACGTGACGGACGGGTTACGTGTGAAAACTTCAGCTCGATCGAGATCTCACGGGATATTAATTACTATCCGACGGCACGCCGATTTATCGATCGCCTCAAGGGCGGGGGATCATCAAAGTAAACACTGGGCGAGCGTGATAAATCAGTTTAACATCAACGTTATATGCATAATTTCCCTTGCGGATGAAATGTTTTAACCGATAGATCAGGGGTCGGGAACCTTTTTGACTGGGAGAGCCATAAAAGCCAAATATTTCTTGATATGGTTCATCGAGAGCCATATAGTATTTTTAACGCACAAAAAATGAAATATGTCTTCCTTTTAGTGCGACCTCTGGTGCTGCATGGATTTGCTCGAAGTGCTGCTTTATATTTGACCGTTTCATCTATTCAATTTTATCATAGCATATTAGTCATACCGCAGATCCAAATGCAAATTCCTCCGTCCACGCAGGCTGGAATGCGCGGTAATCATCGTCTTTTTTTTCTCTTTCGCCATCATTTCCGTTACGAGATTTGATGCGGATAAAGTAGTAAAATTAAAATTAATTTCTTCACCTTTACAATGACCCAGACGTGCTCGGAAGCCAATGGTTCCCAACCAGACCGACGGGTGACCCGTGAAATTTATCTTCAAAACTAATTTCTTTTTACTTTAAAATGACACGGTATTATGAAGAAATCTTCTTCTTCTTTCGACTTTTCCCCTCAGGGCTTGCCACAGCGAATCAACTTTCTCCATCAAAATTATTATGAAGAAATATCACAAGTATTTTAGAATCAGTTCCAAACTGATTTTTTTTTTTTATAACTCAAAATTATCTGGGATTCATATGGCATCACCAGAAGAGCCATATATGGCTTCCATATATGGGTTCCTGACCCCTGCGATAGATCATATTTAGCATTTCGCTGGATGCAGAATAAATTTGCAAATAGCTTTACTGTATTAATGTTTCCTCATTTTCCTCTGACTTATACAACCGCACTGCAGTTCATGTACATATTGATGTTTTTATCCAACTTCCATATTAAAGAAGAGCCAGACATCGGACCACAAATGCGTGTGTGTGTGTGTGTGTGTGTGTGTGATGAGCCCGACCCAGTGAGGTTTTCTCCGTCGACTCGACAGGCAACAGGAAGACGAACAGCGCCAGCGCGGAGATGACCACACAGGGGATGAGCAGACTGAGGCTGTAGAAGAGCGCTCGTCTCCGCATCACGATGGTGAAGGTGATATCGTGGTATGCCTCGGGACAGCAATCGTAGACCTTCTCATCCCAATGTCCCTGCAACTCTGTGAGTAAAATACACACACACACAAACACACACACCAGTCAGGAATGGACCTTGCACTGTTATCCAGCGATTCATCAAAAGAAGGACATTACTACACACACACACATACATCATATACTGTGTTTATATGTTACATACCGTAATTTACCGGACTATTGGGCGCACCTGAATATAAGCCGCGCTGGTTAAAAATAAAAAATATGTGTATATACTGCTCAAAAAAATAAAGGGAACACTTGAACAACACAATGTAACTCCAAGTCAATCACACTTCTGTGAAATCATAGTGTCCACTCAGGAAGCAACACAGATTCATTTTGACTTGTTTTAAGGACATTACATCAAAGTTGGATCAGCCTGGAGTTTGTTTTTACACTTTAATTTTGAGTGTGATTCCTAATCCGGACCTCCATGGGTTGATACAATTGATTTCAATTGATCATTTTTGTGTGGTTTTGTTGTCAGCACATTCAACTGTGTAAAGAGCAAAGTATTTCATAAGAATATTTCATTCATTTAGATCTAGGATGTGTTTTTTAAGTGTTTCCTTTATTTTTTTGAGCAGTGTATATGTGTACATATATGGGCCGCACTTGTCTATAAGTTGCAAGTGTCTATGTTACAGCATGAGATGTTATACAGAAACTTTTTTTTTTTTACTTTTAATTAAATACATACCGGTAGCATCCAAACAGTGCCTGTAACATAACTGATGAAAATGTATAATTTTATCATATTATTAATAATAAATGACAAGGAAAAGTCCCTGCTTTGTCCTACTCCAGCTATCCATCGCTATCTTTGTCTTTTATGGTAATTTCATTGGTCCGGTGTGACGAGGCTTCATTAGCCCCCCAAAAATCCATAAATTAGTCGCAGCGTTGATTATGCTGCAGTGTTCAAAGCATGTGAAAAAAGTAGCGGCTTATAATCCGGAAATAATGGTATGTTTTTGCTTTATTTTTCCAAGGTGAACCATATGTATGTCCATCCAACATAGGAGTTTTCACACAAATTCAAATATGTAATAAGTGAAACCAATATATACAGTGGTCCCTTAAGATACGAATTTAATTCATTCCAGAAGTGGGTTTGTATGTTGATTTTTTTTCACATCTCCAATGGATTATCCCCACTTAAAATAACGGAAAACAAATTAATTTGTTTACGCCCCTAAAACTCACAAAATAAGGATATTAATTGAGAGAAACTCTGAAAAAGAAGGATATTTGTTATGCAAGGGACCTTAAAAAGAAAAATCATGGTTATTGTAAACTTGCTTTGTTGGTGTCCATGATAATACAAAAAAAAAAAAAAAATAGGCAAAAATATTAATGCACATTCAGAAGATGAGTTGTGTGAGCTCGCTTGGCGTGTACTGCGCTAATTTCATATTTTGATTTTCTCAATCGTATTTATACCATGAAATGTTTTCAAGGATAAAAATTGCTCAAATTGCTTCATACCTTTAGATATTCTTAAATAAAATGATTCGTATCTTAAGGGGGCCATTGTAATTATATTCACTGTTATCTTGTCTCGCATGCCGTAGATATAAAAATGTAAATATTATCATGGGGACAGTGCATTGGTCCCGGATAACCATCGGATGAGGGCATTCATTCAGAGAAGGAAATTAGATTTTAATTTCTTTGGCTTTTTGGGCATTTCGACAGGTTCTTTGACCTTCTCAGTTCAGCGAATAGCTCTGGAAAGGGTGCAACTATATTTTATTTGGTGATATTTAATGAAATATTCATTTCACACAGAGAACTGCTTACGATCCCGCTTTCGGAAGCTGTGAAGCCCTTTTTTTTTTTTCAAAAATTAAATTAATAAAAACATATCTGAGGTCTTTTATGCCGGGAGCGACTGACCGACCCGGCTTTTAATAAGCATCGAAAACGACTTTTTTCAAAGCTGATGTAAAAAGTGAGGTAGGTCGGGTGTTTTCTGACAGGAGGCGCCATTCGGAGAAAATAACATTACAAATTTGATTGATTTATATTAAAATGAAATAAAGCATTTATTTTAAGTATTTTCCTTTCTTATAATATTTCCCATTACGTCATCCCTTATATGTGAGCCACCTCTGCACACCACTGACGTCCGCTTATCGGATGCTCTTACCGACTACATCCCACTCGGGGTTGAAGAAAGTGTCATCGAGTTCAGGATCCTTCAGCTTCAGCTCCAACAGCACGCCGCTGTACGTCCACGACATGAACTTGAGCGTGCAACGTTGTTCGTCAAAGGGGAACCAGCGGAGGTCCATCGCACAGGTGCTCTTCAGAACAGCTAATGGCGATGATAAAACACCCAAAGCCCTCGGTTCACGTAACAACCAAACAGGTAACAGAGCAACGGGGGCTGAATCTTTAAATAGTCAGAAAGTCTAATGGTGCCCGGAGGGTACACTCTTCTTTTATTTATTCATTTAGCTATTTTTGCTTTGGTAAAAGTGTCTGCGAAAAAGTTGAAATTGACCGAGAGGGATGAGAGGCAGCTTTATGCGAAGTTGGTGAAAAATACGGTGATTCGAGCTCTTTCGGGGAGTATTTTTGGAGAAAAGCGGGTGGGGGATCAAAATAAGAGAAACGTCGGTCCATTAGGTGGCGGAGGAGGGAGGGTCTTAGTCAGACCAGATACCGAGTTTGTTTTTAGCCTCGACGTGAAGAAAATAAGAAGCGGCCATCTTGCAGGAAACTCAAGCATCGCCCTACTTCGGTTTGGTAAATAAGACGGGAGCGATATATCAGTGGTAAACACTCTCAGAGCAGGCAAAGGGAAAAAAAAAACAAAACAGATGAGGATCGTGGACTATGCGCGCTGAAATGAATGCGAGACGAAGCCGCTCCGAGTTCATTGGATCGGGTATTTATCGGCATTCATTCAGCGAAAGTCGATTTCAAAGAAGGATCATCCGGAACTGAGTTGATGCGCGGTTTTAAAGCCGACGAAATCGATCGATTCAGAAAAAAATCCAGTCATGTGGACCGGATTTTGTCGCAGTTGCCAAAATTGCCCGAGTGAACCGTGAAACCGTCGTCACCCGACCCGATCGACATGAGGATCCGATTATCTCTGACCCTGGCCGCTTTCGTTTGTCCGAGATGTTTAGATTACAGATCTCACCTGGAGTTATGACGACACATTCCCCCGAGGATTCAAAGTAGATGTCTTGCACGGCGGTTTCCAGCTTTTCACCAATGCTGCGGAAACAGAAGCGCATCAGTGTGCGGGGGTGGAATCGGAATCAGAAAAAACTTTATTTGTCCCCAAGGGGCAATTGGGCGCACATGAAGTACCAGCATCAGATATATGGGTGAATATACATATATAACTGTAGCTACTCGAGTCACTCGAAGACTGGGTTTAAGACGTGAGCCTGATCTGCGAAGATCTTTTTGGCTGTTTTTAAAATGTTGCTGTCATGGAAGCAGGAAAGAAGTCTGAAGGGGTTGGCCGATTATTTTGGAGCGGACCAAGGTGGTGCGCTCCAGCGGTTCTTGTCATGTTGGGATATGGAATGGAACCAGAAGGTGATTGAGAAGGTCAATATGTTCTCAAAGAAGGCGTGGTACGATGTGGTTTTAGTATCTTCGATCTCAAGTATCTGATACAGAACATTACTTCCAATTGGGGATTTTAAATGGGAACACTGGATTGATATGTCTAACGCAGAGTACTTATGTATTTGCTAAATGAGAAAACCGGCGCCTTGATATCTACCTGTTCAACATCATGATGTCCGGCTTCCAAAGGTAGCTTTCGGGTAATCTCAGATTACTCACACCGCCGTAACTGGATTTATCCCACTTGAGTGCAGAATCATTCCAGTACTGTGAGACATGGAAATAAGTTTGATTTATTTCCTTCACAGACGTGACGTCTGACAGGCTGTGAACGCAATTCAACTCCAGGACCTCTTTAGGGAACCAGGCGTTGACAGCGGAACCAGGAATGAGTATAAAAATGACTGTGAAGGGAAAAAAAAAAAAAAAAAATCCCAAGTCGTTGGGAATTAATAACAATGTTTGGGCAAATTCCACGACAATCCACTTGGGCGTTCAGGCACAGCTTCCTTTTATAAAACCAGTTGTTTGGCCGGTTGCAAAAAAAATATCTGCCAGATGAGCTTTGAGCTTTGCGTAAGGGAAAAACGTGTGCTTTTTTGGAAGTAAGTCTTACCATCTCCAGCCAAGCGTTGGTCGTCAGCATCTGCTTGGTCTCATCCTGTCAGAGAGAAACTTATTAAAAGCGCCGACGATCCAAACTATCGTATGCCGACCAATGCGCCGAGCGTAAAAAGTTTTTCTCACCACGTCGATGATCTGGAAGAGTCTGAAGCCCAACTTTACGGTAACGGTATCGTTGTCATTGTGGACGGGTCTTCCAAATTTGTTGTACCCTTTCAGCAAGTCGGAGTAAAGTCTGGCCTCCTCGGGGCTCTGAAGAGACTCTGCAAAAAGACCCGAGACGCCTGTGAGCGCTTCTGCGGCACAGCAAGGAGGTCCAAGCGAGCCTTTCTGCATGGAGTCTCAATGTTTCCTCCAGCTTCAACGGTTTCCGGCTACGTGAATGAAGGAGCGAAAGTTGTATGTCTCTACATCATACCCGGGCATTACTCGCGTAAGGTCAGTTGGAACGTGATTGAAAAAAAAAACATTGATTTCGTTAATGTTATACAAGTGTGTTGCTTTCATTTAAAAAAACTACTTTTTTTTTTTTCACGCACATACATACGGTAATTTCCGGGCTATTAAGCGCACCTCAATATAAGCCTCAACAGCTAGCCGATCGCTATCTTGGGCTTCCTTCCAGCGCACTAAAACCGTCAAAGTCGTCTTCTTCGGTGTCGGAGTTGAACGGACTCAGAATTTCCCGGTCATTTCATCGGTCTGATGTGATGAGGATAAATGTATTAACTCCCCCCGCCTCAAAAAAAGAGTTCATATATTAGCCGCATTGTTGTTTAAGTCAAAAATTACGGTACATCCATCCCTGATGATGAGATGCGTGAACAGAGATGCGAGGGATGCTAGCTGGTTAACCCTTAAAATGTCAGCTCACCCCAAAAAAAGAATAGTTGATGCCGAATGCCAAGTCCTCAACAAGACACGGACCGCTAAATATTTATTCACAGAAGAGGTGAGTACAGATTCCAAATTGGATTGTCGCCACGTGGCCAAACATGGGGGCGGATACAAAAAAGTTGTCTCATGAAGAGCATGCAAGATGCTTTGCTAGCCAATCTTTTTTAGTTTTCAAGGCAAGTTAGGCCATGTCCCGTAAAAATTGCCAGGAAAAATAATCGGTTTTCAGAAGGGGAGTTTATCAAGGAGTGTTTGTTGGACCCAACTTTGAATATTTTCTCTGGCTGGGATGTTCGACACTGCCCAGATACTCATCTTGTTACGAGGGATAACTGCAGACTAAAATCACGTTTACTAATGTGAACAGTCTCAGCGATGAAGTTTAACAAATCCAGATCCACCATCGTAGATGAACCTCTCATCCCTCTCAGCCGCCCTTCCTAAATCCGCTTTAGACATTCAGCCAGATTTTGTCGCACTTGTTCAAGCCCAAGTCAGGCTGGATTTCTCTCATTGAACAAGTAAAAAGAACTGGAAAAAAAAGGAAAAAAATCAAAAGCACTTTTTGCGCTAAGTTGATCAGTTGCATATCTTTAACATACTGCAAAACTCCTTTTTTATTGTTTGTTAAACCTCCTGAAAACACTTACGTAACGATTGTTTTGGTTTTTCCTGTTTATTACTTCTAAAAGAGTACTTTCCCATTTGATCGAAACTATGATTTGGATAAATATTTACGGAATCTGCAGGGGCCAGCACCCAAACTCCATCATGTTGACAAGGGAATTGTTCTAG
Organism: Fistularia commersonii; assembly: GCF_037954325.1. NCBI lineage: Eukaryota > Metazoa > Chordata > Actinopteri > Syngnathiformes > Fistulariidae > Fistularia > Fistularia commersonii. The sequence goes on from NC_141286.1 coordinate 21,745,991, forward strand.
ATCTTGATACTGCCAAAACCAACCTCACAAGGTTAAAATGAGGAATTTGATTTTGTTTGTAGGAGTGTCCATTTCTTGTCCATCTGGGTTGGACAAGATTGTGTTTGTTCTTCCTTCCTTGTACATAGTCGATATTATACTGTCTCAGAGAATTAGAATATTGTGATAAAGTTCTTTATCTTCTGTAATGCAATTACAAAAACAAAAATGTGGTACATTCTGGATTCATTAAAAATCAACTAAAAATCTTTTATTATTTTAATATTGCTGATGATGGCTTACATCTTAAGAAAACTCAAAAATCCTACCTCATAATATTAGAGTATCATGAAAACGTAATTTTTGTTTTACAATTGTATGACAGAAGATAAAGAACTTTATCACAATTTTCTAATTTTCTGAGACAGTCCTGTATATTGTGTCCTGAAACCCTGCGATCGAGAATGTTAAGTTCCATGTACATATGTGCAAAGTATTACTTTCTTGGGCCTTCCCTCGAAACAAGTTGACGATAATGTAAAAATGTGAAAATAACATGATAAATCTAAAAGGAGGCACAAAAAAGGCGGGGTCAGTCACATGAGCATTCCCTTTAAATATGGCACCATAATAACTATAATATTTGAAATATTTCAAATATTTCTGGTACGAATCTGAGGAAGAGCCTATATTTACTCGAAACGCCATGTGAGAAGATATTTTCTGTCAAAAATTATCTCTATTTTTGGAGCACTCTTGGTGTTTTTTTTTTTGTTTGTTTTTTTCCAAACCTCTATCCATTTATCTATCCCTCAATCCCTTACTGGGCCGCTGATGTACGTTTTTTTTTTTCTTTCTTTTTTTTCTATTAATCTGACAACTAAAATCATAATTTAATGCCTTTTACAAAGGGAAATGATTAATATAGAACTGAATAAGTTTATGTCATCATTGGATCAGCCTTCAAACACAGTTCAGGTTTCTCATATGGCCCCTTGTAAGAATTAATTGCCCATCCCTGCTCTAAATGATATGTTAAGTGAATTTGCTATTTAATTTACTATTTCCTTTGACTCATTAAATTTTTTTTTTCCAACCAAAAGTATTAATTATCTCTATTTTTCTCTATTATCTCTATTTTTGGAGCACTCTTGGTGTTTTTTTTTTTTTCCAAACCTCTATCCATTTATCTATCCCTCAATCCCTTACTGGGCAGCTGATGTACATTTTTTTTTCTTTTTTTTTTCTATTAATCTGACAACCAAAATCATAATTTAATAATGCCTTTTACAAAGGGAAATGATTAACATAGAACTGAATAAGTTTATGTCATCATTGGATCAGCCTTCAAACACAGTTCAGGTTTCTCATATGGCCCGTTATAAAAATTAATTGCCCATGACGTGTGAATAAATTTTCTTTGACTCATAAGATTTTTTTTTTCCAACCAAAAGTATTAATGTAAAATATGCGAGGAACTTGCATTTCCCATAATGACCGCAAAGTCTGACCGCCCTCTTTGGGATTTTTTTTTTTTTTTTTTTTTTTCCACGGATGAATGACCTGTGAACTTTCTCGACCAAACTCAGCCATAATTCAATTTTCCCGCGGCTCTGTGTGAGAGGACACAATGTATACCATTGTCCCCGGATTCTCTGTCCAACCAAGCCTGGGATATTTTCTGCCAATATGTTGCTCAAATCATTGTGCAACTGATAAAGGAATGCACGGGGACGAATAAGAGCTCTGTTGTTGTGAGGATATATTTGAACCCAAAATGTTAATTAATGCGCTCACAGTATTATGACACTTTTAAATGCATCATTCGGGCGCACATGTGATATTTCATAACAGGTGATCGTTTGTTTTCCTTTTAGAAATATGAGCCTGTCACACGGTTGCTCCTAATAGTAAATAAAAAAAAAAGTAATTATAATGAAATGATAAAGTACAGAGAGATGTAATATTAATGTGCAGGTGCTCAACCTTGAATTTCAATGATAAAAATTGAGCTACAGGGCAGTTTTATGAGCTAAATAGAACTGATGAAAGTGGTTTGGACCATAAGTGCAATCTCTAAACTTTTATTTTGAAGGGGGAAAAAAATGGAAATGGAAAAAGTGAATATCTGTAAATCTTCACTTAAACTGATTTACTGCACCTACCCTATAATATTCATTTCCTGGTTAAACAAAAAAAAATGCTATTCTATATTGTTTTGACTTACTTTGCCTTTTAAAAATACATGAAAAAATAACAATAACAGTTGTTTAATAATTGCAATTAACTGCGGCTCCGCAAGGAAGTGGAAAAATAGTGGGAAAAGGAAAATCGAAGAGGTTTGGTTTTAAACTTGTACAAAAAATAGCAAAAAATACTCTTATCAATAACATCAACAAATTGACTTCCGAATTAAAATTTTTATTTATTCATTATTGATTTAAATCGGGCACTGGAGTCAGGGGCGCGCCCTGGGTGTTACGACGTATTTGTGATGTGTTCAAGGGGGGAGAAAGTAAAGACTGTAAAACCTCTTGTTAAACAAACAAATTAAAAAAGTAAAAAATAAAATGTAAAAAAAAAATAATATTTTGAAACCGCGAAAAAAGAGAGAGAGAGATGCCTTGCTGACAATTCAACCCAGAAGGTTGCGCTCTGTGACAGCCTACCTTTCACGGCGGAGGCGGCGACTGCGGCCAGCAGCAGGAAGCCGGACGGCTGCATGTCGAACGGAGCTCTTCTGCTGGACTGACCGGATCCTTGAGCAGCGGTGTTGACGACGAGGAGGAGGATGATGAATATAATGAGGTTGGGTGCCTGCTGGCTTATGGAGCAACAGTGTCAAAGCACACCCCTGTAAAGGGTGGGAGGCTGACCTTGGACGTGTTCCCTGAGAAGTGTGTGTGTCTGTGTGTGTGTGCCTCATATGGTACTGATGATGAGGAAAACAGACTTCTTCACAAACTGCCGACATGTCCACACCTTACTGTGCTTCGTTACATTGTCGCTAACCGCACTTGTAGAATAACAAGCACAATTCAAGGTGGAATTAAACCATATTTCCATGCAAACAGTGGTTGTAATAAATCAGTAAATACGGGCCGGTGTCTCCCTGAGCCGGTCCCAAGCATCTGGCGTAAAACTTTTGCCAAAACCAAACATGCAAATCAAACCTAATAACTAGATCATAGAGGATCGGTCGAGGCCCGGGTTAACAATGACCACCATTGGTACCGATGATCTACAGGGAACCAAATGAAACTGGGCTACTGTAGTTATGAACAAAATTGATTTCCCATAACAATGAAGTTATGGGAAAGAGTAGTGGAAACTAGACTGAGATCAGAAGGCAGCATTTGTGAACAGCTGTATGGCTTTATGCCTAGAAAGAGTACTACTGATGCAGTATTTGCGTTGAGAATGCTAATAGAGAAGTACAGAGAAGGTCAGAGCAAGCTGCATTGTGTTTTTGTAGACCAAGAAAAAGCATATGACAGGGTGGCAAGAGAGGAGCTCTGATATTGTATGAGGAAATCTGGAGTGACAGAGAAGTATGTTAGACTGGTGCAGGACATGTATGCCAGCTGTGAGACAGTGGTGCTGTGTAATGCAGGGGAACAAAGAAGTTCAAGGTGGAGGTGGGACTCCATCGGGGATCAGCTCTGAGCCCCTTCTTGTTTGCAGTGGTGATGGACAAGCTGACAGATGAGGTTAGACAGGAATCTCCATGGACCATGATGTTTGCAGATGACATTGCGATCTGTAGTGAGAGCAGAGGACAGGTTGAGGAAATCTAGAGAGATGAAGGTATGCTCTGGAAAAGAGGAATGAAAGTTAGTCGCAGCAAGACAGAAAATATGTGTGTGCATGAGAGGAACTCGGGCGGAACGGCGAGGCGACAGGGAGCGGAGATGAAGAAGCTGGGGGATTTCAGGTACTTGGGGTCAACAGTCCAGAGCAACGGAGAGTGTGGAAAAGAGGCGACGAGACAGGCTCAAGCAGGTCGGAATGGGTGAAGAAAAGTGTCAGGGGTACTATGAGATAGAGGACTTTCAGCCGGAATGAAAGGAAAGGTGTACAAGACAGTGGTGAGACCAGCGATGCTGTATGGACTAGAAACTGTAACAATGACGAAAAGACAGGAGGCAGAACTAGAGGTTGCAGAGATGAAGATGTTGAGGTTCTCTTTGGGAGTGACCAGGATGGATAGGATCAGGAATGAGTCTATCAGAGGAACAGCACATGTTAGATGTTTTGGAGAGAAGGTCAGAGAAGCCAGACTGAGATGGTTCGGTCATGTACAGAGGAGGGATAGTGAATATATTGGTAGACAGATGCTGGAATTGGAGCTGCCAGGCAAGCGGTCTCGGGGAAGACCAAAGAGAAGATTTATGGACGTCGTGAGAGAGGATATAAAGATAGTTGTTGTGAGAGAGGAGGATACAGAGAATAGGGTTAGATGGAGAAGGTTGATTCGCTGTGGCGACCCCTGAAGGGAAAAGCTGAAAGGAGAAGACAAAACAAGAAAACAAATCAATAAATACTTAAGGTGAACACAGTTTCTCTGGTTCTCGACTATTTTTGTATTTGTTGGCTGCAGCCTCCAACCATTGCAATTCAAGTAAAATATATGAATAACATCAAATCCATATGCAGGTTTTTACTTGTATGCTTGGTGCATGATGTGCCGCCTGGAGTGAGGGAACCCACCCCGTCAAGGATGCCTGCGATCCCTGAATGGGAATTCCAGGAATCTTTGTGTTTGCTTTTCCTAGCATTCAGCTCAAGTCACTGCCGTCAACTTACTGAGTGACTCCAGACACTTCTTATTAAATATCTGTCAGAGAAAGAAAGCGTATCCGGACATTTGCATTCGCTGACCCTGGTCTGACCCGCCGCCATGCACCGTGCGCACGTACCAAACTTCTATCTGGCTCTTCTGACGATACGACCATGTTTCCAAACATGACATTTGATTAGGTGTGTTTCTTCTGCTCAGGAAATGACAAAAAAAAAAAAAACAAGAAACGTCTCTGACAGAACCGATGTAAACCCCCCCTGGCCGCGGATCCGGTTATAGACCCACTTGAATGTAAATAGATGTGAAGATCTCATGCAACGAGTTTGGTGTCACATCAGGAAAGTGATAGAAAACAACTATCAAGCAATAACACGCTTGTGTAACATTGGAACTGTTACTTTTTCAAAATGACATTGATTTGTTGTTTCTCAAGCAATGGGAATGTTGAATGAAAACACATGTTCTGTGTTTTCTCCTCCTGGAGATGTAAGAGGACACCATGGAGATATCCTGCATTCGTGTTCACTTCAACAGCTGGTAATTTTCAAGTTGTTACAACATGCTTTTTTTTTTAATGATTTAAAACTGTAATTGCAGGGTTTCTCTAAGGACAGTCGCGCAAATTCCTCTTGCATCTCTGCCAATGCAAAACATCTTCTTCGTCCCACCCTTTCTCTGCTCTCACTACAGATCACAGTGTCATCTGCAAACATCACGGTCCCTCATCTGTCATCCTATCCATTTTTTTTTAAACAAATCCAAAAATCGACGTCATGTATTAGGTCGTTGTATCGCATGAGCTCAGGTTCCTGCTTTCAACAAACCCGGAGGAGTGTGACGAAAACCGTATCACGAGTCAGGCATCTTTGACTATCAAGTCATTATCATGGTCAAAATGCAACTGGATCACATCTACATGACTAATATTCACAATAAGGTTGAGGAAAAAAATGTTTCGAACAGAGATTGATCAAAATATTGGCCGGTATCGTGCTAATCGGTCGATTTATCGATTGAAAACTGGGAGGAACTGTACTCCGCCAATGAATTTGAATTGATTTCTACAATCCAGTCTTTTAAAAAAATAATCTCGAAATCAGCCAAAAAGTTGCTTTTCGAAGGTTTGTGCGAATTGACCAAGGGAGACGGTAAGAACAGAATAACGTTGATAAACTTAACAAAAGAAGAGCTTTAACATTTCATATCTTTAAAAACAAAAAACCAACTTTCCCCACAGGATATGAACTTTTTGACGAACTAAGCAAAATCGGCGCAAGTCGTATTTAAGCAATCAGGAGAGCGGCGCCCGGGGGCAAGAGAAACTGCTTCGTAAGTTTCAAGGCATTATCTTGCGTTTGAGTATTTAGAGAAAACAAAACAAACCCCGAATTCTGGAGGACAATTCAAAAAGTTAATTCACCCCTATAGGGGTTTTCGTTACCAGTCATGAGGCGGTTATCAAATTTTCGTCCGATTTCACCTCCCCTACAGAAACAGAAGACTTTATTTAATACTTTAATACTTTAACCACTTGAGTCCTGCTGGGATTCTTCCTTTTTGGTATTCTCTTGAAAAATGTCCAGCATACTCTTACGCTCCAGGGGTGATTGACAAGAGAGATCATTATTGGATGTGTAGTCCTCCTCCACCGATACGTGGTCTACATCTGAATGTTAAAGGGCCTGGGGGATGTCAGGAAGTCAAGACATCTCCTTTTTTCTTGCCAAAGGATGCAATTGTTCCTTTTCTTTGCAGGTGTTCAACCAATTTTCTATGATCTTGCAAGAGGTCCAATCAGCAGGCGATGGGGTTGGCGGCAGGCGAGGGGGGGCGACGAATCAAACCGAATGACAACCGCGTCTGACTCCTGCGCTTGGCGGGTGTGCTGAAAGTAAATTTATCACCGTGCTTATTAAAAACTCGATTTGTAAAAAGCGACCCCAAGGCGTCGCTCCTGCCAGGAATAATGGAGATTTACGGCCGAAAGGCACTTTCACGTTAATAGGTAGATGGAATGAGTCGCTCCTGATTTTAAACAATAAAACCATTAAAAGGTGAGGCACGTTTATTTATTTATTTATTTATTTATTTATTATTACGCCAATATTTTCTTGAGACCTTGAAAGTTCTCCAACATATTACTGAAAGTAAAAAAAGTAACTAAATTAATGTGACTTTATTATCAGGTTGACCCTCTTCACTATGCATTTTGATGAAAACACTGAGCGGCAGCAAACAAGCAGCTGCGTCAGAGAGCTCATCTACATAATCAATTTCCCAAGGTTGGCGGGAGGATGAAGACGCTGCAGAGCAAAGTCGAACGGCGTACAGAAAGTACAACCACGATAAATAATGTCTAATTAAATGCCGGATGTTTCGAAACGCTTGTGAACAGCCTTTTCATGTGAATTGAGGGAGATTTTTGAAGACTCTGTAAACATAAAAAAAAATAAATTGTAAGACCGAAAGGTTGAGGCCACTGATAACTAGAGGACTCCTAGAGGATATTTGCAGGATAATTAGATGATATTTGCAGGCCTGGTTTATCTCAGAACAATGGATTCACTATGCACTAGCTCATTCCCCTTTTAGTTTATACTGACATTAATGACTAAGTTAACTGCACCGAACACAAGATAAACACACAATACTACCGGTTGTGTCTAGGAAATCTCCAATGTGCATTTTTCTTTCTGCAGAGAGACGGATAGTTTTATAGAATGCTGTGGTCCATGAGAATGTATGTACAAAGTGCAATGAGTGGACTTTAGGACAGGGTTTATTTTATATTTTCAAACCTGGATATGAGAAACAACCCGCCAAAATAGTGAATTTAAATCAGAAGAAACAGACTGTGTAAATGAATACAGGAGAGATTATAATGCGCTTTTAATTGTCCTAAAATGGGGAAATTTCACTTTGCTCAGTAGCGCAGTAGATAGTTAGTTCTTAAAAAATATTAGTTTAACAGTAGCAAAAAAATTAAAAAATATAAACGCTCTAGCAGCAGATTTTGGCAGTGCAAAAGAGTGTCAAAATAAAAAAAAAAGCCATCGAAGAATTCAATGCTTATTTTGTTTTTCCAATTATTCATCTGTATGATTCTTTATGATTTGAAGCAACTTTGCTTTCTTGTCCATTCACGCTTGATCAATAAAGAAAAAAAAACGCTTTCGTCATCATCTGCTGCATTTTGATTGGTAGATTTAGCAGATGGGCGGGGTCAACATGAAAACCCGGAAGTGAATACACGCGATGTAATGTCGCGACGGATCGGTGTTTGTCAAAGTTATATTTCGGTAATATTTCCGCTCGGTTGACCGTGGGACCGATTGTCGCAAACACCGCGGAAAACAATGCAGGCGGTTCGAAAACGACGTGGCGGCGACCCGCCGGCAGAAGAAGAGAGGTTTGTTGACAAATTCGGCTGACGACGTTGTGTTTGAATTTAAAAAAAGGGAAGCTGTCCTATGGGGAGAAAAAGAAAATATTGCCTCCTCGGAAATTCTGGAAATATATATAAATATATGGCGCCAAGACTTGAATTTTATATTTAAACTTGAATTCAAGTTTTTTCTTAAAAAACTTCAGAGGTTTTGAAAACTTCAGAAGTTACTATTGTTACCCAGGGTTTATTGTCTGTTATTGAATATTGAAAGCCCTTTGGTTGAATGAAAATATGGAAATAGAAGCTGAACTTTCTATTATTGCTGAATGGATGTGCTTGGGTGGTGGAAGCTTCAGTTCTGGGCTGGAAATGAAACCGGGTTTGAAAAGTGGTCGTGATTAGATGAATGATTCTTTGTCAGGTATTGTTTGGGTATTTCGAAACACCTCAAGGTTTTTTTTTTCTTTTTTTCCAAATGCAGAATCGTGACTTTGTCAAAATAGATTTTTCTGTTCCCTGTGCAGATCCACAGCTGCAGGGGAACTTTAGAAAGTAGTTTGAATTGGGTTTCAAGCAGAAAACAAAAACCCAATAAACCTGTAATAGAAACATTTATTCGTCATCTTTGAGCTTATCTTGCACAACCATAAATTTGGGATCAACCTTTTTCTGAAATATTATATAAATATTAAGTTTTTCAGAGGAAAATTTTCCTCTGAGAAATTAAAAAGCAATTAAGCAATTAAAAAAAAAAATCAGAGTTCCTTGTCACATCTTGCTTATTTTCATGCCATTATGAGATGAGAGCAACTTTACTAATCCCGAAGGAAATTGTTGTGCCAGAGTTTCAAGTAAAAACATAACAGTGATAATAGTGGAAAGGGGGAAGAATAAGAAATATAATGAAAAATAAATCGTCTTAGCTGTTAGCAGTAACTACAAAGATAGAAGATTCCCTGCGGCTGAGGGAAGAGGAATTACTAATTTCATACATTTTTTAAAAACATTTCAGTAACTTCTCCCTGGTATATAGGTAATCAATTACTAATTTTTGTATTTATCTATTTTGTCAGGCAAAGTCTTACAAAGGTTGGTCATTTCACACCATACTCCAATAATACTTGCTGATTTAGGATAGTTCAGCAAATTAGCAAACAAACAAAACACTCCACCCTGCCCTCCCACAGTAGCAAAGCTTAGTCAGAAAAAACAAAAAAAAAACCTTGCCTAATTAATATTCATTAATTTCCTTTTTATTAATATTCATCAGCCTTACTCTCACACACACACAAAGCACAAAAATCACACATGGATCCAAACGCAAATGAACAGGTAGCAGTATTTAATGACAAATCAAGTATACTGTATGACACCTCCCTACAACTACACCCATATGTCAATTGGTACATATTTTTATGCATTTTAATTTTTTGGCCTGATGTGCTTTCATCAAAATGTGTGTCGAGCAGCACTCCTGGGTTCCACGAAATTGCACCACAGAAGAAAAGGCAGTATTTCCACGTGGATTTGTGGTTTTGTCTCACTCTACAGAACTGGATACTAGATTTTGGCAGGCCCATTGTCATGGTAAGGAGACATTGGAGGAAAATAAAAAATGAAATAAAATAAAATGTAAAAATAAATAAATAAATCACAATTTCAAGTTTGAATAGTTGCAAAAATGGCAGAAAAGAAGATTAAAAAAAATATATCCATTGTCCTGATGTGTTCAGATAGTCCTTCCATTGGAATGGTTCCCCCTGAACAAGCCCAGTGCTGGAGACTATTTCCACATGGCCTACAACGTGATCACACCATTCCTCATGCTCAAGGTGAGTGCTTTCACCAGTCTTATTATTCTTGAGAAAAAAAAAAAACGAAAAAAAAAAACACTGATCGAAATACATAATAGCAATTCAGATTAGCCCCCCAGGACATCAGCACTGACAAAAAAAAAAAATCTCTCATGTCGACATGACGACCTGCAAAATGTGTTAACTAGCAAACTGGAACATGAGCAAACCCATATTTTCAAGCAACGGTGAAATTAAAATTTATTTTTACTTTTTTGCACATCTATACACGTTTGGATAAACGGGTGTATTGCTCCATTGATAAAATCCTGTCAGTGACTTTGGCTTGTTAGAGTCAGAAATGTTATCAACTACACCTGCTGCTTGAAAATGGACAGAAGACCACAGACAGAAAGACTCAAACTTTCAGCTTTTGAAGGTTGTTTTCTTTCTTTGCACCAAACAAACTGATGTGATCTTATTTTAGATGACTGTAATAGAACGGTACACTGCCTGCAGCGGAGATGTTCAATTTGTCGCACTACTTTCGGACAGGGGTCCCTAACCCCCCTCCTCAGAGCTACTTTTACGAAAAGGAAAATAGCCAACAGCTTCTCATATTCTGTGAGATTTATTCTGCTACCTTATTGCAAACAAACTCATCGAGCTTGTTTTGCCATAACATTTAAAAAAAAATGTCGGCATCCACATCATTTTGTTTTAAAAACATCATAAACATTGATTTCAATTGCATGTGTATTTTGTCTCCCTGTATGCAGACATTCTTGTGCATCTCAAACAATTCAAATTTAAATCCGAATGCTTTCAAAACAAAATAATTCAATGAGAAGTACAGATTATTCATTTGGCCTTTTTTCATATCACTTTTCATATCATTCACTTGGACAGTTGCGTGTGTGACATATTCAGTATTTTCTTTCCAAGTTAGTGAGATACCCGGCTCTGTGTGGAGTAAACAAGAGGTGTGTGTTATAGTATATCCTCTTAGGTCATGTAGAAGGTTAAAGTTCATATACTAAATTCATCTGTTAGTCTGACTGAACTTTGATTCTGATCAGAAAAGGCCAACTAACAGAGGTTATGTTGACCCAAACAAAGCAGACATTTCCAGAGCTGACTGTTGGAGATTTTGCTTTTGAAGACTTTATAGCTTCATCAAAAAATTCAGCAGTCAGTCTGAAGTCTCAGTTTTCTCAACATCCATGAAAGGGTTGGCCATAAATGTTTCTCAAAGTCACTGGATCTGTCTGCAAGACATGACCAGAGGTCAATGCACTAGGAATTATTAAAAGCACTGTCTGCACCTTTGTGACTTTCCTACATCTTTGTGACAGCGGGGAATTGCTGAAATCTTTGGTTCACCTGCAGAATGTAAGACAACAGTTCTGGAGTGAACACCTTGTTAGCAATGCTCATATCACCCTTTTTTATTTTTGCTTCGTAACTTTCGCTTGTGGTGGTTAATTTTCTCAGTTGACAGGAAAGCAAGTTCAAGTAGCCGCTTTGCATCCTCCCTTGTTTCCAAAAAAAAAAAACCCCTTGATTTTACCCAGCAAAGAGAGGAAGCTCTTTAGCATCTTACCCCGACTCAACCATCTGACCTCAGCGTGTAGGACGAGATCCCCATACTCTGCAGTGCATTCCTCCAGGAACCGCTGGAGCATCCGGTGTCGCTCTCCCGTGGCTCGAACTGGAACTGACATAGTGCAATCCCACAACCGCTGCGCGTAGAGGCAAAAGTCCCTAACGTGAGGAAGCAAGACAACAATTAATCTTCTGAGGTTACAAAAATTTTTGACAGAAATGATGCAATCGAATTAACATGAACAACCAGCGATAGCCAACAATGATCGGCTGTCAGCTGCAATCAGAAACAGAGCTGGAAACTTTTTAGGGTGCAGTCTTCTTACTGACTCAACACCATGTTATGCCAAACGCAAGCTTTTACAGAGAGACAAGGAGAGAAAGAACATGTAAACATTTGTCAGCTAGTTAATAATTCCTTCTTATGTATATTAGTATGTTCTTCACTTACACAGATCATCAATATAGGTGATGACAGACTGGACGATAAGACAGGTAAAGCACATGGAGCACAGTTGCTAATACAACAGCATCTTGCACAGGAATGGTAAGACATGTCGCACTGTTGTGAACACTACAAGGACATTCCAATTTTTCCCCTACATTTTCCTGGTGGTAAAAAACAGTTCAACCATATCGGAAAGTCAGGGTCGGCTCTCCCCAGTGACAACCTGTCATCGGCTGTGCTTCTTCAGGTGCGACACCAGCTCTTCCAAAGGGGTGATATTTCTACAAAATAACCCTTCAGAGCATTTGAAGTGTCAACTGCCATGGTTATAATTTCGAGTGAGAGGAAGGTCAAAAAATTCTTTTTTTGAGTAAAAGTAAGCTGAAAACAGCTTGCTGGTTGGAGTCGACACACTGGATTGAAAACAATTTGCACCTGTTCATGTCAGACTCCAGCTGTTTTTGACGCATGCGCAAACAAGGTCCAGCTGTTTTAACGCATGCGCAGACACTCCTCGCCGCAGTATTACCGTCAAGTTGAACGTCTGCCGGAACAAAAAAAATAAAATAAATGTCGCTTAACTTTTATGGTCCACGAATAACGTTTCTGCCACAGCGGTCACGGCCCCGTTTCTAATTCCGCTCTCGTGATTTTGTCATTTTCAGGGCCGTCGTCTTGTCGTTTTTTTTGGATCAGAAAAGTCCAGTGAAAAATCGCTGTGGCCTTCGGTGAAATGGCACTTAACACCTTTTACCAAACACACACACACACTTCTCGATTCTTTTCGCGAAAAACCAAATTCTGTTTCTTCCCTTTTTGTGAAAATAGTAAGTTTTTAGTGTTTCACTGGTCTGCCCATCTCACAATGCTCACTAATCAAGGTTGACAGCGGCGCATCTGATTGATTGACAGCTAATTGACAAATCATTACTTTGTTTGGGAAGGAGGGGCGGGACATTGGTGATTTTGATTGGCTGGGAGGCTGCTGGGGGGACCAATCAAGTGAGTGATTTTTGCACAGACAACCACGTGGTTTTGGAAAGGAGGTAAACAAGAGACTGTGTGCAGGGAGCAAGGTGGAGCCCAGAAGATGTGCTTTCAAGGGAGAATTCATGATATTGGGTGTTTTGAGTGCTTTCTGAATGAACTGCAGAAGCATTTAAATTAATGACAAAGCCATGGAAACACATATCCACTATATTCAAACTCTGCAAGTACAGAGCAATTTATAACGCACCGTTTTTTCCAAACCAAGGTGCAAAGTGTTTCTGGTTGACTGATACAAGAATTGCTGATGCGTAAAATCACGTAATCATTTAACTGAATTTAGAAATAATTCGCCGAATAAATGCAAATTCCTCTTCATTTCCAGCCAGCGCTGTTCATAAGTTGATGAAAAAACAAGTGATAGATTTCTCCAATCTACTGCTTCTTGTTCCTGTTCCAATCGTGTAACCTGATGTTATAGTAGCAGAATTAGGTCGGACGATAGGATCCTCGAGCCTATTTGCAAAAGTGTAATTTTTCATTGAGAGTAAAGCCAGTCTATCCAATCAAATCGTAAGCGGGTGCAGCGTTTTCATCCCCGTATGTAGGATGAAGTCCCTCCGGCAAAATGTGGCACTTTTTATTTAATATCTATTGGGGGGGGACTTATGTACCCTGATCAACAGACAAAACATATTTGGTCTGCAGCTTGGCAGTTTTTATTCATATTCTAATTGAGAATGGACAGACGAATTAAGATCAGACACATTTAATTAACATTTTTTTCTACAGTCCTCCATGCTCTGGCCTTCTGATGTTCTGGCATCATTTGAAAGATGAACCTCCTCAGATCCACTGATCCGAGCCAAGCCTTTCCATTATCCATCGCACAACAAAAAAAAACAAAAAAAACAAACAAAACTTGATAAAGATGTATCTAACCACGTACCAAATAGAAAAATGTAAAAATGTAAAGCTTTTACAGTTTTATAGCCAGACCGCTTCGGGGGAGGTGGGTGGCTAAAGCCCATTTAATTTGTTAATTCCACATCATCGAGCTCATTGAAAATGACTCAGTCTCTCTAAGCTAATGCCATACTCGTAAAAACACATTAAAACCAACTGATGGAACTTTGTACACTTGTCAAGACAAGTTGTGTTCGAAATAGAAAAAGAAATCACGCCTAGTTTTGAGATTCCATTTCAACCGATGTGATACCCAGAGGGAGATAACTGCGATCGAGGAGGACTCTATCTATGGCGCTTGTTCAGCTGTGCTGAGAGATCCATGGGACCCCGGATGGGATTCCCGCATCCCGTGTCGACGCCGCATTCTATAGAAACCTGAAAGGACCATATGGATGCGTGTCTGTTCGTGTTTGTCACCGCTTCCCTCCAGCTGATCGAGCGCAGTCCCAGGGCGCCGCCCCGCTCGGCAGCCTACCTCTGCATCATCACTTTGGTCATGGGCGCGAGCATCCACCTGGTGGGAGATTCCATCAACCACCGGCTCATCCTGAGCGGTTACCAGCTCCACCTGTCTGTGCGAGAGAATCCAATCATCAAAGATCTTCAACCCGCTTCTCTGGTAGGAACCTCATTTCTTTTGTTTCTGGCTGCTTCAGTTACCGCTCCACCCTTTTGTCAGACTTGGGATTTTTTTTGTTTAAAAACAGCTGTTCTGTCAGATATCTCAGGGATGCATGTGAATGAAACATCCCCCAACGGAGAAGGAGCTCCAGAAGGTTGATCCCTTCGGGTCTCGGTCAGTCCTTCTTTACCAAAAAGACAAAACCAGATTTTCTAGTATGCACAATTCGCTGACAGGTGCAGGCTGCCTTGACAAAGAGGTCAAGACGGACTGCTGGGAGTTGTCCTTCATCGTCTTCCTTCGAACCCCCGAGAGAATCTCGTATCGTCTCGCAAATCAGGCGTTCAGTGCGTTCTTTTCCCAAATCCATCGTTTCAATGGCGTCTTGTTTTCGTTCCATGCCCTGCCCTCATTTTCATCAAATCCTGTGATATCACCGGCTGAGGGAAATCCTTTATTTATGTATTTTTTTTTCCGCACTACTTTCGCTTGAAAACTCGAGCCGTAGCTCAAACACCGCACGTCTCGGAGCTCGAGTGCGGGAGAAAATAAACACATCAAACTGTTTCTGTCTCTCCAGAATTTAATCCGTCATGATTAGACAAGCTACAATTAAGCAAATATTAGCCGTTGCCGAATTCTGTTATTTGCCTCTTTTCAAAGGAGCCAAAACAATCCGTCTCGCTAAAGCCGTGAACTACACAGGAGTCAACCCGGTGTTCTCGCCGTTTCATTTTTTTAAAGTTTTACCGTCAGAATTTTAACTGCTCTTGTGTTGATCTTTCGCAAATCCCCATTGATCCGATTTTCCCTCCACGCCCGGCGGCCCAAAACCCAAACACGCCGCCTTGCAGAATCAAAAACACCGAAGTCCGTCGTACTCCTTTATCGCCTGCTGGATGTGCCCTTTTAAGCTCCTTTCAATTACAAAACAAATATTGGGAATCCCAGACTAATGCTCGTGTATTCACAATTTGTAAGATAAGTAATCAATTTACATTTCATTATAGATAAAATTGAAAATCAAAATAATTTTTTCACCTGTCCTTGTTTATCAGAATGGAGCCGTCCTTGTTTTTAGCTAACCCCCTTTTGAATGGGGACGGGATACATCCCATCACTGGGTGACATCCGTTCCCCATTTGGGGGGGTTTGAAAGGTCGGGCTCCGCCGCCGCCGCCTAGAGTCGGTGTCGCAGAAGCAGCAGGTGGCACTGTTGCTCAAGGATCCAGGAAGAGCCGCTCGCTCGCTCGACCCCCGCTCTGCACACTGTGGAGCCCGACCTGATAATAACGAGATTAACGTCCAAAAACGACGATTCCAACTTCCCGCTCTCTTCCCCTCACAGATCGATTCCTTCGAGCTGCTCTATTTTTACGACGAGCACCTGGGGCATTTGATGTGGTATGTAATGGTGGCGGGGGTTGATTTTCTGCACACACACACATACACAAACACAAGGCAGAGTGGAGGTTTTGCACACTTAAGATGATTGTAGTAACCCAGTTGTTATTCCTAGGACTCGATAAATCTAGTGGTGTTGACTTTTTCCAGACGGTTACCCCCCTGGTCCATGTTGTGTTGTTTCCACGATAACCTTCATCGACTTTTATGGATTTTTGTCCTTAAATCTGGTCACGGCAACTGGATTTGGTCTTTTCTTGAAAATGTTTCACCTCCCAGAGGCTCCGTCAGTTCCGATAGAATGTGAGGAGTTTTCGGTGTACCTCAGCATGGCGTACGCCGCCGTGCGGAGGTCTGTACCCATACACACACACACACACACACACACACACACACACACACACACACACACACACACACACACACTCACACGCATGCCAGACCCGTCTGAACCCTGCAAACTGAAAAAAAAAGATCTATAACACCCGATTCCAAGCAAACTAATGGGTTCGCCCACACTTTTTTGGCTTCTGAGCTATTTTTAAAATGACCAAGTCAAAATGATCCACCACCAATAAAATGCTAAACAAACATTATTTTATCTTCCGTAATTTCCGGACTATTGCGGGCACGTGAATATAAGCCGCACCGGCTTGCTGATCGCTATCTTCATCGTCCACCTGCGCACTAAAACCGTTAAAGTCATTGGTCCGATGTGACGAGGCTGAATGATTTGGCGTCATGAAGCTCGATAGCCCCCCACCCCCCCCAAAAAAAATCCATAAATCAGCCGCATCATTTTTTAAGTCATAAGGTTCAAAGCGTGTGGAAAAAAGTAGTAAACGGCAATTGTACTCTATGTTTAAATATATTGTTGACTTTGCACAGCAGCATGAACATACATTTCGGTACATTTTTAGCCCATTACCACACCCTGATGACATCTTTCCCCGAAAAGAGTTGTCCATTGTTGCATATTCCGGAAAGCCCAGCCTCAAACAGACTTCCAAATGATCACCAGTCACGGTGGAACGGTATTTGGATCAGAAAAGCTGTACTGTATGTCAGTCAAGTGTCAAAGTGGAGATGGATGACAAGCTCACAGCTATATTTTTATTTTTTTTTTTTTGAATGACACGCCGTCTACTCACCCTACCTGTACTGTTGTGTAGTCTGTGGCTCGTGGTTCCTTTGCAATTGACCAGTAA
Organism: Fistularia commersonii; assembly: GCF_037954325.1. Taxonomy (NCBI): domain Eukaryota; kingdom Metazoa; phylum Chordata; class Actinopteri; order Syngnathiformes; family Fistulariidae; genus Fistularia; species Fistularia commersonii. The sequence continues at coordinate 21,763,195 of NC_141286.1, forward strand.
ACAGTGATAGAAGTGTTGAGCGCAATCTTCATATTAGCTTCACAATTAGCTGTTCATATCGTAACTCATGTGATTTCCTATAATTCGTCCCGCTGTACGAAGTATCTTCGTACCCAAACGACTGACACATTAGCATAAAAACCCCATGTAGTGTACTTTCTGTAAAACAGCTCACTTATCAACATTACAAACCCTCTTAACTTGGACCAACAACCAACCCAAACCGTTAAACACCATATTCAAACCGAAGAAACGTCTTGGATGGGAATTGAAAAATCTTCAAGTGCAGTTGCCACGACATGATTTGACAACAATTAACCTGGATGACTTGGACGACGCTTTTATGGATTTTTTTTCTGCACATTTACTGAAGCCAAAAAACAAAAAGATAGAAGATAAACTTCTATACCTGCATGAAGTTATTAACCTGTACTGTAGCCAGTAATGGCTGACACTGGACGTGTGTAAATACATCTTGCTATATTATTCAGGGCTTTTTCTTTAAACCTTGTGAATAAAAAATCAAAGCATTCCCCGGTAAACGTCTTCCGATTTAAAATAATATTGCATAAGCCCCGGAAGAGTGTGCGGTTGTTTGTGTGTGGCCTGGATATCAATAGAGACGGCTCTTTTTCACGCCGCCTAATTCAATATCGAGGGTGAACTTGCGAGCCTAACAGCGCACACACACACCCATTCCCACACCGAGGCCTTCGGTGAAATTTTGCAACATCCCACTCTGAAAAGCAACCCATGTCAAACAGCTTGGACCATCCGAATTAATAAGAGCTCTTTCCCCTCTCTGTTCAGGTACATACCTTTCTTCATCATCCTCCTCATCTACTTTACCGGATGCTTCACCGAGGCCGCGGACCGGAGGAAAATTCCCATCTCCGGGTGGTTGTTGCTCGGACCCAGTTCACTCTATTACTGGTGAGTCGCCTGGTGAGTCACCGTCCGAACTGGTCTGATCGGTGGCTTTGCAAACTGATTCATTTGAATCAAATACAACGCAACTCTTAAATTCTGAGAAAAGTTACATTACATTACATTACATTTGGCAGACGCTTTTATCCAAAGGACATAGGGACTGCAAATACACTTGCAAATACACAATGCACAGGAAATATACAGAACAGTAAGCTTGGGTTAGTGAGTTTTTTTTTTTTTTTTTGACAAGACATACACAAACGTACACACACACACACTGCATAGCCTAACTTGCTGCCTAACCTGATCTGGGGCATCAGCGCAGTAGAAAAGTCCTGAAAGAGAACAGTTTTTACCTGTTTCTTGAAGGTTGAGATAGATGATGCTAGTCTTGTTGCTTCTGGAAGTTTGTTCCACCACTGAGGTAGTAGAACTGAGAACAGTTTTGCCTGAAATCGCTCAGAGTTCTGCAAAGTTCTGCAAAGAAAAAGTATTTCTTTTCTTTAAAAGAGCTTAACATGTCTGTTTCACTTATTCCTACAAGGTACCTGGTCACCGAGGGACAAATCACTGAAATTTTTCTGCTCGCCTTGCTGGCTATGGTCGCCATGGTGATTCATCAACGGCACAAAGGCCTCGGTCCAGACAGCAACGGGCTTTTCCTGCTGGGGAGTTTCGGCGTAGCGGCGCTGCTGGTCGCTCTGTGGGTGGTCTTTCTATGGAGCGACCCGGTGCTGCGCAACAAATACCCAGGGTTTCTGTACGTGCCCGAGCCTTGGTCCTACTACACCTTACACATCAAGGCGAAACACTGAGTTGTTTCCCAGCGCCTCGGTAACAGCGACGGCAACTTACACAAACTGAATCCGAATACTGTCGTCTGCAGAGCTCCTGTTGCGAACAAAAAGAAAAGTATTTTATTTGTTGTCATCCTGCACCAATGTCATATTAAGGTTAGTTGAACTTCATTGATCCCCATTGGGGAAATTCTCTGGTCACAGCAGCGTAACAGTTATAAGTGTCAAAAAATATGAATATAAATAGAGGGACAATTAGTAAAAAAAAAAAAAATTAAAAAAAGAGATCCTCAAATAAACAGACAGCAGAGAGAACAACAGAATGGGAAAAAGGAAAATAAAAAAAAAAAGACAGTAAGGGAGAGAAAATAGTCAACCAAAACTAAACGACAACACAGAGCGACAAAGCAATGACAAGAATAAAATAAACAAAAATAGGCAGGATGCCGACTTTTTCAGGTACTTTTTGGTCACCGTCCGCGTGGTTTGAAATTCCAGCGCACAGACGACTGGACATCTCGCGATAAGTCGGGTTCTTTCACATTTACAGACACAATTTTTTATCATTTACATGAAGAGCTTCCATCGGCAGTATTAAAAAAAAAAAGTCTGAAATTATGTCAAGTTCAGAGTCAAATATCAGCTTGGAGTAGCCATGTTATTTTTCATTTTATTTTTTATTTTTTCTGTGAAATACTGAATATCAAGTTGTGTTTTACTGTCATTTGGTTACTGGTAACTGGTTCCATGGTGTCACCAGTCTTAATAAAAAGGGTTTAACCTGAGACCGTCCCGGTTTCCTCACTTTGTGGGAAATGCCGGGGTTAAAGGGGAAGGACAGAGTATCACGGCGTATCCGGTATCTCCGTTGCCATAGCAACGCCTATCAAATTACATCGAAGGAACATTTGGACTTTAAACCCAGGTGGGGACTCGGGCGACGGAGACGACGTCAGTTCTTCCTGGAAGGGATCTAAGGCACCACAAAATGGTAAGAACAACAAACAAATGACAGATAATTGTTATTTTCAGACACCATTCAAAAATATAAAAATACATATTTCGATGTGTCCTGTGATTGTCCTCCCGCAGGCGAAATTCTTCACACCAGCTCAAATAAGTGGTAAGATAAACACTGCCTGTCTCGGTGATCGGCGGACATTAGAAGAGCACTGAATAAATAAACTCAGCGACGTTATAGTTATATTTCACACAGCATTGGATTGTGTCTTATGAATAATAATACAGGAAAAGTTTCGGAGACAATCCGGATCACGGTCTTAATTCTTCCTGGCCGTAAATGCCGGTTTATTAGCAAGCTGACGTTTGATGTTACAAGGTACGAAAAACAAAGGTTTCTCCAACGTCCCCTGCAGAATTCAAGGAGTGCTTCTCCTTGTATGACAAGAAACGCAAGGGGAAGATTGACGCGGGGGACCTAATCACGGTGATGCGTTGCTTGGGAACAAGCCCAACGTACGGCGAGATCGACAGACACCTACAGGTTCACAAAACCGGTACGGACGTTTCGGTCTTTTTTCGCTTTTGAAGTCGTCGGCATCGATTATGAATGACTGCGGCGGCTTGAAACACAACTACGTGATCGTCGATCCCATTTTTAGCTGATGAAATTTCGCCCCCCGTCCAGAGAAAAACAGCGAGCTGGACTTCTCTACGTTCCTGACCATGTTGCACAGGCAGATGCAGCAAGAAGATCCGAAGGCCGAAATCCTGGAGGCCTTCAGGATGACGGACAAGCAGAAGAAAGGATACATCCAGGCGTCCGAGCTGCGGGCCAAGCTCACCATGTTGGGGGAGAAGCTCACCAACAAAGAAGGTAACAGTCGAGCGAGAAGATGAATCTGCAGATTGAGCAAGCATGAGATACTTCAGATGAATAAGCAGAACCTCGGTGAAGTCGGTGGTAAGGGATGCCGGGACACGAAAACTGGAGCCAAGCTGAAGAAGGCGCGAGTGAAGATGTTGGCAGGTTAGCACCTCCTACCAGATTGTAGCTCCAGCGGAGGCGAAAAAAATGCAATGTGAGCGTATATGCAGATGATTCCTCCTGGGACGCTCCACCAAACCACTCCCACCCCAACTACCGCTTTTTCCATCTCAAATCCAGCTGATCATTCGGACAGATTCGGTCTTGGACGGATCCCCTCTCCGCTTAGTCTCCTCCGGGGAACCCCAATGAACCTCAGCTGAACGTTGACTGAATCAAATCAGTAACCTTCATAACCTTCTAAGCACTCCTATTTGGGGATGCCGTTTTTGTGGGCTTTAGGAAATGTGGTTAATTTGCGACAAAAGTCAAGAAAAATGACATTTCACTCCGATAATTGCGAACACTCTCAAGGGTGTTTTCACTTTCAATCCAAAAAAAACAAATTGCGTTGCCCTCGATTCAACCTTTCTTGGCGAAACTAAAAACCCGGCTGACTGAGATTCTTGACAGATACGGAAGTTTGGGAATTGAGCAGCTGGACGCCCCCGTCCTCCCACGGCCAGAAATCCAAACTGTGCTGGCCCGAATATTCACGGTATTTGGTGAAGAGCACAGAGTTTTGCAGCCAACGTAGCAGAAGCGGAGGAGAGAGTATACATCCAACAGCTATTGCACACACAGATGACTTATCACTTCAGAAGCTGCGGTCTGAAGGGTGTAGCAAAAAAAAACCAAACAAATTTATTCGTTAATTCGGCTCGAGGTTGGGTTCGCCTGTCAATCGTAAGACTCTCATCTATCGACACATTCTTATGATTTTAGGGAACGTTTTTTTTATGAATGGCCGTCATGGAATGCGACATGTGTTGAACACAACAGTCACGCTCTCTGTCCGCCGCTCGCCGTTATCTGACCCAAATAACTGTCAGCCTGACGACCGGGGCTGCAGACTGTCAGGCTCTGTGCTGGAATAAAACGCTCATTGACACCAGCTGGACTCCTTAAAACAGAAGTCATAGAACTTGTCAAAATGACTAAAAGCCCTTTTTGATTCCTGACGACTTTCCTTCTCTGATATCCCTTGGCTATTTTTAGCATTTGCCAATCGAGACCCCCCCCCCCCCCCCCCCCGCAATCCCCCCAACGCTCAATCGATCGGTTTGGGCTTGTTGGTTTGGTATCTCCAGGGGTCGAGGGAATATTGATCTTTTCGAAGTGGCAGTGGGGTGCTTCTCAGTTGAATTCCTCCTGTATAAATACCCGGCAAAAGCTTAAGGTGTTTTCATCATATGGTTTTGTTATTGGAGTTAGCGAGCCAAATGCTAATGTAGCATTCTGAAATACTTTTACGTGTAGCGTTTGAACTGTAGCGTCCTGCCTCTTACATATGTCATATAATGTTGTGTTAATCACAAACTCAGCTGATCAAATCAGAATCTTACTCACCAGTTGGAAGTAAAAATGCAGCCTCAGGGGGGCACGGGGCCAGTGTCTTCCCCTGAGCCGGTCCCAAGCCTGGTTAAATCCAGAGGGTTGCGTCAGGAAGGGCATCCGTTGTAAACCAAACATGCAAATTGAACCTAAGCAGAGGTGATGGACGGGCTGACAGATGAGGTTAGACAGAAATCTCCATGGACCATGATGTTTGCAGATGACATTGTGATCTGTTGTGAGAGGGAGCAGGGAACAGGTTGAGGAACATCTAGAGAGGTGAAGGTATGCTCTGGAAAGGAGAGGAATGAAAGTTAGTTGTAGCAAGACAGAATATATGTGTGTGAATGAGAGGAGCCTGGGTGGAACGGTGAGGCTACAGGGAGTGGAGATCCAGAAGTTGGAGGATTTCAACGACTTAGGGTCAACAGTCCAGAGAAATGGAGACTGTCGAAAAGAGGTGAAGAGACGGGTTCAAGCAGGTTGGAATGGGTGGAGAAAAGTGTCAGCGGTACTATGAGATAGAAGGAAAGGTGTACAAGACAGTGGTGAGACCAGCGATGCTGTATGGCCAAGAAACAGGGACAATGACAAAAAGACAGGATGAAGACATACAAGGGAAAGAGTGGTGGAAACTAGACTGAGAAAAGAAGTCAGCATTTGTTAACAGCAGTATGGCTTCATGCAGAGAAAAAGGACTACAGATGCAGTATTTGCTTTGAGAATGCTAATTGAGAAGTATAGAGAAGGTCAGAGGGAGCTGCATTGCACTTTTGTAGACCTAGAAAAAGCATACGACAGGGTTCTTAGAGAAGAACTCTGGTATTGTATAAGGAAGTCTGGAGTGGCAAAGAGGTATGATGGATTGGAGCAGGACATGTATGCTAGCTGTAAGACAGTGGTGAGGTGTGCTGTATGTGTAACAGAGAAGTTCAAGGTGGAGGTGGGACTTCATCAGGGATCAGCTCTGAACCCCTTCTTGTTTGCAGTGAGCTGGAGGTCGCAGAGATGGAGATGCTAAGGTTCTCTTTGGGAGTGACGAGGATGGATAGGATCAGGAATGAGTCCATCAGAGGGACAGCACATGTCAGATGTTTTGGAGAGAAGGTCAGAGAGGCCAGACTGAGATGGTTGGGTCAAGTAAAGAGGAGGGTTATTGAATATATTGGTAGATGGATGCTGGGGTTGGAGGTGCCAGGCAGGAGGTCCAGAGAAAGACCAAAGATAAGATTTATGGATTTAGTGAAAGAGGGTATGAAGTTAGTTGGTGTGAGAGAGGAGGATACAGAGAATATGGTTAGATGGAGAAGGGAAAGAAGAAGACTCTCCAGTTGCAAGTAAAATCCATTTTTTTTTTCTAGAAACAAATGGGAAAGAGCAACTGTCATGGAAGTGAGTACAAACAGTACCAAAGTATTGTGATTTAGGTACACCAATGCTGGGAAGAAGAAAACGGAAGTTAGAAAGAGGCATTGAGAGTGGAAGATTTGGAGATTTATACATATTAAGACCTACTTTTTCATCTCAAAGGAATTATCAAGGGTGTCAACATCATCTTTGACAGCTTGGCTGTTTTTCGCCTTTTTTGACTACGTTTTTTTTTCAGTTTCTCTCCATTTTGCCTTCATTTTTCTGGCCGTTGGACATTCCCTCACCTCCTGGACATAAACTAATGATTAAATTCACCTATGAGGAACCGCGCCGTCTCTGCTCTGGTCCGTATCAGCCGTTTTCTATTCGCTGAGGCAAAGTGGCGTGCCAGTGGGGGCGGCGGAGAAATGCCGCAGAGACAGTGGAGCCACTATTATGGAAACAGACATATACTTGTCCAGCCTGTCGGCGCCGGAGCTGTTACGCCAAAAATGGCAGACCAATTTTTTTTTTTGGGTGGGGGGGGGATTTATTTTCAGATTTGGAGGCTCCAGTTATGATTGGCAGTCAAATCAAAATTTCTAATGATAGTATACATTTTAAATATGAGCCAATTGGGGTTCAACGCACCCAAAACAAGCTCAAAAATGAATGTTTATTAGATGTGATGGTTGTTTGTATCATACTCATACACATATTATACAGCAGACAGGCATCAAGGGAATTTCTATATCGCAAAGTCGTGCTTAGAATGGCAAAACTCTTTTCTTGTTTACTTGAGATGTTATTTTAGAGAAGAAATAGCCAGTAATATTGATTGGAGGTTACTTGACCTCCAGTGTATGTTCGCACATGCTCAATGCGAAGTTCGCGTAAACTCTCAACAGGACAAAATCCAGAAGTGTGATGGTGTCGGACGACCGAGGTGTGTATTAACACCTCTCTTTTTCTCCCTCCCGCCCAGTGGATGAGCTGTTCCGAGAGGCTAAGGTCAAGCCCGACGGTACCATCAACTATGAAGAGTTTGCGCACATGGTGACCCTGCCACCCATCGACTACTGAAGAAAAAAAAGCACCCCTGAGACTGAGGGCCGGCTTTGACACTGAAGTGTTTTTACTTGGAACTTCTGTCACGGCCCGTGAATGGTCCCTCTATCGAAATCAGCATTGCAGAATAAGAATCGTCCTTGTTTGCAAGTGGCGAAGATAAGGACAGGTTGCAAAGGTTGGCCGCAGTTGTACGACCCGCTAAAACATCACCTGGCAACTGGACCGTTTTTAAACAAACAGAATCGCAGTAAATGCTGCTTTACTTGTGTATTGCAACTGCGGTAAAATAATTTCACCTTTAAACAAGTCTGTTTCGTCTCACTGCCTGTTTCGTCACATCCGGTCTTTTGCATTTTTCCATCGAGAGGAGTCTATCAAATCTACACTGATTATCACGCACTTAGGGTCGTTTATCCGGGCTGTCATTGGGCGAGAGGCGGGGTTCACCCTGGACCAGTTGCTGTTTATCACCATATAAAGACATGCAACCGTTCACTCTCTCAATCACAGGTGATATATAGACAAACAACCAGTTACTTTGTCATTCACTCTTCACAGAGACTCTCACTAATCATCCCTCTCATTCAAATGTCATCGAGACATACAAGTATGGATCCTCTGATTCACGTTAGATAGGGACATACAACTATTGACCCTCTCATTCATGTAAGACAGAGACATACAAGTCCGGACAGCCAGACTGCCATGTTGCAAAGAGACATACAACTATTGACCCTTTCATTCACGTTAGACAGACATACAACTCTAGACCCTCTGATTCACATGTCATACAGACATACAACTATTGACCCTCTCATTCATGTCAGAAAGAGACATTCAACTCTACACCGTTTGATCCTTTTTGCCGACTTCTCTTCAGCCTTCAACACCCTGCAACCATACATATTGGCGGAGAAGTTGTTGACCCGTGTGACCTCAACCACAGGCTCATTCAGTGTATAATCAGCTTCCTCACCAACAGATTGCAGAGGGCACTGGTGAACAATGTCCTATCTGACACACTCTTCACCTCCACCGGCTCACATCAAGGCTGCACCCTGTCTCCCCTGCTCTTTGTCTTCTACACAGGTGACGACAGGTCCATTCAACAGCTTTGCTGATGACACTCTCCTCCTGTGCCTATTGTCCAGTCCCTCACTCCACCACGGCTCAGCCCTCCGGGACTTTGCACTTCGGTGTGAAGCCTCCTGCCTGAAGCAGAATGTGAGCAAGACGAAGGACATGGTTATCAAGCAAAGGCAATTACCACCACAGGGGGAGCCAGTAGGAACGATGAAGGAGTACAGATACCTGGGCACTGACCTTGGGCAACTGAGCAGTGCACGGGACTGGAAGCTGCTGGCGGACCTGGACAAAAAACTCTGCTTCCCAGCTGAGATCGCATCCACCAACTTGTGACCAGACCTCGTTCTGCGGTCACCCTCACTGAGGCTCGTCTACATCATAGAGCTCACGGTGCCCTGGGAGGGTGCAGAGCAGGAGGCCTATGAGCGGAAGAAGCTGAGATATGCTGAACTGGCCGCGGAGGCTCAGCAACAGGGCGGGAAAGCGAAGGTTCGTCCAGTGGAAGTAGGCTGCAGAGGGTTCATAGCATCTTCAGCATCTCGGGGAGATGGGAGTACGAGGTAACGCCCACAGACAGGCAGTCAAGGACCTCTCCAAGGCTGTTGAGAAGGGGAGCCAGTGGCTGTGGATGAAGAGAAAGGATCCAACTTGGGCCTTCAAGTGAGCTGATGGCATCTAAGGGGGTTGAATCTGGTACGCTGGGATTCACTGCTGAACCCTCTGGAGGTGTCGTGGGCCAATCGGCAAAACGTCCATGAAGGAGGGCGCCCACTTGACAACCCGAAGGAAGCCATCGCTCACTTGAACCCCGCAGTGTCTCATCGGTGCCTTAAGTACGCTTCTATCGAGGAATATCAACACCAAGTCCAACACGACAGATCTTTCACACTTCATTTAGAGACATGCAACTGTTCACACTATCCCACCATTCACTTTCATTCATACCTCATACAGGGGGTCCTCGACTTACGGCGGAATTCTGTCCCTGGGGAGTGACGTAATGTGATTGTCACAAGTCGGAACTCACATACAGTTCATAAGTACTCTCACCTACGCTAACACGGTGGTAAAATTGTAATCTAGGACATAAAACATTGTTTAGTAAAAAGAAAGGAAAAAAACTTTCCAGAAAAACCAACACAAGCGAAATAAAGCAAATGAAGCGCAATCCAATATGGCGTAATGTAAACAAAGCTGTCTTCCTCGTGTAGCGCCGCGTGACGATGCTCGCCGAACCAGTTCCCGTGCCAAATTAGTTTTGTTGCAAATGCAGTACGGCGGAATGATGGAACAAGACTTTCTTAATAAATCTTTGGGAGATGGCGATGAAATACCGTTGGTCGAGGGTGTCATAAACCAAAGACTGTTTTGAAGGATAAGCGACCATTCAGCCTCTCATTCACATGTCATACAGAGACATACAACCATTCACCCTCTCATTCATGTATCGGGGCAATTTCGGCTCTCCGGTGAACCACCTACATGTTTTTGGGATGTGGGAGGAAACCGGAGAACCCGGAGGAACCCTGCACTTTTCACTTTTTCTCATATGAAGATTTGGAGTAAGCCTAGATGACTTTGGCTAGAATTTATTTATCATGCGCTCTCATCTGTTTTCAAAGTAAAAGTCCAGGAATCCCTCATGAATAATCCCACATCCCCGAACTCACTCTCATCATTTTAATGAAACCAAGACAGCGAAAATAAAAAGTTGGTTTTCACAAGCTTTATTCTCGCAGTACAAAGCACGTTATACAAATATTAATACAGAAAGTAATAAAACATTGATTAATACATGGTTAAACTTTTTCGTTTCTTTTCTCCCCATCATAGCAGGAACTGTGAAATGCAGTTTACATGAGAGTCCAAACAAGTGCTTTGAGTGCTCGTGGCGTAGACGGACGCACACGAGCTTGAGCTTCGACTTTGTGCTTGGAAACCAATGCAACGTAAACGTGCATGAAAAAAAAAAAAAAAAATACAAGAAGAAAGTGTGGGAATAAAATGAGTCAGACTCGGCAAACCAAGGAAAAGCAAAGTTGTGTTTCAGCTGCATTTTCCTGGTCCGAAAAACCAAACACCTTAGGGTTTGGTTACGCATCCCTTATTATGAAATACACGTAATTGCAAATACCCTCCGCTGAGCCCCCTGCCGACTGCAGGTCGAAGCTTCATCCTTGGTTTTTCTCTTGCAAACATCAAAAATACCAGAGTTATTATCATTACCGTTGTTGATTTACCTGCAGTGCTAGCAAGAAAAGCACATATTAAAAAAAAAAAAACAGGTTTCGTTGTATCGGCTGAAGCGTATCCGGCAACAACGGAGGCCTACGGGTAGAGCTACCTGATGCGCTTCACAATGATTTACTTCATGTTTTTTTCCGTATATTTTTTTTTTCTCAATATTCAGCCTCAGGATGCTAGTTTGGCGTCACATGAATCCAAACTACATCAGCTGAAAGCGATCTATCGGTTTCCAGGTATTGGGACCTCGTACCAAATACAAAATCGAGCGCGCGAGATTTCACATCTCGTTAGCGATGGCGGTAAATCAGGACCGGTTTTACAAGATAACACGATAATCCCGAATTACTTTTGAGATGTCATACGAGATAAAACCATGCATGAGAGTTACCTGAAGGTGTTGTTCCCAGTGGATGTTCAGAAAACATTAAATAACAAAACTCAAACTACTTTGCACACTCTGAGGCTACTGTCGGGTTGCGTTCAGGGACGCTAAGTATCAATGCATTGACAAATAACACAGCGTTGCCAAATAATCTTAGGCTGATGATGGAATGCTGACAATTTAAAATGTGACCTCCCTGTTGTTTCCTTGATTATTATAGTCAACAAAGATTTTGCCACATTAAAACAGCGGCTCCAGAGAAATGCAAACTTTCTTATTTTCCAGTATGTAACTACATGTACCTTATGTATTATGTGCCTTATAGGCCCTTCACCAGCTGGAATAGATAAATATATATATTTATGTAAATTGTTCAATTGAGGACAAAAGATGTTCCTGAGAAACAATATTGATTTTTTTTTTTATCAAAAATTAGTTTATCTTGCTTTTTTTTTTTTTCAAACCACAGCATATAGAAATACGGCAGGGGTCGGAGGCTCTGGTAGCTGCCAGGGTTGAACTGTATTGATTGGGTCTGAGCTGCGGCTGGAAAAATAAAATATAAATAAAAAAAATAAAAAAAAAAATAGGGAAAAACAAAAAAAAAACAAAAAACGGTTGATTCGGACTGTCTTTATCAGCGTAAGAGCGCTTCTGAATGCAGGAAGGCAAATGACAAATGAGGCGACGGCGAGGGTTTCGATTTGCTGAATTTGCGAAAAGTCGAGGAATTAGCAAAAGAGCGAGTGAAAACCTCAGTTAGAAAAAGTATAAAATAAAGTAAAAAAAAAAAAAACTCATAATAAAAGCAACTAAATCTACCGTGATATGACTTGTTGTGACACCCACGCTCCTAATAGCCTGATCCATAATCAAATGGAGTTATCGTTAAAAAATAATTACACATAATTAGCTAAATATTCAAGTACTTGAGGCACTGGGCCTGCCAATACCTGACCTGAAACTTAAAGGAGCCTGCGCAGCTCCTAGCACCAAGTGGTTCCTTGCAGCTCCGCTCTTCACATTTACTTTTAACTTCGGGCTTCCGTTCAAGCGGCGACGTCCCGTTTCGTTTTGCGATTGCCGTCGTCAAACGGTTTCCCTGTGCAGAACGCTTTGTAAACGACCTCCGCGAGCAGGAGATTGTAGGAAACGGCGGAAAGTGATGAACTAAAATACACACATGCGTAGAGACACTTCCTGTCTTGGCGCGGTCATAAAATACGGGTCCGACAGCGAGTGTAAACATCAACAATGGTTAGCGATTGCTGGATAATACACAGGAAATACTCTGGAGTCCGCCGTTGTTATCACGGTCAACCCGACTGCGCATGCAACCTTAGTGGACGTGGTGTTGCTTTTTGTCCGTCTCCATGGTGACAAAGACGGTTTGACACTGACCCGATTAGACGTTTCACAAAACGTCTCCGCCGACCGTCATCGAGACTTCGGGAGGCCTCGGAGTGTCCGCGGGATTAACACTTTTTCCGAATGTCCGCCGAACCCCAACACCGAACGCCGATTGTCCGCCCACTCTCGATTCCCGTCACCTCCTTCATCGCTCCGGCGCGAGATGCGAGCGGAGGAGGCGAGGTGAAGCAAGACGAGGCGAGGCGAAGGCTGTCATTCCGGACGGATTTCGCTTCACGTGTGACGCAGTCGCATCATCCGCCCCATTGCATCCGAGCATCTGTTGTGTTTATGATCTCCAGTCAATTACAAGTCCATTAACCTCGAGTTGAATCATGTGACCAGAAGGGATGGGGAAAGTGTATGAATTATTCCTCGGTCGCGTTTTGCGAGGAAAAGTGTTTGATGGCGGGGAGGAACTCGGTCGGTCACAGCCGGGGGACGGAGAAAATGGAAGAGCCTGTCGGAAAACGTAAGACGGAGTCGTGTTGAGATGATTGAATTTAGATAATTAAAGCTTCGGGGAATCTCCGGGAATTGGCTCGGGAACTTTGAGGTTGTTTGCAACCCAAGAAAAGATAACACTGTTGTTCTGTTGCATCTTTCTACATCATCCGCTGGTTAGGAACCGAAGGGAACCTCGAGGACGAGGTGGTTTCGACAAGACGGACGTCCTTGAAAGTCGATATTTACATCTTGGTTTATCTCATTGGCCTCCGACAGGCCCTCCCCTTCACGGTTGATGATTTTATCTCTCCTTCCGCAAGTCACTTTGACTCGTTTGAAGCGGCGGCTCTTTTGAGATGCCGATCTGTCGTTCGGCGTAAAACTTTCTTTCGCGCTTGTGACGGGACTCGAGGAGTCCGCCGGACCTCCTCCGTGAGAGCGACCGGTCGCGAGAGGAAACGGACTCCGCTGAAAGCTCTCTTTGTATGTCCTCCAAAGGGAAGACATGCTTTGAAGGCTTGTCGGTTGTTATCCCAGACACGATGATGCAACGCAGCCGTGGAAGATTGTCTAAATAATTCTTCACAGGCTGGAGCCGCAGCCTCGATTAACGCCTCCACTGCGCAGACGGCGAGTTTTTAAATCACCGGCTCAGTTCGGGACAAGTTGTCGAAACTTAATGCGGCGCTCTCGGAGTATTCGTTTACTTCCGAAGTAGAAAAAGTACCTCTCTTTGTCAAAAGAAGCAATTTGGCCTCTCTGTTATTAGCAAAATCCTTTAATTAAATTCTAATCATAAGTTAGTTATTACTCGCCTTTTGCACCACTCAGACGGAGATGAAAAATTTCAATGCTCTCACAAATGGAGGTTTTTTCGATTTTTACGTTTACGCGTGCGCGCTTTTTTACGCTTTAAAAAGGAGATGCCCGAGGAAGGGTCGGGCGTTTCGAGGTTCGATCGAAGCGTGTGTTGGGGACTTAGCAATCACTCGGCTGTCAACAGATCCCGCCTGAAAAACAATTTACGCACCATTTACTGCATTTTCGATTTGGAATTATCACCCCCGTCGGTAATCTTCGTGCTGCCTTCGGACTAAACGAAAGCGTTGTACCAACCGTGAATGTTTGGCGGGCTTTGTTCGTGAGCTTGGCTACATTGATGACTCTCGGTCTATCTATAATATACAAACTGCAAAGAAATATTTACATTCCCGGCTTTTTGCGCAAATACAGGAGCAGGGCGGGGTCTCGGAGGCGGACTGAGAAGGGCTCAGATTGGTCTCGGTTCCATTTTCATCAGCAGTGCAATCATCGGGCCTGTCGACGATTCGCGAGAGGCGGAACGGTTCACCTCAGATTTCCAGAGATGCCGTGGTGTTGGCGTGACGCCCCCGGCTGCACGTCTTGCAGCACTGGGCTCTCACGTTGGGCAGGTGGCAGCGGCTCATCCAGCGAAGAGTCTGGCAGAGGCGAGCGGTGATGCGGTCGCGGAGACACGGCGCTTCTGCGTGGGAGGCAGACAGAGAACGACACGGACAGGAAGATCGATCACCTTGAACGCCTTGTTGGGCCGCATTTTGTAATAACGGTGCATTTTGTAATAAACGTCCAAAATGTAATAACTTTTTCATTTCATTTTGTAATAAAGACGCATTTTGTAATCAATTTTGCAGCATTATGTAATAAGTCATTACATATTGAGAAGATTATTACAAAATGCACTTGCAACTTTTTTATTCTCTAGGAAATGTAATAACATGGTGCATTATGTAATAACAATTCTAAAGCATAGTTTATTTGTTTAATTGTATTTTATTTTACTTTAAAGTATTTCTAAAAGCTAGGCCCAATATTAGTATCACTGTATTAGCCTAGTAGCAGTACTTAGCAATTATTATCAGTACACTATTCAAAGGTTGCATTAACAGAGAATATTCTATAAATTCCATGTTATTACATTTCCTAGAGAATAAAAAAGTTGCAAGTGCATTTTGTAATAATCCTCTCAAAATGTAATAACTTATCACATAATGCGGCAACATTTATTACAAAATGCATTTGGGCAGTTTAATTATTACAAAATGAAATGAAAAAGTTATTACATTTTGGATGTTTATTACAAAATGCACTGTTATTACAAAATGCAGCTTAACACGCCTCCAAAAAGACTGCCCTGTTGAGCTGCATTTTGTAATAACAGTGCATTTTGTAATAAATGTCCAAAATGTAATAACATTTTCACTTCATTTTGTAATAAATCCGGATTTTGTAATAAACTGCCCCAACGCATTTTGTTATAAATTTTGCCGCATTATGTAATAAGTTATTACATTTTGAGAAGATAATTACAAAATGCACTTGGAACTTTTTTATTCTCTAGGAAATGTAATAACATGGAATTTATAGAATATTCTCTGTTAATGCAACATTTGAATAGTGTTCTGATAGTAATTGCTAAGTACTGCTACTAGGCTAATTACAGTGATACTAATAATAGGCCTAGCTTTTACAAATACTTTAAAGTAAAATAAAATACGATTAACAAACAAATAAACTATGCTTCAGAATTGTTATTACATAAAACACCATGTTTTTACATTTTCTAGAGAATAAAAAAGTTGCAAGTGCATTTTGTAATCATCTGCTCAATATGTCATAATTTATTACATAATGCGGCAAAATTTATTACAAAATGCGTTGGGGCAGTTTATTACAAAATGCGGCAGTTTATTACAAAATGCATCTCTATTACAAAATGAAATGAAAAAGTTATTACATTTTGAATGTTTATTACAAAATGCACCGTTGCGGCTCAACATGCCCTCAAGTAAATGTTCTCCAAAGCATCATGAAACAAAAACATCTCAGGCTATTTCATTCAGAAATGTTTGACTGCATAATTAAGATTATTGTTTTGACACACATTTCATCTCTAAGGTTACATTTTCCACGATATCGAAACCCTGTTGATTTTCAAACACTGTGATAAAGTGAAGTGATGTGCGAGTTGTGAACGAATCGTTGAAAACGAACGACTCATGAGTCGTGATTCCTCGTCTCTATTTAACTAGCTAACTGCAAAAAGACCGTTGCACAATGTCTATTCTATCTAAATTAAGAAACATATCAAGTTAAAGACCGTTTCCGTCCTGTGGGAAGAGAAAAGAAAAGATTTCTTGTTTCAACTCTTGTCCCCCATTTCCTTCCCTGCTATGAGCTGTGAACAAAGAATCACAAAGTGCTCACAGCAGCCGTCACAAAACAAACGGCTCATTCAATAACACAATGAACGAACCACTCATTAGCTCACAGTAGCTGCGCTTCGCTCACTTAACCATTGACTCGCTGAGTAGCTCAATATGTGAATCACTCAATGGCTTCCAGTCGCTCTCCCCACTCAAAATGAACTAATCGCTCAGTAGCTGAGAGTAGCCCTCCTGACTCACAGATAAACGACTCACTCAGTAGCTCGGAGTAGCTGCCCTACTCAGAAAACAGGTGACTCAAATGACTTAAAAATACATTTATTTTTTTTTTCTTGGCGAGAGACTCCTATTAACTCGATTCGGTTAAAAACGAGTTTCCCATTGTCGATGAAAACGTGCCATTGTGTGGGGGGGAGGCGCCTCAACAAACGTTTACTTTATATGACGTGTATTTTTCATCCATTTCATCAGGGAGGCGTGATGGGGTTGTCATCTTTTTAATGACGCAATCAACCAACCCATTTCGGTTGAAGAAGTTGGTCAGGCGTAGCCTTTCTAATCGCCCTCACCCATCATATGTAAATTGCCTTGATTGGTTGCTCCGATTGCCTTCTGCCACCCTGTAGTGGCAATTTCTTACTGCTTATACCACGTTTATGTCTTCAGATACGACACACTCACCATTCATTAGGTGCTTATGTTGTCATTTAAGAACGTGACGCAAACCGAGCGTATTTGAGCTTACTCAAGATGTGCCTTAACAGCAGCATTATAAGCTACTTAAAGAGAGGGGTGTTTCTTTGTTTGGTGCTATAAATTACATTTGACCCGTGCGAAATGACAGGATCATCTGCAAACACCAATCGGATGTTTCTACTCCAAACAATGAGAAGCCAACAGGCATGTTTCATGCATTCATCTTGAAACAGAAGAGAGATAGGGCACAGGAGGGGGGTCCAACATCATCACCTCTCTCCGTCTAAAACCCCAAATTTGGATAATCAGCCTTTTTTTGCCATTTTTTTCTGAAAATTGCTCCTGCTTCAAGTCTCGCAAGGTAATGCTTTTATCTGAAATTGCTCCATAATAAAATTAAGCTAAGATATTACTACTTTATTGATCCCCATTGGGGAAATTCTTTTGTCACAGTGCAAGAATATAAATATAAATATAGATATAAATATAAATATGAGACGATTATAAGGACAAGGACAACAACAAGGATAAAAATGGGTAGCAGAGTGAGGATGTGAAGTAGTGGTAGCACCAGTGTCATGCTGTCAGGGGAGGCAGAAGAGGCGGTGCCTCACTTGCCAATCTTGAAAGGAAAAAAATGTAAAATGAAAAAAATAAATGTTTCTATTTATCAGCGATTTGCACTATAAAGGTATTTTTCATTTAACCTCACAAGGTTTAGTCTGTTTTTTATTCAAAATTGCTGGATTTTCACAGTTCCTGTTCAAATATTGAGAAGAGACGTGTGGTGAGGCAGCGACTGTTGAGCCTCAACGTAGACAGCGCAATGACGACCGACTGCTGGCATGCTCTGCAATAAGACTATATTGCTGTTAAAATGTTTAAAAACTTTTGCTATATGAACTACATTTCCAATGTACCGTGTTTTTTGTCAGCCACTAAATCTGTGTTACTAGTTTGTTATGCTGAGTGATCATAAAACAGGTGCAAAGAGCTGCAAAGTGAGGCACGCCGTTCTCCTGCCTCATGGTAGGCACGCCTCACGCTACAGACACCAAATGACCTCAGTCTCCTCAGGAAGAACATCCTGCTCTGACTTTTGCGCGCCGCTGTTAGAGGCGGGCGGGTTCAAATAATAAAAAATTTTGTCCGTTTACAGTATTTAATCTGAATACAACGGTTACACTTTATATTAGGCAATTACAATATTAAGTGTGTCAGTAAGGAGCGAGTGGAAACAGTTTTTCAAAATAAGATCCGGAAGGTCTAATGAAAAAACTATAGTTTGGACCGAGAAAGATTTTCTTCGTGGACCGGTACCAAAATGGTCCCCGGGCCGGTACCAGGGTTCTTCTGGGGCCATTGCTGTACGTTACTTTTCCTGTAGAATTCATGTCAAGTACTGAGAGTACCACCCAAGGGGCAACAGGAGTAGCATGTTGGAGAGCCCATTATTTCTATGACACCTCCAACGGGAACACTTTTCCAATAGTCATGCCTGGTCTCGATACATCAGTACAGAAACATTTAGACTACTTTAAAAATAACGGCAAGGTCCAAAAATGAACGGCTGCGAGCTCAAGTGCTACAATGCAAGGGCATCTTTTGAGTTTCCAGGATGTCTGCGCTCCATGACCGTGACCTAATACCCTTTGGAAATTCAAGCGAAGGCTCTTTGTGAAGCGAACTCCATTAAGGGGCACGTTGTCCAGTCAAGAAGGACTCCATGACATCAGCGATGTACAAAGGCCACAGCTGCAGCCCCATACACGACATTTTCAATGTGCTACTTCTCACTTATTCTTTTTTTTTTTTTTTGCTCTTTTGAACCCTACCAGACACCCTCCACCACAACCTCACACTCCGCAAGGCTGAATATAGAACATTAAAATGACAAAGGGAGCAGGGTGAGATGGGGCTCCTCTCTCATTGTGTAGCTACAATACAGTGGCCACATAAGATAAAAATCACTTGATATACTAATTTTTTAACTTGAAGTGCAATTCGAGCAGATTTTATCCTTGAAATATGGAGAGAAAAAAAAACACGATACGGATACGAGAGCGACAGATTTTGAAATTTGCGTGGTACGTGCCCGTAAGACACCTTAATTGTCACATACAGTTATACAAAGAGCACAACATCCGTAAAATTTGACAACTTATGACCCATCATGGATGCACCATAAGCAGACAGAAGCTAAGGAACAGCACCTGGGGAGCATTTTGGGGTTCAGTGACCTGCTCAACAACACTTCGACAGGCCGGGAGGAACCGGGAATGTTCAGTTCCGGAGTAGTTCGTACAGGACATATCTGGTATCGTGGTCGTCTTGTGTGGTATAATTTTATATCTTTGTGCTTATTTTTTTTAATAATCATCATGGGCCCTCAGAAAGCAAGTGGTGACCCCAGAAAGAAGATGCTGTCTATGGAAATTACGCATGAACTTATAGGGAAGCACGAATATTGGTGTACGTGTGACCAATACCGTGCGTGAATACAATTGCGTTTTGGGGGCGGGGTTGGAATTAATGAATTGCTTTTGGGGAAAAAAATCAACATACAAACCCACTCTTGGATGGAATTAAATTTGTGTCTTAAGGGACCACTGTACTTGGGGGAGGGTTAAAGGGATTATTAAAAATAGTTGATAAAAAATGCGTCTGTTCACACATCTGACCTGTCTAACTCTCAAAAGATTATGGTTTCAAAGTCAATGGCACTCAAGGGAAAGTCAGCCCATTTGGAAAGCTGAGAGTCTGCTGCCGTTACACCGTTGTGCGCTAATCTGTGACTCAATTATTGTCGCGCAGGATCTGAAAAATTGGTCAATCAATAATGGCAAACTGCTTCAAACCCTTAATCGTCAAGAGCTTAGCTTAAAGGCTGCCTCACAGGATGAGGTCGAAAACCTGTCGCAAACTACCGGTATGTGTGCGTAGACGTTCCTGGCATGATTATAAATGCGTAGTCCAAGTTCCCTGTGTGATTAATGGCTGCCGGTCTTCCTGATTGCGATCCTTGAACACTGCGTTTGTCATTTCTAAAGAAGCGCTGGGATTCTTTTTCAATCAGGAGTTGAGAAAGAGGCAGATGCGCAGCGTTCCTGGGGGTATGTGAACAAGGCCGTTGGAAGGAAACCCTTTTCTCCCATCACCCTTGCAGCATTCAAGTCTAACGGAGTTTGATCGTTTAACGTAAAGCGTCAAGTAGATCTCCAAATCCAGGAAGGCTTGTTTGCTGCCTTGATTCGCACATGGCGGAACTCGATTGCCATCCGTTCAAATCCATTTTCCAGTTGATGTCCAACGCCTGTTCTTACTCCATCGACCCAATCCATTGCTGGGGACTGTCGGGGTTTCGGTTACAATTGAGTCTCGCTTCGAATGCTTTGGAGCAAGACTGGGGTCGAGATGAGCATAAAGATGGTATAAAGAGGAGTTTCATATTGTCAGTATTGCTTTCTTAGTCCACTCGGAAGCCTGCAAAGTAAGGTTTAGGTATACGAGTCTGGATCTTGTCAGAGTTGGCAAAAAGGGCTTAGAAATCCCCCTAGGCCACCAGTCGGCACATCCGAATGCAATATTTATTTACCCCGTGAATCCAGAAGGCTCCAGAATTCTTTACTTGCAAAGGCTAGGGATTAATTATGAGGCGCCTGCATTCATTTTGATGCTAACGTGTTTACGCAAGCGATACAAAATTTTGTATTTCTCTTGAAATCATTATTCAGAGGTGCATTTTAAACCGTTTTTTTGCACTTTCTTACAGTTGAGGACCTTCGACTTTCTGTATTGATTTCAAGAAAAATAATATCCCGTGTCCTCTCTTTGAATATTACCCTGACACTGACTTTTTGTAAGTGCTATAGTGGGTTTCAATGGCCAGAACAAATAGATTCACGGCTAAAATAAGTAGTTGCTTTACGAACTCCATCCAAAAACTTCTATCTCGTGGAGTCACAGGGATATGTAGATATTATTAACAATACTAATAATACATACGTAATTATTATTATTATTATTATCATATTATCATTATTAATAATAACAAAAATTTACTGTATTAATGGCGCTTTACTCAATAGTCAAGGATACCACACAGACATTTACAAAAGATATAGATTTACAAGAAACAATGAAAATAAAAACAATAAAAATGAGAACGTGGTTAAAAAAAACAAAAAAAAAAACGCTTTGAGAACTGCGGCTTTTACAATGATGCGTCTAATTTATGTGTTTTTACAGGGTAATTACGGTAGCTTCCTCCCAACAGGACCGTCACAGTGGACAAATGAAACTGTCTCTGCAAACCCACTCATAGTTATGATAATTCTTATCTATCAGCCATTTCGCGTTTTTCGTACACACCCCCATCATGAAAAAGACGAGCAAAAATACATTTGATTCAGCTATCAAGTCGAAAGCGATCAGTCTGGCTGTCGAAGAAGGAAAAAGATCTGCTGCGAATATGTTCAGCATCAGTTCTTTAAAAAACATTTGCGTCATGTATTAAGAGTTTTCAAAAAAATTCTTTCCTATTACATCCTTCTGTGTTAATATCTCATGTTTCAAAAGGGATACCTGCGGCTTATAGACAAATGTGCATTATTTATGTACAATTACTCTTTTCTTTTAAAAGTTCGTAGGTGCGCCCTATATATAGGTGCGCCCTATAGTCCAGAATTTATTGTATGTATACACTTACATACATGTATGTATATATACTGCTGAAAAAAATAAAGGAAACACTTAAAGAACACAATTTAACTCCAAGTCAATCACACTTTTGTGAAATCGAACTGTCCATTTAGGAGGCAACAGTTTGACTTGTTTTAAAAACATTGGATCAGCCTGTAGTGTGTTTTTACATTTTAATTTAGAGTGTGACTCCAAATCCAGACCTCCATGGGTTCATACATGTGATTTCCATTGATAATATTTGTGTGATTCTCTTGTCAGCACATTCAACTATATCAAGTATTTAATGTGTTATTTTAGTGTTCCCTTTATCTTTTTGAGCAGTGTATAATACATGTTTAGAAAATATGAAAAATAAAGTGAGTTGGTGCAGTTGGTGTTGGTTAAGTTGTGATTAGAAGTGAGGGAGTATGTGTCTGAGTTGGAGCGGCAACAAATAGATAATAGGTAAACACGTGAGGACTCATAAGAAAGTCATCTGCACCATACCATTGTCCGTTGGGCGGGTCGAACAAAGGCGAGGCAAAGCCAGAACCCCACACTCACACACACACACACACACACACACACACACACACACACTATGCTGATTAAACTGTGGTCGGCCGGGGAGTGGTAAACAACTTACGATGCCTCCTGGTTTCCACGGATGCAACTCTGAGAGATTGGCTTTTCATCTAAAGCTGCGGTGGAACCAAAGAAACAGAACAAGACAGTGGGAAGGAAAAGTGAGCCTCCGGGCTGCATCTCTTATTGCCTTCTAGCAGGCTCGGAGCTCGGTCTTCAGCGGCGCGGCGTCGCATCAATCACCCGGATGTGTCTGGTATCCCGTATTATCACGCAAACTAATCAATGCTACAATTAATTTCGCATTATCAGACTGGATTTTTTTTTTTTTTGTGTCCCCTGTGTCCCCCAAATAAGGATATCAATGCAGCGTCACTGTTAGAATTAATGCATTAGCGTTCACATGTTAGCGTTTATATTTAATAGATATAAATTATCTCCTTGAGAATTGTAGCGTTAATCTAAAAGCACATGCTTGGTCCATGTGAAGCTTAATCTTTGTGAGCTGACAGTCTCATCATCCTCCTTCTGAGAAAACCAACTTGGCCATCCAGGGGAGATATTAAAGACCAGCTGTCCTGGTATATCATCGGGCTCATAACAATGGGAATCTACTTGGGGTTCACACAGCCGCGCACGTGATCCTACATGTCTCGTGTCACAGCAGTTGTTTCCACATGAGTAAAAGCCTTTTTTTTTTTTTTTTTTTTATATTACCTGCAGCTTATGAATTTCACGGGAGAGGATGCTCTGCCATTTCCGTGACAATAATTGCATAAAACGCATGTTGAAAACTGGTTGTCAACAAAATGAAAAACATTAAACAAAAACAGGAAGTCCTTGACCTACATGGTTTTGTTGCCGTCTCTCATAAATATATGAAGAAAGGAAGTAGTTGGCGAGCGCGGCGCACAAATGTCGTCATGGAGGAAGATGGCTTTGTTTACGTTTGCCGGTTGTTCATTTTGTATTTTTTGGAAACTTTTTGCCTTTCATTCGGGGTCCCAAGTGCACCTCCACCGAAGGGAAATTGCAAATAATAAAATCCTGGTAAAAGGGCTAAACACCGACAAACATCAACCGGTTGCGTCGCATTTCAAGAATTATGGGCGATAAAAAGCTTATATTATGCATGGTTACAACGAGGAAGGTTGCCTGGAAGGTTTTTTTCAAGATGGTAGAGATAAATCCCAGATACTCAACCTCGTACGGCTCACCTGACTCAGGTGAGTGCTTGCGAGTTCCGACTGACGTCACAGAATGGAATCCGACGCGAATCGATGACCTCCCGTTCTTTCATTTTGGGTGTTTGTTTTTTACAACTTTAAAAATATACCGTAATTTCCAGACTATTGAGCACACTTCAATATAAGCCGCACCGGCTAACCGATCGCTAGCTTGGGCTTCCTCCTGCGCACTAAGACCGTCAAAGTCGTCTTCTTCGGTGTCGGAGTTGAACGGACTCAGAATTTCCCGGTCATTTCATCGATCCGATGTGACGAGGAGAAATGTTTTAGCGGCGTGAAGCTTGTTGGCCCTCCCCCCAAATGTCCATATATTAGCCGCAGCATTGTTTACGTGAAAAAAGTCGCGGCTTATCGTCCGGAAATTACAGCACAACCAGTCAGTCCCATCAGATTTCACAGTTACGCTTCAGAGTGCAACATTGCATATCTAATGCTAATACATCTCGATTTTCGCAATCGCAGACTAAAAATTGACAGTTGGAAGGAAATCCTAAGAGTCTTACCGGAGTCCCAGCGCACTCCCGTAATCTCGGTCGTAATGGTGATCTTACAGCCTCAAAGCAGTTGTAGCGAAGTCTCTTCCTCGTCTCAGGGCTTACGACAATAGCAAACGTGTTTAATATTATCGCAGGTCTTTCAGTCCGTATGGTGACGTAACACAATCAACATGCTGGTAGACGAACAATCGCAAATTGGCGGAAGAGTTGGTATTTCTCAATCAATATGGAGCGGCCAGAAAGAGGAGCAGATGGTGGAGCTGTGGGCAGAACAGCCCGACTTACACGATGTCAGCTCTCCAACATTTCACGACTGAGCGTAGACGGGAAAAGCCAAGGACTGAAATAGCAGAGACTCCGCAAATACCCGCTGAAAACATTGCATGGTGGAAAAACTGCTGAAAGAACCTTGTTGTAGTTTTCCTAGTCTACTGCTAGACCTTGTTTTCAGCCTAGTCTGATAATCGTCTGAGACTTAAAACTCTAAAAACTAGTCTTTAAACATGAGTCTTTTCCAAATCTTTTCAAAGTCTTTAGATGTATTGGTTGCATGAGTAAGCATATCCACGCAGTTGCAGTAATCCTGAAATTCAACCACCAAACAGGCCCTCCAACGTTTGTCCCAAACCTTAATTGGTTGGTTAGCTCCGGGGTGGCAATGTCACTCCAGAGGTACTGGCTTAAAGGACACGGGAAATCGGCTCCTTTAAGAAGCTGGGTCTTAAGTGCAGCAAAACATCCAAAACCAACATCCTTCCCTTTTTTGTCTTCCTTTTCCTCGACTTGTACCCCTAAAAGAATTTAGCGGTTTTAATTGTCCGTAAAGAGGGAGTACAAAGGAACATGTTGGCCTGCATCGCTGCTTCCTCTCTGCACTTAAGGCAAATAAGGTCACCTCAGTGCCTGGCATGCTTTTAGGCATACATGTCTGAACCCTGGGCCATTTACTTGCCAACGAACCATGGCCTTTCATCAACACTGCGTGCTGTAACCCTAAATTGATGCCTACAAGTACAAAAAAACCCTTCTCAAACAATCTCTCAAGTTCTGTATCTTCACCAGCGTTGATCTAAAAGTGGCCTTCTGGAAAGCGGTCAAGGCTGAAAATAGCAGGGAAAATCCTCTAGTTTTCTATTTGTTTTGTTTTGTTTTCTTTCTTCCCAGTCTCGAGCAATGTCCTTTGGGCTTAAAATGACCCTGCAACATTCCAAAGGCTCACGATTGCACAATCTCAATGCAAGGCCGCCTTGGTCCATACCATTGTGTGCGCATCTTCAATGGGGCCGGCGTTGCTACGGTAGGTTTTGCTATCTCTGTAGGCAGGGGTCAACGCTTCAATGAGACTTTCAGCAGCTGAAATTAAAGTAAGAGAGGCTTGGGGCTGTCTGAGCTTTCCCCGTGACATGAGACAGCGACAAACTCCCAGGACTGAAGGGGTCCTGAGAACGTCCTGGGAGTTTCACCGCTTTGCAGCCACATTCTCACAGATTGGACGGTTGCTACTTAAAAAAAAAAAAAAAAAAAAAGTAAAAATAAAAGTTTTCCAAACCAGCCTGACATGCCTTTAAAAGACCACCTCACTTCATACTGTTATTCACTGTGATCGCCTGCGCAAGTGGAGGAATTGGTGGTGATTCAAAACGGAAAAACAAATTTGTAAAGCTAGATTTTACAGTTAAGCAGAAAGGGCTTATTAAATCCCAGTGCTGGAATCCCGGGCTCTGCACACAGCGCTTCCTTTTTTCCGTTTTGATATTCGGCGAGTAAGTGAATAATCATGAAAAAAAAAAGTGTTTTCTATGGCTGTGTGTAGATAGCGTATCAACAAAAGCTGGACGATAAAAGCACAGGCGGCGACGCGCAAACCGAAGACGCATCTTGTTCTATGTCGTGACGAAAAAACTGTCTCGGCTGGAAATCTCTTCGTTTTCGACTCTGGCGAACAAAGAGGCCATTTTAGTCTCCCCGAAGTTGTCCTTTCCCGCCGCAATTACCGGAGGAGAGGCTCAAAAATGGCCATCGACTGCAGAGCAATCTCAAAAAACGGGACCGCAGAAAGACCCCTGGTTCTACTGGATACATTTTATTGAATTAACTCAAACAGTGTATACAAGCATAAAAATTATGAATGTTTGACGAACCCGCCCAAAAGTTGAGGCTTAGTCTGGACAGTGAGGCTGCAGGCATCAACTTATCTTAAAGTATGATGTTCAATGCATTAGTATGTGTGTATTATTCCGCTGATGAATCAGAAAATTAATGCTTTGTCCCAAAAGTTTCCTTGCTAGTCTTAAAAACTTGAAAAAAATGGAGCTGATATTTAGAGAGGATCTGAACGGAATAGGAAATCAAATGAATAAGTAAAGAATTTGCTTTGAAAACTATTCCAGGGCTTTGACCATAAAAGGTACTGATAAATATAATAACCAAGTCCGATTTTCGACATTGTGATGGACTAAGAATTATTACGGGTCTCCCGGCGAGAAGGTTCCTAGTTGTATTCCTACCAGGAGGCCTTTCTGTGCAGAGTCTACTTGTTCTCCTTCTTATTAAAAGTATCAAATTACGATTTCCACTGGATTGCTTTTAGTCCACTGATTTAGTCCGCTTACGATGAAAACGACAAAAATGATATTCATGGAGTGTGTAGTATGTGAACACCATTGGAGGTGTAAATATGAATTTTAATTATCAATAATCATGAAATGCAAACCAAAGCAAGCAAACTATAAACTCAAATTTTGAAAACACGCCTGGCGCTCGCTCCCATCTTGCATCTTTGTATAATTCCAACAGCATTTAAATGACTTTTGTGCTGAATGTGACGCTCAGGGTGGTCCGGCATAAATTCTGTCCACACTTTTCTGTCTAGCTACTTTATCTTTGCAACATGTATTATAGAGCAGAACTTTATCACTCGAAAAAACAAAAATTTCAACCAGTTACACAGTTTTTTTTCCACTCCAACAGCCATTTCATTTGAAAAGAAACGCATTTCTTTTTTTCCATTGGCTCGGTGAGTAGTTTTTTTCTATTATTGTAAGGGTTTAACACCGGCTAACGAACTCTGCAAAAACACCGGGGGTTTCAGTTGATGTCGGATTTGATATTTTGTGCACAACACAGATTTTCTGTGTGTTTTGAGCACGTGCACAACTTACATTTGGCCCGCGGGCCAAATGAGGTCCATGTTAAAATTTACACCGGCCCGCGGCCTCTGTAATAAAATCAATAATAAAATTCAATCCGGCAGCCCGTTTTTCTATTTCTTATTTTTGAGTCTGAAATTGAAATAATAAAAAACACTGCATTTCTCCTTTTTGAAAACAAGGATTCACATGGCCCTCAATGTTTTGTACTTCAGAATAATATCATTTATTCAGGGTCATTTTCCTGTTGATATGTTTTGAATTTAGAAGTTCATATCTTTCTGAAAGTTTTTTTTTGTTTTTCCAGACTTTTTTCTCATTTTATGCGGTATTCAAATCTGAAAGACAGTGCGTTCGGTAAAAAACTTGTCTTCTGTGTTAAGACATGAAAAGTGTAAGTTTGTAATAAGAAAATGGCATGAAATTGTTAATTTCCATTTAATGTTAATGGTCTGAATTGCCGGCCAGGATAGGCAAAATAGATATAACAATTAAAAAATAAAAATCCACCAAAGTTGCCTTTCTCCCAGTTAACTTTCTCTCTCTCCTTCCTTTCTTTTTCCGTCGCTGCTTCTAGATCAGGACTTTTGCTCATCCCAAACAGCTTGTCCCCTTCTCCCTCCAGACCCAAAACGATTACTTTCCGTTAAATCGGTGTGCTTTGTGTCTCTGAATACAGTGTCCATGGTGACGGGGATGTAATGGGTTTGATGAGTATTTCAAATGATAGTGGATAATATGAAAAGAAAAATAGAAAAAAAAAAAAAAAAGCTGCTTAGTACTGCCCGTTCCTTGTCCTATTACCATACAACTTTCCGGATAAAACGTACTGTGAAACTCTTGCCAGCCGTTTTTCCTCTCCCGGGCCGGTGTCATTGGCAGGACAGCCGCGGCGCATTTCGATCTCACCGTTCCCCGCGGACAAATAGATCCAACGTCAACAATTCCATATTGGATTTTGCCGGACCGGACAGAGAGGCGGCTTTGCAGAGATCCGACAACGTTTGGGTCTGATAATCGGTCACGTATCCCTGACATCCCAGATCTATCCGGGTTTTGATCTCTAATGGATTTTGCGCGCCGACCCGCAAAGCGGTCAAAACTTTACTTTTAAATAATTCGGTGTCCGGATCGAGATTTCGGATTGACCGAACTGTATGTCAGTCAAGGGCGTCGATCCTGCAGTGGACCTGGATGATAGGCGAACAGATATTTTTAATGATGTGATCTACCTGCACTATCTGTACTGCAGTGTCTTCTGTGACTCCTTGTTTTGTCATTTTGTGCAGTAGAGTTTATTTTGGGGCCCCACGATCGACTCACGTTGCCTTTGCGATCGACCCGGATATTGAGATGGATGTGTCGGGTGCCCCCGTTGTACGATATAAACAACGTTGGGCGTTGCTGTCTTTCTTTTGTTGCTATCCTGTGGAGGTTTGAAGGCGAGACTGCATCGAGCCCCGGGCGGTGTTCAGGTGGTTCAGTAATAAGAAATCAAAAATCACGCTTCCTCCTGTGTTTGACCGAGGCGAGCCTGGTGAGAAGAGTTGCAAGGACTCAAACCCTCCCTCTCTGCAGGGCGTTGCCTTGCCGCAGATTCAATCCACAAGGTCCACCTCCCGTCCCCGGCTGGGGACGCAGTAGTATGAGATGCAGGAGTCTTCCAGTCCCATTGCGTTCGGACTCTTAAACACCCAACATGTGTTTACGACCTTGGACGACCTCTAACCAATCAGCTCCCTGCTGACAAACAGCTGCGGAATACCTTAGATTATTCAAGGACCACCTGCGCTTCACTGTCTACTAGCACTTCTTGTATCTGTGCTACCATCGAGTAGCCTGGCACAAGAATCGACAAACTGGTAAATAGTCCAATTTGCATTGTTTACATCGTTACTGTATCTTTCAAACTTTTCCTCTTGGCCGATTCCTTCAGGGATCCCCGCAGACAATCATTTGTCTAGCTGACCCTCTCCTCTGAGACCTCTTCTCTACGTAGGCTACCTTGTTGTCCCCTACCTTCATGTCCTCTCCTCCATCCATGGCTCTCTTCTTCTGTCTTCCTCTAGGCCTGGTGTCTGACAGATCCAACCTCAGCATCCTTCTACCAAGATCTTCTACCCTAACCGGTTGAGACGGAAGGCATTTCAGCTAAAGTCTTCGTTCGATAAAGGGCAGTGTTTCCTTGCCACTGTTGCCAAGCGCTTGCTTTTCGGGGAATGTTGGGTTTCTGCAAATTGTTTAAAGAGTGTGGTCCAGACCTGTTCTTTGTGGAAAATGACACAACTCTTTTGGCATTTGGCACCAAGTAAATAAAATCTGAATCAGGATTTGAATCTTCACCATTCCCTCATCTGTACATGTCTGAACCATCCTGACCTGACATTTTTTCCAAAGCATCTACCTTGTGCCTTCCCTCCTATCCATTCTCCTCACTCCCTAAAAGAGGCGTGTCCAACGTCCGGCCCGCGGGCCTAATGCGGCCCGTGTTCAAATTTACCCCGGCCCACAGCCTCTGTCATAAAATCAATAATATGACCATATGTAACATGTAAAACCTTGACATGTTTAATCTTTCCGATTTTTTTCCCCAAACAGGCTTTTTCCTTATTTTAAGTGGTATTCAAATATGAAAGACAGAGCGTTTTTGGTAAAAAAAAAAAAAACATTAGATTTGTGTTCTTACGCCATTTGCAATAAAAAAAATGTCACAAAATAGTTCATTTGCATTTGATGTTAATGGCTCAAAGACTGCTAGGCTAATTCAGGGTGAATTCATTTTCACCTCACCAAATGTGGCCCTCTGCAAAAAGTTTGGTTAGCCGTTTCCTAAGAGAACCTCAACATCTTCATCACGCGGTGCCCTTTCATCGCGTACTATTCCACAGTTATTTTAGACACATCTTACCATGCATTTGACTATAAACACTTTCTGTCCTCTGAATACGAAACCGCGGCCAGTCCCAGAACAAATACTGGGATGATGGACTCAAAAAAACTTTTTCGATACCCATTATCTTTATGTAAAGTACCCATTCTCTGTATGCAAATCTCCTCCCTGCCCTTGACTGAGCTCTGAAAAGTCCTAGAATAGAAAGGCAGAAACACAGAAAGAGGGAGCAACAGTGGCGCACTTGACTGCCGTAAAGGCTCGGTACTCACCGGGCGCCGCGCCCTCACACTCGTCCGTTTCGCACCGTCGCGTGTTCTCCGGCTGGGGCTGGTGGTGGCACTCGGCGGGATCCACCACCTCTTCCGTCTCGGCCTTCGTGTTCACGCACTTGATGAGCCGGCTCTGCGCTCCACCGCCGCAAGAAACCGAACACTGCACGGGGAAAGAGTTTGGTTTTTGGTTAGCGACGTTTTACGGCTCAACAGATTCATTCATTCATCGTCTAGGTCGCTTATCCTGCAGTAAGGGTCGTGGAGGGGTTTCCTGGAGTCATTGGGCGAGGGGCTGGGTTTAACCAGCATACCGCAGAACCTCTGCCGACCAATTGAATTCGTTCCTTGACTCGTAAACGAAACGTTCACGTACCGGATCAATTTTTTTTCACTGAAATTTAATTAAGAAGAGGAGGCGTGGCACAGTGCAGGGTGTTGAGCGACCGTCCTTGGAACCAAACATTTCTGGTTCGGCTCCTCCGAGTGTGTCGAAGTGTTGTTGAGCGAGAAGCTGAACCCCTATCTCAGGGGTGGGCAAACTTTTTGACTCGCGGGTCGACTCGCGGCGCATCAAAGTTTTTTTGTGGCTGCTCTCAGGATGGATCCGAGGTGCTGCTCGGTTAAATTGGATCTGTGAAGGGTTTTGTTGGTGTTTGTAGGTTGAACCAAACACCGTTAGCATCTTATGTGCTGTCCTCCGGAGGCTTACAAACATGGCTAATCGCTAATTTGAAGGCCAGCATAAAACTTGCTTCGGTATTCGACTCAGTCTGGCTTCTCTGACCTTCTCTCCAAAACATCTAACATGTGCTGTCCCTCTGATAGACTCATTCCTGATCCTATCCATCCTGGTCACTCCCAAAGAGAACCTCAACATCTTCATCTCTGCAACCTCTAGTTCTGCCTGCTGTCTTTTGGTCATTGTAACTGTTTCTAGTCTCTACAGCATCGCTGGTCTCACCACTGTCTTGTTCACCTTTCTCATCATACTGGCTGATAGTCTTCTATCCCATAGTACCCCTGACACTTTTCTCCACCCATTCCAACCTGCTTGAACCCGTCTCTTCACCTCTTTTCCACACTCTCCGTTGCTCTGGACTGTTGACCCTAAGTACCTGAAATCCTCCAGCTTCTTGATCTCCACTCCCTGTAGCCTCACCGTTCCACCTGAGTTCTTCTCATTCACACACATATATTCCGTCTTGCTGCGACTAACTTTCATTCCTCTCCTTTCCAGAGCATACCTCCACCTCTCTAGATTTTCCTCAACCCGTTTTCTGCTCTCACTACAGATCCCAATGCCATCTGCAAACATCATGGTCCATGGGGATTCCTGTCTAACCTCATCTGTCAGCCTGTCCATCCCCATTGCGAACAAGAAGGGGCTCAGAGCTGATCCCTGATGGAGTCCCACCTCCACCTTGAGCTTCTCTGTTACCCCTACAGCACACCGTACCTCTGTCTTACAGCTAGCATACATGTCCTGCACCAGTTCAACATACTTCTCTGCCACTCCAGACTTCCTCATACAATAATTTACTGAAAAAAAAAGAAAAAAAAACAACATGGAGTACCTCCCACGACTGCCGCAACACTACAACATGGAACGCCCGTGAGTTTGTTTTTGCGTTCATGCACCGAGGGCACCCTATTCGTAAGTTGCTCATAATTCGGGGCATTCTTAAGGTTCTTCTGCACAACCATTCAGTCTCTCATTCATACATCTGTGGAAAGAAACGCTAAAAACATGTGAAGAACACGCAAATTCCACAAAGAAACTCCTGTTGAAAATTGAACAGAGGAACTTCTCGTCGCCATCGCGGCACCCAAAACAGGTTCCGAATGCAAATCTACTGGGTAGCTTCGAGCGACCGGATAAACGAAGCGCTAAAGCTGCGAGCTTGCATGTAGCGAAGTCTACTTTTGGCTCGGCGGTCCGTCCTAACTTCTGCACGCCGGCTTTGCACGTGCGCCGACGCCTGATTGTGACGTTTTTTTTCCGACGGCCTTAAAATCTCCGTCCGCGGGAAGAGGGCGAGGGACGTCAGAGGTGATTTATCACAGCTTCCTTGTTTTTTTCGGATGAAAAGGGATATTCTGAAAAGGCTATTCTGCAAGTAAACAGGAGTCATGCCGGGAGATCACACAGGGATGTGAGATTAGGGAGGCAGTCATAATGGCCGGAGGCAGCAAGGTTACTATTCAGGATCGTCTGGGCGAGAACCGACTCTGCCGCCGCCGCCATGTCGACGGGCGTTAAGCACGCCGATTATACCCGATAACGCCAGGTTCCGGGGGGACGGAAGGATGTCTGAAACAGTCAGGATCCGTGCATTCGTGAGACGCCGCCTCCGTTCAGCAGATGTGACATCACGAGGAGGAGCGGGAAGTTATGTCAATACTCATCTTTTCGAACCGTCGCTTTATCTGCACCCTTGAGATTCACGTGTCCCTTGAGTATCTTCGTCCGTTCTCATCTTGTTCTTTCTACTCGTCTTTTTTTTTTTTTTTTTTTTTACGTCGTCTCGTAATGTTACCTGTCCCCAGGATCCGGTGAGCCACTGGGCGCAAGGCTGGCTGTTACACGGCCTGATGTTGCCGGGCTGAAGATCCCTGTCGCATTGGTCCTCCTCTGGACAAGTGACAATACGCTGCTGTTCGCCACCTCCGCAAACCTCGGAACACTAGACAACACACACACACCGACGTATTTACCGCTAGCTCAATGTGTACAAGACTATAGCTGGTCTTGGATATGTTTTTTGACGGGTTCTAGTCCTTTTCCAAGCAACGGTCTTACCGATCAATAGTGGATAGTTACTGTTCCATTTTGTTCTTATCCCTGATGTTGTTGTTGCTCTCTCCGCGGTCTATTCATTCCTGGATTATTCTTCTAACTGTCTCTCTATTTTTTTTTTTTTCATATTTATTTTTGACATTATAACTGTTACGCTGCCGTGACAAGACAATTTCCCCCAATGGGGATCAATCAAGGTTATCTCATCTTATCTTAAGGCGAAGACGGAAACTGTCGTTTTTCAAAATTAGATCCGGATGGTCACGTGAAAAAAACACTATAATATGCACTGAGAAGGATTTTCTTAGCGGACCAAAATAATCCGAGGAGCGGTACCGACCTGGACACCTCTACTCTAATGCATTACTTCTCAAATATTCCCACGGGTGACCCCGGGGCCGGGAACATGCTTATTTTTGCTGCACGAGCATAAAGTGTAATTGCACATCCACAGTAGGTGGCAGTGGTGTGTGTGCAGAGTATTAGCTCTGCGGTGTAGGTTTGTTTTTGCACCGAGCGTGAGGTGGAGCAGGAGATATGAAGTGCAGTGAATAAACCCTCAAGAGACACCATGGAAAAATATTTAACAGGGATGATAAGAAAAGCGGTGAGGGACGGAGATAATGAGACAAACGAAAGTCACCCGAAAGCTAAGAAGAGGAAATATGACGAAGCTTATGTATTCACTGTGACTACCGTGGGAGACGAGGAAATATTTACCATGTCTAAAAAACAAAGTGTCATGAGTTAATGTTACTGCTCATTTTGAATGTATTATTTTATTTTATTTTATTTTATTTTATTTTATTTTATTTTATTTTATTTCATTTTATTTTTCAAGATCAAATGGTTCAGTCAGTCCAATAATGTTTATAATTATGTATTAATAACAAAGTGCTGTTTTATTTTATTTTATTTTACAAGATCAAATGGTTCAGTCAGTCAAAAAATGTTTATAATTATTTATTGAGAACAAAGTGCTGTTTTATTTTATTTTATTTTACAAGATCAAATGGTTCAGTCAGTCAAAAAATGTTTCTAATTATTTATTGAGAACAAAGTGCTGTTTTATTTTATTTTATTTTAAAAGATCAAATGGTTCAGTCAGTCAAAAAATGTTTATGATTATTTATTAATAACAAAGCGCTGTTTTATTGTATTTTATTTCATTTCATTTTATTGTCTTTCATTTTATTTTTCAAGATCAAATGGTTCAGTCAGTCAAAAAAGTTTATATTTATTTATTAATAACAAAGTGCTGTTTTATTTTATTTTATTTTTAAGCTCAAATGGTTCAGTCAGTCAAACAATGTTCATAATTATTTATTAATAACAAAGTGCTGTTTTATTTTGTTTTGTTTTATTTTTCAAGATCGAATGGTTCAGTCAGTCGAAAAATGTTTATGATTATTCATTAATAACGGTGCCATAAATAATAATTTTACAAGAAGTAAACTGAAACACTTTAGTTTTAAGTAATAGAATATTGTAAAAATAATCTAGTAATTAAAATTAATTAAAAATCAAAATTATATAAGATTTTTTTTTTTTTTTTTTTTAATTTTCAGGAAAATGTATGCTTTTTAAATCTTTTCTCATTTACAGTGTAAAAGCATGTTAATAAAGTGATTTGTTTTGTTGCGAGTCGATCTATATTTCTTTCCCTTTTCTTTCTTTAATGTTAATAAGGGTACAACATATATAACAATTTTATGGACAAGTTGGGGGGGTTCGCAAAATGTTTTCTTCTTCCTAGTGGGGGGGGGGCTAACAGAAAATAATCGAAAAGCACTGCTGTAATGCAACGTTTCCGCAGAATTCACTTAAATAAATTACACGGGTTTTTGAGACGCAGAGATTGACCGACGTCCGACGGAATTTCGTTTCATTTTTCCGGAATGAATGGAAAGCTAACAAGGAGAGGTTGTTCCTCACCTCCCCCCAGGAGGAGCTGTACCAGTCCAGGCACGGCTGGCCGTTGCAAGGTATCTGAGTCTGGGGTCTGGAAGACATGGCACGGCAGTGGAAAGGTCGCAGGGGTCTTTCGTCCCGCATGTCAAAACACTGGACGTCCCGCGATTTAACGCCGCCGTCGCCGCAGTTCCGGGAACACTGAGAAACAGATTAAATTGCCGACTTTAACGCCGGAACAAATCCATCGCTAATCCCCATGTCGTGATATAACCGAACCGGACGTCTCACTTTACTCCACTCCCCGACTTTCCACATGGAGCAGGGGCGAAGGTAGCACCGCTGGGCAGGCGTCGGCATCTTCGCCGGGTCGCAGTCGGACTCCGCGCCGGTGCTGCACGCCAAAGTCCTCCAGATGGCACCCAGACCGCAGGTTGTGGAGCACTGACCCCACAAAAAAATGGAGGAAAAAAAAAAAAGCACAATAGCGCTGCTGTCAAACAGCCCATACTTCTGTCGGCGACACAATAAACCTCTGTAACACCAAGAATCCCAGTTATCCGATGGATTCGTGTCTTTGTCGGCTGCAATCTGAGGTTCTCGGGTTCGAATAGAGGAGATATATTTGATGAGAAAGAGTTTTAGGTTTAGTTTTTGGCACGTTCAAACGTCCGGCCTGCGGGCCAAATGAGGTCGGTGTTTAAATTTACGCCGGCCCGCAGCCTCTGTCAAAAAAATCAGGAATAAAGTATAATTTGGTCCGTTCTTCTATTTCATATTTTTTATCTGGGACTAAAATTGAAATTATGAAAAACTGCATTTTTTCTTTTTTGAAAACAAGTAATACAAGGAGTCACACGGCTTTCAATGTTTTGAACGGATTAATATCGCTGTTAGCGTGTTCGCATGTTTTGAATTTAGAAGTTCATAATGAGCGTTTAATATTGAATAAAATGTAATATTTCAAATTTTTCTGATTTTTTTTTTCAGCCAGACTTTTACCTCATTTTATGTGGTATTGAAATATATGATTTTGGTAAAAAAAATTAGATTTGTGTTCTGTGTTCAAACATTTACAATAAAAAATGTCAGGAAATAGCTCATGTGCATTTACAGAACTGTCTCAGAAAATTAGAATATTGTGATAAAGTTCTTTATCTTCTGTAATGCAATTACAAAAACAAAAATGTCATGCATTCCGGATTCATTCCAAATCAACTAAAATATTACAAGCCTTTTATTTATTTTAATATTGCTGATTACGGCTTACATCTTGAGGAAATTCAAATTTCCTATCTAAAAAAAATATTAGAATATCATGAAAAAGTAATTTTTGCTATTTTAATTGCATTACAGAAGATAAAAAACTTTATCACAACATTCTAATTTTCGGAGACAGTCCCATAATGCTAACGCTTCAACGAATGTCTGGCAGAATGGTCGGCCATCACATATTTTCACCTCATCAAATACGGGCCTCTTTGCAAAAAGTTTAGACATTCTTGCTCGAGAGTCAATCCGTGAAGGCTCTGCCGTGTCTTTGACAAGAAATCCCGCAGAGGCGTTTACGGAGACACGGCGTACCTTCGCTCCTCGACCAACACAACAAGCACAAACAAAGAACCGTTGGACTCAACTGTGCTCCAGTTTCCCGCCACCCAGTGAGCGGCGCCGGGCCGAGGCGGAGGCGGCGTCGGACGAGGGGGATCCGTTACCGGCGGCGGAGCGGCAGGCGTGTCGGACGCAGGCGGGTTTGACGGGGGGAGATGGCTCCGACTTCTCTGGGACGAGGGGTCGGTTCGAGTCGGGGTCCGCCCGGTCGGAGGTGCCTGAAAATCGTCCGCAGGGGTCGCGGTGGACGTTTCCATTTCCGACAGAGGTAAGAATTTGGTCCCTGAGGTGAGCGCAAATGGGGACGGGAGAAGAGTGGGGCTCTCGGGCGCGGGGGCCGAGGTGGCGGCGAGGTCGGGCTCCCGTAGACGCCTTTCCCCGGCGGTACTCGTGTCCTCATTGAAGCGATTTCCTTCGTCGTCCGGTTGAGGGGCGGTTGAAGAAGACGCGCTCGGCTGAGTGTTCCTTTCAGGCGTTTCAAAAGCCGTGCCGCTCTCGACGCCGCCTTCGAGATCCGGCGATGAGAAACCCGAAGGTCTCGCAGAAAAACCCGGTGTGTACATGTCATCGTGACCGTGCTGTAAATGTGGATCGAGCGCAGACATCGTCGTTTCTGGGTTAAAACTGGCTTCTTCTGGAGTGACGGTGAAGTCCTCGACACGACCTCCTCCCTCCGCGGTCGGGTGATTTGAGTTCCGCTCCGCTGTCCTCCCGGGGCGCGTCGGGGAGTTCGGCGTTTCCGTCCGAAACGGATCGTCGCGTCCGTCTTTTGATACATTCGGTTTCTCCGTCGTTGGGAAAAGCAGCGACTGAGCGGTAGAGACGGGCAGGAGATGATCTTCAGAGAGGAAGTCGTCCCAGTTTTCGGAGTTTACCTGCGGGGACTCGTCGGTTGCGGGTTCGCCGTTGTCTTCCTCATCGTCCGGATCTGTGTTCCGCGGCTCGGGCGTCAATTCGCCGTCTTCTGAAATCGCGGCGCTGGGAGAAGAAACCGCGGGCGCTCTTGTACTTTCACCGCTCGTCGGACCGGCCTCCCGCTCCGAATCGAATTCCTGGCCTGAATCGTCCCCGTCGTCCGAAAGGTCTTCGTGGAAGTTGATAAAATTGTAGTCGTAGTAAAAGTCATCGACGTGTTCGCCGCCTCCCAGAGAATTGTCGACGCTCTCGATGTTATTGTGGTAGTGAAAATCCCCGTCGATGTCATTGGCGCCGTGTCTTGGCTGGGCCCTGGCGGGGCCGTGTTTGGGAGGCGCCATGACGGCAGGGATGGAGTTGACTTCATTGAACACTTCTTCTATGCTCGACCAGCCGCTGCCGGACGAGTCGACGTTTCCGAAATTATCGGGCGGGCAGTCCCGGACGTGGCACGCCGCGACGGCGGGCGGCTTTGCCTGGAGGTCGCAGTCGACGCCCGTGTTTCTGGAGCAGGTGACGTTGCGGCGGCGCACTCCGACTCCGCAGGTCAGCGAGCACTGCGGGAACAGGAGAACAGGAAGTGGCTCGGTTTATCCGTTTTCTCTTTAATACCCGGGCGGTGTCGGAGAAATCTCAAATCGGCGGACGTTTATCTGCGTTCCGCGGGTCGAATTCAGCAGAGGCGGGGGAAACATGGAAAGAATATTAAAGACTTTTCAGATGTTGCTTTTTTTTTTTTCTGAGAAACTTTCTGAAAACAAAGCCGGCAGGTTTCAACCTAAACGGAAATCCAGACAGTTGATCAATGCGTTCGTTGTCTAAATAGCTAATCTCGCAGTCAGGGTTGCCGGGGCGCTCGAGCTTATCTTACCGTTCATTGGGCGAGCGGTGGGCTTCGCCCTGGATTGGTCGCCATAGGTCCGCCATTCCGGACTATAAGCCGCTACTTTTTTCACGCGCTTCGAAAACGGCGGCTTAAACATTGCTGCAGCTAATTTATGGATTTTTCAGCCAAAACATTTAGCCTCATCACATCGCACCAATAATATTACCGTGAATTTCTGCGGCCGTTCAGTTCCGACACTGAAGACGATGTTTTAATGGTTTTATGCAGCTGGAAGACAAAGATAGCGTTCAGCTGGAGTAGGACAGAGCGGGGATAGAAATAGATGGATGGACTTTTCCATGTGTTATATATTATTAGTCTTTATTAATATTTATTTAATATTTATCATATATACATTATATTCAATATATTTATGTATATAATAATCATTGTGTATAATATTTAATATTTATATATATGTATTTAATATTCATTATATGTAAAATATCTTATATTTATTTATTTAATATTTATTAATATTAATCTTTATTATTTACTATTAATCTCTTTCATCAGCCATGATACAGGCACTGTCCGTAAAAAAAGCATATCCCGTACGTAATTGTTGATGTTATCGGTCGGCATTTAATTAAGAGTTAAAAAATGTTTCTGTGTAAATATCGTGGACATCTGCAGCTTATAGACAAGTGCAGCAAAAATATGTTCACACATATTCCTTTTTTAAATTTTTAGCCGGTGCGGCTTATATTCAGGTGCGCTCAATAGTCCGGAAAATACGGTAATATTGTAATTGCCTAATGTAAAGTATAATCGTCGTATTCAGATTAAATACTGTCAACTGACTAAAGTTTTTATTATATGAACTCCTGCTACTCTTATCAGTCTGAGGAAACATTTTCATGAATAAAAAAACTGGTACAAAACGAGGTTGGGAACCACTGATCAAGAAACATACGACCATGCATGAAACTTGCAGAAGATTGAAGACGCCATCGATCAGCCAGCGCGTTGTTTTCCTCTGATTAGAAGCAAGACTTAATGAACAGTTGCACGCTTCGATGATTTTGTCGTGGATATCTTTCCAATAATTCTCCGTATTTTTAATCGTTCCGTTGTCTTCTTTGCAATCAGTTTTTTGTGCTACAACCCCGATTTATACACATAAATTTGTAAGAATCAGAATCAGCCAAATTTTTCCCCTTGGAGCAATTGTGTGTGTGTGGAGGGAGGGGGGGGGGGCACATGGGGTAGAAACATCCAATTTAATTTAAAATTAATTTGAAATTTTCACATTCGAGCGTCAAATAGACATATAACCATTCAGACTTTTTTTTTTTTTTTTGTAGTTGTAATTCAAAAGACATTCTCCACGATCTGCAGGATAGAACGCACGTCTCAACCTTCAGCCAACAAAATGGTCCATTGGCGAATCGCACGTCTGGCATACAGAGAGGCCTTTTCACGCAGCCTGAGTGGGTGTCTGGCGACGGCAACAACAATTAGCATGTTTCAACCCCTTGGATACGGCGTTTTGTTTTTCTCCCCAGCCAGAATCCCTGAGCTCACCTTTGACCAGCCGCCAGCGGTCCAGTCCGCCGGGCAGGGGATGTGAGCGTTGCAGGAGGAGAGCGACTCGGGTTCGGGGAGGTGTTTGCATTCGTCGGGCGACAGCGACTCCTGCTCCTCCACGCTAATCGCCTGGATACACAACACCGTCCTCCTGGCGAGACCCGAACTCCCGCAGCTCGACGAGCATTTCTGCCACTCCCCGGACCACCATCTAAACGTCGGGGCACAAAAGAGGCGATTTACAGCTGTCTGGCTAATTTGTGAGCCGTGTGAATACTCCTTATTCCTTTCTTTTCCTTTTACCCGAGCACAAAGTAACCTCCTCGGTTCTTTCCCCGTCCTCTTTTTTGGATCAATCGAAGGTGTTGAAAAGCCGCGGTACAAACAGATTTTACGGGCAAAACAAAAGACGGTATTGTTGAATTTCAAGGGATGTGTTTTTATGATTTGAAAAACCCAGGGATAATAGTCGCTGTGTTGCGTCAGAGGAGTTGTTTACATCTGCGTACGGACAGGACATAGAAGGAGGAGCTGCCTTTCCGCTCTTAGGATCTGGATTGATTTTTTAAAAATATGATTTCTGACATTGACGACCCGCCACGTGCCTGGTCTAATCCCTCGGATCGACCGACCGTTGACCGGAAAACATACGAATTCACTTTCTCATTCAGTCTGCGAAGATGGAAAACGTAATAAGATTAGATTTAACGCAAAATGGTTTGATTGGTTTGGAAATCATTTGTTTTTCAAGTTTAAAATGGTGTTTTAAAATGGCTGACCCGCCACGCGCCTGGTCTAATCCCTCGGATCGACCGACCGTTAATCGGAAAACGTACGAATTCACTTTCTCATTCAGTCTGCGAAGATGGAAAACGTAATAAGATTAGATTTAACGCAAACTGGTTCGATTCGTTTGGAAATCATTTGTTTTTCAAGTTTAAAATGGTGTTTTACTGTGTCCACCATTTAAACACCTGTATTTGCATTTTAACTCCCGGCTTGAACCCCGATACGTCACTTCTGCTTGGTTCTATTTCTTATTCTTTTTTTTTTTTTGGTTTCTTCCCCATGCCAGAGACCGATGACATGCCATCTCTCTGCCAGTAATCATCATTTTTTAATAATTTTTTGTAAATCTGATTAAAAGGGATCCATTAGTCTAGTAACCCATGAGGAAGGGTAAGTAAAAAGGGGTAAGAATCAGAACCGCAGTCTCTACTGGCACCACTAGATGTCATTAGATCTTAAACGCCGGCCCGTTAAATGTCGACGCTCAGGTTGTTGTCCTGACAACTTGTGTTGACGATTTCACCGCACATTTCTTGACAAAAATGCTAGCAACCAATTGGATGCTAAAGGACCTGGATCTCTCCCATGGTTTGATTTAATTGTTTGCTTTTATCCAAAATGCAGATTCTAACATACCAGGTTATTCATACTTTCATAATTATGGTCATATTTTTGTGAAATAATTGACTTTTTTTTCAGAATTCTAAGGTAGGCACGTTTAACACGGAAAAAGCAGCGGCGCTGTTCTTTCACACTTATCCGCTGTCGCAGAAGGTTGCGTGGATGAGGCGTGAAAATCCACGTAAAACATCAGAGAAAGCATATTAGCATATAGCTAATGGATGGTAATTCTTGGATGAAGGCCCCAGAACTTTTAATTGTCTCTTTTATTCGTATTTATATTGTTGCGCCTCTGTGACAAATGAATTTTCCCCATGGGGATCAATAAAGTAATCTTGTCTTAAAAGCGGCGGTACCTCCGAGACAAACTCCAAAAGGCTAAAAGACCAAAGTGCGTGCTAGCAGCTAGCAGCAACGGCGCTAACGATGTATCTTCCGCCTCAATCAACCCATTGGCTGCTTGTTTGTCACTGCGTTGATGTTGTTTGTGTCGGATTTTCCACGACGCTCAGCGCCGCAGGGCTACGAGTACTTCTGCGGTTGACTTTCTCGAATCAGCGTTCGGTCGTGAGGACAAAACTTCGGGTTTTCTCCCTGCCCTGCTCACAGACATCCTATCATATCCCCAGATAATAGAGCGGGCTATTGGTGCCGCGTAAACAGTTGCATAATAGACGCATGACGCAACATGTGACAGCGAGCGCAGACAATGGGCAAACTGTTCCCTAAAAAGAAAAAAAAAAAAGACACATTAACTCACCATTTGTGTTTTCATCAGACATGGAAAATAGAGATTAATCCCCATTTTTGTGTTTGTAAGGGAGGAAGAAGTACACATCCAGCCGGGGTTGTAGTGATCGCGGTAGCTGCCTTGACGTTTTTTTTTTTTCTGTTTGTTTTTGTGCAACTGCGGCTGTCAAGAATGCGTTGGAAATAAAAAAAATTAAAAAGTCCAGGATCTTACTTGGCTGGACACGGCTCCTTGTGACAGCTGGTTTGGTTATCATCAGGTCGGGTCAGAGGGTCACAGAAACGCTCCTCCGCTATTCCAGTGGTCCTCTCCACACAGTGCACGATCTGTCTCTGGACACCTTCAACACACACACACACACACACACACACACACACATGCTAGCACCAAAAAAAATGACTAAAAGACAATCATTATGAAAGGCAGTTG
Organism: Fistularia commersonii; assembly: GCF_037954325.1. NCBI lineage: Eukaryota > Metazoa > Chordata > Actinopteri > Syngnathiformes > Fistulariidae > Fistularia > Fistularia commersonii. The sequence goes on from NC_141286.1 coordinate 21,805,765, forward strand.
CCTTTTCGATGCTTCAACAGTGGCATAAAGTTCAGTTGAACGGAAGTACAAGTCTGGGTCCCCCGACACGGTTCACATAAGGACCGCTCTTTTGAGGCTGCGACAGATTTCCTGTGACTCCTCACTTCATCATCGCTCCCCGTCACCCGAGGGGGATTTCCAACCCGTCAGAAGGAGCGAGACCTCTTCCCCCTCTCCTCCCGACCCGCCACAACATATGTCCGATTATTCATTTGCACCTTCAGAGGCGTGTCTCGCCGGGGACGGACGGTTTCGGAAGACACAGCTGCACGCTCGGGAACCGAGTCCGTGAATCCAGTTGACTCGAGGATGCGTTTGCGCGTTCGACTGAATAAACCAAGTCGGTCACCAAGAGACGCGCGCCGTGATGACAGTTTCAAGGATTCTTGTCTCAGTCCTCCACGTCATGGTGAATTCCTGTCCAAATCTTCTCGTCGTGGCTACCGGACTTAAATTTCTTCACTTGAAGACGTTTCACCGCTCATCCGAAAAGGCTTCTTCGGTTCTAATGACCTGCTGGGAGTTTCCGAATAAAACCAACCGTCTTCCCTGGCCAGAGAAGACGGATGGTTCGAGAGAGGAGTCAAAGAAGACATCATTTCAACATTTCACAAACGTATAACGCCGTATCGGGATCAATACCGAGGCGAATTTGCACACTCACTTTCCGATCCAGGTAATCCCGCAACGAACAACAACCCCATTAACAGAACAACCCTAGTTAGACCTCGTTTCTGCCAATCGACTCTTACATTTGCGTAACAAACCACCTTAACCTAGACCCGCCCAAATATATACTGCTCAAAAAAATAAAGGGAACACTTGAAAAACACAATGTAACTCCAAGTCAATCACACTTCTGTGAAATCATAGTGTCCACTCAGGAAGCAACACAGATTCATTTTGACTTGTTTTAAGGACATTACATCAAAGTTGGATCAGCCTGGAGTTTGTTTTCACACTTTAATTTTGAGTGTGATTCCTAATCAGACCTCCATGGGTTGATACAATTGATTTCCATTGATCATTTTTGTGTGATTTTGTTGTCAGCACATTCAACTGTGTAAAGAGCAAAGTATTTCATAAGAATATTTCATTCATTTAGATCTAGGATGTGTTTTTTAAGTGTTCCCTTTATTTTTTTGAGCAGTGTATATATATTTGGGAACTCATTAGGACTCAAGAAGCCTCTCGGATGAGGCCTGAAACGCCTTCAAGTGAAGAAATTCAAGTCCGGTTGCCACGACAAGAAGATTTCAACAAACCAAGAATTCGAAGGGTTCAGTTTGTGATTCCGCGTACAACAAGGCCTGTCATTAGGGAATTATTTTCTCACTTTCCCAGCAGCAGCCACTTGTACTGGAGGTAATTCCAAAGATGATTTTCAGCCGCGACATGAACCGTTACTCCATCTGTTTGACTTCTTGCATTATCAGAATCGGACTGTCCGCCACGTGCCTTCTTGGCACGAGACAACCGGCAGCTTCTTCGCCGCTCCGCACGTGTAGGTTCACCAAGACCTGAGAGCTGACAAGTCATTACTTGAGTAAAGGTCATCCGTCAAACAGACATCTCGGGGGAGGGGAAACGGGATTTTAACGTTGACGTGTCTTTTCTCTGACCGCCTTCTCGGCCTTCTGCTACGACGCTGATAAAAGATTTATCTTCCAAAAAAACTCTAATTTTTTATCGTCGTCGAGCGCTGTTGTCAGGCAGTCGCCTCCCTTGAACGGTCACTTGACCCCAAGCCTTCTGTGGGTATCAGCTAATCTAATTTAATGCTTTTTAATGCCACTTTAAACAAATTTAACATCCATTTCCAACTGTAGATACATTTATTTAGAATAAGGTCGCTCGTTCGAAGCCCTTCTGAGTGACAAATGGATTTAACTTTGTGTAAGATTACTATTAATATTGTCCATTTAAATCGCACTCATCCTTGCACCTGCACTTTGTGACTTACACACCAAGCTGCACTCAAATGTTTTATCTGCACTACTAACACTGTTCAAATTTATTATAATGTTTACATCTCTGCATGTTTACATTCTCCTGCATTATCTTTTTCATTTCCCTCCACTATTTATAGATTATGGCAGTATGTTTATCACTACCATTATCTATTGTCAATACATATCTGTATGCACTGCGGACGACAAAGTAAGACGTTCATTGTACAAGGAAACAATGTCCATATGACAATAAACAATTTGAATTTTATTGTACTTTATAAAACCCTTGCGGGAAACCTCCTCTCCATAATTAACCCGTCACGGATGAACCGTGAGCAGCTGGCAGCCATCTAGCGGCACCAGTTAGGGTCTCGCTCAACAAGACATAGGTGTCAAACTCCGGCTCGCGGGCCAAATTTGGCCGCACGGTCATTATATTTGGCCCGCAAAGCAATACCAAATGACTATTAGAGCTGGCCTGACGCTATAGTCTACAGTGCATGTATTGCTAATTCTGCAAATCCCAGAATTTTCTGCTGGTGTTTTGGCACGAAAATCACAAGAGGACCCATAAACGCCCTCTCGTCTGTTGACAGTTGTCATAGCGACCTTATGCTAATACTGGCACCCTGCTGCTTAGGCAGAAAACAGGATTTTGCATGTGTGCAATATGAAGTTATATATTGGATAGTATTAAGCTATGCTGGTTCCATATTTAGTTTTTAAGCAAAACTTGTTTGGGTCCATATGAAAAAGTTCATTGTTACATCTGGAGGAAGATTTTTTTTAAATAAATATCAATGTTGGCCTGCGAATTTGTCCCAGTTTTGAATTTTGGCCCACTGTGTATTTGAGTGTGACACCCCTGCACCAGGAGGAGCCGGGGATCCAAACAGTACCGTTGGGTTCCAAGGATGATCGCTCTAACCTCTGCGCCACGCAGTATCTCTTAGTTTGTTTCCTTTTTGCTCAAAACTCCGTTTCGACATTTGTCAGTTTAAAGCATTTGTCCTTGTGTCGCCACCCATTAGACTTGGTGATCGTTATTTTTCCCCCGTAAACGTAGTTCCGGCTCGTCCTTCGACGCTTTTCTTTTCAGTCCCTGCATCGCACGCTCTCGCTTTCTCCTCTGTTTATCGATTTCGTCTTGGCCGAGGCAACAGAAGCCGGTCGTTTGAGAAACACCTCCGCAAGCTCCTAAAGCTCCGACCCGATCGCAGACGTGGTCTCTGGGCCTCGATCGGTTATGTTGCACATCTCCACCTCCCTGCGGAAATCTTTTTCTAAAATTTTGGGACAAGTCCTAATGTCATAAAATAGCTTGTTTTGTCCTTTCCACGGAGAAGTTTTAGCAACACCAGAGTCGGGAAACAGCTCAGAGACCGCGTGTTGTTTTTGGCGACGGGAGGCGTCGCCGTGCTGGTCCAAGCCAACAAATCCGCCACGGTCAACTGCCGCCCGCCTTTCGCCGACTTATGACCGTCTTATCTCAAGTGCCAGTAGCCGAGTTGATGTCATTGGGCAAAAATGTCTTCGCAGAAGCGACAAAACGCCTCATCCCGGTTTTCCGCCTTCATCCATCCACTTTGGTTGAAAATTACAATTTCCCATTTCGCGTCACAACACTACTCTCCGCTCTTTCACCGCGCTTTGTAACTTCGGAACAGCGGCTGTAAACAAACGCCGATGAAAGGGTTCCGCCTGTCAATCATCACTTATCATCACACTATTCTGTTCGGAATGATTAAATGTTACATAGACTCATCAAAATAAAATACTCATAACAATGTTTTTCTTTTCCCCATTAAGCATATTTAAATTTTTAATGCCTGTAGACCCAATAAACCAATCGCGTACTACGGGTTGATTGCAAAGGTAATCTGGGTACACACATTGCATGATACTAAAAAAAAATGGATGTCAGCCAATCAGCCGTCGTCAAATTTGTCGCTTAATTGACGCACAGGGCGGCAAGTCTGACATGAGATACGATTAAATTCAACTTGATTGCAGCCCTGCTCTATATATTGATTAATGTTTAGTAAATATATATAAATTAATGCTTTTTAATGCTATCCAAGGCATTAATTTTTTGAAAAATCTATTTAATGACTTTTAATGACCCGTGGAAACCCTGGATCAGCAGCGCCTTTGACCTCTGATTTTCACCCCATCACCAACACTTTAAAACCCTTCCCTGTATATTTATTTCCAAGCTTGTAATTCATTCAATCTTTCCAGTCCCAGGTATTTTATGTAGTACTTTATTTTCATTCGTTTTTTTAATTTGTACATTTGCTACTTACTGCCTACGCCTCCCTCCTGCATTTGACTCAATCAAAGGGTTTTACCATAATTTACGGACTTTAAGCCGCTAAATTTTTCCCCCACACACTTTGAACACTGCGGCTTAACCAATGATGTGGCTAATTTATGGATTTTTATGGGCTAACGAGCTTCACGCCGCCAAAACATGTAGCCTCGTCACATCGGACCGATGAAATTACCGTGAACTTCCGAGGCTGTTCAATTCCGACACAGAGGAAGACGAATTTCATGGTTTTAGTGCGCAGGAGGAAAAGGAAGATAGCGATCAGCTGGAGTGGGACAAAGCGGGGATAGAAAATAGATGGACATTTCATTGTGTTATTTATTATTAATAATATAATTGTTATTATATGTAATATCCAATATATTTATTTATTTAATATTTAATATTTAATATTTATTTATTTAATATTTATTAATATTAATCGTTATTATTTATTGATCTGTTTCATCAGCCTGTTAACAGGCACTGTTCGGAAATAAAGGTTTTTTAGTACGCATTCGTGGATGCTCACCGGTATGTATTTAATTAAAAGGGAAAAAATGTTTCTGTGCCTCATTTTATGTTATCTCATGTTACAACGTGGACAAGCGCAGCCTAAATATGCACAAAAATATTTGTTTATTTGTAGCCAGTGTGGCTTATATTCGGGTGCGCTCAAAATGACAGTACAAGCGTTTGCTTTCTCAATCGACAAACAACCATTCAGCCTTTTTTATTTCTAATTCAAAAGGCAAATATCTGCAGGATAGAATGCACATATCAACCTGCGGCCAATGAAATGGGCGACTGGCGAATTACGCGTCCAGCATACAGAGGTGTCTTTCCACACAGCCTGAGTGGTTGTCTGGCGACGGCAACAACAATTAGCGTATTTAACATACATCATGTTACAACATGGACACCTGCGACTTATTGACAAGTTTGGCCTATAAATGTACACTTATATATATTTGTGTATTTTTAGCAAGCGCGGCTTATATTCAGGTGCGCTCAATAGTCAGGAAATAACAGGCTAACCCCTCGCTAAAATGTCACCGCAGAGCTTATTTGAAAAGATGAAACACCAGAAGGGTCTCAGGGTGCCGGAAAAAGAGCTGAAAATACCAAGAGTCCTACTTAAACTGGTTCGTCACAACAGCCTCCCGAGTCCGCGGAAAAAGTTGTCCGGGATGAAAGTAGGACAAAAAGGTCGGGGGACAACTGATGCACAAACATACAACCAATCGGGCAGTTTAGGGTTTCCAATGAACCTCCTGCTTGATCCCCTGAGGAAACCCCTGCAGGCACAAAAAGGCGCCCTGCCGGAACCAAACCAGAGTCCTCCGTCATGCCGTGAGGCGAAAGCGCTAACCATCGTGCCTTCTTTCGCTTGATGATCTCTTAATAAAACGGCGGTTCTCTCACCTCTCCCGCAGGTCGCGCTGCACTCGGTCCAGGAACCGTGTTTCCAGGAGAAAACAGAGAGGGGGACGTCCTTGTCCCCCGATACGTTTCGACTGACGGTGTACTCGTAGCGCACGCCGGGGTTAGCCTCCTGAAAGAGTAGCTGTGACACAAACAAGTGGAGAAAGAGTGACTTTGCTGTTCTCGTGTTTTATTTCAATAACTACTCTATAAAACTTCAACGTTTTTTATAAGTTCACCGCCGGCGCCACTGGTTTGAAGGAAATAGACCGACAAACAAGAACACACCTCCATTTTGGACAGTCTTTGGTTTTACTGAGTTGGAACGACAAGTACGCATTTGGTTGTTTCGGCCGAGTCAGAGGTATTTGAATTCACGTAGAAAAGCCCAATAACAAATTTGGAGTATTTGAGGGGAGACAGAAAAAAAGCTCACGTAGATCTTTCTTCCGAGTCTCCATGACCTGAGCACCAGATTTGCAATTCAGGAGGAGTGACCGCGGGTGGTGGATCTTCCGCCGCCGGTCCTACCTGGATCCACAGTGGCTCCATGGTCGGCCCGGGGGAGGTCAGATTCTCCAGATGTCCGGTTCTTTCGTAGGTGAATACCGCCCCGGCTGCCTTGTACTCCCCGTTCCACTGGATGGTCCAGCCGCCGTTCAGAAAGTACTTGTTGGGGTTGTCGCTTCGCAGCGCCAGGAAGTTGCCGGCTTCGGCCACCTCTTCAATCCGGATGTCCCACGCTCCCGCCGGGATCAGTCCGATATCCACGTAACCTTGAGGGCGATTTCACGTTAACTGACGGCACGCGACTCAACGGATATGAATCACAAAATCGTACCGAGTCCTTCAGTTTCCTGAAAAGTCTTTCTCACGGTCCTGCAGGTGGAACCGTTGCCGTGACAGACCCCGCAGCGATCCTCCACCGCGCTGGACTCGATCACAAAGTCGCAGCCAATGTTCTGTAGCCGAGACGAAGGACAGGACAACACAGGGACACGATTCAGGGGCGGAAATCAAACGACCACACAACTTTGAGGGATGGATCGACGTGATGTTTGAACCGTCATATCCGGACTGTAAGCCGCAACTTTTCTCACACGCTTTGAACACTGCGGCTTAAACAACGATGTGGCTGATTTATGGATTTTTTTGGGGCTAATGAGCTTCATGCCGCCAAAACATTTAGCATGACATTACAGTCATTTGGCAGACGCTTTTAACCAAAGCGACTTACAAAAAGTACAATTCAGTCACCAAAGATCCGAAGTACGAGTAGTCGGAAGTCAGAAGTGCCCACTCAACCAAATAGCCATCTCAGAACCATATACCGTATTTTCTGGACTATTGAGCGCACCTTAATATAAGCCGCACCCGGTAGCCGATCGCTATCTTGGGCTTCCTCCTGCGCACTAAAACCGTCAAAGTCGTCTTCTTCGGTGTCGGAGTTGAACGGACTCAGAATTTCCCGGTCATTTCATCGGTCCAATGTGACAAGGATAAACGTTTTCGCAGCGTGAAGCTCGTTAACGTCCCCCACCCAAAGTCCATATATTAGCCGCATCGTTGTTTATGTGAAAAAAGTTGCGGTTTATCGTCAGGAAATTACGGTACATACATACCTTTATTATTTTTTTTCTTTCTGTTTTGGGTGGCTAAGTGCAATTAGTAGGGTAGTGCTTGGTGAAGAGGTATGTTTTGGGCTGCGACCACGCTGTTCTGACCTTTTTCGGGAGCCTCGTCCAATCGGACCTATGAAATTACGATAAAATTCTAAGGCTGTTCAATTCCGACACTGAAGACGACTTCAATTGTTTTAGCGCGCAGGAGGAAGTTGAAGATAGCAATCAGCTGGAGTAGGATAAAGCAGGGATAGAAAATGCATGGATGGATGGATGGACTTTTCCTTTTGTTATTCATTTTTAATACAGGCACTGTTCAAGAAAAAAAAAAAATCCAGTACGGATATGTGGCAGAATGTATTTAATTAAAATTAGTAGTCCTGTGGTCCTCACCTAACAACAGGGCTACGTTCCAAGGGGTCTGTTGTTAAGCGAAACACCGATTCTACCGTGCTAACGTCCAGTATTTGCATAAGTATAGTCCATTTGCGCTGTGCTATTTTACTTTTTTTTTACTTTAATGTTTATATTTGCATGAATATCGGCCAATCATAAGCACGGGTAAGCGCATACATTGGATAGTCACTCACAACTCCGCTGCCAGCGTGTTTTAATATCGTCGCAAAGCTCGTCGTTAACCAAGTACGCAGTTAAGTGAGGACACCTGTATATTTATGCATTTGTTTTTAGTCGGTGCAGCTTATACTCAGGTGCGCTCAATAATTCGGAAATTACGGTAGTAACCTTCCAGTAAACATATTTGAACATTCGGCTATTACGTTATTGGTGTCAGTCCTTCTTGCAGCAGAAAGATAATCCAGATTTGGGGTTTCCTGATTCAGACACATGACATTCGTTCATTGGTAGCAGAGATGAAGATATTGGAGGTTCTCTTTGGGAGTGACGAGGACGGAATTAATCCACCAGGCGGACAGCATGTGTTAGATGTTTTGCAGATAAGGTTAGAAATGCCAAGCTGGGATAAATATACTGTTAGAAGGATGCTGAGGTTAGAGCTGCCAGGTTTATGGAAATAATGGAATGGTACATGTTAGTTGGTGTGACAGAAGGGGATATAGAAGATAGGGCTAGATGGAGGCAATTGAATCGTTGTGGCAACCCCTGAAGGGAGAAGCCGAAAGGAAAAGAAGAAGGAGAAGAAGAAGAAGGATTCATTCATCCGTTTATCAATACCACTTTTCCTGCTCACGGGAGGGCTGGAGCCTATCCAAGCGGTCATTGGGCGAAAGACGAGCTTAGTGCCGGATCGATTGCCAGTCGATCACGGCCAGAGACATACGACAACTGGCTCTCTCATTCTTACTTTATATATAGCAGCAGCGGGCCGTCAGGGCCCGCAAGGCCTTCTCTGCTGGCTTAAAAAAATATCTGAATCACGGACTGATTTTAATAATATTTTGTCCATGGATGGTGATTAAATAATGATCTATCCTCTTCCTTTCATAGCTTGTTCCCTTGCTGTGCTGCTTTCAGAGATGTGTTTTCCCATTAAAGCATTTAACCAACCACATTTCGGCCTTTATTTGTTGCCAGGGTCAAAGGGTCAAAGTAAAAGAAATCTGCCTTGAGGCCTGCAGAATCAGATTCACAGGCGCTCTGGCGAAAACTGAGAGTCAATGAAACTGTTGCTTCAACCGATCAGATTTTGAGATGCGACTCTGAGGCCTTCTAGAAGGCGGCGGTCACGTCAGCGTGTCACATGCCCTTTGATTGGATAATCAGAGCGTGTACTAGCCAGAGCAAGAAGGCTGCATCTGTAGCGAGCTGCACAAACACAAATAGAGCTGTGTTGATATAATAGCTTATCTGTCAACCCATGATGGCTGACAGAGGAGAAAAAAGTGATGCAATTGCAGATTTATAGTCAAACCCATTTTCAAGACAGACTTTCCAAGAAAAGCTGGACATCCTTGAGAAAGGTCAAACAATTCCGAAGCTAGCAGGCTTGTTACAGCGAGGAAAAGGATTTGTCCGTCACGTTCAGTCCGCTAACGATGAGCGGTACCCCCGGCTCGCAGGCTCCGAGGAACACTGCAAATTGTCTTGCAAGGAGTGCTTGTTATTTGCCACTGATGGACATGCTGTTTGGAGCCACGCTAGGTTTGTAAATTTGGCTTGCGGTGGCAGCAACAAGACACTGCCGCACACTCAAAAGCAACAGTCCAAAACTTTTGGGGAAACCGGTGCGTAGAGAAACAGTGCTCTACAACGACAAGGCAAAGAAAAATAGGGAAATCTTAAAAAGACTGACAGACTGTGTGCCAGTTTTTTGGGTCAAGACGGAACTCTCATTTCGAGGACAAGATGAAAGTGCTTCATCACGAGTTACTTCTGTGATCTAACGGCTCTTTAAACTGCATTTCTGCATAATGAGATGGTTTTATAGCCATAAAACAGTAATTGAGGGTTAGATTGATGGAGCAGGACTGAAGGACAAGGTATGAAATGCACAGCCGCCACTGATAGATAGACATACAACCATTCACCGGCTGGACCTTTTTGGATGAGCGGTCAACGAAACCTGAGAAGCCGGAGGAAGCAGAAATGGGAAGAACATGCAAACCCCCAGGGAACTTCCCTTTGTGAAGCGGAAGCGCTAACTAGTGCCCTAGTGTACCGTCTTACGCATAAGATAATGCCAAAACGAGCGCAAAAGTCCAACAGGAGAAAGACAGGACAGGGGGCTGAAGTCCTGGAATTGCAGGGAGGCGTCCCAGAAGGGTTAAGAAGCCCTTAAAGTGATCCGGACGGAGGTTGCGAAGGGGACGGGGATGAAATTGGCTGGAAACAGCACGCTTAAGGGGTTTGATGCAAATGAGCGGTGACACATGGGCAAAGGGAGGACTCCTTTACGAGAAGCCTAACTCCTCAGAGCGGCCGAATAGATCTATTTTCCGAGACCTACATTTTAAAATATGGCCCCTTTAGACCCTTTCCTTTTTTTTTTTTTTCCTTACATGATCAGAGCTCTTCGTAATTCGACTTAAAATTTCCGCGAGACACTCCAACACGAGAAATTTGGGGCAAACGAGACGCGAAAACCTCGTGGGTGTAAATGTCACAGAATGTCACCAAGGCAGCACTCCCAAGTCCGCAACTGCATTCAATCCCCCCATATCCAAGCAGAGGCCCTATCAGTCACTGGCATTTGGGCACGGAACGATGGGCAACAGCAAGCTGTTATCACTGAAGATAACGGCTGCGGTGTATTTATAAACAACAAGCTCATTTTCATCCAGAATGTCAAACATGCAACACCAGCTCGCTGAGAAAAAAAACAAAAAAAAAAGGGGGCAGGTCATACAAATGCGTTCGGCATTCAGCGCGGAACAGATTGCTGGAAAGCGGGAACAAAAATGTAAAAAAAAAAAATCGACGGACGGAGCGGGATGGCGTCGCTACCTTACAGATGCCATTGATGCACATCTCTCTGCTCTTGTTGCCCTCGAAGCAAGGGGTCCCGTCGGCGACGGCGTCGCGCATCTTCTCGGAGAAGTGCTCGTTCAGCGGGCGGCAGTGCAGTTCGCAGGGGCTGACTGTGAAAAAGACCAGGTCGTGATCCCGCTCGAGTCCCTCGGATCGAACTTCCGATTGGCTCACCTCTGTTAATGACCGCCACCCATTTGTAGAGCCTGCCCTTGTAGAGCATGGTGTCGAACTGGCTGCACTGCAGGTCTCTGAAAGTGGGCAGCTCGCCGGGACAGGGCATGGTGTTGCAGATGCGGTACCTCTGTCTTTCACCCAGACAATACTTCCCCCTGTGCTTGGGACTGGAGAACACAGTAATCGATTCCTACGGCTGCTTTAGGGACTCCCAAAGTCAACTGGGAACAATGGATCCACAAGCGGTTCCGATAGAAAAAACACCCAATTCAATCCAATCTGTTCTGAGAAGACGACAAAAAGCAGCAGAGTAGGACTCCGGAAATGAAAAACAAACCAAAACCCAACGGTAATTACCAGTATTCAGGATGTTGGGAGGTCACAAACTGAAATTTTGGAGCAAGAACTTAGAAAGACTCCAAAATTGGCCAGGGACGTCTGGCGTTTTCCTTGATTTGTTTATTTTCATGAAATAACAAACAGATTGAAAGGCTGGACGGGGCGGGGCAACGGGTTGGCAACATCCCGTCTGCGTTTCGTCATCTCTTTTCCTTTTCGGACGTTCGCATTAAGTTCGCTTTCCAAGCCGAGCCGGGGTTTCGACTGAAACGTAGCCAAGACCGCCCTCTCCTTGTTGACCCGCTTGTTCGAGTTTGATTACCGCGTTCGTTCGTGACCATGAGAATCTGTCTTCAGGAGAGGGAAAGGGCGCGTTTGCTGTCGCGCCGCATGTTTTCGGTTATCGAAAACAACGCTGGCCGACTCGTGTAACACCAGATTCCATGGAAAATAAATAGAACTTAATAGAGGAAAGAAATCAGCGCAGCCCGGTGGTTTATTTAATTGGTTAGCGCTTTAACTCGGCTTTAATTAAATTAAAATTTCTCATCGGCAGGGAGGCCTGAGTCACTGACTGATCCTCCTGTCACAGTTCACATATCAAATAACTGATATTATTCATTCAGGGTTGGTACATATTATAGTTTTTTTTTTCATTAGACCTTACGGATCTTATGTTTCCGCCTTTGCCTTAATTCCGCACTTACAATAATTTCCGGACTATAAGCCGCTACTTTTTTCCACACGCTTTTAGCACTGCGGCTTAAACAATGATGCGGCTCATTTATGGATCATTTCTGAGCTACAGTGTTTCAACAAAGCATGTATTTAATTAAAAGTAAAAAAAAAAAAAAGATTTCCTTGTAAATATCGGCTGAAACGTCTTTTTTTTTGTTTTCATTTCCTGAAAAAAGTGTTTTTTTTTCAGATAGGAGGTTTTGCATTCCAGCCATCAACACACACACACACATACACACACACATATATATATATATATATATATATATTCACCCATATATTTGTTGATGTTCATAATTTAATGCAGCTATCCTATACACTTTTGGGACAAATAAAGTTGTTTTTCTTCTGATTGTAGCTGAAAATGATTCAAGGGTTCTGCTTGTCCGTCTGCCCACCACACGCTACGATAACTTTATGTCAAATAGCAAAAAGAAACGTCGTAAAGACTTGTCACAGCATGATAAGGGTCTTAAGGGTCAAATGTCCTGTTGAGTTTCCAGCCCTCGAGTGAATTGTGTTTCCTTTCAGAAAGATTCACAGTTTCGCTTTCACCGGGAGCCACGCGACCCTTTTGAAATAAAAAATGAATTAACATTGCATATAATGTTTTTTTTGTTTTTTTTTTTTTTTTACATTATGCTATGTATAAACAATATATGTGTTGCATTTTTTAAAATCAATGACAGACAAAAACAAAATTTCTGCATGCGACCAAAAATTTTGAACTCGTTGGGTTGAAAGTTACTTTTAAGCAAAATTCTCAATGTCTAATTCAGTCCTTGTGTTTATGAAAAAAAAAAAAAAAAAAATTTAAATGAAACCAAAAGTGCCGTCCTCTCTGTGTGCAGAAAGAGCGTCAAAAATATTTATTTCGATTGCCATAATTTGAAAATTATGTTTTCAAAAATGAACGGACTAAAATAAAACACTTTTTAAATTAAATGCTGGTTAATTATTTTTAAAAGCCTCAAGGACCCATCAGTGGGATGAAAGAGGCAAGGGTTCGCCAACCTTGTGCCAATTTTCAAGTTTCCTTCGGTTATTTCGCTCAGACTCAAAACAGCGCACTCGCTCTTCATTCTCATCCGGGCATTTAAGAGTTTGCGATGAACCTCCTGAGGAAACTGGAAACTGGCGGAGGCACGTGGAGAACACGCAAAGCGGGAATTAAATAATAATAATAATAATAATACATGGGATTTTTATAGCGCTTTTCATGACACTCAAAGACGCTTCACAAATAAAAAAAAAAAAAAAAAAAAAAAAAAAACGGGGACCTTCTTGCTGTGAGACGGAAGCGCTAACCGCCGCGCCGCCCAATACCGACGCTCCCGCATCGCGCTTCATTTCCAGACTCTCCAGCTGTGGAGAGGACGCTTCTGTTTCAAGGGTATTTACCGCAGTTGTTCTGGCATCAGCCGAGGCCGGCCCCTTGGTGGGCGCCTCCGCCTCTTCTCGGGGAAAAACAAAGATTCTCAATTTGCATAATGAATTACCTCCGGCAACAAAAACAACGATTGTGTTTTGGAAATTGCCACATGAGATAATAACACAATAAACCCCCCCCGAAGCGACAGCGAATGAGATATTATTCACGTCTACGGACCGTTTGTGCGTTCGCCGATGAAACGACGATGATGAAAACACTTACGTGGGATTGTCGCAGTCCCTCCGGGCGCTCTGGACGCCGGCGCCGCACGACCTGGAGCAGGACGACCACTCGCTCCACGACGCCCAGCCGCCGCTAACGCTCGCGGGCTCGTAGCCGATGGCTACGCACTCGCCGCTGAAGCACCACTGGTGAAGGACACGTTTTTAGGATTCGTGAAGTTTAAGACGTGACCAGATGGAGTACATGCAAGTGCATCTTCTTCCCTCGCGGTTATTTATTTTAGCTTTTGTTTCGGCGACATCGAACCTGCGGGGAACGCTAGCCGAATGCTATAACGTTAGCTTCCCACCTTGTCCTCCCCGCAGCTTGTTCCGTCCACGGCGCCGTCCAGCTTGGAGTGGCACGTTGTTCCCACCGTGCACCACAGGGTGCTGCACACATTCTGAAACAGCGGTAACATTTTAATCTTTATATTCCTTTTTTTTTTTTTTGGGAGGAGGAAAAGTCTCTCAAGCACAAAAAGGTTCAATCAGTGTTTTATTTCGAATCAAAATAAAATACCGATTGGACCTTGTTTTTAAGAATCTTCCAATGTTTCTCAGAAATCAACACCCTTTAAGTATCTCTGCACATTTTCCGAAAATCAGGCGGTTCAAACATTACAGTTTTAAAACCAAGATAAATAAAAGAGACATTTTTTTTTTCCCCTGAGCCAGATCTTTTGAGAGATTCTCAGACAAAGGTCAGGACCACATTCGTGGAAATATCTATTCTCGCCGCTGTTCGAATCGGTTACGGGTAGACTGATAAACACCAAAGGTCGAAACGCGGTTTATCGAGGAGTTCCCTTGGCCGCTCTTGACCCAATCGCCGCTCGCTCTGCCTGACATTTCATCCGGCCGACGCGGTCGGGACGCTTTGGCCGAAATCGCTTCTCGTGTGACGACAGCGATTGCCGTCCTCATCGGCCGTCTGATGGGTAGATCGTTTGAGTATGGAAGGATTTGCTTATTTAAAAAACTGGCTAAAAAAACCATTAACTCGATGCGCCGCCCTTTGTAAAGACTATTTATTAAGAATTGCCGTGAAATTCAACGGCGAGGAAGTTAACAGACAAACTCACCGACGGAGTGAGAAATATTACGACCTTCTGGCTGATGAACCCAACCGGTCCTTACTCTCCACAACTAGTCGTATTTCTTGTATATTAACCATAATTTCTGGACTATTAGGCGCACCTGAATATAAGCCGCACCGGCTAAAAATAAACATATAAATATATCTGTGCACATATAGCCCGCACTTGTCTCTAAGCCGCAAGTGTCCACGTTGTAACATGAGATATTTACACTGACATTTTTTCTTTTAACTTTTAATTGAACGCATTCCGCGAAATGCCTGCAACACGGTCGATGAAACACATTAATAATAAATAAAAAAAAAAAAAAAAAAAACACTTTTTTCAGGAAATGAAAACAATGTTTCAGCAGGTATTTACAAGGCAACCTTTTTTTTTTACTTTGCTTTGTCCGAACAGTGCCTGTAACACGGCTGATGAAAATGATGAATAATAAATAAAACAAAGAAAAGTCCATCCATCCATCCATCTATTTTCTATCCCTGCTTTGTCCTACTCCAGCTGATCGCTAACGTCCTCTTCTAAATGATTTGGCGGCGTGAAACTAATTCACCCCCCCAAAAAATGAAAAATAAAAAGTAAAAAATTCAATAAATTTGCTATATTGTTGTTTAGGCCGCAGGGTTCGAATCGTGTTAAAAAAAAAGGAGTGTCTTATTGTTTGGAAATTACAACAACCGCAAGTAAAGGACAAAGCTTGCAGTGAAAACGGTCGATGGAGAAAAATAGCACGTTTTTTCTTTATGTTTTGTTCCAACTCCAGACATTCCAGATGCTAATCGATGAAGCGGGGACGGATGATTGGCAGGACGATTACGTCTGAAGTGTCTGACGTTAAAGCCGTACCGTGCATTTATTCTGTTTATTACTACATAATAACTGTGCACTGAGAAAAAAGGGCCTCCGCATGAATGCCGATGCGTCCGCTATCGAAATTTCCGACGTCGCCGCTCGTCACGGCGAGGAAAGAATTCATGAACTGTCACGTCAAGTAGGTTATTTACCGCTTTTTTTTTCCCTGTCAGTATGGCAGATTTTTTTAATTACAACACGCCTTATATCATAAAAGAAAAAAAAAATGTTTTCCCGACATCCCGACAGCTGCATCAGGTGATAAACGACAGCGCGTAATTATTAATTAATCAATAATAATGCTTTTTTCCGTATTTGCAATTCGTTTTCAAATGAAAGAACAGCAGGCGAGGGAGGTAAAGTTAACACGTTGCCTCATGAATAAGGATTAAGTGTAGCTTGACAGACAAACAAGGACACGCACACACACACGACTTCATGCTGAGCGCTCACACACACACACACACACACATTTGGATGATGTGTGAGTGAGGATCCTTTTAACTTGTGGATTGTAAAAAAAAAAAAAACTAAACAAACCAGCAGGCCGATTCCTGAAACATCTGTAAACATCCCGCTGTTGTGTTTCCATTATGGGGCGCCACTTGCGAAAACCGCAGACGTTCTGGTCAGAGTGTGTGTGTGTGTGTGTGTGTGAGAGAGTGTGTGTGTGGTCCACGTCTTTCACCTACTACACTCGGTGTTATTACTTTCACCCCGACTGTTGACTTTACGTTTTCTTAACCTCCAAAGCAAAATACAAGACGAAACCACGCGGCCCCGACTACCGAGATCGGTCACAGTCTGGTTCCTTCGAAGCACGACGTTAAATGGCTCCGTACAAAAATAAAAAATCTTGACCGAAATCCGCCCAATTCGGCCAAATTCTAAGCACTTAGTAGGAAGTCTGGTGTTGGAACGGGTTTCTAAAGCGTCGACCTTTCGCCTCAGAGGAGCGCTGGATGAAGGACCGTTCAAAGTGGAGTCAAAACCTTTGAATTAAGACGCGTGAATGAGGAAGTGATAAAAATTGGGGGGGTCGTTGTCAGTCCATTGTCCCGAAATAAATTAAAAAAAAAGAAAAATGAATATCTATCTTCAACCAGTGGAAGAAAATGGACCGAACTTGAATCGACTTGCTTAAAATCGTGGAAACGATCTTTGCCCGATCGGTAAGAAAGAAAGGGGAGATGGAGACGGGAGCCTTACGTCCATGTCGTCGCAGACCAGGGATGCGGATCCGTACTGAAGCCGGCACTGGTGGGCGGCGCCGTACAGGACGCCGGGAAGCACCAAGCTCAGGGACAGCTTGTCCTTTAGCGGCGCGTCGTCCAGGCACCAACCCCAGCCGCGACTACGAGAAAGGTGGCGGGGGGTTAGACGGCGGAAGACTTCCCGTTTTGTGCACGTAATGGGGTACTTTTCAGTTTTCAAATTAATATCTCCATTCATTCATTACCCGCAGGGTGTCTGTGGAGGTTCTAAGTCATCCAAACTCCCCGCAGGTCATTAGAACTGAGGAAGCCTCTTGCATGAGGGGTGCAACGTATTCAAGTGAAGAAATTCAAGTGCAGTTGCCGTGACAAGAAGATTTCGACGAGAATTATCTACATCGCTTGTCCTGCAGTCAAGATCGGGGAGCCCGTCCCAGCTGTCATTGGTCAGGAAGCGGGGATTAGCCTTGAACCATCATAGGGCCTCATTTAGACACATACAACCATTGAATTGCACTCTGTCTGAACTGTAATCACAACACTTTTTTTTTTGCTTCTATCATCTATTCTTATGCTGCTATCACCCATTGTTACTCTCCTGTGTACATATTTAAAGTTGTTGTGCCTCTTTCGAACCTGAAAGAACCAGAGACCTTCTTGCTGAGAGGTAGAATTGCGAAGCACTGCCCACAGACAATCATTTATTTTCTCATTCAGACACGACACATAAGCATACAAGTATCGCACCCCTCCATTTGCACATCTGGGCAATTTTGGGGTCTCCAATGAACCTACTTCATGTTCTAAGTCTGTGGGAGGAACCCAAAGCACCAGGAGAGGCATAGAGACTCTGCCTAGAAAGGCCCTACCTATCGGAAACAAGCCAGGGAGCTTCTTGCTCCGAGGCACCACAGTAGTCAAACAACTCAGTCGGACGGCACATGTATGTCCGATGGCACCATGTTGTGAACTTCATCACGGACGACCAGCTGTCCAAAGGTGCGGGTTATCGGGATCCAACTACTGATGACGCAAAAATACAATGACGCTTTTGCATCCAACTGTATTGACATTTTTCCACAACATCCTTACCCAGATCTGTGACTTCAAGTTCAGGTGGCTCTCAGTTCTTGACTGTGAGCGTGAATACTGAATTCCCATTAAACTGTATCACAATTGCCTCCTCTGGGAAAACGAATTAACGGCGTTTTCATATTCATCGGCCCGTCAGCCGAGTCGCAAAATGTTTTACGAGGATACACTTTTAAGGATCCTTCAACATAATGAGACGGCCATGCGATGTGAGGGGAAAGAGATGCTCTTCAGAAATAAAGCCACTTTGTTGATCTCTCTTTCCTTCTGCCCTCATTTCACTCGCGAGCCTTGACTAACCTCCTCGCGTAATTCGCCGTTACTTAGCATTCACTCCACCGCCAGGGGCGGAAACAAACGTCTCGCTTTAGAAGGCGAGAGGCCCTTACCTTCAAGGAATAATCGGCAATGAAAAAAAATGAGTTCTCTTTTTCCGGGGCCTTGGAGGCGATTAGAAATCACGAGTCTCTGTTTAATCCTGGGTAAATGTTTCTGCCGTCGGCGCCGAGGCCGCCGCTCTGAAACCGTTATAATCTGAATAAAATGACGTCTACAAACCGGTGACTACAAACCGTTTTTTCACTCCCAGTTGGCTGCGACACCCACCTCTTCGGGTACGCGAGTCAAAGGCCAGGCTACCGGAGAGAAAATTCAATAAATACCGCAGGGAAGGTTCGTGTCGCGGCAGGTCGGAGGGAGGGAGGGAGGGAGGGGGACGGGCGAAAGAGTCAAACGCGCTACTGCTTCTCTTTCAACTAGGGGTTCGGTGTTTTCCCTCAGGGGCGCAACAGACTTTTTTTATTTTTCCCAAAGCTTGGTTGTTCATTAGGAAGAGGGTTTCATCTTTTGCACAGGGAGGAGGAGGGGGTAGTCTCCTGCCCGGGACTCTCCTGAGGGCCCGGCCCAGCTGTGTGGCCTACTTGGCTGCGTCTTGATTTCCTGGGGGAGGTGGTGGTGGTGGTGGTGGGGGGTTTCCACAAAGCGGGACCGGACTTTCTTTGAGGGGAAC
The DNA here is from genome assembly GCF_037954325.1 of Fistularia commersonii. Lineage (NCBI taxonomy): Eukaryota > Metazoa > Chordata > Actinopteri > Syngnathiformes > Fistulariidae > Fistularia > Fistularia commersonii. The sequence continues at coordinate 21,824,717 of NC_141286.1, forward strand.
AAGGCTAACGTGACTTCTGGTATGAGTGGGATTTGTACTTCCTGTCTCTGTGTCTGTTCCCACGGGCGACCCAACCACCGGCCTCATATCTTTATCGGTCCCTGAATAAACGCTCACTTTTTTTTGGCAATTGCTATTTAATTCTCGATCCCCGTCTCGTGACGGAGGGATATTGGTGATGCAGATTGGAACTTGAGGAGGACTTATCTGGTCAGGAGATTGATTTAAAAGGGCAGTCGGTTAGTGTTATTTGTCCACCGAGAGCGTGGTTGTGCCGGCGTCGTCCTTCCGGCAGAGCCGCCTGGGTCCGTCGGATTGATTTCTGTTTGGTTTTCCGCTGAGTTTGGACTCGCGGGGCCGAGTTGGAAAGGCAGGTGAGCGGGATCGGGCCCAGAACCCACATGGAAAAAAAATTGGTCCGTGGGAAAGAATCCAAAACGGGAGAGCGATGGTGGAGGAAGATGGAAACTAGGTCAGGGGCGTAAATACCGCGACCACCTGGAGGACAAACACAGATCCAGACAAAGACAAGATGCCGGGAGGTGGGAGTCTTCGGAACACGAAGGAAAAGGGAAAACAATGGGTTTTATAACAAGAAGCGAGAGACGGCCGCTGCGTCTAATTCACCCCAGTTGTTGCATCCGACCGTTTTCCTTCCCGTTCCCACGTGGCTTCAAGCTGTGCGGGTTCCTCCTCACAGTCGGCGGTGGTCCGGAGATAGTATGACACAGGAAGCTGCTGAAGGTCCTGGGCGTAGCATCCATTCTTTCCACCGTCCGATACCAACTGTACCACATTATGGCTTTCTTAACCCCCAAACCAAATTCCCATCAACCCTTAAGACGGGACCATTTATTGACATCAGATATTAGTCGTATATCATCTGCATATAGTGATCTTGTGGATGTGCCGCGTCTGCTTTAGGCATCTAGAACCACAGCTCCGGGTCTCGGTTTTCATTTTCCTGCTGACAGTTGTTCTTTCGGAGGCGTCTCCAGATGGAGGGAGTCAGATTTGAAAAAGGAAAAAAAAAAAAAGCTCCCGTGTCGATAAAAAAGTGCTTTTTCACAGGGCCGAAGGGAGGGGGGGGGCTACTAAAACCCGACCCCGTTTTCCTTTAACGGCACATACGGCGCATCTGATTGCACACAGGAGCCGGCCGTTACAACAAATCATCAATATATGACAGCCGTGCACAAAACCGCGGCAATTAAAATGTTCTCCATGAGTGCCTCTGAACCGCGTTGGCTTTTATACCGAGGGGGAAGTTCAGAGGGCAAATTACCCGAGTCTTTTGTCAAACTCGATGTTCCTGGAAAATAATCAATACGCAAATTGTGGTAAATTTTTCTAAAAAGCCAATTGTGCTGCCGCCGGTTAGCGTCCGCATGCAACTTGCAAGCAGTAAAATGCAGGCCACCTGCGATCGAGTCATTTTAGCTGCTGTGGTGTTTCAGGAATTTGCCCCAGGGCCATTAAAGAGTAGCTGTGTTTTGCAAAGCCCATCAGTGCGAGAATATCTATAAAAGCCACGGTCGCATTTTTACTCGGTGACCTTCAGCGTTCCACATACAACAACACCTCCAGAACGAATCCCAGAAACGGCAGTAGAAGCTCTGCGCCGATGCTGAATGGGGACACAATAGAAGCCTTGTTCTGGAGTGTGTGAACGCAGCATACAGGAGGACGCCAGAAAGATAAATATCACTGGAATGTAGATCCACATGAACAAAGCGATGGTTGGCGTCGAAGCAGTTTGCTGTCGATCAAGGTCAGAAGAAAGAAAAGAAGAAGGGATATACGGTTTCTATCAAACGTACCTCCTCAAGAAATAGTTTTGTAAAGTGTTTGAATGATATAAACTGGCTGTTCCACAATTCCACCGTGTTCGGTAGACTATCGTCGGTCAAAAAGATGACATATTAAGAGTCAATAACAAGTGTCACAATCCCATTAACAGAAACAATTCAAAATAAAATCGTGATTTTTTACGCCGACGTGGGTATAGTGGAGAAACATATTTTTCCGCTCCAGCTGTGGAAGTTCAACCTGACCCAATTCTGGCTTGGTTCGGCCACCAAACAGAATGGAAAAAGACTGTAAACGATCACCGGGACTACAGGAACAATCATCGGTGCCCAGTTGCCCTCTGGCCAGGAAATCGGGCGGTAAACATCCCTTCAGACCCTTCGCAACCTATTCTGCAGATTTTTACGGTACAACTTTTTCCCACAAGCCGTCACTCTGCTAAACACATAAATCCTCCACAACATCTTACGTAAATGTCCCCGTTATGAATAGTATACAAACTTGTGAATATGGACATGTTTTATCCATGTTTATTTAACTGTACTTTCCTCATGTGGAAGACCTCATAATTACCGACCTACACTGAACTCTGCAATTTGGATTCTGTACTTTGCATAATGTGCTGTTATCTGGTCTTTGTTTACCTTCTTGTCGGTACAAGATGTAACTATACCGAAAGCCGAGTTCTTTGTATGTATTTTGTACTTATTGGCCAACATATTGGCCAATAAAATCGATTCTGATTCGTTTCCCCTGCGACAAGCTGGCATCAAGTTAACATAGCAAACATAGCTTTCTTTTGTGTTTTCGCAATGGCATCGGTAGAAGTATCTATCCTCTGGGAGGCACTTTAATAGAATTTCCCCTTGAACAACAGGCGTAAAAAAAAAAAACGAAAAAAAATTGCTGGGATATTTCCCTCTGAACAGATCGCTCCAAAAAAACTTCTGTCGTACCAAAGAAAAGAGCAAGAACATCCTCGCTGCAGCTGGTCAGGCTGGACGTAAACATAGAGACGCGAGGAAACACCGGGCGCTAAGAAGGGACAGAACCGAGCCAAAGAGCAGTGACTCCAAAAGTACGAGCCTTTTTTTTTTTTGTTTCTATTTTGTCAATTCCCGCCATTGGCATCGAATTATTCAGGCAAACTAGCTTACTTTTTATGCGCAATGTATTTCAACTCAGACTTGAGTACAGTAGGGCAGAGTTTCCCAACCACTGTGCCGCGGCACATTAGTGTGTCGTGAGATATCATCAGGTGTGCAGTGGAAAACTGCCCACTTTCACCTGACTGGTCCGAAATGTATTTATCCAACGCAAATAATGTGTCTTCCTATGTCTATGTGGGCAGCGTGCCCATTTGATGGCAACGGGTAGTGAATTATTCTGTGCATCTGTGTATCAGAGTGATTAGTGACGGTTTGCGTGATACATTTTTAATAAAATAAAATCAAAAGTACCGTAATTTCTGGACTATTGAGCGCACCTCAATATAAGCCGCACCGGCTAGCCGATCGCTATCTCGGGCTTCCTCCTGCGCACTAAAACCGTCAAAAGTCGTCTTTCTTCGGTGTCGGAGTTGAACGGAGGACAAACGTTTTAGCGGCGTGAAGCTCGTTAGCGTCCCCCACCCAAAGTTCATATATTAGCCGCATCGTTGTTTATGTGAAAAAAGTCGCGGCTTATCGTCCGGAAATTACGGTACTTGTATCTGCGTAAATAAACAGGCAGCATTGTTGAAAACTACCAAGACGAGTGAGAAAGCTTGCTACAAAGTTGCTGAACTCATCTCTAAATCCAAACAGCCAAACACCGTAGCAAAACATTAGTACTACCTGCCGGCAAAATCATTGTAGGAGAAATGCTCGGCTCTGGCGTTGATAAAGAAATAGCCCGAGTTCTCTCAAATAATACCATTTTCAGACATATTGATGACATGTCGCCAGACATTGCAAAAAAGTGTTCTGGAAAAGTTGCACATCACTGGGAAATTTGCATTGCAACTTGACGAATCTACAGATATTAGATTTATTGGATTTCACAGTGAGTAAATTGAGACTACGGTCTCATTCTAATTCGTTAAAAACTGTTTTTGACATATTTATTTGGTGGTGTGTAAAATATGTGCCGTGACTCAAAAAAGGTTGGGAAACACTGCCGTAGGGTACAGATGGCATGAAGTTTGTCAGGATTTTAACAAGGATTAACCATAATCTGGATGAATCCCCATAGATTATTAAAAGAAAATCATTAAAAGTTTTGATTTAAAAATGTTAAAAACAACAATAACAGCTAAATAGCGACGATCTTTTCAGTTCTTTTACCTCGCTCTGACCAGCAATTTCTTTGAATCGGCAACCGCTGTTATACCCACAGATATTTTAACAGAAGTTTAGACACAAAAAAAAAAAAAAATAAGATAACGGGAACGGAGACGTATAAAACATGATCAGTGAAGATGTTGACTTTCAGGGCACGGAGCTCCGTCTGTCCTCTGATTGCCATCAAACACAAACAAGAAGCTGAGCCTTTTTCTGTGGCGAAAACTCCCACAGGGTAAACATCAACCCTGGGCGTCTTTTCTTTTCTTTCCTTTTCTTTTCTTTTTCCAGAAGAGGAGTCAAGAAGCTACAAAGCTGTCAAGTCACTGAAATCCCGCCAAAAGAATTACAGATGCTCGGGGCCGAGAAACTGGGGCAGCTGAGAAGAACTCTATCAGACGTTCAACACATGGTCCAGACACGCCGTTCAAGCCAGAGCGGCGGCTGCCAAGGGAGAAGGAAATACAAGCACAAAAATGCGCACGGATATCGCTAAAATACCATGAACACACACACGCTGCACCGCGCTGGACGCCGCCGTTCCTTCATTTACCACAAAATTGATATATGAAATATGAAAAATCTGGTGGGGCCGCCGCCGATTCCGAGTTCGCCGCGAGAAAGGATCGTGTCGGATACCCGGCTTCGCGGCGCTGCCGATCCCGCTGTGTTTGGCCGGAAGCCACCGCAGCGGGGGAGAGACGGCTGACTTCTTTCAATTCTACAGCTCCTGAATCAAATTATGCCGATTTACAAAAAAAAAAGAAAAAAAAAGAAAAAAAAAGAAAAAAAAAAGAAAAATATATCCTGCTTGAAAATCTCCAAAAAAAAACAGCTCTGCGTCTAACCTCTAGACCTCCTTTTGTACGAATCCATTAACTGAATTACTAATTCTTATAAAAACACCCCTGCTGAATACATCACTCTGGAAATAAAATAGAATTTGTCTGACTGGACCTTGAACATATCAAAATTATAATTTTTCTAAACATTTTGTAGAAAAATGTCAATTCTGTTACAAGTAGGAGGCAAGTGAAATGCAGCAGGTGTAGGATGTTGAACCTGGGGGAAGAAAGATTGTCATAAAGACAATGATTTCCACCGCTAAGTGCCTATTCGACGGTAATTATCGTGGAATATTCATCACGAGTGATTTCCTGGTAGATCATTAAAAACAAAGTGGATTCGTGGGCAGACCGAAAGCTCTTAATCCGGAACAACAGGCACAGGGAAAAAAGAAATAGCAACAAAAAAAAAACAACAACCCGTAGTTCAGGATGACGTGGGGGTGTAGGATGTCAAATCGTCATTGGACAGAATCATTCCCATTAAGAACAAGTGTCTTGGTCAAAAGAGCGCACAGGAGTGTTTACATTTTCGGAAAAGCGCTTAATGGAGCACTTCAATTCTTGCCAGTAATAATAATAATAACACATTTTATTCTCTTACAGCACCAGCACACCGTTCTGTACTCTTATGGGTCAGACATCTCTCGTCATTTCGAATCTTTTCGACCTCTTCACATTTTTGCTATGATAATTCTCACTCAGTCTAAAAAAAAAATTGGTATCATAATTGCAGATGAAAAAAAAAAAAGGCCACTGAAGCCTGACCTCGACCTAGAACAACACTTGTATGCTTTGCTTCCTCCACCATTCTGCAATGGTGTTATCGGCCTTCAGCTGCCGCCGCCAACAAGGGCAAGACAATTCGGGTCTGAAAGTTGCAAGGTGACGAGGCAAGAGGTCGAATCTTTTCGACCTCTTCACATTTTTGCTATAACAATGCTAACTCAGTCTAAAAAAAAATTGGTATGATAATTGCATATGGGAAAAAAAAAGGCCACTGCAGCCTGACCTCGACCTAGAACAACACTTGTATGCTTTGCTTCCTCCAACATTCTTCAATTGGTGTTATAGATGTTCAGCTTCCGTCGCCAAAAAGCGCAAGACAATTCGGGTCTGAAAGTTGTGAGATGACGACGCAAGAGGTCGAATCTTTTCGACCTCTTCACATTTTTCCTATAATAACACAAACTCAGTCTAAAAAAAAATTGATATGATAGTTGCAGATGGGAAAAAAAGAAGGCCACTGCAGCCTGACCTCGACCTAGAACAACACTCGTATGCTTTGCTTCCTCCAACATTCTGCAATTGGTGTTATCGACGTTCAGCTGCCGTCGCCAACAAGCGCAAGACAATTCGTGTCTGAAAATTGCGAGGTGACGAGGCAGGGGACGGAAACCACATCTCGTAACGAACGGCACTCACTCCAGGAAGCGGGTGATGTACTGGCGACTGCAGCGTGACCACCTGGGCAGCGATGTGCCGTACAGGAGCTGCGGTGACATGACGAAAGGACGCTTCCCGATGGGTTCGCAGTCATTACCGTTGCCGTCGTGCTGAATCCCGAAGCTGTGGAGAGAGAAAGTTTACAACAATATATCACCACTTTTTAAAATGATCTTAATGCTATTGATTCTCCCCGATGATGATTCGACACCCAAACGCCACATCGTCGGGAATAAAGTTGCTGTCTGTCATATTATTTATAAATTTCTCATTTTATAAGTCATATTTTTTGTCTATTTCGTCATGTCGCAGTATTGAAATAAAGTTGACTTTGTCAAATACAATCAGGCAAAGTGATTACTATTTTGCTGCGATTACATGGCCGAGGCCCCGACCCACTCTTTTTCCAGCAAAGTGAAGGTTTGTTTTTACCCATGGTAACCTATTAGAGGAATACTATTTTCATCTGATTAATCTGCTTGTGTGTCCCACTGCTTTAATATTCTCCTGCTATTATTTTATCCTTACCCCCCGCAATTATAATTTTCATTCTTTTCAGCCGAATTCGACTTCAATCAGTGAGACTCAGTGTTGCTTGATTGAGGTGACTTTTTAAAAATGGCTGGATGGATGGATGGATGGAGGGATGGATGGGTGGATGGATCACCGCCATTAAAATTGAGTTTTTGATTTAAATTCATAGACAATACAGCTGGCAGGATGCTATCAATTTAAAAATACAGCGTATTGCTCTTCAAGTCATATGACATAACCACTGACTTGAAAAACATGAATCCACAGGTTTTCTACACTCTGGCTAATTTTCAGGATACTTTCACATAAATACTCCTATGGCGGAGGTGTTTTGTGGCCCGTCTAGGTACAACTGGACCTCCAAAGCACCTTGCAGCTGCGCCATCCCAGCTAATTTAATGGGAAATGTACTGGTGCGATATCATCTAAGTTATAACTGTATGCTGATGAGACTGTGGTTTTATGTTGTTAGTTTCAAAACTAAAAGTTGGATTTTTGAGCGCGCAACGCCTGATGCTCACTTGTGTCCCAGCTCGTGCGCCACGGTGAAGGCCAGCGGGAGGCCGGTATCTTCGCTGATGCTGCAACTGCGATGTGCTTGGCACATCCCTGCCACGTGGGACAGACCCAGGGTTTCACACGGCGTGTTGATGGCCGCGCAGATGTCTTTCCTGCCCGGGAGACATAAGTTTGGGTTAGGTCTGGGATGCAAAGACTTGAAAAAGAATGAAGGGATAAAACGGGGGAAGCGATAAGAGGCGATGGGCAGCTGATGATATGAAAGGCAGAGTGATTTAAAAATTTTTTAGCTGACTGTTAGCATAGATATGGTCAAGCGTTGTCTCTGGACCATGAGCAAAAGTTAAAGTTGCTCCCCGTAGAGGTCGAGAGGAGACCCAAAAGTAAGTCATCAGAGATCCACAGGCACAACCTTTGTTTTTTCCCAGGAAAGGTGTGACTTTGTTAACCGTGAAATAGCGTGCTGGTGTTGTTAGCCCCGACAAGTGTTTGGGCTCATGGCCGCCAATGTTGGTGGTTATTAGTTGTGGTAGCAAGCTAGGCGGCAAAGCTAACATGGCCAGGGACTGGATAAACAACTCCGCATCGCAATGTTAGTAATGTCTTCTTCTTTTCTCCTTTGACTGCTCCTTCAGGGGTCTCCACAGGCAATCATCGGCCTCCATCTAATCCTTTTCTCTGCATCATCTCTTTTCACACTAGCTAACTGCATGTCTTCAGTCTTCTTTTTTTCCTTTCGGCTTTTCCCTTCAGGGATCGCCACAGCGAATCGAACCCTATTCTCTGTATCCTCCTCGCTCACACTAACTAACTTCATATCCTCTCTCACTACATCCAAAAATCTTCTCTTTGGTATGCCTCGAGACCTCCTGGCTGGCAGCTCCAATTACAGCATCCGTCTACCGATTATTCACTATCCCTCCTCTGTACATAATCGATCCATCTCAGTCTGGCTTCTCTGACCTCTCTCCAGAATGTCTAACGTGCTGTCCCACAGATGGACTCATTCCTGATCCTATCCATCCTCATCAATCCCAAAGAGAAACTCAGCATCTTCATCTCCGGGACCTCCAGCTCACTGCAAACAAGAAGGGGCTCAGAGCTGATCCCTGATGAAGTCCCACCTCTACCTTGAACTTCTCTGTTACACATACAGCACACCTCACCACTGTCTCACAGCTAGCATACATGTCCTGCACCAGTCCAACATACTTCTCTGCCACTCTAGACTTCCTTAAACAATACCAGAGCTCCTCTCTCAGATGCTCGTATATTTTTTCTAGGTCTACAAAAGCACAATGCAGCTCCCTCTGACCTTCGCTGTACTTCTCTATTAGCATTCTCAAAGCAAACACTGCATCTGTTGTACTTTTTCTCGGCATAGAGCCACATTGCTCTTCACAATTGCTGACTTCTCCTCCCCGCCTAGTTTCCACTACTCTTTTCCAACACTTCATTGTATGTCTCATCAACTTTATCCCTCTATAGTTCAATTCTACACCACCCCCTTATTCTTAAAAATGGGCACCGTTACACTTCTTCTCCATTCCTCAGGCATCTTCTCACTCTCCTCAGATCCCGTTGAATAATCTAGTCAGAAACTCTACCGCTACCTCTCCTAGACACGTCCTCAGTAACGCATCCATAAATCTCGTCTTCCTCAACCTCAAGCATCCTTCGATCAGATCTTCACTATCCCTACTCTGTACACGTCCAAACCATCTCAGTCTGCCTTTACCTCCAGAAAGTCCAACACATGTCGTCCCTCCGATTTCGGGCCAACTAATATTTAATGTCCCTCCGAAGCCTCATGTAAACTCTTCTGTCTGAAATCACCTTGTTGTTTCTACGTTTTTTTTTTTTTTTTCTGTGACAGGAACGAGACATCACGCTGACCTTGACAGCTCGGGCGACTTGTGGGACTTAGCAACGCTTACCCAGGTGGGGTGGGGCTTAGCAAAGGGCGATTTATATCAGCCTTTACGGTTATGCAACTCCTATGACTTCCGACAAACTCTGAATATGGCAAGAAACTAAAGCGAGCTGTTCATGTCTTACATTCTGACTACTGTTATGGAAGCCTTCAGTCATTATAATCAAATACTTCCCACTGACGTCAACCCCGTGGCGTTGTTCCCCCCCCGACGGCGTGCACCTCCGCGCAGCTGGGGAGGTCTGGCGCGCCCCCTCAGCCGGAGCCGACTGTGACGGCACAGAGGATTTGCAGGGATGTGAACATCAAAAGTATCATGGCAAGGTAAAAGGGAGAGAGGGCCCCAGACAGATGAAAGGGAGACTTTGTCCAATCGCATTTCTCTTGATCTTCCACTCTACCTTCCTGTCCTCCACCATCTAATCGTCTCCATTTCCAATCTTCCTGCTTTGAAGTGCTCCAACGCTGATAATTATTATCAGCAAATCTCATTCCTCTACTGAACACTCACGAAAGCCCCCGCTATACATTCATAGTTGGGTAAACAAGGCAGGCGTCACATTTGCGTGTTTGTTCTCCTGCTGAGTTAAAATCGACACAAAGCGACAAACGCTTGTACTTGCGGTACAAGTAACAAAGTTAGGGCTGACTGCAGGAGTCCCAAAATAAGGCCAGACATGTATGCTCTCCCTGCAACCATCCCAGCCAACCAATCGATACCGATAAACGATTTACCCCCGCGAGACCCGATTGTTTCATTTACCTCGTGAGCAGGACGGCTACGTCGTGGTGGAGCGGGTGATCGTCTCCCTTCATGTTGAGCTGTTTCTGCCACTTGCAGAAGCTGTTCAAGCTGTTGTCTGCGTGGTGGGTGATCTTCAGGTTGTCCTGTTTGCCACCGACATTACACAGCATATTTGCACTATTTCCGTTGCCGCTTGTGTCGTTCAGAACCGAGGAAATAGCCATTAAGCGAAAAGCGACATCGTCACCGGACCGGTGTTGTGTTGTTTCAGTTAAATGGATTGGAAAGGACATGGAATAAGGTCGTTGATAATGTCTAAAAACACATCTTTAAATAGCTTGATTTAGCACTGCATTCACCTCATAATCACATTATTCTCAGGAACTTCCAGGTTACATTTCTCCCTCACACACACACACACACACACACACACACAGGTTGCATTGAGTTCACACTTTCATCCTGCTGTGAAAACTTTGGGACATGATGATTCAGCGGAAGCAGTGACAGCAGAAGAAACGCATCTGTGGTGAAATCACACCTGGAGCGGCAACAGTCAAAACATGGCCACCCTGGCAACACTGCGTCATTATGCTAACGCTGCTGTGGAATAAAACAGACTTGGGCGTCATCCTTTTATCGCAAACAGATGTTTGCAACATGAAAATATAATGCCAGGACTCCGGCGTTTTGGTTGTTGCTCATAAGCGCGATATAACTGAGGAAAAGCGAGCAGAGGTACCTCATCCCGCTCCAGGAGGATGAGTCGGACAACCACGATGTTGATGGCGTTTCCGATGCTTGCGTCCAGGAAGAGGCCGGCCACCTGAAACGCAAACAAAAAAAAAAAAAGGCCAGATCACCTCGGGACGACAACATACAACAAATGCTTTCTTGTTGAGGGTTTACGAAGATGATGTCACCATTAGTTGTTTGGACACGGATGTGAGGTCATTTCCCTCGACACGTTACCAGCCTGCTTTACGAAATATCCCGTGTCAGGCAGAAAGCGTGAGAGGACGAGGCGGGGTTCATCCTGGACCGGTCGAAGTCGATCGCAGGGGAAATATATGGAAAAAAACAACCGTTCACCCTCTCATTCATCCATCATTTCGAGACATACAACCACTCATTCACATGTTCTACACCAGCTTTTTCAGTCTGCTGCCATCAGGAAGGTACTGCGGAGTCTCCGGACCAGGACCGGCGGACTAAAGGTCGGCTTCGTCCACCAGGCTGTCAGGAAGCTCAACCCCCTCCTTGCCCTGCCCTGTCTCACCTTTCAGCCCCAAAGGACTCACTTACACGTCCACTTAAATGCAAAAAAATGCACCGTAGAAACTGTTGCTGCAACCGCACTTTGATTCTGCGGTTATTTCTCTTTTTGTTTTTTTTTCTTGCAACTACACCTTAGTACTATTGTTACGTTAAAAACAAACCAAGATAAAATTGCACTTCAACCACAACTACTTCAGCATCACATTGTTATTTTCTGTTCCAAATATTTGTATTTTTCCTCTGTCGGTCTTAAAGTGACCCTATTTCAATGTTTGCACGTATGGCAGTATTGGCAATAAAGCTAAATTTGACTTTCCACTTGGATCCGTTTCCCCAAAGTTAAGAAAACACCACACAACCCTTTTCAAATTCAAAATGAATTTACACAGCATATAACATTTATCGATTTTTTTTTTTCCTTGATGCTATGTATAAACAGAATATGTGTTGCATTTTTTTAATCAATGAACAGCCGCAGAGAAAAATTACATTTCTGCATGCAACAAAAGATTTCGAACTTTAAAAAAAAAAAAAGTTCGAAATGGGTCGAATGTTACTTTTAGGTAAAATACTAAATGTCTATTTTGGAGATTTATTTTATTTTTGTCTATATTTCTTTCTTGTATTTATGAAAAACGTCAAACTTAAATTATCCAAATAATAATAAATAATTAATTAGAATAAATAATAAATAATAATAATAATTAAAATCTGCCCACGTGACATCAACGTTCTGTTTCCTAACACTTTTCTTTTCTAAGAATTCACCCTGTCACCACAGGGTGTCACACATTGGCGTTTGTGACGCTTATTAAGAGCGAAAAAAATATTTGAACACATTTTATTTAGACATTACGAGATCACCATAGAATAATAACATGTTTGTTAAACATGTTTTTTTTTTGCTCAAAATATAAATTTCTTTTACTCTATGCAAAATACATTACCTTTAATTTTGGAGCTGTCTTTGTGTGCAGATTTTTTTATAATCTTTATTTAACAAATTTGCCATAATCTTCAAATCTAAAATACATTCTAAAAATGAAAAAAAAAAAAATTAAATTAAATACTTGTTAATTATCAATAGCCACAGGGAGCCGCATCAGAAGGATCAGAGAGCCACGGATTGCCGACCCTTGTTCTATACAAACATACAACTATTCACACATCGAATACAGACAAACAACCGCTCATTCACTCATTCAAATTTCATATCGAGACAAATAATTCATCCCTTCATTCACTAGCTAGCCCGTCGAAATTTATGGAAAAACATGAGTGAGGTGTGGAATTGTCCGTGAAGAGATGGAAGGGCCTGAACCGGGACTGAAAGCGTTATCTGTGAGAAGGGAGGCGACATTTATAGGAAATTGGTGCAGCAAACGGCGGGAATGTAAACAGACGAGGCATCGAAAGAGTCACTCAAAGTTTGATCATTTTAAAAAGAGGACAAGCGTTCACTCTGTCGCTAAATTCAGTTAAGCAATATAACGCAGCCTTGAAAGAGTACTACAGATGCAGTACTTGCTTTGAGAATGCTAATAGAGAAGCACAGAGAAGGTCAGAGGGAACTGCGTTGCATTTTGTAGACTTAGAAAAAGCAGACGACAAGGTGCCAAGAGATGAAGTCTGGTATTGTATGAGGGAGTCTGGAGTGGCAGAGACGTATGTTAGACTGGTGCAGGACATGTATGCTAGCTATGAGACAGTGGTGCGGTGTGCTGTAGGGGTAACAGAGAAGTTCAAGGTGGAGGTGGGACTCAACCAAGGATCAGCTGACTCCATCATGGGCTGACAGATGAGGTCAGACAGGAATCATGGACCATGTCGTTTGCAGACGGCATTGTGATTTGTAGTGAGAGCGGGGAGCAGGTTGAGGAAATTCTAGACAGATGGAGGTATACTCTGTAAGGAGAGGAATGAAGGTTAGTCGCAGCAAGATGTGTGTGAATGAGAGGGTGGAACATTGAGGCTACAGGGAGTGGAGATCAAGAAGTTGGAGGATTTCATTACATTACATTACATTTCAGTCATTTAGCAGACACTTTTATCCAAAGTAACTTACAAAAAGTGCAATTCAGTCACCAAAGATCCGAAGTACCAGTAGTTAGAGGTCATAAGTGACCACTCAACCAAATAGCCATCTCAGAACCATATACGTACCGGGGAGGTTGGGGGCTAAGTGCGATTAGTAAGGTACTGCTTGGTGAAGAGGTATGTTTTCAGCTTACGGCGAAACATGGGCAGCGACTGCTGGTCTGACCTTTTTCGTGAATTTCGTGATTTCAAGTACCTAGGCTCAACAGTCCAGAGCAACGGAGAGTGTGGAAAAGAGGTAAAGAAAGGAGTCAAAGCAGGTTGGAATGGGTACTAGAGGTACGATGAGATAGAAGACTATCAACAAGAATGAAAGGAAAGGTGGACAAGACAGTGGTGAGACCAGTGATGCTGTATGGCCTAGAAACTGTTACAATGACCAAAAGACAGGAGGCAGAACTTGAGGTCACAGAGATGAAGATGCTAACTTTCTCTTTGGGAGTGACCAGGATGGATAGGAATGAGTCAGATAGTGAATATATTGGTAGATGGATGCTGGAATTGGAGCTGCCAGGCAGGAGGTCTCGAGGAAGACCAAAGAGAAGATTTATGGACGTAATGAGAAAGGATATGAAGGTAGTTGGTGTGAGAAACGGACAATAGGGTTCAATGGAGAAGGTTGATTCGCTGTGGCGACCCCTGAAGGGAAAAGCTGAAAGGAAAAGAGTTGCAAGTTACATTGTCGCATTAAGTCTTTAGCAATTAAATTAGTGAATGAAATTCTGTGAGGGTGAAGTGCTAGCTAATAATCGGTTACCGCAAGGAGTCCCGCGCCGTTTTGGAAGAAACAGACTCTTTCTGATCAATGAGCGTAAAAGTTTATTTAACCCCAGACGTGTAGGGAGCGACCGAACTATCAGCGAAAGGCAAGGGAGGTCATCCGGTGACGAAGACCAGAGCGTTCCATCACGCTGTTAGACAGCGAGGTGAAACAGCTTCAGCAGAACCAAACAAATTTATCAGCCAGAACATCTGGGTTGTCGTCGCAAGATCCCCAAAGCCGGCTTTATCGCCCTTTCATGTTGCCTGACATTAACGGGTGTCAAAGGACAGAAACCAGCGTTTCTTACAATTAAATCTAGAAGCGCGGCTTTGTTAGCATTTTTCCTGCCAAAAAGGGAAATGCTTCTAGAGATATTAATCTCACACCGTTACCCATTTTACAAAAAGCATATGTTTTCAAGACTCGAGTGCTATTTTGGCCCAGATGACCGCCACGCTATTTTTCCTGTATTCGATCCGCCAGTCGAAGAAATAAGAACAAAGCTGGCGCTTTTCTTTCACTATTTTAGTGGGTTTAGCTTTTATTTTTTAAATATGTAATTCTTACTTTTAGTGCCAAATGTTTTTTTTTTTTGTTCAACTCCAGGCATTAATCCTCTGTTGGGTCTCTGCAGGCGCCATTGGAAGTGTTTCAATGAGTCCCTCACGTGTGTGTGTGTGTGTGTGTGTGTGTGTGTGTGTGTGTGTGAGTGTGTGTGTGGAGGGGGGTATTAGTTCATGAATGTGTGTTGATGCGCATGCGTTTGGCACATAGTGACCACCAATACACACACACACACACACACACACACACACACACACACACACACGCACACACACACAAGCGCTAGCTTTCACATAATGGTCTGCAACACTTCAACCCTCTCGGGTTCAATATCTAATAATTTAACAGTCAGAATGATGAGAGTCAGTGACGGTGTGTGTGTGTGTGTGTGTGTGTGTGTGTGTGTGTGTGTGTGTGTGTGTGCGTCTCAGTCACAGAGAGTAAGGAGTGGAGGAATGTGTAGCGCCTCCCATATCTATTGCTGTCTCTCTCTCACACAAACACTCACAGACTCCCACACGCACGCACACACACAAACACTCACACACACACGCACACACACACACACACACACACACGCACACACACACAAACGTTAATATAAACACGTCATCTTGGGCTGCATACATTTGTGGTCTTTAGCTCCCTGGTGCACAAGGTCTTGTCAAAGCCTGTCTTAGAGGCGGGGGGGGGTTAGGGTTAGGGTTTGAATTTTGTTTTAGGGATAAAACTTCCAGATTCTTCTGTAAACAATATAAAGTCATCACTTTTCAAACTTTCAAGGCTGCCTGTTAGCTGGAAAGCTGTCAAAGGACAAGAATAAATGCTTTCACACAACAATGATCGTGGGGATCAGAGGTGTCTAAATTGAGTCTTTGGATTCCATTAGGGCTCGAGTGTCTGTCTTTGACTGAAAGCACAGGCGCACACACGCACACACACACACACACACACACACACACACACACACACACACACACACACACACAGTAGATATTAAAACCAGTAAGTCCCCGAGCCTTGGCTTTACCTTTGAAGCCCTGTTTACCTCCTCGGCCTGTTTTCAACAAATCCATTGCTCATATTTAAACAGTTGCAACTGTCTTTCCTCCCCTGCGTCTCCCGTATCCCGTCGGACCTTTTTAAAAATACATCTTATCCAGTTTTGTCTCACGGAAAGCGTGTCACCGTCTCCTCCGTCAGTCAGGGGTTAACATCCTTTTGCAAATCGATTTCTGTTCCCGTCATCCAAAAAAATTACAGGGTGTCATCGGCATACAGGCGAATGATAATGCAATTTTCCAGGTAACAGACGGGAAACAGCGAAGGGTACAGATGGACGTCGTTTGATGCGTTTCTCCGTACCAATTCAAAACTCAAGGGCGTGAGATGTGTCGGTAAATTCTGATTAGCCTACGAGCGGGGGGGCAATATATGCAGTTCCAACCCTGACTCATCACATTTCCGAAGTTTTTTTTCCCCCCTATCCCAACTTCATCTGAGCTACCCCTCTGTGATGTTTCATTCAAAAGGCCCGTTGGCCTTGCTTATTCCCACGAAGGCGTTACTGAGGCATCAAGGTGAGTCTTATCGAATATTTTAAAGTGGAAATTTGTTTCTGTTTCACAGAACCTCGGGAAAGCGGAGAGGTATTAAACTTTGAGTGGCATCTTGAAAAAAAAAAAAAAAAAAAAAGGCATCAAGACAAACCGAACTGATTCAAATTGATCTGAGCGGTAACGGCCGTCTGGAGCGGAAGAGAAG
The DNA here is from genome assembly GCF_037954325.1 of Fistularia commersonii. Lineage (NCBI taxonomy): Eukaryota > Metazoa > Chordata > Actinopteri > Syngnathiformes > Fistulariidae > Fistularia > Fistularia commersonii. Next base: position 21,841,335 of record NC_141286.1, read on the forward strand.
TCGAGCGGGCGAGAGATTGATGAGGACTGGATAAAAGAAATGGATCGAATAGATATACATACTCGATGAGGAGCCGGGAGAGACGAAAGGGGTAGATTTAGTGATAAAGCCAAAGGTACGCGTGAAACGGGACGGGATCAAGACGAAGGTGGAACGAGGCGGGAAAATGAGCCGAGGAAGAGGAAGGCCGGGATAAAGAGTAGCGTAAAAGCAGGGAAAAGCAACAAACGCGGGGAATTTCCCATCTTCACTTATCGTCAGATGACTCGGGTAAAGGATTAAGCTGGATGGACTTCCATCCTTGGGATCTTCAGGTATATGTACGACCCCTGCGTAACCCTGTCTGGTCTTCTCCCACTTTTCAGGCTCTTTGGCGGCACCTGGACCGACAGCGCTTCCTTCCCGGAGCGAAGCTTGACCCTTCCAATTGTCTTGCAACGGCTTCCAAAGACGATGCAAGGAAAGGGGAAAGCGCTACGTACTCCGAACCGCTGCGAAACACACCAACTACATCTCCGTCTTAAGCTGAAGAAGGTAGGACTTAGCAGACACGAGCCCTCAAGTGAGAGGAGCATCAGTCGGTACATCCACTGTAGCCTAGACATCGCAGTATCTCTTGTGAGTACAAGTACGTGCAATGTATCTAATCAGTATCAACATCAACCAACTCCGCAGTCCATATACATTGGGCATGAAGCCTATCGTCTGAGGAGCCTCTGTGGAGAACATGCTAGTAGATTTCAAAACAACACCTCCTGACCCTATTTTGATGCCACGGTAACTGTTTGACTCCTTGTGCTCCTGCTGAGCTACTACAAGGACGCTTCAGCGCGCAGAAGAGCCGGGGATCGAACTTTGCCGACCTTCCGGGCATACTTACAATGTTCATGACGGCGAGGACGTAGTTCTCCACACCTTTGCTCCCATGGTACTCCACCATTTTGGGGTCGGCCACCACCAGCGTCTCCACCCATCTCTCTTTGCTTATAGAGCGTTTACGGACCCGTCGTCGTTTACGCTGGCGGTTTTCCCAGCGCTCTCGCTGCCTCTCGGCATCTTCCGGTCTCTGACGGGAATCTGCAGGGGCGCATAGAGAGAGGTCGTGATGAAAAACTCGCCCTGGCGCCAGCCGGGTATTCTACTTTCCCAAACCCCGGACACTTTGAGGAAAAGAAAAGTTTCACATCGAAAATATATCTGCAGTTCGGATAATGATGTCTGTCGGGTTTCTTTTGGCCAGAAAAATACAAATTTAAATGTCCTCGTAGCCTGCGGGACAAATCCGCGCTCTCATAGAGACTTCTCAACTTTTGCTCATTTTCTTTTTATTTCTTTGAGCACTCCGAGTTCTTGATGTAAACGGGCTAAAAGTTCTCGGCGGGTAAACAATGACAGAAGATTCAAATCTGAAAGAGGGGAACGAATGAGCGGCTCCATGTGTCACGCCGTTGTGTTTTTAATTACCGATGCCCTTGGAACAAAAACGCTCCGGCAGATGATCTTGATTATTTCTTCAAAAGCCATGAACCCTTCACTTCCTCAATGTCGCCAGAGTAAAAAAGGCGACGTATTTGATTTGTCCGTCTTGGGTTAACAGAACCTGGTTCACCTTACGATCTGATTGGGTCTTTCCATTAAACCGGAGGTGGATTTTAACTCGAGCGGTTTATGTAGATCAGGGATGGGCAAAGTACGGCCCGAGGGCCACATCCAGCCCGTTGGTCTTTTAAATCCGGCCCGCCAAAGATTGGTACAGAATTCATACTTGATGTGAATTATTGGATCAATGAACGTTGGAGCTCAAACAGGAGATTATTTCACTTTTGGAGCTACTTGAGAACACTTGAGAATTTTCCTGAGCTGACTGATTGACTGATGACTGATTGGCTTTGTGATTTAGCGTTTACTGTGGACATACCGACACACATGAATGAGCTGGACGTGAAGCTACAAGGCAAAAAACGGTTTGTGCATGAAATGCAAGCAAACGTTAGAGCCTTCAAAACCAAGCTGGTTTTATTTTCAAAGCAGTCTGATATGTACTGTTAACTGTTTTTTTTTTTTTTTAATTTTTTTTTTTTTTTTTTTATATACATGTATCGTATCTTGGGGTGACCCGGCCCTTCCGTCAAATTTTAAAGTCAATGCGGCCCCTGAGTCATAAAGTTTGCCCACCCCTGATGTAGATTACCAGCTGTAAACCAGATGGATGAGGTCTTAACTATCTCAAAGATGGATAGGGGCTATAAGTACCAGGTGATGGTACTGCTGAGCATAATGGGAAAATAAAACCCTGATATTTGAAAGTCTGCGTTTCTATATTGATAAATACAGTGGAACCTTGACTTTCAACTGCCCCAATTAACTATCTTTCCTGGATACCAGCAATCGCTGATTGTAATTTTTTGTGTTATGATACAAGCTGAGATCTTAGTTAGGCGACGTGCCGCCGGCGAAAATCACAGAAACACGAGCGAAGGGTGCGTGTCGTGGACTCGTCCGTGACGAGACGGAAAAGTTGTTTACGGGGATCTGGCGCAAGAAGATGATGGGAACATCAACGGACGAGGCATCGGAAGAGTCGCTCAAAGCCGAGTGTTTTAAAAGGAAGACTGGCACTCGCTCGGTCGCTAAAGTAAGTTGTAGCAAAGTGTGCTAGCTACATTTAGCAATACATTGTAGCATTAGCGATGATAGAGCACCAAATAAAAAACTCCCCAAACCCCCTCCGCCACCAATCTTCTAGTTTAATACAATTCATAAAATCAGTTTATTTCTTTAAATTCCCTTCCTTTATGTATTATTATTTTTGATACATTATTTTTTTTTCATAAATTTCCATTTTTTTTTACTTAGAAAAATTAAACCAAAAAAGGGGTTGGAACGGATTAATAGCATTCCAGTTCATTTTAACGGGGAAATTTAATTTGAAAAACGAGCAAATTGAATTACGAGCTCAAGTCAAGGTACGATTGGACATCCAATCGTCATCGGCATTGCGGATATCTATTTGTCTCACAATCTTGTGTGTGTGTGTGTGTGTGAGCAGGTTACTTGTGACACCACAGGAACCATTGAGCACCGGCGTCCCTGAGATTGGCCGCACAACCGGACTCCAGGAGGGGGGCGTGGCGTGGCGCCTGTAGACGGCGTGGGCCTGCGGCGCCGACGTCTGGCGGTTCGACTTCTCCAGAGGCTGGATGAAGAACTCGTCGTTGGATAACCTGAAAATCCCTGTCTGAGAAGAAAAAAAAAAAAAAAAAAAGGGGAGTCAATCAGCTCTCGGTTCATTGCCCTGTACGACTCCGCAACCCCTTAAGGGCGAAACGCTGAGGTCGAAGTTGGCGCCGTCTGATTGCTTCACAGACCCGGTTCAATATAAGAAAATGACTCGATCAATAACCTTCGACCTGGCAATCGGCGTTAGCATTACACACACCGACTCGCGAAGACGTGTTGTCGATCAGGTTGCGTTTTTTCGATCTCTCTTGCTGGAATGCTATGGCACACATTTGCCGAGGGGTTGGAACCAATCCGAGCTGACGCTTGGCGAGAGGCGGGGTTTGACCTGAACCAGGCAGCTGTCAATCAAAGAGCCACCTATAGTGTCAAAAACCTCTTCCATTGGCAATTGTGTATTTTTGGAGAACACAGATCCCTGGTCGCCCACTGGAGGGCGGGAGCGCTAACTGCCAGCTGCTGCCTGCCAGCTGCTGTCTGCGAGCTGCTGCCTGCTAGCTGCTGCCTGCTAGCTGCAGCCTGCTAGCTGCAGCCGGATAGCTGCAGCCTGCTAGCTGCAGCCGGATAGCTGCAGCCGGATAGCTGCAGCCGGATAGCTGCTGTCTGCTAGTTGCAGCTATCTTGCAGTTGCAGCTGTCTGCTAGTTGCAGCTAGTTAGGCTGCAGCCGGATAGCTGCAGCCGGATAGCTGCTGTCTGCTAGTTGCAGCCTGCTAGTTGCAGCCTGCTAGCTGCTGCCTGCTAGCTGCTGCCTGCTAGCTGCTGCCTGCTAGCTGCAGCCTGCTGCATGCATGTTTATGAATCTCTTAGAACTACATAATGATATAAACAACTTTCTCATGAATATATTTTTGCTGGTTGTAGAAGCTTTAATATTCAATTGGCCGTCACGACTTTTAAAACATTGTCAGGGAAATGACGCCGCCTGCGTTTACGGGCATCGGCGGCGACACAACGCCACAATGGCTTCCTTTTTCATACTTCAGCCGCAACAAAGGCCTCCGTGGACCTGCCGCCGCCGCCGCTGCCGCCGCCGCCTGGACTCCCAACCGCTTCGTCTCCGACGGCCCGACTTCCAAACCCTTTTCAAAATCGCAACAAGCAGCCCTATTATGTAGCGGCCGTCATGAAAGGAGTACAAATCGTATTCTTGTATTCAACCTTTTTTTTTTTTTTTTTTTTTGAAGACAGAAACAGATTAAATAGCTGACACAAAGTCAGAAAAAAGAACAAGATGAACATCTTTCTATCTATCCATCTATCCATCCATCTCTCCGTCTCAAGGCTGCTGTGTGTCACTGCAGGACGCCAGATAATACGCAAAGGACTTATATAACGTCTCCCTTCACCACTAAGGACACCTGAAATCCAAAGACCGCCGGCGCATGAATTTCCTCCAAGAAAAATAATGGGATTATTATTCCAATTTATCACTATTATTATTCCTTTTAACATTTTCGAATGCAAATAATAAACGGGGAATAAATGTTCATGATTTATGTTGTTGGTTACTTGGAAACTAGTTGCAACAGGTATCATATGGGAAGGCTTTTGCAACTCTCTGAATGTCCTTCCATTGTAAGAATCTGTCCCCATACGTGACAAACATTGAATTTAAAACTTTTTTTTTTTTTTTTTCTCAATGGAATTGTAGAAAAAAAAAGAATCAATAAAAACATGAGCGTGTGAAAAAGAGGGAGCGGAGTTGCGGTGCGCTACAGCTTTGGGCGAGGACAGAAGATGACTCACGGGCTGCTTTATTGATTCAGAGGGAACACAACAAGGAAGTGACTTGGAAAGTAGTGTAAAAGGGAAAATTTAAACATTTTAAAAATGCAAATCCTGTATAACGAAGTATAATTTTTATATTTCAGCCAAACCTTTACTACCAGTTAAAACATAAATTACCGATTTCACAAGTTGTACCGTGCTCGTATGATGAGATACCTTTTTTTATTGCATTTTTTTAAAAAAATGCATTTTCCACATTTTACGACAACAGTACGTGGCGCCTCGGAACCAAGTGAAAATAAACTGAACTTGAAAATCAACTGACCGTACAGCTACAGGACTGTCTCAGAAAATTTGAATATTTTGATAAAGTTCTTTATCTTCTGTAATGCAATTAAAAAAACAAAAATCACATTTTCATGATGTTCTAATATTTTCAGACAGGATTTTTGAATTTTCTTAAGATATAAGCCATAATCAGCAATATTAAAATAATAAAAGGTTTGCAATATTTTCAGTTGATTTCTAATGAATCCAGATTGTATGAAATTTTTGTTTTTGTATTTGCATTACAGAAGATAAAGAACTTTATCACAATATTCGAATTTTCTGAGACAGTTTGTAACTCATTGAATTCACCGCCTTGAGATTCTTTCCTTGAAGAGCGCTGGATTGTGCAACACAGGTGTGAGTAACAAAGGTTTAAAAATACATAATATAATAAACCGCAGCAAGGAGAGCAGTGCAGATGAAAATGTAAACAGATAAGAAAGGCTTCTTGTACCAGCTACTTGCTATTCTGCCAGGGTCGGCTACGGAAAGGAAAGGAAAAGGGCGGTCGTGTTGAGGTGAAGGCAGATCCTGAGCCGCCCTCGAATGAAAACGCAGATGAGGTGGGAACACGGCGACCTTTAGAGGGTTTGAAAAACTGAACCGGCAATTTTCCAACTGACGAGACGCCGGCTCTACCGACCGATCCGCAACCGATGCACAACCAGGGCGTGTTAGAATTGAGAATAAAAACTGAGTTCGCCTCGCAGCAAGAAGCTCCCTGGTTTGATTCCAGCCTCCGTGTCTTCGCCAGCTGCAGTTTCCTCCGACGAGGTTGTACATCTCTCCATGTGACCCCGTTTTTTGAGTGGCTATCTAACCCGGGTGAACCCCGACTCTCGTCGAATGACGGCTGAGATAGACGCCACGCCTCAAACAGCTCTATTTTTCTGTACCTCGTCGTCGCAATAAAAAGAAAAAGGCGATAGTGTTAATAATGCCGGCGAGGCAGGGTTGTAAACGGTTTACGACACAATAACAGAGCTGTCCAAATATTTTTGAAGATCGGTCACTCAGATGAAAACGTTACAGCCTTGTCGGAACGGCTCACATTGTACACCTGTGTGTAAAAAAAAGCAAAACGGCAACAACAATCTTCACATCCGCTCGCCTTGGCGTCTCCGGATCTTTTCTACCAATATGTTGGCTTGGGAAAATAAATTCTAAGTATTTAATTGAAGTGTATTTTATTTGTGTTAGTTCCTTTTCTTATTTTAGTTCTCAATTGGAAGATTATTGTGATCTGAAAATATTAAAATTACATTTATTATTTTTCAAGGCTTACATAAACTTCACCCTCGCGGAAGCCGGTATACCCGGTGACCAGGTAAAAATAAATATTTATGAAGATATTTTGCAAATATTTATTTTTTACGGTTTACTGACACAGCGATTTTTTTTTCCCCAATTTATTTTTAAAATTCAGGTCAAGGCTCCGCTACACGCTCTGAAAGCCCAAAGCTCAAAATATTCAAAATGTGTTCATTACATAAATAAAATTAAATTCTCTCTGAAGCACTTTGTGGATTTCATAAGCAACACACTACATACTTGTTTATACAAAGTGTAAAGGTAATAAAAAGCAATATATACGGTGCTACCTTTATTTTAGACGTCAAAAAGTAACTGAGGCTCCCAAATGGGCCCAAATGGCTCTTTGGGTGTTAAAGGTTGACGACCCCTGACCTTAAGTACTTGAAATCTGCCAACTTCTTGATCTACAGTCCCTGCAGCCTCTCAAATACCGCCTCCCACAAAAGCCCGCCGAAAGTGTCCGCAGGGACGCCAAACCCCCGCGACAGACGGGGGCAGGAATCTGCAGACTCTTTGTCCTTGTAAGTCATCACAAATATTCCATCTTCGTGGCTTCATTCGGAGCGAAGAGCGAGATTAATCCTCGACGGCGGGACGAAAAACAAAACGAAAACTCCTCTTAAAAGTTGCCAAATGGATTTGAATGATCTTCAGAAAGTCTGGCAAAGGATCCGAGTTTTCGGTCTCTAAGTAGTTTCGCAGGACGGGTTGTTTGGCTCGCCGCGCCGGAACTCCGAATTAAAATAAAAAAAACGCGTGGATTAAGAACCGGGTTTCCCACTTTGATGTGCGTCCACGTTACCCGCGGAGCGAAAGAACCTTCACCCTCCGTCTGTTTTGATTGCTCGAGATGAAAGAAAACACAACAAGAGGAGGTCGGGATGTCTTTTCTGAGGTGCAACAACTGCCAAAGCAAGTAACCTGGGAAACCGTTTGTGACTAAAACCCCTTCCCGACAACTTTAGCCGCGAAACCCGCCGGCACGGGATCGCAAAACTATCACACCGCAGGCGGCGGGCCACATTGATACATGATAAATCGACTTGCAGTAGGTCAGGGGCGCCCGACATGTCGATCCCGATCGACTGGTTGATCGCTTTTCAAAACAAGCTGACGCAGGATGGTTTCTATTTTTTGGTTTCTATTTTGTCAATTCCTGCCATTGGCGTCAAATTATTCAGGCAAACTAGCTTACTTTTTATGCGCAAAGTATTTCAACTCAGACTCGAGTACAGTAGATCAGTGTTTCCCAACCACTGTGCCGCGGCACATTAGTGTGCCGTGAGATATCATCAGGTGTGCCGTGGAAAAATGCCCACTTTCACCTGATTGGTCCGAAATGTATTTATCTATCGCAAATACTGTGTTTTCCTATGTCTATGTGGGCAGCGTGCCCATTCCATGGCAACGGGTAGTGAATTATTCTGTGCATCTGTGTATCAGTGTGATGGTTTGCGTGATACATTTTTAATAAAATAAAATAAAAAGTACCGTAATTTCTGGACTATTGAGCGCACCTCAATATAAGCCGCACCGGCTAGCCGATCGCTATCTCGGGCTTCCTCCTGCGCACTAAAACCGTCAAAAGTCGTCTTTCTTCGGTGTCGGAGTTGAACGGAGGATAAACGTTTTAGCGGCGTGAAGCTCGTTAGCGTCCCCCACCCAAAGTTCATATATAAGCCGCATCGTTGTTTATGTAAAAAAAGTCGCGGCTTATCGTCCGGAAATTACGGTACTTGTATCTGCGTAAACAAACAGGCAGCATTGATGAAAACTACCAAGACGAGTGAGAAAGCTTGCTACAAAGTTGCTGAACTCATCTCTAAATCCAAACAGCCAAACATCGTAGCAAAACATTAATACTACCTTCCGGCAAAATCATTGTAGAAGAACTTCTCAAATAAGTTCTCTCAAATAATACCATTTTCAGACATATTGATGACATGTCTTCGGACATTGCAAAAAAAGTGTTCTGGAAAAGTTGCACATCAGTGGGAAATTTGCATTGCAACTTGACGAATCTACAGATATTAGATTTCACACTAAGTAAATTGAGACTACGGTTTCATTCTAATTCGTTAAAAAAATGCTTTTGACATATTTATTTGGTGGTGTGCCGTGTGATTTTTCTAATGTAAAATATGTGCCGTGGCTCAAAAAAGGTTGGGGGAACACCGGGTTAGATCACCGTTAACTAGATGTATTTGACCAATTTTCCGGCAAGGAGGATAATACTTGATGCCCTTGATTGACATGCAGTGCAGCCAATCCAAGATCTCGATCTGACCACCGTTCCATCATGACGGATGGGACATTTGGAAGTGTGTTTGAGGCCAGCATACCAGAGTCCATTCAGTATAATACATCATCAGAGTAAGGAAATGGCCAAAAATGTACACTATTATATTGTTCCCAACAGGTTCATGCTGTTATGCAAGGGAAACAATACATATTTCAAATATTAAGTATACTTAAATTACATTTTCACGCACTTTGAGAACACCGGCTTTTACAATGATGCGGCTTATTTATGGGTTTTTATAGGGTAATTACGGTAACTTCCTTCCTTCCACCTTCACCGTCACAGCGTACAAGTGAAAGTGTTTCTGCAAACCCACTCGCATTTACGATAATTGTCCAGATCAGCCATTTTGCGCTTTTGGCACAGACCCCCATCGTGGAAAAAGACTCGCAGAAATGCATTTGATGGGGCTTTCAAGGCGAAAGCGATCAGTTTGGCCGTCGAAGAAGGAAATAGAGCTGCTGCGTGTAAGTCAGGCGTCTGTTCTGAAAAAAAAGCATTTGCGTTATGTACCGGTAGTTGTAGATTGTAAATGTCATTTATTTAATTAAAGGTTTTCAAAAAATTCTTTCCCGTAACATCTTGCTGCGTTAATATCTCATGTTTCAACGGGGATACCTGTGGCTTATGTTCTTCTGCACAATTTATTTTTTCTTTTAAAAATTAGTAGGTGCAGCCTATATAAAAGTTCAGAATTTACAGTATATATGTAACCATTTTTATTGCTTGTAGATCATTTTAATCCTTCTAAGAGTAGCTTGCAAGCCAAAAAAGTGCGGGCACCCATATTGTAGGTAAGATTACACCGAGGCGGTTACTAGCACCAGGCAATGGCAAAAAATACCGCTAAAGTGCACGTACATGCACAACAAACTATTGATAGCTCAGTGAATCTGTGAATGCGGTTCGAAGAATGGGCGAAAATCTTGTTTTGTAACACAAAGCTGTGTACTTGAAGTTGTTATCATTGGCCCCTTTCTCGCTGTAGGGACTTTTTGCAGTTCCCAGAACCTTTTCAAGACGTTTTTTTTTGTGCATTCGTACAGCTCAGGAACCAGGGAGAGTGGATCTCGGGTCCTGGAACCATTTTAACTCCTACTCCGAGGCAGGGTTTGTTTTTTTTTTTTTTGTTTTTTTTACAGTTTCATAGGAAGACCTTATGTAAGTGCTTGTAACTGGTGGAACTCATAAGCCACGACCATTACCAAATACAGGGAGTCCTCGGTTTACTACAGCTTTTCATGGTTACGTCGCCATCGCCAATAAATTTATCGAGAAATTCTTACTCCATCCTTTCAACGCCCAACATTTACGAACATTTTTTGCGTCGGAACGAGTTGACAAGCGGAGTGGACGAATACGTCCGCTATATGAGGAAGACAGCTTTGTTTGCATACCCCGTCTGTACGCCATATTGGATTGTGCTACATTCGCTTCCTTTCCTTTGTGTTGTTTTTTCGCCCTTCAACTTTTTGGTAGTTCTGACTTATGGCATCGGAACAGGATTCCGACGTAAGTCGAAGACCTCCTGTACTTCTTGCAGACTTCAGGGTGCAATTCTTGATTTGTTCTTGCGGCCAAAGGCAGAACCAGCGCTAAATAGAGGTCCGAGCTCTTCTTGCCTGTTACACCGCTGGGGTTTTATAGCTTGCAGGGAAAAAAAACAACATTTTGGCCCGAAAAGGTACAGAGTTCACTAGCAGCAGGGTCCGAAGTGGCGCAGGATGAAAATAAAAGACTTTAACGCATCTGATAGTCCATGGTTATTATTATAATGATCATTATCATCATTCCCACCATGCAGAACATCATTGCTGTAGCAACTTTGCCCTCCATGTTGTCGGTGTTGTCCTCCTCTTCCTTGTGGGAGTTTGTTTTTAAGTGCGGAGATTTATGTGCATGTTGCAGATGTTTGCGTCAATCTGGTTCCCTTACTGCCTGTGACAATGCAAAACTAACAGGTTCCCCTGGGGGGGGGGGGGGGGGGGGGGATTTCCTGCAACCAAATTGGAGCTGGACGGACTCTATAAAAGTGGCTCGAGCAGGAAACATTTTATAAACGACAGAAAAAAAAAAACTACAGATGGCCTCAACTATCTGACTCCGCCAGGAGAGTCAGTTTTAGCATTGACAAGTGACTGCGTTCGATTCAGTGTCCAATAACAAAATCTCCTGCTCAGTTGGGACTGGATTGTTGCCGTCATTGTTGCTGATGCGCGCAACGTAGCAAAGTAAGCTAACACGGCCCGCGCATCCAAGGTCAGAGATCGTCTTTAACGGATTAGCAAACGCAGTGGAAGTCCTCCAAAAATAAGGATACAAGACAGACCGGAGTCGGATTCTGAAGGAATCGCATTAGTTGCCATCACCCGGGGCAACAACGGGACAGTACGAATCCAGCGGATTAGGTGTGCCTTTTTCTGGATGTATCTGACCAATTATCTGGCAAGGAGGTTAATACTTGATGCTGAGGTCAACATAGCTGTGGGCTTGTTTGGTTTCTGTTTTGAAAAATGGCTTGGTTTTATTCCGAACCAAAAGTTTGGAATCAGGTTTTGTGAATTTAAAATCGCCAACTACCTTCCCCGGGGTGATTTTGAGTGCCATTAACTGTCCTCGGCCCTGGCAGGCTTTCATTTGATATGCAGTCCAGCTGGGTCGCAGACAAACCGATATTGATGATCGAGTCCGAGATGAGCCTCCAGAAACCGACCGAACTCATCGAGAACCGGCGTCATTTTTTTTTGTCGTCCCAGTAATGACTGCTATATTGCATTTAACAGCAGCTTCAAGACGCAGCGACAAAATAGCCTTCAGGGAAAAATGACCAAAAAGATGCCCAGACATTGACGAGTACTAAAATAATAACTATCCCGCCATCCATTCATCTCCTGCAAGCGGCAGCTCAGGCTGTTCTTGGTTTTTTTTTGATACATGGTGGGCAGCCTGAACCAAACCCTGGACCCTTGACAAAGTCCCTCCGCTGCCGCCGCCCCCGGAACGTCAACCAGGACATCGCCCGACACCGTGCGAATGACGACGATACCCACTCGAAGGCAGCCATAAAGCCAAGGTCTTTCTGTTCCAAAGAAAAGCCCCGGACGAGCAACAAAAATGAAATTCGGACGTCAGGACATGAAACAAGTAAATTCCTTTTGGCTCCAGAACGACTGTTTACATAGCGAATCCATGTAAACAGCCACCATCGCCAAACGGAATTTTCCATTGTCTCTTGACATCTACTCGCTTTCTTTAAAAAAAATAAAAAAATTAAAAAAAAATAAAAAAACACAACATGAAACTATCTATTGAAATAAAGCAAGATGAAGATTAAAAATGCATCTCCTAGAATCACACTCTACAAACAGAAAGAGGGGCCGGAGCGTTCAGTTACGAAGTTCATCTTCTGTGGGACCGTCAACTCGTCTCCATCCGTTTTTTTTGAGAATAGGTTTAAAACCTTAATTTATGACAAGCGTGGTCAAAGTCCGGCCCGTGGGCCAAACGCGGCCCGTCTTCAAATGTACACCAGACAGACGCCTCTGTCATAAAATCAAAAATATGCACTGTTGACCACAGAATACAAAGCTCAAAAAGCTATTTTATATTTCATCAGAACATGGCGGTAGACCTGCGGCAATGCTTTCGCCGCAGGAGACGTTGACCCTTGTCACAGGGGTCAAAGGGCATCGTGTCATTCTTTCCAGCCCACTTCAAAAATGGCAACTGTAACTTAAAAAAAAAGTAAAGATGACATCCAGGGCCGCCGCTTTCAGGACAAATGGAGTATTTTTTTCACCGAAATACGAAACAACCGTGTCTGCCGAATGTGTCAGGTGGCTGTTTTCAAGGAATTCAACATCAAGAGGCGCGACCAGACCAAACGCACAAAACTACAACTATCTAACTGGAAAGGAACGAAAAATGTAAGCAACTGGAAGCTGTTTCAATAGCACAGCAGCGCTTTTTTACAAGAGCCCGTGAATCAAATGAAAATGCCACAAAGGAAAGCTACAAGGTAGCAACGCTAATTGCCAAGCACCGCTAAACCTTTTCCTCCAGGTGAATTGATTAAAAAACTTGCAGTAAAAATGGTGGGGAAAATGTATCCTGACAAGAAGCAACAGTTTGCTATTGTTTCCCTGGATCATAACACTGCGGTACGGAAAATTGAAAACGTTTCATCTGACATTTAGAGACAATTACAGGCAAAAGGAACAGAGTTTGACTTTTTTTTCGTTAGCCTGCAACAAAAGCACGGACACCTCAAAGAATTTCAGGCTGAATGGTTTTCACCTCGCCAAAAATGTCCCTCTTTGCAAAAAGTTTGGACACCCATGCTTTACGATAGAGGTTAGCACGAGGCTATCCCCTAGCTACGCTAGCCAAAGGCTCACTCTGCAGAGAGATATCACATTGATGTCCCTTCATTAATGCGTGATAGTAACCTTGCACCTTCAGTAACCTCGTTCCTTCGTGCCCACGGCCATCAGACCCTGCAACATCAGTTTGGACGCAAAACTCTGACTGGCCGGAGGTGCATCTGTGCTAACGCAAACTCACAACCTCACTCATTCGCCCTTCTTTTTTTTACCCTTCTTGGTGTCACTCCACTAGCATCATGTTAATTTTTGTTATTGTCACCGTTTCTCTTCTTATCCTTGTTGTTGTCGATGGTCGTCTATTCTCACCCTTGCTGTTTTTTTTTCTCATTCTGTGAAATACTAATACTCATATTTATTGATACTGCCATTGTTGCACTGCGGTGACAAAACAATTTCTCCAATGGGGATCAATAGAGTATATCTTATATTTTATTGTCATCACAAGGTGTCTGCCTTTTCAGCTAGTACCGTGTAACTGTCAGCACTACTTGTACTCACCGCATCAGATCATTTGAGCCTGATCCTTTTTTTTTTTTTTTTTTTACCCGAACCAGTCGAGGCAGAAGTTCGCTCACATTGACCAGGGATCAGTTCAAACTTTCCCCAAAGGTAAAAGGTTTCCACAAGTCATCTAAGCGAGCGGTGGTCCAGACCTGCTCGACATGGAACGTGTCATCGGACAACCGGGTTGTGATTTGGCGGCGTACAAATAAACCCAACTTGACTAATACTAAGATTGTGTCGAGTGATAATGGCTGTTAAATCAGTCAGATAACTTACCAGAAGAAACAACAAAGAAGTGTGTGTGTGTGTGTGTGTGTGTGTGTGCGTCTTTGATAACACTGAGCCGGATATCATACAGTGCAGAACTGAAAACAGACTCATTAATTAAAAGACGATTTCCCAGTTGTTGCCAGCGCTCGCGGAGGAGCGGGACGATTATTTTTGATGGACAGACAATAATGTTGGTGAGACGCCGGCCCGTCACACTCCCCCCGGCCCCCCCTGTCGTCCATTTTTTTGCACTATTGCTACTTTGCGCGAAGAAAACCATCATGCTGCGATTGCACCAATATGCACATATGTACCATTATGGTACGACCGACTGACCTTTGCACTAAACTGTACACAAAACTGTATATACACAGCGGTCCCTTGCGATCACTTTATATACGAATTTTTTAAGATACGAAGCGCAATTCAAGCAAATTTTTTTGAAAAAAAATGACATGATACAAAAAACGTGTGCGAAAAAATTTGAATTTGAAATTTGCACGTTTCGCGCCGAGCCACTCCGACAACTCGCAGCTTCCAGCATTGTCCATTTCTTCCAGGTAATACGCATATCTCGTGTTGTGTTCGTAGCTCTTCTGTGGCATAATTTTATATCTTTGTGCTTATTTTGTGTTTTTTTTTTTTTTTTTTAAATCATCATCATAAGCCGTAAGAAAGCAAGAGGTGAACTTTCAATGGAAATTAAGCAAAGCATGAACTGACTGTCTGACTGATATTACACATTCATTTGTTTTCAGTTTATTATAAATGGGAAAAATTCATTTGAGATACAAAGGAAATCAACATACGAACCCACTTCTGGAAGAAATGAAATACGTAGCTTCACGGACCACTGTGTATACTTCATACCTCATATACTATAAGGCCAAAAGTATTTGCTCACACATCCAAATGATCAGAACCAGATGTTTCAAACACTTCCACGGCCACAGGTGTATAAAATCAAGCACCAAGGCATGCAAACTGCTTTTACAAACATGTGTTGTGAAAGAACAGGTCGCTCTCAGGAGCTCAGTAAATTCCAGCGTGGAACTGTGATTGTCATGAAATGTCCTCGCTCCTAAATATTCCACGGCCCACTGTCAGTGTTTGGGAACGACAGCGACTCGGTCACGAAATGGGAGGCCGCGTAAATCGACGGAGCGAAGAGGTCGCCAATTTTCTGCGAACCTCCAAATTTCATGTGGCCTTCAGATAAGCCGAAGAGCAGCGCGCAGAGAGCTTCGAAGAGTGGCTTTCCGCTGGACTCCAGCGAAGTGGTGACGCGTTCTCCGGCGTGACGAATCGCTCTTCTCCATCTGGGGGATCTGATGGACGAGTCTGGGTTTGGCGGTTGCCATGAGAACGCTACTTGTCTGACTGCATTGTGCCAAGTGTAAAGTTTGGTGGAGTTTGATTGTTTTTCGGGAGCTGGGCTCCGGCCCCTTAGTTCCAGTGAAAGGAACTCTGAAAGCATACCGAGACATTTCGGACAATCCAATGCCCCCCAACTTTGTGGGAACGGTTCATGACTGTGCACCAGTGCACGAAGCCAGGTCCATAAAGACATGGATGACAAGAGTCTGTTATGGATGAACTTGTCCCGACCTCAACCCGATAGAACACGTTTGGGACGAATAGAGCGGAGACTGAGGCCTTCTCGTGCAACATCGATGTATGACCTCACAAATGCGCTTCTGGAAAAATGGTCAAAAATATCCCATAAACACACTCCTGAACCTTGTGGACTGCCTTCCCAGAAGAGTTGACACTGTTATAGCAGCAAAGGGCGGAGCCGCGTCATACTGAACCCTATGGATTAGGAATGGGATGTCACTTAAGTTCATATGTGAGTCAAGGCAGGTGAGCGAACACGCTTGGCCATATGGTGTAGTTTAATAAATATTTACTGATGAATGCACTTTACTGTTAACCTGTTATTATTTTGCTCATTTCATGTCGCTGTTGGATTGTGACAAACGTCTTTTTGATTCCTCTGTACGTCCTGTCCATGCGGAGAAATTGACTAGAAAGCTGACTTTGAGAAGGGGAGGTTAAAGACTCCACATTAGCATAAAACCCACTCACCAGCCCGTCGCAGGTGCTTATGGCCGCGTTGCCCTTGACGACGGCCTCGTCCCACACTTCCCCGAAGAAGTGGCACTGGGAGGACGCCGGGGGCCGGATCTCGGCGCCGCTCAGTCCGCCGAAGCGCCTCTCCGTCAGGAAGCCCGGACCCAGCAGGCGGGGGTTGAGGGTGAGGTTGAGGCGCAGACTTCGACCGTCGTGCCGCAAGCGGTAGAAGACCCGATCCAGGTCCGCCGGCGCCGCCGCCGAGGCTTCCCTGCGCTGTAGGCGGCGAGCGTGGTGAGACAGGAAGTTGGACAGGAAGTGGCCTCTGACATCCACTCTGACGGGGTGAACCACTCGGTACTGCGGCGCATCCGGGGGAGGCTTCTCTGTCGGAGGGGAGGCCACGGCGGTGGGAAGAGGAGACGAAGAAGAGCATCAGGGGACAGAGAAGAGAGGATAAATAAATACCCCCGATGTAAAGCTATAAACAAAATCTATGGAGCGACTCTGAGAATCAAGTACTTTACAAGATTAGGAGTACGGGCTCGGGATCGGATCAGAGACAAGTCCAAAGCGATCTGGGTAATAAGCGGTTTTTCCCGGCCGTTTCCTCGCCGCTCGCCCCGAAGGAGGAGGCTGAGTCATCCTCCGCCTCGGCCATCTGGGCATCAATGTGTCTTTGGGCAAAACACTCAACCCCTAATTGCTCTAAATAAGCAGGTTTGGACCTTGCGAGGCAGCCGCCGACGCGCATGTGTGTGTGTGTCAGTCACTGCGATGCGCTTTGAGTACTGCACACACACACACACACACACATACGCATACGCATGCATGTGGTGGCCCTGAGCAGAAGGTTGCTGGATCCATTTCCACCTTCTACAGTCCATATGGTGTTAGCACCCTGCATGGAAGCGCTGCAGAGCATCAGTGTGTGTGTGTGTGTGTGTGTGTGAATGGGTGAACGCTATGTGCAGAACACTTTGAAAACACAAGGAGTGAAAGTGCTAACACACACACACACACACACACAACATCTCTCCTATCATCACACACCTTCTCACGTCTAAAGATTAGTTTTACAAGTTTTTATTCGCCTTCTAGTCCCAGACTGAGATTTCCAAAGATGTGGTCACTGTTTAACAGACGACAACGAGATTCTTTCAGCAACTTTTCCCACCATGACGGTGTTTTCGCAGAATATTTGCAGAGCCTCTGCTATTTCTATCCATCGCTTTGCCTGTTGGAAAGTTGACATGGTACAAGCCGGCGTGTTTTCCCGTTTCATCCAAATCGGCGACAAATAGCGTCTCTTCCGCCGTTACCGCTCTGCTGATTGTTTGTCTACCAGGCTTCCTGATTCTGGTTTGGTTCGAGCTCATCTATTGGTTGTGGATTAATGAGATCACCGTCAAGACTGAAAAACTTACATCAAATATTTTTGACATGATCATAAGCGCAAGACTAGGAAAAGATTGATCAGATAAACACCTTATACTTAATAATCAAGATGATGCCTGGACTCCAGTAAGCCTCTTTCCAAAAACGGTCCCCTAAAACAGCGACCCCCGATCTTTTTTGTACCAGGGACCGGTTTTATGCAACGATTACACTTTATATTAGGCAATTACAATTTTAAGTGCGGCAGTGAGGCGAAGGTTGAAACAATCATAAGATCCAGAAGGAAAAAAACTACAATTTGTACCAAAAAAGATTTTCTTCGTTGACCGGCGCCAAATGATTAGCGGAACGGATATCCGTCCGAAGACAACTATCACATGCACGTGCATACAAAAAGGCAGGTTGCCCCGTCTGTTTCTAGGCAACAATGTATGTTTGCCCCCCCGTTGACCCCGCTGCATGCTCTGCAGAGCGCGCAGCATTCAGGACCCGCGAGCTGCCGGACCAGATCGGACCTCGGGCCTCGAAACGCACCAGCGCCGCTGCTGTTGTGCACAACCTCCCGCCTAAAGGAGGAGAAGAAGCGCAGCTCATGACAAAAGCTGCCGTCTCAGTCAGAAAGAAGCTCCTCGCCTTGACGGGACACCGTTTTCTGGGATCAAGCAAAATCGGACATAAGCTCATTCACTCTCGATGACTCCTGAGTAACATTAATTTGAAAAAAAACTTATTTTGACAAACAGCATAACGACGAATGATCTGTATGTATCACTATTCATGGGTGGTTACATAATAACACACCCAAGGCTCGTTTTCATGCACGTGTGAAGGAAACCGCCTCTAAATTCGAAACATCCAAACACCGTCATACATACGGAATGCTAACAAAGGCTTCCGCAAGGTCTCTCTGTCTCTTGGAATTAGCTGCAGAAATATGTTGAATGAAATAAAAATAAAACGGCCCTGAGAAAGTAAAATTCTAAAGTTGTGTCCAAACATTGAAAAAAAAAAGGTTTAACATTCTGAGTCAATCCCACTTAAAACAAAGTGGATAATTGCAAGGGAGAAAAATAACAATGAAGAAAAATAAATACAAATTACTGCAGAGTGAAAGTCTGTTTTTTGAAGACGCTCCTGATTGAAATAAAGATTTGTCTGATAATTGCTGAACTTTTTCTTAATTGAAAGTTAGAAACTTAGAAACCATGTGCAAGCAATTAGGGAAATGTCACCACTAGGGGGCGCTGTTCACAAACACACTTCCTGTTAGTCAGTGAACTCGTTTCCCAAGCGGCCGCAGATGGAATTGCATATACATGTTGTGGAGGGGGGGGGGATTCACGAATAATTTGTTAAACTCATAAATTAGAGGGAAAATTGTGGCAAAAACAATCTGCATAAAATATATTTAGCAATTAAAATAAACATGTTTTCTTTTTTTTTTTTTTTGGATATAACGTCAATTCAATTTATCTTTATATATTCCATGCGGGACTACTCAAACAGGTTCTGGCGGAGAAAAAAAAATCCGAAAGGTCAAAAGCTAACCTGGAAAGACACACACACACACACACACACACACACACACACGCACACGCACACGCACACACACACACACACACACACACACACACACACCAGATATAAGTTCGGCCTGGCAACATATCAAAAACACAAACATCCTGCACAGACAGGAAGTGATGGATCCTTTGATTTCCTGATATGAACTCATCCTGACAGCAGCTTATCTCCTATTGGAATAGGGGAAACACACACACACACACACACACACACACACACACACACACACACACACACACACACACACACACACACACACCTGTTTCCCGCCCCTTCACCAGTGAGTTCAGAGGTCAAAGTCAGTCCTCACATCTACTTCCGGAGGGACTTGGAAGCCGCTGTTGTGCCACACACACACACACACGCACACGTGCACGCGCACACAGGTCGCAAAAAAAAAAAAAAAAAAAAAAAAAAACCACCGTCTCCCGTGGACCGTGCGTGTCATAACCTCACCGTTTTTTTTTTTTGTTTTGTTTTTCTTTTTGTTTCAGAGAAGCTCCACTGACCTGCCGACGCCGGCGCGCTGCAGAGCTCCAGAGCGGCGAGGACGAAGACGAGGACGCGGAGGGTCGAAGACGCTCCGCCGCGGCCGCAGGCGTGAACCCCGCACTCCGGACGGCTCATTTTTCTTTGAAATTTACTTTTTTTTTTTTTTTTTGCGGGAATCTCAAAGTACCGACCGTCATGAGAGGAGCTCCATCCGGCCCGGTCACCCCGTGTGTGCAGCGGCGGAGGCCCGGGACGCGCCGTCCGCTCGCATCTCACACTTAAAAACTTCCTGGTCGATGAAGCGGCTGCAACCCCCTCTTCTTCCCCTCCATCTCTCCTCCTCTTCCTCCCTCCTCCATCATCCCCCCCCCCTCCTCCTCTTCCTCCCGGCAGCCAGTGACAGCTCGAAAAACTTTTCTTTCCCTGCAAACTTCTGCAGCAGAGCCACCCCCACAGATGGGAGGACTTAAGACAATGGGGGCTGCAGCAACTTCCCCCTCCCCTCCACCTCCACCTCCACCCCGGGAAGCTTAAAGGGACGGCGGCTCTCGGTAACCGGATCCGGTGCTGACACGCCGGGGGGGAAAACCGGTTAGTCCCTCTCAACCCGGTGGGTCAAGGTGAAGACCGGGTTCGGTGGGAGGATGCATGCATGCAGGAAGAAAGGAAGACCAGGGCTCGAATAAAATGCAATAAAGAAAATACAATGGCATAGAATAAATTAAAAAAAAAATTGGGGAAAAAACAAAAGATAATAAATCAAATAATAAAACAAATAAAGAAAGTGCAATAGCATGAAATATATCGTATTGTATATTAGTATATATTGGGGGGAATATAAAATGTAATTAAATTAAATTGGGGGGGGGGCAACGAGGGCTCAAATAAAATCCAATAAGACAAAATAAAAAAAAAAAATCTTGTGGAAAAATAAAAGTTAGATTAAATTCAGGGTGGTGGGGGCTGGGGTTGACCAGGGCTGACATAAAATAAAATAAAATACAGAAAATACAATTATGTAAAATAAAAATATCTTGGGAAAAAAAAATTGGGGGTAATTAAATTGGGGCGACCAGGGCTCAAATAAAATCCAACTAAATAAAATTAAAAATCTTGGAAAACAAAAATAGCAATAAAAGGTAATAATATTAAATTAGAGGTGGTAAAATAAAAAAATATTTGGAAAAAGGATAATGTAATTAAAATTAAATTTGTTCAGATGGGGGATGCCTGGGCTCAAATAAAATAAGATAAGGAAAAATACAATAACATAATATATTAAAAAAACGTAATATATTAAAAAAAACGTAATTACATTAGATTAAATTGGGGGATGGGATGACAACTCGGGCTCAAATAAAATCCAATAAGATACAATAAAAAATCTTGGGGAAAAATAAAAGTTTATATAAATAAAAGATTAAAATTAAATCCAGGTGTCTGGTGGGGGCGACCAGGGCTGAAATGAAATGAAATCGTATAAAGAAAATACTATTACATCAAATAAAAAAAAGCTTGAAAGGTAATTAAATCAAATTTGGGACGATGCTGGTGAGGAGGCGACCGTGGCTCAAATAAAATACGATAAAATAAAATAAAAAAATCTAGGGAAAAAAGTTAAAGGTAAATGAATTAAATTTGGGAGGAGGCAACCTGAGGTCAAATAAAATGAAATACAATGAAATCCAGTGGGATAAAATAAAATAAAAAAGCTTTGGGTAAAAGGTGATGAAATTAAATTCTAGAGGTTGAAGTAAGAGGTGAACGGGCTCAAATAAAAAAAAAATTAATCAGATAAAATAAGATTAAATAAGATAAAATGTTCCAAAAAAATAAAGGTTATTATATTATATTTTTTTGGAGGGTCAACCAAAAAAAAAAAAAAAAGAAAAATAAATAGAATATCTTGGGGGAAAAAAATAAAAGCGAATTAGTGAAATTCTGGAGGATGTGGACAGGGAGGCAACCAGGGCTCAAATGGAGTAAAATAAAATAAAAAATCTGAGAAAAGGTAAAAAAGGTATTTAAATTCAATTAGGGAGGCAGGGAAGGAACCAGGGCTGAAACCAATTGAATATAATGATAAAATAAAATGAAATTATCTAAAAAAAAAATCTTAAAAAACGAATACATATATTCAATTAAATTAAATAGGATAAATTACGATTAAATAATAATAATAATAATAAAAGAAGACTCAATGGTGGATGACATCACCGGAAGAAAGAAAAAAAAGGAAGAAAGAAAGAAAGAATATTGAATTAAGTTAACTATTATATCTGAAACTCCTGTATGAAAGTATTGTGCCTTGTCCTGATTTTTCAAGAGTTGTTTTTAAAACAGCAATAACCACAGATAGGGATTGGACGCATGGTTGGGGGAAATCTAGCAATCTATCGATTGATAAGACATACTTTTATTGATTTCCATTGGGGAAATTCTTTTGTCACAGTAGCGCCACAATAAAAGAGACAATAAAAAGATAGCATAAGACAGACACAAACAAATGGAAAGCAGGGAGAAATAAAGGACAACAGAATGGGGGGGAAAAAAGATAAAAATAACAAAAAGTCATAGTATTTTGTATCGCGGGTTCATGTCAATGAAAACTAAAACAAACGTTGACCTAAAATCAGAAGAAAGTTGAGGACTTATGCTTGTGGAAGACTCTAAAACACGTCCTTTCTGTCCTGCTGCGCCATCTAGCGGTCAATTTGGGGTACTGCAGGCGGGCCCGTCCTCCCTCTCTTTCACGGACGCAAACGAATCAATCAGTTATTTATCGATCCGCATCGATTCCTTATAAGCGTCTTTGTTTTCCTTTGGCAGAAAAATCTCACGTTTCATCGCGATGCTTCGCTCCTCACGTTGCACGCGGATGCATGGGGTGGGAGGGCAGGGGTTCGACCAATCAGAGCTCGGCGGCGGAGCGACACACCTGTATAAGAGCGCAGGCGCAGAAAGCCCCGCGGAGGTGAGCCACATCCGGGTCCCCCCCACGCCAGGATGGACGAGGCGCGGAACCATAGCCGCGCGGAAAACCAGAGCTCCACGGGTTCCACGCGTGACTTCGAGGACATCGACGTGGCCGCGGACGGCACGCCCGTGCTGCGCATCCTCATCTCCGTGGTGTACTCCGTGGTATGCGCCGTGGGTCTGGTGGGCAACCTGCTCGTGTTTTTCCTCATGCGGATCCGCCAGGGTCGCAAGAGATCCACGATCAACGTGTTCATCACCAACCTGGCCGTGACGGACTTCCAGTTCGTGCTCACGCTGCCCTTCTGGGCCGTGGACACGGCGCTGGACTTCAGCTGGCCGTTCGGAGACGCCATGTGCAAGATCATCCTGTCCGTGACCGTGATGAACATGTACGCCAGCGTGTTTTTCCTCACGGCCATGAGCGTGACGCGCTACTGCTCCGTGGCGTGCGCCCTGAAGAAGAAGAGCCGCGACCGTTCGCGCCGCGTCAAGTGGGTGTGCGCCGTGCTGTGGGCGGCGGCCACGGCTGCCACGGCGCCCACGGCCGTGTTCTCCACCGTGACGCTGGTGGCGGGGGAGAAACTGTGTCTGCTCCGGTTCCCAGAAGGTCACGACTGGCTGGCGCTCTACCACGTTCAGAAGATCGTGGTCGCCTTCGTGGCGCCCATGCTCGTCGTGTCCGTGAGCTACCTGCTGCTGCTGCGCTTCGTGCGTCGCAGGACGATGGACGGCGGCAACCCACGGCGCCGCTCCCGCGTCACCAAGTCCGTGGCCGTGGTGGTGCTGTCCTTCTTCTGCCTGTGGATGCCCAACCACGCCATCACGCTGTGGGGCGTCCTGGTGAAGTTCAACGCCGTGGATTGGGACAGGACCTACTACCTGGTGCACACCTACGTGTTCCCCGTGACCGTGTGCCTGGCCCACGCAAACAGCTGCCTCAACCCGGTGCTCTACTGCCTGATCCGGCCGGAGATCCGCAAGATGCTCAGCGGGCTCCTCTGGCGGGTTTCCTCCCCGCCGCCCTCCAACAAGGACTGCGCCACGCGTTCCTTCACGCACGGCGACATCCACGGCGCCGTGCCCTTCAGGATCGTGGACAACGTGGAGTACACGCTGTCCATCATCGATCGCAAAGGCCTGACGGGCGCCAGGACGATCGCGCGCATCCGGTAACTCTGGAAAACGGGGCGCCGGGGCTGCGTGGGGCGCGTTAGTGCGTAACGCGTGGGGCGCGCCGGGAGGACCAGGTCGATCCCATGCGTAACGCGTGATACGTGGGACGCGTCAGTCAAAAGAAAATGCGCCGACCGGCCAGAGTGGCCACGTCGACCCCGTGCGTGATGCGTGGAACACACCGCGAGAATTGCTTGGGGCACAACGCGCGCTAAGCGGTGGGACGCACCGCGCGCAACGCGTGGGTTACACCGCGCGCAACGCGTCGACCAAAGGCAAACGCACTGGCCATGTAAAGCGTAACGCGACGGATATGCCGCGCGTCACGCGTGGTGCTCACCTCGAGTAACGCGCGGGACACGACGCGCGTTATGAGTCGGCGACACCGCGCTGGGGACAAAAAAAAAATCACGCACCGCAGGGTCGCCTTTGTTTTCCAACGCCCGCAAGTGTCACGGCGCGTCAGCCACACGCAGCGCATCGGCCACAGCATGCGCCACGCGTGGGCCACACCTCGCACGGTGTTGGCGTGGGCTTACACCGCACATCACGAGTGGACCCCATGCATGACGCGTGGACCGTCAGTGCGTAACACGAGAGCTACTCTGCGCGTAATACGCGGATGAAAAGGCGCGTTACGCGTTGGCAAAACCGTGCGTAACGGCTCGTCCAAGCGCGCGTAACACGTCGGCAACTCTCACTTAAAGCACGGACCACAGCGCGCGTAATGCTTAGGCAACCTGCCAGTAGAGCGTCGGCAACGCGCATACGACGCGTGGACCATGACGTGCGTAATGCGTGGACCTCCCAGTGCGTAATGCGTCGACTGTACCATGTATATTGCGTCGCCCACCAGCGCGTAATGCGCGAACCACGCCGCGCTTAACGCGTGGAGACCCCAGCGCGCACAGCGTGGAGGACGCCGCGCATAACACTGCGGCCACCCGCAATGCGTCGGACACACCGCGGTGGAGAACAGAAAGAAAACACGCACCGTGGAGTCGCCTTTGCTTTCCAACGCCTGCTCCTCTACGTCCTTGTCCATCCTGTGCTGATGTAAATAAAGTCATTTTTTTTCCATCCGAAGAAGAAGACGGTGATTTTTCTCCTTGCAGAAAATACTCACACACAGTACAACTTCCTACTGCGGGCATCACATACACCGTGTACAAATACACGCATATCGCGGTGTGTCACATAGAATCCACATTAGGCAGTATTTGGTACAAGTACTGCAGTACTTGCAGAGCCATGCATTTACTGATGACAGAATGTTTAAAAATACTTTATACTATAAAAATGTACATATATGTGTATATGTGTGTATATATATATATATATATATATATATATATATATATGTATGCAGTGAGGGGAGGCAGGAGAGGCGGTGCCTCACCAGCCAGTCTTGGAGAGGAAAAGCGCACGTCTCTGAGAAGAGACCTGGGCTGAGGCTGCGGACTGTTGAGCCTCAACGTAGATCGCGCAATGACGGCTGACTGCTGGCATGCTCTGCACTAAGACCGTATTGCTGCCTCTGTATGTCGCTATTAAATGTCTAAACACTTTTGTTATATTAACTACGTTTCCAATGTACAGTGCTTTTTTTTTGTCAATAACTGTATGTGTGTTACTAGTTTCATGTGCTGAACAATCCTAATGCGGCTCCAAGGAGCTGCTAGGTGAGGCACACCGTTCTGCAGCCTCATGGTAGGGGGCGCTAGTGATTCCGGGTCTCTTCTTGCGACCCCTCGGCTTTTTTGGTGAAAAAGCTACTCTGTAGGATTCATATGTTTGTAAACATGATTGTGATGAAGTCAGTGTTTCACCAGCCATGAAACTCACCACACATCACTGGTACACACAAACACACACACACACACATATATATGTATATTATGTAGTACAGTAAAATATATATTATGAGCCGTTTTTATATACAGGTATTTATAAATATATTAAATACATATATATGTGTGTATATATATACAGGTACATATTTATATTAAATATATATATTGGTACACACATATATGTATATACGTGTGTGTGTCTGTATATATATATGTTTGTATATAAAATAAGTATTAATTCACTGTTTATGACATCAAGTGCAACCTGAATTAACTGCGATGAAGAATCCTAATATTCTGCCACTCATAAACACATATATAAAAATATAATACATCGATATTTAGATGATGTATGATATTCCCAATATGCATTACGGATGAATCGCCCTTTTAGGATAATTGACAATTATTATTTACAATTAATGATATGTCTTTCTATAATCTGTTCATTTTACAGACTGACAACTAAAGAAAGGCTTTAAATGGAATTCAGGTTTCACTTTTCTTATAAAATTGATTCTTAATCTTCAAATTGAGGGGTTGAGGAGGGTGTTTGAGAGGGGCGGAGCTTCACCTGTCAATCACAGAGCTGCACGTAGCGACATCGGCGTGTTCACTCATTGGCGTTCGGCAACGAACCTGCTGATATTTTCTGGACGGACGTCTGGACGCAGATGGACGAGATGGAGAAAACCTGGAGAAAAAACAGCCACGGTTCTATAAACAGCAGAACATAAAGTGAACTCATTTTTCATGTTTGTAAAGTGAAGAGTCGAGTGCAGCCACCTTCTGCCTCGGCCCCGTTTCTGCTCGGCTGCGGCGTCGCGATAAACCCCCTTCCCCTCCAAGCGGTCTGGGCGACTTGAGATTTCCCTTGGCAACAGTCGCCAAGGACTTGCCAGAGGAGATTCGTTGTCTCTCCGGGTCTCGGGTTATTTGGACCGACACAAACGCTGCTCGGGCTCATGGAGGCCCGGCCTTGGGGGGGCGATGAAGAAAAAAGACCACGGTTGGACGTGAATTATCCGTTGATAATCTATTTCAGTGTTTCCCCGGCCTTTTTTGAGCCGCGGCACATTGTTTACATAGTTTTCACATTGTTTAAGACCTTAAAACACTTTATAGCCTTAACTTTGACACTTTATATTTTATTTGTATTTCTTATTCTCCCTCCTTCCTACTATTATCTATTATTGTTATGTTTTACTTGAAATTCTGGCACAACAATTTCCCTCGGGATAAATGAAGTTGTTCTCATTCTTATTCTTATTCTTACATGAGAAAAATCACACGGCACACAACCAAATGTCAAAAACATTTTCAATGAAAAAGAATGAAACTAGTCCCAATGTATTTACTCAGTGTGAAATCTAATATATCTAACATCCATAGACTGTCAGGTTGGAACGCAAGTTTCCCAATGATGTGCAACTTTTCCAGAACACTTTTCAATGTTTGCAGACATCAATATGTCTGGACATTGTATTATTTGAGAGCGGGACTTAGGCGATTTCTAACAGCGCCAGGGACGAGCATTTCTCCTACGCTGATTTTGCAGGCAGGTAGTATAAATGTCATTTAGTGGCAGTGACGTGCAGTGAGGTTCATGGCTGGTGAGGCACTGACGTCATCACTATCAGATCTACAAACATATGAACCCGACATTCACCAAATATCATATCGGCATTCTTTACATATACATACTGCAGCATATAAAAAAGCATATGTAAAATAACGTTATTATCTCTTACCTTTACTTATAAATGAAGTCCATGCGCCGCTTCTTCTGAAGCGTTGATAACTTGCTTGTAGAAGTCTTCCGTTTCTTTCTTCACTTTCAAAAGTCTCTCTGTCTCAATGGAAATCGCTATCAGTGAAGACTTTGTCACCTCAGGACCAGTTTAAATAAGATCCTTCTGGGACAATAAAGTTAGAAGCTGCCCAGGATGTTTACATTCATCCCTCACCGTTTTTGAGCTTTACAGCCCGATGAGATCGGGATAAAAATAACTGGATGGCTGCACTTGACTTGCTAACTGTTTACTGTAGCTTGCTATCGCTAATTCTATTATTCTGTAGCCGAGTAGTAAGAAGGATCCCTGGGATCAGCGTTGCCCCCTACCATGAGGCACCGTCCATGCGTGCCTCTCTTAATATCTCTTTGCAGTCGTTTTATGATTACGAGACACACAGTACAGTTGCTGACGAAAAACATTCGACACATCAGCACAACTATGGAAATTTAGTTCATACATTGAAAGTGTTTTTTTTTAATAGTGACATCCACAGAGACAGCAATACGGTCTCAGTGCATAGCATGCTCTGCTGGTTGCCGTGCCAACAGACGTCTATTCTTCATATTTGAACGGTAAATGTCATTTTTTTTTAACGATTTTGAAAAAAGTAACTAAAACTGGTGAAGCTACATGGAAATTAACTTCATATTACAAATCACTGAATAAATATAACCATTTAATTTATTTTTTCATTTTACATTTTTTTCTTTCCATGATGACAGGTGAGGCCCGGCCTTCCCTGCCTCGACTGACTGCACGTCACTTTTTAGTGGTGAGTTCTGCAACTTTGTAGCTAGCTTTGAGAGCTCTGTCACTTGTCTTGGTGGGTTTCTTCAACAACACTGCCTTTTTCTCAGTCCGTTTACAGAGATGAACAACAAATTCTTCTTATTGTGAAGTGAAGGGTGTTTAGTTTGGAGATGGCGTTTAAGTTTGCTTGGAACCATAGCACTGTTGGACACCAGGCATAACAGAGTGTACTCAGTTAGTTCCCCAGTAAAAGTGAATCCAAACGCGATCTAACTTTTATTGTTTTGTCTTGAGCTCACTTTTTTTTTTACTTTCTTCTAACCACTACTCATACTTGGGGCTTCATCTGAGTCAGAATGTTCAACAGGTCCAGAAGGTCCCAATTTAGTACTTTTCCTTTTCAAAAATGTTTCCATTGAATGTCACTAAGGGTACTACAGATGCAGTATTTGCTTTGAGAATGCTAATAGAAAAGTAGCAAGAAGGTCAGAGGGAGCTGCTTTGCGCTTTTGTAGACCTAAAAAAAGCATATGACAGGTGCCAAGAGAGGAGCTCTGGTATTGTATGAGGAAGTCTGGAGTGGCAGAGAAGTATGTTAGACTGGTGCAGGACATGTATGCTAGACAGTGGTGAGGTGTGCTGTAGGTGAATGGACTCCATTAGGAATCAGCTCTGAGCCCCTTCTTGTTTGCAAGGGTGATGGACAGGCTGACAAATGAGGTTAGACAGGAATCTCCATGGACCGCTAGAGGCGGAGGTATGCGCTGGAAAGGGGAGGAATGAAGGTTAGTCGCAGCAAGACAGAATATGAGTGTGTAAATGAGAGGAACCCAGGCAGAACGGTGAGGCTGCGGGGAATGGAGATCAGTCGGAGCTCTGTTTCTGTGGGATTTTCATTGGTACCAGGACCAAGTTTGTGCTCCCATGACTCCATGATTGACACTAATATTTGAAGGATTTACTTCCCAAAAAAATCATGTTAATTAGGGGCAAGGTTAACGAAGGGTGTTGTAACCACCGTCACCAAAGTGCTGATGCTCAAAAAGCTTTATCTGAAGAACCGTATGAGACACACCAATGAATATTGGACCCACCCAACATTGTATTGGATGGGCTTTCCAATGGCGCCGCTCCCATGCTTGTCTGACTTTTCATTGGAGAGTTAGGTTTAGCATGAGGGTCAGGGTTAAGGCTGAAGCTACGGTTAAGGTTACAATCAGAGTAAGGGGCAGAGCTCTGGTAAATGTGAGCTTTCCACTGGTACCAGTACTAGGTTAGTGTTCCATTGACTAGGTGATTGACAGTTGTAACCCAGGTGAAGGTAGTCATAAGTTAATAAATAGTTGAATAAATAAGAATAAATATTGAATAGAATTTCATAATTTAAAACAAAAAAGTCATAGTAGTGATATGAAAATGTCTAAATGAGATAAATAGGATTAAAAATAATATTAAAGTACTATTGCTTTCGGAATTGGTAGATGTATCAGCCAATCATAACGCCGGTCACGATTTTGTTCCAGAAGTTACGAGAATGTCGAGTTGATCGAGTGAGTGAACAAAGAAGGGAACAGATATTAAGTATTTGACGTTTATTTTATCTCTCAAAGTGTTTTATTCAATGTCTATGTTAATAGACTGTGGTTACTTTGAGCTGTGAATCTTAAGTGTTATTGCAATTGAATGTGTTCATTTCCTTTGGGTTAATTGAGATGTTTAATGTAACTCAATGGTTAATGTAGTTGAAATCACCTGCTATTCGGAAAGTAATACCAATACTGGATTTCTTTGCACTAAAATAGGCCTATGTTGATTTAAATGAAAGAGAACTAGTTAAAGCAAAGTAACTTACTGCTTAAAACATTCAAAAATAGGAACTGAATAAGAACCTATGATAGACAAAGACCGCAGCATAATTTAAATAGAGCTCAATACTAGATACTGAAACTAAATAAGTTAAATTTATGGAAGAATAAGAAATTCATATTTGTTTTTTTACTTAAAGGATAACAAGGGTTGAAACTGAAACTCACTCATATTTGTATGTCTATGCAAATGGTTTAGAATACTTAATGTTGTGTCTGTTTTCGGTAAAGTCTCTATGGTACCGATTTGTAATTACTACTATTCTAACTACTAAAATTCTTTTGATAAACAAGCAGGCATTTAAACTAACCATTGGTCTGTGGTGACTTGTTATCTTTTAACCATTTTAACTGCTCTTCCTCCGAATCTAGTTCTGGTCCAAACCCTATTGTATTGGTAGTAAGTGCTGGGTTAGGGTTAGGGTTAGGGTAACACTGATTTCTAAGGATTTAAAGAAAAAATGATGATCATCGCGGTTAAAATGGGATAAAAAAGATTGCAACACCATCACCAAAGTGCAAAATGCTCAAAAGCCTTTATCTGAAGAACCGCGTGAGATAGACCGATGGAAATTGGACGAACTCCCACATTGTCTTTAGTGTCCTTTCCAACGGTACCACTCTCAAGGTTGTCGGACTTTTTGTTGAAGTGCCAGGTTATCGCTAGGAAGCGTTTAGAGCTCGGGTTAATTTCCATTGGTACCAAGTTTGCGCTCCACTAATAGACTACTTTTGTGGGATTTGAAAAAAAAGGAAGAAAAAAAGTCGGTCGCCCTCACACTGAGCTCAATCCAGGTCCTGGCAGGGGCCACGGCCACCTTTACTCAGGACCCCCTGCTGGGTCCGAGGCTGTCCCGAAACCGTCATCTGAAACCCGCTGGCTGAATCGGTTCCGCTGACGAAATGGGAGCAGCTAGAAAGCCCCTCGCAAACACACACACACACACACACACACACACACACACAGCGTTTTCATCTTCACCTCTGAGGTCTGAGTCTCAGATGCAGCGGGGGCTGTGCAATCCCGGCGTTTACCTTCACCTCCTGCAAGCTTTCCCCGGCGGTGTTATTACAATGTTTATGGGATGCTCACCGGTGTGGACAGATCACTCCGGTTGGGTGAGAATCCAGAAAATGAGACTCCACATCTGAAGCCGCCTCTTTCATCCTCTATTAAACACCAAAAGATGCTAACAACCCCCAAATTTATCTAGAAATTACATTTAAACTGCCAGAACATGAAAACCCCACAGCGCTATGGGATAGGAATTCCCAGAGATATCGGTCTGAAACCAAAAATAATATGAGGTTAACGTTAAATGTGGTTAATGAAAGTGTTCCTATCTCCGTTGTAATCGACCATTTAGAAACTAACTGAATACACGACTTTTTGCATTTTCCTGAGCTTTCTAATGAAAACTAGGAAGGGTTGAATCCATGCCCTTGGGGGCTTTTTTTAGTAACAATTTAGTTAATTGAATTTACTTTTTTTTTTAGAACACTTGATAGCCATAACCTTGACCATTTATATTTTATTGTATTTCTTATTCTCCCTCCTTCCTACTATTATCTATTATTGTTATGTTTTTGCTTGAAACTCTGGCAAAACAATTTCCTTCGGGATAAATAAAGTCGTTCTCATCTCATCTCATCGAACCGTCACGTCTGAAGTCAATTCCTTTTTCCTTCAAAAATGAGATGGCCGGAGGTTGAGTGAAAGCGTCTGACAACAGGAATGAATGTAAATCATTCATTCATTCATTATCTATAACACTTAGCCTGCATGGTGTGTGTGTGTGTGTGTGTGATCACAGGACCTCAAATGGAGACATACAACCAATCAACCTTCCTGGCAGATTTGGGTCTTCAATTGTCCTACTGTTTGCAGCGGTGATGGACGGGCTGACAGATGGGGTTGGACAGGAATCTCCATGGACCATCATGTTTGAAAATGACATTTTTGTGGAGTGAGAGCGGAGAACAGGTTCGGGAAAATCTTAAAGGCGGAGGTATGTGCTGGAAAGAAGAGGAATGAAGGTTAGACACAGCAAGATAGAGTATATGTGTGTGCATGAGAGGAACTCGGGTGGAACGGTGAGGCGACCAGAAGTGGAGATCTAGAAGTTGGAGGATTTCAAGTTCTTAGTCAACAGTCAAGGGCAACGGAGAGTGTGGGTTCAAGCAGGTTGGAATGGGTGTCAGAAAAGTGTCAGGGGCACTATGTGATAGAATCAGCCGGAATAAAAGGAAAGGTGTAGAAGACAGTGGTGAGACCAGCGATGGTGTATGGACAAGAAACTGTTACAATGACAAAAAGACAGAGGCAGAACTAGAGGTTGCAGAGATGAAGATGTTAAGGTTCTCTTTGGGAGTGACCAGGATGGATAGGATCAGGAATGAGTCTATCAGAGGAACAGCACATGTTAGATGGTTTGGAGAGAAGGTCAGAGAAGCCAGACTGAGATGGTTGGGTCATGTACAGAGGAGGTCTCTTGAATATTTTCATTGACGGATGCAGGAATTGGAGCTGCCAGGCAGGAGGTCTCGAGGAAGACCAAAGAGAAGATTTATGGACGTAACGAGAGAGGATATGAAGGTAGTTGGTGTGAGAGAGGAGGATGCAAGCTAAAAAAAAGCCAAAAGGATTTTGCTAAGCTTTGGCATGTCGTGCATCATGGAGCAGGTGAGCCACACCTGTCCATCGCCCCGCACACCTTTAATACAACCTGATTTATATTGAAAAAAAAAAAAAAATCCTTTCGAACGACAGATGAGTGACCTGACAACTTTGCCCTGCTTGTAAAACACAACTTCAGAACGATTCAAGACAACATCTTTGCAGTAAATCAGAATTTCACCAGATTTTCATCGCTGAGCTTGCAGTTTGTACCGTGGGCTTCATTATCCATCCAGACGTCTCTATCGTCTTCCACTTCCCGGCGCGGCATCAGCGAACAGAGCTCTGGGCGGCGGGGGGTCCGATTCTGAAGCCGAACGCCGATTTTCCTCCTTTGAGTGCGCGAACATTCAACATTTACACCGCATTATTGATTGATGATCGATTTCCCCCCCTTCTACTTGGTTCTCCTCCCCTGCCGGGGTTTAACAAATCTATTCCCATGCAGGATTGGGATTTGAAAAGGAATTTTTGAAAAAGCCCTTCGTGTCAGATCTGGAGTCGCCGCGGGCGAGACGAGAGCATTATTCATACGCCGCTTCGTTCGGCGGAGAGGGAGAAATGTCAACAAAGCCCATAATGATCCCCGGCCGCGGGGACGTTCAAAGGGTTAATCTTCTGAGGGAAGAGAGAGGCAGCGGGGCAGAGGATTAAAACTAATAAAATATTCTATTTCTTTTCAGATGGTGAAACGTCTTATGACACTCTTAAAACCCGACCACCAAATCCGATCTCTACGTTCGTGCCCCTTGGAGTAGCCAAAAGCATGAAGCTTCTTTGTTTTTAAGAAAGCTTCAAGTTAGCGCTAGGCTAGTTCGCTAGTGATGCTGCCATGGGACTGCTCTGCAGAGGTTAGCTTAGGATGCACTTCTCCCATCTGTGATCACGTCCTTTCCTTAATACAAGAACCTCACGTCTTCTCCGTTTGGGGGCGGGGCTTGATCTTCAACAGCGGTCCTGCCAAAGATCCGCCATTATTATTTCTCCTATAAATATCAAAGCTATCGTTGTATCATGTCAGCTATTAGCATGTAACTGTTAGCACCGCTGCTAGTAGTATTACTAAGAGCTCATTGACGAGTCCATCATGGAGTTTCTATGTCTTGTTCAACCCAAACTGGTTGAGGCAGAAGGCCGCCAACACTGAGCTGGGATCCATCCATGGTGAAAGGCAGTGTTTTCTGGCTCATGGAGGAATGTTAGGTGGATATTGCACGAAATTCATCTCCATCTGTCCCCAGTTTCTTCCCAGAGAGCTCCACTAAAC
The DNA here is from genome assembly GCF_037954325.1 of Fistularia commersonii. Lineage (NCBI taxonomy): Eukaryota > Metazoa > Chordata > Actinopteri > Syngnathiformes > Fistulariidae > Fistularia > Fistularia commersonii. Next base: position 21,875,313 of record NC_141286.1, read on the forward strand.
GTACGTGTCCGTCGATCCCAACTTTTTTTGAGGGGGGAAAATGTGACCGGGATAGAAAACCGTCATGACCACAACGAAAATTAGCATTAGCAGGTAGCTACATTGTCCCCTCTGTTGCCCCCGACGACACGGTGAGGGCTGTAAAATGAGAGGACGCGCGTGGAGAGACTTTTAAAGGCCAGTCGACGGGTCTTCATCGATACTTGAACAATCCTGTGGATATTCCAGAGCCAGGAGCGACCGATTGTTATTCACTTGAAGTGTATTTTATTTGTGTTAGTTCCTTGTTTTAATTTTAGTTCTAAGTTGGAAGATTATTGTGATCTTGAAATATTAAAATAAAATTATATTTATTACTTTTCGCCACTCAAAATAAACGTCACACTCGCAGAAGCCGGTATACCCGCCAGACTTAATAGTCCCGATTTGCAGATGCTGTGCGCAGAAGTTCGGGAGCAGAAGTCCCATTAACCAGGTTAAATAAATATTTATGAAGATATTTTCCAATTTTTTTATTTTTTTTTATTGTTTACTGACACGGTAATTTTTTCCCCAATTTATTTTTAAAATTCATGTCAAGGCTCTGCTACACGCTGTGAAAGCCCAAAGCTCAAAATGTTCAAAATGTGTTTATTCCATAAATAAAATTTAATTTTCTCTGTAGCACTTTATGGATTTCTTAAACAGCACACTACACACTTGTTTATACAAAGTATAAAAATACCTTTCGGACGTCAAAAATCATTTACAAGTGTTTTCTTTTCCGTGGAAACCGGGTCCAAATGGCTCTTTGGGTGTCAAAGGTTGCCGACCCCTGGTCTGATCCATGTCATTTGAAGACATGCAACCATTCCCTCTCATTGGCTAATCTGGGCAATTTCGTGAACCTCGTGCATGTTTTTTGGACTGAGGGAGGAAACCGGAGAGCCCGGAGGAAAGCCACGCAAACAAGGGAAACACCACAGTGAAAGGAATCAAACCAGAGATGCTGCTGTGAGGAGGAAGCGCGAACCGCAACGCCGCCGTATCACCCCGGAAACGACCAATTTGTGAAAATTGGAAATGTGTGTCACTTCCTGCAAGCCGAGGGTCGGTCGATGGTGTCAGTGGGAAGGTCGCTGCAAATCTCATCTGTCAAGCAGGAACTGGTTTAAAAAAAAAAACCAAAATATATTATCATGTGTAAACATGTACAATGTTTTATTGGCATGTTACAGAAACCTTTGCGCCTCACGGGACGGGACAAAGTGACATTCATGGATCACACCGGCGGGGGGTGCTGACACATTTTCAAGGAATGTGCGCTGGACTGACTTTTTTTTTTTTTTATAAAAGGCAACCCGATGTTGTTCTGGTAACACGATACTCGTGAGAGAGGCCGATGGAAGGTTGCGGCGCGCTATGCAGATGTTTCTCTGATGCAACGGATGCGAACAGACATGCAGCAGCATTGACATCAGCCCGAAAAAAGGTTGACCGGGTTTTCGTCGGCCCCTTGTTGCTTACGTAAAGAAAATAATGCCATTAAACCGTGCGGAAAATACTGAAAAACCGTTTGAATATCTTGAAAGCGTATAAAAAAAAAAAAAAAGGTACTTGACTATTTACAAATTCAAGTTACTTTTGTACAAAAGTAAAAAGTGCATTCGAGAGTTGAAAAAAAAATTCGTCCCGGTTGATTTTTCCGGGACGAGGAGACTTGGGAAGCCCGAAGAGAGGATTCGTCAAATCATCTATTTTTTTTTTTTTTTCTCTTTTCTCGCTCCGGTTCGTTTCGGGTTCAGGCTCCGTGTCGTCATAAATTACAGGCAGACCGAACGCTCTCCAGATCGGACACGTCTCGGCATTCCCGGCGGGTTCTTCCGGCGCGACGTCACCCCTTTGAGGTTTTTTTTTTTTTTACATGTATCTCAAAATCGACCACGAGAGTTAAATAAATAGGTAAAGAAAATAAAATAAAAAAAGGAAGCGGGGGGTTCCAACGACGGAGGCCTGAAATTCTCGGGGGGAAATAAGCATCGGCCCGACGGCCGGACGGACGGAGGAAAGGACGACACGGAGGGGGCGGCAGAATACATTGACGAAGGAGGCCCCGGTGCCCGAACAGTGCAGGAAATGCTAAGTGAGTGTGACAGTGCTGACTCTTGGGTGCTGGGGGGGGATTGGGGGGGTCGTGGCTCGGGACGGATCCAGTGCACTGAACGAGCCTCGCCTCAGCCGTGATGAAGAGCCGTCTGCGCGCTGCCACTGCGGTGTCGAGGAAGAGGACGGGTCGGGCGGAAGGGGCGAGGGGGGGGGAAGCTGGTCCCTGAGTGTCGGGTCCCCTGTGGAAAAGGCGTCTGCATGGGGGCCCTCAGCCTGCGTTACCGCTCTTCGGCCACTTTCCCGTTCGCCTCCTGCTCATCCTCGTCTCCCGGCTTCTGCCTGTGGAAGAAACCGAGCTGAGAGGAGAGTCGGCCTGTTAAAAAACACGCCGTGGAGGTTTTTTTTTTTTTTCCCCAAGACAAAAAAAGACAACTTCGGAACCGAGTGAGGCGCTTTCGGGTTACGTATGTTACGCCAGGCGCGCCCCATACGTCCATCGCGATCTTCCGCTCGATCGCAAAGGTATTGTAGGAAGATCGCATGGCATTAAAACGTAAAAGCCTATCATCCTCACGATGAAATTTGTAACTCCTCGTCGGTCTGTCCTATATGACTATTTCTGACACAGGCGTCGCTGTGCATGTGCACATAATGGCGTGTTATAGCAAGCTAGCGAGTTAGCCTCCGATATATGTCTTCTTAATTTATGGGTATAAAAGTAAGAATAAGAACACCTTTATTTATCCCGAAGGAAATAGAAGTGCCAGAGTTACAAGATAAACATAATGATAATTAATAATAGTAGAAAATTGTATAAAAAAAAAAAAAAAAAAAAGGGGGGGGTTAAGAAATCCAAATAAACTATAAAGTGTCTTAAGTAGCAAGTCAAGACTATAAAGTGTCTTAAGGTCTGAAGTACCAAGTGAAAGATAAGGAATGCACAAGAGTATGAAAAAATATTGCACATGCAGATGTTTATGAAATGAGTGGTGGAGCTGGACCAGGTGAAAAGACTAAAATGTATCACTTCCATAAGGAATGGGAGGTGGACTGTTTTTTTTTATTATTATTATTATTTTTTATTATGTCATTTTCAAAGTGCGTTCGTCTCATCTGCCGGTTTGCCGTCGCTATACCGAAAAAGGGAAATGTGGAGCGGCATCTTCAGACCGTTCGGAAAAACTACAGCTCCGACTTCCAGAAGGAGAAAGGTGAAGGAACCAAAATCCCACCATGACTCCATTCGAGTCATCGGAATAAGGTATTTACCAAAAAAGTACAAAAAAGTTCATGCAGTTTTGCATGATCTGCAAAATTTTTTTCATGTTAAGTATACCGAGTAGATATACAAATAAATACATGCAAACAAAATACAGGCAAAAAAGTGTGGGCACCCCTGTGTTACACAGTGGAACCTTGAGATACAAGTCGACGCTCAGTTTTGCTTTGAGTTACAAGCGAGCCGGATAATCGTTCGACACAGACACGGCCGCCGTCCGTGAAGTGGCGCTTAAGAACATTCGGCGGCGCCGCCCACCACTAGATAGCCCGGCAAAAATCATGGAAAAACACTACCAGCTTACAGATTCCCAGCTGCGAACCAGAGAGATGAGGTCTTAACTATCTCCAAGATGGATAAGTGCTATAAAACTCCAGCAGATTAATGGCACTGCTGGGAATAAAATCTTGATAAATAAATCATCATGTCAATATAAAACTTTTTATACTGATAAATGCAGTGGAACCTTGACTTTCAACTGCCTTTTAACTTTAACTACCATTCCTAGACACTAGCCGTCGCTAAGTGGATTTTTTTTGCGTTTTTGAGTTAGGAGCGAGTGAGTGTAGTGGTGTTTAAAACTCAAAGTTTGATCATTTGTATAAGAGGATCGGCATTCAATCCGCTAGATTAAAGTTAGCAGAATACAGGACCGTCTCAGAAAATTAGAATATTGTGATAAAGTTCTTTATCTTCTGTAATGCAATTAAATAAACATAATACATTATAATATTCAAATATTTGAGATGGGATTTTTGAGTTTTCTTAAGATGTAAGCCATAATCAGCAATATTAAAATGATAAAAGGCTTGCAATATTTCAGTTGATTTGTAATGAATCCAGAATGTATGACATTTTTGTTTTTGTAATTGCATTACAGAAGATAAAGAACTTTATCACAATATTCTAATTTTCTGCGACAGTCCTGTTGTGTAGCAAAGTGTGAAAGCTACGTTTAGCAAACGTTGTAGCATTAAGCGTGTAGCGAGTCGGTTAATAGACGGAGAAAAACTTTCAACCCAACCTCCTGCTGCCACCTGCTTCTTTGTCTAATCGTCAAAATACACTTAATAACATCAATTCATTTCTTTAATTTCTCTTCCATTATATATTCTTATCTTTTACACAGTACTTATTATTTATAAAGTTCATTTTTCTCATTTAAAAACACGTAACAAACCCCGGGGAGGGGCTGGAAGGATTGAAAGGCGAATTTTAATTTAATATACGAACAAATTGAGTAATGAGCTCGGTCACAGAACAAATTAAACTTGAAAGTCCAGGTTCCGCTGTTAATGAGTCGATATAATCAAATTCTTTCACCGAGAATCAGCCGCCGTTAAAAAAACCTTGGACAGCCGTCGCAGAGCGAAGCGCTGATTTGGACCGAACCCTACAGCGCATGATTGTCCCGGTGTGTTGGGATTACCATGATTTCCGGCCTATAAACTGCTTTTTTTTTTTTTTAACACGGTTTGAACACTGCGGCTCAATGATGGAGCTAATTTATGGCTTTTTGGGGGCTAATGAGCTTCATGCCGCAAAAGATTTAGCCTCGTCACATCGGACCAATGAAATTACTGTGAAATCCAACACCGAGGAAGACGACTATAAGTTTTAGTGGATGGATGGATGGACTTTTCCTTGTCTTATTTATTATTAATCTTTTTCATCGGTCGAAAAAAAGTACGTATTTGTGGATGTTACCACTACATATCTAATTAAAATTTTTGAAAAAATGTTTCATCTTGTTACAACGCGGACACCTGTGGATTACAGATAAGTGCGGCCCTATACATGTACATATATATTTATTGATTTATAGCCAGTACGGTTTCTATTCAGGTGCGCTTAATAGTCCGGAAATGACAGTAGATGAATTATGTCGTGTTTTCCTTAGCATTGGTCTGTATCAGATCCCAAAAAAAATAGTCATCCTCCGCTAAAACTACAATTAAAATTAAAGTCAACTACACTACTAAAATGAGCGCAAATTGAAATTCCCTATTCTTGTATATGGGATTAAAAAGTGTTTGCAGTGTCTTAAATAGAGCTTGTTCATTAGAATACATCTGCAAAATTGTGATCTTCCCCATGAAAGTTAATAGTCTGTATATGATGGTACTTTGGTTGTCACGTAGGAGGTTTGAGTGGCTGGAAAGTGTTCATTTAGGTTTGTGTCCCATCAAACCAGCCTGTGCGAGTGATGGCTATTTACAAAAACATCAGCGATATGGTGTTGATGCTACTATTATTATGTCAGGCACTCATAATGCAGAAGGGCACACAGGTAGTCCACCTACAGCCTCTTTTAACCGTCACTCACCCGGACCCGGGACACACCAGTGGGTGTTCAGTCTTGAAAAGTCAATCAGTATAGCCTGGAAATTATGCTAATTATGCTAATTCGTGAATTAATTCATTAAGTATACCGATTATCCTGCATCATGATGATGTTGTTGTCTGTTGTCTACTTATCTGCTGTCTATTTATTCGTGTATTTTTTTTTTTTGTCTTGCTATATCCTGTCTTCTCCCTTTTTGTTTATACTCATATTTATTTTTTTTTATTTTTCTGCCATTATAACTGTTACGCTACTGTGACATTGAATTTCCCCAATGGGGATCAATAAAGTTTATCTTATTTTAATCACCCTCTCTCGAATCAAGGACCTTCCGACTGCGAGGCGGGAGCGCTGATCGCACCCCCACGCCGCCCTGCGTTCAGACTTCCAGGCAGCAATCTATATTTACGGGTTTTGCTAATAATCCGACCAGATTGTGGTAGTCTGACGCAGAACCCGAGGAACCGCCCGAGCGTCTAATCCCGTTTCTGACCGAGAAGTCGGTTAGATACCAAGTAATGATCCAAAAGAAGAGGCGGAGAAAGTGTCCGCTTCCCCCCGACGGCCGAGGATTTACCTTCCAGAGAGCCAGGCAGAGCAGGGCTAACAGCAGGAGTCCTCCCAGGGTGCTACCCAGGATTATCCAAGTCGGGATTCTGTAATCCCCTTCTTTTCGGATCTCCAATATTATCTACGGCGGAATAAGAGGTACATAACCAAAGTCAACGACAGAGTGATCAAACTGTGTGTTGATTATGTGAGAAAAAAATTCCAAATATAAACTGAATTTGCATTTGGGAATAATCCAAACGGGGATGTTAAAGTCGTAAAAACCAGACATCCAAGTGCGGTGAAGGAACGTTCCTGACCGACCGATAGATGGCGGCAAAGTTTAGTATGTGACTGCAAAGGAGCTGCAGCTTCTGCTGGTCCTTTCGGTCCCTGAGCACCACAGAGCGCGTGAGCTCCAACTTCCCCCTCCGTCCCCAGACGCCTTTTTCAGGTCGAAATCGAGGGAAGGGGGGAAAAAAACCAACCCGATGGGAGCCTGTTTACTCACATGTCTGACGGGCCGCTCTTCGTGCAGGAACATGTGGCTGGAGGAAGGGAGCTCCACCGACGCGCTGGTCACCAGCTCCAGGATTTTAAACTTCAGCTGGAAAAGACATCAAATCATGATGCCACTTCCTACTTTTTGTTTTTGTTTTTTTTTCCCCCTCCGGCGAGCCGCACAACTCGGGCAGCGGCAGAAAGTGCCCGGTGTAGTCGAGGCAGTTGAGCAATAAATAAATTAAATTTGATCAAATCAAATTAAATCAAAACGGCGGTATTAAAAAATATAAAGAAAAATGGAAGACAGCTTAATAAAGTAAATTCCTTGGAATTTTTTCAACAATAATAAACTTAAACATAAAATTCCTACAAGAAATGATATACTATATTATAATTTATTTATTATAATTATATATTATATTATGTACTTGTCAATAAGATAAGAACAACTTTATTTATCCCGAAGGAAATTGTTGTGCCAGAGTTTCAAGCAAAACATAACAAAAATAGATAATGGTCGGAAGGAGGGAGAATAAGAAATACAATAAAATATAAAATGTCAATACACTTGTATGTTACATATATTTTTACATACTTTTAACTTTATTTTTATTTATTTTCTTTTGATCTCTACTGTTTTTTTTTTAATTTTATTTTTATTATTCATCATTTGATTCTCTTTTTTTATAGAGAGTATTATTTTGGTTCTTCCCCGCAGGAGCTGCTTTCAACGAAAAGCAATTTCCACCTGGGGGATCGATAAAGTATTCTGATTCTGATTCTGAATAATAATAATAATAAGCAATAAAGCGATAATTATAATAATAATTAGGGAGTGATAGGAAGTGACATTGATCATTTTCCTACTACAGCTCACCCTGTTACAATATTCATAAAAAACAATTATTTGATTCTTAAAGAGCAAATATACAACTGGTTTCCTGCTTCATGGTATCGATCTTTTTTTTCACGAAACTAATCAAAATGACAGAAAAAAAGGAGTGGATTTAGTGGATTTCTTTCCAACTACACCGGGGAAACAGTTCCAGGTTATTTTCCGGATTCGACCGTTTTTCCAGGAAGTACTCACCGTGTGTAAGGTGTGTATCCGCAGGGCGCCCGTGATGATGACGGAAATGTCTTTGTAAGACGCCACGTTGACCGTGCACTGTATCGGCAGGGTCAGGGTGTTGGTTCGATTCTGCGCAAAAAGACGGTTAAGGGGAAAGTTAAGGACCTGAAAACCAGCTTGGGTGGGGTCGGATTGGTTTAAGTTTTGCGGTTTACCAGGCGGGAGAGTCGGGAGAGGTCCTCGGGCGCCGCTCGGCTCTGGGCCACATGCTGCGGCGGTAAACAGTGCGAACCGTCTCTCTGAGGCGGAGCGACAAGAGGAAAAACATCGGTTAGTACATAGGTGTCTAATTCTGGCCCGCAGGCCAAATTTGGCTAATTATATTCACCCCACGAAGCCACGCTAAATGACGACTAGAGCTAGCCCGCCGCAGTTATAGCTTACAACGCATGTAGCGCTAATACTTGAAATCCCGAAATGCTCTGCTGGTGTTTTGGTGCGAAAATCAAGCCGGCAGGACCCTAAAACGTCCTCTCCTCGTCTGACCTGATGCCAAAAAGGCAAAAAGGCAGAAAAAAGGAGCTTTCTGGACAGGTGGGAGCCAGAATATCTGTTTACAAATGTAAAAAAGGCCTTGTATTTGGAGCCAATGTGGTACAACATTAGACGACACTATGAAACACCATATTCAGTTTTTAAGCAAAACTTATCTGGGTCCATATGAAAGGTTTATTGTTATAACTGGAGGAAGACTTTTTTTTCAATAAAAATCAATGTTGGCCCCTGACTTTGTCCACAGTTTTGAATTTTGTCCCACTTTGCATTTAAATTTGGCACCCATGGGCTACAAGGTGACGGGCTGACATTCGCTAAGTGATAGCAGGCGAATATTGATTTATTGACGTTATAAATGCAGAGACAAAATGGCGGCTTAAACTAATGGCTCTGTGTTTTGGAGATGAGACGAAAACGAGAGGCTCGCACCAGCAGAGGGGGACGGCGAGCGCGCGGTCGGGCGATGGATATTTCCATTGGAACGTCAAGTTTATTTAGCTTTGGACGAAAGACGCTATGAAAGGGCACGGAAAGGGTAAAGGAAAAGGTCTCTGCCTTGCTGCGGATTCTTTTCCTCTCACGCCGGTGAACCGCTGACTGAAAATACTGATGTTAACAACCTTTACCCAAAAAACCCCAAACTCTAAAATGACCCGCTACGGTTTAATGGAGGACAAAAGTCCGTTGAATGAAACATCACGTCAGACGAAGCATGTTGGCGCGGCGGCTAGCATTTCTGACTAACGGCAAGGAGGTCCGCGGTTGGATTTCGACAGGGTATTTCTGCGTGGGTTTCCTCCCAGAGTCCAAAAACATGCACGGGCTTCATCGGAGGCCCTAAATTACCCAAACGTGTGAATGAAAGGGTGAATTTTTTAATGTCCCTATATGACACGTGAATGAGGGAATGAATGGCGGTATGTCTCCATATGATGAGCTAATGAGAGGTTGAACGGTGGAATATCTATCAAAAACGGTCCCCAACCGTTTTTGTACCAGGAACCAGTTTTATGTATGAAAATATTTCCGCAGGCCGGTTAGAAGCACTGGGGTTTAAATAGTAACATTTTTGTGGGTGAGGCAGTTTTGAGGGTTTCATAGCTTCATTAGCTAGCTGTTCACCGCACATAATGCATCGTGGGCACGGAGCTTGTGTATCACAAACTAGTAGCCTACCGCAGAGAACTGGGTTAACTGCAGAGAACGAATTTCCCCACAAGGGATTGATAACAGATAAATTGTTATTATACCTGTTGCGATGAACTTTGGTAGGAATCTTGATATTTTCTTTTGGCAGTCTGCAACACTTCTGCTGTCTCATCTTTTGCTTGTTTCCTCTTGAAAAAGCTCTCCGCCGACTTTTGTTTCTGGCTAATATTTTTTTCAAAGGCTAACTTTGTGGTAGCCGATGTGTGGCAGTAAGGCGAAGGTGGAAACAGTCCTTTTTTCAAAATAAGATCCAGAAGGTCTAATGACGAAAGTATAATTTGTACCGATACAGATTTTCTTTGCCAAATGATCTGCAGACCTGAATGATGTGCAAACGAGAGAGTGATTGGTTCTGTGTCGCTATACAATATGTGAAAGAGGATGAACGGTACAATGTCTATATACAGGACTGTCTCAGAGAATTAGAATATTGTAATAAAGTTCTTTATCTCCTGTAATACAATTACAAAAACACAAATGTCATACATTCTGGATTCATTACAAATCAACTGAAATTTTGAAACCCTTTACTATTTTAATACTGCTAATTATGGCTTACATCTTAAGAAAACTCACAAATCCTACCTAAAAATATTAGAATATCATGAAAAAATAATTTTTGTTTTTTTAATTGCATTACAGAAGATAAAGAACTTTATCACGATATTTTAATTTTCTGAGACGGTCCTGTATAGCCCTCTGTTCAACCAATGGCAACTATTATAAACGAACCAACAAAAACAGAAAAGCAACACATGTGTGTAACATGTACGGAATACAAATTTTGTCACCGTCTGGGGAGGTTCGGAGTGAAAACCTGTCGAAATCTCGTCAAAAAAGTCGCTCCGACGAACGACATCGCTGTTATCATAACAACCAACTTGAATCCGGTTTCTGCCGATCAACTCTTCCATTTACATAACCCTGGCAGTTATATTTGGAAACTCTTCACAGATCATTAGAAGTGACAAAGCCTCTGGGATGAGGGCTGAAATGAGTGCAAGAATTTAAGTTCAAGCGCCACAAACAAGAAGATTTCGACAAAAATGTTTTGTCCTTCATGTTCTGATTGACCCAACGTGGGTTTGTGGTCTAGAATGAATGAGTCCAATCGCGAGATCATTCGTGCGCAGCCGAACGCCGTTGATAACCTCGCGCGATATAATCCTCGGCAGATGAACCGACCGTGACCCCGGAGCAGAGGTCGAACCCTCACCTGGTCAATGTGGAAGTCTGATATCTGCAGCAGCTGGTTTCCGTTCTGTGTCATCTCTGGGATCTCGATGGTCAGCTGCAGATCATTCACTGGGAAATAGCCAAGGTTCTGGATCTGGCATGGCGAGAAGGATTTAAAAAAAAAAAAAACGTGAAAAAAAAAACACGTGAAAACTCCAGTTCCCCCCCCCAGTTCAAACCAACGCTCACCTGAAAGGTGAAATTGAACGGTGGGCCGGTGACCCCCGGCTCCTCCAAGGAAAGCTCCGATTTGATCTCATACCGGGTCGGATCAGAATCCCTGCGGACGCAAATGAATAGAAAGCAGACGTTGCATCGCTGAGCGGGTCGGTTTCGTAACAAGTTTTGTGCAAGATGCGCCCGCCCGATCGGGAAAACAACAAACCTGGTGAAGAGAAGGTCCGCCTCGTATTTCAGCGAGTAATAAATATCGTTGAAATTATCTGCCGTGCCGACCTCCTCGCCGTCACTGTCGACGGAATCGGACAAAAAAACCAGCTCAGGGATCTCGAGCGATTTCACATTCGGGAGGGGAGGGAGGATTTTTTAAAAAAACACATGTGGCTAGCGTAGGGTTCCAAACACACACACACACACACACCTGCTGGCCTCCAGGATGACCCGCACGTGCTCTAGGAAGACGGTGCGGCTGAATTCGAACTCCAGACGAAATGACACCTGCATGGGAAAAGGAAAAAGTTAAAAAAAAAAAAAAAAAAAAAGATTAAAAAATTAAGAAAAAAATAAATAAATAAATAAATTGGGGAAAAAAAAAAAAAATGCTGATTCATCTTGAACTTGGATCAGAAGATTCTTTTGACTCTGCCCCGCTGCTGTTTATTCCTGGATTATGGATTAAGGATGCAAAGTCCCCGCAATAACCTGCTCTAAGCTGCGGGGCTTTGACCTGCTGCACATCCGGTGCTGCGTTCAGGGGGCGCTGGGAATTCCCGCTCACTTAATAACAAGGTCTACAGTACACGTGGGCGCTAGTGCACGGGCATGAATCTGGCTGACTCCAAGTGGAAGTTGGATTTTTTTTCAGGGGGTGGGGAGGATATAAGAATATAGGGGAGGGGGCTGCGGCGGGGAAATCCAGAATACGACTGATGGATGCTAAATAAAAACAGAGGGAAGAGAAGGAAACGGAGGGGGTTGATTGGCAGCAGACACCAGACGTTGTTTACAGCCTTACATGCCGTAATGAAATCCTGACATGTTCCATTTGACCGAGAGGAATGCATAACAATGTTTACGGTTGCCGCCTCCCTCCTCGGCGCAGCCCCGGCTCATCCCTGACAGACCGCAGATATGGCGCATATGTACGTCGGCGAAACCCCTCCCCCCCGCCGCCCACTCCCGTAATCCCATCCACATGGCGGGACCTGACCTTCGTCGGCCGACGTTTCGAAAAAAAACGGGTCGATCGACGTGCCGACGGGGGGGGGGGGTTACGCAGGGAAACCGTTATTTCAGTACAATACAGAAAGTGAAAAAAACGCTCTCTGTGAAAGTATGCGAGTATTATGAGAAAAGAACACAGTGAAAGTATCACGAGTGAAATGAATCACTGGGCAATAAAATAGTCCCACTGAGTGTTTTATAATCACATATTGTGTGTTTGTGTCATTGTTTGTAGGCCGTAAAACCCTTACACTGCTTTTCACAGCCTGAAAAACATGATAAAAAAATTTCAGATCCTTTTCACCAGGACGGTAAAAAGTGCAAGGGCACCTCGTTGGAGAGATTAACCGTTATCGTCCGATGAATTGGGGAAATGTTCCTTATCTTCGGTCGGGTATCTTCACGCGGTCAGCGGAACCCGGAAAAAAAAAACAACCCTCGGCCAGCGTGATAACCGGCTACTTTAAAAAAACAAATTAAAAAAAAAAGAAAGGCCTTTTTGTTTCCATCAGCTAAACAGTGGTTTTGGCAGCATCGGCCTCACATTCAGCCTGGTTTCGCTTTTTTTTAACCTTTTTTTTTTTTTTTTTTTAAAGGCCCCCGACTCGAGCGAATCAGCGCCGCGGCTCTGGACGCCGTTCAGGATGAATAAGCAGCTATGAATCACTCGGCGTGTTCGAGTCCTCCCCGGTTCCGTCCCGGGGAACGTTAAAAGAGAAATGTGCTGATATTTCCGTTGCCCCGGGAGATGACTCGCTGTTTGCGATAATGGCGCGGTCGTGGCATTACGCAAACTCTCTTCAGTCACATTCGCTACATCGTCTCCGCAGACTGCGGATTAGCGCGCTAACCGCGAAGTCGTGTTTAGACATCCATGCGTCGGACGCCTTCGGTTCGACCCCGCTTTCGGTTTATCGTCCTCCAATCGCGGGACGCAGACTCGCATCGGAGCCGGCCCTATCAAAAATAAGTCAAACATCACCTTCCTGAGGATAAAACCTGACTCCTTGCAGTAAAATTCACTGGAAAGAAGGGGATCTAATAAATGTTTTGGACATTAAAAGCCAGCGGAAGGGCTTCGAGAGAACTGGAGGATCAGTGGCGGACGGAGGAGCCTCGGTTGTCCTCACCTGAGCTGTAGAGGAACCTCTTGGAAGAGCGGAAGGAGAAGCCTCTCCTGCTGTTTGGTCGTATTTTGTCGTACGAACGAATAGTCGGAAAAATCCGCAAGTACCTTCTCGATTAGTGCGCACTTGAAGGAATCACAGGTCAGACAGCTCGTGGTCGCTTTTCCAGGAACTCTCCAAACTCCAAACTGCGGGTTTCGCGTTACAGCGAAATGTTTCCATACTAGCGACTGTACAACCCTATAGTTATTTATTACAGGTACTGATTATTTTAGAAGCGGAGTAAGCTATCGATTATTGTGACAATTATCATCTGTGGATCCTTCCTGTTGAGATGTAGCAAGATTGAGGACGTCCCTTTACGAGAAACACGCCGTACTGTTTTTATTTGTCGCGTATTCGCGTGTGGTGTTGATGGTTCCGCAGCGTTAGCATCATAAGCTAACTTAAGCTTAACCCTCGTGCGATCTTAACATTGTGTTTACTCCACTTGTCCTACGGGTCAAAAATGACCCATAAGACAATCTTTGTACCCTAGTGGTGTACAGCCCATATGGAAACATAAACAAAAAAGAAGTATCACTTTTTCTAATTATGGGGTCTCTTCAGGAAAAGTCATAAAATTTCAAGATGGAAAAAATAGGGTAAGGTGTTTTTTCTACAACTAAACACGGTAGTGGGTCACTTTTGACCCGCAAGACAACACAAGGGTTAAATTTAAGTGATAGAAATAACCAACAGGGCGGAACAATGACTTAATACGTGCGCAAGTCATATGGTATTTCATGATTTTATGGATTTTTGGGGGGCAAAACATTTAGCCTCGTCACATTATTAGCAATATTTTTCATCAGCTTTGTTACAGGCACTGTTCAGAAAAAAGCATTTGCAGTGCGTATTTGTGGAAGTTGCCGGTATGTATTTCATTAAAAGTAAAAAAAAAAAAAAGTTTCTGTGTTAATGTATTTATTTTGAGCTGGTGCGGCTTATATAGTCCGGATATTACAGTACTCCAGGCATACCATTAGCTTCCAGTAACTTCATTCATTCATTCATTCATTCATTCATTCATCAACGACAGGGACCGAAGCTGATCACTGCTGTCATTGGGCGACAGGAAGGGTTCGTCCTGGACTGATCACAGGGCCACTTTTAGAAAACCATTCACTCAAAAAAAAAAAAAAAAAAGCATTCAGCCTCTCATTCACACGTCTTGACGATTTTCGTTTTTGTAGTGTGAGCAAACCGGAGAACCCATGCAGAATGTCAAGCCGAAATTTATAGAACATGTAGACCTCGAATAGAAAGAATTGAACCGGGGACCCTCCTGTTGTTTGCGCTGACCGCCGCGCCATCGTGACCCCGCAAAAGAAAATAATATTAAAAAATGGCGCCTTCCACGCTGTAGCTGAAACTGCAACCTCAAATCCGGGAGGGATCGGGTTTAACGACAACCCTACGTTTCCTTTCCAGAGAAAAGGAAGAAAAGAATCCGGTCGGCCAGAACCGAAGGAAGCCTTTCGGGTCGGCCTGCGGTTCCGTTGTTCGCCATTGTGGTCTTTCACGGTCGTACCGGGCTTCCTCGGTCCGACAGTGTTTCTGTTTGTTTCTTTAAACCTGAATTTTGGTCCAGATTTGATCCAGATTTTTATTTCGGGTCAGAATGTTCAAATAAGTCCTTATGGTGGGGGAAAATCAGCCTTTTTATTTATTTATTCAGGAAATACTAGTATTGTCACTCTTAAAAAAAATGAAAATGGAAGACGGACCGCTAGGAATTAAAAAGAAAGCGAGGCGGAGTTGAGAAAATATGCGTCTGCATCTGCCAGCCGCGTCTTCGCTAAACCCTCCGAGACATTTTTATTCGCCGAATAAAATAAAACGACTCCGAAATGATGGTCGGGTTATTCGGCGAGTCAAAACAATTGTTTTAGGTCATTTGAGAGTAAAAAAAAAAAAAAAAGCGATTGTGAAGGAGGAAGGGGGAGGGGTTTTGGCGTCCCACCTGAGATTTAGCCCTCATGAAGGGAGCGCTGACGTTGCAGATCTTCTCGCTCCTCAGCTTGTCCACGACGTAGCACTCTATCTTGACGTCCGACTGGTCCTGAGCGGAGAGCGCCGCGATTCGGAATTAGTTTTTTCGGCGGAAAGCTCGCCCGACGGTTCGATACCAAAGCAGCGCTCCGGTTTGTTACCTTGACGATGAGGCTGGAGAAACGCAGGTTGGGCGTGTAGGTGATATTGAGGCGAGCGTTGTAGGCGTTTTCACCTTTGTTTTCCAATCGCACGTCCACCAACATCCTCCTCCGGTTGCCCTCCACCACCCGCAGGGATCCGTCGGACTCTCCCTCGCTCAGATGGCGGCAGAACGAGCTCCGGGCCTGCAGAGGCTGCGAGCAGAAGAGTCTGGAACCGCAGGGGGGGGGGAGGGGGGCGAAACATCGGCGAGAGGTTACTTCGATGTTTACTTCGGCGCGAACCGAGTCGGCGTGTGTCCCCTACTTTCGAGTCATCAGGTCGGTCGTGCTCTGCAGAGCCAGGTCGGGGATGCAGCGGTCGTCCTCGTCGCAGCCGTTCCAGAAAGGCAGCTAGCCAAAGAGATGGCTGTTTGTCAAATCCATCAACCCGATTCGACCAAATGAAGTCATTCCGGCGAGCGAGGAGGAGGAGGAGGAGGAGAAAAACGTGCCGCCGGCGCTTCCTCACCTCGGTTCTCACGACCGTCGGCCAGCCGTCGTCGAGAACCGGCCCGTCTTCGGGATCCAGCAGGCCGACCTGAGCCGCGAACACGATGGGCCTCGCGTAGTCTGTGGTCTCCTAATGGGGAAACAGCAACGTCAACATCGATCCACAAAGATCCGGTTGTGATCGGTTCTCGGTACGCCGTGCCGGTGAGCGTTTCGGTCGATGCGGGTGTTTTCTACTGAAATTCAACACCGTTAGTTTTCGTTTGGAAAAGAAAACGAAACAAAGAAAACCATTCAATGAGGCGGAATACCACTTCAAGCGGAGTAGAAAAACGTAAATTAACCCCCCCTAAACCCCCCTTCACCCGACGGCGCTGCAAGAAAACACCAATGCCAGAACTCTCAAGTTAGTCATGGGTATTTAGTTGGACTTTTGTCCAGGGGGAGGGCGATTTAAAGGCATTCAAGGTTTTGTCCCATGGAAACACCTACAGCTATTGCGGTTATTTCACGGTACATCAAAATTCGGGATTCATCAGCAAAGAATTCAACCCAACCGTGAACATCGAAAATCGGGTTCAGGTTAAGGTCCGACCCCTGACACGGTAACGCGATACCCGAGGTTGCTCTTTTTAGCACGTGACATGTATGACCCCCGGGAGAGCAAACTCACCATGACGTGAAAGTAGATGTACTCGCAGGTTTCCTCTCCGGGGAGCAAGGTGAGGTTCTGGGGCTGCAGCCTGCCGGGGTTGTCCAGCACGGCACGGGGGTTGAACCGCCGCTCCAGAATGGAGACGTTGTATTTGATGCCTGACGGAGAATTAAATAGTCACGGGGGGAGAAGGAGGAGGAGGGGAAGCTGCGAGGGATCAGTCGCCGTTTGCGTTGAAGCATTCTGACGGGGATGAGTCCCGCTAATGTTGGCGCGGCGGGGCTGACAAATGGCAGAGGCGGCCCGCGGTCAATGATATCACCGCGGTGGCGCGATTAGCATCAATCACCGCGCGACCGACGCACACAAGAATCCGAACCACGCGGCTCGTTCTTTGTAGTAAACTCCAAGCCGCACTGTTAAAGACGCTCTCCGTTTACTAGCCTTTTTGAACGGGGGGAACGAACTTCAACCGCCGCGGCCGGCTAACGAGGGGGGTCGACTGCGGAAGTACAAAGATCCTCCAAATATAAATAAAAAAAAAAAAAAAACCTTCAGAAGACCGGATTTCGACCGATTTACTCCCGGAAAGTTCTAACATTGACTTTTACAGTCTTTCGGGGGGGTTATAAAGCCTCTCGTCGTCGTTGCGCGGGCAACGCTGCAAATTAGAGCGGCTTTTAAAAAAAAAAAAAAAAAAAAAAAAACTCATTTGAAAAGTATTCGCGCTGAGCGTAACTTCATTAGGAACGGTTTAATTTTAACAGGCCACAAAACAGGAGCCCATCTGTCGGGCGTTACGAGGTTGCCAGACACGACAATGGAAATTAAATAAACATGCCCGAGCTGTACGCAACTGGGGGGGAAGACAGGATAACTGCCTCTTTACTCCCTCCGCTCTTTTTTGGCACGTCTGATGGATGCGATAAAGATGTCGAAGGGGTCGAGAAGGTTAACTCGGAACACGCAAGCAGGCACCTCCGCTTCCCCGGCCCTCCTTGAACGCACGGTGAAACCGGAGCCGGTTGTCGAATCTCTTCAAACAAACTGCGTGAGGTGAAATTCCCGCAGAGGTTAACGCCGCCGATCGGTCAGAAAAGTTAAAAAAAAAACAGGGGCGAACGGAGATAAAGTCGTGGTCCGCGGCTCCGGAGCGGTTTTAGCTGTTTCAGATCTGGAGGCGGATCGGTCTCGGGAGCTTGTCAAGAGCCATTTCGCTTCGGCGCCGCGTTGAGCGGGAGGTCAGCGCTATCGCAACGTTGCGGAGCCGTCGGGTCCAGAACTCCAGTGTTTGTCAGTTTGGCAGGATGATTAAATGTTCCATATATTCTGATTTTTTTTTTTTTTTGTTCTCCCACTTTCTCGTGCTTTATCCAAAAATGTTATTATCCAAACAATCACCGAAGAAATCACGGTATCATTAGCAGACATTCTTCCCGTTTGCAGATTGGGTAATTCCTGCAATGTGTTGAATAATTTCGCTCCGCACGAGATGAAAAGGGAGGGTTATTGGGTTTGTTTTTTTTTGGGGGGGGGGCGGGGGGGGGGGGGAGCAGGAGCCTTCGCTGGGACGCTTTCACAGCGGTGGGTTATTTGGGCTGGCTCACCGATTTCCTGCGTGGGCGAGATGGCCGTCCTGGCGGTGATGTTGAAACACACGATGGCCGACATGCAGGTCACGTCTTTACCGCCGCGCTGACAGTCCTTCACGAAGATGTTGACCTTGCTGGGCTCGAACCGGACCGTGGCGTATATCCGGATGACGCTCTTGGACCTGCGGAAGAAGGGGGGGGGGGGGGCACAACCAGCGCATTGAAGGCGGGGATGAGTGAACTTTCC
The DNA here is from genome assembly GCF_037954325.1 of Fistularia commersonii. Lineage (NCBI taxonomy): Eukaryota > Metazoa > Chordata > Actinopteri > Syngnathiformes > Fistulariidae > Fistularia > Fistularia commersonii. The sequence goes on from NC_141286.1 coordinate 21,893,858, forward strand.
TTTCACGAACGTCACAGATGCAATGGCCGACTGTCTCGGGTTTGACGTCCTGTGAGAAAACACGACTCTTCGAGCGATATCCTACAATGAGGTTATTTATCGGCGCTGACCAGAGGAGGACGGCAGCGCCGAGGGAGCCGACCGCCAGGTCCACCAGGCCGTCCTGGTTCATGTCCATCATCCCGTGGATGCTGCGGCCGAAGTACTGCAGGCCGGGGGCCAGGTCCGCCGCCGCGATCCTCTGAAAGGTACATTGTAGAAAAGGATTTTGTGATAAAGCGGAACATCGACTTACGGTCGCCCCGACTTATGAGTTTTCCGAGATGAGAGCCGTGACTTGAATTTTTTTTCGCTTTACGATACGAGCCGAGATCTGAGTTAGGAGCGAGCGTGATGACACGCAAACATGGTCGCCCCTGTGCGTAAAGTGATGTTAAAAACAGTCGGATGCACCACCGGTTAGCTCAGCGAAAATGATGGAAAACATGAGAGAGGTGTGCGTTTTGTCGACTTTTGTCGACTAAATTGTAGCATTAAATGCAAGGTAAAAACACTTAAGACCAGTTTTATTTCTTTACATTCTCTTTTTTTCTTATTGTTAAATCTATATTTTATGTATATGTCTGTACAGTGTCGTTGGGTGTGGAGTAAGGGGCCTTCAATGAAATGAAATGCACTACTATCATTATTATTTATTATTATTATTATTGTCAATATAATTATTTTTCATTGTTTCTTTTAAATCTGTGTTTTCTGTATATGTATACATCTGTACAGTGTCACTGAGCATGGAGTAAGGCGCCTTAAATAAAATGCATCATTGTTATTATTATTATTATTAATAATAATATTATTATAAATATTTTTTTTAAATAAATTATTGTTTTTGTTCCTTTTTTTAAATCTGTATTTTGTGTATATCTGTACAGTGTTGCTGAGTATGGAATAAGGTGCCTTGAATATAATGCATTATTACTATTAATATTATTATTAAATGAAATTATTTTTCATACATTATTTGTTATTTATAAAGTACATTTATCTTCTTTAAAAAGACAAAAAAATCGGTGAAGTTTTCTGGCAGCTGGCATGGATTAATAGCATTTTAATTAATTTCAATATGAGAAAACCAATGGACGTGCTCGAACGAATCAAACTTGTACGTTACGTTTCCAATGTAGATGTTCCAGCACAGTGACGTAAACTTAATAAACACTTCCTATTTTCTTATTCAGCAAACCGTCAGCTGGTTTAAAGTTTAAACAACCGGCTTTTACCACCGACCTGTTTGTACTTGCGCAGGATTCGGTTTTGCTGACTGAAGAAAACGTAAACGGCCCCTTTGTGCTCGTCTTCCAGCGGCGCTCCAACCACCAGGTCGTTGAAGCCGTCGCCGTTCAAATCGGGCGTCGGGGCGAGAGACGAGCCGAAGCGGGCGTTCTGGCCGCCGTTGTGGATCTCCAGCGCGCCCTCGAAGACGAAACGATTCTGGCGGGAGGCATGAAAACGTAATGCTAAGTTTCTATTTTAACACAGGAATGCGCGGTTGTTTATCCTTCGGGGTTTCGGATTAATTAACTCGGAGAACAATGCGATTCGATTTCGATAGGAGACCGGAGTCTCGCCGCCATCCGATTGTTTTTTTTTTTTCCTTCTTTTCTGAATCCTGTAAATATCTGAGGGCCATCCCGATGTTTTGACAGGATAATTCGATGCGGGATTTCGTCAGACATCGGCCGCGAATAACCGACAAACAATAACAAACAAAGTCGGGGGGAGGGGGGGATATAAAGACGTTGCGGAACCACGCGATGAAAAAAAAAGAATTACAACAAACTCCGAAAAAAAAAAAAAAGTCCTCTTCCAGACCGCGCTACTGTCTGTCAAACTCGGGATGCGATGATCGGGTCGGATAAACGCTCGAAAACCTCTGTGCGGAAATATTGTGGGGAAAAAATGTAAATAATAGTGCTATCGGGGGAACATACCGGGCGTAATACAGAAGTCAAAAACAGGCCGCCGAGAAATCCCGCGCGCTTTCGCCGCCCTCGTGTTTCGACCTCCGTCCGTTTATTTAGACACCGAGATCGGAGAACATCGTCTGAATCCGCCCGGCCTCCATCCTGCCCCCATTATCTCCAAACCATCTCTAGGCCACATAATCGTGGTCATCATTTACGTAAGGAGGGGATACAAACAAAAAATCGCGGGGATCTCTCTCGCAATCAAACAGAAGACAAAGCTCGGGTTGCCGTTTGCGTTTTTGCCTGTTTGATCTCTTAATATCTGACCCGTCTGTCACCGGAGGAGGGGGGGGGCGAAGAATTTTACCTCTGGGTCATAAAAAGAAAACTGCCCTCGGGCCGCGGTTTATTTATTTAGAGAAGAATTTATGATTGTTGTCCGCGCAGCGAAAAGGAAACTTGACCCTCCTTAACTAAACACAACGAAGCGACATAAAAGCAGCGCCGTTGAAAGTCTGCGACTTAAATCTTACTTGGGTTGAAATCCTTTTTTCTTTTTTTAACTTTCCCGTCAGTCCCTGAATCGCAACGCTCTTTAAAAACAAAAAACGTCCGAAGGATGAAGGGGAGCCATCTGCCAGTGTTTGCTCGCTCTCTCCCACCCGACGGCTGAGCTGCTGGTAATTGACGCCTGGCTGGAAAAAGTTTATTTTTAGAAATTAAGGCGACCAAAAAAAGGCAGGAAAAAAAAAAAAAAAATCGGAGATAAATTCCCTCGATGAGGTCCGAACCTGCTCCGATCCGCCCTTTTCCACCTCGGCGCCGGCCGAGATGGCCATCGAGAGCGGCCTTTGAAAAGAGACGATAATTTCCGAGAAAAAAAAAAAAAAAAAAACGTCATTCCTGAAATGAACCAGAACTCGAGGGGTCCGATGGAAAATCTCCAAGTCTTTAAAAGCAACAAAATAACAGGATTTTTTTTTTTTTTTTTTTTTTTTTTTGAAGGAAAGATTCCAGACAAAATGGAGAAAAGAAAAAAAAATAAAAAGAAAGAAAAACAAATTTCCAACGGTAGTCATGCATATCATTGCTCCAGTTGGCATTTCAGTTCATTTGGCAGGCGGAGCATGACATCACCCCCGGACTGGATCGAGGACGGAGGGGTTTTTAACTCCTCGGCTACTCTATGCGGGTAAAAAGAAAAGAAAATATATATTCCGAACGCAAACCGCATGGAGGTGCAGTCAGCCTCCGTAACAGACGCAACAATCTTCTCATTCGATCGTCGGGACGAAAAACCGATCATTTCTCGCCTCGGTTTTTAGCCTTTTTCGGTCAAAGCGGTTGGTGAACTTACCCACGACGATCTCTGCTCTTCATTGCCGACATCTGTGAAAAATTTTACGCCGAATATCGTTTTTTTTTTTTTTTTTTTTTTCCCCCCCGTTCGCTCCGTTGCGTTCAGGTGCACGCGCCGGATTCCTGCATCATCGCCGTCGGATCATTTTCACAGGCCGCGTCTGTTCGAGCTCTGCTGCGGTTTATGTGACATACCGGACGCTCGCCGGCTTTCAAAGAAAGCTTTCAAAACATTTATTGTTCCAATAAGCGAGACGGAGCAGGGGGAACGTTTCCCTTCCACCGAGAGAGTTCTCACTCTCCAAATGATTCGCAGGACGTAAAGCCCGGAGGAGGCGGAATACTTTCCAGCTGAGTTCATCCCGCACGTCTAATAAAGCTGGCACCGCAGCGACCCCCCCCCCCCCCTCGCCCCCCCCGGTCCGATCCGGACCAGGTGTTAGCGCGAGGACGTCCAGGAGTATCATCGTACCCACCTGCTCCGTCACTCTGTAAATGTAAACCTTTCCCTTCTCCAAGCCTCCGCTGAAGAACATGGGCGCTGCCACCAACAGGTTGTCGGTCACGTTGTCTCCATCGATATCCAACGGCGCGATCTCGCTGCCGTAATAAGAGCCGATCTGAGGAGACAAAAAAAAAAAAAGGTCTAATTGGCATGTCGTCGACAAAGTTGATGATTCTTAAATTTCCACCCTTGCGTGCGTGTCTTAACCCTCGTGCGATCTTAGCATTGTGTTTTGTCCTACGGGTCAAAAATGACCCATAAGACAATCCTTGTACCCCAGTAGTGCACAGCCCAGATGGAAATATACTGCTCAAAAAAATAAAGGGGACACTTGAAAAACACAATGTAACTCCAAGTCAATCACACTTGTGTGAAATCATAGTGTCCACTCAGGAAGCAACACACATTCATTTTGACTCGTTTTAAGGACATTACATCAAAGTTGGATCAGCCTGGAGTTTGCTTTTACACTTTAATTTTGAGTGTGATTCCTAATCCAGACCTCCATGGGTTGATACAACTGATTTCCATTGATCATTTTTGTGTGATTTTGTTGTCAGCACATTCAACTGTGTAAAGAGCAAAGTATTTCATAAGAATATTTCATTCATTTAGATCTAGGATGTGTTTTTTAAGTGTTCCCTTTATTTTTTTGAGCAGTGTATAAACAAAAAAGAAGTATCACTTTTTCGAATGAAAATTTAAATATAATATAATATAAATATATATATATAATATAAAATTTCAAGTTGGAAAAAAAGGTTAAGGTATTTTTTTCTACAGCTAAACATGGTGGCGGGTCGCTTTTGACCCGCAAGACAACACAAGGGTTAAAAAAAGAAGGAAAAAAAAACAGAAAAAGTCAACTCAGCACCTTTTATTTATGAACTGTCATCCCCGAGCAAATCTCACCTATATTTAAAGATTACATCACGATCTTCTCCGCCGTTGTTTTTTTTTTTTTTTTTTTTTCTTTTCTTCGGAAACACATGTCGTTTGATGATTTACTGACTCCGATATTGTAAGCAAATGTCGGGCCTGCGTTTCGTTAAGGCGAGCGGACGGAGTCCTGACGCATCAGACCGTGGAACGGTCACAAGACGGATCACGGATACCGGTTTTTCGGATCAGAAACATCTGCCGATTTAAAAAAAGAAAAAAAAAAAAGCTTTGTTCCCGTGTACTGCGGGATCAGGAGGGGTTTCAGATCAGAAACATCTGCTTTTTTTTTTTTTTTGGACTAGCCGCCGCCCGTCGACGTGCGTTCGCGCGATGATGCCGAGATCGAAACGTCAACGTGGATTACGGGATTAAATCCACACGAGTGAATTAATCCAACGCTGTTTTTTTCCTTGGCGGGAGGTAAGGCGCGACGCGTTCCTATCGTCCGGGCAGCGGCGGATGGAAAAGAGTCGTTTTCGGGTGAGATCGAATATCACAATGAAAAGCCTTTTTTTGGCCGATGGTCTTTTCCAAGCACAGAAAGTATATTTCACGTCAGGAAGGCAGCAGTTAGATATATAAGAGCGAGCGCCAAACTGTTGATGCACGAAACAGAGACAACCTCATACTGAAGTTTACTGGTGATTAGACGTTTTGTCCTTATCATGTGAGACGTCGGCGGGGCCGTTTAAAGCGGTTTCTATGACATTACCGGCGGCTATTTGGTGGAAGTGGTTTTCAACACGCCATTAAAAACCGGACGGAGAAAATAAAAACCTCTGGCGGGAGGTGAGAGACGGAACCCATCAGCACCTTCTCATGATGTCACGCGGGATATTCGGAGTTTTGTCATGGGGAAAACATAAGGAGGTGTCCGATATTGAGTCTGTCAAGCCGAACGAAGGAGCGTTGGGCCGAAACCCGTCGTCCAACGTCCGCCAAAAAAAACGTGTTTGGCGACGCCTGAATGCGAGGATTAACGTAATTTCCGGATTATAAACCACTGCTTTTTTTGCACGGCGGGTTAAACAATGATGTGGCAAATTTATGGATTTTTTGGGGGGGGCTAACGCACTTCATGCCGGCGAAATATTGAGCCTCGTAATATTGGAAAAATGAAATTACTGTGAAATTATGAGGTTGTTCAATTCCGAGACCGAAGATGACGACTTTAATTGTTTTATTGCGCAGGAGGAAGACGAAGATAGCGATCAGCTGGAGTGAAAAAAAAAGGATGGACGGACTTTTCCTTGTGTTATTTATTATTAATGTTTTTCATCAGCATATGTTAAAGCCACTGTTTGGATAAAAGCACTTCCAGTATGTATTTGTGGATGTTACCACTATGTATTTGATTAAAAGCTTGAAAAAATGTTTCTGTGTGAACAACGTGGACACCTACGGCCTATATATATATTTTTTTAGCCTGTGCCGCTTCTATTCAGGTGTGCTCAATAGTCCCGAAATGATGGTAAATGTATTATAGCGTGTTTTCCTTAGTATTGGCCTGTTTGAGATCCAAAAAGCAAGTACATCCTCCGCTAAAACTCCAATTAAAAGTCAAGTACAAAACTTAAATGAGCACAAATTGACATTCCCTATTCTTATAAATGGGATTAAAAAAACTCCAGTGTTAGAGCTTGTTCATTGGAAGAGATCTGCAAAATTGGGATCTTAGATAGCCTGGAAATCACAGGACACACTTTTTGGTGTTCAGTCTCAGAAAATCAACCGCTCCAAACTTTGAAAGTCAAAGAACGAGGGACTCGATTCCTGGTATTTTCGGGGAAGGTACCTTTCAGCTATCATTTGGCACCGTGGGCGGAATTTGCCGGTTATTACCTGCTGGCCTTTGAGGGAGTGCAGGATGGTGAGGTTGCCCGAGTTCTTCAGGGTGAAGATGATAACTTTGCCCGTGTGGTTGAAGCGCGGCGCTCCAGCGACCATCAGGAGACCGTTCTTGGCCGACACCACGGACGTGACGGTGTAGCCTGGTGAACCAGAAGGGACAAAGAGGTAGTCTTACTCACTTCTGCGAGTCCAAGGCAAGGAGGCGACTATTACTGATGTTATCGTTGTTTATTTTATAGTCCATTTTCTACCGTTGTCTGTTTCAGCCCGTAAACAAAACAAAATTTGGAGTGACAGTCGGATTGTGATGCGAGCGGCCCGCTTTAACCCCCGCCGGCGTGCTCCGCCGTTCCCCCGTGCCATCGAGATAAATTTCATTGTGGTTTTGGAAAAATACAGTGAAGAGGAGTTGCAACATGAGGAGTCAAACTCATTTTACACATAGCTGGATGGCCTGACATCTCCAATTACGTCTCCTTTTTTTTTAATTATTTGCATATTAACTTTTGCCATAAAAAATTGGGCCTGCACTTAATATTATTAGCCCACTTTCAACTTAAAAAAAAAAAGCTCCCATTGATAGTCGGGCAGATGAGCCCGGAGACAAACCGCAAATGGTAAAAGCAGATGTCTGTGTTGGTGGAGTAAGACGGCGTGGGTTGTCCAAGATCGCTAGAACAAAGAAGTACCGCGGCCATGTGTCCCTGGATGAAACCGAAGCATTTCAACGCGAGGTTCGTCGCCCGGCCGACTCTTACCCAAGTAGGCCCCGTGGTTTTTCAGCTCTTCGGGAAACTCCTGCGTGTAAGAGGACTTCGGAGGCACCACCTTCCCCTGCCGAGTCTCCTTCAGCACGGCGCCGTTCCAATCGTACGCCCCGACGGCGCCCACCAGAATCCCATCCTGGAAGGTGAGAGGAGCGACGGTCGTGAAACGGCGCCGCGTCAGAAACAACCGCGACCCGCACAGCATGGTTTGGTTATGTGGCCAGTATTGTCGGTAGCCTCTGGAGGTGTCTGCCGCCAATTTTGCCTCCAGGAAGTCCCCTCCTCCGGGGGAACCTTTGGGTGTTGCATTGGCCCGGTTGGTAAGGGACCGTGACAGGGATGGGTTCGACACGAGCGCCAACACCATTAAGTCGACACGAAAACAAACCGTCCCCTGGCGGGAAGGACAACCCAGGACGATCAAACGGGTGTACATGTTCTTTTCTCCCTGCACTGCAAAAACCCCACTGTTCGCTACCTCTACTGATTTACATCCCACCACGAGTCCCGGAGATCCCCGGCACAACAGGCCAAAAGAGCTTGGACTTCTCGTTGGTCGATTTAAGCGCCGATTCTATCCGAGAAGACAGCTAACCGGTGACCACTATAGCTTTTAAAAGTGGCTCCTCGCAGTCCACAACATCAGGTGATGTCCGTGGGTTAGGAGTTGTGCCGAGCACCTCTGTCAAACCCCATGGAAGCATAAGGAGGCCGTGACTGGGTGTAGGACCAAAAACGGTTCCAGAAATCGAGGTCAGCCCCTGGTTCCTGCTGTCCCGACACACGGTGAAACGGCCTACTTCCCAAAAAGAAACGGGGCGACTGAAGTGAACGCAAACCACACACGCGTCAATCTCGCTCATACCTCATTTCCATCGACGCCACCGCGTGGCCAACCTCCTCCGGCGCCGCTCCCAAATGTGAACCGCGTTATGGTTTTTCAAACGAACCCCCGAATCAGGTCACACAAAGGAAACGACGACGGCAAGCGCAATTTATTTGCGGACGCGAGTATGGGGGGGGGAGTCCTCTCCCTTCCATGGTTCACCCTACTTCGCATCACTGACGTATAGGGTTTCTTTATTTAATGAGCTCATTTTTTTTTCTTCTCCTCTCTTATGAACACAATATGCCCACAACACATTTTCCAGTGTTTGAGGAAACGTCGGCAGGGCTTTCCGATTCGGAATTGTGTGCTCACCGAGGGCCTCGCGCCGCACGGCTCCCCGACGGCCAACATTAGGCCTGGGCGGTTTGGTCAAAACGGTCTCCATGGCAAAACGCGCGAAAAAAAAACCTTTAAAAAAAAAAAACAAAAAAACTGCTCAGACGGTGACCTATTTCTTGCAGTTTCACACGCTGGCCACGTGCCTCCTCGCTTGGGTTGGGGAGTCAACTCCGATGGAGAAGTCATATAAAAACTTTAAAAGAGGATGATATACTGTTAAGTATCTTTACGAGCTCCATGTACAAATGTATTTGGTTTTGCAGTTAATGCGGGAAACAGCGGTAATAAAGGGACGGACTCTCGGTCTCCTTCACCAGGAGTTGTTCATGGGAAAATTCTGGATGGTATATGGTGAGAGGAGTTGGTTGTATTGGCAGCGACAAAAAAAAAAAAACAACATCTGGCCCTCAGAACATTTTATCTCCTAAAGCCCCGACATTCTTTCCAAGTTATCCGACTTTCAGCCGGCAGGTTGGTGCCGCGGAGCATCTATGGAATCTGGCCGCGCCGGCAGACTTTCCGACGGTCACCGACACCCAGCTGCAAATTCCGCTTTTGTATTTATTTTTCATCACAAAAAGAGGGGGTGGGGGGGGGGGCGAATATTTATTTTCCCCCGGACAAATCACCTCCGAACCGGTAAAACGTACAAACGGGGCCAGAAACAAAGGCCTTGAACCGCCGTAAATTACAACGTACAGCAGGTACATCGTAGGAAAACTCGCTCCGTCCTTCCAACCCGTCCTGCAGCAGAAAGTTCTCCACGCATCTCGCTAAAATCTCCCCCCCGATGGGAATGTCTCATTTCGCAAAAAAAAAAAAAAAAAAAAAAAAAAAAAAACGTGTCTTCCGTGTCAGGGTCTCCTAAATCTGGATCGCCAAAGCGTCTCTGGGGCGACGCGGCAAGCACCCCCGGGGAGGAGGGCTGGAAAGTGATAAATGATACGTGGAGAGAGGACGGGGGAGGAGGTGCCATGTAGCAGAAATTGAGACAACGTGTTTTGCCGTGCACGTTGACGGGAAATACGAGACAATTTAGCATCGTGAGGACGCCTCACCTCCACGTTGTGAGCGGAAAATCCAGCCTGAGACATCTGGAGTCCAAACGCCGTCCCGTTCTTGCTTGTTCCTGCGTAAACAAGCCAGGATTAAGAGATCTGAACCTCGGTTTCCGAGCGACCGGTATTTTACCAAATCGGAAGACGCCGCCCGAGGGGGGGGGCCGGGCGAGTGTTTGACGCGATCGATATCGAAGGCTATTGCCGTTTGGGTGTGATCGATCGCGACTGCCGCCTCAGGAGTTTGTCGATTTAACAGTCGATCGAATTAGACCGAGTGTCAGGACGCGTTTGAAGGCAATCTAAAACAGCAAATTACTCCGAAAATGCACATTTTCCTCACAAAAACCAGATGATGAAAAGCGGTGCTATAAAAGTTACTTATTTCATTGTGAAATAAGATGTCGAAAATATAGATATGTCTCTCACAGGCTTTCTGGTTTACTTCTGGCAGCCGGAATTACAGCTGAAGTCGTACATTATTTACTGGCTAGTGTTTACCACAAACTGGCTTGTTCGCTTAAATATTACATTAACAGCAATATTTCTGAATTAGTGCTCATTTCTAGATGAAAACAAAAACAATGTACTGTAATTTCCGGACTATAAACCGCAACTTTTTCACAAGCTTTGAACACTGCGGCTAATTTCTGGATGTTTTTGGGGCTAACTAGCTTCATGCCGCTATGTTACAGGCACTGTTTGGAAAAGAAGCATTTCCAGTACGTATCTGTGGATGTTACCACTATGTATTTAATTAAAAGTTTTTAATTAAAAAATGTTTCCATATAAATATCTCATGTTACAATGTGGACCCCCGTGGCTTACAGACAAGTGGGGCCTATATATCTACACAAATTTATTTATTTTTAGCCAGTATGTCTTATATTCAGGTGCCCTCAATAGTCCAGAAATTGCGGTACATTTATTTATATATAATACCTTTACTTAGGAGTTTAATTTGTTCTGTGACCGAGCTCGTAACTCAATATCAAATTAAATTTCCGTGTTGTAATGAATTGAAATTCTATTAATCCGTTCCAGCCCCCGGTTTTTGTTACGCGTCTTTATAGAAAACCCATTTTTATTTCACTTATAGCCTGTGAGGCTTATATTCAGGTGCGCCCAATAGTCCGGAAATGTCGGTAGATTAATTATGACGCGTTTTCCTCAGCATTGGCCTGTTTGCGATCCAAAAAAAAAGGCATCCTCTGCTAAAAGTCCAATTAAAATAAAAGTCAGCACAAAAAAAAAAGTGAGCACAAATTTAAATTCCCTATTTTTATATGGGCTTGAAAAACCTGAAGTGTTAGCAGTGCTTCCATACAACTTATTCATTGGAGTAGATCTGCAAAATTATGATCTCCCTCGCATAAAATAGTTTTATATTTAAAAATCCACCGACTAACTACCCCTCCGCCCAACGTTATAAATAATCTTTCTAAATTAAGCACACGGACACCATTGAAATATAACGTTATCAACCTGACAAATGACAAAAGAGAAGCGCAGACAGTTATTCAACTCCCCGAGTGAAATAAATCCACGGCGAGACCTTCCAAACTGAAGATGCGCTCTCCAAGCGCGTCCACGATATCCTTCAGCGCCGACTCATCCGTCACGTTGAAGAAGTGTTTGTCGTCCGGGTCGCTGGCGATGTGCTTGATCTCGTTGAGGAAGGCCTCGGGGTTGATCCCCCTGCGGTTGTAGTAGCCAAGAACCTGCGGAGGGGGAACGTGGAAAAAAAAAATTTAAATAAAAAAACAAAAAACAAAACTGTCAACGCCTTTATGAAGTGTCTGTGAGTGTGTGTGTGTGTGTGTGTGCACAGAGGCCAAGATTAGTAACAGGTGCCTGATATGAGGCGGGATTAGTGGGCTAGCCGGCTAGGCTAACGTCAGGCTCACCCCAGAATGGTGTACATCACTACGGTTTTTACATTTTAATCGCCACGGTAACTTATACGGTGAAGCTAATCCGCGGCGGGCCGAGATTAGGAAAAGAAATCGAAAATATGAAACCTCCACTTAACGAATTCTCTTTGAAAATCTTAAAAGACCCCCCCCCCCCGCTGTGCGCGGGATTTCAGCTTAATACACTTTCCCATTAAAATTCCTGAAAAAAAAAAAAAAACCTTTGGACTGGAAAAAAAAAGTTAACAAATTCTGTTTTATGAAATTTTCAACCGGTTAGTTTTTTTTTTTTTTTTTAAGGTTTAAGCAGCGGGGATATTGAAGCAAACGTACAGGCCTCGAGGGCACGATAGGTCCGGCCTCATTCGTCCAACTAGACACGCTTTCATTCGAATCTACCGGTTATCTGAATGAGGCGGCGATATTTATACGTTTTTTTTAATTGTTTGCACGGGTAGGGCTTTAAATTGGATCGCTCCTGCCGTCTGCAGTTTGTTTTCGTTCCGCCGTCTCGGCTTCCCGACTTTGTCCGCGGCATCTGCGTCGCTTCAGTCTGCATTATAGATTTGTGTTTATTGGGTCGCGGATCCAGGAAATGTCGAGGTTGCTTTGCGACGCAGGAAATAGATGGCAGATGGGGAATTATTCAAAAAAAAAAGTCGCTTTTTTCCGTGCATCGTTGTGGCATTACACAATTCGCAGCCTCGTGGAAAAAAAAAACACGTTTCATAATTTATCACGTTAATATACAGATTTAACTTTAAGGATCTTACTCCCGCCAGGTTTGCAGCCTCCTGAGATTGACCCAAATTCCCCTGGATGGGATCAAGTGTTGCGGTAGCGGGGGGGGGAACCCACGGCAACGGAAACCGTAGAAACGAGCGCTCCAGATGAAATCATTAGCACCTTTAAATACGCCTCCCTGGGTGAGCCTACTTTTATTTTGGCCTTCCATCTTCCAGGGCCTGTTTCATTCACTTTCCCTGCAGATTTGATGCCGGTGGATGAAATTAGCAAAAGGGTGGAACCGCCAAAAAATCTCAGGGATCCGTTAGTCCGGCGCACTCACGGCGATGGCGTAGCGGGTGATGCCGTCCTTCTCGCTGTCCTCGATGGCTTGCGTCAGGTCGTTGCTGTCGTGCGACTCGCCGTCGGTGATCACTATCATCACCTTCTTGGCGCCGCGTCGACCTCCTTGTTTGAACGCTTGTGAGCTGTTGGGAGAAGGCACGTTCGGTCACGTATGTGTGGCGGCGACGGGCGTATGTGTGTGATTGTGTGTGTTTGTACCGTGCTGTGTTGATGCCCAGAGCCGTGTTGGTCTCTTCTCCACCCCTCTGGTTGATGCTGCGAGCCCTCTTCACCACTTCTTCCACCGACTTGTAGTCGCTGAGTTTGAACTCGTGGACGACCTTCTCGCCGTACTGGACGACGCCAACCTTGCCAGAGTAAACGGAACGTCAGCGACAACCTTGCGTGGATCCGACGTGCTTTGGGCGCCGCAAACCTGGATTTGACCCGGTCCGATGTAGAACTTCTTCAGAATGTTGATGAGAAAAGCCTGGACTTCGATCCAGGGGTAGATCGAATTGGAGCCGTCCAGCACGATCACGATGTCCATGTACGTCTCGCATCCTGCGGGGAAAAAAAAAGAAATCGAAGCTGTCATTTGGAATCCCAGGTGACGTGATATGTTTCAAAACCGGCTTTTACATTTAATAGCGTTCAGAAAACCGGAGTGGACCTGTGAGACACATCGGTCAATTTAATTGGACGGAAGATTCATTGTATTAAACCAGACACTGAAATCGGTTCGTTGGGTTATTAAATAGCTGAATGTTAATATCCGAAAAGAAAATAACTAAACTAGACAGACATAAGTTTTTTTTTGGTTTGTTTGTTTTTTGCTCGGGGCTCTAACAAGCACAATCATTCCTCTAAACTTTAAAAACAAACAAAAAAAAAAAGTACAAATTGGCCAAAATAAGCGATGCATTTTTCATCTCTCACATCCAGTGAAAGGAAAATGTGGGCAACGACATTCGATTTGATTTTTATATTGTCGTTTAGTTCCAGATGTGTATTTTTCACCCTAACTGTTCCTTTATGTTGTCCATTATTATCCCTGATGTTGTTGCCGCTGTCTTATTTATTTATAGATGTCTCCCTATATTCTGTTTTCTGTCTCTCTAATTATATATTATTTTACTTTTTCATTTTTTTTTATTTCTTACCCTATGGGGATCAATCAAGTTGATCTGATCGGTCCGATTTTTGATTTGCTCGGTCTGACGTGAGCTTCACGTCCTCGTGTTCTGGTCTGATGAAGAATCGTTCGTCTAAAGTAAGCGACCGATTCGAAAAGGCGCCCGCGGAACCGGATGCAAAGCGAAGTCAAGGACCGCCGGATATAATCACGACCAAAATGGCGTCCGGTCGACGGTCCGCGAAACGATTTCACGTGGAAAGCGCCGGGAAGGGGAGGGTGTGAAAGCTCACTCTGAAAAGCAGGCGCGATTGTTCTGGAGAACTTGAAGCTGGCGTTGACTCTGGAGCAGATGCCGGTGCTGTAGTAGGAGCTGCCGCACTCGTAGGACCACAGCGGCCCGCAGGCCTGAAACGTGCACAACAACATCAACGGGCGATATTAAAAACCAAAGAAATAACGCGTCGGGGGGGAGGGGAAAAGCTGCAGCTGCAAAAACAAAAGGCGTCTTGTGTCGTCGGTCTCTTCCATCGGACGGTTTCCATCCGAACCCGGGGAATCCTTTCAAGCGGGCCTCACCACAAAGCTGTTGTCCTTCGGGTTGGACGCGAGCGTCATGCCCAGCCTCATCTTGTCCTTCCGCTCCGAGACGTTGGTCAAAGATATCCTGCCTGCGGGTTGGTGGGCGAACAAGGGATGATCTCAGATACACAAATAAAAAAGAGTTTCTCTCACAGGGCCAAACAGAGCTTCCAACATCTGGGACTCTGCGGTTTGTTATTGCTGTCTGGCTAGCCAAAGCAGATTCTGTAGACAGAACTCTTAAGGTTTACTTGACGAAACGTCGCCGACCTGCGCGGCACATGTGCGACCGGTGCGCGGTGTAAAAAAAAAAAAAAAAAAACACACATGTGGAAACACACATAAACCGCGCACAAAAAAAAAAAAAAGGGGGGGGGGGGGTAAAAAGGTGGAATGATTGGTATGGTGCCCACTGCTAACCTCACATATGCCGCCGCGATGTTTACGGAGACGGATTGTAAAGAAAATAAATAAATGACATGCTGTTTTCATTTCAATCCCGCGGTAAATATTGCAGATACCATACCCAGGTTGAGCTTGGAGCAACCGTTCCCGTTGATCCGTTTGCTCAGCGAACATTTATACACGTCTCCCGTCTGGTATGGACCGTTCATTTCGTACGGGGCCCCCACTAATAACC
Source organism: Fistularia commersonii (assembly GCF_037954325.1). Lineage (NCBI taxonomy): Eukaryota > Metazoa > Chordata > Actinopteri > Syngnathiformes > Fistulariidae > Fistularia > Fistularia commersonii. Next base: position 21,908,873 of record NC_141286.1, read on the forward strand.
TGTATAGAAGAAGAAAAAAAAAAAAAAGCACAGTGAGCAAAAAGTGTTGTTTCTACCGCTAATTTGCACCGTAAACCCATACTGCTTCCTGACCTTTGCATTAAACGGACCCAAAATAATCATAAAAAAAAAAAAGCCTCTGCTGCTACACTCATGTCGTCTTTTCACTGCACCAATAGTTTGTATCTGCTTGAACTTTATACTTCAGATCTCATGGTTTAATGCATATCTCATGGTTTAAATTGACTTATTATTGTCCATTACATGTGGAGAAATTGACAATAAAGACTTAATGTGTATTTTACATGAGTGGTTTGTACATTTTAATATCGTTCATCCATTCACTAGTTTTTTTATTTATTTTCATTTTTATTCCGGCGGCGATACAAGATAAAAGGAAAAATACACAGTAGATGGGTACTATATACTATACAACAAACTATATCAGCAAAATATACAGAAATTCATCAAGCTAATGCTTGATGAAAAAACATAGGCAGGTTTGTACCGTAATTTCCGGACTATAAACGGTTACTTTCTTCACATGCTTTGAACACTGCTGCTTAAACAATGATCCGGCTAATTTATGGATTTTTGGGGCTAACCAGTTTCGGCCACCAAAACATTTAGCCTCGTCACATCAGACCAATGAAACGACCGTGAAAGTCTGAGGCCGTTCAAGTCCGACACTGAAGAAGACGACTTTAACGGTTTTAGAGCGCGGGAGGAAGACGAAGATACCGATCAGCTGGAGTAGGACAAAGCGGGGACAGAAAATGGATGGACTTTTCCTTGTGCTATATACTAATCATCTTTTTCATCAGTGGTGGTATAGGCACTTTTTGGAAAAAAAGCAGCTTTTCCTGGTATGTATTTAATTTTTTTTTTTTTTTTTTTTTAAATGTTCCTGTATAAATATCTTATGTTGGACACCTGCGGCTTATACACAAGTGCAGCCTATATAGAGTATGTACACATATATAGATTCATTTTTAGCGATGCGGCTTATAATCAGGTGCGCCTAATAGTCCAAAAATGACAGTACATTCAAGTAAGGTGCAACGTGTTTATTTTGTAATTTTGCATACAGAGTGAAATATCTGTCCGATGGCTAATTCTACGACAGGCAAGGAGAGGTCGTGGGTTTTAAATGTCGGTCGACCTCAGAGGACATCTGATCAGCTGATCTTCATCGACTCCTTTTCATTTCTACCAGATGACCACGGTGAACCGGCGCTGCGTTCGAGACCGCTATCTTTTCGTGGTTGTTTCTTTTGCGGCTTACGGACTCGCCGCGGTTCAGGAAACCTTCAATCGCTGGTCCGCGATGTAAAAATAAGCCGCCGACGTGCTCCCGAAGACGATATTTATTCTATTTATCCCACGTATGTTTTCCGTCAAACCCTCTGCAGTCAATGAACGTCAATCAAAAGATTGATCTGCTTTCCTTTTCCGAACCAAAAACAGAGCCCCTTCCTGTTGAAACGCTACCCTCCGTCGGCTCCCGACAGGAATAGCTCATTTCTCAGCGGGAGCCGGATCGATGACATTTAAGAGGAATATTAGTCACAGACCACCTTGGGATTTTATCAGGATTCCACAAACTCAGACCTCAAACAAGAAGAAGAAGAAAAACCTGTTGAGTGCTGGAAATTCCTTTCCCATGATGTCACCTTGTTAAAAGTAACGGATCCCTCTCACGACTGCGCGGCGAGTTGCCTCGCCGAGGTCACCGAAGTCTTATAAATGTCACTAAAAGGTTTTGGGTTACGTGCAGCTAGGGGGAAAATATATGTTTAAAAAAAAGTGTTTATTTTTGTGCTGATAGGAGCACATAGAGAGCGAGGGGCCGCTACAAGTCAACGGATTTCACTTGATTAAATGCCTTTTTATTTAAATGAACACAGTAAAAGAATTATCTTGGTTGATATATGATCCAGCCCCTCTGTGATATTAGCGATTTTATACCCAATCAACACCCATTGCCCGTCGGAAGAATGAAAACAATAGAAAGAAGACATATCTTTACCGCGGACAATCTGATAAATTCATAATTTCATTTAATATTGGTAAAATATTAATTAGATTAAAAACAAAACAGACGCATTTTTTCTCTTCTTCCCCAACATGATATAAGGCAGGGGTGGGCAAACTTTTTGGCTTTAAGGGCCGCATTGACTTTTAAAATTTGACAGACGGGCCGGATCAGCACAAGATACGATACATGTAAAAAAAAAAAACGCATTAGTTAACAGTACATATCAGACTCGTCTGACATTTGCTTTGAAAATAAAAACAGCTTGGTTTTGAAGGCTCTGACGTTTGCTTGCATTATATGCACAAACTAGTTTTTCCATTGTAGCTCACGTCCAGCTCATTCATGTGCATCAGTATGTCCACAGTAGAGGCTAAATCACAAAACCAATCTTTGTCATTCAGCTCAGGAAAATTCTCAAGTAGCTCCAAAAATGAAATAATCTCCAGTTGAGCTCCCACATTCATTGATTCACTCATTAAATCATTCACATCAAGTATGACTTCTGTGCCAAGCGTTGACGGGCCGGATTAAAAACACCAACGGGCCGGATGTGGCCCGCGGGCCGTAGTTTGCCCACCCCGGATATAAAGTGTTGATCAGAAATAAATAAAGGCTATATATTGCCAAGCAGGGTCCAGATGCGATCTTGGAAAAATATCAAGAATACAGAAGGAATTTAAACAACTGAAAGGTCCAAGTGAAAAATCACGGAGGGGGGCGTCGTGGGCAAAAAGGGAGCCGCTCGTAGCTCAACGCCGACCGAAAGGAAAGACATCCGACACCGCTTTATTGCCAAAGCAGACCGGGGCCGACCTCCCGCGTGGACGTCTGCGTCCAAGTCGAACAATTACAGGGAGAAAAAAAAATAAATATTTTTTTTTTCTTCCTTGAGTTTTCCAGTCCAGTTCAGTCCAGGGACCCATCTGGTTCTCCAATACAGTAGATGTTAAATCAGAAGAAAATAAAGACAGAAAAAAAAAAAAAAGATTGGCGTGACATCATATGGTACATTATCACGATTTCATTGAAGTCAAAAGCCACTTTTAACACAATAAACATCTTGCTGCAACTGCGTATATATTCTTTCCCGATATTGACCGTATTTTCCCCTTTGGTCTCAAACCGGGTCCCAAAAAAAATGTTACTTTTTTTTTGGTATCTCAGCGACGGCCAGAAGATTATTGTATCCATATAATGGTGATAAAAGACTCTCGGCGTTCAGCAGCCAGTGTGTATTTCAGCCCCGCAACAAAGATCACAAGCTCCTGAGTAGCCAGTGAAAGAAATGAGATAATAGATGTCGGCAGTCCGACAGAGTTTTTTTTTTTTTTTTTTTTTCTTTTTCTCTCCGGAGGAGCAGCTGAGTTCAGACCGCAGCTGTGTAAGAGGTGTCTGATGTCGGTTTAATAGAAAACTTCCACTGGCGAGGTCTCATCATACATGAATGTGGATAAAATCATTATTATCTGCAGCTCTATGAGATTTCAGAAGGACAAAAAAAAAAAAAAAAAAAAAGGAGGGAGGAGGGGGAGGGTCTCCTTTTGCAGAACTCTCGACTCCTGACTGTTCTTAAGGCACAAAGCGGAGTTAAAAAAGAAAAGATTTTAAGACGAGCGAATGGTTTTAAATGAGATGGACAGCCTTGAGTTTTGCCAAAAAAAATTTTAAAAAAAAGGGAAAACGGGAGGTCGGCTAGCTGGGATCTTTGAAAGGAACATCGGGGACGACATGAACGACTGTCCTCCCGACTCCGAGCGTCGTTTCATTAGTGGGTCGGGGTTTCGCAAATGAGACGGAGGAAAAAAATAAAAAAGTATCACGTCTAACGGACGTTCAAGGACAAAGCGTAAACTGAATTAGTAATAGGATGTGAATTTGAAATATACTGCTCAAAAAAAATAAAATAAAGGGAACTCTTAAAAAACACAATGTAACTCCAAGTCAATCACACTTGTGTGAAATTTAAATCGTCCGCTTGCGAAGCAACACTTATTTATTTTTAAATCCGTGTTTAAAGGAAGTTACATCAAAGTTTGATCAGCTTTGTTCCACTCCGAATCCGGACCTCTTTGATTTCCATTGATCATTTTTGTTTGATTTAGTTGTCAGCGCATTCAACTATGTAAGAAACAAAGTATTTAATAAGAAGATTTCATTCATTCAGATCTACGATGTGTTACTTTTTTGCGTATATGAGGGGAAAGTCCGGGGGAGCAGCTGCTGCTGATGTTTACAGTACATTTTCCATGGAGAGCCGGCTTCGCTTTTCATGTATACGTTTGATGGGGTGTTTTGTGTACATTCTACTTGGTCAGTGTGTGTGTGTGTGTATGTTTGTCCTCAACTTGTCTGAGTGTGTGTGTTCTGGTTCAAGATCCGATTCTTCCTTTTCCTTTTCTTCTGATACCTGCTACCATTCTGGCTCTCTTTTCGCGGCCCCCCAAAAAAACGAAGGTTTTAAGTCATAAACCTGCGATAAAGTAAATATTAAGTACTATTTTTATTATCTTAACATTAATTATAATTTATCATTTCACATTTTTATATGTCAAAATTTATTTTCTGTATTATTCATGATATATTCAGATGCTATGATCCAGGTTGGATTTTTCAGCCATTTTTTTCTATTATTATTTTCACAAGTGATTTCATTGACGCAGTCAAACTTGTTTCTTTCATCAAATAAGCTGTAATTAATAAAATCTATTAACTTTTACCAGTGTTTCATTAGTTTTTTCTTGTAAATACAAATCGCCCCAATGCTTCATTTCCCGGTCCGGTAGCCAGAAAAAGTGGTGCGGTGAAAACAGATTCCAATTAAAAAAAAAAAAAAAATTAGAATTTAATTCCAAATTACAAAGCTATAATTCACATGGTAAAAATACAGCTCGCGTCTAGACGTCCAACACCGGAGAAAATAACTCGACCCGAAATGAATTCTCAGGATATTTACTGCCATGGTTACCGAGGAATACAGGATTTTGGGGTTTGGAGGAAGTTCCATCTCCAAGCGCAGGCTGTCATTAATGCGGTCGTCCTTTTTCGTATTTGGAAGGAGGCGACGTACATGGCGTGAGACCACATCCCCGCCTCCGAAACACGAGCGCGCTCCTCCGGCGATGCGCTCGCTCATCACATTCCTGTTACCTGCGACTATCGGATACGTTTCGTAAACATTCGTAAATCCCACAAGCGCGCGAGTGGAAGAGCTAAGAACGGAAAGGTATCGCTAGCGTTGTGTTTACTTGTTATGAGCCGTCGACAAGGTCGCTCCGCGTGTGGTTTGTTTCCCCGTCGAGGCCGGGAGGTTTCGAAAAAGTCCGATTAGCAGCTTTGCGAATGAAAAAACACGAGGGGCCGCGGGTTTGGGGTCAGGGATGGAGGACTCCTCCAGCTCCCGGCAGCGATGCGCGGCTCGCCGCCGTGTTTGTGCGTGAGAGGTCAGCTCTGCGCCGAGGAGATCTGGTAAGGCCGTGGAAAAATAAAATAGCGGAAGTGAGGGCCCAAAGGTTCGAGCGCGCCGGGACTGCGTGACCTGTCTGTTTGCGCGATCCGAGCCCTTCGACGAGGGGGGGGGGTGGGGGGGCGAGAGAACCGGCTATGACGGCGTTTACGGCAACGTCATATCCAGCGCAACAGGCAGAGAGGTGAACTCGGGACTTCCCTCGCCTTTGCGAATGTCCGTTACCATGGCAACGAACATTCGGGCAACAATACATCAATGTGATATTTTCGATCTTTATTCAAATACCGTTATTTCCGGACTATAAGCCTCTACTTTTTCCGCACAGTTTGAACACAGCGGGTTAAACAATAACGAGGCTAATTTATCGATTTTTTTTGGGTGGGGCTAACAAGCTTCACGCCGCCAAAACATTCAGTTCTGACACTGAGGAATAATTAATTAATGTTCAGAAGAAAAACATTTCCAGTACGTATTTATGCATATGATTAAAGGTGAAAAAAAATGTTTGTGTAAATATCTCATGTTACAACATGGACACCTGTGGCTTATAAACAACTGCAGCCTAAACATGTATACATTTATTTTTTAGCTATGATGAGGCTAATTTATCAATTTTTTTTGGTGGGGCTAACAAGCTTCACGCCGCCAAAACATTTAACCTCAGAATTTCACAGTTATTTCATTAGTCCAGTCACTGGACCAATGATTTTACTGTTCAATTCTGACCCTGAAGGATAATTAATCAATGATTAATAAATGTTCAGAAAAAAAACATTTCCAGTACATATTTGTGGTTGTTACCAGTATGCATTTAATTAAAGGTGAAAAAAAATGTTTGTGTAAATATCTCAGGTTACAACATGGACATCTGTGCCTTTTAAACAACTGCAGCCTAAATATGTACACATTTATTTTTTAGCAATGACGTGGCTAATTTATCGATTTTTTGGTTGGGCTAACAAGCTTCATGCCACCAAAACATTTAGCCTCAGAATTTCACAGTAATTAAAGAATAATTTATCAATAATTAAAAAATGTTAGGAAAAAAAAAACATTTCCAGTACGTATTTGTGGTTGTTATCGGTATGCATTTAATTAAAGGTGAAAAAAAATGTTTGTGTAAATATCTCAACTGCAGCCTAAATATGTACACATTTATTTTTTATTCTTATATTCAAGTGTGCTCGATAGCAATACATTGACATAGAAATTTAATTTGTGCTTTCACCAAGCGTGTAACTCAATATCAAATTAGATTTCCCAGTTGAAATAAATGGAAACGCTGTTAATCTGTTCCAGCCCCCTGTTTTTGTTACGCGTCTTTATGAACAACAACTGCTGAATAAAAACATAATAAAAGAGAATACAAAGAAATAAACTGATCTTAATAAGTGTTTTTACCTTGAAGATCAGACACAGACTGCCGGCAGCGACGGAGGAGGTTTGGGGATATTTTCATTTGGCGTTCTATCGCTTAACTTGAATCGCTCGCCCCAGACTTAACGCTAAGATGTGTTGCTAAATGCAGCTCCCTTTGTTTCACTTTATCACTAAACCTAATTTAGCGAATGTCGCTCGTCTTTTTAAAACGTCCCTGACCGTCTTCGAATGAATCCTCCGATGCCTCGTCCGTCGACGTTCCCCAAATTTTCCTGTCTTCTCACAAACGACGCTCTCGGTCGCAGTATCTCGTCAACAACACCGGCGGCTACGTCGCTGTCAAACGCTCGCAAACTCCCTCTCGCTCGTAACTCGGACCTCTGCTTGTATCATACGGTGAAAAACACAGAGCGACGGCTCGTGTATCGGATGATTCTGGAGTCGATGCGCTCGAAAATCGAAGTTCCACTGAGAATCGGGCATTAAACCGTAAAAAAAAAAAAACAACGGAAACGAGACCAATCTTTCCCGAGGTCAATCTGATAATTGAATTTGAAATGGTGAAATAATATGAATTTTCTTAATATTAGAGACAAATACAAAACAGCCACGTTTCTAGTTATTTTTTTCTTCTTCCCCCAACATGATAATAAGGTGTTGATCAGAAAGAATCGAGGTTCCAGTGGGAATTGGAAATCAACCCAGGGACTTTGGGTTCCAAAACAACCAACCAATTTCCAACAAATACAGAAAACTGACACCTAGTTTCACAGGCCGCATCAACACATCATTTGTTTTGGTTTTTATCAGAGAATGATGAAAAACGACTTCACGTATTACGCCGCGAACTGAATATGAACAGGTTTTGAACGGTCTAAAAGGTATGTTTTGTTTGTCTAACATTCACAGATGCCGGTAACGCTTTGTCCGAACAGGCTCCCGTCAGACGCCGCTAGTTTCCTGAATTCAGTCTTCAAAGGAAGCGTTTTGGACTTTTAAGCACGCCTGTCTTACTTCAGCCTCGGGTCATAAAAGGCTGTTTTCTGACATGGTCCCTCTCCAGCTGCGACCCTGTTCTTATTCAAACACACAGCTGATGGAGACGACTGTGGAAAAGTTGACAGAGCGGCGGTGTTTGGCGCGGTGGGCAGCGGCGGCGACGGTAACGGTTTAAACTCCCCTGACAGCTCGGCTGCGCTGACGCTCGAGGGGGGGAATGTGGAGGGTAAGAAGTTAAAAAGGCCGTAATTGTGTTTCTTGTTATTCATAGCGCTGAGCGTACCACTTTTAATTTCGCTAAGATGCGACTGTTGCGATCTGACTTTTTTTTTTTTTTTTTGAACGCTCTGCCGAGGGGATTAAGAGATGAAACGATTCATCTGCACGACGAAGCCGTATTTGAAAACAGGGGTACGAGTAAATCTCCCGAAACGCTAAACAGACAGCGTAAACAGCGGTGTTACTATCTATTACTGTTCAAATCCATAAGAATCCAGCATCGGCAGAAATACCCGGGGCCGCAAGGAGCGGATGTTGCCGACTGAAACAAATTCAAACAGATTTAATTTACTTTGAAGAAAAAGATAGCTCCGCAAAAACCCTTAACATGCTACCTTAGTCATAGAAAAATACACAAACACTTCAAGTAGTTCCTGAGAAGTCATGAGTCGAATTGTATTCGGGGGAGAAAAAAATAAAAAAGACAGATTAAATCAATTTGTAAGTGAATGAAAAAGTGTATTTGCAGACGCGCTTGACGGTTTCTTGGGTCTTCTTTTAAAGCAGAGGTGAAGTGTTGTGAAGCAAAGTGTTTAAACATCTGCGCCGAGTGCAGACGTCAGTCTTAAGGTCTGCGCGAGTCTTTTAATGGAATTCCTCCGCACGTGTGAAACGTCGCACGAGGGCGGATTTGATTGACAGATCTAAGTCGCTAAGGGATTCCGGTTGGGCAGGTAAACGTTGAGCGCAATCCATCCACGTCCACGATGAAGGGGCACAATCCAGAACCCGAGAGGGTCACTCGGAGTGGAATTTATAGGCAGCATCAAACTGAACGTTAGCTTAGCCATTCTGTTGCAGGATGAATACTTTTAACTGCTTCTCAAACGCATTTTGGATTGGAATCCGGATAAACACCTCTTCGAGTCCAGATAATCCGAATGTAGCCCAATGCTAATTTCTGCACTATAAACCGCAACTTTTTTTTTTACCCCCACATGCTTTGAGCACTGCGGCTTCAACAACGATGCGGCTAATTTATGTTGGTTTTTTTTTGTGGCTAACAAGCTTCACGCCGACAAAACATTTAGCCTGGTCACATGGGACCGATGAAATTACCGTGAAATTCCGACACGGAAGAAGAAAACTTTAATGGTTTTAGTGCGCAAGATAGCAACCGACTGGAGTAGGACAAAGCGGGGATAGAAAATGGATGGATGGACTTTTTCTTGTCTTATTTATTATTGATCGTTTTCATCAGGCACTGTTCGGGGGGGGAAAAAAAAGCATATTTGTGGACGTTATCTGCATGTTAAATTAAATTGATTAAGTTGCGTAAATATCATGATATAACGTAAATATCATGTATCATGTTACAACATGGACACCTGCGGCTTATATTCAGGTGCGCTCAATCATCCGAAAATGATGGTATATAATGAAATATCTCATTTCTAAGTTAGGCATATTGAAAATAGTTTACTAGAAATCCAACAAGTACAAAAAGTTACTGCGCGACCACTTTTTGCAACTTATTTGTTGTGGCGCAAACAAGCTGAGCCGAAGCTACTGACGATATATATAATCCGGCTACATCAGATGTTCTTGTTTCTTTGTTTTTGTCCGCTTCTGCTCGTTCCAGATTAAGGCCGGACGGATCTCGGAAACGTGCGCTCACGCAGGGTGAGTCTGCGCTTCCAGCTGTGTGGTCGAATATAAAAATATCGCAGGGTGACTAAATGGTCTACAGACGGACGGACGAGGCAGATCCAAAAGCTGCATGTGTGGGAAAAGAAAGCGGCGTGAGTCACAGCTGGTATATTTAGGCTGGACACACTCAACTCACAAAACACTACAAATTATATTCAACAATGCCTTGACTAATTAATAAAATAATATTTGTCTTCGCTTTCCTGAATATCGAGACCTCATACTGTGCTTTTCCTGACAATAGCTTTCGTATTTTCCGTGGAATAAGATTTTTAGAGAGGCCTATTAATAACCAACGAGAACGGAAAACTAGAGTGCTTGTAGTTTCGAGTTCATTGTGCGGTGTTTGAGCCAACGACTGTGTGTTCGATAACCCTCCGGTGTAAAGTGTCTGTCTGATTGTAAGATTTACTGTGGAGGAGGACGAGGCTGCACTTTCTGCACAGAGAATTTTGAAAACAATTGAACTTTTATCTTTATTTTTGAGCCATTGTTGCCTTATGACAGGAAGCCCAATATGTCAATCGCGATCTACCGGTCGATCGTAAAGGCAGCATGAGTAGAGTTTAAATTGCATGCTATTTAAAAAATGGGAGTCAGCCTATCATCCGTCCTTTGTCATGTAATTGACCTTCAACGGCAGCCAGGGGGGCATTTTCTTGTCATTACAAACGCGCTGTAGACTGCAAACGTTTACACTGCTCATATAACTATAAACACCTTGAATCTTGGGAAAAAAAAAAAATCTTTCTGACACATGGGTCATCAGACATGTATGCACAACGGTGCAAAGTGCTGCAAAACTCAAGCAATTACCTTGTTAACCTCCAATTTATTTCTGAAAAAAGGGTATTAAAAGAAGTGGAGGAGCTGGATCAAGTAAGAAGCCCAACACTTACTATTTCCATAGGGAGTGGGAGGAGGATATATTTTCATTTTATTGTCATTTTCAAAATACGTTTGCCATATCTGCCAGTCTACCGTGGTAGCCTACCGAATAAGGGAAATGTGGAGTGTCATTTTCAGCCTGTGCATAAAAACTATGACGATTATTTAGAAGTGCGCTTGAGGCTAGCTATCAGTAGCTACTGTCTGAGTTCTCCGGTTTCATCCCAAAGTCCAAAAACCTGCAGGTTAATTGGAAAAATTGGGAAAACGGCCCCGAACGAGCGAATGAATGATATCTGTCGATACATGTGGCCCTGCGATTGACTGGCGACCAGCATCCCTCGCCACCCTGAGCGCAGCGTAAGCGGCAGAAGATGGACGGATGAAGAAATCTCAATATATTTATGAATAAATATATGTTTTGCCTTTTTATTGTAGGTAGATCATTTCGACTTGGTCATTTTAGAAGTAGCTCGCATGCTGAAAAAGTGTGTGCACCCCTGCGTTATGGCAACCACGGTCGGGCTCAGGTGGAGGCCCGGATGAGCCGAACCGACTGCTCGCATCCACTTGGCCCTTCGCTCAAAACAACTCCTTTTTAAGCCAGTTTTTTTTTTTTTTTTTGTCGAGCGGGTCGAGGGAGTTTGACTTCAAAATCAAGCGGGAAATCTGGTTAATTATGAAAATCATCGACCGAGTTAGCCGGCCGACCGCTCGCGTGGCAATCAAGCCACGGAGGGAGGTGAGAACGGGGACACGAACCACCTGCGGTCGCTCCTCGGGCTGCGAATTATGAAAATCATGAAAAACTTGTATATCATTCATTTTGAATTATCCGCATGCAATCCTACATTTCTCCTTAGGTGCTTTTTTTTTTTTCCACCCGTCCGGAGAACGCGGGGTTCGAAGCTCGCAATGCGTTCTGGGCTGGAACACCAATACGGTTGCCGGTGTGTTCAATCATACGCGTCCCACATGCTCGCGGCCTGTTGGCAATTACGGAATGACCGACTGCAGAAACTTGTCAAAACAGAAAGAAACAATCAGCCGATCAGCCTCCAACCCGCAGATGCCAGCGTTGTGGAATCTGAATTCAGCAGATGTTTAAAAGTCTTGGTTTGGATGTAAATTGGTCAAACCGGAATGCATTTGTCTCTGTATAATCTTTTAATCATTACATAACTGCCTGCAAAGGACGTCCGACGAAACTTGATAAAGCTGTTTGTTTACATTCTATGTTCTCCAGTCAAGGTTGACTGGAGAAAAAAAATAGTCAAATATATGGACTTTCTGGAGTTAATGAAGTTTGGTAAATACCAAGCATGCCCCCCTGGCTCTGAAGCTACTTTTTTTTTTTTTTTGTCTGTTAGCTTTTCGTTCTAAGCACCACTTATATATATTTTTGTTTCCGAAATAATTTCAGAAGACGACGTCAGTCGGGTAGAAGATCCCTCGGCAACTTTGTCACGGTTTTCCGTGGCGCGAGCCGCAAAAAAATCAGATAAATGCCCAAGGGGGAGCTGCCAAGTTTATTGTGAGGAACATACAGGCCCGAAACCACAGCTGAGCTTGGTTGGTTTTTGCGCCTTTAGTCACAGCATAGCATTAGCATAAATCACCAGCCGCTCGAGAGCCTCCGAGTTCACTAATTGTGAGCTGGCTGACTCTGAGGAGAGTCGCAGAAAATTAAAAGTCGATCATTTTCCGCAGACGAGAGAGGAAACGGTTCCCGGCGTTTCCACCGAACGGGAAGCAGCGGCTAATACCGGCCGGCGGCTTTGACAAAGGGTTCGCTGATGAGCCCCGAACGTTCCCGTCTGGGGCGACTGGAGTCCATCTTATCTAATCTTGTCTCGTCCTGTCTGTTCTTATCTTATCTGGACTTAATCTCCACGGTCAGAAGCTAAAGTGGAAAGACATTACAAATTACTGAAGAATTGCAGTCATCGTGTTTCCTACATAAATAACCTGAAATGACTGATGTACAAAAAAAGTATTATCCCCGCATTTTCACCCCTCGGATAAACACCCGCGCAGCTCATGTGATGTCATGTCTTAATCCCGATATTTTGGTTGGCCGTACCAAGAATTGAGTGACTATAAATTGGAATTAACATGGGAGCATCGATGTGGGTTACCATAGCAACTATAGCAAAACTCAAACTGGATTACACTTTTGATGAAACAAAAAAAAAAAAAACTACCATTGAATCCTTCTGGTGAAGTCCGTCTGGAAGCCAGCGGTGCAGAAGATGAAAAAATACATGCGTAATTAAAGATAGGAGACAGAACTACACACACACACACACACACACACACACACACACACACACGGAGCCACAGCTGGAACTTGGCTTTGCACCAACGCAGCTTGGCAAAAAACGTTTTCGGCAACGCCAGGAACTAATTCCGGCCACCGCACGGTGCCAGTTGGCCTAATAATAGTCTGGCTCGAGAGTCGCTTTAAGTTGTGAGGTAATATGATGGATGTGAGACGTCCAAGTCGGAGGCTCCAGTTTGTTTTGCGGGGCCCAATTAATAGAAGGAAACTGCACAACAGAGCAGGAGGACAATAGATCACTTTCTTTCCTGGACGGAAAACATCTATATTTTACCGTCTCGGCACAGAGTCGGCGAGCGCGCGGACGACGCGGCTCGACGACGCGCCATTTTACAACATTAGCGTGACATCCATCCAAAATAACCATCCATACTTTGACTCCCCCGGTGAACAATCGCAGTGATTCACCACTTTGGTCTTAAGTGGAATTGAGATTTCGGATTGATCGGCCTGGAAGGGAAAATTGGCAATAGCTCGGTTTCCGAACGATCCCGCTGATTACCGGCGTAATTAGCAAACCTGTTTCGAAATGTAATCGTTGCACATTTAAGCACGGATCATTTCGCGGCGGGGAAAAAAAAACGGCGAAATCGGATCGCCGCTTACCATTTCTCTCCCCCCGCCGCCACATGCTGCTGGACGGTGTATCCGAACTGGGCTTGTTTCGGACCTTTGATGATCCTGTGCTTTTTGGTGTCGATATTGAAACACTCATGGAAACCTGAAAATAACGAGAGAAGAAAAAGTCAGTAAACCCGCTCGGCGTTTTTTTTTGCGTGGCTCGTCCGAAGCCGAACAGCTGCGGAACCCCCCCCGAGAAAAATCGAATGCGATACCATTTATTAATCAGAAATGCCGAAAAGCTCAGCTGCGTCCGACGTTAAATCAGTCAAATCTAAAAGTGGAGATTAGTTTTGACGGGACAATCAGCGTAACCAATACTTTCTACATTCTAACACCTAAGTGGCATGATTAGCGAGATCCGAATCTCAAAGCAAAGATCTTAAGTCCCGGTAATCAACACTCGCTCGTCAAAAAGGAGCTCGAAAATGTCACTCCGGTTGAGGAAAGTTGACATTCCCCCCCCCCCCCAAAAAAAAACGGGCTGAAAGGGACTTGTCGGTAAAAGCTTCGTTCGTTTGATTTACGACGAAAAGCGACCCGACTCGTGTAAGGGGCTGGAAAAGATGTCACCAGACGTGATTTATTTTTTAATTTTTTTCGTTTTGTTTTTTTTTGTCAGCGGCGCTCTTAACCGCCCGTCATATCCTCTGACATCCAAACCCGCCGGGAGGAAAATGGCAGAAAAAAAAAAAAAAAAAAAGGGGTCCGCGAGTGGCTGTTGTTAATTAAAATACCGAGCGCCGAGGGTATTTTCGCACATCACCAAGTCGCCCAATATGGCTTTCAAATGTCGAGTGCGGCGCTCGCCATTTAAATTTCCATCGGAGGGGCGGCGAGTTGTGCGAAGACACGGTGGTGATGAGATTTCCTTTTGGCAGTGGAGAAGGGGAAAAAAAAACATAATTGCCCACCACTCAGACTTCCTCTCCATCCATCTCTCTCTCTCTCTTTCTCTCTGCTTATCCATCTCCGGGCTTTTCATAACTCCCGATCGCCGCCGTTTCACTCGAGGTTCGGATCAAACGCCGCTTCGACTCATACCTCTGTAAAACCCTCCAAATGCCAAATAAGACGGCATGAGAAAGTACAAATTAGGGAAAGTAAAGCGCGGGTTTATACTTTGGCGAAACACGTGATGCTATTTCGGAGGTCGCTGCTTACAAACAGTAACCTTTCTCACAATATCAGTCAGACGGTTGAGGTTTAAGCTCTCAGCTTTCCGCAGACTTTCCCTATTTTTTTCCCGTCTCTGCAGGTTTTGGTCCAAAAAAAAAAAAAAAAAAAAAGAAAGAAAAACGGGGCTTATTCAATCACGGAGCCTCACGCTACACATCCCCCCCCCCCACCCGCCCGTCGTGGCTTTTTACATCCCCATCTGTGAGGCTCCGGGGTCACGTTAGGTCAAGTGAGTCCTTTTTTTCCCTGCCAGGGGAGATTCTGCTGAATGTAAACAAGGCGTAGGAAGGGACAAGGAGTAAAACTCAAATCCAGTCAAAGCAGAAAAAAAAAACGTACAAGCTAACGGCAATCATGAGTCACGCCACCGCTTTGATTCTCATAACAGTTAAACTTTAAATCACAGTATAATTTTTTGACACTCTATACCAGGGGTGGGCAAACTACGGCCCGCGGGCCACATCCGGCCCGTCGCTCTATCTAATCCGGCCCGCCAAAGATTGGTACAGAATTCATATTCGATGTGAATGATCGAATGATTGGATCAATGAATGTGGGAGCTCAAACAGGCGATTATTTCATTTATGAAGCTACTTGAGAGTTTTCTTGAGCTGAATGACACAGATAGGCTTTGTGTTTTAGCCTTTACTGTGGACATACTGATACAGATGAATGATGTGAAGCTACAAGGGAAAAACTGGTTTGTGCATGAAATGCGAGCGAACGTCAGAGCCTTCAAATACAAGCTGGTTTTATTTTCAAAGCAAAGGTCAGACAAGTCTGATATGTACTGTTAACAAATGCATTTTTTTTTACATGTATCGTATCTTGTGCTGACCCGGCCCGTCTCTCAAATTCTATAAGTCAATGCGGCCCCTGAGCTAAAACGTTTGCCCATCTCTGCTCTACACGGTCACTTACAGAGGAGGTACAGTGAACATTTGGGTGGAAGGTTGCTGAGGTTGGAGCAGCCAAAGAGCAGATTTACAGACGGGCCGAAAGAGGACATGAAGTTAGTCGGCGTGAGAGAAGTGGATGCAGAAAATGGGGTTAGACAGAGGAAGATGATTCACCCTGAGGGGAGCAGCCCAGGGGAAAAGAAGAGGCTCTAAGCGTAATCAGTTCCTTAGACTGATTACTCCAATTTTTAAGCTACTGCCTAAAGAGTAGCTCTCTCACTGACTGATGGCAGCGAAGCGCGTCGGCTTCATAACAATCACAACTAAGAAACTCATTCCAGCCCCTCCACGTAGGTGATTTGGCTCTTTATACCGCCCAACCGATACCGGAGATGTAACCGAAACCGGGTTTAATTGTTTAATAATCTCCATCCGCCATTGCTGGTATTCGATATCAAACGGTTGGCACGGTCACACAACCCGCATTTAGCACATACCCATATTGGCGTCTACCTTGTAAGCACTGTCGATCAAACTGACTAAATCCTTGAAATAATACATTTTCTCTAAATTGTCTGATACCAGATTGACAGCTTCACCCTGTGACCGGCGCAAAGGCAGTTAGCATTCATTTGAACATCCGACTTTAACAACAGGGAGTCACGTGTTGCCTCAATGTTGATGTCATAAGGTTGATGCCTTAGTGTTGATCCTTTAATGTTCAGCATATACCTGAAGGGACTGACTGTAACTCCAAGTCACCACCAACTACTAGCTACCATACTCGTTCTGGCCGTGAAGTCAAACCTAGAGTCATTTTAGACCTCTAGCCTTTGTCTATGTTTACCCTATATTTTCAGTCTATTTGGATAATTGTTTAATGTTGCATACAGGCCACTTTTACTATACTCTATTTTGTTCCGCCGTAAGCTTTACCACAGAGACTTAGTACTTCCTTTAAAAGAAGGGGGATGTAATATTCCGTAGGAATATATTGTTGCCTTAATGTTGATGTCATAAGGTTGATGCCTGAGTGTCGATCCTTTAATGTTGAGCCTTTAATGTTAATGATACGTATACTATATAAGCGGTATCCTCCAACCGATATTGGGGCTTCTTCTTCTTATTCTCCCTCTGGAATATGCTCTGCAATTAAAGCCGTCCCACGGATCGTTCTTGTACACACGGTACATTTCTCAAACCGAGAAACATTACAGGCGTCACCGGACCTTCGGATCCGTCCAAGGAACCGAACATTTCCGGTTCGATCCCCGGCTCCTCCTCGCCAGTCGAAGTGCCGCTGAGCGAGACACCGAACCCCCCAAACTGCTCCCCTGGCGCCGCTCATGAGCTTCCTCCCGCTCATGATGGGTTCAAATGTGATGTTTTGCTGCATGTATAACTGAATGAGACAATAAAAGTATTTCGTCACGTAAAGCTACCGCCGCGGCAACCCCGTACTTTCTCGCCATGAACCTCGGTGATGAAGATGATCCTCGCCTAAGCCGAGCTTCCTTTCGTAAACAAGAAAAGTGAGCTCTTAAATCTGACATGGTCTGGTCAAGTGCTGTTCAGTGCTGCTGTTGGAGGAGGGGGAGGGTTTATGAGGATTACCACTTTACACCAGGGGATAAACATGTTGCCTCAACTCGAAAAAATGATTAGCACCGGTATCTGCATATAAATCGGGTAAATTATCATCAATTACAGAAAGACGACGCTCCGTTGCGGGTGTAAGCTACGGTGGATGTAGAAATATTCCCTAAACTTGACTCGGTTTTCACTACACCAAGATTTGTTTGGGTGTGGAGACGTTTGCATTCCAACGGAGAAAGTTTATTTTCTGAACAGCTGTATTACTTAAAGGAGAAAAAAAAAAAAAAAGAATAGAATTTGAAGTTATCTGCATTCCCAAGATGTTGCCCATTGAAGGAGACTAATCTAACGCTAAGTGTTCTAAACACAAGACCAAATATTTACTTCCAGGGTTCCTCGGTTTCTGGGGCTGCACGCGGTCAAAAAACCCTGATCAATCCTTGGCATCCAGAGATAATATGTACTTTGTGTTTATCAGCCACATACGAAGTACATTACACTTCATTACCGCAAACACGCACCATTTGGTCTGTTTCAGTATCAGGATATAAGGGGGGGATCACTGTCACGCAGGCTTCTCACGTAAATATTGAAACACTGCTCATTTCCTGCATCATAAACGGTTTACATGTTCAGCTGCTTTTTGATGTAGACCCCAAACAGCCTTGCTAAGTTGTTGTTTTTTTTTTTTGTTGATCTAGCAACATTGAAGCATTGACCCCCAAAATTAGATTTGGCACAGAAATGTGAGCGAAAAATGTTCGGCACAGCGTGAATCATGTTTCAAATGTAGGTCAGTGGTTTGTAACGTCAAATCTCTTTGATGGACTTGTTTCCTCACTGGTCGACTGCGGCGCTTTCGCTAACGGACTCCGGTCTGCGCTGAATTCTAGTGTCGAAACAGTCGGAGAAACCGGTGAAAGTGAAGACCGGGGGGGGGGGGGGGGGGGGGACAGGAAAAAAGTGTCAGGGAAAAAGCATGAGAATGGAGGTGATCCAGTTTCCATCTTGCTGCTACTAAAATGGCAGAGCAATTTTATATTCCTAGTAATATCAGCAGCTTCTAATGCAAGGTCAGGGTCTTGCTGGGTTTCCTGTATACCGGCCTCTTTGCCCAGATAAACAAACCTCAAGCCGGTGGCTGCTGGTGCGACCCGCATTAGTCCACTGCTGCCTTTGGCCCGGCACCAAGCTGCAGGAGCTCCACCGCAGCCTCACTGACATCGAGCAGCCGTTTTACGTCGCGCGATCCGCCGACTTTCTGGACCGCGGATACTTCACGATAGACTGCGCCGTAAAACGGTTCACGGTAAATCAAATGGACGGCCGCGTGTTTATTTCGGTTGTCGTACGCCGTGCGGCGATGTATGCGCGGGACTACATCTGGAGCCGGTAGCCCCGAACTCCCGACGATGTGTGGAGACTCTCCGTGTAAAATAAATCTGGAAAAGCAACAGGGTGCGCTGTTTTTCCATTGATCCTTCTATTTAAAGGGTTTTCTCTGTAAAGATTCCCAACGGTGGACAAACGGCGTATTCTTTCAAAACCCTTTTGGCACCTTGAAACTCCATCGCCCCATGCCAGTGAAAATACTGTGAAAGAACGGAGAACCTAGAACCAGATGTTCCTAATACACAAAAGTTAATTGGGTAATGCTTAACAAGCTGTTAACCCTTTAAACCATCAAAATGCTCAAGGTTTTCAAACAAGGTCTCCGCGAGGAACGGCCGTTAACGTGTTATCTGGACGGTGACTATAAATTCATTGAAAACACGGCACTAAAACGTGAGATTTGCGAAGTACCGACACACAAATCGCTCTCAGCCATAGACGCATAGAAGTCCCACACGGACTGTAAAAAATTTTTGTTGGCCGGTTGACCGCAACAGCGGCCTTCATCGCTGCCTCCCGATGGGAGCGGAGATGACGCGTGGGTGGGGGGGTGAAGCATGGGAAACACAAGAGACGTCCCGGCGAGGCTAGCAGCTTCCCATTAGCAAACTGGCTAACCATCCTACTCACCGCAGACAACCAAACCACACGGACCACTTGTCCAGTGAGGTCTAGCCTGGTGGGAGATGACAACGGCAACACGGCTTCGAGCAAACCCCCACACACACACACACACACACACAGCCATCCCCGATTTTGGTAGTCCGCTTACCGTTCTTCAGGGATGCTGGAGACCAAGGGACGGAAGTTTCAACAACAGGCACAATGCTATCCGACAGATGCTAAATGACTGATGGGGTCAGATGGTACGAATACAGCTAAATATTGCTTAAAAAAAAAAAAAAAAAACAGCATGTATATCATGGAGATGGTGGGGGTTTTGCTGTTTTTGCTTTGTTTTTCCAAAAAAATATAGTGAGTCCAGCTGCAAAGCAGCCGATTCCGCTCATTCGGCGTCTTTGGCTTCTGTCGCTCGACAGCTTTGTAAAATTGCGGATTCGACGAACGCAGAGATCGATCAACCGTTCATTGGTCCATCGATCAGCGTGTAAGTTAACAAGTGTGTGTCACTACAAATGCTGCTACTATGTGACAAAAAGCAATTGGACGTCTGCTCCGCAGATCTTGCTGCCAGACTTTTATTAATTCCTTGTTGGGAGATGAATTGCCAAAAAGGGTGATTTGAAACAACAACTTCCCAGACTTTTTGGCAGAGAAATTTAATCCGGGTCCAAGATGGAATTTTCAAACTCAATAAACTGCTTATTGTGATTGGAGAAATGAACTTATTTCACCAAGTAACCCTCATATATAAGAAATTATGTGCCGCAATCCTAGCAGCCAGTTAGCTTAGCTTAAGCCAAGCAAGTTGGATGTTGTTTAAATTTTCTAAAGAAAACATAGTTGATGAAATGGGAACGGTGACAAAAAAATAGCGATAGTAGAAAATAGGAAAAATATCTACTTCCACTGTGAGCTGATGCAGATGTTCCCGCCGACATGGTTATTCTGTTATCTAATGGGGTCATTAGCAAAAATCCCAGGAATCCAAAAATGGGACTGAATCGCAGCCTCTTCCCTACACATGCGTGATAAACATCTTATAAAAGACCCGTTATCACGTCTTCGTCTACAGACTCCAGCTACAAGCTCTCTCTCTCTAGACGTGGCGTAATTAGAATACTTGGTTCCAGCGAATTCCCTGTGTTAAAGTAAATATTGAGAAAAAACATTTCCGCTCTTTAGTTTGAACCACCAATTTCGTGAAAGCGAAAACAACTTAAACCCTGGTGTTTGGGTGACACGGGCAAAAAAAAAAATTAAAATGCAGACATGGACTGAGTGATCAATAAATGTATTTAAAAAAGAAAAAAAAAAAAAACAATTTTCACAAGCAGGTGTATTGCTACATCCCTGCTAACGGGAGGATAAATGGCGGGCTGCAAGAACAAACAAATAAGAGTCTCAGAAAAAAAAGCGATAAAGACGTGTGCTGTTGCTTTTTTTTTTTTTTTTTTGTTGTTTTCACCTGAATTCACATTTAGCGCCGTGATGGCTAACGCGGATAGCATCGCTCTCCCTATGTGCCCCCTATAGGCGGCACGCAGCATGGCAAAATCTGACCCGGCTAATCGCTGTTTGTTAAAATTTACCTGAATTCGTCCCCATGTCACTGTAACATATGTAAATCATTAAAACCCGCGCTCATAAAAACGCAAGAAAATATCTCAATCCCCCACGTGTAGTTTTAGCTAAAGCCTCTGGGGGGAGGATTTAATGATTCCCCTACTAGCACTCGGGGAATCGCTGGGTATATAATGCTTCTTTGTCACAAAAAAAAAAAAAGTAAAAAAAAAAAAAGAGCCGATAAAATACTATATTGACGCACAGCCAAGGAGGAATCATATACAATATTTTACGAAGGGAGGGGAAACACAGTGGATGTAAACCATATGAGTACACAGTGGTAAACGTATGTCAAAGTTGAGATGTCATCTGCGGCACGGTGGTGGAGCACTTCTGTTTTTCACGTATATTTAACAGGGGCAGCGAGTTTTATTAGTTTGGGCTTGTAAACTCATTTATGCGATCCATATCGAAGAAGTATTTTTTTTCAGACGCCTGATATTCACACTGGTCTCTCTCTCTCTCTCTCTGTCTCACTGCTATAGTGATTTCACTGGTAATTGACCACAGTTCTGGCTGCGACCCCAAACCTCTCCGCTCACTGGAAACTCCGCCGCGCAAAGATAACATCAACTTTCTTTTCAGCGGCTGCGTCTGTTACCAATGAGACGCGGAGCACGTCCGTGGACCCGAGGCAGAAACGCATTCGGGAGGGGGGGGGGGGGGGGGGGGACGCCACTTCTCCGCTTTCTCGCCGTGGTAGCGGGGGAGGTCAAGATGTCAGGCTGTGATTCTATTCAGAGGCGTTCATTCATTATTTGCAGACGCCGCAAACAGATTTCCATATTTTTTTTTCCCCCTCATCAACGACGCGGAGTTCGTTGAAGGTATTTTTTGTGAAGAAAAGCGGCGCAGCTATTTCGGTCAAGCTCCCGCTCATGCAGACGTCTCAAAGTTTCCAGTTGTTGTTGGAGTCACAAACTAGCATTTAGAGCAGAAAGCGGAGGATCCGGTGAAAACGCGAGCAAAAACAAGCCGGGGGATGCAAACACGCACGAGCTGATACACTTTGGAAGCCGCCCACACATCATCTCCCACTCACCTAACTGCTGGCCACAGATCCAGAGCAGGAGGAAGCAGTAGTACTCCATATGTTTGCCGGTGCAAGCATGCATGTGCGTGGATGTGGTGGGCTGAGGTTTCGGAGACCCGGTGGAGAGCAGAGTTAAAGATCCCACTCTGATTGACTCCAACTTTTAGTTAAAGCACTGCCTATATCTCGGGGAAGTAGGAGGGGACTGCGGCCGGGGAGAAGAGGAGGACCACATTGACAGGCAGGCAGGAATGCAAAGTTTTCCTCCGACGACCAGCTGTTTGAGCGACTGAATGATTTTCACATGTACCATCTTTGGGAACGTAGACTGCGCTTCCACTCGGAGCGCGGCACGGTTCCATAATCTGTCTTTTTTTTTTGTCAGTTTAAAAAAAGAAAGAAAAAAAAAAAAAAAAACACGTTACATGTGGAACACACTGAAATGAAATTGGCTAATGGAAGGCATGTGGCGCGCTGGATCATGTGCGTAGGGAAAAAAAATAAAAAAAAACAATAAACAAACAAGCAAATAAAAAGGCAAGAAAGGAAGAATAGGATCTCCTGGGAAGGAGAAATCCAGATTTGAAAGGGCTCATAAATTAAAATCGGACATCATACCTGGATACAATTCCTTGGATCGCCACAATTGGAAGATACAAGTGAATGTAAAGGAAAATAAAGAGCC
This sequence comes from Fistularia commersonii, assembly GCF_037954325.1. Classification (NCBI taxonomy): domain Eukaryota; kingdom Metazoa; phylum Chordata; class Actinopteri; order Syngnathiformes; family Fistulariidae; genus Fistularia; species Fistularia commersonii. The sequence continues at coordinate 21,931,566 of NC_141286.1, forward strand.
AGACACCAAATCTTTTCTCATTACAGAACAAAAATGTCTTCTGTCAGCTTTGCACCACAAATGGTATCATCATGGTCCGACCACAAACTAACCAGTGTATTAGCAGTGGAACGCATATGTGGGGATGGGATGTTACCTCATAGCCTCGCCGTTGAACCGTCCACCCGCGACTACACGAAGCAGAATGGTCCCGCTGACGCAATCAAAAAAATGCTTTGCATACATTTGCTTTCCCAAAATCCATTTTTGGTCATCTGGTAGCTCCCTAGTTTAGGAGTTAACCACTGTATGCCACATTAATCGCCTTATTTTCTTTAAACAAGCCTTATTTTACCGTCGGCTTTTGGAACAGAAAACGAGTTCCTACCTTGGCAATGAGCTGATGTTTAAACGAAACACATCGACACGGAAGAAAAACCCATACCCGGCACTACCGGGTTTTTCTGACATCGTTTTTCTGACAGCCGCTAAGCTAAGCTCGCTACCTCTTGTGTGCTTCACCTTATTGACATGCTGCTTCTGTTTTTCCATCATCTCGTGCATTAAGACGACAAAGTAATTTTTTTTTTGGTTTGTTGTTGTTGAAGTCCATTAAATGTCGATATGTTTGGTGGGTTTGCTGTGGACATTATTCACCGATGAGATACATAACCGTTGCTCGGCCCCCACTAATGATAGGTTTAAGGATTTATCCATTTACGGCTATTGATGACGATGTGTGATTGCGGCCGTTGAGCGGACGTCACGTCGGTTACCGTTAACCCGAAAGCTAAATAACGGGCTGCCGGAGAAGAGGCAGGTAATGAAGTGACTTATTTTCCGCGTTATTTGCTGCCGTGGACAGAAATTCTCATGTTTTGGTCGTTGTCTAAGTCACAAGGATAAAATATTGCGCTGTCGCGAGGAACTGACCCTGCTGCCTTCCATAAATTCAGGCTCTGATAACCAGGAGCTGCGTGCCTGTAAATCCTCCCGGCTAACTGTCTATTTCCTCTTCACTTGGCCACTTCTCCTTTTCAACACTGAGCCACCGCACTTCACGCAAATCAAGTCAAGTGTTTGCGCTCGGGTGACTGATGGCGACTCCCGCTTAAAAAAAAAAAAAAAAATATCGTGATTCGTCACTTCTTCCCCCGAAGAGTCTTGTTCCCGTCTTTCTTCATTCGGGCCAGTCGTCGCTACTGGTCGTCGTCTCCTGCGCTGAACCACATGACGGCTCTGGCGTTAATCATCGGCCTTGAGACCTACCGAAAGGGCCGCGTAAAAAGCGAATTCCTTGCTAAAATACAAACATCCGACATTGGCGTTGGGCAAAAACCAAGACAGCGGGCTTTTCTCAAACGGCGGCGTTCGTTATTCGTCGGACTCCCGCAGACCAAAATGTTCCTAAACTGGAGGGGAAATCGAGAGGTTACGGGGTTTTGGCAACGCTCGTGATATAAAATCATCGGCAAACATGAAAAGTTTCATAACAAGGATTGTTTCGACCAGTATTGTGGACGCAAAGTCATCGCTTAAGAATCCCCCCGCTGTCAGATCGCAAGAGAAATGACGGATCCAAGAGCAACCTACAATTAAGATTAAAGTCTAGCGCTCTGAATGAAGGCAGAGAGCCAGGGAAGTTTAAGCAGCGGGTCTCTATCTGTCAGAGACTGAAGGGGGGGATTCGGGAGGGGGGGGGGCGTTGAGCAGTTCTCCCCAATGTTCTGCTGCTAACCAAAATTGCCACGTAGATGTTTAGCTCTCCGTCGGGAAGGGGGAGCAGAAGGCAACAGGAACTAAAAGGGAGGGTGAAATATTACATTTCAAAAAAATCCAACCCCCCCCCCCCTCCTTCGCCGCTCCAAATCATATAAGCCGTCCGAGTCCCGGCGGGGATGGCAGTGTGAAATGTATCCCGAACGGGAGTCGCTCCTCTTACTTCACCTTTCCGGAGCCTCTTCGACACCCTGGCGCAACTGCAAGCAATTACCGCAATCACCCCTGGATTATCTCTTTGCCTTGCGATATATGTCCTCCTGGGGTCCCGCGGGATCGGTCATAAAGAAGCAAATAGCTTCCCCCCCTTCCCGTTATGGGTTCAGGCTTGGTCCTCGGCTCGCCAGAGACCGGAGCCCGACCCCCCGCCGCTGCCCGTCGTAACGTTGTCGGCTCCGGGACCTCCGGGCTCGGGCCCCTGCGGGTTTCGCCCAATTGCTACTGAATCCCTGTTTCGGGGGGGGGGGGGGGATTATTAGCGGGGCGGACGAAGAGTTTGAGAGGTAGGGAGTCGCCGAAAAGCCGATATGGGATCCCCGTTGCAGACGTGATCTCGAAAGGTCATTTTGGTGTTCCTCCTCTGCCACCCCGAGGAACATTCTTGTGATGTTTTCCACAAGCGTCTGAACAATGGTGGAGTTAAATCTAGTTTTATGAGTTAAGTTGGTCACAGTTAACAAGCGTTTTTTGTTTTTTTTTTTTGTACCGGAGTCTTTTCAAACCCAAAACCCAAGTCCTCGAAAAAGCCGGGCTTTCTGCCCGAAACGTCGGTTTGGGATATGAGAATGTATTACGTAGTCGGATTTCAACTAAGATCTACACACAGTCAGCGCAATATTTAGACAAGACAAATGTTTGTGATTTTCCATCTGCAACAGACGTTCGTAAAAATCGTCGAGACAGATTTAAAGGGTAGTCCCTCGCCTTTAAGTGTTGGACAGTAAATATCAAACAATGACGCGCATCAGTCCATTCGGACTGAACGCTCTCTCCAGCGCGGGGCCACATTAGCATAATGGTTGCTCTGAAAAAGCAACATATAACGGTAATAGTATAAATGTAACTAATAATAACCAAATATAATGTAAAATAAATATAACTACTCCTCGCTGTTAAATAACTCTGAATTTATTACTCATTCAAATCCAAAATGTTACATTTGCATAGAACATTTGTATTTGCATAGAATATGTAATATTTTGACGTTTAATTCTTTGCCAATTTGTTATTTTTCCAGGAAGGCTAACTTTGGCATATTTATCTCCGTGTTTGGTGCCAAAGTGCAAACGTAGATTATACTCCGTTAACCGACACAGCTTCGTAACACAAAAGACATACCGTTAATTTCTACTTGAAGGACAAACATGTATTCGCCTTGTCATCTTTCTTGAGACAGCCTTCCACCTGCGTCAACGTTTCTCTTCCTGGATCATTTGACTCAATTCCACTGGTTGAAAATCACATCGATGTAGATACACTGCAATCTAATGGCGGGATGCCGTCACTTTGCAGGTAACACGATCGGCATGAATGTGGGAAATGTAGTTTATGGTCAATGCACCTGTTTGCCTTACCGTATTTTCACTACCATAAGGCGCACCTGATTATAAGGCGCGGGTTTTATACACAATCCACGCCGACACTTCCCCCTTTAACGTTCTCATGGTGTCCTCTACTATGTCTGCCTTACAACAACAACACACACTCAACATAACGCAACACACGCCCGTTATATTTGTATTGTCCAGGACTACAGATGGAAATTAGCTATGAGCTACAATCTGGTACAAATATCTCTGCCTCTGTGTTTAATGTAATTGTACACTGTCCTAATAAACTTCTGAACAAACAAACAAGCAAACAAGTTTGCGTATTTAAAAATAGAGCGGGAGCTAAACTGAGTTTGGTATTCACATTTTTTTTTTACCGGTAATCGTCATCAATCAAACCCAACGAAGTCCTCATCCTCTGTTTCTGATTTAAAAAGCTGCGCTAAATCTCCATCCAACATGCCAGGTTCACTTTCTTCCCTGTCAGAGTCACTTTCCATGCCGCGCGACTCCTCGGAAATGATGCCGGCTTTTGCGAAAGCTCGAACAACAGTGCCGGCGGTCACGTTAGCCCGAGCATCTACAATCCATTCGCTGCCTTCCGCTCTTCGTGAAACTGTGGTCTCCAAGAAGACTTTTCGTACCCCGTTGTGCGTCTCGCTACCGTGCCGCTCCCCTTCTCCTCCACAGTGTGACTCACCGGGATGTCGAAAATGAGCGGCACCTCGTCCATGTTAGCGATGTGGCTGGGCTGGATGTGTTAGTTGGCGATGTTTTCGCGGTTGTTAAAACAACAATGTTCTGCATAACACACATACCTGTTATTTTATATACAATCAACGCCCACACTTTCCCCTATAACGTTCTCATGGTGTTCTCTACTACCTCCTCCTTACAACAACACACACAGGGCGCACTGCACTATAGGGCGCGCCGCACATTTTGAAGAAAATCGAAGACTTTTATGTGCGCCTTATAGTCGTGAAAATACGGTATTTTAATTTTAAGACATTTTATTCCAAGACAATCGGACCTTTTAAGATGTTCACGCGGGCCACATTAAAAGATGTAGCGGGCCACTACGAGTTTGACATGTATTCAAATGCTAGCTTTGCTACTTTAGATTTTAGCCTGATAGCTGCTGTAAGCTGATTTCACTTGACCTGATTTAACTCCGCAGGAAACAGTCGCGCCTCCGAGATCCGAGAACTGAAAATGTGCTCGGAGCCTCTCTTGTTCCAGAAAAAAGGTACGCTGGGCAGATGATAGAAAAGAAATAAAGAGTGAGAAAATAAATCGTGCTCATCTCTAGCAGTGGAGACTTCCCAACGTTCAGGATCACCCATCCAACGAGAATAAAAGGTCGGATAACTCACGCACGCTTTCTCAAAATCAAAAATGAATCCATCCTACGACCAAAACAAATGGAGACGTTACGGAGGATCTCATAAAAGCAGCTGTTGTCGCTCGGCGGGATGGAAACAACAAAGATGGCGGCGGTAATGGGGCGACGCAACCCCCTCCCCGGTCCCTTTAATGACCCCTCCGAGATCGGCACTGATTTCTCTTGTACTGATTTCAAACAACTTAAAACTCAGGGGGGAAACAATCACTTTGATTTAATCTGGATTACTCAGAGGTTTTTAAAAAAACAGCCTAAAGCTTCCGTAATGGATCATTTGTCACTAGTGGGCCAGAAAAGCAGCAAATAAATCTTTCAAACGCAAAGCAACTGCATCACCAATCTTTTTTACAACCAATTACGTCAACAGCAAATCATGTCCAGCAAAGTAAATGTAGTTATTAGGCAGATGGAGGAAATAGGCAAATCTACTTCTGGTGGATTTTGTTTATATAATGAGTGGCTGGATCACCGTGAAAGGTACAGTTGCAAATTGTTAAACATACAAATGTTTTATTGGGAAAATAGTTGGTCAAAGGTCCTGGGTTAATGGGACGCAGCAGACTTTTGATTCCTGTCAGAGCTCTTTCAGCCACAGGAGGTCTTTCCTACCTGAGGCTATCAGACTTTTTAATTCCTCTCCCTTCAGCCGCAGGGAATCTTAAAATCTTAAAACCTTTAAAAAAAAAAAAAAAAAAAGAAAAAAAATCTCACCCACTCACTGTAAATTGTAATAATTTATCTGTATATATTTTCATAGCTGTGCAATATTTCATAACAGCTACATGTACAATATTTTTTTCTTACTCTTGTGCACTCCTTATCTTTCACTTGTTACTTATGACACTTTATAGTTTATTTGTATTTCTTAGTCCCCCCCCTTTTTTTTTTCTACTATTATTTATTATTGTTATGTTTTTCTTGTAACACAGCAATTTCCTTCGAGATAAATAAAATTGTTCTTATACTTGTTCTTATAAAGTGTAAATCAAAAGCCATTGGGTTTAAAATTACTATACACGCAAAAGAAGTAAATAGAATAGAAGCTATTGAAGTGGGTTTTTTTTTTTTTTTTTTACTTTATCACTGATGCAATAAATTGTTTTCTTCTCTTGGTTGAGAAATGACGCGCTTAGACTGCACATGATGACTTGCTGGAAATGTTAAAGTGTAAAATCAGGAGAATCTGTGTCATATGCTTGGATTTAGGGTGTCTTTTTTTTATGCAACCGGCAGGCAGGAATGAAGGTGACAAGAAAGGGGAAAGGGTGGGGATCCCGGGGTCGTCACCTGCAAAGAGGTTCTTGTAACTCAGGCACGACAATTTCCTTCAGGATAAATAAAGTTGTTCTTATTATTGTAAAGTGCACAGCAGGCCTGTCAGAGGATATTCTGTCAAACCGAATTGGAAAAGCCACCGCCGTTTGACGCACAAATCCATTCATTCATTCATTGTCAATACCGCATATCCTGCAGTCGGAGCCGTCGAGGTGTTATTGGGCGAGCAGCGTGGTTCCCCCTGGACCGGGAGTCAGTCGATCACAGCGACACGTATAGAAATATACAACCGTTCACATGCAGACATTCACTCCCTCATGCACCTGCAAAATAGAGACAAACAACTATTCACCCTCTCATTCACGCATCATCTTGACCCAAAACCATTCACACATCATGTAGAAATACAGCCATCCACTCTTGCATTCCCGAATTCACTCACTCAGTAATTCACTCATCAGATACATATACAGTCATTTAGCAGACGCTTTTATCCAAAGCGACTTACAAAAATTGCAACTCAATAACCTAAGATCCAAAGTACCAGTCGTCATTCAGAAGTCACCACTCTACCAAAAAGCCATCTCAAAACCATATACATACTGTAATTTCTGGACGATAAGCCGCGACTTTTTTCACGTTAACAACGATGCGGCTAATATATGGACTTTTTTTGGGGTGGGGGGGGGCTAACGAGCTTCACGCCGCTAAAACATTTATCCTCGTCACATCAGACCGATGAAAAAAACGGGAAATTCTGAGTCCGTTCAACTCTGACACCGAAGAAGACGACTTTGACGGTTTTAGTGCGCGGGAGGAAGCCCGAGATAGCGATCGGCTAGCCGTTGCGGCTTAAATTGAGATGCGCTCAATAGTCCGGAAATTACGGTACATACATTAATTTCTTAGGGGGCTAAGTGCGATTAGCGGGGTAGTGCTTGGTGAAGAGGTATGTTTTCAGCCCACGGCAGAAGATGGGCAGCGACCCCGCTGTTCTGACCTTTTCCGGGAGTTGGTTCCACCACCGAGGAGACGAGACCGATGTTTTCAGGGTTGTCAAAACAACCATGTTCTGCATAACGCACATACCCGTTATTTTATATACAATTAAAGCCCACACTTCCCTCTTTAAAGTTCTCATGGTGTTCTCTACTACGCACATTTTGAAGAAAATCAAAGACTTTTATGTGCGCCTTATAGTCGTGAAAATACGGTATTAAAAATAGTATTATTATTGTTATAGAGAGAGAAAAGTAAACAAGGCAATCAGATAATTCTAGAGAATTCTGATTTCTTTTCTTCGGCGTTTGTTGTGCTGGACAAACGCGTGAGAAACTGACAAGCAAGATGGCAAAAAAAATATTTGTGTCTTTTCTGTGCCTGCCATTTGATCTATATTTGTTCTGCTTTTTGTCACTTGAAACAAACAGTTTAGTCAAAGACGCAATTCGAAGTCTGAAACGTCGAGCCGAAACATTATCTGGGGGGGGGAACGGGAAAAGGGGGCTGTTCAATTGCAGGTTGGAAATTCAGGATTAGCTTGTGGAGCTAGCTGGAAAATATAGGCGCTTGACAAACACGGCCATCCCTCATTTTGTCTCTGAACTACCAGAAGTCAAACAAATCCAGCGCCTCTGACGCGTTGAGCCCAATGATTCACAGATTTCGGAAATTTTTCTCGGGGTCGAATGCATGGATGGCGTTTATCTGAAGCAGATTTGAGGGTTTCCCCCCCCGGTCGCCTCCGCTCGGTTACAAAAAACCTCGGGGGCCGTCATCCAGCGGTTTCGACCGCCAGCATCCCGGGGGCTCGTTCGAAGAAGACGTTTCCATCCAGACGTCTATCCTCGGACTCACGGCGAGACGGCGCTTAAAATCCCTGACGAGTCGGGAACGTTCGCCGAACGTTCGGAAAGTAAACAAAATCCTATGTTAAAAAAAAAAAAAAAACGTGAGGAAAAATCCAAACGTTGCAAAGATGCTACGTTCTTTTGAATGTGGAAAGTTGGTAAATGTCCTACACCTGTAATAAAAAAAGAAAATTGAACTATACCATCTGTATACCAATAATGCTATATATCATGTATACCACAAGTGTTATATTTAAACACTTATTAATCACACCAATATCAGTCTGTATGTGTGTGTGTGTGTGCGTGTGAAATTTCCCTCCGTTTGCAGGTGTTAGTGGACTTTCAATCTGGAGGAGGATCGAGGGATGGAGGATAAACTTTCAGATGTATCAGAACTCCGTCTCAGAAAAAAAAAAAAAAAAAAAGATTTTGTTGCAAAGAGGAATAGTTATTAGAAATTTAAAACCCTATTTTTAGGATTATGATATCTATTACAGCTGTATTAAGATGCTGGACAGTGAGTGTGTGTGTGTGTGTGTGTGTGTGTGCATGCAGTTTCCACTCCCTCTCGGCATTCTTGGTGAGGAAAAAAATAGAACGAAAGACTCGTCGCCAATCGCTCAAGGCTTGTCTGCAAAGCAGAAAAGAAATGTTCTAATGCCTCACATGATGACTGACAGTCGGGGTAAACCCCCCCCTAAACCCCCAGAGGCAGACACGGATTAAATCTGGACAGATTAAGGGATCCCGCGTGTTCAAATTGGCAAAGCACCCCCCTGCACCGAAAGCGCCCTCCCGTTCAAAGATGCCGAAGGCGGTCCGGGCGGTAGAACGCCATGATTTGACGTATCTGGCGAGTTATTTCCAAGTCTGAGGAGTTATATTTAAAAGAAATAACAAGTGCACATCCACTGCAGAAGTTAAATTTATCCTGTGCATATTCCGAGCCAGGAGCTGTCATTGCGAAATTTCCCTATGCTTGCACGATGACAATTAAAACTCTTGATTACTGATGAAGTGCGTGTGGGCGAAGAGGGGGTTTGACCGCCATTTTGCTCCGGCGGCCGTCAAGCGCCGACAGGTGTCGAGATCAACAAGCGCACAGACGCATCATCGGTACAAGCCTGTAATATTCTGTTGGAATACGTCTACAATATCTACATTATTTGGATACGTGTTCTCCACTACGATTGGTCAAATGTCATGTGATGCTTTAAGCACACTATGTAAACTGTTATTAAGCTGTATCAACTGCACACACACGCTCAAACTGTCATACTGACCGGTATTGTACACACACATTTCTCAAACCGAGAAACATAACACGGTGTCAGAGGAAAAGGAAACGGATATGTCCTTCGCCCCACATAGACTGGGATGCCACAAACTTGCCCGAGGCGCGGCGGAAGTTTAAGCTCCACATCGAACTCGTGTCGTCTTGACCGTTTAAGAAAAAATAAAAGATGCAGCTATCTACTCCTTTGGGTCGGAGAAAAAGAAGTAGATATTTACATGGGCACTGACGGATGGTGAACGTAAGGCATTACGAGCTTACTAAGACCATTACGAAGAGTATGTTATGCTAAAGACAAACATTATTTTTGCACGCTATAAATTCCACGAAAAAAATGCAGGGACAGAGCGAGACGTTTGAACAGTTTCTAAAGGATCTCAAACTGCTAGCAAAGAATTGTAGCTACGCTAACAGCGACGAAACGATAAAGGACCGTGACTAAGAGAAAATCTGCTCGGTGTCGGATCTGATTTGACATTAGACAAAGAAATGGACGTAGCGCGTTCTCATGAAGTAGCACAGAGCCAAATGAAGACGGCAACCTGCAATCCTCCGACACCTTGGTGATAAACGATGGCGCCGCATTGTTTGGGTTGATCGCCCTTGAAAAACAGTGAATGGTCTGAATTTATAATCGGCGACGCGCAGTGATGCCAGTTAATGAAGGGGGAATGGACCCAGCAGACCCGCCCATTCGCTCTGATGACGAACAAAGACCGCCATTGCCCGCGTAATAACCTGGAAAAGATTTACGTTCACGACCGGAGGGACGCCAAAGTATATACAGTGATCCCTCGCTATAACGCGGTTTACTTTTCACGGTTTCGCTACTTCACGGATTAGCATCGTGCATTGTGTTCTGCGTTCTGATTGGCTAAAAAGGCACTCCGCTTCTTCTCTACCTGTGCGTCAATAACGTTGCCGTTTAATATGTGCACGTACGTAAAACAGCTTGCCAAATTTACATTACGTACGTGCAAATGCTCTTGCAATTTCGAGTTTCTCTAAAACCCATAATGTTGACAAAACACTCTGGACCAACAAAAGCACCTTGCAGGGCCCAAAAGGCAGCGGAAGATGCTATCTATCGCAGATAAAGTTAAACTTCTGGACGTGCTAAGGGAAGGTAAAAGCTATGCGGCTGTAAGTCGGCATTACGGAATGAATGAATCTTCCGTTCGTTCCATAAAAAAGGAAGAAAAAAACATAAGGACGACAGCAGCAATAAGTTTTAATAAGGATGCAAAAAGGGTTACAGTACGGAAGTTATTTGTTGAAAAAAACGTTTCTATAGTACAGTACTTTTATTTGTGAAACAAATGATTGAGCCTGTAAAATGGTTTGTTCTTTCTCTTCAATGTATAATAGAGTATTTAATTGTATAATAATTGTAAAAAAAAAAATAAAGGTTTCTACTTCACGGATTTTGCCTATCACGGGTTCTTTTTGGAACGTAACCCCCGCGAAAAACAAGGTTATACTGTACCCCGTTTGAGCGACCAGCTTAGATGAATTGCGGGCAGACTTTGTTCCTTTCGAACTTGGGTAAGACCGGCTAATAACCGCAAGTACAGCGGCGGGAGAGCGTTTACAAAAAAAGAAGAAAAAACATCTGCGAGTTCCCAGATGCCCCAAAAGAGCTGCAGTCGAACAGCCTCGTCCGGAGTCGCGTTTGACCCCGGCTGCCTTCATCGCACCGGGAAACCAGATAGATCTGCCTCATAACGTGCAGATGAGCCACTTGTATTTACATGATTACTCAGGAGATAATAGTCAACGTTTTTGGCTCAACTCCTTGTTTATCCAGGAAAGTAAACAAACCGGCCTTAAAAAAGGACCTGACTCAGCATCTTGCAGATTTGCAGACTTTTCCCAGAGACGCCATCTTTTACCACTGGATCCACCGCCGGGTCCTCGATCCATTCGGGATTTTATGTTTTTTAACTATTACTTGATATGCGAATGTATCATGTTTTGTAGCTCTCAGTTATGAATTAGTAAAAAAGAAACAGACTTTGTAATCAGTAGTGCTGTAAGTATATGTTTAAAGAGCCACATTCAGTAAATCAGAGAGGTAAACGTTTCTGTCTGACTCTTAGTGAGTCATTCTATCTTTTCCAGATCTCGCACAGTTTCTGCAGCCAGTAGCAATAGTGGGAAAACGACTAATGTGGAAACTAAAAGCCACACGCCTCAAGATGAACGACGAAGGAACGCGGCGAAGCTCAAACATCGCACTTCTCGGCAAATCGGTGCCTCTTGCCAGCCGGCTTAAGCAGAAATCCATACCGCCCGAGTGAGAACAATTTCTACGGGTAAGGAGACATGGGCGAGGATGTTTCTCTCGGCCCGCTTTTTGACGGAGGGCTTGTCTGGTCGTTGGGTCGATTGATCCACAAGTTAAAATCATCCTTTAATACACAGGTGTCAAACTCTGGTCCGCGGGCCACATTTTGCCCGCAGTGTCTTTATATTTGTCCCGCGAAGACATACCAAGTGACTATTAGAGCTGGCCTGCTAGAATTATAGCCGCTTTTGTTAGTGTTTTGGCGCAAAAATCACAAGAGGACCCATAAACACCATCTCCTCTATCGACAGTAGTCATAGCGACCGAATGCTAATACTGATACTCCGAAAAATGGCGAAAAGAAAGGCAGAAAACAGGAGCTTTCTGGACAGGTGGGGAGGCAGAATATCTGTTTACAAATGTAAAAGACAGACCTGCTCGTCTTGCATGTGGAGCCAATGTTACTATAACCGACATTAGACGAATAAAAGGACCTGGATGTGACTCAAAAGCCCCTGAAAGTACAAGAAATGAAAAGATCTTTGGTTTCACAAGAGATTATGTAAAACAAAAATGAAAAAAAAAACTACATCACAAAGTGAGGCTGCTTTAAGGCTAGTTATTTTTAATAAATATTAGCGTTGGCCCGCAACTTTGTCCCAGTTTAGATTTTTCACCCACTGTGTATTTGAGTTTGACACTGCTTTAATACGACAAAACTAGTCATTTCTAAATATTTCACGGAGTATCGTCCAAATGATTAGGCGCCGCAATTATTCTTTCTCTAAATCTGCCATCACTTGAGAGCAATTGTAGCTGCAGCCAAATCGAATATGACTTTTCCGTTAACTTCTACTCAACAATGCAAAATTCACATTGATTCATTAGCAGAGTTTAAAATGCTCGGGCGACGAGTGAAGGTCGTTCCCCTCGGCAACGGTCAGAGACTAATCGCGGCAGATGCTTTTCGAACTCGGTGCCTTCTGCTCTCCAAATGAAATAGCTCTTTGAAAAAAATAAATAAAAAAAACAATAAAAGAGGAAACCAAATCCGTCTCCTCCACACCGAACGAGGTGCCGAGCCTGATGCAAAAACATACCGAAAGCTAAGGCTGTAGCTGGAATGGGGGCGGTGTCGAGTGTTGAACTTACAAAAAAACGATAAAACGTGAAAACGAACAATCACAATTTACTTTTTAAGAGTCTGCGAGAGCGACCCTGGTTTGAGTCAGAGCGGTCGACCTGCAGCAGATAAGAAGCGCGGCGGAACCTCGGAATTACAAGCGAAAAATGAAAGAGTCGGCTGGGATTTTCCTTCGTGCAGAAAAGGCCGCGTGCAAGTTTTCCATCTGCCCTTGCGGCGATTAGAAACGCAAACACAATGAAACAGGAGGTGAACCGGAGGAAGATGATGTGACCTAAAGGTTTATCCGGGATAATTATGGGGGTATGCAGGTTTGGGTTTCGTACCGCAGCCTTTCAGAAGTATGAAAAACAGGATCGGGACGGCGAGGAAGGTCTGGTGATGGGTTTTTTTTATGACATAAAACACAAAAAACACACACACTGAGGGGAAAATGCTGGTTCGTCGTGATCGAATAGAAGACAGACAACGAAATGAAGAGTCTGAGGTGAACCGAGTGTCAAAATAAGACGTGAAACGGCGGGTAAAACAGCAAAACCATGACCACCAGGCGTTCAGATCCTTGTATCTCCACCTCTTGCACTCTCCGGACTAAAGGTCAGGGAGATTATTGATTATTAATAGACCAGCTTTGGTACAAGTCACTTCATCTATATGCATAACTGCAGTCTACTGTGCAGTTGGGAAAAAAGGAGTGTGAAAATACACGATACTTAATAAGTACATCTTCACCCGATCATTACTTTATGACTTTAACCTAATAACATTATCTTTGCGCAACCTCACGAATCACATCACTCATGTGGATTATCATTTCAATATGTATCGTGACCATCTTCAAATAAAGTCACTTTATCAAGCTTTTCAGAAAACACAAAAAATTTAATCATATAAGATAACACCTTATTGATCCCAGGGTTCGTCAACCCACGGCTCCCTGTGGCTTTTGGGAAAAAAAAAAAAAAATTAAATTAAATAAATTAATTAAAATGTATTTGATTTTAATATGTTCAATTTTAAAGTGGAATTTTTAAATTTGAAGATTATGGCGATCTTGTCATATCAAAATAACGACATGTTAAAGTATTTTTGCCACTCTTGCGCAAATGCACCAGCAAGCCAATAGGATGACAGCACACAGAGAGAGGAAACTGTTTTGCTTTGCATCCGGTGGATAATTTAAGTTCGGGTTTGTGAACAAGCAGTTGATTCAGGGAAAACAATAACTCGTGTCAATAAATGACTCAACTAGTTGTTTTAAGAAGGTGACAATGTTAACTTTCAGCTGTCCCGACGGACTTGAAAAGACTTCGTCTGGGTGGCGGAAAAGTGAACCAGCTCTGCGGGGTCCTTGAGGGTGCATGGGAGTCTGACCAACTAGTCTACATGTGTTTTGTCAAAGGTATTTGGGGGCTGCTTTGGGAGTCTGAGGTACCGGATCCCGTGACACGGACCATTCGGTCCCTGTATGACCGTGTCGGAGCTTTGGTTAGCTGGATTCATTCCCAGGGAGGGTTGGACCTCACCAGAGTTGCCCTTCGACCCCAATTCTGTTCATAATCTGGACAGAATCTCAGGGCACAGTCGGGTGTTTCGGGGATCCGGTTCGGTGGCCCCAGGAACGGGTCTCTGCTTTTGCAGATGATGTGATCCTGTTAGCTTCAGCGGACCGTGATCTGAAAATCAGTGACTCCAAATCCGAGGCCTGGGATTCCCCCAAAAGAGCTGGACCAAGTGTCCTGGAAGAGGGAAGTCCCTTGATTCGGCTGCTGCTCCCGCATCTCGACCCCAGATAAGCATCGGAAAGTTTTAGATGTTTGTCCTCATCGGCAAGAAATTATACATTCCCGGATAATCTTGTGTGCACGGACACCTGCCTGTTTGTTTTCAAGCTTTGATTTCTCTGACGCTCGCAGGACATACTTTTCTGTTCCCAAAAACAAAGATAATACCGATTATTCTTTCAAATACAAGCAGGTCTGAATTGCCTCGCCTCTATAGGTGTAGACGTACGTTCGCTTCTCGCTTGGCCAGTTGTACCAGACTCTCTGCTAACCGAGCATATAATGAACATCACATGTGCTCCGGAACATGTCTGAAAGACCGGCTATGGAAAAGCGGCTACCAGTACCAAAAACCACAAAGATGTATCGGCGGCTGGTGCGCCCGTCTTTACGCTGCCAAACAGCTGGCGTCCAGGAATGAGATGTTGAGCTGGAAATACCATCTCAGGACTTTTAAACATATTCAACGACCCCTGCCGCGGTGCAATTTACTGTAACGGGGGGCAAAATTCAATGATCGGGGCCCGAAGCTGCAGAGTCCCTGCATGCTGAGTGTCTTTCCTTTGCCAGACTGAGGTTAATTTACCCCCCGTGGCTGCTGGCAGCAGAAACTCCTGATCATTTAAATAGTTTATAAGCACAGAGTCCATTTCATACCTGGGTTTGCTCCTTCTCTCTGGAACACTTAATTTAAACAATTAAAATAAGTATTGCGCAAACACACTGGGGGAAAAAAAAAAAATCCAATAAATGGTTGTTTTTTGGTCTTTGCCTTTCTTTTTTTTTACATGGACCCTTGTTTTTCCTCTGGGGTTTTTCTTTCGTACCATTAAAAATAGTTGCGGCCTAAATTACAGGTTGATACCGCCAGAGGACACGCACCTGTGACCCCGAGTTCCCGTATCAGCGGAAGGAAGAGGAGCCCTCGCCCACATGCTGCAAAACAATGAAAACAGGCTGTTTTAGTCACACAAATGAAAAATAAATAGATAAAATAAGAAATCAATGGATCAGTTCAGATTTTGGAGTCCTGAATTGATTGTTACATTCGAGAGCCAAAAGGGTGACCAACTTACGAGATTCGTTTTCTGGTGAAAATGTACGATTTCCCCCTCCTTGACGGTAGACTGTTGTCATTCCCGAATTTATTTCCCCAACAGCCGCTGGACAACCACCAGTGTGTTCATGCTAATGTACTAGTTCAACAGTCTTCTCTGATTCAACCTGGTTTGCTCTTTAAAAGCCAAGACTTAATTGACTGGGAATCAAACTGTGGAGACAGAGTTCACCGCTAACCGTTACAGAGGTCTGATTGAGAGTTTTGTTGAGCGAAGCAACCGAAACCACCTTCTACTCAACATCTCCGAGACCAAGGAGGTGGTAGTGGACTTAAGGAAGAACCGGACGAGTCGTATACCGAATCACCATCCGGAGTGAGGAGACAGTGGACTCCTTCAAGTATCTTGGGTTCCACATTAACAATAAACTGGACTGGTCACTGGATGTTCTTCCCGGAGGAGACCGGGGTCTTTTGGTGTCTTTAGCGGGCTCCTCAAGACCTTATAGAAGTCCATGGTAGCCAGCATGCTCCTCTTTGCTATAGTGTGCTGGTGGGGCGGTGCTAAGGCTGGCGAGGTCAATGGGCTCAACAAGCTGGTGAGGGAAGCCTGCTCGGTGGTGGTACTGAACTTGGACAACCTTGTGGGGAGGGTGAAGGGCAAACAGGGAGCTATCCCTGACAATCCTTCCCACCCCCTGGACGATGAGCTGTGGCTGATGGGCAGCTCATTCAGGCAACTACTGAACCCTTCAGACGCCCCTTTGTGCCAACGGCCATCAGACCGAAGGTGTATCTGTGCTACCGCTACCTCATTCAGTCATACATGTCATGTCCTCATTCTGCTATCTATTTTCATGCCTTGTTGCTTAGTATTATTATCTTATCTAACCATAAGTAACATCTAATATCTAGTCACAAATCGATATCATGGTCAAAAGCTCATTTCGGACAGAGCGGTTCTGACCGCTGTTGGGCTCAATTTCCGCTTCAGGGGAAACTTTTAGTTTTGCATTCCCGCAGGCAGTCAAGACCACGGTAGGGACGGAAGTTATGCAAGCATCTGTGACTTGCTCAGAAACAAATCCAAGAAGAGCAGGACAGCACGGAAAACATGGAACGAGGAGTTGCCGCAGCATACATGTTCAGCATGGCAAGGAAAGATAACCATGGATTATCAGTTGGGTTGAAGTGTTTTTCTCTTCTCCTTGTATTGCTTTGCTGTGTGAAGAACATTACTCCAGACTTATTTGGGCCAAAATGTTGATGTTCTGACATTCCTCTGTGGTGTAGCAGGCCAGAAAGGTCCATTTCTCACTGGTTCTGTCCATCTTGTCGCAAGAAAAACAGCTGACCAGTGACCGGGATGGATTTTAAAAAATGGTAGTACGCAAAAAATAGCTAGCGATGGGCTTGGCTTACAAGTTCCACCGATCAACAAGCACCTACATCACAAAGTTCCTATGGAACCAAGAAAAAGACCCTGCCCCAGAGTAGAAGCTACCGTGCCTTTCCTTTAACCTTTCCTGGAAAGGTTCTAGGAACTTCTAATGTTCCTATAATGCTACAGTGGCTAATGTCAGTCTGGTAGGAGCTCCTCTGCACAGAGGGAGGAAATGGTATCCATATGTATGCATATATAAAAGACGGAGGCCGTCCGTCAATGCCTTGTTGTCGGCTAACCGTACGGCCTCCGAACGTAACTGACTCGCAAACGGCAATGTTTCAGAATTACGCCACGGAGAGAAAGGTTTTGATCTCATAATATCTTTTTAGTGCTCCTCTTGACAAAAAGGTTCGGTATAATCCAATACCTCCGCTGCGCGTGATTACATGTAAAGTGATTCATGCCACCGTCAATCAGGGAGGGAAAATTTCAAAAGTGAACAACAACGTGTCACTTGTTCCATGTGGTGGAAATATGCCACTGTTTCAGCTGGCAGTAATCAAGCTTTGCGTGTATTTTTTTGGGGGGGTTTTGATGTACCCGACACAATCAGGAAGAAAGCTGGAATGCAATCAGTTCACAGCAGCTGAGGCTCGGTTCACCCCGATATAAACAACGGCGAGGTAAGCGACGAGCACGCGAGCAGATGCAAAGTCGCAGCTTTGGAAGCTACTTTCGAAATATTTGGACGTTTTGTTGTCAGGTCAAAGATCTGACCCCTTCGAGTGGATTCAAAAACGCGAAAAATATTTTTGCGAGGGACTCGCGCTTCACTTTTCCAAAGGCTAGCGAGAATTCCAGCGCTTTTCCACGATAACCCCTGACCCGTCGGAGCTGGAACCTCAGACGTGCCGGAAAGCTGAGTAAGCGACGTGCTAATCGAAGAAAGAGCTTCGGATTTAGGGCCGGATTTAAGAGCCCGGCCTTATCCGTCTCGGCCGGGCTTTAGATGTGAAGACCACACAGCGGCGTCCGAGCCGGGGACTCCTTCGCCTCGCCGTTGTCTCGACTAGGCAACAAAGAGGAGACGTGTCGGGTACGATGAGGAAAAACAAAACAAAGCAGAATGTGTTCTATAATCGGAGCTCCATAAATCTTGTGTTTGAAGTCGCGGCGAAGGGCGGGGAGGCGGGTTTATCGGGGCTGTTTTCATTCAGACTGTTTGTGTCGTCGGCAGAAAGACCAGCATTTTACCTCAACCCGACAAGATGACTGGTCAAGGATGATTAATAAAAAGAAAACATCTTTTATGAACTCCACGTGTTTACGCTCCGAAACGCGCTTTCTGGAAGGGATCGACCGACAGCAGCTAAACAGCAGCTCCGGTGCGTGCGGCGTCCCGGTGAAAAAAAAAAACAAAGGAAAGGTATTTTATTTATCGTTTTGGTTGGAACGGAGCTGACCACAAGAGTACTGAGCCGCACGGTGTCAGCCAAACTGACTAGCTCAGTCGCTACGGTAAACAATCCATCCTTTTTTTTTTTCAATGATTCATACGAGCGCCGTTCTTTGATTCAGTCACGAGAACACGACGTGATATTACGACCGCACGTCTTTACCCCGTCGAGAGGTTCAAAAAAAAAAAAAAAAAACGACCCTTTCCCTCGCCGTATCCGCTTTGATTCCCTAGATTTCTGCTTCTTCTTCTGCATTCGAGGTCGACGGAATCGCGAAAGGTCCGCTTAAGTGCTAACACATGTTAAGCCTTTTCTGCTGCTGTCACTGGCTTAACGTGTGTTGTTTTCCAGACTCCGTGTGTGGTGAACGCGCAATGTATGAGATGGATGGAAAGTAAGAGGAAGTTTAAAAAAGGAGGGGGGGGGAAGGGGATGCGGCGAGCCTGTATGTGTTAGCCTTTCGTTTTTTTTTTCTTTTTCCAAACAGGACTCAAGAAACACTGATGCAAGAATGGCTGATATATCTCCCTCATAAGCGTGTGATCTATTGCATTCAGGATCCAGGACTTTCTTAAAGCTCCACGACCGCGTCGGGGTCCGACGAGGGCGCTATGAGGTTTTCTTTTTTTTTTTTTTTTTTTTCTTTCCTCTCCAGCTCCCGTAAATCTGCCACAATGACCAGCAGGTGAAAAAATAAAAGAAAAAAAAAAAAAAAAAAAGGCAGCAGCGGCGGCTGCGGAGAGAAGTTGGAAACCGGTGGAAAATGACTTAAAAAGCGTTGGTGAGATGGAAGGGATACATTTCCACCGGGAGAATAAAGCTGTGGAATCGACCGGTCATGGCGGAGCTATGCATCCACTACACAAAGACACACACACACACACACACACACACACACAGTCAGGACGGGATGCAACTGGACACCCGGTGCATGTGTGTGTGTCCCCTTCCATACATCCTATTTCTGTCAGCCTCTATCAGCTGCCTTTACTCTTTTCTTCAACCTCCCCCGAATCCCTTCCCCTACTTCTCCTCAACTTCTTAATTCTGCTTATGATAGAGGAAGCACTTTGTGTGTGTGTGTGTGTGTGTGTGTGTGCAGACTGCGGCCGGCTGGAACAACGTGCCGCTGCGCCGTGGAAGCCGAAACCAGAGCCGCTGTACATTAAATGTTCCAATAGAGTGACGGTTTCTGTGTGTGGGGAGTTTGTGGGGGGGGGGGGGGGG
This sequence comes from Fistularia commersonii, assembly GCF_037954325.1. Classification (NCBI taxonomy): domain Eukaryota; kingdom Metazoa; phylum Chordata; class Actinopteri; order Syngnathiformes; family Fistulariidae; genus Fistularia; species Fistularia commersonii. The sequence continues at coordinate 21,951,044 of NC_141286.1, forward strand.
GTCAGTGTGTTCAGGGATCCAGACATGAAGCGGGGGGGGGGGTTAAATTGGAAGGGGGTACTTATTATTGCAAGAGCTGGGACGGTTTTGTAAGTCGGAATTACAAACTAACCACATATCTCTGTTGTATATCACCGTCTTATTTGTCTTCCATCTTTTCTTATCGTTCGCTCTCTCCACAAAGCCCTAATAACACACCGGCCTTTTTTCTTTTTCTTTTTCCTTTTCTTTTTTCTTTGCAGAGCGTAAAGCACTGCGATCCGCGCCGATCTGCCCCGGTTTGTCGGAAGCTGTGGAAGCACAGCGCCACCCGCGGGTAAACGCCGCCGCGGCAGCAGCGATTCTCTTAAGATTCCAGCTCGGTGTTCTCAGCGGTTTATTTCAGTTGTCACGGTCGACTTAAGATGCAATTTTCACAGAGCGGGACCGGGCGCCTTTTCTTATCATTTTTTTTAAACAAATAAGGATCAGAATGCAAAGTCAAATTGAGACCAGTACTATTAAGATGCAGAAACGCTTTCAAGGAGGTTGGAAAGGGTGGAGAAACATGTCAGGGGGTGACGTGTGATAAATGAGTGTCGGCCAGAACGAAAGGAAAGGTCAGACCGGTGACGCCGAGTGGCGAGGGACGCTCGACACGTCAATCCCGATCTACTCGTCGATCGCAAAGGCAACGAGGGTCGATAGCGGAGCCCTTCACAATACAGCGATCTCTCGCTATAATGCGGTTTACTTTTCACGGTTTTGCTACTTCACGGATTGTGTTCTGCATTCTGATCGGCTAAAAAGTCACTCCGCTTCTTCTCTACCTGTGCGTCAATAGCGTTGCAGTTTAATATGTACACGTACGTAAAACAGCTTGCTGAATTTACATTACGTACGTGCAAATTCTCTTGCAATTTCCAGTTTCTCTAGAACCCATAATGTTGACAAAACACTCTGGACTGACAAAAGGGCCCAAAAGGCAGCGGAAGATGCTATCTATCGCAGATAAAGTTCTGGACATGCTAAGGGAAGGTAAAAGCTTTGCGGCTCTAGGTCTGGCATTACGGAATTAATGAATCTTCCGTTTGTTCCATAAAGAAGGAAAAAAACATAAGGACGACAGCGGCAATAAGTTTTAATACAGATGCAAAAAGGGTTGCAACTGTCCGCAACAAGACCATGGTAAGGATGGAGTCTGCATTAGCTCTGTGGATTAATGACTGCAGGAAAGAAAAAAGTTGGATACAAACGTTATCTGCACAAGAGCGAAACAAATGATTGAGCCTGTAAAATGGTTTGTTCATTCTTTTCAATGTATAATAGAGTATTTAATTGTAAAAAAAAATAAAGGTTTCTATTTCACGGATTTGTCATCAGAGTAAGGCAATAGCCAAAAATGTAAACTATTGTATTGAGCCATACATTTCCATGCTGTTATGCAAGGGAAGCAACACATATTTTAAATATAAGTAAACTTGATGTGTATATATAGATTACCGGCAGATCATTTTGACTTTTCGCAGGCCTAAAAAGTGTGGGCGTCCACGCTAGATGGTTTGGAGACAGTGACATTGAGGGAAAGACAGGAAGCAGAGCTAGGAGGTTGCAGAAATGAAGATGTTGAGCTTCTCTTCGGGAGTGATGATGAGGATGGATAGGATGTTTGGATAGGAAATTTGCAAAACTTTATTATAATAAATAGCGTTTGGATGTTTTGGAGAGGTCAGAAGAAGGTGGTTGGGTCATGAACAGAGGAGGCATTGTGAATATATTGCTAGAAGGATAATGAGGTTGGAACTACCAGGCAGGAGGTCTAGAGAAAGACCGAAGAGAAGATTATGGATGGAATGAGAGCGGAAAAGAAGACTTTTCAGAGACAGTGCCAGCCTGTCAGTGCACCGGCGAATACGTAGCGTGTTTTCATATCCGTCAAGCCGGACAGGATGCTTTTCTTCATTTTTAATTTGCAGCGCCAAGACCCGACTTCTGGCGTGATTGTCAACGTTTTTCAAATTTTTTTTTTTTTTCCTCCCTCTTTCCTGGTCATTTTAAACCGACATTGCTTTTTAATCTGGTAATACATGACTGTAAATCAGGAGGAGAACCTCCCGTGCAAATATAGCAACCTCTGCTTCTAAATCATCCTGATGACACAAGTCATAATGCCAAAGTTGAGGGTTTGAGAACGCCAGCTGACAGACCGCCGGATGATGTCATGACCGCCACTTACGCTTCTTCAACGGTATGTAATCTGCGGTCTGCTAGATTACACATCCCGCCGCCCGGATTTGTGTGTTATCGTCACGTGGCCGACACGAGTTCAGTTTTCTCCGAAACGGCCCCGGCGCCGCCGATCAATCCACTTTGCATTTCGTAGCAGTCGCGTGCTCCGCGGAATGATAATGTCTCCGACTGTATCGGACGTCAAATTAACCGGTACGGCTCAGGCGAACGGGCGTGCATGAGCGGCATTAATAATATAACAAAGAATTTGATTGGGTAAATTTGTCGTACGGATAGAAAAACCGGCGAGGGGAGAATCGGTCATAAATCGGTCGTACTGATACCACCCAGGAGCTCCACTGAACGCCACAGGAGGTCTTTCCTCCCTGAGGCGATCAGACTTTTTAATTCCTCTCCATTCAGCCGCCGGCAACCATAAAATCTTTAACCTAAAAACAAACAAAAATGTGCAATATCTCATTTCTGTGCAATATTCAGAAACTGTGCAATATTTCATCTCATCTCATAACAGCTACACTACAATGTTCCCTTCTATCATACTATTGTGCACTCCTTACCTCACTTGTTACTAAGACACTTATAGTTTTATCACTGCTTACTAAGACACTTTATAGTTTCACTGAGACACTTTATAGTTTATAGTTTATTTTTATTTCTAATTCTGCCTTTCTTTTATTATTTATTACTGTTATATTTTCTGTAACTCTGGCACTGCAATTTCCTTCAGGATTAATAAAGTTGTTCTTATTCTTATTCTTAAATCTGCATATTTTAACGATAATTATAAGCTCTGCAGCAACGATCAAGAGGGAGAATTTCAAACATTTTAAAGGAAACTTTTTAGGAAGTTATCGCAAAAAGGCGGCAGGCGGAGGAGGAAGCGTCTTCGGAGTACGTCCACGTTATTTGGAGATAAACGAAAAAAGGATAATGAAACCTCGGAGACGAGTGGTATTTACCGTAAAAATAAAATGACAGTGTTTGCTGTAAATATGGAAGTTCCATTTTGGCCTCATTAAAATAACTGCCGATTTGTTTGTTGTTTTTTTTTCCTTTGCAGTTAAAAATAAAAAGATCTCCCGGAATTAGAGGTCGGTGATGATTTTGACAGTAATTACACGGACGATTACAGGCCGCGGGTTAAGGATTTAGAGGTGCGTTTTTCTGCAGAGCCAATCACGCTGCTACTGACAGCTGCCACTTGGAAGAAAACTGCAAAAGAGACTGGACCCTCTAATTCCGTTTTTTCAGCTTCGATCCGAGCCTTAAATAAAAAAATAAAAAAATTTAAAAAAAAATGTTGTACGACATGTTTGAAAACAAACTGTCGCCAGATGCTGCGCCTCTCCAACGCAGTGTCATCGGACAGCCGAGCTGTGCTGGCGCCGAATAAATAAAGTCTGTCACGTCTTTTATTTTATGTGCGTGTTTACATGAATTCAGATTTATTTTTTTACTCGGTTTATTGTCTTTTGGTATTTCATTGCAGCGTGTTGCGTTTATAGTGGAGATTGATGACATGCAATTATATCAAATCAAATACGCAGTTAACATTATCAGATTAAGAATAATTTATTGATCCCCAAGGTAGGAAAAAAATAAAAAAATGCTTTTTGTTGAAAGCAGCTACTCCTCACAGAGTAAAGTGGAGAAGAATCAAAATAGAACTCTATATAGAAATAAAGAATAAAATAGTGAATAATAAGAATTGAAAAAAAAAAAAGACCAAAATAAAAAAAAGTTAAAGTTATGTTATTTATATACCTGTGTATTTACAAGTACATGTATATGATTACATGTTGTAATTATATGTATAAGTCAGGGTTATTCCACAGGAAATTCTTATTATAATTATTATCAGCATTATTATTACTATTATTATCATTATTATTAATCAAGAGTTCAATCATAAATAATTTCCATGGTATGGACTACCTTCGCAATTTAGCCTTAATGCAGACCCTTGGATGAAGCAAATGTCTTAAAATACTTCTAATCTTTCACTGGAAATGGAAAAAAAAAAGAATGGAAATAAAGCACAAACTAGTCCAAAGTGTAAATTGTAGCCTGTGTTATATGGTAACTGCGTATTATATATGTGGTTGAATTACGACATGGCGGTTGGGATGTACGAGGATATTTTGGAGAAATGTCTTCAGCTAAGTAGTTAAATACATTAAATGAAAATCAGTCATCCATTTTTTCCCGTTTATTTATAATGACTGCTTTTAATGTTCATTTTTGTTTGGATCATTTGACTTTTTGTCAATAATCCATCAAAGTAAACAGTCAGGGTTATGAAGAGCTTTCTGCTTTTGCACGTATTGGGTTACCTTTAAGTGTATATTTTCCGAGAAGAACGAATCGGTGGAACGTTTATGTATAATTGATGGAAAAGTCTCGGCGCAGGATGATAAATAGCTTGTTGTTTTTCATTTACTCTATTGGACAGAACATAAACACACACTCGGGATATTAACGTTTCTAGTTCGGACCTGGGCATTTTACCTTCCGTTTTGCTTTTTTATCCGACCTGCCAAACTATTTTCTTAATATATTCCACTAAAGTATTTTCAATCAATATTGAATTTAGAATCACCTTATTTTTTCTTTTTGTTTAATTTTGTATGGATGATTATATACAAAATAATGTCAATACAGTTATACAATAATGAATGATTTTAAAGTTGAAATAAAATACCAAAAAAAGTAAATATTTCAATTTTCACTTTGTTCAATTTACATGTTACCAAGAAATGTGGCCTGCCAGTCAAAATAAATGCCCACCCCTGTTCTAGTACATTTATGGATTTATCTATTTCAGCAGCCGCCCGTCAGGACAGGACTTGGGTGTAATAAGATGGTCTCACCACAAGAGGGAAGCAGGATTTAAATTATGGTTTCCTTCTCCCGCCAAAGGTTACGGACAGAAGAGCAGAAGATTATTTACAACAGATAACTTGCAGAGAAAAGTAAAATGTAAATATCATAGCTGAACCAGATGGCCTCTGATGACATCATGGTTACGAGCGACGACATCGGCAACATTGGCGCCCGCGCAATGACGTCATTCGCCGCAAGTCCCTCTTTCCTCTCCCCGCAACTTCTCGACATCTGGTGAAACATACGCAGGTATTTATCCGTCCCCACCCTACACGTGATGTCCATCCGTCCCACGCATCATTTAAGGCTCAAGGGGAAAGAATGGCACAAATTTTTCAGATTCGTTTGATTAGGTCCAGTTATCGATCGGTCTTCCGGATATTTGCCATCCCCCGACCACTATCTTGTAAAAAGGACACAGGAAATGCTACTGTCCCGGACAGGAAGCGTCAACAGCAAGTCTTGACGCCCAAGAATCGGACGCGCAAACTGCGATTCCGAAAAAGGCTGAATTCCCGTCGACCGGCCCACAATGGATCCAATCGGGCTTGTTATCCTGCATCTAGACTTCTGTGTGAGAGACCTTATCTCCCGGGAAGAGGAAACGCTTATCATGCAAACACACACACAATTTGCAGACGCACAACACAAAGTACTGAAAACAAAGCCGTTCTTGTGCGTTTCGACCACCGGAAGAAAGCGACATGGTGATGCCGAGTGAAACCATGGAAACTTAGTCGGAATCTTGGCCGGTGGCTCGTTTCCCTGCGTTTGGACAATTAGGATGACAAAGATGTTGCTCTCTGAGCGCGCGGGATGTTTCTGCATATCCGCTGTCAAGACGGGAGTCAAAAATATTCAGCGGATAGTTTTATTTGGATTCGTATTCACCTGAAACTTCATGAATGGTGGATACGGGGTGACAATGTCGCGATGCAACATGGAGTTGGGATTTTTAAACAGGGGCGATAGTATTGCCCAGAGATAAAGCATAAATTACAATATTTGTGAAGGGACTATCTCAATACTTTGAAATGTTGTTTAGTTTTTGCAGCGGTGCATTATTAGCAATTTATGCTAATAGTCTGTGATAAGATATTGCACTATATTCCCACAGAGACCTGTTTGCGCTACTGCTGAGATGCTGAAACTGCATTTCATTGCTCTGCACTTGTACATGTGTAATGACAATAAAATTGAATCTAATCTAATGGAAAAATACCTCAGAATGGGAGAAGTATACGGGCGTAATGCAGATTGAAATTTTTAGACCATTTTGATGTAGTGAGAGGGACTATGAGGTTAGTTGGAGTAAGAGGAGGATACAGAGGATAGGGTTAGATGGAGAATGTTGATTCGAATTAGCATAAGTATAGCTTATATACTTCCTGCACCTCACAAAACACATACTGACCATTATTCATGTATTCTGTGATAATAAAAAATATTCATCTCCGCTTCCTATTAATTACAAATAATTGTAAGTTTGAGGGAAAACATGGTTAGAATAAATGTATCCTTATGTAAAGCCTTATCTTTGCATTTACTAACACAGCGAGCTGCCGGATAAAGACTGTCTCTCCTTCTAGATTAGAAGGGACGCGGCATTTGTGACGTGCAGGAGTCATGGTTTCACGTCACTCTCGTTTTTCGTCAATATCTGCCCGTGGACTGGCTTCAGAATAATTGTGACGCCACTGCTGGAGCCCTCCGGCTCGTGAAATCAGATGCTCGGAAGAAAAACAAAAAAAAAAAAAGAAAAACACTAAGATCTGCAGGAAGATAAAGACAGATCAAAATTTCATCTAGATGAAAGCTAACACACACACCAATCTCTCTCTCTCTCTCACACACACACACACACGCACGCAGTGACGCACGGCGTTAGCCCCACACCCGGCTAGCAAACTGCGACACTGCGTCCCCCCCCCCCCCGGGTTTCTGCAGTCGTCTGTCCCACCAGCCGGCTCCTCCTGCAGCCCTGCCTGGCTGTTCATCAATAAGCCGTCTTAGCACCCTCACTAATCATATTGTTAGGGAGGGGGGGGAGAGAGTAAGGCAGGCGGACGTTGCGCTCATCAATGCTGTGTGTGTGTGTGTGGAGTGGGGGTGTGTATCCAAGCAGGGAACTTTTCTCTACCTTGGTAACCGAGCAAATGCAGAACGCCAGCCATTACTTCACTGCAGCAGCAATCAGACCCTGGACTCGGAGAGCCAGACGCACTAACCTGTGCGTCCCCTCCTCCTCTCTCTCTCTCTCTCTCTCTCTCTCTTCTCTCTCTCTCTCTCTCTCGCTCTCCCTGCATATTCAGCAGAGCTGTCTTCCTCCTCCCTCCTCCTCCCATCATCTCTCCGCCACTCCTGCGGCGCCGCTCTGTGCTTGAAGGGGACACCGGCCTGATCCTCGACCCCGCTGATCCTGCATGACTGTCACAAAGGTAAGGGACGGTTATTTACAACTTTTGGGGGTGCATCAGCCGCCACGCCGTCTCGGCGGAAGGAACCGTCTCTCGCGGTCGTTGTGTTTTTGTAACGTCGGACGATCTTCAAGCAGGGGAGCGAAGATGAGTTTGGGGGTTGTTGTTTTTTTTTTTTTTTTTTTTTTAATACTTTCAGGTTTGCAAGGTAGGTGTCCCACAGTTCTGTGATTCCTCCCTGCAAATGAAGGTGTTTTGTTCAAGATGCATGAACTTCATGATACTCAGGCTTGATATTGGAACACTTTATTACAAACTCTGTGCACGGTTTTAAGTGATTTATCCAGTTTCTCATAAGGGGATGAGCCGCTTCATGTTGTCTTGACATTTTAGTGTGTGTGCGGTTGAGTGAGTGTGTGTGCAGTTGTGGGATCGGTCACCTGAAATGGTATTTAAACTAGCAACCAACTGAAAGATAACAATGAACACAAGTCGCTAGTTTCAACTTGCATCCGATTTTGCCTCCGGTGAGTCTGCAACCGGGGGATTTTTTTCCAAGAGTGAACGTCAGTGTCTGCGTGTTTGAAGCGCGTTGGAGGGACGAAAAAGTGTCAATCAGCCGTGACGGGGATTCAGTCACGGATGAGAAGCTGGTGATCACAAGTCTAAAAAAAAAACAAAAAAAAACGCGAGGTTTGATTTTTGATTTTTTAGCACGTGGGGTTGAGTGTATAAGGATGTGCTTGTCGCTCGTCACACCACCAGGAAGTGTGCCCGCGTAGCGTCCAATCGGGCGTGTGCGTGAATGTGTACGGGCCGAACGAGCCTATCTTGAGTTAGGCGTGTCAGGCGTGACCCGCCGAGTGTTAGCGCGCGGCGGGGGTCGCGGTCTCGGCTCGTGGCCGCGTCGCCTTGCAGGATCCTCTTAATCAATTATCGTGGAAAGGGGAGAGAGTGAGCATTTGAGGGAGAGGGAGAGACACACAGAAGAAAATTAGCACACCTACTCCCTTGAAGAGAATTAACCTGGACGGAAATAGCCGACCTACTGTAGGCACAGGCGTATTTACTCCTACGGCTTGTATTAAAGACACACACTTGCAATGACCACCCCCGACACACACTCCCACCAAAACCACTTAAAATGGAATAATGCAATTTGAATTCACTCCCTACAGTGTCCCCTCCCTGTGTGAGAACGTGTAGGAGGTGTGTGTGTGTGTGTGTGTGTGTGCGCCGCTGCGTGGGTGACCGTTTTTACGCTACGAGAATTGAAAAAGGAAAAAAAAAAAAAAAGGGTCGGGTGACCCCGAACTGGCATCCGGTCAGATCTCAGCTACAGACGGAGCTGGTGTGTTTGGGGATTTTGAACCCAGCACAAAAAAAAGCAACCGGGTCCTTTTTCATTTGAATTTGTCGGGGCGGAAACATCATGCATTTACATCGATGTCGATACAAAAAAAAAAAAAGGTACGACAACGCGAGATCCCCGGCGGCATCGGCAAGATGACGCATGTGTGGGAGAAGCCGGGAAGAGAAAGGGAGAAAGAGAGAGAATCTCGGGAGGTGTTTTCACAGCTCTGCCTGCCAACAGCGGAGATGTCACCTTGGGGGCGATGCAGGACCAGATCCTGTGCCGACGGGGCGAAGCAGAACCCGTCCTTCCGCCCCGAGCACATAAACGCAGAGAGGGATATATACGTGGACGTTCTTAGCAAAAAACGCACGCACGCAAATATGACGCGGCACTTTTGGAACGGATGAGGATGCAGATTTGTAGATGCCGTGAAGGTTTTGCGGTACGAGAGGTGTCACTTACATCATCATCTGGAAATCTACGCGACGGAAGAAAATGCGTTTATATGAATATCCGCAGCCTGAGCTAACACACCGAGTAAAATAAACATGCAGGTTCTTAAAAAGTATATTTGCTAATTTACCGTGAACGGATTTGGTTAAACTAGACGGCCGCTGCAATCATTCCAAGACAAACGTCTACTTCTTAATCTACATCCCATAAAAGTCCGTCATTGTGATGATGGCATCGCAGTTCACCATATGACTGCTTTTTATTAGCATTGCGGTGAATTTCCCAGTAAACGTACATTAATTTTTTTTTTTTGCCGCGCACATTTTTTTTTTTTTTGCAAACAATGAAAACTGGAATGTAAACTATCAACTTTGGAGATGGTTTCTGGTTATTGTCTGCTCTGTAAACACTTGAGATGTGAAAGCAAAGCTGAAACCAGATGGTTGGAGTTACCGGGGTTTGTATTTGATCATCATCTTTTCCTTTCAGCTTTTCCCTTCAGGGGTCGACACAGCAAACCAACCTCCTCCATCTAACCCTGTTCTCCGTATCCTCCTCTCTCGCAACAACTACCTTCACGTCCTTTTTCACTACGTCCGTAAATCTCCTCTTTGGTCTTCCTCAAGACCTCCTGCCTGGGAGCTCCAACCTCAGCATCCTTGTCAAGAGTCTATTCACTAATAATACCTGATCGAACCATCTCAATCTGACCTTCTCTCCAAAACATCTAACATGTGCCGTCCCTCTGACGGACTCATTCCTGATCCCATCCATCCTGGTGACTCCCAAAGAGAACCTCGACATCTTCGTCTCTGCGACCTCCAGCTCTGCTTCCTGCCTTTTCGGCAGTGTTATTGTTTTTAGACCCGACAGCATGGCTGGTCTCACCGCTGTCTTGTATTTCTTTACCTCTTATCCAAACTCTCCATTGCTCTGGACTGTTGATTTGAAGTACTTAAAATCCTCCACCTTCTTTATCCCGTTCCACCTGGATCCCTGGCATCCATACACTTATATTCTCTCTAAATATCTACGTCAGGGGTGTCCAAACATGCAGAAAAATGCAGAAAAATATAAAAATAACTGGGCCATTTCACTTCTATTGTATTAGAATTGGCAGAATCAATAACATAATAATGCTTTTTTTTTTTTAATATGGCTAAAAATAACAGCATACATCAGAGCTTTCTATTAGTGGATTTTCATTTATTTTTTTGCCAAAAGTGTAACCGTAATCTGCAGTGAAATAACATTTACTCTGACTGAAGGTGATGAAATAGCTCACCATAACATCAATCCCTTCAATATTCAAAACAGAAAACAAAAAATGTACAACAAAGTAATACAGTGTGAAGAGATTTAACTGCAAGTTTCATATGTGGGACATATTCCATTATATTCTTAGAGTTTGCTGGGGGCCAATTTAAAAGACACCACGGGCCACAGTTGGCCCGCGGGCCGTAGTTTGGACACCCCTGATCTACATAAATACAACAGGCTATCGAGATTCCCAGACAGACAGAACCAGAAACTGACGTATTCCTGCAACGAGAGGCTGAATCCAGTGAAAATGGGTCATCGCTTGTTTAAATCCTTGGCCTTTTGCTTTAAAACATGGGCTCAGTGAGCAGAGTCATCTGTGAGACGGGATCATCAGCCTCTCAGGCGGAGGCTACGGTCAGATGGCAAAAATATAATAAGTATATGTATTTTAGACAGGAGAATGTATTCATTATCTATGGTCTATCTATCTTCAGTTGAAAATCAGATTACCATTTTTTCATTTCTAAAGCCGACAAATCACTAAATCCATGAAAACCAAGGCCATCGGGGTTACAAGACTGTACTTTCTTTTCTATCCTGCCGATTTGTTTTTTGAATTTCAACCATCCAAGGATCAAGTTAAGGCTTGTAGCAGCAAAAAGAGATGATCTCTTATTGCTTCCTTTTCAGGTGATTTTGTTTCGAATTGAACGCAAGACAGTGGTTTAGTTACCGTATTTTTCGGATTATAAGTTGCAGTTTTTTCATAGTTTAGCCGGGGGTGCGACTTATACTCTGGAGCGACTTATGTGTGAAATTATTGCGTTCTCTTGCTCTGATATGTGTGTGTGTCTGCGTGTATGTCTTTAATACAACAGCGATCATTACACACACACACACACGCCAACCAATCAAAATTCAGTGGGGGCGGGTCATGGCAGAAGTGCGTTGTGAAAAAAGATGCTACCAGCGACTTCTGTACCTATGAAAATTGATCATTTCAACATTCGCGGTAACTTATAAAAACAACTGAGAAGGGCTGAACAAAAATGGCACCGAAAAGAAAATCATATTCTGCAGGCTACAAGCCGGAAGTAGTGAAATATGCAGCCGAAAGAAAGTTTGAAGTTAGTGAGAATCTTGTAAGGGACTGGCAAAAAGCGGAGGTTACTCTTACTGAAATGAAGAAAACTAAAAAAAGCTAATCGCGGGCTAAAAGCTAGCTGGCCGCGGCTAGAGGAACGATTTCACGTACGGGTGCTTGAACACGTGCTGCCGGGAGAGGCTTGTCAACAGGACAGTTGCATCTTCACACCCAGGTAGTTGCCAAAGAGATGAATATAAATGAGTTTGCGGGAGGACCTTCCTGGTGTTACCGCTTCATGCAACGCAATCGCCTCTCTATCGGAGCAAGGACGCCATCCTGTCGGGATTCAGAAAGGCTGGAATAATTGGAACTGCAAGTGACGATGACTCTGACGTAAGCGACGTACCGGTAGAAGCGGAAGCGGCGCGTCGTCTACCTTCGGAGTTGTTCAGAAGTGACACCGAAGAAGAAGATTTCGTTGGATTTAGTGATTAAGAGTGACACCGATTGTTTGGTTGTAGCATGTGCTATATGCTATAGTGATTTGCATGGCTCTCACCGTAATATGTTAAGCTAACATAACCCACCGGGCATGTTCTCAGTTCGTTGTTTATGCGTCATAAACAACGAACTCTATTCTATTTCTATTTTAAATTGCCTTTCAAGATGAAATGTCTATTCTTTATGTTGGATTTTATCAAATAAATTTCCCCCAAAAATGCGACTTATATTCCAGTGCGACTTATATACGGTTTTTTTACGTTCTTTATCATGCATTTTTGGCTGGTGTGACTTAAAATCCGGAGGGGCGTTTAGTCCGAAAAATACGGTACTTGCAGAGGTATCTTCTAGGATAACAGCTGAAATGGGACGGAAAATACAAGTGTAATCGGAGGATGTATTTGAGTGATTCGCCTGGTGGTGTGCGGAGCTGACGCTCTCGGGGGGGCGTAGCAGGAAACGGGGAAACACGGCCCGGCTTATTATCCCTGCTTGTGAACACTCCTCTATCTGCCTTCCGATGGCATCTGTCTGTGCCGGTGAGTGGATGGGAAAGAGTGGGCGGTTACAAACGTGGAGTTGTTAGACACACTGCGTGTGGGCGGATGGCTCCCGTTGCTGCTCAACTGATACGTGGGGGGGACGGGGGACTACGATAGCGGCGAGACAACCGTCCAAAATGTGTCAGCATCCGTCCCGTTTAATCTCGAAATATCTCCCCCGGAGCTCACAGCCGCTCCTCTCCGTGAGATGAAGGACGCGAGAAGAAGCTGATACAGTAACCCGCTCGGCGTGTTCGATAATACCCTGCAGCAGTGTTCTTTTACAACGCGAGGGGCAACAAAGGCCGGCTAAAGAACTGAATGTTGCCCCGAGTTACCTTCTGCCAGCGCCGGTTTTACTCTCAGTCTGCAGGCATAATGGCCACAGCGAGACTTCTCCGTGCAGAGAAAAAAAAAATGACCTCTCCATACGGCTGAGGTCACCTTGCCCTCCGTCTGCCAATTTCCAGCCGGAGATTTGGGATAATGAGGGAACAAAGGGGCTGAATAGTCGTTCATATTCAAAACCGTTCTTGAGCGTTTAAGCAAACTATTCAAATGTGCCATGAAGGCTAACGGCGAGCTGCTGGCGTGAAGAGTTGCATTTGAGTCCTGTTTCTTTTCAAGACCCCCTTGATTAGAGAGCTGTACTTTGCACAGCAAAGTTGTTTTTTAGTTGGACGCCACAGAAAGAGCAGTGTGCGGCGACTGGGAGCGGAGGGGGGGGAAGTGGCTGGGGTGGATGGGAGGGGCTCTGGCATTTTGAATTCTCTTTTTAACATCCATTTGACCTCCTGGGGAATGTAAGATTTTTTTGCAGATCTTATTGAAATAACGCAACCCTCATCGCGCGGCACTGACCCAAAAGTTTCATGTGTTTCGGCCGTACGGTGATACAAAGAGAGCATCGGGCGACGATGCAAGTCAAAGAAATGTCTGTAGCTGGGGTTTTCTGTTGATGCAGTTGCTAATTTAAGTCCTAGCATCTAAAAAAAAAACATAACTCTTTAATTCTAACCTCCCCTCAATTTGGGTGCGGCGACCAAATCGCGTTGATCGATGGTTCGCTTGGTTGCTAGCATCCTAGATTTATGTCACTGACAGACTACGATGCTAGCTCTGGTTACTCTTACTGTTTAAAAGAAAAACAAACACTGTTGTAGCTTGAAAAGATGCTAGCAAATTTTTTGATAGTGTACACTAGGCTTTAGACATCTCCCAAAATAATAGACTGCTGTAAATTAAAGTGGTTTGTGCAGTAATGAAGTATTTTTTCCTTTCTCGTTTTTGTATGTGTGATGTCTCGTCACCGAAACCTATAATTTAACCGTGATCCCGTTTAAACTTAAACCCCCCTTAAGGTAAGAGACATCAGCTAAAATTCTGCAGGAAGTCATGCCAGAAAATAGTCCCACCGTGCACCAAAGTCCCCTTTCCTTAAATCTCGAGCAGACTCCTTGCCAGCTTCATATTCCTGCCAGCAGAAGCGAACAGTGCGTAATTCAAAGTTAGCGTTCCGGCCGCGTCGAGCGTGTTTGCAATTACTTATCTCCGAACGCCTCAATTAAAGGAGGCGTCCGCCGCTCCGGTGCCAGGCGCACACATGTGGTCGGAAAGATGTCTGACAGCCATTTTCAGCGTGTTTATGGTAAAGCGCCCGCTATTAACGGCGAGGCAGTAAAGACTCTGCGTCTGAGCGTTTCAAGATTTCTCTAAATACATAGAGTTTGGCAAATTGGGACCGATTGTCAGATCCAGCTTTTTTATTCATTCGTTTATTTTTTTTAAATGATATCAAAACGCTGCGAAAACATTCGGTTCGCCATGTTTCCACACTAAATCCAGACATAAACACTCAAAGCTGTCTAAAGCCATTACTCGGGGCACCTCGTCCACTATAAATCTTAATTGAGCCTGATTTAGACGACCGGCCATTTGTCAAGCTCAGCGTTAATCTGCACGATTGCACACACATTTAACTTAAAGCTAACTCGCTAACCTAGCAACTGGGGAAAAAAAAAAAAAACATACACAGCCACATTGGAGATTATACCAAATCTAGAATAAAGCTTATTATATCTCTTATTTCCATCCCAAAACAGAGCGGATGAAAGAAACGCGGGGAGGGGTAGCGGAGTGAGGGGTAGACAAAAAGTGTGAGGGGAAAAAAAAAAAAAAAAAAAAAAGGGAATAGTTGTGAGAAAGCCACACGAAAAAAAAAAAAAAAGCATTCACCGCAGGAAGACATTCAGATCTCATGAGCTCATTGCCTGTCAGAAAGCTTCCGCACACTGCTCAGTGTGTTTCTAAAAAATCTGTGTGAAAAGGCTTAAGTACATTTCCAAACCGGTCGAGGGAAACTCTCCATTCCATCTGTCAGTGCAGATGCCTTCAAGGAACTCATCTCTTTTGACTTGCTTTTGTCCGATTCAAATTAATTCTGAAAGGACGAGCACAATAGCAAGCTGCGATGTGGTTTTCGGTGAATGTAAAGCCTTTGTGTTTGAGATTTACATTTGGCAGATAGCTGATTTAAAAGAAAAAAAAAAAACAAAAAAAAAAGATGGGAGTCATCAGAATGAAGGAACATCCTCCGGAGGAAGACGACCAGACAATGACCATCTTCATGCCTCCAACTGAGATGGGCTGCACATCCTTGTGAGTGTGCACGTGTGTGTGTGTGTGTGTGTGTGTGCTCGCCAATCAAGGCATAGGAAGTGCTTCCTGTTTGTTGGCCTGGGGACAAGACCACAAGTACATTGAGTCTTCGCTGTGATTGTGTGTGTGAATATAAATGTTGAGATAGATGTGTTTTCATAAATCGTAAAAAAAAAAAAAAAGCCCACAGCACTCATCTCTTGAGTCCTACTATTTTAGATTTTTTTTTTTTTTTTCCCATTGTCTGTGTGATGTTGAATATACTAAATTCCCAGGAAATTTCTTTTGATAGTATCTGCTGTGATTATATCTGGCAGTCTGCTCTCTATATCCTCTTTTATAGGGTCTTAAAGCTCCTGTGGTCAGAATATTGCCATAGAAAAGCTCATATCGGAGAGGGCGTAAATTCAAGACTGCACAGACTCAGGTCGGGGGTAAAATCAAAACAGATTATTTTTCTGGACAGTCACAAAGCTAAACATGATTTTTTTTCCAGCAGAGTCGAAATAACTTCAATTGAGCAAATGAACAAAAATCAGGTGTGCTGGCGACAAAATTTTCAAAGAGCCCCCCGCACTCTGGAGCACAACTGTTAAAGGAAGAATCTGACACCGGAAACCAATGATCCTTTATGACGGAGTTCTTGTGAGGGTCCAGAACAACCCCTGGCTG
Organism: Fistularia commersonii; assembly: GCF_037954325.1. Taxonomy (NCBI): domain Eukaryota; kingdom Metazoa; phylum Chordata; class Actinopteri; order Syngnathiformes; family Fistulariidae; genus Fistularia; species Fistularia commersonii. Next base: position 21,967,106 of record NC_141286.1, read on the forward strand.
ATAACCAGACCTCACGTCTTACTGGGGACCGGGTGCTGATGGTCTAGGATTCAGCCATGTACCCTTCAGGCTCTCAGGTGGAATTGGTCAACAGACATTAAAAGTGAGGAAACCCCATTGATGCAACTTAAAAGATTCAACATCACGGTTTATTGGTCCGTCAGCCGGATGCGTCACCACTGATACTGAACCCAAGGGGGGAGCAAAATTCCGAATGACCATACAGAAGATGGAGCCAATTGGCTCTTTCCATTAGTTTGTTGATTAAACCCTGAAAGGGACACAACTGCACTTGGGGGAACCTTATCATAAACCGTAGAGCTGAGTAAACTAATCAATGGGAAAACATGTTGGATCAACAACTGAGAAGTTTCTTTGGCTGGAAGCCGCTCTGGCAGAGAAAGAACATGGCACGTGTTTAAAGACTCAACAAATTGCAATCAGAATCACTGTGTTGCCCTCCGGAAGGACAACTATGGGTGTTCCTCAAACCCTTGTCATCTGAACCATCTTTAATCTCCACTTGAATAGAGACAATTTAATTAAGGGAAGATATAACAAAAAACAAAAAAACAACTTGCAGACAAAGTAGAAACAAGGATAATTAGCAATGGAGGCGGAGCTTGTGAAGACCAGTGATGAGACTTCTTACTTTAAACACTTCATATGTACCCAATGCACTGACAGACATGTCAGCTTTTTTTCCTCCAGTATTAAGATGATCCAACGTGTACTGATACAGCGGTCGGTCACAGATTAGCGATGTCGTCCCCCCCCAGGCGAGGTAGAACCAACAGAGGAATGGCAAAAGAGGATAAAAATGTGGATGTAAGCCTCTTCACATCTTTTGCAATCCTGCTATCTATAGGATTTCTTTGCTCGTCCACTCAAGGGGGCTCTATGTTGTATTTTCAAAAGCCCCAAACAAACAGTTGTTACAGGGAAACACCAAACATAGCGTTCTGGATTGACTGAGGTTGCTGTTAGGATAGGTGACTTTTAAAAAAAAAAAAAAAAAAAATTTACGGAAAATAAATCCAGATCGCCGAATATCAACAGATTTCTCAAAACATTCTTCGACTGTACAAACTGGGTCACTTTTGTTTTTAGTCTAAAGTACGTTTACTGTTCGACTACTTTTTAGCTTTTTCTACCTTTTTAGCTGTCGAGACGGCGAAAAGTAAGGTTAAACTTTAGACTGACAGGGCGGTAGAACCGTGTCCATCTCATGCGGCGTCACAGCGGCGAGCGGATTTCAGCTTCCATTCGCCGCCGTGGCGCCGCTGCGGTGAGAATCTACCCCACGCCGTTTCATCCCGCGCGACACGAAACAACGCCGCAGCCGTGTTGGCTGAAATCTCTTTTCTCATGCGTTCCTCCTGATGCCGCAGATGTTTTTTAAGCGAGCGCAGCGTTACGATGGATTTGCCCCCCCCCCCTTGGAGCAACGTGAACCTGAGAGAGCAGTGAGTGGGGAGAGGGGCGACAAGTACAAGCGCTCCTATCGCGGATGATCCTGCCGCCCACACACTCTCTCTCTCATGCAGGCGTACAGACATTCGCGTTTGAGGTCGGCGGGGTCAAATTCAGCTCCGTATTACGCTTCCGGGCATCGCTAGCAGTGTAAATATAGATATTTGTAACTCAAGTTTTCAGCAGTGAAAAGGCTTCATATTTCTACATGTACTTGTCTATTTCCTCGTCTATTTCGTTATGCGTCCCCCCCCCCTTCCACCTGCTCCCACTCTGCAGTTGGACAAATTTTAATATCTTCAGTGTGCCTGGAACCGCTTCAATAACTCTAAGATTAGAACTAAAAAAGAAGGGGATGTTATTTCATGCTGGCCCATGAGAAAATGACATTAGCCAACAACGCATAAGCCTCTTATATACGCGGGGAGAATGTCACTTTTCAGACACAGATACGTTGTGGTGTCTCAGCAGTTTGCTAATTGACTTTTGTGAAAGTAAAACTATCCTGTAATTGAAGTTGCCTTCAGGTTAATTGACGACTAATGGAATAAGGCGCTGGGGGGAAAAAGCATCCGGCCCCCGCGGAGAGCCGGGTTTCCTTTTAGAACCGGCACACCGACACTTCTTGTTGTTGGGGTGGGGTCTTCTCGGTCAGCCTGCGCTGTAGGGTGACAGTTCCATGCCCGACTCTCGGCACCAGCAGGATTGGAAATAAAAAGATTAATTCCAGTTTACTCCAGACTAAAGGAAGAAAGGCCAGCCTTCCCAGGAACTGCGCTGTCAAACAAGCGACCGGAATCCACAATTTTTTTCCTCTCTTGCTTCTGATCTATAGTCCTCTACCATTTCTTCATTTTGACCCAGGACCTTAATGACCAGCTCAATTTTTAATTTTTTTTTTTTTTTTCACCAATACATGTTTTTTTCAAACCTGAGAGAAAGAGAAACAATTATGTTACCATCACTATCAGTGTAATAAAACCAGCAGCAACAGTACACCACGCTATCGATTCACACCATCCATGATGTAAGTGAACCTTTGTAATAAGGCCACGTCGGTAAACTTAATGCAAATTGTTATATTTTATTATCTCAAAGGGGAACTTCAGTGTGGACAGGCTGGTTTAGGTTAACAGGAAAATATTGTATTTAGATGCGGCACTGTGGTCATCCATGGCTCGTCCAGTCGATTCATCTTTTGTTCAACACTTACAGATAAAAATATACATTTTAAATATCTATCTTTTTTAGATTTATCATTCTTGTATCAGCAATATGATGGGGAAAACCAGTGGAGAAAATTAAAAATAAAAAAATTGAAAATAAATAAATAACTGAAGAAAAAAACAATCACATTTTTCATCGTAAGGAATTAATCATACATAAGGCTAATGCTGGGTTTACACCAAAACGGTCACATACTAAAAACTGAATATTGGAGGGAAATTTTAGGAGTTTTATCAGAGTCTCAGTGTGCTCCCGTCATCTTGACTGTTTGGTACAGCGAGGTAATCTGAGCTGTTTCATATCACACTTTTCCGAGTCTTTGACTTACAACAATACCAAACATGTTTGGTATCATTGCACGTTTTTCCAGTCTTTATGGTGACGTAACACAATCGACAACCAATAGAGCAGCTCTAACAAAAACGGAAACAGGAAGCCTGGTAGGCAAACAATCACCAGGGCGGTATTGGCGGCAGAGATGGTATTTGTCGGCGGTATGGACTAACAAAGGACGTCAGGATCAATATGGATGGTCCAGAAAGCGGAGCGGATGGTGGAGCTGTGGGCAGAACAATTCAGTTTGTACAATGTCAACTCTCCGACGGATTGCGACCAAGTGAAGAAGGAAAACAGCAACGGCTCTGCAGATACCCGCTTAAATTCTGGACGATGGGAGGGGGAAAAAAAAAAGAGCTGAAGGAATCTAGTTATAGTGTGCCAGAATCGAAATTTTCTAGTAAAATCTCTAAGCCCAGGCTGTGACTGAAAACTGTAAAAACGTATTTTTGCGACGAGTGTCCTACAAGTCTTTTCCAAATCTTTCCAAGGTCTACTGATGTCTAGGTAGCTTAAAGCGAGACTCCGGATGTGAGCAGATCTGGTGGTACATGGAGCTGATAAAGAACCCCTTAGGGATTCAGACAAAATTAAATAATTGCCCGTAGAGGATGGTGAAAATGAGGTCTGTGTTTTACAGCTGACTTTTAAACTGGGACACACTGGCCTGGCGCTCAGCGGGAGTCCAATTGACAGGCAATAAGACGATCGATGCCACAGACTGGAAAAGTGTGCACGAGTGCCCATACAATGGATAACTAATATCGCCGGCTGTTTGAGCGCTTCCCGGCCACGTGAGCCCATGGACACCGCTGACGTCCCCCCCCCCCAATCAGCTTCTAAATAGCAATTTATCATGTAATAAACATCTGTACCAGTACTGGTGCGGAATAAGGAGCTGCACTCGGGCGTTAGCCTTCCCCCCCGTGTCGACGCATCGGGACAGTGTCTCTGCTCAAATAGGTCAAATTCACGACGCATTAACCTTCGCCCACATAACGGATGAGGATTCTGCCACTTCACATGTGGCTTGACAAGCTCACACATGGAACCAAAGGAGATTACCACATCACGTGCGTTTGTTAAAAGACAGAACCAAATGTGAAATTACCTCCAAAGTGGTAAACTGTATGTTTGGTTTGCTTAAACCGCGGTACGTTTAGGGGGGAATGTGTTTGCCAGATAAAACTCCCCCCTCATGATAATTTTTTTTTTAAGATTTCCACCCCCTTCACTGGTTTTATTGGTTGGAGAAACGCGGGCTGTTCCCGCAGTCCTGGTTCCACATGTGTACTAGAAAAATGCATTAGGCGCCGTCCCTCATGACCCCTGCTCTGAATAAACCGGAACATCTGGATATTCCCTGCCGCCCCCACCCGCCCCGCCCCGACCCCCAGCTGGCAAAGGTGCCAGAATTGCAGATTACATGTTCATTGTATCCTAACAGCGTGTTCTAGGATATTTACAAAAGGCCTCACGATGATAACACCCACTGCTCTCAATGTTTAGTTTCATCCGGCGAACATAATGAGGAGAAAGATGTTTCGTAAAGACCAAAATGGATTCGGATGGTGCCAGGTGGTACGGTTCCACCGCCAGAAAGAAGAGTGCAGTTAGCAGCTAGCAGCAGCTAAGCTAAGAGCGGTTTGGTTGTTGACATCCAGGAGATTGTTCATTGGCTGAGCACAGAGAGCGAGACGAGGCGTGGACGCGAAAAGCGGAGTTTACGTGTTCCGGGACAAATCACCGCTAAAAAAAACATACAAGTCAATAATAGAATTGAAGCCGGTGGTTGCTTCAAATTGTGGAAAAATTAAGATTTAGGTACACCTGATGTTCTGATTTAAGTTAGAGGTCATGTGTCAACCGTTGACCCTGTCCGTCGATACCAGTGATCCCCAACCCTAGGGTTGCAGACCGATACCGGTCCGTAAATCAATTGGTACCCGGCCGCACAAGAAATAATCAATTATTTCCATTGAGTCTGAAAAATCTTTGTTTGAAAAATCTTTAATTTTGGAAAATGACCGAAATCTCTCGGTTACATCTCGGTCACTTGAGCGCCAAAAATGTAACCCACAAGCTAGCAAAATGAGTAAAAAACAGACGTCAGACGGCAAGTTTCTCTTCGAAGGGGAAAAGGTGGATCCACAAAGTGGATTCAGGTTTATTATTATAGTCACAATATAAATAAGCTACATGTAGCTTACCAGTCCGCGGTGATAAAAAGGTTGGGGACCACTGGTCTATACATTCTGCACGTTTAACTCCAGATGATGATTCCATCTTTCACTTCGCTCTATTTGCCAAACAGGTTCACGCTCCACCGAGGATCGGCCTATTATTGTGCTGCTTTCATTGGGAATTCATGTATAAAAAGGAATTTGCGAGGAAATTTTTTGCACATAGTCTACAATCACGTGCCGGCTCGTGTCCAGCAGACGGTTTGTTTGTGTGATGTCATATGGAAAAAGGGAAATTTATCCCCCGTGGAGTGAAAAAAAAAAAAATTATGCCAATTTTAGTAAGGCTGCCAGTCTTTAGAATCTTTTTTTTCTAAACAAACAAAATTTTGATCATGTGACCCAGAAATACGAGTAACTCTGTACGCTTATTATTGAAAACAATCTTGTTTTTGTCAGATTTATAACAGGCTGTACGTGCAAAGTTACACAAAAACAAATCAGTGTGCAATTGACTATTTTGGAACAAAGTTTTTTTTTTTTTTTTTTTTTTTTTTTAAGTAGATGCAGATTAACTCTTCAAAATTCAATAGTCGCATTCTATCCTGTCTTTGCTGGAAGTCTTAAGATAAATGATCTGTACTTTAGCAGCAGCGCTTGTTGCCAAGGTGCAGACGCTCACAGTCTGGAATGGTAAGAGTCCTGGGCCAGACAGATGGTCTGGCACCGGCCTCAGCTACGCTCTTTGTCTTTGCCTTTTTGCTCTCTTTCTTGCACTCTCTCTCTCTCTCTCTCTATCTATCTCTCTCTCTCTCTCTTGCTCTCTCGCTCCCCCTCCATTCTAGCAGAGATAGAGAGAGAGAAAAAGAAACTGAGAAAGGACAAGTGAAGGACAGAAGGGAGATGATAAGCCAAACAGTAGTAGACTGAGACACCACACACACACACACACACACACACACACATATACACACACACACACACACACACACGCACACACACACGCACACACACACACTTGGGTCGAGTCCAGCTTAGCAGATAGCTGACGGTTTAAAAAATGAGCTGTAGATCTGTTATGAAGATATTTGGCATTGAAAGATTTGAAAAAAAAAAAAAAGATCATTTGCTGATGGAAATTATATTTTTAATCACAAAGTGATATTAGAAATGGGTAATTATACTAACTGTAGGCAGATCCGTTCTGTCGCTTACAAGAGGTTGGCTTCCATGACTGACAAGCAAAAAAGTCTAGATTAACTGCTTTGGCTCATTGTTTCATGGTTTACGCTCTTAAGAATAAACTCGATAGATTTTGTATCACCAACATGCACGTCAACACATCTAATCTACGCCAGAAAAGGAAAATACACAGAGACAAAAATCAAGTGGTCCCAGTGTTTTTAACCACAGAGGTTGTAGGTTATCCGAACATAAAGCTAACAATACTACAAAACACAGGATTAGCACAAGTCCTGTTTTTAAGAGTTTAACAATGAGTCGTCCTCTGATCTGTTTAGATCAGCAATAACCTTAAACAATGCAACGCAATACCGAAACTCAAGCGGCACCGAAGGTTCGCGATTCGAAGTCAAGACACCGAGAAGACGTCCTTTCAGAGAGTACGAGGTCAGCGCGTCGTGTTGTTTTGTCAACGTTTGAATTGTCTCCGAGTAGCGGTGGCGTCCGCACGACGGAAAGGTCGTTTGAAAAGGTCAGCGCGTTTCAAACTTCATTAGCGGTGACGCCACACACCGCGCCCTGCGTGTTTGTTTACCTCGCCGCCGTAAACAACAGGCTCTGATCGCTTCTGGAAACACCTTGAATATCTGATGGTTGATTTGATCTCTAGGCTTCGGAAAGATTTTTTTTTTTTTTTTTTTTTAATCAAAATATGGATTTATCACCTCTGGAGTTTTTGATTTTTAAATGGCCCTGGGTGTGTGTTTGTGTGTGTGTGTGTGAGCAAGTGCACAATAGGCAGGTGGTCTAGCAGAGGGGAGTCCATCTTTGTCTGCCTCTGCTCCTCCTCTCTGTCTGCTTTTTTTTTTTTTTTTTCTCCATTTGCTTCTTTAAATATTTTATCATCCTTTGTTGGTCCGTCACTGCCTTCTCAACCTGTATTTTTCCTAATCACGTCTTCTCTCACCTTCATTGTCTCCCGGAGATTTTTTTTTATCCGCCTACCGTTATTTTATGCATTGTCTGTCGTCCTGCTTTGTTTCTGGCTTTGTGGGCGAACGCTAAGGATCACATTATTATGCTCCAAAAAGCTTGTGTCAGAACGTCTTTGGGGAATAAGAGGCCTTTTTATTAATTCAGTACACGCGGGATCTACGAAATATGCATCTGATCTTGTTTGTCCGTAAAATATTTTATGTCAAAAGGTATTTTATGCATCTCAGAGCACATTAACTCCCAGACATCGATATTTATATCACCGGAGCGACAATTCCGAGATTAACCCCTTCAAACACCCACTATTTCATAAACTTTGCTCCGATAAGAGCCTTTCCAGGTGGGTTTCTGCGCTGGCTGCTCCTGGGTAGCTCGCTCTTTGCACCATTACTGCCTGCTTAATGGGGCCGGCTTAAGGCCTAAGAGCTGCCATTAGATGAGCCTCCACATCTCCTGTCATTACCGCTGAACAACACAGCAGAGAGCTCCATCTCAAAAAGCTGACCGCTGTTTTGCCGAGCCCTGATCTTTTCGAGCAAATCGAGTTTCGAGAGGGTTTTTTATTATTCATAAATGTCATCGGTGTTGTAGAAGCGACGCCCTGGAATCGCGGCCGATGCCTTCCTCAGAGAAGCCGGATGCTCAAATTTGAGCTTTTCGATTGATTCAGAATAAAAGTGTTAGCAGTGACATCGCTGTGGTGTTTTGAGAGAAATCAGAAACTGGACCTCGCTCAACAAACGGGGGTTCCCTTATTCCTTCCTTTCTCTGGGTTCTGCTGTCGAGCTGTTGAGTTTCCTCGGGGAGTCCGTGTTTGTTTTTGACCGTAAAATCCAGGAAACAACATCCTACGAGGCCGTTTTTTGTTTTGTTTTTTTCTCAGAGAGTGAGCAGGATCCAGGGGCGTCTGTCCTTCCAGCTCAGAGATTTACCTCTCCAACATTCCTGGATTGCCCATCTGGAAAATCAGGGGAAAATTCCAGTCACTTTTCTTCAACTAATATCAGATCTCCTCACTGTTTAGCAGTCTATATGGCCTGCAATACCGGAATTGCTTCTCCTGTGACTTAATGTGTATGTGTTGCTTTAAGATTTTTGCTTTTTTTATGTGTCATTTCACAATCTCAAGTACTCGAGGTCCATGTTTCACTTGCGTAATGAAAGAAAAAATTGCCACCAGATGATTTGATGGATAAATACTGAACAATGTGTGAACTGTCTGTTCCCAACTGGTATTATGAACATAGTCGGTTCCTATAGTGACGGCGTCTTGGTGCACAAAAGCCTTTTTGAAGGCCTTGTCCCCGTCAGGCGATCGCCATAGCACATCAGAAAATATTCTACCGTTTTTACAGCCAAGCTGCGACATTTCCATTATGGGTCCAAAGAAAGCTCAACTTCATGCTGAGAGAGAATTTTGGCCCGGAGTGAGGCAGGATATCTCACTTTTTTTTTGTGCATATATTCCCCCCCCCCCTGGCACTGATGGGAAGTCGTCATCAGCGAGTGTAGCGGCACCGCCGGGGAGGGAGGACGGAGGAAACGCCTGACAGGGCCACACTATGCCTGAGTGACAGGACAGGGAGTCGCCCTGCAGGCTTTCTTTTCTCCATCAGCTGAATGTCAGCTCAGCTGGTACGGCTCTCTCGGTTGTCGCCAGGAAATCTTGATTGGAATATTTTGAACCCACTGGCTTGATTGGACGACCGTTTGAAAGTTTTTGTTTTGTTTTTTTCCCCCGAATTGAGAATGGGGGAATTGAGTGTGGGAACGCGAGCGGAGGGATTTGACCGCGACAAAACGGCGGGCCTAAAGGATCGGCGCTGAATTGTCCACCTGACCTTTTGTTAATTCAAAAAAAAAAAAAGGGGGTCTCTCACCTCCTTCGCACTGCTCGGTTTTAACGCCGATTGCGCATTTCCCTCAAATACTTTTGAGACCTTCCACCGAGCTCGCCCCGCACCTCTGTAACTGTTTTCCATATTCATTGAGGGACCAAAGACCCGCAGGCGATCCTTGCAGAGCCTCGCGCCGGCACAGAATTATGAGTTTCACATCCGAAGTTACGTAAAAAGTCTCGTGGGCTGTTGAAAGTCACACTGAAAATAATCAGATATGTCAAAGATCATGTTGTTACATTGTTAAAAATGCTGGAAATGTAAAAAAAAAAAAAAAAAAGAAAAAACATGGGATAATTTTGCCTGCACTATGAATGTAGCCCCACGATTAATTTTTTTCAGTTTTGCTCATTGGTCATATTTTGGATGTCATTCGAGAGGGGGAGAAAAGGATTGACTGAATTTGTGTGTGTGTGTGCACAGTCTTCAGGCGTAAAACTCTGCAAGTCTGGAGTGGTTTGCCCCTCAGCCATGAACGCCGGAGTGAATGCATACTTGTGCGAATGGACGGCAACGTGGTCAAGCGGGCGTGGAAACAAAACACGCATGCATGCACGCATAGGTGCGCCGTGTGCGCAGACCCTCCTGCCCAAAAAGTCAAGAGGTGAAGGCAGACGCCAGAGCCTCAGGGCTCCAGACCTTTTTAAAAACACGATAGACAATCGTCAGGGGAAGCAGCTTTTAGCAGCACCTGCCTGTGTATCGACTGGAAGGGGGGCTGTTGCAGATGCTCTTTGCAGCGAGGGGCACTTCAGGACTTCATTAAATCTTAAAACATTCATTCAAATGAGAGACGCAATGGCTATGTTTAGAGTCCGCTCAGCACTGTTTCATCATTTACGTATCGCTGTTGAGTGTTCATCACGCACAGTCGTTTCGTTTTAGCGGAACAAACACCGGGGCTTGAATGACCGCGAAGCTATTTCAAGGGTTTACCGCGTCTTGTTGACACATTTCCGACGAGGACAACGTCTACGGTCCGCAGCTTCGATCATGCAAAGTTCTGAACAGCGGCGTCAATTCAGGTTTGAACCAATTTTTCCGGAACTGATAAAAAAAGAGAATTGCAATCCCGATGACATAAAATTTGTAGAGACTGAATGTAAAAAAAAAAAAAAAAAAAAAAAAGGTGAAGGAGCATTCCCACACTAGAATGGCGAAAACAACCACGCGGTGGAGTATTGGACACAATACTGTTAAGCCATAAATGCTTTAGTCAGCATGCTAATAGCAAAACTCATTTAATGATAGTCCAGTTATTGGTTGCAGACTTTGCTTATGAATACAAATAAGATCAGTATGTTTTCAGGGGCATGAAAGTCAAATATCAAGGTAATCCAGTGGAAAATGTTGGGAGGATTTGGGGAAAAAAAAAATGCATCACCTGGTGTTGGTTTTAGGCTTCATATCAGAAACATAACAGATGAGAGTAAGATAAGGGAAGACCGAAACTGCTGGGTTCTGGCATGAATGGTTGCAATGTCTCCTCTCCCTGGGCTGGTGTTCGAACGGGAGTCGAGACAAAGAGACAGGAAGACCGCTTGCGAGGGGGAGTGCGAGACTGACGGGAGAGCGTCGGCCCTCCAGCTATCAGCACCAGTAGGAGGAGGAGAAGAGGGTAGGGATAGCCGGTTTAAAGGGGAGGGAGGAAAGAGGAAAGCGTGAGAGAGGAGGCAGAGCGGTCGCCGGTCGGCTGCTCGGATTAGAAAGGGAGGAAGTGAGGAGATCCTCGCCGCTCACTCCGGAAGGAGGGTGGATGTTTACGTTCTGAGGACGACAGGAACTCTGTCCCAGTCAGGACACCAGGATGGTAAGGGAACCCTCTCACCCGACACCTGTGCTTTCTTCAAATCCGTTGCAAGTATGGGATTCAAAATGTGAGAATTTCTATGGATCTCACATTTGCATCAGGAGTTTGTCAGCTAAAAGTAAAGGAATAAGATGTCTGTTCTGCTAAGGTCACATACTGTTTGCCCCGGAGGGAATCCTATTCACAACAAACAAGTCTTGTGATCAGCCTCCTCATAGACACTTGTCTGAGTTTCTGTAGTGTGTGTGTGTGTGTGTTCTTATGATGCAAATCCTATATGAGAAAACAAAGACTCCCATATGAGATTACAACCACAGACACACTCGCAGGAAACAGACATGCCCCTTGTGTGGGTTCCTGGTGGCCGATGAATGAGCATCCTTGTGCGGGGAGCTGAGAGCAGACGAGCCTCCGTTGTCCTCCTTAATGTCCCTCGAGCCACTTTCTGCCGCTCTTCTGTTTGGGCATGAATTCTTTAACAAGCTGCCATTATGCGGCCGGGTTCAGATGTGGCCTCCGACCGGATGATCGGCGTTCGGACGGCTGAATGGCGCGTACGACTCACGGGCGGCTGTCATGGAGGAGTCAGTTTCGATATTCTTGTAGCTCTTTTGTTCCTAATGAGGGGCGAGTGAGCAGAGGGCTATCAAGCTGGTCATCAGAAGTAGCTTCAAATAGCTTTGCATCAAGAGAGGAGTGCTCGGGGGGGGTGGGGGTTACGACTTCCTGCACTCCAGCAAGAAGACCGTTTCTTACAGCGCTCAATGAACCCCTGAAAATCCTTCATATGTGCATCACAAACTGATGCAATTAGTGTCATAACACAAGGGAAACACAAGTGTTGCTCAACACAAGGACAACTGGAGTTGGTGCATTTAAACCGTGAAATCCAGAGGGATATTTTAAGTAGTTAGCAGCCGTGGAAATTTTGGATTGAAAATCAGAGAAAGACAGACAAAAGCGCCGATGTCTCTATGTGCGTACTTATCCCACTCCCCCTTGTCCGAAGAACAATGCGGAATAGATGACTGCCTGAGGTCATCCAATAAAGCAGCCACTGATCTGACCGGTCAACAGCCTGACTCATTTCTCATCCTCGACGGATAATGTCCGGTGTCGGTATCACGGGGGTCACGTTAATAAACTGATCCGGTTTTTCGAAAACGGGCTAGAAATGATATCTCTCCATCAGCGACAGCTTCCAAATCGTATATAAGGGACAAAGAAAACCTCAATGTTCTGCATGTTCAGCCCACAACTGCTGAACACGCAGCTCATTTCCCTTAAAACAGGCGCTCCGCCAGCTTTCTTGTAGAGGAGTGCAAAGAGAAATACTAATTTTGTGTGTGTGTTAGTGTGTGTGTGCAATGGCTGCCTCCCTGTCGCACAAGATCCAAGTAAACTAAAATATCAATCAACATGCAATTGCAAATATTGCTCCATACATATACTGCTTTTGTGATGTAATACTTTGGAAGAAATTACAATTTCTTTCTTTGAGGTTTAAATGCTGTCAAAACCTTTTTTTTTTTTCCCCCTACACTTGAAGAATATCACACCCATGACCGGCTGGGGTGATTTCTCACGATGGTTTAGTGTTATCATGCCTTCACAGATGGTTCGGCCCACCCTGCAACTGTGGGGTTTGGTAGATAGATAGAAATGTTACACTGGACTTCAAAAGGTTATCATCCCTAAACTTGGAAAATATACACAGAAGCAGAAAGTAACTTTCTCTGTCAGTGTGCGTTGACTGTTTCGGTTTGGAACGAGAGGGCAACCAAGTCAATGTTTTTTTGTTTTTTTTTTTGTGTTCCGTCTCCAAGCAATGTAATGCGACTTGACGTCCAACTCAACAGCTTGCTTGAGAAGCGGTTTCATGGTAGGTAAATGTACAGCAGGAATGGTACTGTGCGAACTGTATTAGAATAAAGAATAAATATTGTTTCAAAGTCTATGTTAAGTGATTTGCTTAATCAAACTGCACACTGTTTAAATCTTGGATGTATATCCACACACAGACTTTTGCTTTTAAAGCGTGTGTTATGGGATGGTACAAAAAAAAAAAAAAAAACACACAAAAATGTTACAAAACCTTCTCCGTAAACCTGTTTGACTACTTTCATTCATTATGTTTCTCAGATGTCATGGCGTCCGACCTACCGAAGCTCAAAGTTTCGAAACGTCTACGGAAAAGTAGCCAATCGGGAGCACTGCTTCGACGGCGTCCCGATCACCAAGAACGTCCATGACAACCACTTCTGTGCCGTCAACTCCAAGTTCCTGGCCGTTGTCACGGAGAGCGCTGGCGGGGGCTCTTTCATCATTATACCATTAACCCAGGTAACTCACACTGACGCCGCAACCTTGAATTTCTAATCTTTTTTTTTTTTTTTTAAGTCAATTTTTTTGAAGTAGTAAAAGTATAGCATCATTACTGGGACATTATGGTAAAAACATCAACAAGAAAAAAAAAACAGTCAAACTATTCTTGCGAAACATAAACCCAAAGTATAGAAAACATAACATTTTTAAATGCACATCAATCCTTAAGAAAATGAGAAAAAAAGAACACGCTGTGAAATAAGTTTTGCTACTTTAAAAGATATAAATCTCTACACAGAGAAGCCTCTATGAATTTTATTCGACATCGTTTTAGCAGTATGATTCATTGTATGTCCTCACAGTAGATGCTGACATGCAGCAGTGCCTCGCATCACATCATTCATTCTCAGCTCGAGTAACTTGTAACGTTCGAATTATGCGCGTTGTTAAATCGCGTACGGCCGCGGTATTGCATTTTAGTATTCTACTCACTCTGCAGTGAGTCAGACGCAGCGTGTTTCTCCACTTTGTTAATAAGAGTCGCTGTACGATCTTGGTAAGTCCCCTGCCCCCTTTCAGAGAGAGACCGCTGAGGTGCTAGAAAAACTGCGTGGGCCAATCAGGCTCTGATCGGGGGAAAGGTATTCAATTGACGGACCTCCGTTACGCTGACTTTACATGATAACGTTAATGCGGTTTCACCCAAAATGTCATCTCTTTTGTAGAGATGTGCCAGTCTGATGCTACTGAGTGAGCCGTTCAAATAATATCTTTCGCAAAACGAGCTTTTTCCCCGTCTCGCCTTTGCCTTCCCGCTTGATTAGATTTGCTTGTTAAAACTGACGAAGCTGTTTCGACTTAGGGTTGTTTTGTGGTTAAGATTTAGGGCTCTCTGGTTATGAGACTCACATCCTCGTAATAAAAGTGACACTCGTTGGAACTGTTTTGGAAAAAGGCCGCTTTGCCAACACACGGGACAATAAATTCTTTTCGGCTGGTTCTTAATGCCGGCATGTTGTTTATAATGTATACAGCAGTCAATAACCTCAGACAGTACATGGTTCTCTCCATACCATTCTGTGATTTATTCGTTTCATAACAATAACTGGATACAGATCCAGTCACTTCAGCGTTTCCTGTTCATTGTCGACAGATGAGTCTAGACGCTTATGTTGCGCAGCAGGACAGCCGGTCAGTTTTCTGTTATCCAGACTACAAAGCAGTAAATTTCACCGACGAATATGACGTTCGACATCAGAACGAACTGCAGGAAACTTATACGACCCGACTTCTAGTTCCTACGATCAGAACTCTTAAGTCTTGTCATCTGGTTGACCTATGATATTCATTCATCTTTCGTGGGTCCGTGTATCAGATTACCTCTACTCCCATTACCACAAATCATATTTATTGCATTGGTGAACGTAAACGCACACATTCCGCCAGATGTAACACGACGGATGAGCAAGAGAGGAGCATCAACTTCCACAGGGGTTAATATTTAACGGAGTATGAGGTCACTGGTTACTTTTCTGCTAAAATCAATATGTTAGACCGACCTTGGTACCGGGAGCAAACTGTTGAGCGGGTAATGAAAAAGCATGTGGCTGAAGTGAAAATTAGCTCGTACCGTCCCAGAAAACACACGCACGTTTTGCGGATGTTTTTTGGGTGGTTTGGCTGATGGCGAACATATCACGCCGACGGCCGGCGAGATGGCCATATGGTTGCCCCGGGACATGTATCCAGCAGGGGGGACCACCCGGGCGCACAGGCAGCCCAGAAGTTGGCACGAGGTCACAAACACCTCTTCATCAAACGCAGGAAGGGAAAATGCGATGCCAGGCGTGAATGCAGGGAGCTTTATTTACCCCGATGGCTCCACCCGTTTACTGTAAACCTCTAATGAGGGACGGGTGCGGCGAAGCATCCGTTTATTTCCGAGTGAGGATGTTTTTTATGCACGGCAACGTCCACGCTTATTCTCGAGGTTTACTGTGACGGCGGAAGCCACTGTTGCATGTAACGTCGGTCCACGATTTACAGGATTCCCCGCCAGCGTGCATGAGACCATTAACGTATGATAAATCACCGTGGTGGAATATCAAAGAACTTCATAAGCTTGACTCAGCGGGCTGTCTGCTGTTTACGGAGGAATATCCCACAGATCGACCTGCACTGGGGAAGATTTATTGCCTTTTGGAACAGCATGCGGCAGAGTGAAACTGCGGGAGTGAGTCTTTGGAGTCTGAAGAAACTGGCAATTACGGTAGCTGAGAAGGGGCGAGCTGTGGCCAGTCCGCTCTGATTCAGCACTGGCTTCTCGGACGAATCGGGTCGATGCACTGTGAGGCGACTGTTTGAATAGGCCAGAGTAATGCTATGCTAATGCTATTATATCAGTGATAAAGATTCAACATTTCATATCAACAACATCTAAATTCCACTGTTCCCAACTAACAGGACCACATAGTTTATGGAAATAGATTGGGCAAAACTAAAAAGAAGTCCGTGCAGAATTTGAATTTTTCATCCATATGGCAACCGAGCCATTTAACAGTCATTTTATGCTCCATCACTAATTTCTGATATCCTTTTAATACCTCACAGCTCCTCTTACCCCCTCCGTTCCCATCAGACTGTATTTTCTTGGTGGGTAATTAGTTCTGCTTAAATAAAGAGTCCCTCAGATCCAGTGTTATTAATGTTTTGAGGGCAGGCCAGAACCTCCAGGTCATTTTAAAATTAGCAGAATGAAAAGCCCAGTGTGTCGTTAGAGTAACATTAGCCAGCTTACTTCTCTTCAGGATCGCGACCATTTCTCTCCTCGTTACTTTTCTTTTAAACTTTATCCACAAAAAGAAGTGTTCACTGAGAGGAAGACGGTCCTTTCCTGGGAAACCCCCGCCCGTCACACACACAGCAACAAATATTTACACCTGGAGGCAGATTTGGGCAACCACGGCGTGACATACCGCTATTGAACTGCTTGGGTCAGGGGCATTGCTCAGGGGCACCTCGGTTGCCGCAATGCAAGGCGGTTGAATGCCGATTCTTCGGTTTACCCACCCCAATTTAGTCACTCTCGATTTCTTATCATATCAAGTGCTGATTTGCATTCCAGCTTTTATTGATGGAAGCATGAAGAAATATTTCTACCATAATACTGTATTGATTTTCCTGACTCGACTCCCTAGGAGAGAAAAGCACAAATCACAAATGGTGGCGGGGAAAGAAAGAAAGACAAAAAAAAAAAAAAAAAAAAGTCAAGCATCTCCATTGAATGTAATATCAGACTTGTATAGAGGAATTATGCAATGACCTAAGTCATGTTTTCATTATTTGGCCAAACAGTGGCATTGCAAAAATGGTGGGATAAGCCCTGGGGCCCAAATGCCTATTGACTTAAACTAAGAAAGAGGCTGTTCTAAATAAGTGCATTTATTTTTCAATCTGGAAGCCTATAAGATCTATTGAATCATTTCATCTCCCTGTAAAATGACCAGTTTCTGCTGGTGAAGGTCTCTAGCATGTCTGCTTTGTTGGCCGTACAGAGAGGACGACTGTTCAAAAGTCACATGATTTTTTTTTTTTTTTTTTTTGCCATTGTGTGCCCCCGAGCCCCCTCCAGTAGAAACAAATTGAGGCTCAATCAGCAATGACCTAACCTGAGCGCTTTGTATCTCCGAGGCCGAATGTTATGTTCTCACCCAACATTTACATTTAAAAGTAATCTGATGAAATTGAAACTATAGTAAATTGCACACACATATACTTTAGCAATGTATAGATTGCAACATCCCAGTGACACAGGCCTGTGGTACAGATCTTAACATAAGTTGAGAATCATGCTGTCCATATTTACTTCCTACCCAATTTGTGAGTTTTCCTTGTCGTGTTAATGTCTGCTTTGTAGTGACAGCTGTAGTGACATCATACAAGTTGCTTTGCGTCTCGGTAGTATATTAAGATGCATTGCACATGATGCTAAGCTTATGTTTCGTGCAGCGCGCAATGGCATGTAATTCAAAAGCTAATGTTGTCAAAACATCAGTTTAAATTATCCGTACTTTTCCACCACAATATTCAAGAGCTCCAATGGGGTCGAGGCTACACACATATTTTTCTCCATTGTGCTTTCAGTTATGTAAATTTCCATTCCATTTGTAGGGCTCAGTGTAAGGCTCCCATTTGGAAATTCATGAATTTCAGATCTTATTGGATTAAAGTGCTTAGAGCTGAACACGGAGAACGCATTTAAAATTAAATTTGCAAGTGTGCAGGCAATATCAGGCATCGCCACGCGCGTCCTCACAAAGGTGCAACCCCGTTCCCCTCGATAAATTTCTGAGTCAGTGAATAAATACAAGTGCATGGACTGAGGTGACATCAAATGATCATGACATCACTCAAATGAACAGCTTTCTGTAATCTGGTGTTATGAGCCAGCACCCCACAGTGGACATGGAGGGGTACTGCAATAACAATCCTTCCCCTCACACGTTGATCAATAACCACAACCGATCACAAGCCGCACCCTCTTCTCATCGTTTCAAATCCCCTTCTCTCCGCACCTCATAACAAAGGTAGCTCTGGATCATCTCTATTTATGCAGTGAGAAAATTCTCTGGAAAGACGAAACACACCATTGCAGTTTGCATATGCTGAGGGAACATAAGGATGAGTTGAAACATATAGATGTTACCTAGCCCAACTCAAATAAAGTGGTTCATTTCAATTGAAAGTTAAAAAAGCATGACACGGTATGCTACCATAGCAGTGTTACATGTGATATATGAGGCTGTCAGATGATATTGTGCTTGGAAAATGTCTTTATAACAGGTAAATTACATTTAAAAATAATAGCTGCTGTTGTAGCCTCATCGGGGTAGCTATTCAGACCCACCATAACCATATTAACTTGACTGAAGACTTCACTTACCTGTTCTGTGGGAGTGAAAAGTCATGTCCCATGGAAAACATTGATAAAAATTCTGTCTACACAAATGATGTGTGACCTGCATGCTAGTCATGTAACTATACAAGGGTGTCAGTAAAAGGAGAAGTGGGAGGTGGAGGTCCAGAGTACAAGGCACTCACTTGCTTGTAGCTTGACCTCATCGATCTGGGTCACGACAAAGATTGCTGCAGACCAACTTCTCATCCAGATTCACCGCCTTCTGTGATGTGTGGAACGAGGCGCACGCCAGTGATGCTAGGATGTGCAGGGGTCTTTTTTCCTCCTTCACAAAAGAGAAAATAAATCAGTCTGTGATCTCTCCATTACATCTCCAAGCATCCGAGTCCACAGAAACAGCTATGTGAGACTGTGCATGTAATCTACAGGACATACACACTAAAATATAAATGATAAGTGTTGACATATTATTATACCAAAACAAGTAGTCAAATGGAATAAACATTAATTATATAAAAATTGAGCAAAACATTTAAGTGTTCTGAACATTGGCAAAGGGTTCATAGGAAAGTCAAACCATCAACTCTTCTGAAAAAGATAAAATCTTCAGCTGTCAGTTTGCTGATCAAAATCACAAAAATAAACATTTAATTCAACCTGTGACCATCAAATTATAAACCTCATTAATTTTTACCATTCATTCCAATGCGAATATTTTGAAAAAGACAATCGCCGCACATAAAACGCAAGCAAACATTTCTGTAGCATACAAGTACTTTCCGCACTATTGGCATACATTTGCGCGCTACTAGCATGCATTTCCGCGCTATTAGCATGCATTTCCGCACTACAAGCATGCATTTCCGCACTATTAGCATTCTTTTCCTCGCCATTAGCATGCACTTCCGAGGCGTTAGCATTCATTTCCTAGCGTTAGCCTGCACGTCCGCAGTGTCAGCATGCACCTCCGCGGCGTTAGCATGCACTTCCGCGGCGTTAGCATGCACTTCCGCGGCGTTAGCATGCACTTCCGCGGCGTTAGCATACATTTCCGCGGCGTTAGCATGCATTTCACGTTGAATCTCGCCGCAATTTGCCACAAATGTCAGCCAACTGTAAAGTTACTTAAACAACAAAAGTTCTACTGCGTACCGTAGAAGCACACGTTTCATAACATTAAATCTTGAACATGACTAGCGAACAAAAAGCCCGTGTAAGTAACCCACCATCTCCGTGCATCGGCGGTCACCTGCACGGACGTCAGCGGTGTAGCAGTAAAATAAGTCCCCCTCCAGGGAAGCGGACTAATACGTCCACGGAACGATGGGAAAGTAGGAACTGATTGTAGGGAAGCCAACAACATATTCCAGAGAAGATGAATAAAAAGAATACATGCATACATTCATAAATAAATTAAACAAAGTTTTAACGCAGTTGTTTTTATTATCGTTATTATCAGATTAGTTGTTGCAGTCGTAGTAGTAGTAGTTGTAGTAGTAGTAGTAGTTGTTGTTGTTATTTTCATTATTATTATTATTAGTAGTAGTAGTAGTATCATTATTATTATTATTATTACTATTGTTGTTGTTGTTGTTGTTGTTATTATTATTCATTGTATTATCTTCCCTCAGCTGCAGGGAATCTTCAATCTTTGTAGTTACAGCTAACAGTTAAGACAATTCATATTTCATTGTATTTCTTATTCTTCCTCCTTTCTACTATTATCTATTACTGTTATGTTTTTTACTTGAAACTCTGGCACAACAATTTCCTTCGGGATTAATAAAGTTGTTCTCATCTCATCTCATCTCATCTCATCTCATCTCTCATCATTGTTGTTATTATCATATGGAGTAGTAATAGAAGTAGTTGTAGTTCTTGTCAAAATGTTTATGTTATTATTGTTATTGTTATTGTTATTGTTATTACTCATTGTATTACTATTGTTGTTATTATTATATGGAGTAGTAATAGAAGTAGTTGTAGTTCTTGTCAATATGTTTATGTTATGGCCACTAGACTTGAATTTTTTCACTTGAAGACTTTTCACCCCTCATTCGTGAGGCCTCTTCAGCTCTACTGATCTGTGGGGAGTTTCCAAATATAACTGCCAGGGTTTTAGGCAGGTTTGGGTTATGGTGGCTTGTTATGTAAATGTCAGAGTTGATCAGCAGAAACTAGGTATACGGGAAGTGAAGATATTCAAGTCCAGTTGCCACAACAAGAATTTCAACAAGAATTCACCATGACCTGGAACCTCCATAGACACAGAAATAGTAGTAGTAGTAGTTGTAGTAGTAGTAACAGAACAACAGCATAAACAACAACAACAATAGGAATGGAAAATCTGCCCACATGCGTAAACGAGAGAGCGAATGGTTAGTTAGTCCCTTAGTCTCAAATGGCAGCCGATCCAGGGTGTACCAGTGACGGCTGGGACTTCAGGCTTCAGTCCCCCTGAACCTGACTGCAGGATGAGCGGTAGATAATGGATGGATGGCAGCAATAGTAATAATAATAATAATAATAATACTGTCATTCTTTTTCAGTCGGGTCGTCTTGACTCTCACTACCCGAAAGTATGTGGTCACCAGGGCAACGTACTGGACGTCAAGTGGAATCCGTTCTTCGACAACATCGTCGCATCCTGCTCCGAGGACACCTCGGTGAGCGACTCCCATCTTTTTCTTTACGTGTGCCTTTAGGTCTGTTTTGCATCAAGAATTTTGTTACGGGTCCCTCATCAATTTAAGGATATGATTCAATTTTATATATCTGTAATAAAAGTTTTATAAAGACCAGCCTGAATCTTTCATTATTTTGATACAAGTCAAACTAATTTCGGACGAATGCAGTGCAGTTTGTGAGCCGGAGATACGGAAGACGAGGCGCTGGCTGAGCTGCTGTGCGCAAACACATAACAGAAGGGAACACCTTTCTAATTTAACGATAAAATCTCGCCCATGAAATGCATTAAAGTTTCCAAAAACCCACGAAAGAGGTCAGGCACGAAAACAGGACACAGATCCCCGACTGCTCCGTAACTGACTGTATCCCTGACGTCAGAAGTCTAATTGTGGTCACGATTTAATCTGACTTCACATCGTCAGACCTCTGTCGGCCCTTTTTTTCCCGATATCTCCACCTGTTGCAACACTCCACTGAGCGCTATGACCTCTATACTACATTCACTTGTGGATAATCTCTTCTGGGCCATCGCAGAGCTTCGCAGCATTGCTGTAATCCAGTCTAATCCAAATGCAAGGGGCTACACTCGTAGCTTGTGCGCGATCAGATGGATCTGTGTGCTTCTCTCATAACAATGATAATAATAACAGATGAAACACAGGTCACCTCTTCCATGTAGAACCTCACGCTGTATTTGCTTTAAACGCAAAATGGCAGGTACGGATATGGGAGATCCCCGAAGGCGGTCTGAGGCGCAACATGACGGAGGCGGTGCTGGAGCTGTACGGCCACAGCAGACGGGTGGGTCTGATCGAGTGGCACCCCACCAGCAACGGCATCCTCTTCAGCGCCGGCTACGACTACAAGGTAGCACTTCAGCCTCCCCACCCCCGTAACACAACCTGCTCAAACTTGAAGTCACAAACACCCTGAATGCTGTATTCGGTTGTTATTTTTCTCCAGTTCAATATCCAGAGTCAATATAACAGTGACGTGCAGTCAGGGGAGGCAGTAGAGGCCGTGCCTCACTTGCCAGTCTTGGAAAGAAAAAAACGTTAAATGAAAAAAAGAATGAAATGGTTATATTTATCAGTGATTTTCAGTATGAAGGTATTATTCATTTAACTTCACCAGTTTAAGATTGTTTTTTATTCATTATTGCTGGATTTTCACATTTACCGGGAACAGACATGCGATGAGGCCGCGGACTGTTGAGCCTCAATGTAGATTGCGCAATGACGGCCGAGACTGTATTGCTGTCTCTCTGTATGTCGCTATGAAAATGTTTCAACACTTTTGCTATATGAACTGCATTCCCAATGTACATAATTTTTTTGGCAACAACTGTATGCATGTTGCTAGTTGTTTTTTGTTGAGTGATCGTAAAACGCCTGCAAAGAGTCGCTAAGTGAGGCACGCAGTTCTCCTGCCTCACCAGCCATGAACCTCACTGCACTTCACTACAATGTGAACATGTGTGTTCACACCGTGCCTTAACGCTTCTAATGATTATCTCCGGGAAGAGAGTCATTTAACTCCATCAATCTGAATATCAGCGGCCATTCAACATTTAACAGTTGCGGTCAAACACTCCTCCATGACCGTGTCAGATCCTGATCTGGAACCTGGAGCTGGGAGAGCCGGTGAAAATGATCGACTGCCACACCGACGTGATCCTCAGCATGTCCTTCAACACGGACGGCAGCCTGCTGGCCACCAGCTGCAAAGACAAGAAGCTGCGCGTCATCGAGCCACGCTCCGGGAGAGTCCTACAGGTTAGCGAGGCGCAGAAAACACACGTACCGATTCCGTGAAGCGATGAAATGAAATCACGTGGATGCAATCTTAGTTATTTTTAAGATTCAACCTACTGTTCCTGTGTCCATATGACGAAAATTGAATAATTTCCCGATTGTCCAACAGGAAGTCCGAATGACTATTGACAAACACGAAACTTGTTACTTTTTAAATTTTGAATTTTGCGCGAGTAAATACACGTGATTGTCAGTCATCCCGTCTCACGTGTTACCGCAGAAGTCGCAAGATCAGCCAAAATTAAACCTCCCTCCCGCTGCGCATCGCCGAGGTTCAAAGGAGAAAAGTAAATAAATATTGATTACATCTAAAACACAAAATTAAAGCCAAGATCACAACAAACGGCAACAAGATGTGATGTTTTTTGGGGGGGAAAAAAGTGCATATAAATATAGATTTTCACTAGAGTAACTTGATGAATACATCACTATCCGGGCATGTTCGGCTGCAAGATCGTACGCAAAGGGTTAAAACCTAACATGAAAGAAAGGACAAGAGGAAAGAAAAAGAAAGAAAACAGGCTCTTGTCCGATTCAATCGCTATAATGATAAAAGAAACATAATATAATATCAGCCTGTTATTAGATTCATAAAGCCTCACTGTGTGTGTGTGTGTGTGTGTACGGCGCTCCACCAGCACGCCAGCTGTAAGAACCACCGCGTAAACCGGGTGGTTTTCCTGGGCAACATGAAGCGTCTGCTCACCACAGGGGTTTCTCGCTGGAACACGCGGCAGATCGCTCTCTGGGATCAGGTCTGACATCGCCTCCATATGGCCTATAATTCCAGACTGGGTGGAGCGAGTGTGTTTTTAATTCATTCTGTATGTGTGTGTGTTGTTCTTCCTAGGAGGATTTGTCCATGCCAATTGTGGAGGAGGACATCGACGGCCTCTCTGGGCTGCTGTTTCCCTTCTACGATGCCGACACACACATGCTGTATCTGGCAGGAAAGGTCAGGGACGCCCTTGTTGGCCTCTCCTCCGATCCGGCGGAAAAGAATTCCTCTCCTTTACGCTGGGCTAGAGAAATTTCACGGTTGCAGGCTAAAAACTGGAAGATTAGGAGCTTGAGTGGAGTTGCAGCGCGCTCCCGTCATCTGGATTGTTAAATATAAGGTTGTGATCTGAGCTGTTTTAGATTTCGGGTTTATGTATCAATATCAAACGTGTCTTTACGGTGATGTAACACAATCAACGACCAATGGATAAACAAACCCTTGAAAAGGAAACCAGGAAGACAAACAATCAGCAGGGCGGTACGGGTGGCAGAGACGGTACTTGTTAGCGGTATGGATGAACGGGAGCGACGAAGGACGTCCCGATCAATATGGAGCGTCCAGAAAGGGGGACGAACAGCTCGGCGTGCACGACGTCAGCTCTCCGATGTATCACGTACGAGCGGAGAAGGAAAAGCTATGGACTGAATCAGCAGAGGCTCTGCAAATACCCAATGAAAACATTGCACAATTAGAAAAAGGGAAATAATCTAGTTGTGGTCTTGTAAATAGTGACCCTGTAAGATTCACAGCGTAAAAACTAAAAAAAAAAGCTATATTTAGATGTGAGCAAGTGTGAGATAGTAGCTTTCCAGATCTTTCCAGAGTCTTATGATGTTTGTGTAGCTTTAGTGAGACAATGATGCATCTCTGGCTGCCTGTAAGTTCACACAAGCTGAAATATCGCCATTCTAAAGACCTGTTTTTATCACAAGATTTGCTCGAGGACGTCGTTTTTGTCCCAAAGGACAAATCCGGGAATGCTGGTCCGGCACCAGTTTCTCTTTGATACCTCAACAAAGACTGGAGATGAGATGGAGGATGCAGCGTGCGCCTCTTTAAACACCCACTTGTGTCCCCGCAGGGAGACGGCAACATTCGCTACTTCGAGGTCACTTCGGAGAAGCCGTTCATCCAGTACCTGATGGAGTTTCGCTCGCCGGCTCCGCAGAAAGGACTCGGTGAGTCAACCGGCGATCGGTCGCGAGACGTCCCCTCCCGACGAGAGCGGAAGGGAAAGTCGACGTCGGCTTAGAACTGATGAAATCCATCGCGTAAAAGACATGTCGGTTTTTGCAGGCGTGATGCCGAAGCACGGCTTGGACGTGGCTGCCTGCGAGGTCTTTCGCTTCTACAAGCTCGTCACCCTGAAGGGCCTGATCGAACCGGTTTCGATGATCGTCCCCAGGAGGGTCAGTGGCACCGCCTTCGCCTCTGCAGCCGATCCTTCGACAACAAGTTCTACTCTGGTTCTAAGCCGTCTAGATATCTTTTTAACACCCCGACGTTCCCCATTTGCAGTCGGACACCTACCAGGAGGACATCTACCCCATGACGGCCGGAACCGAACCGGCGCTGTCGGCCGGCGAGTGGCTGAGTGGCATCGATAGAGGTAAACCCAACGCTTCGGATTCACGCTTGATTTCAAAAGCGGGCAAGGTGCCTCCTCATCCGGGAATCCGTCCCGGATGAGGTTTTCACCGTAGTTTTTTGCAAACAGATCCCATTTTGATGTCGCTGAAGGACGGCTACAACCGACCAAACAAGTTGGTGTTCAAGGCCCCGGTGAAGGATAAGAAGAGCGTGGTGGTGAACGGGATCGATCTGCTGGAAAACGTGCCGCCCCGGACGGAGAATGAGGTACCGCGACTCGGTGTTTTTACAAAGACGCGGGGAAAAGTCGGATGAAAACACGATCCGCGTCGGGGTCGGAGGGCGATTACCTCCTTTCGAACCCCATTTTGTAGTTCCAAGAGCCTTTTCAGGAACTCGGCTGTTTCTTCCTGTATTTGGACAGCAGAGGAAGCAGGAAGCTCAGTTCCTAAAACCGTTTTAGCTCCAACACCGAGGCAGGTTCTTTTTACGGTTCCATAGGAACTTGTAAGACGCGGAGTCCCGGTGATTGGTCGAACTCATAGGCTACACCAATTGCCAGATACTTCTTAAGAGGTTGCGGGTCGCCATTGTGAAAAGCATGTGGTGATCACTGGTCAGCTGTTTCCTTGCCACAAAATGTACAGAACCGGAAAGAAATGGACCGATGAAGAGGTCCAAGCTCTTTTGGCCTGCGCAAGGTCTCCAGGGCTCGCAGCGGAACGTCAACATTTTGGCCAAAAAAAGCATGGGGTTTGCTAACGGCGGGGTTATTCATGGTGCTGGGAGAAAATAAAAACACTTCAACCAATCCGATAGTCCAGGGTTATTATTCCAACCGTGCAGAACACGAATACCGTTGTCTTCTTCGTCGTGGAGGTTTGTTTTTGAGTGCGGTGCCAAAGGTGTACGTCACAGACCCTTGCATCACATCGGCCCCTTACTGCGTGACCGCATGTACCAAAAGAAAACTTAAAAAAAGGTTTCCTCCCGGAGGATTCCTGGAAGTGAATTTCGAGCCGTAAAGTCTTTTGACCTTTTCTTTCCAAAAGCGCCTCACTCTGCGACTCCGTGTCTCCACGTGCAGCTCCTGCGGATGTTCTTCCGGCAGCAGGACGAGCTGCGGCGGCTGAAGGAGGAGCTGACCACCAAGGATGTACGAATACGCCAGCTGGAGCTGGAACTGAACAACCTGAAGAACGTTAGTCCCAACGTCTGACGAAGCTTCCGGCTTTGCCTCCAGCTCTGACCTCTGACGACCTTCTGAGCCCTTCTCCGTTTTGATAGATCACGCTACATCACGACAAAAGAACCCGCCCCCCACATAGTGCACATTATAGTATAATAAATGACAGATAATGTCTTAATTACTGAATTATTCTGCTAATGAGAAACACATTTCTTGATGAATCTCATGGATTTGCCACCATGACGTCAAATTGATGAGTCCAAAACGATATCACGAATGTCATGAAACAGTTCAGAATGCACAACCAAGTTACCATTGATTTATGACACAACCCACGTCTAACCCGTCGTCAAAGCGGCACCAAAAGAAGGTCCTGAAATTCATCTTCCGACATGGACCGAACAACCGTCTCCGTCAGCTAGCCCTCCTGTGTATGTTTTTTTGTTTTTTAAAACCAAGGCCAGATTGGAGGACATATAGACAATTGCTGGCTTGCAAGTTTCTCCCCAAAGGCCTTAATCTTCGCTGCAGACGCCGTTTTGCGGCGGAACCCGCCTGACACGGAGTCGTCCCAGGCGGACAGACGCGACGAGGACCCCCGCGTTTCGCCCGGCTGCTTCGTCCCGAAACTCATCGTCACACCCTCCGAAATATCCGATGCGAAGACGAGCTTTGATTTTTCAGGGAAGGCTTCACTCACATTTTTTTACGCCTTTTTTTTTTTTTAAGAGAGAGCGGCAAGTAAGAACAGGGGCGTGATTTACGTGACCCGGACCGCCCGCCAGGAACGCCTCAAAGTGCTTAAGGGAAAATCTGTCGGCTGTTTAGGGGCTCGTTGTGTATATAAGCTTCTATTTATTTTCTCGTTTCTATTTCCCTTTGTATCGAATAACAGATGCTTCCCGTTTTTCCAGAATGTGGCTGAGAAAGTGATGAAGGTGACGCTGGATATGTTTCGCCGGATGTTTCCGTTTGAAATAATGCAAAAAGCTGTCGTGAAAGTGGACGACGTCAGTTTGAGGATTCGTGTCGGCGGTTCCAGACTTGATATGTGCTGTATATAGGAAGTATATTCTTGACAAAGGCTAACAGTGAGTGACAACAGTAGTTATAACCACCTCTTTACATTGCGACTACACAATATGGACTAAAGTATTGGGGCGCCTGGCCTTGAGGCGGTGGGCGAGCGGTCTGTGCATGACGTTACACGGCTTAAGGTAACACCCGAATTTTGGGAGGTGTCCCTGTGCTTTCAGCTATATTGTGTATCACAATGACCAAGTCATAAGTACATGTAGAACAGTGATTTTAATCTAGTTTACCAAGATACCGCCCCCCACCCCGTTCCATCCACGAAGACCAGTACTAACTTTTATCCCTGACTATTTATCATCACTTTTGTATCATTGTCCGATCAGGTAGGGGCGTAAAACGTGCAGCAAGTTGGAAGTGCATGGCCGAAGGTCAGAGGTGACCTTGACCAGGCGGTACTGGGGGGGAGGGTCATCGGGAGGAAAACTGGCTTTTTTTAAAAGCAGCTTTTATTTTTGTAAATATTTATTTTACGCTACTTTGAGCTGCCGGCCTCCTCGAGGAACACGCGACAGGGTTGACGATCAACTCCGGCTGGTCGGCGAGCGGCTCGGTTAACCCGGCGGCTTCGCTGGAGACGTGGAAGAAGCAGCTTCACGTTCTGCTGCTTCTCCGCTCAAGTCTGCATACAATAAAAAAAAAACAAAAAAAACTACGAAAGTCCTAATTCCTGCCTCTTCTCTGAATATTTAATGGAAATCTCTTGCCAGCTACAGAAAACAATACTCCTTTAGCACTGAAATATAACTACAACAAAAACGAAAAAAAAAACCTTGATGGTGCAATATTTTTTGTATTTGGGCGGTTAGTGAGATCTGCCTTCCAGGCAGTTGGTGGGTCTCCAACAATTTTCCAAATGTTGATGTTAGGTTTAACGTCATCAAGAAGACTTCTTTTCCTTTTGACTGTTCCCTTCAGTCGTTAGAGGTTATTCTGGTTCTTCCAATTAGAAGTGTTATTTCTGATGCCTGACATCTTTCTGACTGTGAATCAGATGCAGGTGGTCATTACTCACCGGAGAAATTTGCCCTTTTTGGGCAAAATCAGACACATAAAGTCCAACTAAAAGACTCTCGCACTTGTACTTTTGATCAGAGAACATTCAGACCCGACGTTAACCTTCAAATCGACTAATTTTGCTAGAATCGGAATGCTGTGCTGAAAAAATTAAATCTAGAGAATCTTGTAGAGTCTGATGGTTGAAATAAGAGCTGAATTCAGGCTGTAGTTCCACGCCGGTCTGCCGGGGGAAAAAAAAAACATAAGAAACCCAAAACAGGAGGACTCACAGTGCTGAGCAAGGACCACACATGCCCGAACATATATAAAAGGGATTTATTGAAGTGAATGAGAGGGAGGGGGGGAACAGAATTTGGCTGAGGACAGTGGATTCAGCGCTAAGAGTGGAAAGGGGAGGGAAAAAAAAAAAGAAAAGAAAAATAAAAGAAAAAAAAAATTACTGAGGTAGGCCAATTTGACCATCATGTATGACAGTGACAGCAAAGTCGTAAGAAGAATTTCCGGAGTTTAGGAATTGGATAAAAACGATACGGTTCACAAAGTTGCAGCTGCAGCCTCCATTTATAGTCGAGAACTTCTCTACACTACTGTCACGAGTTCAAACACTGCCACCTGCGTGTCACAGAAAGGAACGACGGAGAGAAGAAAGAAAAACAAAGGAAGTGAAGAGTGACTTGTGACGCGATGGAGAGATTGTGATACAAAGTGAAGTTCAGATTCAAGAAATTTCACACTGCGTGTTTTCGGATATAGCAGCATACATGATTCATGTCCGGTTACGATTAGCTTTCTTTCCCCTCCGGTGTCCGCTTGGCTGTCTGCCGCCGTCAAAGAGAATACAAAAAAATAGATTTGGTCATTATTTACAAGAACACGTAATTTCCGAACTATCAAAGTTGAGGGTTTAAAGAGGAGGAGCGGCTTTGACAGGGGCAGACATTATTATCGTTATTACTTTTTTTTTTTTCCATTTTCTTTTTTTTTTTTTGCTAAGATTTAAAAATATGCCCGGTGAGGGGGTCACACTGTTGCACGTTCAGACCAGGACAGCAGAGAGATAAATGGCAAACTGGCGACAAAACAACAAAAACACATAACTTAATTTTTAAGAAGAAAAAAAAAAAAAAAGAAAAAAGAAAATAAGACGAGAAGAGGACACAGCCTTACACGGAATCCAGTAGTTGACTTTTAAATGTATTGACATGCGTTGATTTTTTTTTTTTTATTTTAATTTTCCTTTTGGTAATGTTGCCGGTGGGGAGATCTTAAAATACGGACATCATCGGAAACAGTGAGAAAATGGGGAGGAGGAGGAGATCGGGGCAGATTGGGTTCTTAAAAAGCTTTTATCTTTGCCGTTGTTTTTATATTACAAACATTGCGTCCACGCGGGAGTTAAAAGTGGACTGTAAAAGACTGGAGCTTCAAAAAAGGTACACAAATTTAAAACGTTTTTCTCCAGGCGAACCCCCCTCTGACTGGCCGGTAACAAAAAAGAAAAAAAAAATTATAACAAAAAAAATAAAATAAAACACTACTGCAATATGAAACGGGAGGTTGGGGGGAGAGGAGGAACATCGGGTTATTGGGAAGTGACCAGAGAAACGGCGGGAGGGGGGGATTAAAAAAAGTCACACCTTAGCTTCTAAAAAAAAAAAAAAAAAAAAGAAAAAGAGGAAAAAAGGGACTCAGTCATCGTCGTCGTCGTCCTCGCCCTCTTCATCCAGGTCCCTTTTTCTCTTCTGACCTCGATCCCCCTCCGCTGCAAGAGACGAGTTTTTACCAGGTTGCAGCTCTCCATCATTAACTGATGCGTTTTGCATTTGTTTTTGTTTTTTATTCCCGCGAGCTGACTTTACTCACCTCCGTCCTCCTCGTCATCGACGTCCCTGTCATTCAGATCGTCCTCTTCCTCCTCCTTTGCAGGAAGATGAGAAACAGAGCGTTACTCCATTTGCTACAGACTGAGTTTGGCAGTGACTATAATTTCAGTTTGTTGCTTCGGTGTTTGGAAGATATTGATCAAAACCAAATACCAAAACAATCAAACCCACTGTGATATATGATAGCAGCAACTTGGAGTGCTGCTACATGTGTATGATTGCGTATCAAGTGTTTATTTCTGATTTAAATGCTGAGGGGTTCTGAATATTTCCATCAGCATTTCCCAAGAAATCTGGCCTTAGAGCTAGAATCGTTTGAACTGAAAATAATAATAATGATCCTTTCCTAGGTTACGACTAAGTGGCAGCTCATGTTCAATTAAGTTCTTGCTAAGCCTTTGTAGCTTCCTGTTTCATGTCCAGCGCTTGAGGCGGTGTTTTGGTCTTTGCGGATTTTGAAAGAAGGTCCTGTGAATCCGAGCAAAGCAGATTAACAAAATAGCAAAAAGACGGAGAGCGGATAAAGGTCAAAACAAACGATCTTCATCGGACGACGGTCTGCGCTCAATCGCCGATGGTGAAATGATGGACCCTGATTTCCGAAATCCAGAAAAAAAATAGTTCAACGTGTACGATTAGATTAAGCAAAGTTGCGAGACGACGTTCACCTCTCCGCTGAGGTCCTCCTCTTCCTCTTCTTCATTCTCCTCTTCGTCATCCTCTCCCTCTTCGTCCTCCTCATCTCCGGGTGCCGCGTCCTCATCGTACTCCTCCTCGTCTACATCTGCGCGGACACGCTCGCGTTCAGCCCCCGCGTTGCCAAAGAGGCCGAGGGTCTTAGACGGGGCCGCGGACCCCGGAGCTTACCGTCTTCGTCGTCCTCGTCGTCATCCAGGCCTTCCGCGTAGACCTCGGTGTCGGAGTCGGGCGCCTCCTTGTCGTCTTTGTCGTAGCCGTCCAGATAGGTTAGCTGGGGTAGTAGCTTGAACACGCTGTCTCTGTATTCGTTGAGGTTTGTCACCTCGCAGTTAAACAGATCTAGGCTTTTCAGGGTCCCCAATTCTTTCTGTCAAAAGAGGAGTTTGATGAATAACATGGAGGGGCGCGCAGGACGCCGCACTTCTCCCAAAGCCCACCGCTTACCAACGGTTCTATTGTACTGAGGTCTTTAATGTTGTTGCAACTGAGGTTGAGATGTGTCAGGTTGGGGCATTTCTCCGCCAGCACCTCCAACCCCCCTGAGATCATGTTATCGCTGAGTTCAAGCTGAGGATTAGTCCAAAGACACGGGTGAGGGTTAGCGCGAGCTCTGACTCGAAGCCCCGGAATCGAGGATCGTGCGTAAAACAACAGACCTTTTTGAGTTTGTTTAGCTTCGGCAAGTGGGCGACTGTCGTCAGCCCCACGTTGATTGTGCTTAGGAATTCAAGCTCCTCAAACTCGTCCGTCAGACCCTCGATCTTGCCTTTGTTCGAGCGACAGTTATCCAGCACTAGCTCTTTGACCTGCCGGACAAACACACACATACACGTCACATTATCTAAAAAGGGCGCCTGCACGGCATCGAAACAACCGATGCGAAACTCTTCATGACTTTAAAACACAGCCTTCATGAAAAATATTCACCTATTGAGTTTATGTCTATTCTAAAAACACTCTTGACGGTACTAAGCAAAACTCACTCGCTAGCTAGCTAGCTTGCTCATTCTCCAGGTGTTTGTTTAATGACATGATCCTTCGACTTGATTTAAAAAAAGGGCTCCAGATTGAACAAAAGTCAATAATGATGGTGATGACAGAGGGAACTGTTCTTCTGTATTTGTTTTTCATTTAACCGGAATTTATTGGGGTAATAGCTGCGACACAAACAACCGTTAGACAAGACGCCCGGCTCGCCGGAAGAAGAACATGGCGCATTGATACATGATAAGGCTGACACGCGGTCACAGGTGTGCCACTATCCGGACGCCTATTGGTTTTTTCCACCGCGGCCTCGAGCGTGACTCAGCCAATCAGCATCGAGGGACGCACGATGAAATATCGTCGAACGTTTGACGGAAAGTCGTTCTCCTGCTAACGCGACGGGCTCGTCG
Organism: Fistularia commersonii; assembly: GCF_037954325.1. Classification (NCBI taxonomy): domain Eukaryota; kingdom Metazoa; phylum Chordata; class Actinopteri; order Syngnathiformes; family Fistulariidae; genus Fistularia; species Fistularia commersonii. The sequence goes on from NC_141286.1 coordinate 21,999,604, forward strand.
ACCGTGACGGAAACGCTAAACGATGCTACTTGAAGGGAAAATAGAAATAAAATAACAAACGAGAGAGAGTGTGTGTGTGTGTGTGGTGGGGAAACAAAAAGAGACGATCAATGTGGCGGGAGGTGCGCGGAGCCGAGCGGCAGCCTACGAGTCGCGCACAGGGTCATCCGTGAGTAGGAGGGGCAGCCGGAGCCCATTAGATCGCTCCCGGGCAAACGTTTCTTTTGTTGCCCGCGACAAACGCTCGCCTGGTTGGAATCGACGCCGTGTCGTCTTGTTTTTATTATCTGTATTTTTAATAGAAGGTATGACGGACCGTCCGCCGTTTGTATCGAAAGACGCGGGTTTCCAGCCGTCTTTGTTTCTCGGTAAAATGGCGGCTTGTCCTAGTTCTGCGAGGGGGGAGGGGGAGGAGGAGGAGGAGGAGGAGGGGAGGACGAGACAACAACGCGGCGCGACTGTTTGTTTTCATTACGGCCGCAAACCGGGAGTCCACGCTCGGCCACGGGCAGCCCGACCGAGCGCCGGTTCCCCGGGGGTCGGCCCTCGACGCGGCGCCTCCTCCCTCCCCATCCCCCCCCCGCTCCCGATCGCCGGTCCGCCGGCCGCACTCGCCCCGGTCCCGGTGCCGTTTACGAGTCCGCGCTAGCAGCGCTCGCCGTCGGCCATCTGTGCGCCCGGTGGCTCCGGGTCGAGGGCGCCCTCCGAGCGGTTACACGACTCGCCGAAGTCCCGGGCTCCTCGAACGGGGTCCCGGCCGTGAGGCTAACCGGGGAAAGCGGCTCTCCAAGGCTTTTATGCATCGATGATAATTTCATTACTTTGAGTATCCGCATTCTCGACGCGCTCGGAAACCGACACGGCACCGCTACCGTGGATCCCCCCACCACCACCTCCGCCCCCCCGGTCGGAGGTGTGCGAACAACAACAAGAAGGGGGGATTTTTTTAAATTAATTAATTTTTTTTTTCACCGAAGCGGGACCCGTCGCTAGACGAAAAGTTACAAATATGGCTCCTTAACGCCGCTCGTCTTGTTTATACCGCTGACACGGGAGGCTGCGCTGCATTCTCCAAACTGCACGGCGTTGAGAACGTGGAGTTCGACCGTCGCGCAAAAGTTGAGGCGGGCGATTCTGCAGCGCCGGCCGGCCGGGAGCACATCCGCGGAGGAACGGCGGTCCACGGCATCTTTTAACTTGCGAGAAACTTTGTATCCCCCCACGCCAAGACACCGCACGGAAGATTCTCCATTAGCTGAGAATGACACATGACCGGCAGGGCGCCCACTTACGTCTGACGGAGTGCGGTTCCGCAACTCTAGATGGATCCTCTTCTTCATTTCCATCCTGGAAATCGGCGCCGACTTGAGGGAGATTACACACTTTTTTAGTAAATAGCGCAAATGCAAGTAGCAGCTCCAGGACAGACTGCTGCCTGTTCATTCAAACTTGATCCGCTCGGTGGGCGGGACCACGTGCCGGGATTGTCGTCACCGCCGACCAATGAGGGCGGCCGAATAAAGAGGGAACGGATTTACAGACGTGCCGGCCAATCAGAGCGCGCCTTCTAAACTGGGTGGGGTTTTGTTGTCGGGGTTTGGTTGTTTGAAGTTTACATGGATGGATGGGAGATGGGCCACAGGAAACGCCAGTGTGTCCGAATTATCTCGATTTCGCTCACTTGTTTCACTTGTTCGGTACCTGACATAAAATAAATCGCTGTACTGACTGGTGTTTTTGTGTGTCTTTTTTTTTTTTAAAACAAAGTATCGCCCCCATTGAGACATCATCACATGTGGGTAAAAAAAAAAAGATCTATATTTTAATAAACTACCACATTACTGTTGGCTCAGCATAAATCTCATGTGGGAGTTATATATAATAAATACAGAGATGTATTTTGCAGTACAAGGACAGTGAAGATACCCAACTTTTACTCATTTGCATCTCCGCAAACAACTGTTGTGTTAATATATTTGTGATGTGAGATTGGCCAGGATTAAAATCGCAGATCTGAAATCAAGATTCCACGCCGTCACACACAGGACCTTGGCTCTAATATGCAAATATGAAAAATCAAAATGTAGGGGCAAAAACAAACATTATGCAAATTGGACACCACATTTATTTTTTTTTAACTGTGGAACTAAGAGATATGAGGCATCTAAAAACAACATGTAAAGCAGGAAATGCATGCATTATTTATAAATATGAGTGGGAGCAATAAAATCACACAAAAAGCAACTTTCGTGTTTACAGTTACTGGGAGAAAAGAAAAATGAGAAAATGAAAACAACCCCGGCCCTCCGCCTTCTCCTTACTGATATAGTGACCCTTCGGACGGGAGAGACACCGACGCTCCACCGAGGAGACCCTGAACCAGGACCGCCTGCAGGACTCTGGACTCCCGGCCTGGCTTCCAGGTTTTCACCACAAGGGGGAAGCAAAGTCTTCTTCACTGACTGAAGGGTGAGACGAGTTGAGGCCCAGCCCCCTTTTAAAACTCTCAAGGAATATTTCAAAATTAATGCAGATGGGATTTGGTCAAACTGCCATTATGGATATTAATATTTCCACATTGCCACACTATTATATGATATTGTGGATTTTTTTCTGTTGATTACTTTTTATTTTTTATTTTACTGCCAACATCTACAATCATAGTTTTTGTTTTTAGGATTTTTTTTAAATGATTTTTACCCCCCCCCACACCAATTGCTTATCACCTTTCCTGTCTGTAAATTCCCTTCTGATTTTTTTCAAAATCAGAGGAAAATGCGGATGTTAAATATGAAACTGGCCACCTTTAACAAATTGTATAAAGCGGGTCGATCGTGTAACATCAGCTTTTCTACAAATTTTAAATACCTAAAATACTGCATGCAGATTTTCTGTGTCTAAATTTCAGAATTGACCTACTTCTTTTAAAATTCCTGTGAATTTTATTCTGATCACACAACTCAATATGCTGTTAATTCACATTTAGTTCATTTAAATATTGTGATTTTTTTCCCTCAATTATTGCAGATACCGAAACCATTTTAAACCAAATTGTGGCGATCAGATCAAATCATTGTGACCAATGGCGACAGGTTTGTATTGAATGCGCACACACACACACACACACACACACACACACACACACACACGTACACACACACACACACAGGAACTCCAGGGATTGGCGTCACTCCGATTGGCCAACGTTCCTCCCTCACTGCACCCCATGCAGTCTGTCTCCTGCCTGTTCCAATATTAAAGATGACCAAATGTCAAACAAGCTGCTTTCACGTCGCCACAAATGCTGGCCTTGTTTACAGGGAATACCAGCTATCTAGCTCGTCACTCCAATATTGATTTTTAGATTAATGAAATTTGTCACTGGATGGTGAAGATTAGAAACACGACACTGTTTTTTTTTTTTTTTTTCACGACGTTGCACAAACACATTCAAAATCACATATCAATACGTAGAGAAAAATTTAAACCAGCTGCTTTTTTTTTTGATCTGATGATATGCAATTGCACTAATAAGCAGGTTTACAATGAGGAAAATGTTAAATTACACCTTTAATTTGCAATACGTAACTCAAGACCGAAGACCGTGGCTCTGCCATTTCGTCAAATGTTATTCATTTACTTGTGTTGTTCACAACCTCAATGCCATTTGTGGATAATTGAGCCCGTGTAGCAGAGCTGTAATCGGAGCCGGGATTTAAATTGAAGCTCTGTGGGTTTGAAGACACACTGGCTGCACAGCGGGAGTCTGGACCGTGCAACGCGCCGCCGGGGCGCAAGGCGTTTGAACCGATAAGAAAGAAAAATGATCACCAGAGAGACGCTGCTGTGCTTCACCAGGAGGCCTCAAAAGAACACCTGCCGAGGATCTATTGATCACAGCATGAATCATTCCCAATCAACCACCTTTGCCGGCGTGACACCGTAAGTTTTTACAGGTAGTTAGGGAGAAGCTAGCTAACTTTTCTGTGTTTACACAGTCAAACACACGCACACGAGACAGGCCATAAATAAGTCTAGAAATCTGTGGAAATGATGTCCAGCCACATTCTAGCACCATGCTCTTAAATACTGACACCTCTGTGTTTCTGACATTCCATAGTGTGCAAAAATACAATAAAAAATGATGTTATTACAAAAAAAAAGGAGAAACAACATGATTACTGCCAAGCACATGCCCGGAGCCACAAAACACTGACCCAAAAAGCAGGTGTTTTAAAGATTGCAGCAAAGAGTCTTGACCTAATTTCACTTTAAGAGAGGAGGCCATTCAAGCTGCTCATGAGGGGTTTTAACACCGAGCAACGTTGTGTGAAACCACCAGCAGATGGTGCAAGAGGTTTCCCCATGACCACCAGGAGGACCAAGGTTTCTGCAGCCAAAGTTGACCGAAAGGTGCCTTCAAGTATCACCTGGAATAATTTTTGGTTTTCTTTGATCATCTAGTACCGTACAATTCATTTTTGATTTGAATCGATAACCCCGACATGTAAATCTGTATTTGTGTTAATCCAAAATCATGCAGGAGGTAAATTGGAGACCCCAAATTGGCCAGATGTTTGAATGAGAGAGTGATGCGATGGTGAGGGTTGAACCCCACCTCTTGCCCAATGACAGGTTCCAGCATCCCCGCGACCCTGAGTGCAGCACAAGCGGTAGATAACGAATGAATGAGTAAATTAACTTTGTGTTTTTGTTCCCATAATATTTTGAAAAATGAAGACAAACAATTGAGTAGATGCAGTGAAGTACCACTTTTTTGCGACGCAATGTTTGACGATAGGTTCCTCCAGATATGACTGACAATACATGGGTCTACATCCCATAATCCACCCTTTACTGGACACATGATCACGATGCATTCAGGCAGCTGTCTACTTCACATGTTGCCACTTAAGGATTTTCACTGATGGATAACCAACTGTCAGCAATTGTAAAAACATTTTAACCCATGTAGAGACGATATATATCCCTTGTCTTAGTTTAAAAATCAAACTCCGGTAGATGAAATAACACATTCATTCATTATCTACTCTGCTTCTCCTGCACTCAGGGTCGACAGGTGAGGGGCAGGGTGGGGGTTGGAGGCATTCCCAGCTGTCATTGGTTGAGAGGCAGGGTTTGCTTAGCGGATAAGCGCTAGCCACCGCGCCACTGTGAAGCGGCGTCGGCATTTAATTTGCTTAATAAGTGTCAAGTGGCTCATGATACAGACTTTGCGATAACATGTCAAACTCAAGGCTCGCGGACCAAATGTGGCCCACCACGTCATATAATGTGGCCCATGAGAACGTCTTACAATAAAGACGTCAAACGCATGCATTGGCCGTTAACTACTTTTCCCACAATTCATGCCGATCATTTTTCCCCGCACAGTGACGGAGTTCCGAGAAATTGATCCCTAAAATGATCCCTAAATGACCGGGAACAGAAAAGTTGATGCAGATGGAAGGCTGTTTCAAGAAAGATGGGAATACATATGTAATGTTTAGGATTTGAATGAGATATTTAACATTTTGATGGTAAATCAAAACTGTGTGTGTGTGTGTGTGTCTGCTCTATATACTGGATGTGAAATTCCAGGTAACATATGACTAAAAAGCCTTAATACACCTTTTTCTGTTGCAGCCATGTTGTCATAGCTTGTAAAAATAAATAGACTTATCACTTCAGAGAAGGATGATTTATTTGGTTTACAGATTTATTTTCTTTTTTATAAATCAAAGCTAAGATAATGATATCTAAAAAAAAATCCAAATGTTGCGCTATTTGTTTTGTTGTGCTTTGCTCCAGGGCACTTTAGCTGTGGACGCAGTGGAGGCTGCAATTGCTGCTACTTCCCTTAGCCCCCAACCCACACACACATACACACACACACACACACACACAAAGACCAACATCTACCAGCTGGAGACTGAACCAGCAACCTTTCAGTAACAACATTGTTTTATATGACTGTCCCTGATTTATTGCCAAAGCACAGCAAAACCTTGGGGATACGCAGGAAATGGAGCAGAGAGCAAAGAGGGAGTCAAAATGCGACAGAATTCAAAATACGAATATATCAAATGTGCTTAATAGCAGCCAGGAAGGAAGAAAACCTGAAAGTGTTAGCATGCCTGTAACGGATAAAGATTTATTTTGGCAGTCAGTAAGACCAGTGGAAGATTGAAATTCAACCTTTAATTCTCCACCGGACGCCATGAAACCTTACGGGAACGATGACCGCGATCATCAAAATGTTCAAATAATGATTAAGGAACTTGTAATTATAACTAGTGTGTGTTATCTGGGATGGGTTTATCTGGACTTGCACCACAGGGAGGCAGTGTTCGTCAAGAGAAGGCGTCTGGGAGATTTCAGGATTTGGAGATAAATACGCTGAAGCCGCTATGTTTAGCTCACCATTATTGTCTTCATGCTGCACTGAACGCAGGAAGGAAGGGGAGCCGATGAATTATGAAGCCGTTTTCGAATGCCAACGCGCTTCGTTCCAGTATCGCAATCTCCGACCGTGTGGTAGTGCAGATTTTTGCACTTTATCTCCCCCAATTTCACTTCGCCGCAGGAATCCCGGCCACCCTGATTGGAACAATCTATTTGGAATATTAACCTGGCGTATGAATTGAAAAGGTTGGCTCAAGCGGATGTGCAAAAGGAAAAAAAATCAAAAAAAAAAAAAGAGTTAACGATGCAGTAAATTACTTAAAAGCATTCGAAGCTTGTTTTGGACGGTTAATAACATTTATCCGCCGTTTTCTGATATTTAATCCTGGGTTCGGCCCGGCATTTACTGCAATTCCTCAGGTGCCGTTTGCTCATTGAGATAAAAATCAGTAATTGAAATGCCATTAAATCAATATTACTTATCCTGCAAAGCTGCAGGATCATCAGCAGTATGTAAATGCATTAATAATCCTTGTCTGTATGTGTGTGTGTGTGTGTGCGTGTTTGTAATGAGAAAACACTATTTTAATGGTTTTCAGAACAAAAAATCTGAAGATGTGAAACTACAAAAAATGTCCATCTAGGTGTTATAAAAATACAAATTTTCTTTCCTTGGTTGAATCTTAGTCTGAGTTGTCGCTAGGTGTCCTCTGCTGGCACCGTTGGGTTGCCCTTCTCTACTCAATTTGTCCTAATTGTACTCCGATTTGTTTTTCTGCAGCCCAAAAAGTAATAAAAAGCAATACTTTGGCAAGAGGCGACGCCACGAGAGCAGACAAAACAGAGAAGATGGAGGCGATGGAACAGTCGCAGTTAAATACAGCGGAGGGGATTCTCTCTTATTTCCACTGGTTTATTTTGGAGTTTTCGAGGGAGTAATTAATGAAAAATAATACTTTCTGTCTGGCGAAGATAAAAAATAGTTGTGAAAGCTGGCAACAAAAACAAGAGGAAAAAAAAAAAAATCAATCCTGTAATAAAATGTGTTTTTCTTCTTGAGATACATTTATTGATACAGCGGGGAGGAATCTTAAATATAAGCCTAGTCTCTTTCTTTATTTATTGTGTGTCAAAGAAGCGCCGATAAAATGGAGCCCTTTTGCATCTTGTGCTTTACACTTCTAAGCATTCACGTATTCACACACACCACTGGCGACGGAGCTTCCTCGCAAGCAGCTAACCAGGGTTGGCGCTAACCAACTCGGGGTTCGGTGTCTTGCTTGACGACACAACAGGAGCCTGGGATCGATCCGCCGCCACGGTTCCCCCAGGGAGACGGTGCGATGCCTCCCAGATCTCAACGGTAAACAAATGCGTAACTAAGTCTTGTCATAGCCGCCTAGTACACGTGTCAAACTCAAGGCCCGCGGGCCAGATGTGGCCCGCCACGTCATTTCATTTGGCCCGCAAGGACGCGGTCAAACGCGTGCATTGACCATAAACTACATTTCCCACAATTAATGCCGATCATGTTACCCGCAAAGTGACGGAATCCCGAGATATTGATCCCTAAAATAATCCCTAAATGTCCGGGAACAGAAAAGTTGATGCGGATGGAAGGCTGTTTCAAGAAAGATGGGAATGCATGAAACATTTAGGATTTGAATGAGATATTTAACATTTTGACGGCACCCCGCCATCAGATAGCACTGTATCCACATCTATGTTATTTTCAATAAGTGCAATTGAGAAATAAAAATGATCCCTAAATGTCCAGGAAGAGAAAAGTTGATGCAGTTGATGGGAGGATGTTTCAAGAAAGGTGTGAAGGCGGATACATGCTTGTGCTTCAAGGAGAAAAAACAGTATGTTTTTTTGTGTAATGAGGCATCGTCGGTTGTCAAAGAGTACAATCTCTGTTGGCATTTTGACACGGAACGCAGAGCTAAATATGCCAAAATTGGCCTTCCAGAAAAACAAGAATTAAAAGCCAAACTACACAAAACTACACAACACTACTCACAAAAGCCGCATCCAAAAACACTGCAGCAGTGAAAACTAGCTTTGTTGAGGCTAAAGAATGGCCGTTACATGTGGCCCTTTGAGGGCAACCGTTATGCTGATGTGGCCCTTGGATGAAAATGCGATTGACACCCCTGGCCTCATGGATGAAAGTATTTTGGTCACTAAAATGCCGTTATTTGGGCTGTGAAGCTCCAGCGCGCGTCGATAACCAACACTGCATCGCAGCTGAAGAGTCTTCCCGCTGCGCTACGACCCCGGCGGGGTCTGACCTCCGCCTCCTTTCCCAGAACTGGGACAGTTTCCACATCAGCTGACGGCGAGCGGTGCGCCAACAGCTCGGGATGTCAGCGGAAGATCGTTTTTCGGGGCGTCCTTATTAAACTAATTTTCAGCCGTTTGCAGCGAGAACAAAAGCTGCCGGGGACGAAACAGAACGCCCGACCATCAGCATCAGAGGGTATTCATTATTCATGTAGATTGATCCTGGCAGTTTGGAGACGGCACCTTGTAATGCAACACCCAACTCGGGCGGGACGTGGGGGTGGGGAGGGATAAACACGGAAAACACCATCCGGCAAAAACAAGGCGGTCGCTCACGCGCCAACTTGGGAGCCGCTCTTCTGCGGGGCTTCCTCAAGAGTGGATGCTGAGGGGAATCATTTGCAGCTGCTTCCTAGAATCTGACAACAAAAACCTTGTCATTTCTGCATTGAGATGGTTAACGCGTCGGAACGAGAGTTAAGCAACAGCAGTAAATAACAGTGTCGCCGGTATAAAAATGAATACTAACCTCTGACCCGTTGTAGACCGGGGGTCTGAAACTCATTTGGGTCCGGGGGTCGCATACGACCTAATTTGATGCCCAGTAAAATAATTACCAAGAAGTAACACGAAGTCCAAATTTTTCCTTTGTTTTAGTGTAAAGGAGTAAACAGGTATATTATAAAAATCTTTATCTGTAATGAACTGTTCCTCTAAAAATTACATGACGAATTAATATAAAAAACGAATATTAAAAAAGAAGTGATGAAATGACATCCTTAGATTATTGTTGAGTTAAAAGTGAAAATTTTTCACTGTGGGAAAATTAGGCACTAGAATTTATTAGAAAATTGATTGGTAGCACGTATAATGGGAAGTATCATGTTTACAAGGCTATTCTAGTTATTAAATCAATATTTTTTTATCTGTCCGTTTTTTTTTTTTTTTGCTATTGTTTTTGTGTTTTTTATAGAAATAAGAAAAGAAAATTTTTACGATGTCACTCGACGTTTTTTTCATCAAAACCATTTTGTTTTCAAATTTTGACACTAAAAATACATTGCAAAGTTATTTTTTTCATTTTTTCCTTGCACGTTTTTTTTGAAACCCACTGTAAAACCCACAGATGCATGTGAGAAAAAAACACGCAGGCCACACCGACACAAAGATGGGATTTCAGGCAGGGGGGGGGGGCACAAAATATTGTTCCGAGCGCCACAATTGGCCCGCGGGCCGCGAGTCTGAAACCCCTGTTTAAGACTGAGATCATCAATATGAATAACGAACAAGAGGAGGCCAAATACAGAGCTCAGCAGCACCACCTAGTGGACAGTAACGACATTAGCCCACCACATCGAATGCAGTCCGAGTACAGCTAGCCTGAGAACCGAGCGATTGCATGCTTTAAGAGTCGAAAACGCAGGAGTTTAATAATATAATGGTAAACAGTGCACAAACGCGACGATTCTTCGTCCTTGAAAACTGAACACTCCGGATTCGATTCCAAGCTCCTCCTTGTGTGTTGAAGTGTTGTTGAGCAAGACACTGAACCCCTAACTGTTCCCTGGGCGCTGCTCGATGGCTGCCAACTGCTCATGGTTCATCCATGATGGGCTCAATGCAGAGAGGAATTTCCCACAAGGGATTAATAAAGTACAATAAAAGTTAAAAGAGAAAGTGGAAAGGTGAGGTTTTCTTAACAAGGATTTCAGAGAGATTTTAGTGCAGCATAACAAACTAGTCGCGCATCCGATTGCTAGCGTTAATAAATGTGCGAGTGTCTCGGCAGTAATGAGGAGCGTCAAATTTGCACGGAGGAGCCGCGCGCAAAAAAAAACTCGTAAGACCCTCAACAGCGTTCGCGTTTGATTCACGTTTGATTGTTTTTGCGATTAAAACGGCGATAATTAACCGAGCCCCGCGTTTTCTCCCGACAGCCTCTCATTTAATCAAGCGGCCGCCTCGCTGACAAGAGGACAAATGAGATGTACATCCTCGTTCGGTGGCGGCGGAACGGGGAAGAAAAAGAAGGTCACATGCATCTTGATGCAGATGGCAATGCACTCAGCGCTGTGCTGCAATTAAAATTTAATGAGGCCTCTCCGTTCTGCTCATCCGGAGCGGTCCGGCGTTGGTGCGAGCACACACTCCGCCGATCAGCCTCTCCCTCTGAAGAGTCTGCCGGCGCGTTTCAAAAAAACACACACACACACACCATGAAAAATAACACCGCCGCCTTTGGAGAGGATTCCAGAACGAAGCTTGATCCGGGGGAAGACGCGGTTCGTGTCTCAGCTCAATGACTTCCAGTCATCTATCCGTCAGGGTGATGCTGGATTACATCACAGGGAAGGACGGCGAGACGGGGTCTAGGAGTCGCATGTTCAGCGAAGTTATGGTATTAATCCTCGCTGCGACAGAAACAGCGGCGGCGTTTCAATACACGCGCCCTGTTTTTAAAAAACCATCTATCATCCTTATGCTGCTCGCTTCTGCTCCACTGCCGGGGAGCATCATTTTGTGTGTTATTAAATGTAACGTATCCATAATTACACCGTCTCCGCTTTCTCTCCTCCACGCTCACACATACACGAACCCCCGCCGGTAACTAATCTTATTTCTAATGACTGGATGGATGCGTAATTACATATTTGCCATGTGCTAATCTGCATTAGGGTCCTCTTGTTAATTACAAGGTAGAGGATTATTTGGCACAGATCTGATGGTTTGTGCAGCGCAGTGCAATGGATCAGGTGTGCTTACAAATGGATTTGTTTTTTTTTTTTGTGATCAAACCAAGACTGTAAACAGGTCAGGAAAAAGAAGAGCCCCCCCACAACCATTTCCATATCTCCGCACCAGGTGTGCGGTTCTGCACGCCCTGCAGGTCGATTTTGGCCTTTAACCCCCATTTCCTCCCACAGTCTAAAAGCACGCTTTCGTCGGAGACTCGAAATTGCCCAACCGAGCGAACAAGAGTGAATACTAGTATGTCACAATATGTTGTGTGAATGAGTGAACGAATGGTTGTCTCTATATTTGGCCCTGTGATCGGCAGGAAAGCGGTCCAGGGCGAACCTCGCCTCGCATCTGGTTACAGCTTGGATCCACGACAACGGCAAGCAGATAAGCAGTGTAGATAATGAATGAACAAATTAATTTAAGAGGTCAAACGAGACATCCTGAGTTTTTGAGACATCAATGCCAACTCTGGCCACAATGCGGTGTATGTTTGAGCCCGCTGCCCGACGCCGGGCGCTGAAGGAGCCTAGCAGTCTAGTTCCTGCTCGGATTGCAGAACGCTCGCACACCTCCGGTTTTCTCTTTTGCGAGTTGTTCTTTGCGCCCCCGCGCTTCCTCTATGACTGAACTCTGGGAGCTGAGGCTGGAACCTACAGCCGTTTGATTCCTCGCAAGACAATGAAAGTGAAACGAAAACATCCACCAGACTGACGCGCCGGTGAGACGTTTCCTCAAATATTCCCTTGAAGGGCCTCCAAAGATGGATTTCTTTTTGAACGTATTCAGAAGCCGCATCACTGATCTTTTTATAAGACATAACGTTTCGACGACAGGTGTTTTTGTTTTAGTAATTTTCATTCTTCAAGTTAATTTCTTACAGCTGCTTTGCTAATTTTCTGCTAATTCCTTGTTTTCAGACAGCTGTGCGGTTGATTTCTCACTGTCTTTTGGTAATTTCCAGGTAAATCATGAGAATCGGGATTTTGGTACAGATTAGTTATGACTCCCTGAATTCAGGGTAATTTTTTACCCAGTGTGGGGAGATTCTCTCATTCTCTTATCTTCTTTTAATTGCCAATTCTGAAAAAAAAGGAAAAATACATTTATATTGAAAAATAGATCGCTTTAATTTCTGAAATTATAATAAATAAATGAGGAAAAACATCAATTTAACTGATAAGTAGTCATGTGCACGCCTAGGGGTGAAGGCTTTCTTTAGTTTCTATCAGTGACAATAACGGCGCCATCAGCGTTTAATAATCGAAATCGGAGAACGCGAATCTGTCGAGGTAAACAGCCGTTGAAGTCGACAATCTGGCCCGCTCATCTTGGAGCCCCTGCCGTCGCTGTTAACCGGTTTAAAGGTCCCAGTCGCCCCAATAATAGCCTTATCTCCGTCTACAAAACTTCTATCAGAGCTCTCGCTCGGCGGCGGAGATGCAAGAGAAAATAATTCAGATGAGCTCCTTCCACGATCACCGCGGCAACAGAGAGAAGCTGTGAGGAAAAAAACGAATTATGGTTCCTCTGGTATCAAGAAGTTTGGTAATTTGCATGAATTCTCCCTGTGTTAATGTTTTTAAAGTCTGGACCTCATTTGCATAATTTCCATTATCCCATAAGAAGTGGTCCCGGCTTCATAAAGCTGCTCGCCTTTCTCCTCGCGTACTCATCAGTTCCTACTCGGCTCTTGTGAGAAAATGGCCGTGCAATTTTCACGGGAAAAATCCATATCCATCAAAACAAAAAAAAAAAAAAAAAAAAAAAAAAACGCCGCCAAATCAGGCTCAACACAGCAAATATCAAGCGTTTCGTGTTCGAAGATGCTGGCCGAGCGATACGGCGCGGAATGAACGGTTTTGCTTCCCTTATCTCTCCGACGGTGTTGTTCCGTCCACAAGCTTTTCCCCGGGTCCGAGCTAATCTGCCGTTACGTTTTCGGTCTAATTAGCAAGGGTCCTGCGAGAGTCAGCGGAGGCCCGGCAGAAAATAAACTCATTCACTTGCACCCTGCTTTGAAAGCCTTTTCCAATCTGGAATTAATTCCACTGCAGTTCTTTGACCTCCATCCACCTGACCCGCCGCTTCAGCAGATTTGACTGGGACTGGGCCCGGGACTCCGGCCGGGTCTGACCCGCTAACCCGCTCCAGCAAGGACGCAAACACATATGTCCTGAGGGGGGATATTCACCGCTTCCAGAAAGTAAAGGCGCGCCGATCGACTCGTATGGAACTTCCAAAAGCCGGACTCGGATGTCTGGCCCAAGGACACTTAGGCAGGAAATCCAACCCTCCCACCGCTCAAAGTCATACCCCGCCTCCTGAGACATGGCTAAAGTCCTCTAAAAAACTCCTAAAATCAATCAATAATCTATAACCACAGGCTGCAGAAAACACCCAAGACTCTCCAGCCGCCTCCTTCGGTCAGTGCATGTCTGTTTTGAAGGGTCGACTGGCTCGGTACCGATTGTGTGTAGCCATGGTAGCGACCTGTCTATCACACAGCACTAAAATAGCATAAACACACCTGTGTTTTATGGTCTGTTTTCTTCTGGGCGGGACTGTTATTCATAAAACATGTCATTAACTTGATGCCAAAGACCATGGAGAGGATGTCAGCTCCGCTTTTCATACCCGGGTGGTCAAAACAGTTGAAAAGCAACTGATTTTTTTTTTTTTTCCCATATCGGCTCGGCTTTCATTTCGGCAATACGCCAAGATTCTTGCGGAACAATTCAGGCAAAGAACTTGTGATCATGTAACCTGGATTTTACTGGTTAGGATTAGCACATTTCATTTACCCAAACTTAACTTTTACTTCACCCCATCCTATGAAGAGGCTGCAGAGATCAACAACGTCTGTCACAAAGCGGCTACGGGAGAATCTCTAGCGCCCCCTAGTGGTCTGGAGGTCACGGCGGAACTGACCTGAGGTCCCAATCCGGTTCAATAAAGTTGTGGGTCACGAAGGTGCGACTCAGGTGAACTCCCACAGTGCGGCGTACTTTGACTTGGCGCTGATGTGAGCTGAACCGCGTCAGGACGGCCACGTCGCCGCGCACGCCGGGGTTTGATGCCGGGGCGCTGATGGCCACCTGAGGATGACGACAGCTCGGCTTTAGATTAAACCGTGGCCGGGATTTAACGCATGCATCCCCCCAAAAAGTGCACGGTGTTAAATTTGTCAAAGCGGGCTTCGGCCCGGTGATGGATTACAACTTAAAAAGCTGAGATTTCATCCGGCTGTCGGGAGGAGCGGGCGGCTTCAGCAGTTCTCTAACCTTTTTACCAAAATAGAAGGATGATATGGATTTCATGGAGGGGACATGATAAATAACAAAGGCGGGGGATATTTCTGGTGGGTGTCAACAAAAGCTGGAAATAAGATATTATTTAACCGAACTCTTTGGCCGTGTCCCTGTTGTGGAGCTTTGTCTTGATATAAATGATATTCACTGAATTTCAATTTGGTTCTTTCAGACTTGATGATGTCTTTTCACTTCTAATGGTTTTCTGTTGATGCTCTTCCAACTCGTACAGACTAATCAAATGTATTTTCCCGCAGTAAATGTCTAGTGTTACTGGTTCGTATCGTGGCCCGGATCCTCTGATTGCCAAACGTGCAGCGCATTTAGCCAGAGGAAGGAGAACAAAAAAAAAAAAAACTCGGATGATTGGAGTCAACATCGCATCCAGTCCATTAGCACGCCTTCAGCAGAAAAAAAATGTGGGTGTTAATTTGCATATGGAGACAGAAACTAAGATCCTGCTTGATTCTCACTTGCGCTCCCATCTTTTGTTTATTTACTTTATTCCCCCCGTCACTGTCGAGCCGGGGACGGATCTTTCGGAAAATATTTTCCCAGCTTAACGCTGAATTGTCTCGGTAATCTGTTTAAAACCAAAACACACAAACTAATAGCACAGCTTGGAAATAGCATAAAATCTACACTGAGAATGAATGAATCCTAGTAATCAAGTAATCAAATCTATTCCAGTTTGTATTCATTTGTACAGTCACTCACTCCTAAACTGTTTACTTTTCTAATTAGGCCTTTTTACCTTCCACATTTGGATGTATTTTATTCAAGGGCTTCATTTTATCCCTTAACCCTCTCCAGGCAGATGTTGCAGATTTGCGACAGCCAAATATCAGATTTTTCCTGCAACTACAACTTAATTTGAGCCTGAGAGGGTTAAAACACAAACAAAAATTCTCGATACATTAATTTTTATGGCTTATTATAACTATTAATTATTACATCTTTGGACGAACTTCCCGGAGGCTTACTTTTATTTATCTATTTATGCACAGTGGAACCTTGACTTACGAGTTTAATTGGTTAAGTGACCGAGCTCGTCACTCAGTTTATTAAATTAGTAAACTAAACTTCCCTATAAAATGAATAGCTACGCTGTTAATCCGTTCCTGCCCTGTGGCTTTGTTGAGTGATTTGAAAAAGGAAAAATTTACTTTACAAATTACAAATAATGTATAAAAAAACAAGAAAACATAGTAAAAGAGGATAAAAAGAAATAAACTGGTTTATTAAGATGGGATGAAGGAGACAGGAGGATGAGGTTGGGGGAGTTTTACATTTGGTGCTCTATAGCTTAACTTATTTTCTTCACAATACAATAACGTGCACACTTTGCTACACTACATCACTAAACTTAATTAAACTGCGGGAGTTAATTTCTCAAAAACGATCAAACCGACCCCGACTGTCTTTTGAGTGACCCGTCCAGTTGATGCGCTCGTAAATCAAGGTTCCGGACAACGCGTGCGGTCGCAGATGTTGCCTTGAGGATTAGCATCGATACCGACTTTTGCGAACGTTCACCCCCCTCCTCATAGGGCCACATTAGCGGCTCCCATCTCTCACGTGAAAAAAAAAAAAAGTAATATCCTGATCGCTTCCCTCCGCTCTCAAGTCTTTTATTCCCAGAGAAAACCCCCGTTGGCCTCGAGGACCGGGGCTGGGAATCAACATTTCATACGAACGGAGCATCATCAATTTGAACCGTCTCTGCGGGAGGGAAGAATTAAGGAGGGTTCGGTTGATGGCGGCGGAAAAACCACTCTTCATTAGGGGGCAAATGATCTTCCGCTCGGCGAGGCTTTTGTCTGGTGGCGACGAAAGGGGATGGGATGGCGGATGCGTGGCAAATACAAGTGAACGCGCAAATCACCGGGTGACACCCGATGGGGGGGCGGCGGGTTCCTGCAAGAAGAACCGGTTAGACGTTGTCACGCGGCAATACAGCTGTGACAGAGAAGTTTAATAGGATCGTCTTCACCCCCACCCTCCATTTCCCCCTCCCCGCTATCTCTGGCCACACAGCACTGTCAATTTATTTCTCCTTCTTGTGCTGGAGGTTGATGTCAGATACGGAGAGACGCATTAAAGTGGCGCCGGCTCTCCTTTCCCAAAAGTCAAAATGAGGGATGGGCTTCGAATACAAATAACCGTAGATCAAATGAATGTTAGGGATTTGGAGAGCCTTATCTCCTGCAGTCAGTCAGTTTGGAATTGAGAGAGGAGCGCGGCCTCGGAGACCCCGCCCCACACACACACAGCTGCTCCTGGGGCTGTGTTAGAGACAGCTACATCTCCGTGCACATTTCATATTTAATTTGGCCTCAAATATTTCAATACGCGCCGCCGTGCAGCCTGCTGCCGCCTGCTGCCGCCGCTTCCCGCGCTTTATTCGGTCCAAATGACTGCTGCGAGGAAACGAGTTGCGGCCGAGGACGGCCGCGCGAATCAAGCCGGCGCTGCGGCTGATTTCTTTTTATTTCAAGATAGGTATTAGATCGAGGCCGGCTCTTTTTAAGGAGAATAATGGAGTCAAGGTTTTCATCTGGCAGCTAAAGGGACTCGGGAGCCTTGGCAAACCTCGTGCCGAGTGCTGCGGCTGCTCCGCTCAACCTTTCTTTTTTATTTTCTTTTTCTTAAAGGTTACCCCGTTTCCAGTAAGTTTGCGTTTCTCCAGAAGACCGGACGCGGGAGGCGGACTCGGCCCTGGAGATATTCTCCGGATCTCGACCATCTCATCTCGGATCCCTCCACCTCCAGCCGCTGGATGCGCTCTGACAGTATGCAGCTATTTCCAGGTTGAGCGCTGCCAAAAAAAAAAGTTACAAAGAAAAAAGAAAGAGAGAAGGAGCGGTGATTAAACCTGCCCTGGATGCCTGCCAGAGGCTGGAGTCTCAGAGTCTGAGGCAGCTCCGGAATTCTCCACTCAAGGAGTCACGGCGGCTTTTTTAGTAAGCAAGAATAAGGCCCCGCTTAATCCATCCCTCTTGTCAGCTACTCACCGCTTGTTACGCTCCATTTCCGTCGCTCTTTGGCGGATTGTTAGTTTTTTTTTTTTTTCACCTGCTCTCAATCCTCTCTGTTTTCCTCTCGCTCAGCAGGTCTGCTACCCACCGGTTTATCACCGGAGTGACACCTCCGCTTTTCACTTTCGCCATATCCGCCTCGCATTCCTTTTTTTCTTTTTTTTAAAAATATAAAATCCTCTTAAGCACCAAGTTCTGCCGCATGCTGTTGGGATTACAGAGGGAGCTTGACTTCCCCTCACTCAGACACGGGTTTCCTCGAGAGAACGATTTTCAGTGTTTAAAAATGATGGCGGCTTGCTGGTTTGGTCTTGAATATCTGTGTCACGATAAACACGGTGGCTCGTTTGTCGAACGGCGCGGCTTCGCTCTTGTTTGCGGTCTAATCAGGGGTCAGGGGGCTCTGTATTTAAGTCCCTGGGGGGGAAAAAAAAGCACTAGTTTTACGTAATACGGTGATGTGCAGACCTCAAAAGACATCTATTATCCTTAGGCTTCAGTAAGAAATTCATAATTAAGGCTTAGTAAGAATTAATATTGAGCATCACACGGGTAGGTTATTGTCCATGTCAACCTTTGAGATTCATGCGATTCAATCATTGCATTTCAGGTCAAACTAAAGTCTAATTTATTTTAATCAGTTTCATAACAGTTTTCGTCAATGGTATTTTTATGACATTTTACCGGCAAAGATGCGTGACGACACTCTGTAGTTATGAGTGATTCAGCGCCCGTGCCGCCAACTGACCTTTTTGCAAGTAACAATAAAAAAAGGCCCAGAGGCGAATTCATGCTCGGCCTGAAGTATTTGTATCCTCTCATGCGTCACTGTTGTCCCACTTTTTTAAGAGTATGTGTTTGTTTGTTGGTCATCTTTATTGTGTCTGCTCTGAAACTGAGCATCGGTCTGCTAAACAGAAGAAGAGGACAAATGGAAATAAACCAGGATCCTTCCTCACTGGATTCTTATTTTACCGCTTTTCCTCCGTGGGAAGGACATCTGTCCGGACGGTCCGGCCGTTTCTGCAGACTCAACCCCGGCGGTGGGAAACACCAGGACCTGTGAGGACATCATAGATGTGCATTTGATATTGTGAAACGAATCAAAACAGGTCAAATGTATTTAAAGGAACACAAACTGCTAAAAAAAAACCAGGAGAAACTTCTTTCCTATTGTGATCACTTCATCAAATAATGAAAGGAAGGCTTTGCGCTTGGCTGCTGGGGCGTTACGGGGGAGACAGATGGGCGATTCGGCAGCTGCAGCTGCTCGAGGTGTCGGCGCCTCCCCGGCGTTTTGGTCGATGAGGTGCGCCTTGTGTCTCTGAACGAGGGCGCGTGTGGAGCGGACGCCCATCCAATACATTATTAATGGTCCTTCACTCCAGGCAACCATTTTTTTTTTCCTCCTCTCTCTTCTGAATGTCAGACTTTAACATCCGCTCCTTTTCACTTGATCTGGATGTTGCGCTGCCAAACGCTCTATTTCCCGCCCCCAAACATCTCGATCTTGTTTTTCTGACCTCACTCGTCTCTTACGACGACATCAGTCAGCTCTTGATCTCCCTTTATTTTGCATGCTGGTGGGGAGCAAAGCGCTGCCGGCCACTCGGGATATAGTAATTACCTGGTTTTAAAATAGAAGTTCGGGGGGCTGCGGAGTTGAACCAAACTTGTCATTCACTGAAAAAAGGGAAAAAATGAGTCTTTTTTTTTTTTTTTTAATTCTGGAATTAACACAAGAAAAACAGAAAAGCAGTGGACAAGATGATAAAGGGGATGATATACATAGGTGTGTACGTATATACATATATATATATATATATATAGTGAGAGAGAGAGAGAGAGAGGGAGAGACAGAGACACACACTCACACATATACATATATGTATTTTTTTCCACTTTGTCACTTTTATTGTTTTTATTTTCATTGTTTCTTTAAAATGTGTACTTTTTTTGTAACTGCCTGTGCGATGTCCTTGAGTGTTGAGTAAAGCGCTTTAAATAACGTATGTTATTATTATTATTTTATTCCAAATACGCTCTGGAAGCAAATACTACTCACGAGTAAACTAGTAAAAAAATACTGGTAAAATACAAGTATTTGAAATTTTCCAGAAACAGACACACGCACACCAACAGTGGGAAAGTAAATACTGGTATTTCATTGACATGAATTTGAAATTTAGATATGCAAAAAAATGAAATTCACAATTTTGAATAGTAGTAATTATTACTATTTTGAGTTTCATTTATTTGGCAGACCAAGACTTCCATGATCTGCAAGGTCATGTTTGCTTCGCTTCCCAGCCGTTTCCACTACTGTAGACACCGCCTTGTCTTTTTTAAATGGCTTTTGAAGGTGTGGTATTATTTCAGATTCATCCCTGACATGCTATTCATCCTTCAAACGTAAGTTTGCACAAAGGAACAACATTTCTATGTAAATGGGAAGGGCTTTTTTTTTCTCATGAAGACAATGTCGCAACTCCTAGTTTTGGATGATTATACACACAAAGCACTATTGTGTTTCAATATCTGCTGACAGATTCCTCTGCACCTTACCCGGTGCTGCTTCGAGATTTCCCCCCAAAAAACAATCATAAATCCAATAATGCAGGGTTCAGCGGCGTGTTAATTTCATCAAGTGGGCCAATTTATGGTCGCCATAAAGCCGCTGGCTGTCTCAAATGCATGTGAACGGCAGCGGCGGAGGCAGAAAAGCCCACACAGGGACCATGAAGAGACTGAGCTCATCAGGTTTCTGCTGGGCTAATTACCCAACTGGGAGACGGACCCTGGATTCAGGAGGCCTGCTAATATCATTAGGGTGCAAGGAAAGTGTTTATAAATGTCAGAAGTTAGTGGGGAAAAAAATGCAGCAAAGATACAGCCCTTCCATGGTGTCTGCACATAATAAGGGTAAATTATTAATCAGGATACTTTCTTTCTTTCCCTGCAGTTTGGCAGAGCTCATCATTTACTGGAAGCAAACTGGCTAGTTTAACCATGGACACAATACCGGTGAATTTAGTTTTGAAAATACATATAAACTCGGAAAAAATCAATTTTAATGTGAAAAATTACCTTGAATCCATCCTGTCCTCTTGACAGCAGACATGTAGAAGCCAAGAGGTTTAGAGAAAGAGTAAATCTGGCAAAATGGGTTACAAGTAAGGGATAAAACAATACGTCATTCAAAAGTATTCAAAGTATATGAATTTTCGGAATGGTGAGCAAAAAAACAACTTGAATATAAATCTCTTATTCATAATTTCGAATCAGAATCTTAGCTAGGTGTTAGCATGGATAACAAATTTTAGGCTACATCATTGCTAGTCGAGCGCACAAGCAGTAATTACCGTGCGACCATTAACGTAAAATTTTGTAACCGTGGCTTTTATTCATTTATTTTTTTCAAAGGTTGCCTGACAGAATCCCTCGGTTTATCTAGAATTAATTGTAAAACATAAAACTGAAAAGTATTGAACGGTATCGGATTCTATCGGTCGAAAAGCGCCCGTTATTGTCGTTCGTACGCGCGTATATTTCAAGCTACCCTTCCTTCCGTTCTGCAGCTTTTACGGACAGGATGTCGGGGCCATTTCGCGGCTCAGCAGTTCATCCCATTACACGGCAGCTTTGAGACGTTTACAGTTTACTAAGGTATCAAATTAAATATAAAGTAAGACACCCCCACCCTCTGAGCGGTCGCTGAAGCGCATCGTATTGTTTATTAAGTTGGTTACCTGCGGTGTGCGGGGCTTACTACCGGTTCCGTGACGTCATGAGTCGCGGAGTGGTTTTGGGAGTCAAAACCGGTGACTTCCGGTTAGTTCGGCGGAAGGTTACAGTCCAGTCCGGGTCGCTCTTCGTCACACCCAGGTACTGCTATGAGGCTGATAATGAAATGTCTCATAACAGGAACTAAGTATTCCTGCTTCTCGTTCCACTAGATTTACTTCTGGGCTTCCCGTCCACGATCCAGGAAGATTCGGTCATTTAATTGGACTCTAAATTGTCTGTAGGTGTGAGTATTGGACGACTGTACATGTGGCCCCGTGATTGACAGGTGACCCGGTCCAGGTTAAGCCCCGCTTCTCGATCGATGACAGCTCGGATTTGTTTTTCCCCGTATAATCTTTGCAGATAATGAATAAATGAATAAATGATGTGCGAGTCTGCGGTCGTGGCGGCTCTTGGACCGGGTCCTATAAACAAAACTACAAGTTTTTAATGAGTGATTTCCACGGCCGCTTGTCAGATTCGATCACAGCCTCGGTGTGTTTTCAGGGAGAAATGTGGCGAATTAAAGTGTCATCCAGCTATATGACAGTCTGCGCGATGCAGCGAGAGACCCTGCAAAGACTTAATTAGGTAGAGGTCAGGATGTTTCTGTTGCTTTGTCCGGAATAACATTCATACCGGCGGCTTGGATTTTCTCCATCGTGTCTTGCTCGCCTCCGCGGCAAAGTGTCAAGATGGGTGTTGTTACGGAGTCGGTGTGAAGTTGGCCGAGTAACTACTTCGCATATGAAAATATCTCTAAAATTCATATTGTGCACCGGGGGATACGTTAAGTGTGATAGAAATTTAAAGGGAAATAAACAAATAAATAAATAAACAAATAAATAAAAATCGGTGCTTCAAAATAGACCATCTGTGGTTAAGAGCAACACAAAACATGGAGTCTAATAATGTTTGGCCATGGAAAAAAAAATAAAATAAAAATAGCGCGGTGCAAACAGATACAGTAAATTTTGACAGACACTATACGTTGCCATTCCAGCCCGTTTTAAACTCTCAATAAATTCACGGTACTTTTATCATCCTGAATTTGAACAATTGATGGACATAAGGGAAATGGAGTATCACAGAAGCCATTAGACCAGGTATTTGAGAAAACAATTTATTTACACCCTTGAAAAAAGCAAGTTTTAAAGCACAAAGATTTACTCTGTATATAAACACCTATATTCCTCTGACTATAAAATGGTAGCATACGCACATTGTGCTTGGATTGCAAAGTCTGTACAACCACTCTGGGTCTCCTGTGGTGACACGACACAAGTAAACATTTTATTGCATAAATCACATCTGACCTCAGCGGTCATATGCTAGCAGATCGTGGAAAGACAGGAAGAGATACCACTGAAATAAAGAGGAACGGAGAGAAAAAAAAAAAAAAAAAAAAGTCTTACATCCATGACACCGTGAACAATAATAGCAGCTTTCTTAATGAAGGCGTCGCAAAATTGTCCTAAAATAAGAACAGTTATCTAAAAAGGAAACCAATTCCATTAAACATAACACGCCAGTTGTGCTTTTTATCTACGGAAAAACATCGGACTCGTCCGCATGAATAGTGCTAACACACACTTGGAAATAAATCAGACGTCCCTTTAAAACAGTAGCCAACTAAATGCTTATCTCTAGTTGCACACATCCCCTTTAGGATTAAGAGTTTATACATTATGTCTTTTTTGTTTGGGTTATTTCTATTTATTGATTTATTTTGTTGCTAAAATCTACACAACCTACATTTGAAAACCTAGCATTTCCCAAAAGGCAGTGTCTACTCCGCGTGGACATGAGATCGTCGGGAGTGCTGAGCGGATGACGGGTTTGCACGGAAACATACAAATTCAAAATACCCTTTGACAAATGACTTTGGTATAAAGGAAACCTTGCTCGTCGCGAGCGGACGACGCGCCTGTCCGAGCGCCATTTTCGGTGACCACGGCGTAAAAAAGGCGGACTACACTGGTACTGACGGGAAGAAAACGCAGACCGAAGGTTCTCGGAAACGGGAGAACTAATGAGCTTCTACACACTGCTACTTAAAACCCCGCTGATGGAAATTCCCTTTACCTGCTAAAAGCCACGGATGCATCAAAATTGTTCCTTTTTTTTTTTTGGTCAGTTCTAATGCTTTGAAAAATCTCCTGCTGTGACGCTTGTCTTAACCCTTGTGCGGTCTCAACTTCCTACACACAGCGGTGGTCTTAAGGGTCACCCGATTTCCACTTATGTCCTGAAATAAAGCAGCGTAGTTGTATTTTCAACCCAAATTCTCTCCTCTTTTCACAGTGTAGAAAGACTGAATTTAATCTGTGAATATCAATCATTGTTATTTCAACATGCCTTGTTTTTTTATGTCACCTGTTTTGACAGAAAATCTGGTCAGACCAGATGAAAGTTGCACTCATGGCTTCAACAAGAACTGAATGTACTGTAACAGTAGGTGACGGGTCAAACCTGACCCTAAGACGACCAGCGTACCCTGTTGGTGTACAGCTCTGATGAAAATACAAACAAATATTTATTTTTTTCTATTGGAAATTCAAATAATTTTAGGATTTCAAGTAAAAAAAAAAAACGTCAATAAGTGTTTTTTTTCTGCCCTTCAAGGTGCCAACTTTCTAACCCAAATACCACACAAGGGTTGAGTCCAAAGGAAAACTAGGCCTGTTCTAAAAAAAAAAAAAAAAAAGAAATTTCGAGAGGGGAAAAAAAAAACATTTTCCAAGCTAAATATTTCTACTATTAAAAAAATTAAAAACAAAATGCAACGGATATCGAACTGAAAAAAATGATCTACGTCATCCTAAAGCCATTCTACCACCAGAAAAGGTTACCATGACAACAAAAACCTCGATATTGTGATTGAGTTGATTGGATTACAAGTGCATGTTTTTTCTCATTCTCGTCAGAGCTAGCATGTTTTAGCCGTTTGCGTTTTCACAAAACCCCGATTTATTACAACCTCTCCCTCTCAGCGGTCCCTCATAGAAGATCTCGCAAAAACTCGGAATACCTTGGATCTTAAATCACCTCGGCTGTCTGAAAGAACACAGAGTTGATTTTAGGCCCAGAGTAACTGGTATCATTCTTGGCAGCTGGCGGTCTGACGCGGTGAAAAGCGAGTCTCTTGAGAAAATGTTTTCCTCTGAATGATTACACAGGTTTCATTAAAACCTGCCCGATCCGCAGGTTTCTGCTTCGGCTGACAGTTCTTAAGAGAGATCAATGAAAACCTCACTCATGCCGAAAGCTTGACTTTTCCGTTTTATGTGCGACGCCAGCTGACGCCGACTTGCTACGCCGCTCCTCGCGGCCTGAGCACCTGCGCAATTTCCTTTATGGCAGGAGGTGAGAAACTTTACATCTTTTTTTTTTTTTAAACGTCACATTCTGAATAATTACATCCCGGCAGCGGATCAGCAACCACAGGACTGATGACCGATCGAAATTCGTTATTGATCAGGGCCTGGTTTTGGATGGATGCCAGGCCGCTGAGTTCGCCTGGTGCTATGGCAACGCGCCGCCTGCACGTCTGCCGGGGCTTAGCCTGCTCCCAGCGCAACAGCCTGGTGAGCCGTCCCAAATCGAGCATCCCGGTTCGGTTCCTCGCGGCAACCGTCGATATTCGTGTCAGCGTCGATGCTTTAGAAAAGAAAAATCGATTCTAACTTAGCGGACGACAAACTGTCGTCGCGCAGATGAAATCGCCGGCGAAGGCCGATCAAGAAGACCCGCGGTCACCCGATTATTGATCGCCTCTGGTCGATGTCTGCTGTGCAAAAGCCGGGTTTTGAAGAACCGGCATAACAATCGATCGAATCCGTTGGTCCCTCTCCGGGGTCGGGCTTCTCGCCCTCGTCCCCGACGTCAGCTCGGCCCGAGTCTCAAAATTACAGCCTCAACCCGAATCCGTTCCCCGTCCGGACATCCTGTCACGCGCCGATCATCCCATTTCGGGATTAGAACTTGTTAACCGTCTCCACGGCCGTTCTGGTCAAACGACACATCTTCGGGAAAGGGTCTTATAAGAATAAAAAGCGTCCGCCGCCGCCTGTAGACAGACGAAATCGTCGACAGCTTATTCAGAACGGCCGAAATTCTGAGATTAAAAGTTAAACCCAAAATGAACAAACAGGAAAACATGGTTTTGAAATAAATTCCAAGTTGTAAAATATGCCGTAACGAGATTTGTCTTTTGGCAACATCCCCCTCCACATAATTTGTAATATTTTCTATTATTTACAGTTTATCTGCTTCAATAAACTATGAAATCTGGGATTAGATGGTAAAAAAATACACGAGAAACCGTGGATGCAACAAAGGAATTTCGGGGATTTGTTTTTTTTTTTTTTTTTTCAACAGCTTGAACAATCTAATAAATCTCTTGCCCTCACATTATAGAGTTTTTTTTTTCCCTGAACATCCCCTGCCCCCCCACCACACACACACACACACACACACACACACACACACATACACGTGTTCTTCCTGAACACAAACAATCACACTCTGAAACTAGGTCTGTGCATAATTACAAACACTAGCTCAATGGAAAAGAGAGCGAGAGAGAGAGGGGGGGGGGGGGGGAGCTACAATCAATGTTGCAGAAAATATAAAACCCGCAACAGAGAAGAATTGTTTTTAATGCTGAGATCTGCAGTTGCCTAAACTGGCCCTCTTACATCCTCGGCCTCAAACTAAAATCTGGGACAAACGTGAGCATCCTGCTCGTGTCCACTCCCGAATCTCTCTCACACAGTCTTTTCAACCCGCTTGTCGCCGCCACCGCCGCCACCCTCAGCTGTGTAAAATATCTGGGTTACAGTTTGTCTAGTTGTGCTTGGCACGGATCCCTTTTAAGTTGTTTTTCCAGCGCTTCAACACGTCTTTGAAGATGGGCGCGTTATCTATGGAGGCGAGCAGTTGCAGCTGGTTGATGTGTGTGGTGTGATAGTCCCAGCGCGCCAGGTTGGGCGCGTTGCCCAGCATGAAGTGGCGCAGGTCGTAGATGCTCCCGGAGCCCGAGTCGTAAAGCGGCAGCATGGCCTTCAGCGACTCCATCCCCTGGCTGTACAGCTGCCGGGACTCCCTGCCTTGCGTATCGCCGGCGACTTGGGTCAAGTCGTAAAGTCCCAGCAGGGAGTAGATGAACCCGTTGAGGACGAATGAACTGGGGGTGGTGGGATATTCCTCGTACCACGGGTATTTGTCCATGAACACGGCTTTGACCCCGTGCTGCGCTGAAGGCACGTTGTAGGGTCGGACCGCCTTGAGGGCAGCGTTGAGGTAAGCCTGGTCCTTGGTGACGAGGTAGGCTCGAACCAGGGTGGACATGGCCTGGCCTTGGGCCATGGCTGAGTACCAGCCGGGCTCCAGAGGCCGGAAGCCCTCGCCCAATTTGCGCGTGACCATGATCGGCCAGCCGCCGCGTTCATCCTGATTGCGCAGCAGCCAATCGCTGGCGGCGAAGAAGGCGGCCATGTGTGCAGTAGTGGAGATAGTGATGTTGTCGATAAAGCCGCTTCCTTGTAGGAGTAATCGCACCACCCGCTTGGGAAGGATCTGAGGGAGGAAACGCACACACATTGAGACGGTAAGTGGTAGAAATCGTCATTTTTCCGCGTCATTACAAAGCACGACGGTTCTTATCGGCTGAATAAATTCTCATGTCTGATGATCGTTTTTTTTTTAAATCACATGGATGTGACTGACATTTTTTTCAAAGTGGGGAACAATAAAACAAAACTGGATATTCAAGTTGTTACGTGTCTACCGACTGACATGTAGCGCGGCAAATTACTATAATTTTTTTTTTTTACTTCCCGCCTCACGTAAAGACACCTCTTGGCTCCAGAGTGACTAGATGCCACGTTCTCTCAAAAATTCTCCGTCTTTCTCAAGCACATCAAATACGGTTGACTGAAGAGCTTTGCTTGGGATTCCGCCCTCGTCGCAAGCGGCGAGCAAGGAAACGTAATTCTAGAAAATGTTAAGACATGAGGATTTTGATTTTAGAGCCACCTCCCCCCCCCCCCCCACTCACTCACACACAGGGACCCCATTCCATGAGAAAACCCAAAGAATTTGAAAGCTCTGAGCCAAAGAGGTGATTTTAAATGCCCCAAAATGGTGCTTCGCCTTCACCTGTCGACGTTGTTATACACACACACACACACACACACGCACGCACACACAGACACACACGGCATATACCAGAGAAACCAGACATAATTAGGATGCCCTTAAAAACTAGTAGGATAGTATTTTTTTTGACCGTTCCACTACCTCAACATTTAACCTACACAAATTTCCCCGAAGGAGTCATCTTCGGTGACAGGCTGACACTGAGTGGCGAGAAAATACATAGTAAAATACAAACATGTAACGTGGAAACAAGCTGACCGGTTAAATAGGCGGGAGAATATTTGACATTTGACCAGATGGTCAGATAGACCGACGGCCGTGCCGACACCCGATTGGTGGGGTTACATTGCAGCGCAGCTGACAATTCTGGTTCTCAAGGTACGTAATAGTGTGTCAGACACCGGTATGTTGTTTTTTTTTTTTTTTTTTTACAAGGGTGATTTGGTATGAGATCTCCGTCTAAAAGACAAACACGCAAACCGCATCCTCTTGGAAAGATTAAAAGGGAAGATGCGGCTCGATTCTCAAAACGCCGGAAATCCGAAAAGGCGATACATTTTAACGATACCCAATTGGTTATTTCATTAAAAGCCAATATTGATTTGGTGCAAGAAAATATGGATTGTGCCCGTCCTGACAGGTGAACACGGGAGCGTTGGGCTTGCTTCCCCGCGCGACCTCCGATCTTTAGAACAGTGAAGGTTTAAACACCGGCTATTGATCTTTGTATACCGGGATTGAAAACGCATAAACAATCCAGCGACACAGAAACGGGGAAACAGACCAAACAGAACCTTTGTGGATTTCACAGCCTTGGTGTTGGACAGACCGACACCTTTCCTGAGGTCTGTGAGCAGGTCACGGGTCAGGGTGCTCCAGGTGGTCCTCGGTCCGATGCCGTAGGTGACTTCTCGATCTTTGAAGGCGATGAGCTGCGTGTTGGTCACGTAGCGGATGACGTACGGCGGCCCCTTCTCGGTGGTTTCCAGGATGACGGACACGCTGCCGTTGGAGATGAACTTGAGGTCAAAGCTGATGATGAAGTCTTTGGAGTTATCCAGCTGGAAGGACACGGCATCTGAAGAATCCGCCGGGAGGATGGGGGGGAGAGGGGAAGAAGGGAAGGAGGGGTCGGTGGATAGGGATGTTAAAAACGCCTGTTCGGAATTTAGGTCACCTGAGAAAAAGGATGGCTTCCAACTTTCTTTTCAGGTGCAACTGATTTCAAAAAGCTCTGATGATCATGATGACTATTCTTAGCTCCCTGGCACCGGCACACGTTGGACCTATTAATAACACCAAGCTTTGATACGGTGTTTTTTCTTTTTTACTCTTGTTCTCACTGATCAAGAGTCATTCGGTGACGAAGTGGCAAGCGGGGAGGGTTTTTTTTTTTTTTGTGCGTTATTATTATGTGTGTTGACCTCAGTCACATAACTTCGGTTCCAGACCCGACAAACTCAGGGGGGAACTCGACTTGAATTTGATTTCGAAAACCAAAGACCCGACCGACTCGAAGGTCAAGTGTAAATGTAAAAAGGGGAAAAAAAAAACAAAAAACGAACAAAAACAGACAGGCCTCGGTTTACGATGTCCTCGACCTTCGGCGGTTAGTGGTTACGTTTCCATCCCCTGTAAACTTATTGAGAAAGTCTTCCTCTACGCACTTTTAGATATTAAAACTAATTTCGCTCAGGAAGCAGTTGGCAATATTGGATTGTGCTACATTCACTTTTCTTGTTTTCTGCTATTTTTTTGGGAAACTTTTTTGCCCTTCATATTATCTCCCGAGCATGACTCTTTTTTTTTAATCTATATCTTATTTTTACTGTGCAGTGTTTTTATGTGCTATATTATGATTTCACTAATGTCATAGCACGGGGGGGGTGATATAGGCACTGATATATATAGTATGTGAGTTCTGACATTGCGAAAATGGCGTTACGTCACAAAAAAAAATGTTTTTTTTTGGTGTGAATAAGTGAATAAACACCTTTTATGGATTTTTGAGGCTTTGGAATAATAATAAAAATAAAAAAATAAAAATGTCGCCTCGCTAACATATCCATACATGCTGAAACTTGTTTGGCACTCAAAAGATGGTTTGGATTTGTGTCTGACTTACTTTATTTCTTGTAAGTATTTCATGCACACACACAGAGCAGTACTAGAGTGAAAACTGAAGCAGAGCAAAAAAAAAAAAAAGAAAAAAAAAAAAAACTTGTTTGTCTCTCCACAGCTCTCCCCCTACAAATCTCAAAGACACAGACGACTCTACGTTTCAAGCGCTCGACGCGCGCAACTCCCGTCGAACTCGAGGGCCACCCGGCGCCGCGCTGCAAAGAATACCGAACGGGGAAGGGTTTCTGATAAAGGATCCCCGCAGGACGGTGAAAGGAGGAGAAAAAAGAAAAAAGAAAACAAGCGCGGGAGTCCAGAAGAAGGACTGCTAATGGAACGATGGGATGCGTGAAGGCCCTTGAAAGCGGCGGGAGAGTAAATAGAGTGAATGCGAACATTCGTAGCGGAGAGCTACAAAGCAGAGGCGCGGCTCTGGTGCGTCCGGAGCCGAGGAGGCCGGAGGAGACGAGGGCGACCGAGACACAAAGACGGTCACGAGACGAAGGGAGACAGCCTGGCAGGGGCCTTTTGGATGACTATGGCTCTTTAATGCACTCATAAATCCATTACTTGAGGCAACGCTGAGAGTAAGTGGATTTGTACTCTGGCCCTGTGATTACTCTGCGATCGATAAAGGATGGGCGAGGAATATAGACACGAATTCACCTCGTCTGCTCTTCTCCCTAGCTGTTTGGAAATACGGCGTGAAGCCGGCGTGACACGCAGACAGAATAATGTCTTCGCAGCGCCGACCCTTGCGAGGGTGATTGATCGCTCCCGATGAAGAATTGTGAGCAAATGCGCATTATGTTCAGATCTAAGTCGCAAAAACTCCATCTGCTCAGGAACCGACAATAAAATTCAACACAGATGAATCTGATGCCGAACCCCCGATTGATCAGTCGGGTCGATTCGTCCGCTAAAAAAAAAAAAAAAAAAAAAAAAAAAAGTAATGAAAATGGTAAAAAGGTGGATCTGTACTTCCCTTCACGTCCAAAACTCAAAGACAGTTATCTGAATGTTGTAGAAAGGCAAAGAATGCAGAGAAAACTTGATGATCTAGAATAAGCACGATTTCGACTTTGGTTTGTCAACATACGAAAACGATTCACATTTGAGACTTGGCCAGAAATCGACTAATGTTTGCGGCTCAACTCTAACTAGACTCAGACGATTCCAGCGTGAAGAGAGTTCAGAGTCCAAAAACTGGAATTAGTGTCCGTGAGAATATTCTTTCATATTTCACCATTTTCCCTTCATTGCCTTCCTGGAATCATTTGCTCAAAGCCTGGGTTGTAGTGGAAATGAAAGCTTTTTTTTTTTTTTTTTAATGTCTAACAACAGATAACCCCGACTTCCAAGCAACAAGCGATCACTTTGAGATTCAAGGGTATATCTTTTGTTTCATCGCTGCCGTGAAAGCGGAATTACATTTGCTTTGATCGGCGCTGCATCGGGGGCGGGGGTTTGCTCGGGTGGCCGTCTGTTATGGGTTATCTCGCCGGTTGGAACCCCGGCGCCCGCGGAGACGGTATCAAAGAACGCTTTACGGAGACGATGAAACTCCCTAATTGTTCCTGATGAACAGGTGGTCGCGCCGCGGCTTCCGAGCGGCCGCCCGTCAAAACGTCCGCGGCGGCGAGTCGCCATTCGGTAAAGCCTGCAGCCGCGACAAAACGCTATCGACAACGGCTGCAACAGCGTTTGCCGTACAATGTTTTGTTTTGTTTTGTTTTTTTTCCCCTCAAAAGGTGACCGTTCCCTGATTACATTTAAAAGATTTTTTGTTATTCTCATCGCCATCAAATCCTTTGGTTTATAAAGCACACAAAGCGTGTTTGTTTTATTTCCCTTTAAACCCCTTGATACTTTGTCAAGTAAAAAAAAACAAGGAAGTTGACTTGACGTGAATATCAATCAAGGAAGTTACAAAACAAGACTTTCTGTTTTGTTTTGTTTGTTTTTTTGTTTTTTTTTGAAGGGGGTTTCTTTTTATAGACACTGTCGCTTCAAAACTGACTTAAAGGCCGGTTCTGCTCAAATGTTTCTGAGCCATCAGCCGACCGCCCGGGGGACCAGAGAGCCACAGCCAGAGTGTCGGATAGTTGGTTATTATAAGTAGGCAGACAATTGATTCACTTGTCAGAGGATTGGAGAGGCGGCTCAACACGAGTGCCCTAGATACCGCGAGGAGGAAAGATGCAACACCCTCGGCAGACAGGGTGGAGGAGGCAGCGGAGGGAGAGAATCCGAGAGGGCGAGAAAAACCGGGGGAAAGTTTTGACGGGCTTTCCGAGGCGTTTG
Source organism: Fistularia commersonii (assembly GCF_037954325.1). Lineage (NCBI taxonomy): Eukaryota > Metazoa > Chordata > Actinopteri > Syngnathiformes > Fistulariidae > Fistularia > Fistularia commersonii. Next base: position 22,031,756 of record NC_141286.1, read on the forward strand.
AGCAGACCGAGCCCGGTGTGGCTGCAAGGCTAACGAAAATTTTGCTGGGTGGGTGTAAACGGGTAAATAGAAGACGGCGAGGATCCGGACGAGGACGACTAATAAGGAGTAAAGACTCCTGAAGGAGTGATGATGAATTGGACGGCCCTGAGTGAAGGCAGAGATGGCGGCCTCCGTTCAGTGGGGGTGAAATGAAAAGAAATTGTTGATGAGCAGAGGCTGAACAAGGTTGAATCAGGAGGAGGGCAAAATGACAACAGAGACAGGAGCACGGTTGTGGACAGGGAGAGTATGTGTGTGTGTGTGTGTGTGTGTGTGTGTGGCACCCTGAAAAACACCAGCGGGAGATCAGATGAGAATAAAGACGGCTCACAGACAGCTTTGGATGAAAGATTCTCATTTGTGCCAATTCCAAAAATAAGTCTGGGAAAGAAAAACCTATCTGGTGGCCTTGGTCTTTTTTTTTTATTTTTATTTTTTGTACGGCTGTGAAACGAAAACCGGCTTGACATTTCCGCCGCACTCACGGTTCAGATATTAACACCCCATAGATGCTGTCGGGACCACCGCTTTGAGTATTTTTCCCCATCAGAGCGGCGGAACGAGGCGTGACATGAAAGTGATGAAATTAAAATAAATCAAACACTTGAAATGGAAATAAGAAATCAAATACCGTTTGTCGCCGCCGCTGTCGATATAGGCAGAGCTGACACTATTTCTGAAACCAAGAAATTTGCATTTGTGCTTGCTATGTTTTTCTTTTTGTACCGAATAAAACTACTGGATACTTAATATTCACGTTATGTTAAACTTCCAAGAGGTGATTCATATAACCCCTCCCTCCAAAAGCATCAATTACGCCAGACTTTGAAAAGGTTTTGAAAAGACTCGTGTAAAACCATCTCATACCTTGTTGAGCCGCATTTTGTAATAACAGTGCATTTTGTAATAAACGTCCAAAATGTAATAACTTTTTCATTTCATTTAGTAACAAGCCGCATTTTGTAATAAACTGCTGCATTTTGTAATAAACTGCCCCAACGCATTTTGTAATAAATTTTGTCGCATTATGTAATAAGTTATTACATATTGAGAAGATTATTACCAAATGAACTTGCGACTTTTTTATTTCCTAGGAAATGTAACAACATGGTGCATTATGTAATAACAATTCTAAAGCATTAGTTTGTTAATTGTATTTTATTTTACTTAAAAGTATTTGTAAAAGCTAGGCCTATTATTAGTATCACTGTATTAGCCTAGTGGCAGAACTTAGCGATTACTATCAATACACTATGCAAAGGTTGCATTAACAGAGAATATTCTATAAATTCCATGTTATTACATTTCCTAGAGAATAAAAAAGTTGCAAGTGCGTTTTGTAATAATCTTCTCAAAACGTAATTACTTATTACATAATGCGGCAAAATTTATTACAAAATGCGTTGGGGCAGTTTATTACAAAATGCGGCAGTTTATTACAAAATGCGGCTCAACATACCTGCTCATGTCTAAAGACTCTTTTGTTTTGTTTTTTTTTTTTTTAAGTTTTAAGTCTCGGCCTAGTCTGAGACAAAAGACTGCGTATCATTCATTTAGGATGCTAAGATTTGGAAACGACTCGTGGAAAACTACAACTAGACTCTTTTCCCATCATGCAATGTTTTCCGATCAGGGTTTTCCTGTTTCCGGCTTTGTTGGAGCTCATCTATTGCTCGTTGATTGAGTCTGCACAATGACGAAGCACAAAGACTTGCAAAAAAAAAAACAATATTCAAACATGTTTGATATTGTCATAAGACTGTAAGACTACCAGCTCTCACATTAACAACTGATATAACTGGAGCGCGCTGCGACTCAAGACTCCCTGACGACTCTTTCCATTTCCTTCCGACTTCCGGTTTTAAGTCTGCGACTGAAAAATCGTAAGGTGCAAGCCCGCGTTAATGACAAGTCTTGAAAACGGGGTGCTTCTGTTTTCTAGAAATAGCTCGTGATTCAGAGTTATTAGGTCCCTTGCGGTAAACCAAGCCGTTTAAGTAACAGCGACACAACCCTTACCTCAAATGCAATACAAGACAGAAGGATTCTATCCATCCCTCACCGTCTTCCCTGCAATAATGTTAACCGCGCTATCAGACGAACCCGGATAGCCTCTCGTATAATGGGGGATTACTTCCTTTATTCGCCGAAAGGTTATACTTTGAGTACTTTGTGATGTGAAATAGGATGCTGGACTCAAAATAGCTCGTATCCGTTGTCTTATTGCATGTTGTAAGTTAAAGGATGTAGTGGTTAATACCAAGTAGCTCCGAGAATGTCTCAAGAATGTCGAGACACCTGAGCAGAGAAGTACAAAAAGTTCTGAGACAAGACAAACAGGAAATAATGTTCCATGAAGTATTTATTATTTCCCCCTTTATTGTCCTGCTCTAACTGCTACTTGCGTTTTTGATTTGTACGATTAAGTGCGATATTTGCCGAAAGAGGCTCCCTGTCGGTCTGAAAACAAACCGGTTTTGCGCGTAAAGGCGAGTGCATGGGTTTCCTGTGTGTCTAAAGGACAGTTTTAGCTTTCCGAATCAACCTGAAATGTGATTTAAACGGGAGATTTGTAAGTGTCAAAACAGACAAAGTGTTTTGGCTGGGAGTGATACGGGTCCACTTCACCTCAAGAGCACAACAATGTTCCCTCAGTTTTTTTTTGTTTTTTTTTCCTCTCGCGCTATCGGCTGGAAACCGTTATAAAAAAAAAAAAAAAAAAAGATCCATTGTGGATCAAATCCTGCACAGTCAAGTTCGGTCCTTCACATGGGACACTTAAAGGAAAAAAAGAAAAAAAAGACAGGGGAGCCGTTCATCACTGAAAGGCTTAATACGATGTCCTGAGCCTGGCAGATGCAGGGAGGAGGGTCTGAAACCACTACCTCGGTCAAAGTTCTGCACAGCTTTTACTATGCAAATGAATTTCGGAGCTTTCTCAGGGGTTGCGAACGCCATGTCGTTCCATCGCATTGCACTTTTAAAACAGAAGGTAGAGTAAGGAACGCCTTCAACGATTAGCATTTTTAAACAGATAGCCAGAAAACCCGTCCATGTGGTCAGGTCCTCTTGCTCAGAGTCCGGCTTCATGGGCAGAGGCAGCAAGTCAATTCTTCTATTAGATAGCAAAGAATTCTTCCATGTTTTAGCACAAAACAACAACAACAATGTTGTGAATGGTGCACACGTGTGTGAAATTCAAACTTGTGCAGTTTTGCGGAACTGCCTACAACCTAATTAATGTTTCGTGCGCTCCCAAGTAGTTGAATACTTTGTGCCGTGCCAGCAAGCGATGCCGAAATAACTTAATATTCATTTAAAATGAACCTTATCCAAGCAGGTAACAATTATGTCGATGAACAATCCACATTTCGAGGTGGATCTTTTCAGATGTTGTTTACATCTTTGCGTTCATAACGAATATGACGGCGGCGTTTCAAAATAAATACATTTCTAAATAGAAAAAGAATCAGTTTCACAGCAGATACAGCTTATACTATTAAAAACAACTATGAGTGCCCGGCTCAATTTAAAACAGATGTTTGTAAAATACAAATTCACCTCATCCTTGTGTCGACAGACATCGTGCTAATCCGCGAATTGGATTCTTTTCACTTAATTACAATATTTAACACACTTAATGCTCATGTATCGTGTTACTGAACGTAACACCGGGTTCCTGCTTCTCTGTCAACAGCAAAGCCTGGATGAGTGAGACCATGAAGAATTCAAAGAACTGTTTGTTTAATATTTGTCTTTTGTTTGTGCTGGTGTGACCCCTGATCCATGTTATTAGCTTGGAATTGTATTTTGAAATAGGATTAAAATTTTACCTCCGCGGTCTCTTCAGTCACTGCGTTTTCACGTCATTTCAGACTGAGGGCAGAGTTGGGTGAATTTGTGTGAGTGTATCGCAGTGTTTTGATTTTCATGCCGGCCTAACACCGATTCATGTAGTTTTCTACTTCTATCAGAAAAAAAAAAAAAACACCATGACTATCTTTTTTTTTTTATTGAAAAATGTGCAACTCTGCCACATTTTTTACAAAAAGGCAAAGAAATATGTCACTGTAAAATGCAGTGTTGCGTTATCTGATCCGCTCGCAACAAACGCCGCCTGAAATTCAGGCGAATAACGGTGAAACTGCATTGCAGTTTGATATAAGAAATCATGCAACCTGCTTCTGTGACGTGTTGAGTTGCAGCGATTCAGGTGGCAGGACTGGAGAGGGTATGTGGAACCTTACCAGTTACATTTTCGCTGTTAAAATACCTAGAAAGCCCGAAAGCGACAATGTCTGGGATTACATTTCCGTAAATCTGTCGTGAAGGTCCCACAGTTGATACCTTCCGTCTCCGGCAGATTGCCATCTCGTCCTTGGGGCGCAATTGCACGGGCGCGGCGGGTAACAAGAGATAAGCTCCTTCGCACCCGGAGCCATCCGGCCCCGGTGGAGGGCTTTACATACCTGGACAACGGAACTGACGCACGAAGGTGGCGCGGCTGGTGTCGCGCACGCGCATGAGGCTGCAGCCTTTGGGCACGCTCCACAGCGCCGCGTTCAGCCGGTTATCTCGCTCCTCGGCTGCGTCGTAGACCTCCACGTGGGGCGGGTGCTCCGTTAGGTTTTTGCTGTAATGGCTCAGGCCGTACTGCGCAATCTGGATGGCGTAGAAGTAGCCTTGTGGGCCCCACTGGGTGGACAGAGGTACGCCTGGGGGACGGGAGGGAAAGAAAGATAACGTTGATGACCGCCGTTCATCCAAGAGAACTTTGATTTGTTCCCTTCGAGTTTACGGAGTAGGAAACGCGATGCTTCTACGCTAACGTTGTCATTTAATCGTGGGCTATTCGATCCTTTTATGAGAGAGGATTTTTGTGGCTTGAGTGGAAACACTGAATTTGTTTTGAGGGGTGTCACATTGTACCTACATAGGAAATATACTGCTCAAAAAAATAAAGGGAACACTTGAAAAACACAATGTAACTCCAAGTCAATCACACTTCTGTGAAATCATAGTGTCCACTCAGGAAGCAACACAGATTCATTTTGACTTGTTTTAAGGACATTACATCAAAGTTGGATCAGCCTGGAGTTTGTTTTTACACTTTCATTTTGAGTGTGATTCCTAATCCGGACCTCCATGGGTTGATACAATTGATTTCCATTGATCATTTTTGTGTGATTTTGTTGTCAGCACATTCAACTGTGTAAAGAGCAAAGTATTTCATAAGAATATTTCATTCATTTAGATCTAGGATGTGTTTTTTAAATGTTCCCTTTATTTTTTTGAGCAGTGTATAACGGTTGATGCCAGAGAACAAAAAAACACAGAAGTTTTTAATCATCCAATGGGACTTTTAATGAAAACGTTGCAGTGTGGGCATATTAAAGGCACAAACACAAACAAAAAACAGGATGTGCACCCTCAATCCCCCCCAAAAAAGTAAGGCCAGAAAACTTTAAAACGCTGTGTTGGGTAGATGACAGGAGTGTGTAGTGTAATTGGACAGGAATTCTTTTACAGACCCAGAAGCGGCTCAGGCAGAAGAAGAACGAGTCTGATTAATGGCTGAAGATATCTTGAGGTTTTCATTCGCATCAGTGGTGCCGGGGCAGGGAGCTCATCCGCAGCGAAACCAAATTAATACTATTTATGCAACTTGGTCTACATCAGATACTCCTATCATAGATCCGTATTTGGACCCATGTCTTTGCTCTGGGTAAAACAACTCAACACTCGTCGTCGGTAGTGGTAAATTTTCATTTACATTTTCGTGATCAGCAAGAGAAATCATCCAAATTGTGACCTAAATTCTCCATGGTTCCAAATTCTTCTTCTTCTTTTGGCTTTTCCCTTCAGGGGTCGCCACAGCGAATCAACTTTCTTCATCTTAACCTATTCTCTGTATCCTCCTCTCTCACACCAACTACCTTCATATCCTCTCTCACTACGTCCATAAATCTTCTCTTTGGTCTTCCTCGAGACCTCCTGCCTGGCAGCTCCAATTCCAGCATCCGTCGACCAATATATTCACTCTCCCCCCTCTGTCCATGACCCAACCATCTCAGTCTGGCTTCTCTGACCTTCTCTCCAAAACATCTAACATGTGCTGTTCCTCTGATGGACTCATTCCTGATCCTATCCATCCTGGTCACTCCCAAAGAGACTCATGGCATCTTCATCTCTACGACCTCCAGCTCTGCCTCCTGTCTTTTGGTCATTGCAGTTTCTAGTCCATACATCATCGCTGGTCTTACCACTGTCTTGTACACCTTTCCTTTCATTCTGGCCGATAGTCTTCTATCGCATAGTACGCCAGACACTTTTCTCCACCCATTCCAACCTGCTTGAACCCGTCTCTTCACCTCTTTTCCACACTCTCCGTTGCTCTGGACTGTTGACCCCAAGTACATGAAATCCTCCAACTTCTTCATCTCCACTCCCTGTAGCCTCACCGTTCCACCAGTTCCTCTCATTTACAAAAATACATTCTGTCTTGCTGCAACTAACTTTCATTCCTCTCCTCCACCTCTCTAAGATTTTCCTCTACCTGTTGTCTGCTCTCACTACAGATCACAATGTCATCTGCAAACATCATGGTCCATGGAGATTCCTGATAACCTCATCTGTCAGCCTGTTCATCACCACTGCAAACAAGAAGGGGCTCAGAGCTGATCCCTGATGGAGTCCCACCTCCACCTTGAACTTTTCTGTTACCCCAACAGCACATAGCACCTGTGTCTCAGCTAGCATACATGTCCTGCACCAATCTAACATACGTCTCTGCCACTCCAGACTTCCTCATACAATACCAGAGCTCCTCTCTTGGCACCCAGTGATATGCTTTTTCTAGGTCTACAAAAACACAATGCAGCTCCCTCTGGCCTTCTCTGTACTTCTCTCTTAGCATTCTCAGAGCAAAGACTGCATCTGTAGTACTCTTTGGTGATGTTCACCTTCTTGTTGGCATGCTTCAACTCTCTTACCACCTCCATTTCTCAAATAAAGTTCACAAACTACATTGTCAAAAGGAAGTGCTGACAATCTGCTGTGTTTTCAATTCAATTAACATAATTAAAAATGTGACTCAAAGTGATGACTCTGTGCCGCTACACTTAGTGTGCTTAATTTTATTTTGTGAGCACATTCACGCTCAACGTCTCCTCTGGGTGCTGTCGCTAGTGTCTCTCTACTCATTCCAGGATTTGCTCGACAGAGACGCTTTTTGGCCATTTAGGACTTCTCTGAAATTCTTCGCTCTGTTTTTTTTTTCCCCATTGCGAACCCAGACGGATGTCTCAAAGTGAAAATTGAATCGGGAATCTAAAACGGAGTTGAATTTTTTTTCCCCTCACAATCAGGCATAATTTCACAGCAAACAAATTCCACATCATATTGACAGCTGGCAGTCGTTTTGTTTCGATGTCATGAATTCCATTTCGAACTGTGCGACTCGGAATCGGTCGGCCGTCCCATTTTTCAAGCTAAGACTCCAAATTGAGTTGTTTTTCCTAAATCAGTTTTTCATGTCGAGCAATTCAATTTCAAATTAAAGCAACTTACTATTTCTTAAACCACATCTTCTGCAACACTAAGCACACTGTCATGCTTAAAATGCACCCAGCTTTGTTTTTTAATCTCCACTTGGTCTGCAGACATTTGGCATTTGGGTAAATGTAAGCGGTCTAATAGCTTCGCAGGCCAATATATTCAATGTTGAAAGTGCAATGACGATAAAAATCCGTGAAGCGAAAAAACCCTCATTAAATACACACTTACATTACATATTAAAATGCGGCAGAGTATAAAACAGCTCTTGCAACAGATGCGTGACCGTGGCAAGTTCTAAATTAAAAAAAAAAAAAACAACAAACAAACCAAAAACAGACAAAAGTTGTATTAAAATGTGCTACTGAAAGAAAGGTCCCATTATTATGGCTAACCATTGTGGCAGCACTCACAACTCTCCGGAATACACAAGTGGTAGAAGACCTGTCCTGTAACCTAGTAACAATGACGGCGTGGAGGAAGTGAATTGCAGATGAGCTCCAGGGTCTTCCGAATTCATGCGTACACCTCAAATCGTCCGCTGACTGCACATCTGAAGGAATTATTCTCTGATTAAATCCCGCAGCCACCCATATCTGCATGTATGGGCGTGCTACTTTGCCTCATTTTTTTTTTTTTTTCTCTTGCACAGTACAGAGCAGCACATGAGAGGCGAGACGGTGCGAGACGCATGCTTTTCTCAGCGAATATATGAAGCAATCTGGAAGTGATGCCTTTTAGCCCGAGTCGCCATCGGCTTTTACTAGTCACCGTGTCGATAAAGAACATCCGGGAGAGTCATTTTTTGTAAGGAAGGGAGAGTAAAACTTGTGACAGCTGTCGGGTGGAAATTTTCCGGCCCGAATTTTCTGGGGAGGAAATAAACGAAAAAGATTTCGCTGATGACCGTTAACGTAAACGAGCTGGACGGAGACAGAGGTGACAGGAGCAGCTCGGAGCTCGTTCTCATGGCAACGATGTGAAGCGGAATATGACATTAGCTGCAGCATTTCAGCCAGGTAGCCGTCCCGCGCAATTGTGATCTGCAACAAAATAAAGCTGTCAAACGCCCGCAGCTCTGCCCTATCCACATGTAGGGGAATGTTAATAACACTTTCCTAATTAACATTGTATTAATTCAGTGCCTGTGAGACGTCAGCGACTAATCAGAATGTTAATTCTGACCCGACCGCCCCGACTGCGGGGCCTGTGGACGCTACGCTATCAAGTCATCGCACAGATGCAGGATGTAACTTGCCTGGAGGAAGGGCATAATGCGAGATGTAGCTGCACAGGCAGTAAAACTGCATGTATGGGAGGAGAAAAAAAACAAACAAACAAAAAAATAAACAGCCGCCCCACTGCTTCGGGAGCGAAAACCAAAATCTTGTTAAATTATTAATCTGTCAACGATCCACCCGGGAATGATAGAGTTGCACCGAGCCCTCTTTAGAGGGACGATTTTACCGAGTCCACCTGTCTCGGCGGGAACCTGGATTCCGTGCCTGTATGACTGACAAACGGCGTAGCGGATCTTGTACAGATCAACACAAAACATGATACGGCAGCGACGTGGGCAAGCATGACTTTGGTGCGGAAGTTCTACCCAGAGACTGGAGAACAAGCTGCCGAAAATGTAGCTGCCGCCCGCGCTGAAAATAAACGGGATGGCAGAGCAGCCAGCAGCAAAAATACATTTATTCCAAGGTTTGTAATGGTTTTCCATCATTTGGACCATATATCTTGTGAATAAATCACATTAGCGCGTTGTTTTGTCGACGTTAATGTCGCAGTTAGTTTTTTTTTTGTTTTTTTTTGTAGAAGGGCCGGCACGCTCATTAAGCGGACGACACAGCCGAAATTTATTTGAAGCTAATAACTCTTTTGCGCTTTTCATTTTGAGAACTGCTCTGGCAGATAAGAACCTGGAAAATGTTCATTTATGAAAACAAAAAACAATTGAAATCTTGCTGTCATGAATATGCTCTAATACCTGCGCATACAGACGGCGGCGTGATCAGATAATAATAAATTTTAAAAAAAAAAAAAATCTGAATCGTAAACTTAGGGTGAACGCAATAAGTGTACAAGAGGTCATATATGTTGCATAAAATTGGAAGTGTGTTAGCGTCGTTTTTTACTGTTGACCTGTGACTGCAGACAGATGGTCAGTAAAACGGCTGTCACCCTAAATAAATGCTAGGGTGAAAAATCGGCTTCTCGATGAGTAAGTGAAATATGTTTCCGTTCCAGGAACACGGTACTTTAAATCAAGCCGTACGAGCTTGTGATAAGTTACACGCTGACACATTATGATCCGAGTTAGTGCCGCGATAGAGCTATCAAGACGTTTTTATGCACGTCGCCGAGGGTCCTGGTTATTAACTTTTCCCACAGGTGGCGAGTAACGGCGGGGAGAGAACGCTCCCGTGACCTTGTTCCAGCCCTGCGGTGACGATCTGCGAAAGGCTAATTAATGAAAACGCCGTTTTTGCCTTTAAAAATTATGCAAAGACGGGGGACAGGTGTGCCCGCGCATGTGGAGTGTTTAACAGCGAGGAGCCTTGGGCTTAATTAATGGACCGCGGTAATCGGAGCGGGTGTGAGTGCGCATGTGAATGGGAAAGAGAGGGCGACTGTGTATCCGGTTGAGGAAATGTTCCGCTGGAAAACGGCGCCGGCGGAATAACACGGCTAGAACCGAAGATTGGCCCGGAGGCACCCGGACACTGACTGGTATGTGTTGGATGTCACCTCTCGCGTCCGCGGGGAGAGAAAAGTTTTAACCCCAATGACCCCCGAGCTCTTTTCCATTTCTTTTTGTCTCTGACTATCTAATTGCACAATCCCCTCCTCAACCCCGGTCTGACAACCTCCTCCCCCTGCGGTACTTAGCGCCGCGTCCCTTTCGGTAGCCCTTCGGCTGAAGCCCTGCACGTCTCGACTTCACGCCTCAGTCCCTTCGCTGTCAGGCTGTTCCACGGCGCTGAGCACCGACACATTTGACAGTCTGACTCTGTGGCCTTATTCAAATCTCCACTAAAGACCGTCCCATTCACAAAAACCTCCAGGCGTTCACTGAGTCACCCCAGTATTTTACCTGTCCTTTCCTATAACAATAGATAGAGAATTATTATACTTATGGAAACAGGACAAACAGGCAAAAATGAGATTTTTCACGATGTTGAGGAGGAGGAATATTTTGAAATGATTTCCAATGTGCAGAGTTGCAGTGTCCATCGCAAAAATCCTATCTATCCCCTGCCAGAGAGGTAAACTTCACCATCATTAGTTTCAGAGTGACACTGACAAATCTTGCCTGCCAGTGGGGGGGGAAAAAAAACCTGGTGCTGCGGGAACTTTTCACAGTTCCTATAACCTTTTCAGGAACTAGGTGTTTTTCCTGTGCACTCAGACTGTGGACCTCAGTTCCTAGAACTATTTCAGCTCCTACCCCGAGGATGTTTACACAGATCCATAGGAACTCATATGATTCTTAGTGATTGGCAGAAGCCACACCCATTACCAGCTATTTCATGCTGACCGCAGAGCAGCGTTTCGAAAAACTATGGTGGTCAGCTGTTTTCTTGCAACGATGCTCTGAACCAGTGAGAAATGGACTAATGAAGAGGTTCAAGCTCTTCTGACTCGCAATGCCACAGAGGGATTTCCAGGGCTTGCAGCAGAAAATAAACATTATCTGCCAAAATAAGTACGGTGTTAGCTATCTGCGTTTTTTTTTTTTTTTTTAAACACGGCGAAGAAACAGAGCGGGGATAAAATGAACACTTCAACCCATGTGATAGTCCGTGGTTGTTATTACCACCATGCAGAACGTGAATGCTGTGGCAACTTGGCTCTCCATGTTGTCCGCGGCGTCTCCCTCGTCTTCGCCGTTGTTCGTGCCCATCGTGCGTCCCTTCCTGCCTGTTCGAATGCAAAACTAAAAAGGTTCCCCAGGAACAACATTTGAGGTGGACTATCAAAACTTTTCTGCGTGAAAGCGGCCAATATTGTCACCTTTCCTCGTTGCACCACCGTATCAGCTTTTACCGCATTGTTCCCCCAAGAGAGAAACAGGCTTGGTTTTTGAATGGAAAATTCACACACTAATAGCTGACTTGGAACACATCCTGGTAATCCCGTACATGTAATGGGCCGATGTCTTTGTGTTCAGCCCTTTCTTTTTTTACCCCCCATTTTTGTTTGCTGCCAGCGTCGGGTGTTTGAGAAAAAAAAAAAAAAAAAAAACTGAATTATATACGGCCGCGTTTCTTCAAACAAGCCAGGCAAGAAAACATATTAAAAACACCACGGCTTGAACTAATAGCCTTTTTAAATGAGCTATTGATCCCTCTATGCAATTATTTATCTCTCTAGTTAGTGAAGTCAAGTGTTAATATACTATCACGGAGATCAAACTGAGTTTGTGTGTGGAAGAGGTGGAGTGTGGAACTCTGATCCTTTGGTTTTTTTTTTCGGCACGGGGAACAACGTATTATAGGAGCCTGAATATAAAGTGAACCTTTATTAGAAATTGAAGCGACGCTGTTTTCGTATTCACGGTTCAATCCGAGACGGTATAATATCTTTCATCATGTTGTTGTAAATAATGAGAATTCAAATCAGTGGTTAACGTTATTATCACCTGACGCGCAGAGAGAAGAAATTCTTATTAGCGGCGCAACGAAACAAAAAAAAAAAAAAAAAAAAAGTCAAGAGTTTCCTCGAGCTGCTGGTGGACAATATTTGTTTTATTACTTGTTTACTGGAAAACTGCAACTCTTTCAGTGGGGAAAAAAAAAACAGATCGATTTTTACAGGCGGGCATTCAACCCTAAAACAGTGTGAAAACACATCGGGGGGCCTACCGTCAACGCCACTTATGCACTTGACGCGGTCGCGGACCTCCACGTTGTATCCCTCAAAGGACATGAAGACGCCGTTGGTGTGATAGGGCTCCCGCTGCGTGTACACCTTCGAGTAGCTGTGCTGGAACTCGAATCGGGTGTAGCCGTCGTACTGTACCATCTTCCCGTACACCTCGAAGTACTTCTCCATCCAAGCGAAGGGCAGATAAACGTCTCCGCCCTCCCGCCGGCCTTTGATTGTGTATTCATCGTTGATGAGGCAGTCTATTTCTTCGTACTTGATTCCGCCGAAGACCGGCGGGGGCTCGGGGGGCTGCGCGGGGTGCTGCTGGCTGCTGGCGCTCACGTCGCCGTTCTTGGGACTCGGCGTCCACAGGGAAGCGCGGGGCAGGAGGTGCGGCGACATTTTGTTGGAGCAGCGGTTCCATAGCAACACGGTGATTAGCGTGAAGAGGGTGCAGATGATGATCAGGGTCTTGTAGTTGACCCGGGCCGCCAGGCAGCGCATGGTCTTGAATCTCCTGCTGAAACGCAAACACATCCAGATGGGGCGACATTAGGGACGCGTTCGGCTGACGTTTGGTTTAAGCCAACTGACAGGCCATCTGCTATCGGCCTGCGGGGAGATTTAACCGTCACACGCTGCAAACCTGCAGCGGTCTGAAAAATATGATATAGCAGCAGAATTCTTTAAAAAGACCTTCAGACGGTATTATTAAAAGAGAAGACAGGAACAGAGTGGGACGAAAATCGGCACCTTTTAGCAGAGGGGTGGGTAAGTAATCACGTAGTCTTCTTTAATGTGGATTACATTTTCATATGAGAAAAGTCTTCATGACATTTCTGGTGAGAGCGAAAGTTGAATAGCCTAAAACTTCTATCCGCTTTTCTCTTTGATCGGACATAAAGTCAGTTAATACCTCTTGGAATACCTTCAACGAAATAGACGATGAGTCACAACTTGGGTGGCACCAGAGTTTCTGTCTGATAAAGCTGCCTCGCTGTGGGTGAATCCAGCATCTGGACAGAACGCGGAGTATGCGGGTAATTGCGGTTTGGAGACTAATAATATGCCTGGGATGGTTGCTGTCTGTGCACGGGAGCCTCCGCGAAAAAAAAGCCCTTTTTGTCTTTTGTTTGTAATTTTGCTTGTGTGGAATTTTTTTTTTTTTTTTTTTTTTAAATAATGCTTTTTAACCAATTCACATTTTTGAATCGTTTAATTAATACTTCTGCGGTGTTTTCCTGGGTCCAAGCTGGAACGAATCATTTTTTTTAGGTTTCCATTACCACGTTTTTCACGTTGACGATTAAATCTGATTACGCGAAACCATCCATTGGAGGTTGTAATGTAGCCTGTATGATCACTCACCTCACCTCTCTGCCCTTTGGTTCAAACTTTTGAAAACAAATTAACAGCACTTGCAGCAAAAAATGGGGACGTTTCGTTTCAAATGTTTCCTGGGATTCTCTCCGCTGTTACCACGGATGCAGAATGAAATCAGTCCACACAGTCAGGTCCCCCTCCTCCTCCTCGCTAATTACAGTGTACCGCTCGACGAAGCTACTATTACTGCGAGATGGAGCCGGCCTCCGATGACAGAGGAGGGAGAGGAGGAAAATCGTTGCTCCCCGAGTTCATTTCAATACATCAGCTTAAACAGGCCACTGCTAAAGGTCAGGGAAATTAATGTGCATTAATTGGACAATCGTAATCCGCTATAGGGCCGCAGTCAAAGTAAAGCAGGCTCTTGAACAAAGTAATTCTCTTAGACGATTTTTTTTTTTTTTTTTTTTGAATGGGCTGAAATGAGCATGAGAAATGAGTTTGATGGCACCTTAATAAGCAAATGCAGAATTGGTACGAGTGACGACTCAAGAATACATCATAATGAGGATTTTGGAGCTAAGATTCTGAATTTCGTTTCGACATCTATGATGAAGTGACTGAGAATTGGCTCTTCAATAAACACGGATTAATCTTTTTTTTTTTTCCCTTGTGTAAAAAAGGGATTTTATTTTCGCTGACTCACTTTGTAAAAACGTCAAATTTGTCAGCGGGAATACAAAAATAAAGTCTAAAAAAGTGTGGCGGACACTAAAAGAGACATCAGACTGGTCCAGAGGTGACAAATTAGGTAGGAGGTAGCAGAAGCCTTGACAAATGATGCAGCCTCGGCTGGTGACGACAGGGATGCGACAATATGCTTGTCAGCACTAAAACCAGGCTCCAGTTGGATACACTTGGACTTAATCTAATGGCATGGAAAATAACCAACGATTCAGAAGTACCAGGAGAACCTTCATCCGATTTCCTTGAGGAGATCCACTCCCTGATTTCGGCACCATTGGCAAAGGGAGATATTATGTAGTTTGCTTATGTTTCACTCAAACGCGAACCCAAACGCTGAGAAAACTACAACATGGCTACCCAAATACATAAAGGCCTATAAAGAAAAACTACAATGGGACAAAAGTCTGGTTATACAAGCTATGAAACAATTGCAACGCAAGTCCGAGACCTTGGGAGCAGAAAATGAAAGTTTACGTACTTCAGCTTTAGATGTATCCATTGCATTTTGTGTACTGGTAGACTCACAAAACAGTCCCCACATGCTTTGCTCATAATAACCAAGGTTATTCCCCCTGTGAGGGCGAGAAGGGATATGAAAAGACAGGGTCAATTCCCTTTAATTGGCAATTTAGTCAAGTTATCTGTATAAAAATGCAGTTTTTTTTTTATGTTGAGGGCATTTGAAGGGAAACAAACAAAAAAAAAGACGGTTTCTTTCCACGAAAAATCCAACCACAAACCCCGAAGTGAAACCTCGAGGAAACTCGGCAAACAACGGCTAAACAACAGGCAGATTTAAAAGAGGCAGTCACACGGAACTGTCCACGGTACGGTGGATTAAATGAGAATCTCTGTCAAAAACTTACAGCACACAGAAAACAGAAAAGGATTAACGCAAAAAAAAAAAAAAGGGAAAAAAAAAAAAGTGTGCCACTTTTGGGGCTGACACATGAAATGTTAAGTAACTGAAAACCGAAGATGATAAAGCTTAAAGCGGCTGGGCTTAGACATCGTGACAGGAGGAATAACGTGAAAAATTACAGCGGCAGCCAACTGGGGGGAGAAAAAAAAAAAAAGGGGGGGGGATGCAGTTTACGCTTTGCGAAACGTGCTACCCAAATCGATCCATCACCGGCGATGCAAAAATCCAAATGACGCGTTCCCGCCGGCTTTTGAGGCTCTGGACTCTTGTGACCACCGAGATCGTCCAGCTGCCGAGGTACGGGGACCGCATAGTCCCCGTACGTAAGGGCTTTGAGATGTGAGGAAGAAGGCAGGCTTTTAAAACATGCAGGAGACTATCGGGTTTGACGCAGATAAAAGCATTTCCCGAATGAGGAGAGCTCATTCAGACATGATGAAAGAGTTGCGCGGTAGAGGCTTTCCTGATCTATCAAGCCACTGAGGATAATGGTGAAAGTTGAAGAGCACATATTCCTTTCTGCAGGAGGGAAGCTGCAAAGTTATAAAGAGATGGGAGTTAAGTAGGCACAGATAACAAGCCCCCTTTTTCCCCCCCTCTCCCGGCCCCGGAGGAAACCGCTCAGCGGGAGGTCAAGGCAGAAACCGTGGATTAGAACGAGACAGGAGGCCAATTAAGATGTGGATCTGATAAGTAAGTTGGGTCCTGACTCTTGGACAGAACATTTGTGACTGTTTAACAACTCGCGCTACGACATAGCGTTACGATGGCTAATTTGACAGGGAGTGATCGAAGAGCTACATATTTGTTTTCCACATACGTATGTGTATCCAGTCATTTTTGTTTTTCATGGCATGACGCTGGAATGCAAAAGAAAGTGTTAGTGTCTTTCTAATGTTTCCCGAAAGAGAAGTAGCCGACAGCGGGAGGAGGCAAATGATCTTGTTTGTGGGGCTTATACCGAGTACAGAGATGTTTGCTTAGACTGAGCGAGACCACGTGATAAGGTTACGCTGTCTGGGGACCTCAAACTAAAAAAACAAACCGCTCAGACCTGGCCTTTTTATAAAGAGGAGGATATTGAATTCATCCACGAATCTCAGTTACCAGCAGAGGATGATGCTCATTTCCAGGATAAGCTCTATAAGATAGCGGCATCAGCTAACTGCAGTTCCAATTCGAAGACGATTATTTTAGCGAAGCGGGATTTGGTTACAGACGTTGACACAATAAGAAAAGAAACCCCTCGAATATATATGCTTGTTATATTTCTAGTCTTCGAGTTTCACTATGCACTTAATGTCTCAGACTCTTTATTTTCCCCTTAATCAACCAAAGAATGGCTATCCATGTTGGAGTATAACAGATTATACATGTTTCTCAGCTAAATGTAGCTCTAGCACTGATTCTTTTTATGACGGCTGAAGAATAGCAGAGCCCTGTGTGCTATTTGATCGCAACTCCTCAGTAATGAGACCAGATTTAAGCGTCAAATCCAACAAATGGCCGAAGAGGTATTTTAATATTATGGTTCTACGAGGGCCAATATTTTTAAAGTAGTGGAGAGAGAAACGTTTACTAGATTCAGCTTCGGGTTCAGAGGTGGCTCTCAGAGCTGTGTGGACGGCTACCGCGGGGGTTTATCAGCGGCTTTACAGCATCTCACCTTAAGGCGGTGATGAATCAAAGGATCTGTTTGCCGGAGGGAAAATTGCATTCTTTCGAAAAGCGGATGGAAACAAGCGCTCGGAATCTGGGAATAGGGAGTCATAAACAACCAGCGCAGGTCTTAATGACCTGCTAAGGAGGCAGGCAGAGTTCATATTGCACTGGGTCAGGAAGGGCCGTAATTATAATACAGGTGTATCAAGCTTAGCAGACTAAACTTGAGTTAATCTAGTGTCAACAGGTATCGCAGTGATTGATTAATGCATTGAAAAACGTGTATAAATAGACAATGCTTTGTTCTGTGTAGCAGGATACATATAAATCATCCTTTAACACTAGCAAGACTGGAGTTTTTGGGTACTCCTTTAAGAACTGAAGAGGGATCATTCGATCCCCTGCCCTGGAAAGCGGTGGCTAAGCAGTCCCTGTTGTTATTCTAATGTGCCACTAATGGCAGGCAGACACTTGCTGGGAGTAAAATGCAAGGTGTGCAATGTGGGCGAGGTCTTGGTCTTCTTGTGATGTGATTCTGAGGTTGAGCTGATTCTGAATGCGATCAATTTGAATGAAACCAAATTAATGACTCAACATGGTTGCATAGGGTTGGGATTGTTAGTACTTGATGATATTCAGGAGACGAGCAGTATAAAATCCAAGTGGACACCCCCAAGTTCATCGTTTGCTTCAAGAACTCTCCAAAGACGCAGAGAAGATTCACCACTGAGCGGGCTCATCGTACCGTTCAAGCCCGCGCAATCGAGCATGCAAGGGAAACGGAGGCGGTGGATTGGTTCAAGGATGTTCCAGAACTTATGGCTTTTATCGCAATTATCATCTGGCGAGGGGTGACTAAGGTTCCATCATTGTCCGACAACTGGTCAGAGACGTACGGAAACAAATGGATCGTGGCAACAATGACTAGAGACCGCTTCATGCGACACCTACGCTTGGATAGCAAGAACACCCGGACTGAGCGAGTGCAGACAAACAGGCTTGCAGCAATTTCTGAAAAGTGAATCATTTCGAAAGAACCGTGTTACATTCTACAAACCCGGTCGTCGCGTCACAATTGATGACCGGTTTTACCCATCAAAGACACGTTGCCCTTTTCTGCAATATAATGCTACCAAACCAGATAAGTTAGGCATCAAGCTCCGGGTGGCTTGCGACTCGACATCGAACTATATCTGCAACGTTTTTCCATACGTTGGCTAAGAACCTGGTCGCCCAAAAGAGGAGAGACTGTCCGAGAGTGTGGTAATGAAGTTGATGGGACCATTTCTGGACCAGGGCAGAACTGTCACGACGGACAATTTTTTCACCTCCATTTCACTTGCAAAAAAGTTGCTGGGACGGAAAACTACCCTTCTCGGGACACCCAGTAAGATTCGCGGAGAAATTCCCCCTTCGGCTCGAGAGATGAAATGCAGTGAGTTCGGCGCTCAGTTGTTTTCAACGACTGACGCCACCCTGACGACGTATGCAGACGGCCGGAAGAAGACTGTCTATTTTATGATCAGTATGCAAGGTGTGGTTCAGCCTGGAGACAAAAGAAAGCCGAGCACCATCACCCAGTACAATTCCACATGAGAAAGCGAACTGCCAAAAGAACATCGCATGCGATGCGACACTCAACAAGGCATGTGTCTGCCTGTTAACTACTATCTTGCGCAACTACTATCTACTATCTACTAACTACTATCTTACGCAAATGTAACAACAGCCATTACAAATAAAAGCTCATGCTATCGAAGGGAGGTCTGAGTTGTCTGGAGACGACTACGCTGGTGCTCCAACGGACTCTCCTCGCGTGACTTCACTCATCTCCTGCCTTCCTTATAATATTGCTGTCGGCCTTTGAACCCCGACAGATACCACCCAAGCTTCTGTTACATTTCCGGGACCTCCTCGGACTGCTCTTCCTTGAACCGGCCGAGCTGTCAAAAAAAAAAAAAAGAAGGAATACTTTCAAAAACACCCCGATGGTGTTCTGATCTCTTTGAGCACACATTTTGTCCGTTCCTGGTTTGTATGGTGAATCCCATTTTAAAAACATGCAAAGGTTGTACTTAAAACAAAAGATACCTTGTGGGGAAAAGAAAGAAACATCAGGAATTGGGCTGCCCAAATAGCCAATAATTAAACACACCAGACATTTAGAAACTCACTAACTAAATTACACTCCAATCAAATGAGCTTGGTCAATGTTTTTTTGGCTCCTTTCCGTCTCACTTACCTCAGTCTGCTCCCTCAAAACAAAGGAAAGGAAACAAGAGGGTTCAAACACAGTTGAAAAACAGGCCTCATAACTGATAACAGAGACCGGATATGACTATGCACGGCTAATCACGAACACAGGGGAACTAAATCAACTGAATATCCTCCGTGCTATCAGATTATTCTTTACAAACCCAGAATAAACCACCTTCAACAATCTCTAACATGGCAAAGCATGATGCTTTATAATAGTTGGGTTAACAAAGGTTTCTTGGCCCTTATATTGCGACAAGGGCGTGCTGGTAACAGTTAGACTTATAACAGTTTGTTTAAACCTGGGAGAGTGGCTTAGGTAGCTGTGACAGTCGGGAAGAAAGATGGAAATGCACCTGAAGAAACTCAGCCCAAGAGAAAAGCGCTGTCTGCTGTTGGGAGGTTGTTTTTTTTATTTGTTTCTTTTTTTTTTTTTTTAATTTAAAAAAAGTCTTTGGAACAAAAAAAAAAAAAAAAAAAATCTTTCCAGCCAATGTTGTTGCTGGTGCTGCAAACACAAGCACAGCTTACTCCATCACCACAGCGAGAAAGGCATTTATGATTATAGTTGTTGGACTTTTAGGCCGGAAACTAGAAGCGTCTCGGAAACAGTAAAGCTGTGTATTGACAAGGAGAGCAAGCAGCGGAGTAACACTAAGAACAATAACCCTCCACACAAACTGAAGGCGAAAGCTTTCCGCATTGCAGCAACCAAGACATCAGTGAGAGCCGGGCCGCTACAGACTTACGGATATATTTAAATTTTTCTAGTTATAATAAGTTAGGATATGGTTTGGACCACACTGCACAAGCTGGAAAGCAATCAGGGACATGCTGCTATCCCCGAAGAATCATAAAAAGTTTTTAATTTTCTCATATAACCAGCCATGTGCAAAAAATGAGAAAGGAACTTTATAATTGACATTCATGAAAAAAAAAAAATCCAGCTTTACTGCAAATAAGAATTCCAGACATTGTTTTATGGAAGGAAATTACATTTTCAAAATGATGAAAAATAAGAGCTTTATTTCGCAATTCGCCAGGAAATACTGTCCTGTTGTGGAAATTAAACGTTGGCGAGCAGGATGTCCCAGAACAGTGTCATTGTGACCTTCAACAACACAAGTCTGAACACTATTTTTTGCCAAACCTGATCGAGGGATTCTGTTCATTAGAACGGAACTGATGGACAACAAAACATTATGTTACCCTGGGCTGTTGTGTCATCACTGAGGCATAAAAAGAATATCAAGAGAGATGAGTTCTCAAAAAAAAAAAAAAAAAAAAGCTGCATCTCGAAAAGTAAAGCCATGATGAAATGGTCCAAAAAAAAAATATGAAAAGAATTACACTTTTCAGTGTGTAATGCTATTATCTGAAACAGTCCTTGGAAATAGCCGCTGTGCTATATGGCAGCAGGCGTAACCTGGCGTCAGCATCCTTTTTTTTCTTGTCTTTTTGCTGCTTAATGCAATGGATGATCCCCAAACACTTCTCATGGTGGGAAACGTGAGACCCGGGGACGATGTCGACGGATCGACAGAACGCCTTCCCCGTCTTTCTTCGAACGGAATTATTCAATTTTGTTTCCTTAGTATAAACAGGGATTTAATTTCTCACGAAAACAATCTCACACAACACTGCAGTCAGTGTTGACTTAGCTAGTTAAAATCTGTGTAAATCGTGTCTACTGATGTACATGAACTAATTACAAGGCAAACAAAGAGCGGCGTTCTCCTCACACAGCGGCTGAATGTCTTTGGTGTAGCTTGACACACATTCACTTAAATTTAATAGGAGTCCTTTTTCACTGCTACAACAACGGCATTCTTTATTCAAAAGCCTCTGAAAGCCTAAGGCCTATCTCGACTTAAAATGCTAAATGAGAAGGGGAAAAAAAAAAAGTGGGGGGATCCGTGGATCAGCTGGAAAGGATCTGTATCTCAGCCTACAACATGTAGGAACACACCGTGAAAGCCTGCAGCTGAGAGCTTTACAGTATACCCTTGTTTTTCGCGGGGGTTACGTTCCAAAAAGAACCCGTGATAGGCAAAATCCGTGAAGTAGAAACCTTAACTTTTTTTTTTTACAATTATTATACAATTAAATACTCTATTATACATTGCTGCTGTCGTCCTTATGTTTTTTTCTTCCTTCTTTATGGAACGAACGGAAGATTCATTAATTCCGTAATGCCGACCTATTTACCTTCCCTTAGCATGTCCAGAAGTTTAATTTTATCTGTGATAGATAGCATCTTCCGCTGCCTTTTAGGCCCTGCTGCAGGTGCTTTTGTCGGTCCAGAGCGTTTTGTCAACATTATGGGTTTTAGAGAAACTAGAAATTGCAAGAGAAATTGCACGTACGTAATGTAAATTTGGCAAGCTGTTTTACGTACGTGCACATATTGAACTGCAACGTTATTGACGCACAGGTAGAGAAGAAGCGGAGTGACTTTTTAGCCAATCAGAATGCAGAACACAATGCAAATCCGTGAAGTAGCGAAACCGTGAAAAGTAAACCACGTTATAGCGAGGGATCGCTGTATACATTATCAAAACGGCACATCCTGCACGGAGGGTTGGGAGGGAGATGGAGCCCGGACTGCTCGTCCTTCAATCAGAGGGCCACGTGAAGACGTACGAGCCGTCTCTTTTTAATCCACACAAACAGCTAATTTAGAGTCTGGATGTGTTCGATCTGCGGTCGGAAGTCGCCGGAGAACCAGGAAGGACTTCACATGCCCGTAAAGGGGGAACACGGGGGGCTAAATGCAGAAAAAAGGCCCGGTCGGCTTCGAACCCGGGGCCGGGACCACACCGCTGTTATGGCCTGGCGTCAACTTAGAGTAAAAACATTTAGAAACTTCACCGAAGCTAAATTTAAACATTTGGAGCAATCAAATGGGTCGCTCCCATTAAAGGGGCCAGTTTAAGGAGGACGACGATGCCAGTTTACGGTCGAGGATTTTTACTCCGGGGCTTTGAATGTTTCAGATTTCGATCCACGAAGACGGCGCTCTGGGAAAGGGGGTTTCTGTCATCTGTCAACTTTTTGCTCAAGTCCTCGTTTGTTCATGAAGAAACGAGACATTTCCAGAAGATGCTTCATCCACAGCAGGTCCTCCAGCAGGTTTTGACGGTTTGCTGGTCCGTTACAGGGTCGCTGCATCCGTGGAAAATACTCACAGGCCTCGTACG
Source organism: Fistularia commersonii (assembly GCF_037954325.1). NCBI lineage: Eukaryota > Metazoa > Chordata > Actinopteri > Syngnathiformes > Fistulariidae > Fistularia > Fistularia commersonii. The sequence goes on from NC_141286.1 coordinate 22,054,337, forward strand.
GTTGACAGCAACTGTCACGAGTCGAATCCCGCTAGTTAATGCTTCACATAAAATCATGTTAACAAGCTGAATATTTCCAGAGGTAAATTATGATTGATTGCTTTCGAATGCAAAGCAGCGATTCAATAAAAAAACCCTTTCCGAGGGGGAACGAAATTAACGCTTGTAATTCTTTTTCACTGGGGCGGATTATAACCTTAAATCAATACTCCGCCGATTTTGGACACTGATGAGGTAGAAATTACGACAAGGAAACAAATAAGTATTTGCATTTGCGGCGGTGATGAATGAATGGGCTTTCAGACAGCAGGGTCATTAATGTACAGCCGCGCCCTCGAGGCCATAAACAGAGAGTGACGCAGATTCTACTTTGGGATTCATTTGAGCGGTATCTCGAGCCGTTGCTTAAATAGTCTAAACTCGACGAGGGTGCGGTTGACGCGCATTGTACACATTTTACAGACGGTGTTTATTGACAAAGAACCTTAACATTACAGGGTGTGATAGTCTAATTAGGGATTAAATCAATCCCCAAATCACAAACCGCCGTTAGCTGCGAGCTATAGCCACATAAAAAGGTACGAGCGCTCACAGACATGCTATTTTAAAAAAGTATTTATTATATAATCAACCTGTAGCGATACAATGGGTGGAAAGCGAATTCTGACGGTCTGACAGAAACAGAGGGTACAGTCTGTACTCGACAAGACTGAGAGGGAAGTAAAAAATGTCTGCAGCGATGATCATTATTCCCTGGCTACAGTACGGGTCGAGTGATTCTTTCTCAGACAGGTGTGCTGCAGGCAGATGGTGGGGAGCAAAAAATGAAGAGTAAATGAGAACGAGCTCTGCTTTTATTAATCGCTCAGACGGAGCGAAAGCCAGACGGCGGATGTGCCATGAGTTTCGCCATTTAACAAGATATCTTGGCAAACCAAATGAAGATATCACCTAGCAAACGTGGAAGAAACAGCAAATATTTAGGTGAAGATTGGACACACACACACACACCCAACAAATGTTTGCATCTCACGGACATGAAGCACTTCTCCGACAGTGTTCTGGTCGTCACGTTCGGATGTGCATCCGTGTTTGAACCGGTGTGCTAGCTTTTGCTTTTGCTAATGTTCGCGCCATCAAATGCCCCTTAGCTGCGCTGTCCACGACTATTACATTCAGTTCTATTCCTGTCTTCCCAGCACCATCGTCCAACTGTCTGAGTGGGCTTATTTTATTTAATTTTTTTTTTTTCCTGTCAAAGCAAGGAAGTAGTATTGGCTTCCATTAACATTACTCAGCGCTAATGGAGATTACTGTTATCTCAGACAAGTGCCAACTTTCTGAGCCAGGGCTAATATATTACCATTGTATCGTTGAAATCTATAAAGAAGTGCATTATCGCTGATAGGGAACTTTTCAGCTGTAAAAGTAATAAAATAAAATCTTACCCTATATCAGATTCCACATACGGGCGCTGGTAGAAGTATTTCTTCTCTCGGTATTGGAGTTGCGACAAATCGGATTACTGTTAGGCTGTTAGTGTAATCTCTAAGCTATCAGCAACTAAGTAATCTGTTGATGATGTGCTAGTGTCTTATTAAGTTCGGTAAATGACTTGACAGAAATCTTCGAGAAGAATCCTGTGATAAGGTGCGGCCAAACCAAGGCTTGAATGAATACAATTCGTAAAACTTTAAAAACTATCTTGACACTTGATGGGGCAGAACATTTTCTCATTTCTTTAAACCTAGCTACCTTCTGAAAGCAGGCACTGCAAAAATAAGATCATCGTTTCTGTGGCTACGGTGAAAACGCTCGTCTGGACAGCGATACGCAAAACAAGAATTTGCTTGGAAAAACACAGCGGTGTTTGTTTTTGTTGTGGAACTGCTAAAACTGCTTGTACTCCCCCTCAACAAGGTCATTGGGTGTTACAGGAATATACTTATCTATGTGTAATAAAGGGCAGCGAGGCCTAGGCAGCGCTCCAGCTCCTCTTCAAGGTGGCTTAGCACCTGGCTCTCCAAGTTTAACACTGCTGACACAATTTTCATAGCCTTTACATATTGTCCCGTTCCATCGACCTTTCTTAAGCAAGCAGTTGACACCTCGCATATGAATCACGGACATCAGCTTTATGGCTCGCTCTCGTGAATACATTTTGGACATTAGGCCAGGGGTAATTTTTTTTACAGCAGCTTGACGGAGAATGATATTAGGTCATTAATTATTCTAGTTGCTCCTCATTTGCTGCCATCCTGACACAAGCAGCCATCTATCAGAACTGTTGGACATTCATAATACATCCATTTTCTCGGAAGAGTAAATGGCTGGCCAAACACTGAGCGATCACACCCCTGAAGTGACCATGGTAACGGCCGTCTTTAACCATCTGATGCCCCGAGAAATATCCAAGAAGTCTGTGGCTGCCCAGAGAGGAGCTCAACAAACGCATTTCCGTTTTATAATCACAAATTTAAGCTTTGCCCTTCTGGATGTCAAGCCGAGGGTCATCATGATACACCTCGCCACATTTGAGATTCGAGACAGGCGAACGCACTCCTTTTTTTCCCCCGCAATTAACCATCTTTCCTAAAAAGACAAGTAGCACTTTGCCAAATCCAGTTATACCGACAAAGTACGCGAGCAATCAGAAAAAAAAAACAAAACAACAAAAAACAACTTTCTTTTTAACCAAATTCACAGTTATACATATTTACACCGAGGGCTCAATAGTACACGGAGTCTCAGAAGGAATTTGAGCTTGTTCATTCAAAAACGATAAAAATGGGAGGGCTTACATTGTATTACCAGAATCCAATCAATGAGCCAGACCTTAAAAGTCACCCCAGCTAAGCATCTGGGTCTAAGCGCTGGTCCCATGCCAGCCTCTCCCAACAAGGCTAAATTTCATACTGGATTTAGAGAACAATGAGGCCTTTGCTGGGCCGACGTCACATGCTGGGAGATATGTTGTCGCTGTCCCAAATGTTGGGGAAAACAGACAGAGAGTTCTGTTCTTTTTAAAATGGCGCTTGGCATACAGTTTGGGGTTTTATTTCTTCCCTTTGAAGCCGGTGGAAAAAAAAAAAAAAATTGTCTTGGCTGTATTCCACGGAGGATTTTCGAGCAAAAACATCTTGAAAGATTCTTCTTTTTTTTTTTCTTCTTCGCCTAAATACAACATTTCACAGGTTTCATTACTTGATACCCGCTTAACAAATAACAATATGACAAATTGTGAGTGAGTCACCGTTTCACACGTCACTGAGTGATGCTTTTTCTCTACCGAGCTAATCGAGATTAATAACGTGGACCGACAACGATCAAAGGGAACAAGATGCTTCAGAACAACTTTTACATTGTTCATTTATTTTTGCTTCATTTTCAAGGAGAAAGTATTGGTCTTTTTGATATCGCTTGCCTCCCGAGTTGCTGCTCACTTAATCCCCCCTCCGCCCCCCAAATCGACCGATTAAGTCTGATTTCCACCTGCTTCGTCCTGTGGAGCGCATTAGTTGTGGAGGTGGCGAACGCTGTTATTTGCCCTGCCGATTCGGTCCGGCGGCGCCAGGCTCTCTGAAAATTGGCGGCGGGTATCAGTGTTTTGACTGGCAGTGTCGAAATAGAGGAGACAGGGAGCTGCTTGTGTTAACCTAAATAAAATAAAAAAAGGGGAAAGGAATCTTAAAACACTCCAAAGTTTGGAAAGTAATCCAGCGATCTCTGGACAAACTATCAGTAACAACAAATGGCACGATAAAACTCGACCCCCTGTCAACACCAGCAGCGATCTGATAACCCTCGAGGCTGAAACAAACTCCGAGGCCATTGCCTTAGAAACTATTCCTACCCCTGTTTGGCTTCGACCTGAACCCGATTTCGTCTTCAATTACAAAAAGTGACAGGGGGGGATTCTAACTCGGAAGTGGATTAAACAAGAACGTATTTGCCGTACAGGACGGACGCTGGGTGGTTATCCAGGTGGACACGAGACACAGAACTACTTCGGCAGGTTCTGATACACACAAGGAACGGCCTTCAGTAACACGACCCTGACAGCTGTGCTTCAGTTATTTACCACAGGGAAGATTTCCAGACATACATAGAGGATATTGTGGCACTTCGGAGTGTGTGTTGTCCAGAAGGAAAATCAAATCCTATCTATTCTAGTTAAATGGGATGCAACTTGAGGGCGAGGCAAAGCAAGCGTGCTCCGGAGGAGCAGATGGAGCCAGTGCGCAGATTTGACATAAAGCAGGATCTTGAGAACTGAAGCCTCTCTGAGAGCCACTCCTGCTTTGCACTCCAACTCTAAACTAGAGAAATCGGATAAGAGGATAAAGCTTGGAGTGGGAGGTAGCAAAGGCAGAGAGGAAGCCACAGATGAAAGTATATAGGAGTTGGGAAGTTTTTTGGAAGCCATATAAATACCCATGGTGCCTGTCAAAACTGCGCTGTTGCACTGATCTTCACTTCCGTGCTTGTGTTAAAGCAGGTGCGAGCAAAAATCACATCACTTCTCGCCACTCAGTCACAGAGGCGTCACATGAATACAAATACAATCTCGGGCAACAGAAAAATGAGCGATGTCACAGGTACGATCCGTCGTTATGGTGTGTTTGTATTAAACGGCAGGAATTGCAGCTGAAACAGTGCAGGAAGTGATTTCTGCTGGAGACTTCACCAAAAAAAAAAAAAAAAAAAAAAAAAAAAAAGATATTCAATTTGTACAATGGCACAGACTTACCACTTATCATACAATGTTTGTCTTTACATTGATTTTTATGAAAATAAAGTAAGTCTGTAGGCCCTCTGATGTCAGGCTTACAGCGAGCTCAGCAAGTTACAGCATAGCTGTACTCGCTAATTTTTAGCCAATAAAGTTGATCTTTTCTTGCTCTGCACCCACGAGTGAGATGTGGGAATCAGAAGTCAATTGTTTGGATAAGAAAAACTATCTATAAACTAACACAACATCGCTGTACCAAGAAAAACATGGGAAGTCGCCAGCATTACTGCACATGCTGTCAATTTAACGACTTGCTTTGCTAGTTTTTTTTTTAGTTTTTTTTCTTTTTAAATGTTGTATGTATCCCAGGCTGCTAGGCAGAGCTCTCCTTTCAGCTGTCTGAAAAAAGTTGCAAGTTTGCAGGGCCTCCTCTGCAATCAGCCTGAGCTCGCAAACCATTTGCATATCATTTGGAACACACATTACATGTGAAATGAAGACTGTGAGGTTAGCTTAACAATAACAGTATGTGGGAAGCAAAAAAATAAAAAATAAAAATAATAATAATAATCCACCCAAATGCAAGTCCTCCCTCACCCGATGTGAACTGACTTCACTTGATTGTCGGGGGTGGGAAGAAAAAAAAGCTGTTTCTGTAAGTCAAAATACATATTTGCAAGTAATTGGCAACAATATTGCATTTTGTTTTTCCTCCAGCAATTTTGTAATAGAAACTTGAAAATAACTTTTTTTTTTATGTGAAATATGTCAACATTATACAGCTGAGTAAAAAGTCATAGTTACAAATGTCTCATCCATAAAGATTTATTAGATAGATAGATTTTCTTGGTATATGAAGTAGTTACATTTGTTATTTTCTTTTTACTACTACTACTACCAATGACAAGGTTTAAAGCTTCAATTCTCTCCCTAGAATAAAAGCTAGCGTACACAAAGTTTTCTCCGCTATTGTGCTTCTAACTAGAATCGTGACATTTTGTCGCGGGGCGAATATTGGTATTCTGATGAAAAATAACGTGTGGTCGACTACATCCCATCAAGTCCGGGAGCCCATGTTTTGAATGATTTATGACGGAGAAAGGATGTGCAAAATACACTGTGCAGCCCTGTTAAGAGGTGCGCCTTCATCATTCATTATTTAAACCTCAGAAACTATCGAATGTAAGGAGTTTTCTCAATTTTAATTGATCAATGATTGAAGTCGCTGATTTTTCACCATGAACTTTCCCCATGGAGTTATGCCCCCCCCCTTCCCGTCCCACTTCATTTCACTTTTCCTGCACCTGAGAATTCAATCCAATCAGCGCACACCGACTCATGATTATATTTGTATCTTCCTGTTCTATTCTTTTGAGAGGAGAGGATTGGTCCTCAGCTGCGAATCAGAAATGACACGAGGAGAAATCCAGCTGCTGAGAGTCTGGCGACTGGCTCTGAACTTGTTAGGAGCAGGCACTGCGATGCGAGCTCTGAAAAAGAAAAAGGCTGTGCCCCAGCCGCCTTTCACATGAAGACAAGACTTGCATCTTCAGAGCCTTGTTAGTTCACTGAAAAGGCCACCGACTAGTTTGGAATATTAAGCAGCTCTTGCTGTTGGGAATCAAAAGGATTTTGGTAGGGAGTAGGAAGCTTCAAAAAGGCTTTGATGGTATATATATATATATATATATATATATATATCTCAATCTCCAGCAAATATGACAGAATGAATGTATAAAGACAGTTCAACACCAGGCTTCTGAGAGGGAAGATCGACAGAGGTTATTCCCCTCTCAGGATTCTGCATATGCATGGATTTAAATTCCTTAATGTCTGTCTGGCTTTTAAAATGCCATGTCTTGGGAAAAAGGAAGACAAGGAGAAAGCGTGACAGATATCGGGGTGGGGGCACATAGAGCGTCGAAATCTTTCATGTCATCTTTCACAACCGGCTCACTCGAGTTGGGTAAACTTCCTCCCCCCCACCACCACCACCACTACCAGTAAATAAGGGCAAGCAGTGCGAAGCCTATAGCTTTGACAGGTGGGTTTGATGTAAAGCCTAACGCAGCTTGTTAGGTCTGTATCGCAAATGTTCCGACTTGAGACGGGGAAAATTAGATATTAATGTTTTGGCACGGTTCAAAACTCTGGCTTGTGGTAAAGGAGCAGTGTTTGAAAGTATGACACAGGAGAGACCCGGTTTCCGTCTGAGAGAGAAGAAGGGATAGGACTGCGGCTCAACGCTACGTTTTCTGACTGGAAGAAGAAAGAAATCCATTCCCTGACCTCTTGGGGAATCTCCAGTTGGAGCTCTAATGAAAGGATTATCGGTGTAAGAAATAAGATTTCATCAAAAACGTCATCTTTCTAAACATTGCTCACGACTGAGTCACAAACATGAGATTTTTTTAATTAGTCCCTATCCGACACGAGGAGATACAGGAAGGAAACAAGCCCCTGTCACATGAATCGACCGTTGTTTTCGACGACGTATTTCCCACCATCTTCAATTTCACCGGCGGTGGTTGCTGTGTCACATCTCTCGGCATTACATAGACCCGTGGCCTATCAGAGCCCCGCCTCGCTCTCTGTGGCGACTGCTGCTCATCTCTTATCGCTGCAAATCTTCATCTCGGCACGAAAATGAATGGCAGCCGGAGGCTCCGTCTCTTCCCTTTGTTGTTCATGTACAAGTAAGGTTACACAAATTCTAATTCAGTCAGTGATATCCTGTTGCAACAGGAAACCTCATTAGCTTGAAAATGAATTAGATTGGTCTCGATGCGTCACTTTTGAAACATTATTACCCAGTGACAGGGAAAACTAGATTGTGCCCTTGAGAGATGCTTTAATTTATTCTTAACACCGCAGAACACGTCAGTCTACTTGAACCTGAAAAGATCTCATGCACTGAAATCGGCCTTCCGAGGCTTTAGGCGTCACTGACTTACAATCCTTTAGTTCCCCTAAACAGAATGACGAAAGACAATTAATTCCATTGCACTTAAAGAAAAGCAAAACAAACCTATTTCATACCTAAGGGATTTGACAACATATAATTTCAAAAGTATGGGCAAGTTTATAGTGCATCGGAACACATTGTGCTACCTATGTGCACGTTACAACATGAGCATAAACATTGGTTCAGCATTGCAAAGCAAGATTTCTATAGGGTTCAAACTGTGCACAACTGGACTGGTAACATGGCTGGGAGTGAAGGACGATCCGTCTGCGGTTGTCTTGAGGAAGCGTCTTGACAGCTTTAGGTTCAATTAAATTTTCAGCTGCATTGCAGGGATAAGCTAGACTATTAGGAGTTAGGAAACTGCAAAACAGTGCAGATACACTGGGAGATTTTGGAAGGACTGAAGTCCTCAAAAAAGTGAAACTTCTCAATTTGAAACCTGAAGAAACTGATAGCTGAGGGAACTATAAGTAAGGGGAGAGCATTTTGACTTCCACGGCACATAGTGAGACAGTCAAATCCTTTATGACTTGAAATGCATTTGCATGTAAAGGCCACCACCCCTTTTACCCCAAAAAACAAATAAAAAAAAAACTAAAAAAATAAGCATTTGCATATAAAGGCCACAACTCCAAATACCCCTAAAACCAAATAAAAAAAACAAACTAAAAAAAATATGCATTTGCATGTATGGCCCACAACCCCCTTTACCCCTAAAACAAAAAATAAAAAATAAGCATTTGCAAACGTTTTTCTTTTCTATGTCGTCCTCAAGTTTTGAGTCTGATTCACAATTTGTAAATGAAATTTACAAATTTGTAATTGTAAATGAAAATCACCTGTTAGACTTTGAACAGGAAGTGTTATTTTGTTTTTTTTAACTCTTTGCCATGGTTATTGCTTTTAACATGAAATTTGTGGTCACCGTCTGAGGATCCTTTGCCAAATCTGGCAAGAGGCAAGAAGGACGCCACCTCGAAACCACCCAAGAGGGTATTTTTGAGGAGAATGGAGTCCGTTTTGAGCGTTTGACTGAGACTGCGGTGCCAGTTTGTCGCAGGTATGATGAATGGATCGAATGATGGCTTCGAACGCCTGCGTTGTTCGGAGGCAGAATTGATTCGGCTTCATAACAGATGCGATGATACGGTTACAGGCCGCGGCAACATTAATGACATAATGCCAGGTCTGTCAGAGCCCAATCAGAAAATAATTCAATAGATGCCATGACAAATGACACACGATACTCCCAAAGACAGATGCAGACTAGAATCTTAACGTGTCACAACTTCATTTCGTCTTTTCTCATTGAGAGTCAGGAGCAGATATAGTTGTTATTTAGAGCTCTGTGTATTTGGTATCTCATCATTTTACCAACCAGGCAGTCTCCTTCTTTGTACAAGCATGGAGGTCCTTGAACAATAGGTGGATAAATTGGGTTGGAGATATGACATTGAGATAGGAACAGCCCATCAAATTCGTCATTGCAAACAGGGCTGTCAGAGCTGAGCTGAATGGCAAATGAACTGCTCTCGCAAGGGTGTGTGTGTGTGTGTGTGTGTGTGTGTGTGTGTGAGTGTGTGCGTGCAGACGCAGCTTTTGAAGGAGAACAGGAGGGAAACATGTCTGTACTTTGACTTTGATGGTATAGCAAAGCCATAATTTAGCCGCACTTCATCATGAGTGGAGCTTTACGGAGACAACAGATTCGCTTCCTTTGCCACAGTCAGCATTCTGCGAGCGAGCACACTTCTGCGGGCAGTATTCGTAATAGGAAGGTATATGTTAAAAATAGTACAAAAGAGGAATTTATGTCTTATGCAAAAATTAACCAAATTATGAACAGCTTGCCTCGGGTGTCCCCTGGTCTTTTCTCAATATTCACAAACACGGTTGAATCAAAGGCATACAAACACTTGTGATGTTACATACGGTTTATCAGAAAATGTGCAAATTAAGGGAACAATTTACACTGACATTATTAAAGTGAACATTTATTGATTCTATTTGATATATATTTATGAAAAAGCCAGACATCCACCGCTTTAGGATGCGGCCCCGACACGTCGCTCGACTACAGACGGAATTCATTCTCTCGTGTGTCCTTATTTAAACCGACTGCAAACGAACACAAATAATAAAACATTACTAAAACAAAGAAACACATGGTTGTATAACCCCCGTGCTGGCTGCAGCTAATTGGATATACGACTTGCAGGTGGCATTTCTAACGAGAAATGGGCTGTGCGCATGCAGAATTACTCTGACAGCCGAGGTCAGATTTTTACTAAGAGCACAGATCAACCAATTACCGACGCTTATTGGAAGTTTAGAGCACAAAGTGAAAGTTGTGTTTTATACCGGATGCAACAATTCTCCAAAGCTCATTGTGGACAAGTGGCAGCGGTGAAACTGAAATAACGATGGCTTCATCGAAACATGATTGCCAAAAGAAGATTAATCGAAACACCTGGATGTATTTTGCTGTCTTTCTTGGTGAGGATGGCGGATTATATGTGTGCGTCCTTCTCACGAGAGAAAGACGCTGATGTTGCGTTGGTTGATGGTAAAGTGTTTTATCTGCTCAAATAATTGTGCGAATAAATTCCATTCTGGCCTGGCATTTCTCGGTATACATCATGGATCTCTACTCAAGATATGTAAAGAAGGGTGACTTTTTCAAATGACAAGGGAACACCTTAAACGCAAACTCCAAATAGTCAATTAGCAGATCTATTGATCATCCAGTACATGTATCGATCTCTCAACGTCAGCCCCAAAAAGACATAAGTTACCCGCTAACCAATGTCATGTTAAAAGAGTCCCATCTGCAGTCTTCAGAGTTATGTTAAGTATTATATGTTTGGCCAGGATAATGCTAATGCTACATCGCTATGTTTTTGACTGTCCTCGCGATGAAACTAGGGGAAGAAAAAAAAAAAAACACCAGTTGGATGAAAACTGAAAGGCTTAAAATGGGTAATATGAAGAAAGCAACCAGCAATGAACATTCTCTCACTTAGTATGCCCAGCCAACACCAAAAAGATTTAGCAGGTCTTTGGGCCAAGGTCGCGCTTTCTAGCAAAAAAGAAGGAAAACTTAATTTGCACACTTAATCATGTGTGAATGTCAGAGAGTAAAAGGATGGTTGTGGGAGGCTAATTTTGTTCAGGCAAGAGGAGAGTTACACAGCCTCCCACGTTTGAAATATTGAAGGGGTGTTAAGTTGTAATGATGACATTAAAACAATTAACTGAGACATTCTTTATCCATACTTAGTACCGAGAGGCGAGCTCTTCCAACCAAATGCAAAATGGCTGCCCGAGGACATTACACTACATCATGTTCGTGCACCGAGTCCTTCAATTATCAAACTGGAAGTTAAAAATAAAAAAAATAAAATAAAAGGAACTCTTTCAAAAAGTGCAAAGTGTCTTTGGTAAAAAACTAAATGGTCTTCTCAGGAACAACAAACGCAAGGACAGGACTTCTGCTGAACACACACACAACTTTGGATGGCGTTTGAGCGTTCGAGTCAGAGCTTGACAGAAACCGCCCTCAAGTCATCTGAAGTCGCATCAGGGTCAACCATGCCTGTGAGGTAAAACCATAAAAACTGCTGTTATGATTATATTAAAAAAAAAAAAAAAAAAACAATCCTTCCGCGAAGCTTTGTGTTCAATAAAGTTCTGAACCAGTATTGAAAGACTGAACATTTGCCACCTGTGCCCATGATTTGCAGCGATGCCCGATCTGAGGAGCCCTTTTGCCTCCAGCGGGTCCGGCATGCAGGCAGAATCTTAAGAGAGCCACGGAAAATACGCCGGCGTCTCAGCTGTGGGGAAGTGATTGCTGCCTGTGTGTTCACTTATCCGAAAGCTGCGGCGACTAAAGCCAGCAGTGTGCCGAACTTATTCCACCATATCAAGCGGAGATTTCAATCTCAGACGGATGAGATTTTTTCTCCCATGATCAAGAGAACAATGTTATTACAACAAAGAATGATTACAATACAGTGCGACAAGTTCGTCTGGTTCTTCGTGGTGCAAAATTGTTGCGATCGCTCATGTGAGAGGGGCGTTACGGCTACGTGGAAACTATCTGTTTTTCATGATTCCAGCTGGAAGCAAGGCTCCTCTGGAGGGCCTGAAAGGTTTTTCCATGCTGAATCCAGTTCCTCGTCCTGAGCCCAGACGTTTCACGCTGCTGTTGTCAATATTACTGGACAGCGAGCCGACATTGGCAAAACAACGGTCGTGCGTGCAAACTCGCCACACGCACAGTTTATCAATAAAGCGCCGAAGTTCGAACCCAAACACCATGTATTTACAGCAGGTCGGGTAGAAGGGAAAACCTCTCGTAGATTATTTAACTGAGCCCCCAACGATGTTCTTTTGGTTAATGGTGCTTGAAAAAGCTTTTAGATGCATTATCACCACCTTCTGGCAGGAGTACCAGGCTATAAAGTACAAGTAAGGTAAGGTGGAAAAAAAAAAATGACAGGTTTTAAAAAAAATTGTCTTTTTTTTTTTCTCCATACTGTTCCTTTCCCCCCCCCCCCTCGAACTCAGGGATGGGCCATCCCTATTTGGACATTTGCTGGCTTCGAAGAGCTGGAATAGAAAATCCCAGCGATTGAAGACCCATTAATGGCCCTCACTTAAGTTACTGCTACAACAGTAAGAAATTACCTTATACAAATACAGAGCCCGACATCGATCAACACAACTTTGTTGAAGATTTTGCCATGACCAAGTGACCCAGCTGGGAGATACCAAAGACGACCGTTGAAAAAGCACATCAACAAAAAAAAGAGAGGAAAAAAAAAAAAAAAGAACATACTAAAAGCAAAAGACAGACAGGATAATTTTCCCCCACCATGAGAAAATCAGGGTATGCATCACTAGCGACATGATGTTAATCCAGCATCCCTTAACATGCCATTTTCAGGGTGTCATTGACTGTGCCTAAATGTTTAAGAATTAAATGGGTAAGTTACCGCACGTACTCGATGTTGGCGAGGTCATAAAAAAACAACTCAAAAATGTAGGTGAGCTATTTCTCTCCCTGAGTGGTTCACACAGTTGTCGGTGTTGTCGATCTAGCAATGCAAGTTCCACGAACCACCAGTCCTTTCAAATCGGGGCTTCTCATTTGAGATGAAAAGCAAAGCTGTGTGTGAAACCGCACCGAAAATATTACAAGCAACAGATTATGGAGAGACATACGACGCAGAGACACTGACTTAAAGCAAGACTGCAATCGTTTGGTAAATAATTCAGAATAAGGCGGACGATGTGCCCGTGCCTTCACGTCAGATCTGAAAAGTTATCTTTTAAATATAAAAAACGGGAGCCGGTGAATTGCCCGAGGCGGGCAACATATACAGATACCAGATCCCTTCAGATCTATTGGTCAAGATATGCAGTGATCCGTGAATGTTTATCTGCACAGTACACGGATCTATTGCAAAGCAGAGATAACATCAGTGTTTATTTTATCACGAATTGTTATTCGGAGTGATGAAATTGGTGTTCTGTGTTTGTTTTTATGAATCCTCAAATTTAGCAGAACCTTCACTTTGGAAATGAATGATCGATTTATGGTTTTTCAAAAAGGTCGGCCACATTCCGCAGGGAATGCACGTCGTTCATAAAAGCTGTCGTGGTCTGCGCTCTTGAGCCTAAATGCCAATTTTAGCTCAAAATAGACGGGAAAGTTTTCGCACACGACTAAAACAAAACAAATCAAAACAAAACACCAACAAGCAAAGAAACAATAACCCGCGAGGAAACACCGAACTATTTCTAACGGGTCAAAGTAACCGCTCTCGGCTGGAAACTAAGCGTCCTTCGCGGGGTAACTGAAAGGGGGAAAAAACGTTTTTAAAAGCTTTACTTTCTCACCTCGTCTCTTCACACACAATGCCACTATTTCTCGCGTGTAACCTCTTCTAAAAAAATGTGTTGTTAAGGTTAAAAATGGGTTAACGGAGCGGGTCGGCTAGCACGCTAGTTCGCACTAATAAAAAGGTGCCGCTAGCATTTAAGCTAACCGCGGTTTATTTACCGCAGACGGTGAAATCTTTAAAGTTCCTCCATTTCTCCCCCGGTACCGTTTAACACCCGGCGACGAGCTAGGAGAGATGACATTGACTTAAAAACAAAGTGTTCCGCCGGTGTCGGAAGCCAGTCGAGCCCCGGAGAGCTTTTAATATCTCTTTTTTCGGAGTGTTAAACACCGTTACAACTGTGGAGGTAACAGCTAGCCCCTGCATACGAGCCCTGACAGATGGAGCCAAAACAGACGTTGATTTCGCGACCTTACCTGGAAGAATAAAAGGTGTCGTTCAGAGCTTGCTTTCGAACATGGACGCCAGAAGTAATTGTTTGTTTGTTTTCGTCGGTCAGGTAGTTTTAAAGACTCATGGCCACCCCCCCTTTGGGAGAGACGTCTGTTTTACCAGGCGTTTCGCCGGAGTTGCGACTAACTGTTTCCTCCCAGAAAAAAAGGCAACTGAATTCAGTGCAGGATCCTCTACTCGGTAGGAATGCTGCTTCTTCTTCTTCTGCTGGGTTTTGCTGCAGACGCGACGTGACAGAGGTGTGTTGCTTCCCTCTTCAGGCAGTTTGTAGAATAAACCCGAAAATCTCGATGCAGGAGTCAGAAACGATGTTCCTCTCTAATTTTTCATATGTCTGGGGAGTGACGTGCAGTCAGTAGAGGCAGGGGAGGCCGGGCCTCACCTGGCATCATGGAAAGAAAAAAATCTAAAATGAAAAAAAAAAATTGAATGGTTCTATTTATTCAGTGATTTTTACCATAAAGTTAATTTTGTTTTGTTTTTTTTTTTTCCAAAAAAAAATCACATTTAGCGTTTAAATATGAAGGAGAGACGTGCGGTGACACGGCAACCAGCGGAGCCCACTATGGATTGATTCTGCTAACTGCGGCTGAGACCATATTGCCGTGTCTGTGGATGTGACTATTAAAATTTTCAAACACTTCAAGCGCTAATATATGAACTAAATTCCATACTTTAGCTGATGTATATTTTTTTTTCGTCAACGACTGTAACGTGTTTTTCGTGCCGAGCGACAGCGAAGACACACTAAGTGAGGCACGCAGGGACGGTGCCTCATGGCAGGGGGCACTGGTGATCCCAGGGATCCTTTTTACTACTCGGCTAAAGAAAGAATAGAATTTGCAATAGCAAGCTACTGTAAACAGTTAGTAAGTCAAGTGCAGCCATACAGTCACTTTATTTCCAAAATGGAGGATTACATAGCTAAATTGAAAGAATTTTCAAAACTGGACTTTCAGTCGAAGCAGGAGCGGTCGGCCACTCACATTCAAAGTCAAATCACGCGAAAAACATTCGGGATGCCCAGGATAGATTTGGCTTTGAATGAACAGCAAAGACTCAACATCAGCGTCCACAATGCTAAGATAAAGGAAAACCGCTCACTTAATTTATAAGTAAAGGTAAGAGATAATAACGTTTTTTTTATGTGCTTTTTCTATGCTACAGTTTGTATATGTAAAGAATGCTGATATGACATTTTAAACAAAACACGTTAACTGCTGCCAATGAAATGGTGATTAAGCTACTCCGTAGGGTTTATATGTTTGTAAATCCGACTGACGACGTCCCTGAGCACACCGTGGACCACTGTGATAGGGATGGGAATTAGGGCACTTTTTAGAGAACCGGCTCTTTTGGCTCGGCTCAATAAAACGAGCCGGCTCTTTCGGCTCCAAAACGTCTCTTCAGATTTTTTTTCATCGCTTTAATCAATATATTAAAGAAGTTCATTTCAGAAGGGGACAATACAATTTCATAAAACACATGAATAAAAAATAAGTAAAAAAAGCCAGAATTAGCCAAAGAGGCTATTTTTCATGATGTCAAAAGATTGGACAAAGACATACACAACACAAATAAAATATAATATTTACAAAATATACAGTGAGCGGTTAAATGGACGATGAGAGAGGACAGGCTTTAGTGTGTGCATGTAAATGTGTTCACCAGCCATTCTCGCAAATGTTTCTGAATGTTTTGTAAAATGGTATTTGTTTAATTGTGTTTGGTACACAGTTCCACTCTCTGGGCGCTCTCACAGAGGCCACCTGACTGAAGCTGCTCTTATTACCAATAATAATGTAACATTATGCACAAAATGAATTAATGATTAATTAAAAAATGTATTATACTACTATATTATAATGGCCTTTATTTTTTTAACTCAACAGTGAACTTTTAACTAATTTAAACTTTTAACTTTTTTATACTACACAACTTTAAAGTCAAGCAACACAGAATCCCTGAAACACACAACACAACAAAATTTAAATTAAAAATATTTACTTTTCAATGCAACACCAAATAAACTACGAAATAATAAACTTTTTCATACGCAACAAATTCAAAGTGTAACACAGGATCCCTGAAAAACACACAAAATATTTATTGAAATATTTACAGATCTACAAAAAATGAATGATAAAACACAAAACAATTTTAGCTCTTTATACACTCAACAAATTTAAAGTCAAACAACAACACAGAATCCCTGAAAAAAAAGCAAAACAACAAAATATAAAATAAAAATTTTAACTCTTCAGTGCTGTAAATACACTGTAAAATACAAGAACTTTTACCCATTTACACTTCAACTTTTAACAAATTTAGGCTGAAACAACACAAAAAAATTACACCGTATAATTAAATTACACCGTATTATGAAGAAATATCGCAAGTATTTTAAAATCAGTTCCAAACCGATTTTTTTTTTCAAGTCAAAATTGTCTGGGAGCCATATGCCGTCACCGGAACAGCCACATACAGCTCGTGAGCTGTAGGTTCCCGACCGCTGCCTAAATGTGTGAGAGGAATTAAGAGTTTTTAGCAGTTTTCTGTGCAAAAAAGGTGAATAAGGAAGATCTGAAACTTTTTGTCAGACAATTTTCCGTTCCCACCTATTGTTGGAAGATTCACTTGTTCTGTCTCTTGATGGCACGCCCCGCTCGTCTATCACGGGTGATCACGCTACATAGCTTGGCTTGTATGTGCTGGAGGGATTTTGGTGCGCTTGTTGTGTGATTTTTTTTCTTAATATTTGAAGATAATAGCGGAAATTCCCTTGTCACAGCAGCATAACAGTTATGCCAAAAAAAAAAAGGAAAATAAATATGATTATCAATATGAATAGAGACACAGATGACAGAAGATAGCAAGACAAAATCCCCTCATAGTAATTATGTCAAGCAAAACAAGAAAATATGTACAGTATGCATTTATTTGTATAAAGGATTGTAATTGGAGTTAGCGTCATAATTGCATGGTTTGACAGGTTGTGCAATTCTAGTCCTACACCAGTGAAACAAAGGGAACACTAGTCATTATTATGTTTTTGTTTTTGTGTGTTTATCCTGTTTTGCATGATGCACGGTTCATTTTGTGCACCAGTAAAAAATATATACCTATGAAAAAAAATCACATTTTCTTTTTCCAATGAAGAAGGGTTCGATGAATGCGCTTATGAAACTCTTGGGGTTCGGTACCTCCAACAAGGCTAAGAACCACTGCTTTAAATCATCCCTAAGCCTTACGCGGCCCTGAAGTTATTTACATTTGTTTCCTCATATGAACCGCCCTATCAGTACGTGTGGCTCTGTATTTCTCAATGCATGTATGGTTCACTCTTTGGATAAAAAGGCCTCACTGTAACCAATAAATCGGAGTCGCGCTGGAAGAAAAGCACAATCTCTTTTTCCCTTGAGAACTCACCTCTGATACAATAGGCCTCATCCACCATCGGCTGAGACAGGGGTCGGAAACCTTTCGCACCCAGAGAGCCATTTGGCCCCGGTTTCCACGGAAAAGAAAACACTGGGAGCCGCAATTACTTTTTGACGTCTAAAATAAAGGTACCACTGTATTTTTGCTTTTTATTACCTTTACCTTTTTTATTACCTTTTTTATAAACAAGTGTGTAGTGTATTGCTTATGAAATCCATGAAGTGTTACTGAGAAAATTAAATTCTATTTATGTAATGAACACATTTTGAGCTTTGGGCTTTCAGAGCGTGTAGCGTAGAATTTTAGAAATAAATTGGGAAAAAAATCACTGTGTCAGTAAACAATAAAAAATAGATATTTGCAAAATATCTTCATTCATATTTTTTTTACCTGGTTAATGGGACTTCTACTCCTGAACTTCTGCGCACAGCATTTGCAAATCGGGGCTAAACCGGCTGGCGGGTATACTGGCTTCCGCGAGCGTGACGTTTATTTTTTGAGCCTCGAAAAATAGCAAATATAATTTTGCTTTAATATTTCAAGATCACAATAATCTTCTAATTTAGAGCAAAAATTAAAAAAAGGAACCAACACAAATACACACCTTCATGTAACTTTTACACAGGACATTATCTATTGGCGTTCCATTCATTTCTTTATGCCCTCTGGCCCCAGTCACGCGGTGGCACCAGGTGGTAGCCATTGGACTACAACCACCTCCATTTTGGTAGTTCTTCATTCAGACAGACACTTTGTAGTTTTATGAGGCTGTCGCCATTTTTGTAGTCCTTCAACACAAAAAAAAAAAAAACACACTCGCATTTGTCAAATTGTCAAATAAACATTATTATATCTTTAAAAAAAGGGGAGTTTCTCGATATTTTGTGTGCAAATATTGTGACAAGAGCCTGTGACACGGTTAGTGCTCAAACTTAAACCTTATTCATCTAAAATATCATTATTATTGAATATTAGCATTTTTAGATGAATACCACTGTTCCACCCATTAGTTATTATTTTAGAGCTTTGCAGGCGGTGCCCCGAACCAAGGTTGGTATCATTATTGAGTTCATGATATTCCAAGAACTCCGATAACTAATAATAATCATTGATAATAGGTAGTTATTACTAATAACTAATTCTAGCTCCACTCGCTCACCACTAATGATGCCTGGCATGAGGCTTGAGAGAACAGTGGACAACAGGTAACATGGCCACCGAACGCTCCGTCTCACCCCTGCACCCTAAATCCCCCTAAAATATTACCGGAATAGGCAGCAAGGTCCCACCAGGGGGAGGCAGATGGCAGCTCCTATTTGTTCTTTAAAAAAAAAACAAGTTTTACATTATTGCAAAAGATCCCTGACCCTGGGCTGGTTGACTTTCCGGGTGTTTTCGTTACTTTCCATTTCCCTTGGAGGAAGTGACATGCATGAATCCCCCTCCCCATTCAAATTTCTTTTTCAATGCATTGCTAACCAAAAATCGCAATAATGCTACGATTGACGAGCAACTAAATCTCCAGTAGCAACGTAACGCCTTTCCCTCTGACAACGTGTGAAAATCACATTTCTGCTTGCCTTCCTGAGTTTACCGTTCAGCACTCCTTGAAACCATCGGCGCAAAAATTCAACTCGGAGTTAAGAGGAAAATTCAAACGATGTGCTCTCCTCAAATCCCTGAAAATCCTATTTTAACATAACTACAAAACTGAGATTTAACCCATTTGCACGGGTGGTTTTTATTCTACATCTCCTCTTCTAACGCTGTTGTTTTCACTCGGCCTGTTTTTCTTTGCGCTGCTGCTCTCTTGTGGCGTCGGCATGAGCGCTCCGCTACATTCCTTCTTTTCCCTTTACATGCACGCTTCCGGGAGACCGGTTTTAACTCGCAGGTTAAACAGCCGAGCCGCGCCGGGGCGCCAGGCGCAAAAAAATAAAATCTCTTGTTGATTCCTGAATGTTTGGCTGTGCGCTGCGGCACCGGCCCCCCCCCGAGAGGAAGCACAATGAGATCCCGAGGGGCTTTTCTGGAGTAACCTGTTTCAGCTCACTGGATCTACTCGTCGTGACCGCACTTCACATCAAGTCACCAACTGGAGGGTTTTTTTTTTTTTTATTTCTCAAATACCTTCCCAGCGGTTTCCACCGCCGATGGGAAATATTTTTTTTTGTCGCCGATGTGGAAAGACCGGGACTCCGATCGGACCAAACGGTTGCGTTGGGCGCTCAAATAGATCCGATGTTGTCATCAAGCTTTTGAGATAAAGGATTAACACCCCCCCCCCCTCCCCTGTTTGCTTGACCTTAAACAAGCATAACTTCGGTCACAGATAAGATTTGTCCTTTCTGTGGACAAAAGAGCCTTTATGCACGCCCCGGTGACATCGCCGAAGTAAAACTCCATCAAATCCACTTCAATTAAACATCAACCCCCCCCCCCCCCCCCCCCCCCCCCCCCCGCCGCCCTCTCTCTCAAAAAAAAAAGGAAAAAGATTTTCATATTTAAATTCAAGCAGCCGAAGTCTTGTCTTTGAGTCTGCTGCGTTTCTCAAAGTCTTCTTCTTGTCACGTTTGGACTTAAACTTGACCTCTCAGGTTGCGCTGGTCCTCTTGCCGTTGAGTGATGCAGAAATCCAAACCTGAAATATTAGTTTGGCTCATTGACTCATAGTCCTACCTAATTTCTCTCATGTCCCTCTTTTTAGTTTTAATTTATTGTTTTCTAAAGGAGGGCAATGATTGAGATGAATTCTGTTGTACTCTTTACTTGGAAAAACATTCGTCGCTTTACAGCAAATCTAAATGAGTCTTTTGGTCGGGTTGTTGAGATTCCGTGTGTGTTTGTGTGTGTGTGTGTGGGCGCGCACACAAAAACCCGTGCACACCTCCAGAGAGTTAGGAGGAGGAGGAGACATGGGAGTGGCCCAGGTAAACTGGATATTCTCGACGGGTTTGTGGAGGGAGGTGGTGAGGACCAGAATGCTATGGGACGGCATGGCAACGCATAGCTTGTAAAGACGGAGGCACACCCAGCAGAAGACCCGAGATCAGACCACTCCAGACGGCGGCGGCGGCAGCCTCAGCCATGTTGAGCCTCATAAAATTACCGCAGGTCTTCACCATCAATCAAGTTCCCAAAGTAAGTCGAGATTAAGCGTGTCTTCAGCGGACGAGCTGGACCTTTCGGTGTAACTAAGCCTCGCCCAAACAGATCGGACAGACTCCAGGGCGGAGGGTCTTCATCTTCCAGAGTGGACTTTCGGTCGATAATCCTGCTCGTCTTTGCCGCCGGCTTTCACATTTCACCACGTGACGCCGCTCGGGTGAATCGCTCGTGTCTGCGAGCGCCGAACCGAGACCGCAGAAGACTTTGGAAGTGAACTTTGTTCCGGAGATGTTCCCCTCGCGTTACGGAGGTTTCTTTCTGGATTTACCAAGCGGCAAGATCAACCTGCCGAGTGACATTTCCTGATTTGAGTCGGAGGATTCCTCAGGCTCGGAGGCATCAATATATTGAAGTCTCTGTCAAGAACCGGTGTTTCTTCTACTCCGAATGTGCTCGAATGTGAACGGTTCGGTAGATATCGCGCATCTGTGAAAACGCCGCGTACAGATGATTGAGAAAACTCTCTTTTATTGCTTTTCCTACAATTTTTAGGTTTTCCACGAGGACAGCATCATCTCCGGCTACCGCCATCCCCGCAGCTCTGCTACCGACTGCATCCTCAGCCTCTTCCAGCTGACCAACGAGACCCTCAACATCTGGACCCACTTTCTACCAACATGGTAAGACGGGCGAAAAAAAAAACCCGGAGAATTCTCTCCGGTGTGTGATACGTCATGCAGACGCACCAACGGCACGTTTGTTTCTGTCGCTGGCATTCGGCTGCGCTTTTGTTTGAAAACCAGTTTTGCGTGATTAGAACGGCATCAGTCACAGCGTTGATTTAAATCAACAAACCGAGCACAGAAGAGTTAGCAGAGGAAAAGTCGAGAGACGCCATTATCCTTTATCGTCATCCTTCACTCTGATGCATGGGGAGCTCAGGGCACATTTTTAATGACATGTTTATTACTGGTTAAGTTTGGGGTTTTCTTTGTAAAAACCATTAACAACATTCATAGAAAAGAAATGTCAGTAGTTGCTGTGCCGCGGGAGTGGAATGTTTTCGACAAATAACTGCTTTGTTTCAGAACAAACGAAATGAGTTAGAAGATATATCGAGATGGAAACCATTTCGACGGCAATCTCTTGTTATAAGATACATGGGGAAAAAATGAAAATGGGGGGCAACTTTTGTGGTTACTCAGCAAAAAAAAATGTACAAACAAAAGATATAACTTCGACCAAGCACTGAAATTCAGTATACAAGTCCTTTTATGAGGATATCGGGTTTGTAATATCCAGAAATGATATAAAAAAAAAATTATGCTATTGCCCAGGTTTTGTTTGCAGCGAGTCAAAAAAAATGTTTTCAATCAAAATAATGAAAAGCTAAGATTAGCACCAAACTAAACTCCGAATATTATTCCTCAATTGCTCTCTTACTTCGAAATGATTGATAATCCACTTGATAGCAGCTCCGTACAGACGATATCAACTCCGCTTGGTTAGAGATATAAAAACACGCTAAATGCAGCAGTTTTACATTCGAAGTGAAAGAAATAGCGATGGGGAGGCGCAGCAGCTGCTACTTGCCTTCCCAAATGCGCATGATATTATCGGATGCCAAATGCCGGATGTGCGGTTGGACTTTGGGCGTCACTTTCGGAAGATTTTGACAGAAATCACAGCGGCGGCGTGGACGGGGTGCAACTGCATGGGCGAAGGGGTTTGTTTTAAACGTAAGTCCCTGCAGCCGTGAAAGCAAGAGTCTCAGAGAGCCCATCCTGAAATTAGGAGGGAAAAAACTAACAATGTAGTGATTTTGATTTAGTATTGTTCATCATTCATTAGCTATATTACTTATCCTGCGCTCATCCTGGCTGGTGAGGCACCGACTTCATCACAATCATATTTTACAAATATACGAACACTACAGAGTAGCTTATCCACAGAATAAGCCGAGGAGCTGGAAGAGGAATCACCCCTACCATGAGGCAGGAGAGCTGCGTGCCTCACTTGGTGGGAGTTCGCAGCCATTTTATGATCGCTCAGCACAAGAAACTAGTAACACACGTACAGTTGTTGACTGTACATTGGAAATGTAGTTCATATAGCAAAAGTGTTTCAACATTTTAATAGTGACAGCAATGAGGTCTTTGTGCAGAGCATGCCAGCAGTCAGCCGTCATTGCACAATCTACGTTGAGGCTCAACAGTCCGCAGCCTCAGCGCACGTCTCATCTCAGTATTTGATCGGTAAATGTGAAAATCCAGCGATTTTGATCCCAAACTAGTGAAGCGAAATGAGAAATAACCTTTATCGTGCAAATCGTTGCTAAATATTTACTTCTTTATTTGATTTTGCATATTTTTCTTTCTAAGATTGACAAGTGAGGCACGGCCTCTCCTGCCTCCCCTGACTGCATGTCACTGCTGGAGCCTCTCCCAGCTGTCATTAGGCAAGAGGCCTGGTTCATCCCAGATGGGACGCCAATAAATCACAGGGCCACATGCAGAGACATGCAACCAGTCACTCCTTCATTCATGTTACACAGATGTACAACTATTCCCTCTCATTAAAACGCCATATAAGGACATATAACCATTCACCCTCTCATTTACATCATATACAGATTCCATCATTCACCCTCGCACTCGCGGACCATTTAGTGCAGGGATGTCAAAGTCATTTTGGTCCGGGGGTCAAATACGGCCTAATTTGATGTCAAGGGGGCCGGACCAATAAAATCATTACCTAGAAGTAACAGTAAGTCTAAATTTTTCCTTTGTTTTAGTGTTTAAAGAGGTAAACAGGTAAATGATAAAAATATTTATATGTAATGAACTGTTCCTCTAAAAAATACATGATGAATGAAAAGTAAAAATGAATATTAAAAAAGAATTGATCAAATTACACCCTAAAAATATTGTTGACTTAAAAGAGAACATTTTGTCAGGGTGGTAAAATTTGCCACCAGAATTTATTAGAAAATTGATTGGTGGCACAATAAGAGGAGGTATAATGTTTACAAGGCTATTCTGGTTATTAAATCAATCTTTTTAATTGAGCCCATTTTTGTGTTTTTTTATAGAAATAACAAAAGAAAAGATTATTTCAACAATGTCACTAGACGTTTTTTTTTTTTAATCAAAAAATCATTTTGTTTTCAAATTTTGAAGCAAAAAATACATTGCAAAGTTACTTTTTCATTTTTTTCCTTACCTGTTTTTTTTTTTTTTTTTTTTTGAAAACCGCCGTATAAAACCCCCAAATGCATGCTAGAAAAAACACGCGGGCCTCACCAACACAATTTGATTTCAGCCAGGAGGGCACAAAATATTGTTCCAAGGGCCACGAGTCTGAGACCCCTGATTTAGTGAACTTTTCGCATTGTTTTGAACCCGGAAGAAACCAAAACAGAACATGGTGACTCCACAAAGAGAGGTGACCCGGTCGGAATCGAACCGGCAACCTTCTCGCTACGTTGCCGCGTGTCTTCGTAACACGTGACGTAAACATTTGCAAAATAAGTGGCGGCCCAGTTTCAGCACGAGAAGGTTAGTCAGCGCAGAAGATGGACGTGCTCTGAAAATGCTGCTTTCGTGATTCCCGATAAGATAATTAGATCATAAGCGATAGGGTGAAATGTAAAACCTTTGAAAGCTTGCTTGCTATGCGAATGCGTCGCCACCACGTAGACGCACGAATAACGCCGATTCGGCTAATGCGGTGCACTGAGGCGTGGACGCAGTGGCCGCCATACGCGAGGAAAACCCGACCCTCCCGATAAGATTAGGCTTTCTGGAAAGAGCCGTGTTGATGTTTGTTTAGCTTTCAAATGCATGACTTAACAGTCCGGTCAAAATGAACATGTTGGTTAATTATGAACGTCTCGCCACTCCCGGATGTGCAAACCGCCATTTGCATCCCTCTAACGACCTTGCCCTTCGGCGCAAGGTCCAACGGGAAGTTTTTTTAAACGAGTTGTTTGGTGTTTTTTGTCTGTTTTTAACAAACTGAAGCAAAAGAAAGGTGTCCGCTGCTTCGTACCACTGCCAGACGGGCCGAGTTGATATCAAAACCAAGGGTTTAAACATTGATGGACGGTTTTGGCCGGTTGTATGACTGATGGACCAACTGATGGATGGACGTTTACGGTTGGTCCTCACTTAACGACGTCAATGATGACTTTAGCTTTGCGATAATTTTGAAACAAACGCAGAATCCACTGGCAGAGGAGTTGTGAGTTGAGCACCTATTGTAGTGTATTGCTTACAAGTGCTCATAATTGGCCTATATTCATGCAAATATAAACATTAAAATAAAAGAAAAGGACAATAGCAAGGTTCCAAAGGCTGATACGTATGCAAATACTGTACGGTAGAAACGCTGTTTCGCTTAATTACGAGCTCGACCCCTTGGAGCGTAACCCCATTGTTAAGAGAGGACGACCTGCATTTCATAATTACTTATGTACTAAACAATATGTTGAGAATATATAAAAAGCGTAAACGTGCAAAAGTGGCAGCGAAAAACAGCAACACTTGCAGTAGTAGTATCAGTGCACTTCCCCTTTGGCTTAATGTTTTCATAGCCATCAGCGATAAACAACAATATCAAAAGACACTGAAATTATTAACATTATCAATCGAGCGCACTTTAAAATCTCCGTTGGCAGCTGGAACAGGCTGAGGCACCCCGGTGATCCAAAATGCAAAGAAAAAACAGTGCAGATAATGAATGAATGAATAAATACCATATTTTTCCGCACTATAAGGCGCTATAAAAGCCTTTAATTTTCTTAAAAAAACGACAATGCGCCTTATAATCTGAGGAAACAAAGCGAGATGGCCACAGTAAGAGGACAAAGTGGAACTGTGGGTTGTTGAACAGAGAGGAGCAAGTAGAGGCGTCACCACAGTCAATATTCGAATTAAGGCATCAGCACTAGCTAGCGACATGAACGTCAATTAATTTAAAGGCGGTCCTTCTTGGTGCTTTTGTTTTATCAAAAGCTTTGAACTGTGACAAATGGAGTTGGAAAAACATTGTTTTCAAACGAAGGTGGCGCAAATACCGGTAAGAGCTACAGGTACATACGGTACCGTATTGTGAAAGCACTAACTTGTTTTGGGAGTGAACGGAGTTGTCAAAACGTTGGTTTGTATTTTATCAATGAAATTTGACTGACTGACTTATCTGACTATTTTGTTGACATTTCCTTTAGCGCAGCTTCATCTAGTGGATGCATAACACAACCCCAGCCACTACTGTAGTTTCTATTCTTTGCGCCTTATAATGGGGTGCGCCTTTTATGTAAAAAATGTTTTAAAACAAGCCATTCATTGAAGGTGAGCCTTATAATCCAATGCGCCTTATAGTGTGGCAAATACGGTAAAATAAACGGTTGCAGTTGATCTTTTCCAGTGCTTCGTTTGGCATAATCCCAAATTCATGGAGAAGCCTTCCTTTACAATCTTCTGGCTCAGCCAAGGTTTCCGACCCGTCGCGGAAAACGACTTCAGCCACAGCCGTCCGTTTTTCCCATATGTCTTGTCATACCGCGCCAGATTCAGTGTCTCCTCTTCTTGAGATAAAAAAAAAAAAGCCTTGCCTCTTTTCTCCATTGATTAATCACATTTATCAACCGCGTTTGTCACAAAAAACAAGACCATCTCACGTGCTTTTGGCTGATTTAACCCGGCCTGGCCTGTTTATCGTCAGAAATGGGCTTCCACAGGGGTCCGTCGTGGGTCCGACGCAGTTCACATCGATGATTTCGGCCATAACTCTTCCTGATTGGTGCGCTGTAAGTCTAGTTTATAACCTTTATAATTTCCAGTTCGACCAAATGTACGACATTGATCAACCTTATCTTCCACTTCACTATAACTCACTGAACTTCAGGTTGAGGTGTTTTTCCACAACTCACTTGAGACTTTTGTGGTTTCCCGCGGCCTTGCGCTCTGGCGCGTTTGCGTCGTCGCCGCCGAGGGCCGTGAGGGTTTCTCATTCTCGCTATAAATAAAGAAAAATAAATAAAAATCTCCGCGAGATCGCCTGAATGAAATAAAAATTAAATTTTTAGAAATGGAAAGGGGGGGGTGACGGATGGCCTTCATAAAAATTTGAACAGAGAAAAGCAAGGTTCAAAAGAGAGAGCGTGAATTATTCATATTGATTAATGTTGCATTCATACCTGTGAAAAAAAATAGAGCGGCAAATTCTGAATGCATATTCAACATTAGTCGTTTATCTAATATTTAGCTGTCCAGTTTAATGTCGCGCTGAATGTTTCACCGCTTGTGTGATATTACAGCTCGTCCGGCGGTCGCTGACACCGGTCGGGCTCGCTTGAAAGAGGAAGTTTTAAGATTTTTTTAAATGATAACTAAGAGACAAGACAAAACAAAAATCATAACCCATTAAACTGAAACGTGCTGATTTAAGACCTGTGAAATAGCGACTGGGACGCTGGTGTCAACTGATTAACTAGCCACTCGTAAACATGTTTTTTTTTTTTTCTTCTTAAATATTCTTCCAAAAATAATCGTCGAGTTCTAGGAAAAGATTCTAGTAAACAGGAATTTGAATTAACCGCCATATCCGTTCATCTCAAAGAGCCAAGAGGTCCACGTGAAACCGGATCTTCTTCATTTCTGCCGAAGCTGCAGGCTACGCAGACATAACATAGAATTTCATGCCGCTAGGTATTTCCTGTGGAAGCTGGTGATGGTGGTGCTGATGCAGACGGCGTGGCAGGACCCCTTCACTTGGCCCCTGGTGATCTTCCTTGTGTCCTGCTGCGTTTATCCGCTGGCGTCCAGCTGTGCTCACACCTTCAGCAGCATGTCGGAGCGGGCGCGGCACATCTGTTTCTTTTTTGACTATGGCGCTCTCAGTTTCTACAGCCTAGGTAAGCGTTTGTCTGTGTGTGTGTGTGTGATTCTGCCTTGTGCACCCTTTGCGTTTTTTTCATATCATGTCATATCAGTTTTTCTAGGGTTTTGAAATAGCTAAGAATTCATTCAAAAGTTATAATGATGGCATTTTATTTTATTTTATTTTATTTTATTTTATTTTATTTTATTTTATTTTATTTTATCTTATCATATTATATCATATCATATTATATTATATTATATTATATTATACTATATTATATTATATTATATTATATTATATTATATTATATTATATTATATTATTACTACTGTCACTTTAAAAACAAATCAAAATAAAGTTGCACCTTAACCATAACTACCTCAGCATAACTCATTGTTATTTTCTGTGACAAATTATTTATAATTTTTTTGTACTTTTGCATTGTGGGTTTTAGAGTAACACTACTATATTATAGTATTCTATTCTATTCTTGAAAAGTATCATACTAAAATACAATAAAATAAAATAAAATAAAATAAAATAAAATAAAATAAAATAAGATGAAATAAAATAAAATAAAATTTAAAAAAATACCGGTAAGTGGAGTTTATGGAGT
Source organism: Fistularia commersonii (assembly GCF_037954325.1). NCBI lineage: Eukaryota > Metazoa > Chordata > Actinopteri > Syngnathiformes > Fistulariidae > Fistularia > Fistularia commersonii. The sequence goes on from NC_141286.1 coordinate 22,082,452, forward strand.
TTGCATGTTCTCCCTGCGTCTGGATGGATTTTCTACGGGTTTTCTTCTCACAGTCCAAAAACATGCCGCAGGTTAATTGGAAAAACGCGAGGAAAGATTGCCCCAAATGAGTGAGTGAATGGTTGTCTGTGTGTATATGTGACCAAGCGATTGACTGGCGACTAGTCTCGGGCGTACTCCGCCTTTCGCCAGATGACAGCAAGGATAGACCCCAGCATCCCCCCCCCCCCCCCCCCCCCCGCGACCCTGAAAGCAGGATAAGCGGCAGAAGATGGATGGATAGATAAATATAATATCATATAATCTTGCATCATCTGTCACTGGGATGCGTGGCAGCGCTTCCATCTCACAGCACGACGGACCCTTGTTCAATTCCCTCAGCCTTTCTGTGCAGAGTTTGCATGTTCCCCTTGTGTCTGCATGGGTTTCCATTGGATTCTGTGGTTTCCAAAAAAATTGGAAAAATTTCCCAGATGTGTGTGAATGAGAGGGTGAATTCTTGCAGATGGATGGATGGAATGAAAGGATGGCTTGAGCTGAGCTCAGTTGTGTTTTTCAAGGGTGATCTATGTCGGGGGGGTGGGGTCGCGGGCTCAGCTGAACACAGACCTCAGTACAAAACACACATTGTGAATGTTTTCCATTCGGGATAATCAACACTTGGATGCAACGGGGCTGTTATTCGTTGTCGTGAATTACAACAATCGGTCTCGGCTGTGAAAGGGATCTTTGTTTTTCCTCTAAAGCGTGTTTGGTAAACTGGCGGGCACCCAAAAACACCGATCTGAGTGAAAAATAAAACATCTGTATTGTTGATTTGATGCGTTTCAGGGTCTGCCATTACCTATTCGGCCTACGTTTTCCCCGATAAGTGGACGAACGGCTACTTTCACCGGAGCTACGTGCCCATCGCTGTGCTAAACACGGTCCTGTGCACAGGGCTGGCCTGCTACTCCAGGTAACGCCCGTCCGTCACACACACCCGCCCACCAACGGCGACGTCTCACACGAAAAAGGCGTGTTTTTTCGATCAACGCTATTTACATTCCTTGAAAGGGATCAGGGCATTCGGGCAATGAGGACTTGATTTTCTTTGAGTTGTGTTTTTTCGAACACAAACTTTGAAGGTTGTGTTGCTGCGCAATTTGGGTTGAGTTGGAAAAAAAACCCGCAGCGCACAGAAACCACCCGTGTTTCAATTTACGATGTTTTCATGATAGACGTCCTGGAAAGCGTTCAGACATCACGTCTTCTCAATTTGGTTGTTGACGAAATTGTCGGTTTTTGTAGAAAAAGCACAGAGAGCTCAACAAAGAAGAAAGAAAATTCTGCAAACAACAATTCCCGAAGTGAAGGAGCCTCTGGGTCGAGAGGCGAAACATCTTCAGGGGATCAATTTCAAATCTGTGAAAAGATTAGAGTTTGACGTGAAGTTCCGCACCCCACATCTGAGCAGTTCGGCAAAATAACAATAATAACAAACATTATTTAACCAGATTAGTCTCATTGAGGTTCAAATCTCTTGCAAAGAGACTTGCATGACATTTTAAGTTACAACAAAAACAAGATGAGACACTCATGACATTTAAAATTGCATGTCATCCATAGAGTACAGGTATCTGTTTTGGAAATAACATGAATTTGGATTTGTCTGCATTTAACACCAACTTATGGTAGAACAGTCCAGTTTGAATGACGTCAAATGTAGATTGTGGGTAGTTTGGACCAGCAATGATAATAATCTCGTAAAATCATTGTATCGTCTGCATAGAAATGATCACAATCGAACAAATGATTAATATTAGGTGAGGACAGTAGAGATCCCAATTTGGATCCCAGGGGCAAAAAAAACCTAGCTTGAATCCAGACTGATCGAGTCAATCATTTATGATAGCCCTCCGTTTTTCTTTTGACAAGACTAAATTTATCCCCAGTCGCAGTTGGATTAATAATCTGGTCTGGATACTCGTGCTAGATGGTTTGAATAAAGAATAAAGTCAAAAACCAGCCAGGAATTTTCTTTGACGATGTGGCAGGAACAGGATGCTTTTATATTTTATTATCGACTAAAAGTTTTGTAAGTAATGCTACCAGGCATAACACGGGGTGTTAGCGGTAGCACGGCACGCTAGTAAACCACCACAGTATGTGGGCTTCTTCAAATTAGATTAACCTGATGTCGGATAAATAATCCTGTGAGTCTTTTAGCGACGACTTTTGGTCGCTTTTGGGTTTTTCCTGCAACGAAACCACGTGATCCCGGTCCGTCTTCCTAATTGTCCCTCTCTCGCTGGTCTCTCCCCGAACGCCCGAAAGGCTCGGCTTGCCGTTCCTGCAATACGACCTGGACGTCGCAAAGAGGTAATGACAGCGAGTTCGGCCAAAAACCCAGCGCTTTTCCCCTTCCGCTGCTTTTCCCCTGGTTTTTGCTTATGTGACGGGGTATAAGACACTTTTGCACTCTGTATGAAAGTGTGTGTGTGTGTTTCTATATTGACAAAACAGAATAAATTGGGGTCGGGACTCATAGGTTTGGGTCTTGGTTGTTTTCTTTCTCTCTCTTCTGAATTGACTGTTTTTACATGTTTTCCCCTCTATTTCTGTCTCTCACACACGCACACACACACACACACACCTGCACACATTTTTGTCGTATGTGTTGATTTACGAGGGACACCTTTCAAACACCAGACATTTTTTAATCTCGTTCCCACTTGTAGATTCGTCGATATTTCGCTGTTTGCGCAAACCGAACCACGGAGGCCACGAGTGTGCGTACGTTCTCTCTGTTATTATTTATCCACAACCTTCATCCCACTCATTGCTGCCGGAGAAAAAGAGCCAAACCTTGAACAGTCATTCATTATATTCGGCTGTAGTTTAAGCTGGACAGGCTTGGGGAGCTGACAGACGTGTGCTCGCCATTTAAAATAAAACCCGTCACGCCGCACGACGGCGGAGTTCGTTGAAATTCTGATCCGATGCTCGGAAAGCGGGGAACCTTTTATGAAGACGGCCATATTTGTGCGGGGCGACATTCTTTAAACCATTAACATTAAATACAAAAGATCTATTTCTTGATTTTTTTTTATATTTTTTTTACCATATTCATATTTGAATATGTCATAAAATAAGGAAAACATATCTAGGTTCATGTGAAATGTTATATATTATTCACTGTTAAATGCTCACTATGAACTTCTAAATTCAAAACATGATATTATTCAGAAGTACAAAATATCGAAGGCCATGTGAATCGTTACTTCTTATCGAAAAAATTGAGTTATTTCAATTTTAGAATCAGATCAAAATGCGACATAGAAAAAAACGGGCTGCCCGACTGAATTAGATTTTATTATTGCTATCATGCGGGCCGGTGTAAATTTAACCAGGGGCGCATTTGGCCGGACTTTGAACACACCTGGCGTAAAGTAAAACTGGAATTTGGAGGCTTGTGTATAAATCCCAAATCAACTGAGGTCAACTCCCCCCCCCCCCCCTCCGCCGTCCCGTCACTCAACAAATTCGTGAGCCGAAATACCAAATATCGCCGTTCTGACGTTGCCCTTCTTTCTCCTTTCATTCCAGGTCCACCGAATGGCGGGGTCCAAAGTACAGCAAAGTCCTCCGCGTGATTGCGTTCGCCTACCCGTACCTATTTGACAACATTCCACTCTTTTACAGGGTAGGGACGACTGTAAGTTTATACTAGACGTGGGCAAACTACGGCCCGCGGGCCACATCCGGCCCGTTGGTCTTTTGAATCCGGCCCGCCAAAGATTGGTGCAGAAATGCATACTCGCTGTGAATTTTTGATTTTGGATCAATGAATTTGCGGGAGCTCAAACAGGAGATTATTTCATTTTTGGACCTACTTGAGAATTTTTCTGAGCTGAATGACATAGATTTTTTGGGGATTTAGCCTTTACTGTGAACACACGTGAATGAGCTGGACGTGAAACTACGAGGGTAAAACCGGTTTGTGCATAAAATGCAAACACATGTCAGAGCCTTCAAAACCAAGCTGGTTTTATTTTTAAACCAAATGTCAGACAATGTTCAGACAAATCTCGATCGAGTCTGATATGTACTGTTAGCGAATGCGTTTTTTTTTTTTTTAATATAATTTTAAAAGTCACTGCTGAGCCAAAAAGTTTCCCCACCCCTGGTCTATACCTTTATCATTACAAAAGACACGCCCGATATTCGAGTACATTCAAAACCATTAGCGGTTATCTTAAACACACCAGCGACAAGTATCACGGTTCTTTATGATCGTGATATTGGATGGGAATGCGCACGATAGCCCTCTGACTTGCTGATTTCTTCCTGGCGACCAGCTGTTCTTTTGTGAAGGCGACGGCTGCACGGACAACGATAGCAACGCCCTCCATTGCTACCACATCTTCTTGGCTTTCTTGACCGGGTTCCTCTTTGCCACGCATTTGCCCGAGCGCCTCGCTCCCGGCAGCTTCGACTACATCGGTGAGGCTCACCCCGGGACGGCTTTCTTCGTCGTCATTTACGTTAATCAAATACGTCTTTGGGATTTTCTCAATTTTTCAAACAAATTTTGAATTGACCCACAAACAAGCAACCTTGTGGGCTTTCCGCCGTGGAGCGTTGTAGCATAGCGGGAATCTAGCGTAGTGTTGTTTATTATGGCTCCCATGAAAGAGAAAAGTGCTAGCAGTGCTAAGAAGCCGAGCCTATTACAGTAGATATGAAGATGGAAAGGAAAGCTAAACATACAAGACCAATGTTTTTGTCAGAAATCGCCAAGCACTGCAACAAGTCAATCATTTGTACAATTCTTAGGAACAAAGATGAGCTAAAGGTGGCTGATTAGCTAAAGAAGTCACTATGCTAACAAAGTTTTTAAGAAGTATCATACGTTCCGGACTATTGAGCGTATCTGAATATAAGCTGCCCCGGCTAAAAATAACTAAATAAATATACATGCGTAGGTTGTGACATGAGATAAACAGAAACCTTTCTTTTTTTAACTTTTGATTGAAAACATAACGGCAACATTTTTTTTTTTTCACCGTTTAAACAATTCCTACTATTATTTATTATTGTTATGTTTTACTTGAAACTCTGGCACAAAAATTTCCTTCGGGATAAATAAAGTTATTCTTATTCTTATTCTTATTCTTATTCTTATTCTTATTCTTATTCTTATTCTTATTCTTATTCTTATTCTTATTCTTATTCTTATTCTTATTCTTATTCTTATTCTTATTCTTATTCTTATTCTTATTCTTATTCTTATTCTTATTCTTATTCTTATTCTTATTCTTATTCTTATTCTTATTCTAAACATCCACAAATGCATACTTGCAATGCTTTTTTTTCCGAACAGTGGCTGTTACACAGCTGATTAAAAAGTTTAATAATAGAAAACACAAGGAAAAGCCCATCCATCCGTCTAGTTTCTATCCCCGCCTTGTCTTACTCCACCTATCTTCATCCGCGTCTTCTTCGGTGTCAGAATTTCACGGTAATTTCATTGGTCCGATGTGATGAGGCTAAATGTTTTGGCCTTATGTCGCTCGTTGCTTAAAAAAAAAAAATCCATAAGTTAGCCGCATCATTGTTGAAGCCGCAGTGTCCAAAGCCTATAATCCGGAAATTTGGGTATGTCATAAAAAAAATCAAATTCCTGCTGCATTGTGTTTGTTATTGCATCTATAAACCCATTTAAGTCTTTTTATGTCTCCACGCCACAGAACAAGGTGATGCATAGCAGGTCTAGTTGCGGCTATTGAGTTTACGAGATGTTGGACCAATCGGACAAGGGGACGATCGGCGATTTAAGGACCCTAACTTGTTCCTGTCCGTCTGCTCTGACCCCCTCAGGTCACAGTCACCAGCTCTTCCACGTCTGCGGCGTCCTCGGCACCCACTTCCAGATGAAGGCCATCGAACGGGACATGGCCACGCGGCGGCTCTGGCTCCTCGGAAGCTCCGTGCCCGTCACCTTCGCCAACTCTGCCGGCGCCGCGCTGGTTTGCGTGGCGGTGAACCTGATCATCATCGTCCTCTACTGCCTCCCCCTCCTCTTCGGCCCGCCGGGCCACAAGAAGAGAAACGGACGACCGGCGGCGGCCAGATCGGCCAAATCCCGCCCCCGTCGTTAGGTCTTGACGGCTCGTGGTAAATCTATTAAGGTGGCGCTGCGAAATTGGAGAAAAAAAAAATCGTTTTCCAATAATGTGCAATGACACAGGAATGTTTCTCAGGGAACTTGTCTCAAAAGCTACAAATGTAGCATTTCAGCTAAGCTAAATGAATGATAATAATGACTGGCTTGGATATTATTAAGATCCATCTTATGAAGAGAAAGGAAATATCTTTTTGTTTTTTGAAGTTGCAGAGGTGTAAACGTCAAGTTAGACATCACCAGTGAAGTAGAAAACAGTTTTCTGAGGGTGCGTCAAGTGGTGTCCTCTCTCAGATGATAGCGGGGAAATCAGTTTCTCATGAAAGTATTTATGCAAACATGTATTTATGATTTTTTTTTTCGCCATATGAACTACTGGTCAAACCTGTGTTTTTGTCTGTGTTTCCATTAATCATGTGGTTTCAATGCACTATTTGTCAAAGTCCCGGACCGGCCTCCCATCGCATTCCCCAGAAAATCCACTCCAAGCCGGTATCAGCCAACGGCCCGTTGGTCATTTATCAATTTTTCTGCTTTAAGAATTATAAGCCTTTTCAAAAAAAGGGCGATTCATTGATTCACCCCTGAGAGTAACAACGTCGGGCTGCGGAAGAGGAGTTTCTACGGGGACGGATTGGATCAGTGATGAGACCATCGCAGGGATAGCGCACGTTAGACGTTTTTGGGAAAACGTCAGAGAGGCCAGACTGAGACGTTCGGTTGTGTACAGCGGAGGAATCGTAAACATTTTGGTCAGAGGATGCCGAAGTCGGGCTGTTCTGTCCAGAGCTCCACCGCCTGCTCCTCTTTCTGGACAGTCCATATTGATCGGGACGTCCTCCACCGTTCCCGTTCAGCCGTCCCGCCAACAAATACCGTCTCAGCCGCCAATCCCGCTATGGGGATTGTTTGTCTACAACAGGGGTCGGCAACCCTCAACACCCAAAGAGCCATTTGGACCCGGTTTCCTTGGAAAAGAAAACCACTGGGGGCGATTACTTTTTGACGTCTAAAATAAAGGTACCACTGTATATATTGCTTTTTATTACCTTTACACTTTGCATAGACAACTGTGTAGTGTGTTGCTTCTGAAATTCACAAAGTATTACGGAGAAAATTAAATTTTATTTATTTAATGAGCTCATTTATAGCTTTGGGCTTTTAGAGCGTGTAGCGGAGCCTTGACCTGAATTTTAAAAATAAATCGGGAAAAAAATCACTGTGTCAGTAAAAATAAATATTTGCAAATTATCTTCATAAATATTTATTTTACCTGGTTTATGGGACTTCTGCTCCTGAACTTCTCCGCACAGCATCTGCGAATCGGGACTTTACCAGCTGGCGGGGAAAACCGGCTTCCGCGAGTGTGACGTTACTTTGAGCGGCGAAAAATAATAAATATAATTTTATTTAATATTTCAAGATCACAATAATCTTCCAACTTAGAACTAAAAGTTAAAAAAAAAGAATTAACACAAATGAAATACACTTCAATGAAATATTTACAATTTATTTTCGCAAGCCACTCGGAGCCGCAGTGTAAAGATAAAAGATAGCAGACGCCTGGTCTACTGGGTTTCCAGTTTTGTTAAAGCTCATCTCTTGGTTGTTGATTGTGTTGCGGCACCGTAAAGACTGAAAGACTTGCGATAACATCAGTATATTGATATATTATCGTAAGACCCAAGACTGGGAGAAGACTTGGCTACAACTTCTCTAAGACCGTAAGATTACCACTGTATGAGATGACGGCAGCGACTTTAGTAAGACTGCAGTAGACTCTGCGTTTGACTCTGACAGAAACACGAACACGGCTCGATCCCCGTATCCTGAGACCTCATGAATCTGAGAGTCCCTCCAGTCCGAAGAAACGCGAGCGCTAGCGGCGCCAAGCGCAACTTGTCCCGCAAGAATGAAAGGAGCTGGAGCACGGCACGGGGCAAACAAGAAGAAACAATCTCAAGGACTTCTTTCTAAATATAATCCGGTTTTCAGCAGATTTCTAAGACGCATGTTTTACACCCAGGTACCTCGATCTGACTCCCAACCGACAGCTTTACCCCTCTCCCAGTTCATTTCATCAGAGTTGTTTCTCCGTAACCAGCCGGTACCTTCGAGCGGCGTCATCGTCGAACAAGATTGAAAGCCGACTGAGGTGTTTCCATTTGGAGGAGTTTAACCCTTGTGCGATCTTAACATTGTTTACCTTGTCCTACGGGTCAAAAATGACCCCTACGACAATCTTTGTACCCTAGTGGTGTACAGCCCACATGGAAACATAAACAAAAAAGAAGTATCACTTTTTCTAATTATGGGGTCTCTTTAGGAAAAGTCATAAAATTTTAAGTTGGAAAAAAATAGGTTAAGGTGTTTTTTTCTACAGTTAAACATGGTAGCGGGTCACTTTTGACCCGCAAGACAACACAAGGGTTAATATACTGCTCAAAAAATAAAGGGAACACTTAGACAACACAATGTAACTCCAAGTCAATCACACTTCTGTGAAATCATAGTGTCCACTCAGGAAGCAACACAGATTCATTTTGACTTGTTTTAAGGACATTACATCAAAGTTGGATCAGCCTGGAGTTTGTTTTTACACTTTAATTTTGAGTGTGATTCCCAATCCAGACCTCCATGGGTTGATACAATTGATTTCCATTGATCATTTTTGTGTGATTTTGTTGTCAGCACATTCAACTGTGTAAAGAGCAAAGTATTTCATAAGAATATTTCATTCATTTAGATCTAGGGTGTGTTTTTTAAGTGTTCCCTTTATTTTTTGGAGCAGTGTACTTTAATATGGAAACACCAACAAACAACGATAACCTTGAACATCCGGGATCGCCCAATATACCCGGCTTAACCGCGACACCTGCCCTTACTCCCCTGGGGTGAGAGGCCACACCCCCCCAGAAGGGACCCCGGGAACACAACTAGTCCCTCTCGGAGAGTCCTGATCGGTCTACCGAAATGGCCGCGGCGTAACCGGGTCACGACAGCAGGAGGCACCTGGCACTGGACCTGCAGGGGTGCTGCCAGAGGCCTGGATGGACCGGCGACCCCGACGGTGAACTGAGGAGACACAACTTCCCCCGACACCCTGTGTGCCGGCTTCAACCGATCCCGACACGCTCCGTATACTCCGAACACGAACAACACGCTCTGAGCTCTGAGCAGAACCTGGATCTGAGCTGTGAAACCAAAGCCCGCTGTAGATATTAGTATTCAACCCAGTCATAAGCCTTTTACTGGTTTATTAAAATCACACCGGCGACTGTAGCAAATGAGCCGGAGGCCTTCGGAGTGATAAATGCTGATGAACGTGAAATTGTCACGTCTCCCGCCTCTCGCAGGAAGACTCGATCGGCAGTGGCGGCTCCTGACAAATTTATCTCGGCGAGTCAACTTTTGCAGCGATGACTGAGGCGACCCGTTGAATTGGTGAATTAACTAGACAATTGTCACAATTTACATTTGTCTAGTCATGATTTACATAGCGATACAACTTGTAAGCGACAGGTAGTGAGATAAACACAAAGATGTTGTCCTTTAATTTATCTTTTACTCTCTCAAAGTGCCTGAGCTGACAATTTTTAACTAATTTTTAACTCTTATGAAGAATGCGAAATGACAAATTTTAACTCTAGCTTTTAACATCCTTATATTACACGAAATAACAGTTTTACTTTGTTATCAACTGTCTTAAACAATCTTAGTTTGTTAACTCAGATTACTGTTGTACCAACCTGTAAATAGGAGAAATGAATCAAACTTGGTAACTTTGCATCTGTTTATCAGCCTCACTCAGCAGAAAAAGGGAGACCGTGAAGCAACACGCAATTTTTATTTAAAATTGTAAAATTGTAAAATTGTAAAATTGTAAAATTGTAAAATTGTAAAATTGTAAAATTGTAAAAATGTAAAAATGTAAAAATGTAAAAATGTAAAAATGTAAAATTGTAATTTAATTTAATTTAATTTGATTTAATTTAATTTGATTTAATTTAATATGTGATAACACATTAGTGGCATCACACACACAAACACAACACTGCAGAGAAACACAAAGCGTCAAGATGCTGAAGAATGCCAAGAATGATGCTGAGCCAATCAGAGCCCAGGACACAGACCTTCAGAACGCCATAAAAATAATTGAAATAATAGATATATACAAATACATTTATACCTCTTATGCTCGGTGTTATCTCCGATATAAAATTAATTTGAAAGGTGAATATCACAAGGGACATCTGTCGATGGAAGTGATGCCCTTCCTTAGCTAAAGAAGGAAATGACGGAAGCATTTTTGAAAAAACATGGAAGTCTATAAGTCAATTTCAACCTGATTAAAAGATGCGGTTCTCCACGGAGCGGCCCTGCAGGCTGATTGGACATTACATTCAGAACAGCTGTAACAGTGGTAATATGTGATTTTAAAAATCCCCTCCTTTTTGGTGATCGCCCCCCATGAATAAAACACCCCTGGTGATAGTTGCGTACGCCAGAGGCCGTCATCCCTCTAAATCCGTCCACCGGGACCTTTGACAGCGACCTGTAGTCTGTGCAGAGAAGCAGAACCGTCAAATCCTGCAGGTGCAGCTCAGTGAGACAGATATCCTCCGAAGGATCGCAGCTCAGTAATCACCCTGCCTTCGCAGGAAACAAGCTGACCTTCGCCACGAATGACAGATGTACTCACCTGTGTCACAAATACCCCCATCCACCATGAAATGTTTTCCAGCACCGCCGCTCATCGTGACCGCAGACAGGGCCGTTGCTGCCTCTTAGTGGGAAAAGAGCACCATTGCGCCTGTTTTCGGCGGGGTCGGGGCGACGGATCGCCCGATCAGGCAACCCTGAAGGAGTCAAACGCATACATAACACACTGACGCGTATGTGCGCTAAGATGCAACAGTACATACATCTGAAATGATTTACTGAATATTGGATGAGCGATGTGGTGGCGATTTTGTGACCCGCTCTCTTAGAATCTGTGGTCGGGTTCAAGCCGAACATCTGCAGAGGAGCAGGGAGCAGAGTCAAGAAATATTGATCGAGCACGTGAATTATGTTATTGCCATTAAAATGAATATAATCAACGCAAATACCGTGATTTCCGGCCCATTGAGCGCACCTGAATATAAGCCGCACCGGTTAAAAATGAATAGATAAATATTTATATACATACATAAGCCGCAGATGTCCAAGTTGCAGCATAAAATATTTACAAAAAGTTTTTTTTTTTACTTTTAATTAAATACATACCGGTAACATCCACTAATACATACTGGAAATGCCTTTTTTCTGCATTTTTTTCTCCTGCACACTAAAACAATTTAAGTTGTCTCTTTCAGTGTTGGAATTGAACGGCCTCAGAATTTCACGGTAAGTTCATTGGTCTGATGTGACGTGGCTAAATGTTTCAGCAGCATGAAGCTTGTTAGCCCCCAAAAATCCATAAATCCATATGTTAAGCCGCAGTGTTCAGAATGTGTGAAAAAAGTAACAGTTTATAGTCTGGAAATCACGGTATGTCTCTATTCTTCATGTCTGGGATTTTATTTTGAAATCCATGCAGCGCTATTTTTAAGAGGAAAAATATCCAACTCTATTTTTTTCATTTTTTCATTTTTTTTGTAATATTATAAATAGTCTGGAATACGATATGTAGTCTGGCTTATAGTCTGGCAAATACGATATTTCTCTATTCTTCATGACTGTGATTGTATTTTGAAATCCATGTAGCGTTATTTTAAGAGGGAAAATAGTCAACTTTATTGTTTCATTTTTTTTTTGTAATATTATATATAGTTTGCAATATTATATATAGTCTGGGTTTTAGTCTTGAAATTATAGTATTTCTCTATTCTTCATGACTGTGATTTTATTTTGAAATCGATGTTGCGCTATTTTAAGAGGGAAAATATTCAATTTAATTGTGTTCATTTTTTTGTGATGCTCTACTGTCATCTAATTGTTGTTTTTTTTTTGGAGTTGACAGTATTATAAAGACATGTTTCACTAATTTACCATTTAAAAATCTATTATGATCAAAATGTCATCAGAATTTTATACCCTGTAGCTAAAACCCCGAAAACACGTGGCTGCAAATCACTCGATCGCTAGGCGTTAGCATGAATATTATCACAGCTGTTGAAAACACGTCAGGGAAAATGTCGCGCCGGTGGTTTAATGTCTCTGATAAGTGAGCACCCTAAAAATTTAAAGGGTTTAAGCCCTTTAAGCCACAAACACGGTGTAAATTCATCACTGCGGCTCCGTCTGTGGAATTATCTCACATCTGCTGCTGTTTGTCCATGCTCGTCCTGGCTCATCTGCAGTAACCCGGGTTGCACGGACTGAGTTTGCATTCATGTGTGCATGTTGGCATTCAGTGACTTGCAAAGTGCTTTCTAAATATTACAGTCACTCATCAAACAAACGAACACACAAACTTGTGACGATCAGCCGCTATAAGATCGAACGTCTATGAGGAAGAAAAACAAAATTAGCAAACCCGCTATTAATTGCTAGGTTTTAATCCAAACAACTGTATACAATTGGCCATATTAAAGGAGAATTCATGTTTTTTTGGCAAATTTCAGTGAAAAATACAGGGTTTACAACATGATAACTTTATTTTTTTTCATGGAAACCACATATAGGGAACGGCAGCATGTTTGAGTAATGCAAAACCTTGATGGGAAAACCTAATATGGACCGTTCTCTCTAAAAAACACAGATTTCCCTCTCCAAAAATCCTTTAGATGTTATGCAACTAGCATGACAGAATGGGGAAATATTACATCACAGAGGGAGTTGCTTCAGTTTTTCCACTCCGTTGAATGAATAGTTGATTCAGATCAGTTGAGATCGGCAATTAAATCTCACGATCACGCCATTTGAAGAGCAGCCTGGCGGCGAGGGATTCTCAGAGTTGGAAATGTGAAAAGAAAAATTGCGATTATCATGTATTATCATGTCGCAATATGATACACACTGTGTACATATAACCGAGTGAAAGAAATCACATCATTTCGCATCAGTTAATTTGCATGAACTTATCTGAAGATGAGGTGAAGCAAACGTTAACAACGTTATAACAAACCAAATTTGCTCTAATATAACTTATATCGATAACTCATAATTAACTCAAATGCATTGTATCACTTATAAGCAGACAACTCCATTATTTTTTGCTCTTCAACCTTTTGAATGTTTTGAATGCTATCCAGTCTTGTTTATTTGATCTTAAAATTTGTTTTTAAACACAGATAAACCAAACACATGGTTTTCCCTCATACCAAGATGCTGCCGCAGAACAAATGTCTCTGTTTTTCAGATTCATTCAGCACTGTGATTTGTCAGTGGCTTGTCACTTTATGTTTGATTCCGCCTGATTTGTGTTCTTTGTTGCAGAGAACAAGCAGCCGCTACCCCTTTTGTTATTGTACATTTGTTTTGTCTGTTCCAACGGTAAGACTGGAATTAGGAAAGAGAGATTTCTGCTTTTACTGCCCCTTCAGCGAGGCATTTTTGATGGAGTTTTCCACTCTATCCTAAGGGACAGACAGCAGAAGACATTTGAACCATGCGTGTGTTTTTAAATTCTTTAATTGTTATTTTATTGTTGAGTTACAGCCATTTCCCTGTGAATGTTGTCCTTAAATTGTGCAGCCACCTCTGAAAGAATGTTAGGACATGTATTACTGTCCTGACACTCTTCCTAACATTACTGATGCTACTGTCAATGTTTTTGCCTGGTTAAATAAAGGTTGATAAAAAAATAAAAGGCGGGACTTCCGTCTGCGCGCTGATTGGATGAGAGCTCTGTTAGTTTCCGTAAGAAGGAACTTTGAAATCCTGAACAGTGCGGGGGCGGTTGAACTCTACTCTTCATATGAAGCGTTGAGGAGCCAGCGGGTATAAACAATGATGAGAACAGGGTATGTGTCGCTGGTATCAATTGACTGAATCCTTGGAAAAAAACAAATTCACGCTATTACTCCCAAACTACGACGGGTGGTCCGGGTCTCAGGACAATTAGCTAAAGTGTTCAGCTCCGTGTGTAACGTTCGGTCAAGTTAGCTCGCTAGCTAGCTGCTGTTACAGCTCGGCCATGACTTATCTTTTCCGTCTAATCAGAAAATCATGACATAACTTAAAAAAAAACGTTTTTATAAATTTCGGCAGCTGAACGCATTTGACGAAATCACTTTGTGTTGTTTAGTTGACGGTCATCGCTGAATGCGGTCTGTACAGATCTAATAGGGGGCGAAATCCATTGATTTAAAAAAATGCTATATAAGCTAGGTATGGGAATGAAACTACCACTATTTTCTCAGTCTTACAATTATACTAATATGCTTCAAATGTTTAATCGTCTATTCTGTTCAGTTCTGTACTTAATTAACAAGACAGGGAAGTTGAATGAAAATAGGTGCCGCCGGCAGTTTCGGGCTGGCGGTGCATACCCAATTGTACCCAACGGCGTACTAAATGTATAAAAAAATAGGTTGAAAACAAATACTTTGCTACTTAGTAAGTAAGATCGTAATATTAGAGAATAGAACTGTTTAATTCCAAGCGCATAAAACCCCAGAACACCTTACATCCAGGTGCCATGCACTAATAATTGCATCTGTACTTGATGTCCACTTTAATTATTGTTTTATTTATCTAATTTCCTCATCTTGGCACTACCTCAATGACCACATTACTTTTGCATGTCACATAATATTTGCATGTTACATAATAACTTGACCAGACCTTGTACTTCATATTTTTTACAAGGTTTGGTCATCGTTCAAGTGGAGCTAATTCCTTGTATGCACAAACATACTTTGTCCTTAAAGTTGATCCTAATTCTGCAAAGTTTATAGGTCTTCCCATATACTTTATATCCATTTATTGCACATCACTTCATATCACTGCCTAGTCAACGCGAGTGGCACGTTGGTGTATGAAAGCTGCCTTGTACATGACAATCCACAGGAATATTTTGTCTTCTGTCTCTTTAATTCACTTCCACTTATTGCAACTTGTGAGAGTAGGACTGCATGTTCGGCTGGTGCCACCTTCTTTGTTTTTTTGGGACGAATTGAGTACGCTCACGGTAACTGTCATGACCCGTGACTGCCTATTGTTTCAGTAACACGCGAGTAGTTACAGACGAGGCCGTTGTAATTACTTTCTATGTTATATGTTTTGGGGAAAAAAAAAAATCATATTTTATTTCTCTTGTCTCAAGGAAAGGCAAGACTCCTCGCAGGCCTGGACCCAGGAAGGCCTCCAACACCGAGAAAGATCCAGTTGGGGTGCGTCACCAACTCTTAGCCATGGTCCTGTCCCTGTCTGGTGTTTGTGTGTGCGTTCTGAATAGACGACAATGGGTATGAAGCCCTCAGGAAACATTGCTGTCCAGTTACTCAGGAGTTTGATCTTGCATCCTGGACCGGTGTGTCATGATCCAAACCTCTGCAGAAAGACCTTAGGAAAATGCTGATGATATTTCACAGAATTGTAGATTAGATTTGACCATGACGGATGCAAGAATAGAGCACCGCATTGACAGATTTCTCCCGTTATTTGCTCTGCAGGTGTACTGCCGCATACGCCCACCTGGTGCTGAGGACGAAGAATGTTGCGTGGAGATGATTAGCAGCTCCACCATCCAGCTGCACGCCCCAGAAGGTCTGAAAGCCAACCGCAACGGAGAATACAAAGAAGTAAGGTTCCCGCCGCCCTCGTCTGTGTGCCGAATCACCCTCTCACCGGTCTGTCTGAACAAGATGTTATCTTATTTTCGTGTTGTGAACGAGATAATAGGGCCAAACCATGCTTGTGTGTGTCTCTCTACCTCACTCTTGCTTCAGACGCAGTACACTTTTAAGAAAGTGTTTGGCATTAAGACCACTCAGAGGGAGTTGTATGAGGATATCGCCAGGCCACTGGTGGAGGATCTTATCCATTGTAAAAACGGTGAGTTTCTCACGGCGGAAATTTTTATGAGTTTTGTATTTAATAACAAGTGTTATCATTGTGTCCATCCTAATATTGGATGTTCATTTAGATTTGTGCACTATGTGTGCTTTAAAGTGATATCTGGCGTTTTAGGAAGGCAACAAATGAAAATTAAAAACGTGTTACTCTTGATTCTCTCCATACCAGCGGTTCAATGCGGTTCTTATTTGTGTTACCAGGTCTGTTGTTCACATATGGCGTCACTGGCAGTGGTAAGACCTACACAATGACGGGTTCGCCGGGAGAGGGTGGGCTCCTCCCGCGGGCCCTGGACATGCTCTTCAACAGCATCGGCCCCTACCAGGCCAAGAGATTTGTAAGACTCGAATCCCCGGGACGGGCAAGGGGCTACTTTCAGTATCGCTGAGGGCCTCACCTGAGAATTCTGATTTTTGCATCATTGTCGGGCATCTTGGTTCATTTGTTTTTAAAGCAACGCGAGAGACTTGTTTTCCTCGTCTTTGTCAGAGTTGATAATTGGGACCAGGCTTTACCCAGTGACTGACATGTTGTTTACTCATTTCTAACATCCTCAGATTGTATATTTACACATTTAATTTTGTGTTAATTGACTGCATTATCATTTGTACATCACCATGTGCAGGAGACTTTACCATGTTCGTTTATAGCTGCTTTCTGCTTTCTGAATTGCTGCTAATTACATTCGGACAGCAGAAGGGCTGTCTTGCATCTTGTTCATTTTAAGTTGAGGATAATTGGTTTTCTTTTCCTTCAAAACATTCAGTACATGTATATACACGTGTGTGTATGTACATATATACGAATTAACTTTTATTATTCCCAATTTTACTTCAGGTATTTAAACCGGATGAAAAAAATGGGATTGAAATACAGAATCAGGTGGACGCCCTTCTGGAGAGACAAAAGCGAGACTGTCAGCCCTCTGTGCCCAAAACGCCCTCAGCCAGGTATTAATTCTCCAGTAATGATTGGCTCCTGCTTTCTGCATCAAAAGTGTTTAGTTCACCTAGCCCTCCTTCTCTTTTTTGTCATGTTCAAAAATTCGGTGTGTTTGTTTTCATAGGCAGAAGGCCGACCCCGAGTTTGCAGACATGATCAGTCCAGAGGAGGCGTGCAAATCTGAGGCCGTGGACGACGACTGTTGTTACAGCATTTTTGTATCCTACATTGAGATTTATAACAACTACATATATGACCTGCTGGAGGACACTCCATTTGACCCCATCCGACCGAAGTAAGTGTCCGGATTTCCGTTCATTTTCACCGCCTCGATTTCTTTTTTTCACGCAAACCGGGCTAATCTTCACCACAGATTATTTTATTGAGCAGCCGCGCTCCCCAGTTTTCCTCACTGAAAACCACTGCTGTGTTCAAACTGCTTTTTTTTTTTTTTTTGTAGTTTTTACTCTTCCAGTTCTGTCTTTATTAGGTGGCTCGGTGGAAACACGCCTGTACGGACCGCTGAGTTTGTGTATGTGTCCCGTTGAGGGGGGAAAAAAAAAAACATCCCTGCAATAATATTTTGCTTGTAGTTTTAAGCTGTCTGTAGGAGATAAATAGTGCAGACCATCGGTTGTCTTCTACCCCATTAAACTCCCTTGACATTAGCATCCGCATCGTAGCGTGGCAGCTTTGTGTCGTTCCAGCGGCTGTCATCCCATTGACTCCCTGCTTCTATCCTAACGCTCGGCGCGCTGTGCAGCAGAGCTGTCCCGATTCTGATATTTATTTCCCTGCCGTGGGTCCAGTGCATACAGCGCTGATGCAGCCTTTCCACAGGATTACATGCAAACGCAGCTTCAAATTTCACGTTCGAGTAGAATGAGTAGTTTTTAAAACCCGAAATTGGGAAGAAAATCCGTACCGGGACATCCCTGCCGTACAATCCCTGAATGGCTTAAGCATTTGTTGAAACACAGTGCACGTGCCCGCAGGTTTGGATGGTGAAATGCTGAAAATGCTTTTCAGAGGAATCATGCAAACCGTCTCATACTACATTTTAGCTCTTGATCAGATTTTTTTTTTTTTTTAATTAATCAATTCCCTTAGGGATGATTATTGTTGTTGCTCACATGGCTGCAAACCCCTAAACATTCATTTTGAAAGCAGTCCAGTAGTTTTGGGGAGACCTTGCTTGTGATGCCAATGATCTTGCCCTGGATTATGGCTATGTCTGTTTTTACACACATTCGCCATTTTTAGTGTCTAACCTGTGTGTGCTTGTGTATATATTCCAACATCCTTCATTAGTATGATGTAAATACTAACGTCGGGTAAATCATTCACGGGTCACTGTGTTAATCTGGCTCATTATGTGGCCTCATTTGTATAAACATCTTTCAGGCCTCCTCAATCCAAGATTCTGCGCGAGGATCAGAATCACAACATGTATGTCGCCGGCTGCACCGAGGTTGAGGTCAAATCGACGGAGGAGGCGTTTGAAATCTTTTGGAAGGGTGAGTTTCAAGTCACCATAGGAATTCGTCTTGATTGCACCGCCGCGCTGCCATCGTCCGGGGCTCGTATTCTCTCGGTGCCGGTTTCTGTATCGACGCCGGGACTACTCAGCCAGCCCGTTGACCGGAGTTTGACCGGATAAGGAAAACACGGTCGAGTTGACTGATCGAGCGTCTTGCCTCTCATCTCCTCCGATGCCGCGGAGAGTTTGTTTGTGAACAATCTGACCCCCTCTCCTTTGTCAGTTTGTGTCACAAGGGCTCTGGTGCCGCACATACTTGAAATAACAACCACCGGAGGAGACGTCTGACCGCTTTCAAGGCTTTCTTTGCTCCTCACACTTCAATCAAGGTTTCCGCGGGTCATTAAAAAGCATTAAAAGTCATTAAATAGATTCTGCTAAAAATAACGCCTTAAATAACATTAAAAAGCATTAAATTCAAATCAAATACACTTGATTGGAATACACATTTGTTACTCACAATTTGGCTTGCTTAGGCTTCATACCCGTTTAATAATTTTGATCAGAATCGTGCGATTATCGGTGACTATCGACAAGCGGAACCCTTTATTAGCTATTTTAGTGGCTAACGGTGCACAAAGTTACACAGAGTTGCAGGAAAGGGAAATAAACTAGGAATCTTGCCCTCATATCTATACACAAGTTAAATCTGTGTGATTCTTTAGTTCCATTGCCACTCAGGTCATATGAACATCTGCTCCTGTGCGAAATCTGTTCCAGATGTAAATGATTGACATTATATATAAACGTATCTGCAGTTGGACATGTGCATTAAGTTAGTTTAAAGTTGCATTAGATTAGCCGATAGCTGCGGGAATCCTGTATGTGCATCTGAGGCCTGTCATGATAGTTTGTTATAAAAGGGGACATTTTTTTTCCTTCATTTCATAAGAAAGTAATGGGTTCTACTGCCATCATTGTTCCTTCTAGGACAAAAGAAAAGGAGGATTGCTAACACACAACTCAACCGCGAATCCAGCCGCTCCCACAGTGTCTTCACCTTGAAGCTGGTCCAGGCGCCCCTCGATGCCGACGGGGACCACATCCTGCAGGTGACACACACACACACACACACACTGCTGCAGGAAGGCAATAACATTCCCCTATGTCCCAGTTTCTGCTAATACTCTGGCTGAATTCCGTTTAAGTTTGAGCTGTGGGTTTTGCAAATGCAGGACAAGTATCAGGTGAATGTGAGCCAGCTGTGTTTGGTGGACCTGGCAGGCAGCGAACGCACCAGCAGGACCAGAGCAGAGGGCAGCCGCCTCCGCGAAGCCGGTTGGTTCATTCGTCGCAGCAAACCGAGGTGTTTCCCAAGATTTACATTGTGCATTCTGACACTTAATCTTGTTGAATGACAGGTAACATTAACCAGTCCCTGATGACGTTGCGCACCTGTATGGAAGTCCTGAGAGAGAACCAGATGTGCGGAACTAACAAGGTTTATATTTTGTGCTATCTGTTTCCAACCGAACCTTCTGTTTTTAGCAACCCTTTATCAAATTCATTTCAAGAAGGATGAGATTAAGTTGCCCAAGTCTGTAATACAGTGGAACTTTGACTTGCAAGTGCATTAACTTGGGAATTTTCAGAGATACAAGCCGTCGCTCAGCCGATTATTTTTTTTTTATTTACTTAAAAATAATCAGTATTTTTGTTTTTATGATACGAGGTAAGAACTGAGTTAGAAGCGAGCGGAATGAGCCTTTGACACTGACATGGTGTCCGCTGCCCATAGCATTTAATTCACTTAATTCTGTTTAGCAATACATTGTAGCATTAAATGTGTAGCTGTTAAGTGATGGTGTAAAAAATGAAATTCCAACAACCTCCACTGCCGCCGGCATCTTCAAGGAGTACACCTAACAAAGCCAATTTATTTCTCAATATTATCTTCTCTTATGTATTATTATTTATTTATAAAGTATGTTTTCCTTATTTATAAACATGTAAAAAATAAAAACCAAGAAGGGTCTCGAAGGGACTCCCAGCATTTCAATTTAAGGGGGATATTAAATTTGATAGACGAGCAAATTGATTCACGAACTCGGACGCGGAATGAATTTAACTCGTAAGTCATTGTATCAGTGCATTCCTGCATCTTCCAGAATGCAAGGGTTTAACAGAGCGCCCTGTCTTGCAGATGGTGCCATACAGGGACTCCAAAGTCACACATCTGTTTAAAAACTACTTCGACGGGGAGGGAAAAGTCCGGATGATCGTCTGCGTCAATCCCAAGGCCGACGATTATGAAGAAACGATGGTATTACGTGACATCTCAAATCTATTCCTATCGCTGCATTTCAAACGGTGTCGCCACTGGTCCCGTCAGATACGAGGGAGGTACTCAGTGGCGTTTTTCTTTGCGCGACAGCTGGTGATGCGCTTTGCCGAGATGACGCAGGAGGTGGAGGTGGCGCGGCCGGTCGACAGGCCGATATTCCTGGGCGCAGGACGCAGGCACAGAAACCAGGCGTTCAGGGATGAGCTGTCGCGTCGCCTGGAGGACCGAGGAGGCCCCATCAATGCCGGTAACCTCTGCAGCTGGTGTACCCGGCTCCGCACTTTTTAATGGCTTTTGAAGCTCGAGGACAAAAGTCCCCGACCGCAAACATTGTCGGTATCGCCGCAGTCAAAGACGCCTCCAAGGCCCAGCAGATGTATTGCCAACAAGTCCCAGATATCTGGCGGGGTAAATATTTGGGTCGGTCGGCGATGGGATTTAGCCGTGAAAATGAAGCGTGTCGTAACATTCTGGAGGATTGTCACTCACGAAGATAATCTTTGTCTTTGTGTCATAAAACACAAATTAGCTGCAACCCATCCTGACCCGTACTCCTGTTTTTTTGTATTTTGGAAGGAAATACATCTCTGTTGTGAGAAAGTCAAGTTAAAAAAAAAAACAGACAAAAAAAATCGCAGACCGCTTCCTCCCGTCGGTTTTTCACATGTTTCCCCGATCTCTGAATGACTGGCTCTGATTCCCGCCGCAGACGATCCCGCCCTCCTGGGACAGCTGATCGAAAGCCTCCCACCGCTGCCCCCCAGCGAGCTGGTGGACCCGGCGGACGACCAGACGCTGGCGCGCCTCATCGAGGTTCTGCAGAGGAGGCACCACATCCGCCAGACGATGACCGAGCATTTCGACCAAACCGGTACGTGACCATTTTCAAGTCCGATGATGACCTCCAACGCTGATTTTCTCGTCTTGGCCGCGAACAACCTTTTTTATTCAAAGTGGGAGGATCACAGATTCATCGCTTGTTTGGAATATTCTATATTTCCTCCAGTATATTTCAAGAAAATATTACTATTGAACGATAAACCTTGTACTCTATTTTAGACCATTTTTAAACCCTATTTGACAAAAATTGTTGTTGTTTTTTTCTGCATTTTTCAAGGTTAATGATACAGTATTATGATGTGATACCGTGTAAAAATTTAATACAGCTTTTTCTACCATCTGCAAGATTCGGCCTTGAAATGAAATCAAAAGTTTGAATGGTTGAATTAGGGGGAGCATCAGATTTCAATTTTCGCCCAAAAGCCAACAGGCAATAACAAGATGCTAAAACTAACCTGATGATACATCATGTTGGATACAAGTAGTCTAAAACAACCAGGCATTTTTAAGAATTTTTGCAGGGCAAAGTTCCAAAAATGTATTTTAATATCTAGTCACGGTTTCCGAAAAACAGTTGATGTCCTGTTTGTCTTGAAGCCAATGCGCTGAAGTCCATGCTCCAGCAGTTCGACGGTCAGCTGGACTCCAAGGACACCCTCATCCACAGTCAGCAGGGCAGGCTGGGCGAAAAGGACAAAGTCATCAACGGCCAGAAGACCGAGATCGAACGATTAGAGAAGAAGTCCAAAACTCTGGAATACAAGGTGCCGTGCCCTTCCTTGTGGAACACCATCCACAAAAATCCAAAACAACCAACCAACCCTCCTCCCCTCCATCCAGGTCGATATCCTGCAGAAGACGACCGACATGTACGAGCAGGACAAACGCAGCCTCGAGCAGGAGCTGGAGAGCCGGGCTCAGAGGCTGCAGAAGGAGCTGTCGGAGAGGAGGCGCATGGAGCAGCGCATGCAGGGCGTGGTGACCGACACCCGCCTCAAATGGGAGAAGGAGTGTGTGAGTGTTCAACCGGGGGAAATATCTACGCCCATGATATTCCGCTTTGCCGATAACGCGATACAGCATACCCTTGTTTTTCGCGGGGGGTTACGTTTCCAAAAAGAACCCGTGATAGGCAAAATCCGTGAAGTAGAAACCTTTATTTATTTTTTTACAAGTATTATACAATTAAATACTCTATTATACATTGAAAAGAAAGAACAAACCATTTTACAGGCTCAATCATTTGTTTCACAAATAAAAGTACTGTACTTTAGAAATGTTTTTTTCAACTAATAACTTCTGTACTGTACTATCAAATAATAATTTTAACCATCAATGTGAACAGAAGGCTTTAAATTGCGGAGATTAGCACCGCCCACCACGACCTCATTGCCGCTGCGAAACTTATTGCTGCTGTCGTCCTTATGTTTTTTTTCTTCCTTCTTTATGGAACGAACGGAAGATTCATTCATTCCGTAATGCCGACTTACAGCCGCATAGCTTTTACCTTCCCTTAGCGTGTCCAGAAGTTTAACTTTATCTGCGATATATAGCATCTTCCGCTGCCTTTTGGGCCCTGCCGCAGGTGCTTTAGTCGGTCCAGAGCGTTTTGTCAACATTATGGATTTTAGAGAAACTCAAAATTGCAAGAGAATTTGCACGTACGTTGTGTAAATTTGGCAAGCTGTCTTACGTATGTATACATATTAAACTGCAACGTTATTGACGCACAGGTGGAGAGGAAGCGGAGCGACTTTTTAGCCAATCAGAATGCAGAACACAATGCACGATGCAAATCCGTGAGGTAGCGAAACCGTGAAAAGTAAACCGCGTTATAGCGAGGGATCACTTTACATCCTATTGTCAATTATTACAATATTGCTAGGCTAGCAGTAGGACAATAGGGCAGCCTCTGCATTATACGGTACAGAGATAATGCCCACTGTAGCCACGGAAAACAACGCTGGCGGATTTGTCGGCCAACAGCTCCTCATTTGTGTGAGGCGTCGGGGCTGAATCTGGTGCTCCCATTCAGGAGAGGCGTGTGAACGCCAAGCAGCTGGAGCTGCAGAACAAGTTGTGGGTGAAGGACGAGAAGCTGAAGCAGCTCAAGGCCATCGTCACCGAGAGCAGCGGCAGCGGCAGCGGCAGCGGCAGCGGCGCGGAGCGGCCGCAGAAGCCCGAAAGACCGGCCCGGGAGAAGGATCGCAAACTTTGCCGTTCACGGTCTTCCTCCCGATCGCCACCTCCTGTGAGTATTCGCCAGAACAACCATCCCGCTTCGTCACATTTGAATAAAAAGAGACTAATTACTGTAATTTCCAGAAATATCAAGCGCACCTGAATATAAGCCGCACCAGCTAAAAATAAACCCACCCATCTATCTCTCCGTTTTCTATTCCCACTTGGTCCTACGCCAGCTGAGCACTATCTTAGTTGTTCTCCTGCGCACTAAAACCATTAAAGTCGTCTCAGAATGTCAGAATGTCACCGTAATTTCATTGGTCCGATGTTACGAGGCTAAATGTTTTGGCGGCGTGAAGCTCGTCAGCGCCCCCCCAAAAATCCGTAAATTAGCCGCATCATTGTTTAGGCCGCAGTGCTCAGAGTGCGTGGAAAAAGTAGCGGCTTATCGTCTGGAAATTACGGTATTGGATAAGCCTCCACAGAAATTTCGTACAGTTTACAAAAAGCCCGACTTATTTTACGTTTACTGTGTATTGATGACAACGCTCCGCTCCCACTCCACTCCCTCGTCACCCTCCAGACCTTTCACCCGTCTCAACCCCACCAATTCAAAGTTAGGCCATGTCAGGAACCTCAGCAGCCGTCACACCCGTCGGTGGCCTCCTGCATCTACAAGTGGGAGCAGAGACTCCCCATCGGTGAGAGCTGCCCAAGCAGGGCCTTAGAGACACCCCGGCACAGGGGCCGGACTCCCAGAGTGGACCCCAGCAGTGCGGGGCAGCAGAGAGGCCTGCGCCGGGGCCTCCATACCGCTACTTTGGCTGGACTAGATCTAGAGGCAGGCACAAGGGTTAGTGTGTGTGTGTGTGTGTGTTTTGGAGGACCGGCTCGCCTAGGAACGCATCCAGTAGATTAGCGGTTTGCAGACTCAATGCTTTGTGTGGTGTTGAAGGCTGTTTCTCCTCTGCTTTCCGGACCTGCAACCACCTCCCCCTTTCTGTGCGGCTCCACGACCGAGTCGTTGCCGCACCGCTCGAGCAGATATCGCTGTTTTTAATAAAAGCCCAGCGGGCCGCGGTCACTGGCTCGCACTCGGGGAAATACTTTCGTCTCGAATCTTGGTTCTCGTAACGATTTGGACGCTAAACCCGCGAGTTCGGATCCAACGGTCTCGCGTGTGACTGGACCACAAAAAGCGTGTGTGGGGGGGGGGAATAGTTGAGTTTGTTGTTTTCTTACATCATTTCATCGCAGAACAATGATTTGGAGGATGATTATCTCTCAAAAAAATCAAATTTAGCACTGAAATTACCGCTGATTTTTTTCAGTGATGCATTTCAACCCTCAATACTGAAAATGTCATCCCTGGTGGTGTTTAATTTTTTTTTTTTCATCATCTTCACACTAAATCTGTTTTAAATGTTACCGTAACAGCCAGCTGTTCTCTATAATCCCGCTTTCCTATGTAAACACTTGGGTTTCATTTTTGCATGCGCTTTAACATCCCCCCCCCCCCCCGCATGGCATTTCTAGTATTTTGATAAACCTTTTTTATGCAACGCACTCCTTGTAGCGGATGCCCTTCAGGCGCGGCGCCGGAAAAACAAACATCGGGAAACTGGACGTCGTTTATCGCTAGCAAGGAAACGACGCCTGCGGTTTTCTCGATTCCAAATTTAACGGCAACTCGGGTCCGGAATTCGTCAGACTAAATCTCGATCCCGCCCTCCCGGCGCGTCTTTCCGGCACCCCCGCCTCACCGCTACTAACCCCGGACGTCGTTTTAACGCCCCCTCCGCTGGCCGCCGCTGGAGAATAACCCTGGGTTGTTTTGTTTTTTTTTTGTTTGTTTTGTTTTTCCCCCCCTCCACTGCTCCGGGACTCACCAGGCGGCAGCGGTTCCCACTCCGGTTCACAGGCGCTCACACTCGGCGGGTGGGGAGAAATGGGTAGACCACAAGCCAACCTCTAATCTGGACCTAGACACTGTCATGCAGCCAATCATACCCAACGCTATCCAGGTGTCGGCCCCCAGCGAGAGGGCTCTGTCTAAGTGCCACAAGTATGTGCTTAGACATCAGGAGCTCGCCTCCGACGGGGAAATTGAGACCAAGTTGATCAAGGTAAAATGACACAATAGTGTGACCTAGCTGTTTATTTTTCTTTCCAATATGCATGATTTGTATCCAATCAATCAATCAATCAATCGACGCGACTCCGCTTGATCACCTCGCGTTCCCCCTTCCTCCACCGCCGGGGGTCCCGTCCAACCAAGCGATGAGAGTTCTGCCCCGTTTTGTTTCCACCTCCCCCAGGGCGACGTCTTCAAAACCAGAGGGGGCGGACAGGCCGTGCACTTTACCGACATCGAGACGCTGAAACAGGAGTGTCCAGCCGGACCCAGGTACGGACGCGGCCGCTCTTCCAGGGTTCAAAATGTTTATTGTCATATGTACGGCGTGGAAGCGGGTTTCCCTGTAAAATGAGATGCTGACCGCCGTGCATTTGGATTTGTATTGACAATTAATGGGTATTGGAAGCATTATTATGAAAATGAACAGTGTTGGCAAGTAAAGCTTTGAGTGCAGCTTGGCGTGCAACTCTCAAAGTGCAGGTGCAACGATGATTGCCGATCACGTGATCCGTTCTTTACACTCTGGCAAACAGCGTGGGAGACGTAAACACGGGAAGAAGTCTGTTCAATGACGCCAGGCCGAGATTCAGCGCCGCACGGGAAGCAAGGGCAGAAAGGATGCGTGTCAGAAGTCTCGGATTCATTTTGAATCCACCTTTTGAATCCGAGCGATAAGAATCGCAGTCATTCAGTCGTGACTCCGCTTCTCTGTTTCTCCTCACTGACGCAGTGTATCAGTCACCATGGTTACCCAGGGTGACAGAGCATCCCAGAAAGTAGAAGGATTCCAGGACGTCCTGTCATAATGTTGTGATTGCGAAGCCCAATCAAAAATTAACACACATACACACACACATGTTGGTACAGAACTCTTAATTTTGTTTATATGAAACTTAGAAGTACATTTTAAGGTTTTTTGACCAGATTTTTCCCCCCCCCTCTCTCTCCTCCCCACAGTCGCAAAAGGAGGTCGGGGTCTACAGGTTCGCCAGATCTGATGGACAACATCGAAAACGTGGTAAAAAAAAATGTCCCGTTTTTATTTGTTTTTCCCCTTTAACTAACAGAGGACATGTTGTCAGATGTTAATTATATATTTCTGATCAATTCAAATCACACTCTCTCCCAAAAGGCTCCGGTTCCAAGCACGAGTTCTGGCCCCGGATATCAAAAGTCAGTATGATTTTTGTGTGTGTGTTTGTGTGTCACTAGTTGTGTTTGATCTGTGTTACATGTCTTGTGTTTTAAAAATGTGTGTGTGTGTGTCTTCCAGGCGCAGGAAGCCTTGAGGCTGCTCCTCGGACTGAATTGTTTTCTGAAGTTTATCCAATCAGTGGAAGGAACGTGAAAACTATGCATCTTTTTTATGATCAGATCTTTTTTTTTTTTTAAATGTTCATAAAAAAGATGGACTAAAGATCATCAAACTTAAGTCGACCTATATTTTTTTTTTTTAAATGCGGGCCCCCCCCCCTCCTCCTGCAAGACATTGGTTTTGTAATAATAATCCTGTTCAATGCAAATATTTTAATACTCTTCTGACTGCTTTACACAGATTTTATATTGTTTTGAGTTTCTGTACAACCGGATTGCAGGATCGGTCCGAAGGCACACATTTGGAAAATTAGAAGAAACAGAGCAACGATCTTTCAAACAATGTTGTTACGGAAGATAAGGATTAACTGTAAATATTGCACTATCTGTAGTTTTTGTGGCTTTTTGTCGAAATCAAGCTGTAAATGTTTTCTTTTCTTTTTTTTTCCCCCGTCCTGTCTGTCCAAACACCTTTGATTTGTAGCACTATTCCTCTTGGGGGCATTAAACTCATTTCCGCTCTGGGAAAAAAAAGAATACTGTCGTCACTTTTTTATTTGTTTACCTGATTCATGATGGCGAGACAAAGTTTAACCTATATCTTTGGATTTTTTTTTTTTTTTTTTAATGAGCTTTTAGTATCTCACTTTGCAGAATCATTCCATGACAGGATTAAATGATTAATTTCTCACATACACACAATTTGTAGGCTGAAACTAAAACATGTAAATTACTATCATAACAACAGGGGGCGCCAATGTTCACATCCCATATCAGACGCTTCAAATGCCGGGACTTATAAAATAAATGGCCGTTTTCTTAATCTTAAAAAAAAAAAAAAAAAATGTTCAACAAGTTACTGTAAATAGAAACCAACGTCCTGTTGACGCAGATCCTTTTGTTGTTTGTTGCCGCTAACTTCCCGTGATGGTCTGCTGAGTTTCTCTGCCCCGGATGACAAAGCAGGTCATTAATCCTTTCCTATGAAAAACCGAAACTGCAGAGTTTTCATTTCACGGGAAGCGAAGCTTTAGGCGGCGCCCGGAAATGGTCTGAAATGTGCAAATTGGTTGAACTGGTCGATGGTTAGAACGGCGATACTGAAATTGAATTCACGCTTACCGCCGACTCGTGCCTAGTTTTATCTTTAAAGGTCGAAGCCACCTCTTGACGTCCATGTCGAATTTGGAGTTCGGGTTCTGCGTGTTCTCCGCCCGCCTGCCTGCCTGCCTGGGTTCTCAGTCTCCCTCCGGCACTCCCAAAACAATAAGTAGGTTCAGTGAAGATGTTTTCCGTAGCTTCAAATGAAGCAGCGAATGGATCAGGTGTCTCTTTGTGACTGCGATCGACAGGTCAAGGGTAAAGTCTGGATTCAACCCTGGTGTTCTGGGAGGTCGAAAAACTGTTCTCCTGATGCGTCGTCCGCCATCTGCATCCTACGGATACGTCGCCGCTTCCCACGGTCAGCAGCTCTCGTACCAAGCGTTCAAGTCTCATTTACAAGCTAATTGTTTGAATTTTTGTGCGTCTCTTTCAAAACCATCAAATAGCTAGTGTCGCTAGTGTAGTTTAGGCTTCACTCTTGATAAAAACAAGAGAAATAACACCGGCATTGCCCCTTAAAAGACAAATCTTTAGTCGTTTCCTGCCCGCTGCACTGCTCAGGGGGTAATAAATTCTCTTAAGACAGGGTCAAACGGGAAATACCTTGTTATCAGCCTCAGTCAACATATTTCACATTATGGCAGTACAAGAAAATTTCTTGGAAACCGTACCAAACTCGCTAATCGCTCTTCTGCGTCAATCGTAGGATTCTCGACGGGATTTCGATCCCGTGGCCGCGGCGGAGCTCTTGCCTTCGGGGCTGCCTGTTAAAAAAATATTGGCCCTTTCTTCCCTTTCTTCATGCCTGTTCAAGGAGTCGGTCTCTCTTTACGTGGGAGCAAACACCGCCTGACGACGCCGCTTTTTTTATTCAACTCAAACATGCTAATGGATTTTTCAAACATACCTCAGCTCAACCCGCAACGGCCCTGTTTGCTTTTGAACATTGTTTGGGATGGGTCACCTTCTTCAAGGTGAGACATCTTGAAAATATATTTTCTATAATAAATCCCGCTTGTTTGAGGGCACACATTGCACGTTTTTTTTTTTTTTGTGCACGCACACACGCGGATGTCAACAATAAAGCATTCGGTCGCAGGTTCGAGAGAAAAGCTGACTATCCCACAAATGATGGAAAATAATAAATATAACATCAGACAGAGATGAAAAGGTCTGGTTCATTGTTTACTTCACATATTGAACCTGAAACTCACAAAGCTGATAAGTTATTGCCTATATAACCTCATAATCATTAAATAAATAGTCAGTTTCATTTATTTCTGTTTATGAATCAAAAGTTGAAGAGGCCACAATATTATGGCGCGTGGCTCCTTGATTGACAGGCGACAGGGTCATATTAAACCCCGCCTCCTGGCTGGGATTGGCCGGATGAATGAGCTTCCCTGATTGGATCACATCGCCAAGCATTTTAATGCCGCTCCTTCTTAATATCGCGTTCCAGACGCCTCCGTCTTGCTTAAACAAACTTCTCCGAGTGTTTGGGCCTCCGGAGACGAGGGTGGGAGAAGAAAATCAGTTTCAGGCAACTGTTGATCTGTTCGATAGATGATTAACTGAGGGATCCAAATGTAAAAAACAATCTTTTTTTAGTTTTTAAATCCCACTTGTTGTGTTTAACTGTCAGTAGTGTGTCAGAGGACGTGTGTCAAGGATTATTTTAGCGTAGCGATGACTTCCCTCAGCCTTTGTCCTCAGAACCCCTTGCCCTGAAGTCAATAAACACATTGTATAAGTGTGCGCACACACACACACACACACACACACACACACACACTCCAGTGTAAACAGTGTGGCTCTCTCAGTCTCAGCTTACACCTTCCAGTCTCGTGTTAAAATCAACACATTTTGAATCTCATTTGTGATTTTTAAATCAATATTTAACACACACTTCTCCCCCCCGGAACGTTGTTGACACGAGTTTCCATCACGGCGGGGCGGCGGCCGTCACGACCGGCAAACTTTAGGGTCAAATCTGATCTCGCCAGCTGTTAAGATATGACGCGTATCTTTACCGAAACAGCCCCGAACGCCATTTTGAAATGAAACCGACTCATGGAAAAACACACACACACACACACACCGTCTGAACTTACTGTGTTAAACCGCGAAAGCTGTATTTCCATAAAAGTTACCCGCCGGCAAACGTTACGTCGAAATAGCGCCGACCTGCGTTCTTGTAATCTGCAGGTGTTGTCGATGATGTAAGGCTTTACGTGACCTGCAGGGCTGCGACTCGCCCTCCCAAGGTGGCGGCCGCCGCCTCTCATCCTGTTCACCTGCTCTCACACCCGCTTAATACACAAACACACATCAGCACTCTCTCTGGCAAACGCACACAAAACATGTGTGTGTGTGTGTGTTTACTCAGTTTAAACACACACATTAATAACAACTGTAATGTCTTTCTTTGCTAAGTGCTAACGGGTTCGACGTTGACCTTGTCGTGTTTAATCTTCCTCCACAAAGGGCCATCACTCGATGGGCAAACAAATCTTTTCTCACTGTCGGTCAACTCCCGTGTTCCTTT
This sequence comes from Fistularia commersonii, assembly GCF_037954325.1. Classification (NCBI taxonomy): domain Eukaryota; kingdom Metazoa; phylum Chordata; class Actinopteri; order Syngnathiformes; family Fistulariidae; genus Fistularia; species Fistularia commersonii. The sequence continues at coordinate 22,113,516 of NC_141286.1, forward strand.
CTCAGAGAGGGCGAGCGCAAGGACGCCGTCACGTGACCCGCGGCGGCTCATTGGCGAGATTTTATTTTTTTCAACACAACACTGTGAGTTGTGGATTTTATTCCGTTTTTTTTTTTTTTTTTTCCCCAACTCCCATGTCGATGATGCGGCCTTCGGAAAAAGGCGAGGGATTCGGCGGCTGATGAAAAACTAGCGAATAACGAGGAGCCGAGAGGGACTTTTCGCAATCTCCTCCTCGCAGTTTCCGAGTTCGAGCCGAGATCTCGAGTTTACGGTGACATATTTCACACCTCGTTTTGAATCTTCTTATCCGGTTCAGGAGACGGGTAAGGGGGTTGATTTCCCCCTTGACGCCCGGGCAGAAAAACTCACGCAGAACCGGAGTTTAAATCGATCCAATCGATGTCGGCCGCTGTCCTCGGGGCCCTTTCCTGCAGTACCGCGGGTCGCCACCGGGGGTCAGTGTCGTCCACCGATTCTCCCGCACGCTGCTCCTCACAACTACCTTTCCAACCACACACAGATGGGGGCCGTTTGCTGTGGGCCGCCGCCAAATGGAGCAAATTCTCATTAAAACGTCTGCGAGGTCTCTTTATTCTCTCAGAGCTTCCCAGACCCTCCCTCCCTCCCACCCCTCGCCTTCTGATTGGTGGAACCTGCCGCTGAGAACCGCATGGACTTCTGGCACGCCTTTACTTTGCCAAAAGTGGGATTCGATTAGCCGGTCAGACAATGTTGTCGTCTTCCTTTTTTTTTTTTTTTTCATAATAACACCTTAAATAGTCCTTTGTGGAATTAGGAGCCAATTAAACCCGTCGTCGTGAACCATAATGTTCGCTTAACTCAACGTGCAGGTTCTTCACCAGCTGGGAGGTTCGTTGCAAGGATTCTGGAGATGGTTTTTCCAAAAGTGATTTAGTTCCTGACCGTGTGGAAACAGGAACTTCCTCTTTGATCGGGCGGATCGAGGCGACGAGACGCCGGCAAAAATCAAAACGTAAGGACCCGTCGCTGTTGGAGACGGCCGAACCCGAACTCTACGAAGTAGTTCTGCAACAGCACTTTGAGACGGGAGGTAATCCCCGCTCTCTGTCAAAGAGAGCACTGTCCAGAGCAGCCGACGAACTGTAACCACGGAAACTGCGTCGAACCAGCCCTCCTGAGGTACGGTACCCTTTGACTTTTCGACTTTTTGAATTCAGCTGCAATGACACGAAGATAGTTGGCGGACGACGCTGTTTAATTGCGGCGGGAGTTGAACGGCGATTTAAGGCCTGGATGTCGAAGTCCGTTGGTTTGAATCCAAGGCTGACCTCCGGAGGCCAAGAAAACTTGACCTTGAAATTTGGTTACTTAACAACCCCGACAGCCAATAAAGCTTCCGTGACCGCCGGTCACATGACATCATCCAAACATCCTTACCCAGGTGGACCGGCGTTAGCGACGAAATGCGTTAGCGTGTTTTTAAGCCACTGCCAAATGAGGCGCTCGGGGGGGATCGGACCAGATCTACGGGGGGATGTTTTCTTTGTGCGGGCCAAAAAAAAAAACAAAAAAACCCAGATTTACGAGGTGACGGCGGGACGGCGAGGCGGATAATGACCGAATTTCTCGGCTGAGCTGTTCCCTGGTTATTCTCTCGGTTGACATCTGACGATGCTAACGCTCCGACACAAAGAGCCAGACGCTCTTTGTGCTGTAACTTTTTTTTTTTTTTATCCTCATTCAGAGCCTCGGTACTCAATAATTTTTTTTTTTTTCTTCTTCTCCCCCATTACACTCACTCCCCCTCCCGTCAGACAAATCCCCAGCTCTTTTGAGTCTCCCCCGTCTAAGAAGCTAGCACCCGGAATGGAATATAAATGACATCATTATGTAATATTCAATCTGTTGCTGCAGCAATATCCTATTCTACAGATGCCCCCACCCCCACATGGTCTGGACTGATTTTTCTTTTTTTTTTTTATTCTGTGGAGAATATTAAAGAGTTATTAAATTAATCTGCGCTCGTTGGCGCATGTTATTGCGGCGCTGAGATTTGTGGAGCGAATGAAGCCATTAGGCCGCGCCCTAAGCTGATTTATTAAAGGGCGGGCAGGGAATCACCAAATAGACCAGATAACCTGTTTTATTTTGCATAAGTGAACACTTTCTGTCAAATCCGCTTACGTTCCCTCCCCCTTCACTCCCACCCCTCTTTTTTTTTTTTATATATTCAAGTTTACTTGTTTTTTTTTTTTTTTCTCAGTGTTTTTCCGCAAGCACGAAGCCAACGCGCCGGTCTACGCGCTTTTGCAGAAGCGGATCGCGCTTTCACGCTCGTGGAAAGCAAACACTGACTTTTAAAGACAGAAAATAAACATCTATCGCACAAAGAGAGCGTTTGAGTCAGACTCGTAAGAATTCCACGCGGGTGTTTTTTTTTTTTTTTTGTACACCTCGACTTTTTAAGGAGCAGGTCAGAGGAGCTTGGTCACTTTTCACAAGAGGGTGTGTAGGATGAAGCTGTCCAACAAGTGTGTGTGTGTGTGTGTGTTCGGCCAGGAATCAGTGTGTTCCCTCGCTCCGAGAGAATCGGCAGATTTAACACCCATTGATTCCACCTCGGGATCCTAACCTCATTTATCAGAGTGTATGCCAGCAGTGTAAACATTTAATCCAGTGTGGGATTTTTTGCGCTCCTAGGGGTCAACAGTTTAGCTGTTGCTTTTTTTTTTTTTTTTTTTTTTTTCCCTCTCTCTCCCCAAGCCCGGAGACAAAGTCTGCTTTCAATTATTCCTGCAAAATTGCTTTATAGGGTCCATGCATGATTAAATATTCATTATGTTAAACTAGGCACTTTCTTTGTATATAAATCCATATTAGATTTGGCTGGCAGGCTGCCTGAAGCCACATGAGAAGGATTTCTCCTGCAAAAAAAAAAAAAAAAAAAAAAGTAAAACCCTCGGACCGCCTCCTCTTCCTCGGCGGCTCCTTTCTCCTGGTTTGTTTTTGTTCTGATGTAAATGCTGACTTGTTGATATTATCGCTACCTTTTTTTTTTTTTTTTTTTTTTTTTTTGTCAGACCTGGCGCAACACAGGCCTTTTCAGTCGGGGCGAGAGGCTGGAATTTAAAGTGGGCATGGGAAAAACAAACAAGCGTGTCGGTGGGTTCTGGCAGCCGAGTTGAGGGTGGGGATGGAGAGAAGGGGTCGGGGGGGCGGGGGGGGCGATCAGTCCGGGAGGTTAAAAAGAAAAGACACGTATCTGTGTGTGCATGTGTGTGTGTGTGTGTGTGTGTGGAAAGCAAAAAAAAGGACACCGGGGCGAAGGAGAGCGCCGCTCCTCTTCAAATACGACCGGCTTCCCTGAAAATATTTACTCAATAACTTTTCCCTCTCCGAGCCGAGCGGACCTCTTCTTGATTGCGCGGATTTCTTCCGAGGGACCTCACGGGAAGCGAATTCGAGAGTATTTGAAATTCCTGAGCGGATTCGCCGGGGCTGCCTTCGCGTAAGCCCGTGTTTATTTGTTTTCCGACTACACGGGGGGAGGGGAGGGGAGGGGGGGGGGGGGGGATCAGGGTTGTATTGACTCAGAAGGTATTTGGTTTGTCTTGTGTTTCAGACATCATGAAGGGGCTCCGGCTGCAGATGGTCAAAAATAGGACAAACCTCGAGCAGCTGCGTGCTCTTGTTTTTTTCTCGCGGCGAAAAAGAGAGAGAGAGAAAACTCCCCGTCTGGCGGCCAAGTAATATGTTTTATAATTTGCTACTGTGGTATTGCGTCTTATGGATTTTTTTCGAGATCTTTTTTATCGCCCAAACCTGTGTCCAATAAACGCGCCGCTTCCCGCCAGCATTCTTGCGCTTGGCAGGGCGACCCGGCCGGCCTCGGCTCGGGCCCGGAAAGCGAGGAGCGGAGGAAGGAGGAGGGTTGCTTATCATTCTTGAATGAATCGGACAAGCGCTGACCGCGGAAAAGAGAGCCTGGTGTTCTGTAAAATAACATCTGAGGAAAATTTAATAGCGGCAGCGTCGGTCCAAAACCTCGGCAGGAGGGCCGGGTGCCAAGCCCCGGAGAGGCGGCGGTGTCGGGGGGGGGAGGGTGTCGGGCTGGAAAGCCGTAACGCGAGGGGATCCTGGGTGGCCTCCGACGTGCGCCGACCTTCCCGCTTCTTCGGCGTGACTTCCCCGACGGCCCCGTTCCGAAACTACACGAAACATCTCGCCGGGGGACGGAACCGGCCTGACGGTCGGCGCTAATTTCAGCAAGATGGTGACCTTCCGCAGACGCCGGCCGCCAATTTAATACAGCTGGAAACCCAAGGCACAAGTCGAAAGAGCCATTAATTCCGACTCTCGATGAGCCACATGGTTTTGATCGGAGCGCCGCTTTAGCTGTCGTTCACAAACCCCGCCGGCTCTCGACTTCACAGGCCTTTTAAAGCAGAAGATCCGGTCCTGATCTAGGGTTCCGTTCTCGGTCGTGTAAGCGACAACGTTTTCCAAAACTGCCGTTCCGTCTGCGCGGCGTTTGCGACGATGGAAAAGTACGGAAACAAGGGAAGATTTGAAAACGCAACTCTGTAAAAAAAACGGGCATGCGCAATCTTGGTCGAACATAACAATAACAGCTAACTCCAGAGTACCTCCGCTAGCGTGACTCCCTCTCGCTCTACGTTCTCTTTGAGTTTACCAACCATTGTACTTTTGGGTCACTTCATTGTCGGCCCGCACAATACTTCATTTCTCGCCATCGCTGATGTTTACACTCGTTGTTGTAGCCACGTTTTGTTGTTGTGCCAAGACAGGAAGTGCCTTTTCCTGCTTGTTTTAATTGGTCATAAAATCCCAGCATAGCTCCTGGCCTGCAGTGTGTATTACAGTGCATCAGGTATCTCCCACGGCCTCCACGGGCATGGAGATGATTTTTATAACGTTTGAAAATGGGATGTTGTCCTGTAAACAAAGCCGAAATGTTGTCCTGAATTATTTTACTATCATTATCATTCGATGTTCATCTCATTTGCAAGACTTCAGTCATTGACTGAGCTTTCTGTCATCCCGTCAAGTCGCAGAACCAGAGACGCCTCAAGCGGATTGACTTTCAAAACCTTGAACAGCCTGGGCGTTCACAACTTGGCATGACTACGAAGGGTATCAGTCGTCCAGGTCAGGGTCGACTGTTGTCAAATCTTGTTGCAAGAAGATGTAGTGGAGTTTTCACAGACCGTTGGTAGCTTCCAGTCTGTAACGCCTTGGTTTGGGGTTGGGTGTTAGTCCAAGTTCAGTTGGTTCATGCTAGTAAGAGGTGTAAGCTGTTTGGTAGTAAACAGGTTTAATGGAGTTGTTCTGTTTGTTGAACAAAGGTACCGGTTGCAGCGACTCACCTGAATCTGAACAGCTAATTTTAAGACTAATACGTAGATTGTGTAAAACAGCGGAAAACTGTTTGCTCACTTGGGCTGTGCTATGGTGGCAGTGCTATAGCGACCGACACCTGGTTTGGGTTGTAGATCTCTCCTGTTGGTTTGCAGGGTGCAGACGGATCTGGTACATCTAAGAATATCAGGCAGAATTAAAGGAAAGGTGTACAAGACAGTGGTGAGACCAGCAATGCTGCATGGTTTGGAGATCGTGGCATTGAGGAAAAGACATACAGCAGAGCTGGAGGCAACATAGCACAGATAAAGGTGTCGAGGTCCTGGGGAGTCTGGGAGTGACCAGGATGGATAGGATCTGAAATAAGTGGACCAGAGGGACAGCACATGTTAGATGTTTTGGAGAGAAGGTCAGAGAAGCTAAACTGAGATGGTTGGGTCTTGGACAGAGGAGGGTGAATATATTGGTAGAAGGATGCTGGGGTAGAAACTGCCAGGCAGGAGAGGAAGCCCAAAGAGAGCCAAGATTTATGGATGTTGTGAAATGGGACATGAAGTTAGTTGGTGTGAGAAAAGAGGATAGGGTTAGAAGAAGAAGAAGAAGAAGAAGAAGAAGAAGAATCGGGTATGCCTGCGGTGATTCTCTTTACATCCTGTTGCATGTAGGTGAAAGGTTGTGTCTAGGACCTCTCCTCCTCAAGTTTGACAAAGATGACTTTGACTCATCTATCAAACCATCTTTGTCCAGAAAGCAGACCCTCCTTTGCTGTTTCCAAAGGAGTGGCCCTTGTCCTGAAGGTCTAAGTGGACTGTGGAGTTCTGACCTGAAGAGGTGGCCTCTCCGGTGTTGGGCAATCCAGTGGTTGTCAGGCATACAGGTCATGGGGAATTCTTGTCGTGGCAACCGGACTTGAATGTCTTCACTTGAGGACGTTTCACCTCTCATCCGAGAAGCTTCTTGAGTTCAGAACTGTGTCCGGTTGCCAAGACAAGAAGATTTTGACAACAATCTAGAGGTTGTTGTGTCTGTCCAAAGTCCAGGTCCACCTCCGTGTTGGTCCTTGTCAGCACAAGTTGACATGTCCTCCATACAAGTGCACCTTTGTTGTGTTTCCGGTGACGGCAGCGATCTGCCGGCAGAAAATTCCACCCGCCTCTGAAACAAATTCCAGCTGCGAATGACGCTTGAAGCAGATCTGAGGCGATAACATTTCAGGCTTTTGCTTTTCCTCGAAAACATATCTGGGTCACCCGAAGCCGCAGGTGGCTGATGGTCGTTCCCCGCCGAAACTAGACGTCAGCCATTAAAACGCCTGAGAAAAAAAAGAAGCCTTTTTACAAAAAGGAAAAGGCTGGGCTCTTCCGCCGAACAGAGACTTGGCGTCGGCGAAAAGTGCCTGTAATGGCGCCGCTTGGAAGCGGGACGTGCCTTGGCAGCCGTCAGGGAGCATCAATCCACGTATGTGTGTCTGTTTGTTTCGGGAATCGCCCGGAAATCGCCGAGGCCTATGCGTTCGCGTCAACTCTCCTTATTGGCGGCGATCGGTGCGCGTCCCTGCCGCAGGTATTGAATTTGTCCTTTGTCCTTGGCTCTCAGCATCCCATAAAACGGTCCGGCGCGCTGTCCTACATGAAACCCCACTCAGAAAAGATGACTGGCACTCGGAACGGGAAGGGGCGGAGGTGGGTGCGATGAAAATGGCAGCCGGAGAACAATGGAGAGGAACGAGGGCTTTCTCCATTATGGGAATGAATCTAATCATCGCTCGGGGCTGCGGGCGGGTTCGTTAATGGGGCTCGTACAGTCAATTATCTTAATTGTTCCATTTACAGGACCTGCCGCCTGCTTCGGGAGCAGAGGTTGGAGCTTCGGCGATGAGGTGAATCACTCTCCGTAATTGTAACCGTCCCCCGGATTCACTTATTAACGCGAGGGCGGCGGCGGGGGTTCAAGGAGGGGTGAGGTTTACAACGATAATAATGAGGAAGGGATGGTTGGCTTTTGCTCGCTGCAGATGAGCCCAGGATGACCGGGGAGGGTATGGCTGAGAAATAAATACATTTCACCTCACCGAGACAAACCGGATTCATTCATTGATCGGTTTTAGTTCAAGGACGATCGGCGGGTCACTTTGAACCCCTGTGGAAATCATCATAAAACCGGAAACCGTTCATTCATTCATTCATTTAATACGGTAGGGGACTGGAGCCTATCTCAGCTGTGATTGGGCGAGAGGCGGCGTTCATCCCGGACCGGGCGCCGGTCGATCGCCAGGCCGCAAATAGAGGCATACGGCCTGTTGATAGACAAACGCCTTTCCCAAATTTCCCAAATAAGAGCGGTTGTCTTTGGAACCGAACAGTCCTGGTTCGATTCCCGTGCTCCTCCAAGCCAGTTGAAGTTTTTTTGAGCAACTCAAGAGCCGCCTTCTGCTCATGGTTCGTCCATGACGGGTTAAAAAAGTGCTTTATGTATGTGACAAAGGTTTTTCTTCATTATTAACCCTTACGTTCACACAACTGGACAATCTAGAGGGCCTCCCTCGTGTTGTTGGAAGTCAGAATCGAACCAGGACCTTCTCGTCGCCTCCTCGCTTTCGGTTCTCGCCGCAAAAAAACAATCCGACGGGCTTATTCGACACACAGAGTCGTGTTGGCTTACTGAAAAGCCTCTGAAACGATTCCACGTTGCTGTTTTTTACTTCCACCTCGTCAACCGTCCGACGAACCCGAGCTCGGGTCCTTCGGAGCGCTCGCGTGGTTTCCAGGATGCGACGTCAACTCGTAAAAAGCCCGGGTGTGTGTGGTCTCGCCGCGGCCGACGGAACCTTTGGACGCGGTCCTTCCGCGAGCAAACGCCGTGAAACGATCTGCGGCTTGTTTCGCGTCTTTTCCCCGCTCTTCTCTCTCTCCTCTCCGTGCACGCTCAGTTGTAACCGCCGCTCCGCTACAATCTGAAAACCGCCGGAGAGTGACTAACACGGAGTTCCCTTTCGAGAAGGTCAAGCGGCTGGTGGCCGTTAAAGTCGCTTGTCTGGGATGTCAAGAGCACTGCTTTTTGATCATGTAGGAGTTTGATGAGCCGTAGCGTTAACATTAGCACTTGTGCCGTGCACGGCGGTGGCTCGTCTGAGCCGCGCTTAGCCGTGTCAGAGGTGCCCATCATCGAGAAATAGAGCCCCTTTCAACGAGGTGTCGATGAAGAGGATGAGTGGGCTGTTCACGGCTAATTTTCAAACGAGCTCTCGGAAAAATTAGCCCGAGGCTTTTTGCATCGGCGGTCTTGTTGGTGCATATCTGGCTGGTTTAAATCAAAAGGAAAAAAATAAATCCTAACCTTTGGTGAATTACAAAAGCCGCTGGCGTTAAGTTACCAGCTGTAGCTAGCAGCAGCTGCATTGATTGCGTCTTAAGTCTTGAAACTTTCAAAGATTCACAAAACATTTTTAAAAATCTGCAGCCGACAGTGCGCGGTTGCACCGGAGCGGAGTTAGCGTGTTAAAGCTAAACCCTAAACAGGGAGCGCAGCACTGTGTTTACCGATAGCTAAATGTTTGCTAGTTTTACATTTACTTGTTGTAGGTTTACTATTTTTACTTTCTTTTACTAGCTATGCGTTTCGTAGCTTTTCCTTTACTGTTTTTGTAGCGGTATGTTTATTGGGGTTATTTCACTAGCTGTATTTGTACTATATTGATGTTTACTATATCTACCAGCAATAATGCTACTAGCTGTATGTTTACTATGTTTACATTTGCAAAGTTTGTTTACAATGTAAATAGCTGTCATTTTACTCGCTGTGTGCTTCCCAAGTTTACATTTGCTAGCTGTATATTAACTGCATTTACTCGCCATATGTTTACTAGCTATATGCTTACTATGCTAAGGAGTGCGTGCTAGCTGTATTTTTACTGTATTTTACAAGTTCTATGTTTCGCTAACTGTTACTATTTAGTGTTTATTAGCTGTATATTTACCACATTTACGAGCTGAATGTTTACAAGCTGTATGCTTGCTGTTTATTAGATGTATTTTTGCTAGCCGTAAGTTTATTAGATGTATGTTTACTGTGTTTTCATGTTACCGTGTTGACTAGCTGTATGTTTATGAGCTGTATGTTTACTATGTTTCCATGTTTATTCGCCGTGTGTAGCCGTTCTGAGACGATGTCCGTTTTCAGCGGCCGTTTTTTGTAACCCGATAGAGAGCTTAAACTCTCCCGTAACCGGCTGCTGTTTTGGTCCGACCCGTTAATCACGTCCCCCCGGGAGCCGTGACCGAAGGCCCCCTTTCTAAATAAGCAACCAGCGCGGCGGCAAATTTAATTCGATGATTCATAATTAACCGAGGGAGGAAAAGTCATTTAAGTCTATTAAATCATCAAATGAGCTCAGGTAAAGCTAAACTTGATTATGCTACACGGGGAAACAAAAAAAAGCCTGTTACAGCCTTTGAGGTGAGGAAATACTGTGATTTACGGGAGCGGCTCTCCATACCAGCCGTTAAATTGCGGCTCACACATCAACGCAATTAAAGTCATCGGAGGAATACTGACTTTCTGCTTGGATTCACAATGTTAATTAGCCGGTTGGGATTTTTCTTTTTTTGAAATAAGTTATTGCTTTGCTTTATCTTGCGCTCTGGGTGAGTGAATCCCATAAAGACTGCGGCCGCCCTCCGTGCCTTCCTATCGCGGGCGACACGTGGGTTTGAACTAGCGAAATAATTGCGGGGAAGTATGTAACTAATGATTTCCACAAAGCTGCGGCGCATAATGTGTTGCTGTTTTTCTTTTTTGTTTTTTTCTTTAAATGCAAATGCGTGCTTGTTTATTCAGATCATTAGAATCCAGCCTGCAGACCCAGTTCTGTTTCTCCACTTAGATTCACTCGGGTTTCCCGTCTTTAAATCTATAAGCGTCCAGAGTCATATTCTCCGCGTGCACGCGGCCAACGGGGACAATTAGACGCTATCGGTGTGTCGTGCACGCCCCGTGTGGATTATCATGTCTGGAGCCCTCCAGGAGTGCTGGGTTATCTGGTAAACAGCATGCAGTAGGTACAAAGTTCCTCCCAGGTATCCTGTATATCAACCTTCTTTATTTATTTGAATTAAAAATTCACACTGCATGTATGAAAAGTGAGATATCTCAATTCTTAAAATGCGCCTTTAAACCGGAGTCTTAAATTCCTGGCTTTCGTCTGTGACCTTTGACCTTCATCTCCTGGCACCCCTTCCCAAACTGATATATGTATTTATAGATATATATACACATGGTTTAAATAAGAATGTGAAATTACTTAATATGAAGTAACATTTTTAAAATAAATTGAAAAAGAAAAAAATTGACATTCCAGTGCGATATGATTTCTCGAAGTACTTCACACGTATTGTTCTCATATTCATTGTTTCATTGTATGTATATTAAAAACATTTGTAAATATTTCCACATCGTTAAAAATATCTTACATATATTTATACACTAAAAGCTATTTTTAATTGAAAAAAAATCATAATATATATTAGAATCATTAGCACATTTCTTCTTAAAAATAAAATTAAAACCATTCACAAGTTGAATATATAAATGAATTAATTTAAGAGATGAGAGGAGATGAGAACAACTTTATTAATCCCGAAGGAAATTGTTGTGCCAGAGTTTCAAGTAAAAAACATAACAGTAATAGATAATAGTAGAAAGGAGGAAGAATAAGAAATACAATGAAATATGAATTGTCTTAACTGTTAGCTGTAACTACAAATATTGAAGATTGCCTGCGGCTGAGGGAAGAATAAATGAATAAATAAAATATTATTTTATAAATAAATAAAAATATCAAATAAATAAAATAAAAGGCACCCAAAATATTTTTGTAAATAGAATATATGTTGAACAATGAATATATATACTCTTAAAATAAGGAACTATATATGGTTAACTTGTGAATATAAATGGCTTTTATTTTATTGTTAAGAAGAAATGTGCTAATAATGAAAACCATGAACAGTTTCTTAAAAACGAAACTGTTGTAGTGACTATTTGTTTTTAGTTTTTATATGTCTGTATAAATGGAATATTACAAACATATACCTGACAGTGTTTAAAAAATATGAATAATGAAACATTTAAAAATTGAGTGCTGTGTTATATTGTTTGTTGAAAGTAATAAATATATACATAAACATGAAGAAATTATAAAATGTGTGTATATGTGTGCTTTTTTTGATAACAATTTTTTGTGATCAACTCCAATCATTTACTTATTAAAAAACGGCTTAATTTTTTGCACTTTCTGAAAAACCTTTAAAAATGACCCGGGTGATTATTTTAATATTATTCTATCTGTCAAATCTGTCAAAAATGACTTTTATTATATACTAATATCATATAAAATATTATATCTTGTAAATATATAATATTTATATTTTCATATTTTAACACATATAAATTACAACATACTTAATAATTATATATCATTATATATTATTATTTTATTCTTTCATAAATACGAACATATTTCAAATAAGTCAAATACATAAACAATGCATTTATAACATTTTGTACTTACGTGTACAAATAAATACAAATATAAGATATGTATAATTAAAGTAAATATGCGAATACATCTTTAATTGATAAATTATATAGATTCATATATATATGTATATATATATATATACACACACCCATACAAACACACATACACACATATATACGTATACATATATAAGGTGTATATGTGTCTATGTGTGAACATATATATGGATATATATCCAAAATATTTGGATAAAAAAAATCTAAACACACATAATAAATGTATTCACACAGTTATCAGATCTAAAAAGATATTCTTCATTTATTTCAATATATCTAAACTTACACATTACCTTTTCAAAGAATAAATTTATAAGTATGAAATCTTTACTTTATTATCTATATAAACAAAATGGAATAAACTTATCTTTTTGTACATGTACATTAAAAGTGTTCCAGTGCTGCGACACCTTCCCTCCTGTCTTTTTATGTTTCTCTGATGGGTTGAAAACTGAAATTAATCTTCGTTCCTCTGTAAATGTGACATGTGCACTGTAGTAAGTTCTACTATACATACATATACTTTTTTTGGGATACCTTCCTGTATATATGTGTATATAATGTATATTGTTAAACTGAACATGTACTGCATATATCATAAGTTATTCATTGATAAGAATAAATACATCTGAAAAAAATCACTGTCATATTATATAACTATATACATTTTCAAAATAAAATACATGTAACAGTCAGCATAGATATATCTTTGCACGATATCAATTTTATTGATTTTACATATTTTTTGGCAAGTATTTCTTTCTGAATTATTACTTATATGTACATTATATATAAATGTTTAAATAAAACATTTTTAGACATACATAATTGCTTTTCAAATCATGTACATGTGTAAATATTAGCTTTATTATCTCTATAACTTAAAATGAAGTTACATTAAATAAAAAAATATATGTACATCAACATGTAGTGTTCATTAATTAATATGAATATTTGGTATATGATATTATTATTTTATATATTATTATTTTTTTAATACATATCTTTTTTAATAAATTTTTATTTATTACATTTATATCATTTTAATGTAGTAATTTTATTTTAAGGTATTCCCCAAAAATTGAAACAAATCCATTTTCACACGTATGCATATTTATCTGAATATATATCGTATAGATATCATCATTTAAAATATAGAACACAAATGGTTTTATCACAAACAAATGCAATCACTATGGATGTTTAATCCGTATAAATGACATACTAATAATTTTTTTTTTTTTTTTTTAAAAAAGCACCCATACATTAACAGATTTTTTTTTTTGCATAAGGAATGCAATGAGCCCTAATTTCCCATTGGCATCCACCCAGCGAGCCGGCCCACTGTTTACACGGAACGGGGACTAGAAAACATCAAATTTTGGCACCTCCCCGTCCATAACTTTGAAATCGACAGTGGGGGATCACATCGAGGAAAACGCTGCGACCCAACATGGCGCCACCATCTGCCGCCAATCGAGTACAAACAATACTATAAATAGATGACGGGACGCCTCATCCTCTGTCCACACAATAGAAATGTGCTAATCTGGCTTTGTTTCACTTGGAGGCCTCATTTGTCATCCGGCGGTTCTGTCATTGGGTAATGACTCGCTGGCTCCGCCTCACACCAACTGTTACGGAGCTAATTGTAATGCAATGGGTCACCTGGCCGCTCGCCCGTTTCCAGCCACATTAAAACACAAACAGATAAGAGCCGAAAGTAAAATTAACTCACACTCCGGGTTCGGCCTTGGCAACCGAACGGCGGCAATCACCGGCTATGAGAGATAAATACATTTGCGAGTGATTGCCATAAAGCCCGCTCCTCGTCAACACCAACCAGAACATGGGAGTCCCTGCCAAGAACAACGAACGTGCTGGGTTTTTGCATCCACACACACACGCACACACACACACACAAAAATATTGGAAAGCATTGTTGAGGGATAAACACTCGCAATGAAAGAGGGTTGGATATTTTCCTCCTATTCCTGGCACGGCCCCCGGTTCCTGCAGCTGTCGGCGGTGTGGTGTTGCAAAGACTGCGCGAATCCCAGGCCGACTTTTCTGCTGGCGGCGTTTGTGTTTGCGATGACGGCGTCGAGACCGTCTCGATCCACCCACGCTCAGCCAGGACCGACGTGCACGCCTTCATCTCCTCCGTTTTTAATCTTTATACTGACAGCTGACGGGGTCCCCCCTCACCCTTCCCACGGTAAAATCAGAAATCAACCCCTCCCCCACGTTTTGCATCGAACAAGCGAAAATTAGCCGCCTATCTCCGCGCGCGGCGTTGCGTCGATGTTATATTTCCCCCCCCCCCAAAAAAAAATAAAAGAAGGATTAAGAGACTTAACGGCACAAAAGTTATCCTCTCCATGGAAACAATACAGTGAGATTATGACACATGTATCTGCTGTTACCTGATATTGAGAAAAAGAGGCTTTGCGGTCACTGTTCCAAAGCAGGAAACTGGATTTTACAGCCAGACTGGCGGGAAGCCACTAGCTTTTATGAGCCAGAGTCGACAAGAGCGGTTGTTAGATTCTTTTTTTTTTTTTTTTACCGTGTTGATAAGGTTGTGATCAATTATACCATTTATGGAAATATAAGAGCTAGGAACCGTTGTCACGTCTGACACGCGTCGCCCCTCCACGACAAGACCTGTCAAGATTACTCGATCGCTTGAGAAGCCGCCCGGGTAAAACCTTTTATTTGACGCTAATGCTGCAGCCTGATTAGCCTAGCAAGCTAAGTCGACACCAGAGTAGAAATCCTTGCACTAACACAGCCACTTAGCCCTGATATTAGCATTAGCAATAGTGCAGCTAGCTAACTGGCTAAAGATACCAGCTTCTTTTTTTTTGGTCAAACAAACAACGGAAAACGCAGAATGAAAGATAGTCGTTGGATTACTCCACCGGTCACATGGGTGGCTCTGGGATGCGTTAAAATCCAAAAGCTAGTGTCTGTGTTGCTGCTAGCATAAAACACTTGAAATGATAAAGAAAACAAAAAGTGGAAAGGTTGATGCAGAACATTTAATGGTTGTGAGTCAGATCCTTTTTTTTTTATCAGTAATTGCAGGAAAAAAGAAGGATTTTATTGAAGTGATGACGCGAGGTGACGCTAACTGAAGCTAGCAAAGATTTAGCTCGATCTGTATAATTACAAAACTGCCAATACACCAATTGCGGACACAAATGTTTCCAAAACGCATTAGTAATATGCTAACTTTAAAAATAAATGGGGCATTTAGCCTTGAAATACGAACGTGTCGCCGCTTCGACCAAAATGCAAGATCCAAGTTAAAACCTATTTGGGTGATAAAATATGTGGAAAACGAACAAGTGCGGTTTGAAGCCTGTTGTTTTTAATGAATCACACACATTACTTGGAGTTTATTACGGTTAGCGTCATTGCTCAGTTCTGCTGAGTCACCGCTTCCATAAAATCCTTATTTTTCTCTTACTTACTGATAAAAAAAAAAAATCTGACTCACAGCCATTAAATGTTCTGCCTCAATCCTTCCACGTTTTTGTTTTCTTTATCAATTTCAGCGTTTTATGCGAGCAGCGAGCGAAAAACATGGAGTTAGCTTTTGGATTTCATGTTTTTACGCATCGCAGCATCACCCGTTTGGCTGATTGGACCGGCACGGGGGATTTTCCGGTGAGCCGGTGGAATAATCCAACGATTATCTTTCATTCTGCATTTTCCATCGTTTTGTTTGACAAAAAAAGAAAATCCGTAGCTTGTAACTTCAAGGTCAGACGCGCCCGGAGGGCTCAGAGCGTTGAACCGCAACAAGAAAGGCTTCACCTTGATTTCGTTTTTTTAAACCTGTACGAAGAAGCCTTGAAAAAATACATTTTTTCTCCAGGTGGCAAGGACGGGTAGAAAATTCATTTTTTTTTAGCCGTGACATTTCAGATGTCGCCAGAAAGTCAAGTGCAGAACTTCGTGGGATTCCTCACAATCCTCGCCCACTGCAGCTCAGGTCACACGCGCTAAACATCGGGGGAATCTGACTGCGCAACAATGTACCGACAGTCACATCGGCGCTCTTTGTGGCGGATCCACTCCCTTCCGCCGCTTCCTCTTCATCCATACACGCCGTTTGGCCTTTCGGAAATTGTTGCAAATGTAGCACCATCTTCTGTGACCCCTCTTCCGAACCGCTACAAGCTACTAACAAGCTATTAGTTTGCCTTCATATGCTAATTTATGCTAACTCTGTTCATTTTCTGGAAAAGTAGCGGCGGATGTCTTCAAGGGGCAGTGTTGCGGTATGCTCGAGTGCGACCGGCAAAAGGAACAGAGAAGGAGACACCACGGCGTCAGGATAACCACAACGCCATTTGTGTGACGCCATTTGTTTAATGGCGGCACGGACCGGCGGCGTCTACTGACCCGCCTCTCTACTGCCCCCTAGTGGATGTATTACTAGAGTGAACCACGCCCACTTTAAAGTCCTCCTTCGTGCTGCGAGGCCATGAGCACGTGCTTGTGAGGCATCGCTTTTTTTTTTTTCTCTCTTCAGAAGTAAGCAGGACAGAGGAAATTTCCCCCCGCAGGTAAATGTTTATCTGCTTAAGTCTCGCCGTCCAACATCTCGGCGCCTTCGCTAACAGCGCAGTCTCCCGGCGCTTTGCACAAACAAACGGATTAATGATCGCGTCGTTTCGACTGAATTTACACAGGATTCTCAACCCGCACGCACGCACAACAAACGTCAGTATTTGTATACAACAGCCACTTCGTAGTTATTAACTATGAACGCAGATTCATACGAATAGGTGGGATTATTAGCCGTCAAAAGTCACATGGTGTGGAGATTCATTCATTCAGTATTATAATAATAAACTAATAATTTATAACAATTTTATAACTTTAATAAAATATTGAAATGAATAAATATGATTTCAATAAAAATAATAATTACATTATAATGAATAATATTGTAAGTCTATTGTAAGTCGCTTTGGTCTATTGTAAGTTGCTTTGGATAAAAGCGTCTGCCAAATGCAATGTGATGTAATGTAATGTAATGTAAATACATACAGGACTGTCTCAGAAAATTTAAATATAGTGATAAAGATCGTTATCTTCTGTAATGCAATTAAAATAACAAAAAATACTTTTTCAAGATATCCTAATATTTTGGGAAAGGATTTTTGACTTTTCTTAAGATGTAAGCCATAATCAGCAATATTAGTATAATAAAAGGCTTGCAATATTTCAGTTGATTTGTAATGAATCCAGAATGTATGACATTTTTGTTTTTGTAATTGCATTACAGAAGATAAAGAACTTTAACACAATATTCTAAATTTCTGAGACAGTCCTGTATTATAATTATAAATATAATAACTAACACATTATTTTATATTTGTTATCATTTCAATATTTAATCTGAATATAGTGATTACACTTAAAATTAGGCAACTACAATATTAGGTGCAACACTAAGGCAAAGGCGGAAACAGTTGTTTTTCAAAATAAGATCCGGGCATTCTAATGAAAAATCTAACATTTGGACCAACAAAGATTTTCTTTGTGATTTTCTTCCGTCTTCAGGCAAACGAACAATCACTCTCATATATATATATGTATATATATATATATGCATCATATGTGAATGAAAGGGTGAATGGTTGCATGTGTCCATATCTTATAGAAACATTCACTCATCATATAAACACACAACCATTCACACACCTTATAGAGGTAAACAAACATTCACTCTTTCATTCACACGTCACAAAGTGACATGCAAGCATTAACCCTCTCATTCACACATCATATAGAGGCAAATAAAAATTCACTTTTTCATTGGTCACATAGAGACATGCAAGCATTCACCCTCTCGTTCAAACATCACATGGACACAGACTCATTCACATATTATAAACATTCATCCATTCACACGTCATGAAAACATAAATACACCAACAACCATTCACCCCCTCAGTCGCATGTTGTAAACATTCATCCATTCACCCTCTCATTCACACATCATAAATACAAAAATGCATCGACAACCATTCACCCTCTCATGTAACGTCATGAATACACGACTACTGCTACCTCGGATCTTTGGCGACTGAATTTCACTTCTTGTAAGTCGCTTTGGTTAGAAGCGTCTGCCAACTGTATTCCAATGTAATGTAATGTACATAATTACACCAACAACCATTCACCTTCTCATTCACACATCATAAATACACGACTACTGGTGACTGAATTTCACTTCTTGTACTTCTTGCATCTGCCAACTGTATTGTAATGTAATGTAATGTAATGTACATAAATACACCAACAACCATCCACTCTGTTTCACACACCTGGATAATTTAATTTCAAAATCAACCTTCTGCCTGAGGAACCCGGGGAACCCGTGACGAACCCGGAAGGGCAGCGTTGTCGGAATTGAACCAGAAACCCGACGAGAATTTTCCTCCAGAAATTCGGATTTTAAACGTAACGGGACCAATTAACGCGAAGACTTGCCGCCCGGAGATGCGCGCTCTCGCCGCGATTATTTGATTTCTTTTTTTTTTATTTTATCCGCCCGAAAACGCATTAGACCTTTCCAACGCGGCGGGTTCTAAAAAGGCAGTTATCAGGGGTCGGGGGTCGACCTCAGATGGAGAAGATAAGTGCCTGGGTATAATTGTGCCGCGGGCCGGCGGGGGAGCAGCCGAGTGTGGAGCATTTTCAGCGTCTGGATGAGAATAAGTAGAAATGAGTCATGTATGAGTGGGGCTACTCACCGGCTTCCACGAGAGCCGCCCGAGTGGCTTCTCAAAAGAGACGTAATTGCTTTCTTTTTCAGAGCCGGAGCTCACAGCGGCTACTGGAAAAAAAAAAAAAAAAAGGGTTAAAAAAAAAAAAAAAAAGAGCAGCGGGATTTTTTTTTTTTTTTCCTCCTTTCCTTTCTTTCGTGCAGCTTTTCTTCCAGAGGCCGACATTGTCTCCAGACGTGATTAGCGCGGATGACGGAACACACACCGTTATTAGTCGCTGACAATGACACCGTGTGTGTGTGTGTGTGTGTGTTTTTTTTTTTTCTTTTTACCACAGAACACACATCTCCGGGGGTGATGATAGTGTTTAGCCCAGCTGACGGCGACTGGAAATAACCGTGTTTCCAGAGAGCCGAGACAAAAACCAGGGTCTCAGATGCCCAAAATGAAATGTCCGTCTTTTGTAGCGTCGTGTTGTAGCGAGTCGCGAATGCTGGGGTTTTGTTGATGCTTGTTTCTGTGTGATTTTGGGGGTTAATGGGGATTTTGTGGGTGCGAGGAATTGTGGGGTTTGACCTGGATTTGGGCGGAAACGGGATTGTTGCACGCTTGTGTGGCGTGGCTGAAATACGGACGTTTTTTTCCGTCTTTCCTGACTAAAACGCAAAAACGTGTTCTGGGCGCTGATTATAGATCAATTTTATAGAATCAATCTATATATGAATTTTTTTTAAGAAGCGCAATTTGAGCAAATTTTATCCTGTAAATACGAAAAGAAAATGTCAGAATATGAACACAAGAGCGAGAAAATCCAAATTCCAAATTCCCACAACTTGACTTGGCTAGTGAAGAGAACTAAAATACTAAAGTAAAATTTAAGTTATGTTGATTTAATAATCATCGTAGGTTTATTGTAATGTTAATTTCATTGTAAGTGTGTGACGATGTTTGTAGCAGTGTATCTGCAGTGAGGTAAAGATTTATATTACAACACTATAACTTAACAATAACCACAATTTTCCTTACATTGTTAATATCCTCTGTTTTCGTGCTGTTGCTGTTGTTTCTTTTTCATTCTGTGGTCTATTTTTATCCATGTTATTGTTCATTTCGCCTTATATTTTCTGTGGATGTCTTTTGATATCTTTTAATTGTCTCTTTTATTTATATTTATACTCGTATTTATTGATATTGGCATTGCAGCGCCGCGGTGAGAGACATTTCCCTGTGGGGGATCATTATAGTATGTTATCTTTTTCAGGGTTTTTCTATATTAATATCCTTATTTTCTGAGTTTTGGGTGGGGTTGGAATTAATTTGTTTTGTTATTTTAAATGGGGAAAATTCATATAAGATACAAAAAAAAAATGAACCCACTTCTGGAACCAATTAAATTCGTATCTTCAGGGACCAAACTGTGTTGAGGGCAGCGCAGTGGTTAGCGCTTCTTTCTTTTTTATTTTATATTATCCCTTTTCATAAACCATCTGCACCGCCACTGACAGTTGGACAAAATCCGTCCTCGTCTTTCTGTTATTTGTTGAAGCGCAGAGACAAAAAAGGCTCGATTCCCCAAGAACTCGGAACTACAAATCTGGAAAATCCGCGTTTGGAAGCGAAAACCGCTAAAAGAATCGGAGAGACGACTGAAAGCAAAAATTCAGACGATTGCATAACCAGAGAATAACAAGGGAACGGATGAGACGTGACCTCAGCGATAGAACGAAAAAAAAGGAGGTTGGACGCGGGAGTACGAGGAAGTAAAAAAGGGGTAATAAACCGACGATGGTAGCCGACAGGAATAACCAAGAACAACCGCAAACACAGCAGAATCAATAATATCGACCGAGTTACGTATTCCGCGGAATCCCATCACGCTGAACGACAGCCATTAAATCTCCGCTATTGTGCTTTGACGCCGGCGAAGATGAATGCGTTGCTGGCGATGACAAATTCGCCGTTCGAAATCCACGGCTACCGATCAATCACGTTGAAAAAAAGACATTAAAAAAAAACAGAAAAGAATGTTTGCTAAAGTCACTTCACCGGAGTCAATGTTTAACCCGCGTCGCCTTTGTTTACCGACACTTTTAATGGAACCCGACAATGGAGGCGAAAGCTCCGCCCCTTCCTGGGCTTTTGTTCGTCCCTTTTTTTTTTTTTTTTTTTTTTTTTAACCCCCACTTCGGCGACGCAATCTATAAACCGTTTAATACGGCCGATGACTTTCACTGATCCGACCGACTGCCGCGTCCTGCCAAGGCAAACATTTGCTCGACAATTTTATTGGTATTGTTGAGTCGAGAAAAAAAAAAAAAAAAAACAGCAAAAGTGGCGCGGTGACATTGTCAACAATAAAATATTAACTGCGGCGCCGGGTGCCAAACTGGAAGAGCTGGCCGGGTAATTATATGAAGCAGCGACTAGAGAGGGCTTGTAATAACACGATTATTACAGTTTCACAAGCTGTTCGGCGACCTTTCCTCCTGCGTCCGTCTGCTAGCAAACAACCGTCACCTTCCGACATCGCGAGTTACTAGTTACATCATCGAAGCTGCCGATGAACCGGATTAGCTCGGCGCGGCTATGACGTTAGCTTCGTTTTCAGGGGCCGTCGCGTTAGCGGGGATGGACGATAAATCGGAGAAAGGCTATTTTCTAGCGGGCGAGAAAACGGACCCGCCGTTCTCAAGTCTTCGTCCGCAAGACGTTGCGCTACTTCTCCGTCACGAAACCCGCCGTGAATGCGATGTTCATGCAGACAGATTCTCAGAACGTGGCCGCCGGGTTAAAAAAAAAAAAAAAAAAAAAAAAAAATCGGGGTCGGGGGGCACAAGTGTTGTTCAAATACGAGAGAGAGTCACCTGCCAAGTAGATCCAAGGTGACCGTCGGCGCCGGGGCCAACTTGGCGAAAGGGTAAAACAACGTAGGCGCAGTTCGCAGCGCAGGTTGCATCGGCTCGGGGGGGTTTACTGACCCCCGCCTGGAATCTGCACGGTTTAATACCCGCGCAGGAAAAATGTAATATCGTAACACCTCGGTGGATCGAACGGAAAATGATTTTATGGCCCGGAATGATCGTAAAAACACGGGTAGTTTAACAGCTACCATAAAGTCAGAAACTAAAAGAGGGGAGGCTAGCGGCGGCCGAGGGGGGGATTTGATTCCCATTGTTGTTTGCCTCTGTATGACACGTGGATTTGGGGCGACGGGTGGATTGAGCGAACCCCTCTGATTGGCTCCCACCCGTGACCATGAATGCACGACAAGCGTTTTATGTAATGAAGGAATGAATTGAAAAGGCAGATTTGTTTGCTTTGTACGCTATTTCCTCCAGGTGTCTTATTTTGAACCCCCTAAGCTAGAGGTCCCCAGGGCGTTGCCATGGTGAAGGTCATCCTAAAGCCCTCAAGAGTTTGCGTTCATCACAGATCTCAGTTTGAAATACACATCAGTAAGTAAAAAAGACTAAATGCGTTTTGCATTAGACACACTGAGTACTTGATATTTATCGCCAGGAGAGGGCAGTACTAGCCACGGTAGATATTCTCCTAGCCCCCCCCACCCCGCTTCTCCTGCTTCTTCTGCATCGAAGTCACTCCTTCGACGCAGCTTTGAAACACCTCGGCTCCTCTCCATCTCCATCGTCCGAGTGGCCTTCGGTTCCAAGACACTGATTAACCGGCTCGTAGGCTTTTATGGCCTCCGTTAGTGCCTACAATAATGACGGACCTATGGACGGTGAACTCTGCCTGCCGCCCGTCAAAGACGGCAAACACTTAGCCCGGGCTAAGCGCAAACTCGGGCTAATGTTTCACAAAGTCAAAACAATTCCCCTCAGTGGAGACATCAAACATCCGAGTTCCGGCCGACTCATCGACCCGCCGCGAATCTCCGTCGATCGAACCCGTCCGATTGGACGGTCGGTGGAGTTCACGGTAGCCGGGTACTCCAAACCTGATACTCCAAACTACGGTTTTCGAGTAAAGACAACATCAACGACACGGCGCAAAACAAGACCGGTGTTTAACTAGCGTAGAAAGCTAAGCGTCAGTGTCGCCCTCTTCTCTCAGGGCTACGTTCTGAAGGGCGCGGGCCTTATTGCCCCGACAGTGTTCCCTCACTGTTGTTCTAATGCTAGTCAAACATTATTTTGAATGGCCAAACTCAATAGTGGCCTGTGTTCAGCCTGGCAGTGTAAATATTAGCAGAGCACACAAAAAAGCAGGAGTTGCTATGTGTGTATCTGCGTGCTAAATGTCATTCCCCCGTCAGCTCCTTCCGCACGGTACACACCGGCAACAATGCAGCCGGCGCTGGCGGAAAGAAAAGGGGAGAAAAAGCACAAAGGGAAAGGAATTCGGGCTCGTTCTGGCCACGGACGGCTCCTTGTTTAACCAGGACAGGCTGTTTTGCTATTATTAGCGGTTACAGTTGTAGCCGCGCATTCTGGCCGTTATCTCGCGTGTCGGTTTTGCTCAGCTGCGGTATTTTAATCTTCCCGGACGATGCTAATGAGATTTCGGAAAAAGAAAAAAAAAAGGCTGACATCGCCGCTTCGTTGATAAGAGTCAATTTATTCTGTCAACAGTCTGGTTCCTGGAAGTCACCTGGTCGCCTACGCAAACACGACCGGGGCGACGGCTCTGTAAACATCCAGATCCCCGGTGGATCTCGACCGTTTTTCGGAGCGCCCGCCCGTCCGCCGAAAAACCAGACGCTCGCCGATCACCGATCCCCGATATGTGCCGTGCGCGGCCCGCTTATCTCCGTCGAGACGTCAATATGGAAATGCACGGTTTACTCACTCACGGAGAACGTTTGCCTAAGTGACATGTTCAAACATCAGGCGTTGAAGCTTCTGTCCGGCTGCCGCTCGGATGGGTCGGGCGCGTCGGGCGCAGCTTCTGGTCCCGCGGGGGGGAAAAACTATTCAAATATTAGATGAAATGGCTCAGAAAAATACAGAGGATGTGAAAATGCAAAGTAAAAGACAACTGTAAGTCTTTCTTTCAAAGAAGAAACGAGGATGCTAGCGACGTAAGCATATTCTGCTTTGTCCGGTCAAGTTAGCCCGTGTTGAGCTCGGATCTGATTTATCCACCGGTCGATCGCGGAGCCCTGCCTTTCAAAATAAACTCTACAGCGAGCCAATACTCTACGGTACGGGTGGATTGCATGTCATTAAAAATAGCTGTTAGCTTATCATCCATCCCCACTGCAGCCTTGACGCTTGATTGACATACCGCGCAGCCAATCCGAGATCTCGATCCGAATACCGTTCCGGTATTGATGAATATTCGGAGTGTTATTGTGTCCATTCAGTGCAAGACATCATCGGAATAAGGCAATGGCCAAAAATGTACGCTATTGTTTTATGGCATACATGTTCATGCTGTTAAGCAAGGGTGTCAAACTTGTTGTCTAAGGTTTTATAAGGTTTTCCCTCAAAGGGTCACATGTATCTAAATGTAGCCAAATGTTATGTAAAATAAAATAAAAACAATCAACTTTTCTCTTCCTGAACATTCAGGGATTTGTAGTTCTGCTTGTTGAACACAATCGGTAACACGATCGGCATGAATCGTGGGAAATTTATGGTCAACGCACGTGTTTGACTTATTTATTTTAAGACATTCTTTTAAGACGATCTCGCCGGCCACATAAAACGATGTGGCAGCCACATTTGGCGTGTGACGTGCTGCAATTGCAAGGGAAACAATACATATTTTTAATGGTAAGTAAGTTTTATTAGAGGAGTTGCTCACAAGCCAAAAAAGTGTGAGCACCCGTGATCTGAACCATCTCCCGATCGACACCCGGAATAAGCTTAAAACCTTTCTTTCTGAAATAGCTTGGAGTTAGCATTATGCTAGCTCCTAGCAATGCTGCTATAGGCTTACCCTGTTTGCTTTTTCTCTTTCTACCGCAACCGGTCGAGGCAGAAGGGCGCCCACGTCGAGCTGGGACGAGTCCGAGGTAAAAAGCAGCGTTTCCTTCCCGCTCATGAGCGTTGAGGAATTAAGAGCGTTTGCACTTTGACTTTAAGTTTACCTTTTTTGCTCTTAAAATCCCAAATTTCTGTGCCCTCAGATCATGCGTGGATTTTAACAGCGCGAGGACATTTAGAACAACACCCGCCTGCGCTCGTCTCCAGCCAGTCACCTTGATATTCCACACCTGCTCTCATCTATATTTCAGGCCACGTCTCCCCCCCCCCCTCCACCTCCACCTCCCCGCCAGCCGACCTGATTCTTCGGACCGAAACGGGAAGAGCAGCTGTGAAAACGCGCAACCGCTCCATCTTGGGGGGATTCGGGCGGAGAGAACAAGCGTCTACAGCTGTCCGAGAAGGGATTCTCTTAAAGCGGTGTTTGTTCTGGGCGCCCGTGTAAGCGATTGGCTCGGTGCGCAAACAAACCGACGGTCCAATATTGACGGCGGTTTGGCGCCTGACGCTCACGCCGAAACCAAAGGAGAGTCATCTCGCTCTTTGCGTACAGACACACTCAAAGTGTCTGACATAAGTGTTGTCGCTTTTTCACAGGTGTTTGGATCGCTGACGTTTACTGTAGCTTGCTTTTGCTAATTATATTATTATTCTGTAGCCGAGTAGTGAGATGGATCCCTTGGATCACCAGTGCCCCCTACCATGAGGCACCGTTACTGCGTGCCTCACTTAATGTCTCTTTGCTTTATGATTACAAGATGAAAAATATTATACAGATCAACTATGGAAATTTAGTTCATATATTATTTTTTTTTTTCTAATAGTGACACACATAGAAACAGCAATACAGTCTCGGTGCATAGCATGCTCGGCTGGTTGCCGTGCCACCGCATGTCTCTTCTTCATATTTGAACGGTAAATGTGATTTTATTTTCAGCGAAAAAAAAAAAAAAAAAAAGAAAAAAAAATGGTGGCGGTAAGTGGAAAATAACTTTATGGTACAAATCACTGAATAAGAATAAGAATTATTTATTATTTATTCCAAAGGAAATTGTTGTGCCAGAGTTTCAAGAAAAACATAACAATAATAAATAACAGTAGGAAATTGTATAAACAGTAAAAAAAAAAAATGAAAAAAAAAAGGAGGGGAGACTCAGAAATACAAATATAAAGTGTAAAAGTCAAGGCTATAAATTGTTTTAAGGTCTTGAGTACAAAGATTTACAAAAAACATAACCATTGAATTCTTTCCATGATGACAGGTGAGGACCGACCTCCCCTGCCTCTACTGACTTCCCGTCACTGGTGTGACGGTTCATATATGCTGAACGTTAAAAGAGAATACAGATTCTATCTGCGCGCATTTCCTTCGAAATCCTGTATGCCGCGGTGAGCTGGCGTAGCCGAAAACAGCGAAGAAGCAGTACCGCCGGAAAAGGAAAACAACATGGCTTCAGTGTAACCCGGGAAAAACAATTCTCGTCCCGCGTATCGCTGAGTATTTAACGGCAAAAGCTTCGTCTGAGACGGGACACAGAGTGAACTCAGCACGCATTGATTCATGTCCGTTGCAATGGGAGGTAATTGGGCGGTGACATTTGACAACCTTCGAAACTGACCTACCTGTTTATGTACGCAAAAATTGCCTTGACGGTTAACCCACTTATGTCGCGCATTCACGCTGCTAGCGTTAGCATTCACCCAGAGCGGCCACGCTAGGTGCTAACCGTGTCTTAGGGACTCGCCCAAATTTGGGAAGCGTTAGCATTCACCCAGAGCGGCCACGCTAGGTGCTAACCGTGTCTTAGGGACTCGCCCCAACTTGGGCAGCGTTAGCATTCACCCAGAGCGGCCACGCTCGGTGCTAACCTGGTTGTAGGGACTCGCCCCAACTTGGGCAGCGTTAGCATTCACCCAGAGCGGCCATGCTGGGTGCTAACCTGGTTGTAGGGACTCGCCCCAACTTGGGCAGCGTTAGCATTCACCCAGAGCGGCCATGCTAGGTGCTAACCGTGTCTTAGGGACTTGCCCCATCTCGGGCAGCGTTAGCATTCACCCAGAGCGGCCATGCTGGGTGCTAACCTGGTCGTAGGGACTCGCCCCAACTTGGGCTCCAGTGTCTCGCGCCCAAGTGGCCTTGCAAGAATACCGGAGGGGGGCGGAAAATTGAACCATCAACCTCCACCACTGGAGGGACGCCCGTTCTACCACCTGAGCTGCATCCGCCCCCTTGTGTGTCCAGAGGGGGAAACATCCGGCGGGATCTTTCTTATGCAGATCTGAGCTGAGGTTGCAAGATAATGCAGCTGTGAGGAGGGAACGACTTGGGCGCTTTTCTCTTACCGCCGCCAACCGCCACTCTGCCCATCGGAGGGGACTCGGGGGTCTGAGGCGGTGCGCGCTGCGGTGTGTGTGTGTGTGTGTGTGTGCAGTCAACGCACAAATATACAGAATGAGCCTGGACGCACCTCGCCTGCATTGGAAGGAAGACACAGACAGATGCCGTCAACACTATCCCGGTGTGTGTGTCCCCCCACCCCCCCAAGCTTCTGTACTCATTATCATCCCACCCCCACCCGCACACACACACCTCCACCCCCCCACCCGCCTCTTCCTGTGCTTTCTAATCTCACTTCACACCTGCTGTCTCTGACATACATGTTTCCCCTGAGAGAAGAGCGTGAAGCTTGAGTGAAGGGCTAAGGCTTAGTGTGGGAGGTGGTGGGGGGGTGAGTGGAGTGGACTCGGGTGGGGTGGTGGGTCGGGGGGGGGGGGGGTCTGCTGATTGAGCCTTTTTTTATAGCAGACCCCCCTGTGGCTCCGTTGAGGCTTCAAACACGGGGTGTATCCACCCACAGGGCAACACTGGTGGAGGATAACGCAAAAATAGAGGTGGTGGTGGTGGGGGGGGGGTCGATCATGAAAGTGTCCGTCCCACTCTGCGATTCTCTCGCAATCCCTTTAAACGTATTGACGTTCTGTAGGGGACGGACGTGGGGAGGCAGCTGGAACGACCATTACTGCTTTATTGTCACATTACCTTCGTAAGATCCGGCTAAAAACTCGCCGCCGCCTCTCAGCTGAAGCCTCCAGGGAAACGCTAAGCTAGCACGCTCCTTAAAGCTAACGTGCTAACTCAGAGCACAGTTTGCGCGACGGTTTATGCAACAAAAAAAAAAAAGCTTCCTGAAATTTGGGGTTTTCAGACTTGCAGCTTCTTTGTTCGGTATTTAGGAAGGATTGACCAAAACACTTCCATCCTTGAAAACTTCCTTGACCTGACTGGCAGGACAGTGCATGTGTGTGTGTGTGTGTGTGTGTGTGTGTAAATGGTCCCTGCACACTGATGAGTGAATTTGTGCTTGCGAAGCACGGACAGATTTATTAGGTGACTCTGCGGCGGTAAATCTGAGGGCTCTACGGGGAGAACGTGTCACGTGGAGGAGGAGAACCCGCCCCGAGTGGCTCTTCTGGGATGTCAAGCGCAAATGAGCTCTTTATCAGATCCTATTTACCATCATCCAATCCCCATCCGAGGGGGCCGGACACCTTCTCTTCCTTTGAGAACAGGCTTGAAACCTCTCTTTTTGAGAAAGCTTATAGTTAGCACAAGGCTAGCCCCTTGTTATGTCTGCACTAATGTTCCTTTGTCAATGCCCGACAGTAACCTCGTATCTTCTCCTGAGTCGTCGGGCTCTCCGAGGTTTCCAGGGGGGCGTGGCTTGATCTGTGGTTTCTTTTTGAATATTAAAGAGATTATGTTATAATTTCGGCTATTACCATGTAACAGTTAGCACTACTGTTGAGTACGAGACAACGCCCCCCCCCCGTCTCTATCACACTCTTTCTTTCTATGTGTCGCTCTTTGTACCCCAATCAGTCGAGGCAGAAGGCCGGCGACATCGAGATTGGGATCTGTCTGGGTTTTCTACCCAATAAAAGGCAGAGTGCGGTAGTGACCTGCTCTGCATGCAGGTCGGGACCAGACTTGTACACCCGCACGTGTCAGGGATTAAATCTGACTTGAATAGAGTAGATCGGAAGGAAATGACATCTAAATAAGGGGGTGATGCCTGAGTGGGTCTTCTCTGGGGTTCCAGATGCTTCTGTCAGGGTTGAGGTCCCTTCACTAGTGCTCATGGAGCAAACTCCACCTCAGGCGGTATGTCTGTGAAGAGGACACCCTGAAAACTGGGTCCCGTGGAGAGCAGGTGGTGCAGATATGTTTAAAACGCAGCACTTCGGCGTCATTAAGGTTGGACAAAAACTCGTCGTATTCCTCCTTTGAGCCCAAACTGCTGCCTTAAGCTGCCGGGAAGCGGCTCAGAAGAAGACGACACATCGAAGCGGAGGTAAGACAAGGGAAGATGACTGAAGCTAATTGGAGGAAAAACAAATCATATCCACATGCAGAGGGTTTCAACAGGGTTGTAAAAGTTAATCTACCACCGCCCCAAACAACCCCCCCCCCCCGCCGGAATCCATCTCCGACTACAATGTGACACATGAAAAGACATTTCCTGGGACCGCAGATTATCCATGTGGTGGGTTGCTTGGTAACGGAAAACACGGACGCCGTAATAAATGTGAGTGAAGTCAATTACTGTTAAGCAGTACCATGTGTTTAGTACCGGTTGTTGACAAGATCTCTCACTGCGGGCTCTGGACTGTGATCAGGATTCAGGAAAACGGTGACAGACGCACATTGCGGTACCAATTATCGCCGAAAACGCCTGTCGTCAAAATGTTTCGGACATTTTCTGGCTCGTGAGCCGCGCGGCATCCGACCGAGGGAGTCTTTTGGGTAGTACTCCAAAACGCGACAGCCTCTTCCATCGGCCTTAAAAACGATACCGTCTGCGCCTTCGTTGTCAAGGATTGCGAGTTGACGAACGCATAAAGAGGGGGGGGGACTCTTCAATGGCTAGCTTTTTTTCACCCGACAAGCTCAGGCACCACCACCTCCACGCTTTCCTTTGGGAAATGGAATGACCTCCACCACAAAGAGACAGACACTTGTATACAGATCCATACATACGGAACTTGAGGAAGACACAATGGAACAAAATGAAGGACGATTTATTGTAGCTGCATGTAGCTTGCTCTCTACAACCGCAGCCACAGAACACAGTAAATACTTCCACTGGTTCTACCAAGAAGAACTATAGATCCTTCCTGCTGTTAGCAACAATTGAACACAGGAAGGATATATGCAGATGGTTGTGTCAGGAGGGGTCAAGGTCCCATCAAGGACCGCCATTGGTGCTGGTAACCTACAGGGCACCGGTGGTAATTGCACTGCTGTGGGTTCATGTAGCGAAAGAGGACATGAGGTTAGATGGTGCCAGAGAAGGGGACGCAGAGAAATAGGGTTGGATGGAGGAAGACGGTTCACTGTGGGGACCCCCGATGGGAACAACAGAAAGGAAAAGAAGAAGAAGTTATCTTGCGGTCGCAGTTTAACCCGCGGTATCACAGTTGACCAATCGTACCCCTCCAATTAGCTTGTGTCATCAGTTTTTGGATCACCTTCACCCAGATGCACCAACAACTTCCTCATTGCACAGCGTGGGCTTTCACTTGCTTTCACTTCTTCCCATCTTCCAGCCCTATCCTCTGTATCCTCTTCTCTCACACCAACTAGTTTATGTCCTCTTTCGCTACCAATATATTCCGCATAGAGACCTGGCCATCACCATCGACAACATTGTGGTAAGGCCAACCACAACTGTGAGACACCTGGGTGTGGTCCTAGACAACCAACTGTCGTTCTCAGCAGACGTCGCAGCAGTCGCACGTTCCTGCAGATTCCTCCTTCACAACATAAGGGAGATTTGCAGATTCCTCACAGAGACGACTGCAACTCCTTCCTTGCCGGTGCCTCGGCGGTGACCGCCAGGCCTCTGGAGCTTATTCAGAAAGCGGCAGCCCGCCTGGTGGACAACCGTCCCAAATCCTCCTTCACAACTCCCCTTCTTATGTCCCTTCAGTGGCTCCCGGTAGCCGCCAGCATCAAGTTCAAGACCCTGGCGCTCGCCTACCTGGCGGTGAATGGAAAAACCCCGTCATACCTCCAGGATACGGTCGAGCCAAATGTCCTTACCCGTCCCCTCCGATCTGCCACCTCTCGGCGACCGTCCACCCCATCACCGGTCTCGGCACCTCAGTGGTGGAACATCTTCCGCCGTGAGCTGAAAACGTACTTCTTCACCAAGCACTACCCCGCTAATCGCACTTAGCCCCCGAAAAAAATGAATGTATGTATGCATATGGTTTTGAGATGGCTATTTGGTGACTCCTGAATAACGACTACTGGTTATTTGGATCTTCGGTTATTGAATTGCAATTGTTGTAAGTCGCTTTGGATAAAAGCGTCCGCTACGTCTGTGCACGAGCGAACCATCTCAGTCCGGCCTTTCTGACCAAAGTACCCAAAGTATCGAACATACGCCGTCCCTCTGATAGACTCGTTCCTGATCCTATCCCACCTCATCACACCCAAAGAGAACCTCAACATCTTCATCTCTGCTGCCTCCAGCTCTGCTTCCTGTCTTTTCCGCAAAAATCCTTCCACTGCCTTGAACACCTAAGCGTGGGCTTTCACACCCCGCGATAAACCGGGGTCTCGGCTCGGATCCGAGGAGGTCCGTGACGTTCGGGTTCCGGGGGGCGCCGACGCCTCGAACGCCTGCGCCAGATCAGACGATCCCGTCAAACCGAGCGGGGGGGAAGCTCCCGCGACGGAGCGAAATTTGTATTCCTCTCTGCAGCCAGGACAAAGCTATTAAAGAGCACTCCGGCTGTCAACTGAATGAAGTTTTCCCTCCCTGGCTTTTTTTTTTTATTTTTTTTTTCAGTGACAGGTGAAGATTTGTTCTCTTCGCCCAGAGAACGGCTGGGGTCTTACAGTTCTATTATCCCGGAGATGACAGTTCTCCTGGCGGGTCTGTTTTAGCCGCCATCCTGAGCACCCGCTGTCATCAAAAGCCCCGGCGCCGGAGGGGGCAAAGAGCAGCTCGCCACGAGCGTGACACATTGTCGTCTCCTCTAAATCACTAAATCAAGTCGGGCCACGTGGCGCGGGCGTCGCGGAGGGAGGCCCTGTGTTTACACTACAAGGCGGATGTAGGCGCAGCTGATAGGATTAGTATCTACTAAAATTAAGCAGAAAAAAAAAAGGGATCCTTTTCACGGCGCCCCGCCACCCTCAGCGCGCCGAGTGACGCCACGCCGACGGGCCGGGGAGGGGATGAGCGTGCGATTTCCGGAGTCAAGCGAGACGTTCAAGCGCGGACGTCATCTACATGCTAATTAAATCAGATTCAGGTAGCTTAGCCGTACGCCGAACCCCGAACTTCACATCCGTCAGAACGTCTCGGGAACACGAGAAGTTGGAGGAGCGGGTGGAAGATAGCGGACGTCCAGATCTCCGTGGATTACAGGTAATCCCTCTTATAAAATCGCCGCCTGTTTGGAGCAGGAAGCTGACAGGGCGCGGGGAGAAAAATTGATTTGTCACTGTAAAATGATCCCTTTCCCGGGCGGAGACGCGCACGTCGCTGTCAGACGAGGCCAAGCCGGGTTAATGTGGGGGACCGGAGTGCACCTGAGGATTAATTTGAGTGTGCGAAACTATTATTGGAGATATACCGACTTGAGAGAGAGAATACACTGGGTGTGGATGAAGGAAGTAATTAATATGTGCGCAGAGACTTCGAGGTACATCCTTGTAAATCCTCCCGTTGGGCGCACATGATTAGCGATGATGCTACGGAGCTCAAATTTCGGGATTCTTACCTCGCCGCCCTCAACGGCGCCCTCGATGACGCACCGAGTTTGCCGGTCCTCCGGAGTCTTCTGATAACTCGAGGTCTTCTTCGTCTTCAGAGCGAATCAACCTCTTCCATCTAACCCTTTCCTCTGGACCTCCTGCCTGGCAGCTCCAACCTCACCGTCCTTCTTCCAATAAATTCCCTATCCCTCCTGTGTACCTTTCTCAATTTGGCTTCTCTGACCCTATCTCTGAAACATCTAACATGTGCTGTCCCTCTGATGGATTCATTTCTCATCCTATCCATCCTCTTCACTCACCTCAACATCTTCATCTCTGCTACCTCCGGCTCTGCCTGTCGTTCCTCAATGCCAATGTCTTGTACACCTGTCCTTTCATTCTCTGGTGACCCCCTGATGTAGCCCCATCTCCACTTTGAACATCCCTGTAACACCTTCAGCCAACCTCACCACTGTCTTTCAGCATGCATACATGTCCTGCACCTCTCTAACATACTTCTCTGACACTCCAGACTTCCTCATACAGCACCAAGGTCTTCTTCATACTACTTTCTGCACATGACGACAAGACGGACAAGCTATGTCACCTTTGACCCCCTTTTGGCTAAGTAGGAATCTTTTGTTTCTAGACCCTGAGTTCCAAGAACTTTTCAGGAACTAGACCATTTCTTTGTGGACTCAAAAACCATAGGAACCAGGGACCTCAGTTCCTAGAACCAACTTAGCTCAGAGGGCTTCTTTACGGTTCAATAGGAACTTATACGTGACGTAGGTGTGATGTTGGTGGCGCCATTTTAAAAACCATCTGGTTTATGGCCACTGGTCGTCCGTTTTCTGGCAACGAAACGGTCGGAACCGTCGTGAAAAGGAGCGACTAAGAGGTCCAAACTCTTCCGGATGGAGTTCCTGGAACCAAGTTCTTTTGACTCAATCCAACTCCGCATCCGAACATTTCTGAGCAAAAACGAGCACATCCTGCTCGCTTATTACTGCTTAATTACACACAGTAACAACTCACAGGTGATGGTGACCTTGTTCTTTGCTTGCGGCTGCAAAAATTGGGTCATTTCACCGCGACTGGTTGTCACCCTCTGCCTGAAACGCTCCGGTGACTTTGAGGCCCGCCCCTCCGCTCTGATTGGCCGCCGCACGCAGGCGTGAGGGGATGACTCAACCTCGACGCCCTGCTAGTGTCCTCATCACTCATCATCCTGATTGTAAACAAAGCAAAAATAACGCGTCACGTCACGAGCGCTAATGGAAAGTTGCATCGATGAGCTATAACTGATCGATCAAATCAAAGCGTTAACCCGGATGCGTCTCCG
This sequence comes from Fistularia commersonii, assembly GCF_037954325.1. Lineage (NCBI taxonomy): Eukaryota > Metazoa > Chordata > Actinopteri > Syngnathiformes > Fistulariidae > Fistularia > Fistularia commersonii. Next base: position 22,147,293 of record NC_141286.1, read on the forward strand.
GTGAATATCTTTTCAACCTTTTCAGAGACCTTGAACTCAATCCGCCTGCGTTCAAACCACACCATTCCACATTTTACAACACAATCAATAGATTATGCTTCTGTTTTACGATATGTTTTAGCTTTTTTACGACACCCGGGTGCAAGGCTCAGCTCTTGTTGACCCGAATTTGTCTCGCGCCTGTTTCAGGATTTTCAAATTTCACCTTAAAAGAAAAAAAAAAAAAAAAAAGGAATATCTTGTGTGCGAAACTCTGACACAAAACTGACAAGTTTTATTTATTTTTGTGTTTGATTTTTTTTCCTATTGAAGCTTATATTTTGTATCCGTACTCAGCGATTAGCACTTTCCGCCTTTGGGATCAATAAAGATTCTGATTATTACACATCTATTAGACATTAATTACATTAAGATGCCTTCATGGATTTAACTGGGGCGGCTAGAGGGTTTCACTCTGAATCCATATCGTGTAAACCTGCATCCGTCTAATATAAATAACTCTTTCGCCGATACGTAGACGGATGCGACCGATTTCCGAGCGGAGCGGCGATAACGACACGCCGGCCTCCGTCCTTAGCATAAAACATCATAAATTTCCCCCGACCCAACTGATTAATATTCAAAGCCGCCCTCCACGGTAGTGAGGTAATTTATTCTCCATTTCTACTCGTGTCCGCTCACCTCGTCTCGCCGTCCTCCCCCCCTCGCCCTCCCCTCCGGCTGAAAGCTCGGCTCCCCGAGCTCATCACAGCTTGTCACATCATTTTGGGGTCAGCTCGTTCAGAGGCTGGAAGCGGGAGACCTCCGCAGGTTCTAAAAACAGACGTGACAGGCCTATTAAAATGAGTGATCTCCACCCCCCCGCGCTCCCCTCCGCCGGCTGCGGCCCGACCGGGTACTAAGCTGTCGTCCCCGGGGCAGGAGGTGGGGGGGCGGAGGGGGGCGTGCAGAAAAAAAGGGGGCCCTCGAGATGAGATGACGGTAGCACATAGCTGGCATTATCGCAGCTCCCAGAATTATCTCCTGATGAGCTTTTCAATATTTGGGAGGGCAGTGAAACCTGAGCCCCCCCATGCCAGAGGGTTGCACGTATTCTGCGAAGTGCACGTGCGCGTAAACACGCAACGCAGCTGGACAAAGAGCGGGTGACACCCAGATATATTTTTAATTTAAATTTATCATTAAAAGACGTCATTTTAATTCCATCTGACGCCAATTGCTCCCTCACTTTTACCACTTTCTCATATTTATTGTTTGTATTTTTTGTATATGTCTATGTCTGCACAGACAACTTAAATAAAATGTATTTATATTGTTATTATTATTATTATTTTATTATCGTTATTATTGTCATTATCGTTATTATCATTTTATTATCATTATTATTGTTATAATTATCATTATTATCGTTATTATTATTATTATTATCATCGTTTTATTATCATTATTATTATTATTTTATTATCGTTATTATTATTATTTTATTATCATTATTATTATTATCATTATCATCATTATTTTATTATCATTATCATTATTATTGTTATTATTATTATAATGATTATCATTATTATTGTTATTATTATTATTATCATTTTACTATGATCATCATTTCATTATTATTATCATTATTATGGTTACTATTATAATTATAATTAGCATTATTATTATTGTTATTATTATTATTATTATCATTATTATCATCAGTAGTAGGCAAAGAAAAAATGGCGAAAAACACAGACTTTATAGAATGTGAAGCTACAAGGCTAGCTTTGTCAGCTTTCACCAGACAGCTTCCTGTTCCAGATCGTGCCAAGTGACTCCGCCTCCAGTCAGCCATGACTGTAGTCCCAAGAGTACACACTACCCGACCCCGGCAAACTCCTTGGAGACGAGATAATCCGTTATCGGACCCATTACTGGACCGCTGCAAAGACTGTGGGTCGCCAGGGGATTTGAAGAACCTGGATAAATAAATCTGGAATAAGACGAGTTGAAATGACTGAAAACGCAAAAGGAGAATATGTTTGCCCAGAATGTGCGCGTCCGGTTGGATTACCCGCCGATTGACCAGATAGTCAAAATTCGCACCTTAAAGCACATCTGGTGGGAATAAATATAGCTAAAATACGTAGCAGAAGGGAAAAACAGCCGTTAAACAGCCGTTAACAAGACCGGTTTCAAACGGAGGGAGAACGATAAAGACGAATAAAATGTTGCTACGCTAACACGTAGAAGTCAATGACCTTTAACCCTCTTCTTGCGGTCCGCTAAGTACTTATGTTAGCTAGCAGACCACAGTCCTTTTGTCATGCATTCATTTACCTCACATAGAAACAAACATTCACCCTCTCATTCGGACGTCATGAAGCAACATGTAACAATTCTCCTGCTAATTCAAACCTTATTGAGACATAATTCACCCTGTCATATAAAGACATAAAAACCATTCACACGTCGTATAGCAACATGCAACTATTCGCCCGCTAATTCACCCGTCACAGGGACAAACGACTCACCCTCTCATTTGCATATCGTACAGACATAAAACAACTCACTCTCTTACATGTCAAAGACATAAAACCGTTTAACCCAATTCTCTGACCGATTCTCATCTAATAAATAGATGGAGACACTCAAAACGGATGGAATCCCTTTAAAACTGGATGCAATCTAATGTGATCTATTAAAAAAACAGCTATATTCAGATGCGGCGACGGTCAGAACGTTTCCGTCCGCGCGAGGAAAACGATGAAAAACAGTCCCGTGGAAGCGCCGCGACGTGTTTGGCGGTCGCCGGGGTCCATCTCGCCGACAAATCGAGGTGTTTCAGAAACACCTCTCCGACGCCCCGGCGTCCGTGTTTGAATTGTAAATGCGCTGGCGCGCGGCGAGGCGGGAGCTGCTGTTCCAGAATTATCTATTCCGTTGGAAGGGATGCCAGGACGCCAGAGAGGGTCTTCCACCCCACCCGTTCAGCGGCTGGCTCTCTGATGAGCCACCTCCCTCGCAGACTCGGGGGCAAAGAAAAAAACAAGCCGAGAAAAAAAAAAAAAAAAAAAAAAAAAAAACAGGGGCGTTTTTTTTTTTTTTTTTCCCGACACGAGCATTAATATGTGATCAAAAGAGAGCCCGAGTTGGAGAAATCGCGTTCGCCTGCTTTGATTTCTTTTTGTGACTCCGAGAAGACGCGTCGGCCTTCACCGTTCCCTGCGCTGTGGAGCGATAAATAGATTTTTTTTTTTTTTTGTTGTTGTTGTTTTCATCGTTAATCCTCCGCGTCCCCGCCACGAGTTGTCGTTATCAATGTTCGGATGTGTTTACAGCGACCCCCCCACCCCCTTCTTCCTTCTTTGTAAAACAGTTGGAAACGCTCGAGGACTCGCCTCGCACTCGGGGGCTGTTTTGCATCCGATTAAAATCGTTTTATCTGTGTTTTATTGCCCCCCCCGCCGCCCCTCCTCCACCGCCAACCCCGCACAGATGCTAACGGTAACGGCTGCTACGCTTGCAGAAACTCGGATCTCCCTCTCCACTCCGTTTTAGAAAATCGATACCTCCGACGACGTTTGCGCGAAATCCATAATTCCCATACTCCCGTATTTCGTATTTGTTGGACGATGGAGTTGTTTCATTCATCAAAATCCAATCCGCGTTTCTTCAATCCTCGGCCCGAGTTTCGCCCCCCGTTCGACACCGTCCTGGATGACGGCCACGGAAATGAAGCGCCCTGGAAGACAAGGACTCGGACGGTGGGCGGGCGAGCGGAGGGGGGGGGAGGTGATGGAAGGTAAACTAGCATGAAACTGCCCTCTGTCATGGATTACCAAGGCGGCACTTTTCATTACCTGCCTTTCATTACGGGATATTTATGGCAACAGGAAGTGTCGGAGGGGCGCGAGACACATGCGGCCCATTTGCCTGCGCGCATGAGAGGGAGGGCGGAGTAAATGGTGCAGAAAGAAAGTGAATTGTGCAGGGAAATGGATGCTGCGATATGCTATTTTATTGTCTATTTCACAGCTGTGTGAGTTTGCTGACTGGATTGTTTGAGGGTGTTTTTTTTTTTTTTTTTTTTTACAGGATACGCCTCTGTGTGTGTGTGAGTGTGTGTGTGTGTGTGTTAAAGGATGCTGAGCGGTTACTGCACGGTCACACAGGAGGACCTTTAGCTGCGGTTGTTATTCTCTGGCTTTTTTTTAATCCACAAATATGAAGAAAAAAAAACTACTTCCAATAATAATATCAGAATTGTCTATTTTTTTGATTTTATTATTTTTCTGAGCGTTGTAAATAAATCAAATTCCTGAAATCGGGGATCTCAGGGTTCAGATGGGGGACGTTGCATCTTGTTTCAACCGAGTTAGCGCTGCTAGCATTAGCCTGCCGCTAACTCCGGGCGCCCTCACCTTCAGACGTGACTTACTAACACAGTTTATGATCCAAGCCGGCTGTTTATAAGGGCAGTAGTAAAAAAAAAAAAAAAAAAAAAAGAGAGAAAAAAAGAAAGAAAGAAAAATATTGTGGGCTGCTCACATGCAGGTGCCTGGAAACAGGTGTTAAATCAGGGAGTGGAAAAATAGAGCGAGAGATAAAAAGAGAGGGAGGAGAGACCTTTGAGAAAAAACTGTCTGGACGCGACCCGGGTTGAATTTGTTTATTTTGGTGCTGCCCAATCAAGATGGCCGCCACCTACGAGATGTTTTTTTTTTTTTTTGTTTTTTTTTTGTCAGGCGCTAGTGCATACACATGGGTGTTAGGTATGTGTGTGTGTGTGTGTGGATATCCAATCAGTGGAAGCAGTACTCTACACTCGGAGGCGGCCATCTGTCAACTGGCGCTGGGTCGCCACGGCAATCAGAAGGCTGTGCGGCGGGTCCAGTCTGTTCCGCCGCAGGTGGATCTGCGGGGGGGGTTAAGCGCCCGCTCTCCTCATTTCCTGTCTCCAACGCGTCCGCCGACAAATGAGCCCAGCGCTTTATCTTTACGATGCTCATTAAACTGGCGTTCATTGACACTTGACCGTCTGTGGAGGAGGCAGCGCCGGGGCTTTCATTCCCGGTCCAGGACTTTTTGGATGAATTTGTGAATATTTCTTCACCGGGCGGAGAGAAATGAGCCTTTTCTTTCGGGGTAAAAAACAAGAGGCGAATTGCTGGAGGATTGCGAACAGCTTTGTGGAACAGCAATCAGACGCCTCGTGACAAAACAAGCTATAATACAATCCCGATGCAGCCTTCGGTTCTGGGCAGTTTTATACAGTTCAGACTTATGAGTGTAACTCATCAGGAAGAGGATGAAAAACTGAAAAACTCGCTACCAGATAGATTTCCCAACCCCTGTGCCGCGGCGCATTAGTGTGCCGTGAGATATCATCAGGTGTGCCGTGGAAAAAATGCCCACTTTCACCTGATTGGTCCGAAAATTATTTATCCAATGCAAATAATGTGTCTTCCTATGTCTATGTGGGCAGCGTGCCCATTCGATGGCAACTGGTGGTGAATTAACCTGTGCATCTGTGTATCAGAGTGATTAGTAATACTTTGCGTGATACATTTTTAAAATAAAATGTACTTGTATCTGCGTAAACAAACAGGCAGCATTGTTGAAAACTACCAGGATGAGTGAGAAAGCAGTGAAAGCTGCTATAAAGTTTCTGAACTCATCTCTAAATCCAAACAGCCACACACCGTAGCAAAACATTAATACTACCTGCCGGCAAAATCATCGTAGAAGAAAAGCTCGGCTCTGGCGTTGGTAAAGAAATAGCCAGAGTTCTCTCAAATAATACCATTTTCAGACATATTGATGACGTCGTCAGATGTCGCAAAAAAGTGTTCTGGAAAAGTTGCACATCACAGGGAAATTTGCATTGCAACTTGACGAATCTACAGATTAGATATATTAGATTTCACACTAAGTAAATTGAGTCTACGGTTTCATTCTAATTCGTTAAAAAATGCTTTTGACATATTTATTTGGTGGTGTGCCATGTGATTTTTCGAATGTAAAATATGTGCCGTGGCTCAAAAAAGGTTGGGAAACACTGAGATGGATAAGCTACAAGTCGGCGCAGGAATCTGTTAGCATGCAGCTGGAACGGAACCCGACCCGACCTGTCGATCAAACATTTTTAAGGGTTTCAGCCAACGCAACGTGCACGCCGATCACTGACCCTGACTGCCAAGACGACATCAACAGCAAAAGAGACACAGGAAGTAGCTTCAGAAGACGAGGATTTCAGGAATTAGCGGGAAAATGGAAAACAACAATGGCAAAGGAGGGAGGGGGTCGAAGAAGCCAAACTGGACTACACTAACGGAGGAAAGAGCAGACAGCTGCGCAAACAACAGCGACAGCAAGCAGTTTGTCGGCTATGTTTGTTTACCCTCCAAGCCTTCTCTCGGAGACGTGGTCGCCAGAGTTTGATGCGCTCGGTCGGCTTCGGTCGGTTAAACCAACGGCTGGGCCAGCAAAGCTGACTCGGAAACACCGGATGGCCGATGAAGAACACGGTGCTCCGTCAAATGAAATGCTAGTGATGAAATAAATATGTAATCTCGACAGCATTGAAGAGAAGCGAACCCCCTTCTGGACTTCTTTCATGTTACCGGCACCGATTTGTGTGGTAACGGCGTTGATAAAGTTGAGAAAAAAAGGGGTTCCGGTCACGAGTCCTCCTGGAGGCCTGGGAGTCTTTACCAAGCAGCTAGAATTAGCAATACTTAAGAAACATGGCAGCAGTGACGGAACAGTGGGGTGTTACAATGACTGCAGCTCGCTGGGCATCGGTAGCTGCTCCGTCCCGCAGAATGCGCCACGTCGTGCCATGCCAAGCCCAACCCGCCCTCTCCAAGCCGGTGTCTTGGCCAAGGGCCCGACTGTTAATCTGATCAGAGCCCCACTAATGGCAGAAGGCAGCCCTCCTAACCAGACGGGCGACCGAGGCCAAGAAGCCCGCAGCAGCGGAGGCGACATCCTGAGCGCTACACTCCCGATGAATTATTGAGCAGGACCCACGACGGGGCTCCGGGAGGCCGAGTTGGCTCGGTCCGCTCATTAAGCCAATGACACAGATGTGAAAATCAGTTGTCTGTCACAACGCATATCTTAGGACCAGGAAAAACGGCGGCGGATGTGGAAGGAGCGCTGTTCATTGTGGAGAACAAGGGGAACGGGAATGTCAGATTTTAAAACAAACAGCCGGTAGATGCTGCCCATTCTGACTTTTGAGTTCTAAGAGCTATCCAGCTCGAATTTTGTTCCAGCAGCTACCCTCCTCCCAGGGGAACCTTTAAGTTTCAGCAAACGGTATGCTCTGCTGCGAGCCCTGGAAGTCTGCGATGAGCAGGCCAGAAGAGCTTTGAGCTCTTCATCGGTCCATTTCTTACGGGTTATGTCCATTTCACAAGAAAACAGCTGAGCAGTAACCAAGATAGAAATTTAAAAATGATACCCAACAAGTTGTATCTGGTAACGAGAGTGGCTTCGGAGTTCGACTAATTACCAAGCACCTTTGCCGTATGAGTTCCTGCTACTCCTAGGAGATGGTTCTGGGACCAGAGCTCCCAGGTCCCTGGTTCCTAGAACAGCCCGGTCCCCGGAAGGGTTTGGAACTGCAAAAAGTTCCTACGGTGCTAACGGGGCTCACGCGGTTTCCATTTTTTCGGCGAGGGTACCAATTTTCCCCAAATGTTTTTGCCCCTCGTTTCATTTCCTTGATAGTGATGACTTAATACCAATCGCTGCCGAATGAGGGCGGCAAAATGGCGTTTTAAGCTTTCTTGGCAGCAGCAGCTTGGTTTAGACATTGAAACCAGACAGACGGACAACCCTGAGTTCCGTCCCTGATGCTCAACAAGTAAGCATTTGTCTATCATCACTGTTTTTTTTAGCAGCCCTGTTCCCCTGGTGATATCTTCAAAACTTACTAATGGCTTTGGACTGAAATGGGGGGCGGGGGGGCAATCGGCGTGCAAAGTAATCCCCTTTGCTCCGGAAAGAGCAGACAGAATTTTAACCGTTGTTTACCGCCGGTCAAAACGATGGGCAGGGATGTTAAACCCCGCGGACTCTGCGGCAAAAACAAAACAAGGTGATTCACAAGAGGCAATGGAAGGACAAAGTCATCTGCTGGCCTTCCTGACTGGCGATACGTATGGGTGTGAAATCGGGATTGGGATGATATTACTTCCTGTACACCTTGCAGTTCGTAAACTCTCTTTGGTCTTTCTCTAGACCTCTTGCCTGGCAGCTCCAATTCCAGCATCCGTCTACCAATATATTCACTATCCCTCCTCTGTACATGACCCAACCATCTCAGTCTGGCTTCTCTGACCTTCTCTCCAAAACATCTAACATGTGCTGTTCCTCTGATGGACTCATTCCTGATCCTATCCATCCTGGTCACTCCCAAAGAGAACCTCAACATCTTCATCACTGCAACCTCCCGCCCTGCCTTCTCTCTTTTCTTCAATGTCACTGTTTCTTGTCCATACAGCATCGCTGGTCTCACCACTATCTTGTACACCTTTCCTTTCATTCTGGCTGGTAGTCCTCTATCTCTTTAAACCCGACACTTTTCTCCACCTGTTCTACCCTGCTTGAACCCGTTACTTTACCTCTTTTCCACACTTCATTGCTCTGGACTATAGACTCCAAGTACTTGAAATCCTCCAACATCTTGATCTCCACTCCCTGTAGCCTCACCGTTCCACCCGGGTTCCTCCCCTTCACACACATACATTCTGTCTTGCTGTGAGTAACCTTCATTCCTCTCCTTTCCAGCGCATACCTCCGCCTCTCTAGATGTTCCTCAACCTGTTCCCTGCTCTCACTACACATCTGCAAACATCATGGTCCACAAACAGATTCCTGTCTAACCTCATCTGTCCATCAACACTGCAAACAAGAAGTGGCTCAGAGCTGATCCCTGATGTTACCCCTACAGCACATCGTACCACTGTCTCACAGCTAGCATACATGTCCTGCACCAGTCCAGCATAATTCTCTGCCACTCCAGATTTCCTCATACAATACTACAGCTCCTCTCTTGGCACCTTGTCATATGCTTTTCTTGGGGTAACTTCTCTGTTATACCTACCTGACCACTGTCTCACAGCTAGCATACATGTCCAGCACCAGTCTAACAAACTTCTGTTACATGATAGCCTCTATGAGATAACTGAAAATAATATATATATATATGTATTGGATGTAGCAAAACAAACATGACAAAACTGGGAGCTTCTCAAGGGATTGCTTATTAATTATTCATTTTGGTGTTGGTACAGTGCAGTCACACCTCGGGGGTACGACATCCAATAAGAGCCGGCAGATATTCTAGTTTTATTTCTGCCGATTCGTGCTTCTGGGATTTGAAGAGTGTCGGGATCATGGCGTCCATCTGCCAGCCTGCGCTCCATCACCGCCAGCATCAACCACCTCCATGCGTAGAGATAAAGATCGCCCACGTGGAAGTCGTGCCAATCAAACTGTTTTTTTTTGGAAACGCCGGTGGGATCATAGATTCTGTAAACTTGTATATTTATACTTTATATGTACAAGCTAGCATATCAAGAGCTGGTGGAAGTGCGTAGGGTTTTACGGTAAAACCGAGGGCCAGACCGCAGCAATTAGAACCCCGACCACATTGAACGCCCTCACTTCAGCATTGTTAGAGGTCAGCCTTTCTTTTACTCCACACTCTCCTGTTGTTCCCCATTTCAATGCCTCCGCTTCCCCTGCAGCTCGGCACATTGTGAGTGGAAAATATTTACTTGCGCCGCGCATCTTTGGCGAAACCTTGACGGATCGAGAGGTGCGGCGTGAAAGGGAGGGCACAGGGGTTACGCCGCGCTTACAAAGGCAGGAGTTCAAACTCTGGTGCCGTTCTACCTCGATATTGATTTATTTCTTCTTCTGCAGCTCCATTGGCCTCCATTGACTCGAAAACCTCACAGGTCAAGGACGTTGACTGGCGTTCGGCACGTCTCACCTATTGTCCGTCAACTCCGAGGCCATTAGCTTCACGGAATCAGGGGGTCGCTACCGTTTGAGCAGAAACAATGACGCAAATGAGGAGCGGGAAGATAGAGGTACCTTTGTTATTAATGGGAATGTTACGAAACATACCGCTGACAGCAACGAAAGAATATGAGTACTCACATTGCTAAGGTAAAAGTACAAGTGCTGTATCGAGCAGAGGCTGCGGAGAAGTTTAATTCGATAAACTGATAAATATTGGAAATCCACAGTTTCATACTCCAACATCATTTCCTAACCCTCGAAAAGTGCAGCGGTACCTTGACTTACAAGCCCTCGCGGAGTCTATCTTTTTGCTTTGCGATAAGAGTTACGAGCGAGCAGGAAGTAGACAGCAATGCGGCCGCCGCTGTCTGTTTAAAAACAGTCCGACTGCCGCCCACCACTAGGGTAGCCTGGCGGAAATCATGAAAAAACATGAGCGAGATGTGCATGTTGTGGACTCGTCCATGAAGAGATGGAGAAGTTGTTGTCGGTGAGATACCGTGACCGGGAGCGTCATCGGCGATTTGGTGCAGCAGACGGCAGGAACGTCAACGGACGATGTATCGGAAGAGTCACTCAAAGTCGGTCAGGGACAGTTTAATCATTTTAAAAAGAGGACCAGCAATCGCTCAGTCGCTAAATGAAGTTGGAGCAAAGCGCGCAAGCTACATTTAGCAATACATCGTAGCATTAAGTATGTAGCGAAGAAGTTAAGTGAGCACCGAATGAAAAACTCCTCCTTCGCTCCCAACAGCAAGGTAAATACACTTCGTTAAACCAGATTATTTCTTTATATCCTCTTTTCTATGTATTATTATATTTTACATATTATTTAATATTAATAAAGTGCAATTTGTACAGTACCGTAATTTCCGGACTATAAGCCGCTTCTTTTTTCACACGCTTTAAAGACTACGGCTTAAACAATGATGTGGCTCATTTATGGATTTTTTTGGGGGGGGGAGTAACGAGCTTCACGCCGCCAAAACATTTAGCCTCGTCACATCGGACCAATGAAATTACCGTGAAATTCCGAGGTTGTTCAATTCCGACACTGAGAAGGACAACTTTAATTGTTTTAGCGCGCAGGAGGAAGACGAAGATAGCGATCAGCTGGAGCAGGATAAAGCCGGGATAGAAAATGGGTGGACTTTTCCTTGTGTTATTCTTTATTAATCTGTTTCATCAGCCGTGTTACAGGCACTGTTTGGGAAAAAAAAAAAGCATTGCCAGAACATATTAGCGTACGCATTTAATTAAGAGTGAAAAAACGTTTCTGTGTCTCATTTTAAAGACTGATACCACCGAGGAGCTACGCTGAACGCCACAGGAGGTCTTTCCTACCTGAGGCTATCAGACTTTTTAATTCCTCTCCCTTCAGCTGCAGGGAATCTTAAAATCTTAAAACTTTAAAAAACAAAACAAAAATAAAACACCCACTCACTGTAAATGGTAATAATTCAAACTGTAATAATTTATCTGTATATATGTTCATAACCGCGCCATATTTCATAACAGCTACATGTCCAATATTCTTCATACTCTTGTGCACTCCTTATCTTTCAATTGTTACTTGAGACACTTTATAGTTTATTTGTATTTCTTATTCTCCCTTTTTCTCTTATTTTTTACTGTTTACACAACTTTTCTACTATTATTTATTATGGTTATATTTTTCTTGTAAATCTGGCACAACAATTTCAATCGGGATAAATAAAGTTGTTCCTATTGTTATTCTTATCTCATGTTACAACGTGGACAAGTGCAGCCTAAATATGTACACACATATTTGTTTGTTTGTTTTAGCGGGTGCGGCTTATAGTCAGGTGCGCTCAATAGTCCAGAAATGACAGTACATTCAAACGGGGGGCCGGAACGGATTAATAGCGTTTTAAATCATTTGAATGGGGAAATTGAATTTGACATACGAGCAAACTGAGTTACGGTTTGGTCACGGAATGAGTGAAACACGTAAGTCAAGGTAATTGTGGGCCATTATGTATGTACACAAATGTCTTTATGCCTGTTGGTTTTGGTGGAAAAACACGACAAACCTACCTATATCCCTTGGTTCGGAGACACTCGTCCGGAACCTGAAATCTATTTTGAAAGTCAGGACGTGACGACGGCGACTGGCTCGTGAACTCTTCGACCGGAAAGGGAGGAAACGGGAATTCGGATGCAAATTACACGTCGGGTCCATCACCCCGCGCCATTTGCATGTTTATTTTTATCCTCGACCGAGCTGGCGGTCCCATTTAGCCCCACCCCCCCTCCGCTTCACCTTTAAAATGTTATCCTCCGTTGGTTTTCTTGCTCCGTTGTGCTTCGGTAACAGGAACATAAAGTGCGCCGCGCCTGGACGGCTGCCATGTTTTCTACGAGCCACGCGAGCATCGGTCGGAGCGATAACACCACTCACGATCAATTATTTTTTATTTATTTTTTTCAGAGCATCAGACCACCGGGAAAGTTCTGGTCGCTCCTGATGGCCCGATTAAAGCGAAAGCTCATTGAAATACGGCTGTTGGTTTTCCTTGCTGAATTGAATATCATACCGCTCCCATAAAAAGGAAGGATTTTTACAACACTTGTCGTAAAAATTGTTTTATTGCTAACGCGCTATATCATATTTCACGTTTTCCCCTTTACGCGAAATATGCATTCATTCGCCAAAGGGGAGTTTTCCCTCTGTTGACATATCAGTGCGCAGTCGCAGGTCTCGACCGAGCGTGACGGAGACACTCCGCGTCTTACAATCAGGGAAGAATCTAATATATCATAACATTTATACAAGCCTCACGCCCTTTGGCCGGCGACCAAGCGCTGCGGTTGAAGGCCTCCGAGCCGAAGACAGATGACTGTGACGCGCGTACAAGTGCGAAGGAGGAAAGCGCGAATGCAGCTGAAAAGAATTAGCGGTTGGTCGGTCATGACTGTGACGCACTGGCGAGCACATGTTGCTACAGAGGCAGGTTTGTACAAACGTCGCTGTTGGTTTGTTGATTTTAGGGCGACGCCTTCCCCGCTTCCTTTTGGCCCACCTGTCCGAAAGAAGACAAAGGGCTTTTGTTGTTGCCAGCCGAGCCCGAGACCGTTTTTCAGTCACAGCTTAAAACGTCAATTTTGTTTAGCGTACGGTTTCTTCTTTCAGACTTAGCAAAACCCCGTGCGTCCAGCTGTTTGGTCTCGCGCGCCAGACTAGCTAGGCAGTGCCGTTTCAGAGTTTAACAAGAAGCACATTTCCGCGACGTAAGGAAAAAAAAAAAAAAAAAGGAGCCGATACGTTCGGTCCGATTTTTAGATTTTTAGAAGTGAAATCCGCCGATCGATCTCGTAGCCTTCGATACATAACCGTCGGTAGTTGTTTTGTTTTTCCAGAAAAAAAAAACATTGGAAATCAGGATGTAAGGTGGGCCAGACAAATGTTTACCATCCAATGAAAGTAGAGGGTTCGCAGATTTATCTGCTTTCCAGGCTGAGAGATAATTCCTCTTGACGTTCTCCGTGCATTGGCCAAAATCCTGATTAGTTAGCGGCGCGGCGGAGATTTTCCCATCAGGTTTCACGTTCTGCTACCTGGAGCGGCGCCTTCAGCCAACGGAAACTTCCACGAGCAACGACGGACGCGACTACCAGCTCCCGCCGCATTTCCTTTCTCGTCTTTACCTGAATTCAAATTCACGGTGAGACGTGGATTAGCGTCTGAATCCTATAATAAAGATATTCCCGAGCTTGACAGCCTCCCCCCTCCAAACACCCCTCCTGTCAACTGCCTCCCTCCTACTCCCGGCTCTTGTTGTCACATGAGGGAGGGAGCCCACTGGTGGTATTTATAGCATAGCGGCGCTCTAAGTGATAGATGTCACCTTCATGCTGCTGCCTCGGAGACCGCACACCCACCATCGCGCCCCACTAACAAGCTGCAAAGTGCTGCGGATGCTTCCTGGATGGATGGGAAGAGGCCCGGGGAGGGGCGGGCTACGCGCCCCCCCCCCCCCGCGTTTGGCGAACGGCGAGGAGGAACGATGTAAACAACTAACAAGTCGGGTTTATATTTTTTCACGCCTCGACTCTTCGGCTCAGCTTTTATAAAATACCGACGCGGTCGTGATGGGGTTAGCTTGTGTTTTCTAGCCAGATCTATTGCCGTTAGCTTACATTTGGCTAATATGCGTGTTCGTTCATCATCTACACCGTTAATCTTGCGCTCAGGGTCGCAGTGGGACTGAAGTCTAACCCAACTGTCATTGGGCGAGAGGCGGGGTTCCACCTTACCAGCCAATCAAATGGTCACATCCATTCAGCCTCTCATTCACATGTCATATAGGGACGACCCCGAGCACTTGAACCTCACTTACAGTACAACGCAATAAACCCTTGTTCCCACTTTTTTTTTTTAATGTTTTACTTTTTTCTTTCTACATATTCCTCTATTTATTCTTCAAGTTGGTATATTTTTTTATATAAAATACATTTTTGGCTTTATATTTTTTCTGTCTTATATCTGTAACCCAAGGATGCTGCTATCATGGTCCTGTATCCTTCTTTTTAAGGTTGTTTTTGTCTGTTTAGATTTCACCGAACTTGAGAGCTGCTATCTCTGAATTTTGTTGCATTCTGTGTAATGACAACAAAAGTCTTGAATTGAATGAACAACCACATCTTTCACACATTTCATTTCAAGCCTCATATGATGCTAAAGAACCATTCAGCCTTTCATTCACAAGTCATAAAGTGACATATAACCATTCGCATGTCATATAAGAGCGAACAACCTGCTGCTCAGTACGTATTCATTCATTCATTCATTCTTATCTATACTTCTACCGATCCGTTCTGTCATAGGGTGAAAGGCGGGGTTCACCCTAGATCAGTTACCGGTCGATCACATTCACTCTCTCATTCACGTGCCATAAAAATACCGTTCACCCTCTCTTTCACAAATCATATCGGGATAGCAAACCATTCACTCTCTCATTAACACGTCATATAAAGTCATGCGAGCAAACATGGACTCATACGACTGTTCATGTAGGAATGTCATATATTCACTTTTTCATCGTTTACTCCCTTATTTGCATGAGAACAAAGCTGTCACATAGAAACATATCAGCATTCATCCTCTCGTTAACATGTTATTTAGACATATACAATTTATTAGTGTATGATGAGGAAACAAGAGAAGCCCATAGAGACACCGGGATAACATGGAAACTCCACTACCTGTTGGTATGAAACCGGGGACCTTCTTGCTGTGAGGCAGAAGCGCTAATGGCTGCGCCGCCACAGATCGACATTCCATATGTAAATATGTCACCCATTTGGTCCAGCTACATTTAGCGTGTTATGAGGGAGAAAAGGCGATAGAGACACACTCGTCGGCGACGGCGTTTCTTGGCCGCGCTTCAGCAAGTCGCAATCGACATGGGTGTCGGACGGCTCCCGTGTTCTGTTCGCGCCAACCGCCCACTCGCCGCACAAAGGCAACGCTGGACCGACACCAACATGAGTCCGACTAATGTGACAACAAAGGGAACTGCCATATGAAGAGTGATTAAACGCACACAACCATGATGACACCGCCCACGGACGAGCATACAAGGCGGGGATAAACGGGGACGGGGGGGGGGGAGGCTTTGTTTCACTGGTGCAAACTAATAATAATAAAAAAAAAAAAAAAAACCCTGTCATGAGGCGTCAGCTTCTGACATCTTCAATCATCTCGTTTGACAGCGATATTTTTGGCCCCGGACTTCGGAGTCGCTCTGAACGCGTGTCTGATCTGACATACATTTCAGGTCCGTCTGACAGGCGCCATACATTAATCAGGAGGCCGGTGACAGAGCTGAGCCGAGCCCGCCGGCTGATGACTCGGGCCGTTTGAAAAAAAAAAAAAAATCCAACCATCGACATCAGCAGTTGGAATTGAGGAAGTGTATTTCACCGCAGGTCTTTAAAACCGGTGCCGGAGGTTCCTAGCTCGTCTTTCGCGTCGTACAAGGAGGCGGCGTTGTCACAACAGAACACCCTGGCGCTTTCTCAACAAACATGCCAAGTCGTCACGGTAATGCCGGTTTCCTCATGTCTTACTGGGAGGACATAACCGAAACTGACTGCGACCGAGCCTCGGGGCGCTGTCAGAGCCGGGAATTAAAACCGACGCGTTAATACCGGTACCGCGGCGCTCTGAGGCGTGGGTGAGCCCGCGGGCACCGAGTCCGCGCTTGTCCTTCGAAGTGGTGACAAAATGCTCAGGGAGGTGCTGGAATTCGACCCCACCGGGGCGGGGGGGGACCAAGCGGGGGGGAGGCAGGATCATCTGGGATTGCAGGAGTTTCCATAAAACTCTCAGCAAGAGTTACAGAGACGTCTTGACAAAAATACACGCTTGACGCTAGCAAGCGCGAAATAGATCAGGCCAAAGGTCTCTATGAGCCATCCCATCCATGGAAGAAATGTACGACGCGCTACCAGATTTTTTTGCCATATCTTAGCACAGTCGGGCTTCAGATAGCGCTAGCCGGGGATAGTGGCCACGGCTAGTTGCTGTGGCTGGTTAGCAAAGAAATCTGTTAGCGTGAGGGACCCAACCTTGGCCGCAGTCAATCAAACAGGTTTGAGCAGACGCACGAGAATACTGTGCCGGCTGATCGGAGACCTATCGCTATCAACAGCCAACAGCCAATGGAAAAGAGGAAGTAGTGTCAGAAGACGTGAACTGCAGAAATTAGCGTGAATATCAAAAAGCCACGCTGGACAGCGCTAACGGATGAAAGAGCAGGTGGCTGCGCGAACAACGGCGGCCATGTTTGTTTACCTTCTAAACCGCGGCTCTGATTGACGAGGTCGCTCTTGCGTTCAGCCATGTGACACACCGTGAAGAGCGTGTGAGCTTCATCAGCGCAGTCCAACAGTCGTCATAAAGAAATCTACTGAAAGCGGCGGGCTAGCCCGACACAAACCGAAACCAAGGTACAACCGCCGAATGCAAACAAATATGTCTTCCTCGTATAGCGGCCGATGTAAAGCTCAGCTGTCCAATTTGTTTAAACATCGCAAACAACGTACATCGAAATGGAACAGGACGTAGTTGATAAATTTATGGGAGACGGAGACGGGCGATTCCTCCGGCTGGTACCGTCTTTGGTTACATATCATTCCAAAATTCGGTTGAAAAAAACATCAGGAGGAACAGGAGGGTAGCAAAACAATTTCGTCCGGAGTTTGACACGCGGTGACGTTTGACGCGCAAAGAGCAGAGTAGCCGCGGAAAAAAAGAAAAGCACGCGGGTTGTTTGACACGGAGACGAAGTTTCCATCCGGCGGCTGACAGCTTCTATTCACCCAGCTCAGATGGAAGGATACGAAGGCGATATGAAATGTCCAATATCACCATTCACGTCATCCGCACAACCATCTCCGTCCCGTCGACCGACAGGTGCGTGCACGTGAGGAAATGAGCTCCTCTCAGGCGGGGTGAAAATTCATGTTGTCATTTTTCCAACTTGGACCGGCGGAGCATCTCAGTAGCATTTGCATAACAGTAGCATATAAATATATGTATCTATAGTATATGCTAATATATTAGCATATTTAGCATATACCACATATTTATAAAATATAATAACATCTTTCTTAAGTACATTTTTGGTGCAATGACATGAATGCAACGTCAAAGTTAAGCCCATATCAAGTGCAACCTTTTGTTGCTGCTGAGCTAATATTAATTCATTCATTTATTCATTAGCTGTACCGCTAATGCTGCATTCAGGGTGGTGCTGTAGCCTATCCCAACTGTCACGGGGTGAAAAGCGGGCTTCGCCCTGGATCGGTTGCGGGTCGATCGCCATTCATCCGTTCATTCAAGTCATAAAAACACCATTCACACGTCATATAGATACATACAACAATTCATCCTTTCATTCACACATCCGGGTGATTTAGGGTTTCCAGTGAACCACCTGCATGTTTTTGGACAGTTGGAGGAACCAGGGAGCTTCCTGCCATGAGACCAATCTAATGGTTTAGCGGCACAAGTGCGCAGCAAGTTAAGTGTTTCTGCAGAGGGCGGGGGTCTGCAGCCCGATGCCGTGGACACTCTGTCTGCTGACAGGTGTCGTCAACCCCGGGGGGGCGCTGGTGTGGGGGGGGGACAGGAGTTCAAGTGCTCCTGGGGTGGGAGTGAGATGGGGCATAAGGGCTGGAGGGGGGGGTTGACAACCAAACTGTCTGGGGAGGTGACAACATAGCAGTGCTGAAAGCAACCAGCAGGCCACCTAGGGCCATCCAAGGATCAGAACCCGAGCCTCCACCTGTCGTTTCCATTTAAACCCCCGTCCCGTCGCTTCAACCGCCTCTTATTCTCCTTCAGAAAAAAAAAAAAGGGTGCAAGGGCGGAGGGGGTGATGCAGAGCGCAGCCATTCCGGTTAAAGGCCAAAAGCACCAACCTAAAATGAGGCGCGACATAACTGTGGCGTGTTTGCTTAGATTAGACTTGCATTGTCAGATGTTCGGAGGTGGAGGCATTTGGGCGTCTATATTTAGGCGGCGCGGAGACTCCGCCGCAACTCAGACAGATGCAATTTGTTTCATCCACTTTCACGAGCCGGGCTGCCAAAAAGCAGCCGCGCTGTTTACCTAATGCACTGCGGCCTGACCTTGTTTAGCTGAGCCCAGGGAGCAGGTAGAGATGCGAATCCACTCCGCTGCTCGCGGGGTTTGTCTTCTCTTATTAAATCAAGGGTGCGGGGTAAAAGGCGCAATCTGGACAATTACGGCGCTCACGGATGTTAGCTGATGGCTAAATGGGCGGCGCGCTCCCTTGCCGCTTTTGCTGCCGAAGCGCTAGCTTAACCCTCGCGTATCCCGGCGTCCATCCGGCCCGTCCTCGTGTCCGTCCAGAGTGCGATACGCACGTATCACGCCGTCCATTCCCTCGCACCAGGAGTCGAGTTTTCCCCGAGCGTGAAAATAAGATCCGCCAGCTTTAATCAATGCTTCTTTGCGGCGCAATCGGCCAGAGGCTCCCCAGCTATGCACGGCGTCCTCTGGCTAAACCGCCTCATTAGCAACAGGGGACCTCATATTTGCGGCGCGGTTAAAACCTTGGCCGGTTGGATCGAGGGCTACGGGTCGTTTGTCACGGCTCTTCTATTTATTGTGCCATTCACGTGGCATTAAACAAGTCGTAACTCGTCCGTGAGCCCCCACCCCCCACTCTCTCCCAAACCCTAGCGCGCCAACAACTTGTCAGAAGCGTAGCGTGTCATGAACTCGGACACATGATCTCAGGGCCACTCTGGCGTTATTCTAGATGTCCGTTCAGGAGTGCCGGGGCATTTTTGGGAAACTCCAGGATTAGATGACCTTGTTCTGGCTCCCACGCCGAGTCATGAGTTCCCTTCCTCTCCCCGCTGCTTTCCCGGTCAGATGTTAGCGCTCGGCGCGAACTCTGTCAAACGACAGCGCGTCAGAAACGTACAATGGCGCCAAACGACATATAATTTGTTGTGAGTCATGAAGGAATGACGTGTCCGGACCGAATGGGGCGCGTTGCAGCCGTCACCTTTTCCATGCAGAAGTCTCAAAGTTGTTAGCAATTCTTCCGCGTCGCTCTTGTTCGGTCAGATCTGTCATCTTGATGCTAACACGGCTCACACTTCATTTGTTGGCGGCTGCGTTTTTCCAAAAGTTAGCTTACTCTTTCGGCTCTTCGGCAATACGTAGTAGATATTTGCTTCTGGCCCCTAGGAGCTAGAAGAGGGTGTCTAGATCTGCAGGCTTTTTGAAAATGAAGGCAGCGCATTATATATTCAGCATTATGCACAGGCTAACAGAGACATATGGCAGCGGATCCAAGAGCTCGAAATATTCAGGTTAACCAGCAGTTATCTCCAATGAGGACCAGCGAGGAGCGCCGGCGCGCGGCACCGGCCAGGTGGCTCTTTGGGAGATAGCGCCAGAAGATGAAACCGCCTCAGTGTCAGCATTTTAATTTGATCTGGCACGTGCACATATGCCTTTAACGTCTGCAGGGAGTCTGTTAGCCATTGATGTGCCTCGCCAACGGTCTGCAGTCGCGCAGGTTAGCGCTGCGGGCTAATCTGCACCGAGTTGGACCCAAAAGCCGGTGCCAAGTTGATGGCAGGATGAGTGATCTTCTCTCCTCTGATCCCTGGCCCTCGGATGCCCACTGCGTGCCAAATATTCAGCTTCTTTGTAGTGGTTGCCAACATGCCCATACGGGCAGAGGAGGAGAGAAGAGACCCAAACAGGATCTGAGGAGCAGAAGTCCTCCACGGCGAGACATTAGAAAGCGCGCTGTCGGGCCTCGGAGTTGGAAGACGTACGTTGCCACGGGCGGCGGCCTCCCGCTTCAAAACGAGGCTAACCCTCACTGGCACTTCATCTGCGATACGAACCGCTGTCGTGAAATATTTAAAACCCGCCTGACGTTACATTAGCACAAAACAAAACAAAACAAAGAGCTAAAGGCGCGGCTTCCGTGCATGGAAATATCTCGGGAGAAAAGAAAATTGTTATTTCGGTCGCGTCTTGAAAAACTCCTCAAAAAAGCTGGGCTTTATTTTCAAGGCTAGCTTGTTGCGGAGCACGCGCGTCGAGGTCGTATCGCCGCGGCGTGTCAAAAAAAAAACCACCCTGCTCCTGCCCGACCGTCGCCTTTTTTTGTTGGTTTTTTTACTCGGCGTTTGAGGCCGGTGCAATCACAGGAAAATACAGCCTCCTCCCCAACTTCTTAGAAGCCGGCGAGCAGAGAAACAGAGATTGTAAAAGCGGCGGTTGGCCGGCTGCATTGCCGGCGTTAGCGTGACGCTAATGTCAGCTGAAGCCGGGGCTAGCGGCCATCGAGTCGGCGGGCGCCGCGGGCATCTCGCCGCAGACGGCTCTGAAACCGGGCCTGTCTCAGATGGGAGCGAATCATGAAATCACAGCTGATTTCAAGTGACCTCGCCGGCGGCCGGCCGGCCGGTGCGAAGCCGGGGCTCGACCATCCTGGCCGTCGGAATCGATCTAACAGCCGTGATAAAGACGGATGCTCATTCATTCATCCATTCATTATCAGATTGTGAGGGTGGTGGAGCCGATCCTGCTGTCACCAGGCGAGAGGCCTGGTTTACCCACAAACATTCACTAACTCATTCACATGCCATGTTGGAGACATATAACCTTTCATTCACTCATTCACACATAATATGGACACTCGACCATTCAAACATCATAGAAAGACACGCCCATTCATTCACTCATTCACATGTCATACAGGGACATATGAGATTCATTCACGCACCATATAGGAGACGTATAACCATTCGTTCAATCATTCATGTCCCATAGATATTCAACCATTCACACATCATAGAAAGACACGCCCATTCATTCACTCATTCACATGTCACACAGGGACATATGAGATTCATTCACTCATTCACACGTCTAAAAGAGACATATAACTATTGGTTCACTCATTCACGTCCCATAGACATTCATCCATTTCCACATCACAGAAAGACACGCCCATTCACTCACTCATTCACATGTCACACAGGGACATATGAGATACATTCACACGACTAAAGGAGACGTATAACCATTCGTTCACTCATTCATGTCCCATAGATATTCAAGCATTCACACATCATATAAAGACACGTCCATTCTAAACGTCCTTGTAAAGCGTCTTTGAGTATCATGAAAAGCGCTATAGAAAACCTATGCATTATCATTATTATTATTATTATTATTCATTCACTCATTTGCATGACACCGAACAATGAAGGGTCTCCGATGAACCTCCTGCACGTTTTCGGACAGCGGGAGGAACCAAACGCGGGGGAGAACATGGCGACTCCCGTGTCACCCAATGTTTTGCAACGTTTAGCTTCATGCTCGCGAGCTAGCTGCGATTTCAGACTATTTTTGGTATTTTCAGCCGGGGGTTCAAAAATGACGACGGCATCTCTCGGGCCCAAGGAAACATCTTCCACCTGAAAAATATTTCAATAATACATCGTCCCTGCACAGCAATGAAACTAAACGTCTCTTTAGAGTGAGTCACGGCGGCGAAACAGCGTTCCGTGTATCCATTCAGTGTCAGAACAATTCCACCATTAGAGCGCTGAAGGGCCCTCGAGCCGCGCTACACTGACGATGGAGTTCTCGCTCCTCCTTTGTCCTCCACTCCACGGCCTGCCCGCATTAACTCTCCAGCCCATTCAGCTGTGATTAGAAAAGCCTCTCAGCTTCCAGAGTTTGCAATCATTTGACCATAATGAATTCCAATCACTCCCTCCTCCGACCCTCTGCTCCCACTTGTGCTCGAGGAGCTGGAAGGAGTGCTGGTGCAAAATGGAGAGAGCGGGAGGGAGGGAGGGAGGGAGGGAGGGAGGGCGTTCAGCCGGAGAATCACACAGAATTAAGAGACGGGAAGATGAATGTGCGAGGCGGCTGGGCATCCCAGAATACTCCGCGGCAGGATGGGTTCAAAAGCCGTCAAACCCCCCCACCACCACCACCACCACCACAAAAAAAACCCTGATTTGTGTTGTTTTTTGTTTTTTTTTTTAAACCTCGCTCGCTAGTTGAAAGACCGTTCAAAATAAGATGTAATCAGATTACTCTGGTTATATCCGTGATCGGGGTGAGGGGCTTGTCCTCCTCCCCCTCCTCGACAAAAAGGTCAGGCCGGACCGGAGTCGGTGCGTGAAAAGGGCAGCTTTGGACGTCAGCGGCGGGAATCTTTCCCATAAAAGGCGAACAATAGATTTTTATTAAAAAAAAAAAAAAAAAATCTTTTTCCGGCCTCGACATTCCACAGGAAGTCGAGGCCACGAAGAAAAGACGACCGCCATGGATTCTTTTGTCCTCTGAAGTGATGTGCGAAGGTTCCCCTTCTCTCTGCTCTACGGCTCTTTTGTTGCCGCCGTGTCACAGCGATGATGTTGACGACGCCGCGGCTGTGACCTCCGCCATCAACATCCCCCCGCCGCCGCCGCCGCCGCCGCCGCCGCCGCCACCGCCACCGCCGCCGCCGCGTCCCTCGGGCCAACAGTGTCCCTGTCACCCAGGATCAACGCTATGGCGCGGCGGCCGAGCTGCTCGCTGTGTTTCAGACTTCAAAACAAGTCCGGGAAACAAGCACTACAATGCAAGTGGGTAGGGTGTGAACACCAAACACACACACACACACACACAGACGCGCGCACACACACACGTTGTTCGCCCCCCTCCCTCGACCTTTAAGAGAGTGAAACGCAGGCGCGGAGCGAACTCCGAAAGCGCCGATGGTTCTGGACGCAGCTGTTCACTCCACTGCACAATGAAAGGTGCTGGAAATGTTAGCGTTAGCACGCGGCTAAAAACATAAACAATACCAAAGTGAAAGGCGGCCACGATTCACGGCGCGGGGAAAAAAAATCAGATCATCACCTCGGTTCGGCCTGATCTCTGCATCCACGGTACGATATGGCGAGCTAGCTAACCGCATATTAGCTTTACAATCACTAGTAATCTATTCTCTGTTTTCTCAAACCACACAAAATCTTTATTTCAAGCCAAACCGTCTCGCTCAAAGTCGCTCGGGTCGGCCCTCCGAGCACTCAGACTTTATTACAGCGCTATTACACAGTCATTACTGCGCTATTACATTGCAAGGTTTCATCCCGGTTTCGCGTTCTTTCATCTTCCGAGCCAGGAGCCGCCGCGTGACTCCGAATCTCCGCCGTGGGAAGATCTCTGGCTTCAAGCCGAATTAAAAAGGAGCCCCCGCCCCCTCCTGCAGGTTTAGAGGAGAACCTGAGAGCTCGACTGAAAAATAATCCTGCTGCGCGAAGCTTTTTTTTTTTTTTTTAAAGTCAGGAGCTAAATAAAATAAACCGCACATGGAGATGGAGGGAGGTCTCCACGCTAAAGCCCATGTATAAACAACACGCACACACACACACACACACACACACACATACACGGTAATGCAGTACATAAGAAGATCATGTGTGGACGGCTGCAGCGTTTACACGCACACACACACACACACACACACACACACACACACACACACACACACACACACACACAGACACACCAATTTTGCAGTTTTATTTAATTCATTCCCTCCATCCAATGAGCGTCTTTGTTTCCATGCATTAATACGACATTAAATTATACTGACGGGATTTAAATGGGCTTTAAATTACCGGAACATGTTCCTGAAGGGGCTGGGGGGGTGGGGCGAAGGAAAAAAAAAAAATGAACGACAGGTCTGTTTTGCCAGTTAATGATTTGGCATGGATGGCAGTGGGGTGTAGTGTCGGGTTGCCATGACAACACGGGTATATAGCACGTATTGAGTAAATGGGATTATTTGAAAAGAGGGCTTTGCGACCCAGCTGTAACTGACAAGGGTCTGAGCTGTCGCTGAACTTACAGCGAGGGGGGGGGTTAGCTTTCAGGAGAGATGGCTGCTAACACACACACACACACACACACACACACACACACACACACACATACACATGGATCTCTCCAGTGGGGGATTATGGGGGGTTGTTTGCAGCGTATATGGATCTCACCACAGAAGGTGACAGATGTCAAGCTATGTATGTATATGCACCAGGTGTGTGTGTGTGTGTGTGTGTGTGTGTGTGTGTGTGTGTGTGTGTTCTTCGTGATGCCCAGCCTCCAGGGATACGACTGTGTCGTTGACGGAGATGCGTGTTGCGCACACAAAGAAGCCGCTTCGAAAATGTAAACAGTTGCACCCCAGCCTATGGATTGAATTGAATTTCCCATTGAAATGAATGTAAATCCCCAAAGCCCCAAAACATACATTTCTTAAAAAAATGTTTCACTTTCTCGGGAGCCACAATATGGGGTAGTTTAATGCAAAAAGCACAAAAAAAAAAGCGTATTACGAGAACGCAACAACGAACTATGCAAACATCGACGATTAGCGTGCTACGCTACAACGCAACGATTCAAAATTCAAAATTCATTCGAAAACCGATTTGTTCGCAATCAGGGCTGCGAGCGGGCTGACGTTCCGCCGCTGCACGAGGAACATAAAATAATTCAACACAGCATTTCCTCTTTTATCCAGTCGAATCGTCCCCGATGCTTGCAGTTTTCTCGCAAATCGGC
The DNA here is from genome assembly GCF_037954325.1 of Fistularia commersonii. Taxonomy (NCBI): domain Eukaryota; kingdom Metazoa; phylum Chordata; class Actinopteri; order Syngnathiformes; family Fistulariidae; genus Fistularia; species Fistularia commersonii. Next base: position 22,172,479 of record NC_141286.1, read on the forward strand.
GTGAACGCCGTCTAAAAAACAGCAGCCAATTAGCCTCACCTTTAGCCATTACAGATGCTTTAAGTGTTTATTACCCTTGAAATACCACGGAGAAATTAAAAGCATACTTGATGTGGAAAAAAAAAGGAATTAAAAATCCCGAAACAAGCTGTTATCGATTATTTACAAGGCATTAGAGACCCTCCTCTTCAGCCGTCCGCCTCCTATAATCAGGCAGCCGATCGATATATAAACGGCTTATTAACCTTTCACACCCGCAGCCTTTGATTGGAGCAAGGCGGCCCGATCAATAATACCTCGGGATCTATAATCGTGACACACACACAAACACACACACACACACACATGGCTGTCAATCATACAGAGCTCCTGTCTTTGGCGCGGGAAAGCGTCTGCTAGCGTGAATATTTCCCGTCAACCAGCAGGAGAGGGAGCAGCGTGGCCGTTCTGCACCGAGAGTGTGTTTACCCTGTGCGGTCGACGCATGTGTGTGTGTGTGTGTGTCACCGGTTGCCTGGCAGCGGCGGTGCCGGGTTCATTACCCTCCTAATGACAAGCTGATGGAGGCGCCTTAAGAGGCTCTCCTTCCTCTCGCTCTCCCTCCGTCTCTGTTTTCTTTCTTCTCGTCTCCCGCTGATTGTCATCTCGCCGTCACTTAGCGGCGCCAATATCCACACGCAAATTTCCACACGCGCCTTATCATCGATTCTTCCCGCGATGGAAAACAAAGGGGTCGGCGCGTGAAGGGAACGACGGCGCGGCTCCTCCGGTTCGCCTCTTCTGTGATAACGGCGGTTTAAGAACAGGAAGGAACGGTGTAATAACACATTAATAAACCATGTAAACCATGTGTAATAAAGTCTCCAGCTGCGGAGGGGAAGGAAAAGTTTTCACTTTTTTTTTTTGACGTTTTCATATTCAGGATTAATCCCGCTTTCCTCATCGTATTAAATTGGGTCCGAATAATTTAATTTCAGTTGGATGATATTCACCGTTTTTTTTTTTTTTGTTTGTTTATTTTCTAGTTTCATTTCGTTTCTTTTTTTTTTTTTCCTGAGAAATAATTGGCCACTCATACATCCGGGGAGCGTTTCAGAAGGAGCCTAAATGGGAGGCTTTCCAGTGACTGCAATACATATATACTGCTCAAAAAAATAAAGGGAACACTTAAAGAACACAATGTAACTCCAAAGAACAATGTACAGGACTGTCTCAGAAAATTAGAATATTGTGATAAAGTTCTTTATCTTCAGTAATGCAATTAAAAAAAAAAAAAAAAAACTTTTTCATGATATTCTAATATTTTGAGATAGGATTTTTGAGTTTACTTAAGATGTAAGCCATTATCAGAAATATTAAAATAATAAAAAGGCTTGCAATATTTCAGTTGATTTGGAATGAATCCAGAATGTATGATATTTTTGTTTTTGTAATTGCATCACAGAAGATAAGGAACTTCATCGCAACATTCTAATTTTCTGAGACAGTCCTGTTGTATTAATTTACTTATTTATATATTATTTTTTATTTATTAGTATTTATTTAACAGTATCTATTTTACTAATTAGACCTAGGATGTGTTATTTCAGTGTTTATTTTTGTGAGCAGTATATTAATGTCATTTCGAGACATACAGGCTATGTCATGAAATGCTATTGTGTTAGCATGCTACTGCTAATAATGTTGCTCTTTTGTGTTTTGTATTTTTTGCGCTGAGCAGCCCTTCGGGGATTCATTCCGAACATGACGAATGATATTTACTTCTCTACCATTTTTCATTTCCAGTTGTTCTTTTGTTTTCCGCGCGATGACCGGCGGGGCGCCATTTATTTTATTCTGTTTTTCTTTCATTTATTTGTTTCCTTTTTTTTTTTTTTTTAACAGCGCCACAAACGCATCTCTCGAACACGTCGGGAAAATGAACGCCGGGGCGGACGAGAAGCGAAGCAGAGATACAATTTTAATCTCCGAAAGCCGAAAGAAGTCGCCGAACCGGATAATATCAGCTGTGTGTCCAAGCCCGAGCGGTCCTGTCAGTGTGTGTGTGTGTGTGTGTGTGTGTTTGTAAACATCGCACACCCGGGCGATGCAAGATTCTGTCAAAGGCATAATATTTCTGGAGCTGCTTGTAATGATGTTTCATTAGATGCCTTCTGGCTTCGCTCCATTTGTTTCAGCCCAATTTGTTCGCACATGAACACGCACGCAAACACAATGCATTGTTTCTACGACCGTTCACCCACGCTCATCTGTCTGATCTAACCCCCACACACACACACACACACACACACTCGACCCTGCTATCTTTCTCATTCCATTAGTAAGGGATTTTCAAGGCCTTGGCTGCAAAAGCCCATTTTCTTCATTTTCCCCCAGTGGCCTCATCATCAGGATTCAGCCCAGCGGCCTCCGGCTAATGCTTTTAATTCAATCTCAGCAATCCATATCAAAGAACCCCCCCCCCTTTTCACTCAGGGGGGAGGGGTTCACAGCCCAGATTGATGTGTATATATTTATATAGATATATATGTGTGTTTATGCATGTGTGTGACTTTGCATATTAGAGAGAGGGGACTCCTTTAACCTCCGGGGTTCACATCTGGCGACCGATGATAAGAGCAATCAGGTGTCACGCCCCCCCCCCCCCGTGAAAACCTCACACCCTGCCGCGGCGAGCGCGTTGAGGGAGGGGAGGAAGACGCCGCGACCTCGCCTCCCGCGGCTCTATTTACACAAACAAGCTCCGCCTCCTCCTCGGAAAAGCTCTCCAGAGGAGGTAGAAAGTGAGAAGGCCGTCTATGAGGGAGGTGACAGGCTAGCTATATATGTGTGTGTGTGTGTGTGTGTGTGTGTGTGAGACTGGATCATGCCCCGACACCTATGGAACCCAATCATGTGTGCGATGTGTTTTTATGAATTAATAATGGTGACTTTTGAGGCAAAGCGAGAGGGAGATGATGGAGTGAGGGGCAGGGGAAGGAGGAGGCCGGAGGAGTCAGGAGGCGTGGAGGTGGCGGTGTGTGTGTGTGTGTGTGTGTGTGTGTGTGGGGGGGTGCAAATGAGATTAGGAGGCCAAACAGAGAGACAAAGGAGAGACTATTGTGTTTTCCAGCGGCAGATAAATCAGTAAGCCGGCCCAGCGGCCCTGGCGGTCAGTCAGACAAACACAGATCCTGTGGTACGCTGCGCGGTAAGCCAAAGACACACACACACACACACACACACACACACACACGGACGCACGCGGCGTGTCAGTCCTGATGACCATCATTGTTCAGGTAAATACACCTGGCCTTGAGAGCGGCCGCGCACTCTCTCCCGGCTGCTCCCTCCGATGATGTGATTTCTTTTTCTTTTTCCCGTCGCTAACCTTTTTCATGCTCTACCTCCTGCCCATTACTGCCCCCCTCCATCCTCCCCACCCTCCGCCCTCCTTCGCCAAAGCACACTTTGCTAAAAAAGGGAAGAGGAGGAGGATGCAGAATTGCACGGCACGGCCGTGTCGCTGCGTCCCGGCCGCCTCATCGAAATGTTCAATTATTCCGGCGGAATTATATTTGAACTTTAATGCTCGGGGAGGCCGTCGCTCGCTCGCTTCCCTCGCTTTCCCCCCGTCGCGCTGAGTGGGAGCCGGCATAAATAAAAGAACGTGGTACCAACCTTTCTCCTGCCGCGCCATTTCCCTCGTCTCATACCGATCACTTTCCGGTCCTTCCATTCCTGCGGCGTTTGGATGTACCAGCATGTAAATAAAAAGTATTAAAACCTGGTGTAATACAAAATCAGGCTCCGCATGGTGAGAACCTGGTTCTTTGCATTCGGATCCAGGTGTTTGCCCTCCCGCAGGGACGTCCTGTGTACTGCATTAGCGTGACTAGAAAAGAGGGCATCCCTATGCAAAACGTACAAAGTCCCCGACTTATTATTAAGAGGAAATATTCATGCATTCATTCAGTCACTCTTTCGCCCCGGACGATCCCAGGGCCACGGATAGAAACATACAACATGAATTCCCTCATTCATATGTCATATAGACATGCACTGATTCACTCACCCATTCATACACCGTATAGGGACAGACAACCATTCATTCCCTCCATCATACGTCATACAGAGACGTTCACTTGCTCATCCATACATTATAGAGGGCAGTGGTCGCGAAACTACGGTTCGTCTCCACATTTTGTCCAATACCAGAGATGCATTATGATTTTTTTTTCATTCTGGCCACGTAATCGTGACTTGTACATGCATAGAACATAACATTCTATTCCATCCTTCTGCAAAATGTGCCTTATCTGGTCTTTTTTTCTGTGAAAAACTTGAAAAGGGTTATTTCATAAATAGTGTTATTTGTTTCATTAATAATGTTACTATTTATTTTCTGATCTTTTTTTTCCTGTCAAGATCCCAGAAAGGGTTCATTTTTGGTTATATCAGGCTTTCTGGAAAACAAAAAATGGTTTACGTTTAGACACCTTTTGCTATCGTCACACTTTTTGTTACAAACTGGCCCGGCCCCCCGTCAGAGAAGGGAAAAGTTATTTGGTCCTCGCAGGAAAAAGTTTGGGGACCCCGAATATAGGGAAATACAACCATTCACTCATTCATTCATATGTCACATAGGGACACACAACGGTTCACTCACTCATTCATACGCCATATAGGGACATGCAACCGTTCACTCATTCACTCACTCATAAAGAGACATTTACTCGGTCATTCATACATGACATAAGAACATACAACCACTCACTCACTCAATCATTCATACATCATATGGGGACATACAATCATTCATTCACTCATTCATACGTCACAGAGAGATATTCAACCATTCACTCACACCTCATATCAAGCCTCTCATTCACATGTCAGGTAGAGACCTCACAACCATTCACTCGCTCATTCACCCTGTCATTCACTCATCTGGACTGTTCAGAACCTCCAATGAACCTCCGAAGAACCCGTTGGAACCCACACAGATGGATTTCTATCGGAATCCAACCAGGGACCTTCTCGCTGTGAGGCAAAAGTGCTAATCTCTGCGCCACAGTGCCACCCAGAATAGCTTTCACGCACTTATATATATTGAAACGAGAATAATAAAAATAATAATGATAAATAAATGCCGGGGCTGGCGGAGTCACTTCCACTCTGCCCTTCTTCCAGTCCGGCGCCGCCGGCCTGGAGCTAATCTGAGCAGAGGCTGACCTTCATGCAGGAACAGGACGTCCCGTCCCGGTACCGGAACCAACCGGACGGCTTCCTGGAACGTCCACAAAATATTCAGCTCCCGAGAATATCGGGATTATCTCGTCTCCATTGTTTTGCCGACGCCATGTTGGATCTTTTCCCCCAAACATACTGGCAAATCTTATCGGATATACCCGTTGATCCTCGCCGGCTTTATCCGGGTCAACTCTTCAGCCGCGCTACCGGCCGCCTCTTCCTCTCCACCGGGGGCAGCACCGAGCGTAAACAATCCGGTTACGCCTTCTTCTCCGTCTTCTCGGTGCCTAAAGGCACGGGAAGATCCCAGGGTTTCCTGCAGCCACATGCTCGTACCGCTTGCTCCGTTTCCAACAATTGTTCCCATGGTGACAAGGACCTCTAACTATTCCCTCCCCTGATGGGACCAAATAATGACGCTTGCACACTGCTCTCCTCTGAACATTGGGTATTCTTTGCATCTGTACGAGATACCTGATGGTCCTGATGGATACCTGAGGTTTCATTTAGATCCAGGGAGGTCCGTCTTTGCCCGGGCTATTACGATTTTTATACCTTTAATAGATTTTCCATCTTTGCTGAAGGTAAAGCCAAGATTTTTTTAAGCTCCTAACTTGATTTAAGTGTGTTCGGGGCCTCCAACGCCCATTTGAAGATCCCTATGTATCAAGATTCCTTGCACATCAACGTGAGCTACATGGTAAGATCCGACCGTGGTTGTTCTTGGAAAACGTGTTAAGGCGGCGGTTTCCTCTATTTAAAAAAACACTTTTCACATTTTTACAGAAACAAAAATGCGCAGCGATCGTAATCATCCAACCATTTTCGATCAATATTTCAACACGCCTAGCTTCTTTATCATCGCGGCTAAACACCTGTTTCGGACCTCATGCTAGCAGTTAGCAGCTCGGGCTAACGTCGGAGTCTCTCCGGGCTCTCGGAGCGTGAAAGCTCTCCATCGACGCGAACGCCGATCGATAACCCCGAACCGCCTCGTGTCAATAAATCTGACGGCCCCTTTAAAGGGGGAGTCTTTGGTTACACGCAGAAGCTTCCTCCCGTCCCGCAAGGACGGCTTGCAAATGAGTCTCCGTCTGGATGAAGGCTTCGGGATGAACCCGACGCCTTCCGCGGTATTGATCCCCACAGGGGAAGGCGAGTCCATTAGCGAGGTGAATAAGTCTTTCCCTGCCCGCACACAGACTAACCAATACCCTAATGATGGTTTCCCTGGAAACCACAGAGGAGAAGATATGCGCAACACACCCACAGGGTTGGACACACACACACACACACACGCAGATTCGAATAAAGGAACACACAAACAGTTTTCTACAAGATTGTAATCCTCGGCATTGCATAACGCGAGCTGCCGGGCGTCGGAGGAGTGCCGCTAGAGGCACTGCAGCTGACAGGGATGACGGATGTGGAAAGGGCGACCGCGTGTGTGTGTGTGTGTGTGTGTTTATGTGTGTGTGTGAGGGGGGGAAAAGGAGAGGTGGGTTATATATTGAATTATGCATGACAGCAGCATCGGCTGGCCCTCTCAGATGGATTCATTATAGGGGCTGGCCAGGTAATATAAGAACTGTTGAGGGGGAAAAACAGTGGAAAATAGTGGCAAATGAAAGGTGTGTGTGTGTGTGTGTGTGTGTGTGTGTGTGTTCCACCTGCCGCTGCCCTCGAGCAGTACTGGAGAGGTGACCCTGCCATGGTAATAATGTGCTGGGGATTACTATTTGATGGAACCGAGCCACAAGGGTTCTTCCCTGGCCACTCTAATGACAGCTTGTTGCTGCTGGGACTGCTATACAAGGCCCACTTGACACACACACACACACACACACACACACTTCACTCTCCTGGTTGGTTTGCTCGCTGTTTTTTTGTTTTTTTTTTCTTTCTTTTCTGGACCCACTGTTTACCGAGGAGAGACAAAGATTGACGTTATGACAGATTAGAGAGGCGATGAGACGGAGGTGGCGAGATCCGCCGGGCCTCAGCCACCCCAGGGATCTGGGAAAGAGAAGTTTGAGAGCGTTGGTCCGGGCGGAGGATTGTCAGGGGAAGTGCTGTTGACACCAGAGGTATTCGATCGATCCGGCGCTCCGCCAAGCAAACTCGGGGAGGATCGCCGCCGGCCGCCAGGCAAAACAAAGTCCCGTCTCTACGGTGGGGAAAACACCCGTTGTACGAGATGTGACACAAATTGGACTGCGCTCTCGTGGGGATCAACTGTTTGTCTTGCGATGAAGCGACCAATTAGATCCACACACTCACACATCTTCGGATGATCCCGACTGCGTTGTTATTCCCAGTGATAGAGGTCAGCGTCATGCACGGACTCGCTGTTAGCCTCCGCCTTGGCTTACAGAATTAAATTTAAATAAAAACACTTCAAGGGAACCCCACCTGGGTGGACTACTGCACTAAGTATGCTTTACTGTTTGTCTCATACTAGGATGAGTTGTTAAAAAAAAAGCAGAATTATTTTTTTAAAAATAACAACTTGTAACACATATTTTAACCTAGAAAAAGCATAGAACAGGGTGCCCAAAGAGGAACTCTGGAACTCTATTGTATGAGGAAGCCAGGCAGAGAAGTTTGTTAGACTGGTGCAGGACATGTATGCTAGCTGTGAGACAGCGTTGAGGTGTTCTGTGGGTGAACAGAGATGTTCAAGGTGGAGGAGGAACTTCATCAGGGATCAGCTTTGAGTCACTTCTTTGCAGTGGTGATGGACAGGCTGACAAATGAGGTTAGACAGGAATCTCCATGGACCATGATGTTTGCAGATGACATTGTGATCTGTAGCGAGAGCAGGGAACAGGTTCAGGGAAATCCTGAGAGGTGTAGGTATGCTCTGGAAAGGAGAGGAATGAAAGTTAGGAGCAGCAAGACAGAATATATGTGTTTGAATGAGAGGAACTCGGGTGGAACGGTGAGGCTACAGGGAATGGAGATCGAGAAGTTGGAGGATTTCATGTACTTTGTCAACGGTCCTGGGCAATGCGGAGTGTGGAAAAGAGGTGAAGAGACGGGTTTAAGCAGGCTGGAATGGGTGGAGAAATGTTTCAGGGGTACTATGTGATAGAAGACTATCAGCCAGAATGAAAGGAAAGGTGTACAAGACAGTGGTGAGACCAGTGATGCTGTATGGACTAGAAACTGTTACAATGACCAAAAGACAGGAGGCAGAGCTAGATGTTGCAGAGATGAAGATGCTAACTTTCTCTTCGGGAGTGACCAGGATGGATAGGATCAGGAATGAGTCCATCAGAGGGACAGCACATGTTAGATGTTTTGGAGAGAAGGTCTGAGACGCCGGATTGAGATGGTTCAGGCATGTACAGAGGAGGGATAGTGAACATATTGGGAGACGGATGCTGGAATTGCTTCCTGCTAGTGCTAACTTTTGCTCAGTACGGTATATGCAGTAATAATGCCACATTGTGCTGCTTTTGGGTGCAATTTCCAGTCCAAGGGAAACAAAAGGACTGATGTTAGGCTACGCGGCTTTCCAAGGGACAAAAAGAGAAGAAAAGAGTGGGAAATTGCTTATGGACAACATCCTAAGGACTCGCGGCGGTGTTCTCACCGTTTCTGTCATGTAGCCGAGCTAAGCTGCTGAAAGAGCTAACAAACGCTGCTAGCTTTAAACCAACACGAAAGCCAAACGCCCATGCCTACAGTTTTCTTTCACAAGCTGACAAAAGATCTGACGGACACGAGTCAAGCCCGCTCAAAGAAACGCCACGGGGGGAAATGCTGAATGTTCTCCTCCAAGGACGTCAACAAGTAGCTAACGCAGATGTAGCATCTGATGGTGAAAGAGCAGGATCACGGAAGAAGCTGACTGTTAGTCAGCACAACGGTCTGGAGGTCTACAGTGAACAGCCAATGACAAAAAGTAGAGCTACTTACAGCAGCCGCTCTCTCTGTTAGCATAGCAACACAGTTACCGCACGCACACCAGCAACTTTAACTAACTTTTGCTTGAAGTTTGTTTGTCTTCAGTTTGATGCTTATTTGGACTTTTGTCCTCAGCGTTTTTCCTCCTCGCTCATGTGTCAAAATGGGAAGGTTTGCAAAGACTACATGTTTTTGGTACAAATGTAGCTGGTACAAATATTGATAAAATAGGAAAAATTACGTCTTGGTAAACAGGGGTCCCTTTTAAGTAATATGTGTACCGGCAGCCGGCAATTTCGATTCACCTGTCGAAAAAAAAAAAAAGACTGTTTTAAGACCGCGGGCGGGAACGAAGGTGGCGGGGATGTGAGCAGAGTTTAGCTCACAAAAGCCGCGAGCAGCCATCGGGCCAACTCCAGTCGTTTCAGTTCACCGGCTCGTCATTACGCTCGAGGATTAGCCGCTCGACGAGGTGGCTATTTGCCCACCTGCTCGCTCCGTCTGAGCCGGGCCGCCGTGCCGCCTTTGAGAAGCCGCGAAAATCGCGGGGAATTCGGTAATCCCGAGGTAATTAACGTGTTGTAAAAATATTGCGCGCTCGCTGCTTTCACACGACGCAAAAAAGGAAATAATAGAAGGAAAGTCTTCCTGGAGGGAGACAGATGACCTCACCCCCATTGCACACACACACACACACACACACACACACACACACACACACACACATTGTGAGCATTTTGCTTGTGGGGCAAAAAACCTCAATGTGTCTCCATTTCTGTGATAGGCGAGTAATAACATGCTAACTACACTGTAACACACTTCCTGTTTATATACAACATGATGATACATAAAAAAAAAACTCTGGATGGTAATTGGTCAGTTTTTGACGAGTCCTGTGGTTCAAACAGGAAGAGGGGAGAGACGAATTTGAATAGATAAATAAAAATCACAGCGGAAAAAATAAAATCAGGAAACAGAGAAGCATCTCCGTTGTTTTCAGCTACTGAGGTTCGTTTTCAAAGCGGCAACATTTCGCAGTCACCGCCTCCGAAATTAGAACAAGACCCCGATTATTCTAACCCCCCCCCCCCCGCCCAAAATCCCTCTTAAATGTTGGTAATCTCCGCTGTTGCGAAAAATTGTCTGGGGCGCCCCCCACCCCCACCCCGCCCCTCCGTCATTGACTTATTCGCTGAAAATAAACGTTAATCCCTCTCTTGTGGTCGGGGTTTTGTTCCCCGAGAGCTGGGAGAAATTAGAACACAAGAGCCAGGAAGAAGCGGGCAGGAGGAACCACTCGATGTGACTTGGAACCAGGGCCGCCAATAATAATAATAATAAGAATATAATAATTATAATAATAATTCTGCACTCTTTAACACCATTTTCATCTTTTCTTTTGTAAATGCATAACCAGTGATGTGGGGTCAGGGGAGGCAGGTGAGTCTCTGCCTCACCTGTCATTATGAAAAAAAAATTTTAAAACCTGGTAAGGTAAGATAAACATCCACCTTATTCATAAATGTATTTTCTGTATGATTCCAATGATGCCTTAAATGTTCTCAAGAAAAAAAAATCGCTGAATTTGCACAATTCCTGATCAAATGTAAGCCAAGGTGCGTCCGCCAAGCTCATCTCTGCACACGCAATCCCTCACAAACGTCGCGTGGCGCGTGATAATTGCTGACTCTCAGTATGTCACCTATAAAATGGTTGTAGAAACATTTATTGCATTATAACATACACTTTGACCTTCTGCAATGCGTGTAATGTCTTTAGCGTAAGTGTGTGATACAATTATTCACACTGATCAGAAAATAAAGCCATTAGGTGAGGCAGGCAATACTGTGCCTCACCTGATGGGGGGCATATGTGAGTTGGCAGGCACTAGTGACTGCTGTTCCTGGAAAAGCAAAAATAAATGAGATAATAAAAAACAAGGACGATTTTTAGAGCAAAGTAACAGAGATATATATGTGTGAAATTCATACAGGAATAAAGAGAAGACCACAAATTGTTTTCAGTTTTATAATCAAAAAAAAAAAAATTAGATGCGACTCTCGGGAACAAGAAACTCTTTTGAGTGGTTACAATTGTAAATATGGTTCCAAAGAAAGTCAATGCTTCACCAGCCGTGAATCTCATTGCACGCCACTGTGCATGACTTATCACATGTACACTTCTACTTGTAAACCCTGGGTTCCTGTCTATCCATTCCCATCTGCAAAATATATTCACAGTCTCCTATCTGAAAATCACCTGTAAATTATTGACATCTACACCATGTACATACTGTCAATCTATTTATTATTTCTGTACCTGCTGCTCTTTTGCACTTCTGGTTAGATGCTAGCTGCATTTCGGTACCCTGCTCTTGTACATGTGAGATGACAAAGTTGAATTTCATGTTACACAAAAAAAGATTATCACGGTCAGAGACTGAAAACTGAATGTCGGAAAGAAATTTTAGACATTTTACCATCATCTTGGTCAATAAGTATATGGTGGTGATCCGATCAAACTTTTCCTAGTCTTGGGATTAAGACTTTATCAAACGTGTTCGATATTATCCCAAGTCTTTTGGTCTTTACGGTGATGTAACACATACGGCAACCATTAGAGGAGCTCTAACAAACCTGGTAGACAAGAAATCACCAGAGATTGGAGGCAGAGACGTTACAGTAGAACCTGGCTTTCCAAACGCCCCGAAAAATGAATAAATCAGCCCACGAACAGATTTCCATCGAATTTTGAATCGACCGGCGGATAAGCCTCGGCGTTAGAACACACAAACAAACAAACTCAGGGGTTTTCCGCGTTGTAGCGTAGCGGCTACGTGCGTTGTACTCCGTGTTGTTTACATCGTTCACCGTTGTGTTCTCCTGGTATATTTGGGCTTTTTCAGTAAGTTAGCGCTCACTAAGGCTCCCAAAAAGTTACTGCTACTGATAGTGGTGTTGAGTATTTAAGTCAATCTAAAGAAGGATATCATTTTTAAACATGAGCACGGTGTTTGTGTTACAGATCTCTCCAAACACTGCGACACGGAAAAGTCTACCATCTGTACGATCCTGAAAAACAAAGACGCGCTAAAAAAGGGAGACAACATTAACAAAGCAAAGGTCTCAAGTCTGAGAGGAAGTAGAAAAGTTATTGTTAGTTTGGATAAATGGAAGACAACTAGTTGGAGATAGCGTTGGCGTTAATGTTAGCATTAGCGTTAGCGAGGGTCTCATATGTGACAAGGCTTTACTTTTGCTGATTTAGTGAAGGAAACGTAGAGTGCTGACAAGAAGAGAATAAATATCAGAAACACGGGAAAACTGAGGGTTTTCTTTAATTCCTTTTTGTCACAAATGAACCCATAAAAAAGTTTCAGTAGAGTACAGAATGTTTTTTGGGGATGGAGAACGGATCACTGGGATTTAGGTTGATTTTTACGGGAAACACTGATTCTGCTCGCGAACATTTCGCTTTGCAAACAGAGCCGAAGAACATATTAAATTCGAAAGCCTCAGCTTTACTATATTTGTCGGTGGTCTGGATAAACGGGAATGGCAAAACACCTTCCGATCAATGCGGAGCGTCCAGAAAGAGGAACGGATGGTGGAGCTTCGGGCAGAACAGCCCGGCTCAAACAACGTCAACTCTGACCACGTGTTGAAGGAAAAGCGAAGCTCTGTAAATACTGGGTGAAAATATTGCACGATGGGGAGAAAAATCCTTGAACACAAACTAGGTGTTATCAGAACTCGACACCACCGGGTCAGGAACATCCCATCGACCGCCAAAGGCAGAACAATTAAGGTCCAACATATTAGGAAAGCCCACAAATCCTATGGCTATCCTAATCGGGCCTTTGCAAACTCTGCAACCACCAGACCCAAGAGCAAAGAAGAGGAGGACAGTCACAAAGGACATTGTCATACCGTATGTTGCAGCCGATTTCAGAATACCAGTGCGCTTCCGACCTCAATATTCTAAAGGACAAAACAACCCGGCACAAGATCGATGTGGTGTGCGCTGTCACCTGCTCCGAGGAGGGTGATGACGTCTACATTGGGGACAGGAGTCCGCAGTCCACCTACACCTGAAGGACAAGAGCCACTGAAGACAACAATGTCCGCATTCTGGTCAGAGAAGATGGATGGTTCCAGAGAGGAGTCAAGGAGACATCTTCGTCAAAACAGAAAAACTGTCTCTGTGCCTTAGGAACAACCTTTCGCCTACAAACAATGCCGTATTACATAACATTACATTACATTACATTGCATTTGGCAGACGCTTTTATCCAAAGCGACTTACAATAGAGGACATAGGGACAGCAAATATAATTGCAAATACACGATGCACAGGAAATATACAGACCAGTAAGCTTGGGTTAGTGAGTTTTTTTTTTTTTTTTTGGGATCCATCGCAAGACAGTGTAGCTTACACAGAGGAGGCCACCCTTCAGATCGTCCGACCCGGAAAGGTCCAACAACGGAACCGGACCCCACAACAACCACCTGAGCCTCGGTCCATGTGACCCGACGGGTCGCTCTTCTTTGTTTTTACATTCATTCTGAGAATATTTGCTAAACCTTTTCAAATTTCAATCCGGATAAGTCCCCAGAAGTTGTACCTTTGACACGGCCATTAGAACAACTCTCCCTTTTGCATAACAAGCCATCGTAACTTAACCGGTGGTTTTATTTATTTCGACCTGAAGAAGAACTGAAACGTCTTCGAGGAAAGAAAATCAAGTCTGGTTGCTACGAGAAGAATCTGCTTGTATTCTTGTAAATAGTGACTGTTAAGATTCACAGTCTTTGTAAAATCTCAGTCTGAGACCAGACTGCGACTGAACACTTTAGCTGTGAGCCGGGATGAAATGATAGTTTTATAGTCTTTTCGTGTTTTCCAGGTTTTCCGGGGGTGGGGGGGGTCCCTATTTCCCTGCTTATAACCCCATCGATGCAGAGCCGACCCGCGCAATTAACCCTCCGAAGCCATAAGACGGCGAATTGAGTTAAAAAAAAAAAAAAAAAATCAGCGGTCTTTGTCGCTTAGCGTGAGAAAAGCTGGATGAACCTAAACGCGGGAGGGCAAGCGTGATATGAAAAAAAAAAAAAGCGTAAGGGGAAAAGCAAGAGCCTGGCATACGGAGGAAAGGAGGAGGATGGAGGGGAAAAAAAAAAAAAAAATGAATGCAAAAGGACTGCCAAGCTGCGGCGGAGAGAAGTGACACCCGCGGTTGGGTCCACACCAGGCAGGCAAATAAAAGAAGCCCCCTAAGCCCTTGTAATCAGCGGAGGAACAGACAAGGCCCGCTTGTCTTTTCCTCCTTAAGCCCCGCCGGAGTTTGGGGGTCCGACGCTCATCTTCGCGGCGCGCCCTGCCAAATGGCAGCGCACATCAAAGTCTTCGCCCGCTAGCCTCCTTGCCTACTCGCGTCGACGTCCCGGGGATTAGCATTAGCATAATTGAGGTTTATGTACAGACGCTTAGCGCGGGGGCTCGATGGATCGCTCTTCTGGAATGGGGGTGTGTGGCGTTGCGTTGTGTAATGTGGATTTTGCATCCATTCTGCTTCAGACTGTGAACGCCCACGCCCCCCCCCCCCCCCTTCCCCGTGTCCACACACACACACACACATCTTTCAACCTGATTTAGAAGTAGGTGATGGACTGTACCATTTTTTTTTTTTTTGAAGGGGTGGAAGGGGGGGGACAAAACACGTCACTATCGAGCGGCGCACCTGCGTTTAGCCTCCCGAGCATCGATCGGGCAACGCGTCCGATAACGCTCTCTGGCGTTTTTTCGCAGAGTGGGCGGCCGGAAGGGGAACGGCAAAAAAAATCGATGCGATTCGCCGAAACGGCGTGCTGGAGCGTGGGAAGTTTAGAGAGAGAACTTCTTCTGGGGCCTCGCAGCTCAAAGCCAGAGAGAGGAAGAGAGAGAGGGAGTTCTTGAACGCGCTGCCAAGGCATTTGTCAGTCTTATCGCCTCTCTTGGCTCGCCGCGGCGCTGCTGGTGGAGAGTAATTGAGTGCTTAGAGTTATAGATGAACTAATTAGTGGGTGCATTGAAAGCTCGGCTCATTAGTGGGCGGGAGAGAGCCGCCGCCGCCGCCGCCGCCGCCGCCACCGCCGCTCGGAGGGTTTCCAGCCTCGGCGTGGGGCTGGGTGGGGTGGAGGGGAGCTACGCTCGACTTCATTAAAGAGGCTGCAAAGCACGACGCGTGGCGACGGAAACCGCGCCCGCGAAATCCCGTTCCGAGGCGTCTAAAGGTGAAGGCGAGTTTTGCCGCACGGAGAGCTAAGTGGTCCGGTTCCATTGCGAGTATCGGTAAGGGGAGTGGGTTCGTGCTTCCGGCTCACAGCAAGACGGTCTCTGGTTCCGTTCCGATTTCCTGGTTCTGTCTGTGTCGGGTCTCCATGTTTCTGCGTGGAGTTCCGTTTTCCGCCCGCAGTCCAAAAATATGCAGTAGGTTCATTAGACACGCTGAATTGCCAAGATGCATGCATGAAAGGGAATGAATGTCTTCATATGACATGTGATTGACAGGGGAGTTTTGTATCTGTGAGCAGACGACCATGCAGACGACTGAATGGCTTGTTCTCTGCAAGCCCGGCTCAGGTGTCTTCATCCCGTTCTCACCTCTTACACCAGCTCCTCTGTGGTCTTCCTCTAGGCTACAACCTCAGCATCCTTCTACCCAGATGTTCACTCTTGTCCTCACTTTGACTTGATCTTCAGAGTATCTACCATGTGCTGTCCCTCCGATGGGCCTCTTTACCTCCTCCTCACTCCCAGAGAGGAACCTCCACATCTTCATCTGCCTCCAGCTCTGTCTTCTGCCTCTGCCTTCACCATGGCTGACGCCGCCACCACGTTCTCCACCTTTCCTTTCGTTACTTCTGATAATCATTTATCACCCGGACACTTGTCTCCAGCCATTCCGACCAGCTTGCACACATTCCTACGCCTTTTCTGCGCGCTACACTATGTTGCCATGGTAACACATCCCATAGAGGGCAGTGCTGAGTTCAGAATTCATTTCCGAGTTCCGTCTAGGACAAAAACAACAAACGCTGTCTTCTTCTCTGTTCCTTTCTCTGGTGATGCTTGAGCACACCGCCACTTCCAGCGGTGCTGCTCCATTTGCAGGCTTCCAAAGGACATAGTGAATTCCGTAGGGAAAAAAAGCGCGGTTCCTTGAAACCGCTTTCCGAATGATCGTACCGATGTCATGGCGGCATGTGGACGAAAAATTCTTCTCTATCGTTATACTGCCGCCATTTTGTCTTCTTCTCTGTTCCTTTCACTGGTCACGCTTGAGCATACCGCGACTTCTAATGGTACTGCTCCATTTGGCTATGCATCCGCAAGCTCCCAGAGGATGTAGAGAACTATGCAGAAAATGAGCAGAGTTCCTTGAAACATCTTGAAACAAGACCTTCCGATTGATCGTATCCATTCCATGGCGGCATGTGGAATGAGAATTCTTCTCCACCGCTATTGACGCCATATTGTCTTCACCTCTGTTCCTTTCACTGGTCACGCTTGAGCATACCACGACTTCCGGTGGTTCCGCTCCATTTGGCTAGGCATCCGCAAGCTCCCATAGCAACTAAAACACCGCGCAAGAAATGAACACGGTTCACGAAACGTCTTGAAATGAGACTTTTCGATTGGTCGTACCGATTGCATGGCGGCACGGGAACGGAGAATTCTTGTCCAATCGTTACACCGACGCCATATTGTCTTATTCTTCGCTGGTCCGCTTGAGCATACCGTGACTTCCCGCATTACTGCTCCATTAGGCTACGCATCTGCAAGCCTCCAAAGGAACGAGACCTTACGATTGATCATACCGATTCCACGGTGGCAGGTGGATGGAGAATTCTTCACCACTGTTACACTGCCACCATGCTGTCTTCTTCTCTGTTCCTTTCACCGGTCACACTTCCGCAACTTTGGCTATACTTCTGCAAGGACCCAGAGGACCTAGAGCACCGCCCAGGAAATGAACGCATTTTCATGCAAACATCTTGAAACGAGACTTCACGACTTCCCGGAGAATTCCGCTCCATCGTTACACCGACACCGCACTGTCTTCTCGGTTTCTTTCACTGGTCACGCTTGAGCATACCGTGACTTCCAGCATTACTGCTCCATTAGGCTACGCATCTGCAAGCCTCCAAAGGAACGAGACCTTACGACTGATCATACCGATTCCACGGTGGCAGGTGGATGGAGAATTCTTCACCAAGGTTACACTGCCACCATGCTGTCCTCTTCTCTGTTCCTTTCACCGGTCACACTTCGACAACTTCTGCCGGTACTGCTCCATTTGGCTATACTTCCGCAAGGACCCAGAGGACCTAGAGCACCGCTCAGGAAATGAACGCATTTCATGCAAACATCTTGAAACGAGACATCCCGACTTCCCGGAGAATTCTTCTCCATCGCTACACCGACACCGTACTGTCTTCTCGGTTTCTTTCACCGGTCACGCTTGAGCATACCGTGACTTCCAGCTGTACTGCTCCATTTGGCTACGCATCCACAAGCTCCAAGAGGATGCAGAGAAAAGTGCAGGAAATGAACGCAGTTCCTTGAAACGTCCAGAAACCAGACCTAGCGTATGCACGGTGACAAAGCACCAAAAAAGACGGCCCTCCTGACGATAGCAGACGCGGTTCGTGCGGCGGCGGCGGCCGCCGAGCAAAGGCCGATTCCAGCAAGTTTACCTCAGGAACCTTCTGGCCGGCGGCATCTAATCAGCCACTTCTTGCTCGTGTGCACCGGAGCCACGATCCATCACAGTTATAGCTCCCCCGGCGCCGCCGCGGGAAGGAACTATTAAGCTGGATGGATGTAGAAGCGCCGCCAGTCAGGGACTACCATATGAGCCCCTCCCCCGCCGCTTCCTCCTCCAGCCCGGTGCCCTTTAATGGGCACTTAATATGGCTGACAAATTTACAAGGCATTTAAAAACGACCCAGTCAGCCAGTCGGCGGAGGAAAGGGGGGGGGGGGGCGAGGAAGGAGTCGGAGCGGAGAGCGCCCAATCTCATTTTCTCCTGCCGACTGGGGCAATAAACATGCTGGATTTATATCGGGGGAGCCTAGGTGATGGGATGAGCAGCGTGTGCGTGTGTGTGTGTGTTTGTGTTTAGTGTGTACACTCTGTCTCCCAGTACAAATAATTCACCCTGAACACCTGTCAACATGAGTCATGACACCAGAGAATTCCTGCAATTGAGCACATCCAACTAATTGGTGGCAGCCGTCCAGACCCCCCCCCCCTCCACCCCTCCGCCCCTCCGCCTCGCTCCATATCTATCTTTTCGTTTTTCTCTCCCATTACATGCATCTCTCGCTCCGCCTCCAACCCGCCCCTTCACTCTTGTAACCCCCCCACCACCACCCACTCCATCTATTTTAACACAACATTCACGGATGAGTGATTTAATGCCGGTTATCAAACCCGTCATTGTAATCACATCTCTAATTATGCTTAATTAAACCAGTCTAATGGCGGCGACATTTTTTTTTTTTTTTTTTTTTTGGGAAATCAGCCCCCCCCCCTACCACCACCACCACCCCGCCTCCTTCCCCGGGTTCGACTCGCTCAACTCCTCCGACGGCCAATCAACTCCGAACTCTCTGCCCGGCTCTTGTCGGCCCGTTAATTAAACTCCCGAAGTGCCTAATGATTAAGATAACGCGGCAATCTGGTGGCGAACAGGCCCCTTTCCTCCCCTCTTCCTTTTTTTTTTTTTTTTAACGGCTTTCGATGATAGCACCCTCGAGGTGTTTCTCAATCTTGATTAAATGCAGACAATTGACAAATCAGTTGCTCGGAGCCCGGGCTCATTACCCCGCCGAATATTCATGAGGCGTTCAGGTGGGGGTGATTTTTAATCAAAGTCGCGGAGGAAGCACGAGGGGGCTCTGGAGTCGCTACACCTTCCCCGACCCCCCCAAACGCCGAAAATAACATGCATCATTCATTGGATTTAGTTCAAATTTGCGTGGATGCAGCTGGCAGGGGAAGATGTGTGTGTGTGTGTGTGTGTGAAGGCTGCTTCAAGGGGCCTTGGACAAATGGCGGCGCCACATGGTCGGACCAGATGTGCGGGTTTCTCATGCGCATAGCTCATCAAAAACAACAACCGGCGCCCGCCGTCGGCCGCTCGCTACCCGCGATAGGCCGGCCAGCCCATCTGCTTCCTGCCCGCCAGGCCCGGTGCATTGTGGGTAAGGGTCTGAACGCCGCCCAGCTTCGCTCGTGACGTTTCCCCGGCAAGCTGCCGGACCGTCAACGTGCGGAATTATTTAGATATTTAGGAAAACAAAGAACCTGTTCATTTATTCATCCATCCCACCTGGTCTCATCTGTCAATCAGGATCACCCAACCATCCAGTCTGTCATTCACATGTATGGACAAGTCATAGTCTACTGACCCTCTGGAGACCAGGCTGGAGAACACGGGGGCTTCGCGGGGTCGGGATCGAACCGGGAACCCGGTGGTTTCAGGGCCGAACCCGTCTGCTTTCCAGAGAGGAGACTAAAATCGAAATGGTCAACGGTTTTGTCAACGATGGAGGACAATGACCTCCGCCTCCTTCTTGGAGATCAGGGAGGGGCGGCTGTGCTTGTGAAGCTGCATGAGAAGGTGGACACTTCCCAACCGCTCCTGCAGTGCCGGAAGGACACAGGAAGGAATCCCTGAACTTCAACATATGACGCCCGAATGGTCACGACTACATTTGGACGAACGTTACGCCTGGGGAAAGAAAAGGGAAACGGTCGGAGGTGCGACCGAGGACCAACCGCGCAAGCAGCGCTTAAACTCTTCAGCTTGTCAACGTTTCCTCCTCGGTGGACCGGAGGCCCCGCCCCCTGCCCGTGGCCGCCACCGCCGCCGCCGCCACCGCTGCCGTCCTCCTCCTCCCCTCGCGTCTCTCATTACGAAGGCTGAGCACAGTTTGTAATTACGCGCTCTGTCTTGCTATCATTAGCGCTCGGTGGCTGCCGGCTCCACTCCGGTAAACTCATTCACGGCCACATTTATTATTGTTGCACGCCGAGCTGCGGCGTTATGATGACTAATTGCGTGTCCCTAATTTGCCAGCCCGAGAGCGCCGGGTGCTTTGTGTTTGCAGAAAAAAAGACGAGGACCGGTTCGTGTCTGTTTTCCCACATCGCCCCGGTGACCCGGCCTAACAACAAAACCAAAACAGAGGACGCTTCTTTCAGCGGGAGCCTTACGTTTCCAATTCCGTTTTCTTTTAAAGTTGTCAGTCACTCTTCAGACGGTCACGGGAAACACGTCCTCAAAGGATTCATGCATTCATCAATTATCTATACTCCTTATCTGGGTCACAGGAGGGGGCGGGGTTCTGGAGCAACTCCCAGGGTACACCTGTCAATCACAAGCTCACAAGCTAGGAGTCACCGTTGGCACTGATCTGGGGGCGACTGGACCGCGTTTGGCGCGGTGGTTTTCTTTTGAGCCGAAGGGGAATCGACTCCAACCGGGTATGCTTCTGAGAGAACCCTTGTTTCTCGTCGACTTCACCCGGATCGGCCAGCCGTCGGAGTGCGGGGGCGTTTAAAGCGTCCCCACCTGAGTCTGTGCTGCACCGGCGTCGCTCCGCTGCCCGCCCATCCTCCCCGAGGACTTGGCCACTGAACTGAAGACGCGCCAGCTGCGCCCATCTTGAGATGCTCCACTGGTGTTCGACAACGGCCTCGCTCTCTTGTTTGCAAAGGCGACCCACCGACTCCCTCCCGCCCAGCCCCTTTACTGTAGCGACACCTGGCGAGCCTTCCCTTGGGGAACCCTGCAGCTATCATTGTTCCTTAGCGGGCTAACGTGCGCTAGCCCCAAAAGATCGGGAGTGTTTTGTGCTACACCCTTTGCGTTCTTTTATTTTATCGAGCAGCATGATCTGGAACCCGGTGCCAGGCTTCAGCGGGCTTTTACCCAAAACTAAAAACCGCGACAACAACAAAACGTTCCAACTGCAAAAGAACCCGCAATCGCGGTTGACTGCAAGTGAGTACTTTGAAGTAGCGCTACCGCTATCAACTTTACAGCCTGATATTCCTCGTAGTTTTGTTTTTGGATGATGAAGGAAGCGTGAAAACACGCAAAACGCCGATCCGCACTGAAAGCAATTCAAGAACAAACACATGAACTGCACACACCCAGTCAACAATGAGTACTGCAATGTTCTCCTGAACTACATCCGGGTATGACCTGCATGTGTTTTGCTTTTTTATAGCATCTCCTCGTGCTCTTGAGCAGCAATCACCCCTTCACTCGCTGCGGTCAGCCAGAGCAGCACACCTCACCTGCACATATTCAAAAAAAAAAATGCTTTCTATGGAACCGCTTCAAGATTTGGGGGTTTTGGAAATTCTGATAAGGGTGTTGACCTTCTATTTTGGCATTTCAGGTTGTATCACGATACGGCCCGAGTGCATCTCCAGTGTATCTGGCTTCTGTGATGAGCTCCCACAAACCCCTCAACCCGGGATCGAATCTATAAGGCTCTCCGATGCTAACGGTACGCTTACAAGCTACGTCCGTTACAAACGCTGTCACTGCCAACGTAACTCCTGTGCACACTTTATGTTGCTGTGGCTGTTAAGTGCTGCAGAGTTCAGAGCAATTTTCCAAGCTCTGTTTACGACAACAGAAAAGAGACACGAAGAGGCAGCACGTTTGACCTCTAGTCGTCTTGTTCTTGCCTGTTCCTAAACACTGCACCCCAAGGGACTTCTGACGGTACTACTATGATGCTACACTTACGCTAGCCCCCTGAAAACATACAGAACAACACAGGAAATGAAGGCAGACGTCGGAAAGAAGGCTCCGCTATCCGTTTACTGTCAGCCCACGGTTTGTGTCGATGGCCGACCGATTTATTTGTGCGGAACATCACAAGAGAGGCTGAAGTGACGGTCCAAGCCACGTAACCCGCCTCGATTTAGGACCCGACGATATATTTCCAATTGTGTTCTACCTGACGTTATCCCGTCGATTGTAGAAAAGCTACCGTTCATATTCTTACGCGGGTTAGCGTGAATGACCGGAAGCGCCTCTCCCCGCTCGTCGGCTTCATTATAAAATAAAAACGGAGCCTTGACACTTAAAGAGAGACGGCGGCACAGAATACGAAAAAAGCGTACGAAGGTCATTTTCCATTGAATTTAATCAGGAGCCCCGGCCTGGTGCCGCTTCAAATTAAGCTAATTATGCTCAAAACCTGTGCATTTCATAAATCCGTAACCCCCGACAACTTTGCTGCCCAGTTACCTGCCAAGGCAGGGGCGGGGGGGGGGGGGGGTTAGCCTCTGGGGTTGGGGGTGGAGGTGGAGTTGGGGGGAGGATCAGCCCTGCGCCGCGGTGCTAATCCTGGCCTGTTTTTTTGTTTTCCTCTTGTCAGAGCTCCCCTGTTTGAACAATGCTGTTGTCTTCGCTGTGTTTGCTCATTTAGGAACAAACATTTGCCCGAGCGCTGCCGTCACCGCCGCCGCCGCCGCCGCCACCACCGCCGCCGCCGCAAACAAGCTCTCCTAGGAAGTGTTATTAATAGGATAATTAAGCAGATGGTAATGAGCTGGATTATGCCTAATTATGACAAGATTTGTTTTGGCATTTTGTCTTCGGAGGAGCCGCTGGAGTGGTTGAGTCTAACCGGCGACTTCATCGGGCTGACGTGCACGCACCTGAGTGCACGGGACAGGCATTGGGTGGGGGGGGGGGGGGGGGTCGTATGTACAAGCCGGGGCAAAGGGTTCGAGCCGTCGAGCAGACGTTGACCCTGCAGCCTGACGGTCCAGAAAAATGATAACACCTCGCTGAGCCGAGCCGTTTATCAAGACAGTCAGAAGGGACGGCGCCCGACATATAAACGTTTAATTAAGCGACCATTAACAAGATCCGGTCATTTCTTTGTTGCCGCTATTATCATACTGAGAGTTCAGGAGGCCCCGCTCTGCTAAAGATGGCGTCTGTGCTGGAACCGGTTCAGCCTGGTAATACATCCAAAATGATAAATAAATACATAAATCAATAAATAAATAAGCGGCGATGGAACTCGACCGTGCAGAAAAGCGCATCTGCCGGGTCACCCTGCGCCGTCCTTCACGCAGCTTATCTGATGACTTAAAAGTCGGCCGCCGACGACTGCTCGTTGCCATGGCGACCGTGTCGGTCGCTCCGACTACCAGCTTCTGTTTATTAGGTTGGGCTTCTTCGCTGCAGAACGTGACCGGGGGGGTGGGGTGGGGGGGCAAGTTGAGGGAAGGGCTAGTCAGTTTATTAGCGCTAAGAGACACGTGTGCGTTTGTGTGTGTGTGTGTGTGTGTGTGTGTGCAGGAACGACTCATTTATCATTTCCACCAGCGTCCTCTTTCCGCTTTATATATTTGGGAGTGAATAAGATCTCATCAGCGCAGGATTTTTTATCTTTAATTCCTCCTCCAAACTCAGTCCGCCTAGCGCTCGCCGCTAGCGCACCTGCAGTACCGCCCGCCCGCCACTAGGGGGCCATTTGACACGTTTAATTCCTGCCGGACGATAAACCCTTCGGACGACGAGCTTCCGGGTCCTTCCAGAGCACCAGCCGCGGAAAATACTGACGAGCCCAGATGTTCAGACACAAGACGGCTCCGAATCGGGACTATTTATTTTCTGAGTTCGTCTCAGGTCGCCCTTTTGCCGTTCCCCCCCACACACACACACACACACACACACACCCTCCCCCGCGGGCTTCGAGCCAGCAAGCTGACTCATCTCCGCGGCCTCACGTGAAGCCAAAATATCCACAAAGTCCCCGAGAAAAAACCCACGGCTGGTCTTGTCTGACATTCCGCCGCCGCCGGCGCCGCCAGCATCGTCCATCAAGACTCGCTCTACCGCTTCCCGTTCGTCCGGTTCGACCTGCGTCGGACCCGCGAGGCTTTTACGAAACGGTGCGGGGGAGGCTTCGATGCCTTCTTTTTGAATTCGTGACGTGGGAAACGCTCACGCGCACACGGCGGCGAGCACAAATCTTCTATTAAAACGCTCCGTTCGCTCCTGCCGCTCTCGATAAGAGAGCTAAGTCCGGGATTTAAGAGCTTTGGCTTATCGTCATCTTCGCCAGGGCTTTTCTGCAAAGTGCAGTAAGTACGGGCCCGGCAATCTGCATGGGGGGGGCAATAAATACACCCGTCTGCTCACAAACAGGTGGATTTACATTCCACCGACATCAAGTCGTAAAAACCCGGTGTTTATGAACGAGTGAGGGAACACACACACACACACACACACACACACATGCAGTTAATTCCTCAACACACTGAAAGAGCTCAGTTTTGAAACGGGGGGGGCTTTTCATTTACTCGGGGTGGGGGCGGGGCAAAAAAAAAAAAAAAAAAAAAAAAAAGACGAGATTACGGAGAAAGCTCATTTCCTGCTAAACTTGGGACTCCGGTTTCCCCAAATAAAATTGCTTTTATTCTCCCCGACATGTGTTCCCGGAGATTAGGGCCCTGTAATCTTGCGAGGGCTTAATAAGAGCGGGAGCGCCGGGGCGGCGGGCTAAAACACAGGATGTGGAGCGGGGCCCTCGCCGAGCGCCGTTCTACCCGACGACTCTAATCCTGTTTATTAAATTATAAAGAACCTTAAAGGATAAAGATAAAGAAAACTGAGTCGAGGATTTAAATGACTCAGGGTTATATCCTCCTCCCCGTCGCCCCCACCGCCACCCCGTCTTAGCGTGAGTTATTTGATAGCGCCGGATCATGTTTAAAGATGGCGGCGGGTGACGGATTTTGTTTTGACGTCGCCCTTCCTTTTCCGCGGTCGCGTTAAAGTATAAAGTGTTTCCGATTCGCCGATTCCCCCGCGACGACTTCGCCGAAGATGCGCCGATCGGCCGAAAGGTCCGACGCGGGGCAAACCGAAGTGCGCCGTTTTGCTTTTAGGATTATCGGAAACCGTCGGACGACCCCCCCCCCACCCCACCCCATCACAAACCGCGGCGTTGCTTGACCCACTTCGCTTTAAACGACGTGTAATTACACATGTATAACCGCACAAATGTCCTCTAAATCCGACGGCCGACAGATCGCGTAACGTTCCTCAGCATTAATTACCCTCCACATCCGAGCCTCCTTATCAGCGCAAGTCTGACCCGGGATTATTAGCTTTCTCCTTGCATGCATTTAACCTGGATTAAATGTGACGACCCTGTTGCCCCCCCCCACCGCCGCCGCCGCCGCCGCTCTGAAACGGGCGACCTATGAACGTACGGATGGACGTCACCGACACAAGTTGGGTCTAAGAGGATTGCGCGCCTTCTAATCCAAATCAAAAGACATACCATGTGAATTATAACATTCTGAGACAGATTATTCCTCCAACCCACCCCCCGTCACCAGATTAAGGGATTCAAGGAGTACAAATCTGCTCACGTCTTGCCTGATGAAGGAGGAAATATGCATATTGGGTGGGGATGGGGGTTCGTCTATGAGGGATGGTTTCACACACACACACTCACACACACACACGGACTATAACCCCTGGTTTCGCGCATATCTTTGTTTTCAAAGTTTGACTTTGGAAAGAAAAAAATAAACAAACAAACCGCACCGTCGCACATGATGAATAACTGGTTTATTACCTCATTTTTTATAGCGAGGTCATGAAAACTGGCACTTGAGTGACTAGTTTGGTGGTTCTTACACATATTACTAATGGTTTCAACTTGCTTTTGCAGTTTCAAAGCGCATTCCATCTTTATATTGTTATTACGTCTTTATTACATCATAATTACATTGTTATTACAAGGCGCTTTGACTAAAATTTAAATTTGAATACGTCGCGAACCACAATATTATATTTAGTTGATACCGGCACACAAAAACAAGCGTCCTCGGAACCGAACATTCCTGGTTCGATTCCAGGCTCCTCAGAGTGTGTCGAAGCTGTTGAGCAAGATGCCGAACCCTAAACTGCTCCCCCGGCGCCGCTCGATGGCTGCCAACGGCTCATGAGTTCAATGCAGAAAGGAATTTCCCGCAAAGGATTAATAAAGTACTATAAAAAAAAAAAAAAAGAAGGTAAAAAAAAAAAAGAAGGTGGCGGGTTTGGTGTGTTGGCCCGTCAGCGTGCGGACATGAGGAGGTCCAAAATCCGACCCTGCCTTCACGCCACTGACCCACTTTCCTTAACTAGCTTGTATTCTCCCAAATTTAAGCCCCTGTCGTCATGGAAACACGCCGGGTCTCATGATGCCTCAGGACAAACGCACACGCGCGTTTTGACCTACATGAAGGACCAACCCGACCCCTGACCCCTGACCCCTGACCCCCACCGCCAGGTCACATGACACAGATCCTGTCAGTACCACCTTTGGCCTGCAGGGGGCGCCACCGCGCACAAAGCCTGTCAGCGAGCCGTTCCCAGAGGATTCACAGTGTAATTCCTATATGTGTGTGTGTGTGTGTGTGTGTGAGAGAGAGAGTGTGTGTGTGTCCAGCCTTTGTTTAAAGACGTCAGGTCAGCTGGTCATCACTTACAGCGCCCTGCTCGTTTCTGCGAACTCCGGAGAAGCGCCTGCGTCCCGCCATCCACCCCCGCCGCCGCCGCAGGCCCTCCAGTGAATCAGCAGCATCACACACACACACACACACACACACACACACACACACACACACAGAGGCAGCCTGCCGCGACGAGGAGGAGGAGGAGGCTGAGTGACAGTTCAATTCTTCGCCTTTTTACGAAAACGCCCGGCACTCGCACCGAGCCATCATATTCAATTTAACGAGATCAGTGAAGGAAAAAAAAAAAAGGTGGAGGGGATGAGAGAGGCGCGTTCTGACCCGAGACCGGAGGAATGCTGCCTGATGAATGAAAGTCAAATTGAACGTGATTCTTTTTCTTTTTGTGTCCGAAAAGCGAGAGGTGCGGAGGGTGGAAGCGGCGGCGGCGGCTCCAAGGGGCGTTCATGGGACGCCGCCATCACCTTGGAGGACGGAGGCTCACATTGGAAGGGCCACCTTTGGGTTTACAACATCACACGCTGACTTACTGTCCTGAATCCAAGCTCGAGCCTCGCCTCACACACACACACACACACACACACACACACACACACACACACACACACACGGGCAGGCAAGAGCGAGCGGCTAACAGGAAGTCTAGCACAGGAGGAGGGGCTTTCAAAATAAAACAGGAAGTAACTCACAATGTCAACATGGCGTCCGGAGTACACGTACACGTGTACAAACATACATTTTCCTGCTAATGTGTGAAGTTACTTCTTTCAAATACTTTTGTTTTTAACAGCACTATTTAAAAATAAAAAAATAAAAAAAAACTTAAGGAGAGCCTCAGGGGGAAAAAACTTTTGACATGAGTGGGAAAAGCCACAGTAATGGAAACCGAATTGTATACATATAATACATAAATCACACATATTATTTGTCTAAAACTTTAAAAAAATAAAAATTAAAAAAAATAAATAATAAATAAATATATCAGAATCTCAATTAAAATATTTTATTGATCACTTGGGGGGGGGGGGGGAGTCTTTTTTTTTCGTTGAAAGCAGCTCCTGCTCAGAATAAAGGGAAGAATCAAAATAGAATTCCATATAAAAACAAAGAATAAAATAGCGTATAATAAAGATAAAATAAAAAAAGCAAAGATCCAAATAAATAAATAAAAATAAAGTTAAAGGTACGTAAAAAAAACCTGTAACCTATGTACACATGTATTTACAAGTACATGATTACATGTAGTATTTATGTGTATAAAACAGGGATGTTGCATATATTATATAATGATCATGACATTTAAAAGCAGTAAAAAATAATATTTAAAATAATATATATAATACAATAAATCTACCTGAATATGTAATTTTGCTTATTATGTACGACACAATACATAAAGGTAATGGCAGAATAAACGGTGCCTGGTGCAAGCATTATTACAGAGTTATTACATCATTATCACTTTGTTATTACAAGATATTTGCCTGGACTAAACTTCGGCGAAATACGCCGGGCCACACCATATCAGACGGTTATAAACCAGCCCAACCCCGCCCGCGTTTAGTCGATACTGGCCTCGCCAATAAAAGATGGCGGGCAAATCACAAAGGGGGGGAAATGAAAGCCTGATTGGAGGTGTTGCCATGGAAACGCTAACTGACGACAGGAGAGAGGAGGACACGCTCCGGACACGGAGGGCAGTAAAAAAGCGCTGGACTTTTTTTTTTTTTTTTTATAAGGAGAATACCGGCGGGTGAATAACGGCGCTCGGATCCGGCCCCCGGCGTCCTCCTGTCGACACACACACACACACACACACACACACCTGTGAGCAGGGAAATTAGATCAGGTCATAAAGATAGCGTCCTGCGTGGGCTTATCTTATCACCCTCGACGCTCTTTCCATGAACACACGTGGAGAAAGAGAGGAGTCGGAGGCTTTGCCACCTGTCTAACATTCATTCATTCATCTACACTCAGGTTAAGTCTATGAAATACACCTTTCTTCGTTTACACCCGTATCAAACCAGTGGAGACGTTAAACTAAACAAACACACACACGTGTTTTTTTGTTTGAAAGGTTTTATGAGGGGGAATAAGGACGCGCTTATCCTACTTTTCTCACGTCCCACGGATTTCCTCGGAGTCAACGTCCTCCAGAAGTAATGGGGGAAAAAAATAGCCGACTGTGTGTGTGTGTGTGTGTGTGTGTGTGTATAAAACGTCCTGTTATCTGGTCATGCTAGTTTCACACAGCGGGCCAAATGCAAACACGGTGCTTTGAATGCGGTATAAAGGAGGGTAGAATAAAAAAAAAAAGAAAAGGTGCGGCTGGCCGTCTATTTGCATAGATAGCAGTTGAAAGATGGCTGCTGGAGGATTTTCACACCGACAGCCACTAAAGGTGTGTGTTTGTATATGTGTGTTTGTGTGTCTGAGCGTGAGTGGACAGGTTTGGTAATAAACATTTCACACACACACACACACACACACACACACACCAGCAGAAAGTGACTAAGTATGTGCAAATGACAATAATAATGATAATAATAATAGTTATTATTATTATTATTATTATATTGATATTATTATTGTTGTTGTTATTATTATTATTATTATGATTATTATCATTGTTATCATTATTATCATTATTATTATTATTATTAATAATTTTATTTAGGGCGTCTAAATTGACACTCAATAACACCATCCAGAAATATTTAAAAAAAAAAATTAAAAGAAACGATGAAAATAGAAACAAATAAGTAAAAAAATAAATAAATAAATATATTTAGATTTGACACTTTATATTTTATTGTATTTTATTTTATTATTTTATTGTATCTTATTGTATTTTTATTCTCCCGCCTTCCTACTTTTATCCTACTTTTTATGCTTGAAACTCTGGCACAACAATTTCCTTCGGGATAAATAAAGTTGTTCTTATCTTATCTTTTATTTATATATATATATATATATATATATATATATACACATCTATATGTCTACACACACACACACACACACCGATAACTCCAGATAACAGTCCCTCTACCGTCCTCTGCTCCCCTGCTTGTTGCCACGACTACCGTGAAAGCATGTTTTTAATCACAGAAATATACATTTCCTTCTGCCATGTCGAGTTTTAACGTTCCAACAGGGGCGGGACAGGAAGTGATGCCACGACCCCGGTTGCCATGCAACCATTAAAACATTCCTCGGGACGTCCCGCTCGATTTTCGAGCAAAATCCACCGCCCCTGGGATCGAGCGGCGCGGGTTTCCCAACGGCGCCCGGTAAAAATCGGCGCCGTGTCGTTACACGATGTGGCCGGAGGTGTAATCTGCGCGGTGGCCCGTCGCCCGGCGCCGGGATTTGGCACCGGCGAACTCTCCACTTCATCCCCAAAGTCTTTGTTTATGTAAAAACAGTCGTGAGCCCTTTACCCCCAGATTACTCCCCGCTGGTGACACACACACACACACACACACACACACACACACACACCCTGGGAACAGGCCCGGCTGAGTCCAGGGATAAAGAGATTGAGCCATCGAGACAAGAGGCTTGACTGCAGACCATCTCGCCCGGCGCGCACCGGTCGCCTATCCAAACGCGACAGCCAATCAGGAGCAAGAGTCGGGACAGAAGGTCGCACGACCAGCGACCGTTTACAGCTGACCGTGTGTGTGTGTGTGACATTTAGTAATTAATGTGTAATTAAGCAGTTATGACAAAACAAGTGGAGCTAGCCTCTCCAAAAGAATTTCCCCAGTGGGGATCAATAAAGTTTATCTTATCCCCTGCTCGGTTGTCATGGCAACTCGATCTGATGGCAGCGGAAAGGGGTTGCTGGGACTTACAAGTTGTATGGTGAGTTTGACAAACTTCTTTCCGTCATCAAGGGTCGTTCGGAGATAATATCTGTGTAACTCGGAGAGGCCTGAGTGGACACGTGTGTGTGTGTGTGTGTGTGTGTGTGTGTGTGTGTGTGTGTGTTGAGGGGGGCCTTAAAGGAAAGGGGCTACGTTAGCTCCGGCTACCTAGCAAGTTAAGTCATGTGATCTGAGGGACACGTTTGCAGGCGTTGGGGAGAAAAAGAAAAGAAGTAAGAAATTTAAATACAGAATTACAATGCCCTGCAGAGCCGTTATTTAAGATAAGATAAACTTATTTATTGATCCCCATAGGAGAAATTCTTTTGCCCTAGCAGCGTAACGGTTATAGTAAAGTAAAATTAATATGAATATAAATATAAATAGAGGGTTAGAAATCAGAAAATATCAACGACATTCACTGATACATAGACAACAGGGAGAACAACAACAACAACATCAGAATGGAACGGTAGGGGTGAAAATAGACAACTAAAACTAAATGACAATATAAGTAGTGCCCCCCACACACACACACACAAATTACAGAGGCTGCATTAGCTCCGGCCAGCTAACGAGTTAACTCGCGTTATCTGAGGAACACGTTCGCAGGCGTCGAGGAGAAAAAAAAAGAAAAAAAGAAATGTAAATACAGAATTAACAACGCCCCGCAGAACCACCATTTATCAGGTTTCAGAATGAAGCTCTTGTCTCTGAAACGCCTTCTTTTCACCGCCTCGCCTCTCCATCACCCCTGTGTGATCCTCCGATCGGGGGGGGGGGGATTCACACACTTCAGCCGTGAGCACCTGGAGGACGAGCAGAGAGACTTGACCCGCCTCCTCCTCCCCAAACAAAGCCACGAGCCCCTGGAGACTCCGCCTTAATCCACCCGAGGAACTACAAATCCTGCTCCCTTCGGACGGACTTGTATGCTCCGGCGCCTCCAGGTACGCTCTCGGACAATCACGCACGGGAGGGATCGCGACCGGCGCCGGCTTTTGCACAAGAACCGAAGCGGCTCCTCCGAGCGCCGCTCAGCTCCCCCCGACCAGGGAGGTGGCGGGAAGCGGGGGGGGGGGGGGGGGCTCCCCAATCACCCACTCACCCATGCTTGAAGCCTCCGGAGGGAGGAGGGGGTGCTGCGGGTCCGGGGTGGCTTAAGTAAACAGAAGAGAACAAATGAGCTCTGTGACAGCTCGGCGAGCACGGCCTCCCTCCTCGCCCCGTCTGAATGCCCGGCCTTTGTTGACGGCTGAATAGGGGGCTAAATATCCCTTGAAATCAGAGCCAGAACCCCCGCCGCCCCCCCACCCACCCACCCAGTGGATGAGACATTCTGGGGGCCGAAGCTTTTCACATGCAAATTCCCGACCGGGGTCCGGGGTCGGCTCTCCCCGGACGCTTTGCCGCGCATTAATGGACATCCCGTTTCGGAGAGGGGGGGGTTGTTATTGTCTCATGATGGAGGGGGGGGCACTTCCCTCCTCTCGATTGTCCAATTTCAGACTTTTCGGCTTCGCGGCCCTTTTATTTATTTTTTTTTGTTTTTTTCTCCGAGACCTCCCGTCCCGCCGGGGGCCGAGGACCAGATGGCGTCCCGGGGTACCGGCGTCCAGTGCGGCGAGAGGCTTTGACTCCGGCAGCGATGCACGGAAGGATTTACTCTGTGTGTTTGATTGGGACACAGCCTGATGTGTGTGTGTATGTGTGTGTGTGTGTGTGTCCTTGGCAGCCCGCTCATCGAGGCCTAAATCACCAAATAATACCCTCTTTATTCCTGAAACGCACTGGCCACTCTAGGAACGGCCGTGCAATCTGCCACGACCTCGGCCTCGCGCTCTCGTGCACGACCGCCCGACATGAGGGTCTGGCAGAAGAACCAAAATGGACGCCTCGGTCGGCGGAGACGCCGGATGGGAGTGTGTGAATAGCAGGACTGACAGAATGAAGATCATCAACTCATTAAGAGAGAGCAGAGTGTGTGTGTGTGTGTGTGTGGGCGCGGACCGTAGACACAAGGCGATCAATACGTTTGCACAGCTCGCAGTACGAGTCGGCCATGAACGAACCGACAACTGTTTAGTCCCGGAGGTGTCGAAGGCGCCGCCGCGCTTCGGTTCATCGCGGCCGATGAAATTGCGGCGAATAAACGCTTAACTTCCGATGCGTCAAAGCGGGAATTAAAAAGAAGACGGGGTTCGGGTCAACAGCATGGAATAAAGTGAATTCTTTTCAATGAAAAGATAAATGACCGTCTACCTTGACTCCAAATCCGGAGCGTCCCTCGGCAGCCGCCGCCATCCTCCACCTGGGTGGGAGAGGTTAAAGGCCGTTTAGGAAAAAAAAACAAAAAAAAAAAACGACAGTAAAAGTGATATATATACTGCTCAAAAAAAATAAACAAGTCAATCACACTTCTATGAAACTGTCCACTTAGTGCGGCAGTGATTCATTTGGACTTGTTTTAAGGACTTTTCGTCAACGTTGGATCAGCCTGTAGTTTGTTTTTCCACTTTAATTTGGAGTGTGACTCAAAATCCAGACCTCTGTGGGTTCATACGTTTGATTTCCACTGATCATTTTTTTGTGATTTTGTTGTCAGCACATTCAACTGTGTAAAAAACAAAGTATTTAATAAAAATATTTTATTCATTCAGAGCTAGGATGTGTTTTTTTTAGTGTTTTCTTTGTTTTTTTTTGAGCAGAGTATACATATATATATATATATATAAATATATAAAATGTCTATTGTTTAAAGAGCAGCTATCTCTCAACAGTGAAAAGATCAATTTTTGTTCTGGTCACTTGCCTTAATAATATGCTGACCTTCATGGAGTCGAGAGGGTCGAGGGCCAGTGTGTGTGTGTGTGTGTGTGTGTGTGTAGGTGTTGGGGGGGTTATAAATAAATACAATACTGGAAGAAAACATCTTTACATTCTCTCAGCATTTTGCCTGTGTGTGTGTGTGTGTGTGTTGGCTTTGTGATTAAATGAAACAAGACTTATGATTTAAATATATATGGAGGTAAAGCAGATTTTATTTTATTTTTTCAGCGACTCAGATCAGATTCAAGAAATCATTACATCACATTACATTGCATTTGGCAGACGCTTTTATCCAAAGCGACTTACAATAGAGGACATAGGGACTGCAAATACACTTGCAAATCACCGGAAGTAGTTTGAAGAAGTGTCAACTTGACACTGCTGGGTCTTTAAATTATTGTTTTGTTTTTTTTTTACTTTCTTTGTATATATATTTTTCTTTCTTTCTTTCCTTCCCCCCCACTCTTTCGATCCTCTCCCGTGTTCGTTCCGCGCCTCCCTCCTTCCCTCCCGGGATTCAAACCGGAAGTAGAACCCACTCCACTCTGGATCCCCCGCAAAGTGGCATTTTACTGCACCTCCGCGCACAGGCACATGCACGCCCCTTCCATCTTCTCCCACTTTCCCATTTCCACGTCGCTCACCTTCCTTCCACGATCCGTCCACAGACGCCGCCCGTTTCAGGCCCCGATCGCGTTGTTCGTCCGTGTTTTTCAATCTGCGCGGGATAAAACGTCACTTCCGGTGTTCTTCCTTTTTCTTCCCCCTTCCCATACAAATGTCTCCCCTCCAAAATAAAAGCATCCACGCGATAACAAAATAAAAATCTGACATTCAAATGACTTAAAGTAGAACAAAAATTTAAAAAATTCTAAAAAATCTCCCGATGAGGTCCATCTTCAAAATAAAACCCTTGGTGTGAAACAGACTATTTTCCCATCAATATATCTCAATTCTACTTTGTTTTTCATCTGTGATTTTCTATTCAACCATCCCATAATAACCTATCCCCCGACCCCTAACGGCCTTGGAGATCCTCCTCCGGCTCTCTACCTATTACTTAAGAGCAGGCAGAACCCGGGTTTCTGTCCGCGGCAGAATGGAGGCCAATTACCTAGCACTCTTCACGGCCTGTCTTCCCAAACGGAGAGCGTTTTCACGGCGCCATGGGAGAAAAAAAAAAAAAGCCGAGCTTTTGTCGACGACGCAGGAGAAAAGATGGAGGTGGGCGGTTGAAGGTCATCCTCGCCTCAGGATAGTTTTAATCGCGAACCGCCTGTGAACAATCGAGCGCTTTCTTCTCCCTGTCGCCGCTGTGCATGTTTACCAGATTTAAGAAGTTCATATTCTGGACCCCATTTTTTGATTAGTTCATGAAAACATGGATGAATTTGTGTAAATATATGAACGCATGAGACTGAAGCAGGCAGGAGGTGAAATAAAGGGATGAGGGGGTTGGCGTGTTTCTATGAGGCACTTGATTGACAGGTGACCCATCCAGGTTAAACCTCGCCTCAATGTCAGCTTGAAAGGCTGTATAGGCAATGAATGTGTGTGTGTGTGTGTGTGTGTGTGTGTGTGCACGATCAAAAGAGGCTGAGGCGTTATTGTGAAACCCGGAGCACGGAGTCATTAAAGCGTCTGAGTTTGTTGCCGTTTCCCATTTAGCCTCTTAATTAGCGCTGAGTGGCAGATATGAGGTCATTTGCATTGCGCGCGTGTGTGTGTGTGAGTAATTACGAGTGTGCGTAGGAGAGGCCAGGGATAAACACACACATAAATACACACACACCGATGACATTCAACAGATTCTGTCTGAAAGGGCAGGAGTGATTCAATGTCAAATCTCATCCAAGTCATTTTAAAGGTTTTCTCTACAAATTAATGTGTGTGTTTGTGTGTGTATGACTGTGTGTGCGTGTGTGTGTGCGTGCGCAAATGCCGTACTTCATGTCTGAAGTTATATTTACTGATTAATTAATGAAGGATTGTTGAGTGATGCCTCTCGGGTGACAGAGATTGATCCGAAATTCATTCAACAACTACAAAAAAAATTTTTTTGTAACAAAATGTTAAAAAACCAGGGAGAACCAATAGTCATTTTATTTTATTTTAATTCATGTAATCCCATTCTAATATTGTCTCATATAATCTAATTTTTATTTTACCATTTCATGTCATGTTTTTGTTTCACTTTATTGACATCATTATTTTACTATCTAATTTTATTTTGTCTTGTGCAATCTGATTTTTAATGTATTTCATCTAATTTAATTTGATGCCATTTTTAAAATTTAATTTAATTATAAGTTTATTCAATTAAATCTTATTTTATTCTATTTTATGTGATTTAATGCCATTTATGTCATATTTGAATTTAATTAAATTTAATTAAGTATTCTTCTTCTTATTGTTTTATTGTTCTTTTATTTATTGAATTATATGTTGTATTATCTCATTTAATGCCTTTGGTGACATTTTTAATTCAATTTCATGTAATTTAATTTTACTTGATTTAACTAAATTTAGTTCAATGCAATTCCATTTCATTTCAATTTGCTAAATGCTATTTCTTTAAAATTAATTTACTCTATTGTATCTCATTTAATGCCATTAATGTCATATGTAATTCAATTCAATTCAATTCATTTTATTTATTTATTTATTTACTTGTTATTTCATTTTGTTTTATTTTCAACCATTCAGGTATTCATTATCTACCATTTATCCATTTTATTTTATTTTATTTTATTTTATTTTATTTTATTTTATTTTATTTTATTTTATTTGAATGTTTTTTCTATCATCATCATCATTTGAGAACTAGCCCTGTTTTCCTCATAAAACCAGGTGTTCAGAAGACAAAACAAATTTCCAGTCGACTCCGTCTCTGCAGAGACACTTTAAATGGACGTTTTCTTGAATGTGATAGCTGTTATTCAGCGTTGAACCGTCAGAAATAATGTTTCCGTTTCCACCGTGACCGTTTGTGGTATTTGGTCCAGATAAACGTCCCACCGCTGCTTCCCGCGGCGACACCCTCGGACGGGGGGAGGATCTGGGGCTTCCCGGGAAATGACAGGGCACGAGCATAAAGACGCCGTTATCGCGCTAAGTCGTGGTGATTGACAGGTCTTAAAAAAAAAAAAAAAAAAGCGTGACCTCGACCCCTGGCCGCCATCTTTCCGGGTGGCGGGGGAGGCGGCGGTGGGGGAACCCAACCAAGCAAGAAGCTGCCTGCAGGTCTGATCACCGTGCATGACGGTCACATGGATGTAGAAATACACAGCATAAATACCTATCTGATATCATATATTTGAATGGTGTATTTTAGTGTATTTTTCCAACGTGTCAAACTTTATAAAGAATCCACTCATGCTGGACGGTGCGGTAGAACCTCGGCGAACAAATATATTTACTTCTTTGATTCTGTTTGCGACCCGGATCGATGTAAATCCCAGTGATCCGTTCTCCAGCTCCAAAAACATCCCCTATTCGATCGAAACTTTTTTATGGGTCTATTTGTGGCGAAAAGGAACTAAAGAAAATCTTTGTTTGTACTGTTTCTGGTGTTCTGTCTCTTCTTGCCAGCACTTGTACTCTACATTTTCTTCACCAAATCAACAAAAATAAAGCCTTTACACATTGAGACCTTGGCGAACGCTATCTCCAGCTAGCTGTACTGCATGAATACAGACTAACAATCACTATTTCTACTTCTTCTCAGACTTGAGACCTTTGCTTTGTTAACATAGCCTCCCATTTAGCCGTCTTAGCGCGTCTTCGTTCTTCAGGGTTGTACAGATGGTTGACTTAGTATGACAAGGAGAGGCCGTGCCTCACTTGCCAATCATGGAAAGAAAAATGTAAAATGAAAAAAAAATAATTAAAAGGTTATATTCGTCAATGCTTTGCACTAAAGGTATTATTCATTTAACTTCGCCAGTTTTAGATTTTTTTTTTTTTCAATTCAAAATGGCTTGGTTTTTACATTTACTGTTCAAAGACTGAGACATGCGGCGACCATTGAGCCTCAGCATAGATTGCACGATGACGGCAGACGTATCGCTGTCTCTGTATGTCGCTATTAAAATGTTTAAACTCTTTTGCCAATGCACTGTGTTTTAAGTCAACAACTAGTTTCTTGTGCTGAGCGATCATTAAAAGGCTGCAAAGAGCCACTAAGTGAGGCACGCTGTTCTCCTGCCTCAAGGAAGGGGGCGCTAGTGTTTACAGGGATTCTTCTTGTGACTCCTCGGCTGCAGAATACAGCGACAGCAAAAGAATAAGCTACTCTGTGGGATTCATATGTTTACAAATCTGATTGTGATGAAGTCAGTGCTTCACGTCACTGATGTTTACACTCGTTCATGTATGTTTGATGAATGCACCGGTTCAGTGACGGAGCGTCGGTCGGAAAACCGTCGGATCGTCAGCTTCTCCGATTTCCACGTTCGCCCGCAATCACATCGCCCTCGTTATCGTCCCCGGTTTTTCTAGCAGCCGCGTCGTGCCGGAGGTGGAGGCGCTGGCGGGGTTGTCAAACGTGACATTTTGAACGGTAAGCAACCCTGTTCACTGGATGTTATGTCTGTCCACACACACACACACACACACACACACACACAGCTGCGCTCTCCTTTGGCGTACACAGACACACTCCTTCGGAGGACAATAGCTGTGCAGTGAGGTGAGACCGCGAGAGGGAAAGCATTTATCCCAGCGGAGTCGTGCTGATGACCCTCCCTGCTGGCTCGCTCCCGCTCCCTTACTCCCCCCGGGCCAAACACAGGAAGCTTTTGTGTCTGGCTAGGACGGCGTCGGAAGGAGGGCGAGGGGGTGGAGGTGGAGGTGGTGTTGGTGGGGGGGGGGCAGGCGGACCGCTGTCACACCACTCACAGCTTTTTTAGGACACAGGCTGTACTTTTGACATGTGTCTACCGACATTACCCATGATGCAGCCTGCCCGCCGCCGCCGCCGCCGCCATCCTCCCCCCATCCCTCCCCTGGCTGGGGTTGTCTCCTCGCCTCACAGAGGTAATGGTGTGTGAGACAGGTCGAGCGAGCGAGGGAGGGAGGGAGGGAGGCAAGAAAGAACCGCCCAGCAAGAAAGAAGATGAAGAGAGGGGCACTTCTGGAAATTACCGGTAATAACGGCCATGTTTGTAAGATAACCCGCTGCGGCAATTTTCCGAAGGCGGAGGGAGTGTGTTAAAGCGCGTGTTTGTGTGTCCGTGCAGGTTCACGCTCGTGTTTACATTTTCACGCCCGTGCCCGGGCGGCAAACAACATAAGTGCGACGATCCATCGAAATCGGAACCCGGGAGGGAGTGACCCGAAGGCATTTGGAGACGGTTAATCGACCGATTAATCGACCGATTAATCGTCATTAATGGACATGGCATTTCTGAATATTTCTCTCTATTGATAAATATAAATATAATCCCTCCAGGCATATTTTGAAATACATAGCGCATTGGCACTTAGCTTAGCTTAGCCTAGCTAAAGTCCATCGAAACGTCAGACAGAAAATAGAAATTCGTCAACAGCTGGACGCAAAGGGGTTAAAGTCAGTGCGAACAGGAAGCGGCGCCACACCGACTTTCAGACGTTTATTCCGGGATGGAGGAAGCGGAGCGCGGAGGCGGAATGAGCACACATAAACACACACAAACACACACACACACAAACACACACACGATCTTCGGTAAACCTCTGCGGAGATTAATCATCACTTCCCGAAAACGTGAATAGTCCCGCAGACCGAAAGGCTCCTTTCCGAGGCGGCGCTGACGCCCCTCCCTCCCTCTCCCGCCCCCCCGCCGTGCACTGACAGCCCCCCCGGCCCCTTCCCTTTGCATTAAGCCCATAGAAACGCCAGCGATTCGGCCCCATTTGCCCGTCACCCTCCCGGGCACCTCTTTTCTGCGGCTCCTCCGCCACCGTGACCCGACTCCACAAATGACCTGTTCACCCCCACCCAAAAAAAAAAACCCTGTTCCGGCTCCATGTCAATTCTC
This sequence comes from Fistularia commersonii, assembly GCF_037954325.1. Taxonomy (NCBI): domain Eukaryota; kingdom Metazoa; phylum Chordata; class Actinopteri; order Syngnathiformes; family Fistulariidae; genus Fistularia; species Fistularia commersonii. The sequence goes on from NC_141286.1 coordinate 22,211,909, forward strand.
TGACCTCCCATGACCTTTCTTTCCTCCTCTTTCACTCTAACGGTTATATAACCTTCTTTTTGTAGCCCACACTAAACTCCACCCACCTGATCTTGCCCGTCTGTCCTGTAAAAATACTTTAAATATTTTATTACCTTTTTTTTTTTTTTTTAATTAATAGGCCTGCAAAAGACGTTGCCCGGTAACGTAAATGACCTCCATCAGGCTGCAGGTGAAGCATCGATCCCAGCCGACGATTGACCGGAGGCGGGGTTTAACATGCACCTGTCAATCACAGGGCTGTTTCTTTTGAGGGCGCAACGGCGTTTTAGCGTCGCTACGGCGATGACAGCCGCTTCCTCTAAGCCCCTGACCCCGGGTGACCCAGGGTGACCTCCACCTTTGGTATGCCTTCGAGTAGCAGGCGTGACGTGACGTGCGGATCTTCACGCAGAAGCGGTTTCAACCTGGATTCCTTCCCTGACGGTGGATTTATGTTTTTTTTTTTTTTTAATCAGAGGGATTAAGCTGATAGGCTTATACTTTTCGGAGCGTAATAACTCCGGAGCCTCCGGGGAGATGAGTGAGCGTTTCACTGTTTTTTTCTTATTTTATTTATTTATTTTTTTTATTTTCTTATATATATATATATTTTTTTTTTTTGGCGGGTTGAGAATGATGTCATCAAAGCGTGACTCGAATCCAAGTCACGGAAGGAAGCGTGATTCCCTGCACGGTTTCGGCCAATCCCGTCGCCGTCGTCGGGCAGAAGAGGACAAGGTCGCCTGTCGATCACGGAGCCGCTGACCTTTCACACCGAGCGACGTTGAGGGTCTGCGGTGATCCTGCTCTCCGTTTCAGAGGAGGCGTTAACCCCTTCCCCGCACGACCGAAATAATCCATTTCCATTTGTGGAAATAATATTAAAAAAAAAAAAAAAAAAAAAAAAACGAATCTGAGTATTCCAGGTGTTAAAATGAAGCATCGCGCACCTACCGCCCCCCTCCGAGTGCTGCGGGAGCGGCACTAGTGATCCTAATTACGGCGGCGGACCTTCCCGCCACCATCAGCAGGAGCAGCGGTTTATAATCGTGTTCAATTAGTTCTCCTGCGCGTTTCATCCGGGCCCCTCCGGCGAGCTAATGGCTTATTTGTACCAATTATTTGCTTTGTTGGGCTCGTTAACCCCGACGCTCACCTTGGCCGTTAAAGCTACCGCTGCGAGTTTAGTGTTCCCACCCACCCGCTCCCTTTCTACCGAGGGGGATCGGGTGATTTTCTTGTATCCTTCATTCTTCCATCCATAGTTAGAGCTTTTGTGTTTTTTTTTTTTGTTTTTTTTTTTTTTTGGCTTGAAGGCCGTGCAGGTGTCCAAACAGAAGAAAAAGCTATTTGTATTTGCGGTTGCCGTGAAGTCGCACATCCCAATAGACCCAATGGAGAAGGCGGAAATTGGAAGCGGTGGACCAAAAATGCCCCTGAACAATTTTCCATCATTCATTCATTCATTGTCTATACCGCTTGCCCTGCACTCAGGGTCGCAGAACCTCATCTGTGATTGGCTGAGAGGCTGGGTTGCCAGCCAATCACAGAGCCACACAGGGAGACATGTGACCCTTCACTCACTCATTCATACACTGTGGTCCAATGGCGGGAGGCCGTCACTTCGCAGGCAACACGAATCGCGCGAAATGTTTGACATTCGATTCTACCTTGCCATGTTTATTTGTACATATGTATATTTGTTTTAGCTACTTGTGTTCAATAAAATAATTTTAAAAAAAAAGCCAAGCAAAAAAAGAAAAAAAAAAAACAAAAAAAAACCAAAACATGTTAATACATGTTATATTCCCCTTGCACTTTTTTAAAAAAAATCTGTTTATTTATTTAATTATTTTCTTTTATTTTCGTTTTCATCTACCATTAAACATTTCTCACAAACCTTTAATAATGTTAACTTCCGATTGCATACAGAACGTACGTCCTTATGTCCTTTGCTTCCTCATCCCCGGTTGTTTCATTGACATTCAAGTCTACCTTGCCATGTTTATTTGTACATATGTGTATTTGTTTATGCTATTTGTGTGCAATAAAAAAGATAAATAAATGAATAATTGCGGGAAATGTACTTTAGACTTTGACTCATTTATTTTAATACTATCACACCTTTTAAGATGTTCTCGCACGACACATAAAATGACGTGGCAGGCCAACTTTAGCTCGCGGGCCTTGAGTATGACTTGTGCTATAGACCTTCTCAAGCTACCCGTACGTACTGAGATTTTACATACGGTGACTCTTACAAGGTTACTATTTACAAGACTACGACTAGATTCTTTCGAAAGCGGTATTTTTTCCCACTGCGCCATGTTTTCACCGGGTATTTGCAGAGCCTCTGCTATTTCACTCCACCGCTTTTCCTTCTCCGCTCAGTCGTGATAGGTCAGGGAGTTGACATCGTACAAGCCGGGCTGTTCTGCCCGGCTCCACCATCCGCTCCGTATTGATTGGGACGTCTTTCGCCAGACTCGTTCATCCATGCGGCCGACAATTACATCTCTGCTGCCAATACCGCTCTGGTGATTGTTTGTCTACCAGGTTTCCTGTTTTGTAAGAGCTCATCTATTGGCTGTCGATTGTGTTATGTCACCGTAAAGACTGAAAGACTTGTGATAATACGAAGCACATTTGGAAAACGTCTTGAGCGTCTCAGGGGGCCCGGGGCCGGTGTCTCCACGAGCCGGTCCCAAGGCGGGATAAATGCAGAGGATTGTGTCAGGAAGGGCATCCGGCGTAAAACTTTTGGCAAACATCAAAACCAAACATCCGAATCAAACCTAATAATCTCATACCGGATGGCTTAAGGCCCGGGTTAACAACGACTGCCATTGGTCCATTGGAGGAAGTGCAGGGGTATATACAGAGAAAGCGGTCAGCAAAGAGGAAGTGGGATACTGAGAGGACTGAAGTGAACAGACAGGAGTACAGGGAGATACAACGTAAGGTAAAGATAGAGGTAGCGAAGGCAAAACAAAGGGCGTACAATGACTTGTATGCTCGGTTGTATAGTAAGGAGGGTGAGAATGATCTATAAAGGTTGGCAAAACAGAGAAATAAAGATGGAAAGGATGTACAACATGTCCAGGTGATTAAGGATAGAGAGGGAAATGTATTGACAGATGTTAGAAGAGTGATGGGAAGATGGAGAGACTACTTTGAAGAGATGATGAGTGGGGAAAATGAAAGAGAGGCAAGGGTAGAAGAGGTGACTATTGTAGACCACAAACTAACAGAGATAAGTAAAAGTGAAGAGAAGGCATTGAAGAGGAGGAAGAGTGGAATAGCAGTCGGTCCTGATGATAAACCTGTGGAGGTGTGGAAGTGTCGAGGAGAGGCAGTGGTGGATTTTCTGACTCGATTATTCAGCAGGATCTGAGAGAGCGAGAACATTCTTGAAGAATGGAGACGAAGTGTGATGGTGCCTATTTTTAAGAATAAAGGGGATGTGCAGAATTGTGGCAACTATAGAGGGATAAAGTTGATGAGCCATACAATGAAGTTATGGGAAAGAGTAGTGGAAACTAGACTGAGAGCAGAAGTCAGCATTTGTGAACAGCAGTATGGCTTCATGTCTAGAAAGAGTACTACTGATGCAGTATTTGCTTTGAGAATGCTAATAGAAAAGTACAGAGAAGGTCAGAGGGTGCATTATTGTGTTTTTCTGGGTCTAGAAAATGCATATGACAGAGTACCAAGAGAGGAGCTCTGGTATTGTATAAGGAAATCTGGAGTGGCAGAGAAGTATGCTGGACAGGTGCAGGACATGTATGCTAGCTGTGAGACAGTGGTCTGGTGTGCTGTAGGGGTAACATCAAGGATCAGCTCTGAGCCCCTTCTTGTTCGCAGTGGTGATGAACAGGCTGACAGATGAGGTTAGACAGGAATCTCCATGGACCATGATGTTTGCAGATGACATTGTGATCTGTAGTGAGAGCAGAGAACAGGTTGAGGAAAATCTTAGAGAGGTGGAGGTATGCCCTGGAAAGGAGAGGAATGACAGTTATGAGCAGCAAGATATGTGCAGAGTATATGTGTGTGAATTAGAGGAACTCTGGTGGAACGGTGAGGCTACAGGGACTGGAGATCAAGAAGTTGGGGGATTTCAAGTACTTAGTCAACAGTCCAGAGCAATGGAGAGTGTGGAAAAGAGGTAAAGAAAAGGGTTCAAGCAGGTTGGAATGGATGGAGAAAAGTGTCAGTGGTACTATGTGATAGAAGACTATCGGCAAGAATGAAAGGAAAGGTGTACAAGACAGTGGTGAGACCAGCGATGCTGTATGGACTAGAAACTGTTACAATGACCAAAAGACAGGAGGCAGAACTAGAGGTTGCAGAGATGAAGATGTTGAGGTTCTCTTTGGGAGTGACCAGGATGGATAGGATCAGGAATGAGTCCATCAGAGGAACAGCACATGTTAGATGTTTTGGAGAGAAGGTCAGAGAAGCCAGACTGAGATGGTTCGGTCATGTACAGAGAAGAGATAGTGAATATATTGGTAGACGGATGCTGGAATTGGAGTTCTCGAGGAAGACCAACGAGAAGATTTATGGACGTCGTGAGAGAGGATATGAGGGTAGATGGTGTGAGAGAGGAGGATACAGAGAATAGGGTTAGATGGAGAAAGTTGATTCGCCGTGGCGACCCCTGAAGGGAAAAGCCGAAAGGGGAAGACAAAGAAGAAGCGAGCTCAAGACTCAGATCTAAAAGAGCTCAGATTACCACTTTATACTGTAATTTCCGGACAATAAGGCGCTACCTTTTTCACAAGCTTTGAACCCTGCGGCTTAAACAATGATGCGGCTAATTTATGGATTTTTGGGGGGCTAAAGAGGTTCATGCTGCCAAAACATTTAGCCTCGTCACATCGGACCAATGAAATTACCAAGAAATTCCAAGGCCGTTCAATTCCAACATTGAAGAAGACGACCTTAATTGTTTTAGTGCGCAGAAGGAAGACGAAGATAGCGATCAGCTGGAGAAGGACAAAGCGGTGGTAGAAAATAGAGGGATGGATGGACTTTTCCTTGTGTTATTTATCATTAATCTTTTTTATCAGCCGTGTGACAGGCACTGTTAGGAAAAAAGTATTCTGACTTTAAGTTTTCAATCTGGTTCAGTGGGAATATTTAGGTAGAAGCAAAGTGTGAAAGCTGAAATGACCAGGATCCCAAAGTGGAATATTCAACACCATCGCTTTTGCTTTTCTTCTTCTAAATAAAGTAGAACTTCAGCTTCTGAATTTAATTCATCCTTTGACTGTTCACCAACTGAATCATTGTTTCCCATTGAAATCACTGCCAATGCCATTGATCTGTTCTCCAGCTCCAAATAACCATCCTGCAAAAATACAGAAAGGAATTAAAGAAAACTATAATTCTTACTGTGTTTCTTCTTGACAGCTCTTGTACTTGCCATTTCGTTCACTAAAAGTTAAACCTTTTCTCATATGATGCCCTCGCTAACGCTTTATCTATATAACAATATCTCCAGCAAGCTGTCTTTCATTGATCCAAAGTAACAACCACTTTTCTACTTCTTCTCGGACTTCTGACCTTTGCTCCACGAACGTAGTCACCCCTTTAGCCACATTAGCCACCTTTAGCGCATCTGTGTTCTTCAGGATCGCACAAATAGTTGAGTTAGCCGTGTCGCAGCGCTCGGCAAGATCGGCAACGCGAACACCACTCTCATATTTAGCTGTTATTTCCTTATTCAGTTGGACTGTGATTCTTAAGTGATTCTTAACACCACTATCACCGCTAACACTGTTGGGAGCCATTCTGAAAGCTAACTCATCGGAAAAATTAGCACAAAAAAAAGCACAAAATGGCATTAAATCAGGTGACGACGACAACAACGCAGAACTAGCACGTACGACCGGCGCCGTGAAGAGAACCGTTCGCGTCTCGATTCAATATCTCATCGAAAACTCTGTCCGTCGGTCGATCTTTTTCGTGATTAGCGGCGTTCGTGAGGCGAGGCTCTACTGCATTTCAAATCAGGATTAACCCTCAAACCCTGGCGCGTGTCCCCCGGCCCCCCCGCCGCCTCCATCGGAGATAAAAGGAGGCGGCTTGATGGCAGGAAGAAGAGCATCAAATTACGCCCGGGTAGCGAGGAGAAGGTGACGTGCACGCGCCGCCGCCGCAGTCTGAGTGGGCCTCGCCGTCCGGCTGATGAAAGCGGCGGCGACGGATGCTGAACGAAGCGGCGTCCTGAATGGAATCAAAGGGAGCCAAATTACCTCTGCAGGGCCTTTCATCTCTGCACGCACTTTATGTTTATCCAGAGATGCTCTTCGCTTTCTTTTTATTTTAATCTACGTCCCGCGTCCCCCTCCCGTTCCTCCCCTCCTCCACCCAGACGCGGAACACCTGTCGGGTTCCGGGAGGAGGAACCGGGCCCATCGAGACTCGCCGGTTTGTCTGGGAATCTCTGCACGCGTCCGCAAAAGATCCCGGAGAATCGGAGCTCACGTATGTAAGAACCGGGTAAAAACAGGGAAGTCACACACACACACACACACACAATTGTTTGCAAGTGCACGGATGTGTGTGTGTGTACACACACAGATGTTTCAGGGGGTTCTTCATGCTAACAGTCGTGGGTCAGCCAGCAAGCAGACAGACTCCATCAAAAACAGCATGTGTGAATGACTACAGAGCAGCACTATATGAAACACATGTGTGAAAACAAAATAATCCAAGGTTTGAGTGTGTGTGTGAGCTCCCCTCCCCCAGCCCCACACACACTTACATAGGCCGATTTCAGGGAGCGGAGGCTCGACCGTGCATCAATGGCCGCCCTAAACCCGATGGCTGCTGCTTCCTCATCGCCGAGTGTCAGTTCATAACTAACGTTGACATTAAATCCAGTTGTTATTAGGGATGTAGCTTTTCCAGTTTTTGTTTCGCTGACTGCTGTGTTACTGTTCTCATTTCCCACCAGTCCCGGGCCCCGCCCAGGCGCCGCGCAGAACGCAGGTCGACAATGTTGCCAGGATGACACGACGGCGGCCGCGGGGCCGAGAGCAGCGTAACCCGGGCAACTTCTAGGTGGGGCAGCCGGAGCCGTTTCAACTAACACGGAGCCGCTCGGGCCCTGAGGTGGTGTGTGGGAGTGTGTGAGATGCCGTTGCGTGTGCCTGTGTCATCTCAGAAAAAGTGTTTTCCCTGCAAGTTTCAAAGGGTAGAGGCGGCTCGATTCAGGTTTAGGGGCCGGTTGTGATGGTTTGGCGTGCCTGAGCTGGGAATGCACCGTGTCAAAGAACGTTCACACGCTGTAAGAGGTGTGTGTGCAGTACAGCTTAGCCTACTTTTAAAGACTATAAACAAAAGCAATTAACACAAGGAACGGTAACATTCCCATCGGTCATTAACTCACCCATGACACACAGCATCCATATTTAGCAGGGCTACCTAATTATAGTCCTGTGGCTCTGAGATAGCAATTTGTTAGCTATGCTAACCATTTGATTACTTCGTATCAGTAGCCCACGGTGGCTATGATTGGAGCAGAAGCAGCTCCACACACGTCTGTTCAGATACAAGGTTGTGAACGGTGCGCCGGCAAACAAGCTAGCAGTGTTGCGCTCTGCTCCAACGTACGTCTTCAACCAGTTCCACATGCAATGCTTTGCAAACGATCTCCGTGCACACAGCAGAAATGCACGCACAAGGCTGGTCGTTTGTTTTGTGGCATAGGTGAAGTCACTTCCTGCCCGAGGCGCGATAACAAACGTCTGCGCCACAGCGAGAGTAAATATCAACAATGACGGTAAATTCGCCCATGCGAGACCTCAACCTTTCCGCACACGGACGTTTTTAAAGCGTTTTCCCTGTCTCTATGTAGATGGAAGGGTTTTCAACGGAGCTCGCTTCTAGATCGCTCGCCGTAGATAGACGTTTGGCGATTCCAGCGCCAAACAGTCGCAGCATCTGACTACACAACCAGATTATGTCTTAGCTGCCACAGAATGAACGTTTCTGAGAATGTTGCACCAAAATACGACTGCAAATAAGACTGAGCTCCACATGTCGCTGTCTTTTCAGTTTCCAAACAAATAGCTAGCATGGCGAACAAACATGCTAAAACACAGACTAACACATGAATAATCTCCAAAAGCGTCCGTTCCTCGCCGCTTTGCTGGAATCTCAGCAACCCTTAGCGACCGCCGCTGTTTGTGAGGGCGGATCGGGGGCCAATCAGGAGAAGAGGGGAGGGCCGTTCTACAAAAACAGGTTTATTGATTTATTAACAACTGTACATTTCTTCTCAGTGCTGACAGCGTTTTTGCTACATACTTTGGTGTGATTCAGTGGGACTCGCACGTTTTTCCCCCCTTATGTCCCCGTTTGCTTTTTCGGCATGAAAAAAAAAAAAAAAAAAACACAGACGCGGAGCTCAGTGTGTGGAAAGCAGGCCGAAGTCTCGATATTGTGCGGCGGGGAGGGTTGATTTACTCCGAATCCTCTAGCCCCCTCCCCCCAGTCACCACCAAAAACATTGATTTCTTTTTTAAATCCTGGAATACGGATAAGGTTTGGGGGGGGGCAGAAAGTCTCAAGTAGCGCGGCCCGCGAGGAGATTAGTCTCTCGCCAGGGAACCAATGGCGCAATCCAACATTCCTGTTCTGTGAAGTTAGCCAAAAGAAGTCATTTCGGATTGTGCCTACCGCTGCAGCCGAGGTCCACGGGTGAGGCTAAGCACACGTCCAACATTCCCTCTTTCCCCTTTATCTTAGGGAAAAAAAAATACCCTTAGGGAGAGAGAACGGACAGAAGAGTACACTCTGGGAGAGAGGGGGGAAAAAAAAAAAAAAAGAAAAAGTATTTTCATATAGGTGAATTAAATTTACATCCATGTCTCGTCCTGGATCAAGAGCGTCCCCTCCCGTTCTGTCTCACAGTGGTCCGACCCAACCGGTGCTCCTGCCTGAGCAGGGGGGGGGGGTCACGTCCAAACCCCCCCGCTCCTCAGGTAAGAGCACTGTGAGGAAAAAAAAAAAAAAAAAAAAAAGAAAAAGGCCATTTTAAAAGTTTCAGAAAGCGTCCTGCTTCAGTATGCCTCCGCCTGGAGAAAAAGGTCCGCCCGGAGAATGTGCTTCAAGAAAACCCCGAAGGTCAAAAACGGGTTCTACACTACGCTCCCCCCGCCCTGTTAGACGGGTCCAAAACAAAACCACCACAAGTACACCCAGGACATGAAAATATATATATATTTTTGATAATATATATAAAATGTCTTTTATTTAATCTGATATGTACACTTTTCACAAGACGTCTGGGGGGCCGAGGTTCTCCGGAGTGAAGCGCTGCTTCGCTTGGGTTCCGCCCCGGTATTCTCCCAAAGACAAAAAAAAAAAAAAAAAACACCAGGAGACCAAAAAAAAAAATATTAATAATAAAAATCACAAAATATGCAACCACCCTCCTCCCTTAAAAAAAAAGAGGAGGACGAAGGAGTAGAAGAAGAAGAAGAAGAAGAATCCCTCCAGAAAAGAAAAGGAAAACAGAGCCGTCTCCGTGGCGGGCGGCTGCGTGATCCCCTCGGGTTGTCGGCGCTGCGACCGCTCAACGTTCCCCGCGTCTTCTCGGACCGACCGGGCCCTCCGGGTGGGGGTCCCGGTCCGCGGGGGGGTCGGCCGGGACCGACGTCATCTCAGTAGAAGTGCCGAAGCGGAACGGGAGTCTCCGCCGCCGCCAAACCCCCTCCCCCTGTCTAGTAGATGACCTCGTAGACGGTGGCCTTCTTGTCGCCGGAGCCCGTCACGATGTACTTGTCGTCGGCGGAGATGTCGCAGCTCAGGACGGAGGACGACTCCTTCGACTGCAGGGTGAGGGAGGGGGACACAACCGTCAGTTGGCGTACATTTTCCGGCCGGACTGGTGTTATAAACACGTTTATAACCCTGACGCGGATGTTAAACCACTGATTCAAACGGCGCCCGTTGGCTAGTGAGCCAATCGGGCACGGCCGGGGGTTGACACGCACCCGGGAGGGGCCGCGGTGCCTCCACCTACCTGGAATATGCTGGCGCCGTAGGGAGTCCTCCAGGCGTTGAGCAGGTTATCCTTCCCGGTGCTCACGAACCATTTACCTGCAGACAGAACGCACGCACACCAACACAGACAGTGAGCATGGCGTGCGTGCTGATCCGGACGCCGTCTTTCCCTGGGGGCCCCTTTCCTTTTTTTTTTTTTTAAAAGGAAGAAAATGTCGGAATCCGGCAACAATATCCGGCACCGTGAAATGACTTGATCCATCAGCGGGTCTTAAAGAGCTAATTTGGCGTCAGGGAAAAAAAAAAAAAAAAAAACAGCGTCACATAAACGATCATAAAACTCCCATAATGGAGACCCACGCCATTTCCACTGCCATAATTATTTAAATCGGCCTCTGATTAATTACCCGACTGACTAGCGGGCTAATGATTTAATTAATGGGAGCGCTGAAGAAGTGAGCATCTCTCGCATTAAGTCAGGGTGGGGGGTTTGCTACGGAAATGAATACTGACATTTTTGGGAGGGGGGGGAACAGAAGTGTTCGGGGATAGTTAATCCTCATTTATCAGCGGCTTAAAGCTGCAGACAAGACGCTCGGCCCGCGGGAGAGTCAGGGTGGTCCCAGCCCACGGAGGGGCTGTGAGATGAAGGTGAAGCTAGCGGCCCGGAGACCTGGAGACCTGGGCCCGACCCGACGGGAGTCGGCGGTGGTGTAATTCTGGGGAAAACGGCGGGCGTGATGAGCCTCAAATCCAATAGGGGGTCCGGAGGAGACCGGGCGAAACGCCGCCGCTGTCAGAGAACGCTCGAAATTTGGATTTATTGACAGAAACGCGGCGCGGCCTCCATCCATCCGCATGTTAAGAGATAATGATAACGCGAAAGCTTCATTCCGTCCGCTGTCAGACTACACAACACCACAGACATCATAAAATACACAAACATTTCTTTGTGTCCCACAAGCCCACTGCCTCCACCTATACCTACCACTTTCATCCGTGTGATATTTATATTTACATAATATTTATACATTCTCCAGTACACATTACATTTTTACTTGCCACATCTCCCTCTGTAACCATTACCCTCACAAGGCATTTCTTTTTCGATTTTTGTATTCTATTGAATACAGTGTACGTAGTTTATTTGTATCTATATACTTCACTTGCATATTCTTTGTACTATTATTATTGGCACAATTTTCTACCCCATCATTCTACTGTGAAGACTGTATTTCCCTCATGGGATCAATGAAGTCTATCTGATCTTAATGCTAATAACAGTGCTTACCGCAGTAGGCGAACTTGAGTGACAGCACGCAGCTCTCATGCAGGTGCAGCTGGTATTTGTCGGGTTTGGTGTGGTGCAGCACCTCCACGTTACTGCTCTCCATGCCCACGGCCAGCCACTCCCCGGTGGGGCAGTAGCCCAGGGAGAAGATCTGCCATGAGGAATCAGTCAGGCGTCACGCTTGCGGTGACGGTCGGAACGTGAGGCGAACATCGTTGGGGGCGGGGGGTCTTACCTGAGAGGTGAAGTCGTGCTGCTGGAGCTGCCGCCCCTCCCTCAGATCCCACGAGCGGACGGTGTTGTCCAGGCCGCCGGTCCACAGCTTGGTCCCGTCATGGGAGATGTCGATGCAGCTGGCGCCGTCCGTGTGACCCTGGAACTGCCTGTATTCGACAACCACAACAAAACAGCACGCGTAAGCGCCATCTTTACGGGATGTGTGTCGAGGGCTACGAGTGAAGGGAGCGAATAAAGCCGGGTGGGTGTCGGCTTGGACCCACCTAACCAGGGTCTGGTTATGGAGATCCCAAACCGCGATGTTTCCGTCCGAGCAGCAGGAGAAGCAGACCTTGGCGTCCGGGCTGATGGCCAGCGCGTAGCACGCCGGCGCTGAGGAAGTGAGCTCCGCCTTGATGCGGGGCGTCTGCGACGCCAGGTCCCAGATGGTCAGCGTGCTGGCCTCGCCGCCAACGATCAAGGTGCGGCCGTCGGGCAGCAGCTTGCAGGAGCGGATGTAATTGTCCCTGTTCTGGAGAGGAGAGAGGAGTGCTCGTGTCTCGACGGTAGCGAACGCAGGAAAATCCAGGCTGTCAAGGAACTGAGACGACGATTAGCAACGCGCTAAACCAAACACGACTGTCTGACTTCATGTCAGCTTTAAAGAGAAATGCGGGGATGGGGTGTGGAGGACCAGACCAATTGAAAGTTTGGGTGCACTTTAAGGGTGTGGGAGGTCATAAGAGCCGTGGGGTCAAGATGAGAAACGGGCGGGCAGTTGGCAGGAAGTAATGAGCCGGATAACGGCCAACAGGGCCGGCAAATCAGAGCGCCGGTGAGACAGAGAGGATTATTTTTGGCGAGAAAAGCCAGAACGCTCATTGGACTCGCTGACGCGCCGGTATCAGGCTACATTTTATGCCTGAGAACGCTCCGGACGGGGGGACGGGGGAGGTCTCTGGCGACTGGTTACCAGGCAGTCCAGCTGGGAGACGGGGCTCTTGCTGCCCGGCTGGCTGATGTCCCAGATCTTCACGCAGCCCTTGCCTCCGGTGTAGACGTGGCGCGTGGGATTGCTGATGGTGACAGCGCACACCACTTCCCCGTGGCTCAGCGTGTTGATCTGGCGGGCGTGGCGCGGGATGCCGGGGCCGATCAGGGCGTCCGGGGGGAAGGGCACGGGCTGCATCTGGCCGTCAGCGCTCACGTGAAAGGAATAAGCCCTGTAGGGGAGACGGAAAAAAGCTCAAAGTTCAATCGCTGCTCCTTGAGTGAGAGCCGCCTCCTGGTCGTCCCGACGTCTTGGCTTAAACACTCACGGTTTCCCTCCGGAGATGGAGGTGAGGCTGGCCGGCAGCCCCGGCGCCCGCATGTGGGGGTGGGGGTCGAACCCCGCCTGCACCAACAGGAGGGACAAAGAGTTAAATGACAATGGACGGTCTGCAAAGACAAGCGGGACTCATCGCGTACGCAAATTGAAAATTATGATTTCGCACCGTCGGCTAGCACCCGGAGAAAACCACGCCTCTCCCTCGGATTGTTCCGGGCAAATCCCCTAGAAGGCAGAGACCGGGGCTTCGCCGCGCACGGAGGAGCTTTACGCACGGCTACAACATCCTGCACGCTAATGCTAATGAAAGCCTGAGAGATTTTCAAACACGGAGACTCATTTTGGGGATGAGCCTCTCTAAAGCCTGCAGAATGCTAACTAAGTGACATCAAAGTGAAGGCGCCAGGCGGTCTTTCTTCTCACTCTCATTATATACACACAACAAGCCGCCGCCGACCAAGCAGAAACACTCACAATGAGTTTTCGGAAAAGGCGGGCAAATGTCGAACTTTCTCAAAGTCACCGCGGGCAACGAGCGTGCAAGGAAACGCGTGAAGGGACGCGGCAGCTGAGATACTTACAATGGGCGAGCGTCCGTAAGCAGCGGCGGCGGCGGCGGCGCTCATCTGGGGTGAAATGAGGCCGGGGTAAACGCCCGGGCTGGTCAGGGAGCCGTTCATCTCGTGGTGGCCCATCATGGCGAAGGGGGTGGTGTAGGTGCCGGTGATGGAAAGCGGCGTGCGCAGGGCCGGAGCGGCTACAAGAAGGAGGGGGTGGGGTTGTAAAGGTTCACTCAAGGGAATATTCATTTCAGACAAGCGGATTATTTTTCTTTGGGAGAAGGGGGGGCAAAAAAAAAAAAAAAAAAACAGCCTCTGAGACCGGTGTGTGTCGGCTTTCGGCTTTACCGCCGTGCAACTTCCAAAGCGGCGAAAAAAAAAAAAGTGTGATATTCCAGCCGGGCCAGCGACACGCGGTGCGCCCCCCGTCTTCCCCCTCACCGGGGCTCTAATAGCTGTTGATCCCCTGACATTTCATTCAGCCGCGCCATTTCTAAAGATAAGCACGCCGGCGCTCTAAAATAAGACGCTGGAAATGATGGACATTTCATCAGCGCGCCGGCGTGTTTGCACGCCGCTGCTTCTGCCGCCACCAGCGCGGATTTGTTTATTTTGCAAATATGCTAGTGGAACTGCCATCACTCTGCTGTGACTTGAGATTGACATGTGTGTGTGTGTATGTGTGTGTGTGTGTGTGTCAGTACCCAGCGCATCAATGCCAGGTGGTTTCCCCATGGTCAAAGGCCGCAGCCCCGGAGTGGTGCTGGTCCCCGGTGTGGGCGCCTCGTTCCTGGGCGTGGGCGTGTTGGACTTCAAGCTCGGCGTCGACGACTTGTCGTTCTGAAACGGAGACAGCGTTGAACCGCTGTGATTTTTGTTCAACAGTTTCCGGGAGGATCAATCGAAGTGCAGCGGCAGGGGTTATCGTAATGAAAAGACGCTCGATGAGGGGAGGCTTTTATTTTGAAAACCAACAGATTTATGGGATTTCCTGTCTGGGGGGTGAAAATAGACGCGGTTTGTAAAAAAATAAATAAACCAACAAAAACGAGGGCGCCTCTGGATTTTCCGCTGACCGGAGCGACACGGACGCGGTGACCGCCTGAGTCTGCGGCGTGTTCCGTGTTAAACAGGGCTGATGGGATGCCATGGAGAGGCAGACAGCTGTGTGCTCGGGTAATGTCTGACAGAGCTAAAAAAAAAATAAAAATCCCCCAGCGAGTCGAAAATACCCTCACTGACATGGAAATCCAGAGTGACAATCTGAGTGGACGGCTCAAGGTAATCCAATCTAACACTGACACTTCATTACAGATACCGTGTGTGTGTGTGTGTGTGTGTGTGTGTGTGTGTGTGTGTGTCTCAGGGCAGGGGCATAAACCTTTGCTTAGAAGTCAAGCTTGTTAAGACTGGCTAGACAAGCAAGATGGCGGCCCAAACACTCCACCCATAATTAATCGCTTTCTTCCCCCCAGCAGATCAAGGACATGAAGGGGGAGTCAGACTGGCGACACACATTAATGAGGGGACATGGCGAAGTCAGTGTGTGTGTGTGTGGGTGTCTATGTCGCGGGGGTGGGGGTGGGGGGGTGGACTGTGACCCTATCTTAATCCTTGATGGAATGGCTCGTGTCAAAAGCGATGTATAAGGACTGTTTTAGCCTGGTTAGCCGAAGCTGAAGTGCGAGAGGGCCGGACGGTCTTCCATGCCGCTGCGTCTCCCGGTTATTTACAGCCTCCGACCAGCGAGAGAGATGACCATTTATTGGATAAGCCATAAAGGAGATTTGAGAGAAGTAAGCCGCGGGGTTTGATTTCCAGAGAGAGTGTCCGCCTCCCGCGCCATCCGGCTCCTCATAACGGCGAACTGCTAAGCCTCCTGCACGTTAGGTCTTCACCCCCACCCGCCCCGCCGCTTGACAAATGCCCTGTTAGCCAGTCAGCCGACCCCCCCATGATAGCGCTCCGGTGTGTGCCTCACACTCATATGGGCGTGGTCCTTGGCTTTGGAGGACGGCGTGCTGCCGGAGGAGGCCACCGAGGCGGGGCTGTTTGGGGCGGCATCCTTCTTCAGGACGCGGGACTTGTCCAGGCCGTTCTCCGGGGGGGAGTGGGCCGGGCTCGCACGCGGCGTGGCAGGATCCTGTGGCGTTTGGGGAGAGAGAGAGAGAGATGAGGCGGCGGCAGAGACTGAGCAAACAGGGCTGCACGAAAGCGCCCGACACCTACATGTAGGTCAAACAAACCAGGGGCCTCATGTGCAAACACAGATAATATATATGCTCTGTGTGTGTGTGTGTGTGTGTGCTCACGCTCTCTCTCTCTTACACACACACACACCCACAGAGACAATCACTTCACGTTCATCTGTCACTCGTTCAGTGCTTCTTACCTCGTTGGAAACGTCCACCACCAGGTCGTCACTTTTGTCCCCGTCGCTGTCCTGCAGCCGAGGGAAGGGAGGACATGAGACTTTGCACGCAGTACTTGTACTGCAGTCTCACTGAGATACTGGGTTGTATGTTTACGGCGCAGTTCTATTTTTCTTTAAGACCCCAGAAGTCTTTTAGCTGGCTTCATTGCACGCGCCCACTTTTTGCAAAAATGCCAAATGCTAAAGTGCAAATGCTTGAGCAAAGTTTTAGCAAATGCTAAAAAAATAAACCCAAACCAAAAACAACCCCACTCACATATCTGCTCATGCTATCCTTGTCCTCCACTTTGCGTTTCTTGGGGTCGAGTCCGTAGTCCGACGAGCCGCGGTGCTTCTCGCTCGCTGCACGCAGGCTGTCAGAAGGCGACACCGAGTTGTTCTGCGGACGACAGAAGGCGAGCGTGTCAATCGCCATTTTAAGGGTCGCGTTGTTGAATGGAAACAGTTTGCAGACAATAAATGGGTTAGATGAGGTCACATTCATATCACCTTCCATTTGGGGGGCTGGAAAAATAAATATGAGGCTATATTTAGCCTAGGTAAGGGTACTTGCTATTTTAGCATTTGTGTATATTTATCATGTAGACAACCGCAACAGGAAGTGGGTTCCGCACACGAGTGTTCTGTCATCCACTGCCATTTGGGCACAGCAGTACATGAGCACGCACCCCAGATGCAGCAGGGATGAGCACACACACACACACGCACGCACGCACGCACGCACGCGCGCACGCGCGCACGCGCGCACGCGCTGTGGTTTCTACAAAGATGGCTGTGTGAGTTCCTGAGGGGCTGGTGCTAAAGAAATTAAATTAAAAATAAGTTGCTAGATGATATTTTTAAGGTGGACTGACTGCACCCTGGGGGCAGACCAGACCATCTGGGGGTAGAGGGGGCTAATATTGTGAGTTTCAGCTTGATAGGTCTGAGTCCTGCAGGGACCAGAGCCTCTCCGCACACATTAAAACCAACGTGGGGGATGATGATGATGATGCTGCGTGACAGCGGGCGTGTACGTGCCCTGTAGGGGGGTTAGGGTTGGAGGGGGCGGAGACAAAGCAACTTGACGGGAAGGTTCATGAAAATCAGCTGGTTTGAATAAAAGAACTAAAGGGAGAGAAGAGGGCCCTTTGAGGGGGAGTCGGGACAAGAGAGGGAGCCATTTGAAGGCACAAAAAGGGTGTTTCCAGCCGGGAGAGGGGCCGTGAAAAAGCAGAGAGAGAGCGGGTGGGGGGGAATTGGGGGGGGGGGGGGTGAAGAGAGCAAAACAGGAAAGGAACTTGGCGAGTAATGAGAGCAGAGCAGTGTGGCAATGAGCTCTCCCCGCGAGTGGGAATGCCCGGACAAGCTGGCTCACTCTCAGAGCCCGCAAACAGGGGGGGGTTTGTAGCCTGGGCACTGCGTGTGTGGGGGGGGGGGGGGGTTCTCACACTGGCAAGCAGCAGAACAAATCCACGTCTGTGCCAGAAACTGAAAATATTCTTCAAAAAGGGGTCAAAAAGGGGAAATCTGACCGAGGAAGGGGTATAAAAAAAAAAAATTTAAAAAAGCAGCTGACGCTGTCACAACCAACACCTCCGTCTCCACCTTGGCTGACAAATCAAGCATCAGACTTCCTGTTTCTGCCAGACCAGCGGCTTCCTGCCATTTACCGCGACCTTTGGTGAAAATATGGAAATGCGCATTGCAGGTGGGGGCGGGGGTGAGGGAGGGGGCTGACTGACAGGACGGACGTCTCCAGAGAGTTTTGCGGCCGGTCCCTATCTCCCCGTCTCCGGCCTTTTAAAAGAACCGCTTAGACTCGATAACCCTTTTGCTCGCCTCCCGGCGCTCATATCAGATGACGTGCCCGAGTGTGCGCTACCGGGGGAGGGGGGGTCAGGTGAGGCAGCGAGGTTGGGTTCCCGTCAAACACGGCGGGGAGAAGGGTCTGTCATTCAGGATGGCCAGTCAACGGAAATGCAATCTGACCGAGGAGATGCAGCAGAGCGTGATGGAAGAGAACCTCCATCCCTCCCCGGCAAAAGCCTTTACATGGAGGGGGGTGAGCAAATAAGTGATATAAATGAAGCTACAGGAGGAGGGGAGGGTGGATAAGGGACAAAGGAGAGAAAAAGGAATCAAGTATTTGACAGTTGCAAGAGAAAATCCCCTGATGGTGGTTGTGGTGGTAGTGGGGGAGGGGGGGTGATAATGCGGGCGTGGGGTGGGGGGCTGCTGAAGAAGGACAGTCAAAGTCGCTTTTAATTGTGCTGAAATTAAAGGAGCGAGCGGCCTGCTAATCCTCGCCTCGCGATTGGAGTCATTTTCCACCTGGATTAGATGGCACCGGCTTATTTTGGCCAGACTTCATTATTCGATTTCAGTCAATGCGTGCCTGTCGGTGTGTGTGTGTGTGTGTGTGTGTGTGTGTGTGTGCGTGCATGCGTGTCCCAGGGGTGTGTGTGTGTGTTCTTACAGGGAGAGCATGAATTTCTACAGAACAAAGAGCTTAAAAGTCCCTGTAAGGTACACCGTGTGGCCAAACACACAGCAGGAAACACACAGGAGGGACGGAGGGGGGCCGGGGGGGAGGGTGAGGGGGAAACGTACCGTGCTCGACTCTCGTTCTTTCAGGGGAGGAGCCGGGGGCGCAGGGAAGAGACGAGGGCCGGGGGAGAGAAAAGCAAAAACACAAATTAGTATGGGTGTCAGCACGGCTCGGCACTCTTATTAGATAACAGTAATACATTATTCAGCTAAAAGATTAAGCTGGTGTGTGTGTGTGTGTGTGTGTGTGTGTGTGTGTGCGCACAGCTTGGCATAATGTATTCAAGCATCGCACTCTAATAAGGCACCCTTCATAAAAGGGCCACAGGTTGTAACAAATCACTTTATTACTGGTTAATAACACCGTTGACAAGATTCCCTGCAGATCGGCTGCGTGGCGGTACGTCCGCCTGGAGTTTATCGGCTGGTTAACTGACCGACAACCACAGATGAGATTCACAAGTGGAGTTTCTATTTTTCACGAATAAAAATAAATGTAAAAAAAATAAAAGGAAGCAAAGAAAAGTTGTTATATCCTAGCAGGCTAGCAGGCTAGCAGTCACACAGCACGTCCGGGGAACAGCGAGCAGAAACCGCGTCAGTTGTGCGGCCCGAGAACAGAAGCAGACAAATAAATGAATTCTAAAAATTGGAATAATAAAGATACTTCCGAATTCCTTCCGGGCCGTTTGTGTCTCTGGCGTTTCCTCACCTCGGTGCTCCAGGTCATGGTGATTCTTCTCGTCCTTCACCGGCAGGTGGGCCTGGCTGCCGAGGGCGCCCAGCGCCAGGAGCCCCGAGCCGGCGCCGGTCACCGGGGGGATGCCGGGCGGTTGCAGGCCTGAGGGGTGCGGGGGCAGCTGCACGGGGGGGCCGTGGGCGGCGTGGGAGAGGTGCTGGGCCTGGAGCTGCTGCTGCTGCAAGCACAAGGAGGCGGGTGGGGGAGACAGAGGGCAAGTGGGTCGGCTGGGAAAAGAAGCCATGATCGACCGGGCGCCGCCGGGCCGGCTCGCGGCGCCGTCCGGCCCGGGGCCAAAGCATTTCTGCATAAACAGCGAGCTGACAGCCACTGCCAGCGTGCCGGTCCAGCTCATTCACTGTCTGTCTGAGGGTGGGGGAAAAAAGTCATCCTGCTCTCTAAGGCCCCGTATCCGGCTGGAGGGATTCATAAAAAATATCCATCCGACATCATCCCCAGAGCCTTCGTCGCCCAGATGTGCATAGCAGAGGCAATTTAAACATTAGAGATTCAACAAAATGGTTACCCGCTATGTAAAACAGTGCCGACGGAGGATTTTTGTGTGAGTGCGTGCGTGTGCAAATGTTTAAAAGCAAAAGTAGAGATTTGTGCACATTGAGTTGAAGCCTGGTAGCCCATTCTGCGATGGAAGAATGATCACATGACCGCGAGGTTCCCCCGCCCTCCGTCCAATCAGCGGCACGACCAATCCGAGGAAAACAGTTTCCCTGCAACTCCGATCGTCACTGAATTCCGAATGATCCGTGTGCCACAGCTGCTCGGACTACAGGACAGTCTCCTTTGTCTTTTTCAACTATTTGTCAGTCGGCTCAGGAAAACTTCAACTCTGCATAGACCCACGGTGGGTTATTTATTTTTCTTACTTCTTTCTCTTCCTCTTTTCTCTCTCTACCAAACCACTGTGATGCAATTACAGTGGGGGGACAGCTAAAAATCAATAGGCTCCCCACTTGAAAACCTCAACGCCGAGTGAGCGCCAACCCCGTCACCCAAACACCTCGGCGCACGCACACGCACACTCACAAACACACACACACACACACAGGAAGCCAGAGAGACAGAGGGAGACAGCGAGACAGAGGCAGCCAGAAGTGAGCAGATAGACAGGAGTTAAACAGCCACTTGGGCGAGAGGGAAGCGAGCGCTTTGGAACAAGGTTAAATAACACTTAGCGTGTCCATCAACTGCCTCTTTAAAAATGAGAGGGGAAAAAAAAAAAAAAAAAAAAAAAGATTTCTTTTCTCTGCTTGCTTAATAGAACTGAAATGTCCTGCTCTCAGTGAAGGCACCACGACGGGGGAGAGAAACTGGACCAGGGTATATGCGGCAGCTCAGCAGGTTTAGAGGACTGACTGGGTATTTACAGCCCCCAGCGTGTTGGGATAACAAACGGAGAACGTGACTCGGCCACCATCTGGGTGGACCCGGGACTCGTGTTTCAACGAGGCCGATCCGGTGATGAGGGAATGTGACAATATGCTGACGATGTGATTTGATTCAGATCGCGCTCAAAAGAAGTGTTTGCGAGCTGGAACAATGGCCAATTTCTCAACGGCTCGCAGCCAAGGATCAGAGCGATGCCGACGCAAGTACTACTGGAACTTTACTCAAGTGATTTTCCCCTTGAAAAGATATTTTGTGATATATTTCTCCATAAAGATATTCTTTTGCATTTAGGAGGCTGGAGCACGCTGACTGGTTAGATTGTAAACGGGTGTCATATTAGATCTAACATTATATAAGGGCTGAACGGTAAACACACACACAAATGCTGCTCATTAGCAAACTGGTTACAAGTGCAGGAGCAGTCGGAGGATGAACATCTGTTCCAAGTCACACGAGGAAGTAGCTTCCACACCCGAATTCTCCACCTCGATAATGAAAAACAGAGCACTTGCTAAACTTGAGCGACCGACCAAGCTATGATGTTACATTTCGTTGTCGCCCGCCATCCTGAAAAAAGGAAGGGCGGTGTATCTTGACGTAGGTATTCGAGATTTACAAATGTAATGAGGATGAAAAAAAAAGTGTTCGTTTGTGTTGTTCACATCATCCACAGCGGCGTGTCGCTCGTTGGAACTGGGCCGAGAGGCGTGCAGTCGATAGAAGCTGCCGAGGGGCGACGGCGGCGGCGTTAATCAATATGGCACCGGAGTGCAGAGAAACCTGTCTGTTGTAGGAAAAAACGAGCAAAAAGGGAGCGAGGCGGGGGTGGGGGGGGAGCAGCCGGTACAAGAAAACGAGAGGACAGGGGGATTCGGAAAATAACAAGAGAACGAAAAGAGCGAGCGAGGGATTGAGGCGGGGACGCCCCTATTCAGTCTGCCTAATGAGGAAAAGCGTGCAGGGGATCGTTATCAAGAAGTCTCATTAGCGAGTGTCGGCTGAGGAGAGGAGCGGGGGTGGGCTGGGGCTGGGGGGGTGGGGGTTCAAAAAATAAATTGCTTCCAATTCAATATTCATGGATAAAGGGGCTGGCTTCCATTCACACTTATCTTTTTTCATTATGTGTAAACGGCGCCGCAGTTCAGGCAACTTCCACGGGAAGCCGGCAATTAAAGTTAACTGGGCGACGCTCGCCCTGTGCAGAACGCCGCCGTCAGGCCGGCATCGAGAACAGAGGCGACGGGTGAATCGGGCGGAGCGGCTTCAGAAAAATAAAATGAAAAAAAAAAAAAAAGCCCTTGTTGAGGCTTCCTCGAGTGAAACGGTTGAAGGAACAGACGGAGGACAAGATGCAGGGAAAACCAGACACGCACAGAAAGAAAGAAGAGTCAGAGCTGGTTAGCAAGCTGCCCAACACGACAACACAAAAGACCGGATGCAACGTCTAACCATGAACGTGGGATGGATGCTGTGTGGAGGTGGAGGCGGCGGCGGCTGTTGCTGCTGCTGCTGCTCAGCCAGAGGAGAAATGGGAAGAGGAGACCCGGTCAGGACAGAGGAGACGAGCGAGGAAACTTAAAAAGCGATGACAAAGACGGATGGAATTAGAGCCATGGTGGAGTTGGGTGACTCCGGGGAGTTCTGAGGCGCGGGCGGCGCCCGGCCTGAACCAGAGCCGCGGCAGGAACAACAAAGTTTCCACAGAGCGAGATTTACGTCCCCATAAATCCGGGGAAAGACGGAGAGAAAACGCGGAGGGGAGCCGCCGCCGCCTCCGCCTCCCCCTGATCAAACTCCCTCACGTGGCCAAATAAAAAAGAAAGCTAACGTGTAACAGATGGGATCGCCTGCCGCCCCGCCGCTGACCTCAGGCCCGCTTGGAATCATTTTCATGATATACCGCTGCCGATAAGTCAAAACCGGGGGGGGGGGGGCGCTGGGTCTGGGGCGCCGCCTTCACCTGCCTCCTTCCCATGATTCTGACTGCGGACGACCCAGGAAAGCCAGGAAATCTCACACGGGTAAATCTGATCAGCCGCTTCATTAAAACCAGATTACTTAAAATGGCGTTGAAGTAGCTGCACATTGTGACCGCCGCCGGGGGTTTGCTGACCTCCGACGCCGCGGGCATGCAAGCAACTCAAACTGGACTTTCTGAAAAAGCGGCGGGCTCCTCGGCTCCTCAGCGGAGCCTCTTAACATCTGCCTCCACCGCGACACCATTGATTATCGGCCGCGTCTGTGCTCAAATGATCAGGTTCTTTTGTTCTTTTGTTCTCCCCACCCCCCACTCCATCTGTCCCTGTGTGAAAAGCAAGGTCACTCCCACCGCAGACTTTTCTTTTTTTTTTTTTTTTTTTTATGGAAGGGGAAATAGGAAGTAATTATCTTGAAAACCGGGGTTGTGCTGGTGGCTCGTTTCCTTTAATCGAATTTCGATAGCCACCTCTCATTAGACTCCCCCCGCCCCCCGCGACCGGGACAGGCTAACCGCTGACTAACCCCGGCTAATCAAAAGGGTCGGTTCTACATCTGGGTCGGCGCTTGCTGCTGGAGAGCAGCTCCGGCGCTGTAACGCAAAGCAGATGGGAGGCTGAATCAGCGAAGGGTCTACTTGACCGGAGCTGAATCTGTTTATTTAGGGGTTTTGGATAAAATTAAATGGTCAATTACTGATTTTTTTTTTTTTTTTAAGTACTTGCTGTGAAGCGAACCCTGCAGCCAGTGCTCTCAGTCTAATTATTCTGGGGTGGGGGGTGGGGGGGTGTAATTACAGGGTTACAAAACAGTAAAACAAGTTTGAGGCTTAGCACGGCCCGGTGCCCTGACATAAATCTTGAATTCAAAATGGTCAAACGACCGCCGTGACGTCCGACCTGAACCAGCCACCTTCGGATTTTCCCTCAGCGGCTTCGAGCAGCGGGGGGGAAGAACATTTGATTTCATGAAGAACGTCGGGGGTTAATAATCCAACAAGCCCACGTGTGTGTGTGTGTGTGTGTGTGTGTGTGTCAGAAGGGCTGCTGGGAGGAAGCGGAGCGCGTTGATGGTTAACCGAGTCAACGTCGTCTCAACAGAACAGTGCAAACAGTGCAAACTCAAATTAAAACATAACAAACCACTGGAGACAGAAGGGAGGGGGAGGCAAGCCTGCGCACGTGAAGAGGACTGTACCATTATACGCCACCCGACGGGGGGCGGAAAATAATTGCTGATTAATTGAGCCCACCTTTACCCTCTTTCCACCCGAGTCCCATTCCCAGGGCTCTGCTCAGCACTCTGGCTGAAACGCACAGAATTAACCCCTTAGTGACCCGTGTCCTCGGCACCGGCAGGCTTGCCTCGCCCCCCTCCCCCGGCCTCTGGTCGAATGAGGAAAAAAAAGAGGGGGTATACACACAGTCAGAGGCAGATTGGGAAGTCCACGTACCCCGATGATAGCATTCAGCTCGGTCATGGTCACCTGCTTGGCGCGCTCAACAGCCTGAGCCACCTGCTGTTGATGCTGTGCAGGACACACACACACACACACACACACACACACACACACACACACACACACACACACACACACACACACACACACACACACACACACACACACACACACACACACACACACACACACACACACACACACACACACACACACACACACAGGTTAGAAAAATAGGCCTTGATGCACTTGATGCTTAAAAAACACAGGTTTGGACCTGTGCTCAGAAGGCACTCCACCGTTGTTCCCCGGGTCGTTGGTGCAGGTGGTTGCCGACGCGTCGCCTTCAGGGACGTCACCAAGAAACCGCCTCAACAACCGGATATTAATTTCTTTTTTTCAATTTGTGGGATTTCTACCTTCCAGCGTGGTGGGAGTTTACAGGCAGCTGAGCAAACATGGCGCGGAACAGGACGCCGCTTGACGGCTTTCAAAACCTAATTCTCAGCATTGTGGTGGCCTGTAACGCGAGCCATGTTTTCCCCGCATGTGTTTGCCCGGTCACGGTGCTTTGCCCCCAAACTCCGACCGTAACCAGCAGTAACGAAGTGCAACGTAGACGCCCGAGTGATTTATTTTGCAACAAGCACACTACTTATATCCCTTTCCTCCAGCTGCAACGGTTTGATGTGGCCACCGCAGGGGACGGTTCCTGTTCAACTCGCTCTGCAGAGGCCACGCCGGCTCGGTTGGTACTGGCAAACGGCCGGGATGGCTTCCCAGAGGGCATCCGGCAGCACCACCTCTCGAGCAAAAAATTGCTCGTGTCCAATCAGGAATCAGTATCCTGTCGCAATTACGCTACATTTGGTCTTATGAACCGACGCCTAATTGGGATATTTGCTGAATACATAACGTTTATTTGTCTTGGATCATATTTCACCCCTCCGGCGACTGACGACACAAAGCGGCTTTGTTTTCATCCGCACCTCATTCAAATATCTTCGTCTTTTGTATTCAGGTGTGGATACCCGTTGATTTTAAAAGGAAAAAAACAGGTTGGAGCCTGTTGCCGGGGGCGCCGGCCAATCCAGATTCACGGACGTCGCGGGGAAGTTTGTATCACCTCATGCTTAGTCAATTTTTTTACAGCAGTAGGGCCAGATTGTTTAGCAAAATTAAAGAGGAGCCGTGCCATGTAGGTGTTCCACTCACCTCTTGTGACAAGAACGGCATGATCTGAGCCAGGATGGCATTCAGGCGTTTGGCGATCTCAGTCTGCCGAAGAGAGAGAGAGACAGAAAACACAACAAGAGAGATGGAAGAGGAGAATAACTGTCAGTGGGAGCTGTAAAACCAAATGGAGAAAGCATGCATCTCGGCGTGTGCACCACCCTCCGGCTAAAAAGACCATGTACCCCCGTAACGAAATTGGGTCTGCCTTAAAACAAATTTACTTCCCACTCTCTCCTGCCTCCATTAGACTTTGGCCTTATTTCATTAGGAGGCTGAAATATGCTAATACCATCTGGCTGGACCCTAATGAGGCCCATAATTCATAATTATGGCCCGTGGGGGGAGGGGATAGCTGGGCCGGGTGGGGCAGTTGAGTCGAGTCGAGTCTCGGCCCCTATCTATCAGCGGCATCTTTGGTATCGACCGAGGAATATTAGCCCGGGAGGATAAGAGGATCCGGCGGGGAGAGCACTTTACGGCCCTGCACCGAGACCAATGGACGGCCACGGCTGCCTGCTCCGCCCCCTTATTTGAAGAAAAAAAAAAAAGAGGAGGGCGAAAAGTAGAATTTAGGTGATGGGCTGCAGCGAGTGTGTGTGTGTGTGTGTGTGTGTGTGTGTTGGGGGTGATGAATGGTGCACTAAAACACTGATTTGACACTCAGGTAATGTGGTTTGACTGGAGCGGGGGAGGTGAACTAATTGATTCTGAGAGATTAGGGGTGGAGGCCCGGCAGGTGTGTGTGTGTGTGTTTTTGTGTGTGTGGTGGGAGGGTGACAAAGTCCTTCCCGCCGGTTTAGACGCCGCCACCACATTCCACTCATTTTCTCTCTTAACCTTGTTTGACTGTGAAAGGACGGGGAGGGGGTGGGTGAGCGACTTGGGTTTTACACAACTGTCACCCCTTCCGTCCGGGTTGGGGGCAGGAAAGGGGGGGCCAGGACGCGGAATTATCTCCCAGCCCGATCTGACCCTCTGTTGTCTCCCCTCTTCCTTCGTGTGCATCTCCACTACTCTGCACACACTCCACCCCTTCGCTCCCCCCCTCCTGCTCCGCTGTTGCCGAGGCAACGCTATCTGGCAGGGCTGATCGTTATGTAAATTGGGCCGGGGCCCCGACCAGAACAGCCTGTAAAATCATATTAGGTGCAGCACAGAGGCAGGTCATTAAATTGAATTTTCGGCCTGTCGATCTGATCGGCACGGGAAATTAATGAGGGATAACTGCGAGTGGGTTGGCGGGGAGGAAGGGGATGGGGGGGCTGACACAGAAAGGGAGCGCGTTAGGGGGCGGCGGGGTTAGGGTTGGAAGGGAGGGAGGGGGGGGCTCTTCGGAGACTCATAAACCATCATCATTAGCTGGGGCTGGATACAATGACAAGTAGCAAGATTAGAGCGGTTCAATATCATACCCCTCCTCTGGAAATGGCTGTGGGGAGCACGGTAGTGCGGAGATACACTTGACCTTTAGAGTAACATTACAGCCCCCCCCCCCCTTCCAGAAAAGCCATCCATTAGAGTTCATAGCAAATCGTCAGAACAAAGACACCATTTGGCGGCAGGGAGCTGCTCCGGCGCCATTTGGGCTTGAAAACACCGAGCGGTGGCTCGGAACGCCAGGTGCTTCAAGAACCCACCCCCCATCACCGCCAGGTTTTTCCTGAACCTTCTCGCTTCCACAGAAATGTACCCGTGGGACGATGTGTTGATTCGGGAGCCGGAACATGGAACAATGGAACAGACTTCCCCTGCATTCGTTCATGTTTTTCCTCGCTTGGCCCAATTATCCCTTAACCCCCCCCCCAAACGCTGCTTATTTTGCTTTTTTCTCCTTCTTCCTCTCAACAGCGGCGAGCATGAGTCAGCCTGCAACCGGGCAGTTATTGCGCACGCCGCTCTGCTCACATCGTCAAAACTCAGATTAAAAAAAAAAAAAAAAAAAGGTCCTTGGTTCATTTTTTCATTATCATTTGGGACTCAGCGTGTTAGAAAGAGCCCTTTCTTCCTGCATGGGGGGGCCAGCAGGGGGTTTCCAACCCTAACACCCCTGGCAAGGGTTCTAACATGGTGCCGTTGTTTGCTACATCCCATACAAATACGCTAACGCACCGCCCTTTCTCCCCCGACTTACGTCAGCAGGGATTTTTCCTGACTAACTGCAACACCTGATGAATAGGAGTGACCAATTGACCGTAGGGGAGAGACACACACACACACACACACATGCGCACGCACGCACACACTTGTCATTTACAAGGGTGTTAATGAGAGAACTGGATTGCTCACACACGCTCGGCTCCGGACAGACTCCAGGCAAGATGGGTTCCTCCTCTCCATCTAGATACACCACTTCTACAGATCTGTGGCGCAGGGGCTGCTCTGTCATGTCACCTAAATAAAGCCCATCCTGGGCTGCTGTAGAGGCACAAATGTTTTTTGAACGTCGGATTTAACACCCCAGCCCTCCAAAAGAGAAGGTTCCTCCTGAATCTGACATGGCACTCTGTCAATGAAAACCCCTCACGTGACTTATTTTGACTCTCAGCGCGTCGGCGTTGTCAGGAGAAGCAGGAATATCACATCTGATGACTCACAGTTCTCATAAAAGGCCGCCACTTTACTTGGAGGCTCTCCCTCCCTCCCTCCCTCCCTCCTTCTCTTCCGTGCTTTTAGCAGCGGAGACGTGGACTGAAAGGAGTTTATTGTCACTTAAAGCCACTGAAAACAGAAGCCTTTGAGCCGGCGAAGGCTTTTTCACTATGGCTCCACAATTACAGACACTCAGGGATTTTTAGCGCCACCAGGGCTTGGAGAGGCTCGCTCTCTCTCTCCCCCTCCATCGCCTCCCTCCGTCAATGGTGCGTTGAAAGCCATTTGGCTGTTTGTCGCTGCAGGCATTAGCCCACGAGTGGAGAGCGCAGTCTCTGACGAGAATTCAATTGGCGAGGAAAACAAGTTGCATATGATTGGGGCGGTGGTGGTAGTGTGTGTGTGTGTGTGTGTGTGTGTGTGTGTGTGGAGGGGCGTTGGGGGGGGCAGATACGGGATGTTTGGGAATTATCTTCTCAGCCAGAGCTGACGAAGAAAGAGGCACTTAGAGGTATCTTGTTCATTACAAATGCATGAGCGGTGTTTTGCATGTGCGTGTCGTTCTATTTTTAAGTTCACACACACAAAACCAGAGTGACATCCTTTCCTCCGGGGGGCGGAAATGGAAATGGGCTCTTTTCCAACACATTATTCTGTTAGAGCTGGAATTGGTGTGTCGACGGCAGTATTCCCGAGCACTCGATCCCAACCAACTGTCTCACACACACACACAAACAGAAAATAAACCAACTTTCATCTCACCATGTCAACACTGAAACCAATCATCAGCTCAATGTGTTTGTGCGCGCACGCACGCGCACGCGCACACGCACACGCACACACACACGCACACACACACGCACACACACACGCACACACACACGCACACACACACACACACACACACACCCAAATGCTCATTGTGTAACAACTGTCCGGACAGCCCCTCCTGCCAGGCTATCAAAATAAAGCACGTCTCCGCGCCTCTGGTAACCTCATCAACCTCCCATGAGAGAGAGAGAGTGTGTGTGTGTGTGTGTGTGTGTGTGTGTGTGTGTGTGTTCTCATGGTCCGTTTGTTTTGGCTTAGAGACAGGTCGGCCATCATCACCTTGGCAAACAATTCCAGGAATCCAGTATAAATTATTCATTTGCACAAGCACCCCCTCCTCCACATCCCCTCTCCCTCTTCCTCCCCCATCCAGGGATCAGACAGGTCTCTGGATTAACACACACTCTGTATTTCCTTCCACTTGTTTCACTCAACAATTAACAGAATGGATAAACACACGCGCGCCTGCGCACACACATACACACAGCAAAAGGTTACCTGAGGTGCACCACAAGTGATAATCCACGCGTGAAGCTTGATGCTAGCTCTTATGAATTGATTGTTCAGTCTATCGACGATGAGAGATTGATAAGCGTGGAAACACAATGAAGGTGGAGTGGGGTGGGGGGAGGTCACGGAGCAGGCTGAACGGTACAGTCAGCAGAAGGGCCTGTCGCTGAGGCAGCCTAATGAGCTGCGCTAATTAAAATCACTTATTGACAGCGAGTGCGGGTGATTACCTCCCCCCGGCGCCCGGAGCTGCCGTGAGAGACTCTGTCAAAACAAATGACCCCCCTCCCCTCGCCGTCCCCGGAAGGCCCCTCTGCTAGCAACCGCTCGGAGGCAGGAGAGGCCGAGGTGCTGTGTGTGTGCGTGAACACACGCAGCTGGTATCACCATGTAAGGGATAAGAATGTTTATTCATACGTGCACGGGTGCGCGCGTGCGCATTTCGCCGCCCCGCTTCTCAATCCGGCTTTGTGTCGATAACAACAAAGTGACTTTGTGTCTTTTTTTTTTCCTCCCCTCTTCTTTTTCGCCACCACACACTGAAATAAATAGTCCGACACCAGCCGAGCGATAGCCCCCCCCGACACACACACACACACACACAGGAGCTGAGTGTTTACCCCACGCTGATGTCATCACAAACACAGCCTCATCATTGATGGGATCAGGGAAATAGAGGGGGGGGGTGAGGTCATGCATTATTCAGGCTGCTCCGCCGACTCCACCAGGCTTATTGATAAACAAAGGAGACGCACAGGAGAGGACCAGTCGATTAACCCATTTACCCCGTGGCCTAGCACTCCTATCCTGTCTCTACCCACCCCCTTGGTTTTTTTTCCCCCACTCGTTTTTGGCCGAGCCCCCCACTCGTTCCGACCCTCCTCGGTGGTAATGAGTGTCTGACAGAAAACTCTCCAGTATGGCGGGCACGTACGCACAGAAGCGCGCACGCACGGAGAATATTACGGCTGATGAATTGCACTGCTGTTCCGAGCGGGCCACCCTCCCACCGACGCCATTAACCTTCCAGATCCGGGGGCTGTGAAGACACCCCTCCCTTCCCCCCACCAACTCCCCCCTCATACATCAAATTGCGCAGCTAATGACACGAGGGCCATCATTCACGTCGCATCACCGGGGCGGCGGGGCGGACAAAGGTGGGGGCGGGGCGACAGGGGTCGCTCATAGATGGCCGCATGGAACTGAGAAAATGGGGAAGGAGGACGGAGCAGAAACTGAGTCTTGAGAAAACGTCATGGAGTGGAGGGCCGTATGGGACCCGCCTCCTCGAGTGGACTTTGCTGATTTTACGACAGTTCAGGCGACACCTCCCACCTACACTGGCGCGGTCGGCGCATCGCCGGTTTTTACACACATTTTACAAAGATCCTTCCTCGGCCTCCAATCGGCGGCTAGACAGCACCGGGAATAAATATCTGGAGAGAATAAAACAAAGGTCTCGCCGTGGAGGCGCCAAAGCTGGAGCAGAGGTGCATTCGAGGTGCAATGCCAGCACACACCTGGTTACACTTGCAAGTGTGAACGCTAGACAACTCAAGGCACTGCGGCAAATTTCAGGTTTAGGCCCAGTAAAGAGTCTCGGTCAGTTCATCCGTCATTACATTCATTATTTCTTGACAGCGATGGGACTGTTTGAGCCTGCTGCAAAAACGGGGTTGCAAAGGAAGTAGCTATCCCACCCTGGAGAGGGAAGGCACACACAACTGGGGGGGGCTGGAAAAATAAAAATAAAAATAAACTTAATCCCGTTTGGCGAAAACCAGAGAAGCCTTTGTCGTCACGGGTTGGGATGATTCAACAGGAAGCCTTCGTGACGCTCCACAACATGGAGAAGGACTCAATCTTTATATTTAAAGAGGGGACGTGCTGTTTTATTCACGCCCCTCACTCCTCCTCCACTCCACCCACCAACCAAACTCGCTGAAAACAAAGCAATCAGCAAAGCAGAGCCCGAAAAAAAAAAGCTTCCTGAGTGGAAAAACAACCTCAGATAGAAATGAAATGTTGGTATTATTTAGATGAGCCTGATAAGTCGGGCTCTATCTCTGCTCCACATCTCCATTCCACCCAAACGGCGCCTTGGGTGGCGTTTACGAAACTGCCGAGCTCCCCCCGCCCGGTTCATCCGGACCCCCACTCGACCCCGCCGCCGCCGAAGCACCGAGCCCGGTGCTGGGTGGCAGCTGATCTAATGAGCTTTCAGTGCAGCTGGCACGGGGGAAGCAGAACACCCCCCACCGCCACGCACACACATCCTCTCAGACTGTCTGCCAAATACTTCACTTTAATCTTATCAAACCGTCCCCATCAGGCTGCCTGCCCTCTGCGTTGTTTAGCCTGTCAGCATCCCCCCTCCCCACTACAGGAAGTCAGAGCGTGTATTCTTCCTTGAGGTATTTAGAGATGAGGGTGGAAGCTAAGGTCAGGTATGGTTTGGTGTGTGTGTGTCTTCCTCAGGCGCGGGTGGAAAAACAACACTGTTGTTTTGACTTCACGCTGGCCGCCCCTGATAGGGCTACATACCTGCTTGTGCATCTCGATGTTGAGGCCGTAGGACATCTCGTAGTACTGGGGAGAGAAGAGGAGATAAGGACACTTAGAAATGTAGAAGGCGCAGGGAAACACCACAAGGCAATCGAGACACTGAGCGACGGGTATTTTGGGCTGTTGGCGTTCTAGGGCATGGGCGGAGCCCGACGGGGTCTCTTTTTTTGTTTTGGATTTCTCGGTCGTTCCCTGCCACTTCACAACAGCTCTCGGGTAAAAATCAGGAGGAATGTGAAGTGATACTGAAAGCTAAGCTAACTTCCTTGCTGCGTCCCAGTGAGCGCAGGCAGGCTGGCGACAGAAACCGACCGATCCCATTTGTCTGAAGCAAGCGGCTGACGTGTGTCTCTCCCCCCGCCATTTCTACGTCCCTTGACGAAAAGAAAAATGTTATCCAGCCATGTTTCTTCATCAAGGAGGTTCCTTCGGTTCACGCCGAAGAGGGATGGATTTTGTTTCTTTACACGAGGCAAAAACGTGAGGAGTTCACGGACGTGACAAAAACAAAGAAAAAGCGAAAACAGGTTGGATGCGAGTACCTAACGGCTTGGAGCGGCGCAGGGTTCCGTGATAAAGAGAGCTGAAAAGGCAGATTTGCACGAAACCCAAAGCTGAGGGTTATTTATCTCCATAAACCGCTGAAGATTAGGAGTCTTTTATTGTGTGTGGAAGAGAAAAAACAGAGCCAAACTTGCCGCTGCGCCCCCTGCAGCCTATGGTGGCCTTCAGATAGATTTCTTCTTTCTCATCCCCCCAGAGATATTTGAGAAGTGGGATTTGGCAAATATTTGATTTTCTTTTTTTTTTTTGGTCCAATGTTCGTAACTTGATTACAAACGCGTGGGTAACTTCTCTGCCGGTTCCATTTTAAAATTTGGGTTGTTCAGCAGAAACTCCCCCCTCTGCGTAGGAGATTTCCAACCCCTTTGCACCCCCCGCCTGCCCGCCCTCCCCCCGCCCCAGGGCATCCATTATCTCTGAGCTTGAGGAAACTCAACCCTGGTATCTGAGAAAGCGTTGGGTGTGTCAGGAGCGTCACCTTGGGACAGTTAAGACGAAGAAAAAAGAAAAAAAACACAGGAAAGCCTTTGATTCCTGCACAAAGCCAGCGGCCTGGTCATTAACCCCCCCCCCTCACCAGCCCCCCGACCCTCGGGTCACGCTGGGGGTGTTAGGGAGGGGAGGGGTCATAGTGGGTCATAAAGAGGACCCTGGAGCCATGGGCGGCAGGGGAACGGGCACATCACAACTCACAATCAATAGTTGGACATTTGACCTCTGCAATGGGCTCAGCTGCCCCTCCACCCCCGACCCCTCTTATCCAATGAAAACACAAACGTGAGTCAACAATAGCAAGGGGGTGCAAACACTAATAACACGGCGGGGGCTGAGCGAGGCCCGGCTGCACCACCTGTGACTGTTCACCTGAGGCGAGAAGCTGGGGGGGGGGGGGGGGGTAAACCAAGACGACAGCTTTAAGGTGATTCCTCTTACCATGACGTAGTGGCGCTGCATCTCTGTCTTCTCGTTGGCCAGCTTGTCGTACTCCACTTTAAGACTGCGGGAGGGAAGACGATAAGATTTTACTTAGTGGAGCAACACGTTTTCCGGAGCCCGGGCCCCAGGGCCGTACCTGTGATACTGGGCCTGCAGGAACTGGAACTCGTCTTTGATGCGGTCACAGGACTCGGCTACCGTGAACTTGAAGCCCGGCTGGCCCGGCTG
Organism: Fistularia commersonii; assembly: GCF_037954325.1. NCBI lineage: Eukaryota > Metazoa > Chordata > Actinopteri > Syngnathiformes > Fistulariidae > Fistularia > Fistularia commersonii. The sequence continues at coordinate 22,245,354 of NC_141286.1, forward strand.
GTGGGGCGCCTGCAGGAGGAGGGGGCGTGCGGAGAAGGGACAAGCCACAGGTGTAAACAGCTAAACCACCTCTGGGTTTGAAGTGGCGGATGGTGCAGAGAAGGGAAGGCTGCCAGTGATTTTTTTTTCCCCTCTCTGTGCAAAAACAACTAAAGGTGATATGAATGCGGGCTGATCTCTGCCTACGATAAGGTGTGTGTGCGTGTGTGTGTGTGTGAGAGAGAGAGAGGGAGACAAACATTCACCATAAATAGTAAGGTGCGCACAAGGAGCTCCTGTCGGACGGGCTAATTAGGCGGGAGGCGGCGCATCTGCATCCATTTACGGACGTGACGAACGCAACTACTCACCGGATGCCGGCCTTGCGGATACATGTCGAGCTCCCGGAGCCGGGGGGTGTGTGGGGGAGTGGAGGGGGGAGGTTAGGTGTGTGTGTTTCTTTTTCTCCTCCTCCCTCCCTGCGCTGGTTTCACGATTCCCCCGCGAAGGCGCGGTAAATCACCGCCGTCCCCCCTCCTCCACCTCCTCCCCCGCCGCCTCCACCACCACCCTCCTCCTCTTCCTCTCCGCTGGTCGACGGCGGCGGACAAAGCGGCGTGTTCGCGGCTGCGAGGCGGCACTCAGAGCCCGGGCATCGGGGCGACCGCCTCCCCCCGCCGCACCTAAACAAACAGGGGGGAGGAAAGGAAAAAGAAGAAAGAGGGAGCCGATACTTCAAAAATAAAGATATAGAACGTGTTTTAGTTTACTTTGAACGCAACGGGTAATATCGCGATATCGAGGGGGGCGGCGGAATGAAGGGTGGATGGGGGGGGGGGGTCAATTAGAATAAAATCATAAAAAAAGGATAACCTGGCGGATGTGTCACATGAACCGCCGAAGTTTCGATAGCTTTCGTCGGACACAACGCGTGGGTTCGACCCCCACCCACACCTTCATTTATTCATTTTTTTTAATTTCCACGAACCCCCACCACCACCACCGCCGCCGCCCCCCCGCGGACCGAGGACATGGCTCGGTCCGGAAGGAGCGACAACAACAAGGAGCCGCTGCTTTCAAAGTCGGCTGCCATGAAGCCGCCGCCACCTCCTCCTCCTCTTCCTCCACCCGCCTTGTTAGCGGTTCTCCTCATGTCGCCCCCTTCTCTCTCTCTCTCTCTTTTCTCTCTTTACCTTTGTCTCCTCTGGTTTTTCTTCCTCTTGTCCCTGTGTTCCTCCGCGCAGGTTAAATTTTAATATCCATGCGCGAGAAGCGCTTAGTATCCTTCACTTGTCGCGGTCACCGTGGGGGGGGATGAAGAAGGAGAAGAAAAAAAAAATGTCAGCCACCGTTTGAAAAAAATATTTCCGCCGCTTTTCTTTTTATTTTTTTTTCCTTCAGCGCCGTTTGAGAGCCCCGGTGTTCCCGGTGAAGGAGCGCGTCTCCTCCGGTTCGCTCCGGTTAGCTGCGGTCGGCTAATTGTTGACGGATAGCAACTTCACAAAAAAAAAAAAAAACGTCGTCGAATCCGGTAGCGGGGGAGCGGAAGCTCAAGGCGACTCCCGACGGCGGACTCCTGGACGGCGGCGGCGGAGAACCGAAAAAACGTCTCCACTTTTTCCCGTTTTTTATTTTTTTTTTCCTCCGTTTTTCTTTTTCTTTTTTTTTTTTTCGACAGATGTGAAATACACCGCGAGCTCGCTCGAGCACACCCAGCTCCTCCGCGCGCTCGTACCACACACAGACTGTGCACTGACACGAGTTCCTGACTGCCGCGAGAGGAGCCCCGTGCGAGCCAATTGGACGCTTCCCTCCACGTCCGGCTGACCAATCGCGGCGTGGTGAGCCCCACGTGGGGGCCGAGCTGCCAATCCGCCGCTCTCATTGGTCCGGCGCGGACGTGACCTCACATGTTCGCCATTTTAGATTTGAAGTGACATTCAGCGCGTTCAACAACTTGTTCAAAACAAAGGCAATAATTTATATATCAGGCGACTTCAGCCGCCGCTTCAGACACGTCGGATATTAGCGAGGGGAGGCGGGGATTGATTTCGAGGCGACGACCGCACACAGCGGGGGGGGCGACTCCTAATTTGACCGAAAAACCACGGGGCACCTCCGCGTGTGAAGACGCGGAGCACCCGTCCAAAACCGGAAGACTACATCCGACGCCTGGAATAATAATAATAGCAGCAGTAGTAGTAGTAGTCATAATAATAATAACACCAACCTAGCTGGATTGTAGTAAATAAAACGAAGGTTGGTGAAACTGGAAGTACGGAAGACTGGAATCTTGTGTTAATCTGAGGCGGAGTGTCCTTTAAGTCACTTAAATTGATCGACCTATTTCTAACGAGACCTCGAGCATCTCCGGGTTTCCTCCCCAACGCGCCTGCGCGTCAGGCTATCAGCCTATCACGTGTCGCTCGCTGTGCCCGAACCCCACGTGGGGTGGGGGGGACCGGGAGGGGGGCGTATGCATCGCGGTTCCCTCCCCGCCCCGCCCCTCCGGCTCTCGCGTCCAATGGCGGCGCGGTGATCTTCCTCCGCGCGTTCCGATTGGCCCGAACCGGGGAGGGCTGTCAGTCATGAGCCCGGGATGTCGATTAAACCCACGTTGGCCGCGGCGGCGCTGACAAATGCCTGCGCTCCGCTCCCTCCTGCCTGCGAATGGAGGCTGGAATGGCTGCTTAATTAGCTTCGAATGGCTTTTCCTTTCAGCTCAAACAATCTGTCACTACCATGTGGTAAAAAGAGCCTTGCATAAAACAAAAGCAGAAAAAAAAAGCCAGTAGGGGCTAAATATCAGTTTGATCCCCCCCCCCCCATCATCCACCACCACCACCGCCACCCCTACACTCCTTTCTCCCACCGTCCTCCATGAAAGCTGCAAAACAAAGCTTTTTACCTCGTATGGATTTTTTTTTTATATACCAAAATATATACATATCGCTATCAATCTCACCCCCACTCCCCATCCACTCCTTTCACATTCAAATATAAAATTGTGTTTCCTGGAAACAACCTGCCCCGCTCTTCTTTTTTTTTCTTTTTTTATCTTGTTTTTTTCTTACCAGCGTTTTAGTTTCTTTTACCCTCCACAAGATGCTTTTCATTTTGAGGGTGGAGGGGGTTTGTTTGCAGTTTTTTTTTTTCTTTTTTAACCATCCCAACAAATGAGTTGGACGATTTACATTTCCCTTTTATAACGCAGCTTTTATTCTGGAATCAAGCTGGTTTAAAAGGGGGTAATCTCAGGACACCCGCACCAAAAAAAAAAAAAAAATCACCAAGGACACTTTGAAAAACATTTCACATCTTCCATGGAAATAACTTTTGCAGGAGGTATGTGAAATTGTAAACACAGCTACATGCTAGCGAGTTAGCCCGGTATGTAAGACCATAAGGCGGTATGTTGAGATTGTAAACACGGCTCCATGCTATCTAGCTAGCTAGCACGGAGCTGTGTTTATAATCTCTGCAAGCTCTTCACCAGTCGTCCCCTCCCTTCCGGTGGATGCAGGACGTGAGCCGGGGCTGAACCGCATGCAGGAAGGCCGTGTTGCTAATAGTCTCGCTGGGAGAGTAAACAGATGGATTTTTTTTTTCCACATAAAAGTCTCCACTTGACAGATTATCCAAGCGGCCGAGTCGTAACCGAACCGACTTATAAACTTCATCCACTTCTCGGTATCAAAGCTTCCCGTGTGTGTATGTGTGTGTGTGGGTGTGTGTGGAGGGGTTTTTCTTGATGTGGCTGTTTTGACTCCAAATCTAAAAAATGTGAACGCATCTGCGTCACATGTGGGGAGGCGCGTTACAAATAACGCCGTTATCCCGCGGCCCAAGACGCACCGATGGTCGGTGTCAGGATAAGCCCCGACTTCCTGTATCGGCGAGCCGACATCTCGGTGGCTGACGAGTTTGGGTTCCCGCAGAAAAATGCAGCGCGACGTCGCACGTCAGGTAACAGACGGTTAGCTCGTAGCGGCTAAACCCCCCGCAAAACCACTTTCCAGTCACGTGTCGGCGTAAGTTTATTTCTTTCCCCCGAGCACCTGTAGTGAAATCCCGCCGGCAAAACCTCTCTCCCCTTGCAGTCATAGTAATAAGCGATCTGGAAAAAAAATTCCGGGGGGGGCAAAACCCCGTCGGTGTAAAATGATGGCGTGTTTCTGAGTCGCAGGAAAGCGGCCCTCCGCGCGCTGCATCCTGCCGTATTTTACTGCGGCTCTTGAAATGATTAACTGTCAATGTGTTTATGTGTAACGACCGGCTCCTCCGTGTAAAAATAACAGAATAAACCACAAGGTTTGAGGAGAGAGGCAATCATAAAAACCTCAAATATGGGACGATGCCAAGTACGAACTGGGAGCAAATGACTAAATATTTTATGAGTGACTCTTGGAAGTCACTCACCAAAGCCCTCTTAGAACCTGCTTAGTTTCATGTCACGATACCTCAACGTGACACTCGGGAGGCCGGGTTCGGGCGCCGTGCCGCACATTTCTCGGCACTTAATGCTTTTATTGTGTGCGTGTATGGGTTTGTTTGGGGATTTATGGACTTGAATGCAATTAACGGGTGCGCTGTTTATTGGTAGTTGACATATTAAGACAAACCAAAGACCCGCGGCCGGATGGACGGAGCACCGGCGGACCCGGACAAGAGCCTCGGTGGCGTCTCAGCTACCAACACGACCCCCCTTTTGCCGCTACTGCCTCCGCCTCAGTCGCTTTACCGCCATACTCTGGTGCAAACCTATGGGAAGGTTATCGGTTTGTTCCCTGGCTCCTCCCGTCCGCGACGAACCCCTGAACCCCAAGTCGCTGCCTTGCATGGAAGCTCCAACGCAACGGCAAGGAGAACCGCGGCTAACCGTGCACCGATTCATCCTTTTATAAAGCTTAAATTTCATATGAGGCGCTTCTCGCCGCTAACGGCGGAGCTTTCCTTGCCAAGGCAACGTCTCATGTGTCATTGTTTATGATGTTCAAAGTGTATTTATCATTATTTATCATTATTTATCAAGTCCTTGCCGTGATTTCACAATAAAGGGCCTCAGCGCGCACTCTTCAACTGCTCTTTGTCATCAATGAATCACAAAATCCTTTCGACTCGAACTGACTCAGAACTTGAAGGAACTCCGTTGTGTAAGCAGCTTTGGCAACCCACCATCGAAAATAACAAAACCTTTGGCGGTTACAAAAACATCACCTTTGTGAAACCGGTTGGGTGCAAGGGAAATTCCCAAAAAGGTGTTTCTGGAAAAAAAAAAGGAAAACAGGAGCATTGGATCCCCCAGGCAGAGATTATCATCGCAGAGCTTGGTGAAAAAGCTAATATTTGTTTTGTCAAACAGCTGAGGCCCTGTAAACATGCGATCACAAGCTAAGCTAAGGCTGTTGACGTTACAAACCCTAGTGATAGCTCGGCAGATGCTAACAGTGACTCTGATTCGAAATCGTCTGTCCAAGAAGCGATCGGAGAAGAGATCAGAGCTTACAGGCGATGAAGCAGCGACAACCCCTATTTGTAGCCTGGAAAAGGACTAGTGTCAGTTATCAAACTGCTATTTGGGGAAAAAAACAAAATTTTAGCAGTTACAAAAACATCATATTTGTGAAACCGGCTCAGTGTGAGAGAAATGTCAAAAAAGGTGATTTAAGAAAAAAAAAAAGGGAAGTGGAGTGTCGGAGCCTTTGGGCAGCAATTACCATCACAGAGGCTGATGGGATAGCTAACATTTGTATCGTCAAACAGCTGAGGCCTTGTAAACACACAAGCGTGAGCTAAGGCTGTTGACATTGCAAACAGTAGCGTTAGCTCGGCGGACAACTACTACCAACAACTACACCGAATCCTAATTGTCCAGCCAGGAAGCGATCGAAGAGATGAGGGAGCAGTGACGACCCCTAGATGTAGCCTGGCGTCGCTAATTGACCTGCTATTGGGAAAAAGGAAAAAAAAAAAAAATTTAGCAGTTATAAAAACGTCACATTTGTGAAACTGATTTGGTGCATGGGAAATGTCCAAAAAGGTATTTCTGGAAAAAACAGACAAAGAAAAAAACGTTGGATCCCTTGGGTAAAGATGTCATCTCACAGGCTAACGTTTGTTTTATCAAAGAGCTGAGGCCCTGTCAACACACAAGCGCGAGCTACGGCTGTTGACGCTGTTCGCGTTAGCGATAGCTCGGCCGACCGTGGCTCCGAGTCGAAATCGCCCGGCCAGGAAGCGATCGAAAACAAGATCGGAGCGTACAGACTAGCGCGCAGAGACGACCTCTGGATGTAGCCTGGAAAAGCAAAACTAGCCTCGCTCACCTGAGCTAAATTAGCTATCCGATCAAACGCGAAATGGCTGAAATTAGCGCTTCTGGGGAAAACAATCTAATCCGAGGAATTTCTTTTCTATGTCCTGAATCAGCCGGCGGCCCCCGTCCTCCACCCCTTCCTGTTTTCCAGCGGAATTGCCATTCGCCCGTTCCGATGTTTGCCAGTTTGCTCAGCGAGGACGAACCCGGCTTCGGTACGTGGACTCGCGTCGTAAAGGGATGTGGGTTATCTGGCAAACACGCGGCAGCGGCGGTGGAGGCGGAGGTGGAGGTCAGACCCCCACCGGGTCCGAGCCTCCGACAGAAGAACCGCGTGCAAACAGACATTATGGTGTGGTTTGCATCTCCTGCAGGGGGGGCGGCGGTCACAAACACAGATCCACTTTTCATCCCCACTCAGTGGAGAGTGGCCTAGATTAGGCCGTAACAAAGGAGCGAGCTTCACCCCGGGCAGGAGGGAGGGGGTCGGGTGGTGGTTGGGGTGTTGGGAGGGGGGCATTCCACCCTTGTAGACCTCTGGACTGTTTATTTGCACTGGAAACCCAGACGCTGTGAAACCCCCCACTCCGCGGAACTACACAAATATTGGAGCTATTTGCAGAGGTGGTTTTAATTCTTTGCAGAGCAGCGATTGGCCGCTTTCGCTCCCCGTCCCTGCGAGAACACGGCCAATGGATTCTTTCAGCCTCGCCCCCCCCCCCTCCAACCCCCTCAACCCCTCCCCGCCGTCACCGCACACACACCGACTGGCGTTTACCCCAAAACAAATAAAACCGGGGTATATTTTCAACGGCTTTAGTGGCCACTAAAGACTCAAATCCCATTTCTTGCGTCGACGGTATCACGTTCTCAACCCAAACAAACCCTCAGCGCCGAAGCCACAGCGAAACCAGGACGGGTTCCGGCTCCCGCCGTCCGCAGGGATCCTGATACTTCCTGAGACGGGAGAACCACGGTCCTCCGCCTTCGAGAGGCCCGCGGCGCCAAAACAAGCGGGGGTCACCGCGTGAAGCAATAAGCCTTCCTGGAGATATCTGATGTTGTCCCATAGCTGGCGGTTTAACGTGCCCGGGCGCGGCGGCAGGTTTTATCTGTGTGAATCGGATTAATGACTTGATTAATCCGCGCACCGCGTTCATATCGCGAGGCGCAGCTGGTGTCGGCAGCGACCTTAACCAGAAGAACATCTGGTGATTTGGCCCAAGTGACTCCAAAACTGGTCTGGAAAATGACTTCAGGTTTTTTTTTTTCTTTTTTTTTTTTTAAAAAGTAGGAAAAATCTGGATATTTTTCCTTTAAATCCCAGGAGATGTACAAACACGATCCTTTTTTTGAAATCTAAATTTAAATTTAAACAGGACTTTTTGGCAAAGCATACAAGTGTCGCCCCCGATATATCCCCGCCCTTGTCATTCGAACTCACAGGGTGAGCGCTGGGGGAGGGGTGGGGAATGTTGGTGCATATGTGTGTGTGTGTGTGTGTGGGAGGGGGGGGTCACCACCCAGCTGTGGTGAAGCTGCCGCCCCCCCACCCTGACACCCACCCACCCACTGGGATTATCGACGGGCTGTCACGGCCCGGCTCGGGCCCTGAAAGGAGACATTCCTTGCCACAATAGAGGTAAGCAGTGTGTGCAGAGTGGGGATGGGGGGGGGTGGAGTGCAGCGAGTGGGCGTTGGGGGGCTGAAAATGCCCCCCCTCCGCCCCGACTCCCCCGAAGAGTCCATCACCGCGAGCCGTCGGATCAATGCAAACAGGATGAAAGGGGCCTTATCGTCAGAGACAAACACAGGAGTGAACCCCGTCCCGACAAAAAGAAAGTTCCCTTTCTTCTCCTTAGCCAGTGTGTAAATACGGCATGGAGGGGAGCGTTCGCAAAGCCTGTGTGTGTGTGTGTGTGTGTGTGTGTGGGGAGGGCTGCATGAAAACATCCTCACAGTGGTAATTCAGTCATTAGCAGCACGTCGGAGCCGGATTCCAAACACAGGGGCACTGAGCTAAAGCTAACAGCTGCTTAATACTTGTTGTTTTAGCCTGTGGACGACTCTCCCTGCGTCACCGTGTGTGTGAGTGTGTGCGCGCAGTTATTATTGCTCCAAAATATGACCGAGTTGTTGTTTTTTTTTCATCCCTTGACAAAGCTAGTTCTAATGAACAGCGCGGCTCTCCTCCCCGCCGCCGCCGCCGGTGATTAATAGCTCATTTAGCCGCCGCTCGCCGTGTCCGGGTCGGCGGGGCCGGCTCCGTCTGAGGCTCATCGCGCGGCCTGACTCATTTTTGGCGATTACCGTCCGAGCGACGGGTTGAACACAACAACCTTTTCACCTGAAGGGAGAAGGGAGGGGGGCGTAGACACAGCTTTGATTTGATTTTCGTATTTATTAATCACAATATAATAATTCCGACGTTACCGCAGTGAAGCCAAGGTTCCTGTAAGCCTTACTATGTCATAAAGCTGTAATAAAGCACACAGAGATGCTTATTACATATTATGGCGTTTTTTTCAAAGTGTTAATAACAAAGTCAAGTTTTTGAGAACGTACAATAGAATAGAACATTACTTTAATTCTTTTAGTTCTATTATTAATTCTATCAACCGCAAGTTTCAAGCGGCTGTAAATGTTTTCTAACCCACTGTAGAATTTAGTTTTGATGTTTTTCTTAAAACTCACCCGTTTGTTTTAAATATGAAATCAATACAAGACTTGTTTGCGACACACATGTTAAATTGCCCGTGCTTTTTGCACATTCTCGCTGATGTTTGTGTCGTTTAGTGACAAAACAAAAAATGTACGTCTTAGGTTTCATTAATAACGTGTTAGTTACACGTTATTACACGTCCCGACCGTGCTAACGTTAATTATCATCTTGCCAACTCCCAAATTCCTTTGGATCCTCTGTTATGTTGCTTCACCTAAGTGTGAAAATGAAATGTTTTAAAGGGGAAACGGCGCAAAAATGATAAGTGGAATTTGTCTAATAACCCGTTATTATCTCTAGTTATTGGAACGAGAGGAATGTCAGTGTTTGCCTGATGCTAAAGGTCAACCAGATAAGAAAAAAAAAAAGAAAATTGAAAAAAAAAAAAAAAAATGTAATTAAATGAAAAATAATAAATAAAATTAAATAATTCATTTAAAAATTTTAACCAGATGGTTAAAATCACTGCCGAGGTAATCTGATCTTGGAAAAAAATGAAGATGAAAATTACACGCGCACAATGCGGGGTTGAAAGGGAGGAGCCGTGTTTGCGTCCAGAGGGTCATCGCCGCCGCCAACGCCGCCGCGCTCCTTCCTCGTTCCGAGCGGAAATGGTCCGTGCAGATCCTCCGAGCGAAACGAGGAGGAGGAAAGACGAAGAAGAAATCCTCCGAAGTGCTCGGGAGCAGCCTGACATCTCGGTGACATTTCAAATGTTCCCCCGGCGTAATGATCTTTTTTCATCAGTCGCCCAGCAGGCGAGCGCACAACGGAGCTCATTTCCAGGCGGAGGAAGAAAAATACGGTTTCCAAGGGAACAGGGCCCTTCAGACCGTCGGCGGGGCCGGGCGTTCACACTTGTGTGCGCTCCCGGCGGCGGCGGCGGAGAGCAAAGGGGGGGGGAGGTGGTTCGAAGCATTTGTCGGATTCTTCCGGAGGGTTACGCAACGGCGGGGCCTTTTTTCCGCGTCTGACAGCTGCTGAGTGGGTCGACCCGGCGACCGCGGAACCAGGAAGACGGATCACCTGGGCCATCGATCCGCGGACGGGTCATCGATCCCCGAGGCCCGCCGGGCGAAACGGAACGCGGGCCTCGCAGCGACGGTCGGGGGCGCTCAGTTAGACCGATCAATAACTTTAATTAGCCCGCTCCTCCCCTCGCCATCAATTCAGAACCGATCACGCTTTTACCAGCTCTGCCTGTGTGTGTGTGCGTGTGTTCAGTACTCGATAAATCGCAGAATTCCCCTCCTCGGTGTAGCATCCCCATGGTACAATGTGAACCGCGTTGCTGCGGAGACTCGGCCTAATCAATAAGAGGAAAAAGAGAACGACGGGCCGAGCAATTTCTTATCGATCGATCAGAAAAAGTCACCCACCATCAGAATCAACATCATCTTCCTCAGCCAGAATATTCATTAAAAAGCTGTAAACAACAAGCAGTCTCTCCCTGCCCCGCCGCCCCGACCGCATCTTCAAATAGCCATAAGGGTGGAGCGACCTGTCGATTGGAAGACTGTAATTAATGGTTTATAAACTGGTAACGAACAAACGGGGGTTTTCCTGACACACTCCGCTGGGCTATTTGGAGCGCCGATTGTGCCGACCGCTTGCGCTCTAAGTGTTGTGAACACACACACACACACAAGAAGGCAGCATCTTGTGTTAATATCTTCAAGCCGTCCACTTTCAAGTAATGCTGTTGTCAGTGTTAACCTCTCTCTCCCCACACACACACACACACACACACACTCTCTGAGTGCCGCTATCAGGTTTCTCCACACCCACAGCCCTACAGCAGTCCACTTATCACCGGCGACTGGCACGCCGCCCGCCGCCCAACTCCGATCTCCGGCGGCGGCCCCCGCCCGAGATGCTCCGTCACTCATGTGGCGGAAACCCTAATGTGCCTGAGAACCCCAGAATTATCGCCGGGCCGAAAGCGAGCGCGGTTGCTTTCTCTAAAAAGACAGAAGTAATCCGTTCCTCCGGGATGACGGGCGGAGGAAGGCGGAGGAGCGCCGCGCTGTCCACGTCTCCCGCCGCTAAAACGTGCAGGTCTGCGTGTCGGAGTGTGTCCTGGCCCTGCGCTGGCAGCCCGCCGCAATGCGGGCCGGGATCCAAACACAGCCCCAAATGCCCGGCAGCTGCCCCCCCCCCCCTCCCGTGTGTGTGTGTGTGTGTGTGTGCGTGCGTGCTTGGCCCACAACAGTGAGTGATTAGAACACCGGTGGAACCCGAAGCACTTGTTGACAAGGGATATTCAGTAAAGTGGGGCGTCCAGCCGCCAGGATTTGCTGACGCCAGCGGAGGAGCATGTGCTGGCTGACGGAGCGGACCTCCTTAACACCATCGCCTCCACACAGCTGATAACTCTATTGGTGTGTGTGTGTGTGTGTGTGTGTGTGTGTGTGTGTGTGAAGGTTATAGCACGACCGTAACCTCACGGTTAAACGCTCAAACCCCCCGCCCGCGGATCACGCTCATAATCCGGGATCTGTCTGCATTTCGTCGGGACGACGGTACCGTTGACCTATGACCTTTGACCTTTGCCCCCACATCGGACACATCGGTTCACATCGGACGTCACAAAATGAGTTCCATTCGGGTGCCTCACGTCACGGATGAGATCAAGGTGGCATGACTTGACCCCCCCACCCCCCACACACACATACACACACACACTCATACACACTCATGATAGTGCACAACTACCATCATTTTCGGACTACTTTTTTCACACGCTTTGAACACTGCGGCTTAAACAATGATGCGGATAATTTATGGATTTTTTGGAGGGGCTAACGAGCTTCACGCCGCCAAAACATTAGCAACGTCACATCGGACCGATGAAATTACAGTGAAATGCCGAGGCCTTTCAATTCCGACAGCGAAGAAGACGACTTTCATGGTTTTAGTGCGCGGAAGGAAGAAGATGATAAGCGATCAGCCGGAGTGGGACGAAGCGGGGATGGAAAATGGATGGACGGACTGACTTTTCCTTGTGTTATTTATAATGAATCTTTTTCATCGGCCGTGTTACAGGCACTGTTCGGAAAAAAGAGCATTTCCAGCACGTATTTGTGGATGTCTTTAACTAAAAGTTAAAAAAAAAAATTCTGTGTAAATATCATGTATTTACACAGCCTATATATGTACAAATAAACTTATTTATTTATTCTTATATTCAGGTGTGCGCAATAGTCCATAAATGACGGTATTTCGGCACTCTAGCAATGATTGACAGCTAAGAGGCGATGTTTTCTGATGATTGACAGCTGACGGCGACATCTTTTCAGTGCCCTGAACCTACATTGATGAGTATTTTGCAGATGTATTCCCGCGTACCAAACAAGGAGGTGTCGTCGGCGCGAGAGGCGGGGCTTAGCATCGGCCCGTCGCCTGTCAATCACATGCAGAGACGCTCACTCTCAACACTCCTTCCATGTTTTGTTTTTCCCCGAGTCGTGCTGCGGCTGCATCCGACGGAGCAGAAGTAATCGCAGGACCTCCGAAAAGAAAACGGCGCTGAAGGATTAATGAGTTCTCCGTCTCGGGGGAAATCTAACGTTATTTGTTTTGTCGTCGGCGGAGGGTTTTTAGCGCCGTCAAACGATCCTTCCTCGGAGCGCCACCTCGGTGTAATGACTTGTTCATAATTTGCCAGCGCTCTGCCTCTCTCGCGACAAAATAACCTTTTGTTCTGCTCCGCCGTCCACGTCGAACACCCCGCCGCCTCCCCCCCCCGAAGGCTTTTAGGAGCGACGTCTTCTTCGGGGAGGAAGAGCGTCTCGATTTGTGGGGCAGTAACGTGGAAGGCGACGGCTCCCTCCCTCCATTATTCATGCAGAGACGTGTTCTTCCGCAGCCTCCTCCACAATATTATGCTAATAGGTGTGGGACACTTTGTCCAAGTACCTAAGAAAATACACAAAACGCTTCTTTCCTGAACAGCCAGAGCGCCGGCCGCCACGCTGTGAGGGAAGAAAACAGCTTCCGGTGTTTTGGAAGATTGTCCAATCGCAACGCGCATTACACAGTGGATGGATACATCACGTCTCATCGGTGAAACTGTCCTCCGTGCGGCTCCGACAGGACACAAAATGGCCGCCAGTCTCCCAACTCTTTATCCCCATCTCGTACTTCTCCTTCACATTCTCCAACCCCAGTCCCTCGCATCTTCGCTAACGTCTCCGACCTCTCCATCCCGGTCCTCCAGCTCACCAACTCCAGTCCTGCAACCTCTCCAACCGCCATCCCTCACCCAGTCACCAACATCTCCAACCTCTCCACCCCACGGCCGGTCCATACCGTCGATTCAGATCATTCCTGAATGTCTGCATTTCAAACACAATCCTTGCGGTTAACACCATTCTACCAAAACCCGACATTATCATTATTATTATTATTATTGTTATTAGTACCGGGGTTCACAGATTGTGTTCCAAAGCTCCAGCTGCGATGCGGTTGTGATGCCTCCTCCCTCACCCTTCCCTCCCATCGCCACGACGACTTCCCACTGGTTCAGACGGCGGCAACTCATTTCCAGCTGAAGGGCCTCTTCTTTTTTTTTTTTTGAATTAAAGATGGAGAGCCTTCCACATGTGACCTCCTCCTGGAAGAAAACGTCGGCGGCGGTGGCGCCCGGCTCTGAGGCGCTAACAGGAGAATTAGCTTTCCAACACATGGGTCATTTTATGGCGGGGAATACTGGGGGTAGGGGGGGGTAAAAAGGAGGTTGGAGAGGCGGCTTTTCAATCTCCTCCCTTCTTCTGCTCTGAGGTGACGGAGCCGCCCGGCGCCTTGTCCTCCCGCTTCGAGTGGGTGATGAATTTCAGAGGCGGCGAGCCACACGGGCGGCGCCGTGACAGAAAACCCCGATTGGAAAGCTCTGATTTGAATATAATGAAGAAGGAGGTGTGTGTGTGTGTGGGGAGGGGGGTAAAAGAAAGAAATATGAGAATGATGGAACAGACGGTCTTGTAGCCCGGGGCTTCTCCTCCGCCCATTTCCCAACCGGCAACCTGGATGCCTTTGCGGAGCAGAAGCGCAGCCGGAAGGCGCTAGAAGGATAATGAATCAGATCGGGGAGGATCTGCATCTCTACGCAACTGTCGGGACCTTAGAACTTCCCTCTCCCCTCCCTCACCTGGTATTTACGATGCTTTACATCGGATTTACGACGACAGACGGGAAGTGTATTTCACTCCCGGCTGAAACCTAATCGGCCCCAGGGCTGGAGGCTAAATTTGACCTGACGGTCAGCATGGGGGGGGGGGGGGGGGGGTCAGCAGAAATATGCAATCCTGTGACACTCCGGACACTTATTCTTCTGTTTTGCCAGTGCTGCAAACATCTGCACATGTAACCACTGCCCATTTAAACTGCACTCATCCTTACACGTGCACTTTGTGAGTTTCACACCGAGCTGCACGCAAATGTCTTATTGCACGGCCAACACTGTTCATATTTATAATAATGTTAACTATCATTATTCCATATCACCCCATATCCAAATTCACTGCGGGCAGCAAAGTAGGAATTTCACTGTACAGGGAAACACGTTTTTAAACACGTGTAGTGACAGTAAGCGCTTTGAATCTTGAATCAATGGTGACGTTTCACTGTTTGAAACTCTTTCATTCATTCATTCATTTTCTGTACGGTTTGTCCTGCACTCAGGGCCGTGAGTGCTGTCACAAACTACCATTCACTCACTCATGCACACATCGAATATGGACATACATCCATTCACTCATTCATACATCATATATGCACATACAACCATTCACTCATTAATACATCAATATATAGACACACAAGTCACTCATTCATACATCATATATCCATAAGTCATTCATTCATGTCATATACATACATGTGACCATTCACTCATTCATTGTACAGATGTTCAACCATTCACTCATTAATACATCAATATATAGACACAAAATTCACCCATTCATACATCATATATCCATAAAAGTCATTCATTCATGTCATATACATACATGTGACCATTCACTCATTCATCGTATAGATGTACAACCATTCACTCATTCATTAGTGTGTCACATAGACATGCAGCCATTCACAGGTCACACTGAGACGTACAACTATTCACCCATCATATGGAGACACGCAACCAGTCCCTTCCAACCAGGAGGCGCTAGCGCTAACCATTTTGCCTTTTTGTTCCGTATGAACCTCTCAGCGTGAAATTGCCAAACCCCGAGGTGTCGGCGTGTGATTCCGATCCCTCCGAGACAAAGCGGTTGTTTGCGCAGGATGCGACCCCCCGTATTTCTTCCACCGGTGACCGCGGGTATCATTTGTCCGCCTGCCAAACGCTCCTCGGCTTCGACCCTGAAAACACACGAGCCGAACGAACGCGACCGACAGCCGTACGTTCGGCCTCGCGTGACGGAAAAAAAAAAAGGACGAGCGGAATCCATTCCGCGCCCGGATGTCGGCGTTCGCATGAATCTATCGCCCGTCCCGATTTACGTAACGCGTACGAAGCCCTTACCTTGCGGAGAAAAAAAAAAAAAAGGCTGGCGTCCCCTCGGCTGACATATGCTCCGTTGCTGGCACGCATCCGTCCGAAACTAAATGTGTATGCAAAAGAGGTCTTTCGGCGCGGTCGGAAGCACGGCGCCGTGAAGTGGAGAAGATTGTTGCTGGAGGGGCCTTGGCGAGGAATTACAATAAAAGTGTCACAACCGGAGTCAAGAACTCCCACTCCAAGCCTTTGTCTCATTAATTGGGATTTGGGGAGTACCTGGGTATCCTTGGTAGCAGAGGTTCAAGTGGTGGTTAGTGAATGGCGGCGCGACTCCTTGAGCTGTTCCATCTCCGAGGCCCGAGAAGATGAAATCGTCGCGAAACGTGATCAACAGCTTCTCCGGGGTCACGGCGTGGAGATGCGGCACCTGCGGGAGCGTCGCGGGCTTTAGCTCGCGCTCTTTGTAGCGTCGCCCGCAAATATGTTTTAGAGACCGACTGGAGTGGCTCTCCAACAACGGCGCCCTCCTTCACAAAGCCATATGCAGAAAGGGGCGCCGCATCATCACCACAAGTGGCGCCGGCAGCTGATGTCTCTATTACGGTCTTTATGAATACTCGCCATTTGTCTGCGTGGACTGCATCACGGAAGAGCCCTCCGTCTGAGGTTGGGATGGAAACCGGTTCCCTCCCCTGCCAAGGTCTCTCGAGCGGGTAGGATTGCAGGAGAGGTGACCGAGCGGTTGAACCGGCGCTAATACTCCGCTCAGAAGCGACCCCGAAGATACAGTAGCCGTAATGAGATCGGAGAACCGCGGGGCCCCGTTGGCGACGCCATCGATCCAGAAATCCGTTTCTCCATTGATTATCCAGAGAGATGATCTGAGATTTCGACCTCGGTCGTATAGAGAAACGGCAGAAAGGCCACGTGACCTTATGGGATTTCTGCCATCCGTTGAAGTAGTAGCTTCTGGAAGCTTCCGTAAAGTACCGATCTGGAAAAAAAGTGTTTCACGGAGACGCTAAGAATATTACATTACATTGCATTACATTGGCAGACGCTTTTATCCAAAGCGACTTACAATAGAGGACAAATACACTTGCAAATACACGATGTACAGGAAATATACAGAACAGTAAGCTTGGGTTAGTGAGTTGTTTTTTTTTGACAAAGACATACACAAACGTACACACACACACACACACACACACTGCATAGCCTAACTTGGTGCCTAACCTGATCTGGGGCATCAGCGCAAGTCCTGAAAGAGAACAGTTTTACCTGTTTCTTGAAGGTTGAGAGAGATGATGCTAGTCTTGTTGCTTCTGGAAGTTTGTTCCACCACTGAGGTAGTAGAACTGAGAACAGATTTGCCTGAGATCGCTAAGAGCGAGCAAGAATATATAGAATGACGTTCCAAAGCGAGGCGGTCCGCGTGACTCCCGTTCCGCGGAATCACGTTCCGCCACCAGTAGAGGCCACGGGAAAAAGCACTCCGCACTATCAGGTACCACTGAGTAAACTAGATACAGCGCAGTGGAAAATAAGGCATCTGCTGCCGCCGCCCCCTCCAACTCCATCCACCCCCTCATGCACAAGAGTTCACACCTGCCCCTCGGCGTTTGGCGAAGGACACAAGGGCCTCGATGACAACACCCTTTGCTTCTTTCCTCTGAAAGAAAGAGCCCGGCTGAAGTCGTCTTTGTCGACCGTCCGGGAAAACGACGGGAGCGGCGTGGACGCGGGTCTCCGCTCGGCCCGGATCGGCTCCCGACGCGAGGTTTCAGCCGTTCCCGATTGATGAAATATTGATTTCAGCGCTTGTTGAGCTCCTAATTTAACCCCATTAAACATCCAGCACTCCAGTTTAATTACCGACTCCGGTTTTATTACGCCTCGCTATGCTGAGTGCCGAGGCTGTAAATATCATCTTGATGTGATCGGGGCCTGACACGCTCCGAGAGTGATTAAGCAAATCAACATAAATTAATTAAACTAATAAATCACCGCGTGCGATTGCAATTTTCCGCGCTTGTCTATGCTAATGAAGATCTCAAACACACTTTCCCCAACAATGCTTTAATTACGTGCTTGCGCTGCGAGATTTCACGACGACGCGACGAATTAAACAAATTGCAGCGGAAAAGAAGAAAAGCTGGGAACAAATTTTAGATGTCGGCGGTAGGTTCGAAGGCGACGTACTGAGAATCCCGGCGCGTTCGGATGCTCTCAAGCGACTCGCGATTCTTCATGAATTCTATGAATAACGCCCCCCCCCCCCTCGAACCCGACGCCCCGAGCCAACGCTGACCATCTGCGGGCCACATTTTCACGCAAGAAGGTTTTGAGAAAAGCCAAGATTATCAAAGACATTTTCTACGTCTGGTGAAGCCAAGGTTTAAAAGAAAAACTGGATGAAGTAGTTCAGGCGAAATCCAGATATTATTAGGAGGATCGAGCGAGCCAAGAGCCTCCCGACTGGACGGGCGACTTGATTACGTTCGCAGCCGAGCGACGACGCACAGGGAAGAGAAAATCAGGTTGCGAAGTTTCAACCCCCTTCAATTACTAAATCAGCCAAAGATCACATCCATGGGGGCCAAAACATGACGTGGGGAGGAAACAAAAATGAGAATCCCGAGTACCGGGAATCGAAAGCGCGGCTGGATCTCATCAGACGGTTCGTGCGCAAACTGACAGTTTCTAGGTAATGATGACAAAACCCTCCTGACGTGGGAGGCCCGTCATGGCGCGTCGCTCGCGACGGTTTCAAGGGTCTCGTCAAAGTAACAGGGCAAAAGTGTTTATCTCCGCGAATTGGCTTAAACTAGCCCCTTTCGTATTGCAGGAATGTTTTGCAGAACCGTTTCAGGAACTAGGCTGTTTCTCCGAGCATTCGGAGAGCAAAGGAACCAGGAACCGGGACCTCAGAACCATTTCAGATCCTCGGCAGGGTCTTTTTATGGTTCCGTCGGAACTCATGTCATGTAGTTACCTGGTGATTGGTGGAACCCGTAAGCCCCGTCCACTACCAGATACTTCTTTAGATGCACCATTTTTAAAACTATTGCAGTGGACCGACGAAGAGGTCAAAGCTCTTCTGGCCCGCTGCGCCACAGGACGGTTTCCAGGGCTCGCGGAGGAACATTTCGGCCAAAATGAGTACAGAGTTAGCTAATGGCGGCGTTCAAAGTGGCGCTGGGAGACAATAAAAAACACGTCAACCCATCTGACGGTCTGTGATTATTACTCCCTCCATGCAGAACATGGTCGTCCTCTTCTTCACAGTGGTTTGTTTTGCAGCATGGCAAAATCTGAAGCCGCCCGTCGCAGACACTTGCGTCACACTGCAGTCCCTTACTGCCTGTGAGAAAGCAATACTAAGATGCTTCCCTGGAGGAGGGGAGTTCCTGGAACAGAATTTGTGCCAGACATTTTTTTCGGTCCAAAAGCGGCTTATCAGACATCCGAGGCCCGTAAATTGGTAGACAGAAATTGTGTTCAATGCCTCACAGCGGCAGTCATGTTTACGTCCCCCGTCAGTGTTTATCCCAGGATATATCTCCTTTTAACGTACCCGGGGTTAAGGCTGTACATCTAGGATATGTATGCAATTATTATATAAAACTCGCTTTGAAGCCGAGTGGCATCTGAATTGCTGATTGTCTTTCTGCTGCCGGATGTTGTCGTTGTACGAGCCGCCATGTAGGTATTTTATTCTTTCATTTACATTGAACCTCTGGGTGGAACTGACTTGTATGCTTTCTGGTGCGGGTATAGGACTGAGTTGCTTCTGGTTGGGATCTGCCAGGCGATACTATGTCATGGCCCCTGGTGAGTTCAGGGAGGCCTCACAGGAAGGCCAATTTTACAGAAACAGGAAGCACTCAAACATGACGTGCGACGTGAGGGAGCTGCACTGTGTGAGTCATCCCACTGATCTGCTGCACCTGTTAGGCCATCTTTCTGTGACGGAAGGATATATAATTTTGTAATAATTGCGGGTTCCGGCTTAATAACGCCAGGGAGCCATAATCGAAAACACCCAATCCCAAATGGCTGGTCTCTGGGAAAAAAAGGTATGAATAATCAGCCTTCCCGGGTCCAATGGCTCTATTACACAGTCATCACCGTGTAATACTGCACTTGAAGTAGAAGTCTGTGTGATCTGCATTGTTTGCCATACACACACACACACACAACACATCCGCGCCATGCTCAACATAAGCTGTTCCTCCACACCAGCTGCACCCTGGCCTCTATGCACAGTTATGCTAAGGATGCTACGGTAGCTAGCTTGCTCCTGTCAGCTGTTTCACAGAGAGGCTGGCCGCAGAGGGGAGGGGATGGGGTTCGGGCGGCTTCCACATCAGCAACAAAAGTCTCGGAGGGGCTGAGCCGCCGAGAACGGAAAAAACGGTCGGGAGGCGGGGGGTTCCGCAGAAAACTTCGAGAGCGAATTCAAAGGCCGATGGCGTGGAAGTGGAAGTGGGTGAAATGAGCAGAGGCTTTCAATTAGGCGGGTGTGGGACGAGACGGGAGCTGACTGGAGTTTGTTTTGTTTCCTTGCGACCGGCGAGCGCAGCCGTGCAGAGGAGTGTGTGTCACTGCACTTTTTCTCCTTGATGAGTCCAATGTGATCTGTCATTCCCTTTGTCATTCGCTCGCTCCCTCCCTCCGGACTCCTTCCATCACTCGTCTGAGAGCGAGGGGCGGCGGCGGCGGTTGCGGGGGGGGGGGCGGCGGCGAGGGGGATGACAGTGATGTGAGGAGGCTACAAAGACTGTCAAGACGGATTGCAGCCCTTGTAGATTTGCAAATGCACGCGCACACACACACACACACACACACGCAGGACGTGTGACAATCAAACATACAGACTGTCACACACGCGTGCTTTCGCCCATATTCACAAGTACAAAAGCATGACCATATTATCTCAAAGTCTGAACACACACACACGCACACACACACATAGACTCACGTGCACGGGGTCCGGTGAACTCCCAGGCCTGTCAGCAGAAGGTCACTCACTCTGACAGTGTTCCAGTTGGAAACAGGCCGGGGGGGTGGGGGTGGGGGGGGGGGCGTCCCCTCCCGCCACAACCTTTTACTCACACCTGAAATGCTTGCTCTCTCCAACTGTAAAAAAAAAAAAAACCAAACAAAAGGAAAAAAAAAAAAGTTTTTTAGTAGACGTTTACACATAAACTGGATTTTGATGCCTCAATCGGACGGGGGGGGGGGGGGAGAGTTGAGGAAACGCTGACACACAGACGCACTTCCACTTGCGACTGATGGTCACACACACCACATCATATTTCTAAGCCGCAGATGACCTCCTGTATATGGACACACATCCCTGCTTTTGCTACTAAATGTACACACACACAAGCGCAGAGACACGGAAGGCCAGTGTGAAGTGCTTCTGAAGAGGCCTCCCCCTCCTGCTTGACCCGCCGTCACCCTCGAAACCCCGAGGGCGGCGTGTCAGCCGAAGATGCGAGCAGGCTTGCAACCGAGCGTCCCCGAGGGTCCTTTCCGGGCGTCGACCCCGCACTCCCTCCGCACCCGCCAGCCCGCCCGCGATCATTCGCACGTCCGTCCTGACAGCCGAACCTCCTCCTCCTCCTCCTCCTTCAAACAGGCGACGTTGCAGACAGACCCGCTTCTGGGAATCAGCGGGGTTGTGATAGCGATAGCGTCTCGGCTGCAAAGAGGGTCACGTGATCACCGCGGTCACAGAGCTCACCTTCCTGTTGACCCGCGACCGTTTGCCCCTGCGTGCCGCGAGATTGCAACAGTTCCGCATTGTACAGTGACACTCCGGGACATTTAGATTATTGCGGAGGGACGTAAACAAAACATCGGAACAGGCGACAAACTTCGCCCTAAAAAAGCAAAACCGCTAGCAAACCTTTTAA
This sequence comes from Fistularia commersonii, assembly GCF_037954325.1. Classification (NCBI taxonomy): domain Eukaryota; kingdom Metazoa; phylum Chordata; class Actinopteri; order Syngnathiformes; family Fistulariidae; genus Fistularia; species Fistularia commersonii. The sequence continues at coordinate 22,266,800 of NC_141286.1, forward strand.
GAGGTGATGCTATTTTCAGTGAGCGGTTTTCAGGACGCATTCGCTCCGAGAAATGGAGGCATCTCAGACGGAAATATCAACTGTGACGCTGCAGGTCATCGCAAACTGTTGAGATAGTCATGTAAAAATCAGCCACATCCGGCGAAGGAGGCGAGCGGCTGAATGCACTTGCCCTTTAAAAAGACGACTTCCTGTTCTTCCTTCGCCTTCCTGTTCCCCTTCTTCGGCGACCGTGCGGTGGTTAGGTAACCTACTTGAGGTGCGAATTCTCACATCGGCGACAAACACAGGAAACAAGACGAGACGCTCGACATGATCAACCACGGATCTAATAACGTGTCGCGTTGAAAGATATCTAGGCTTCTGAAAATTAAAGGTGTTGTTTTTTTTGGGGGAGGGGGGAGACACGGACCGCCGTCTTCACTTTCACACACTCATCCATCTCTGCGGATGGAAATGATGAGAAAGATCACGATGTTGCCGCCCACGCCATCTGATTTCCGGTTCTGCCATATTTTTATTTTTTATTTTTTTTGCTGCTTAACCCCTGCAGCTAAGATGCATTCTGGGTAGGATCAGCTCCTATGAGGGCGCGCTAAGATGGAATCGTATTTTCAACCCTCATCAACCCTCACCATCTTGGGTGCCGCGGCCGCACCCAAGATGGCGGCTGGGTTTTTCCAAAGAGGGGAAAACACAGGGCAAGTCAGCCAAGGCTTTTTAGAAGTACTATTTTTATGATGAATGAAGTACTTTTCACAGCATTTCCCCGTCCCGCTCATTCCTGCAGCAGATCGAGAGCAACATCCAACGTGCCTGTCGTTACCACGGTGACCGATCGGCACAGAACACGGTTGAAATCTATCCATTGATAGATAGATCGCCCGTCCGTTGTTTGTGTTTTCTCCTTCAGCTCCGAGCTGCTCGGGGAAAGTTTTTCATCATCGGTCCCCGATTTCGGTGTCACGAGGAAAGCGACGAGGCGTTCGGGGACACGGCCGTCACCTTCCCCCGAGCCGCCCGGCGTTTGTGGTCTCGTCTTACCCGGCGACAGATAAAGTCACCGCGGATGAGGCGCGCCGGCTGTACGCGGGGTGGGAGTACAGTGCGGACAAGCTAAGCTAATTTACCCACGCCGGAAAATGTAAACATTTATGAATAATTAGCAGCGCATTAGCTGCGGGGCTAATGAGGCCTCAGGAGCGCTGACCTTGTTACCGCGTCAGAGCACGTGTCCGTCGTGCCGCTGGGAGGCAGGTGGCCTTTGCTGGCGCCGCCGTCTCCTCCCCGCCGCTCCCGTCAGACCTCAAATCTGAAAGCCGCAGGGGGAGAAGTGACACACTGAGTCAAGGAGGAAGTGGCGGGGGACGGGACGGGACATGGGGGGGGGGGGGGGGTCACGCTAAAGCCCAGGCGGTTCGTGAACTGCGTCACAGACGGGGCCGTGTCAAAACACAGACGCGGGGAAAACCTCAGCCGCTGCTGCAAACGTGCTACGCGGCCGCACGCAATTCTTCTTTCCCTCCGCTTTTAATATTTGTTTAAGCAGAAAGCCGGTCGTTGAATGGAGAAGTGTGACTGTCTGCTTTCTCGGAGGAGCTTGCAGAACATCAATCGTGTTTCTCTCTCTTTTTCCAGAAAAGAGGTGAAGAGATAAAATAAAATGTCAGCAGACATCCTCCGATGCGTGACGCGTGTGTGTTTAGTGATGTGAACACGGCGCAGGGTTTAAACTGCCATGTCTGTGCGTGTTGTTGAAAAACACACCATGCTGAAAGTAAAATGGGATGTAGAGAGGAAGTCTGATGATGAGCAGTGTGTGTGTGTGTGTGTGTGTGTGTGTGTGTGTGTGTGTGTGTGTGTGTGTGTGTGAGCTAACCTCAACACTCTCTCGCGCACACACACACACACACACACACACACCACAAATGTCCAGGGGGACTAACGCGGTGAAACCAGCCCCGGCAGTTAAGTCTATAAACTTGCATGTCTGTGGAAGAGTGGGGAGCAGCAGGTGTGTGGAGGAGTGTGTGTGTGTGTGTATGTGTGTGTGTGTGTGTGTGTGTGTGTATGTGTGTGTGTGTGTGTGTATGTGTGTGTGTGTGTATGTGTGTATGTGTGTGTGTGTGTGTGTGTGTGTGTGTGTGTGTAACACATCCAAAGTCCGAGTGAGACGAAGCACAGGGTTCCCTGAATCCATCACCTAAAAGCCCTGGGGATGTTATGTCATCTGATACTAGTTTAACTTAAACAACATATATATATATATATACACACACATATATATGTGTATACATATATATACACACTCAAATGTATTTCATCTGTTTCACAAGTGTGAATATACACATAATAGATACGTACACATAACACACACATATAGACACATGTAAAGATATGTGTGTGTATTTATATCCATATGTATTTGTGTATATATATATATATATATATAGATGCATTTGTTTAAGTGAAACTAGCATAGCTCTCTGAGCACATCACATGATACACACACACACACACACACACACACACACACACACACACACACACACACACACACACACTAGACGATGTGGTTAGCGTGCTCTGCATCCAAAGTACTCTGCTAAGGTCACGACCTCGTAGCAAAATAGCAGCTAATAAAAACCACCAATGCATCCACAGGCGCCGGCATCCATTTTTCTTCCAGAGGTGGCCATTGCACAACTGGATTTTTTACTTTTGTACAGTCTTCCATTCATTCATTCATTGCATAACCCTAGTTTCGTATTGATTATAGAGGCAGACGGATTCCAACATATGCGTCCTGTGAAGACGTGTTCTTACATGAAGTAACATTCTTGTTCTGATACCGCTGATCTACCCACGGGGCCCCGGGACGTCCTGAGACGGGGTTTAACTCGGGCGGGTCACCCGTCAATCACCGAGCCACATGAAGAGCCGTTTAACCATCATTTATCATTCCTTAACTTACATGTCTAAATTCTTCCCGCGCTCGCAACAGAAATGAATGAAGGAATGAAGATCTGCAGGTTCCTTTTCAGCGGAAGCTGCGCGAATGCTGTCCGTCAACACATAAACAACGTTGCCGCTGTGGCGTTGAGGGAGTCGGGTGGGGCAGGAAGGAAACCAAGAGGAGAGAAAGCGTCAATCGGCTTTTTCACGAGACCCCCCTTGACCCGGTCCCTCCGGGAAAAACCCTGAAAATCAACCCCTTTCACAATACATTACATTTCATTTTAGGTAAACAGACTTTGCTGTTTCTGTTCTGCCGGTCGGCTCCTCTAGTGGAAAAAAAAAAAAAAACTAGAAGAAGAAGAAGAAGACAATTCTTCTTCCTTTTTCCCCTTCCCACCCAGCGGTTATTATGAGTAAGAAAGTAACAGAGGAACTGAATCGCTTAACCTGCGAAATGAAGAACCGAAACGACAAACATTAACAAAATCCAGCAAAACAAATAAACACTGGTTTCTCTAACGTAGCCGGGCCGCCGGCATTTAAACGTTACCGTGGATCTGAAAGCGTTACGAAAAGGCCGATATCCGTAAGCGGTGGGCCGGCCCGACCACATCCTGGCCCTGACGCCGATGTGACATCACGAGACGCGAAAAAAGCACATGCGGTATCGCTGTTACGCTCCACGTACGATGTGATTTCCAAGTGAAATCCCGCCTGTAATGTGAGAGATCGCAATTAGTGGCGATGTAATGAGCACATTATCCGCATTAAACCGCGCGACGGGACGTAACCGCGGCGTCTCAGCCCGTCGCCGAGGAGATACCGTCGCGGGGCCGTGACCCGGGGAAAAAAAAACAAACCGCTGCAACCCTACAATCAGCGTCCATCTTGGTTTAACCTAAACGCTCCAAACAAGGTGTCCCTCCCGAATGGAAATCCCGCCCGGCGCGTCCCTGATTGGCCCCCCCGGGGGCTCCGAACGGGCCAAAACCCCCGGATGATGCAACGTCTAAATGCCACCTGACGGGGTTCTTTTTCACGCTCCGCGTAATGAGTTCCCATTAGCTTACATTCTCCCCACAGGATACGGAACGGACAATTTGCGAGACGGCTAGCGCTCCTGATGACGTGGGTAGGTTTGTAGTTTGCCCCCCCCCCCCCCCCCCCCCCCCCCAATCCCGAGGAAGACGCTGATTGCCAGCTTCGTCTCGGGAGACACCTGTGGGAACGGCCCACCCAGGCGTCTGCGCTGGGGGCGTGTTCACGGGTCCTAATACGCCGCAGCTCGAGTGTGTGCGCAACTGAGCGAAAGGAAGAGCGTCTATGTGCGAGTGTGTGTGTGTGTGTGTGTGTGTGTGTGAGGAGCCGACGCTGCATACAAACCACAGCTTTGCTCCATGCTGTAATTCACCCCGCCGCCAAAACCACAGCTGCTTCTGCTGCCACTGCCGCCGCTGCCGAGCGCCGCGGCAGAGCCCGGCCTCCCCGGCCATCTTGTTGGCTGGGGCTCGCAGACAGGGGTTACGCTAACTCCATGACTGTTTGTTTATCTTGCAGCCAGAACCGACCATTAACAGCGGGCCTGCAGTCAAAAGCACAAAAACAGACGCTTGTCATGTTCGAGGGCTGTAATTGTAGCTCTTGCGTGATGTTTTTATTTTCTCCCTGACCTCGGTGGATAAACTCAAGAAGCCACTTAACATCGGGCTTGGCTTGCCAGAGCCCAGAGAGAGAATTAAGCAACATGCAGTCGAAGGAGAAGCCATTTTTTTTTTTTTCCTGCCTCCTCTTCCCTCCCCCCCTTTTTAAATCATAGCTGGGAGCACTTGCAGTTCCCTCTCATTTTACGCTTATCTTCTGACCCTCATCCCTCCGAAATCTCACGCATTATCGCTCGCCCTGTGATCGGCGGCGCTGCCAGCTTGTTAAACACGCCACACACGCTTTGTTTACCGCCGGAAAAACGGGGCATCTGCGAATTAGCCTCCTGCAGATTACTGAGTGCAGGAAACAACCCCCGCCGCACACCAGCAGGGATCGGGGCAAAATATAGCCTGCGCCTCGACATTATCCCGGACTCTCCTGACTAGATAGGGCTCGGAGGTTTTTCCAACTTCGCTGGCGGTTATGGCGGGGTACTTCGAGGACGCTGTCTCCTCCCACGCCGCCCCCGCCTCGCCTCGCCGGCCTTTATCTGTGTCTGCACCGCGTCATTACCGAACGTGTAATTATCGCCACGTACAAAGCGAGGGCCCTCCGTGTTATTTCGCCTTTTTTTTTTTTTTTTTGTAACTTCCGAGACCGAAAAAAAAGGAGTGGGGGGGGGGAATCGGGAGGAGAGACAAAGCGAGGTGGCGGCGAGAGGAAATTGGCTCGGTTACTGGCCGGTAGGTGACAGGTGCGATCTACAGCTCGGAGACTGGAAGCGGCGTCTTGTCTTGACGATGACGAAGGTCGGGAGGGGAAAGGAGTTAGGGTGCCGTCGGCTCACAAAATCGCTGGACTGGCGATTGTTTCGTGGAGGAATGGAAGCGAAAAAACCCCACAGAGCGTCAAATTACCGCTTGTTTGCTGCCAGATTTTGGCCCGATGGACGCAGAGCAGCAGAAAAAAGGAACATTGGATTCTTGCCGTTAAAGATGTATAAATATGACTGAAAAAGTTGTACAATCGATTAATCCACTCAGTTTAGAATGATGTTTCGGAGGCATCTTTTTTGGCAGCTAGCTTATGTAGGCTGGCTAGCAGGCTAGCGCTAAGGTGTGCTAGCAACACAGGCTAACCGGAAGTCGTTACTTCCAAAAGTAGCTCGGAGCTTGATTTTAAGCAAAAAGGAGACAAAGCTGTCCGTTCCCGGTTAGCATCTTAGTAGCGAGCGTGCTAGGACGTTTTTCAAAGATTTGAGCGGCCGCGGCTAAGTGGGCGTGTGAAAGGGGCGAACGCAGGTTTGACGGCACGACGTTAAGTGGAGAGCTAGCTTGGCCAACTAGCCGCCATAGCTACCATTTAGCTTGACTATTTGCCGGGAGCAAGGAGAATATTCTTCACACACACACACACTCGCGTACACACTCGTGTGTTAGTAATGCTCCAATAACTGATATTGAACGTTTGTTATTCACCGCAAAATACCCGTTGGGGCTTTAAGGGAAGAGAGCGAAACTCTTCTTTTCTTTTCTCTCCTGCTGAAAGGGGAAAATCACAGAGTGTCATGTAGCAAATAGTTACAGATTCACGATCTAGAATCCTCCCCGGTCGAGCCAGCGGCCACTTTTATGACCTCAAAACCTCTTAGACTCCCTTTCGGGCCGTTAATCATCACTCAGTCACTTAATTGCCATTCATGACGAGCGCTGGACCGACGGACGGGCAGACAGACAGGGAGTGGTGCCCCGCCGCGCCACAGTGGCGTAAACGTTGAATTGTCAAAGCCGGAGGGTAAATTGCTGTGGAGTAAATATACACTCCGGCTCGGGGTTGGCCTCACCAGGTCATTGCGGCGGGTGTATTGTGTGCATGGAGGAAGCCGCTGCGGTTCGGCGAGTCTGCGTGTATGTGTTTGTATAAGTAGACGTGTGTGCCGTGCCGTCGGAAAGCGAGAGGAGTCCACATCTGTTAATAGTCCCGACGGTTTTGTGTTTGTTGTCCTGGAAGTGGTGGGTAAACACAGGATTCGTAACGTTTCCTTTAAGGAGTCTGGTTTGCGCGGCGAGTCGTCTGTGGCGAGCGCCACTCATCGGCACGGCAGAGGACGAGGGGGAGGGCGGGTTTGCCCGAATAAGCGACGGTCCATCTTGGTCTTCCGCAGCGACCACATCTATCGGAGTCCTCCTCAAACCTCCGCCCTCCGCCGGGCTGGATTAGGTCACCTGACCATCCCACCCACTGACTAGTACCAGGATCGGGTAGCCGGCCGGCCCGAGATGGTCGTCTGAATGAGACCGCAGGCCGCCTTGGCCGGCTGCTCCGGCCTCCTCGGTAGACCTTTGCCGAGGCTTTATTACAGACTCCGGGGCCAAGTGTTGGACCACACTGTGTGTGTGTGTGTGTGTGTGTGTTTAGGCAAAGCGGTGGACATGTTTTGTGCATGCGTGCATTCGCTTATGAGCGAGTGCATGTGTGTGTGTGTGTGTGTGTGAGAGGCATGCCCCGCTGCCCACACTTAAAAGCGAATTACGGCGAAAAAAAAAAAGAAAATAAGAAAAAAGAAAATACGGTCCCAGGGATTGGCGGGCGCCCACAACTGACGGAGCCGGCCCCGTTTGAGCCTCGGCTCGGCCGCTCGGCTCGGACGCCGAGGGCCGCATATAGAAGGGTTATCTTTAAATAAGGAAGAAGAAACCGCCAGCATGAGATGGGCCCGTCTTCCCTGCACCAGAAAAAGCCTCCGCTCTCCCCGGCTGCGGGCTGAGAGGCAGTTTTGGGTTATGTTGCCGTCGAGGGAACATTCACGACGCCGTCGCCCGGCTTCGTAAAACGTGCACGGACGTTTGGCCTCCACTCGGATGACCCCTGGTGTCATTGTTCGCGACGGTGTGTGGATATATACACAAACACAATGTACGCTCGCATATGCATGCACGACAGCAGGAAACATGACCTCCCCCATGTGTGTGTGTGTGTGTGTGTCAAGCGCCCCGGATGTCACCCTGCGCTGTCAGTCAGTGTAAATGAGTTGGCTGTGGGGCGCTGCGGGGTCAGAGGTGTCACAGAAGCCTGTCTGAGCCAATATCCAGCTCACACTCCGACACACCCCCGGCCATCTCGTATCTACGCTGTAATTCGCACCTGTTGTCTTTCCTTCTCATTTTCCGTCGACGGCCCCTCCGTCTCCCCACCGTCAGTGTCAGCCTTCCCCCTCCGACCCCCCTCGGAGGACAAAAAGGACAGATGTCAGACCCACCCCGGAGAGGCGGAGGGTAGGTCTCGCAGCATTCCTCCGTCGTTGCCGTTGCCTCCGGGCGGAGGGGGTTGGAGGGACGGAGAGCGGCTCCTCCTGCAAGGGTAAAAGAGGACGATGCCATAATGAGCGTAAATAAATCAATAATAAACACTTCCCTGCAGGGCAAGGAGGTCCCTGGTTCCATTCTGCGTGGAGTCTCTATGTTCTCTCCGTGCTCTTCCTCCAGGTTCTCAAGTTTCCGCTCCGAAATCCGAAAAAAAGGGGATTCCTTGGAGACCCTGAATTGTGCAGACATGTGAATGAGCGGTTGAATGGTTGTGCGTCTCTATTTGTGGACCTGTGATAGGTCCAGATGAACCCCGCCTCTAGTCCAACGACAGCTGTGATAGGCTCCAGCGCCGGTGCAGAAACAATAATTTTGATGCTGAATGAATGAATGGACATTTTTGCCGTTTTATATTCGCTTCTTTTGAACTGAAAAACCAGATGTATCCTAATGAAGAGCCCAGCAGGCAGGAAAGGTAGGAGTTAATGTAAGGGTTGGGTTTGTGTTTTACCAGGATGCTTCCATCCACAGCCATAAAACCCGCCCCATAATGGCGATTCAATTACGCCAACACACACTCACGAAAAAATACCCCGGAAGTAATCACCCCCCCCGCCCTCCCGCCCGCCTCCATCATGATGACTTGGTATCGACCGGGCCCTCCTCTGCCCGGCCTCTAAATCAGGAGATTATTGGTTTTATGTGTCTGACCCCGGTGAAAATAATTGCTAATGTTCGGAGAGTAACCGGCGGGGAGGCGGGTAATGGGCCGGTTTATAAATTTCTGATTGTAATACATGGAGAGTGTCCAGGGCGAGAGTGTCCTGGCCGCTGCTTTATGGACGCTAATAAAAGCAGGCCAAGCAGTAACAACAATCGAAGCCACCAAATGCAATTAAAATCAATACCGGTGTCACAAACCCCCGCATATCTGCCGCCCGGCCCCTCAGACGCCGACGCAACGTGAAATAAACGCACGCCGAGAAGGCCGACAACATAAATCACCCACCTTCGGCTGGAGCCGAGCGACGAGCGGGGGAGAAAAAACGAAAACAATAATAAAAAAGAAGAAAAAATGCTGCGTAAAACCCCGATTCTGAGAATCCCATCGCTTTTTAAATCGAACCAGGAAACTCAATTTATCAAACTTTCACGCTGTGACCCTGGCTTCCTTCCCCAGAAAGAAAAATGGAAATAAAAACTAAAGCTGCTTTAAACCTGCACCTTAAATATATTATTTGTCTGGTAGACAGAATTAGTAGGATTGTTTTCATTCAAACAGGAAATATAATATCAGCCTCCTCGCTGCTTCAAGTGTAGAGTAACAACATCCGCTGAAATAGATCAATAATCAATAAACCATTACTGGTTTAAATTAGTCATCTGTGTTGGATCAAAGAGTGTGTATGTGTGGAGACCTGAGGACAACCAGGAAGTATACCAGGGAGAATCGTCCAATCACGGCCCTTGAAATTCTGTGCTCGCTGGCGTGAGCGTGAAGGAGAAGAGTCTCCGCTCGCTGTTAAACCTTTGGACCTGAATGAGAAACCCTGTGTGTGTGTGTGTGTGTGTGTGTGTGTGTGTGTGTGTGTGTGTGTGTGTGTGTGTGTGTGTGTGTGTGTCCCCTCCAGGAATTATCCGCCCCCGAACTGTGTGAGCCATTGTGTGACCCGCGTTATTATCACCTGCCGCATATGTGTGTGTGTGTGTGTGTGTGTGTGTGTGTGTGTGTGTGTGTGTGTGTGTGTGTCCGCGTCAGAGAGCGCGCTCATTTCCTCTCTCCAGCCTCTCTACCCTGTCCAGTCAGCAAGACACTGCAAATAGCCTGGTCCCTTTCTGCGTCTCCCGCAACCACACAGATGCTGCATGGGTAATATTCCATTACGGTTAGTGTGTGCGTCTGTGTGTGTGTGTCAGACAGTTGTTTGTGTGTCCCAAACACGCGGTTGTTTGCGGGAGGGCAGCGAGGCGAGGCGGCTGTGGGTCAAAGGTCACCTTGTGGTTCAGGGTCTGTTGGCTAACAGTCATAAAGCTGTAATAAGACTCGCGATCTCAAAAAGCACGTCGACGTTCGAGCCGTCGAGGCCGACCCTTTAGCCTTCTCACCTTCAGACTGTTTGTACTTCTGACGCGCGCAATGCAACGTGGTAATTCCTGGTATGAGCACATCTGCCTGCGCGTGGTCACCCCGCGTGCTCCGCCCTCCGAAAGCGCCTCACGCGCGATTAAGCGAAAGGAGAAGTCAAACCGGGCCACAGATGCCTTCGCCTCCCGCGTGGTTAATAGAAAAACTCCAGGGTAACGGTTTGAGGCGGCGTCTAATTCGGTCCACTTTCAGTTAGAGGGAAGCTGCGGGTCCCCTGTGGGTGGTCCCGTGCTCGCCACCGTTTTGTCGTCTGATGTCACGTGTTTAGATTTAAGGCTTAATTTGCATGTTCGGGGAGACGAGATTAAAGAGGGAGGGGAATCCTTGAGCGGACGACGACACGTAACTTCACGGTGGATGTTTTTGGATGTTTCCAAAACTCGCTATGCTGCGATAAAGCTGGAAAAATAACTCGAGCGGGGTCGAGGAGCGAAAAAAAACAAAACAAAGTCATTTGATCCACCTCGGAGGAATCCAATAAGGCACGGAGATCTCAATCTAAAAATCCCGTGGCCGTCAAACGCGTCGCCGTGATTTCACATTGCCGAAGCCCAACGCTCCGCCAGCAAGTCATCCATCTTGATCGGGGGAACAATAAGACCAGCAATCCCTCTAATGTAGCACCATTGACAGAGTTTCCTAGCATGGGTTGGTGCCTCTCTCACACACACACACACACACACACACACACACACACACGCATGCTTAAAAGCACCATTTGCAAAATAAAAAAAAAAAACACCACCACCGAAACCAATCCATCTGAAAGGTTGCAGGTGTGCGTTCTGCACAGCCATGCACCCCAACACACACACACACACGTACACACACTCTGCTCTATTTTGCACCCACGAAGACGTCTGGCACACCCACGTTTGTGTACGTGTGTGAACCGCATAATGGAACGGTTTCCAGGCCGCTTTTGCTCTTTGTCTTGGCTGCGGTGAATTAACAAGTTACAGTTATGCAATTGTGTGTGTGTGTGTGTGTGTGTGTGTGTGGGTGGGTGGGGAGGGAGGTGATGGGGGTGAGGAGCCTACTTTCTCTCGCTCTCTCTCTCTTTTTGCAGTCAATGGTTAAACTTCATCATTGTATTTCACACAGTCCTGACTCCATCTACTTCCTGAACACAGGGCCGATCCATTAATGATTTAATTGAAATACTAATCAGCAGATTAGTCTTTTTTTTTTTCCTTTCCACTCTTTTTCCGGAGCGGTGCTAATTACATCTGCCGAGGACGAGTGTATGTGTGTGTGTGTGTGCGCGCGTGTGTTGTTGCTTTGTCTGTCTGTCGGCAGGATTACACAGAATCTACCACACTGATTTACTGAGCCTGCTTCTTTTTTTTTTCTTGTCAAAGAATCCGTTTAATTTGCAGGGAGGGTGACCCCCCCCCCCACACACACACAGACAGGCACACACACACACACACAAACATACACACACACACATATTTTTATGGTGTTCCAAATGAATGGGCCTCTCTGAGGCTTCCCTCAGATGTAAACGCATGCAGCCACAGACTCCGTTCGAGTTTTAAAATACTCAAAAGGCTTTCGTCACCGCGCGGCGCATCTGCTAAAAATGTTTGTGAGGTTTTTGTCTTCTTTTTTTTTTTTCCGCCTTACATCCGAAGGGAACGATTTCACAGCTCTTTAGAGGTTCCATCGGTGTGTCATGTGACCGACGAGGGTTTGGCGCGGCGGTTTTCTGAAAGCTCAGGCGGAGGGTGGAAAGAGGAGGGGGGGGGGTTAAATTGCTCTCGCTTTCACAGATGTATTTCTGTAATAGCATAATAGGCATCAAAACGTAGCCGCGCGTCTCCTTCCTTGAGCGAACACCTCACCGGGGCGGCGGCTTCGATCCCCCCCCCTGCGTCTCCTCGCAGATTCCATCCAAATCCCATGAGTTCGGAGGACAGATGCCACGGCCTCTGTCTAATTACACCCAAGCCCAAGGTCGCTGCGATTAACTCCGGCAGCATCCATCCTAGGCTCTGAGTTTGACCTCTGACCTCTCATTTGTCTCGCTCTTCCTATCCCGTCTGCAAACGTCATCTTCGTCCGTGCACGACAGTAACCTCATGTCACTGGGCACAGGTTCCCGAGGGGGTGTGGCTGGATCTACCGCAGCGACCGCCATTGTTATTTCTTTTATGAATATCAAAGCTATCACGCTGGCTATTAGCATGTAACTGTTAGCGCTACTGTTAGTATTAGAATGAGATCATGTGGGCTCGCTATCGCTCTTTCTACCCTGACCGGTCGAGGGAGAAGGCCATCCGCGTTGAGCTAGGATTTGTCCGAGGTTTCCTCACCGGCGAGCGCTCTCTCATGGGCGAATGCCAGGTTTCTGTGGATCACCTGAGGTGTGATTGGATAACTGGGCTGTGATTTGGCGGCCAGGTAAGTAAAGTGACCCGGGAGAGGGTGCTCCTGACTCCTGCGCATCCACCGATCTGCTTCATTCTGTGCCGCTAATCTTCCATTCATTTCGTCTTTACTGATTTATTTAACTGGGTCAAAAGATAAAATGGGAGCATTCGGCTGTTTGTTTTTTTTTTTTTTTTTTCCTCTTAAAAGCGGCCCACGCTCGGGCCTGTGAACTTTGCATATCTCTCGGCAGGTTGGGCTCACAGCTTTGCTCATGCGGTCGGCGGCGGCTTCCAACCGTGTCAGCCAGACGAGCGCAGAAGGCCTCGGGCGTGCACACTTCACTGGCCGCATGCAGATACAGCTCACACACAAACACGTTTAGAGACAGTGCAGATGTGAAAGAGTCGCATGTGAAACGGCTTTTTTTTTTTTAAGGCGTTCTGAGACTTTGCAGACAAACGGCTTTGCCAAGAGGAAAAAGAAAAAAAAAAAAAAAAAAAATCGAACCCCTCTGGTTTCGCTTTGACGCGAACCCCGACGCATCGCGAGGTGCAAGCTCGACGCGGCCGAAGACGGGAGCTGACACAACCCCGACCAAAGAAGATCGGACGTGCACTTTCAAGTCAACCATGGGCCACAAGTCACAAAGACGTGCGAAGAGAGACGAAAGGTTCTCCCGGCCCCGACGGATGATTCATTTAGCAGAGACAAGTTAGTTCGGGTGTTAAAATACAGACCGATGTCAACACACCGCATTGGGAAAGGACCTAGTAGGTCCTGCTCTCCTTCCTCGGCAGGAAGTTCTCCCGCTCTTCAGCCGGCGTCGGGTCGGAATTTGCATATTGCTTCCTCCTCGCGGGGAGAAACGCGGGGAACAATATCTCACCAGTTGCCATGACAACACACCCGTACCCTATAACCCGTGGAAAATGTGTGCGTATGCGCGAGCGCACAGGCCGCCGCGCACACAGGGGCTCTCTCTGTTGGCCGTGGTTTGAGGGCAGAACCAAATCTTGTTTACAGCACACGGACCAGCTCACACACACACACACACACACACAAAGACGGCACGGAAACAATCTATCCACTTCACCACAAAAGCCCTTCAAGCAGCTCTGTCGGCGCTTCCTGTGTTGATGCGAGCCACTCGAGGGTACAGTAACCCGCCGCTGCGAGTGGTGTTACAGCTGCCATATGAAACACCGAGAAGAAGAACGGCAAATTAAAACAAAAAAAAAAAAAAAATACAAGAAACGAAGAGCCCGGTCTTAAATTTTCATTAACGCTGTTACAAGAGGCGGCGGGGAGCAGCCGGAGCAGCAGAAGGGGGGGAAAAAAAAAAAACAAAAAAATAACTCCCGGCTTAAAAACGATGCTACTTGTGGGTTTTGGTTTTGTGGGCTTTTTTTTTTTTTTCCTCCACTAGATGTAACGGATCTGTTTCCTTGTCAGCAAATTTGGGTCGTGTGAGCCGCCGCCGGGCCCGACAGACAGTAAACACACACTGAGGGCGAGGGAAAAAAAAAAAAAAAAAGAGGGGTGGGGGGGGTTGGAGGGGTTATTGCTGCTGGTGCTGCTGCTGCTCCAACAGCCGGCATGTCTTTTCCGCTGCGCTCCAGTTCAGATTAGCTAACCCGAACGCTCACAACTACGCCGAGGTCACATAAAACGCAGAAAAGTCGGCGTGTTCCGAGTTACTTCGGTGGTCTAATCTGCTTTCACACGCAGCACAGCGCCGCCGAAACAAGAGACTCGGCGAATAAAGAGGTGATCGGAATGACACAACACGAGTGTTGATACCGATCCGACACAGACGACTTGTTCGAGGCACAGGAAGTACTGCAGACACGAGAGGCAAACCGTCTGCGTGTCCCAGGCTATGCAGTACAAGTATGCGATTGTACTACTTCCTTCTGGGCGCCCCTCCCCTCCAGTACGTGACCCTTGCTCCGCCGCGGGGATCCGACTCGTACTTCGATGGTACTTTGTGTTCGTCACACACGCCGGCCGGTCAAATGGCTCCCGTCAGACCGCTCCTCCATTTCCCATCACCCTGGATATTTTTATTACTTCTTAATGACCTATTACACCGCACTGATGGTCCTTTAGTATAATAAGGGTTCGTGTTCCATCCCGTCGGACCCGTGGCGTTTATTACGGGATATCTACTTGGTTATAAGTGCGCCGCTTGAATTCAATCATAACTTGCGAGTTCTTTCCAGACGGGTTTAGAAAACGGCAAAGTGAAAAAACGCGCAAACGGGCAAAAGAAGACAAAAACACGAGGCTATGTGTTGTCATCGTATCAGACAAGAAGGAATGGGACCTTATGCTTTGACGGCAAACGTCTAGGTTGTTGTTGTCATTTCAAAATGTTGATCGACTGCCTGCGTTGCTTTTGTCTGAACGCCGCCTGTCGTCGTCTTGAGATGAAACCCACACGCTGAGGAAAAACCCCAATGTAAAAAGAGGCACAAAAGGCGAGCGGCTATGGTTGCTAAATGGAAGTCCCCTGCAGCAGCTAGCGCTAATGTCACATCCGGAGCACGGCGCTACCGCATTTGTGGGCAGAGAACCTCGTTCCCCGAATTAGCTTACAGTCATATATTTGTATTCACATTTACAGTAGTTAGCGCTTCTGCCTCGCAGCTAGAAGGGACTCGGTTAAAATCCGACCGGGTGCCCTCGGGTTCTCGGATTTCCTCCCACGGTCTGAAACACATGCAGGAGTTTCACCGCATCTGCCGAGGTTCACTGGAAACCCGGGCGTCTGGACAATTTAGGGCTTAAATTGTCCAGACGCCTGGACGTGTGAATGAGAGGGTGAATAGCTGTTGGTCTTATCTTTGACGTGTGCGCGCCAACCGGGTCAGAGTGCGCCCCGCCTCTCCTCCAATCACAAAAAGGATCGACTCCGGCGACAGGATCAGCGGTAAAGATGGGAATGAATGAATTGCATGGCGGCAAACACACAACCATTAAGTTTTTTGCTGGATAAAACTTTTTTATACCCCAGTCAGAATTGACAGCGTTATTTCGAAAGTGTTGCTTTTGGCATTGTGTTCCTAATAAAGTGGCAGCCGGGTTTCCGCCGCGAGGTCGGCGTGAAACCCGCGGCCGGTATGGTGGGAAAACTTTATGACACATCGGCAAATGGGGACTGGCGGGCAGCGATCAATGTCCAAACTCCTGACTATGAATGAATGAATAATAATCGGTGATAATTATCGACTTCCGGAGCACCGCGTGTCGCGGTGGCCTTCCATTAACAGGCCCGGAAGTCAGCGGGTTACACTCTGCACACGCAGCCCCCGGGACGGACTCAAAAAACTGCCGGTGAAATCCAGAAATTAATATGTAAAGCTGGTCTAAGCACCACCTTGACAAAATCCCATATTAAGCCGTGCAAAGGAGTCAATGTGCACTGGAGGGAATGAGAGTGAAGCCGAGCCAACAGGGAGTTGAGCCTCCTATCTCATCCCCCTTTCTCCATTATTATTACCTTGCCTATCACCCCCCCCTCCTTTACCCCCCCCCCTGCAATTTCCTCCCATTTTTCTCCCTGATCTGCTCCCATTTTTGCCGGCTATCTTTATAACCTCCCCTCCCGTCTCTCCTTCCCTCCCTCCTTCTCCCGTATTTTTATTTTCTTTTTTCCCCCCCTGCCCCTCTGCTCGCCTCCGCTTTCTCTTTGCTCCTCGCCCGTCTCCTTCCACCTTCCTCTCCGGCTGCTTCCTGCCTCCGTCTCTCCGTGAGGTGCCACATCTGGCAGCTTTCAAGCTCCAGACTCGGGCCTCGGCTGGCTGGGAGGGAAGGAGAGAGAGAGAGAGAGAGAGAGAGAGAGAGAGAGAGAGAGAGAGACAGAGTGAGATAATCGGGCTAATCCTTCCGTCATCCCGGAGGCTATCACGCTACTCTATAACCCCCTAATCCCTCTAATTCCCTCACACTCTGCAGTCAGCCTCGCTGTCAGACACATCGGGATCCTTATCGCCAGGCAGAGCCTGCAGGCGGTCAGTGTGTATGTGTGCTTGCGTGTGTGTGTGTGTGTGTTTGTGTGTGTGTGTTGCTTCCTTTAATCAGTGATGGATGTCTGTGGCCTTGCAGTCGGGCTGACCCCGGCGTGCTTCGGGGGGGGGGGGAACTTTGGTAAATGGACAAACAGACCCGTCTTCCGAACCGAGGAATAACATCCAAGAGGTAACGCTCTTCCTCTCTTTGTGCTTTTCGGCGCTTCCAATTAAAGCGGTGCACGAGGATGTTCGACCCGACCCCCCCCCCCCCCCCCCCCCCCCCATCCCGCGAGGATGCGGAGAAGCGGAGGCAGCGAAGAGCCGAGTACCTGCGAGCACGACGCGATCGATACACACATTTTACACGCAGATTTGCCTGCGGATGGGCGGGGTGTGTGTGTGTGTCTGAGAGTATCCGAGAAGCCTTAATGGCTCTGAAATTGGATCTGGGATGGCTAACGGTTGATCACATCATCATAGATATATTGATCGGGGTATCAAAGGAGCTGACGCGGCGGGGGCTGTAGTGGTGGCGGTGATGGTGGGGTTTTTTTTTCAGAGCTCGCTCTGAGCTCGGGGGTAATTCGTTCTCCTTATTATCTGCCGCGGGGGCGGACGCTGAACAGGCGGCTGAGCAGTGGACGCCGCCGTCGTGTTTATCTGACGCATCGCAGGCGGCGCCTGCTGAAACCTGCAAGGCGGAGGGGAGGGTAAGGGTAGGTTCTGATCCTACGCTGCACATGGATGTGTGTGTGTGTTCGTGTGTGTGTGTGTGTGTGTGTGTGTGTGTGTGTGTGCGTGTGTGTGTGTGTTATTGATCGCCACCACCACTTAACAGCATCTCGTCCGGTGGGCGTTTTCGGACTGAAGGCCGCACGACCACAATTATCCATCTCTTTATCTACCTGTCCGACGACAGCGATGGGTGATGCGAGGGGTTGGCGAAAGAGTGAGAGAGAGAGAGAGTGAGAGAGAGTGAGAGAGTGGGGGCTCATCAAGCCGGGGGAAGCAGCCAAGTGAAGTGTGACAAATCTCCATTTACCATCAGTGCGCGGGGGCGAGGGTAAAATTAGAAACTCTGCCGCTTCTAACTCCCCGCTGCTAATTCCATTTCGTGCAAATTAATAAGTGTTTTTGTCCTCCCTCCCCTCGGTCCACCCCCCCCCCCCCCCGCCCCCCTGCGTCTGCGCTCCTTGACGAATCGCATTATCTCAAGGAAAGAAAAAAAAAAAAAAAAGAAGAAGAAGCTCATGCACTAATAATGAGACATTGTTAGGCAAATCCCAAGTCAGCTCCAGCATTGTTTATGGAATAAATGCCTGATTATCAGCTCTGGAAGTGTGTGTGTGTGTGTGTGTGTGTGTGGGAGAGAGAGAGTGAGAAACATCACCTCGTCTCGCTTTAGGCCGAGGTACAACTTGTTTGGTGCTGTTGTTCTTTAGTCATCATCATTACCGTTTGCTCTCGGAAAAGAACCCACTCTTGATAATTCGGTGATTCATTACGGGAAACGACTCGGCGAAAAGGCAGCGGAATCTTAACGGCCCTCCAGTGGAGGGCTCTCCGCTTAATGGACACGTTCCCGGGAAACACACAGCGTGCTAGGATACACCGCAAGGGTTGAGTTTTTTAACATTTGAACATTAGGAGTTTCTCCGTAGTTCATAAAATACGCCCCGAAATACTCGATAAAAATGCAACAAAGAAGGGGATGTGCAGCGCTAGCTTGAACGCAAAGTGCATCCGCTGCTTTCGTTTCAGTAAACGGTGGGCGGAGGGGAGGAAGTGGGCGGGGCCATGCTAGCTGACACTGGGCGAGAGGCGGAGCTTAACCAAGAACCCGAACCGCTCATCTGTAGTTCTCTCTTTCAGGGTCCACGTACAGACATCCATTCAGTCACTCTCATTCACACCTACTGACAATTTAATCTCCTACTGATGTACCGATTGTTTTCGGGCTGCGAGGGGAAGATGGAGAACCCAGACTGGAGAACATTGAGACTTCCCACACAGAGAATGTAAAGAGGAACCTGACCACATTTGGAAACATCCGACCATTCATTGTCTCATTCTAACCTATAGACAATTTAGTCGGAGAAGCCGAACACAGAAAGAAGCCGGTCGCTCCGGCAAATTCGAAGTTTCCTTCTTGCTCGGAGGGTGCAAACACCGCAGATACCAGAGATACAGTTTGTATGTTCTATCCCAAAGATCACTGTTGTCTGCCTGGCTAATCTTACGTACTCAGTCGGAGAGTCCACCACTGAGCGGCCGAAGATCCATTATTGATTTGCTATAAATTCCAACCAAAGCGTCTCTGTGTTTTCACCTTTCATCAGTTCTTTTGTTTCGCCGGCTCCCGGGTAATGATCCGTCGTCGGACGCTCGCTCCGGTCCCGGCGGAGCCGAGCGAATCTGGGTCTCGCGAGCGGACAGACAATTAGAGGGTGGCGGCGCCCGGCGGTGGAAGAACGGAGCGGATCGACGGAGCGCCGGCGAAAAATCGACGTGTCCGGCGGATGCCGCCTTCCGCATTACCTACAATCGCTACTTAGCCAAACTACGAACATTGTTATTCAAATATTTATTTTTTTAACCCCACCCACTCAACCGCGCGGGACCTCGCGAGGTCAGGTCGACACGGCGGTCTGCGGGCGTCTCAATAATTCAACAACCGCCTCCATTTGCAATCACAATATCGCTGCTCGCTGAGCCGATTGCGGCCCGTCCCCCAGGCCTCAATCGTTATTAAAGACGGAAATTATATATTCATAACACAGGATATTGCTGCTTGTTTATTTATAGCCTCCCATTTTTCAGCGGCGTTTTGTCGGTGGACTTCCAAGCTATCTATTTTGTTTTACCTCGGGCCAGATACAGCGCTCCCTCTCCAAACCTCCCCCGAAGAAAAAGAAGAGGGAAAAAAAAAAAAAAAAAAAAAAAAAACCCGAGGAACGGCTGAATTGAAAGTGCGCCTTTTTCCATTATTTTCAGATTCGACCGCCGCGAAGCCATTTCCGTGTCTGCCTGTGCCCGGACTCCACAATGAGGATGCCTTCCTCTCAGACAGCCTGTTTGCTCGGGCGGCTGTCGAGGGACCGCCGAGGGAGCCGCCGAGAGCGCGGGTCGAACATTGCTCGCCGTCGTCGGGGGGGCTCCCGAGGACAAGACGATATTATCACGCTCAGACGGACGCGTATGTGTGTGCGCGCCTGCGTGTGTGTGTGTGGAACTTTTAAAAGAAAAAATATATACAGTATATTTGAGAAATCATTGGAGCGGCAGAGAGCTGACGCTCGGCGGGTGGGTAAAAAAATAAATTTGTGTTTGCGAGCGTGGGTGCAGCGCCATCATTCGGGCTGCATGTGGGCAACGCCTGCCTTTTCGGGGAACCCCCCCCCCCCCCCCAATGCCACTCCAAGATGGCCGCCCAACGCATCAATCGCCCAAAAACCGTCACAGAACTACACCGTGAAGATTTACTCGCGCTAACAAAAAAGGGAACTTTACCGTGTTGGACCGGATCCCCCACATTGCAGATATCACCCCTTCTTTTTTGGGAGGGGGGGGGGGTGTCACAGCACATTTGCTCCCACTTAGCGCTCGACATTCACACGGGGACAGTGAAATCTCACAACTTAACGGCTTAAATTAACGGCTGGCGGAAGGGGAGGCATGTGTGTGTGTGTGTTAAATTCTCGATAAAAATGGCCGCCTTCCAAAAGACATTTGTCTTCATTTGTCAGAGGTGAGGTGCTCTGGACCGCTCGGCAGGGGGAGTTTGACTCCGAAGGCGGCGAGTTGGCTCGGTATTGATGAGTCAATCAGCGGGGGGTCGGCGGGTTTTGGGGGGGGCGACGGGGGGGGGGGGGGGGGGGGGGGACTTAATCTGCTTTGTCCTTTAAGCGAAGGATTTTGGATGAATAAGCAGGTGCTGGAAAGCTATTACCCTCCACCTCCCCGAGTTTGTCATCCACCAAGGGCAGAGGGGCCTGGAGAATTGCCAGTGGCAACACACATACACACACCCACACACACACACTTGCCTGGGTCCTAGAACTTGGCACATGCCATTTAGAGTCAGACTGGCATCTAATGCATGGCACTCCTCCGCCTCTCTGCTCCTCTCAAATCATCGTAATGGGTATAGGGGCCGCAGTCTGTGTCCTCGGCTGGGTGGCTGATATAATTGCCCCCCCCGGCTCCCCGGCTCCCCTCCTCCGCCGCTTAATGGAGACGGCGCGCACATCTGACAGCCCGCACGATTGCACCCATTCCCCGAGTGACATGACAGTGTTTACGGGCTCCGCCCCGGCCTCCAGAATTTCCGAGCGCGTAGTCAATTTAACAGTAGTTCACAGATGATCGCGCCGCGTCCGAGCGGAGCTGCGAGGCGGGAGGATCCGACGGAGCGTTGCGAGTCGGGCCAGGACGAGCCAGGCGGCCCGCGTTGTCGCCGCGGAGTTTTCGAATCGGGATAATCACTTGCAGAGACGCCGACGAGAAACAACGCGGGGGGGGAGGGGGGGGTTTACAACCACCCAGAGAAGAAAAGAATGACGTTTATTCGCTTGAATGCTCAGACCTGAATTTGAAAACAGGGGGTCGGATCGGGAGGGTCAAGGTGACGGGGCCGCCAACGGCGACGAGTTCGGGAAAACACGGGTGGGAACATCTGTGACTGAGATCGTCCACTCGGGCGTTTCGACAAATAGCTTCAAATAGCCAAATAGCTTGACCGCCGCTTTAAGACCACGGCTCACGAGCGCGTAGGCGACTCCCACAGACATACTGAAAAGCCCGAAAACTCAAGCTCTGGTTATATTTCACGCACAATCTGTTGCGTGACCACAGTTTTTCAGCCACCATTTCCATGTTCAGACACCACTGTTTTACAACCAATTCTGTGCACGCCAGTCAAATGCCAGAAACGCTGTAGTACGCAGGTCAGACCAGTAGTTGGCGCTATAGTTTTATGACAAACTACATGACACTTCCTGATTCGGCACAATAAAAAACATGGTTATAACAGAGAGTGAGCATTGGCGACTACAGTTTTTGCTTGGAGTGACACAAACACACAGGAAGTCCTTGATTTACGACATCCTGGATACATCGTCATCTCTCAATGTATTGAGAAAGTCTTTTTCCATCATTCCGACATACAGTGTTTGCGTAATTTGGTATGGGAACAAGCTGGCGGGCGCAACCGACAAATTCAGTTTGTCGTCACATTCGCTGGTTGTGTTTCTGCATTCTTCGGCTTTCAGGTGCCGCGAACGCCTCTTGTCGTTTAGACGGACGTCCCGAAACGTGACAAAACGTTTGTGTTTTGACCCCAAAACCGAGCCTCTAACGGTGACCATTTGTGAAAAGTCTGTCAAGTTAGGATCCAATTTCCTGCCAAGATGGGAAGCTGCCAAGACATTTGTTTAACCTGTTTACAGTCCTGACCGCAAGGATGCCACCACCGGCATCCAACCGCAGAGCAAACTTGCACTTTTCAGACTCGAGCGGAGTTCACCGAAAGAATTTGCCGAGTCGTCCAACACAGGATCTGTAATTAGGACGAGTCGGCGGCTGAGGGGCGAACCCTGAGCCGGAAGCAATTAAAACCCCCGGCCCGACAAATCTCTGTGTCAGATTTAATTGAGGACAGAGGCCGAACGCCGCCAACATGACTTTCCAGCCGAGTCCCCCTTTTTTTTTTTTTTTTTTTTTTTTTACCCTCCTGCTCCGAGAAAGCAGTTGTATCAGGCACTTGTGTTTGTTTTGCAGCGCCTTAGTATCACTTAGCATAATCCAATAGCAAATGTTTGCCGTGAGGAGTCAAGTGTAGACAAAGTGCTCTGTCCACGACGAAAAAAAAACCTTGCAGACGGAGACGTGAAAGACGGGAGGTGGAAAATACGTAGAGCGTCGACAACGTTACGCTTCATCGCGTCGAAATGATCTCCATCAAAACAGGAAACGGACGATCAGAGGGTTCGTCATGTGGTTCTGCGCGTCGCTCTGAAGCGTAGGACACTAGCGGAGCGATACTGTACCGACCGCTGCAACCGGATGCAGGGAAACATCACGGCCATATTTGGGTGAAAAGCGACCAGTTGTTTTGGGTTGGAACTGACTCAGGAATCCTAATGTTTACAACCACTGACAGATGACGGTCGGGAGACCCAACATTGGACATATATAAACGCGGGAGTAGAGATGGCGGTTAGATCCTCCCCGTTCTGACAGAAAACGCCCGTCTGCTGAACGCGAGCAGCGATTAGCTTATGCTAGTTTTGAAAGTAATCGCATTATTGCACGGTTATTACAATCCCCGAAACTTCCTATGTTTTAAGCCTGTCACCATTTTTTTTTCTTCTTTTTCATAAATACAGAGTGAAGTGATGTGCCCCCCCCCACACAACCCCCCCACACATTCCCCGGCTTCTCCGGCAGAACAGAGCAACGACTTGTTTGTCCAACACACAGAGGAGGTCGGAATTAGTCATCTCATTCATCCATGTCGTTTGTAGAAGATCTTTGGAGGGATGAGACAACCAACCCGAAGCCTTTCGACTCCCCGGCCAGCTTTTCATGAGGTGTTCCCAAAAAATAAATAAATAGCAATTAAAGGAATAATAGTTTGACACTTAACAAGGAGTTTGGCGGCCTGCAGTCATAGTTGTTGGGACTGTGTAATGACAGTGTAATTCCAATGGATCAGATGGAGTCAATGCAGAGTTGCCTTGTTCAAACACAAACACACACACACACACACACACACACATGCTGACACAATGGCAATGCAGGCCATCTATGGTGTCTTTGCAAGAACTCACACCCTCTGATCTCTCTTTTTGTTGTCATACGCTGCTGCTGCAGCCATGAATACGATGTCAATCATGAGTAAAGAAAATTGAAAAATAAAATGATCTTTTCACTTAATATACAACTAAATACCGAGCTATTACCAATAATAATGATGTCCTTGGTAAATAGAATAGCATTACTAAACGCACAGCTATATAACCGATCTGTGACAGTTGATTGCTAAATCGCATTAAATTACCCAAGATTTATTATTTGTCCTCACGATCGACCAATCACGATTGCCATTTCTGTAAGAGGCGGGGCTTAACCCGGGTCGGTCGCCGGTTTTATAAACCGATCTGGTTTCTCCGTGACAGAAACATGATGGCGGAGGACGCCAAGCACGGGGAGAGCGACGTGTCCAAAGGTCCCACACGTGTTGCTTTCCTAAAATCAGACGTTTTCAATACGGCCGCCGCTATTTTTAGTGGCGACGGGTTGTTTGGGTGGTCTCTGGAAAATGGATAGAGGTGAACCGGCTGCGGTCGGACTCCGGAGCTCTTCCTTCCCGGTGTTTACCCGGCCCAATCAAAGCCCGAGGCGGGAGGCCCGGGAGTGTCTGGGCTCACATCCGAGACCGTGACTGCTAATCAGGGCGGGTTTCGCCTCCCCGGGGGAAAATAAAATGTCCAGAAAAAAAAAAAGAAAAAGACATAATGACTTTAACAGTACATGCTCTTAGTCACGTCCAAATTAGTTCCTGTATCATCAGCCTACGAGAAAAACATGTAGAGACAGAGCCATGAGATAACGCCATCAAAAGAGAGACTGCATTTGAAACTTGGGCATTCAAGGCTGTAACTACAATGTAATTACGACTCTCAGACATGGGCAAGTCAGTCATTTTTTTAGGCAATTATTTTTTCTTCTTTTCTTTTAAGCACTTTGTCACTTTTATTTTTACTTTTATTGTTTATTTTAAATCTGTATTTTGTGTATATGTCTATGTTTTTACAATGTCCTTGATTGTCCAGTAAGGCGCCTTAAATCAAATGTATTATTGTTGTTATTGCTCCCTGCATAAATGAAATCCAAAATGCAGAGGCATCTACAGCGTACAACTATGTGCATTTTCTTTCTTTTTTTCCTCCGTTTTTAATAATTGCTCAATTTTAAATAATGTGAATGAAGTGCAAAAGAATGAGTGCTTACTTAGAAAAACAGATGAATAATGCACACGTTAAAAAGCACACACGGAAAAATTAATACAGTGCATGCTGCTCAAGAAAAACTTGCTCGTCTTGTGGGTGTGTGTGTGTGTGTGTGTGTGTGTGTGTGTGTGCACGTTTGCATACTCAAATGTTCATATTGTATGCCTAGATAAAGTGACATTAAATTAAATTGTGAATATAAATTCCAGATGGGGAGCTGGTCTTCAGCGCGATCCACCCGGTTTTCCTCGACGCTCCACGTGCAAATAAAAATGTAAACCTCAGTGCAGATTTTCACCGGATGGAGGCAAGTGTGCAGTCCTTTCTAGCCGTGGCACCTAATTGGATCCTGTGTGATATTTGTCTCACAAACCTCTCACAAGATTTGTCGTCAGTAATATCTTATGAGTTCGATTCCGCGCCATCCCTGACCGTCGCCAAGACGACCTGCTCGAGGAGCATTCAACCTCAGACATCCACAAATGTGCTGAAGTGGTGGAAGTGAGGGGCGGGAAGTAAAAGGCCTTCCTACAAAAAATGTCATTTTGCAAAAATGCACTATATTATTCATGCTTTCATTCATTCTTTTGTTCTATACCACTTATCCTGCTATCACTCTTTCTTTGGCATGTCATATAGAGATATAACCATTCACTCTTGTTCATAGGTCATTCAGAAACATCAAACCATTCATCCTCTCATTCGCACATCTGGTCAATTTTGGGTCTCTAATGAACCTCCTGTGTGTCTTTGGAGTGTGGAAGAAAACCCACGCAGATATGGGGAGATGATGGAAACCAAGGTGGAAGCGCTAACCGCTGCTCCGCCATACCAGCTATTTTTAATTCAATAAGTAAAGAGCATCTACGTGGTTGGATGTCTCTATTTTTGTCCTTGTGATTGACAGGTCCAGGTCAGACCCTGCCTGTCGCCCACATTCAGCCATTGTCACTCAAAGTGAAGGCTCCATTAGCTAGCTGGGCCGTCCTAAATCCTGCTAACCTCCAAAATAGACGTCTCAGCTTGGATCGGAAATGTACATCTGGGACGGCTGTCGCGTATAATAGAGATGAAATTCTGAAAAGATAAGAAAAACAGAGCAATTGAAAAGAAATGATTTAAGACTCAAATAAGCCAATTAGCGCCTGAAACAAAACACCAAAAACAACATGAGCGCCTTGCTTGATCAGAAAGGGATAATAGTTTAAATAAATATTTCCCCTATATCCAGGATTCATTTTTTTTCTGTGCCAAAACATTCACTGAGGGTTCAATAAGAGACGACTGCTGTCAAATCTCACTCTCGGGCGATCGATATCGGTTTTGAATTCAAGTCGCGGTAATCTCTCCCCTTTTACGCAGATACATAATACGGGCGGAGGGGGTGCGGGGCGACCTGCTATTCCAGGTTTCTTCACCATCTGCGCAGTTTTTCCTCTTTTGATCAATAATCTGAGATTCGGGACGTGATAGCGAGTCTGTCAGCGCGTCACAGCGGAGGGGATACATGTGGTGAGATCAAGTCGGTCACTTCTGGTAACAATAAGGCCATTCAGGGCTATTTCTAAAATTACCAACATCGGGAGGCAATTATCAATTTCCTGACGACCCCGGGATGAAACATGCATCATGTCAAGGGAGAACGTCCAGCCGCCGAAGGAGGAACGAAAAAGAAAAACATCTCGGCTCGGATTACGTTTATAGATTACTTCTCCGTAATGTGAGGGGGATTCTGATATCTGGCGTGAATAAGCCGTGGGATCCGGCGCTGGCGTAACGATCCGCGGGGGGGGAACACGAGAACCCTGAAAGCTTTCACACGAGAACCGCAAATTTGTTTCCGTCCCCTTCGTTTCTCGAGGGTCGGGTGTCACAGGTGCCGGGTCACGGCGGTCATGGCGGCGGAGGCCTTAAGTGAAATATCGAAAAAAACCCTCCTCCTCCCCCTTTGGATGCCGGAAAAAGGCGATGAAAACCAGCGGCAGATTGAGCCGTCACAGAGTCGGGAGGCGCGGCGACAAACCGAAGCGAGCCTCGTCCACCGCCCGCCCCCCGTCTACGGACTCGCCATTTTCTCCTCGGTGCGAGGATCATTAACGACACAGCTTCATTAAGCTCTTAAAGAGACGGCTCTCCGAAAAAAAAACATATACAAGAAATAAAAATACAAAAACTCCTGGCCTTCAGACCTGAACATTTCTCCGTCGGGTTAATTTCTCTGCCTTCGCTGGTTATTAGTCATCTAGCTGGTTTGGTTCGTCGTCGAGTTGAGCGCGCATTGAGAAAAACGAATACCGAATACAATCCTGGCCCAAACTGGACCGAGAGGCGGGGCTTAAACGTCCATCCACGGACGGGTTTTCGGAATTCTGATCGAACTATATCTCTTGCCGTGCTGGAATGAATAATAATTATCTTTGAAAAAAGCAACAGAAACTGCGGAAAAGGTGCACTGGAGGACATCTGGTCTGTCCGACATGGAGGGAAAAGGGGAAGAGGGTTCCTCTCGTGTGAAACTGTCATGTGATCCCGCGCTTTTTTTTTCCGTCTCTGGCAGGGCTGACCGTGGAAACTCTGATTCACACCTGATTCCGATCAGATAGCCGGGGACCTCTGCTGAACCCTCCCCCATCATCACCCCCCCCCCGAAATATTCCGCCTGGGAAAAAAAAGCGAAACCCCGTCAGAAAAGGCACGCCAGCGGGCAGAGGGACGAGATGGGGGAAAGAGCAGAGAAAAAAAAAAAATGTTTTGGAAAGAAGAAATATATATATATATTCAGATGTTCTAGTAGTGATTACAAGTGACGGTAGGGGGGGAGGGGGGGTCAGACAGGCATGATGGGGGAATGGATGGGGGAGCAGCGGTGCAGGGCGGGTAGCAACTCTGGTGGGGGGCAAAGAAAGCATAAACACAGGAAATTATTCATAGACTGAAAGTTTTGTTATTCGCAGGCTCGGGACAAACACTGAGGGAACACAGCTAAGAACACACACACACACACACTTGGCGGGCTGAGCGGCTCAAACCTCCCTCCCTGCTCAATATTGCATGAGCTTCCACTAAAGTTGAACCCTGCTTTTTTTTTATATATATATATATATTTTTTTTTTTCTTTTTTTTATTTTGCATTTCGGTTAAGCAGCAGAATAAATAGAGCGTAGCCGCGGCATCACAGGGACAATTAAATAAACAGCAGCTCGGGGTTTCTTCTCCGGGAGACGCAGGCACGCTAATCACCCGCTGCCCAGCGAGCTCCGCCGCGCCGCAATTAAACCACGGCCATTTACTCATACATGCTGGAGAGCTAAAGCCGAGGAGAACGAGGTGGGGGAGGAAGGGGTAACATCTTCACGAGAGTGAAGCTAACTACTGGGCATGCTGGGACACTGGAGGTGAACACACATGATGCTTCTCGGTCCCTCTTTTCCCTTCTTAAAAGGGAATATTTGAAAACCTAATGGGTGCAAAATGGAAAAAAATTGGGATTTATCCGGATCTGCGTGGCAACTGGAGATTCGACCTTTGATTCCTCAAAGTCGGAGCTTATCTGTCTGTCAGGATGGGTGTGATGATGATGATGTCGCTTCGGCACACACACACACACACACACACATGCACGCATGCATCCACACTGCAGACTATAACTGAGGAGATGGACCTTATCAGAGGCTGGTTTACCAAAATCTGGACCAAATCTCACAATTGACTTGAGTGAGAGGAAGGGGAGAGAGAGAGACAAGCGTCGCCGGATGACAAAGGACTTTTCTGACAATTGTTTTTACATGTGACGGGTTTTTGCCATGTTATTAAACACTTTGCAGAGCAGATAAATGGAGAATTAAAAAAAAGGTGGAATAAAAGGTCGGAATTGACATATAAATACGACCGCCGTCACTGCGGCTGCTTGAATGTGGCGGGAGAGGAAAGGACAAAGTACACGAAAACCTTTACCCATCTGGAAATATGAGAATATTAAAAGGGCTGTTGAGCAGAAACGCAGAAAAAAAACGCAGAAAAAGAGAACAGAGCACCTAAAGTTTCAGAAACAGAGGTAATGATAAAGCCGGCTGGTATATTAGAACAGTATTATACGGAATAGTTCTTCCTATCACGTCGAAATTCTCAAAGTGGTTTACAAATGTGTCGGCCGAGACGAATTCTGCTACGATCGCATCCTCCGCCACGGGGTCGCGTCTCTCTTTACCCGACGACCGACGACAAGCGGCGTACATCCATTCGCCCATAAGCGGCCGCCTTTATTTACTGTACTCGCCGCAAAGCAACAAGTATATCATTATGGCCATAATTAAGCTGCAAAAAAAAATAAAAAAAGAGAAAAGAAAAACAAGCCCTGCCACATGAGCACCTTTGAAACAATGAGCGCTCGATTCATTAGCATCTGCTGTAAGCTTATTAATCATCTAACAGGCAATTAGCAAGCTGTTACCATTGGCGGCTAGTATGTAAATATATTCCTGGCTTAATTTCTCCCGCAGATAATAAAGGAAACATTATGAAAATGAGCTTTGCCACCGTGTAAATTATCTATGCCGTTAATTGCGTTTCCCTGTTCAAACTTGGATCGGAGAATGGCGCCGGGGTTACACGCCAGGCAGCCGGGGGAATGGAAGCGGTCGGCGTCGCGCCGCAGCCTGCATGACAATTTATGGGCTGTTTAAATGTCTTCCGCCAGCCCTTCTGTCAAATAGATTATAAACCTTGGCCTGGCAGAGGTGAGCCCAGAGGGACTGGCCAAGTGTGAAAGAGCGGGGGAGTATATGAAGGAGAAAGCATGTGCGCGCATGTGTGTATGTGTGTGTGTGTGTGTGTGTGTGTGTGTGCCCTCGCTTGCATACATCTGTGTGTGTGTGTGTGTGTGTGTCCCGTCCATTTACCCAAAAAGCAGCATATCGCATCGCAGATTTCCTCTGAGAAAGCGACAAAAGCTAGGGGGAAAACAAAAACAAAGCGCAAGCACCTAACGCACGACTCCCCCCCTCCCCCTTCCATTAGCAAATTAGCCTTTGCTGCACATGTGCACGTGTCCTGCGCCACGGCTGCACTAACAGGATATCAAGCCACGCTGAGAGGATTTTCTGGCAATCTACCGCCGAATTCACAGCACAACAGCACTAATGACACTTGGGCCCGACATCCATCATGGCAATGTTCATAAAGCCTCTGCCAACATGTAGCATCCCCTCGGTCCTCGGTGCTAATCTATGCAGCGCAGGCACAGAGAAGCCATTATAGCTCTGAATACATGATGAGGCTCACAGCTAACACTCACTCTCCACACTGGCGGTGGGGAGGAGGAAGAGGGAAGGGGTTGGGGGGGGGGGCAATATAATTGAGGCCAGGAGGCAGATTGTGATCTATTGACATTAAGCTAGGGCTCTTAATCTGACAGTTGTCCCCTCAGAGATGTTGACGGACAGCTGGGTGGGCAGCCGTAACCGTCTGCGGGGATGCGCGTCACGTACGGGCGCGCTGAAACAGACGCCCCACCCACCCCACCACCTACCCCACCACCCAACCCGTCTGATAAAGGTGCGGCTGAAAAACAAAAGCAAACAGTGCGGCGCTGACGTTTGACTCGGGCGACCCGCTCGGTCGGGTAAAACCGCGCCCCGGGGGGATTAAATACAAGGATGAGTGGCGGCCGATGCTTGTCAATTTCACTAAAATCCCAGATAATCTTGCCTCGCAGATTAAGTGCGTCTTGTCATCCGCAGGGTCGGGTGGCCGCGGCTGATTTTGTGCAAATTCATACCAAATCCTTAAGAGGCTGAGAGAACAGAGCGTCAACTGGCTGCTGGTTTGACGCCCTACCGCGAACCACCGATCTGAAACGAGTCACTGGCATTACATTTTACATTTAAACAACAACATTTCACAGAATATAGTCAGAGTCTGAAATGTAACGTTTATCGCATGGCTAATTTGGTGCGCGACATAAAATAAATAGCTGCTACGTTCTTAGCCTCAAATAGGGGCGGCCATATTTTTTGACATGCACCGCTAACACCGCTAAACAACATTGAACATCACACGCTAAACCGTTGCCGGGGAAATGATAATAAAAAAAAAAAAGCATTGGGAGAAGCTCTGTCTCTCGCGTGCCGCGGGCCCATCTGTGGTGTGCAACCACTTAGATTACATCGGCGAGTCACATGCTGAAGGCCTGACCGGTTAAGCGTTCCCAAACAGCAGCCGTTTATACAGCAGCGGCTTGCGCTGCAGGCTGCGGTGTGCGGCCCAATCAGCGGCAGCTCAGAGCCTTTGTATATTTAAATATGCGTGTCTGCGGGGCATGTTATTCTCCCCACATGTTCGCAGGTCCGCCCGCAGAGCGCGATGATTTATGGACGGCGGTTGACACGGGGAGAAGATAGCAGATAGTGTGGCAGGGCGGGTTTGGGGTGGTGTGCGTGTGTGTGTGTGTGGGGGGGGGGGGGGGGTCCAATGCGCCGCGACTGATGTGAAAAGCGGCGCGGCGTCGGAAATCATTTGCAGTCGGACTCCCGAGGCCCCGGTGATTTCCGGAGACACACTTCAGAAAAGCCTCGGCGCTCGGGCGAGGAAATGTAGTCACATCGTATTAGAGGCGAAGACATGCAAATGGACGCGGGGCCGGTGGAATCAATCCAGGCACATCGCTGTTTCGGGGTGTCGATCTCTGACCGAGACGCTTCAAAGCGGCCTATTGGGTCTCTCGCTCGCGCCAACACGCCGGCGCCTTTGAATATCGCTTAACAGGAAAAAAAAAAAAAAAATACCTTGAACTGTCAGGCGGAACCGTCTTGAAAAAAAAAAAAAAAAAAAAATCACACACAAACACGAAAATAAAAAACAACCGCAAACCTAAAAACAGGCTCATTTGTGACAGCCGCATTGACGGAAACTTCGACCGCTTCTTTTAAAATCCTTTACCGTGCAATCAATGCGGAGTTGTGAGTAATGCCAGGCCCATTAGAGCACACCAAATTGCTGTGGGAGGCAGGGAAAAGAGTGTCATCTATTGTGGGAAACGATTGCTTAATATAGCGGCGGGGGCTTGGAAGAGTGCTTAGCAGAGCACAATCCGCTAAAATCAATAGCAACAGTCAGGCTATATTGTTTCAAACGAGGAAAAAGTGCGGCCACGATAAAAAGCACTCAATATTGGCGTCTGGGCCGGTGAGACGCTGAGTCAGGGGTAAGTAATGCAGTGGCGAGGCGGAAGATGGAGGGAGGGCGGGGGCGCGGGCCGGCCCCCGTCTTCCGGAAGGTCAAGACACTGCGTTTGTAAACACCTTCCAATCGACCCCTCCGCCTGAAAAGCAGAAAATTGAGGATGCTGGCTTTTAAAGCGGGTTTAAAAATGATTAATTAGTTCCCTCTCACCTTTGTCGTCAGAGGTTTATGAATAACACCTTGCCATTACTGCATATACTTGCATGAACTTTATCAAACACACACACACACGTGCACGCACGCACGCACACGCACACACACACACACACACGCACACACAGAGGCAGTGTGCTTCGATGCAATGTTGAGGTCAACTCTTGAGGTCTTGGTGTCACAGATCATTCACAGAGGCTGACTAAAGACCAAGCCTCCGTCCGTGACAAAGAGGATGAAACGTCGGCGAATCGCATCATCGGGGCCGATGACATCATGGGTGGGTCATCACGGTGGCGGTGGGTGGGTGGTTGGCGGGGGTTCGGGGGAGGGTTATGTTAGACCGAACTGAGTCACCGGAGAAGATGATAAGCGGGAGAGGGGGCTGCGTCACCGTCTGTGCTTGTTCAAGTGAAGTTACTGCTGCAAAGCAGAGGGAGGAGTCGTCCCTTAAAACTGACCGACCGACTATCAACAAACGACTAAGCGCCCCTGGTTTCCATTGGCAACCAGAAGCTAACCGACTGATATAATCCCGGGATCTTTTTAACATCTGCAGATCATGACCCACCGCTAACCGATATAGAGGATGCTAATGCTAGCAGTCTTAATAACTAAAATTAACATTATATGAAGAGTTACTTATTTCATATTCTCTTTTTCGGTTGCTATCTACCCGCACGTCTTCAGGGCTGCCTCCCCGGCTGCACGTTCCGGTCCGAAATCGATGAGTTCTGACGTTCCATGTCTGGCCGAAGGCCCGATTGTTCGGTCTCCACACTCTCAAACCCGCTTGTGAGTTTCATCCACCCAGCACCCCACCATCGCCCTCACCCTCCAACAACACTCTCATTGCACTTTCTTCTTCCTGGACTCAGCCATTCCATGGTGTATGTATGTATGTATGTACGTGTATGTGTGTGTGTGTGTGTGTGTTTTGACTGAAGGAGAATGTCTCTTTGAGCTGCAGCCTGCAGTCCAGCTCACCTCATCAGTATGTA
Source organism: Fistularia commersonii (assembly GCF_037954325.1). Lineage (NCBI taxonomy): Eukaryota > Metazoa > Chordata > Actinopteri > Syngnathiformes > Fistulariidae > Fistularia > Fistularia commersonii. The sequence goes on from NC_141286.1 coordinate 22,299,647, forward strand.
TGTGCCCTCTTCACCCCCTCCCCAACCACCTCCACCCCCCCAACAACAACAGAGGCAGCAGGATGAAAAAGAGAATGGGATCCCTTAATAAAACAGGGCTGGATGAAGCCTTGTGAAGCCACATTCCCGTCATTCTGGACCTGATATTTGTTGAGCGCAGACAGCAGACTCTTCAAAGGCAGGGAACATTCCTGCAGGCCTCCTCAGATCTGAGACTGGGCTGCCCTCGCTGCACCCGCCGCGCGCACGCAAGCACACACACACACACACACACACACACACACACACACTGCATTAACGCACACACGATCTATTGCTCGCTTCCTCTGCCGATCTGCGGATCAAGAGAAGGGTCTGTTATTTTTTTGTTGTTGCTGTTTATTATTGCTCGAGTTAACAAATCAGCGGCTTGACGTGAGCACTAAAGCACCTGTGTAATTGTTATCTCGCGGATCAGTTTCATAACAGCAAACATATTATTAGATTATCTGGTTATTGCTGTGTTACAACACAGGGGTCACACACAAACACACAGACACACACACGTACACACGGCCGATGTTATCATTGAAGTCATAAACACAGGAGACATCACCTCAAGTGACTTTGCCGGAGGTCAAAGTGAGAGGGATCGTATTTTTTTCTTTTTATTTTACCGCTCAGACTCTGGATCAACAGTCGCCTTGCCGGAATCGATTAATTTCATTAATTTCGCGCAGAGATGTGATGAATATTGCATGAACACAATGAGCCGGGATCGATAACCCGCGCCCACCCCGCCCCTGTGAGGGTAAAACGCAGCGTGGCCGAAGGAAAAACGAGTTCGACGACATATTTCCCCGCAACCGAGGGGACAACGTGTTGGGATTATAAGGAGAGAGTTTAAACACTTGTGAGAGGCTTAAGGGTAACACCGGCACACAGGCTGGGAGTAAGAGGCTGAACGGGATGTTAAGTTTAGACTAATGAAGGAATCAAGACATTAAACAAAACTAATTCCCATCACCAGACAGCGGTCGGACAAAGTGCTCCGTCAATCAGTCGTTATCTTGCAGACTTTGGGGGCCCGCCCCCGTCCCCAAGCGCACAAAGACAAAACTCACGCATGTCAGACGACATTCTTGAACGTCATCTCAGCGACTCCGTGTTTCACCTGCACGTCCGCGGGGGCTGGAGGGAGGGGGGGGGGGGGGTTTCACTCATCATCCGTCTAATTCATATTCAACCAGATGTGCACGGCGTGCGGCGGTAGTGACAGATGTCGATGTCGCACGAGAGGGAGAAACGCCGCCCGAAGCGTCGCTTCGCCGCGCACCAGATTAGCCCCGGTCTAACAACACGTTAGCCCTGTTGCTTTGTTTACCTCCGGGCTCAGCTTTTCCGGAAGGCTACTAAATTAGCATTAGCCAGGGCAGCGGCACACAATTAAGCCCAGTCTGCTACATGTCACCGGCAGATTAACGCCACGCCGTCAGGATAATTGGTTTAGCGCTAAGCCTGTTTGAAGTGTGCTAGGTAGCGGAGCTGGCTCGTGATTGATACACAAATCTTGCCTCATCAAAGGGATGCCCAGGCAACCTAACCTTCGCTTTAGTCATGCATCAGCGATTGATTCCTCCCGGAGCTCTCTCCACACTCCATTACCGAGGTTCCTCCGAGAGGCAGAGAAGTCAGAAGCAGCTGCATCGTGCAAAATCTAGCCCGAGAAACACACTTTCCTGTCTTGGAGACGAGGGACTAAAGTATCCCGTTAAAACGTGGAAGAAAAAAAAAAAAAAAAAAGAAGCTAATCAGCGGCAGGCAGCAGGTTCTGGAGCGTCATCACCGTATCAGTGTTAAGCAGAAACAGGGTTGATCGGTCGCCCCGACGTCGGTGCGCGTAGCGGTGAACGACGGGCTGCAAATGAAGCATGAAATAGATATATTGCATTGTTAAAAATCTTGGCGGCTTGTGGGGCATTTGCTCGCTCATCCTGTTAAAAATGTTTCGGGGAAAAAACTCTCAAGGACGGGATTCTGACGCGCCTCGGCGTGCTCAGAGGCCTCCGCTGTCTCCTCACCTGCCAAATTTCAGTATTACACGGGGCGTATTTTTTTCCGGGGCGCTGGCGATAAATCTGAATTTACATGAAAGGGATGATGTGTACAGGTGTGAACGTGGAAAGGAGAAGGTCTTTGCTTGATCTCTCCTTGTCTGCCAGCAGGCTGACAGCGTCTCCCTTTCCAGGAATATATTAGCATTCCTGCGGCACACACCAATCCCAATACCCCTTGTTGGGTCAGAGAAATCAAAGCGGTGCACATCTGAGGAATATCAGAGCAGGGCCGCATAGATTAGTGCCCACGGGTTGTATCGCTAATTAAAGAATAAGAGGGAAAATGGTATTTGGCGGATCTCTGAGGATCTGCCACTGCCAAGCTATTGGCTTCAGGTGATCAATAATCCCCCCGGATGGCAGAGGAAGCAGGATGGGAGTCTTGCGTTTGACTTAAAAACAGAAAATAAATAAATAAATAACACAACCCACATCTACTTTTTCCAGGAAGGTGATGATTTCGGTTTTTAAGGGCGGCGGGAGGCGGGGGAAGTAATCTCTTGAGGTTTGTTTATGTTTGATACAGGCCTCATTGCCAGGACAACAAGGATGGATCGAGCTTGAACTCAGGCAATCTGCTATGACGCTGAGCGTTTGTGATGAATCCTTTTGGCTAAATCGCCCTTCCAACAATGGATTTCAGCTGGAGAGATCAATAAAACAAAAGCGTTGAAACACTTGCAAGACGCCGTAAACATGAAACACAAATAAGTTCTGGGAGCTTTTGCCCTTGACTTTTATTAATGTTAAATCAGTTTGGAAAACACAACTGCCTCACTTCATCGCAACCACCTCACCTTTCACAGGTTTTTGCCCTGACGCAATACCAATAAACTTTCAGATTAATGTCTCTGGATCGAGCGATTGGAAAAAAGCCCACACAAGAAAAAGACGAGTTTAGGTTCCATGAGAATGCAGGAACGGCCGTTCGGGAGAACGATGCCAGGGGTCGGCAACCCGCGGCTCCGGAGCCGTATGAGACTCTTTCATCCTTACACTGCGGCTCCGGTCGGCTTGGGAAAATAAATTATATGTATTTAATTGAAGTATATTTTACTTGTGTTAGCTCCTTTTTTTTAATTTGAGTTCTAAATTGGAAGATTGTTGTGATCTTGAAATATTAAAATAAAATTATATGTATTATTTACTATTTATTATCTATCATATATGTCACACTCGCGGAAGCAGGTATACCCGCCGAGATGCCGTCCATTTGTCGAGACTTTAAGCCACAGGTAGGCAAAATATGAAAAAGCAATATATACAGTGGTACCTTTATTTTAGACGTCAAAAAGTAACTGCGGCTCCGAGTCTTTTCTTTTTTGTGGAAACCGGGTCCAAATGGCTCTTTGGGTGTTAAAGGTTGCCGACCCCCTGACTAAACCAAGAGAACCATGAAGGGCCGAGAAGCTCATCACTTAGCTCTCTGTTAGCACCCCTGCTAACCCATGTGACCAAGCCTGAATTATCAGGGAGACCATTTCTCCACGTTTCTAAGATGCCCAGCGGCTGACCAATTCCGAGGTCTCGGGTTCTTTGTTCTCTGTCAACACGCGAATCTACTGATGGGTTCACAAAATGCACAAAGAGCTGCGTGAACTCCAAAATTAGCATCCAAAATACTAATGAGATATTGCTGAAGGGTTTGACTTGCCTTTCTCTGCTTATCTATAAGCAAGTGCCAATGGTGGAAAATCAGACTTGTGGATGAACGTGCTGGATCTTTTCATCATCAAGGAAAAATAAAACATGAAGGTCATTCCTGCAGAATACAATGGAGATTGTCATGCTAGTGGAGGAGGCAAGACAGAATGAAAAGAATAGCATGTAGCACAGCACAATAGGAGAGGGTGAAGGCTTAGCTGAGCTGCCAAAACACCATTATAACAGTTGTCATTGAGTCTAGCAGCAGACCTCACCCGGCCCACGAGTTTGAGTGTGCGTGCATATGTGCGTCGTCGCTGAGAAAGAGGCCGACGCCAAGATCAAGCGCCCCCAGAGGCTGAGACACTGCCACCTGCAGCAGGTGCCGTCCACAGACGACAGAGGATCCAATGAGAACAAGACTTTTAAAAGGACACTGCAGAGCCTGCGGGCAGAGCTGAGGAGGAAGGGGGGGGGGGGGGGGGGGGGGGGCTGAGGAGGTGGCGGTCTAGTTTGTGGGAAATAAGTCATTTGTAAACAGGAAATGGGATCCAAGCAGACTGACAAGTTCAGCAGAACAGTTGTGGGGAGGACTGGTACCCGGTTCGGTAGGACCAGGTACCAGGTACATTGGAGACCGACGAACCGCTACGAACCTGGACTGAGGGAAAGTTCAAAGGTTTACATGAAGAGTTTTTCATTGGCTCCCTTCCCCATGTCAGTTCCTGTGTTTGTGATCTATTAACATCAGGAAACCGCAGTGGTTTGTTTGTTTTCTTATTACTGGAACAGGTTTTTATTTTTACTCAAGCACAAGAAGGAACAGCAGAAGTCATTCATTCATTATGGCTCCGGCTGAATGTCTAAGTCACCAATTAAAAAGAGAAGGTGCAGAAACATTAACAGTGAAGTAGGAGATGCTGATTATTGACACAAAATGAGAACATCAGCGAGAAAAATGCCTGCGATTGATTCGGACTACATGCGGAAAAGACAGACGAGGCCTCAGGAAACAGGAAGTGGCCTGAAAAAGAACTAAACACTTCTGTAAACCAGAAAAGTGAAACTCCCAGTTCTACACTCCCGGTGAAACCGACCATCGATGACCTGCTCACCGAAAGTGGGTGAAAGAGATGTCTCACAACACACGGCCGGTTTCTGCGGGCGAGGATACTCGGTCCTCCGGGCCGTGGTGATCACTGCTAGAAACCTCATCCTGGCAAACGGGCTAGCTTATTTCCTGCAAGACATTTCGGTACTGCAACATGTGCGACCAAAGTTTCTCCTTGTTGACGTATTTTATTTTAATAAAAACAATAGATTCGATTTACAATTAGCAATTTGACATCAATTAACGTTGAAGCTATCAGCAGCATGGTTTTGGGAACCAGATGTTGTCAGCTTTGAAAACTTTGCAGTGGAGGGAGGCTGGGTTTCCTGTGGCGTGGTCTTTGTTTTCGAGCTATCCAAACTGAAGTAAAACCAGAAAAAAGTTCAACACCAGGACGGCAGTGTTCTGCTTTCAGGTGCTGTGGGAATTTCCAGGTCTGTGTCCTCTGCATTAGAACAATGCTGACTCAGTCATAGCTTTGACGTGACCTAACTTGCTCCTAACTTGACCAAATTTAGCCTTGAGCAGACTCGGTCCTCAATGAAAAATGGTCTGATCCAATTCAACCTCGATCCAACTTGAACCTCCAAGTAACTGGACATTCATCTAACTCAACCTCGATCTAAGCCAAGATTGATCAAAATCGAACCTCTCTTGATCCTTGATCTAACTAACTGGTAGTTTGATTTAACTCGATCCTCGATCAAACTCGGTCATCGATCTAACTCTAATTCTGACTCTAAGTCTCTTACAGTAAAGAGGTTGAGCGAAGCTAGAAGATATGGGTGGAAGAGCTCACTTATTCTCGAAGGACAAACAAACCGAGTGCGGGAAACCAGACATCTTGGATTTAGTCGGAAGGTAATCGGTTCGACACAGATATTATCGTTGTTTTTACAATAATATGGACTTTCAAGGAAACGGCACGGTCGCAGGAAACCGTGAAACCACTGATTCCAGCTGCAATAGCATACCGCCAAAATAAAAGTACTTTGGAAAAAAAGGTGACACAGTAGCGGTAATAGTAGTTGTAGTAGCAGTTGCTGCTGTGGTCATATTGGCGGTGGTAGTAGCAGTATCTCGCATCAGCCGGAGATCTAAAGCCGAGTGCTCGCTGGAAACGGCGGGATCGTTGTTGTTGTTGACAGGCCGCCTGCCGTTGCCTGCGTCACAAACACCTGAATCCTGCCTGCAGGTGTAGCAAAGCCCCCCCGGCAGACCCTGGAGCTGGCACCGGGTTATTGACAACGGGAGCAGAAAAATAAACAGAAGAAGAAAAAGAAGACTCCTGTTAACCTCATTCCTATCCCATAATCCCCAGCTGCGATAAGCCCTCGCCACCCCCCCCCCCCGCAAAGGTTCATGTGACCCGCGTTTAAACTCAACGCCTCCAACCCTTTTCTATGTTTTCAAAACTGGGTTGATTACCTGACCTTCTCCGGGCGGCCTGAGGAAAAACGCTGCGACGGGCCAGACAGCATGATTTGACCGCGGGCAAAAATGGTGGATATCATTTACAGCTGAGAATGTTGTTTATGTTTTTTTTTTTTCTTTCGGCAGAGAAGACGCTATTAATTTGCTGTTTAATAACCGACTTCCACTAAACCCCCCACATCCCCCGGAGGAATATGCGGTTTGTTCTCAAGATGTCTCCGCCGCCCGCTCCTTCCAGAGCCTTCCAAAAAGGCACCTTACCTTCTGGCCACAGCTCACAACACAACTTTTAAATTTTCTCTCTCTCACGCTGCGCCCATCTACTATCTGTCGGTAATAACCTTCAACTAACCTTTAGACCGTCGTGAATAATTTAAATCCTATTTTCATATCAATGGAGGAGTCAAGCCAGGCAATTATCTTTTATCTGTGTACTTTGCTGTCGGGGCAAATCATAATAAAGTCTTCCCGCGAGAGTGAGAGAGTGAGAGAGCAATGGAGAGAGGGGAAGAGGAGGCATATATACTGTAGAAAATCCATAGACCACTAGGGCTCGGAGGAGGAAGGAATATTAAGCTGATGAGAAAGAAAGACAGCAAGAGGAAAACGTAAAGAAGCAGAGGGGGAAAGTTTGCGACGCCACGTTGAAAACTCTAATGAAATGAATGAATAATTCAGTAACGAGCAGAAACGCCGCTCGCCGACGCCGGTATCCAGGAAAAGGGATGCAGAGGATCGTTGGCCGGGAGACGCGGCGAGAAGACAATAAAAAAAATCAGGGCTAATTGGCACGGTGGAATTAGGAACCTCCGGGTGGCGCTTCCTTTAGCGCCGGCTAACGGCCCCCGCCGTGTGACGCGGCGCTGTCCCGGCTGGAGCTCGTTTGTATGACATTGATTTACAGCCGTGTAGTCGACGGGAGTACATCCCGGGTAAAGAAATAAATAAAAACGGAGAAGGAGTCGGGAAAAAAAAAAAAAAAAAGAAGAAGAAAAAAAAAAAAAAGAAAAGAACGCGAGGAAGAAATTCCCCCCGGTGCTCATTAAAATTCAGCAGTACAGCAACACCCTCCTCTGTCTGCTCTTGTTTCTCTTCCACTCTCTCATTTTCTCCCCTCCTCTCCCCCCCCCCCCCCCCCGCCCCACCCCGCCCGTCTGTTCCGGCAGCCATCATCTCGCCTCGTTGCCTCCCCGGACCGTCCATGATCATTTTGATGTATTCATAAAAAACCTTGCCGCGTTCTTGATTGATGCGGAGCAGCGAGGAAAACAAGAGTCACGGGGAAAGAGGGGAAAAGGCAATATCCACAGCCGGGAGGGGGGGCGAAGCAAAAGGTTGAGAGGGGGGGCAGAGGAGGTGAAGGAGCGAACGCATCGGGGATGCAGATAGAACCACGGATGAGGAGAAAACACGGGACGGGGAGACGGTGACGGCAGCCGAAGGCTTTGCATTATTAATCCGTACGATGCGGAGATTAAACAGACAGGTGATCTTTCGCCGGCCGGAGGCAGCTCAGTCCATTTTGAAGGCAGGCGGCGCCCCGGCGCAGACAGCCATCTCCAAAACCACGATGAATGCTCCTTGACCCCGGGAGGGGGGGGGGAGCCATGAGCCGCGGGCCAGGAAAACGGCTAGGTGTAAAATGACATAATAAAATGCTGTGATTCTGTTTATAAAGTTCATCCGATTCGTCATATTCTGATCTCAGAGTCCCCGGATGAAAACATCTGTTAAGTTTGTCCCGTCGGGTCTGAATTATTCATCATGTATGAGATTGTAAGGCACAAAAACAAGAGTGAAATCATGAGACTGTCATCGTTTCCGTCCAGTGCGGTCTAAGGGCTCATTCATGCCCGACGTCAAATACGCATACGGACGGGGCCTTCTGTCCGTCCTCTGCGTTCATGTCCTGCGAAACTGTCTTCGTTCTCGGGGAGCTCGTGGATGCCTAACCAAATACAGCGAACGGAGCCGTACAGCTGGAAGTCATGCGGGCGCAGTGTTGCGGAGCATGCTCAAGTGCTACCAGGGAAAGGAGCGGAGAGGGGGAAGACAACATGGCAACGGCATAACCAGGAAGAAGAATTCTCATTTAATGGCAGCACGGACCATCACCATCTACAACACTTCCTGCGTTTGGGCCTCCAGAACATGGAACTTGAACGGGAACTCTGGACTCCGCTCTGCTCTCTACTGGATGTCCTGCTTAACAGCTATGGTGACGCAAAAAACGCGTCGCTACAAGGTGGGTCAGTGACACTTTGGCAAAGGTTGAAACGGTCGTAACTATTTGCGAACATAACGTGAGCAGAAATGAGCCTTGACCTACTTTGGCCGACGGCGCAGGCTCTCGGCGCCAATGATTTCGGTGTTATCTGCCACGGTCAGAACCTCAGAGCCACGCCGGTGCGTCGGCGAGGCGGAGCAGATCACATCAGCAAACTTTGATCTCTGAAGGGAAGTGCTCACTACGGTTACTAATCTGACAGCGGATTAATCTGAAGCATCCAGGTCCGTTTTATTTATCGCCACTGATAAGGGCCCCTGTCGGAATGGTAGCGGCTCTGGTCCGCATCTGATCGACCGGCTTCCTTCCGGGGCCACATCAGGCAGCGCCGAGCAACGACTTGCTGGTACACTGTGTACGTGAGAGCATGTCGCAACCGGTTCATCTGTTAGCATCCCCCTATGGCGTGGGTGCATGCATCGCTTTGCGGCAGGTTACATGATGCTATGTGCGATCGAACTGCATATGTAGATGCTTATTCACACGTCCTTGTATTCATGAGCCTTCCTCACCCCGGTGAGTGTCGGGGGGGTGGGGGGTGGGGGTGGGGGGTCGCGACACGTTCACGATCGGTTCAGTCAGGAGTCGAAAGAATGAAGTCCGAGCAACAGGGATTTTTCATCAGCGTTAGAGTCACGATTTTGTCTCAAGTTTTGAGATAAACAAATACTTCAAATGCAAGTCATGTGCCCACTTGTCTGGGAAGAACCAGAGAGCTGTCAATCATCCGGTCATCTGGCTACGTGGGTATTTGTTGACGGACACCTGCAGCTCCTTGCTCTCACACACACAAACATATTGAATGACATTTCGCATCAAGCGTCTGACAGCGTAGCTACGAGTTCATTTGAAAACTAACAAAAGGACAAAAAAAAACACACAAATGTTTTTCCCTTACTGGCAACATCCTCGGTTCACCTTGCTCGCCATCGGACGTATTTGTGCATGGCCCGGACTCTGACCTGCCCCCTAGAGGCCGAGCTGCTTAACATCCACACCAGCGTCAAGGAGGAAGGGGGGCGGAGAGTTTGTCGGCCACGACGGTTAAAGCTACACTATGACATCCCCGTTACACTGCGGCGTTGCTGAGGAAACGCACCACTGTGCTGGATTGCCACGGCTGCTGTGTTACACTGACCAGTTGTGCAGGTACTGCGGTGCTCGTACGATGTAGCTCAAAAGCAGAGGAGAATGATTTGCGTTTTTTTTTTTTTTTTTGTGAAGATGAACACGCCGATGCGATACAGCCGCGGATTGGTGACGCAACTGATTTACTGCTTTCAGCCCCATTTTGTTATTCTGGTAAACATCTTCTGACCCCTCCGCACAGCATCCGCCATCGGCCCGGCACCAACCGCACACGGAGCGCTGGGGGAAAATGTGTTTTCACGGTCCCTCTGGTTGTTGGTGAGCCTTTGAATTACATCTTCCGACTAATTGACCAACAGCCCGGTGCGAATCTACCCCCTGAGACACGGCAGCCGGAGAGAACAGGAGGCTGGTTAGGCACAATCACAATGGAAGCGGGCTTAATGATGTGCTGAATATAAAAAGAAATCCCTAATAAGCTGAGAAATTCGCTCTCCCTTGCAAACAGCTTGTCTTCTAAAACTCACTGAATATGTTTCTTTAGAAAAGCACAATTAGACAATTACACTTTAAGTATAAATATCATTAAGACGTATTCAGAGCTAATTAATTTGGTGGATGTTGTGTTCTCGTCTGGGAGCGGAGATGGGAAATACAGAAGTAATGGCGACGGCAAACGTTGCATTTTCTCTTTGTTAATTTGCTCGCCTCCCGCTGGGAGAGGTAAAATAACCCCCAGTCAGACTTTTTTCTTGTGCTGTTAATAATAATACAGTTGCTTTTTCAAGCTAGGCAAACACCGAATCCCATTTGCATAACATAGGATGTGCAGGAAAAAAGGGCCAAAATGTCCTTAAAAGCTACAGCGGCTTCTTTATATTGTTTTTGTTTTCCTGTTTTTTAACCCACCACCCGCACACACACTCACACATACACCCCTCCAACCCTCTTTTCCCACTTTAATATGCTAATAAGTTGTCAGAGGCAGTTTTCTGAAATTCTGCATGCACACACACACACACACACACACACACGCACACACTTTCTCATTATTCCTTTATCAGCCCTCCATTTTGACAACTCTCCTCTCTCGGCACTTGTAATGCACCCTCACCCATTCTCTCGCCCCCCCAACCCCAGAGAGAGATGCCCAGGCTTCTCTCCTGACAGATCTGCTCCCTGCGGATTTGAACTGCACATCCCGCTTCTCTTCAAGGTGACAGACTGTTGTGTGCTCCGTTTTATCCCTATTTGCCCCGACAGCACGCCCCGCCGTCTCCGGCACAAAGCAGACATTTCCCACAGATCAAAAAAAAAAAACCAACTTATCTCTAAATACTTTAACTACAACTACAGAGGAGGGAAGGAGCGCCGTGCTGCGGCTTATTATGTAAGCTTGCAAATGCAGCCGTGTTCCCCTCCTAGTATTTGTCAGACGCGAAAAACAGATGCCGGAGTTAAATATGAGCCCGGGGTCAACGGCGCGATGCCTTTGACATTCATTCATAAGACTCGTTCGTTCTCAGGTTGTGGTTCCCTGAGTTTACATGTTCTCCCGCGTTTGGGTTCTCCATCTGAGGGTGCGAATAAAAATGAATGTCTCTATTTGATTGACGGGTGATCAGTCCAGGTAAAGCCTCGCTCTTCTAGGCCTGCATTGATAATGAATGTGTTGTTGTCATTAACTTTCACAGGAAGGCTCAATGAGATCGTGACCCTAGTGGTGCGTTGGGAGCACACTTCCGGACAACCAGTTATACAGGTGACTAATAGCGACTAAACCAAATCCCCAAAATTGCAAAGACGTTCGATCGGTCATTCGTACCAATGGAGACGGAGAACCTGGAGAGAACCCGGGCGAGAACGTGGAGAACACAGAGTGAACCCGATCCACCTTTTTTTTTTAAAGTTTACAGATTAATTATTTCAAATGTAATCAAGTGATCCAGGCAGCGTGGGCTGGCCTTTATCGACATTTGTCTTTTTTTAAATGACCGATTCAGATCAATTCAACTCATTTCATTAAGCGTTTGAAAATAATAACAAGAGATGAGAAAGCCGTGTTAACTTGAACACGACACGACTCCAGAGCTGACAAAGACAGCTCATATGAGTCCCGGCGCTGATCCACATCAAAACATCGCAGAACAACAACAGGTGGAACAGAAAGGTCACGGTGGGGGAGGGGGGCAGGTCGGGGTGGGGGGGGGGGGGGGGCGTTTGATGTTCACTTCCACTTACACGCATGTACAACTACACGCTGCTGCAGCAGCGTCGGAAGAGGAATACTCCCAATTCACACGCATATATGAGCCAAATGAAACCCGCTGACAGGATCACGTTCCTCAGGCACCCCTCGGGTTTGGGGAGATGAGGTGAGGGTGAGGGGGGGCGTTAACAAGACACATGAAAGTGCCCGAGATGTCTGCTTCTCCGCTTCCCCCATCAAATCCAATCAGGGTGAGGTAGCCGCAGAAACTCGGGATGAAACTTATTTCCCCACCACATTTCTCTCTTTTCACCTCCAGCCAGTCAGGAGGAGTTAGCGTCTGGATCCGGCGTGGTCATAATCTAAATGGCAACGCTGTCTGTCGCAATGACACGCCATGCATTATTCAGCACGACGCAATCCGGCTGCAAAAAAGCGACAAATGGGAGCCCCTGTTAAGGCGACACCCGGACAAACAGCATACACCCAAAACTGCGCAAGTTAATTGCTTAATTTAGAATGGAGGTGGAATGGGTGCAAGCTGAATTTTTTCGAAAGAAAGAAAAAAAAAAGAAACACGTTTCACGAGTAAGACGTCTCATCTCGATCCAGATATATGGTGCACATTTGCTTACGCCGACGACCCAATGCAGGAACGTCACACTTAAATATAAGCTCACATTAAATCAACACCTACAGAAATACCTTGACTTACTAGATCAATTGTTTCTGTGACAAGCTTGTGACTCAATTTGCTCGTATATCAAATTCAACGATTCCGTTGAAATGAATTAAAACACTATTAATCTGTTTCAGCCCCAACGGTTGGGGTTTAATTTTGTGCTCTATTGCCACACTTGACATCCTTGCTACACGCTTAATGCTACATTGTATTGCTAAATTTAACTTTGCTTAAACTTAATTAGCAACAAAGTGAATGCCACTCCCCTTCTTAAAATTATCAAGCCATTCCCGACATGTTTTGACTCTTCTGATATTTCGTCTGTTGACGTCCCCACTGTCAGCTGCGCCAAATCCCCGTAAATGTCTTTTTCCTTCACACAGATGATTCATTCATAATTTCGTACTCACTACCTCATTAATGAGTGATTACTAAATTGCTCAGTACGAGTGCGGTATCAAATACTAACATGCTAAAGTGTGATCACAGCAGCAACAGACACTGGTTAGCCGTTAGCATAACTTAATTTACAACTTTTAGCAACAAGCTCAAGGTGCTTCATGTCGGGTGACGACTGCGAAAGCGGGGAATGTGGCGAGCCCCCTAGAGGAGATCAGCGGAGGTATTTCCTGTCACGAACATCAATAATTTGAACTTCATAGGGACCCGGGCTGCAACATCACCAACATGTCTGACATAACGAAGAGAATTTGTCATTGTTATTTGAACGATGCCGGCCGTCAAGTCTCCCTTTGCTCCAAGCAGCTACATTCCTTGTGATCTCCAGCTCTGGAGAAAGAGCTTATTGCCTGGTGGGCCAGCAGCACGTCAGCACGCAGTCAAAACCTGTAGTTTGTGCATGTGTGTGTGTGTGTGTGTGTGTGTGTGTGTCAGAGCCGCTTTGAGGGACTGGGGGTGGGGGGGCGTGTTGTTCCACCTGACTCGGCTCCTCCGCCCAGCAGACAAAGCATCAATTTGGAAGCAGTTGTTCCTTTTGTTCCTCGGAGGAACAGAGCCACCAGGTGGTCGCCCAGCCTGTCTGCTAATGTCTCGTCACACCAAACACGCGGCGTCACATCGCATCAGAGTGCACACACACACACACATACACACACAAACACACCTTCCACTGCACATTAATGCTGCCGCCACAGTTAGTGAGTGCGCGTGAACAGAAACGCACACAGATACACACTGGTGCCGGAAATAGAGGGAAAAAAAAAAAAAAAAAAAAAGGGAAAGACACTTGTTCTCAAAAGACACTGATTTATATTCAAAAGTGCTTGTGCACAAATCCCACCATGTAAAAGGGGTTCTATTACTAATGAATGAACATACAATAAAAAAGAAAAGATTCCCTTCAAATCCGCCGTGTTACGTGAATCTTTTAAGCAAATGGAATTTCAAATGAGGTGGAGCTATCTTCAGAGACCTTGGCTGTTTTTCCGCAGCCCTCTATTAAAATTTATGCCACCGCTGATTTATAAATTTTATTAATAGCTCGCTGCTGAGGAAGGAAAGCAAAAGTGATGAAACAGCTTGGCTTCTGCCTTTCTTCTCCCGGGTCCCTCTCTCCCTCTCTCTCTCTAGCTCTCTCGCTCTCTCTCCCCCATCGCTGGTCCGGCAGGTCCCTCGTCACCTTCTCTCACTCTTTCATGCTCCCTCTCTCACTCCTCTGTGGCATCTCATAGTGATTTTATAATTGGGCTCCGCTCATTGTTATTCAAAACCCTGTAGAACCAATTAGCCGCAGACCTCCAGACCTTCGGTTGCTATGTAATGGCGGTAACTAAAGACTCTAAGTGAGGCAGCGGAGAGCAAAGGTCTGAATTTTCTTTATCCTGATTAATAATTCTGTCAACCATATCACATGCAGACATCAAACGGAATTGCTAGTTTAAGCTCCTTCATTTTTTTCTTTTTTTTTTTTTTTTTAGGTCTTTTATTCCCTATTTTACGTTTTTTTATTAATCTTTAAAGATGGCCTGGATGCTCCCAGCCTGCTCTCTTGTCAGATAAATGTCGAGATAAAAGGATAATGAGACTGCAGGGACCCTGGGTGCAGGCAGGGAGGGTGTCAAGTGACCTCTGCTAACAAGTAGACAGCCAGGAACCCCTCCTCTGCTGCTGCTGACTGTCCGCCATTCGCAGCACATCTCACTCTTTCATGGCCGGCACTGACTGTTTTCAAACAAAATAAATAAAAGCCCACGCTCGCCAGTGCCAGGGGTCCGGCGCAGTGCTGCCATGGAAATGCCACACTTGATATTCGCACGCTTAAAAGTAGCATCGTCGCAGTGCAAACTTTTCGAGTGTATTTGATGAAAAGAAAGCTTTCCGGAATATTGGGGTGACGCAGTTAAATCGTGAGCTGAGCTGTTGTCATGACGACTTTGGGCACGTGCATTGTGCCTCGGGGACACATCAACAGTGCATTTATAGTCCAAGAAAGTACACGGGTGCATGGAATTAAAATATACCACAATATCCATACTGCACGACATTTTTTTTTTGTTGTTTGTTGCTGCGACCATTCATTTTCATGTTGCCACCACCTACTGTTGTCTGTTTTTGTTCTTCTGTGTACATACTTTGTCTATTTGTATTTTGTGCCTTGCCTCCCTGAGAGTCCTCAAAAATGTTGTTCTGCTTGCATAATAAGAGAAAAAAACTCGAGTCTCTATTCATTGGATTTCAAGAAAACTGGAAGCGAAGATGGATGAGCTGCTGACGTGGATCCGTTCTGCCTCCCGCTTCTCGTCCTGATGACATTTTAATGACCGCTGACACACGTAATTACAGTGCTCAACCGTCTCCTGGATGTAAACGCTTGCCATTTGTGTCCGCAGTCTGTGGCAGGAAGTGTAGGCGAGTGCGTCGCGCCGCCTTTCGCCGCCAGGGTCCGACATTTTGCTCGGAACAGACTGAAGCAGGGGCAAAGAGCGAACAACGGCAAAGCTAAATTCGGGTGTTGTTTGTCTTCTTGGAGATCCTCAATATATATATATATAGCGAGGTTTACAGACGGCAAAATAAAAAAAGGGTTAACCTGGGTAAATGCTTCATTCTGATAGGCTATGGGTTCACCAGTAATTCATGATAGACGGACAGCTATCACGCACTTCACAACATTTCACCCACATAACCAATCAGCTGTTTCCGCTGACACCGTCGCCTCCTTCGGATCCAGAAAAGCAGAACTGTGTGGCTTCAGATCCTTCATTGCATAGAAACCCCCAGGGAATGCAGTTATTTCTTTCCAGGAAGTAGCCATACCTCATGGGTGTCATATGATTTCAACACATGGAAAATTTACATTTTTAAAACAACATTGCAGAAATTAGTCAGTGTTTTTGAAATCTTTTGGAAATTCTTATTCTTTATAACAGGTTGGGTTTTTTTTTTTCCACCGTCTCTAAGCTGAAGTGGAGTGTATTTGATAAGAGCGATAAAAGATCTCTGGTCCAGAGGTTTCCCTGATTCATAACATCACAAAGAACATCCTCCGGCCTGTATTGAGCTTTTAGGTACTAAATCGAAAAATGAAAAAGGAATGCAGTTCTCGGAAAGAGGAAATGAGACAAACAGAGAGGAGAGCGATGCATCGGTTCAGCTGTAGCCAAACAAGTCTGGGATTTCGTCCCCGACGTCTGCGGGGGGGTACGTCCGGATCGGGCAGCCTGCCACGGTCCAAACACGTGTGCTCGGGCCGAACTAGAAATGGACTCTCCGCGACCTCGTCAACACCTTCATGCATCTGTTCACCTTTAACGGCCGTCAGTGACAAATATCCGGGGACGGTCGGCGGACACAGAGAATAACGGCAGACGTTACATCGGGCCTAGCCACTTCTCCACCCCGGAGTATTCAAACACCCCTGCCTGCCTCCTAGTGTCAGAGATAAAATGTGTGTGTGTGTGTGTGTGTTGCTTTGAGCCACGGGTGACATAGATGACAACACAGCCCTTCTAATTAGTCCAATTACCTGAACCAACAAACAACATTGAGGACCCTCCATCAGCCTTCAAGGGGGGGTTCTGGGGGGGGGGGGGGGGGGGGGGGCTGCAATTATACACAATGCTATCTGCACACACCTCTGCTGAAATCAGCTGTTCTTCTTCCTCTTCTATGATAATTAGGGGGATCTAATTCAAACCTGTTAGATTCACTGTTTTACTACCTCAATCTGACTGTACAGGCATAGTTATTTTCCAGGCCAGAGGGGGGGGCACGGCCTGTGGATAAACCCCAGAAATCTTGCTGCGGATATAAAGCATACACAAATGATATTTCACTCCTTGTTATTTTTTTTTGGAGATGCATTTCGGATGGAAAACGGTGAATGAGAACACACACGGAGGATAGTGAGAAGTTGATGAGTGTTGTTAGAAAGTCGCAGCTAACTATTTTTAGTCTCCTGACGAGCCAAGCAGGACAACTAGCAGTTTTCCGTAAAGTTTAGCCACCGCTGCTCAGGTTCGCTGCAACTCGGTACTTCCTGACCTAATGGGCCTCATTTACATGACTGTTTGGCGGGGCCATTAAAAATAAGTGTTTTTAAGCGAGACCGTGCCACCATGGCAGCCTGTAACTGCAGCCGAGGCGTCGGAAACACAACGCATGCCAGTAATTTCAGTCACACGAGCCGCCATCTTAACTGTCATTATACCACATTCAGGGACAACCGACCCTTCCGATCGGCTGCAAGGCAGGAAGTGATTGTTAATGGGAAGATTTTGATAGCACAAAGCTAAAGTAGCAAATATGATGCTACTCCTTTACAGCAAAGAAGTAACAGTATAAAATGATTAAAAGTAAATACAATTGAACAAAATGCAATATTTTTCCCTATGATGGTGATATAAATGGCCCTAAACGGAGCCTTTTGTTACGTGAGTTGTTCCTTCCACTCGCATCATCAGATGATGCCTTGACCAAGAGAGTAAATCTAATGTGAATAACTAGAAAACAGTCCTCCTTAATCAAGGCAGGTAGCTGTAACAAGAGTGCTGGGGCAACGGCACTCCACAATACCACACGAGAGAGGCCGCCATCAGGAGAGAGGGCAGGCAGGACCACAATCTGACAGCACGCCACAGCCAGGTGAGACAAGTTTGTCAGAGGGGACCCAGCAAAGGTTGTCTCCCAGTGGGCAGAGAAGGCAAGTTAGAAATGAAAATAGAAGATAAAGACAAAGGTTCAGCTCAGGAACCGACCCAAAGGGAGGTAGACGGGAGCAGACGCGGAGTGTGCGACGCCCGGCGTGGAGCCGTCGTCGAGCATCGTGTGGTTGTGGTCTGCGGATATTGGTGCGCATCAGTCAGGACAGAAAGCCGGTTGTGAAAGCCAAAAGCGCTGACCCAAACCCATCGTCTTCCGCAAAAAGGATGATTTTCAGAGGAGAAACTGACATTGCTTAACTCTGATGTGTTGACTTCCCGCTTTCAACCTCTTCTTTTTTTTTTTTTTCTACATCAAATCCCCAACTGTAGGACCTTCAACTCTCACTCAGGGCCAACGTGTAGCTCAGTTAGCTTAGCATTAAACTGCATATATCGACTGCATTATTTTTGCAATCGCTGTCTAAACCCTTGGCAACATTCCGGGCGAGTGTGCAACATTAATAAGTGATGTGCCTGAAACCTGAGGGCCTGGCGAGGATCTCATTTGGCACGGAGTTCGCAGTGAGCGCGAACACACACGGAGCCGAGGAGCCCAAACACACGGGTACGATGTTTATGACGGGCAGGCCATTGTCCCGGGGTTTTCCTTCAAACCTCTGAAGCCACTGAGCAGATGGCGGGACGCAGCGAGGATCCTGACGCGACTCGACAGGAATATTAAACCCTCTGAATGTCATCAAAACCAATTACACACTTTCACGACACCGGGGTGCGACGTAGCATCTGTGAGCTTCAATCCCTTCCACGGCAACGGCGGCAAAACCCTTAGGAGTCAAAAGCACCGCCCCTCCCCGCGAGCAGGATTCGAAAAACCTCCCTTTCCATGACCACTTATGCAGCCCGCCATAAATCCTTAACGACAAACTCTATAAACTTCTCCGGGCTTGAATATTTATGGATGCCTGCGGTTCCCCAGAGTGCTGTTTTCTGTCTGGGGCTCAGCACATGACAGGAAAGACTCTCCAGAGCGCCTCTGGCCTGTCACGCCTCCCATAGAGCTTCAGACAAGGTGGTCCGCTCGGTTCGGGCCGTAAAACAAAAAAACTAAAGAAAAAAAATGTCCCTCGGCGGTAAAAAGAGCAACATATCAGAGTTTTATACAAATCCGCAACAAACCGGCCTCTGTGGGCGCCAGGGGCTCGTGCAGCCGCAGCTTCCTGACTTTTAATCCGAGTCGAGCCTTTGAACCGCAGAGTTAACAGGTGGCAAACGAAAATAACAACCTACATGTTCACCATTGAATCTTTTTTCAAAAACACCGAGAAGGGGTGTCCACGGTCCCCCCCACCCCTTGTTCAAATAATGCACATCCAAGGAGGCAATAAACCAATGGGAGGTGAGAAACCAGACGGCTGTCACCGTAAACAGCAGCTTCAGCCTTCAGTGTGACAAGATGTGTTTCCTCGAGGGATGAAGGCCAAAATTAAAGGAGTTTGTATCAATTAAAGACAGACAGACAGACACACACACAAATGTATGTGCACACACACACACACCACACCCTTTCAGCTGTGAGGACGTCCTTGGCTGCAAGTCATTGCATCTCAAACCACCAGGTGATCTTTCTAATATCCTGCTGAAGCACTCCATGATCCATCCCAGGTGTTGTTTGTGTGTGTGTGTGTGTGTGTGTGTGTGTGTGTGGGGGGGGGGGGGGGGGGGGGGGTCCTGCTCAGGACGAAGAACCAGAACCACATGCCCCCCCCCCCCGGGTCAGGGGAGATAAGAAGCAAAAACTACGGGCCAATAAAGGGATTCCCTTCCTGGGGTTAATCAAGTTTCCCAGATTTTGTCAAACACTTATTAAGAAACACTGTCCCAACTGGGAAATGTACTTTTGTCTCAAAAGTACCTCCCGCTGCTCTGACCCACATCACTAATAAAAACACACTGGTTTATTTGGAAGGCTCGTCTTTGTCTCCTAATTCGATCTTTGCAAAATGTGTCTCGTCGTGACGGCACTAAGCCGCAAGCCTTGGGGTGTCAATCAAAGTGATACCGGACTGACAGCTGCAGTCATGTGATCTGGACGGTCTTCTCCTCGAGGTTGAGGAGGACAGTGGGATGATTGACAGAGTGCTAAGGAGGCGTGCGATTTTAGTATGGAGTAAGAATAAAAAAAACATTTGAGTGTTTATGAAGACTTATTTTACCCGCAAAAAAGGTACTCCTGGCTGACGGCTGTCATGGGATGAGGAGGTGATGAAGAGGAGGTGAAGATGAACGATACGGCCGGCCAAACTCTTACCTTTGGAAAGTGAAAAAGAAAACCTTTTCAGTTTATTTGATTTGCACTTGCACTGCTGATGAATCAACCAAGTCTGCCCGGGCCCCAGTCTAACAGGGGAGGCGTTAATATGCTAAAATTACTACAACAGCAATCAGCCAGATGTTGACAATATTTGTTGTTCACACATACATGACCCTGCGTTGAGTGATCACACAGTGGATTTGGTGCCCTGGTTTAAAGCCCCCCGGGCGGCCGGGCCGCAAACACTCGCCATTTCCAAGGACGATTTCACCCATGGAAAGCGGAAGCCTGCTGTTTTTTTTTTTTTTTTTTTGCTTTGAGCTCTGGCCCCGCAGCGACGCTAACCTTGCAACGCTCAAAGTTCATAGACTGTGAAAGGTTTGATTGTTCATTTCAGGAGAGTTCGCCGGGTCCTGACTGACGGGCGCCGCCAGAACATAAGGAAGTAATTCTGCCGGAGAGCAGTACAATATTATCACAAACTTAGGAAAACATCTCAGATGCGTGTAGTACCAACGCAAAATACGTGCCGGGACGGGGGCAGGAGGGGGTTCTCTGCGCTGGACCCACCGGTCCGAGTGAACGCATGGCGGGCTCGGCACCAGCCGTGACTGGAATAACACCATCACGCTCTGAATAATTACAAAGTACAATAATACACACAAGTACTGTAGATGAAGGGGTGAAATTTAAGTGCAGGGTGATGTCGTGGAAGGGCAAAACACAGGAGGGCGCCATCGGACTGACAACCGCCTGTTAGTTACCCTTCAATTTAGACAATTTAGACAAGAGCAAATTCACTTTGCAAACACACACATATAATGATTATTACTCTTTTCTGACTTCACAAGACGTGAAGGTGACTGAGTGATGCTTACCATGCTACACGGATCTGAATGTCGGATGTCTTCTTTAATGCCACATTAGCCATTTTGATCTTGCAATACTGAAAAACAATAACAAACGTTACTTCATAGGAAAAACTCGCACGACTATAATACGATAACTAGACTGAGGCAAAAGGGCCTACTATGAATTAGACGCCTGCAAACAAATTAAATTGTACTGTGATGCTTAGCGCCGCGCTAGCGCTAGCATAAAATGCTAACCGGGAATGCTACAGTACATATAAAATCAATGATAAACGCCTAGCTTGAGAGCGCTAGCATGCTAAGAGGGGGGATCTTCCGACATTAGCGTTCACCAGAAAATACGAACATTTCGGGCAGAATTAACAACGTTCTAAGTAAATGCTCTCTTTTACAGTGTAGCTTGCCCACAACAAATTAAAATATAAAATTTCCGAACGTTAAACTTACAGGCTTATGCGGGCCGAAACGTCACCATTCGGCGGGGCTGAAGCGATAATAAGTGCGGCCGCTAGGTGGCGACAAAGATGACACGATGGGAAATTGTCACAGCAAAGCAGCATAAAAGGATACAAAATGAACAAAAACTATGAGAAATGTATACACTAGAATACAAAATATAAAAAGAAAAAGAAAATAAAAAAAGGAGAAATAATACACGTGAAAGAAATTAAAGAAAAATGCCTTTTGTGGGGTTCTCGAATGGTAATAGAACAGCAGGTGTACAGTGAAAAAAATGTAATAGGTACACAAAAACACTCAACTAAACTTGGAAAAACAAATTAAATCTATGCTTGCACATGTTTAATTCCAATTCTTTTTATCTCAGAATCCTTGCTGTCTGTGATAATTAATTCAAAGCTATCCCGAGTCTAAACGTGAAGACAGATCACGTCGATTCCATCCCCTCGCCATCCAGGTACGTACGACGCAGCTCGGCGTCTTCGTCCCCATTTTTAGAGACGATCTTAAAAAAGAAAAGGCACGCAGCATAAACACGCTCTGTGATGCTAAATTACAGCTGCAGGAACAAACATTCTTCGAATGCCTCCCTCCGTCTTCCCTTTCATCCATAATTACTTTAATTACGGCGAATCTGGCTCTCTACAGACGCAAGCGACGACCAAAACTCGGCGTTTTGGAAGCAGACAAAAACATATAGCAATAAAAGTACAAAAAAAAAAAAAAAAAAAATCACAAAGCTTCATCTCTCGCCGCTGAAGTTTTTATTAACTCCACTTTCCGACAACAAGTTGCGCCAAAATAAACAGAGAGGAAATGACGGGGGCCCCTTTGAAATGCAGCTCGGCGCGGCTCGACTATTTTCAGCACAAAGGTACAGAGGAGATCAAACATCGCAGGAGTTTATTAGGATCCAGAGTATCCCCGCTAACAACCAGCAGATAAATTATTTATGGCTTCCATCTGCAGCCGCGGCAGGAACAAAAAATGCAAATCAACGTGGCCGGTCTGCGGAGCGGGGAGCTGTTTACAGGCCGCCGGAGAAACACGCCGAATTGGTGGTTGTACGCGGTAATCTGCGTCAGTCAGGCAGAGACGGGCTGCGAGAGACTTCCCTAATGGCCGTCTCAGGAACCGACGCCTCGTGTTTTCCTCCATCTCGCTCAACAAACGGACGCCGCAATCCTCAACGCTCCGAGCCGAGCACTTTCCCACAATCGTCGGGCAGATGTTTTGGGGCAGCTAGCCGAGGCGTCGAGGGGGAGTGAGTGTGTGTGTGTGTGTGGGGGGGGGGGGGGGGCGTTCTCCAACGTGCTCCCCTTCCTTTGCAACGATGTGAAGCTGGTTTTCGGATCTGGAGTTAAAACACACACACACACATATAGAAGCAGAGGAGCCACTGACAGGGAATATTTCGAGGGTAGCGGCAAAATGTTGATGCTTTTGTAAAGCAACACGGGGACACACGGAGGCCGTCTGATGGTTGCCTGGAGATCGTCGTTGACCCTGTTAACAAACCAAACCGTATATTTAAAAAAGATATAGGAACTTTCTTTTTACAAAGTCAACAAGTTTCTTTTTTGACCGACATTTTGTTTTGGTTTTTGTGCACGTTTACCTTCACGAAGTGACTGTCGTGCCGCTCCGGCCTGCAACAAATCACGACAGAGACTCAGCTAAAGTTGTTGCCTAGCATAGTAACACACACACAAACACACACACACACACATACACGTGCACAACCAAAAAGCTCGGGTGTGTGTCCTCCATGTTTTTCAGGTTCCGAGATACAATTTGACACCGTGATAGAGGACTCGGATTTGTTGGGGGGGATTATTCAAGCGAAATTACCTGCGTTTTGGGACACATTTTTCCAACAAGACAAATCAGCTTTTTTTGCGTTTTGACAGGACGGCGTATTCGGGAGGGAAAACTCAACAGAGAGTTGGAGTGAGAGACTGAGAGACGGCGAGGAAAGAAGGAGAAGTGACCTAATTATGATCTCAGTCGCTCAATTAGACTTGATTGAGACAAATAAGAAATAAATATTTTCCATCATAACAACCGGCTTAATTGCTCCAAGATGGAGTGCTGACATCTGGCACGTCCCTTCCAGAGCGCTCAGCATGTGTGTATGTGTGAGTGTGTGTGTGTGTGTGTGTGTGTGTGTGTGTCACAGTTGAGAGATAGAGTGTGGTCAGATATCATGAAGGAACTGGAGGTCAAAGATGAGCCCGGCTGTGTTTATAAGCGTGAAATGGCATGTGTGTGTGTGTGTGTGTGTGTGTGTGTGTGTGTGTGTGTGTGTGTGTGTGTGTGTGCAGCCTGGTTTATCCTCACCCTCATGGTTGAAGCGGTTGAATTAATAGGATGGGATGGGATGGGGTGGGTGGTGGATAGGTGGAGTGTTTTTTTTTCTCCCTCTCCTGCGAGTGCTTCTCATACATGGGATGAGGTCACTGTTTTCACAGGGAGGTTATTTTTCCCTCTCAGACGCGCCGCGACCTGGTTGGCCGTCGGACTTTCCGGCAGGGGTTCGAGCGGGTCCACCTAACCGCTCCCTACCGCTGCCTTGGAGGTCAAAGGTGACTCCCGTCCCCCCTCCGACTGCTGACACGGCCAGAAAAAATAAAAGCGGAGCTTTGCTAATTTCACCTCAAGTTTTCCTCTCGACTTTACCCCGCCTAATATGCGCAGCGGCGTCGTGGAGACGCAGCCAGATGTTCACGCCAGAAGGCGCCGTTTTGAGGGAAATGAACGCAAGATTAACCGAGACAGATTTCTAAATCAATTCTTAAATCGGGAAACTTTGAAAAGAGTTGGAAAAGACTCATGGAGAAGTATCATCTCACACCCGCTCACATCTGAAGACACGTTTTTAGACGCACCTTGGTCCCAGACTGAGATTTTACAGACTGCGAATCTTGCAGGGTCACTGTTTACAAGACTACAACTAGATTCTTTCGCCAGTTTCTTCCCATCATGTGGTATTTTTACCAGATGGTTGCAGAGCCTCTGCTTTTTCACTCCATCGCTTTTCCTTCTCCGCTCTGTTTCTGGACGATCCATGCTGATCGGGACGTCCTTCTCCGTTCCGTTCATCCACACCGTAAACAAATACCGTCTCAGCCGCCGGTGATTGTTTGTCTACCAGGTTTCCGGTTTTGGGTTTTGTTTGAGCTCATCTATTAGTTGTTGGTTGTGTTACATCAACATAAACACTGACAGGCTTGCGATAACATCAAACAAAGTTGATATCCTTGTAAGCCCAAGGCTGGGAAAAGACTGATCGAGACCAGGGGTCCCCAACCACCGGTTCCCGGACCAAGAAAACCTTTCTCGGTCCAAATTATAGTTTTTTCGTCAGACCTTTCGTCCAATTTCATTTTGAAAAAGCGACCGTTTCCACCTTCGCTTTACTGCCGCACTTAACTCTGTCGTCATTTCACACATCAGCTATCGCAAGCTAGCCCTCGAATAAAATGAGCCTGGAGCAAAAGTCGCCAGAGAGCTTTTTCGGGAGGAAACGAGCAAACGATGAGACCGCAGATTTAAAAGAAAATATCGAGATTTCTTCCTAAGTTACGGGTTCATCGCAACAGGTGATACACGAGTTCCCACGCCCGCTATGCACTATTTGCTAGCTAATGCTAACAGCTAATGAAGCCCTGAAATCCTCAAAACTTTATTTCTTCTGTATTATTATCGTGCAAAATTATTGTAACTGCCAAACATAAAGTGCAATCATTGGATTCCGATTAAATACCGTGAACTGAAAAAAGTTTTTATTATTTGAACCCTCGCGCCACGGAAACATTTTCAAGCATAAAACTGCTCTCTGGTCCAAAAAAGGGTTTGGGGATCTAAACAACTCAGATCACAACCTTTTACTTAATGATCGAGAAGATGGGAGCACGCTTCAACTCCAGTGAAACTCCTAAAATTTCCTTCTTTTTAAGTTTTTAGTCTGCGACAGTGAAAATCTTTTGATGTAAGACCAGTATAAGAAATTTGTCAATAAAGGTTTTAGGGGGAAGGGAGTGGCCCAGTGAGCAGACGGTGGTTTGCTGCCCTCTAGTGGTCAAAAGTGCAGCTGCAGGAATAAAATAAAAACAAAACTGGTGAAGAATTCTTAACACTACCTCTGACTAAAAGCAGCTTAAAAAAAATGAATTATTTCTATCATTTTGACCCTGATCCAGAAATTGTTGGTGTCTTTCTCATTTTCAGTTTTGTTGAAATGTAGGTTTTTGAGATAAAAACTTTTACCAAACAAAGCAATTTTGTTCATTTAATCGAGTTTTTGTGAGCTGTTTTTGCTTTTACCTGGTTGGCTGGAAGTTCTGGACCGTGTGTGTGTGTGTGAACCGGTAATTACCCACGTGTTCAACTCATTCAAAGCAACCTGGAGTGAAATTCCCACGGGGCGTGGAAAAAAACGACGTGTCGGGATTCCACGGCGACAGCGAGATCCAACTGAAAGCAGATGCGTCCCTGCTGGGGTGGTTGGGGGGTCGGAGGGGGTCGAACCCTGGACGTAGTTTCACCGCTGAAGAACCAGATGTTTACATTTGATCTTGCGGCGAGCTGCCGCTCACAATCCCACAGGGGGCCAGCTGGTATTAGTAGGTCAGAGCGGCAAGTGTGTGTGTGTGTGTGTGTGTGTGTGTGTGTGAGACGTATATATATATATACGTTCTCTAAGTGGGTCAGAGATGCGGTTCCGCGGATGCTCCTGCGGGTCAACAGCCTGACTTGGAGGTGTGCTTGCAGATTTCTGTCGATAGCGTCCCTGCGAATGGCTCTGACCCGCCGGGTCACATCCAATATTTGTTGTAGCAATGATTTATAAATATTTCCCTTCGGTCTTGCCGAGGGCGCCGTATCTAGCCGGGAGAAAGCTCCCTTTGAAGACAGGCCATGAAAGTCAGGTTTGCCAGCGATCTCGCACAACATGCTGCACCTCTCTGTCTCTCTCTCACACACACACACACACACACACACACACACACACACACCTTTGTTGCTTGTCAAGGCCAAATAAGCCTGATCAGGTGGAGGGGAACTTTTCTCCGGTCGATGTGAGTTTTGCATCAAGGCTGGGAGACAAACGGACGGCACGACGATGTCACGCGATAAAAAAAAGCAGGACATCTCTTGTAGAAAATTCCTTCATTTTCTACACTTTATCCTGCACTCGAGGTTTTGGGGGTGCTGGAGAGGTGGGGTTCACCAATCCATCGTAGAATATTCACAAGTCAGATAGAAAAAAAAACATTACACTATATTAGTCATTTGGCAGACGCTTTAATCCAAAGCGACTTGTAAAAGTGCAAAGAAGTGACCATTCAACCAAATAGCCATCTCTGAACTATATACATACATACATTCATCCTTTTTTTTTTTTGTTTGCTTTTTTTTTTTCGCGGAGGTTGTGGATAAGTGCAATTAGTAGGGTAGTGCTTGGTGAAGAAGTATGTTTTCAGCTCACGGCGAAAGATGGGCGGCGACCCCGCTGTTCTGACCTTTTTCGGAAACAATGTGCTCAATGCTTTCTATTTATAGCAGGGGTGGGCAAACTACGGCCCGCGGGCCGCATCCGGCGCGCTGGCCTTTTTAATCCGGCCCGCCAAAGATTGGTACAGAATTCATACTTGATGTGAATGATCGAACGATCGGATCAATGAATGTGGAAACTCAAACAGGGGATTTTTTCATTTTTGGAGCACCTTGAGACTCTTCCTGAGCTGAACGACACACATTAGCTTTGCGATTTAGCTTTTACCGTGGACATACCGACAGACATGAATGAGCTGAAGCTAAAAGGAAAAAAGACGGTTTGTGCAAGAAATGCAAGCAAACGTCAGAGCCTTCAAAACCAAGCTGGTTTTATTTTAAAAGCAAATGTCAGACAATGTTCAGACAACGTGTCTGATATGTACTGTTAACAAATGCGTTTTTTTTTATATGTATCGTATCTTGAGCTGAAGTCAATGCGGCCCCTGAGCCGAAAAGTTTGCCCACCCCTGATTTATATCTATATGGATATTTATTTCTTCTTTTTTTTTGACATTATAACTGTTATGCTGCTGTGACAAAGGAATTTCCCCAATGGGGATCCATTAAGTTTATCTTATCATTCTTGCATCATATATAGATATACAACTGCTGTCGTACAGAGACAATAATGTACCATCTCATTCATTCATCCCATTAAGAAAAACAAAAGTTTGCAACTACTCACCCTCTCATTCACATCATTTAGAGTAAAACAACGCCTTCTATCGTTCACACTTCATATAAAGACAGACAATTATTTTCCCGTTCATCCGCAAGGAAAAAAAAGAGGGAAAAAAATCTCCAGATGAGACATCTCTCATCTAACAGTCATTATTTGTTCCAGTATTTCGGTAAATATAGAAACTATTTTTTTTATAGTTGAGATTACACTTGAGTTTATTTAGTTTTACTTGAATTTTTAGCTCGCTTGTCACTGTCTTTTCCTTGTATGTGTTGCAGCTGCTGCTAAAGCTGCTGAACAATTTCCCAAGAACGGGATCATGAGCACATCCCACCTCATACGAAAAAAAAAAAACAGAAACAAATTTTGCAACCATTCAAACTTCCATTTGCACGTCCTTTAGAGCGGCGGTCCCCGACCTTTTTTGTACGGGTTTTATGTATGAAAATGTTTCCGTGGACCGGTTAGAGTTCACGGTATTTAATCTGAATACAACAAATATGCTTTCTATCAGGCAAATACAATCATTTTGCACTATAATATCAATTCACCATAATGTAGAATCCCTTGTTTGTTCCCGTTAAAGGGCCGGTTTGTGGAAACAGTGTTTTTTTTTTTAAATAAGATCTGGAAGGTAGAATGAAGAAAATGATCATTTGGACCGATTTTGCAGGCCTGGGGGTTCGGGCACCACAGATATAAAGAAAAACAATTCCTTCTGTCATTCACACATCATATAGAGACACACAACCCTTCACCCTCCCATCTACAAGTCATACAGAGACAATAATACGCAGTCTCTAAAACAACGATTCGCTTTTTTTGCGTCCAACCATTCAGTTAACCGTCCAACCATCCGTCGCACGCCTCACTCACTCACATTTACTGACTCATTCATTCAGGTCTGAGTAATTCTCCGTGAACCTCCTGCGTGAATTCTTGTCGAAATCAGTTCTATGAACCGAAGAAGCCTGTGGGATGAGGGTGAAAGGAATTCAAGTCCAGTTGCCACGATAAGATGATTTCGACAAGACTTCACCGCGACCTGGACGACTAAGAACCTAAACGGACAAACTCCTGTGTGTTTTTGGACCGTGGGAGGAACCCCACGCACACATCGGGGGAAGACGGAGAAAGATTGGGGAGCTTCCGGTGGGTTCCCTGCCGTCGGCGTGGGAACGCGGCGCAGATCGTCGCACGACTCGGGTTTGTTAGAATCTGAAGCGCTTTCACCGTCCGAAGCCTTCCGGGGGGACGGAGGGGAGGCCGGAGTGAACGCAGATGGCTTGGTTTTACAGCCTGTTGACATCGTTTAGACACACACACACACACACACACACACACACACGGCTTCCCCTGTTATGCATCTAATGAGAAGGGTTAATATCTGTGAGCCGGCCTGGCGCTGGTCCTGCACCTGAACCGCTCATGGACAGGAAACGGTTCTTTGAGAGGGTTTGACCTTTTTAACCCCCCTCTTTCTTCCTTCACACACACACACACACACACACACACACACACACACACACATATATATACACCCTTTCAAGTACTCTATTACAGCCAGCTTGTGGGTTTGGCATGAGAACACCTGGAGAAGGCAGACCCCTGCCGTGTCTCTAGTGGTATAAAGAGGTACTGCAAGCCCCAGGGATCGCCGCTTAGCTTAGCTTAGCATTGGAGAACATTGGAGAACTGAAGAAGCCTCTTGGCTTAGGGCTGGAACGTCTTCATGTGAAGAAATTCAAGTTGACAAGAAGATTTCGACGAGAATTCTCCAAAACTTGGACGACCGAGAGCCTCCACGGACATCGCATGGGAGAATGGAAATGATTCGATGACTGCAACGTTGACATGTGAGGGAAATATTAGCTTCGCTCGCTAACTATTGAAATGCTAAAAGACGGAAAAGAAAACCTGGAGCGTGGAGGTTGGCGAGCTTGAGAGGCTTCGATGGAGAAGGTGTTTGAGGTTCTACCTTCTTGAAAGCTCCACGTTTCATCCGAGCTCATCGTCGCCCCCTGGTGGACGGGAGGAGTAGCAGGTGCTCCGCGGCTAACGGAGATGATTTTTGTCTGTTGTGGTTTTTCTGCGACGAGTCCAAAGTAGGTCATGTGATCGCCGAGGGAGAAAACTGGACCGTGAAAGAAAAAAAAATAAATGACTTCACCGACAAAAAAATAACAACAACCTAAAAACAGCCCCCGGCTTAAAACATATGGAGCGCTAACTTCCAGTGTGCTCGCTCCCCCGTGGACTCCCTTCACTCCTGACAGAGGAGTTTTATAAACTAGCGTGTACATGTGTAAGACACGCGTTATTACACCGACAACTTAATATTTTAATTCTGTTTAAATCCTCGATTCTTTGAAGGTGTTAGCGCTTAGCGGCGTGGCTATTCGTCGGATATTTACAGAAGCGCCTTTTAAAAAAAGTAACGCCATGATCGCAACTTTCACGTTTCCAGCTCCGCCGGAAAAAAAAAAAAAAAAGCATAAATGTTTAAATGACAAGCTGTCCGGCATCGGTTACCTGGAGCTCCACCTTCCGGTCCTCATCCTCTGGATCCAGCTCCTCTGGAGGCCACGGCTCGGTTCTGCCTGAGCCTGGGGGATGAAACGGTGAGCTTCAACCGGCCGTCCTGCTCTAACCCTCCATAAATACGCCCTCGTCGTCGTCGTACCTTCATATATGTGCGTGAGGAGTGGCAGCAAAGGCGTGCAGGTGTGGATGAAGCTCCTCTGAAGAGGAGGAGGAGACGACGTCCAGTTCCCAAGAGCTGCGTTTCGCAACTGGAAGCCAGACGGACTCTGAAGATTTAACCATCTGCGAGATCTTTGCACCGAAACCAATTGAAAGTGACGCATTAAGTCATTTTGTTATTAGTTTTATTGACATAATACGCCGCGTCCAGACGTTCTCAGACGGAAGGCCGCGACGCGGCGGCTTTCCTTCTGATCCGACGAGGAAGACCGGCCAAAACCGCCGCCACCGTCCCGGCTGTAAGCCGATCCCGTCATTTACTTTTAATGAGCTTTAACTGCGGCTCCGAGGCGGAACTTCCTGTCATTGCCTCCGGAGATCCAACGGACGCCGCGGCTTAGACCCCCCCCGACCCGAACGCAGAAACACCCGCGTGGAGCGGGAGCCGGAGGTCGCAGCAGCGCCGCAGCTTTCATCCGGTCCTCAGCGTGGAGACAAACTTTTCCAACTGGGTTAACAAGCCCGAGCTAACACCCCCAAAACCCCCCCAATGTTTTCAACATGACCGAAGCATCCACACCCCACCTTCCCCCCCCCCCCCCCCTCCCCATCCGAGGGGCCCAGTTTCCCAGCACCAGACGTCGTACTCCGTCAAACCGCACCAGACACGGAGAACCAGGGCGATTTTTTTTCCGATGAAGAGCGAGGGATCGGTGTGGGAGACACGGCGGTGGGGATTTTTTTTTTTTTTTTCTAGGAGGGGGGGGGGCATCTGTTTCCTGCTAACTCAAAAGGGAAGGGGAGGAAGAAAAGCTGAGCAGATACACCAAGCGTTAGCGGTTAACCCATGGCTAATGAGGGGAAAAAAACAAAACAAAACAAAAAAAAAAAAAAACATTGAATTCAGATGAAACGCCCGGACGGGTTCCACGGAAAGATGGCTCGCGTGTAATAAGAGAGGCGGTTCTGCCACACACACACACACACATGCATGCACGCACGCACACACACCTTGGGATTGGGGCCTTCGCTGCAGCCCTGGCACAAAACACCCCGTTCCTCCTTGCCAGGGTTCGAGGGCTTCAGGGTTTTTTTTTTTTTTCCCTCCCCCCTCATTCGTCCGTTTGCTTCCCCGCCCTCCTTCTGCAAAGATCTGGAATAAATCCTGGGGAAATGAGAGCCTCCCTCGCCGCCGCTCGCTCCCAGGTGCGCCGATCCCCGGGTCGACCCCCGGAGCGGCGGGGTCGCAACAAAGTGTTAGAACAGAAAGAAAAAAAAAAAAAATACAAGAATAATAAACGACGGCGGATGAACGGAACATGAAATGTGAGGTGAGGAACAAAAGAAAGGTGAAGAGGGGGGCGAGCTCGGTGGGAGGATGGATGGGGGGGGGGGGGGGGGGAATGAAAGAGAAGACAGAGATGAGGAGACGAGCGGGGGGCCGGTCTCGGGGATGGAAACCATTCCGGTCAAATCAGCACCATGTGTCCTCCAGAGCCATATTATCCCATAAATGAACTTTATTGAGGCAACAAAGTGCTTTGGAGCTCCGAAAAAACATTAAAGGGGCCTCGTCTCGGCCCCGAGCCGGGGGCCGTCCGCTCCCCCGGGGGACTAATGAAGGGAAAGAGGGGGAGAAAACAAAAAAAAACAAACAAAAAAAAAAAAAAGAGTGGTGTTTATGTGTGTGTGTGTGTGTGTGTGTGTGTGTGTGTGTGTGTGGAGGACCCCTCTGGTGGAGCCTCGCAAGCTAGCGAGCCGCTGGACGAGTAAGGGGCCGATGGGGGCCGAGGGAGTGAGGACGGCAACCAGGAAGAAGGAGGGATGACGGATGAAAGTTGGGAGTTCACGTCACACCGCCTCAAGAAAAATGGATCAATCGTTTTTTGTTGTTGTTTTTTTTTTTTTAAACAAAACAAAAAGTGTTTCCCATTAGAACAAGGTTTTTTGTTTGTTCAATTTTTTTTTTTTTTTTTTTTTTTTTGAGGGGTTGGGGGTTGTTTCCCCCCCGCTGGGCAGGGCAGGGAAGGGGGGCGCACAATGAAAAGCCTTTTTTTTTTTCTTTTTTTTTGGCTCTATTGGCTTGTGGAGATTCAATCCTAGAATTACATCCGCGGCCAGAAACGTCGTGTCGGTTACAGCCTCGCGGCGTCCCGCAAGGATCTTCCATCAGATCCCTGTGTCTTCTTACTCACGTGTTATTACTCAACTTTTTTTTTTTTTTCTAAAACCCCACCATCAGATTCTTTGGTCACTTTTTGTCTTGTTTATGGTTGTACATGTTCTGCAAAAAAAAAAAAAAAAAATTCCGACAGGGACCTTTTTGTGGGCTCTTCATGATCTCCATGTTCTCTCCATCTCTGCATGGAGTTCCTTCAGGCTCTCCGGGTTCCTCCCGGAGGTTCATGAGACCCCGAATCACCTATACGTGTGAACGAGAGGGTGAAGGTTGCATGTCTACAGGATGTTTGAATGGTTGCCTGTCTCCATATTTCTTGTGAACTAGTGAATAGTTGTATATCTCTACAGGATGTGTGAATGGGAGGGTGAATAGTTGTATATCTCTGACTTATGAACAAGTGAATGGTTGCGTCTCGATGACTTGTGAAAGAGCGAATAGCTGTATGGCTTCATATTTAGCAAACAAGTGAACAGTTGTACGTCTCCCTATTTTTTTGTGAACGAGTGAATAGTTGTACGTTTCCATATAACTTCCATATAACTGTCAACTATGTCTCATCGTATGTCCATCCTGTCTCTACAGGATGCATGAATGAGTGAATAGTCGTATGGATCCATATTTAGTGGAAAAGTGAAAAGTAAGTTACCGTTATCTATGTGAATGAGTGATAGTTGTATGTTTCCATATGACTTGTGAACAAGTGAATAGTTGTATGTCTATTTAAGGTGTGAATGAGAGGGTGAATGGTTTTATGTCTTTATTTGCGGCCCTGCGATCGCCCGGCGATCTGTCCGGGTTGAACCCCGGCAACCCTGAACGCAGGATTGAGTCACAAATGAAAGAAGGAATGTTTGGATGAAACAAAGGAACGGTTCATTTTGGATGTATTTTAGAAGAAACGTTAAGAGAAAGGCGAAGGGCCGAAGAACACGATCTTCTGTTCACACCTCGGGAGGCGGCGCCGCCGGCCCCCCTCCTCGGGAGCCAAACGTGGGCGTGTATCTGATGTGTGTTTTTAAAGCGCCCGCCCCACTTCCTCGGCCGTGTGACCGCAGCAGGCATGCGGCGGGCGGCCGGGCTCGCCGCCAACACAAATAACGGCCTCTCATCCTCCCTGGGATGACGAATGCCTTAAAGATGGGGATCCTTTCGCGGCCGGGTGGGGGCGGGGGTTACCACGGTTAACCAAATGGCCGCAAGTGGATATATGGGACTGATTAGAACCCTGGAAATGAGATTAAAGAGGGATCGAGCAGCAGATTGAATTGTATTTGCCATAATTGCTGAGAACAGCTTATTCAGTGCAGACCGCAAGAAGAGTATCATAAAACCAAGGAAGAGGAGGAGGAGGAGAAGGGGTGCCACTTTAAACCGGCCAGCTCTGCTTGCAGAAATCAAACCCAGAACAAACCTTGCATCAATTTTTGTGTGTGTGTGTGTGTGTGTGTGTGTGTGTGTGTGCAGGGGAGGATTAGGACGAACTTGGGGCTCTCACAATCGCCGCCGGAAGTAAACGGTCTATTTTCAAAAAGGCGAAAATGGACCGCGCTCTACTTTCTGAGGCGGAAGGCTCCGTCAGCATGTCTGAGGTCGCCGTGACCCCCTGACGGAGGGGGAACATCCCCTTTAAGAGGACTTTTTAATGAAAAATAAATCTAGCGAGGGTGAGAGGGGGTAGGTGGGGCGGGTTGCGGGTGACGGGGAGCAGCTGACAAAAATCAACCGAGGCACTGGCTCAAAGATAAAAGGGAGCGGCGAGCGCCAAAGAGCCACTCGCGGTTGATTGGACTTAAAGTGAAACCACATGACCCCGCCGGGGTCAGCTCGCAAGTTCCAGGAGAGTGGCCTTTCCAGGGCTACTGTGGGCCCCGGGGGTCCCCCGGGCCCCCGGCCCGGAAACTCGTATCCACGGGGTTCGCTAATCTCTGTGGCTTCAGCCGTTAGCGCCGGGAGGAGTCTATTTCCTGGGTGGAGACCAACTGCGGCGCCAAACACGTAGCATGCTAACTAGCCTTTGAATGCTAACACAACTTAATGCTTATTAAAATGTATTGATTTATTAAAAATTGAAAGAAAATACATGAATAGAATAGAGTGTTCATTTATATGTATATATATATTTTTTAAATATTAAGAGTTATTATTGACTGTATTCATTAAAATAAAATCTTTTTCTCGAGAAATGAGAAAAACAAAATAAAAATTGACTTAAAAAAATAAATGAAAGGTATTTGTTCAAATTAAAATATTTTACATCATTTTTATATTTTCGAAATAGAACGAAATAAAATGTATTCATTTAAAAATAAAAAAAAGTTTAATGTGACATGTCAGAATTTGATTTTTGTGTTCAGTGTGACTTGTCGTCAGGTGTCAGACACCAAAAAAAAAACAACAAAAAACATTCACCCAACAGGAAGTGTTGTTTTCTATGTTAGGCACTTTTTATTGATCTTTGTTATACTGATTCACAAACACAAATATTATGCCAGAGGGTCAACCGATGTCAACGGATCAGTGAATTTTCCGGAAGCGAATCTAGATTCGTTGTGTAAATTGACGGCGGGGACGATAAAAGAAAGATGTGTATAAAAAAAAAAAAAAAAAAAAAAAAAGACGAGATCTTGGTGAATCCCAAAATGACTGCATTAAAAACAACGCAGGAGGCATTTCTTTTCTTTTTTTTTTTCCCCCTCTAAAAAAAACTATCTGCTGTAAACAGAGTATTTGGCCAAAGTATAAAAACAGAAAAGCGAGAGGTGTGTTAGTTTAGTGCTCGGAAAAAAAAACCTACTGTTCGATCGGAGGGACCCGCTCTACTCATCAAATGGCACGAGGCACTAACGGTTACCCTGAACGCGTGCTTCTGTGCCGCTCTACTTCCAGACCTGCTGAATATGAGAAACTGTCACACTAGGTACAGTAATCAAATAGTACAAAGCTATGAAAAGAAAAGAAAAAAAAAAAAAAAAGAGTGGAAAGGCACGAGAGACTCGCTCGACGATCGCGACGGCACCACACCACACCTCAAAGAGGCTCAGGGGTACCCAGCCCTTGTTTTGGGAGCGTTCGCTATTCTGAAGTTAAAAACGATAACAAAAAATTAAAATTCCAGCTTAAAATCGATGGATTTTTTAGAAAAGACTTTTAAAGCTCACCGTCATGTTTTTTTTTTTTTTTTCCTCTCTCGCTCTACCAGCAGGCTGCAGAATATCGGTGATAATTGTAAACAAGTGTGCTTATATTGGAGTTTAAAGATAAAGAAAAGCGCTTCCAAAACAGCAGCTGCCTACCCCTGGGTCGGTCACACACACACACACACACACACACACACACACAGACACACACATATTTATGTTTCCTAGCAACTTGGCCTGCCAAGTCTCACCACTAGAGGACAATCAGGTATCGACGACGGACGACCACCCACTGCAAACTGTGGGACAACAGGACACCTCTCCTCACGTGCACACACACACACACACACACACACACACACACACACAAACCAACCCGGATTTAAAAGCCCCTCGCTTTCGCCGTCTGCCAGAACGGCGGATAGCCTTTTTAGATCCGGGCGGCGTCTTTGGTATCCGAGGGCGACGCTGCAGAGCATGTGCGCTCGCAGTTCGGGCCCCGGATGGTGTGTGAACTGAAAAAGCGAAAGGGAAACAGCGCCCCCTTCTGGCCAGGGTGAATATGAACTCCAGATTTTTAAGCGATCTTTGCACCATTTTGCGAACGAAACCTCAGCAGATGCTGCAATTACTGATTACTCTTTTTTTTTCCCCCACCGGGCTGCAGCAATTTCTCACACACACACACACACACACACACACACACACACACACACACACACACACACACACACACACACACACACACACACACACACACACACATACATATGGTTGGCGTGAGAGAGTCCGACCATGAGCGCTGACTGCCAGGTGGGAATGTTAAGAGCCTGAAGTTTTCGGGGAGAGAATTTAAAAACTGGGGGCGCTCTAGTTTCAGATTTTTTTTTCCGACATTACTTAATGCGATCAGTCACATTATATCTTTACAAATTCAGAGATTCACTTCACACACTCGAGAAAAGAACAAATAACCCGCTGGAGGGCGGCTGATTTTTTTTTTTTTTCTTGAGTCCAAATTATTTCCTTATTTAGTTTAATTCTGGCTTACTTTTAAT
The DNA here is from genome assembly GCF_037954325.1 of Fistularia commersonii. NCBI lineage: Eukaryota > Metazoa > Chordata > Actinopteri > Syngnathiformes > Fistulariidae > Fistularia > Fistularia commersonii. The sequence goes on from NC_141286.1 coordinate 22,336,285, forward strand.
TTCCAGGAGGTTCGAAACATCCCAAGCCCACACACAGGTTTAGACATTTGGCCACACACACACACACACACACACACAGGGAGTGGCTGGGGGGGGGACAGTGAGTTTGAGTGGGCAGTAGATCTCAGCTGGAAGACGCTTCAGCACACAAACTCTTGTCTCATGCGGATGATCTGCAGCAAAGCGGCTTGGACGTCCTCGTCCATGTGTCCCTGCGACAGAAACACTCCGGTTAATCCCTCCGGGTCGTTTCGACTCCGGACGCGTGCGAGAACACGACTACTACCCGTAACCCCGAGCCCTCGACGCTGACTAGAAATAACGGATTCGTTTGTGCGTGTTTTCTTTGCTTGGATGGGAAATTATTTCCTCTCAGGAGCAGGTTTCCTTCGCGGCGCCAAATGTTTTCACGAGAAATCGCAGAAATTATTCTTTGGAAAATTGCAAAACCGTCTGAATGGCCTTTTATCATTTGGCGGTCGTGAATTCGGATGTTTTTCCTCCCCGGGAAACGATCTCTAACGACGGAGAACGTACCAACGGGGGGAGGGAAGATGAGTCGGCCAAACGTCAAATTTCCGGGAAGGAGGAAGGACGTACCTGCGCGGCGCTGAGAAGGTGAGTCCGATAAATTGAAACCACCTCCCTGTGCTGCCTCTCAGCGTCCTTGACGGAACAGAGACAAAAAAAAAAAAAAAAAAAAAAAAAAAAGGTTGTTGGGTGCACGTTCAGGACCGCTTCCTCATTAGCCTGTTTTATATTAGCCATAAAGTTTCCCGCATTCATTTTGTAAAATTCTGCATGCGAGCGCTGACAGGCGGCCTGACTCACAGCCAGCTGCTGCTGGAGGCTCTTGATCTGAGCTTGGAGGGAGTCGATGTGCTGCGTCTGCCGCTTGTTGGGAGCGTTGCTGGTGTACGCCAGCTGGGACAGGCCGTTCAGCGCCTGCTTTAGTCGCTCCACGTCCGTCAGCAGCTCTGTGATCTGACAAACACACACCGAAGATTCTTTAGGACGTGCTTTCGGATGGTCGCCGGCGCGTCGGACGGCGCGGGCGACACAAAGAGCGAAGCGGTACCTTCTTGTCTTTGGCCTCCGTCAGCTGGGCCGACGTCTGTATCCTCCTCTGGAGGTCACAGATGGTGCTGAGCGACTCGTCGTAGCGCTCCTTCAGCTCCATGACCTCCCTTTCGATGGCGCGTCCCTTCTCCTGCACGGCCTCCATCTCCGCCCTGGCCTTGCTCTCGCCCTCCTTGGCGTCGGCGGCCTCCCGGCGGGCCGCCAGGCCTTCCTCCGTGGCGCTCAGCAGCTTTTCGCTCAAGTCGGCGGCCTCCTCCTCCAGCCGCTTCTTCTCTTTCTTCAGCTGGTTCATCTGGCCCTCCTTGCGGCGGAGCTCCTCCAGAGCCTGGGTGGCCTGGAGGAGCTCCGACTGGAGGGCGGACACGTCCTCGGCCCTCTGGCCGCTGTTCTCCTCCTCGTCGCGGAGCGCCACCTGAAGCTCGGCCACTTTGGCCTCCAGGGCCTCCTTGGCCTCGAGGTGCCGCTGCAGCAGAGAGGCCTGCTCCCCGCGGTGCTCCTGAAGTTCTCTCTGCAGGGCGCAGACCTTCTGGGCCTCCTCCTGGTGGGCCTCGCGGCTCCTCTTGCAGTCGGCCTGCGCCTGCCGCATGGCGTCGTGGAGGGCTTTCAGCTCGGTGTCGTAAGTGGCGATCCTGGTCAGCTCCGACTTCAGACGGTCCTGGAGGCTCTGGATCTGAGTGCCGTAAAGGCCGTTCTGGTCCTGAAGCCGCGCGCTCCGGAGGCTCGCCTCCTCGTGCTCCTTCTCCAGACCGGCCAACTTCCGGGTCACCGCTTCCAAACGGCCCTTGAGCTCCTCCTCCGACTCCTGCTGCTTCTCGCCGGCGACCAGGGCCGAGCGGAGCTTCTGCTGGGCGCGTTCCATCTCGACTTTCAGGTTCTCCCTCTCCTGCCTGCCCGACTCTCCGGCGGACTTCTCCTCGTTGTACTTCTCCTCCATCTCCAGCAGCTTGACCTTCAACTCCTCCACCCGGGAACTGTAGGAGACTTCTTTCTCCTCGACCGCCGTCAGCGGCATGAACTTGGACCGGATGGCCTCCTGTATGGTGTCCAGTTCGTTCCTCTGGGCTTCCAGCTCCCGGGTGAGCTTCTCCGTTTCCTCCCGAGAAGAGGCCAGCATCTCCGAGAGTCCGCCGGCTCGGTTCTCCGCCTCGAGCGCGGCGGCGTTCAACCTCTCGGTGACGGCCTCGTGCTCCTTTACACTTACGTGGTCATTCCTCATCTCCGACAGAACCTTCTCCAACTCCTCTTTCAACTTGTCGTTTCCTTCCTTCACCTTCCTCAGCGCTTCCCGACCTTCCTTGTCCTCGGCCTCCAACCTCGACACCTCGGCCCTGGCGCTCTCCAGGGCGGAGGTCAGCTCCAGGGTCACCTGCTCGTGCCGCCGCCTGGGGACGTGCTCGCCGTCCAGGCTCCGCTTGAGAGTCTGGCTCTGCGCCGTCAGCTGCACGCACTCCTCGTCTCGGTCTTCGCATCGCTTCTGTACCTGCTCGAGCTTCTCCAGCAGGCCGGCGTTCTGGTTCTTCAAAGCTTCCATTTCTTTCTGCTGTCTTTCCTTGGCGCCCTGGAGGTTGTTCACGTTCTCCTGCAGACTCGCCCTTTCGGCGCGGAGCTGCTGGACCTGGGCCTCCGCCTTCCCGTAGCGCTCGCTGGCCTCCACCAGCTTGTCCTCCAGCTCCTCCATGGCCGTTATCATGTTCATCCGGGCCTCCTCGTGGTCCTTGACGGCTACGAAGTCCGCCTCTAGCCTGCCGTTGAGCTCCTCCAGCTGCTCCCGCAGCACGTCTCTCTCCTCCTCGCTCTCCTCCACCTCCTGAATCAGCGCCTGGCTTCTGGCGGTCACGTCCACGAGCTTCCGTTTCAGCGTGGCGTTCTGCTCCTCAAGAGCCGCCTGAATCCTCTGCTGTTCCTCCGCCGCCCCCGGTTTGGCGGGGGTATCTAACCTCCGGTGGAGCTCTGCCACCTCCTCCAGCACGCGGTCGTAGTCCTCCCTCAGCTCCGCCAGCTGCCGTTCTTTCTCGTCGACGGCGTTGGTCAGCAGGTTCTTCATGTTGTCGAACTTCTCCGCCGGCACGGTGTTCCCCGGTTTGGTCTGCGCCCCCTTCAGCCGGCTCTCCATTTCCAGGAGGGTCTCGGCCAGCTCGTCTCTTTCCGCGCTCAGGGCTCCGAGCTCCTCGCCGAGCCTTTCGGCCTCGGCCGCCAGCTGACTCTCGCTGCTCTTGTACTCCTCCAGGGCTTTCTCGCTCTGCTTCAGGCGGTTGCGAACGCGCCCCACCTCGGCCGAGGCGCCCTCGTACTTGGCCTTGACGTCCTGGAGCTGAGCGCGCAGCTCCTCCGTGGCCTGGCCTCCCAGGTGCTCCTTCACCGCCACCACGTGGGCCTGCAGCTGTTTGACCTTGCACTCCGAGTCCAGCATCCTCTTCTGGACGTCCCCGAGGGCCTCCTCCAGATCCTGCACCTGCTGGTCGGCCTGCTTCTGGATGACGTCCCGGCTCTGGATCAGCTCCTGACACTCCCGGTTCTTGCGGCCGAGGGCCGACTGGAGCCGCGCCGTCTCCTCCTCGGCGGCCTGGTGCCTCCACTTGACCGCCTCCAGCTCCCGCCGGAGCGCGTCCAGCTCTCCGGCGAGGTCCCAGCCCGCGGCCGGGGAGCTCCTCTCCGAGGATCTGGACATCGAACGCGACGAGGCCGGACTGTGGAGCATCTGCCGGGGGAACGGGGAGACAAACGAACCGGTCGGGAAACTTTTTTCCGCACGACCATTAAAACTTCTGAATCCGCAACACCAAAGCTCACCGTGTCGGAATCCAGGCTGCGAGCCTGTTTCACCAAGACGCTCTCTTTTCCTGTCAAACGGAATCGCAGAGAGCAATCACTCTTTTCAAGTCTTCCATAAATATATTCAGCGCTTTTTTTTTCTGAGATTTTTTTTTTTTTTTTGTCTGATGAAACGTAGAAAGGAAGCAAACCTTTGATGACGGACTGGCCGCTGTAGTCCCCCTGCAGGTAGCAAGGAGAACAACGGGTTAGAAAGAGGATAATACGGCGGAGTCCGACGTACCCGCCGTCGCTCAGTCGATATTTTTTCTTTTGCTTGGCGATCCTAGACGTGATCCAGACATTAACGGGAATTTGGCGTCAATCAGCCAATCGGGGACGGTTTGATGGTTTTGAAAAGAGGAGCGGCATTCACTCCGTCGCTAATTTTAGCGACATGCTATATGAATGCTAGTTCAGCGATAAAGTGTAGCAAAGTGTGCAAGTTACATTTAGCAATACATTGTAGCATGAAGTGCGTAGCGGATAAATGATAGAACGCCAAATAAAAACACTTCCAACTTCCTCCTTGCCGCCGGCGGTACCTTCGGCCCGTCTTCAAGGTTTCACTTAATAAAACCGGTTGATTTCTTGAAAATTTTCTGTGATAATGTATTATCCTTTTTGTATACATTTTTTATAAAGTACATTCTTCTCCAGTTTCAGTTCCCTCGCCTCCAGCGCAGCAGCGTTCCACCACTCTGCGATGGCCTTGTGCCGTACACATATATACATTTTTTGGTATTTATGAAGTCGCTTCTTTCCTATTTTAAAAAGCAGTCTCGAAAACAGGGGTCTGTGACGGATTACTAGGGCTCCCATTCATTTCAATGGGAAAATGTAATTTTTGGATGAGTCATGAGCTCGGTCACAAACAAATTAAACTTGTAAGTCAGCGTATTTCTGGATTTCATTTCATTTTTTTTTATTACTTGGCAGCCTCTCCTATCCCGTAACATCGGATTCCTTTTTTTTTGTGTGTCTGTGCTTGTCAGGCACGCACCATGGTGCTCCTCAGCTGGACCTTGACGGTCTCCGGACCTCTGGCCCCGTCCTCTCGTTCTCTGGCGTTCAGCAGCACCTTCAATTGATCCTTCTGGTTTGGGGAACAGAGAGAGAGGAAGGGGAAAAAAAAAATTAAATGGAGACGAAATACAACCCCGTGGGCCGTCGGGTGATTCGTATGGCTGCCGCATCACACCGATCAATGTGTTTTTGTCCACAGTTTAACAGATTCGTAATTTCATTCATGACTATTTTGCCCCTAGACATTTTCATCAAATGCTGAGAAATCAATCCTGTGATCCAAACGGAACCCAAGAGTTGTTATTTGATTAAAAAAAGGTATTTCCAGGTATTTGTATGAATCTCCCTGGAAGAATTTGTGTGGCCTCTTTTAATATCCTATTGAGACGCTGAACTGGTTTTTAAAACCGAACTGAAAAGAAAAGACGCATCCATAATGGCCTGGAGACCTCCTTTTATTTCATTACCTCTTTCTGGGAGTCCTCAGCTGCCATCTTCTCCTGCAAAAAAAAACAAAAACCAGCGGTAATAATTTAGAGAAAGGATTACTAATTGACAATGTTTTCATCCACCGAAATCCTTTGTTTGGGCTCTGAAACCTGATTTCCCCCCCCCGGCTGCCAATTATTTATGATTTATGAAGTTCACCGCTCTGCAGCAAGACTGCTCTGCCTCCTCTGGAAAGTAACACCAGGTGTTTTTTGTTTTTTTTTTCACCTGCGTGAGCTGCTGCTGCAGCACGTTGACCTTGTCCAGCAGCACCTTCTGCTCCTGGCGGTACTTCAAGAGGCTCTCCTGCAGGGTCTCGTTCTGCTTCTCCAGGTCCTGAAACACAGATCGCAGACGCCGACCGGTGGAACATTTTCCCCAAAACCTGACTGAACGGTCATAATGTTTGGGATGAACGCGGCGAAACTGGCAGCGGAGGCGGAGGCGTGTTGACAATTCACATGGCATGTGTTTGAACATGTGTGTGTTGCTACTTACATGTATGATATGATCTCTTCTGGTCATCTCTGCTGCCTCTGACCTCTCCACTGACTGCTAAACACAAAATAATTCCTTTTACAACCATGAAGTCAGTGAAGCGCTGGTGAGCACTCACTAGATGGCAGTGACGTGCAGTCAGATCGCAGTCAACTGGCTTTGTGAGGAAAGAGGAGCGCAAACGCTGTATCTTTCCAATCTATTATGTAAAGCGAGCCAGAGAAGAGACCTTTTGGAGATGTTCATGCTTTTCACCGTGAATTCCGCATCTTTGAGTGTGCCGTGATTACCTGTCGCTTCCATTGTTCTAGTTTCGCAGCCTCTTTATCTGAGGAGAGAAGAGCGTCGGGCTCAGCGAGCGTTATGGGGTTGTTTTTTTTTTTTCCCCCCTCCCATATCCCAAGCACAGTATTTTTAGACCCTGACAGGTAATCAGAGATGTTAAGGGACAATTTTCAAATAACACCCAAAGAATTAAAAAAGGGAAAACATGAAAAAAGTTGGGAGAATCAAGAAGAAAAACGATAGAGGATAAGCGTCATTGAAGTACAACTCTCACCCCTGCTGGCCTTGTCCAGGTAGCTCTTGACCATCATGACAAGCTCTTGGTTCTTGCAGAGGCGGGCGTAGTGAAAGGCGTCATGACCCAGACTGTCCACAGCCTTCAGGTCGGCGCCGCTCTTGAGCAGCACCTCCACCGCGTCCTTGCAGCCATATTCGCATCCTAGAATGAGCGGCGTCCTGGGGAAGGGGTTGGAAGTGTGGAGGATGAGGGTTCGAAAAAAACACAACGGCGATTTTCGCGGGCATTTGTGAAAACTCTCTACATTTGTGGGAGCGTACCTGTTTTGTTTGTCCCGGACGGTGATGTCGGCCCCGCGCTCCAGGAGCAGCTGGCAGATCCGGGGATGGCACATCTGGGTCGCCAGCACCAGAGGGGTCCTACCATCCTGGAGAAGATTTGTGCATCACTCAAGCTGCACTCAAACATCTCATTGCACAACAACAACAACAACAATAACCAGTCCGAATGGCGCATTAAAAAAATAGTAATCTGCCGTTAATGTCGACCTTTCAGAGATGAAGAAAACAACATGTCTCAACAATGTTCACTCAAGTGAATCGGGTATGAATTATTGGATTTCTTTTTGTGTCGCTCAAATTGAGCGCGCCGGATGGCGATTTCTGCGGCTGACAGGACGCACAGCCTTTAAACAAACAAATCCATCTGCTCGCTCAAAAGGTAACTCAAAACTAACTGAAGGTGAACAACATTTTTGAGACCGGGGGCGGCGCGTGGAGAACCGTTGGTGTCGAGAGGAGCACTCGTTGGTTTTTCCGCGTGATGAAAACTTTTCAAAAAGGTTGGAGTAGAAGAGGACGGCGTGGGTCGGGTCTGTGAAGGGCGAACTTTACGCCGCATCGAGTACACTGCGTTGCCACCTTGGGTCCCGCCAAAGCAAAAGCCTACCCGCTAACTACTAGCTAATTTCAAACTAAGGCAATAGCTCGTGCTAACAGGACAGTTCAGCTGGCGCTGTTGCACAGATCCGTCCGTAACCAATGGCGACGTCACAACTTTCCTGCGCCGGCAGACTGAAGGTTTCCGATCTTCGCCCAATGTTCGTGCCAAATAATCGTATTTCTTAATTACCTGCTATATCATCCAACGCACATCCTCCAATCTGGTCCACTGCGCTTCTGTGTGTTTTCTAACAGTTTATTTTATTGCACTTGTTGTGTTTACATTATTCTTGTTGTTTGGTTTTGTATTCAAATTTCTCAGACAATTTTTTTATGCACGTTGCTGCTATGACAATTTCATTTCCCCATGGGGATTAATAAAGTCATCTCTCTATCAATCAATCAATCAATCAATCAATCAATCACAACTGAAAACAAGTGATCAATGCTCACAAAGTCGCTGGCGTTGACCGAGGCGCCGCTGTCACAGAGGAGCTTGACGCTGGACGTGCAGCCGGCCATGACTGTGAGGGAGCAGGAGAGGAACCGACACGTTACTATCTGCTGGAATTATCCGGATCAGCGGAGCTTAGAGACGTCCAACGGGGATTCAGAGATGCAGTTAAGCGGGAGCCTTGTCGTGCAGAGCAGGGAGAGGAGCGACCAGAGGCTCACCGGCATCGTGGAGAGCCGTTCTTCCCTGGAGGTCCACGTTTCCAACCGGACAGTTGTGCTGCGGACAGGAAAAAACCAGGGAGTTAACTTGGGGCTTCTTTCCATCAACAGGCTGAGGTTGTATCAACGTCAAAGTGGGTGCTTTGACGGATCCTGCAGGTGAGCACCCACGGAGAAAATCACTCTTCACATCTAGAAAGTGGTCATGTTACCCCTTCGAGTACATTGTAACAGAGAAAGGGACATCATTTCATTTTTTTTTTTTTTGCATTCTCAAACGCAAGTCGTGGCTATATTTGGCAGCTGTGGATGGAAAATATGTCCACAAAAAAAAAAAAAAAAAAAAAAAAAAAGCAGAATGTAGGACATCCTCTGTGCTTGGTGGTGGATCTTGAGAGGCAGCGACCGGTGGGTCATTTTAGGAGACGCCCCGCCATGCTGATACGTCTTCGGCAAACGGGACACTCATTACGCGCCGCGGGGCTGATGTTGCTGGGTAGGCTTGCGGGCGAGCCCCCACCCCACCCTGCCACCCCACTATAAAAAACCCAACCCTCTCTAGCAACAAGGGCCAAAAATTAGCATCACTCTCAAATTGTGATTTCGGAGGGCCAGCGGCGGGGAGGGGAATCCTACACCGTCAGGGTTTGGAATGGCAGAGGGGGAGCTGCTGCTGCTGCTGCTGCTGCTGGTTTGGGTCAGAGTGTTGGCACCGAGCTGCTATGTCTGGTGTGATGACGGCACCGGGAACGGACATTAACCCCCCCCCCCCCCCCGGCGCTGAAATCCACGACCCGTGTTAGCTCACTGCCATGTGACAGACGCGGCAACCGGAGGGGGGGGTGACGGCGGCAAAGGTGGCACAATATTGCCGTTTGCCCCCGCTGGTTGTAAACACATAAATCGTGAGGGCGGTGACTCAGCCCACGGACCGATATGGCGCTGGCTCAGCTGCCGGGGGGTGTGAGGCAGCGGGTATTTAAAGGAGCTGGGGAGGGAAATCACCGAGGGGTGGGGGGATGATTCCCCAAACAATAAACACACAGATACACTGCAAGAAATGAATCGGAGTCAGTTTTACCTGCAAAAGCTTCTGGACACAAAGCGAATGTCCATTTCTCGAGGCCAGGTGAAGAGCATTTTTCCCTGAAATGTAGAAAAATAAAACGGGTGAGGAACGAAAAAAGTCACGGCGGAGGTTTGCTCTCGTCGTCGGGCAATGGTAGCAGCCGCTCGCGAGCTGCAAACACAGCTTTTTTTCGTTTAATTTTGAAGCAGCTGTTGATTTTTATGGAGCCGGTGGTGATGCTTAGTCGTGTCACATACAGTAGTGTTTGTCAGAGGAGAAAGGGGCTTTGGGATTCCCTGTCACATCCGCATTAAATCTTAAATCGGTGTGCCGGGTGACCTGTCACGCTGGAACAAAAACATTTACATAGAAATCTCACATCACGTCCTCGAGGCTGGATTCGCTGGTAAAATGTCTCTATTTTCTATTCTATTTTGAAAAGATCTCAAAAAGCCGTAGTCGCTGAGGTTAAATATGCGATTGTTTGAATTGTCGGCCTGCAAGTCAAGGTGAGATGCGACGGGTTGTTTCCTCTCGGCTCTTGAAACCTCTCAAGCAGCCGCGGGAAACGCTCACGTTATTGTGGCACGACGCGACAACAAAAAGCGCAAACATCGTTTCAAATTCAGCTGAATGCAGGACGGCGTCAAACGGAATCAAACAGCTCCGGAAATAGAAGAAAACCGACTCGTCCTTTCTCACGGCTGAGCCTTTTGTCTGCGACGTTTTCTTTTGCTCATCATTCACCCCGTCAGCCTTGTTTTTTGGCATCGTAATGAAATAAAGATGAACACAATCGCTTCCAAGGAGTGCTTTGTGAGGATGATTGACGGGTCGCTTGCTAATCAGACTGATTTTCTATTCGACACATCCTCATCTGCCGCCCTCACGACGGGCGACGTGCTCCGGCACAAGGTACCACAATGTGCTCTAATCAGCCCGCGGAAGTGACCGCCTTGGAGCGCATGTGAGACGGACGGCCGCATCCTCGCCATGTTTATCAGCTGATTCGGACATCCAGGGCGGTCAGTCTCAGGAGACGTGGATACATCTCGCTCTCTGTCCGTCTGCTAGAACTCACCGGTGGCGTCGGTGGCGGTGACATCAACGTTGTGTCCCAGGAGGAGGTTCAGGCAGTCCAGGTGTCCTCGGGTTGCGGCCAAATGAAACCTGGGCCACAAGAGAGGAGAAAAATATGAAGGCGGGCGGACGGACACGGCGGGACAGGTGGGAAAAGCAGTCTGGAAAATATGAAAAAAAAAAGGGCTGTCTTTGGGAAGGGGCGGGTTAAAATGGTGGAAGGCCTGGAGCTTTTATCACGTGATTCGTGATCTCCTCGATTGAAATCGACACCCAATCGAGGGGTTTCCGGGTTGAAACGCCGCCCCTGCTTGTCATGTCGTCATCAACCCATCACACTGGAGACCGTCCAGATGGTCTGCTGTGATTTAATCCACAGCAGCACCGCGGTCACAAGACACGGGTGTGTGTGTGTGTGTGTGTAAGTCAATCCCGGTCCGTCGCCCGTCCGACCACATGACCCTGTTTATACGCTAAACCCGAGGTATCTGCCAAGGAGACAGCTAGACTGTCACCTCAACACCGATACGGGTATTAAAAGCGGCGTTGATGGCTCAGAGACACTGATTCCCGGCGGTGGGGGAGGGGAGGGTGGCGGGCGGCGGCCTCCGAGGAAGATGGGGAGCAAAGATGGCGACATCTTTGGGGGGTACGGACAACGCTCAAGAGCAACGGCATTCGAACCGGAGCTGTGGATTTCTATCGGGAGCCTCGTCGGGCGAGGGGGGGGGGAACAGCTGCCCTCGGCTCTCAAGATTCAGAAATATCATCCCTCCGCCGTGAAAAACCAGACCCGTGACACGTGGATAAGGAGGTCCCACCTGGAAGTTTAACCCTCCAGGAAACCGAGAGGCATTTTAAAGCGGCCCAGAACTTGGAACGGTCAGTGCAGACATTAAACTCTGGCTGTAGACAGTTGGAAATTCGTCCCGGGAGATATACGGTTCGGGCTCCTCCGCACCTGTTCCCTCAGCCGGCTTTCAGGTTGACGGTCTGCAGGAGACAACTGCTATTTTTAAGAGCACAGACAGAGGAGCGCGGGCCGGGGTGTATGCCGGGACAGTAGCTGAGCCATATTTGACAACCTGCGTCGCACACACTTCACACACTTTTGTCGACTTCAGGGCACGCGGATCTCCCGTCGTCGCCAAATCACCCGCGGCAACACGATCCGTACGGGGCCGATGGATCGCACCTGGTCAGTTTCGCCCGTGTGTTTTGGTTTACAAAAGCCGACGCGCTCCCTCGCGATGCCTCGTCGACGGGATGCCATTTTAAGAAAACAAGCTCCGGGGCCGCGGATGCCGCGTCGCTGCCAAGATTCGTTTCCCAGGACCCCAAAGTGGCGAGGCGGACGGTGAAATATGAACTTAAATCTCGGCCAGACGGCCAGGAATACAGCAGGCATCTTGGAGGCACGCAGCCCCGTGGAACGCCCCAAGCACAGAGTCTCCCGGCCTACATTCAACTTCTTCTGCAGTCTAGCAGGGGAAAAAGTATAAATCTAGAAACAAATCCTGATAACCAGGTTCTCCAATCCCGTTCTGAAAGATTATTGCGGTAACACGCTCACGACCTAAAACTTGGGTCGAAACAACAGAGTTTCTATTTAAAAAGAAGACAGAGCGATCATCAGTGAAAATCCTAACAGACACACAGCGAGGAGGAGGCGGTATTTTTAGCCGGTGTCATGGTTCGGTGCTGAGAGAGCGGCCGCAATGTGGATTTTCGCTGCTAAGCCCTCGACGGCCGGCTATCGGGCCGCCGCTCGGTCGAGCAGGTGTGGCGGCGGCGGTGGGCACGCCCGCCTCAGCGGGATCCGGCCACCGGCGAGTCGGAGATATAAACTGTTTACTCAGCTGGAAGCTCTGACCCAACGGTCGGGGCTGAATTCATTAGCCCGTTACAGCGTCGCTAATCCGGCACACAGCAAATAATATATTGTGCGGCTAACAGTTTGTAATTAGTTTCCCCACAGAGGTCCCTAATAATGTGGGGTTGCATTCGGCATTCCTTTACAGCAGCCACAATGCAATCGACACGTGTCAGTGTGTGTGTGTGTGTGTGTGTGTGTGGCCCCTTAAACTATATACAGACTTGCTGAGTTGACATTGTGGTCTGCCTATTTTTTATTTTATTTTTTTTAAAAAAGGTAGACTAAGCAACAGCATGACTTTTTTTTGTAAAAGTTTAAATGAAAATCCTCTGTACTGTTGATGCGTGTACTGAACTGTGCATCGCTCTGATGACTTGCTAATGGAAGACCAGGATTTCCTCAGATTGTGACATAGATGTCGTGATGTGTATGCGGCACCTTTGCTCACGATGCAGAACGATACGTTTTAAATAAAAGTCAAAATAATCCTGAGGAAGAAGTCGCGCCTTCATCGTGGGTCTGGGATGAAAGCTGAAATGTCAGTTTTGATATCCGCTGAAATGCAGGGAAGGAACAGAGCAGGCCAGAAAACAAAATACTGACAGGGTTTTCAAATACCGCATTTTAAAAATAGAGCAAAAAAAAAAAAAAAAAAAAAAGGATCAACATGAAATATCTTGAATTTCTGGGCACTGGGATGGCGCAGACGCACCAGAGCCGCTGGAGTGTGTTTAGAAAAGCTGACCTCCTTTCCTGCATGTACTGACTCTTGATTTAATGAAACCAAGTGAAGAGTCAGTCCTCCCCCCCTGCAAAAAAATCCCCTGCGCTGGAGGATCCCACTGAAAATTCCTGCCATCAGAGGAAAAAAAACAAAAAACATGAACTTTGGAGATGTCAAGTGATCCCAATAACAGCCCGCGGCCGGGCCAGAATGCAGAACTTGACGTTTTAAGCGCCAACGCGGACACGATGCGAATGTGCGGGGAGTCATTTCCTGTGAGGAGTGAACAAACAGCCCCCGGCCAGTCTGGTCAGGCCTCCAGTGGCCACAAATATTCTCCATACCAGCTCTCGACTCCCACGGTGACCTCCGGAGGCCGACGACACTGAGGGGAACATTTCAGGATATGAAGGGGATGTGCTAATATGTTACCGCGGTGACATTTTTATGTAGCGCAGCTCCGGGTAGATTTAAGGCTGAAATGCCTCCCAGCTGTGAGAATTTTGAGGGGGATTTGCGTTTGGGGCGGGTCAGACAGGGATATTTGGCACTGATGTCTCCAAGGGAGGTGCGAGGTAAAACTATTTTTGAAAATAAAGTGACCTAAGCGTGGAAGAATTCCCGTCTCCCCTTTATCTGGGGAGAAGACACTTGGGAGTCTGTGCTGGGGAGGGAAGGAGGAGGGGGTGACTGCTGCAAATTTTAGAAGTGGAGATGCTTTGCAATTATTAGATTCTGCAAAACAACACAAGGGAAAAAACTGAAAAATGTCACATGAGTTCATACTCACCTGCTGTGAGTGTGTGTGTGTGTGTGTGCGTGCGTGCCCATGCGTGCATATGTGTGTTTACTTACGCGGAGCGTCCCTCTACGTCGAGCTTGGTGGGGATGATGCCCTTCTTGCTAAGAACGGCGGCCACTTTATCCACCTCCCCGCGCTCCACCGCTTTCATCAGCCGGTCATCGTACTTGTTCCAGTCAGTGTTCTGAAAGAGACGACGCGGAACAAGTCAGAGACGCGAGCTTTGTGTGATTGGCGGCGCTGAAACATGGGAACAGTCATTCTCCACCGCTCCTCCATTCCTCCGCTCTAAAGTGAAACTTGAAAAGCAAGCAAGGGCAAGCTTTTAGTAGAATTCAACTGCAAGGCACACCGCTACACCAATAAATACATCCAAATTAAATCAAATGGTGCTCCCTGGAGCACACATATGATTTTTTTTCAGGCACTTAATGAGGTAAACAAACAATCTGAAAGGAAAAACAGCAAGGCGGGGAATGAACAATTGGTAGGGATGAGAGTGCAGGAGACAAGATTTAAAAAAAAAAAAACGAAGAGGACAAAAGAGCAAAGAGAAACACGACTACCGGCCAAGTATACCTACAAAGTGCATGGACGTGCATTTCAGCCAGCGGCTCATCTTCGGCGATTGGAGCTGGTCCTTGCACCGCGCCACTGAAAAGGTCGCCATTGTTCCGGTTTATAAAATCAAATTGAAAAAAAAAAAAAAAAGGGTATATAGATGTATATAGATATATAAAAAAAATTGTCGGTGCACTCAGCCAGTGAGTTTAAAAGCAGAGGGTGGAGAAAGCAAGGCGAGGTCCTCTCTCAGAAGGCCACGGATGTCCTCAAGAGAGGGAAGTGCGGTCGGTTTCGGTGGGATTTTCTCAGCATTCCTGTGCTGCTCGCAGGCTCTACCTGGGAGTTCAGAACTGCTCAGCAGTTTAGTCAGATTTTTTAAGGAAGAAGAAGGAGGAGAAGGAGGAGGAGGAAAAGGGATGGAGGTGGAGAAGCAGTAGGGCCAGCCCTGCCAGCCCTGGGACCTGCCCTGGCCGGCAACTGCAACTCCTCCTCTGGGGGGAAAGTCAGCTCAGCCTGGCTGCCTCTCGACCCCGCCGGAGATCTTCCGCTCGCAGCTCGCCTCGGTCTTGGAACCCCCCGGTTTACTCGGCGCGGTCCCGACGGTCGTCCCTCCTCCTCACGCGCTTCTATCTGCCGGCCGCCTCCTTATCGCCGCGGCTTCTCTCTATCCTCGCCTCGCTCCGTTACCGGTGGTCTCCAGTGTCTTCCCTCGTCCAAAATGGCAAGGTCAGTCAGGCTCAATGGGGTAAATATGTGAGCGCTCCCCGGTTTAAAATATCAGCCCCCCTCCCTGGTAAACAGCGGCGGTGCAGACAGCCCTGCAGACTAGTTACTTCTTTATTTTTTGACCCTTAAAACTTTCTGTAGTGACTGATAGGAAGACAGGGGCTAAGAATACATTCTGGGCATAGCTGTGCAATGAGTAATGGCTTAAATGTCCATCACGGCTGCCAGCGTGAAACAAGGCCAGCCAGAAAGACCTCGCTTACATTACCGCCCCCCGCCGGGCTCCCTGGTTGTCTCCGTCTGAAAATATTAATGTCCGAGCAGGGGGATTAGGGTTTGCACATTTGAAGTCTTGGCACTGACACCCACGGGACAGCGGCGGGGGCGAATGCTGATGCTAACCCATCCGTCTAAACAGGGCGGCGCGGCTCCAAAGCCCCCCCCCCCGACTCTGTCCACCCCCCCGTGATCCGAGCAGCACGGTAGCGAGGTTAGATGTCAGCCCTTTTACAACCAGCTGTCTTAGAGTGCAGCCCCCTCATTACAAACAGCTACACTGACTCTTCACCCACTTCGATGCCGACGCGGTAAACAAGGCGATCGTGACAAAGACGGACGCTTTTATTGGATGCGGAGCTCTGGGGAAAAAAAAAAAAACACAACCAAAAAAGAAAACAAAACAGAAACAGTGGCGTGTTCATAAAAAAAAAAAAAAAAAAAAAAAACACTTTCAACTCCCGGTAGACTCATGTTACCGCCTGCTGCGAGACTGGCGTTAACGGAGCGGGATCCCATCTCAATAAACTTGTAAAAAAAAAAAAAAAAAAAAAGCCTCCTCCACATGACATGTCATATGAAGAAGTAGGTGTCAATTTACCAAAGCTGCTCTCCCTCGCATAGAAACAAAGGCGCCAAAATGGCAGCAAGCCACTGGGCATGCTGCGCACCGCTCACGTAAATATCTCGCATGGGCCCGTCGGTGTGTGTATTTGTTTAGGAATCTGTTTATGTACTACTTAATAATAGGGCTGTTAGCAAAGCAAAGTTGTCACCGGGCGATACTTTCAAGGAGAGGAGAAACAAAACTTTATTTCATCTAAAAATACACAAAAAAACAAATGCAGCCATTAAGTCAGATATTGTTCATTCATACTGATGGTTGTAAAGCCTCTAAACAAAGATACAATGCAACAAGCAAGTAGACCAGGGTTTTATCATTTTCTCATTCAATGTCATTTTTTTCCCCCTTTATTCATTCTTGTCAGGGATCTTTACTCTCTGAAGCTAACAGTCAGTAGGATTATGTGTTTACCGTTCAACGGACGGTATTTCATCCCATCGCCCACCGAGGAAGCAGTACGGATTCTGATCACACCGGTTTTAATGCAACGCCCCACCCTCTTTTTACTGCCTAAGCCATTGTATTATTTCCCAGAAAAAGGCACATATTTTGAACAAAAAATCCAATTCTCATGTGTTTTCCATTTTGCAGAGGAGTGACTGAGGTGTGCATTAACCTCTGGGTCAGTCTCCCACCTGTGGACTTTGTTGTGCAACCCATTAACTAGGATCCAGACCGTCGCCGGTGTGTTTCAGCCGACCGTCTCCTGTCGGCAGGCCATCCCACAGGATGGAATGGATGTGAGCCACACCGGTAGAGGCCGGTACAAAAAAAGATTAGAATAAAACTGGAAAAAAAAAAAAAGAAGAAACCCGGAGTGATGCCAGGTTTGCGAGAAAAGCTCGCAAACATAAGTGAATGGGCTGCAACAATAAAGTGTGTGATAGCGCCAGTCGGCAGAGGACGCTCAAGTGGTTAGCAGGGACATATGGTGAAAGGCTAACAAGGGACGTTAACTGTGTGTGTGTGTGTGTGTTGTACAGCATCTGATTCCGGCAGCTTTGACATTGCCGTGCACTGGATTTTAAATGCGTTAACCACGAGTGTTTAGGATAGGGCCATCAGTCAGTTGAGAGAACACGCTATAGCTCCTGCAAGCCTGGTGACTTTTAATGAGGACTGATAAATGTGACCAAAGGCTACGAATCCTTCACGTATTACACTCATTGCTGAAAAAAAATGTCTAGGATGTGAGTGGGTAGAAGTGTTTTGGTCCAAAGACGGGGCCAATGCAAGTTATTTGTCACTTTCGACTGGTTTAACTGGTTACGTGGATGTTTCCGACGAGGAAATGGTACAAACATTCATGGTAACAGAAAAAAATGAGATAATTACACAAAATCACAGTAATTACCCATTAATCTGAGACCGGATTAAATCATCATTCAAGTCTAGCCAGGAGTACTTTTGTGGTAACGAGACAAATTAGCAAATCAGCAGCAATAGGTATTTCTTAATTTACTCGACGCAGCACTCGCAGCCAAGACTTGAATGCAAATTCAGAGCAAATAGGGAACAACTGGGAAATTTCAAGCGGTTGCGCCAGACACTTGAAGACCTCAGCCCATAGAGGGCGCTCGCTGCTTTCTATGCCTTCCCCCGAAACGAGGATAAACAAGAAGAAATATTTAACTAGCTCCTTTGATGAAATCTCACTATTGTCTTCTGTGTTGCCGTGTTCCCCGTGCAAGACTCAGTCTTCAGAAGCATCTTGCCTGCAGGAAAATTGTTCGGTCTGTGCCGATAATGAAGTCTCTGCAGTGTCGACCCATCGCACATCCCATAATTATGACTAGTGAGGTGGAGTGAGGGGCTTGCCTAAAGTCGGGAACGGCATCTTAGGCTTTGTGACTAACAGACCACACGGCAGCATCAGTCAGACCTGATAGTGGACCGCCCAGACAAAGGACCACTGTCGCTGCGGGTCATCCTGAAGCTTTTATATCAAATACTCGCCACTGAAAACGACCTTGGGAGGTCCGTCTGGCAGCCAATCACCAATCGGGTCAGAGCCAGAGATCATTTGTTCAAAATCTTGGAATTGAACATAATCAACATTCCAATATGGCGGCCTCTTGAACCGCATCCTCGGTAACAAGTCTCTTTAAGATTTGTTGATGCTGAAATGATCCCTGTCAGCGGGGGGTCGCATGTTAGCGTGTTATGTTGCTATTTTAAAACACACGGCTTTGGGATGTAACACCACCTGACACCCAGCGAGCCGAGCGAGTCCTCTACCTGCCCGCACACACGGACTCTTGGTGTCTGGGAATAATTCGCCGAGCGACGAACGCTGCTGTCGTTGGTTCGTGTTTTCCATCACTTTCCACGGCCATAATTCTTCCCGACACCTGGGTTTCCTGCCTCTTCAACCCCGAGCTTGACTGACGAGCGTCGGCCGTCCAGACGGATGAAATCACCCGCTGGAAATATCGAGCCGGTCATCTGGTAGCAGTCGCGAGGGGGCCAAGACTGAAACATAAAGCTGCGCGCCAACACGTATGTAAAGCGACGCCGGCGCTCATGCCTTGAGTTTCTGATGTGGTTTCATAAGATGACATGATGACAGCGATTGTGGGCTTCATCTACGATCAGACTTTGCGTTTCACATTTCAGTGTTAGTGGGGAATTGGATAGGTCATTAAAAATGTAGTATTTCCAACTTTTAATTGCCTGTAAGGTCAGAGGTGTGGAGGTGAAATTGATGAACCCAAGATAAGATGTTTCTAGACATGTTATTAATGCCTTTTTAGACTTTGTGAGAGAATATAAAAATAGTCTACTTCTTCTTCTTCATGTTAAACTCGACGGCCAAAATTTTGACCGTCGATCCCGCGCTCGCGGTCGTGGGGGTGCAGTAGCCTAGCCCAGCTCTCATTGGGCAAAAGCTGGGTTCACCCCAGTCAATCGCAGGGCACATTTAAGCAATTTAGGGTCACACAGAACGTCCCTCCTGACTAAATCCAGCCAGGGGCCTTCTTGCTGTAAGGCGGAAACGCTAACCGCCATGCCCACAGGTCAGCCATGTTAAACAAGTGTTGAAACCCTCGAAGAAAGATTGAACAGCCAGTCAAACGGACCACATCCGGAGGCGGTCCGACAGATTACACAGCGGATTTGTGCGTGACCGCACCGAGCGCCTGCCTGATGAGCGACGTCACAGTAGGCGTTCATCTGGACGATAACAGCTTCTTGTTGTAGTTGTTGTTTTTCCCCGTATTCGGTGATGGAGGGGAGAAAAAGAAGAAGACGGCTGAATGGCCACCTGGTGTTAAGATACTTCTACCTACCGATCGAAACCATTTGCATCCAGACACACTATTCTTTGAGCCCTTGCGTTTAAAGTGCAATCAAATTGATTACTGGAGGATATGAGACATTCAGGTGAAGTTCTTAAATCAACCGTCTATTCGGGGGTGGGGGAAAGTTATTCCTGAGGTTGAGGTACGCAGAATCCACCCAAGAGACACGGCGTCTCCACAGAAGGCGGCTTCTGGCCGTTTCAAACAACCCACAGGTTAAAAGATGAGATAGGCAAGGGGCATAGAGTGTGGGGGGTGATGATCCTTATCGCTTTACAACACTAAGCACAATATTATCACCTCTGGGCAGCCAACACGCCCGAACAGGACACCCATCACCTGTTGGGCATTTTTCGATTCCATCATACCCCTTTATGACACAAACCCGGACGCATGCCCTGCGAATGTGTCCCTGACACGCTGATTTATTAGCGCTATATACCTTGGCAGTAAAAAAAGGCCAAAAAGTCTGGCTGTATCAAAGTTAATGAGCCACGAGAGCAGGATCACATAGCAGCCGCTGCGCCACAGAAATTTTGTCAGACACAGCTGTCGTGCTCAAAGAGGGTTTCAGCGATTATTTGGTGAAAAAGAATAACAAGAGAAAATGAAAGAAAAAGAAAGTACGGGTCGCAAACTTGAGCTCGAACTTCATCAATACTTGCAGTATTGAGTGAATACTCAAAGCGGTTGTTGTTAATTAAGCAGCTTTGTTTGGGCAAATCTACGCCTCCCTACCTGCTAACGTCAACTTTCACGGTGTTTGCGGTCGCAAATCTTAAACCCGTGTTCTCCGTGTGCACGTGCGAGGTTGAACCGTGCGAATGTCTGGCCAAGTCGAACACCCGTGAAACTGTCCGGGACGGGCGATGAAACAGCGCTTTCTGTAACAATGCATCCAGATCTATTCTGAAAGGAATAAATAGCCGATATTAAGAACGAACGGGTATGTCGTTCCTCACTTGGATGAGATTTATCTAAAAATAACAAACCTGAATGGTACATTGCAAATATTTATACCATTTTTTGTGCAAAAACTCCTCACACTGATGAGGAGCCATTGATCTGCATCATTGTGATGAATCGGACCAAGAACTGGGCCGCCATGAGTTTTGTTTTTTTTTGTTGTTCTTCTTAAAAAGACCCTCGATCTAAGAGGCAACAGAAGAAAACTGAAGCGTCAAGTGCTTTTCAGGTAACAGCCTGTGTCATATCTTCTTTACGGAAATCATAAAAAGGCTGATAAATGGATGCGTCTTAGAAAAATCCCTAGGAGGTTACTGAAAGGAAAAAAAATATGTTTTTTTTCGATGAAAGGTGCTAATTCTTACTCAGTTATTGAAGTACAAATCATTTTAGCAATTATCCAGAGACCTCATATACACCGTGAGGTATTCCAAAGTACTCAGTGCACTCTTTGGGAAGCACCCTATTTCGTCTAATTATCCATGATTATTTTCTAGTTATTTTTTTCTTTTTAATGAACACACTTGTGGCCATAGGTGTAAAATAAGCGCCTGGGCAGCGAGGTGACGGGACGCAGCCCCCAATCTGTCACCATGAGCAGGTAAGCCGATGCTGCGGGGCGGCTGACGACTCAGGCCAGGTGTCCAGAGAAAGGACTGAGTTTTGGTATGTACACGAGGCGCCTCGGGCATAACTCGCTATCTGGTAGACGCAGGACCGCTCCGCCTAGGCCTGACAGGCAAATGTGCCCTCTTGTGGCACGTGGGGAAATTACACCCCCCTTTGGATATGCATTATTTCTGTCCTTTGACACAAGGCGGGGCGCTGAAAGACACCGGGGTCCCTGCAGCAATATTAGCAGGAGTCACAGACAAAACAATCAGCTCAGATAGAACGGGCTGGTTGACCTCAGCCCCCATTCTCTCTCAATTATCAGGCTGTGCGAGTCATCCAGACGTCGTTCTATGGAGTCCAAAGAGAAGACGGAGAATCCGCAGCCAACGGTGCTTAAGGCGCTACAGAGGAGGGGTTTCGCCACCTTATGCGTTTCGGCATGTGTGTTCTCCCGCCCCGCTTGGATCCTCGAATCCTTTCAAACACAAACAATGAACGCTGCCTCGAATTACAGCCGGATGAAAGCGGAGAATTTTTTCCTGATGTTCCCTCAAAAGGCAAAGCTGAGGAAAAAAATAGCACTTCGTTTAACTCCTGCCTGGAAGGAATATCAGATCTTTTCCGACCGTCGGATCCAGCATGTAGAGCGGTCTGGACAGCTGCGGGGTCACCATTATTAGATGATCTATGACCTGCGGGGCAAAGCGTTTCCTGGCTATTTTCTCCTACTTCCGACGACCGCCGCTGGTCAGCTGCCCCAACCGAGTCACCTTTGGCCCCCGTTCGCTTCCTGTGAGGACTCCTTGGTGTTCTAATAATAAAAACATGATGACGGCTGGCGACGGTTTTAGATAAAATCTCTGTTCTAACGGGTCGAAATCCCTTTCACGATCAGACATTAATCTCCACTGCTTTTGTACAGAATGGGGATTGGATTGGTTTGTTGTTGTTTCTTTTTTTGATCCAAGCTGATCCAATAATCGAAAATAACAACCCTTAAAGTGGAGACTTGATTTACTCTTGGACTTTACGTTTAAGAGATAAAAGAGAGAATCCTTAGAACCGTCTCAACTGGCATCCGTCGTCAATTTTTCCACTTAATTTAAACTCAAAAGCGTTGAATACGGTGCCGGGGCTTTGCCTTTCAGACAAGTTCTGAGAAAGTTGAACTGTCAGATGAAGTTCAGCGCTGTAAAGTCTCCGGCCAAGAATGAAAAGAAATCAAGTTGATTGCAAAAAAAAAATAAAATAAAATTGCCAAGCAAGTATAAGCCATGACCAGTGTCCAATATTTCGGCGTGTTGGTGCGAAGAGCCCGCCGTCGGGGGAAAACTGATTTGCGGCAGCAGCCGAGGGTGGCAGCGGGACGGCACAGTTTTCAGGTCTGCGGCGGATTAAGTGGACACAGCCTCTAGGGTTATTGGTGGACTGAAGGGAATCATGAGGAAAAAAAATATCAGAATTTAAAGAAAAAAAAAAAAAAAAAAAAAAAAAGCTATTTTCTATTTCTCTTACTTCAGGGAAAACTATTTTTTAATATTACTATTTATTTTACTTACTGCTTGGACTTTTAATTGCTCTTCTGTGACTCCAATCCTGCTCACCCCCTTTTTTTTTTATTTTTTTTTTTTATAATCACTAATTAATTAGTATTTCAGTCCTATGTTGCCTGTGGTCTGGGCAACAAATTAAAACGAGTGACTGTTCGGGGGGAACATTTGCTCTATCTGCAACACTAGTTCCTGCCAAAGTTGCTGCCCAATGCTTTAGGAAAATAAATAAATCAAAACATTTCAACAGCACCAGGTACAGTAGCAGCCTGGATTCATTCAAATGCTGCTTCAATAAGCAGAAACGCCACCGGAACCCACACGCAGTCATTATACTGCGGTAACCATAACATTCTCATATGTATTCCTGGACAGGAAAATTAACCCCAGTGCTGTTTTACTCATCTGCATGAAATTACCTCTGCTCTCAGAGTCTTGGTGAGAAAAACAAAAAGGTCCTGGCAATTTTTAGTGTCTAAATAACCACTGAAACAGACGGAATCCACTGCTCTGTCTCCATCCACCTCGACAGATATGTCGTGGACGGTTTACACCTCCTCGGCGCTGCGGCGGGGGCGTTTTCACACTGGGATGAAAAGATGGCTCCTCTGTCACGGGTGGGAAAACTAGATGTCCTTCACTGCCCTCTCCTTCGGTCAGGGCGGCGTGATGTTACGTCAGCCGGGACGGGATGAAATCAGGCTGCCAAAGGGCAGGCATGGCGCTGGAGGGCTACCAAATAACTTCCACTCAATTAAACAGGTATTTCTGAGGCCAGTAACACAGCAACGCTGCTGGGAATTATTGAGGTAATGATTAATTTAATTCCAAAGGGCTTTAAAAATTAGCATTCCGCACTCACTCCGTCAGAGATAGTTCGCCGTTTGTGAGGACACGCCCGACCGCCGATAACACACTGCGATTAACGCTGGGTGTTCGGGGGGGAAGTTCTATCCCGGCGTTCACTCTTTCATCCCCTGTGGATCACAGGGTCGCTTAAAGAAAACATCCGACCACTCCGTGTCGGGCCTCGTTCTGAGGGATCTACTGATTGCTGTTGGCCTGTGGGAGAAAGACGGACAACGTGAAGAGAACCCAGAATTGAACCTGGAAGCATTTTGGCTGTGAGGCGGGAATTCAAACCGCGGCACTTTTATATTGTTTTATAAACAGTCAGACCCTGAACTAAAGTTATAGCGACTTACAATAGTTGTCTTGTAAGTCGCTTTGGATAAAAGCGTCTGCCAAATGTAATGTAATGTAATGTAAAAGGTGCATAGGTCAAGCTGCGCAATGGTCACCATGGTTACCGTTATTCAAAAGACCGTGGGGTTCACCTTGACCCGCAGGTTTCGGGGGTCAATCGTTTCGGGACTGCACCGGATGTGGGGTCACAAGCAACCGAATGCACCAAACTCTGGCGAGAACAACCTCGTCTACGAGAGCCAGAGGGTAAACAAACATGGCCGACCAATCGCGGCCAGTCGCTGTGGTTTGCGCCGCCGTCCGCTGCTGTCTAGTTTTAGCGACAGATCACACTCTCGCTCCTTCACAGTTCGCCATCATTGATTTGATTTTCCTGCTATTTCCTGGTGTCTTCGTCCTCTGAAGCGACTTCCTGTGTCCTGCCTGCTCTTTTCTTTGGCGGTTGAATTTCTTTGGGTTCGGGTCAGTGGTCGGCACGCACGCTACACTTTTGTGTAGTTGTGTAGTTGATTATCTGCGGCTGAGGTCGGGCCGGGTCTGTTCCTCTCGCACACAGTGAATCGTTTGGAAAATGAAGGGAAAAAAAAAAAATCTGTTGGCGGGTCCTCAGGTTAAATGAGCACCTCCAGCAAATCCTGTCTTTACTTGCATGACTGGGGTTTTAATATTAAGGCTGGGGGGGAATTTAGCAGAAGGATGAAGGCTGTGGTTTTGTTTTGGCTTTTTTGTGTGTCTTATCTCAAAAAACGAAAAAAAATAATGAAGCAATCCTTGGAAGTGGGCCCTGCCATCCACTGCTGGAGGAACCCTCGGGCATGCTGGTACTCGGTCACAAATACGGGTACTGGTTACTTGTTTGAGCGGCTCGTACAAGTCCTTGCGTACTGGGGCAAGACGAGGAATGCTACTGGAAGTATTGTGAAAGGGACTTAAATAATACTACTAAATATGTGGAGACCCAATTGATTCACACACTTTGCAGTCGTAGCGTAATGAAGCAAACAAGCTCAACATCACACGGTAAAAACACTGGAACGATGAGCAGGGTGAAAGTTCTTGATGGGAAAAAAAAAAAAAAAAAAATCCAGGTAATAAAGTAGAAAAATAGAAGACAATAAGTAAAGCGCTCCCAAAGCTGTGCTCACAGATATCAGGGAGGCCGTTCAATGCCTGCATGGCGACGCCCGACTCCCACGCCGACAGGTAAAGATCAGTTTACTGGAAAGCAGGTAGGAACTTGCCCCTGCGGCGAGTCTCTTTTTCTTTACCGCGGTGAAGCTCCGAGCAAGTGGATATTCTGGTTAATTACGCACACACACACACACACACACACACACAAAACACCCAGAGGCGTCCAACCCATCCTTTTGCACCCAATCACACTGAAATTCGGCTTTTGCAGGAATGTAAACTAATTTTAGACTTCATTTTGGAGGCTCAAACTTCTGGCGTAAGTACAGTACTGGATTATTCTGGGGTGGCTTCATTCTCTCAGGGTAAAGAGACGTAAATTTCCTTCCTCCTCATTCCGGATTAGTCCGGGAGCCCCCCCTCAGAATAAACTGCACAGATTTTTTTTCCCCCCTGCACTGAAGAAAAAAATAAAAAATAAAAACCTCCTCCTGTTGGTGAATCAATAATACGAGCATGAATAGACAACTCAGGTTTCTCAGACACTCTCGCACTCAATCGACTGCGATGGCACGAACTGATCGTATCCCAAAGAGAACGGACCAGTTCCCTTCGGCTGAGTTTAATCCGGCCCACTTCGTCCGGGGGGGCGTGTGGATAAATTATCCTGTAGATCATCCTAGCTGGGTAACACCTATTTCACACAATCTCGGTGTGTCGTACAGCATAGACGGAATGACATGCAACGCTTTCACACGGAAATACGAGACACACACCCTCGCGCACACACACACACACACACACACTGGGACTATAGTTCTTTTTGCATTGAAGTTTCAACTTGTAAGGGGGCAGAGCAACTTCATTCTAACCACACTCCATTACTAATTCATCATATCATTTCAAGTTTGCTTTAATAAAAATGTGAATCTGCAAAGATTTACTGAATGATTTATTTAAAGGAGAAACGGCGTGTGTTGATTTTCCTCGCATGTTGTGCTGCGGGGCCGTGCTGCGGAGGGGAAAGCCACACAGGCTTGAAACAAGGCCCTGTTTTTTTTTTTTTTTGTTTTTTTTTTGAGAATTAATTAATTCGATGCCTTTAAGATGTTTAGAGGATCGGGGGGGGAAGCCTGTGAACTGGCACTGAATAGAGAGGTAGGGGGGCAATAACTGCATCCAACCCTTTGCCTCATGCTGTGCGGTCCTTTTAGCAGCACAGGAGGATCCACTTTTTTTTTTCCTTTTTTTTTCCCATTCAAAAGAGATTTTTCATCCACAGCCCAGTTAAGTTGGCAGATGAGGGGACGCCGCTCAAACAATAACACCTTCCTCTCTGTTGAAGCGCCGAGCAATTAACCGGAAATCTATTCAAAATTACATTCAAAGCCTGTAACCCCGCTTAATCTTGCTCGCGTCAATTAATATGACTCACGCTTCGCCCAACCGAGAGCACTCGTTCACCACACTGGGTGATGAGTTCCTGCCAGTCTGTGTTTAGTCAAAGGACGGCTGAAGTGAGAAGAACAAACTAAATCAAATCACCGATAGCCACTTATTAATCTCGCTGCAGCGAACAGCTTAGCTAATAATCTTGTTGATTTAAAAAGTTGCATCACCCGGCACCAGCTGAAGACACAATGAGCAAAAGAAAAATATAACACAGACCTCTGTGTAAAAAAAAAAAAAATGAAAAAAAAATCTACATTTCTAGAATTTTTTTTTTTTTTTTTGGTCCACAAGCCATAAACGTACTAAGCCTTTTCAGATGGCGATGTTAAGCCTGGTGTGGACTCGGGGATTTGCGGTCGCCCCCGACAAACCTCAGCCTCAAACCCTCATTTGACTTTTTACTCTACATCCATCCCCCCCCCCCAATACCTGGGAACTGGTCTGCTTTCCTGTTATTCTTTTTTCCAGAAATCTTTCGCAGAGGCCGCAGACTGCCCAGGAGAGGGTTTTTTTTTTTCCGGCTTCAGAAAGAGCGGGGGACACTTGCTTAATCTGCAGAGGGACGGGGAAACACAAAGACACCCAAAGCACAGCTTGATG